>NC_059076.1:40360188-42860188 GCF_020497125.1 Mauremys mutica | reverse complement strand
CTGGGAGAGCAATACAGCAGTGCACAGACAATCCAGGAAGTTTCTGGAAAGTGTAGGGGACAATTTCCTGGTGCAAGTGCTGGAGGAACCAACTAGGGGAAAAGCTCTTCTTGACCTGCTGCTCACAAACAGGGAAGAAATAGTAGAGGAAGCAATAGTGGATGGGAACCTGGGAGGCAGTGACCATGAGATGTTCAGGATCCTGACACAGGGAAGAAAGGAGAGCAGTAGAAGAGAGACCCTGGACTTCAGAAAAGCAGACTTCGACTCCCTCAGGGAACTGATGGGCAAGGTCCCCTGGGAGAATAACATGATGGGGAAAGGAGTCGAGGAAAGCTGGCTGTATTTTAAAGAAACCTTATTGAGGTTGCAGGAACAAACCATCCCGATGTGTAGGAAGAAAAGTAAATATGGCAGGCAACCAGCTTGGCTTAACAGTGAAATCCTTGCTCATCTTAAACACAAAAAAACAGCTTACAAGAAGTGGAAGATTGGACAAATAACCAGGGAGGAGTATAAAAGTATTGCTCAGGCATGCAGGTGTGAAATTAGGAAGGCCAAATCACACTTGGAGTTGCAGCTAGCCGGAGATGTTAGGAGTAACAAGAAGGGTTTCTTCAGGTATGTTAGCAACAAGAAGAAAGTCAAGGAAAGTGTGGGCCCCTTGCTGAATGAGGGAGGGAACCTAGTGACAGAGGATGTGGAGAAAGCTAGGGTACTCAATGCTTTTTTTGCCTCTGTCTTCACAGACAAGGTCAGCTCCCAGACAGCTGCACTCTGCAGCATGGTATGGGGAGGAGGTGACCAGCTCTCTGTGGAGAAAGTAGTAGTTTGGGACTATTTAGAAAAGCTGGACGAGCACAAGTCCATGGGGCCGGATGCACTGCATCCGAGGGTGCTAAAGGAGTTGGCCGATGAGATTGCAGAGCCATTGGCCATTATCTTTGAAAAATCATGGCGATCGGGGGAGGTCCTGAATGACTGGAAAAAAGCTAATGTAGTCCCCATCTTTAAAAAAGGGAAGAAGGAAGATCCAGGGAACTACAGGCCAGTCAGTCTCACCTCAGTCCCTGGAAAAATCATGGAACAGGTCCTCAAGGAATCAATTCTGAACCACTTAAAGGAGGGGAAAGTGATCAGGAACAGTCAGCATGGCTTCACCAAGGGCATGCCTGACTAACCTAATTGCCTTCTATGATGAGATAACCAGCTCTGTGGATGAGGGTAAAGCAGTGGATGTGCTATTTCTGGACTTTAGCAAAGCTTTTGATACAGTCTCCCACAGTATTCTTGCCAGCAAGTTAAAGAAGTATGGGCTGGATGAATGGATGGTAAGGTGGATAGAAAACTGGCTAGATGGTCTGGCTCAACGGGTAATGATCAATGGTTCCATGTCTAGTTGGCAGCCGGTATCAAGTGGAGTGCCCCAAGGGTCGGTGCTTGGGCCGGTTTTGTTCAATATCTTCATTAATGATCTGGAGGATGGTGTGGTCTGCACCCTTAGCAAGTTTGCAGATGACACTAAACTGGGAGGAGTGGTTGATACGCTGGAGGGTAGGGATAGGATACAGAGGGACCTAGACAAATTAGAGGATTGGGCCAAAAGAAATATGATGAGGTTCAACAAGGACAAGCGCAGAGTCCTGCACTTAGGATGGAAGAATCCCATGTACTGCTACAGACTAGGGACCGAATGGCTGGGCAGCAGTTCTGCAGAAAAGAACCTAGGGTTACGGTGGACGAAAAGCTGAATATGAGTCAACAGTGTGCCCTTGTTGCCAAGAAGGCTAATGGCATTTTGGGTTGTATAAGTAGGGGCATTTCCAGCAGATCGAGGGATGTGATCATTCCCCACTACTCAGCACTGGTGAGGCCTCATTTGGAGTACTGTGTCCAGTTTTGGGCCCCACACTACAAGAAGGATGTGGATAAATTGGAGAGAGTCTAGCGGAGGGCAACAAAAATGATTAGGAGACTGGAGCACATGACTTATGAGGAGAGGCTGAGGGAACTGGGATTGTTTAGTCTGCAGAAGAGAAGAATGAGGGGGGATTTGATAGCTGCTTTCAACTACCTGAAAGGGGGTTCCAAAGAGGATGGATCTAGACTGTTCTCAGTGGTAGAAGATGACAGAACAAGGAGTAATGGTCTCAAGTTGCAGAGGGGGAGGTTTAGGTTGGACATTAGGAAAATCTTTTTCACTAGGAGGGTGGTGAAGCACTGGAATGGGTTACCTAGGGAGGTGGTGGAATCTCCTTCCTTAGAGGTTTTTAAGGTCAGGCTTGACAAAGCCCTGGGTGGGATGATTTAGTTGGGTTTGGTCCTGCTTTGAGCAGGAGGTTGGACTAGATGGCCTCCTGAGGTCCCTTCCAACCCTGAGATTCTATGATTCTATGACCCTTGGGGATTATTAGAAAAGAGGAGAAGCATACAATTTCTAAACTACAGGGTCAAGATGGAAAAGCAAAGGTCAGTGACGTGTTGATGCTGTTAAAGTTCACTCTCAAAGCTGGCCAGTCTCATGTTAAGTCTTATTCTTACAAATTTCAAGACCTTCCCTGCATTGCTAGAATACAGAAGGTAGGCAAAGCAGAAGATTAGTGGGATTTAATGCACCTGGCATTGGTGTTGGTGGGTCAACCAACTTAGCATACCTGAAGAAAAGCTCTGTGTGGCTTGAAAGCTTGTATCTCTCACTAACAGAAGTTGGTCTAATAAAGGATATTACCTCAATCTACCTTATCTCTCTAACTTAGCAGTTGGCATTTTACCAATGTTGCAATTATTGGTTTGGAAGTGCTGATAGATCTTAAAGAATTTTTTTTTTAAAACAAAAATGCTACCTTTTGGGTTGGTCTAGTGTTTGCATCTGTCAATGTTCACAATGCCCCTTTAAAGTGACCAGTTTGGAGTGAAGACATGGGGTGGACAGTTTTATTGTAGATTCGAGATCGTGCTCCACTGAAGTCAATGTGAGCTTTACTATTGCCTTCAATAGGAACAGTTCCAGGCCCTTTGCAAGTTGGGCAAACAAAATGCAGTTTTCTCTTTTTAACATTGTATTTTGATGTAGCTACCTGCTTTTTCAGCTTAGTAGGAGTGTTCCTGTAGCCATGGGAGAAAAGGTGACATCTGCAAGCAGTAGTCAGCTTAGGCACACTGGCATTATGCCAGTTTAAAGCTCTAGGAGGCATCATGTACCAGCCACACCCAGTAATTTGCCTGACAGGTGTAAACTGACGCTTTAAACTGTAAAAACCATCACAGCACTGGGTTTTTTTCCCCTCTCCACTTCTTGAGACACGTTGCCAATAAAAATGCCAATACCAACATACCTGTAGTAAGCCAAAAAGCCAGGTTTGGAATGGAAGGCAGATTTTCAGAGATAAAAGTGAACACTTGTTGAGAAAAGAGGTATGTTGGTATTTATTTATTGAAAAATTAAATAAGACAGCAGTTTGTAGCACAAGGAATAGAGAGAAGTTTCTTACAGTTAAAAGCAGTTTTGCTATAATCACTGCAACTGACTACCTTGTCAGGTTGCATTGGTTAATCTCTAAATCATCGATGGCATGGTTTGTGCTTTTCAGCCTTTATTCTTTTCTTTTAACCTCTTCTGGCTGCCCTTCAGAGTAGTGCTAGATGCTAAAATTTGAAAACTAATAGTACCTGCAGGTATAGTACCTATGAATATACCTGAGATTCTATCAGCAAGGAGTGGCTGGATTGATACAAAACAGCATGACAGTTCTTGAGCATAAGCACCACTGTATATGCTTTAAGGGCCCTGCAGTCTTAAGTGAGCTAATAACTCATACACTGGTCCAGTCCTTGGAGAGAGGAGTCAAACTCCACTCAGCAATAAAACAATATCCCTGTCATGCACTAACAGCAGACCCACAAGGAGAAGACACTCATGACTCAAGTTTCCCCCTTCAGCACATTGAAATCTTTGCTGTCTTGGGGCACCTCATGTTGTCCCTAATGGAGAGAAAAGAATTAATGTTGCAGGCAATTAAGAAAGTAATGGTGATTCAGCAGGTGACACTCTTCCTTTGAAATCAGTGCAGCACTGATGGTTCAGCATAGTGTTAGGGGAGCTGTTCTGTTGGAGGCTTATTATTCAGATCAGATGCAAATAGGGCTCTTTGTCACTTGTGGTCACTAAAGAGCTCTCAGCCATTTCTGCACATCTTTTGTCAAATCATTTTGACACAATCATAAATACTGAAGTCTGTTGCACAAGCTGAGAACAGAAGCAAAGAACCAAATCAAGTGTATTTACTGTAAATAATGTGCCCAGCTCATCATGACTTAAGGATTTAGGCTGGAATTTTCAAAGACACCTAGGGGAGTTACGTGCTCAAATCCCATTGAAATTCCATAGGAGTTGGGCACCTCCCCTAGGCTACTTTGAAACCCCCCAATCTTAGGGCACAGCAATGTGATAAGGTCTTTTGGGTTAATATTCTGAGCATTGTCCGCTCCCATTGACTAAAATGGAGTTCTTGCTCAGCACCAGGCATGACAGGGCCAAAATAAGTGAATGATTTACAATATAATTCCATCATCACATAATGGCTATTTCTGTCTGGGCCCAATCTGAATGCCCTGATCCCTCTTCAGTCCTATTTGTGGGATGTGCCCAGCACCTTACAGGTGATGTTTCTTAGTGTGCAAATGAAGATTAGAAGTGAAATAATTTCTGATGTTCTACTGAAATTCATTCTCCCACCCCGTGATTTAATAGTATCTTAATGCTTTACGTATGGCTAGACATTTAGTTCCATTCTAGAGATCCAGGCCCCACTGAAGCCAATGGAGGTTTGAGGTTGACTCAAAGTTCTGTGAGGCCAGAATTTCCAGCTAGATGCGTAAGAATTTATAGTTAGATCTGTAGGTTTCAGCTATATTTTACAATGATCACCATACAGGTCTTTGAAAATGGTATAAATCCTGCAAGATACTGGGATGCTCTCTACTCACATTGAATGGAAATGGAGGGTTCTCAGTTTCTCTCTGAACATATTTAGTAGATTCAAGCACATTGTCTAATGATACTGATGTCCAGGAAACGTAGAACTTCACTTGCCCTGCCAGAAGGGAGCAGTTTACAGGGACTGAATGTTACTCAATGCAATTTGCTCTGCAGCAGCAGGGAACTCCTACAGGATATACAGAATACCAGGAGTGCATAACCAATGTAAATCAGAGTTGATTGTAGTGTAACAATGAATGCCGGCTCCTCTTCTCTCCCACCTCCACATCCCCAGTTCTTGTGCTTTTAAATTGGAAATAAAGAGCAGAAAACATTTTACTGTGAGAGGATGAATGTGATACTTGGCAATGTTTTTCGTCCTGGGCCCATAATAGACCAGGTGAGGCAATTTGAATACTACCATCACTTGTATGAAGTTGGCAGGGAGGCCTGCTTAGATTAGTTAATGATGTATGCTTTGCAGTTAATGAGCCGTTCCTCAATTTTGTCTTCATTTAGTGGAGGCACAAGAAGTTACTTTGAGAAGTTCATTTGTCATGATGGTATGAATGCTTTGCTCTGTGCCTACTACTATACAATCATAATACCAGATGTAAATGTATAAATTTTCAGTCTTAAAAATTAATTCTTCATGCTCCTTTACAGAACTGCCATATTAATAAAAGTCAGTCATGCTGTTTTAATGTTCTCTCATAAGAATATTGTTTTCCTACAAGTTGCTGATCTGCACTGTCTATTAATACATGTCTCAAATAATTTTGAGACGTAATCATGAGGCTTACCTTTCTTATCTGTGGTAACTTTTAAAACTAGCAATATGCCTACGACTGATTTGGCATTATGACTGAATTGCAGTTACTTCCTTAGTACAAGTCAAATGGCATTGACTTAAAATGCAGTTATATTTCTCACATGACTCACCCTTAGTAACTGACGTATGCTGGCATCTTTACTTGGGGGGGGATTAACCCTTTGACAGGTGCCTATAATTATGTCATCTATGTTTTACTCATAGGTGTTGAGAGAAAATATAGATTCTTCAAATCCTTCCCCCGTCCTCCCCCCCCTGCAAATCCTGTTGCTACAGGTTTTCTATAGCAGGGGCTCTCAACCTTTCCAGACTACTGTACCCCTTTCAGGAGCCTGATTTGTCTTGCGTACCCCAAAGTTTCACCTCACTTAAAAACTACTTACTTACAAAAATCAGACATTAAAATACAAAAGTGTCAGTATGCTATTACTGAAAAATTGCTTACTTTCTTATTTTTACCATATAATTATAAAAATAAATCAATTGGAATATTAATATTGTATTTACATTTCAATGTATGGTATATAGAGCAGTATAAACAAGTCATTGTATGCATGACATTTTAGTTTGTACTGATTTCACTAGTGCTTTTTATGTAGCCTGTTGAAAAACTAGACAAATATCTAGATGAGTTGATGTACCTCCTGGAAGACCTCTCAGTACTCCCAGGGTATACGCACCCCTGGTTGAGAACCACTGTTCTATAGGGTATTCAGATTTCTTTCCACTAGAAAGTACTTTTGATTAAGGAAGAAAAATGTTGATTGTTTTACTAGCAGATGTAGTGCATGGCATAATCCAGTGGGGACCCAATCAGGGATTGGAGCCTCTAGTTACTATGGCAATAGGAATAATAAAATACACTCACAATGAAGTTGTCTTCCTGTACAGATGACCCACGAAAGTTCTGTGCCCCACTTAAGCCTTTAACACAAAGCTAAAGTGTCATTCAGTGTCCTCCGTGCACTGGAGCAAATTTCACCCTAAAACGTGTTGAGCAATGATACATGCAACTATAAAACAAAAAATGGATCCAGAAGACAAAAATTCTAACAACTAGAGCAAGAATTCTAACACTAGAGTTTAGGGAAGCTGCAAAATTGAGGGGAAAGAGATTGCTCTTTGTCAAGTGAAACACTTCAAAAAAATAAATGGAAACCAACAAAATATTGACATTTGAGTCAAAATGGGCTCAACTACTTCTCCTATTCTTACATAAATAGAATGGTACAAAGCTATTTTCATCACAGCTATGAAAAAATCAAACATTACTGCCTTGATTGCAGTAATACATTTGTAGTATGACATGAACTATTGCAAAATAGTGTATGAAAGAGAACAAAGAAACAGGAAGCTTTAGAAAAATAGGGCCACAACTTTCCAATCCTTAGGCAAAACTGAGAGCACCTCACTGCATCATAGTAATGTGTGCACATATGCACATAAATGCTTTGAGGCTCTGTCTGTATGGTATATTGTTCTATTGGGATAGACTCACTCAAGGTCCCACATCTGAAACCCTAAATCAGAATTGTTCATGAGGCCAGATAACCTATAGATACAAAGATTTATCTTCAAGGCACTATATTCATTTATAGAGATCTTCTTTCCATCACTGTGTTCTGGTTACAGTTATAAAGTCAAAAATATATTATCAGTTACCACATCACAGCATTTAAACTACTGCCATTATCTACTATTTAATATGTAAAGAAATAACAGGAGAATTTCAGATGCCCTGGCATAGTAACTCTTGATAAATAAATTGGAAATTTGTTTTGTGTTAATTTTTCTGGTGCTACTTCTTGGAATTTTTTCTAATTCTTAGAATCTAAGAAAAAGAGAAAGTAGACCACCGACTGGAGAGGGAGAGTAAGAAACAGGATTGGGATTCAGAAAATTAGGTTTTGATTCTTGGAACTGCTACAGTCTTCTGTGACCTGGGCAAGTAGCTTAGCTTCACAACAGTGATGTGGAGCTAAATCTATTAAGTTTGTGACGTGTTCAAATACTACAGTGGTCAGCACCAGAGAAGACACTGTAAATAGAATAATAATTTGGCCTGGAAGATGGAATATAGAAAATGAGAAACAATAAAGGGGGGAAAAAGATGAGAAAATAAGGAAAGAGGACAGACTTGTCTGAGTTAGAGACACTGACCTTTTAATCTTTCCATTTCTTTGCACTCTCCTGATGGTGCATAAGACTAGAGGGTAGGATTTTCAAAAGCACTTGAAGTTGTTAGGTGCTCAATGCCCATTGACATTCTTTGTGAGCCTGGTGCCTAACTCTCTTAGGCACTTTTGAAAAATCCCACCTGGAAGGTATTGCTCCTGTCTATCTATAACCCTATGTGCTCCCATTTGTGTGTATCATTTCTGTTAAAAAACATGTCTTGAAATATACGTGTATATAATAGGCAGTAGAAAATACTTAAATATGTTTCAATAACTAATGAATACATAGTGCTTGCCCATCCTAAAGGGGAGGCATATTAACAGCACACTCAAACAAAAGTACTTATGAATTTAAGAACGCACAAAGTATATTTTAAGGAGGAATACTTTGAGCGTTCTTAAATTCATAAGTACTTTTGTTTGAGTGTGCTGTTAATATGCCTCCCCTTTAGGATGGGCAAGCACTATGTATTCATTAGTTATTGAAACATATTTAAGTATTTTCTACTGCATATTATAAAATACTTGAGAATAACTTAAGGGTTAAAATGTTAGGTACTAAAGACTGTCAAAGCTCTTATATGTCTTATTACTCTTTGCATTGTAACTTCTTGAGCAGGTAAGGTTTTATGACTGTTGCTACTGAATAATATCTTTCATATTAACTTTAATAAAGAGCTATCACTTAATAACTGTTATAAAAGCATGCAAGCTCATTGACTCTCATGCTGTTTATAACAACTACACAGGTTACAATTGTCAGTCCTAATCATTTGAAGGATATTAATACACATATAAATAAATGTATATGACTTGAAGAGTTGACTACATCCTTCTGCCTTCTAGACAAAATAAGGGAAAGGCTCACTCTTCCCTATCACTTATATTTTGAGAGGCTTCTCTTCTTCTCCTCCTTGCCCACTGACCCTTTAAAACACATTTATTTCAAATAAAAGGACTTCCTGATTGATATTTAGTCTTCTTTCCTCCACTTGCTGAGCTGTTTATGTTGCGAATAGTTAGGTCATAAACTGTTGCAGGAGGAAATAGTTCCTATAAAAAGAATCAATGAAGCAACAAGGAAATTGCAATATAGCAAAAATAAATGTCCTTGAAGTGAATTCTGACCTTCAATACATGCAAACACACCTCCTGATAGAAACAGTGGAAAGTTGAGGGGAGAGGAAGATGGGGTCCTCCATGATCTAACAATTTTTTCTATTACTTTCCTTTTCTGGTTCATTAGAAGTGGATGTTGCTCCCTCTCTAGTTTATCAGCACTACTCCTGTCATGGGCCAGAGTGGACCATTTGATAATTTCACCCTTCCCCTCATGGCTCAGGGCACTACATCTGTAGCTTTCCCAGCTGGGAAGTTATGGATCACATTCAGGATGGTTACTCAGGTGACTTGGGGAAAACTTTCATTGATTTCAATGGAAGTATAGCATGAGTATATTGTGAATATGGGTTACAGTATTGGGCACTTCATTTGCTATTGTATTGTATTTGAAAAATATTTTTTCCTTATAAGAGTGAAATTATGGCCTTTCACTCCAATTAATCTAAGCAGCATATTAACATTTCATTTTATATGCCATTTAACGTATACTTAACAGAAGTAATTTTACACACCTCACAGCTTCTGTCCAAAAAATCAGTGTTCAGTTATTTGTTGGGAAAATGCTAATCATCATTAAAGATTCAAGTTACCTTTTCTCTCACAAATTTTCCATTTTGTTTGGCTCACACAGCATTGGCATTCATCTCTATTACTGTGGAAACCTTGCAAGTAGAAAACTTTTTTCTAAGAATTTTGTAATACTAATTTCTTATGATATATTATTGCCATTGCAGAGAACTTGTTTTTAGGAGAGATCAGCTATCTTCTGTGGCAAATCAAACAAACAAGACATGTAATTTGTAAACAAGAAAGTTCTCCTGCCTAGGGCTTTATATTTCAGTTCACCACCAAAACCAAAAAGGCAGTAAAATGAATCCACAGTCCCACAGAAACTAGTTCTGATATTCATAAAGGTGTTTGCCTCAGGTTCACATTAAAAAGCATTATATAAACAAGTAAAAGTCAGTTGATAACTCACTCGCCTATAACTTTCAGGACATCCCCAACAGCACAGCTTGTTCCTTTCCCAGTCTGTCTTCCACTTAAAAAACAGCAGGGCTTTTATACTTCACTGCGTTCTTAGCCTGTCTTTCCCCAAGTCAGGTCTTCAACATAACCCTTGGAGGGACATTTCCCAGCAATGGATCATGGATCTCAGAGAGAGGCTGGTTACCTATCTTAGGCCCCACCATCATAACATGCAAACAAGTTTGTAGACTTGGAAGAAATACTTGTGGTGGTGTTGGTTCTACAAGGTTCTGGATAGAGGGAGCTGTGCTAGAGGCAGGAGAATTTGCTCACTGCCTTGATCTCCAACTAGAGTCAGTTTTTGAGGCAGAGTTGGTCCCTTGTATTTTCAGGCATTGATGTTGGCCTGTGATTCCTGAACGAAGAGATTGCCTGCATATTGGTTCCAGAACTGGTAAATGTCTGAATAAAGCAAGTTACATTTACAAGCTATTCATTCTCCAGAAGATTCATTTCTCCTTCATTGGAAAACCAACCTGCAACGCCCCATATCAGCTACCATTTGGCAAAGGGCTGACACTGCTGTCAGAAACAGGATGCTGATCTCAGAAGAAGAGCAATGTTATCATTATTTTATTGTTCCTTAATGTTTGCACAGTTCTTTAGACATGTAAAAGACTAAATAATACTATTATGTTTTTAAAATGTCACCAGTCACCAAACTTTGCCTGTGATGGATACTGAGTTCTACATTCATCTGTCAACTTCTTTTGCCCACCAGTCTGCCTGGTGGTGGTTAGAATCTTTTCCCATTACTCAGCACAGAATCACAGAGGCATTATCAGAGAAAGGAGAAAACTACTGTTTCAACAATGTCATTTAAAAAAAATGCAGTGTAAATTTGTCTAAGGAGTGACAACATGAAGAATGATGGAAATTTTAATGTGTGATGCCAATCTCCCTACCACTGTCTATCCTAAGCACTGGAACCATTTAAATGAACTTTATGTGACTAAAATGCATTCCTGATGATATAATGAACTGAAGCTCTTGTTTGTATGACACATCTATAATTTCTAATATTAGGTTTAAGCCCATCTGCTTTTAGGACCACATTTTGTCCTGACTTAATCCTGTGTATTGTAATTGCCTTGATGGGGAAAATTAGGAGCAGATTTCATCCTGATAACATTTTTGTCTTCATTTTTGAAAAATTAAGTCAGTCTGAATTGATTTTTGTAAAGTCTTCATTTTTTAAAGAAACCAAATGGTAGAAAACCTGAGTGGAAAGGTGTAAAGTACCACTGCTATGCTACGATAACATCACAAACTAAAGTAAAAAAAATGGCAGACTACTGTGACAAAATCTATAAAAGATTTGCTTAAGCACAATTAAGAACCGTGAACAGATTCACAAACTAAAAGAACACACCAGCAACAAATTATTTTTCAGTAGATAACTCAGGCCAGGTCTACACTACACACTTACTTTGGTATAACTACGTCACTTATGGGTGTAGACAGTGCTATGTTGGTGGGTGAGTTTCTCCCGTTGATTTAGCTACCACCTTTTACGGAGATGCAGCTGTGCCAATACAGCGTTTGTAGTGTAGTCCTGCCCTCAGATATAGAAAAGTGAGGCCATCTCATAATTTTTAAGATAAATTCTTAAGGCAAACTATTCTTTCTACAGAAAGCCACCCAGAATATCAATTCATAGTATATATTTCCCCCCTAACTGAATGATCTGACTTAGCATTTATAGAACTCACAATTACCATTGTATTTAAATGGATATTCTGTTGATTTGAACTAGAAAAATGATAGCAGACTATCTTGGATTTCTGACTTAGTTCAGATATTGTTCTGTCATAGTTTGTGAGCATTGCCACAAATAATTATGAATTCAAATGACTGGTAGGTCCTCTAAGTCTCCTCAAATGATATTTAAGTTGGGGTTACTGAAACGGGAGCTTCCATCATGGCATGGTGTAAATAAAATAGACATAACAGCAGAATTAATAACTAGTGTGGAAAGAGAAGTTGGCACAGGATCAACTGCTAAAAGTGATAATGGACATGACTGTGGAATGGAAGAATTCTGACACCGCAGAAATTCTGCATCCATATGTTCTGGATGTGAAATTTTTATACTTACAATTTATTCATCCATGAAGGTGCTGAAGCTTTTGCTAAAAGCTGCTGAAGATATTTGCCTTGTGTGTCTTCTGGATACAATATTAATCTCTATTAGCAATGATTACTGCAGAAACCCATTTAGGGTTGTAGCATTGTTACAAGCTAGAGCTGTTAGTTTAAAACCCTCTCCTTTTTGGCTCATATCTCTCATCAGATACCTGTACTTGTTCTTGTGCCACCTGTATCAATTTTTGATGAATGCAGTACATTGTAATGGGTATGCAAGTGTTTGCAAGCATTAGAAGGGCTGGAGATTCCCCAGCAGAGGAGTGAGCTGCAAATCAAAAAGATAGTAAGTAGTTAGCTGGATGTTCATAAACAGAGGATTTGTCATGATGGTTTAGTTTCACTGTGTGAACAAATATTTCATAAATCCTTGGCAGTTGATGGTATGGTGCTCATTTGGTATGGCCCATACTATCCATCACAAAGTAAGTTTCAACCTCACAGTGAAGTCTCTCCCTTCACTCTCTTCCCCCCCTCCCCATGCCGTTTTGGCAAGTTCATGAGATATGACCATCAATCTTTGGTTAAGGAGGATTTGATAGAGATTCCTTTCAGACCCAACCTTTTAATTTAGCTTTATGTAGAAGTCCTGCCATGAGTCCCGCCTGGTATCTAGAAAGCAAAAGTGTGAGATGCCAACTCTAGGTTATCTTGGACACTGGGAGGACCTTTACCCTTCCAAAGCACTATGCACTCAATCTTGTTTCCTTTGAAGTCAATAGTAAAATACCTAATGACCTCAATGGTGCAGGATCACACACTATGTCCTGTAGCATCCTGGATTCTTTTGACCAGGATTTACAATGAAATTATGATTTCCTTTTGAGATTCTGGCAATGAGTTGAAAGTGTATGCTTTTGAATTAATTGATATTGTAAAGCTGAACATAAAATTGCGGATTCAGCCTAATTGTTATAACCATTCAAAACCTCAAGAAAACTGCCTACACTTAAGATACAGTATAAATCATTTTGAAAAAAAATATTGTTCAGGAATTCTCTATTTCAATAAAATGTGGGTAAAGTTAAAACTAAACATCTCAACACTTTGAATTAGACTTAAAATGATGTTTATACATTTTTTCTCTCTGTCTCTCTCTTTCACCCACATATTTGATAAGACATATTACTATAAAACATGTTTAGTTATCATATGAAAGGCATAAATGGACTAGAAATATTATATGCTAAGTTTACTTTTCTAATATAGGAACAGTAGATGCATTGATCTATAGAAATTACCCCTGCAGAAATTACTTCCTGAATTGTTAGGACTCCAGTTTTACCTTTCTGAAGTTTAGGAAACTATAGTTACGAGAGCCTAAAGATGTACTGAATACCTTCACATCTTGCAGAGCTCTTGTCACGTGAATGCACCTGGTTATCAAAATTCACCACATATTTTAAGTTATTTGTTTCCAGAGGGCTCCTCCTTCACTTTATTTGATCCAGAGAAATATGCACTAAGTCTACAGTCATTACTTCTTAAACTCTTTTAAGCATAGCTGGTTTCCAGTTAGCCTCATGGAGCTGTGCACATGGTACAGATTATCTGAGTATCTTTGACATACCTCAGCTTCATTGGAGAACCTAGGGTGCCTACAATTTACATGTAAGTTGAGAGTGGAAGTCCAGAGTTTTCTGCATCATGGGAAATCAGGATTATTTCACAGGATGAAAATTGGATCCTGTATGTATTGAATCCCAGAAGCCTGTGCAGCATGAGTAGCTGGTATCAGGAGTTTCTGTTGGATAGGGGTCCTAAATTTCTTATGTGAATTGTCTTTTAGCTAAAGTTTGTATGCTTTTAGTTTTACTGAAGTTTGTATGCTTGGAAATAAATGACTATAGATTCTACAGTTCCTATATTTTTAATTGGTCCTCTTTGAAATGGAAGCACATTGCAGTAACATGCATAAAGTCATACACAAAAAAACCCACCATCCTTGATTCTCTGCTGTTGATATTCATAATTCAACAAGCTATCACATTTTCTGAAATGTAAACGAAAGAAGTGTTCTGAGTTCTAGATTGTCTGCAAGAGATGAAATCAATTTATGAGCAAGTGAAACAAAATGGCCACTAGGCCTTAGACATTTATTTTTTTTGGTTGTGTGAAAGTACAACAGTCTCGTCTGACTAAAGTAAGTTGTACAGTGTGCAGCTTCTGGGCTTGATATTAAAAGGTAAAGCATTATGAACTGCCCAGATTGAGCCCTACCTCCAAAATGAGTATTTAAACAGTTTGGATCAATGAGGATAAATACTTTTCTATCACCACATGCCCCTTGGAAAGTCTCTACCTTATGTGATCTTGGTTCCAGTTTAAACAGGCTGAGCACCTGCAACTCCCAGATCAAGCTCTTAGTTGGAAAAGAAGAACTGCACTTTGAAATAACCCAAATGCAGACTCAAATCCTTTAGTTCTCTCTGCCGTGTCTGGTCTATTATTCTAGTACAGTCTCGCTGATGTTGTCCAGAGGCATGCCCTGAATGCATTATTGTATAGTTTTTATGAGGAAACTTTGAAAACTTACCATCTTCTCACAACACATCAGATTTAGGGCCCAATCTTGCATTCTTTGGCTTCCATGGGAGTCTTCAGTATGCAAGGAATTAGGTTCCCAAATTATCCCAAAGAGAATGTCACACCTTATGTAAACTACAGACAAAAGGAGGTCAGGGGAAATTTAAGGAGAAAAGAATCATGGATCCTCTTGGAGCAAAAGGAGGAAGAACATTTTATTAGAAGACAAAAGATAAGGCAGATGATCATACTATAGGTAGAAGAATAAAGCATCCAGATTTTTTGGATGTCATCCAACATTTTTGAGGCCCATCAATTACTGATGAGTAAGTGTAGTTGCTTAAATCTTATAAAAGATTAACATAAAATGAGCAGAAATCATCTAAAAAGTATACAAGGAGTTTTTAATTACTGAGGCCTTGTCTACACTACAGGACTATTTCGAATCTACTTAATTCGAATTTGTGGATTCGACCTTATGAAGTCGAATTTGTGTATCCATACTAAATACACTAATTCGAACTTCTGAGTCCACATTAACGGGGCCGGCATCGACTTTCGAAGCGGTGCACTGTGGGAAGCTATCCCACAGTTCCCGCAGTCCCCGCTGCCCATTGGAATGCTGGGTAGAGCCCCCAATGCCTGCTGGGGGAAAAAATGTGTCGAGGGTGGTTTTGGGTAACTGTCGTCATTGAACCGTCAATCACGCCCTCACTCCCTCCCTCCCTGAAAGCGCCTGCGGGCAATCTGTTCGTGCACTTTTCTGGTCAGTGACAGCGTGGACGCCACAGCACTGCAAGCATGGAGCCCGCTGCGATCCTCGCCGTTTTCTCCTCCTCGCACTTTATCGTCCACCTCTTCCACATTCAGCTGCTGAGAAATTGGGCTACTTTTCAATGGTTCTGCAAGCACTGGGGGACCATAGGGGACGTTTTACCAACATGAACGTCGTATGGCCGGGCAAGGTTCCTGATGCGTGTGTTCTCAGGAACTGTGGGCTGCTCAGACGCCTGCTGGAAGGTAGTTTCTTCCCGTACCACGAAATAACTGTTGTGGATGTGCATTTGCCTATAGTGATCCTCGGTGACCCAGCCTGCCCGCTAATGCACTTGCTCATGAAGCCCTATACAGGCGCCTGGGACAGCGACAAGGAACTCTTTAAATACCAGCGAGCAGCGTGACCTGTGACTGTTCAGTTTCTTTACAGAGAAGCTGAACCTGCCCCTGTTTCTTTACCCAGTTACTGTTGACTCTCCTCTTCGGTTAAATACCCCGTTCTCCCCGTTTCCTCCACTTCCAAGACACGTGTAAAAATAAAATACATGTCACACTGTTACTGAGGAGAGGTTTCTTTATTCATGACTTTTCGTTAAAGGGTCGAAACTGGAACGCAGACTGCGGTGGGTAGGGTGTGCGCTGATGTAAAGACCGCCTCTAAACTCAAGGAATGACAGGCTCCTGCTCCTACAGCGGTCCGCATTGCCGGACTGCTTGTTTCAACGGAGCCTGCCATCCCTCCTTTTTGGGATTCTGTGTGCGGGGGGCTATGTGGCCTTGTGGCGGAGGAGGACGGATACAGATTCCTCTGCTGCGTGACTCAGCGGTCCACGACAAGGACCGCTGTATAAGATCTGTACCTGCCCTCCCCCGCTAAAAAGTCACATCCCCACCGCCCACACAGAACCTGGAAACCACCTCCCATACCGACCACGGTGCCTGCTGACTGCACTGTGTGTGTTACCCGCTGCTGATCCGGCCCCCGTGTCTGTACCCTGCGAAAGGTGCCTGTCCTATGCAATTAGCAACGCACTTCCCCACGCACCCCATTCAAACACAGTCTTCAGTGAAGAAACATGACGGAAACAGTACTTAACAGCAAAGTATTTTTATTACTTAAGTACACAGTTATGGGATGGGACTGGGATTGGGACTTGTTTGAGTCCGGAAGGGAAGGACTTATGCAAACGTAGGGTAGGAGAGCTTTTGGTTACTTGAGCACTCTGCTGGGGTGCAGTGACAGTATTCACGGCCCAGGGCGGGCATCCTCCTGGTTATTTGAGGTGAGGGGGGAATGTGACTTTGTGGCGGGGGAGGGCAGTTGCAGAGATACTGCCGGGGGCTCTGTCCTGCAGCGGTCCTGCAGAACATACACAAGTCGCCGGAGCGTGTCCGTTTGCTCCCTCAGTAGTACAAGCATTGCTTGAGTCGCCTGCTTGTGTTCCTCACGCCACCTCTCCTCCCATTCGCTGTGTGAGCGCTGGTACAGAGAGACTTTCTCCCTCCACTGCCTCTGCTGGTCCGCCTCGGCTAGGTAGCAGCCCACACATTCATCGAAAATCGTGTCCCTTGTCTTTTTCTTTCGCCGCCTAATCTTCGCCAGCCTCTGCGAGGTGGATGCTGTGGCAGGTCTGGAGACAGTGGAAGCTGTGAGATGGGAAACAGTTAGTTAATTCCTTGCAATGATACTTTTTTGCGAACAATTAACTGAGTCTAGGCTGTCTCTGTGAATTTTTTGTTGAGACCCCTGTGCCTGCTGTTGCACAAATCATTTGCGCGGTGGATTCTGGGTAAATGTCGCCAGTCATTCCTTCCTCCGGGAAAGCAATGGCAGACAATCATTTCGAGCACGTTTTCCATGAAATGCCCTGGCACACGCCATAGCGTGGCAACAATGGACCCTATTTTGCCTTTTGTATATGTCACCGTATGTGTACTGGATGCCGCTGACAGAGGCGGACCAGCAGCGCTACACAGCAGCATGCTTATGCTTTTGCATGACAGCAGCGATGGTTACCAGGCATACTGCACCGTCTACCATACCATGAACTGGTAAGAAGACGGTAATAAGATGGTCATGGTTACCTGTCCTTTTGCACTGCGCCATTTGGTGCTGTCATAAGTGCCCCTGGTCGATCAGCCAGGGGCGCAAAAGCAAAATTTGGGAATGACTCCCCGAGTCAATCCCTCCTTTTTGGGTATCTAAAAATAGAATCAGTCCTGCCTAGATTATGGGCAAGTGTACTAGAGAACCACTGTATCATACAACCAGAGACCACAGCTGCTCTCTGTCCAATCCTGCATAAATTTTGAGCTGAACGCTATTCACAGGGTGTGCTCCTGAAACAACCCCAGCTGTTCATTCCGTTCTTCCCCCAGCCTTCCTGGGTTCCAATACCATTGTCCCCCCACTTGTGTGATGAAGTAATATAGAATGCATGAACAAGACACAGGTAGTCGTTTGTGAGAAATGAGTGGAAGGAAGCCTCCAGCTGCAATGATAGTCCAGAGATGACATTAAGGGGTGTGGAGGAGGGAGCCACTCATCCCTCTGCTAGTCCAGGGCAATTGAATCTTTTCTTTACAATGAAGGGTGGGGGCTGATGGAGCTCAGCCCCCTGTTGCAATGATGAGGACGGTTACCAGCCATACTGCACCATCTACCATGAAAAATTAGCAACAGGCGGCCTTGACCGACCGGTCCCAAGCAAGTTGGTACGGTTGTCATGGTTACCAGCCCTTTTGCACTGCCCCATGTGCCAATAGGCTGATGGTACAAAAAGATGGAAATGCATCCTCATCATCAGCCATCCATAGCGTGGGGGGAGCAAGGATGTTGGTGTTGAGTGCTGCACCATCGCGTCTATCTGCAGCATTCAGTACAGATACGGTGACATGTAAAAGAGTCAACAGAGGATTGTTTTCCCTTTAACTTCTGGGGGTCGGGGGGCTGCGTAAATTGCCGAGCTATGCCCCGACCCACCGCGGACACTGTGTTTGACCCTAGAAGCATTTGGAGATCAGCCAAGAATGCAAATGCTTTTCGGAGACAGCAGGAACTGTGGGATACCTTGCGTCCTCGTTCCCCCCTCCCTCCATGAGCGTCCATTTGATTCTTTGGCTTTCCGTTACGCTCGTCACGCAGCTGCGTGCTGAGTCTGTGCTATGCCGTCTGTCCGTTTATTTATTAAAAATACTTTGGACCAGGCGTAACGTAACATTTCTTCCCCTACTTAGATGCAGGAGTCTCCGAGCGAGATCACCGTGAGGACGGGCACTGAAGGAGATAGAGAGCGCATGCTGCGTGAAATCTAGCACGAACCACGGACCTATGCAGCCGTGCTCTGGGAGGCAGTGCTCCCTGAATACCGCGTGAAAGCCTCGCGCGGAAAAGTGTGCTACCACGGAGCACCCAATAAGGCAGCTCTCCCCAGGAACCTCCTGCTGATGCTTATCGATTAACGGCAGGAGAGCTTCGTGGCATTCTCCCAGGAGGATTTCTGTTCTATCACCATATATACAGAGACCTCCTTTTCACACACTTCAGATTCCTGTTATATTAAGAATAAAAGTTAACATGGTTAAAGCACTTACCGACAGATCCTACCCCTGATTCAGGATCCGGGTTCCTGGCCGGGGAGGGTTGGTAGGGGATCTCCGTGACGGTGATGAATAGATCCTGGCTGTCGGGGAAACCAGCGTTGTAAGCGCTATCGCCTGCCTCGTCCTCCACAAACCCTTCCTCATCTTCCCCGTCCGTGAACATCGTCGAGGAACTGTCCGTCGACACTGTCCCATCATCAGAGTCCATGGTCACTGGTGGGGCAGTGGTGGCAGGCTCCGTAGCGTCCGTTGGCCGCTTTGATTTTTTGGTAGGCTTGTCTGGGGTCCTTGATTTTCACGCGGCGCTGCGTTGCATGACGGCTGTATCCTCTGTCTGGATCATGGCTTTGGAGACCTTCTCGTAGGTCTTTGCATTCCGTTCGTTGGAGCGCAGCTCCGAAAGCACAGACTCCTCGCCCCACACACCGATCAGATCGAAGAGTTCCCGGTCAGTCTATGCCGGGTCCCTCTTTCTATTCAGAGATTACATGAACTCCTCTGCTGGAGAGCTCTGCATTGCTGCCGGTGCTGCGGAGCTCGCCCCGATGTGCAACCAGAACGTCAGATTCAAACCGCCCAGACAGGAAAATGAATTCAAATTTTCGCGGGTCATTTCCTGTGTGGCTGGGCAGAGAATCCAAGCTCGGGCTGCTGTCCAGAGCGTCAACAGAGTGGTGCAGTGTGGGATAGCTCCCGGAGCTACTAAGTTCGATTTGCATCCACACCTAGCCTAATTCGAACTAGCCATGTCGAATTTAGCGTTACTCCACCTGCCGGGGTGGAGTACCAAATTCGAACTAAAGAGCCCTCTAGTTCGAATTAAATGGCTTCCTGGTGTGGACGGTTGAGCGGTTAGTTCGAATTAACGCTGCTAAATTCGAATTAAAGTCCTAGTGTAGACCAGGCCTGAGACACTCTATTTATAATTCTTATTCACATTCATATATTGCCCAGGGGCCTTATGGTAAAATTAAGTTCTTTTAAAAATGAATACTTTTTGAGTGTTCATGTTACTCACCCTAAACAAATATAAAGATCAACAGATAGGAGCAATAAATGTTTAGTAGGATTAACATATGAGAGACAATTTGTATGATTTAGGGGAGAAATAAACTCAAGTCACTTGGGAGTAGGATTGGAATAATACTTATAAATCAATAGGTTCCTATGCCTATGCATCATTTTTTTTAATGTCTCAGGAAAATAACAATAATTAACCAGAGATTCTCCACTCTAAATAGTGCTTCCATTTCTGCAGAATTTAGTGTGCATGCTATATTTCTAGAACAAAATTGTTTAGCCAGCCATTTTATTTGACATGTTCATCAACTCTCCTATTATAACATCATAGAAGATAGTCCCTATGTCCAGGGCTATCCCTAGGGAGGCACAGGGCCCGGGACATATCAGCCTTTATGGCCCCGTGGACTCCTAGCCCTCCCCCAGCCAGCGTATAGGTGCTGATTCTGTGGGTGCTTCGGGGCTGTAACATCCACGGGGAAAAAATGATGGGTGATGAGCATCCAGCGGCAGCCCACCTATCAGCTCCCACCCACCCCCGCGGCACCTCCAGACCACTGGTGGCCCCATGGTTCAGCGCCTCCCCACTCCCTCTCTGCACCTCCCACCCGCTGTGATCAGCTGTTTCACGGCATTCAAGGAGGGTTGGAGGGAGGCAGAGGAGTGGGGAGGTGGCATGCTCGGGGGGGGAGGGGCGGAACTGGGTGAGAAAGAGGTGGGGGTGAGGACAGGCAGGGCAGGGGTGGGGGCTTGGAGGAAGGGATGGACTGGGGGCAGGGCCTGGGACAGAGCCAGGGGTTAAGCACCCCCCGACAGTTTGAAATAGCAGCACCTAGCCCCACACAACAGACTCACACTGAAGCATGGGGCCCCCCAAAGCACTGGTCCCAGAGCGGTCACCCTGATTCACCGTACCCTAAGGACGGCTCTACCTATGTCAAAGTGGCCGAGAGACCAGATATCTAGTTTCCATATGTGATACTTCAATAGGAGAATTATCCCACCACTGACAGTACCAAGCCAACTCTCAACAACTTAGCATGATGATATCCATCTTTTGTATTTAAACTATTTTAATGAATAAGAATCAATTAGGCTGAAAAAGCATCTCATTTATGCTTTGACTGGTTTCTGTTTGAGCCATTGGCCATCTCAAGTTGTCCCATCACACACACTATGGGTTTCCAGGAAATATTTTTGTCCAATATTTAATCATTCAAACAACAAAATCTGGATCATTTACATGTTGGTTTGCTTTTAACTACGTTACAAAATGGAATATAATATAGCTATTTTGATTAATCATATGCTACTTTGATAAGACTTGTGGTTTATTAATATGGTAGCCCTCAGTTTTCCTCCCTCCCCCCCCCCCCAACATACCTTGACTTCTTTGCTTCAGCTGATTAGATGATATAACCCATAACTCAGTATGTTTAATATATGAGCCCAACCAATTTCTGACATGATGGCAGTACTGTACAGCATCTCAGAGTGCTGATATGTTGCTGAGAAATGGCTTGCTTTTTCCTTCCCATGGGATACTTCAGCACTTCCATAACACTGTGTGCAGCCAACTGCTGACAAGACAGTTTATATGTACTGACACCAGGCACAGCTAGCTATCTAAAAGAAAATTAAATCTCATACTGAGAAAGGACCCACTATCAGTTAAACTTGCAATCAGCTGTAACAGTGCCAGGCACTGTCATTAGGAGCTATTTTTTATTTTTATTGTTGTTCAACATATGAGAGTCCTTCTCCAGGCAAAAAACAAAGATTATGCATGGCAGCTCGCGATGTTCTATTTTTGTCATACATAGTCACAGGCTTCAGAGCAAAGGGAAACGTTGGGCGGAAAAAGTGAAGTTAATTATCGAATGTTAAATCAAGCGTTTTTTGTTGAATAAATGCCATCTGAGCTGTTGAGGCAAACAAACCCTAGCGGTAAAAGGAGTCTTGGAAGCAGAGCTGACCAAGGATGACAATTCTGTTTTGTGGCAATGTTTGAGGTTTTGAAATTTGTTTTAGTCTCAGACTGGAATGAAATCAAAACCTTTTGAACATCTTTGTGAAAACAGAATTGTGGCATGTTAGCCATTTTCAGATTGAAGCTTGAGCTTTTTGATTCTGGGAGATAGGCATGTGTTTGTGGGATTATATCCTACTGGTTAGGGTGCTAGTCAGGGATGGGGGAGACCTAAATTCAAGTCCTGCTCTGCCTGCTTCCGGGTGATCAGCAGTCAAAAATTCTGAATTGGGTAAAGGAGCAGACGCTTGAACATGGGGCTTCCATATCCCAGCCCAGTGTCCTAACCCCAGGCTAGAAAATCTACCCAATAAATTAGCATATTTCACTTTGTTGAAAATGTTCCCTCTACTTCAAAGTCTTCCAACTGAAGTGATCATATTTGGTTCATTGTCTCCCTTAAACTAACAAAACAAGTGCTGCCACTGAAGTCAACAATGCTAGAATAAGTAATAGAATGGGGCTTTTAAACATCAGCTAAAAGATAGCAAACTAGCTCAAACTTCTTCCATGTTTCACCTCACCGTTGCCTTCCATTGCAAAGGTTACAAACCCTTGTAAGAAATGTTTGATTTAATAGTAATTAGCAACTGGAAGTCAAAAGTATCCTGGAACATAATTTTCTGAAAAACAAGAAAAAATCTGCTTGGATGATGCATATATGCTTGTATAATCAGAATCTTGTTTAACTGTTAGTGAGCAATCTTTTAAGTCCAAGAAATCTATTTAAGATAATAAATGTCAATCTATTCTGACCTGAATCTATCATCTAGAACTGACAAATTTGTCATTTTGTTTCATTTTGAGATTTTTTCATACAGTAGCAAAATTTTCTGGAAAAATATTTTTTCCTGTGAATAATTCTGAGAGAAAAAAATATCCCTTTTTTTTTTTACCAGCTCTAGCCTTTAAACATTCACATGTGGAGCTATTTATATTTTTCTTATGATGTAATGCTGTAATTATTGAAATAGTGTGGATAATACAGCTCAATGCCTGATTTGAACAGTATTGCACTAGTGTAACTAAAGATGTGCTTTTAAATTCATTTTATTGAACTGGTGCAAACTCCTGTGAGGACCTTCTTAAATCAATTTAAACCTTGTTTATATTGATTTACCCTACATAAATTCCTTTCTACCTTAAGCAAAATCAATATAAGACAAGTTTTAAGAGGGTCCACACAGGTATTTGCACCAGTTTAACTAAATCAAATGAATACCCAAATTTTGTTAAATTGGTGCAAGTTTTATGTGTAGATAAGTTGTAAGTAAAGGCAATGGCAGTAACTTACAGGCTAACAGTATATACTAGTATATACATAGTACTAAACAGTAGGAAATGCTACCCCTAAAAATGCCAACCTGCAGGTGTCCCTTAGGTTATGAAACTGTGTTTCTAACACCAAAATCTCCCTGGACCTCATCCAAAGCCCACTAAACTCAATCACTCCCATTAACTTCAATGAGATTTGGAGCATGCCTCATGGCTGTAATTAACCCACAGTAGCAAACCCTCTGAGACCTTTCTAAACTTTTCTTTAAAAAGTTTAAAAAAGAAAAGTGAAGGGCTATTTTAAGCTCTATAAAGGAATTCTATGTAAAAATCAAAAGGAGAATGTGGGCCTTAGGAAATGTTACCACATTGAAGTAGATCCCATATCTCAGAAACAAGAGCTCCTTTAGCATATGCCAAACTCAGTTCAGAAAAAAAAACTTTAGACCGTGTGCTAATGGGCTTAGAAAATTGACACAATAGCCAATAATGTATGATTCAACACAAGTGTTTCTTATCTGGTAGCTGAGCCCTTGGCCCTATTTTTCACATAGAGAACAATGTTATCAAGACAGAGTGTATAACAGATGCTAAATATGCACATTTCACACATTGCTTGAATTTGTTTATTGACTTCCTCTGGGATAAAAGGAACAGTGTCGATATGATAATGGTGGCATAAACATTTTGGCCACTTTAAGCATTTTTTTGAATACCAGATAAATTTAGAATGAATTTTTGCATAAGACTTGCCAAAGCATCAACTGAAGTCTTCATTATAGCTATTCATATCAGTATAATAAGCGTTGTGTCAGCATTTTCATTAGAAACACTCTTTTAGAGGCCTTGATAATTTAGCTGCAAAATTTTTTTTTGGCTGAAACTTGGCTTGGATGTAATTTTAAAGTGTTTTTTAAACTGATTCATCTGTGCTATCGTTAGATAAAGATGGGGAAAACAAAGTTGTTTTAGCTGGTTTAAATTGTTCTTTTATGTTCAAAATAAACAAAGGTTTATGGTTTAAAAATATAAATTAAGCATGTAATTAAAAAATGAAATTGAAACACCTATGTCCCATACACTAATGTATATGCATCTTTTTACTCACGTTACTTTGTGTAATGACCCATCCACTCTCAGTCTTTATACAAGCCTAATTTAATGGTGTCCAGTTTGAAAATCGCCTACATATTTCATGCAGCTCATGGCTTTGTTCTATCGACTTATATTGCTCTCCTCCCCAGAGCACCTGAACACCTCACAGTCTTTAATCGATTTTCATTCTCACAACACCCCTGTGAAATAGGGAAATACTATCTTTAACAGGTAGGGATGGTGGGCAGATTAAATGGCTTACAGAATGTCACACAGGAAATCTATGACCAGACAAGGAATGGAAGCCAGCCCTCTTAAGCCTCATCCAGTTCCCTTTACACTAGACCATGCTATGTGCCTCCTGTTGTTTTGTTTGGGGGAAATAAAGTTTAAAAATTTTTGTTTTCTTTTGTTCTGTTAAGTTGTGGGGAAGAAATAGGATATAAAGAAAGGACTGAGAGTGCTTCTTTGTTTTGCACATGCAGCAAAAGAAAAAGATAGGAAATGCCTATATTTTCACTTTTGCAAAAATCCATTAAAGAAATACATAACTATTTAACTTCAGAAAAAATGTAAGCTCCCCTTCTCCTATAGGGAGGCACTTCATGGGAGCTAGTCCTTGTGAGACCAAATGAAAGGGAAATGTTTTAAAAACTCTTCTCTGCTGGGCCTTGATCCCTGAAGAATAGTCTTCACATATCTCCAGAAGGTTAGGAAAACTTCTGTCTAAAAGCCCAGGACAACTTACTACCTGCGCAAGTAAAAGGGTTACATTTTCTTTCTGCTGAAGAAGCACAACAGAGGAAGATATGGGCGGGTTGAGCGTTGAGTTGCCAGTCAGAACAGAGTATGACTGGCTAAGTGGTGTGGAGCAAAGAGAATTAAATTGCTCAGGAACAGGGAAGGAGAAAGGGCTGAGTAGGGCAAAAAAATGGAACTGCCAGGCAGAGGAAGAGTGGAAGGAGCTTAGTGGAGCAATAGAGATGAGCTGCCAGTCAAAGGGAACAGTGACTGGTCTTGCAGATGATGCCTTGGAGAAAGGTATGGGACCAGGAAGAAGTATGCTGCTGAGCTTGCCTGAGGCAGAGCCTTAGTTTGAATGTGGCTTGTTAGGTATGTCTACACTGCAATAAAACACCCATAGCTACTCTGTGTCAGCTGACTCAGGCTCAGAGGACTTAGCCTATAAAATTGCAATCCAGATGTTTGCACTTTCACTTTCAGACTCTTTGGCCCACTTCCTGGTTACCTTGCATCTTGTGTAGCCATTTACACCAACACAAGGTTAGTTTTAAATGCTACCAAATCAGAATGGGAATGTTTTACTTCCTAACTGTGCCCTGGCATCACTGTGATTTCTACAGCAGACTGTTTCTAGAAGTTTACTTTTTATAAGTAGAATAATTAAGAGGTATCTATTTCTTCTTTGTACCGGGAGCTCATTCAATGGAAAGACTCAGGTTACTACTCCCTTCAAGAGCAAGTATCACAACTATGTCCTTTCTTCAGAGCTGTGGCTTACAGAATCCGATTTGACTACAAGGCCTCTTGGCAGGTTGCTCAACTCTCTCCTCTTTCCTGAGATAGCTGCTCTCTAACAGTATTTCCAAAACAGGAACAAATAAGTGTATTTAAACAAATAAATGTCTTTCCTCTTGTTCTGATGATGCTTTGTCCAACAACAAACAGTTTTAGGGTACGTCTATACTACCCGCCGGATTGGCGGGTAGTAATCGATCTATCGGGAATTGATTTATCGCGTCTCATCTAGACACGATAAATTGATCCGTGAATCGATGCCCGTACTCCACCTTGGCAGGAGGAGTAAGCAGTGTCGATGGGGAAGCCGTGGCAGTCGACTTGCCACCGTGAGGATGGCCAGGTAAGTCGAACTAAGATACTTCGACTTCAGCTATGAGAATAGCGTATCTTAGTTCGATCCCCCACCCCAGTGTAGACCAGCCCTTAGTTTCTAGGGCAGCCTGGGGGAAGGGAGAAGCACCAGGCTACAGAAGACAATGAAATTACATTTTACAGTGGTGGAAAAGTGGATCCAGGTTTATTCCGGATATGTCCAAACAACTCAGATTTACTTTGAGTATATGCAGTTACCATCACCAATGGGATTATTGCTGAGGAGAAAAAAGACTCCTACTCACTCATTGCAAATGATGAACATGAAAGCACACCTTTCTGAAAATTGAACATTACAGCTTTGCAAGTAACAGATAATGAACATTCTGCTCACAGGAGGTGGCCGAAGATGTAAATAAAATCAAGTTGTTTCTTTGTTGGCAAATAAAGCTAATCTAATGTAAAGTAAGGGCTTTATTTGATTTTTTTTGTTATACTTACAGAAGATGTGTATTTTTTCTTACCCTCTTTCAAAAAGCTGCTGAGTCTCAATTTTCTGCTCTTGGTGCTGTACTGCCAGCCTGTCAGGTTAGACTTAAAGTACATGAATCAACCAGATATGTAAAATCCATTTCAGTTACCTGAAAGGGAAACAGATGGTCTCAAAGCACTATCATTCATGCTACTTTATTGGAGTCTTGAAAATAGGAAAGGCCTTTTATTATGTAGCCCCTTTGGAGTGTGCGTCTGAAATACCAATTTTAGCCCCTATGGGACTTGCCCCTGGACTACAGCAGTAATGGTGGCAGAGGCTCAGGACTCTGTTTCCTAGATTGCCTCGTGTCCAGAACTAAGATAGAACTGGCTAGCAACACCACCGGAATCACTCATAAGTCAGAGACAAAGGGTTTGGTTTTGCCTTTGGTTTTGAAAGTTGGAGTGGAGCACAGAGACAATCATCACAGCTGGGGAGGCCCCTTCTGCCCTCCACATTCCCACCCAAGGAAAGACTTTATGTCCTTTTGGGATTTCTGGGACATTTAACAGTGTCATCTCAGCAGAGACTGGAAACCCAGGAGGCTGAGGAGACAGTCAAGGTCAGGCTACCAAGAGACAGTTTAACTGCCCATTTCAATCCAGACTAGAGAGCCACAAGGATGATTTTTAGTGTGGATACTTTGTAGACACCCTGGTTTATTTATTTTGATATTGTGTTTTAAACTGGCCACTAATTTCAGTGCTGCACCACCCATCAAAGACAGCCTAAACTATTTGCCTCGGCAGGCAGTGGAAGGGAGCAGGGTGGTTTGTATTGGCTATAAATGTTGGGAAGCGTAGAGTTTATGTATTGTTAATTTTGTCTTTTATTGTTCTGATCCTTTTCCCCATTGTCCCCATCCCATTGTCCTCCATACCTAATAAACTGGTTACAGTTTTATTACTTTGGGAATTGTGATAGCTATTTTATTTTATTCTGCCCTGATACCCATCTGTATGAGCTTGGGTGTTGAATATTTTCCCAAAGGACAGACCATCTGTGTTCTCTGCACTAGAAGAAGTTTTCTTGGGTGGAGATACCAGGTTCCCATACTCCTGAGGAGAAAAGGGAGAAGGCGGCAGCCACCTCTCAGGAGTGGGTTACAATTACATGACTGTGAATGTGATGCTGTACTTCTTACTTACAGCATGTATGGAACTGGTTCTGCTGGCTATTGTGTGGTATGGAATCTCTGGAAATGATGCTGCACTTTGCAGATTAGCAGGAATGAGGCTTTTTGCAATAAGATAGAGGGAAAATGTATTTGAATGTTTTCATATCTCCAAAAAAAATTCTCCAAATACACAATAGTTACTTAATGTGTAACTGAAAGCAGAATTTGGCCTCTGCATGGTACATGTGGAATTGCTCTGGATTTCCACTGGAGCCACTCTGGATTTACCCATGATCTAAATGACAGCAGCATTTAGATATATGAGATTGTGCATCAGATTCCTGCAATCTGTATAAATCCAAAGGTCCACTGAAGTCATTGTTTTGACTGAATAATGACTGCAGGATTGGATCCCATCAAAACACCTCACATTTTTTGCTATGAGTCTGGAATTGCTTTTTCAGTTGGTCGAAAAGTTTAATAATATATCTTGATTTACTATGTCTTCTATTTCTATAGTTGAATTAGTGAATTAATGATTTCTAGAGGAAAAATTATATTCAGCATACTAAAGCAGGAATATCTATTATTGATGACTCATTCATGCTTCTGTCTCCATCTGTCTGCATTTGCAGTGGCTTAATGGTTTAAGCAGTATGATTATTACTTTTCTCATTTGTTCGGCACTTGCTCTTGTTTGTAGTTTTTGTTGAATAGCTTCTGCATCTCCTTTACCATGTGTTTCGCATGTGCTTGTAGCAGAGCTATGGTTATTTTGTCACTTCTCAGTGTCTTTTTTTTTTCTTTCAAATTTTCTATCAGGATCATTACTTCTTCTAAGAATTCTGGCATTTGCTCTGTCTCCTCTGTACTGGGAAGCTTCTCCAGAACTGATTCATCTATGGTGTTCTGCACATTATACAACTCTTCAAATATTCTTTCCATCACTTATTCTTTGCTTGTTCATCCTCACTTATTTGTCTGTGCTTGAATTTCACAACCACCTCTTCAACTCATATTTCCCACTCAGTTCTCTTATCTTGCGATACAACCTGTGTGTCACGTTTCTTTTCACGTATTCTTCTGCTTCTTTACATTGTTCAGTTGTTTATCCAGTTGTTTGTGCGTATCTTTAGTATCCATTTTATCTTTGTGGTCTTACAGGTTCAATTTTAGTTAATAACATGAGATGACAAATAACCAAGACTCAATCAGTTATATTAGGGTTAAAAGATAAATCAGCACAATTCAGAAAGGTCAATATATTACCAACCAATCTGGACGACAGTTCCTGCAGCAATCTAGTCTGTCTAGAAATCACAAGCTTACTCCTGCTTCACATATTCTACCCTTGTTAACAACAAAACAGGAGATTCCAGCATTACCTCAGATTTACACACCGGTTTGTACCAGTTTCCTATCTTATTTTGAACATAACATTTTGAAAGTCAGCAAAACAGAAACATCTGTACGTGGATCCAGCCTGCACACCACACAACAAAAACACTAACCCAGGAACCTATCCTTGCAACAAAGCCCATTGCCAACTCTGTCCACATATCTATTAAAGGGACACCATCATAGGACTAATCACATCAGCCACACCATCAGAGGCTCGTTCACCTGCACATCTACCAATGTGATATATGCCATCACGTGCCAGCAATGCCCCTCTGCCATGTACATTGGCCAAACCGGACAGTCTCTATGCAAAAGAATAAATGGACACAAATCAGATGTCAAGAATTATAACATTTAAAAACCAGTCGGAGAACACTTCAACCTCCCTGGTCACTCAATTACAGACCTAAAAGTCACAATACTCCAAGAAAAATTTCAAAACAGACTTCAATGAGAAACTGCTGAATTGGAATTAATTTGCAAACTGGACACCATTAAATTAGGCTTGTATAAAGACTGGGAGTGGATGGGTCATTACACAAAGTAAAACTATTTCCCTATGCTAATTTTTCCCCCTACTGTTACTCACAGCTTCTTGTCAACTGTTGGAAATGAGCCATCTTGATTATCACGTAAAAGTTTTTTTTCTCCTGTTGATAATAACCCACCTTAACTGATTAGTCTCTTTATAGTTGGTATGGCAACACCCATTTTTTTATGTTCTCTGTGTGTATATATATCTTCCTACTGTATTTTCCACTGCATGCATCTGAGGAAGTGGGTTTTAGTCCATGAAAGCTTATGCCCAAATAAAATTTGTTAGTCTCTAAGGTGCCACAAGTACTCATTCTTTTTGTTGATGATTACCTGTTCTGTTCATTTCGTCTGGGGCACCTGGCATTGTCCACTTTTTGAAGACAGGATACTGGGCTAGATGGACCTTTGATCTGTCCCAGTATGACCGTTCTTATACTTTATCTGACCTTCCTTGGGGTTACAGCAATAAAGCAATTTACATACGTCAGGTTAATACATCTGTTTGTGAGAGCAGTTTCACAATCTTTTAATACAATTCCATTCCTTATATGGTGAAATTACCATTGCAACATCAGCACAATAGTTTCCCAAGCAGTAGAGTAGTTTTCCATTCAACCTTTGGTCTAGCTGTAAAGCACTAGGCAACTTCAGTTTGGTCAGTATTGACCAACCTACTGTACTCAGCTCTTAGACTTGTGACTTCCTTTTAATTCTCCTTCAGCTTCATGTGCTTGTCACTGAACTGCAGCACTTCATGCGTTATCCACTTTGGTTTCTCTATTTTGGCCTTTTTGCCCAACACTTATTCAGCTGCTCTTGTAATTTTTTTTTTAGCCACTGTTTCATGTTTTTTCAACATTCATCTCTTTCACCAGCATCGTGATTTTTTTTTGCGCAGTTTCTTTGCATTATTTCCTGATATCTGGTTCTTTCAATTTGTCTACATTATATATCTTAATTCTCGGCAATTTTGCTGTTGCTCTCAGTCTCAACCTCATTGATGCCAGCACTAACTCATGATCCTGTCTAATATTAGCTGCAAATGATCTGCACAATAACACACTTGATTTCCATCTGTGATTCACAAGTCTGAAAACTATCATGTTTGTTTGCCCATCAGGTGAATTCAAAGTTCACTTCCTTGGCAGCTTTCTTTGTTGAAACAGCAGGTTTGTTATCACCAGGTTGTTGTTTAGGCAGAATTTTAGTAACCTCTCTCCCTTTATTTTCTTCACTGACTCCGAATTTGCCTGTTGCTCCCGAGTAGGAATTCCAGTCTGATCCTACTTTCACTAATCTGTAAGGAAAAAATTAAGAATGAATGCAAGAACTACAGAGGAATCAGCTTATTGATTGGGCTGGGAAAAGCGTTTAGCAAGATGCTGTAGAGGAGAATGAAAAGGTACATGAAAGTGGCACTTGCAGAGGCACAGACCAGATTAGATCAGGATGAAGTACAGTACATCAGAATAACTGACAAGGTAAACCACGAAAACAGAAAATTTGGGTTCAATATCAGCATGGAGAAAACAAAAATTAATGGCAACGGGAAGCCAAGAGAAATGGGTATAGATCAATGTTGGAGACTACTAGAACAGATGGAAAAATGTGTACACCTAGGAGGACTAGTATCAAAGAATGGGAAGTGTGAAGATGACATATAAAGAGAAATCAGACTAGCCACTATTGCTTTTGGGAAAAAACTCTGCAAGATCTGGAATGCCAAAGACATTTCAATAAAATGGAAGCCAGTGTATATGAGACAATTGTATGGGTCAGAATGTTGCAGTATGAGGAAAGCTGATGGGCAAATGATATTGACTGCAGAAATGAACTGGCTGCAGTGAATACTGAGAGTTTGAAGACTACAGAAAATTAAAAAAGTGAAGTGATAAGAAAATGACTTGGGTAAGAAACACCGCTTTTAAAGAAGTTTCAAGAAAGACGACTGGTATGGTTTGGACATGTCAAGAATGGACTTGGAAAGGCTGTCATACATGGTGATATCTTCCAGAGTTCAAGGAACTAGATATAGATGAAGGCTGAGGATGCATTGGATAGACAATGTGAAAAATGACAGAACAGAAAGGTTTAAAGATGTATCAGCTTTCTTCATTCAAGATAAAAAGTAATGGAAAGATTTCATTTGGTCCCATCATCACTAGTGAGCTGATGAATGAGAATTGAAGAAGCAGTATCATGGTTTAAGCTTTTGGGGAAACATTTTACCTCCCAACCCACTTAAGAAGTGAAAGAAATTTCAAGTCTTATGTCCATTTCTCATATAAACAGTTCAATACAATGATTCTTGGATAAAATGGAAGAAAGATACAAGAATGGCCATATTGGGTCAGACCAATGGTCCATCTAGCTCATCCTATTTTCTGACAGTGACCAATGCTAGATGCTTCAAAGGGAATGATCAGAACAGGGCAATCACTGAGTGACCCATTCCCTGTTGTCCAGTCCCAGCATCTGGCAGTCTTTCTTGAGTGGTAATAGCTAATTTAGACCCCATCATTTTTTATATATAGTTGGGATTAGGTTTTCCAACATGCTTCATTTTACATTTATCAACATTGAATTTCCTCTGCCATTTTGTTGCACACTCACCCAGTTTTGTGAGATCCCTTTGTAACTCTTCACAGTCCGCTTTGGACTTAACTATTTTGAGTAATTTTGTATCATATGCAAACTTTGCTACCTTATTGTTTAAACCCTTTTTCAGATCATTTATGAATATGTTGAACAGCAGTGGTCCCAGTACAGATCCCTGGAGGACACCACTATTTACCTCTCTCCATTCTGAAAACTGACAATTTATTTCTACCCTTTGTTTCCTGTTTTTCAACCAGTTACTGATCCATGAGGGGATCTTCCCTCTTATCCCATGACTGGTTAGTTTGCTTAAGAGACTTTGGTGAGAGACCTTATCAAAAGCTTTCTGAAAGTCCAAGTACATCATACCCATTGGATCACACTTGTCCATATGTCTGACTCCCATCCACACAGAATTCCAACAGATTGGTGACGGATGATTTTTCTTTACAAAAGCGGTGTTGATTCTTCCCCAACAAATCATTTGTGTGTCTGATAATTCTGTTCTTCACTATAATTTCAACCAATTTGCCTGGACAGGGAAGGAAAAAATGTTTTAAAGGAATTTATTCAGAGTTGGAGTGTGTGTAACTCATTGTGTTAGTTAAACTGCAGGACAGGCAGGAAATGGGAATCTATTGATGTCAGTGAACTCTGGAGCAGGCCCCCCTCAGTCAACACAAGTTTTATCTGAGAAAGAAGTGAAGGATCCTGCCCATGTTAGGACAATAAAAACATAAAATAGCATGTCATTTAATTTCCAGATCAACCACCACAGTCTGTGTCCCCTGCTAAGTATTTTGCTATCTGCTGTTTATCATGAATGTGAGATAGAGATCCTCCCTTTCTTAGCATGGTGGGGAGAAGGGCAGAGATGGACTAGATGACCTCTTGAGGTCCTTTGCAGCCCTTTATTTCTATGAGTCTATGACTGGGGATAGGAAGAAGGGTACCTTGATCATTGAAAAGACAAGTTTTTACAGGCGGTGCCAAAACCATTTCTAATTTGAATTCCTTTTTAGTAATTTACATCACAGAGCTGACACATGAGTAGAAACCTTGCTTATTTACATTAGTAATGTGAAGTCTAAACCTTTTGAGGTTGTTCTTTAAATTTAGAAATTGAAAAGTTTGGGAAAGAAAGAAAGATATGAAATTCATTTTGACTTTAGAAGAGCAAGTGAGAAGAGAGGATGCTTATTTCAAAACAGTTTGCAAACAGCATTTTTTTTTACTATATGTTAAGAAAGACTCAAACCCTTTCAAAACTATTGGGAACATGTATTATTGTAAAAATTTGAGATTTTTCAAAGAATTCACACTGACAACGTTCATTTTTTTCTTTTAAGGCTCATCCTTACTTTCTCTTTGTATCCATGCCAGTGTTGAGTTCTTTACATACATCCCCGCACCATATCACCCTACAACTTCTATTTACAGATACAGTGGCATGAACTTAAAAAGAGTGGGGGTGTGTGAGGAGGGAAGATGACAAATGGAGAAAAAAATATAAACTATGTGTATTCATTTAAAAGAATGTACAGTTTATTGCTGTCACAGGGTAGTGATATTTTCTCTGCAGAAAAGCACTTCCAGACATTCCTTGATTCTTTCCATTAGCAAAGGCAGGGAGCATTAGACAGTGGTTACAGCAGAATACTGTGAATCAGGACTCTTGAGGTCTATTTCTGGCTCTTGCAATGACTTGTATAACCCTATCTAAATCACAGAGGGCTAGATTTTGCCACTTGAGGAGTGAGGTAATATTAATTGTAAGTAAAGAAGGTATAACTCTGGTCTTATAGCACAGTTCTGCTTTGAAAAGTGACTTGTAAGGTACTCACCACTTGCAGTGACCCCCTTTATCAGGGTGCAATGCTGCAAGGGATCCTTGTCTGCAGCACCTCCTGCAGGCTGTCTTCCTCTGAGCAGGTCTTCTGTGGCTCAGTCTTCTGGTGGAGTCACAAAGTTCAGGCCCCTTTGGGGGTAGCAAGAAGGTTCAAATGAAAGTCCAAAACAAAAAAGCCTTTGGCCTCCCATCTTGGCCCACTCTTTGCAGTGAGTCTTCAGCCCCACCCCGGCTCAATATTTCTTACACTGGGCTTGCACGCGCCTTCCTCCAGGCTCCTCCAGGGAACCTAGGCCCACCCCCTATACTGGCTTCTGACTCAGGGACCCTGTATTAAGCAGCTAGGTCTGCTCCTTCAGACATGCTGCTGTTCTTCCCGGGCCACTTCCAACCTCTATGTCCCTTTTGCTGCTTCTGCATAGCCTGTGCTTAACAATGCCTCCCTTTGGTCCTGGCCTCAGGCTTTTCCCTAGGTCCTCCCAGCTTTTCCTTTCTCTGCTGAACTAACCACTTTTCCTCCTCAGGCTCCAGTGAACCCTACCTAGGCCTTCCCACACATGGGCCTAACCTGTTCCCTCCTCCTCCTGACTGACTTCTTATCTGTTTAAGCCCTATATTACAGCTCCCACCACAGGAGACGAACTTGCTTTATGTGGGATTTTTCTCCACTGGAGAGTCGCATCAAGTAGAGCAGTAGTGGGCAACCTGCAGCCCATCAGGGTAATCTGCTGGCAGGCTGCCAGACGGTTGGTTTACATTTGTAAGGCCGTCCGCAGCTCCCATTGGCTGGGAACAGCGAACTGAAGCCACTGGGAGCTGCGGGCGGCCATGCAAATAAAAACAAACTGTCTGGTGGCCCACCAGTGGGCCCTGACGGGCCGCGTATGCCCACCACTGAAGTAGAGTCTAGTCCCCTCAGCAGTTCCCTCAGCTTCCTTATAAAGGCCAGTTGCCTAATTTTCCTTACTTAGCTCTGCCCCCTCTGTCCAGGAAGCAAGCAATCACAGGTGCACTAATTGGCTCTCAACTCCTTGTCTAACAGGTGATGGGAGTAGCTATATAAATTCAACACCTGTTCCTGAGCTGCCTCTGAGTATTCCAACCATGTCCACTGACTTTAGTGACCAAAATAAGTTTTTTCTGTTTTTTACTGTTACTAGCCCCGCTGACCTATCACATCTAAAAGAGACACTGTGCTTGTTCTTGAACAGAATTATTTAATATATTCTAATCAGTTGCATCTATGTGATTGGTGGGCTTCACAGGTATCACTGAGAGCATAATTTCAACTGGTAATTATGCATGAGACAGAATGAACCCAGTTTGACTTTCAGATTGAGCTGGCAAGACTGGCAGTTAGAACAACCATCTTTTTATGCATAATCTGAGCACACATTATAAGAGACGTTAAAGATGGAATCCCACCATGTCATTTTTATCAAGGTAGAACTAAACTATAGTCTTTTGTACCTCAGTTTTCCCATGTGAAAAACAGGGGTGACAAAACTTACCTAATTCACTAGGGTTAATTGTTTGTAAACAACAAATTATTTACGATTATGTGAAATGTGCATGCTCACTTGTGTGCTCTGGTGCTTGCAAACTTCCGAGATAAAGAACTCATGGAAGAAATACGTCACATCTCATGAACTGAATATACTTATTTACATAGAATAGTGCTCAATTTGTCTTTTTAGGGGCTCTAATTGAAATGACTATAAATTATTAATTATAATTATTCAATGCATTATATAATTGTACTCATTAATAATCATGAATGCATAGTTAATCATTGCAGTTCTAAATATGCACACCCATCAGATGATGAGATATGCTGGTTTAGTTAGACCAGTGTGTCTACTGGAGCAATCAAATGTGTATGGCCTTTACTGCAGAAAAACAGAATGGATCCAAGCTGGGATGAACTGGTGCAACTAACAAACTGAGTTATTCTTTGAGGAAAGATATAATGTATCAGATGCCACAAAAGGGGTACATGGTGTTAACCAATTTGGTCTGGATAATTGATTAAAAGAATCTGGGGGCATGTTGGATATGCCATAAATATGGGCCAGGTATAATGAATACCTTTGGATAGGCAAGGATAAAATTTATGCTAAGCTGGCTGGATTCGGACTAGTCTTTGCTTGACATAGATGTTGCCTTGCTGACTTGTCCTTATGTAAACTTGTTCAATGATGCGTAAAGTTACTGTGTAGGTCATGGGTGATGTTTTGAACACAGAAAGTATCCAAGCTGAGGATATACATAGATAAGAGGAAGTTATTATCACAATAGATATATAGAATGTAGTGCCAAAAGGCAATGAAGGAATAAGGGATAGATGCATGATCCATTTGTAATCAATGGAAATAAACCAATTAGAAAAGAGATGAAAATAACATGAAAATAGCATGGACAGCGAAGTTATGTAAATTGAAGCCGCACATGCATACTGTATGGATTATATAAGATACAACACAATATTAACTGGAGGAATGTTATTGTCTCTCTCTGAGACAGAGGTTTATATATGAAAGGGGCCAAATTTAATAGGAAGTGTCAGGAACAAGGAAAAACAGCTGAGACTTTTATTACTGCAGTTCATTGTCTTGCTGAATATTAGAAATATGGAACATTAAAAGAAGAACTAATACGAGAGACAATAGTTGTTGGTATAAGAGACACCAATTTATCAGCACAGCTTCAATTAGACCCAGATCACACACTAGCAAAAGCTATAGCAAAAGTGAGAATTCAGGAAACCACAAAGAAACAGCAATATGGCTTAAATGCTAGCAGCATGGGGGATACTCCATCAGAAAATATTAAGATAGTAAAGAGAATAGACACAAATATGAAAGGAGTAGTCAAACCAAGTTCACAGCATAAGAAACGGTGCACAGTGAGAGGGAGATTAAAGAATCTTTACAGGAGGAAAGTTTGAAAAAACTGTGGAAGATGTGGCAAGGCACCAGGTCGCAGATGGCAACAATGTCCCCAAAAGATGCCGAATGTAGTAGATGCCTCAAAAAGGGAAATTTTGCAACAGCATTCAGATCACCAAGAGAACTAGAAACAATTCAAGAAGGAATGTTACCATCAGATGACAATGACTCCATACTTCTAGGGATTATATCTTCAGTAGAAAAGATAACATAAGCATAGATCTAAATGGTTGAACCCTTACATTTAAAATGGATATGGGGCAACAGTCACTGCAATTCAAAATATATGTATATATTATAATTGATCCCAGGATGGAGATCTGCCAAGACCAAATAACATTTTATGTGAGGGTAGTTATAATATATTGAATGTTTGTGGCCAGTTCCTTGGGAATCTGAAGAGAGGATGTAAAGTTCTTCAGCAAATGATATATGTAATAAAAGGACTGACAACTCCCCTACTGGGGAGGCCAGCAATACAAGGATTACACCTAGTAGAGAAACTGGAATACATTAATGGCAAAAAGTAAATTATAGAGATGTATCCACCTGTCTTCACAGAGCTAGGAAAGCGGCCAGGAGACAGCTGTAACAAATAACATTGGTGCCATCTGTGACTCCCTATGCTCTCACACCCTCATGCCACTTCCCTATACCTTTGCTGGAAGATATGGGGGTTATTTCTAAGATAGATGATGTGTCTGACTGGTTTGCAGGAGTAGTTGTAGAACCAAAGCTCAATGGCAAAATCTGGATTTGTGTGGGCCTTGCACAATTTAATAGAACCATGTGCAGAGAAAGACTCCTGCTTCTGCTGTGTCATTAGCTCTGCTATTAGAAGCCAAGGTCTTCTCAAAGTTAGATGCTACAGAAGGTTTCTGCCAAATCTCCCTTGCTAAAAAAATCTACACCATTAACTACATTCATCACTCCATGTGGAAGGAACTGTTTCAACTGTCTTCCATTTGGCACATCTGCAACACAAGAACATTCCCAAAAGAGAATGTTGCAGATTTGTCGGTTTCCCTATAAGTTGCTATATAGCAGAGATAAAAATGAACACAATGAGTGATTGCATACAGTTTTGAGATGTTTCCTACAAGTGGCATCACTCTGAATCAGAAATGTGAATTTGGAAAGAAGATAAAGTTTGTAGGACACACAAGTAGCAAACAGGGAATTCAGCCATATTCAGATAAACTGAAAACATTACTTGCCTTATCCAAAAACATAGATGTTTCTGCTGTAAGATGATTCCCAGGCATTACAAATCATTTCTTGTAAGAAATCTAAAAAAACCCTTAGGAGATCTCCTTCATGGTCACAATATGTGGATCTGGGGTATCCCACAACAAAACACATTTAATAACAAAAAAGAACAACTGACATCTCCTTCTATTTTGACATAATATTTGGTAAACTATCCAACAACAGTAGCCTTGGATGCATCTTCATATGATTTAGCAGCAGTGTTCACACAAAAGCAGCCAGAAGGAGACAGATTTGTTCCAGCAGTAAACTCAAGTGCAAAAAGAAGCTCTAGCAGTCACTTGGGCCCGTGAATGGCTAGTGCATATCTGATTGGCTAGAATTTTAAGGGCTGGTCCACACTAAGAAGCGGGGTCGAACTAGGGTACGCAAATTCAGCTACGTGAATAGCGTAGCTGAATTCGAAGTACCCTAGTTCGAACTACTCACCCGTCCAGACGCCGCGGAATCGAAGTCCGCGGCTCCAAGGTCGACTCCGCCACCGCCTTTTGCAGTGGTGGAGTACCGGAGTCGACCGCGGCGCTTCCGGAGTTCGAACTATCGCGTCCAGATTAGACGCGATAGTTCGAACTCCGAGAAGTCGAACTCACCGCGTCGACCCGGCTTGTAAGTGTAGACTAGCCCTAAGAGAGAAACAGATCACAAGCCTATAGAAGCAATGTTGGGTTCAAAACCACTACTGAATGGCCTTCCACCTAGGATTCAAAGACTTCAGCTAAAGATTCTGTGATTTTCTTTCCACTCAAAGTGCTCATAGTGGCAGACACTATCTAGAGCCCCAATTAAGCAGCCACCAATGGAAGAAGAAAAAGGCTTTAGAAAAAAATGTCAGTGTCTATATTACCCTTGTTCTGGTAGCAATTCCAGCATCTGCCAGCTGACTAGAGCAAATTAGAAATAAACAACTAGAGAATGAGACTTGGCAGAAACAGACTCAACTCTACCAAAGGAGGTGGGGTCAAAGGAGTCATCTTGCAACAGACCTCCTTCTGTATTGGCAGGATCAAAATGAGCATCCCATGACTGATGGCCTACTTCTGAAAGGAGGGCACATTCTTATCCCTACAGAACTTCAGAAAGAGATGCTCTCCAAATTCCATGAGGGACACCAAGGTATAAACACAGCAATATGTATGGTGACCTGGCTGCAGAAGGCTGTAAGATACAAAACAACAAACAAACAAACAAACCCAATTGCCGGAACCATTACTCTCTACAAAGCTATCTGATAGACCTTGGCAGAGGGTAACCACATATTTGTTTTTCTGGAAAGGACACGTACATTTTTGTAGTCAATTACATCTCCCATTGGTCACGGCTCCTGTCCAATGGGAGCTGTGGAGCCGGCACTTAGGGCGGGGGCAGTGCACGAAGCCTCTCTGGCTGTCCATGTGCCATGGGGTCACCAGGAACTGGCGGCCATTTCCTGGAGTAACACGGAGCTAGGGCAAGCACGGAGCCTGCCTTAGCCCTGGGCCCCCACTGCCCTGTTGATCGGATGTTTAACAGCCCAGTTGACAGTACTGACTGGAGCTGCCAGTGTCTCTTTTTGACTGGGAGTTCCAGTCGAAAACTGGATGCCTGGCAACCCTAGGTCTGTGGTGCAGCACCCCACAGCTGTCTGGGTTCCCCGGCCAGGCTCCAGCTGCTGGCCTGGATGGGGTGGGGTGGTCTTGGGAGGAAGAGGGATGGTGGGGGCTGGGCCCCGCTTAAAAGTGGACAGGTCAGGGCCATCCACTTTCAAAAGTGGGTGGGCCATGGCCCCCTGGTCTCCCTCTTCTGATGTCACTGGTCTTGCCTATACTTACACAGATTTCATCAGCACAGATCACTGAGAAACTAACATCAATATTTGCAAGACATGGAGTTCTTGAAGTTCTCAGATCAATAATGAACCTCAATTTACTTTTGAAACGTACCTAGTCTTTGCATAGGACTTTGATTTCAAACATTTTACTGGTAAGTCCATTTTACCTCCAGAGCAAAGGGGAGGTAAAGAGAGCAGTGCAGACTTTGAAAAGACTTCTGCAGAAATAAGTGGATCCGTATAAAGCACTCCTGGCATTTCAGTCAACACTGCTTGTGTTTGGACTATCTTCAGCAGAACTGCTGACAGAAAGACAACTAACGACACCTTTACCTATGGCACCAAAACAGCTTAAAGCTAAGTGGCCCAACTTAAAGGAATGTTGCAAATGGGATGCTGAAATAAAAATTTGGCAACAAAACTTCAATGTTCAGCACAGAACAAAAGCACTACCTGAACTGAGACCAGGGAACAAAGTTTGGCTCAGGAGCTCCCAGACATTTGCATATCTGATAGGCAGAAACTCCCAGATCCTATCTAGTGGAGACTCCAAAAGGACTTATCTGGAGAAATCAGGTTCATCTTCAATGTTTCCCAACTAAATGAAGAGAATATCTGCAACCTGCAGGTACTCTGTCATAAAGTGAGCCCCCCGCCCCAGGTAACTCCACACAAAAACTCAACAGAAGTGAGAACATGGTCTGGAAGACTGCTCAGACCTCCTCAAAGACTTGATCTTTAGAATATTGCTCAGGCCTATTTAAATGCAATTAATAAGGAGACATAGTAAATAGTTTTAATGAATTTGAAGTTTATTTTGAATTGTTGTTTGTGTGTATACCTTGGATTATAATTTGTTTTAATCTTTTATTATAAAGAAAAAATGATGTGGAATGGTTATGGAGTTCTTGGTCCTCCACAGTTACCAGATAGGACTAGTATCTGTTGCACCGGGGGCTTAATACACATAGAAACTTCCTGATTAGGGAGTTCTCTAGTTGCTGTTAAAGCATGGCTCTTTGTGTTTATGTTCTCAGCAGGACACATGGAAAATTAAATTGGGAAACTGCCAAGAGATAGCCTTTTGTTATTATATTTTCCTTCTGTTATAAAACACAGGACTGGGGCAAGACCACTAAACTCATTTCTAGGTGTGATCTGAAGCGTATTTGAACTTTGGCTTGCAGAGGGGGAAGGCTAGTTTATGAACCTACCGCACCACCTAACCCTTGATGTGATGTCAATGAAGCTGTGACAAAACCATTCCACTGAAATAGGAATTTGTGTTGTAAAAATACTGTGATTAGGATCCCTGTGCAGATGACTGATGCTTCAAAACAAAGCAAGGATAGGAGCAACACTGTTAGCATAAAAGTTACTTTTCAAAGTTAAACTGTTTTATTTGTCATTTTAAAAATAAAAAATCCTGTCTATTGGGGAAACCCTGCTGCTTCCTTCACAGGTGAAAACACAACAGCGAATGAGGGGGATTCAAGAAGACTATGCAATAGACAAAGATCCTCTGTGTACTGCAGGGAACCCCTGCCCGCTCCTTCAAAGTGGAGATTTGGAGGGATGGCCAGTGAATCTGCTACTATGCATATTTATCAGCTACTCTATGTATGCAAGAGCAGCAGTTGCTAAACCAAGTATGGAAAAGGAGCCCTGGAGTGGTTCCATTAATATTCCACAGAGTAGGGCTAACATTCTTTCTCCCCCAAGTACCCTAGGAACTCTCCAGCTCACAAGTCAGCTGCTTGGGCTGTGTGCTGGTGGCAAGGTTTGTGACAGAAGCAGCAGCAGCTTCCTGCAAAATTTTGTTGATTAAAATCAGGCCTTTTTTCAGACAGAGTGTGACAAAAATATCAAAACACCCACAAGCTATTTTTTCCCTACTCTAGTGCTAAATCGAAGCATAATCCATTTAGGCAATATTTTGGGAGGAAAAAAATAGCATCTTGACAGCTTGTATATTGTTTCAACTCAAAGCAATTTAAAATGCCAAGTTAGAATCACTTAAAAAAATCCCAGGCACAGGAAGTTTACTAACAGTCTCTTACCCACATCCCGGTATAATAAAGACCTTAAATAAGATGTCGTATGTAAATAAAATTACTAAAGTAAGTCAAATCTTAGCACCTATACATCATCATCAAACTTTGTAGAGGCATTAAAAATAAAATATCACACACAAACACCTAGAGCACCAAAGGTTGGCATGCAGTGCATATTTTGATGTTCTTCACACAGTGAGAACACACCGATTAAGAAAAACAGCATTGCAACATTGTAATTGAACACAGAAAATTCAGAATAATGGACCAAATCCTGATCTTACTCAAAATCCTGGGTAACTATGCAGTAATTGTATTCATCTAAAGATCACTGTAAACAGGAACAGCATTTAGCAGGTTGGAAGTTCTGAGTCAACCTATACTATTTCTTGTCTGATATACTGCCTCTGACAGTGGCCAATTAGTACAATCAGAACAGAAGTACTGGTATATTAAATAAAAGAGTTATATACAATATTTGGTTCCTGTAACTTAAGGTTTATTGAAACAACTAATATTCTGATATCCCTCAATCAATTTCCTACAATTGTAGAAAGATGGCATTGGTAGACATAGGCTCTTCTTATTTATTTTTTGCATTACAGTAGAGCACTGAGTCCAGTTCGGGATTGGGGCCCCACTGTGCTAGTCTCTGCCCTAAACAACCTACAATCGAATCTCTTCTTCTTATTTTTTGAAGAATTACATTAATTGTATCCACACTTTGAGCTGATTTTTAAATATGGGCCTTTCCTTATTCCTCTTAGTGCAAATGGGAATTAGAGCTTTTCTTATGCTCAAACTTTTGATTGATGCTCTATGTTTAAAAACTACTTTTAGACCACACACACAAAACTCCGGTCAAAGGCTTTTGAGAAAGAAGTGTGAATAGATCATGACATGTTATTGTGAAAAGTGGGAAAGTGACAGATGTTGAAGACCGTTCTGAACAACACAATTGGGTCTGTGGATAGAACCGTATTCAATTAGGTAGACAGCTCCATTCATCTATTTATACAACAGCTAGGAGGTCTCTAATTGTTTTGTAGATCACTTAGCAATTAATGATGCCGTTGCCCTTGAACAGACCATTCTATAGATCAATATCTGCTAGTAAAGGCAAAACATTGAGTAGACATAATGATAATGAAGTTACTCTATTAATAGAGCCCACAAGCAATGGTAGTGGAGTTAGACTGTCTGCACAAGAATGTGTTTCTTTCACAAATAAGTATTACTTGTATTGTCCTAGAGAAACAGACAAACTTGAATTGTGACTAAAACAAACACCAACTAAAATGCTTACTTATCGTTGTGCTCTCTCACTGTACCCATTACTTCATTTTATTATAGGATCTTTCTCAAATGTACAAGTAATACCCAAGTTATCCCCCTTATTCTGGTAGGTCTTTCTGGCATCCAAAAATCCAGAGTAGTAGCCTACAATAAAGCAGTTGCATTATTGTTGATATTGTGAGAGCACTTCCATAATAAAATCCCACTTTAAGGGCATGGGGTGAAATCCTGCCCTCATTGAAGTCAATGGCAAAGTTCCCATGGACTTCAGTGAAGTAAAAATTTCACTCATTATTTCTTGACTGTAGAAAGTCATTCCACTTCAAAATTCGGCCTACAACTTCCTGTTTGGAACACAGTTAAAAACAAAATCAATTTTAATCTGATAAAAAATATTAACCAACAGCTCTGAGAATTTTAAAGTTGCAAGTTAGGAGTTGCTTGCATTTCTAATACAACTTTAAATTATAGCTTTTGAGTGCCTAAGGAAAATTTTAATTGGTAGAGAACTGCAGTTTGAAAATCAATTATTTTCAGGAATTGTCCATACCAGTTCTTCAATAAATACCCATGTAACTAACTCTGTAAAAAGCCCTCTAGATCAACTATTTATGAGCCTATCAATGAATAACCAAATACCCTGTATATTCTTCTTCTGTATAGCAATATGACTCCAAGTACCTGCAGCCATGTCCTTGTATAGAATCATAGAATTGAGGGACTGGAAGGGACCTCGAGAGGTCATCTAGTCCAGTCCCCTGCATTCAGGGCAGGACTAAGTATTATCTAGATCAGGGGTTGGCAACCAGGGGCCAGCACATCCCTCGGCCCGTGCCGCTTCCTGCAGCCCCCACTGGCCTGGAGTGGTGAACCGCGGCCAGTGGGTGCCGTGATAGGCCGAACCTGCGCATGCAGCAGGTAAACAAACTGGCCTGGCCCACCAGGGTGCTTACCCTGGCGAGCCGCATGCCAGAGGTTGCTGACCCCTGATCTGGACCACCCCAACAGGTGTTTGTCTCGTTGTTACTTTGTGCTCCTTTTTCTGGTTGTTGCATCCACTTATTGTCTCATCTTCTACTTAAAGCATAAGCTCTTTTGGGGCAGGGACTGTCTTCTTGTTCTGTCTTTGTACAGAGCCTCACAGAAAGGGGACAGGATCCATGATTGGGGCCCTTAGATGCTACCACTATACAAATAATAAATACCGTAACAGTTATTCGTATTTCTGTGTATTGCAGTAGTGCCTAGAGGTCCCATTGTGCGAGGCACTGTATACTGATATAAATGTACTATTCTCTATTATATTCTCCATATGTTACATGTTGAGGGACATAATACCATTTAGCACTCCATAATGCTCTACAGACATTACAGACAGTAACTAGTCAGTTCCTGGCACACATTTGGCCTGATGAAAGGCTTCTGGAAGACACTGAGCATTGTCAACAGTCACTGGAAATTGAGAGCACCCAGTACTTTCTAGCAAGTGATCAGCATCTCACTGGATGCGGTGCCTTGTATGGTAGGTAAGAATTCATAAGCCCATTGTACAGATGATGAAATAGGGGCAGTAGAGATATTCAATAATTACTTACGGTCATAGAGGAAGTCAGAAGGCATAGAATTCATGACTTCCTGATTTTCAGGGATGTGGTATTAAGATCACTAAACTGTGACTCACTTCAGGCATAAGGAGGAAAGGATCATATTTATTGCTTTTCTAGCACCATGTTAGTGAAATGAACCAACCTAGGATCTCCCACTGTCATAAGAAGAAATGGACACAAAAACAGATTAAATTGAAAAATTGCTTTGGAAATCCCTTAGGAAAAGCCAGAGCATGGGATACAAAGTTATATATCTAAAAAGAAAATATAAGTTTGAAATATATGTACTTTTTCATAATACGCACATCAATTCAGGCAGCAGCTTTTATGATCTGATTAGGAATCTGCAAGTATAATCACAAATGTTGCATAGGTTAACAGAGATTCCTAAAAAGAGCTGCAGGCCTGTAACTTGAAATCAACTAATAATTAAAATAATCCACTGCTTTATTAAAATTGACTTATTGGCAAGGATGCAAAAGCTGCTAATGAGGATGGGAGGCAGAGGGAGAGAAAATCAGTTGAACAGATAAGGGAATTGTGGCCAAGGAACAGGGAAGGAGGGAGAGAGAAAACTGAATGAGAGTGAAGAAAGGGGCTGGTTAGTGGACAGAAAAAAAAAAAAGTCCAGCATGAAGTGAAATGAAACTCCTGTATGGGAGAAAAGTAATTTAGCTTTATGAACAGCTGCCTCACAGAGGGTCAGGTATATGAGCAATTAAAATTAAGCATTTTGATTTTAATATGCTTTAGTAACTGTGATAGATCTTACAGAGTTGCTGTTGACTGTACATCAAGAAACAATTTAGGATCCAGTTTAAAACAAAGTTTATAATCCTTGTTTAATGGATTTTTGTACCTCAGGCAATAGTGCTGTAAAAATGATTAAAATGTGCCCTGTCTCCAGGTAATCAATAAAACTTCCTGCTATAAGATTGGTTCAGTTCCAGAGACTTCTTAGCATGCTTGGCAGTACTATGTCTGTAGAATTCCAAATAAGTCATCTATCATTATTTCTATACAGCGGATTCATTAGACATCTCATCCTTCAGCTTATTAGCACTGAAGTCAGCCAAACAATCAAATCAAAAGGTCACCTTTAACAAATATGTAGTTAGACGAAAATATACATCAAAACCTTAACAGAAATATGTCAAAATACAGTGGTAGGGATGGATAAAAGGTTGATATGAGACATTCAAAATGTGGAATGGAATTGCCCATGAATGGAAATTTGGGGAATTCATCTTGGCATTCTACAGGAAAGCTTTCCATTACAGTAGGTTAAGAAATGGGTCAAACCACTTATTAGAAATGGGAAGAGAATTAAAAACAACAAAACAAAACCCTGTACCACTGAAATGCTGTTCTTCACACTGTATGAAATTTGATTTCAAATCTTTAAGTAAGAGAGCAAAAGAGCCATCTAGGGAGTCTAGTTTTTTATTTTTTTAAAACAAGTTTACATAACCCATAATGAATAGATTTGTAGATTTGGAAGCATAGGTGCATGCATGTATAGCTTTTATAGACCAAACCCTTCAATAAGAGTTTCGTTTAAGGACTGAAGGCCTATTCAGCCTTAGAGGGTGCGGGTAGGTTCTGAAATGGTCCGTGTGAGAAAAACAGTTTTATGACACTTGGGCAAAGATTCAACACCACACCTCTCCACCACCCATTTTGCCCTTATAAATGCTAGCCACATCGGGGTGGGGATGGTTGGATGCTTGTATGCAGGCCTGCCTAGGTCCAGGAAGAGAAAAGGAATGATTTGGTTATCAGAAGAAGTATGTCTATATTACCTGTCAGATCAGTGGGCAGCAATCGATCCAGTGGGGGTTGATCTATCGTGTCTAGTCTAGACACAATAAATCGACCCCCGAGTGCTCGTCCGTCGATTCCTGTACTTCACTGCCATGAGAAGCATAGGCGGAGTTGACGGGGGAGCGGCAGCAGTCAATTCACCACAGTGAAAACACTGTAGTGAGTAAGTCTAATTACATAGCTGAAGTTGTGTAACCCAGATCACCACCCCCAGTATAGACCAGGCCTGAGCAATCCATTCTCCCTCTGACCATTTCAAATGTTTACCACCATTCCCAGTCCTTTGTATCTGTCCTCTGAGCTCCACTGCAGAAGTCAAGAAAAGTGGGGGTGGGTGAAGCATCCACTCTGGTGGTTGCACAGACACAGTGCTGTGCCCCTTAGCATTGGAGAGGTGACTGGCTTGCAATGTTAATCCAAAAGTTCAGGGAAGAAAATACACTCGCAGTATGACTGTTTCCTTGTCTCTGATATTTGCTGGACACAAGTGCTGGACTTTCTGGCAAAGCAAAGCAGCTAAGGGCTGGGTGGATGTTTTCTATGGTTCTCCACTCTTCTTCCATAGGAACTACATCCACTAGCTTAGAATTCAGTCAATTTCCTTTCAAATTGTCTCCCAGTCTGGTAAACATAATTTAGCAAATTTTTGGTGTAGCAGAAATTCAAGATGGTTCTTCAGGTTTCACAGTAGGGCAAATGTGCTTGGTCTACTTTCATAGTTCATCATGCCCCTCCACTCAACAATATGTACAGGGGTGACCCTTCTCTATTTCATTCCTGTAACTTGAACACTACTATGTTCTCCAAATGATGGCCAACTTTTAAAGAAGAAATAGGCAACTAGTAATATAACACCTGAAAGCAACCAAATGCCACTCCAAGCAGTTCCTTGCTACACTGTAAACAGAGAAACATTTTCATAATAGTACTGCAGGTATCTTACTATTTTTACCTTCAGTTCCTTCCTCATGGGCAGCAAGAGTAGTCTGAAGGAAGGCGGCTTCAACAGTAGCATTCCTGGGATGCTAAAAAGTATCAATATGGTGGCTTTTTGGCAGCACAGTTGTATTATGGGAGGGAGGGATTTCTTAGGTTCCTTCACAGGAGAAATGAAATATAATGCTAGACTTGTCTTTGACTTGCCAGGACATTCAAATGATGATAGGGAACCCATTCCACTGGTAGGGCAGAGCAGCACCGCAGACATTGCAGAGGCAGATAGAGAAGGACTCTGGAGGACCTGCTCATTGGCACTGACTGAAGGAGTCAGAAGCACTTAGAGTTCCTTAGAGCAAGGGAGGATCAGACTCTGAGACAGGAGGAGGCGATGATGGTTCATGGAGTAGGAGTATCCAGAGAGTGGAAAGGACCACACACTCATGCGGTCATTGGTATAGCTGGTGGCAGAATGCTTTTGAGGCTTTTTAGGCCATCCTCTGTTCAGCCCCAAACATCGTACTTGAAATGTCCCCATACCCCAAATACTCCACAACCATTCTGGCCCTTGTTAGGAGAAGAGGAGGGGAAGGGCAAGGAGATGTGTTCACAGACAATGTTTGCCCACTTCAGGGAATTTGACTTTTTTTTGTTCATTTGTTCCTATTACAAACTATTTTAGCTCTGTGTTCAAAGTATGTCTTAAACACTTCACTTGTGTGTGCACCTTGCTTTCGGAGTACAAACAATGGATATTTTTCTCACATTTGGGGTGGATCATCAGGATTCGCAGTACATGACTGTGATTTCTGTAAATATGTGGTGCCAAAGAAATGCCTCCATCCCAGCCATGAATTTCCTACAGTGTTTTAAACAAATAAACAAGACCATGAACTAAGCTGTGAAATAACTATTGCCGTCCAAATCGTCGGAATATAAAAACAAAAGGTAAGTTAACAGAAGCATCTTTATACCTGTGTTAATGACTTATTTGACAATACAGGCAAAGGAATCAAAAGTAAATTAACACTGAAGATAAAAGCAACTTTCAGTGTCAGGTAAGACCCGTCATCCCTGTCACTCACCAAACAGTCACTGCTTGCAACTGTGGCAGTACTCATGCATACCACCTGTTCACAATATTTTCTGATACCCTTGCTCACAACACTGAAGAAGGAATGTGCGAAGCCCCTTCTTCAACCTTACAGAATTGGTTTGAAATTACTTTGACAACACTTAAGTGCTTCCCATAAAGCACCCTGAATCAGAGCTGTTAACATACAACCAAAGCTTTGCTCATTGATGGCATTAACGTGCATATACACTGTCCATAGCAAAAACCATGGCCAAATGTGTTAACCTGGAGACCCCCTCACCCAAATGTCTGCTTTCAGTTAGTACATTAGCATCAGCAGCAGGGGGTCAAAACCCATCAAGGTACATGGCAATGCTCTATTGAACTTTTCCAGCAGTGCCATAGCATCACAATAGTGTTCCTTGGCACAGTCCCAACCCGTCTTTTGGCTCCACACTCATCCATAATGTGCAAGCAAAGAGCATCACAGATTTCCCTGGTCTGCCAGGAAACAGGAGCAACATGCACATGGATAGGATCCAGCAGCGTGTACAGGTTTTGAAAGCTGGATCTCTGCTGTAACCACTCTTTCTGGAAGTATTCCGTTTTAGCCTCACATATGTTCTGCAAAGCATAGCACATTATGGTAACATGAACTGTGTGGCTACACAGGCATCCAGATGGGTCTGCAGGCCTTGCCAACAAGCTTTCAGACATCTAAAGGCACATTCCATTACCACTCTGCAGCCATGAAGTCTTTAGCTGAATTGCCTTTTTCTTGGGCCAGCGATGTTGGAGGTCTCATGAGCTACATGAGAAGCAGGTACGTGGGATCCCCCAAAATAACTGTGGGAACAGAAATACTATACAAAATCTCTTGCCCCCTGAGATATCATCCTGACCTCCTGAGCTCTCTGGCATCATTGACCTTTCACACATGTCCAGTGTTGGTGTTCATGAAGCAATGCCTGTGACCCACTAAGCCTTGGAGAACAAGTGGATATCAACCTTTATCATTTCACATAGTCATTGGCCCCCTGCAGCAGGCAAAATATTGGGATGTGTGTTCCACTGAAGGCTCCTGCAGTTTGGAAAGTGCATCCTCTGAAATACCATTATAATCTCAGGGACTTTGATTTAAGCAGCCACCTGTGGGTAGATTATAGTACTGAGAGCATGGCAACCTAGACAACCACCACCCCAAAAGTTGACTTCTCAACCTCAAACTGGTTTTCAACCGACTAGTAGCTGTCAGGTGTTGTCAGCTTCCCAAAGGCTATAGCCACCCACTCTGTACTGGTATGGGTTTCTGAAAAAGAGTTGTCTGGTGCTGGAGACTTGGTGCAAGCTGCTTGCACAACTCCATGAAGACCAGCTTCCTCATTTGGAACTTCTGCATCCACTGGTAATCACCCAGGTTTCCAAGACAATGTAGTCCCACCACACTGTGCTGGTTCTCTGGGCCCAGAAGTGGCAGTCTACCCATGGGCATATCATTGCAATCCTGGCATTCAACATGTATGTTCCATGGGACCCCAGTGGGTTTTCATTTACCCTCTTGATCAGTTGTCTTCGCCATCTCAGATTTTTCTGGACCCATTCTGTCCCGTATTGGACTGCAGAAGTATTTGTCCCTTGAGCAGTAGCAGGAGGAGAACCACATCATCATGAACTTGCTCCATGTCTTCAACGCTGTTGGGCAGAAGGGAAAGATGACTGGGAGCTGCCATTGCCAAATGTGTAAAGGTGGTGTACAGTTCCACCACCACACAGCAAGGCGGTTCCCAAGTGTCTCCTGTGACATACAGGACTCTGGGGTACTGTCCCTGAAATGGTAATTCTACCATTGCATACCGAAAAGGGGGAGTGTGGATGAGCAGTAGCAGGAGTACATGGACAAATGCCCTGGGAAGTGCACAAAAATAGACATAGCCCATATCATGCTAGATGTGGAGGGACAACACAAGACAGTCATTCAGTAATCTCTGAAGGCTAAATGGGCTAATACGAAGTGACAATAAAACAAGCTGTTGTAAGTTTGCTTGCACAGTTTGCTATAAAACTAATGTAAATTAGCCAGGAACGGCCTGCTACATTTCTCATTTCTGTTACGTGCAACAGAACCACAACAACTGATCAGTTTAAATTCCTGCCTGTTCTCATTTCCACTTTGTTCCTTCTTCAAACCTTTGCATTGTCTGGAAAGGACAAAGCATAATTAGTAAAGTAAAGCATTGGATGGAATAATGAAAATATTCTGGTATACGACATGAACAGAGAATACAGATACCCAGGGCCAGATTCACAGCGGGCACTATACTCCCATGCCTGGTCCTTCAACTCTGTGGTCACAAGTTGTATATAAAAATGTCAGTGACATTATCACACACAGCCTGATACCCATGAAGAGCAGACCATCTGCAACAGGAGGCAGTCTGCTGCAGCACCAGAAATCCACCAGATGGGAATGCTCCCCATGGGAGTTTACAGATGGGATAGGAAGAAGGAGGGTCCCCAAACTGCTGCTCCCACTCCAGTTTTGGGTGGGAGACAGATATGAGGTGGATGGGATTAGCTGTTTATTCTTAACTCACTCAGTTCTTGTCCTTCAGCAAATTTATGAAGCACTTTCAATCAAAATGAATACATCTCTATAGTTAAGAAAACCACCAAGAACTAACGACAGATGGCAAGCTTACACAGGCATCTATCAGAAAACATTATTTGGCAACATATGTCTGTTGCACCTATGGGTTATCAAATACACACGCATCCACATTGGGTAAACCTTGTATGCAGAGAGAACAAATGTGTCTGGATGTATTTTTCACAAGCTTTAACAATTCTATAAGCATCCTTTGTTTGTCTTCTCCCTTAACATCTGGGAGACAGTATGGGACACAAGATGGGGCTTACCATATTTCCCTCTCTCTCTGGTCCCCATCAAAACTAGTAAGGGCTTCCCTGCTGAATAACTTCAGAGATTATAGCTGTTTGCAATTTGATGAGACACAAAGGAAATGTGATTTGCAATCTTTACTTTTTCCCTGTTATTTGAAGGTTTGGCACTATGCCCCTTAGTCTTTGAATCACATGCAGTTCTAGAACAAGTTAGATTTCAAGTACTTATGATATTAATTTCAGTTGGGGTAAACTAAAAAAAAGTAAATTTATGACACTCTGGCAGAAATTGCCAGAATGAGACATTTCAGTGGGAGCTCTGGTCATAGATTTGGAAAAAGAGTACCTGCATCCACCATATTAATAGAAATCTACTATAAAACTGTGTCAATGTCACAACATATCACTCAGATTTGGAATGGTGGAAATGGTCTCCATTTACTTAGGTATTCTGGCAGAAATTATATAATCAATGGGGAACAGAACAAGCCATGAGCTTCCACCAAACCCACTAGTTTTCCTGCTAAGTGCACTACTGAGAAGAGGCTTGAGATATCAATACTTCTAAAGAAAGCTGCCCATAGCTTTTGGTAGAGGGTCTGTGAAACAATGTGTCCGGGTATCCCAATGTCAACTACTGATAATTTTGGGGGAGGAGGGTAGTGTGGTAAAGGGGAGAAGCAGAACAGGGTGTTGAAAGGTAGTCTCGTTCCCTCGGAGAGGGTAATTTTGTAAGGGGATGTTGGAAAGATGGCATTGCTAGAAGACAGAGGTAAAGCTGTGATGTGTGGTCCATGTGTATGGTAGTTGCAGTAAGGCTGTATGCCTGTGTGTAAGAAGCAGAGGGAATTTACTGCTAGTAAGTTGACATTTCATTGCTTTGGTTTTGCGTCAGGTATATAGGCACGTGATGGGTGCAGCAACCTGAACTGTTTCACAACGAGGCTGTGTATTTATAAATATAGGTCTGTAAAACATATTGTGGGCCTGCTCCTGCTCTCACTGCCTTCAATGGGAGCAGGAGCAAGCTGTATGATCCTGCAGAATGAATAGAGTTATATAATGGTGGCTTATGGTTATTACAATTGTCCAAATATGAGAGATCATGAGTGGGCCCTCCCTGTACAGTTGTGCCAGACATGGTACATTTTAGACCAATGACATCATCATGTACATTTGGACTTGTTTACCCTGTGCCAAATTCTTCTGCATGTCTGAATATCTGAAAAAACCTACTTGTTAGTGAGGCTGATGACACAGGTGTAATAATGACTAACACAACACAAACTTTATCAGTCTAATCGAAAATGGATTGTTCAGACTTATTTCAAATTAGTCCCCAGTCCTCCAACACTCTCACAAGGGAGTAGTTTTACCCATGTGAGTAGTGCCACTGAAGTAAGTGAAGACTATGCTTGGGAGTAAATTTAAGTACGTGCATAAATGTTTACAGGTTCAGGGATTAACTAAGCTAAATTGTATTGTTTGTGGCAGCAAAGAAACATGAAATACCACCAAGTCTCCAAGAAGAAATAGGCTCTGGACAGCAATGAAGAAATTAATTTCTGTGATTTAAGGACTCAGTCCGGCAAATTGCTGAACACTTTGGACCCAATGCAGTTAAGTACCTAAGCATGTCCTTAACTTCAAGCACATGAGTAGTTCTATTGAAGTCACTGAAACTACTGGTGTGTTTAAAGTTAGACACACATTCAAGTGCTTTGCAGGATCAAGGTCTTAGTAAATAATGTAATAATATAATAAAAAACAAAACAAAACAAACACCACCACCAGAATGTGAAAAATGCATGGTAGAAATTTGATATGTTCTTTCAGAGCACTGTTGAGTTATTTGGAACCTAACCTCTGTGAACCAGTGGAATTACACAGTTTCTGCAGGGAAGCACAACAGGTAAAAGTTTTAACATTAAATAGCCTAATGTTAAATAGCCTAGAGGAAATGAAAGAAAGTTATTCAGATCCAGTTAAAGACAAGCATGCAGCATGAATTTTAATGCTCTCAAGGCACAGAAAGTAGAACACAAAAATAAATTGTCTCACTTTCTATTCTCAGAGGAAGCGTACCTAATGCATGTGTCAACTTTTGTGTTTTTCTAATTAACATTACTGTTGTTATTTTACAGAGGCATCCACTGTGTGTGTGGTGCATTCCAAACACTCAAGAAGAATGCGTCCTGATCCAACAAGCTCACAAGCTAAGGACAGAAAAGTAGACAGAGGTTGGGGAAAGAGAATTGACACAACCATAGGCAAATTATATGCAAGTAAATATGACTCACTCTAAGCATCATAGTAGAAATTAGACTGTTGAAAGGGACTTAAATGTAGACAGGAAAGGGCCATTTCTGATGAGGTCAGAGATGTTACACCATGCATAGGAAGCAATGTGGAAGAAGGCACAGGGATTACTGTGAGAAACTGACAAATGGGCAGATAAGGCTGGGAACACCGGCAGAGCTGAGGGGATGGCGGCAATATGAAGTTTAACAAGGGAGGGGCAGAGTTATATGGACTTTTGAAGATAAAAGCTTAAATGTGATGGAGGTGGAGTGAGCAGAGGGGTTCAAATCAGGAATCCCATAGACAAAGTAGATGAGTTTAGGGGCATCCATTTTTATGCACTGTGAGGGGATATTGTGTGTATTTGGGAATCCAGACAGAAGGATGGTGCAGTAGTCAAGGCAGGATTTAAAAAGTGCCAATTTCAAGAGTCCCTGACTCCTTAATTCTTCTACTGAGAAATGTTAAGCTATGGTGAGTATTTATCTTTATTGTCAATAAGGTATTCAAGGGAAGTGAAAATCCCGGCTTACATCTGATAACTTTCCTTCAGACATGCACACATGCCTCCCCTCCCCTCCTTCTCATTCAAATTACACACACTCTACACTCTTGTAAGGCTGAGAGACTGCCATTGGTTTGGATGCTTGAGGAGTGGGGTCACCTGCAGCTTGCTCAGCACCACTCCTCCCAGTTTTTCAGCCACTGCTGTTGCCATGACTATATAGGGAGGCAGAATAAACTCTCCAGCCATACCATTCTAAGCTGCCTCTCCTGCTATGCAGGCACAGCCCATGAGCCTGAGGAATGGGCAGTGAGCATGGACAGCTACAGTCAGGTGCCAGCAGATTCTGGACAGAGAGTTGTTATTGCCCTATAATTAATTTGCCCCCAACATATGCCATCCCTTAAAATTGTGATTCTGGTTGATCCATCCCTTTGATCCATTCTGTTAAGCTTTGAAATGCACTAAGACCCCTGCCCTATATGTGTCCCTCATAACCCAACTTATTTTTTAAATTGTTTCGGTGTTGAAAAAGTAAAAATACTTAAAGTTTACATTCTACTATCCAAAGTTGAATTATATCCTTATATCTAATCTATATCTATATATTTATACAGTCAATATATTATGTAAACAGTATTGATTGCTTATTCAGGCCTGTGATATATATGTGCTATATGCCATCATGTGCCAGCAATGCCCCTCTGCCATGTACATTGGCCAAACTGGACGGTCTCTACGCAAAAGAATAAATGGACACAAATCTGACATCTGGAATCATAACATTCAAAAACCAGTAGGAGACCACTTCAACCTCTCTGGCCATTCAGTAACAGACCTAAAGGTGGCAATTTTGCAACAGAAAAGCTTCAAAAACAGACTCCAACAAGAAACTGCTGAACTTGAATTAATATGCAAATTAGACACTATTAACTTAGGCTTGAATAGAGACTGGGAATGGCTGAGCCATTACACACATTGAATCTATTTCCCCATGTTAAGTATCCTCACACCTCTTGTCAAACTGTCTGTAATGGGCTATCTTGATTATCACTACAAAAGTTTTTTTCTCTTAATTAATTAGCCTCTCAGAGTTGGTAAGACAACTTCCACCTTTTCATGTTCTCTGTATGTGTATATATATCTCCTCACTATATGTTCCATTCTATGCATGCGATAAAGTGCTCTGTAGCCCATGAAAGCTTATGCTCAAATAAATTTGTTAGTCTCTAAGGTGCCACAAGTACTCCTGTTCTTTTTATAGAGATATAAATATGGATACTCTGTCTGAGGGCACAGTTTAGAAATTAAGAAAGTTAAGTATATTCAACTAGTCATACAGCAATGTAACAATGTGTGTGTGTGTGTGTGTGGGGGGGGGGATTCCAGAAAAAAAACCCAACATAATGCTGATCACTCAGCACATTTGGCAAAGGATTGGTGTAGAGAGGGCAGAAAAAGATAATTGCAAGCTACCTCTGCTCTTGGACCCTGGTGTAGAGCAACCTCACTGCTGCTATACATTATACTGGTTTGCAACCTCAATCCCGCTGGTGCATCCCTCATACAGGAGTGGAGTGTCCAGAAGGGGGTGGTGTAGTGCCAGCTGAGGATTCCTCAGTTCAGGGAAGCTTTGTAGCTCCTTTGTACCATTGGCTCATAATCTGGGCTATGATATAAAATCTCTCTCAGTCCATGTACAAATAACATGGGCGTGGGGGAGTATAATTTAACACCTCTTGTTCTTTTCCATAAAGACTATGCTAGATAGGAATCAAACTCTCTGCTTCAGTTGTGTATAGAGGCATGGATATAGTTATAAAACAATCCGCCTCCCTTTGAATTACAACTCCCTTTGCTTTTGCATCACCCCAAATGTCCCTCTTCTTTGTTCTTTACATCTTTCTATGTAGACTAGTGCTCTTGCTTCCACTATTTTCCTGTCTATTTTTTCCTCCTCTGAAAATTGTAGGGCTCTTTCACTGCATAAAGAGTAGTTTATGACATTGAGATGAGGTATTTTTTAGATCTGGCAGTCCAAAAAACAAATTATCTCCCTCTACACCTCTTGGCAGCCCAAGGATACTGATGTTATTTGGTCTAATTTGATTTTCAGTTAGTTCTATATTCAGCAGAGAGCAAATTATACTTTTTATTGAAAATACTGCAAAGCTTAGATATATTATCCTATTTATTGTAGCCACAAGTTTTGTTTTTGACAGTTCCATATTCTAGTCTGCTAGGTTTGGTTTTCTAGTGTTCTCCAATTTGTCAGATTTTATGTCTGGAGTCACATGTAAAAAAAGTCAGACATCTTGTTAAAGTGTTGTAATAATAAAATATACCCTGCTAGCAGAACAGAGATAATTCCAAGATTGTGAACATCCAAGATGTAGAGAAGGTATTTCAGTATTTATCTATTCATCCAGTTTTCATCCATAATTACTGTCAGCGATATATAATTACTACTACTCTAAATTAGAACACAAAGGAAAAAATAAAAAAAGGGAGAAGATTGCCTTCCCAACATGAAAACAAACATTTTTCCTGGCTGTTCAGTCCTAACCAAACAGTTTTATTGATATCAAATGCTCGTTATGGGACACACTGAAGTTTTTAAGTTCACTTTAAAGTGCAGGATTCTTTAGAAAGTTTTCATTAGAGGCATCTTTCTTAAATATTCTGTTTATTCTGAGAATATGAAACTGCAACCATTTATGTTCTAGTTAATTTAAGTTTAAGACCTAACAAAATAATACATTGTTCAATATGAATTACAGGAATCCCTCACTCCTCAGAAAGCTCAACTCATCTCAATGTACCTTCAACCTCAGAAAAATTAAATGAAAGGCTGAAAGAAAAGTTGGACTTTTCACCATGCCCCAGAATTCAGAATTTGGCTTTGGTTTATCAACAAGGTGAGCATACTCTGGAATCAAGGGATCATTTCGAAGAATACCTTAGCTGTAATATTTCTAGATCAATTCTGGGGACTGTCAGCAGACACATCCTAACTGATCTCAACCACTAAAATAGTGCAGAGAGGGGCCACCTCCAGGGGCCAAAAGTCTTCTCCTTGAACCGCACCCAGAAGTAAGTTGAAAAAGTTGTTATAGTCTGGGGAGAATAAATAAAATATTCTATACATGGCTGGCACTGTTAAGTGAGCAGCACAAGCTGAAGTCCATGAGTTGTCTTCAGGGCAGAGTGTACATAATATTCCATCTGAAAGTCCCAGACATGAATAACTGTGAGGATGGCTGCATCAAGGAAGAAAAACTGCAATCTCCCCAGCAGACACAGATGATAATTAAAAATAAAACACCTACTGGCCACTGCTGCTACCTGGGATTGGAGGTATAATCAAGGATCCAAAAGTCCTTGACAAAAGGCAATCCCTCAAAAGAGAGAGCAGAAACCACCTCTGTTATCATTACCCCTCATGTATCTGGTCTGTGCTTCATCTAAATTTTTGACATGACAGGATAAGCTGTGCAGGATAGATCTATATGTTCCTTGACACTGATTCTATGATTAGTAGCATCTCTTGAAAGTTTATCCTCTAAAATATCTAGAGAATACTTTAATAGTAGACATTTAGATAGAATGATTCATATTTTGATGTAATTATGCCATAGTTGTTTAAGGGAATAGATACTTCAGGACTTCCTTTCAAAGAAACTTTAGTAGGATGTCTCATCTTCAGGACACCCATACTATGCACATCTGTCCTCTCTTCATCCCTCTAAACTCCATCTCTTTCTTCTTCCTTAGTTCTTCTCATCATGGTAAACTAATATTCTATGGCTATACCTCTCCTTGAAAGATAATTCTAATGTTAAATTAATCCAAAATTTAAAATTAATTAAAATTTTGATAACCCTGTGTCTCAGTAAAGTCACAGATGTAAAATAGTTTTTTTCATGCCACTCAATTTTTTGTTAGATTTTCAGAGATGCCAGTATTACAAATTATTTGAATTTTGGATATTGCCTAAGATGTTACTCTACAGATGAAATACTGTTAATAAAACATACAGTAAAAAAGCTTCAACGTTGTACATACCTTTTCTCTGTTGCGTAGAATAGGAGAGCTTGAGTATGTTTCAGCACTTTGTTCCCTCATGGTCTTTCTTCATTTTCTTCTCATAGAGGCAATTCATCTTATGACACATCTGCTGTTGCAGATCCTCATTCAGCCTATAAAAGAGTAAATCTTGGGTTACATCCCTTTCCCGTACTTTCATCCACTTACCCTGTGAGCAATCTTGGCCAGACACCTGAATTCTTACATACCTATTTAGTACATAGCACATCTTTGGCTAAAGTAAATATCGTAGACATCATCCAGAATTCAAATGAATTGTAATACTGGCCAATCTAAGATTCTAAAAATATGTGAGCGAAGTGAACATGTTATTAACACCTGGAAAAGCACCTAGCAGACTTTTGGCTTGTTCCTGCTCCCATGGAAGCTGATGCCATGACTCCCATTGACTTTTCATGGGAGATGGATCCAACTCTTTATGAACAAATATGTCCTGAAGCACTGACCAGGCACTGCTTCATTGTGACAGACAGTGGATCTGATAGTTAAAGAGCTAGGATAGCAACATTACAACAACTTCAATATCACCTCCATAGTAGATACATTTTAATCTTAACTTTGCTTTTATGCAGGTGTAAAGATGTCAGAGGTTCCTCCACACCCCCTTGCAGCCCAGCAGGGGTACTGTGGGCGTGTCCTACATTAATTCTCCCTGCTTGGGAGCAACAAGTTCACTTCAGCAGCCTAGGGAAGGAGAAGCAAACATGTGCTAACAAAATAGCATGTCCTTTAACAAGGCTTCAGGATAGGAGAATTCAAATGAAGAGCTTATAAGGTCTTCAACTCAGAACCTTAGTTCAGCTCCCAAACTTAAAATCCCCAAATAAAACCTCTGATTAGGCTGGTCTCCTAGAGCCTGACAGAAAAACACCTTTTACTTCCCTCCCCCTTAGCTTCCTCTTTCTGTTTATATAGCCCAACTGTAGGGTTGATTACACCCCAAACAGTCCCAGCTGTAGGCTCCAGCCTGTCTGCTAAAAGGGTGGAGCAGGTGAAGCAAAAAATTGGTTGGGTAATGTCTCCCTGTGCCAACTCATCCACTTGGCAAGAAGACAGCTTTTTTGAAAGGATACCTCTTTTTTGAAATGACACTGAGAAGCTTGTCAGCACTGCAAGTTTGTGGGAAGTCTGTTCCTCTTTTATTTCTCAGAGCTTGGGTGACATGGATATTTAAAGTTTCTGTAAATGCTTTCTCTTAACTGGTGAGTATTGCCACTGTACTGTAAGTTGGAAGATGTTATTGTCTCTTCATCAGATGCACTGCAAAACTTTTATGAAGTGATATTCTACTAGTGATTATTGGCAGAAAAAAGATTCTATATGAACAGATTGGTGGTGCATCCCTTTATTTAAATACTTCTTTGTAGTTGACTATACTTTTAAAGTAACTCATTGAATTTTGGAAATGTTCATTACAAATACTAGAAATAAAAATAAATAATAATAATAATAGTTTGCATTTATATAACGCCTTTTAACTAAAGATCTCAAACTTATTTAGAAAAATTAATTAAGTTTCATGTCATCCCAGTGAACTAGATTTATTAACACTGGACAATGACTTCCCTTCATACTCTACATACAAGGTTCTATACCTGTTTGTTTTCCTACATAACATTTTTAATCTATTTTCTTTTCCCAAGCCAAATAATCTTCATATGAGAACTTTTATTTTAATGAAGACATAAACTGACATCTTTGTGGTTTTAGGAGACCTCTTTGCATGCTTTCTACAGTGTGTTGCCATCAGATTTTTTTATATTATTATAACTGATAATTAATTCAAATCAGAGCTCTCTCTCATGACAGAAACTTGTGGCATTTGTTGAAAAGCAGATGGTGCTGCAAGGTTCCCTGGGACTGTGATGCATAGCTACAAAATGATCATTTTACATGTGTTTTGCAAACCAGATCATTTTCCCCTTTAAGGGTGGCTTCTGTCACAGAGTTGCTAGGCATCCAGGCCCTTGCTTGTATGCAGGCTCCATTCACAATGCAAGGACCGAGGAAGGTGAATACAGAAGGGTGAATACTTTGCTTAAGAATGTACATGAGCATGGCTACCCAATTTAGTCAACACTGGCCAGCTGCCCAGATCTGCACCTCACACTGCTATTACATTAGCATACACTAATAGGTTATTAACATATGAAGCCCTTCACCACAGAGTTAAGTCAGGAGATTGGCCCCCAGGTCTGAGCTCCTGCATTAGCCTAACTCACGTGTAAGCAGCAACACCGCAAAGCCACACTTGAGTTACTGTATTCTCACTGGTGCTGCACTCATCCGTGTGTCTGTCACTAGGACTTCTGGAGGTTCTGGGTAGCATATCCTATGGTTCTTTGTGCTGCAATACACTGAGACATCCCATGATTCTTTCCTACTGAATTGTGGGACAACTTGTCTGTCCTTCTGGACACATAGAGGGAATTATGGGAAATGATTTAGCCTGTGCCCAACCTGCAGACTGGGCAGCTTACTATCCAAGTGAAAATAGCACCCAACCTCTATCCTATATTCCCAGATAAGCCATGTTTAAAGCACCACTGAACTTGGGTGAGAGGGTTTTGTGCATGGACAGGAGTGGAGTTGCGGCAACACTAGAGTAACAGTGTTACTGTTGTGTGTTACAGCGTGAATTAACTCTGCTGTGAAGGCGGAGACTAAAAGTCAAGACAAACTACAGCAGAATGTGATGACTGGTAAAATTGTTTAAGCACCAGCTCCCCCTGGGCCTTGTGACTTACATTTGACCGATTCACGGCCAGCCTGAATGTGTCTACATCAGATTTGCTGGGCTTTGCTCGATTCTGAAATGTCAAAAGGTCTTTATGCACAGTGATGGCAAGGGAAACATATTCTTAGCTCTGCAGTTCAGAACATAATTTGTATAAGCCCCACAAAGGCAGTAGCAGATTAGGAGGTTCAGGAGTTTCCATATCTCCTTAGGCCGCCAGCTCCATACGTTATCTCAGCAGATTGGGCTGGCCAGGGTGAACAACCCTTGACTTTTTGGCCAGGGTGAACAACCTAGACCAGTGAAGGCCCTGGTGTGGGGGACCTCTACAAAGCAGCCCCACCTGTGACACCCATATTTTAAAATATGTAGGATCTACACACTCCTAGCCACACCATACATGCTCATCCTTCTCATGTGCCCCCAAATAAACACTGAAAATTTGTCTTTAAGTGACTTACCCAAAGTCATAGAATATCATAGAATCATAGAATCTCAGGGTTGGAAGGGACCTCAGGAGGTCATCTAGTCCAACCCCCTGCTCAAAGCAATATATCAGTTGCAAACCCAAGAATGTAACCTAGGTCTTCAGTACAGTGTTCATTTTAGGACATCTTCCTTCATCAGTCCATAGGTTGCAGACCTGAGGACTGACATATGCGGACTGTCCAAAAATGGACACTATCCTCTTGATTCTCATTACCTGCTCTATCCACTGACCACCCTACCTTCTTTTCAGAGATAATACTACCATTAACTACATGGAAGTTTTCCCAGCTTAATGATGGCAAAAACAGATACTTATACTGTGGGTACAATTAAAATAGATTTTCTGATCTGATAGACTGTACTGATTTGAGAGCAATTTCCTTTATAGATAATGGAGAATACTGAAGATCCTGAAATTTTTTTCAACCAATTAGAAACTTCTCAAATATGCTTATTGTACTTGAAGAACTACATAACTGGCAACATCACGTCTTTAAGAGAAAGACATTTGATATACATTCAATTAATATTTGGATTAGATTTAGGTACTTGATATGCAAAGCCTAAATTTGTTGAACAATTAAATTAATTTATAAAGTTATTAGATATAATAAAACACTGATTGTGTCTTTTTTAATTAATCAGAATTGCCTATACACTTATTAAACTTTGCATCTAACTCTGTGTTTACAGAAAATTAGGTACAATAAGGGTCAGATGGATAAGCAAAATGTAATATATTTGTTGCCTACAAACTTGACAATTTTAATGCTGCACATGAATGACAAATCTCTCCAGTCAAAGGGGTTATTTTCAATGAAATGGCATGGAAAATCTTGTGTATGCCAACTCCTCAAGGTTTTTCTCAGATAATATGTATTTGGTGCTTATTGCTGTACTCCCTGTGCTTAGTTTACTAGGGTAATTATATAAAACACTACCCAAAACACTGTTCATGCAGATTTTAGAGAACAGCGACAAAGAAGGAATGCTGCATTTTTTTATGCTAACCAATTTCCTAAAAATGTTTCAGGCAATAATTACAACAGCTCCCAATGGAGGAGATGCTACAATAAAATAGTTTTGTTGCCAGACTTTACACACGTAGTGTGAAGTGTTTAATAGAACTTACTTTCTCACCCATAAGTCCCTTGGTAGGTCAGAACCTAGATTTTTTTAAAGCTTCTAGAAATGCTGCAACGTCATCCCTTATCCTACGTTCTTGGGGAAGAGGTAGGTGAATGGCAGTAGAGTTGGAGCTGGATAAATTTTGGGGATGACTAGTTTATTTGCTGAAAAATGCATTTTTTTGGATGAACACAACTATTTGTGAATTTGGGTTGACTTTGGCAAATAGTTTCAGCCAAATAAAAATGAAGAAAAACAGATTCTTAAAGTCAAAACATTTCCTTTCAACTTTTTCAAAACAAAATCTTGACTTTTTGTTTCAAAGACATTTTGTTTAAAAAATTAGCTATATTTAACAGCAACAAAAACCCATACAAGAAAACCACTAAACATCTCAACTTTTGGTTACTTAAGAAAGAAAGACAAATAAATTTGCAGTCTGGGGTCTATAAACTAAAGAGGATTTGCATCAAGCAGTGTCTTACTCTTACAGGCTTACTCCTTTGCAGCTTGGGACCACACTACCCAGTTCAAAGTCTTTGTCCTCCAGATGTTTCTTCCAGGTGTTGAGTTATGGGGGGAAGTGAGGCCCAGTCATGATGTCACTTCCCCTCTTTTATAGTTTCTCCCAGCTTGCTGGAAAGATCTATGCTTCTGACATTGGGATCCACCCCCACTGGTCAAGCATTCTCCATTGTCTATGTACTCTCTCTGAGAAGTTTTCTGGGATGGCTGTTGGGAAAGTGGATTCCCTTTAGTGGGTCATCAGCATGTCTGGCTACTCCAGTGTTGTACCTGAAAGACTGATTGTGGTGTTCACAACCTCACAATACATTTCAGTAACACACACATAGCAAAATTTCATAGCTTCACATACAATGATAGCACATACAATCCAATAGGATATTAATGTTTAACAGATCAAGACTTTTTAAATACCACCTCACAAGGCATCATTACAAAGCACATAATAATTATTTGACAATGGTGAGTATGTGGGTTCCAGGGTGCTGCTTTGAGGTACAGAGTGTCACATGGGTATCATACATAAAATACAGGGCCATGTGAATTTCATTACTCTGATTATCCGCTGTATGTTCATGGGCCACTCATGATATAGTATTTAAAATATTTTTGCTAGAAGTTTGGATAGCAGTATTTCCATCTCAGAAATGGCACCAGTTAAAAGTAAATTAAGCACTATAAGTGAAGAATGATACAGTCTTCATATTTTCACAAGTTAAATTCATACAGTAACATACTGACCTGTCTGCAACACACACACACACACACACACACACACACACACACACACACACACGCTGAGAAAAAGATTTATTTTGTAGATGTAGACAACGTTTCTGAATCCTGTCAGGGGGCTAAGAACATTATCAGTTGCTTTTTCCCCATAGAATGCTTGTCAATAAAAATAATGGTTATAACAACTAGTGATAATATTAGAGACTAGACTCCCCCTTATGATACTTTCTTTTCAAGGGAAAATTAGTCTGTCATACTTTTCTGCAAAACCTAAATTCTTTCTTCACCAAGTGTGTATTGATTTTTTTGGGAAGTTTGATTTTCAAGAAGTAGAAAGTCCTGCAGTGTGGATGATTTACCCTCCCACTGATGTATCAGTTATCCAAAAGGATTATACTTACTACTATGTATTTGTCACCTATCGTTCCTAGATGTACGTGATATGGATATCACAGCATTACAGGATTGCTTTAAGGGAAGTAACTAAAAATATATTTGTGCTATTAACATGAATGCCTGTCTTGGAGGGGCCATGCATTTCAACTCCACCCACCATGACTCTTGACCTTTCAATTTGTTTTCAGTTGGTTCTTGCACAAGATGAGGAAATAAGTCTTGCAACACAATCTCTAGTCTACTTGTTAAAACCCAGAATACTTTATTAAAGCTCCTAAATCATTGTTCCTACTACACAATCAATCCTATGGCTAAAGCAAAGAGCTGCTTCTAGGAAATAGTCGGTATTGCTGAATTGTTGAACAGAGGGTGGCACAACAATGCAAAGAAAAGGCTTTTCTAAGTGCAGTCAGCATTTATTAAATAGGATTTATTTGTAGCAAACTTCTAATTTGAGCCTTTTCAAAGCTAACAGAAGGTGTCTGAGAAAAGGAAGAAAATGTTCTTTAGGACTCTGTTTCCCTGGATTTTCTGTTTTACATCCTGTACTGTGTAATGATAAATTCTGATTTATATTGCAGTGGCTTATGGTGTACGGCAGGATACTGTGATGTCCTGATGTGGTTTTGGGAACATATTTTAAAAATACCAGTAATGAAAGAAGGCTCCAGTTTTAGGCAGGACCATTTTTATAAAATGTGAACTAAAAATCCCACATAAAATTAGTGTTAATAAACTGCATGAAATTAGTGTTTAAAATGATTAACAGCAGTGAAAGAACATGTCCATTCTGCAAGTAATTAGTGATGCTGGTAATTTTTAGTAATTAAATACTAATGAATTCATTCACTGAGCAATATATTTACTTAAGATATTTATTGGAATTAAGTGTATTTATATTTTATTATTTAGCAATTTATTATATTATGTGACTTATATAATGTCATAGGTATGCATGGCCCTTTACAAAATACATAAGGCCAAATTCTGCTCTCAATTGCACCTTTGCTGTGCCATTGTACTCAATGCACTGAGTGGGTTGCAAAAGTATAACCTGAGCAGAATTAGATTAATTCTAGTTAGATAAATTCCTACTCCAAAGATTTTGGATCCATGTATTGAAGGAACAATTGTGGCTTAAGGGCCTGACTCAACTTCCATCAATGGAAAGTGTCCCACTGATTTGAATGATAGGTAGGGCCCTACCAAAGTCACAGCTATGAACAACTCATCATGGACTGCGAAATCTGGTCTACCCCCGTGAAATCGGGTCTTTTTTTGTGCTTTTACCCTATACTATACAGACTTCACAAGGGAGACCAAAAAGGGAGTTGCAGGGGGGGTCACAAGGTTATTTTAAGGGAATTGCAATATTACCACCCTTAGTTCTGCACTGCCTTCAGCACTGGACAGCTGGAGAGCAGCTGTTGGCCGGGCACCCAATTCTGAAGGCAGAGCCCCACCAGCAGCAGTGCAGAAGTAAGGGTGGCAAAACTATATCACGCCACCCTTAGTTCTGTGCTGCTGCCTTCAGAGCTGGGCAGCCGCAGAGTGGTGGCTGCTGACTGAGGGCCCAGCTCTGCAGGCAGCAGCACAGAAGTAAGAGAGGCAATACCATACCATGCCATCCTTACTTCTGTGCTGCTTCTGGTGGTGGCTCTGCCTTCAGAGCTGGGCTCCTGACTAGCAGCTGCTGCTCTCCAGCTGCCCAGCTCTGAAAGCAGCGCCACGGCTAGCAGCAGCGCAGACGTAAGGGTAGCAGTATTGCACCCCACCTACAAAAATCTTGTGCCTCCCCCAAACTCCTTTTTGGGTTGGGACCCCTACAATTATATCATCATGAAATTTCAGATTTAAATAGCTGAAATAATGAAATTTAAGAGTTTTTAAATCTTATGACCATGAAATTGATCAAAATGGACCATGAATTTGGTAGGGCCTTAATGATAGGTCAACCATTCCCAGAAATGGATGCAATACAAACAGTGAAAGGATGAAACACACGGATGGCATCTCTAGATAACTGACAATTTGTTAGGTAATGAAAATCTGCTAAACAATTTCCTATTTTTAAAATTAATGGTATGTAATTATAAGTAAATACAGGCTAAGAAGAGTGATTATTTTAGTTGGTACCAGTAAGTAAAAACTAAATATTAGATAGTGGATCCCTGCTCACTCAAACAATTTCCATTCCAAATTTGTAAGGAGATTAATCTTTTGAGAAGAAGTATAACTAAGTGTATCTGGAGAAAATATATAAAAAGTAGCATTAATTTTTACTTGTGACTTTAAAAAGACCATGCTGAACTGGTGACATGAGACTACTAGATCTATACATCTTTTATCTGGCTTTTCCTACTCATCCTATTATGCAATGAATCCATCTCTCTGGCTCTGCCTTGGCTTGGTTTACGATTTAAACAAATTTTGCACCTTCCTTTTGTTAACTTAATACCTTCTCCTGCTTACTTCTCTCCCTACTCCATTATGAAAGATACCAGTTTTGGATTCCATGTAGAGGGTCTTTCAAGGGATGAAGACCCTTACCAGCATTGATTTTCTCAACACCTCCATCCATGCAGTTATAGGGAAAGCAACACTTTCAAACTAAAGGTAAAAGATCATGGGTCAAATTTGCTGAACGCAATGGAGTCACATCAGTTTACACCAGATGAGAGTTCTTCCCCATATGTTTATATTTCTGAATAAGAGTGTACTAAAAATCAAGGACATACAAACAGTGACTCCTTTCCTTCATTCAAAACACATACAGGTTACCATACTCATGTGGCCCCTTTTGGCAACAATTACTTGAACTGATTCACAAACAAATGGCTGTGAAGTGGTTGTCTAAAAAGAAATCACTTACACTCTGTGCTGTTAAAGTCTTGATATTTATAATACTGTGATATTTACCTTTATACTGGTATTTGCAATATTCCCCCTTCTTGTAAAACAGGGATACTGCAGATATGATGGTCAATTTTATTACTGTGAGATGTAAACATCAAGGCATAAACTTTCAGTTGGTGTAAACTGGCATATAATGCTGATTTACACCAATTGTTTTATCTGGGCCCCATGTTTTAAGTTTCCCTTTTGCATAAAAGATAATTTTAGTAATAACAACACTGTGCTTCTATGGTGACTTCTCTCTGATCATCTACAACCATCAATGCATTAAAGACACAACAATCCTGTGAGGTAGGTGAGTAGTATTATGCCTCATTTACATGTAGGCAAATCAAGGCAGATGGGGGTTAATTGACGTGCCCAAGCTCACAGAGAAGGTCTATAGCAGAATCAATAATAGAAGTCAGGGCTTTGGTTCTCAGTTTTGTACTTTAACTGTAAGTCTATTCCCCGGCTCTGGCAAATGAGCACTACAGTACAGAACCCCGTTAATATTGCCTTAAAGAAAAATGGAGAAAAGAATGGCACACATCCCTACTGAAAAAGAAACAGAAAAACATCAGGGATGCCTCTTGCTCTTTATTCCAGAGATTTTTTCCTACTTAAAACACTCAACTAATATTTCCAGATCTCAGAACATTTATTTAGAGCAGGTAAAACAGACTCAGTAAATGCTGGGATGGTAGTCAACATGATGCTAGCATTTCACATATTTTATACTTTTGTCACAAATATTATAATTATTGGTGGAATACCTTCCAGATTCCTGAATAATCAGAAAACTCCATCACACCATATGTTTATTAGGAGCACTTGATGAGCTCACACTGTCCAACAATGATTAAAAACAAACAGTTGGCAATTTATTTTATGTTGCTCCAAAGGATTATATTCAGGAGTGGGCCTCACACTGACCCAGTTAGATGGATGCAGACAACATGGTTGAATTGTTTACTACAGCTCTGAAAAGCCGACCTTGTTTAGAAGGAACAACTGATAGTAACATGACAAGATGTGAGTACATAAGAAGCTACTTAATCCAGGTCCTAACCCTCAAATACATTGGGGCCAGATAATCAGCTGGTGTACACAGATATAGCTCCATTGATTTCTGGAGCTACACAGGTATATGCTGGGGTAGGGATCTGAACTATAACGTTTTCTTTGGTTTTGATCTCTGAAGTGTCTTACTGTGCAGAAGTCTGTTTATTATGTATGATTTAAAATGCTTGCTTTTGTATTTATACTGAATGGATTTTAAACCCACATTAATTGGTAGGCTTCATCAACCATTTTCTGTATATGTAGTGTTTATTTGCACACCAATGAAAATGAAGTTAAGATGACTAAGTAAGTCCTTTATTTGAGTGTGGGTTTATTTCCTTTTTCCATTGTTACAGATAATTCATGGGTAGAATTACTAGTAAAGGGAAGGGTATAATTCTCCCCTCTACTTGCAGTTAGATATGAATAGGTGATATTTCAGATACAGAAAATTTCTAGGGCCAGATTCTCTGCTTTGCTAAAGTCACACATGGTGAAACAGATTGGGGAGCTATCAGAAAGTAGTTGATGGCTTCCTAATTCTCTGGCTAGCCCGCAACACTGGCATAGTTTACTGGAGGGTCCAATCAGGACTGATTAGCAGGCTGAGCATAGCCAGAGTGTAGCACACCCTCTTCTCCAATCTTGACATGAACCCTGCATTAGGGGATATGAGGAGAGTGGTATAGGAAAGACTACACTAGTTATATGCCCAATGGGGACTTCCTTATTCCAGGGATGAATCCCCAGTTAGATGGATGCAACCTGTCTGGGCTGTGCAAAGGAAGCAATGTAGGACAGGAAATCTGCTCTTAATGTTAACAGCTTTCTATCCTGTCCCAAGGGAAACCAATCACAATAATATTCATAATACTGAGCACTTTAAAACTTCATTTGCTTTGCAAATATTAGCTAATTAATTCTTAAAACACTCATGGGGTAAATTATTATTATCCTATTTTATAGAAGAAATGTAGACAAGAATATTTAGGCACAGATATTGCTAATTTAATTTGTGTCAAGTAGTACAAAAGATTAGACTTGAAGTTAGACGAAGGTTTCTAACCATCAGAGAAGTGAAGTTCTAGAATAGCTTTCATAGGGAGTAGTGGGCATAAAAAAACCTAACTTGTTTTAAGATTGAACTTGATTTTATGATATGATGAGATGGCATATGGCCTAATAGCCAATATCTCCAACAGCCAGAAATGGGACATTAGATGGGGAGGACTCTGAGTCACTACAGAGAATTTTTTTCCAGGTGTTTGGTTCGTACATCTTGCTCTGGGTCTAATTGATTATCATAATTGGGGTCAGGAAGGAATATTCCCCTGGTCAGATTGACAGACCCTGGGGCCGGGTTTCTCAAACAGGGGTCACCATTTCTGTAGGGAAAGCCCCTGGCAGGCCGGGCCGGTGTGTTTACCTGCCCCATACGCAGGTCCGGCCAATCGCAGCTCCCACTGGCCACGGATCGCTGCTCCGGGCCAATGGGAGTTCCTGGAAGCGGCAGCCAGTAAGTCCCTCGGCCCGCGCCACTTCCAGCAGCTCCCATTGGCCTGAAGCAGTGATCTGCGGCCAGTGGGAGCCGCGATCGTCCAGACCTGCGGACGGGGCAGGTAAACACACCGACCTGGCCTGCCAGGGGCTTTCCCTACAGAAGCGGCGACCCCTGTTTGAAAACCCTGGACAAGATGATCATGATAGTCCCTTCTGGCTTTAAAGTCTAGCAATCCCTTACTCACATTGACTTCCCTGGGACAACTCTCCAATTAAAGCACTATTCAGTTTAACTAAAGGTGATAGAATATCACATTAATTGAGTAGCTCAATGAAACAGAAGCTATCAATACTGGTGCACCTGTCCATACTAAGTAGTGTATTTTAGGATAATATAGATTGAAAACTTAATTTTAACATACAGGGATTACACAAGAAAAAGACAATGCATGGGTTGATAGCAAATTTTGGCCTATATTTCTACAATAAACCACAGTAGAACTTCAGAGTTACGATCACCAGAGTTACGAACTGACCAGTGAACCACACATCTCATTTGGAACTGGAAGGACGCAATCAGGCAGCAGCAAAGATAAAAAAAAAGGCAAATATAGTACAGTACTATGTTAAACGTAAACTACGAAAAGAATAAAGGAAAAGCAGCATTTTTCTTCTGCATAGTACAGTTTTAAAGCTATATTAAGTCAATGTTCAGTTGTAAAACTTTTGAAAGAAGAACCATAACATTTTGTTCAGAGTTACAAACATTTCAGAGATATGAACAATCTCCATTCCCACGGTGTTCTACTGTATACAGGGAAGTTATGCCTCTTGCCATTGTTAACACAGCTATTATCATATGGGACTGGGATTGTAATTGTTCTTTTACAAATACAGGATGATATCTTGAAGGTGAAAAACTGTTCTCTTGGCTGCAAGGAAGTTTTTTTCTATCATAAAAAAGGAAGAAAGTGTTGCAACTGCTTATAGTACTCAATTATGTACTTTAACTGTAAGTCTATCCTCCCTCTCTGGCAAATGTGCACTACAGTACAGTACCTCATTAATGTTGCCTTAGCTTGTACAGTAGCAGAGGGATAACAGTTGCACAATGGTTAACTTTTGCAGTGCTTTAACTAGCAGCTCTGCCAATCTCTCAAGAAAGATTTCACATGCTGAATGTGCTGGTATTGCGGTGGAGACTCAGGGCAGGTTTACACTAAAGGGGGGGGGGTCGAATTAGGGTACGCAAGTTCAGCTACGTAAATAGTGTAGCTGAACTCGAAGTACCCTAGTTCGAACTACTTACCCGTCCAGACGCCACGGGATCGAAGTCCGCGGCTCCAAGATCGACTCCGCCACCACCGTTTGCAGTGGTGGAGTACCGGAGTCGACCGGAGCGCGCGGGGAGTTCGAACTATCGCGTCCAGATTAGACGCGATAGTTCGAACTCCGAGAAGTTGAACTCACCGCGTCGACCCGGCAGGTAAGTGTAGACTAGCCCTCAGATACAAGAATGGGTAGTGCATATCTCCTGGAGAAAGGGACTTCTTATGGACACTACACAAATGGGAGCCAGTTATATACATAAAAGAGTTCTTTCCAGTAAAGGATGTTTCTTCCATAACACCAGATTCCTCTGCAGCAGAAGCTGAAAAGTGAATGTGACTAAGAGGAAGGGGAGGACTGGAAAAAGGAATATTAGGCCCAGCACATATATAAATAACTTCGTGTATTTAGAACACTCTGAATTAGAGAGGAAGGAGGTGGTTTGTAAAATATTAAAAATAAGAATGCATCTTGTCTTGTCTTCAGGTCTAAAGTGTTTTTTGAGGGTGGTGTAAGAAATTAAGAAACTAATTTACCACAGAAGCACACATCTACGGCATTAAATACTGTAAATGACTTTTAAAAGAGGTTGCATCATTTTATGATCAATATTTTTATATTTATATTGCACACATGCAGACTTGACTTTTTAATATAACTACAGAAATGGATGTGGAAAGTATGTTATACATTTAGATTTTAGTAAAGCATTTAATATAATTTTAATTGCAAAAATAATTCAGATTGGTTTTGGACTAAAAACTGGCTGAGGCCATAAACAAAAGTCATGTCAATGTGTTGAGCTAGGGGCAGTATGCAGTGCAGTCCTGCAGGGGTTGTTGGTGTTTCCAGTCTTGTTTTAATATTTTTATAAATAATCAGGAAAAGGATGCAAACTAATGTCAATACATTTGCTCATGATATTAAATTGCAAATACTAGTGTGGATAGAGGGGAAAAAAAGCAATGATTACTAGAGAGAGAGAGAGAAGGAAGATAGGCAGAAAACAACCAAATGAGATTCAGCTTGGAAAAAATGCAAACTAATACCTGAGGAATTAAAATCCAAAATACAGATATTCAAGAGAGGAAGAAACCTGCAAATCAATAATTCTGATAGAAACCAGGGTTTATAGAGGTCAGCTCATTAGAGTTTAGATTGCAACACAACATGGCAGTTAAAAAGGCCAATGTAATTTTGGGCTGCATATGCAGAGTCATTTTATAAAGGAGATGGGGCTAATAGTTTCAGCCACATTAAAAGGCTGGGTACTAGATCTAATGGGGATAATCATATGATCCAATATGGCAAATCACATATTCCTACTTCTGTCTGTCCTTGGTTCTGTGTTTTGGGTTTTTTTTTAAAAAAAGCTTTTCAAGTTTCCAAGCCTAATGCAAGCTTTACCTAAAGTTACTTGCTATAAGCCAAATTCTAGACCCTATGTAATCCACAGACTTCAAGGATTGCTGAGGGTGGTCAGTGCAGAACTGGGCTCTTTCATCATGAACCAGTTCTGCACCTCCCCTCAAATATGCCACACATTAGAGTTTGGAAGATTTTTTTCAAATGTTGCAAGCCCCGAAAAGAACACTTTCTCAAGCACTCACATTAAATGGAGCAGTTAACTGAAACTGGTATAAGGGAAAGAAAGACACTTTGTAAAAAGCAATGTGAAATATTACCCAGCCATTGTTAGACTAGTTATCAGACCAGTGGAGAATCGGAAGCTGGGAAAAGAAAGGAAGAGGGTAAAGATATTTTTTATTGTTTTAATATGTGTATATATCTTCCACACATTACATTATGGCTTCAAGTTAGGGTCAGGAGAGTGGGGATCTGTAACAGGAGGAGAGGAGGCAAAAGAAAAAGAGTTTTTTCTTTTAAAACTGTCCACTTAAATTATGCTGGTTTCCTCTTTCATACTGTTTTCGAAATATAACCAAATCAGAATGAGAATATTTTAAAGTGAGATATTCATCCTGCCATGATCATCTAAAGGCAGTTCTCTGCATTGTGTTTGTTCTGCTTTAGAATAACGGCACCAAGACTTCTCATTATTATTGTCTTGGGAATAGATCCTCACCTGGTGTAAATTGGCATAGCTCCATTGAAATCATTGAATGGTTGCTGAGGTCAAGGTCTGGACAGTGGTTTTCAACCATTTTTCATTTGCAGACAGCTAAACATTTTGAATGAAGGCAGGAACTCCTTTGGAAATCTTAGACATAGTCTGCAGAACCCCAGGTTTCAGAGTAGCAGCCGTGTTAGTCTGTATCTGCAAAAAGAACAAGAGTACTTGTGGTACCTTAGACCTGGTCTACACTGGGGGTGGGGGGGAATCGATCTAAGATATGCAACTTCAGCTATGAGAATAGCGTAGCTGAAGTTGACGTATCTTAGATCGAATTAAAATTACTTACTTCACATCCTTGCGGCACAGGATCGATGACTGCAGCTCCCCCGTTGACTTTGCTTCTGTCTCTCTCACTGCTGGAGTTCAGCAGTCGACGGGAGAGCGACCAGGGATAGATTTATCATGTCTACACTACATGCGATAAATCGATCCCCAATAGATCAATTGCTACCCGCTGATCCGGCGAGTAGTGTAGACATACCCTTAGAGACTAACAAATGTATTTGAGCATAAGCTTTGTGGGCTACAGTCCACTTCATCAGATGCATAGAATGGAACATATAGTGAGGAGATATATATACATACAGAGAACATGAAAATATGGGAGTTCCCCTATCAACTCTAATTAATTAAGATGAGCTATTGTCAGCAGGAGAAAAAAAACTTGTGTAGTGATAATCAAGAGAGCCCATTTAAGACAGTTTGACAAGAGGTGTGAGAATACTTAACATGGGGAAATAGATTCAATATGTGTAATGGCTCAGCCATTCCCAGTCTCTATTTAAGCCTAAATTGATAGTATCTAGTTTGCATATTAATTCAAGTTCAGCAGTTTCTCATTGGAGTCTGTTTTTGAAGCTTTTCTGTTGCAAAATTGCCACCTTTAAATGTGTTTACTGAGTGCCAGAGAGGTTGAAGTGGTCTCTTACTGGTTTTTGAATGTTATGATTCCTGATGTCAGATTTGTGTCCATTTATTCTTTTGCGTAGAGACTGTCCGGTTTGGCCAATGTACATGGCAGAGGGGCATTGCTGGCACATGATGGCCTATATCACAGATATATGGTACATATATGGTAGATATGCAGGTGAATGAGCCCCTGATGGCGTGGCTGATGTGATTAGGTCCTATGATGGTGTCACTTAAATAGATATGTGGACAGAGTTGGCAGTGGGCTTTGTTGCAAAGATAGGTTCCAGGAATGTGAGGATGACAGGTTCTGTGATAACAACAACTTTTCATGGACCCCTTAGATGTAGTCTGCAGACTTCCAGGGGTTCACAGGTTGAAAACCACTGATCTAGGTCATTAAAGTCAATGGAGCTGCACTGATTTACACCTGCTAAAGGCCCGGGCCTTTGTTTTTTTATGTCTGACTGTAATTTGGTCTTACAGGCTTTGTTTTGTCCTTTCCTTAATATAAATTAAATTATAACCAAAAGACATGGTGACTAAATCCACCATGAAATTCAATCTGCTCACAAGTTTGTCTGGGTTGTTCTCCTTAAGAATGCCCTAGACACAGGCTACATCAGCCCATCAGTTTTTGCAGCATGTTCCATAAGGGGGACAGCTAACTATTTGTTGTCTCAATGTTCTGGCCCAACTAGCAACCCAGCACACAATTTGGGTATTTTGGAAAGTCTCTACCATTGTCTCAAAGGCATTAGCAAGGACTTGACATTGCCATTGTCATTTGGGACTTAAATTTGAAAATGCCTTTCAAAATAATGTCAAGTGAGACTTGGGTAAATTCCTAAGCAGAGACGGTCTTCTTCTCCAGAATTTGAATCTTTGGGGAGAGACTTGTTGTAAATCTCAACATGTCACTGATTTTCTGCAGAAATAAAGCTTTGGTTTGGATTCTGCTGTCTGCTACCCACAACACACCTGAAAAGTAGATGATTGTAATTTTGTGGCTTAAGAGCAGTTCTATAAATACATCCTGGTGTTCCTTTTTTTGCAGGGAGAAATATGACAAGAAGAGTTATGTGCATATGTGCTCTGTTCCTGTGAATAAGTTCTTGCTGAGAAAATGGCACCAAAATGTAATTTTTTTTGTAGCTTGCCAATGTGTCCTCTGAAGTCATTTCATCAACGGACTTTTTACTAAAAATTAACTTGTGGTTAGAAACCTTATGTGCCACACAGTCAAGCTGAAAAGAAAAAGTAGATCAGCAGCTGATTTTTTAGATAAATACCCTGGTGAGGTAGAGCACAACATACATTTCTGTTCTTGCTACTCCAAACTAAGCAGGCCATCATGAGTCTACACAACAAATACAGCATAATGATAAGCATGGTCAGCCATGTTATTGTTACTGTATTGCACCTACCACTGAAGTTGACCAGTTTCTGGATATCATTGTAAACTAGAACAAGCCTTCCACAGCCTGATACACAATGGACAGATCCTCTGCTGCATAGCTCCATTTAGTTCAATGTATCTATGCTGATTTACACCAGCTGAGAACCTAGATAAATATGTTTATGAACTAAAATTTGGAATGCTTTCAAAAATAATAATAGCTATTGGTAATTGTAATATGTTATTGCATAATGGAAATAGATCCCCTCAACAAGGAAATGCAATTTTACAATCTCCTACTCATACGTTCTTAACTGTTTATATAGTTGAGCAAATTTAGTGAACATTCTAACACTGATGTATGAAATTCATGGAATGGCGGTATGTGAAGGAGGAATACCTGTCATAATTGAACTGAGTACATTCATTTTCTAACTTTCAGAGTTTTGGGAGAGGACTATGATTTTGTTGTTGTTGTGTTATTTTAGGTAGAGAATTATAGTACTTAATTCAGTTTCTGGCTGTTAGGTAGATTCCATAGATGCACATTCAATCTTGGCTTCTTTTTAAAAATGAAAGAAATATTTCCTGAACCTCCTCTTTTGGCCTTCAACCAACCCCCCAGCCTCTCCATCAGATGAAAGCTCACCACAGACCAGGACACATCAACTCAATGTGGCACCAGACCCTGACAGAACAACAGATGCAAAACCCACAAATGTATCTCCACTGCTACAATGATCAACACATAACACAACACATCTTTCAAGATCCATGGGTCATACACATGTCTATCACAACATATGATGTACCTAAGTGACCCAATAGCTAGACACTCAAAAATCATGGTCTTAATAAAGACACTGGATTTATGGCTTATTACAACAATCTGTAACCCACATCCCACCCTTTTTGTCCTATGACTACAGGGGTATTAACAGGCCACTTCTCCTTGAATGGTCCGTTAGAATTTGTGACACACTGAATACCTATCCCAGACCTGGGGAAGAGCTCTGTGTAGCTTGAAAGCTTGTCTCTCACCAACAGAAGTTGATCCAATAAAAGATATCACCTCACTCACCTAGTCTCTCTAGTTTCTCTAATATTGTGGAACTGACACAGCTACAACAACACTGCATACATAAGTCACTGAACAGGAGTACATTCCACCATTTCAGCACTCAAGAAATGGAAACCCTTTGTAAATTTGGCCTTAAAAAGGGGATTACATTTAAATAGCACTGTTTCCTCAGAGGGAACAATGCCTTCTGCAGAATATTGCAGATAAGTCGAGATATTTGTTCAGTTCCACTAATTGAGGAAGAGCAGGTTCACATTCAAATATGGCTTTGCATGTTTTATCTTAACATGTTAGTTTTATTTCTACATTTGGTAATATTAAGCATTCTAAGTCTTTCCTATCTATACCTGAGAATTTCCATACTCAGGACATGCCTGATGTTGGGCCAGGCAAATCTGTAATCATCTTGTGGCCATCTGAATGCTGATTACCTTTGTTGTCCAGAGCTAACCAAACCAGTTCTAATTAGTATGCATATAGCACTCTGGAGAGAGTACATGTTTCCTCAGACAGGAAATACTAAGAATTTATTTACTGTCACTGAATAAAAAAAATCTGTTAATCCGCCAAAACCAACCAACATTACAGGTATTGTCTCGATCGCATGGGGTTCAGGAAGGGATACCGCTATGTGAAACAATAGTCCTTAATTGCTCCCAAATACTCTTCAGGGGAAATCTTGCCAAAGCAGTTATCAGTTGAAATGTTTCCTTCATGTTCTTCTTGACATTAATCTATTAAATGACAGGAGCTGGGCATCCATCTCTACAGTAAGCTTCCAAGGAGAATTGGCATCTAACTGCAAGCAGATGTTGCACTGTGAATGGAATGCAAAGTTTTTTTTGCAAGAAATTAGTCTTTAAAAAAAAACAACCCAACAACAACCAGTAACTCAATTTCATTGAATAGAATTTGCCCTATAGGTTAAGTAATTCCCTGCAGAACAAGTGGAATATTAAAGTTCCAGGACTTTTATTTATGCAAAAGCAACAGCTCCTATTCTTATACCATGTTTTCCTGGATACACTCAAAATAGTCCTGCCGATGGCTGATTGGTTCACATATGCACATTTCTCACACATTAGGTGGTCAGCTGGCTGTGACAGCTGACTCCATAACTAAAGAAACTCAGGAGAAACTTCTGTATGCACAGAGGAAAACTAATGAGTACAACTGAATAACAAAAGCAACAAGAGAGGCCGCATGCTTGAACACTTTTTTCAGAAATGAGTACATCAAGGTGAGGTAATTACTGAAAGAGGGGAAAGTAATTACCCTGTGCAAATAATAGAATGACAATACTGCATGTATATGGGCTGCACTGTCTTTCTTCATTCCAAGATATTCCACATACTAATTTAATATTATCTCTAATTGACTTCCACTCAACAAAAGCACTTTCCCAGACAGGTACTTGCACTTCTGGGCTTAAGCACAAAAGAAGTGTAATTACTTTAAGAAAGTTATGGCTTGACTGCTGGTAAAAGGGAAGAAAGGAAAACAGAATTATTCATTGCATACAGGGACCTCGTAATTTGGCTGCCTTGTAGCGATTGGCCTTTAATTAAAGGTAAAAAAAAATTATACTTGAAAACTTTGGAAATAAGTTGCTTATTGGAGATGGTTCTAAGTGCAAGCTCCACTGCACTTTTCATAATTGTTCATTGCTGACCCCATGATTAACATAACAAATTGTTGAGACTAATTCTACATGTTTGTACATGTGATGGGGTGGCTGTCCCTCACTGGCAGAAAAAGGGTTAAAAGCAGCTCTAGGGAGGCTGCGCTGGAGGCAGCAAATCATGGAAGGGCTGAAGGGAACAGCCAATCAGGGCCAAGCAGGCCCATATAAAAAGAGAACGGCAGGTCAGAGGAAGACAGTTCTCTGCTCGGAGCCCAGGGAGGAAGGACTGTGTCTCTGGAGGACTGAGAACTGCTAGCACCCTGGACAGAGCAGTGCTGCTAGCAGGAACGGTGGGGAGCAGGAGACAGCCCCGGCTGGCTGCTGGGGTTTGGAGGCTGAGGCCAATGCAAAGAGGATGCTGGGGCCACGAGGAAGTGGCCAGACAACTCACTGCAGTAGCCACTAAGGAAGTGGCTGAACAGTGGACTGCAGGTCCCTGGAAGGGGGGAGCACAGTGTGTGGCATGGCTGGAGGGCTGTGTCACTGAAGAAGATGCCATAGTCCTTGGAGAGATGTGGGTCCTGGAGCATGAGTGATGCTGGCAAGGCATCACCCAAAGAAGGCGCACTAACACATAGAGCTAATTCCCAAGACAGCCAGCAGAAGGCGCCAGAGTAACGAGTGAACCCCGTTACAGTACAGTTCATAGAAACCTTTCTCCTCACTGCTCTAACATGCAAACTTATCTGTGAGATATCTGACAAATCATATCAGAGTAACACAGCTCAAATTTCACATATTCATGATCAGCGACAGCAGTAAACCAAAATTAGAAAAGATATATCCTACACACGACAAACTGAGCATCTCTCCTGGCTGTAAAAAGAACAGGAGTACTTGTGGCACCTTAGAGACTAACAAATTTATTTGAGCATAAGCTTTCGTGGGCTACATGTTTGATCTACAGTATCAGAATTACATCACTGTGCTAACTGAGCACAGTTATTAGCACAACTTTTACTTTATTAAACTATATTGTTTTTTATTGGCATGTGAATATGCTTCATTTTTCATGCTGAATTTTGCATTAGTTAATACAGGAAAAAAAATTACTTTTTTCTGCAGTACAATCTGAAGGTATATAGAAGATGTGCTGGAAAGATAAAGTCCTTATAAAGCTAATCATATAAGTAAAATGTGTATCAGTCTGAATTCCGTCTGTGTTATGGAGTTTTATAGGTAATGAAGAGCAATCAAGTTTATGGATAATATACAATAATGCTGCTTACAAATCAACGGATTTCATAAAGGCAGAAGTTTTCTTTACAGTTAATTCCAAATATTAGTGGCAGTTACTCATCATAAATATTTTGAAAATGTAATTGTTTTTAATATAACTTTTTAAAATGATGGAATAATTATCAACATTTAAAAACAAATCTGTGCGTAACTTTTTTAGCTTTCTATTGAAGACAGGATCTTTTATTTTTTGCTCTTAAAACTTTGAACAAGCTATTAGTGCATGCACAAGACTAGTACAGTATTTAATTTAAAATTATTCAAAGCACTCATAAAATCACTCCAAGTATATAAATAGCCCTTCCCCGCTTCCCACCCCCCACAAAAAGGAGAGAAAAAGCTCTCAATAGCAACATTATTAAGTAGAATCATAAATTTAATGATAGTTAAGAATACCTCATTGGACCAGTGTTAAGTTTTAAACAAATGCCCTTTTCTTGAACTCTGCTTGATGTTTCTGAGGATATAATACTTAGCACTGAGCTGTAACTGAATTGTGAGCACTGGGACAAGGAGCTGTGTAACTATTAGATCACCAAAAAACTCCTCAAAAGACAAAACTTTCTGCCTCCAGTGCACTGTAAATAAATGCCTCCAAAATAAACTTGATTATTCCTTAATTGCATCAGCCATCTGCAGAACCTGGGCAAGGTCCTTGGATATATTGTGGCCACTTTTGCTGCACAGTTGGCATACTTTGGCTGCAAAAGCTGAGTAAAAGTGCCTGGTGAGGATCACCCTAGTGTAGAGATCAACCTACAGTGGCATTCAGCTGACACAACTTGTGTTCCTTTGCTGCTAGTGTAGCACTCCCTAATGGTTCCTGAAAAGAGAGTGTGGACGGGGTGTGAATATGTTATTCTATGCTTGAAGCCCCTTGCAGGAGTCACAGAATGGAATAACTGAGAGCAGTCCTCCGGCTGTTTGAACACAGAACACATGAACAGGGCGGCATGATGATCAAGGCAGTGCAAGTGGCAACTTTATACTAACTTTATATACCAACCCCTCAGACTAGTAAATTGTGCATTTTGGAAGAACCTGATGATCTCATCCCCTCGTGTCTAAGTGGAAGGAAAGCATAAAGCATGCCCGGGCAAATAAATTGACCTCTGCATCAGACTCAAATCAGATGAATAAAGAATGCAATCCATAACACCAAAAATCAATTTAATTTGACTGCACTAACTTCTAGGTTAATTAATATGTGTCATTCATTATTGATGCTATTAAATGTAGCCTATTTTATTTTATAAACAGAAATAGGCACTCAGCTTGTTAAGGAACCTTAGCTAATTTTAAAACAATGGACATAAATTAGTTCTAGAAATGCTCTGGACCACTGGTCATATATTATCCCTTTTTTTTAAGTAACCCATCAAAACAGAAATCAGGGGAAAGCACAAGAAAAGGGAAAAAAATTACACTTTCTATTTGAATTGCAGTCTTTTGTGGGAATGAATGGGTGGTGGGTGGCTAGATGTTTATAACTGAAATCAAATGATTCAGGATGTGGAATTGTACATGTCAAAAATGAAAACAAAGTTTTTATGGTTCTTTTAAATGTTGAAAGTATTACTGAAGACTTTGGTGGAGGGAAAGAGCATGAATTGCAATCTTTTCCTCTCCTTCTCCAGACTCTTTGATGGGCTAAGCTGTGGTTCTTATGGAGATAAAAAGAAATAGAGGCGACAGAGAAGTGTAGTGGATAGGACACTAGAAAGGGACTCTAGGGACCTGTGTTCTAATGCCATTTCCAATACTGACCTGCTGTATGACCTTGGGCAAGTCACTTCACCTCTCTGTGCTATTTGTTTAGATTATACACTCTCTGGGGGCAGGGAGTATCTCATATAGGTATTTGTATATCACCTAGCACAACGGAGCCCCAACCTCCACTGGAGTCTCTTGGCACTACTAGATAGTGCAACCAATAAACAATAATAATAATATTTAAAAATCAAACAGGAAAAAAATCAAAAGCTATTTTATTATGTGCCTAGGAATCTATTGTGTTTTCTGACGTCTATATCAGTTAGACAATTGGGCCAAACATTAGATAGTTTACATGAGCACAGGACACTGAAGGATCACTTTGGCATGTATACATGTTGAATGCTGTAAATCCAGAGGTAACTATATATATATATATTAAATTAATTTAGTGGATTTAAACTGATTGGTAATTACAGCCTTCACTCCATCTTCACAAATTTTTTGGCTAGAAATCCTCATGAATTTCTGATACAATAGTGTAGTGGAGAATTGCAAGAATGTCTTTGGACAATGACATTAGGAAATGACACAGTCAAAACCTATTTTTGTATCTACTCCATCTTGTGCTTCCACAAAAGCATTTATAAAAGCTAGAAAGAGAGCCATTTGCACATCTGAAACATTTATAAATTCTTTAATATTATTGTGGATAGGTCCATAGCTTGCCATTTTCTCTTCATGTACAGTTTTCAGATTGTCATAAAAATGAATTAATTTGTATGCAATTTTCTATTCTTGGTACAATCTTTTGCCACTGATCAGTGTATTTTAACACATGATAGAGTCTCACTTCCATTATATAATACCATTCTACACTTGGGACAAAGATACTAATGAGAACAGAAAATGTATCTAGTCTCCTGACAATGCTGGGGGTTCTTCTTAATGGGCAGTTATGAAAGTGTGATATGTGGATCTTTTATACTTATCTGGCTATAATGAATACACTTAGCTGAAAAGAAATTTTTTCAAAGAATCATAAAAATTAGATGACAGAAAGACCTGCTAGGTCAGCTTATCCTTTCCTCTGTTGTGCTCTACTATATTCTATGTTACTTTATTTTTTATTGAGCCAACTCCTCTGCTGGTGTAAATCAGCGAAACACTACTAAAGTAAAAGGAAGTACATTGATTTACTCCAGATAAGGAAATGCCCTACTATCTTTAGGAAGAATTTTTTCTTACCAATATAGTGCTGTAGTTTTACGTAGTGTTGTACAGAGAGAAAGGCCCAGGACCAGATTTTGAGCTCTTTTACTCCACTCACTTGACTTCAGTCTAGTTATTACTAATTTTCCTTAGTGCAAATGAGATCAGAATCAGGCTTATTTAGTTTTAAATGACTCTAGACTCATCACTTTCACAATGGCTGGATACGTTTTTGGGGCTTCTGTTTTTGAAAGTTTCATAGCAAAATGAAAATATCTAAAATAAAATTTAAAATATCATGCAAAAGATTTTTCTCGATCAATTTAGGCACAATCATTTCTCCTTGTGTAGGCTAATTCCAGTGTCACTTCACAAATATTATTTTGCTGGGTTCATAAATGTTATTTAATGGTATTTTATCAGACCATGTAAATAAAGTGAAAAAAAGAAAGAAGGGCTCACATTTATTTTGGTAGTATTGTACAGTACTGGAGCAGGATAGTTCCAAACAACATTACTGTATTGTTACCTTGGACGTTCAACAGGGTAGGGCAGTCAACAGTGCAGCAAACAGAAGGAATAGAGGTGTTATTTGTTCTCAGATCAAGAATACCTTTAAGAAGAGTACATTGTAAAATGAATCAACGATCATCATCATGGGCTGGGACTTTCAATGGAATTAGGTGCCTTACTCCAAATTGACTTTTAAGGGAAGTTGGCCACATAATTTCCTTCGCCCCCTTAAAAATCTCAGCTATCCTCATCATTTATATAGCACAGTCTTTTGCTTTTCTGAGCATTTCCAGGGTCAATCTTTCTTGTGCATGCTTTAAAAAATGGTCTGTTGATTTACAAATATCTCATCAGTAGTAATACACGAGAAAGGGTTCATGAAGAAAGAAGAAGGCGCCTAATTACATAAAAGCTGAGAGATATAGCAATACATACAGTACAGAACAATACAGTAATATTAAAGGAGTATTAATATATACTAATATATATTAATATATAAATTTCAAATGTTGGTGCTCACAATTCAATAAATTTAAAGTATTACATATGTATGTACTTGACTAACAGATCTAGTCAGACATCTTGTGATGAATGTTTGAAAGAGACTGAACCTTTGTAATCATATGATCATCCACGGGCCTGAAGTAATGGCTGTGCTGCACTACTGGCTACAAAATTGATAGATTTGTATCATGTGAGATCCTTGCAAGATGTTAAAATGTGGCCGAAGATGTATTGTGAGACCTTCCCCTAGTGATACATCTTCATAGGGATGAGTTAAAGACCAAGTGTGAGAGTCTGTGCTGCAACTCTAAGAAGTGCAGCCCAGCCCAGGATGAGGAGGGGGAGCTATGGCATCTTTAAGCGGTCTGTGGGACCCTATACAATTCTGGGCTGCTCTCTGGCCAGACGCATAATTTAGACAGCTCCTGTGGCCTGTCTAAGTTCTGATAGCCTCCCTGAGCTGCTCTATGGGCTTCAGGGCTGCCTGGAATCTCTGTTGTGCTGCGGCACTGCTTCTACCCTAGTTCCACCCCTGGCAAGCCCCCTACAGCAGGCTTGCGAGGTGGTTCTCAGAAGGCAGCCTTACAACTGTCTTTTGCAGTACCAGAATCCTCTCCCAGCCAGAACGGAGGCTTTTAGAGCCCCTTTATGCCATCTTGGCCCTTTTATTTGGCATAAAGGCTACAGCAGGGGTGAGGCTCTCACCCTAAGTTCCATCCTTGTTTTTATGCTTTGAAAACTGACTGAAGCCAGTCTCTTGTTCATTTAAACTCTTTTAAAAATAACTTTTATTTCTGAATGTAATAGAACATATACAGAGAAAGGAAACCATGCTGCAGCAAAATAAGTGAGGAAGCAACATCCTAGTATTACTGCATCCTAGCATTACTGCATGTTACTTTTCCACGTGTTCCAGTGTATTCTGACACCACATTATGCAGAAGAGTAATGAAAACATTGACAGATCGCTTGCTCAGATCAAATAAAAAACCAGCTACATATTAATATTAATCCAACTAGTACTACCAAAACCAAAACAGAACATCAGCCCCACCAGCCACTGACAGCATGTCCATCAAGTAAGTATCAGGTTAGAACACGGAGTACTAAAATGTTGAGTGTTTGCACTATGCTGGTTAGTGGGATCCACAAAAAGATTTGGAAAATACAATTAGTAAATCAGAATAGTCCCAAATACACTTTGAGTTCTTTAGATGACAGATGCTAGAAGTCCAGAGTACTATTGTTTTTGAGGATCAATACTACTACTCAATATATTTAAGCACAGTACCACACTGGGGGCAGTGCAGAGCTACACAAACCCAAGAGAAGCTCTGGGGAGGTGTCCTGTCTCAGGAATTTCTTCCAGAGCTCTGTGGTGCACAGCGAGAATACACCTTTCACTTCTGCCTTTCAGGTGATGCAGCATACTCCTCCTGCAGCGCCAGACCCATTCCGTGGGCTCATCCAGAGAGGATGCTCAGCCATGCCTTTACCTCCTTTCACTCCCCATTGCTCTCCTTGGGACATCATGGGTCCCTATTGACAGATGGAAAAATCCAGTCTCTGAACTCTCTCAGGGCAAGTACTGTGATTGTGTAAGGCCCTCACGTGGGATTTGCAAGATTGGGGAGCATACTAGTGTGCTCCTTGCCACCAATGTCCCTGAATCTTGTATGTAAGAGAGCAGTATGACTGCTCAGAGCTCCGGTATGAAACTGCAGAAAAACCTGAGAGTCTCTGGATTAAGTTTAGAAGTGTGAGCAACAAAGGTGATGTCATGGTGGGAGTCTGCTATAGACCACCAGACCAGGGGGATGAGGTGGACAAGGCTTTCGTCCATCAACTAGCAGAAGTTACTAGATCGCAGGCCCTGGTTCTCATGGGAGACTTTAATCACCCTGATATCTGCTGGGAGAACAATACAGTGGTGCACAGACAATCCAGGAAGTTTTTGGAAAGTGTAGGGGACAATTTCCTGGTCCAAGTGCTGGAGGAACCAACTAGGGGCAGAGCTCTTCTTGACCTGCTGCTCACAAACAGAGAAGAGTTAGTAGGGGAAGCAAAAGTGGATGGGAACCTGGGAGGCAGTGACCATGAGATGGTAGAGTTCAGGATCCTGACACAAGGAAGAAAGGAGAGCAGCAGAATACAGACCCTGGACTTCAGAAAAGCAGACTTTGACTCCCTCAGAGAGTTGATGGGCAGGATCCCCTGGGGAAATAACATGAGGGGGAAAGGAGTCCAGGAGAGTTGGCTGTATTTTAAAGAATCCTTATTGAGGTTGCAGGAAAAAAACATCCTGATGTGTAGGAAGAATAGTAAATATGGCAGGCGACCAGCTTTGCTTAACAGTGAAATCCTTGCTGATCTTAAAAGCAAAAAAGAAGCTTACAAGAAGTGGAAGATTGGACAAATGACCAGGGAGGAGTATAAAAATATTGCACAAGCATGCAGGAGTGAAATCAGGAAGGCCAAATCACACTTGGAGTTGCAGCTAGCAAGAGATGTTAAGAGTAACAAGAAGAGTTTCTTCAGGTATGTTAGCAACAAGAAGAAAGTCAAGGAAAGTGTGGGCCCCTTACTGAATGAGGGAGGCAACCTAGTGACAGAGGATGTGGAAAAAGCTAATGTACTCAATGATTTTTTTGCCTCTGTCTTCACAAACAAGGTCAGCACCCAGACTGCTGCACTGGGCAGCACAGTATGGGGAGAAGGTGACCAGCCTTCTGTGGAGAAAGAAGTGGTTTGGGACTATTTAGAAAAACTGGACGAGCACAAGTCCATTGGGCCGGATGCGTTGCATCCAAGGGTGCTAAAGGAGTTGGCGGATATGATTGCAGAGCCATTGGCCATTATCTTTGAAAATTCATGGCGAATGGGGGAAGTCCCGGATGACTGGAAAAAGGCTACTGTAGTGCCCATCTTTAAAAAAGGGAAGGAGGAGGATCCGGGGAACTACAGGCCATTCAGCCTCAGTCCCTGGAAAAATCATGGAGTAGGTTCTCAAGGAATCAATTCTGAAGCACTTAGAGGAGAGGAAAGTGATCAGGAACAGTCAGCATGGATTCACCACGGGCAAGTCATACCTGACTAACCTAATTGCCTTCTATGAGGAGATAACTGGGTCTGTGGATGAGGGGAAAGCAGTGGATGTGTTATTCCTTGACTTTAGCAAAGCTTTTGATACGGTTTCCCACAGTATTCTTGCCAGCAAGTTAAAGAAGTATGGGCTGGATAATTGGACTATAAGGTGGATAGAAAGCTTGCTAGATCATCGGGCTCAACGGGTAGTGATAAACGGCTCCATGTCTAGTTGGCAGCCGGTATCAAGCAGAGTGCCCCAAGGGTCGGTCCTGGGGCCGGTTTTGTTCAATATCTTCATTAATGATCTGGAGGATGGTGTGGACTGCACCCTCAGCAAGTTTGCAGATGACACTAAACTTGGAGGAGTGGTAGATACGCTGGAGGGTAGAGACAGGATACAGAGGGACCTAGACAAATTAGAAGACTGGGCCAAAAGAAACCTGATGAGGTTCAACAAGGACAAGTGCAGAGTCCTGCACTTAGGATGGAAGAATCTCTGTTACAGACTAGGGACCAGATGGCTAGGGAGCAGTTCTGCAGAAAACGACCTAGGGGTTACAGTGGACGAGAAGCTGGATATGAGTCAATAGTGTGTCCTTGTTGCCAAGAAGGCTAACGGCATTTTGGGCAGTATAAGTAGGGGCATTGCCAGCAGATCGAGGGATGTGATCATTCCCCTCTATTCAACATTGGTGAGGCCTCATCTGGAGTACTGTGTCCAGTTTTGGGCCCCACACTACAAGAAGGATGTGGAAAAATTGGAAAGAGTCCAGTGGAGGGCAACAAAAATGATTAGGGGGCTGGAGCACATGACTTATGAGGAGAGGCTGAAGGAACTGGGATTGTTTAGTCTGCAGAAGAGAAGAATGAGGGGGGATTTGATAGCTGCTTTTGACTACCTGAAAGGGGGTTCCAAAGAGGATGGATCTAGACTGTTCTCAGTGGTACCTGATGACAGAACAAGAAGTAATGGTCTCAAGTTGCAGTGGGGGAGGTTTAGGTTGGATATTAGGAAAAACTTTTTCACTCAGAGAGTGGTGAAGCACTGGAATGGGTTACCTAGGGAGGTGGTGGAATCTCCTTCCTTAGAGGTTTTTAAGGTCAGGCTTGACAAAGCCCTGGCTGGGATGATTTAGTTGGGAATTGGTCCTGCTTTGAGCAGAGGGTTGGACTAGATGACCTCCTGAGGTCCCTTCCAACCCTGATATTCTATGATTCTATGAATCTGGTTAATAAGAAGAAATCTACCCTTGGGGGAAGATCGTGTTTTTCTATGAATTTCACTCTTCCAGAAAACTGGCCATATTTTTTCCTCAGAGAACATTTCTAGCATTATTAATGAAGAGCTGCATGTTGTGTATAGACTAAAGTAATGCAGTTAAAAAAACTAATTTAATTTAATACTGTAACAGAGGCTATATTTAACCACAGACAAGCACAGATAAGTTGATTAAATCTGGGTAACAGAGAGGGAAGTGATGAATAAAGGACTTTAAAGAAGATATTTATGGAAAAGCTATATTTCTTAATTATAAAATGTATTACTTCACACATATACAGGTGATACTTCACACACAAACACCACAAAGAACACATTCCTTCACTCAGTATTTTACAGTGAGTGCATTATTGGGTTATCAGCCAGTCATGGTCATTAGCAGGTCCACTGCTCTATAATCATCCTAGTGATGTTTATTTGCCTTGTAATAATGATTAACTGACAAAACAATTACCCATGAGATGCTAAGTCAGCAGGGCAGCATTTAAAAAGGAGTAAAAATTATTTTGTTAATTCAAATGCCAATGAGTACATTAGATGGCTCTTGTTACAACAAGAATATTAATTTTTTCAAGAAAGTGAGTTTTTTGTTTGTTTTCCAGACATATGAAAGCAAGTGACACTAACAACTATGGGGGTGGGAAAAATAACTTTGTTTAAACAGGGATTTGAAATACTTTGGAAGGATGATAGTCCAACAGAAGAAAACACCACATTAAAAAGCTAACGTTTATCCCCTTGACCGTGGAGATATTGAAAAATGATTAAAGTTAAAGTCATTAATCACTGACCAGCTGTGTCAAACTAGCAACATTATAGTTAAAATAAAGAAGGAGTTGTTCATTATATATAGTACCTATTTTCAGCAAAATAAGTCTTTCAGGCTGATAATTTCCATATTTTGTCTTGGTCTGAGAGCAGATGTTTCTGCCAAGTTTGACAGACTTTAAAACTACCCTACAAGAAATCCAGGCTCAATTCCTAGGCCAGAAGCACGATCCTGCTCCTTTTTATATCAGTACAAAGCAGGAACAAATCCAATGATGTCTATAGAGTTATAACTGTGTATAATCAATGTGAGATCAGAATCAGGCCCCAAGATGGGTGGGATATTCTGCAGGAAAGGAGATGGCTTACAGTTTGCAATTCACCCTAGTAGGTGATGGACTGTAAAGAGAGTCTCAACCAACTCTCCGTAGTCAAGGTAAATTACTGGGATAGGAGGCCTAGTGGTAAAGGGCTCCTCCATTAAGTATTGGGAGAAAAATAATCCATTGTCCAATACTAGTTGTGAGAAACTAGTTAACAATAATCATTTGTAGCATGACTTCAGTAGTTCTTTTGGGGGACTATATTGTTCTCTTCTTGCAAGAGAGAGAGAGATTTAATGGCTTAATGGGTCTTTCCCACTGTGACAGTTCATCATCCATCTCCTGCCTCTTTTCTAGCCACAAATTGCTCTGAGACCTTCTTCTGGTCAAAACACCTTGTGCAATGTATTTACAGTGCTCTTTCCACCACCTTACAAGACTTGTGCAGCTCTCTTTTTACAACAGCACACAAGTCTTAGCTCACTCAGCGAAGGGTGGTGGGGAGGAGCCAAAGGTATCTCCCCACTCCAGGCTCTGACTTTTACAAGCCTGCCAATCTCTCTCCTCTCCACAAGCACTTCCTTCCTGTGCTTTTTCAACCTTCTGGGTAAAACTAATGGGTTAATTAGCCTTGTAGTTCTCCTCACTCATCCTCAATCTATCATGTAGACACAGCTTTGCCCTTCAGCTTTACTCTGGAGCAATTTAATCCATGATCCAGTGATGAGAGTGCCTGTGCAGCTGCTGTTGCCCAGCACTCGATCACACCCACCAATGACTATTATGTTCGTATTTGTGTTTTGGACAACATTGTAGGAATCTTAGTGAAAGTTTGCATGAGTCACAAAGGAATTTCAGACTCCAAGGGTCATTTTTATCTTTTCTATGTTTCAAAATTATGGTTGGTTAAAGTAAATATAGTTTTTTTCAGCAACTGGCAGACATGTGCAGTAAAAATATAAAAAACAAAACCAAAAATCAATGGAAAGAAAGATTACCACTACCTAGCAGTGAGTGGCTTCAAAAATGTCACCGTTAATTACCACTTAGCTTGTGAGCACAACATTGGAATTGGGAGTATGAGAAATCTTATGTATCCCAATTGCACGTGTGCAAAAACGTGGGCACACAAATATAGAGGCCATGTGACAACTCTGAAAAACTTTGACAATCAACAATGAGAAACTCACCTTTTCACCATTTCCTAATTTTTACTTGCTTTACCAGTAGACCAGATATTTGTTTATTTTACAGAAGGAATAAGTTTGGTCCTTATATGATTTATTTGAATTACATTAACATTTGTTAAAAATGGTTAAAACAAGACCTCAAATCTGCCTTAATTCAGAAACAGTTCAATGCAGACTGCAGCAGAATATTTTCTGGTTATATACGTAAATGGTCAGAATGAGCTATTTGTACAAGTCACCTCTTCAGGGATAGTGACACAGTTTAAAGATATTCGTGAATTTGTCATCTGGGGGTAAATTTATTGGGAACCTGGTTAGCAGAAGCCCTACACTAAGGACTCATCTAAATGGGGAATTCATGGAGAAGAAATAGTGCGAAATAACTACGGTGTGAATTTGAAGTGCAATAGCTATTCCAGAGAGTGCCTTTGAAAGTGGAATAACCTAATCATCACAAAGGCACTCTTAGTGCAGAATAAGAGTGTCCACACAGGGAGCTAGTGGAGAAAAGCTATTCAGCAATAGTGATTCCACAGTAGCTATTCTGGGCTTTATCCCCATGCAGATAAGCCCCAAGTAAGTACTAAAGCCCATTTGAATAATTGGATATGATCATCTTTTTCCGCAAAGCTTTGAGACTCTCAAATAGTAACAAACATTGAAACAGAGCCCGTTAGAAGAGAAATTGTAAGACTGTCTAGGCTTGTGATGTTTCAGGTTACAACGTGATTCACTTATTTTCAGATGGCTCTGGAGAAACAATAAATGTCAGTTGCACACTGAGTCAGAACTAAATGATACCACATTAGAATAGAAGCATTAGAGCGAAGAGGAAGCACAATACGCTTATGGACAATAGCCTGCTTCAATAAGAAGACAATTAACCATTAAAGTGGATAAGACTTACCGGTACTTACTTCTAAGGGTGTTGTGAGCTTTAATAATTCATGCTTGCAAAGCATTTTCAAGATGCAGGGGAGGAAAGCTGCCATATACAGTAAGTACAAAGTATTATTATTGTAACTTTCTTATTATAGTTAATCTGGCTATTAGGGACAAAAGCTGAGGTTGCAATACCAGCATTACTAAGAAGACACCATGATATTCATTGTCATTAGCAATAAAAAAAAAACGTCACTCAACAGAACACGTAAATCTGGATGGTTTGTCGTAATAGTTACCTCATACTAACATCCATGTTTTATCTGTGAATCTTAAAGCTATAGCAGTCAATATAGAGCAAAGTGGGACAGGGAAAATAATCAAAAGCAGCTCTGATACGTTGTATTATTATTTGCTGGTAATTGTGATAGCCCTCAAAGGCTCCATTCAGAATTAAAACCCCCTTAGGCTAAACTCTGTACTAATACATTAAAAGACACAGTCTCCGAAGAGCTTATGATCTATTTTGGATCAAGACAGAGCAATAGGAAGAAGGGAGGTGGAAGGTCACTTATAAAGGCAATGGAATCATGCAGTTAGATTAGTGACATATATGCACAAATGGATGATTCCAAATAATCTGGATGCTTCTTTTTAAAAATAAATAACCCAAACTAGCTAACTCAAACCTCTGCTCAGTCTAGCCATTACTGGGCAAGAGGTTTCCTGTAGACATCAGAGCAACATGGGGTCTTGAGGAAAGATTTGAAGACAGGGAATAGTGGCCTTATGGATTAATTCAGAAGGGTACCTGGCCACTTACCTCTCCTACACAAACCTTCATCAAGACCCACCTCAACACAGTACAGCATCACTTAATTTCACATTAATTTCATTTACTCTGCCCAAAAAATGTCACTGTGCCACAGAAGTTTGTCCTGCAAGCTGTCACTGCACTACAATAGCTGTCAATGGTCAAGCTGGAGATTTTGGCAGCTGTGTGTGTGTGTGTGGGGGGGAAGTTGGGGCTTTTGGAAGTGAGGAGAAGGGGTTTGGGAACTAGGGAAGGATTTTGGTATTTGGAAGAACATGCTTCTCTTCTTTCCCTCCTCATTTTGGGCAGTGGGGAAAGAGACTTAAAATTGGAAGGTAAAGGTTTCTGAATTCGTCAATTCACACTCCCAAAACATTTGATAGCAACTAGCTGCCCTACTGATCTTGCCTCAACAACATTGGATAAGCTCACTAGCTAAAATAAGCAATGAAAAATAAAAAATGGCAGCATTATAATTTTCATAATTAGGGTTCAGAGTGTAAGGGACCAAGGCAAAGGCAGTCTTGCCTAGAGGTCACAGCTGAGCTGGTATCCCCAAATCAGGGACAGGAGTTGATGAGCTGGGTTCAATAAGCATGAGTTGGGGTCAAAGTTAGGCTGAGGTCAGAGACTGGAGACTAGAGGTAATACCAGGCTGGAGTCAGGAGGCAAGAGTCAAGGTCAGAGTCAGGCTGGGATCGGAGACCAGAGAACAGAAGACAAGGTGAGGTCTGGAGTCACAGCAGGCCCGAAGTCTGTGTGGTTATCCAGACAACTTCTTGCACCAGTGTAAAATAGGGCAGTTAGCCAATCACTGTCATTCTGGGTCCCTTGGGTGGTACTTCCTGCGGTGCCAACTCTCCACAGTGCTCCCTCGCTATGGCTCTGCATGGCCTCCTGGTAGCACTGTGGGAACACCAGCTAGCCCAGGCTCTGCAGACCAGGGTTTTAGTCCCCACAGTGTGAACATTGCATTAGGATAAATGGGAGCAGTTCACACACCTTCCAGAGCTGTTTTTAAAGTCCGATTGCAGACTCAGGCAGACAGTAGTGCATTGTTTATAACAAAAGGACTTTTTGAAGGTTTATTAGCTAAAGCTGTTTTAGTCCCCTCATTCCACCCAGCCTTGAATGTGTGCCCCTCCACGTGTTCAGTGTCAGTCCCCCAGCTCTGCATCGTACTCTTTCATTTTTCAAAATACAGCCATTTTTCTTTGCACTAAAAAAAAGGTAGTCACTTACACTATGTAGAACTTGCTGGTGCTTGTTTTCAGTTTATCTGTATTGAAGTGAAGTGTTTGGATACCCCAAACAGATTAGAACTGAAAAAGGAGATTTTATTCCAGTACAGGTTTACCTAAACAACTAATCAGCCTTCATCTTGGAAAAACTTCCTCACACATACACTGGCGCATGCCCATAACAAAAATACTCCCAATGTTACATATTCTTAAAGCAATTCTGTCAAATTATAGCAGTCAGGACACTTAAACCCACATTAAAAGAGGCAATGCGTTATCACCTCTGGCATTTAAGGATTAACACCAAAAGTAGCTGATGGCTGGAGCAAGTTTGTGTGTCCATAGATATTTGTGCCATGGCAGGCATTTTTCCTGGGAAGGCCCTTCCTTTTTCTGACACTACTTTGGACAGTGGAAATATCTTGTGCTTCAGAGACATTTCCCTCTGAAAATACTCAACACAATTCCACTTTGTGCTTGTTGGTATGAACGCAGTTTAGGCTTCTATCCTGCAAGCCGATGTGTGCAGATAGATCCCTGGCTTGCACCTGAGTCATTCAAGTCAATGAGGCTCATGCAACTGCAGGGATCTACCTGTGAGCATAACAGTGGACTGGGGTCTTTTTTGTATACATCACCCATAGGATGAAAATAGGGTTACTGAATCACAGCACCTTTGTCATTTAACTTAAACAATTGGTGTGAGTGGGAATGTGGGATTTGATCTGGGTCAGTTCTTTGGTTGCACAGGGTTTTCCACTTTGCTTTGCATTGTCAATATTGCCTCTAGCATTAGAGTTGACATGCTTTATCCAATATCACTGATGTCACTATATCCATGGCAAGGCAATATACTGTGCCTGTAACGGTGGATATCACCTAAAAACATTACTGGAACAAAAGCATTTTTTTTTAAAGAGCCTGTTTTTTCCCTTTCTCTGTAAAATTCAACACTGATGCTCAAAATAACAGCATATCTATACTTTAAAGGTAATGTGTGAAAGGAGTTCTTTGATATGTTAAAATTCAAATAAAAAACAATGAAGCAAATGGTCTGAGAAAAAGAAGGATTTCTATGGCTTTGGCGATGACTAATTCTTATGTTAATCAGCTAAAGAAGAATTTATTTGAAGAATAAGTTTATCTGGCTTTTGAGTTTGACAATTACTGTAGTCCTCAAATTATGGTCATAGACCAGGGTAATCTACAAAATGAAACATTATGGACCCCAACCCATTTTTAAAAAGTACACAAAATATCAATTTACAAACACAAAAGACTATTTTAGGTAAACATAACAGATATTCATGAATACTCCAGGGGAAAATCTTGGCCCCACTGAAGTCAATTGACTTCAATGGGATCAAGATCTCCCCCTCTATATCTATATGTGCTGGATCTCATATTCATTGAGCTATGCAGCATAACACATCATTTCCCACAGATGATAACTGCAAGTCCAAACTCCATCCATGTATGTGAGAAATTTAGACTATATTTTACCTTCCTCTTATCTAAGTGACTTTCCCTCTCCCAACATGCTGCCCAGGCACTCTGTTACTCTAAATCCATCTTGTGTTCAATGCAATCCTCCATAATTTTACTAACTGAAACATCAACGGACTTTATCAACTCACTGTTCATTTCCTTCTCCAGGTCATGAATAAATACTGTTAATAACAGGGATCTGCATACTGGCATCTGGGAATCTTTCACAACTAGCGCCTTTCCATTTGAGCAGCAAATGTGTTGCTTAAACAACTGATAATTCACAACAAGAATTTCTTCCTTTGTTATTATCTGTTTGTTTAATACTCTATCACGAATGATCTGTTTACAATAAACTTGATGAAACAAATGAAGTATTAAAGCTCATTTGTTCAGCAAGATCGGTGCATGTGATAAAATATGTTCAACATGAAGACACTGTGAGAACTTATTTGAAAAGAGAAGTTTTCTCTTAGTAATCGAGAGGGTGTCTGGGCTGTTTCTTTAAAACTAGCAGGAAGCCAGACAGGAGGGCACTCGGGAAGGTTCTATATCAAAAATCTACAGTGAAGCAGGAAGAGACACAGACAGGGTAACTTTAAGGATAATACAGTTTATCTTTTTTTTTAAAAACAAGCTCAATTTTCAGGGTTAGAAGTGAGTGTCTCTTTTTTGTGATTCTTTTACCATTGTCACGTGACACTAAAGGCCAGAGACCATGCACGGAGACTGAGTAAACAGCTTTCATGCAGTGGTATGCTACAGGGGATGGAATCCTTTCCATTCAGCTGCTACTGAAACATCAGGAATGCAAGAGTAACCCTGCCAGCTTCTAAATCCCCCACATGGGGCTTTGGTCGATTAATCTTCGCAGCCAACACCCCTTCCCTCTTAAACTGTCACCAAACTTGCCCCCAAAAGACCCTCCCTTGCTGCCACACATGAAATACAGACACATGAGAAGTGCTGTTGTTCCCCTTGGTCCAATTCTACATATTCATGACCCCCCTTCTTGTGATATAGAAGCTCACCTAATCTGCTGCTTACTGGGCCTTATACGGTCAACAAAGTATATCAAGCCTGTGTCCCTAAATGACATCAACCTTCTCAAAGGATAACCAATATTTGGAAATTAGGAATGATTAACATGGCACTATGGAACAACTAATTAAAATTAAATTATCTAATTATCTCATAAAATATATATCAGACAACCAGAGACAAATTAAGATGTTCTCCAAGGAGAAGGATATATACAGTATTTTATAATAAAGGAAGCTTTGGCTGGTTGACTGCCATCATGTAATATCATGATACATTACCTTTTACAAGCCTTAACTCTGCTTGCCTGTGTCTGGAGATTATCACAGAATTTCAGTGTTAAGGCGAAATTCAAAGATGAGGTCTAAGGGGAGTGTAATATTGCATCAGTAAGTGAATCATCAGGGAGGTTAGATTGGGGTAAGTTTCATTCTAAGACTCTGGAAGAAGATGTACGTTACACAACCTCATACTGCTTTAAAGGCCTTTACACATCACTTTTAAATTTGGCCCTTAGAGATTGTCCCTTCATAGTGCTGATTCTTCTTACCTTTTTAAGTAACCCATTACCATTTGATAGCTTTCTGAGCTTTGTGCTACAAGAAATGGAAAGGTTCAGTAGTACAAAAATAACATAGCCATCAATGCAAGTTTTCACACTTTGCCCTTGCTGTGGAGAGGCCAGCTTTTTATAAGGTATAACCTGGTCCTTCAAGCTAGCTACATTTGGATTCGCAAATGCTATCAGTTATATCAATCAGTTTGTATATGAGATCCTTTCCTGTCATTGATTTTGTCACTTTTTATGTATTCTTCCTCCTCTTTCTGTACTACTAAGGGCAGGTCTACACTAAGGGTGGGGGTCGAACTAGGGTACACAAGTTCAGCTACGTGAATAGCGTAGCTGAACTCGAAGTACCCTAGTTCAAACTACTTACCCATCCAGACGCCGTGGGATCGAAATCCGCGGCTCCAAGGTCAACTTCGCCACCGCCGTTTGCAGTGGTGGAGTACCAGAGTCGACCGGAGCGCGCGGGGAGTTCAAACTATCGCGTCCAGATTAGACGCGATAGTTTGAACTCCGAGAAGTCGAACTCACTGCGTCGACCCGGCAGGTAACTGTAGACTAGCCCTAAGATAGAGTGATGGGATGACCTACTTACAGCTGAGCGTGAAAAGAAGTAGCTTTTGGAGACCAGATGTTATGACTTCTGATCTGGAGCACTGACAAGTTTGTGGAAAGAAAACAGATTCTTGCTCACATTCTGAACTAGGTTGGTGTTCAATTAAGAGGTCTGATTTAAAAGTGGGTATTTGAACCAAAGGAAATATTTCTTTAAAATAAAATATAATGGTTCCATCAGGTTGTAACATCTTATGTTTTGCATAATCTTATCATAGTATGACTTGGTTAGTTCAATAAAATGTAATTAATTGAAAGCATTAATAAAATCCAGTTGGTTTGGGCATCCCCCCCAAATGTATAGCTAACTAAACTCTGCACTTGGAGTATGGTTTCCCAAACAGTGAGCCTTTAAGCTCATCAAGGACCCAACCCTGCTGAGTGCATTCTAGGAACTAGAGCTATACTCTATACAATACTCTAGTGACTATAGGTGGAGCTGGCAGCATCACCTCTAGTTAAGTTTGCTTGACACTTTCCATTGTAAGTTCCTGTCTTCAGTTGTTTAAAGCTTTGCCAAACTTTAACAATTCAGGCTGAAATTTTTCATGCCAGATCTCTTCCTTAAGCTGATTTTTAAAAAAAAAAAGTTTCTGCAAAATGGCTTAGCTGTTTCGGAGAACAAAGTTAGGCAAAGTTTTACCCAAGTTCAAAAATTCTGATGGCTGCTTAGTTGAGAAGATCTAGTCTGTCCAGGCATTGGAACAGGGACTGGAAATTTGGCAAGGGGGTTATTCTGGGATCAGAGAGGTACCTTTTGCTGTCCTGATGAAAATCCACCCAAATTTGACCAAATTATAAGTATCCAAAAATCATCATTTTCACATAGTCAGTAGAGGTTTGTTAAAGACTTGCAGCAAAATTCTCAGAAAACTCTGTTTGTACTGAGCATGTTCCATCGCCACAGAATTCACAGAGCAGGACTTTTATTGCAGTTGCTACCGTACTTTCTGGGAGCTCCTGTGGTGCCCAGACTGTCCTTCCTGTGCTGTCCATGTTCCTGCTACTGGTGCCCAACCTGTCTGACTTGAACATGGAGGAGTGAAGAGCAGAGGGGAGGGGCAAGGAAAAAGAAAAGGGGGAAATAGGACAGGTAGTGGAGGAGTGGACAGGAACAAAAGACTAACAGGAGAGGCTATGAGGGGGAATGGGACATGCTGGGAAGTGAGGGCCAGGAGCAGAGGGGAACAAAAGTTGGGGGATCAGGGATGGAAGGAAAAGGGAAAAGGGAACAGGTGAGGTGGCAAGCTCTGGGGCAGAGACAGAAGGGGATAGACACTCACTAGAGAACTCTCCTCTCCAACACCTGAAATAGAATCCAGGATTCCTGAGTCTCAGTATTCCGCTGCTGCCAGCAAGTATCTGTGAAACCCCCTGGCAAAGTATGTGCAGTATTCTCCTTTAGTGGTTGGCTCACATAGAGGATAACAGACTACAAGTACTACCAGTTAATCCATTAGCTCAAGTGGGAAAGGTCTGTGCTGTGGATTTGAAGGGTCCAACGTGTGTAGTGAATAAGGCAGGGAACTGCAGGGATAGAAAGGATGGTTAAGCCAGTTGAAAACCACCTTGGCTTCTATCCCTGCCACAGCTAAAGAATTCCTAGCTGACAATGGCCAAGGATTTCACAATAGTTTTATAGTTGGCCAGTTGTGTTTTCCTTGTTTTCTGGGTGCCTGACATGGAGCAACTGGAAGTTTATTTACAGAAGTGCTGCATGCAGACAGCTACAATTGAAGTCAAAGAGAGCTGTGCTTTAAACATATAAAGTGCTATTAAATACCAAATACTCAGGCCCTAAGTGTCTCAAATTTGCCCCCCAAATTAGTGGACACACTGAACAATTTCAGCCTTATTCTCTGTGCCTCAGTTCCCCATCTGCAAAATGGAGATAATGATACAAGCTCACCTCCCAAGGGAGGTGTGAAGATAAATTCAGATCAACCACAACATCACCGGTTCATTCACCTGCACGTCCACCAATGTAATATACACCATCATGTGCCAGCAATGCCCCTCTGCTATGTACATCGGCCAAACTGGACAGTCCCTACATAAAAGAATAAATGGACACAAATCAGATATTCAGAATGGCAATTTACAAAAACCTGTAGGAGAACACTTCAACCTGGACACACAATAGCAGATTTAAAGGTAGCCATCCTGCAGCAAAAAAACTTCAGGACCAGACTTCAAAGAGAAACTGCTGAGCTTCAGTTCATTTGCAAATTTGACACCATCAGCTCAGGATTAAACAAAGACTGTGAATGGCTAGCCAACTACAAAAGCAGTTTCTCCTCCCTTGGTGTTCATACCTCAACTGCTAGAAGAGGGCCTCATCCTCCATGATTGAACTAACCTTTTTTATCTCTATACTGATTCTTGCCTGCATATTTATACCTGCCTCTGGAAATTTTCACTACATTAATCTGACAAAGTGGGTATTCACCCATGAAAGCTTATGCTCCAATACGTCTGGTAGTCTATAAGGTGCCACAGGACTCTGTCGCTTTTACGGATCCAGACTAACACGGCTACCCTTCTGATACTTCAGTAATGTTTGGGAAGCATTTGGATACTGCTGTGATGAACACCATAAAAAGCCCATGAGAAAATTAATAAATCTGTATTCAGTGCTGGGTTTGAATGGTGTGCAGTGGACCAAATCACTGGACCAAACATTGAATGATGTGGATAAAAGAAATATCAATCACCCATTCACTGAGCACCATTCATCCTGTACGCAGAAAGAAGCAGGGGTCCTGGGGAAAAAATAGTATGTGATCATGTAATCAAAGACTATATCATAATGCATATTCACAATGGGTTCAAATTAAGATTGAACAGGAAACCATAATTCTGATTTTGAGTGCTTGACTTTTGCAGCCTTATGCTTTTTAATGTGTTTCGTTTTGTATTTGACTCAGTATCTGATCACTCTCATTATGTTATGTCAAGTGAATTAGTACATGGTAAAACTGCACATAACATGCAATGCCACTGGTTGAATTGGGTGTATTATTTCTTTCATGTGAAGTTGGAGGCATATAGGACATATTTTAGTCACAGCACATTCTCTAGAAGAAGTCACGATTTGTTAAAATGTCATGTTCAAGGAAAAGGTGGATCTACTACTTGTATTTTACAGCTGTACCCCTGCTTTGTGTGTGTTTGAACAGATTTATGAAATGCACATTGTGTTCCCTTCCAGATCCTTGACCTCTCGTAGTCTACAAATTTATTTCCCCTGGCATCAAACAGGGAATGATTAAACTAGGTGAGAATTGATTGCATTCATGTATTATAAATTAGCTCAAATAATTTTGGCTTGCATGTCTTGCAATGTTATGCTCAGACTTGTATCTATGTTTGCTTTTTTTTATTTTTTGCTGAGTTAACAAAAGTTCATATGAGAATCAATGTAAAACAGAGATAAGAAATCCTACTACTAAGGCAGTGGCTCCCCCACCCCTTAAACTGAATTCCTTGTATAATCCCAGTAGACATTAGGCCAGCATTCTCCTGGATTTACTTTACTCTTTCTCTGTATAATCAGACATTTGATTTGATTATAAACCACTAAAGTAGATTTGCAGTGAGCTGTTTACCAAGGATGCAAACACTAGTCAACAAGACACCACTGTGACGGGCCATCTGAAATAGAAAAAAGCCAGCTAACAGTATCCTTCTAATTTGCTCAACAGGTTAAGATTATGTTTGCAATTAAACAAAATTAATCTTCTATCTGAGAGAGCTGAGCTGATGGGAGATGAACCACTTGCTCTGGGAGCAGGGAAAGAGAGGTGAACAGGTAACATCCAAAACCGCCGTGCCTGAGTGGTGAGCATGATTTCTTAGGGCTTCAAAGTGCGGGAGAAGAAAGCAGCATGTGGGACGTACAATTGTGCTGTGGCTCTTGGAAAACCCCCACTTCATTCTTTCATGAAGTCGCATTGTTTTCTGTATAGTAATCTTTGCAGGCTTCTGTGAGCGCCCAGAGACTACCTTAAAATTCTTCATATTAGAGGGGTTTGGTACATAAGAATAATATTTTCTAAATCTAGCTTTCCTGTTTGTTCTTGTTGCCTGCATTGCTTCCCATTATCATACTCCTGTGACATGTGAGTGGAGACAGAGAGGTTTTTTTATTATGAACATAAGAAAGGAAGCCTGCATGGCAAAAATGTTCCTGAGCTCCGAGTGTAGTCCACAGAAGTGAAGTTGGAATAAGCTGCATTTGGTTAATGTGGGCCCATATGATATCTGTTACTCTCCCCTTATTACCCTCAACACAAAGATAAAGCAATATTGTTTCACCTCCAATATGAAAGTGCATATTTTACAGGATTTAGGAACAAGAAAGGAGCAGCAACAGAGCTAAGAGAGCCCCATTTAGGGCCCTCTATCAACCTAGAGTTCAGCGAAAGAGAACTCTCTCTGGAGAATCAGGACCTCAGCTGCTTCCCCTTCAAGACACATGAAAGGAAGCAGGGGAAGAAGAACAGGATGTTCGGGAGTTAGAGCCAGTCCCTGGGAGCAACAGGAACTTCCATAGAAACAGCCAAGAGCAGCAGCAGGGCTGAGAGAGACCCAGGCATTCATTGCTCCAAGCTGGTCATGATATCTCCACCTACTGATGGGCTGTGTGCTTTAGCCTCCACCACCCCTCTCCCTCTCCTTCCTTACCATCCTCCCAGCGCATCTCCTTTTCCACCTTGATGGTCTCTTTTCCCTTCCTTCCTCTCTCCCCCGCCTCCATGCTGTTATTCCTATTTATTTACTCCTGCTCTGCCGTCCCTTCCTGCCCGGATAATAAAAATGCATAAATACAATTGCATTTGAACAGAAAATATGCACCTAACAAGCAGTTCCCCATCATCACTCCGATCGCTTTGCTTGCATGTTATATAGCTTCCCTCCCCCTTTGTCCAGTTTTATCTTTTTGGACTGTAAGCTCTTCACAGCAGGATCGTATCAAATACATTTGTAAAGTGTTTAGTACAATGGAGTCCTGATCCTGAGAGGAGCCCCCTGGTGCTGTCTCTGTCAAAGGGACAGCTCTGCTGGCCATTCCCGTTGAATACAATATTTTATAACCAAATGTTTTATCCAGCACACTTATTTTCCTCATAAAAACCAGAAGAACTACATTATAGGGGCAAAGTCACTGTTTTGGCCTCTCTCTCCTGACCTTTCACAAGATAACTGCCCACATGTTGCACTTGAAGCAAGAGTAATGAGTCAGGAGGTGAATAAGGAAAACAACTGAGTTTATTAATTAGCAATTAACTGAACAGGATATACCAGAGTTCTACAGAAGTCCATAAATAAAATTCTCTCCTCTCTTCCTTAGCACTCTGGATTATCAAGTGATAGTACCATTTGAATATGAATACACTCTGAATCAAAACAAGAGATTGAAAGTAATTACTAAATGTAAAGTGACAGTCAAATTGTGAGATATTGCACTGTCCGTTTGACTATATTAGCAATATTCACACACTAGCAGTAGCTTATTTTATTTCTGTCCATGGGTTTTGTTCTCTCTCTCTATATGCTACCATTTCTAGGCTGCTATGCTCCTGTGCATTTCATATCTGAACTGCATTTGTTAAGAAAGCCATAGGGGAAAATTCAGATTGCATTTGCCAATACCACAACAAGTTCCCAGCTGGTTCCTATGCACCAGTTTTTCCCATGAGATTATGTGTGAATCAGACAAACCCAAGCCATAAAGCAAGGAGAGCTATGAGCTGCAGCAGGGCAGTGAGAGACCCAGACGTTCATTGCCCCTACATACCACTGGATTTGCAATCAGACTTTGGTCATGTTCTTTTGTGCTATAAGAGGTTTTTGAACCCATGCAGAGTATTTCTGCCAAGAAACAGACAAACAAATCAAACCAGAAACACCATAATGAACCCCATTTCAAACCGAACTTGAAAGGCTTTGTACAGGGCTGCTTCCCACATTTTTTTTAAATGTTGGGCCAAAGTCATCCCTAGTGCAAGGCTGCTGAAGCCAAGGAAGTTACATAAGGGATAAATCCAACTCATTATCTTATGGGACGCTGGTCTCTCCACTCAGGATTTGATTAAACCCCATTAGAATAAACTAGACTAATTCACAACCTATTGAGGCTGGGCTTTGTTGTAGTTTTGCTACTGAGGTGAGGGTCTATGCTTTAAATGGTGGGATTTTCAAAAGCACTCAAACATTAGCCCACGTCTTCTACCATTGACTTCATGGAAGTTTTATCATTCAGTGGGAAGGGAGTTAGATCACAACACTGAGTGCTTTTGAAAATCCTACCCACAGTCTGCAGCACTCTCTCTCCCCCTCTTCCTTAGCACTGGCCTTTTCAGAAAAATAAAATAAAACATAGTAAAAAGAAAGCTGGCACTTCAGTCTCCAGAGTTCTCCACTCAGCCCCTGTGCCAAAAGCCATTTACCAATTGCAGCATGACTGTGTGAAACAAGTGCGCCTTCTTCTGTATTCAGGATTTCTGCCACAACTTCTGTGCCCCCAGTGCCCCTTAAAGAACTCCTGAAAAAGAGCAAACTGCTATTAAATGCCTGTTTCAAAAAAGCCTGTTAAATAAACACAGAAGTGACAGTCCCTCCCCATTCTCCTGATCCCAGTGTTTCCATGTGCCAAGGACTATGGCTGCTATTTTGTGGGGAGGTGATAACTTTCATTTCATTTTTACTTAGTTAGTAAAAGCAAAAGGCATTGCTGGGTTAATAATGCAGTTATTCAATTTGGGAGAAAGGGGAGCAAACAACAGTAAGAAAAATGATGAAATGCTGCCCTTCCTAAAATGAGAAGCTGGCCTTCCAAAAATCAATTGCAAAAAGTTGCTTTATAAATCTTCTTCAGTTGTCTCCTCAGAGCCTGAGATGTGGATGTCAGAAGCAGTGATGAAAGAGATTAAATAGGTTTACATTGACTTTGTGGAACAAATGTAATGGATCCCAAAGATTGCTATTAAGGACCTTGCTTACTAGAGTTGATGCATACAAAACAGCAACCTCAGAATGATTGCTGTGAGCTATTCCTTCTATGTCCCAAATTTTGCTTTCCATAGGACAAGTAAGGTCCCAATAGTTTTAAAGGCAACCCCTCCTGATTTCTGTCTGTACATTATTAAATATTCCATATCTTGCCTTTTCTCCCCACTTTCTCTAGCCTCATGGATCCACATAAAGATCAAACACTTAGGTTGTTGTTTTCATATATCATTTGGTCCCACCTATAAGTCCCACTCTTTTCCATTATGAAAATGAGTGCCACAAGCACAAATAATATAATACTGGAATTCAAAATTCAGCAGAGGTTGTTAACTTCTGCATGCCTCAGTTTACTCATTTGTGAAACTAAAATTAACATAATACTTGCCTATCTTACAGGGATGTTGTCAGGATTCACTAGATAATATTTATATAATGATTTGAACATAAAAGTGAAGTGGGATTAATTCTGTTTTCAGTAGTAACTCTGGATTTACACTGATACAAAAGAGGAGAATTTGGCACATACTATATGTATTATTTTTATATTGGCTTAGGGAAAATAGATTACTCGCATACGTGAGCAGTGGAATGGTTCATCCGAATTTTAGGTGCAAACTTATCTCCTTTTTTATTAGTCCTACTGTATATGTGGGGACAATGCTTAGCACAACGTGGGTACTATTGGAATATGGATACTAAACAATAAAAATGATCTGCAGCTTTGCTCATGTGAAATGCCTTCATTTGATATATGATATTATGAGGAGTCACCAGACTGTTGGGAGTCATTTATGTACTATTATAAGTTCAACTGAATACTTAGTTAGCTCTTGGAAGAAATGCTGTATTAGTTGTGATGCAATTCTTTTTAGAAGCTGTTGTTTCAACATGAGGAAAGCTGGTTCACTGCCTGAGTCTTCCTGATTAGAATAATTCTTAACTGCCTATAACAAACAAACAAAACAACACATATTGTTTTAAAAAAAAAAAAAAAAGAAGAGAAGGCATTTTTAAATGTATGTTCAGTCTACTCTTCTAGCCGCTGAGCTCTTTTTTAAGCATTAACCCTGAAATCTCTTGTGAGCAGCGGCTGCTGTTAAAGACTCCCTACTAGAACGTGTACTATCCAGTCTTGTGCACTATATTAACTGTCCCAACACAGATCTCCTCTTTCTTACAGAGTTCTACTCTTAAATGGAGCATAGGGATAGGGATGAACATATATTTTGTACGTATTTATTCATTTTTCTAAAGGGGGGGGGACAGTGCTCCATGTAAGCACCCAACTGTCAGAACCTCTATTTCACAAGCACCATGGAATTGACCTCTGCATCAGCCTGGCACACAGGTCAGTTAGTATGGCAGACAGCTGAGACATGTGGCCAACCCATTCAAAAAATCATCAGTCAGGCCCTGAAGTCATGAAACTTGCTTTAGAAATATGTGAATTTTAACAATAATAAATGTATGTGGGGGGTCTTTTTTTTTAGTCTTTAGGGTTCACAGTTTCAAGTTTTTCTCTGCAATTGTAAGGACTAGAAACTTCAAGTGAAATCCTAGCTCCAGTGATGTCATCATGAATCTTACTGTTGACTTCGGTGGAGCCCTTCCTTCTATAAACAAATGCTGAGCTTGTCACATAACAAAGTGACTCCAGGAGCTTTAGAAAAAAACACCAAATATTTGGAGACTCATAATAGAATTGTAAGAACTGGCAACACTGCAAATTTAATACATAATGGGCCATCAATGGTCAACAATTTAAACAGATTGTGTCAGCCTCTGCCAAATTCACAAAAGTAAATCCACCCCTGCAAGGGCTTCATCAGAATAGATTTTAACATGCCTTGTTCACTTAAGAGATCTGGGGAAGCATAGATTTGATTCCATATAAGACACCTTGGCCCTGATTCAGGAAAGCACTGAAGCATATACTTAAAAAAAAATCCCTGAATAGGTATGGTTTCCTGAATTGGGGTCCTAGTGAGAAATAAAACTAATGATAGTAAATGGATATTCTGCAATGCATAATTGCACTGTACCTCTAGTGAAGTGAGGGGAGCAGGTAACCTTGATAATTAAAAAACAAGTGCACCAGGGTTTATGGGCATTTTTGCACCCAAATAAGTTCCCCCAATACAGAAATTTGTTTACCTATTTGATAGGATTTTCTAAAACAGGCATTTAATAGCAGTTTGGTCTTTTTCAGCAGTTCTTCAGGGGGCACTAGGGGCACAGAAACTGCAGCAGAAATCCTGAATATAGAAGGTGGCACACTTGTTTCAGACAGTCGTGCTGGCAATGGTAAATGGATTTTGGCACAGTGGCTGAGTGGAGAACTCTGGAGACTGAAGTTCCAGCTTTCTTTTTACTATGTATATGACAACACAGTGTTCATTACTTTTTATTAAGAATTTTTCCTTGAGGCTCTGAAACACAGGATATTTCATAAAACCAATACCAGCAAATACTCTTAACAAAAATCCAGGGCACAAATTCCACTTGGGATTAAAAACTGCATAACATGTTAGCTGACCAAATGCATATAGGTTCCCAATCTTCATTTCCATTCCAATAATGCTACATTTAAATGCACCTTCAGTATCCCATTTAGGAATTTACAAGATTGTACAGCATAAACTATAGCTCAGCATGCAAATTCTTTCATCAACATATAAACTTTAGGAGTCAATTCTCCCTTTGATGGGTGTATAATTCCTATTTGCATTCATTTACATGCATGCCCATTAAGGAAAGAAGAGGTCTACCTTGTAGATGAAATGTACCCAACTATCAGATTTTATCTTACATTGTAAAATCTATGGGACACCTAGCTCCCTTTTGGGCATTTGATAAATAATAATAATAATGTTAGTACCAGATCTATGAACCTATGGTACAGTGATGCTATAGTAATTTGTTTGGGTGAGGGATGTGTCTCCAAGGCTTTGGTCCACAGAGAAAATGTCTTTTAAAACAGAACATTTACCCTCAGCAGAAACCAAAACCCAAGATTAAAAAAAAATAGAAAATTAAAGAGGAGAGATTGAGATTGAGATAATTATTAGCATTTGTTATCAATATAGTATTAAGTGAATTATAGTAGCTTTTAAATATCATTTACAAAAAAAGAGTAGCAGAAAAGACTCACTCACTCCCGTAATCTGTCACATATTGCATTATTTCAGACCACTGGGTGACAAGGTTTGCTGTTAATATTAGCCTCTGATACATCTAGATAACCTTGTTTGTCATTAAAAACTGCAGTATGACAAAAATGGTCTCTTTATCAAGGGCTGGTTTTTTAAAAGGAGTTCATAAAACCAGCCTTCTTCCCCCGCCCCACTTCTAGTAATAAATCAGGGTGAGGGTAATTTCAAAGGAAAGAGTGTTTAAAATTTTTAGTAACAATTTGAGAGTCTTAATGATAATAATTACTTGCATGATCTTTTCAGTAAAGAATTAATCTATTCATCTGTATTTGAGCAATTCACATGGCTCTAACTACAAGGCAAGCAAATTTTTAGAAATAAATTGAGGGGCTCATCCATCAAGTTCCTAATCACTTCTTTTCTTTAAAGTGCTTGGTGTGCTGTGTGAGCTGTGAAGTACACAGCCAAGGTTCATTTTATTATTTCCAGTGGTCACCAACTTTATATTAAAAAAGCAAAAAAAAAAAAAAAAGGAAACTTTATTGCACTTAGTTATCTTAAACTTATAATATCTTCATTTCTTTTAACTATTAGTGTTGCATCACTTTCCTGCCACAACTGAGAAAGCAACCAGTTCTTGTAAAGATATTTCAGAACTAAAAATATATATCTCCCTGCCACAGGAATGTAGACACTGATAGAAAAGGAAACTGGACATTAGTTGGAGCTCTTTCCCTTCTATGTTTCTCAATCAAGTTTGAATAATTTCAAGCCCCACTGCAGTGAGAGGTCTATGCCAGGTCCTGCCTACATATCGTCTCAGCTATTGGCCTCAGAACAGCCAATGCTTTCCCAGCTGATGCTGCAAACACAATGACAGATGGCCCACTCCGACCTGATTTTCTGTGCTCCCTTTCAGATTGTTTTGGCACTACTGGCTGGCATTTCAAGTTGTCTGGTAATAAATTAAACCTTAAAAATGGTTACAGCATGGCCAAAAGCAATTCACGATGCCGTGTTTCAAGTGGTTTCTTCTCCAAAGCTGGTATGTCCATTTGTCTATCAGCATGCAAATTACCTGATGGAAAATCTGCAATGACAGGAGAAGCCACAAGTTTGCTTTAAATTAATTTTAAGCTCAGACCAGATATACCAGCAAGGATCACAATCAAAGTAAGGGAATGAGAAGGGGTTTGTTACCAGGTGGAGTGTGGGATAATTTTAGCAGCTGATGGAGAGGTTTTCCCCTTAGGGAACAGGAGGGAAGGAGTTGGGTCTGATCGTTTGTCATTAGTGGTGCAGGAAGGTTTGGTAACTAAGGAGTCTGGGACGCTATTCATTAAATGGTGCTTGCTTTTGGGGGAATCCCAATAGGGTTTGACCCATTGTTACTAGCGACTCAGAACTTTTAGAGATTCTGGTTAAGTCTGCAGTTTTTAAAAAAGATCTGTCAAAGTCTAAACCTTAAATAGAGGAGAAAAAAGGGGAAATTTGCTCCCTGATCCTCCTCCCATCTCTTACACTGGGAGATGCTTCTATTTCCCCCCTTCACTGATGTGAACTTTTGTTATTAATTATGATTCTATATTACAGGGCTTCATTCAAAGGGGAATTACAATGATAATGAAGGCGGGATTTATTTATTTATTATGTGTGTGTGTGAGAGAGAGATTTAGTGCTCATTAAAGAGTGAAACCAATAACACCAATGATCTTCAACCCTGATCGGCAACATTCTTGCAATTCCAGTCCTAGGCCCCATGGGGGGGGGGGGGGGGCGGAGGGAAGGGGAAGAGAGAGAGAGAGTGAGTGAATGAGTGAGTGTGTGTGTGACATTTGACAAGTGGAGGAAGTGGAACAATAACGGTAACAGTTTGATAACCCTAGTCCACTCTCTCTTTTTTTTTTCATTTCATTTCTTTTTTTTAATTGAATTTTCTGTGTTATTGCCAACATGGTCATTGTTTTCTTTCCATTCCACTCCTCCTCAAGGTTATTTGCTTGTATTTGTTTCCTTGTGAACTACTTACATGTTTTAAGAATATATTTTTAATTCTCTTAGCCAGCATAACCTATTTAGGTGCTGCACCTGTTCATTTATTATATATATATATATTTTTGTTGCTGTTTCCATTTTTTTCCAGCCTTACCTCACTCATTTTTTCCATATACCTATGACTTACTATTGTGAATAGTAATGAATAAAATAGTTATTTGTGGTAGGTCAGTGTCAAGTGGTTAAGAGGTCTCTAACCCCAAAGTATTTATAAACTAGAGACACAGCTGAAAACCCTTTACAAACATGACAGAAACAACATAGTGGGACAGCAAAGAATCCTGTGGCACCTTATAGACTAACAGACGTTTTGCAGCATGAGCTTTCATGGGTGAATACCCACTTCTTCTACCCCTCTGATACTTAACATAGTGGGACGTGGCCATGAGAACTTACTTACTTTACAGAAATGTAGGTTATGGGTACAGATGCTCCCTGGGTTATGCAAGACCCGATTTATGCAAATGCACACTTACTTTAAAGTTCCATAAACCAGAAATAGGATTTTCGAGTTGCAGAAATTTTTGCATAATGTACGGGTATATGTTTCTGACTTACACAAAATAAGAGTTACGCAAGGCTTTCCAGAATAGAATGATTGTGTAAGTCGGGGGTGTCTGTAATTTTTTTGAGTTAGAGGTGGAAAAAAATTTATCACTTCATTTAGACCAATGGTTCTCAACCTTTCCCCCTTTCATCTAGTTGGGATTTAGCCAGAACCCTTCTCCCATTTAACCAATTTAGAAATGTGGGGAGAGCAAGGTGGTTATGACCCCTTGACATTTGTTCGCAACTACTCTGGGAGTCATGACCACCAGATTGAGAACCTATGATTTAGATCATCTATAGTTCTTTCTTTAATGCTTTCTCCAGTCTGGTTTCAAATGTCTCAAACAATAGGACTTTGCCATTTGTCGTAGGAGACTGTTGAACACCTTGTCTTGTTTAGTTTGTAGTATATAAATTAAGCTAAACAGATTAAATCAAGAGGTCAACTGATCTAATTAATCAACATAGGGGATTTGTACAAGTTTAACTAGATAGACTTACAATTGATTGATTCAGTTAACTTGGTGCAATTTTTCTTGTATATACAAGGCCTCAACGTGAGGAATGTCTTTCTGAATTATTTTTTCCCTCTTTTAATTTAACCATTTTACTCTTGGTTAGCCTGCCTTATAACCCCAATCAATAATTCCTCTCCATCTTTGGAGAACCCATAAGGACAGACATGTCACTTAAGCTGTGCATGCAACCCATGGAGCTTCAGATGTAGATTTTTGTTAGCAGTATTCATTCGGTCCACGCATGTGCCCTAGCTAGCCTTGTGCCTCATACTAAGGGTTTATAGGACTGTTAAGGATGAACCCCCCTCAGTTCCTTCTCTACTGCATAGTCCCTTGCAGATGAGACTCTGAAGCAGAAGGGAAGTAGGGTGGGTGGTGGAACACCCATAGATACACAGATCTTGCAAAACCTTAGTTATTGCACAAGGTGTGTAACCTCTCCTTCTCCTTCAAGTAGTGTCTCTATAGGTGCTCCACTTGAGGTGACCTTAAGCAGTACACTCTGAAGGCGGTGGGAGCTTCAGAACCTAGTATCATGGGGTAGCCATGTTAGTCTGGATCTGTAAAAGCAGCAAAGAGACCTGTGGCACCTTATAGACTAACAGACGTATTGGAGCATGAGCTTTCGTGGGTGAATACCCACAAGCATCCGATGAAGTGGATATTCACCCAAGAAAGCTCATGCTCCAATGCGTCTGTTAGTCTATAAGGTGCCACAGGACTCTTTGCTGCTTTTAGTCTAGAACTGTTTCCAGAACTGCATCTGCTCTAGAAGCATGCATTAAGGCATAGTGTCTCGAGAGAGTGTCAACTGAAGCCCATATAGCATCTTTGTGGATTTCTGCTACAGGAACATCTTTCAATAGGACAACAGATGTGAACTGAGATCTAATAGACTGGGCTATAGCCCTAGGAGGCCACGACACATTAGCAGCTGTATAGCAGGAGAGAATGCAGCCAGAAACCTACTTAGAAAGTGTCTGGGTAAACACTTTCATCCCTTTAACTCTGCCTGTGCTAACAAATTGCCTCAGAGAACTTGAAAAGGTTTAGACCTGTCCAAATAATATGATGATTTAGTTGGTGTTGGTCCTGATTTGAACAGGGGATTGGACAAGACGACCACCCGAGGTCCCTTCCAATCCTAATATTCTGTGATAGCATTCTCTTAACATTTAGGGTATGAAAGGCAGCATCTTTCCTAGTCTGATGAGGCTAAGGGTAAAAAGCCAGCAGACGAATTGTCTGATTGATATGAAATTCCTAGATGACTTCAGATAAAAACAGTGGGTGTGGTTCCCCTTAAAGGAAGAAAGTATAAAGGGGGTCAGCCATCAACCCCCCCAATTCATCAATTCTTTAAGCAGAGGTAATTGTCACTGAAAAGTCAGTTTTCATGGAAAGGTTTAAAAGAGTACAAGAGCTAGTGGCTCAAAGGGAGGTTTTATCAGAGAATTCAGAACTAGAATAATAGAATATCAGGGTTGGAAGGGACCTCAGGAGGTCATCTAGTCCAACCCCCTGCTCAAAGCAGGACCAATCCCCAGACAGATTTTTGCCCCAGATCCCTAAAGGGCCCCCTCAAGTTTTAAACTCACAATGCTGGGTTTAGCAGGCCAATGCTTCAACCACTGAGCTATCCCTCCCCCCTAGGTTCAAGTCCCAAATTGGAGCAGGCTCTTTGACATTCGGGATGTGGTTAGCTAACCCTTTCATGAATCTGGAAATTCAGCAGGCACTTTCCACAGGAGAATGAAATGCTATGATGGTTGCCAGATGAACTTTACTGGATCTCAGAGAGACCTTGTTTTACAGTGAAAAGATATTCTAGGACCTTCGATAAAGGAGAACTGTCAAGAGATAGGCGATGGTGAGTGTACCAGTGGTAAAATCTTTTCCATTTCTGAAGGTAGACATTGCTGGTGGATTACTTTCTACTATTTAACAGGACTTCTTGACCATCTCTGGACCAGGAGAGTTCTAACCCCAAGAGCCGCTCTGAATCTTAGAGAGTGTTCAGACTGTGGTGACAAATGTTCTCTGAATCCTGAGTGAGGGATATTGATGGCTGGCAGGGAGGCAAGGTTAAGGATACCACACCTGTCTCAGCTAGGTTGGTAATTCAAGATTGCCATGGCTTTGTCTTGTATGATTTTGTTGAGAACGCTGAGGATTAGCAGCATTCGAGGGAAGGCATATAGGAGACTTCTTGACCAAGATAGGAGAAAGATGTCCCCCAGGGAATAGTGACCAAGACCTCCCCTTTAGCAGAATTTCACACATTTCCAATGGCAAAAAAGTCTACATTTGGAAAACCCCAGATAAAGAATATCCACCTGATTATGTATCTGTTGAGTTTCTACTCATTATCTTGAGTGAAGTGAGGTCATCGGCTATGGTGTTTTGGAGGCCAGGCAGCTAAATTGCTGAGATAAGGATTTGGTGGGCTATGTACCAGTTCCATAACCTGATTATCTCTGACCAGAGGGAAGGGGAACTTGCTTTCTCTTGTTGATTTATGTAGTACATACTGACCCTGTTGTCTGTCATTATGCAGCTGGATTAATCTTCTATCATAGGGAGGAGTGGTGGCAAGTGTATCTCAAGACCATGAGTTTCAGAATGTTGCTAAGTAGGGCAGAGTCCTGGGTGGACCATCTTCCCTGAACAGTGTGGCCTTGGGTAATAGGTAATAAAGGTAATAATTGGAGATATACCAATCTCCTAGAACTGGAAGGGACCTTGAAAGGTCATCAAGTCCAGCCCCCTGCCTTCACTAGCAGGACCAATTTTTGCCCCAGATCCCTAAGTGGCCTCCTCAAGGATTGAACTCACAACCCTGGGTTTAGCAGGCCAATGCTCAAACCACTGAGCTATCCCTCCCACATCTGCCCTGGATGGACCATCTTCCTTGGCTAGTGGGTCGCCACACCTTAGGAGGAATGATAAAACTATTGTGACAGTGAGAGGGGGATGGTTGAAGGGAACCCTTGAGCACACGTCGTCTGGATTCTTCCACCAGACCACAGAGGCTAGAATACAGTTGGGAACGAGTATAGATTGTTCAGATTGTCTCTATTGCGGGTATAAACTGTCCTGAGCCAGGCTTGGAAACAGCGTAGATGAAAGCGAGTGTGTAAGACAACGAAGATACATGCCAACATGTGCCTGAGAAACTGCAGGCATCATTTGTCAGTAACCTGTGGGGTCATTTGGACTTGTGTTATTAAGCACATCAGAGTTGGAAATCTGTCTGCTGGATCTTGATGGCATGGCATCAAGAATGTCCCCTATAAACTTTATCTGCTATAGAGGTAAGAGATAGGATTTTTCAACTGAAGGCAAAGCACGTTAAATAGAAATATAGGCCCTCCCCCACCACTGTTTGAACTTCAATATAGGAATGCCCTTCTAGAAGCCAACTGTCAAGGTAGGGGAAGATGATTACTTCCCATTAGCGAAGCTGAGTGGTGACTACTGACACAACTTTTATAAACACCCGGGGGCAGTAGAGAGCCAGAAAGAAAGGACTTGATATTGATAGTGATCCTGACCTATGACAAAGCATAAGAATCTCTTGTGAGAAGGATGTAGTGCAACATGGAAGTATGCGTCCTGAAGGCTGAGAGTCGTGAAAGTCTCCCAGATCCAGAAATGGAATTATAGCTGTGAGTGTTACCATCTTGAATTTCTGTATGTGGACAAAGGTATTCAGCATCATGACAACTAGAATTGGCCCTCAGTCTTCTTTTTGGAAACCAGGAAGTACTTGGAGTAAAATCCAGTTCCTCTGAATTGAGTATGAACTGGATTCACAGGTCCTAAGTGGAGCAGGGAGGTACCTACAAGTGGGCCTGGGTGGGCCACAATCCACACACTTAGCATTCAAGCCCATCCCCCATTCCTGGCTCTGCTCCGGCCCCAGTGCTAGTCCAGCTCTTGTCGGAGGTGTTCAATAAAAGCATTAGATTCTGAATAGTGAATGTGGTTATATTTTGCCAGAATCATCTGGCAATTAGCAATTCTAAACTGGAGGGTGGCAGATGAGTAACTTTTGCAAGCAAAGAGATCTAAGAGTTTTTGGCCTTTATCATGTGGTTTAGCTTTGGCATGGTGTTGTCTGTTGAGTTTCTTTACTGAATCCACAACTAAAGAGTTAGAGGCAGGAAACTACAAGCACTATGACTGCTCTGTCTCTGGCCAGGGCAGTTGAGAAGGAACTGAGGGTGGTTCATCCATAGCAGCTCTATATAACATTGGCATGGGTCATGAGGCTAGCAAGGGCGCATGTGTTTACCAAATGAGCACTGCTGCCAAAAATCTCCAATTGAAAGTACTATACATACACACTTCAAGTGGTGCACCCATAGGGATGCTACTCAAAGAAGAATATTAATATGGAACCCATTACTAATAGGGAAATAATGCAGGGATGCCCCTCTATTTTGCCTCACCTCTGAAACAGCAAGAGAAATGGTATCCTCACTCGGTTTCCCCTCTGCATTAGGCTACAGAGAGCTTTAAAAACAGGGTGGAGGTTAGTTTGGATAGCCAAGGACACTGAGGTTCAAGGGAGTCAATCAGCCCATTGCTAGTTTACATTCTGACTCGGAAGGAAGAAAGCTGTACAGGACTGTAGTTTCTGCCAGAAATAAAACATCATCACAATAACTTTTTCCTTGGATTATATTTGAGCTGCTTGATGTTCTGCAAATCCCTAATCTTGGTTTGGGCAAAATACATCCTATTTTAATACACTATATCTCAAGGTTTTAGAGAAGTTTTTTTGTTTAACAAGATATCAGAACAGGGACTTCAACTAAAACAGAACAGGTATTCAAGGTGAAACTATGCTTGAGGACAGCACCACAGCTCAGAAAAAAAACCCAACAAAACCATCGCACTGTCAGCTGCACGACAAATCTGTGCCACTGCCTACATCTCCTCTCAGGGAGCAAAAAGCATTTGTAACTATGGAGCGTGCATATGCACATCCAATTAGCCTTACAAACTCCTGATGAATGTGAAATTTGTGATTACTGCTATTGTTCAGATCTTAATAAAATGTTATGGAAATGGAAAGACATTTTAATTGCTGCAACTGTGATTTCATTCACACTCTCCATCTTCTTCCAGACATTGTTTTTCACTCGCAGCACCATTTGTAACCATTTGTTTCCTTTAATAAGTCCAAATTTGAAAATCCAGATCACCATTGAAGGAGTATCTTAAAAAGACAATAAAGAATCATGCTTATGGGTAGGACCAACCAAATTCACGGCCATGAAAAACACATCACGGACCATGAAATCTGGTCTCCCCCTGTGAAATCTGGTCTTTTGTGTGCTTTTACCCTATAATATACAGATTTCACGGGGGAGACCAGCATTTCTCAAATTGGGGGTCCTGACCCAAAAGGCAGTTGTGGGGGGGTGTCACAAGGTTTTTTAGGGGGGTTGTGGTATCGCCATCCTTATGTCTGCACTGCCTTCAGAGCTGGGCAGCCAGAGAGTGGCGGCTGTTGGCTGGGTGCCCAGTTCTGAAGGCAGCGCCCCACCATCAGCAGCGCAGAAGGGTGGCAATACCATACCATGCCCTCCTTACTTCTATGCTGCTGCCTTCAGAGCTGGGCAGCCAGAGAGTGACGGCTGCTGACTGAGGGCCCAGCAGCAGCATAGAAGTAAGTGTGGCAATACCATACCATCCCATCCTTATTTCTGTGCTGCTTGTGGCAGTGGCTCTGCCTTCAGAGCTGGGCTCCTGGCCAGCAGCTGCTGCTCTCCAGCTGCCCATCTCTGAAGGTAGTGCTGCTGCCAGCAGCAGTGCAGAAGTAAGGGTAGCAGTACTGCAACCCCCCCTACAATAACCTTGTGACCCCCCCAAATCTTTTTTGGATCAGGACCCCTACAATTACAACTCTGTGAAATTTCAGATTTAAATAGCTGAAATCATGAAATTTAAGATTTTTAAAATTATATGACCATGAAATTGACCAAAATGGACTGTGAATTTGGTAGGACCTTACTTATGGGTCTTTCTGTCTAGGAGAGCTGATCTCAAAATAAATTCAAAATGTGCTATCTATACCTGTATATTGATTGCTTAACAGTCAGAGACACCTAAACATTGGTTTGAGGTCTGAGAATTCTAGTCTCACCCTCAAAACAGAATTGGAAGTTTATATTTTCTCTCTATAAAAAAAGATACAAAGTACTTACTGGAGTCTAATTCCTTCAGCTAGTCTCATACCTTGTACTGGTGTACTTTCTCCCTACAAATCAGAGCCTTCCAAACTCCAGCAGGTACAAAATGCTGATTCAGATAAGACATTTCACATGAAACAAGCCTTAGAGAATCTGGCCTTAATTAATGGTGAAGCTGAAAAGAAATATTTGCACATTGCAATTTATACTTATCCTTATGGCTATAACACAAAATGAAGATGTGGGCCTAGATTCTTTAAAGCTGGTGCTGGGGAGAAGGACCTGTGTAGGAATTTACCCTGAGACTCACCTGTGCTCTCTTGTGATTCCCTACAAGGCGGGGAGAAGCTTTTGTTCCATATGAGCCCTGCCAATAGAAGCTGTTGAGTAGAGTAGATGCTTTGAGTCAATGCATCCCCTGTTTGTCCTGGACATGTTGCTTTCCAAGCCAGCCATCTCCTCTTTTGGTTGTTGAGGAGTGGGGGAGGGCTAGGATCTTGTTGACCCCCCTGCAGTCTTCACAATGCCATCACCCTCTCTGTAGCCTGAGGCAGAGTTTCTGTCTCAGAGGCCCTCTGTCACGTTTACACTATAATAAACCAGCATAAATCTTGTGAGAGTTTGGCCCTCAGTTGGTAATCGATTTGCTATTGTTGAATTTAAATTATTTGAATACCATTTTAAATTTTATTAAATTTTAAATTTTATACGTCTTCTTACATGATGAATATTAATAGTCAAAGGGCCTGGGAATGCCAGTTTTATATTATGATAATTATTCTTAAAACTCCAAAAATTGTGGGGTGAGAGCAGTGCTTGTCCTAATTCATAGACACTGCAGAAGGAACTCCCAAAGAACAATATTCCCAAATCTCAAACTAATGAATACAATTAGAAGTTTATTTGGTTTGAAATTACATTTGGGGCACACATCTGCCATCTACAGGAGTCCTCTTCAGAAAGAAATAGAGGAAGAGCATTCACCACTTTGCGTTTGCAGGAGAGCAGGCAATGAGATTAGAAAGTGATGAAACATGAAGTCTTCATGTCTGCCCATTAGTAGACTGAAGTATATCACTGAATGAAAGAGTTATGTCTATTTTTTTTTTTTACAAAAATAACTTGGTCTCCTTAAATTGCTCTTTCCAATGTTTTTGTTATTCAAGGCCTTTTATTAAATTAAAAAACTGGGGCAAGATCCTGGGCACTGGTCTGGAAAAGCAGCCATGAAACTAGCAGATTTGGCTACTTTAGCATTCCCTCTCCGTAATGGAGTGGAGAGACTGTGTAATGGCTCCTGTGACAATTCTTTCTTGTCCTTAGTGCAGGAGGCAGGCTGAGGAGGAAAAGCAAGTCAGGGTGTCCCTGCACACTAGGCTTTTGTAATTTATGTTGGGAACCCCAGGATTCATGAGCACAAAGGTGACACAATTATGCACAGCTCAGTCAGGCTGGAGGACATTACTGTTAATAATTAGAGAGAATAAATCCCTGCACTTCAACAAGAAAAATATTAATACATTTCCCTACACAACTTTTGGTTTCTCTAGACTGTAATTTTAGTAATTTTGGAATAAAACATCTATATATGTACACAGATGTCTGTATTACAGCAAGCTGGGGAAATTATGCTTTCAAATTTTGATGCAAAAGGGTATATAGCTATTTTTAGTCACCATATTGCAAGGTTTCAAATACAGTAAATATACACACACACATATACGCAGACACATATCATGATATTCTATACCAACATTATCAAATAACCCTCTATGCAGTTTTTTTCACAGCTAATTACTATACCCCAATCCCTTTCTTCCCACCCTATCAAACAAGAAAAGGTACATCAAACCAGACCCTGAAGTAAATGCAGTATTAAACTTCTTTGTCTAAGCAATTTATTAGTTTCATAGACTCAAACTGTGCTTTTCTGTGCCTCCATTTTCAGAAGAGGGGCCATTTGAGGATTTGGTCTAATGCCAGCATTTGGGTCTTACTCAAATTGAGCATCAGTAGCATGACTGACTGACTCAGAACAAATCATCTCTCATCAACATAATGACTCTTCCACACATGCTGTGCATTTTCAGTTGAACTACTTGTGTGAGCAATTGCTCACCACAGGTTCAAGTCATGCCTGAGTAGAAATCCAGTAGCACAAGGCCTGTGCCTCACTTGAATCCCACTTAATTTCTGTTTTGAGAGTTCAAGTGAGATTTAAGTGTTGTGTAAGTTTTCTGTTGGCTTTCTACGCAGGAATGAATTTCATCCTAATGTGAATAAGGACTGCAGTCAGGTTTTTATTCTGTTTTAGAGAATGATCTTGTATTTTATTTGATTGGAGAGGTGCATATATTGTGCTATTAGTGCTGTTTTTTTTTTGTAAAGATAAAGGAATAGGAGAGAAACATTCAAAAGCTTTTCTATTATATATAAGAATACATACCTTTATAGTATGTTCCTAAGCCACTGATTTTATATGTGGTTGAATTTTTGTTTTGTTTTCCTTACTCGGTTATGTAATTAAATTAAAATACTGCTCTGTCTTCGATAGTAAATCCAGATCTTATTTGACGGATCTCATCTGATGGATCTCATTTTAAACTTTAATTGGAACATTACAACGGTAGAATGTTGCTGAGATGTATGGAATAAGAACCCAGTGCAGAGGAGTCTCCTTTATTTTAAATTCACCAAGCAGGCCTCATGGGTTCCAAGGCATCAAGAATACTAACCTTAGTGACCTAAAATCAGGTTCAGTGATTTTTTTAAACATTTCTGGTTCCTAAAGCTCTGAGTAATTTACTGTGACTTGTAGGAAATTGCTGCTAAAAAACCCGCTCTGGCTGTACTTTCATTTTGGGTCTCTGTATAAAGATTCCATTTAGATAAGTTTCAAATGCACTTATGTGCAAATGGCACTTTCTCCTCTTTGGTGTTTTTTTGGATTGAGTGGGGCTAGAGAGGGAATATTGCCTTGAGCACTTCCTTTTCTTCAGTGTCTTGACTGTAAAGACAATGGCATACTGTATTTGTTTTAATACATCTTTGTATGTTGTGCAGAGTAATTTAATACTGCTACTTGTGAAGAATGCTTTGGTCTGTATTGCTGCAGGCTGAGAAAATTATGCTTTCAAATTTTGATGCAAAAGGGTACATAGCTATTTTTAGTCACCATATTGCAAGGTTTCAAGCATATAGCAATAAAATTTATTTTAGTATTTAAATATTTGTGATTAAATTTTGATAAAAGCTAATGATGATAATAGGAGACGAAGGAAAATAAAAATATATATAAGGAAAAAATGTAGTTAGAGTTTCAAATGCTAGTACTGGGTTATTCATAGACTCATAGATTTAAAAGCCAGACGGGACCATTATGATCGTATAGTTTGACCTTTGCTGTAACACAGGCGATAGAATTTTGGCCATCTTGTGTAATACAGAACCCCTAATTGAAATCAGTAGCGAATTATGCTTTATGGCCAACTGAAAGTGTCACTTTAGTTATTTAGGCCTTGATCTTGCAAAGACTTATTCACAAGTTTTACTTTTTGGATTGTGAGAAATCACATTGAAATCAAAAGGTTATTTCTAGTGCATAAAGTTAAGCACTTGTTGAGTCTGCATAAAATTATTTGCAAGACCTACAAACACATAATCAAAGGAGTAATTTAATTGATGTGAGTAGTACCCATAGGAGTAAAGGCACTCACGTGCAGAAATATTTACAAGACATGGTCCTTATTTAGCACCATACTATAAATGTGCATGTCGTATATGCAAAGACACATGAATAGATTACAGAGTAATCTAAATCAAGAATCCCACAAAATGATGAAAGACCATGGTGGAGAAAGGAATTTTAATGTAGTTACTCTGTAACTATTTTACACACACAAATACATTATTAGATGCCATCTATCAGTATTGATTCAGGTCATATTTGAGAGAGAGAATCTGTGTAAAATCTATCAGTATCTGTTCATATTATATCATATTTTATCTATCAATATTTAATTCAGGGCATAATCTAGATCATATATTTGAAATCAATCAGTATTTAATATAGGTCATGCTGTACAAATCACCAAATAGTGTCTCAGCCTTCAAGGCTAATATGATATAATCACACAAGTTAGCTCTCATTAGCCTGAAGTTTAAGAGTATAATTAAATATGGTATAATTTTAGCTATCATTTATTAGAAAATGAAATGGAGGAGTTAGGTTTAATGAAAAATGAAAATGATAGCACACTGCCTATAATATAGCTTTTCATGCCTTTTGGAGTTATTGTGGCCTATCTATTCCTCTGTTCAGTGTAATGAGAAAAGTTTGCAGTCTGACCACAGATGTCACTAAACCATTTAGTTTTTTACTAGTTAGTGACACTTTGCTTTGTATTTAAAATGCTTATGTTTTTCTTTCCCCTTTAGTTCTAGCTGACAAAATCCCTGGCCTCATCTTTCAGTAGAAGATGAAAATTGAGTAGGGTCATGGGACTTCACTCAAAAGACTTTAAAGTAAAGACGAGGGCCAAAATCTGCTCTCAGTTACAAAAGGGAAGCATTGCCACCAGTGGGATCCACACCCATATAACAGAGCTGAATGGGGCCCAAGTTGGTATCAAATTGTGGCCTGCCTAGTGTAGTGGTGCCAGGATATAAGGCACCCCTTATGCCCTGGAGTTGACTATCTACATACCTACATGGGTCAGAGCATGGGAGAGAAAGCAGATGCTATGTACTGCCATGCATGCAGATGGGTGGGAGTGGATGGAATGGGACAGAAGCTGGGTAGAGCCATAGCCAGCACAATAGTTCCAGCCAGGGGTGCTGGAACAATTTGTATAATGGGGGCTGAGAGCCACTCAACCAAACGGTAAACCTGGTATATGATGGAAACACCCCAACAGCACCCCTAGTTCCAGCACCTATGGTTCCGGCAGCTGGGGAATGTAACTTACTCCCTTCCTAGAACAAAGAGGGAATCTGGGGGATGCGACTCCCTGGTCTCCCAGACTTAGGGTGACCAGACAGCAAGTGTGAAAAATTGGGATGGGGTGAGGGGTAATAGGAGCCTATATAAGAAAAAGACCCCAAAATCGGGACTGTCTCTATAAAATCAGGACATCTGGTCACCCTACCCAGACTCTTGGGGCAGGACAACAGCACACTGCCCCTTACTCTGGGCTTGAGGCAAAACCACAACTGAGCCCTGGCTTCAGTGAGATCTGAAGTTGTGCAGCACCTCTGAGAATCTTACTGAAAAATGCACATTACTTGCCTAATCCCTTAATCAATCTTGCAAATTGATCCACAAGGGCATTGGGGTCCTCCCGCACTGATCAGCTTGCAGGGTCAGGGCCTTAGTTCTATACTATTAATCACTCTGAGAAAATATGAGCAATGATGTGCATCCAAGGGCTTTTTTTTGTTTTGTTTGTTTTGTTTTTTTTACATTGGAAGATCCAGACATTAAAATGTATCATGAGACATAACTGAAGCATGTGGAGACCAAAGGGTAGGGCCAAGTCATGAGAATGGCAGCAGTTCTTGGAGGTGCAGCACAGAATCTCACCTTCACTATTTATCCTCTCCTTGGTGTCCTGGGACCCTGGAAACCCAGCAGTACCCAGCCCAAGTTTAGAAGCATCAGAATCTTCATGTATGACCCAAGTAATATCTGAACCATGGGTTTATATTGCTCCTCTCTAATAATTTGATGTCACTCAAATGAGGCATGTTTTCAGGCAAAATACTATGAAGCGTCTTTCTTTTGGAAAGCAATTATGTCCTGTCAGTTGTCATCATGGCTGGCAGTCTTGTAGTTTTTTATGGACTGTGTGACAGAGGGGAACAGAGTTTGAAGTAGATAGTATTCACAATCCCACTTTACATGCAAGTAGAAGATATATTGTCACTGAGCCAGTTCCTCTTATGTGTCCTGTGCTATGGGACACAAAGCTGTTCTTTCCTCTTTCTTAGACAGTGGACAAACAATGTGGCTAAGAGTTTAGAGGGGGGTTTTCAAAAGCACTGGAAGGTGTTAGGTGCCCAACTCCTATTGCCATTAAATGGGGGTCAGGTGTCTAACTCCCATACATGCTTTTGAAAATTCTACCTTTAGATTCAGTGAAATATCAAAATAGTCACATTGCTGATGTCAGCATTTGCTAATTTCTCTATAGGAAGAAGCTCTAGCAATGAGTATTATAACTATTAAAAGTGACTCTGCAATTGACAAGGGAACAAGACTGTCTTACCATTTTTGTAAGATCCTAAGTGAATTTTTAAAGATGAGAATGCAATTGGCAAGATGTAATCAGAACTCAGGTAAATGTTTCACTAGACATGCTGCCAATGGTCTAACAGCAAACATTTGGGCTCCGTTGTCCACAGATTGGAGAGAAGCTTGAGTAAGACCAAATCTGAAAATGACAAAAGCTGATATGAGCCCCTGGCCAATGTAACAGAGGAATTGCCATAATGGATCAGACCAGTAGTCCATCTAATCTTGTATACTGCAACCAGCAGTGATTAAGGGCTTTAGAGGAGCTGTAAGAAATCCTGCAGAAGGAAATTATTAGATAACTTGCCCCCAAGGACATTTCCATCGTAACCCCCAACAGTTAGAGGTTGCCTTATATCCCTGCCAAAGCTCTTGTTTACTTTTCATAATTACTATCAAAATTGTGGAGATAAATGTCACATACCAAACAAATCTGGGAGCTGAGTTTTTTATTTGAAAATCAGGAAACCTACAGTGGGGAACTGGGGAAAGTGAGGGTCATCAAATGTTTCCATTAGAAGTTGGAGAGTGGACCTAGTTGAAATGAATAAATCAGTGAATGAAGTGTGATTTTCTTAAAGCAGCTTTGTTCAAATGCAGGAAAGTAGTGAAAAGAGAGGTAAAGTGCCCTTTATGAATCCATGTAACATTTTGGAACATTATTTCAATCTATGGCTCTAGTATCCTCTGTAGCAGTTCTTGGTTAATTCCTTTTTCTTGCTTCTTTATGAATGAAGCTAAGACATGTTTTTTTAAAAAGTCGCTTCTCCAAACTGGTGACATCACCTCTCCTCTTTGCGTTAGCAATAGAGTGGGTGTTGAAGTGGGCAACAAAAGGCATTGTGGATGGTGTAAAATGGGTTAGCAGAAATGAGTTGGCAAAGTGAAGATTGTGTAACAACATTGCTTTACTAAGTATGTCATGGCATAGAATGATTGCCCTTACATCAGAGGTAGAATAGAAAGCAGCTGAAAATGGATTGAAAGTAAATGCAGAGAAAACCAAGATTATGAAGAAAGAAAACTGGAAAACAGATGCAAAAGCATATGTGGATGGAAAAGAAATTGAACAGGTAGAAGAGTTCTGCTACCCGGGGAGTGTGATGACATTTGAAGGTGGCTGTAATAAAGATATTCATACAAGAGTAGGAAAAGCAAACACCACTTTTCGAAGGATGAACAACTCTGGTCAAACAGAGGTCTCTACACCAAACTAAAGGTCAGATTATACCATGAGATTGTATTGAGATACTGTATGGAGCAGAGACCTGGCTGATGACAGTGGCTAACTAAGGCTGAGGAATATTTTACACATTTCATGGAAAGGCAAAACAACAAATGAGAGAGTAAGGGATCTGACAAAGCAGGACATGTTAGAAACGATCATCAAAGAAAGAAGGATCAGGTGGATGGGACAGATACACCATTTGGCAGATGGGAGGTGTGCAAAACAAGTATTGAATTTAGCACCAAAGAGAGGAACAAGAAAATGAGGAAGACAAAGGAAGATCGGGCAAAGGACACAGACAGAGGATAGCGAATGAGCTGACATCACCTGGGAAGCAGTACCACAACTAGTGAGTGACTGTAATTAGTGGAGGAACTGGATTGCCTGATGTGTCAGTGGCATAGGAGGAATTAAGGTCCAAGGTAAGGTAAACTATTCGCAAAGGAATTAGGTGCCCAACTTCCACTGGATTTTTTTCCAATGGAAAATAGTCCAAGAGTAAGATTCTGTGCTGCACCTCTCAGAGCTTCAGCAAAGAACTCGCAGCCCTCAGGAAAAGGAGGCTAATGTGGCTTTAAGCCACCCTGACCCCCTAGGTTCTGGACTGGAGTAGCCCCCAGCATAATTTAGACATCTTGGAGAGCTGCCTAAGCTACTGTAGCCTGTTTCCGGCTACCTATGGGCAGCAGTGTTGCAAAAAATCTCTGCAGTGCTACTTCCTGTGGCTCCAGCCCTTTCCACCTGTGATAGAACCCACTTACCCTCACACTGGGATTTCTATGGGGGTGCCCAGAAGACAAGCCTGTGCATAAGGAATTGTATGAAAAAATCCACTTAGATAAAATCCCATTTTCCCACAAAAAGGTTTTTTATCAAAAAACAAAACCAAACCAACACTTGACCAGCTTGTGTGTGGATAAAGATAAACAAATCAGACAAAATATCAAATCAGACAAAAGGATGGTGTTTTACAACAAGGTCATTGTAATCTGGTTGTCTAAAAAGCATGCCTCATAAAAGAGCCTTTGTGTGCTTCCATCTTGCTATGCAAAAATGTTCAGATGACAGCAAAAATATAGGCCTTGCTAATGATAAAAGAATCAAATTAATACCATGACTGAATGTTTTTTATTATTTCTGTTAATGCTAAAAGGATAATGCTCAAATATTCTTCACAACTTATAACATTTTTTTCTTCATTGCTCTTGAGAATAATGCCTTTGGAACATGAAACTCTAACTATGTTGCTGTGGTGTCTTTTGGTCTTTACACAACAACAATATGAAGAAGCCACACTGACATAGCTGGGTTCCACACAATTGAACTATTTAAAAGGATAGTACCCAATGCCAATACACTACAAGTATCAGAGGGGTAGCCGTGTTAGTCTGGATCTGTAAAAGCAGCAAAGAGTCCTGTGGCACCTTATAGACTAACAGACGTTTTGGAGCATGAGCTTTCGTGGGTGACATTCATCTGACGAAGTGGGTATTCACCCACGAAAGCTCATGCTCCAAAACGTATGTTAGTCTACAAGGTGCCACAATACACTACAGTTATCTTAGCAAAATATACCACCACACCTACACTTCATACAAGAGCTCAAGTTTTATTATGGGCCTAGTTTTGCAGCCTAATCTTGAGTACTTTGGGAGTTTAAAAATGAAGAATCAGACGTGTATAGTGTCTCTCTAATTTTTTTTTTTAACTGGGCTTAAAATTGACCTCTCTTTCAACCTGAATTGTGCATCTCTGAAAATTTGGTTTGGGAGGGCATTATCTTTGCATGAATTGTAAGTGGATATAATCCTCCATGGTGCCACACAGAAAGAAGAAAAGCAGACTATGTGCAAGGGCACTATCAGGTCAAACCTGTTCACTAATTTTAGGGTTCTATTGTATCTTCTAACCACAAAGTTGCATTGGAGGCAGTGTAAAATCAAAATGACCAGGGGAGAGTTCAGGGGGACACTGAAGCTTGGAGCTTCCCAGAACATAGAGGGCGCATATCTGCTCCTCAGTTCTTTGAGTAGGTGCAGCATGTGCCCTGCTTCCTTCCTGCCCCTTTTGGGATGGCTAGTGCTGATTGCCTCACAGACTCTTTGTATTCTCTAGAACTCCAGTGACTGTTAGGACCTATACGGGGGGTGCACCTCTCTAACTTCCCTCTGGCCCCTCGCCCATGAAAGGGACAGCTGCCACCTGGCCCTTAGATTTTATAGAAACAAGCCTTTACACAATCTATCATTGTCTGTCCGCAAGAAGGACAGGAGACTTGTTATGGGTTTTAATCAGGCCCCAACTTTATTATATAGATGTCAGGGACTACCCGGCAGATAAAGTGTACAGTGCAGGAAAATCCATGCTTATTCAAATCAATTCTACAGGGCTTCCACCAGCCCCCCCTTGTTTCCATCCAGGTCCCCCAGCTGATCCATAGCTTGGACCTTACCATCCACCACCCTCGTAAGAGGGTTAAGGAGGGCTATGAGAATGGGGGGGTGGAGAGGGGGGTTGGCTCCGAGCTGTACCAATCATACGAATCCCCAACCCCCTCCCTCATTCTGTTCCATTATCCAGCATGTCCTTTTAAGTCCTTTACCAGGCCATTTATCTGGTTCCTGGCTGCCCTCCCTATGGAGTACCTGCACTGAACAGCCACCCAGCCTTACAAAATATATTGCGACATATGGCCTACCACCTTTTCTTCTCACGAGAAAAGGTCTACGCTCACACCCACTGTGGGGAAGGTGAAAAAACCACACTCCACCAAAGCCAATTGTGGTGGTGCGGGAAAAGTTCCTTCCGAGCCCCCCTTTAAAAGGGGCAACTAGCATAAAGTCCATAGCAGGTCCAGCCTATCCTGACATTCGCATCCACTAGGGGAGGGAGGATGGGTGCTGGCTTCCTCACCACGTGGAGCAAAGAGACTTGCCCCACCCAAGTTTCGTACCTTTATGCACATTCCTGAGGGTGGAGGGGTGAGTCACTGCTTCAAAGCTGACCACCGAGCACTTTTTTACAGCAGTTTATAACCTCCTTCCTCCCCCCCCGACCCACAAACCAGAGCTGCCCTTCCTTGGGTAAGCCCCAGACAAAATTTGCCCCACTTTAGTTGTGGTGCAATCAATAAACATGTTTCCAAACCTTTGTTGTTGTTGTTGTACTTCACATAAAAACATGTTTTTAAAGAGGAACCCCCCCAACAACAAATAAACCTGCTCCCTACACTGTTTGCAACCTAGTATCTGCGTGCCTCCTTATTGACAAATTTATTTATATTATACTCAACATTATGGTATTTGAGTGCCTCAGGTTTATGCAGGAAAATCTGAAAATGCAACTGTCCAAAGCCCCTGAACTTCCTAGTCTAATATTCTTTCCAGTCACATCTCCATGCCATCATCATAAGCAGCCAATGTGTGACACCATATGGAGAAAATATCCATAATTACACCACTTCTTTAATATTCATAAAAGGCTAGAGTGTCCCTAACACTAATACAACCACACATGGTGTGGGGGGGGAAGGAATATGCTACCCCCAAACCTGGATCTTTATTCTGAGTCCTGCATATACTGTAGAGACTGTGCTCCAGCTGGTGCCCCAGGGCACAAATGGGCAAGTATGAAGCATCTGCTATCATGGTCTCCTGTGCCCATGCAAAAATCCACAGACTTTATCTGCTATAAGCATAAGCAACTCTGACACAAAACTTAATTCCCAGTTCATGCACACTTGTGACCCAAACCACCTCAACTCTGCCCTTAAATTTGTGTTCCTGTTTTAGAGCACAAGCCAGCTTCCATTTCAGTCAATAGCAGTTTTTCCTTTGACTTAAATGGAATTCAGATTTGACCCTTTTATAAATTTGGGGAAAGGAATATATGTGTATATTGCTTGTTTTATAATTTTAAATTTGATTGCCATGATTTCCCCCCACCACACACAAATTTTGGTAGCTCTGGAATGTAGGTAAGCATTTGACACTTAACATTTTAAGTCTTTATTGCTTATTAATTAATAATGTGATTGTCAGATGAGTAGAACTTTAACCGGTTAGCAGCTGGTGGTAATCCTTTCGTGAAGATTGTTCATAACTTTTGTTTCAAAGCCCAAATTCTAATAAACCCTAGTGTACACAAGAGTGCACAAAATCTACTTATGTCTGAATATTGGAGCTTATAGATTACTCTATTTTAAAGTTAAAGGTGGCTAAAACTCATAAGGACATATTCCTACTTTTCAAAAAAAAAGACTCCTTTTCGAGTACTTTGAATTGAAACATTTATCATTTTACACTTCTGAAAATCTACCATATAGATATCCATAAGGGCATAAACCTATACCTATCATAGTTGTGTCTTTGCAACTTTTTTCCATGCTTCCCCAGAAAAGTTAAGATCAGCTGAGGTGCCTGAGCTGGAAATTCCCTGCTACAATCTGGAAGATGATCTATGAGAGTATTCTTTGTGAGGGGCCCTCAGCTTCGAAATGTGTTCTTGCCTTGGGCTGCTACAGCCTGGAGTTGTTAACTTTGGTCACATGGAAATACCATCTTTTTTCTCTATTTTTTTGGTGGGGGAGAGGACAGAGACTTAAACTTGCTGGTGGAATCAGGGTGATGGGGGCAATCCTGAATACCGTGTAATTATGTGTATTGATTACATATATTCTAGTTAACTCATTTGTCCATCTCTGAATACCAGCTGGCTCACATGTATATCTTTACGTGGCAGCTCCCAGGATCCCATTTAATAGTAGCAATTATTTGATATTTCTCTTTGTCTCTTAAAAATTTACTATAACTTCAGTATGGCCACGATTTCACCCAATGGCTTTACAAAAGTATCCTGTGCTTGAGTGTGTAGACCAAACCGTACACATGACAATTTGAAGGTGTACCCTGTAATGGGAAAACAGATTTGACTAACAAAATGTGCCTAACAAAAAATTAAAAGTGGTAATTTTTATTTAATTAGGATGGGCCAAATTTGATACCCTTGCACTGAGTAGAACCTTGCAGTCCCATTACTTTGAAGTCCAATACTTGAGGAATAAAGTAATAAGCATGATTAAGGATTTCAGAATCTGGCCTGAAATAACAACTCTGTTATAAAATCTTACTGAAAACAAAACCAACCTCCCAAATCCTTCTCCTAATGTATAATACATACAGAAATGTTCAGTGTAGAGTTAAGAATATGCAGATGTCCCAGAGTGAATCTTTTCACAAAATTCACTCAAGTTTGAAACAGAGGAAAAATGCTGCAAATCCTCAAACCTGTACAATCAGCTCCAATGTGTGCCACCTTATGTTCTAATTAGTTATGCCATTGTGCTCCACACAATGCCATCCACTTCACATAGTCTGTTCTTGAGGATATACAAAGCTAGTACAAAACGTAAAATGAAGAACCGTGAATATTAAGAGAAAACCATGCTGTGAAATTAGTTGACTAAAACACCTATAACAGCCTAAGAAGAAAATGCCTTTGTGAAAAGCTTAAAAATTACAATAGGATCTTCTGAGACTGTTATTTCCTTTTCTATATTATTTATCAGACTTGCTTGAGCTTTTTAAAAAATAGCTATTAAAACTAACCTTGACACTAGGATTGCAAGGAAAGGCATAGTACAAACTTCAAATGAGTTTTGTTCAGTAATTGTTTGGGCAGGATACCCCGGTGACCAGAAGAATATTTTTACAATTCAGATGCTTCATCTTGGAGTGCAGATCTAGTGTAAAAAATTAAAAACATAAATTAGTTGGATAGGAAGAAAGTACTACATAGGTAATTAGGTTCAGTACTTAGCAGCTAGCTAAACAGGACAGGTGCTCAGAGTTCGGGGAAAAGGACAACGAGTTTGATAGTTTGCCAACTCACCCACACAGCTAATCAGAAGAAATCATCACATGCACAAAAACGATCATGACAGTGACAGAAGAGACTTGACATTGGAAGTACTAGAAAGTAGTAAAATTATTATTATTTGAATATTAAATGAAATAAGTGTCATTTAACAGTTATATTACAATATCTCCTAGAGGTCTCAACTCCCTTTAAATCAACCATGTTGGGGCTCAGGCACTGTACAAACATATAATAACTAACCATCACTGACCAAAAGAGCTTACAAGCTAAAATACATGCTGATGAAGTGCCAGGTACATTCATTAACAATAGGCCAATAAGTATAGTGGCTATATATTATAATAAAATAAAACAATAATAATAATAATAGTGTTTTCCACTAAGATGCAAAATAAGAAGAATATGATTCACTTAACTGCATATTTCTTGAGAGGTTCTAGGTCAGGCCTTCTATCTGAAGATCTCATATTGTTAGTTATTATTTGTTTTGTGGCAGCACGCACAGGGGCGGCTCTAGGTATTTTGCCGCCCCAAGCACGGCAGGCAGGCTGCCTTCGGCGGCTTGCCTGCGGGAGGTCTCCGGTCCCGCGGATTCGGCGGCACACCTGCGGGAGGTCCACCGAAGCCGTGAGACCAGCGGACCCTCCGCAGGCATGCTGCCGAAGGCAACCTGCCTGCCGCCCTTGCTGTAACCGGCAGAGCGCCCCCTGTGGCTTGCCGCCTCAGGCATGAGCTTGGCGTGCTGGTGCCTGGAGCCACCCCTGAGCACGCAGTAGCCACAGTCATGGACCAGGGCCACTTAGTGCTAGGGACCATACAAACAATAGAACAAAAAGATGGTCCTTGTCCCACAGAACTTACAATCTAAATGCAGCCTTAGAATGTTTCTTTGAGGGCGGGAAGTATTTTTATACCTGTTTTACAGTGGGACACATCAAGGCAATATGAATTTAAGTGAATGTCACTGAGGGCATTCTCACAAAGACTACCATTGACTTCAGTGGGCTTTGGATCAGGCCCATAGCTGTCCACTGGTGGAACTGGGAACAGAAACATTGATTTCTGACTCACAATCACCTGCTCTACCCTCTAGAAGAAAAACATCCTTTAAAAAAATAATTTAAATTGTTGCATATTGAGGCCTGGATTCGTAAGGGAACTTAGGTGTTGCTACACCTAACTTTTAGGCACCCAGAAAATCACTGGAATCTACAAACCCCAAGTTAGGTGCCTAAGGCTCCAATGCTTAGTTTGTGCCAGGGCTTGCTGGGGTGAGCCCTGGCACCTCTAGGCATGGTAGTTCATAGCCCTGGCACCCCTGAGCTTGCTGCATCAGTTATGAATGTAAAACACCTGCTTGAGCACTGGCAGCTAATTGCTTGAGCCCTGGAACCTCTTTCATTACAAATTAAGCTCCCTATACAATGAATGTGGAGAGAGAGTTGCCTGAAAAATGAGAACCACAAAAGTCAACATGCTAGATAGGGAGCTTATTAAAACTAGTCAATAGCAGATGTTGAGGAAAGGGGTATGTCCTAAGCCCAACACTTGAGTGGTGCTGGAATGCTTCAGAATAGAGTTCCAGCATTTTTTATGAGCGACAGAATAGCGTACTGGTTCAATGAAGGGGGTGGGAGGGGAGCTTTACTCCTGCACAGGCAGAACAAGTGTAGTACTAGGTGTATAGTGACCTCCTTACCCTGTCTTTTGCTGCCAGTGATCAAGTTGACCCAGACCAGTGTCAGCAGGGCTCTAACGGAGAAGTGAGATCCAGCACTTTTTTAGAACTCAAGCACTATCTAAGCTCCTTTTACTCAGTAAGTTAGTACCTAAATTTAGGCTGGAAGGAGGCACCTGTCTCCACATGATCCATAGTTGGAAATCCTCTCCTGGGATCAGGCGGCTAAGCCATTTCTTGTGAGAATGGTGGCAGAATGTACTTAATGACACACAAAACAGCTAGGGAGGAGGAGGACTCTCACTCTCTTATAACCTTTATCTCAGTGGTTAGAGTACTCACTCAGGATGTGGGAGATCCCAGGTCAACTTCCTGCTCTGCCTGATGTGTTGAAGGGATTTGAAGAGGTGTTCCCCACCTCTCGAGTGAGCGCCCAAGCCTCTTAGCTATAGAGTTATTCTTACTCTTTCTCTGGCCCACTTAATATTTAATTTTTTAATACAAAGTGGAATGGCTTCAACAAGAGAGCCCCACATCATAATATCCCATAGTTCAGTGGTTCGGGCACTCACTTGAGAGGTGGGAAACCCTTGTTGAAATACCTTCTCCTCATCAGGCAGAGAAGTACCCCAACCACTGAACTAAAGGTTATGAAGGAGGCCTCCTCCCTCCCCTGGGCCATACTGTGTGGAGTGAGACATGCTCTAAGCACACCTACTGGAATGGAACCTGCAGGATAGAGAGGAGTGGCAACTTCTATTTTCACCTGGTTTGATTATTGTGCTGGGGCTTAGGTGTAAGACAGTTGGCCTGAGGCAGAAACATAGGTACCCAGAGGACTTTTACAGCAAAAACATAGGTGCCAAGTGAATTTAGGCACCTATGTAGATAGGCAGTGGCTAAGCGGAGTTTTTTGAGGATAGCAATAGCCCTTAAATCCCCTTTGTGGATCTGGGCCAGAATCACTCTCAATGTGCCCACTTGAATTTTCTCTAGAAAGGCTTATTTTTTATTTAAACAGAAAAAAACAGATTTGATGGAGTTTAGCAAGCACTAAGGCAGTCTAACCACTTAGCAGCCAGCACTGTTCTGTAATGCTTCCCTGCTCTATCTCCAGACAAAGCCATACTCAGACTAATAAAATATAGTGGATATAGCCGCAGACTATCACAAGCTGCAATATATCATCTTACAGAGAAGGCATCCTTGGGGTGATGATGAAAGACTCTTGGAGGTTAGGTTCATTGGACCCAAACTTCTTTGGCTATTTTCCCAACTGCTTTTAATTAATAAACCAATTAAAAAACAAACCTTATGGACGCAGGCCTCAAACCAGATTTTAGTCTTGGCTACACTGGTTTAAATTCAGAGTAAATCCACTAATGTGAATCCATTGGTGTAAATTCAAAGTAAATCCACACAGATACTCCAGATTTACAACAGAATAAATGAGATCAGAATCTAAACCTGTAGTATTTAATCTGAAACTTACATTATTTAAAATGGATTATAACTGCTGTAGGGAAATCCACATCTGTCAGTATTTTAATGATTATGATTGACTGTTTAGCATGTTTTATTCAGACAAACCCCAGAGCACTATACACAGTTCTCAAACTGATTTATAAATTAAATGTATATACATAATGTATAACCATCATTTCACCTGTCACTCAAAAGCAACTACCACTGAGATGAAACAAAATGGGACCAAGAACATTTCATAACCATTTATTATAGGAAGTGAAGGAGAAATACCAAATCTAGTTGAAACTGCATTAGGAATCTTAGGTAGGTAGAACAGTTACCCAAATGGAAATGTATCTAGGACAGTAGTAGCTAGTCATTCTAATCACTTAGCTCAAGGGACAGTCAAAGTGTAACCTAAAAAGCTTATGCCATGCATAATGATAATTTTTTTCATGCATGTGAGATGACTGAGATGAACTGGTGAGGAAATTATATTTTTTCGCCACAGAAATATTCACTGAAAACATTTTATTGCTTTTTTTTGAAACAGAAAAAAATGTTCTTTTTGCATTTTAAGCCCCCACCAATTTCAGTTTTCACGGGTTTATTCAAAACACCCCTTTTTGATGAAAATGGTAATTTTATGAACATTTCCGTTTAAACATAAAACCTATATTCCATTGAAAAAATTATTCAATGAGAAATTTTTGACCAGTTCTAAATAGGAGTCTCTTTTTAAGTACACTTTGAAGAATACTCAATCAGCTCTGAAAACATCTCTTTCCATGAAAAGGGAGTGAAGTCTAAAATTGGAACACAAGAATAAGTGTCTTGTTAGTTCTGTCATTTTCTATGTAACACCAATGTTTGTATTTTTTATAACAGGCTTTGTTCATATTTTGTTTTGTTATAACAGAGAAAAGACAGTATACTGTGTAATTATGATTCTTTTGATTAGTAAATAGATAAGTGCTGAATCAGACATTAGGATATAACTATGGATTTACGAGAAACAACAGATTCAGAAAAAAAAATAGAAAAGAGCAAGAGAATTCTCCAGAATATCTCTTGGATGTAGCAGGACTTCTCACTACACCATTCTCAGTAACATCTGACTTAACTTGTCCTGGAACAGCTGCAGATTACAATCTTCCATGGTTGTCCTTGTGGTCTTGTCCCCACTCTTCATGGGGAAGCAAGCCAGTACATTTCCTTCATCCAATATTTCTGGATAAAATGGTTCAGTCCCCATAAATCTCTTTCGTGGAATTTTCTAGTTCTACCAGCTCTCATTCTTCTAACAATGGCACTAAAGAGATTTCAGCGAATCCCACCTTTTCCTTTAAAATTTAACACATACTGGAGCCAAGTTGCCCCTGAGTATAAATAGCTCACTGCATTCTTGGAAGTCTCAGCTCTAAGGAGCTTTACATTTTAAAGGAGTTCATCAGGACTACCACAACATTTCCAGGTTCCTCTGCTGGAGATTTTGAAGTGGTGGCTGGCAGTATAGCTACCCAAGGGATTTTGGGGCTATTTGCTTCCTCCTTAATGAAGCAAGAGGTTGGAGTGAATTAGTCTGATACCTCCTGAGGAGTCTGAATGTGTACTCTTGGATGATCCAGAAGTTTCCCCATATGAAGAACTTCCACAACTAATGCAAGTTGAGCTGTGGAATGGGGGTTGGGGCATATTTTGGACCTCCCAATTTCCCTCTGTGCTGGAGGGAGATATTGCTGGGGAAGAGAGGGTTTCTTTATCTGAATTTTCCCAATCCTCTTTCTCCAATCTATTCTATCCTATTTGATGAACCCTGCAGTATCAGTGCAATCTAAACCACCTTAGAATAGGTTTGATTCTAGGGAAGGGTTAAGGTTCTGGGATTCTTGTTTTATTCTGAATCAGTTCACACACCTCCATTACACCACATAATTGCTCTTAGTGTTAACAGTTTTCTCAATCCCTTCTTTCTTTGCTTCAGGCTATTGTTTCTTGTCTTCCAAGACTGTGACATATCCTGCCTCCATTTATTTATTATGTGGAATACATTTATCTGTCACCACAGAGTCATCTCTTTTCTATGCTACAATATATAAGTATAATTCCCCCACTCTCTCCTATGTCTTAAAAGTAATTTGGATGGATTTTCACAGGGATTCATGACACAATGACCATTCTTCCCAGCCAAATTTCAACTCCCTGCTTTAATACATGCAGATACTAGAGCTTCTTAAAATAAATGTTGCCAGAATTTCTGTAAAAGGTCAAAGCATTCCCCCCCCCCCCCAGCCTCATTCCTGGATATGGTTGAGCTGTTTTGCAGAAATTTTCCAAAATAAAGAAATTCAACATGAGGCAGACATCCAACATGGAAAATTTCAGCCCAAACATTTGAGTTGCAACTGAAAATGGGGGCTTATCATGGGAACTGTTAGGAAATCTTAATAATAGACCATGCTAGCAGGTTTCAGCAACCTTCATGTTTTTCCTATTTTCATCAACCTAGATTTCCCCAGTAAATAGTATCAATGAGTCACAGTTTACAACTGTGTGGTTTGAAAGTCTATTCTGAGGCTGGGATGTGGTCTTAAGCAACTGTCAGGATAGAGAATATGAGTGATGCAACATGACATTTTGAGATAGTTGGAGAACTCTGCCATGAAAGTCTAAGGGTAGTCTTCAAGGACATTGATTCAACAGCATGCTGCACCATCCCCTGAGTCAATGGATTGGAAATATCTTTTGAATGTTGCAGACCTAACAACAATGAATTCTTCTTAGGGAAGCAGAACATATAAAACGAAAATACCTAGGTGGTTTTGTAATAAACTCTTGTGGAGATATGAAGCAGAAAGAACATTTTATCTTATTTTAAGATCAGTTGATCTATTTTTAACATCCATGAATATGAAATAAGGACTTGAATTGCCTTTGCCCCCACTTTTGCTATTGGCAAAATACCAAAACCAAATAAAAAACCTCCGGGCATGTTGCATTTGAACAGCAGGAACACTATAGAGCTACTTCTTGGCTGCCACGTCTAAAGGACATATTGTTCCTTGATAATATTGAGCAGAGCACAACAATTCAATGAGAAATTCCTGCTGTTAACATATTGTGAAAACCCATCTAGATTATATTTCTTATGATTAATTGCAATCCAATGGAGATAAAGCATTGTAGATTTAACAGTGGAATTATTTACTTAACTAATTTTCTGTGTGTGTTTTGTGTATTTTCACGCTTAACTTTATATGTTATAGTGGGATACAGCAGTCAAATCAACACAAAGAAATCAACAAAAAGGGCCAACTTCTGTAGTCTTCAAATCAAACAAACTCCAAACCTTGCCAAATTCATCATCTGAAACAAGTTCACTACAGACCAGGACACCCCAACTCAAAATGGCACCAGACCCTGCCATAACAACAGCTGGAAAACCTGCAGCCATATTTCCAGTGCTATGATGATCAATACCACTATCACCACATTTTTCAAGATCAATGCGTCCGACTCAGGCCTGTCACAACACATGGTGTAGCTCATAAAATGCCCCAGCTAGACAGGGTGAAACTAGACAATCATTACATTCTCAAGTGAACTCACAGAGAAAAAAGTTAAAAGACAAAACCACCATGTCATCCACAGGCAGACACATTTCACAAAATGATCAGTCCATATTTGACCCCTCAGTCCTTATCCTCAAAGGAAACGTGGAAAACACTTTCAAAAGACAAGCCTGAGAGCTTAAATTCATAACTGCTAGACACCAAAAATCACAGAATCAGTAGAGACAATGGTTTTCTGTCTCGCTACAACAATCAGTAGCCCACTGTTATGTCCTAGGGGCAGCCGGTGTAGGAAGCAATCACTTGAGGCCAGAGAGCAGACAGCTAACCAAAACCTCCATTTTATTTACAGAAACAGAGAGCTCACTCAGCCGGTTGAAACCGGCTGAGCTATCCCTTAATAGTCTAACTCAGTTGCCATAGTAACAAAACCCATGACAACCAAATACACAACACCCACTAACTCTCCTTTACCCTATGACTGCTGAGGTGTTTATTGTGCACTTCAGTTTGAAGGCTTCTTGCAACATTTGTTAACTCCTTATTCTTAACAATCTGTTCCAGCTTATATTTACCTGTGACACTCTGATTACCTTTCTCAGCACAAGAAAGAGCTCTCTGGAGCATGAAAGCTTGTCTCTTTCACCAACAGAAGATGGCCCTATAAAAGATATTACCTCATCCACCTTGTCTCTCTCAAATCAATGGGAGTTTGGCAGGAGTAAAGATGGAATTGGCCCTCTGTACCATTTAAGAAGAATAACACTGTATGTTAAAAAAAATTGGCAAGCTGGAAGTCCTTACTTAGACCTAATGGGTAAATAAAAATGAATGAGTATTTCAGGATTGGCCTATTAAACCAGCACATTTTTGATTTTATCAGTAGTTGCCAATAAAGGATCATCTATTGTGTCCTTTATGTACATTCACAGGGATGTAGTCTACATTGCAAAACAATTCCTTGAGTCCATCCTTCTAGACAGCAATGAAGAAGCAACTCCCAGTCTCCAGGGAAATCAGGGACTAAGGTATATGTTTACATTGCAAAAAGAGGTGTGTAGCATTCATGTAGGTGTACCCACTCTAGTATTAATATAGCTAGTGCGGCTAAAAATAGCAGCGAAGACGTGGTGGGACAGGCCTGGCCTGAACCCTGGGGTGTTGCTAACTTGCACCAGGGCCTGTGCTGCTCCATCACCACTACTATTTGTAGCCATGCTAGCCACAGAAAAGCCAGTGTGTGTATACCTACCCAAGCTGCACTCATGCCTCCAACTGAAGTGTAGACATACCCTTAGTCCCTGATTTCTCCTGGAGACAGAATTCTTCACACTCGCTAGCTCACAACACTGGACTTTACTGACAGGATTTGTTGGGAGAGGATGAATTTCATTGCTGTTCATCTGGCCAGAAGGATGGCCTCAAGAAATGTCTTTTGTCCACATGCAGGGATTTATTTTCTCCTCTGCCTGGGGAAGCGAAGCTCTCCTGATCTGGATCCATTCCTGGTCCCAGTGGGAAGAGGAACCAGGGATCCTTGCATATACCATGCCTTTGGAGGAAGATACAAGACAACAAGCAGGGATGTTTTCTCTTCTTCTTCAAATGTTTTGTGGATACACTACTCAAGAGTTCAAAAACTATTTGAAAGAAAGAGTGTATGAGCTGATGATCTTACAACAATTTTGAACTTTATGAAGTTCCACCCTCTGTACTGAGAGAAAATCACAACATAGAGCTACTAGCCTAGATGATGATCAAGATACTGCCTCTGTCACCTCTGGGTGATACTACAAAAGAAATGTGATCTTTTTTTCTCTTTCTGATCCTTCTTGTAAAACTCTAATAATGTGAGGCACAGAAATCTCAAATACTGTACAATTTATAAAGCAGTTCCAAGAAAGTAATAACTGAGGGAGTTCCAGACAGTAGGACTACAAGCCTAGGGGGATGTATAACCCTGAACACCGACGTACATATACCCACTCTCTAGAGGCTAAATTCAGAGATGATGGAAATGCTGGTTTATAAGAAGTTATACTTCTGTAGGTGGGTGCAACTTACATGTGAAGTGGTGTAAAGGAAATAGAGCAGGAACAGTATCAAACAGGAAGGTGAAATAAGATATAAGATAAAAGTGATGGGGGGGAAGAGGCTTGTTTGTCTTTATTTTACCTTTCTGCTAGCTGCTTTTCCTGCTACACTCACCCCTTCTGTACTCTTGCCATGCAGTCATGCACAAATACACTTTACATGTAGAATTTACATCTGTGTCCCCTTTGAATTTTGCTCCATGCCTCTGATTTCCCTTGTAAAACTAAAGTAGGATGCCATGTGAGAAGACATATTAATAATAAACAATAGTTATTAACAACATAAAAAAACAGCACAGTTCTCACTAATAGGGGAACTACAAAGACATAAAAAGGATCCAGGGCAAATGTCAGCCAAAGTCTGAGTAGTGCAAATAAATTGGGAGTAGTTTTTTTCTGACCATTTTCATATTGCTGAAAGAAAGGAAGAAAAAACTGAGCATCGTTGCTTTTCTGAAAACCAAGTATCACCGGCGTTCCTAGCTCACTGAGATAGAAACAAGAAGAAATACCTTGTGACTTAACGGTTTGACTGCCACTAAGAAACCAGCCAAATTCCAAATGAAACGAACCATAAAAATGTTACATTTTTCACACATTCGGATTCTGCAATAGCTTTTGGGCTAAATAATTCTTTCACTTACACAAGGTTAACAGTTTTAGTACAAACATTTGTTAAGCAATCTTCTGAAAGTTAGAATCTGTCTCTTGGCTTTAATTTCTTTGTCTTCCATATAATTTCAAGAGTGAAGGAATAAGTCAGGCATGCCAACAATCTAAATTAAGTTTATTTTGGCCTTTAGTAAAATTTGTATTTTCATTTTTTTAGCATTGGTCAACAGAGAGATGCTACTCGCTGCTGCCATCTACTGGTTGAGATAATTCTTCCTGGAGTCCTGTATGAACGAAAACTGATAGGAGATAAAGTTACTTCTACAACTCTTTATCTTGAAAGGTGCTCATCAGCTCAGAAAGGCTGCATTTTTGTCTGAGTGCAGCTTTCCATTGTCTGTTTATCAGCAGAAGAGGAAATGAAGCTTAAAGGCAGATGATAGTAAAGAAAATGATGACTTGCTGGTTGCAGCAACAGTTTTAACAAAAGAAAAAGATTTGATTGAATCTTCATCATCAGATAGTTGGGGCTTTACTTGTTCTAGCCCAGCAGTCTTCAAAACTCTGCTATACAAAGAATTACCATTGCTATCAATCTGTATCAAAGAGAATACAGATTTGCAATTCCACGCTTTAGAAAAAAGAGACTATGTCCTTAAGGTTGTGTTCACCACAAAATGCTTGTGCCCTTTCATTCCACATAAATCCAATGGTGTGTTTCAGCACTGGAACTTAGCTGGAAAACAGAAATACTTCTCTGGAGCTCATTAGGCCATGGGGAGCTAATTGAGAGGAGCCTGTTAATGAGCCTCTCCTTTGCCTTTCACATTATTCAAGTGAGTTAAGAATGAGCTCTCCACTGCTGTATAATTAAGACTATAATAATAATGGGTCAAACTCTGAAGTGGTTACCCTGGCAGTTTTCATGTACTGTCTCCTGTAGCCCAGCTATTTGACTGAGTCAGGACTTCAGGATTTGGCTCAGTAACAATTTGTATTGTTGTTGCTTATTTCAAATATGTAGTTGCGATACAAGATATAAAAGCAGTCAATAAGTCAGTCACTGTAGACTAAAGCTAGTCAGAAAATGTTTTCCCCCTCCCCCGTGGAAAAAAATTACTTTTTCACAAAATATCAAGAACCAGGGCCGGCTCCAGACTCCAGCGCGCCAAGCGCGCGCTTGGGGCGGCGTCCCGCGGGAGGGCGGCAGGCAGCTCCGGTGGACCTCCCGCAGACGTGTCTGCGGAGGGTCCGCTGGTCCCGCGGCTCCGGTGGAGCATCCGCAGGCGTGCCTGCGGGAGGTCCACCGGAGCCACGGGACCAGTGGTCCCTCCACAGGCACGTCTGCGGGAAGTCCACCGGTGTCGCGGGACCAGCGACCGCCAGAGCGTCCCGCGCAGCGTGCCGCCCTGCTTGGGGTGGCGCAAATCCTAGAGCCGCCCCTGTCAAGAACTGAAACATTTTGATTGTAAAATGCTTCTGTGATCCCTCATGATTATTGTAGTTTGGGTGCCTTATGCCCCCATTCTCTTCTATAGGCCAGCCTCCCTCTTTGGATTATCTCTTCCATGATGCTGCATGGGCCTCTGCTCTTAAAGGGCTTGTCTTCACTACAGGGGTACGTTGACCTAAGTTACTCTACTCCAGCTACATGAAAAATGTAGCTGGAGTAGACTTACCTGGGTGTCTTCATGACAATGAGTTGATGGGTCAACTTCCCTTAGTCTTCTCGGAGAGCTGGAGTACCAGGGTTGACCGGAGAGCGCTTTGCCATCGATTTAGCGGGTCTTCACTAGACCCGCTAAATCAATCGGGAGGCATGGGATGGAGGTTGACTGGGGAGCCTAAGCAATAGAGGAAGATTGGGTTATGAGGCAACTGAACAACTACCTCCATTAGGCACCATGATGGTATTTCAGAATATTTTGGTTTTTGGCAAAAAATATTTTTTTTTTGGTTTTAGACATGTTATTTTAACAAAACAAAACAAAAAACAAAACAATCTATATTTTGTAAGGAAAGCAAACTTTTTTTGTGAAACATTTCATTTAACTGAAACCTCAGTTTTCTGTTGAAAAATAGATGGAATTTTTTCTACCAGTTCTAGTGTAGCCCCAGACACAGAAGTTTAAGATGAACTAGTGGCATTGGTTGGTTGAATTACATGACATGCATAGTCTCTTTCATACATCTGAGTAAATAGCATACCATCATATATATAAAAAACCACTATGCTATTTACTCAGATGTATGAAAGAGTACACACACACACACACACACACACTTTTGAAGTCTCCATCCAGCAAAATTGTTTGGGACACTTTGTAACATTTACCATAATTAAACACATAAAAGCAAAGAGATCGTCTGACTCACATTATATAAAAAAAATGATGGATTCCAACAAGGGTAGTGAAAAGAGAGGGGGAGAGAAAGCTAGTAAACATGTGGCCAAGAAGTGTGATAACAACCCCTTCAACTCCCCCTAAAATCTAAAAAGTTTTGTGGTTTTCCTTTAAAATGCAAAGATGTTGACTAAGATAGATGAGAAAGGAGTGGGACAGCAAAGGTCTGATCTTTAGTAACCTAAGATGCAATTGTGAGACCCTTAAAATGTAGATGGTTTATGAGCATAGACATCTATCAAGGTGAGGCATAAGGATCTCTTAAGAGTTTTTAAAATGCAACAGTGCCAACCTGAAATCAATCTGCCACTTTGTAAATGGCCAGTATGAAGAACACCAGGCATGCATAATAAAATCATGGTTTCAAACCAGTGAGCAAATGGGCTGCTGCAAGCAGGAGGTGACAGAGATTCCCAGATGAATGCCTTGGTAAGAATGAATTATAATATTTGAGCCTTGTTACCATGAGAGTGGGTATTGTTGTTCTGAAGATGTCACAGTTTAAAGAAGGGTACAGCTTCCACAAACTGCACATCAGTAAAAATGTTTTCATACCATATTTTTGATGTGGTTTTCACAATTGCCACTGAAACCATAACAGTGATCTGTAACCATCAGCAAGACTTTTGTTTTTCCACAGCTGAAGTCTGAGGAGGTATGATTTCGAGTATTCCTTTAGAGCAGGGGTTATCACTTCTCCATAGTGTGGACCACATATTAACCAAAAGATTGTCTCCTGGAGCACTTGCCCTCCCATTTGTAGTTGTGATCCCTGAACTTATTAGCATCAGGATAGTATTACTTATGTATTTTTGCTGTCTTGAATGTGAAGAATATTTTCTCCTTTTTGAAATAAGTTAATTGCACTGTCTCCATTTTGCTCTTCATTTCAACTCCAGGGATAACAGTTTGAGAACCTTGCTCTGAAGCAGAGATCAAACTTGCATGATCCCTGGACCATGGGATATATTACCATGCTGCTTATGTTTATGTCATGCAAACATTAAAGCATAGCCAGGAGGGTAAGCCACACTCAGCTAAAGAAAATTGGCTGCTGGAACTTGCTATTCATTTCCTAGCCATTTTAGCAATAGTGGCATGCTGGCAGATTCGGTGTCCTCCTTTTTATGCTACTCTAGATGCAATCCTTTAACTGCAAAGTTCTCCTTTAATGGGATTAGCATCTATTTACCATAATGAGCACATTACTCTAGCCTTTTAGCCTTTGCAGAGCATTATATGTCATATTATACAACCTGCCTGCACCTTCACTAGATGAGCATTCCTGGGAGGAACATGCTGAGGTGCTAATAAAATTCTGACCACAGCATTTGTATATTCTTCCTCACCTTCTTTCTTGAATTTACAAAGGATTGCACTATTGCTGTAAATTATCTGACCATCACTTGCTTTGCTTGGTGGTTGTGTAGGCTTTCAATGCACCTTTTCTAGCTGCTACTCAGCATATTTTCGGAATGAAGGTAGGGACCCTGAATTTTATAAGTTTAATTCTTTTTTAGTGTGTGTAGAGACAGAGATTATTTTAGGAGAGTCCCAATTTTATTTATGGCTCCAATACTGCTTCCCACTTTTACTCATGGGGATCATGACTCCCCAGCCTTGTTATGCATTCTCAAGGTCCTTTGTGAACTCTTCTCCTGTTATGATATTTTAGATATAAATATATCCTAATAAATTATGAATAAAGCTACCAGTTGAAAATCTTATTCATCCTGGGCTTAAAGGAAGAAAAATCAAGCAACTCAAACATTGTCACCAGGTCAGGTGATGCAAAGCTGTGTTTTTGTGACAATAGAAACTGCCATCTCAGATGATATCCAGATTGGACAATTGCCCATCTAATCCAGTGACCTGTTTTGGGCATTGGCCTGAAGTAGGAGTATTAGAGGAATGTAAAAACTTTCAGACAGTACCTAAAAAATTGGGAGAAAATTCCTCCTGATCCCAGCTAGCAATGCAGCAATAGTTTTATATGTAACAAAATTCAGGAACAGTGCACCCACCTCACATTGTTTTAAGTTCTTGGAGTGGAGGTGTTTGGCACAACTCTCAGTTCTAGAACCCCAGACTGGACAAGTGCATTATATCCACCAGTCCTCACAAACTGGAAAATTTTGAGCCGGTCCCCTACTAATGTATGACCAAAATTGGGATCACACACAAACTTGCACCTGTACTTTGCAGATATGAGTACCTGCTAATAATTCTAACAAATACCCGTACCCTTCAATTAAGCTAAGAGTTGCACCTGAACAACTGTTGGCATACCCACAAAATCCATTGGCCTCAGTGGGTTTTGCTGGTGCAACAGCTAACATTAGCACAAGGGCAGGAGGTAGAGCATTTAGAAAGCACTCAGAAGTGTTTGCATCTGTGAAATGCAGATGCAAATTTATCCTGGAACAATTTTGCACGACAAAGGGGAGGTAGAGGGTAAAAAACCGATACAAAATAGCAAATAGTGTTCTGTGCCTATGAAAAGAATATATTGCTGACTTGTCAAAGTGCTTGATGCCCTTATTGTATTTCCAGATTTATCTTTTATCAAATCACAAGAAAACTCATCATTATCCAATACGCCTTTGCTGATTTTTAATTAGGAATTAGACACACCCAAAGTATTTGTTTTTCTAAAAGTAGAAGCTGGAGGTTTTTTTTCTTGTTCTTTTATCTACATTACAAATGACTGAGAGCTGAATATAAACAAAGTGACATCCTGAGCGACACAAACAAATGGGGCTATGTTCATGGACAATGACTTTCAAAATGCTTAAATGAAGGTCTGTGCTCTGAAGTTACATTTTAGCTGGAAACTGTTGTAATACATTTTCGTATTTATGCAACACGTAGTTCTATTCTCTCTATGTAATGAGAAAAGGATACCTGCCTATCCCAGACTAGCATCAATGTAATTCCTTGTGGCCACAGTAGGAGATATCACTGAGTATCATCAAATTTGGACTAATTTATAGGAAGGAATTTTGTTTGAAGTCAGATTGCTACAGTGAATTCAGGATTCAGATTTATTCTTTCTCTAATAATAAAATAATAATAATAATAATTAAAGAAATAACTCTTGACCATATTAGAAGTTTTAAATTACATTAAAGGTATTTCCCAGAAAAATCTAGTCATTCAAGAAAAAAAAATAGAACAATGGAAAATAAATCAGTGCAGCTCCAGTGAAATCAATGTCACTATATTGTTTACTCCTCATAGCCTAGAGAATGACAATTGGCTACTAGAGGGATAAAGGCCAGTTTAGATAGACAGATAGATTTGTACAACTTCTATCTAGGATTATACATGACAATTTCTATAGAGCCCACCATAACAAACCAACAAATGCAGAAAACCATATAAATCCATATATATATTATAGGTCCAATTTTTAAGAAGAAAAGTTGAGGTCATTGTGCAAAATATGCACGCGCTGTTACCACAATTGTGCATGCAAACCCACCTCCATAATTTGTTGTTTTCCTCATGTAACTGTAGTAATTTCTTTTAGCATGTGTGTGAGACAACTTTGTGAATAGATGATGGTCTAACTTTTTAAAATTTGCCCATAAAAATACTCAGATAGTTTAGAAAATTATACCACACTTAAAAAAATTGCTATTTTTACTAGCATACATTATTTAGGCTGATTTTCATAAAAGACTTTTTAATTAAAACTAAGAGTCAGTAAACTATACTGGGGCAGCTGTGAACAGGTTTCAGGGGGTCCACGAAGCATGGCTGGTGTTAGGCTCACTAAGGCCCAGGGCAGAAAGCCAAAGGCTCGCCATGCGGGACTGCAGCTCGGGGCCCTGAGTCCCACCATCCAGAACTGAAGCCTGAGGAACTTAGCTTCATGGTGCCCCCTGGGGTGTGGAGCCCAGAGCAGTTGCCCTGCTAACACTGTTACCCCCTAACACTGGCCCTGGCTTTTATATGTAGAAAAACAGTTGTTGTGGCGCAGGTGGGCCTTGGAGTTTTTATAGCATGTTGGGGGGGACTCAGAAAAAAGTTGAGAACCCCTTTGTTGGACAACCCATTTTGCTCCTGTTTTTCAAAGAGAGAAACAGAATCCTTTCATATCGTAATTGAGGGTTGATAAAATTCAATAAACAGATTAAGTTCATTTCACTTCTACAGTAAATAGACATCTACAATATCACCCTGGCTTACATGAAGATGAAAATAAATAGTTATAAGAACTCCCTTTTACCAAGCTGACAACAATCAAGTCTAAAGTCCTCTGTTTATTCAGAAAACAATTTGTTTAAAGAATAAGATATAGAACATAGGCTAAGTTTTCAAAAGCACCGAAGTGACATGAATCGAAGTTCCATTTTCAAGAGTCACTTTGGCAATTAGACTTCTAAGTTCCATTAACTTTCAATGAGACAGGCTCCTACTGGCCACATTTTTTGAAGGTATTTAGGCACTTAAAGATGCAGATAGGTACCTGGTGGGATTTTCAAAAGGGTCTAAACAGGTTAGGTGCATAACTCCTATTGAAATCAATGGGTCTTTAACTAGCTAAATACCTTTGAGGTATTTGAAAAATTAGTCCTGAGTGCATAAGTCACTCTTGAAAATGGAATTTAAGCTGCTAAATCACTTAGATGCTGTTGAAAATTTTACTCAAATTATAGTGTCATATTTTACCAGACTCAAAAGTGGAGTACTTTGCATTTGTTCTTATTGAATTTCATCCTATTTACTTCAGACCATTTCGCCAGATTATATTGAATTATAATCCTACCCTCCAAAGCCCTTGCAACCCCTCCCAGCTTGGTATCATCTGCAAACTTTATAAGGGTACTCCATATGCCAGTGCTTCTCAAACTAGGGCTGCCGCTTGTTCAGGGAAAGCCTCTGGCAGGCCAGTCCCGTTTGTTTACCTGCCGCATCCACAGGTTTGGCCGATCGCTGCTCCCACTGGCCATGGTTCGCCGCTCCAGGCCAATGGGTGCTGCAGGAAGGGCGGCGGCCCTAGTTTGAGAACCACTGCTCTATGCCATTATCTAAATCACTGATGAAGATATTGAACAGAACTGGATCCAGAACTGATCCCTGTGTGACCCCACTCATTATGCCCTTCCAGCATGACAGTGAACCACTGCTAACTACTCTCTGGGAATGATTTTCCAACCAGTTTTGCACCCACCTTATAGTAGCTCCATCTAGGTTGCATTTCCCTAGTTTGTTTATGAGAGGGTCATGCGAGACAGTATCAAAAACTTTACTAAAGTCAAGATGTACCACGTCTACCACTTCCCCCCATCCACAAGGGTTGTAACCCTGTCAAAGAAAGCTATCAGGTTGGTTTGTTCTTGAGAAATCCATGCTGACTGTTACTTATCACCTTATCTTCTAGATGTTTGCAAATTGATTGCTTAATTATTTGCGCCATTATCTTTGGATAAGGGGTGGGGGCAGTCAAGGAACAGGGAGCAGGGTGGGTTGGATGGAGAAGTGGGGTCCCAGGGGGGGTTAGGGGTGGGGGTCTCTGGAGGGGGCAGTCAGGGAGCAGGGGGGGTTGGATGGGGCATGAGAGTCCTGGGGTTTGTGAGGGGGCAGGGGGTAGATAGGGGTCAGGGCAGTCAGGGGACTGGGAGCAAGGAGGGTCCTGGTGGGAGGCAGTTAGGGTGGGGGGGGTCTCTGGAGGGGATGGTCAAGGGGACAAGGAGCTGGGGGGGTTGTATGAGTTGGGAGTTCTGGGGGTCCTGTCAGGAGGCAGGAGTGTGGAAAGGGGTTGGCGCAGCCAGGGAGTCGGGGGGGTTGGATGGGTCGGGAGTTCTGGGGGTCCTGTCAGGGGCAGGGAGTGGTTGGATAGGCATGGGAGTCCCGGGGGGTCTGGCTGGGGACTGGGGTGTGGATAAGGGTCGGGGCAGTCAGGGGACAGGTAGGGGATAGGGTCCAATCCGAGGACAAGGAACAGGGAGGCTTATATAGGGGGTGGGGTCCTGGGGGGCAGTTGGGGGCAGGGGTCCCAGGACAGGGTAGTCAGGGGATAAGGAGCAGCGGGGTTGGAAGTTCTTAGGGGGGCAGTCACCCAGCCCTCTCCCCTGAGCCCTGACCCCCACACATACACCACACCCTCTGCCCTGAGCCCTGCACACTCCTCAGGCCCCTGCCCTGAGCCCTGTACCTCCCTCATACACACCCAGCCCTCTGCTTGACTCTTTCATCCCCCCCGCCCCAACCCTAGCCTTGACACCGGCACCCCCACCCATACCCAGGCCCCCCTCTGCCCTGACACCTACACCCCCCCACATACCCAGCCTCCAACCCCCTGCCCCCAGCCCTCTGGGTCCCGGCCCTGCACAGCCTGCTGCTGGTCTTGGGTTCTGGCTGACGGACCCTGGCCAGCCGGGGTCCTGGCCACAGGCCTCGCTCAGCCGGCTGCCGGCCTAGGTGAACAGAACCGCAGACCAGCAGTGGGCTGAGCGGGCCAGCAGCGTAAGATCAACATTTTAATTTCATTTTAAATTAAGCTTCTTAAACATTTTGAAAACCTTGTTTATTTTACAATACAACACTAGTTTAGTTATATAATGTATAGACTTATAGAGAGAGACCTTCTAAAAAACATTAAAATGTATTACCGGCACCCAAAACCATAAATTAGTGTGAATAAATGAAGACTTGGCACACCGCTTCTGAAAGGTTGCCAACCCCTGCCTTAGAATCATGAACTCTATCATTTCACGATCACTTTCACCTAAGCTGCCTTCCACTTTCAAATTCTCAACCAATGCCTCCCTATTTGTCTAAATCAAATCTAGAACAGCCTCACCCCTAGTAGCCTTCTCCACCTTCTGAAATAAAAAAATTGTCTCCAATACACTCCAAGAATTTGTTGGATAATCTGTGACCTGCCATGTTATCTTCCCAACAGATGTCTGGGTAGTTGAAGTCTCCCATCACCACCAAGTCCTGTGCTTTGGATGATTTTGTTAGTTTTAAAAAAACCTTATCCACCTCTTCTTTCCGGCTAGGTGGTCAGTAGTAGACCCCTACCATGATATTATCCTTGGTTTTTACCCCTTTTATCCTTACCCAGAGACTTTCAACAGGTCTGTCTCCTATTTCCATCTCAACCTCAGTCCAAGTGTATACATTTTTAATATATAAGGCAACCCTCCTCCCTTTTTCCCTATGCTTTTCCTTCCTGAGCAAGCTGTACCCTTCTATACCAATATTCCAGTCACGCGTATTATCCCACCAAGTTTCTGTGATGCCAACTATGTCATAGTTGTGTTTATTTACTAGCATTTTGAGGTCTTCCTGCTACTACAAGCATCTAAGATACTGATTTCATTCCCCATCCCCAGTTCTGTCTTGTCTCTCCCTTATCCCTGCTATAACCATGCTCTCCCCAGACTCAAACCCTTCTCCCAGGGTTCCATGTTTTTGACTTACCTGTGGACTTTGGTCACCTGCCCCCTTTGAATCTAGTTTAAAGCCCTCCTCACTAGGTTAGCCAGTTTGTATCCAAATATGCTCTTCCCCTTCCTCAATAAGTGGATCCCCATATCTGCTGAGCAGTCCTTCTTCATGGAACAGCATCCCGTGGTCAAGGAAGCCGAAGCCCTCCTGGCGATACCATCTTCACAGCCAGGCATTCACCTCCAGGATGCATCTGTCTCTGTCTGATCTGATCTGTGTGGATGTTGGAATCCACAGGGTTTTGCCTTTCCCCTTGCCATTCCATGTGGGTGAGGAAATTAGGGGAAGGGAAGGAGAATAAAGAAGAGATTTAGCCAATGGAAACTCACAGAATATTCTGTTACCACAGGTGGTTTTTTCTGCTTAGGCATTGGCATTTTGTGTTTCAATAATATTTATGACATAGCTACAGCATACTGTATAGTTACTGTATTTAGGCCTAACAGAATAAAGGACTAGCCATATTTTTTTGTTAATTATAGTAGCTAGGACTTTGTATTCTTAGCAATTCATTTTGCAAGCAATATTTTCTGTATCCCAAATACAAGTCCCATAGCCAGATGAGTCAAAATGCATTTTTAATACAGCCAGTATTCCCTATGGTACAGTTGTGATACTTTTTTTATTTTTATACAAAGAGATGTGCCTTCTGGGCATCAAGTTTTCAGGTTTAAACAAGACCAAATTGATTTTGTGGCTGCATCAGTGGGTTTTTTTTCTTCCCTTTTTGTATGAGGTCTATGTTAAGTATTACTTTAATTAAATGTCAAACCCATCTTGGCTCTGGAAACGCACTATATGCCTGGTGTATGAGGAAAAGCTGTCAGCTCAACTCTCCTCTTGTCAAATTGCCATCTGTCTTACAGTGATTAGTTTAGGCTAAAGGTTCACTCTTTGGCAGGGTACCATATCAGAAATGACTCAGTACTATACAATTTGGGGTACAAAATGTGACACTACCTATTTGCCTTCATAAGGCTGAGATTTATCATTCTAAATTATTTAAGGATATTTTGGGAACTTTCCTTGCCAATGAATTAGAAACCTGAAATCCTGCTCAGAATTAGGACACAGGAGCTGAAGGTGAAATCATTTACAGCTGCAATTTCTCTGCACCCTGCTTGTAGTGGCCCCATGATTTTGGTTGACCCAAATGATGTTTTGATTTAATCCAGACATAGTCACCACATTCTGCACTTTAATAGGCTGGTGGCCTAGTGGATGGAGCAGGTTTCTGGAACAGACTTCTGATTTCTGTCTAAACCACTGTTGATTTATTGTGCAGATTTGGGCAAGTCACTTAAAAAGAGGCACAGAACGGGTACAATTTTACATTAATATCCCACAGGCCTTAGGCCCCATTCAGCAAGTAATTAACTCCATGGCTAACTTTAAGTATATGAGTACTCCTGTTGAAGTTAATGGGACTAATTTACATGCTTAAAATTAGGTATGGGTTTAAACACCTTGCTGAATTGGAGCCTTAATAATTAATACCGATAGCATGATTAGATGAAAGACTCTGTATAATAAGTAATCATTAGGCCAAATACCATGTGAGATTTTCAATAAGGAATACAGCATTTGGTCCAATGTTATTCATTATAGTAATAGTATTAAATTTATCATTAGTAATATAATATCACAAGAAAAGTAAAAATCTATTTATACTTTTGTATCTTTAAAAAAAAATCCAAATAGAAAACAAAGATTAAAAACAACCTCCACCAAGCCTTCTGGCAAGAAGCATCCCAATTTATAGAACCATTGTCAGTTGTTCCTTTATACATAATGTATTCTGGATACTTTCAGTGGAAAAAGTAACTGATGTTGAAAATGCAAAGGAAATGCGCTAGACTACTAAGAAAATGGCACAAATCCTTTAAACTGAGTATTACACACAGTAAGTATGTATATATATTGTACATAGGAAGAATATTTTACCTTTTGACCCAAATGTGGAAGAAACAAGGATAGTAATAGGTCTCATTTTGAATGTATTAGAGAATCCAAGATGTGCTTAAGAATGAAAAAAAAAAAATAATAAAAAAATTAAGAGCAGCAACTTTCATTTACAGCTATATGGGAAGTCTGTGTTGAAATGTTAATTTATTATAGAAATTGTTTATTATTAAAATTAGAACCACATTTTTGAAGCTCTGTCATGCAATAATGACAGTGTATAGTTTGCATGTGCAATTAACCAAGCCATGCACAAAATCATACTAATAATGGCATGTGTACATAACAAGAAAACTATTTAACTGGTCCTCTGTGTACAAATTTGCTGTGATTTTAAGCACAAATTCAGAAATTGCAAGCAAAATTACATTTATATACATCTTTAACTGATAACATTGTTTAAGCCATCACCAATCACTTTTTTTCTATTACCTGGAATCCATGATAAAATGTGTAATTTTGTCAATTCTCTCAGATGAAAACACCCAAGAAGGAAAATAATCACATGTCCATTGAACTAAAAGCATAATGACATTAATTACGATTTTTAATGTCTAAGTACATAAAAGGAAAAGTTTGGGAAGATTCTTAGTGATTTCCAGTCAGGAAAGTGTTAAAGTTATTACAATTAGTTCAAAGACTAAATCTCAGTTTCACTGATACATATTTATGTGTCTCCAGTCTACTCTGCATGGATTAACAGTTAAGTAAAGCTTCATCTTTTATCTTTGTTGCTTTTCTGAATCACTTATAGCACACAACAAAATAATCAGAAAGCTAGTGATGGAAGAATTGCAGGATGTTCAAAATTTCAGTCTGGTTAAGAACCCAGAAGTAGGATGCTCAAGAACTGACAAATTTGGCTCTGCAATGTTGGGCTGGGAAATTCAGAAGAACAGGCTTTCTAGTGAAGTTTAAGACTTTTGGTCAGGAAATGCAGAAGTGTGCTGAAAAAGAACACAGATTATTATTGAGGGGGTAGGATGGAGTATGGGCAGTCAAAACTTTTCACAGACAGTGAAAAATGTCTTTTTAATTTTTTTTTAAAAACAGTGAATTCAGACAAAACAAAAAAAAACCCTTTCATTTTCAATATTTAGTGGGAAGTCTACATTTTCCATTAAAATATTTATGAACTAGAAAAACCCATTTCCTCACCAGCTCTAATTATAAATTACTACCTATGATTATTAATTATTATTATTATTATTGTGTGTGTGGTATAGGTGTAGGGTCTTTTTGGTTATTATTATTTTTTTGCAATCACCACTTTGTAGACATTCAAGAAGGAGAATCCATGGCCTAAGGATCCCAAAATCTAAGGACAGACTGGCAGACAAAGTTGGGAAGGGGGACAACAAAAGGGATTCTCTGTAAACAAGTTGACAAAATTCACTATAGAAAGAACGGCAGAACTGGGGTTTTAAAGGGACTTAATAGTAAAGAAGTCCTTTTAGGTGAGTTCAGGGAGGTTGAACCATGCTTAAAAGGCTTTGTGGAAGAAGGCATGGAGGATGTTGTGTGCATACGTGTTATCTGCATGGTCTTAAACTTGAAAAAAGGGGTCCATTTTGGTTCAGTTTGATTTTTTGGCAAAGACTCAGGGTGTTGCTCATCCTTGCTGATCAGCTCCACCTCTTGTGAGAAAGTGCTATACATGTTCGGTAAATAATTCTCATTTTAGAAATTAATTAGATGATGTAGGACACAGCAACACATTTCTTTAATGGGCAGTACCCTTAATAGATTCTTGAAATAACTGGATGTCATATCAATACACTTGAGTAGAGCTCTTTTGCACTTCACTATAGATCTTTCTGCCAGAGCCTATTAAGGTTTAACACCTCTCTTTGATTCAGCAGCTATTTCTTCTTCCAATAAACAAGAAACTAGGATAAAGGGGAGCTTCCTTTAATAATCTCATCTCACAGATTGTGGCTCAGAGAAGGAAACTTTGAAGGGTTTAACGTGAATAAGAGACATACAGTCTAACTGTTATGTGATGGAAGAATGTGATAGAATCCACTGTTAGTCTCCTTCATATGTCCTCAGCTAATTAAGACCCCTATAATCACTATGTATTCATTGTAATGAGAGGATTCATACATTTTATTATGTGTGGTATTAATATGTCATAGCAGCTTTTCATTTTTACATGCTATAGCACGGAGAGTGAACATGAACCTTCTTTGAAATCTTATTCTAAATGCTTCATTCTAATTTGTACTTCTTACACATATAAACTCTGGTTGAGCTCTCAGTTGCACATGGCAGATCATGATTTATAGTGATATAACTTATCAAAATATGTTTCACAGTTATTTGCAGTGGATAAGTCACCACTGGCTTTTCTGAGACTCTGATGCACTGTGTACAGCTCATCACCCAATTATAAGGCAATGTGTGAGGCTGTAATTGAAAAAGTTTTGTACTACTGATGTTACTGAAGAGATGGCACATGGCTCAATAGTATTAATGGTAAAATAGCAAATTTCAGGCTAGCTTAACTGGAAAAAGAAGGAATTGTTTGTAACTGTTAATTACATTTAAATTATTTTTCCTGCTAACAGATTCCGAAAAGAGGTTCACATATAAGCTGTCTTAATTATACTGACTCATAGTCTATCCCTATGTCAATGTGGCACAAAAATGTAAGCACAAAAATGAGCACAAAAAGGAATGTGGAATAAAAACAGGCACGTACAAGCCTTCTATGCTGCTGCTTGACAATGTTAATGCTAGCGCTCACAGGGGAATTGTAGAGCTAGTGGATATTGAGCATCTTGAATTAGGATAGATTTAGATCACATTGGCATACCATATACCTTCTGCTTGTTGGAGGCGTACTTGTTTGATTTTCAATGGACCCCATACATCATGCTGTCCCGGACGATGGAGAGCTGTGGCACTGGTGACAGAGGTGGCTTTAAGGAGAAGGGCACAATGGACTAATGATCTGTACGGGACCCAATACTACTTCATTTGAAGGTGTCTTCCAGAGTAGCTGTGTTTTACTTCACCTTGGTCTCCTATTTTCAAATTAGCAAGTCTACTCCGATTCTCAGTCTCCCTTTCTTCCCCCCTCACCCATTAACTCTCTTTCTGCCCCTTTATCCCTTTCACATATTTCAGCTTATGAGGGATGAGGTGCTGTTGTCTGACACAAGATGGTAGCAACAGAGGAGCCCTCTTCTGTTCTGAACTGTATAAACCAGGAAGAGAGGTCAGCAACACTAAGCAGACTCCCGTTCACCCCAAGCGCAGTACAAGCTCTGAGGAGACTGGTTGCTGAAGACAGAGTCATGGCAACTGGAAGTAGGGTTTAATGGCATTCTACACCCAATAGTTACAGTAAGTTCCAGCAGAGACTATTAACACAACTTCCTCTTTGCACACATTCACAACATTCCCAGGCATCACCTTTTAGGATGAAATTTCCCATGAATTTCTATGAAAATCTGCCCCACTTGCTTGTGAATTCATTTGGAATGATTTCCCTACAGTAGGGATGATTTTCACTCACTGTGGTATACCACTCATTTTAATGAAATTAATACAGATAAATTTAACTAGATAGGTTGTGATGTCCCAATTATCTAACCATGGACAATTACCATTATTACGCACAACATGGAGGAAAAAACATTTCCATATGTGTATTACAATTCATTTGAGTATGCTCTTACAAGCTATATTTGCAAGTACTTTTGCACCTGTTTTGATGCTGGTATCAGCTGTTGCTGCATAGCACTTATTCTCCTTGGGAAAGAGTTGACAGGTTCTGCTTAACTGGCTGCTTGAGACACTCATCTCTTTCCCCTGCCCTTCTCGGGGATGTGCAGTTTCTGCCAGTCCAGTGACCAAGGAAAGAGAGAAGCTGACTAGAGCGGCACAGTTCAATGTGCTTGGATGTCCTGCCAAGTTGATGAATGGATTGTCAGAAGTGATATTTGGGGAAAAATTGTTTTTGATGCATATGTTATAAAAATATGAAAAGTGCAGTGATGTAGCCGAATCTAAACCATTGTTATACAACAAAAGCAATGGAAGAGAAGGGGCTAAGCCTCCATTATACAAGTTGAATAATATATATAAATGACCAAGACTCAGACCAGCAAAAGTGCCTTATTAACAGGCATTTCAAATTAAACTTGGACTTTGCTGACATACTAACTTATTTTCTGGAAATAGCAGGGCTAATAATGTACCTCAGTTGGACAATCTGCCTTATTTCAGACAGTTTAAATGTTATTTCCTTGCATATTTATTTCAACTTGATTTGCTCAGCAGATCATGAACCAGTTGTATCTATTCTTATATGTTTTTATTTATTCATACATAGGGTGACCAGATGTCCCAATTTTATAGCGACAGTCCTGATTTTGGGGGCTTTTTCTTATATAGGCACCTATTATCCCCCCACCCTCTCCTGATTTTTTACACTTGCTGTCTGGTCACCCTACTCATACAGAAACTTGCTTCTCCACTCCAAATTTAACTGGACAGCAATTGCAAACAAGTAACTATAACAGACCAGCTGTTTGTTCTTTATAGGGACAGTGGGTGGGGAGGTAATAGAAGCCTATCTAAGAAAGCCCCAAATATCAGGACTGTCCCTATAAAATCGGGACATTTGGTCACCCTAGTTCTTTTAGATGGGGTGACTCACACAAAGTAATTTACAGAGAGCAATTGTAGCTGCAAAGGCTGTATGCAGATCCTTATCTGGCCAGTTTGATTGCTGCTTTCTCAGGATTCTGGTGATGAGCTGAGGAAATACGGTGCCCCTATTGAATTAATAAGCAGTGTCCCATTCCATATAAAATATACCACGTGCATTTTGCATTTACTGGTCTGTAATTTTCAGTCATCAGCATGAGAGTTATTCATAGGATGCAGTCAGCTCTTTGTGGGACTGCTAGAATTGTCTGTGAGCCAAAGTTCTGGCAAGGGGTTTTGAGAATCCTGTTCCATCTTGTGAAAAGCGAATGTGAACACTTGAGCATGTAAGCTTAACACATTTGCTTTCTGCAACCAGTTCAGTAAGTACAACTTGATCACTTTAATGTTTTTTATGTTCACTTTCCACCAAGTAGTGAACACATCCAAAATAAGTTTATGTTTAAAATTTAAAGTAATACTCTTAGGAAAGCTATTAGTGTTAATCAGAACTGGGTAAAAATTCTCAGGGCCAAGTCTTGGAACCATAGGGCAGCTGTGTCCTTGCTGCACCACACAGACTTTCTGACTTGGGTCTGCAGCATGAATTGCATCCATTTTGCAAAATGACAAGGCTTGGACTGAGTCACAGTAGGACTTGGGATTTGATCTACTCCTGTAGCAGGGTCCTGAGTGCTTGACGACCCAAGTTACATTGATTTGTGTGGCGTGAAGCAGGGCTTGAGCTCATACCTGAATCAAGGCTTAGTGTGCCGTGTAGACATACCCTCAGTACCTGCTATTCAGGATTCAGCAATCTTATAGACTCATAGCTGGCATGGAAAATGGCTGGTGGAGCCACATAATCTCAGATCCACTGCTGCATCTCTCCACACACCTCTGAATGGAACAAAACACTGCAGAACTGTATGGGATCCTTCTCCCTTCCCTCTTTCTGTATCAGTTCTTCAAAGGCTCAGCAAGGACTCACCACTGATGCAGACGGAAGGAGCACAGTTTGGGCCTAACACTTCACAGCTGGCATTAAATGAGAAGCACAGAAACAGAAAATACTACACATGTGCAGAATGACCTTAACCTCATTTGTAGAGACCTTAAAGAATGGAATTTCCTGTTCTTGATACTTGATTTCTCAACCTTATGTCGCATAATTTTAGTTTTTAGATTTAATTTCCATAGTGTTGATTTCTTTTTTGCTTTTTCTCCTTTCTTTGGGCAAGATGGGAAGAAAAATTAGAAGGAAGGGAAAAACAGAGGAAAATGGGTTAAAAATGCTTCAGTACTGCAAAAGCACTATAGAGAATAGACTTGAGTCTTGACACCTTTCAGGCCCAATGTAAGATTCACCTGTTTGAAGAAACTATTGCAAAATAACAGGGTAAGGTACATGTAATATCCATGCTTCCTTTCTTTATATTGTAGAATAGTTTATTATATCTGAAAGAATTCTAATTTCAAAGAAAACAACAATAGTAATAATAATGTCCATGATAACGAGAAAATTTTTTGGAACCTCTGTGATTCTGAAATACCAATGTAATTACAACTTTCCATGTCTGCAGAAAAGAGGTTGTTTCAGAATTTCATCCTGTGTGCTTATTGATAAAATGCCTTTAAAACTGTACTGCTTTTATAATACTTGCCTCTTTTCTTCTTCTGGAGACTACTTTTTAGCATTCTCCTTCACTGTGTATTTATATGTATTTAAGATTTCCAGTCCTTGGTGTGCAATTTTACATTCCAGACATAAAAATGAGTTTTGAGATAGTCATAAAATTCTGGAACACTTGATATATATTCTCATACATTTGAAACACCTGAAGCACGGTTCTTATGGTATGTTAATAAATGACCCAAAGCTTTACACCATTAACCATGAATAAAATGTTTTAGTGTCTTCTAAACTCAAGCTATGTTGTAATGGGATAACTTTGTATAAAATAATGCTACATGATACTCATGAAAATAAAAATTCAGTCTTCAAGTTCAGATAAAATCATTTTATCTATGGCCCTAACAATCAGTTCTGTATGTATAAGGTGCAGAAAGTGACAGTGGAGTTGGTAAGCATTATTATGAATTTAATTAGATTATAGGAGACAGAAGGATGATCCAGGGGTTATGGCAGTAGCCTGAGAGTCAGGAGACTGGCGTTCAATTCCCTATTCTGCCAGATACTTCCTGGGTGATATTTGATTGGCCATTTATTATCTCTGGGCCATTGTTTCCTAGCTGTAAAATGGGATATACATATACATGGGTGCTGGAAGTTTTAAGTTTTTGCCTCTTCAGACTCTTTTCTAAGATTGTCACCAGGAATGTACATTAGTATGATGCCTATAATTGTTGCGTTGGGGAGACCAGTCCAGTAACAACTGGATGGAGACTACCACAAACATAACAGCTATTAGACTAATAATTTTTAGTCTCAATCAGCCTGGACTGAATTCAAGTGGGTAAACAATATCCTATTACCAATCTCTTGGGCTACCAGTCTCCTGAACTGTCAGTTTGGACATTTTTGTGCAGTAAAGTCAACAGAGCAGAAAAACAAACCTTGACTCTCTGTTTCATACGGTGGTCACAGGAGCTAAGTGAACATTTCCAAACCAAAGAACTGTAAAATGTAAAATGTAAAAAAATCATAGTGGAACAGGCCCCACAAAACAGTTCAGCCTGACAGCTAGAGTTCAGGTACTCTGAACCAGTAGGTCCTCCTGTAGCTACTCTTGTAGAAATGTGCATGAATAGTACAGCCACCATGCTGGGTGAGTAACTGACACTGTACAGATAGGTAACAAGGCTCTTGTACCTAAACAGCCACAATAGGTTACAGAAGATGAAAATGACAGCCATATGCTAAGATTACAAATTTGGTTGATAAAGGTAATAGTGTTGATGTCACGTACTTAGAGTTCTGTAAGACATTTGACCAGGTACCACTTGACATTTTAATTATAAAACTAGAAAGATATAAAAATAACATGGCCTGCATTAAATGGATTAAAAGCTGGCTAATGGATAGATCTCAAAATGTAATTGTAAATGGAGAATCTTCATTGAATGGATGCTTTTTTAGTGGGATCTGGCAGGAATTGGTTCTTGGCCCTACACTAACACTTTTATTAATGACCTGGAAGGAAACATAAAATAATGACTGATAAAGTTTGCGGATGACAAAAATTGGGGGGAGTGGTAAATAATGAAGAAGACAGGTCACTAATACTGAGCAATCTGGACCTCTTGGTAAATTGGGCACAAACAAACAATGTGTGTTTTATTATAGCTAAATGTAAATGTACACACGTATGAACAAAGAATGTAGGCCATACTTGCAGGAAGGGGGACTCTAATGTGGGAAGCAGTGACTTTGAAAAAGATTTGGGGGGTCATAGCAGCTAATCAGCTGAACATGACTCCGAGTGAGATACTGTAGCTGAATGGGCTGATGCAGTCCTTGGATGTATAAACAGGGGAATCTCAAGTAGGAATAGAGAAGTTATTTTACTTCTGTATTTGGCACTGGTGCAACCACTGCTGGAATAGTGTGTCCGGTTCTGGTATCCAAAATTCAAGAAAGATGTTGATAAATTGGAGAGGATTCAGAGAAGAGTCACAAAAATGATCAAAAGATTAGAAAACTTGCTTATAGTGATAGAGTCAAGGAGCTCAACCAATTTAGCTTATCAAAGAGGAGGTTAAAGGTTGACTTGGTTACAGTGTAAGTACATACATGGGGAACAAAAATTGGTTAATGGACCCTGCAATCTATCAGAGGAAGGTATAACATGATCCAATGACTAGAAGTTGAAGCTAGACAAATTCAGATTGAAAATAAGGCACACAGCTTTAACAGTGAGGGTGATTACCCACTGGAACAATTTACTAAGGTAGTAAAGTAGTAGTGAATTTCCCATCACTGACCATTTTAAAATCAAGATTGGCTATTTTTCTAAAAGATTTGCTATAGGAATTATTGTGAGGGAAGTTCTGTGGTCTGTGTTATACAGGTTGTCATATTAGATGATCACAATGGTCCCTTCTGGCCTTGGAATCTATGAATTATACAGTTGCTATTATTGCCCACTCCCGTGGGAAGTGATGATGTTTGGCATGTGTGGGATATCATCCATTTGCAAGGGAACTATACATTGTATTACAACAGTGGAATGGCATTAGTTCTACAGCCACATTAGAGGGGATATAAGTAGATTATTAAAGAGTTAATGGGAAGGAACTCCTCCAGTTGCTGCAACTAAACATGTCATTTTTTGTATTATGTTAGGGCTACATTTAAAAAAAAATGCATAACTAAATATAGTTCCCTAAAAATCATACTTAGGGGTTTAAAAAGTAAGGAATAAAATGCATAGGTATGATCTAATAATACTGATGCCAATATGATGCCAAGGTGAACTGCTCCACAGTTTTAAAAAATCAGGTAATATATTTAGGTGTATAACTATGTTTTTAGGAGCCTAACTTTAGGCAGCTATTTTTGATAATATTTGCCCAGTTTCTTTTCACTCTCCCAACAAGCTGCCCTGGACTCTTTCAGATGTCATGAGGAAATGCAGCTGTTTTTAGGTTTCCTAGCATCCCAAATGACTTGATAAGGATGATTTAGCTTTCTCTGGCTTCCAAAGGTCCCCAAGATACTGAAACTGCGACTAGAGGGTATCAGAGTATAGCACATTATATCCATGCTCCCTTTCCTCCAACCAGGCCCTTTCAGCAGACATAGCAAAGGAGCTGCTATGTGCCTCTTGCACTGAGTGATCCTCCTAGGGCAAGATAGATTGTCTCTCTATAACCAGCATCTTCCAGGGGCAAAGCAACTCCATCAGAATGGACAACCTGGTCAATAGGCTGGAGAAAAACTGTAACAAGAAGTTTTTAATACATTTCCAAAGGCAATTAGATGTACCAGCAGAAAGTTCCTTGCAATTAGAATAATTTAAAAAAAAAAAAAAGAAGAAAAAAATCAGGAAATGAATTATATATAGGAAGAACTGTTTCTAAACAGACTAGTTTAAAAAAGGTCCTATGAGGCACCAACAGTTCTTTAACAATAAAAGTGAAGAAATAAGGGAAATCCACATACTTTGGGGGTAACAGTATACAGTTGTTGGTTGATTTGCGCTGATGGACTCCAGCCTGTTAAACCTTTTGTGATGTTATTAACTATAGTTCAAATTCTCTGAAATGAACATTTTATGAATTATGTGGAAAATCATCTGAGTCATAAAAGATTGAGATAAAACAATCCCTTTTCCTGTGGACCAATCTGCTTGCTGTGTGTTGCATAAAAAAGGATTATCCAGGCATTTTATTTAACCATATTTTTTTATATTGGGGTGAGGAGGATAAAGAAGTTTCTTTTTTTCTACTGAAAAGTCTTTCTTCCAATCATAACTATATTCAAAATCTACAGCAAGTAAGTAAATATTGAAGACTGAAATAAAATCCACAGAGAAAATATAATAATACAGTAGGTTTCTATCACAAACAAGTTAAGATAGTTGATTATCAAGGTTTCTATTGTACTTACATTTTTACTTTACTGAAAAACAACAACAATATTCATCATGAATCCAAGTCAAACTCATTGATTCCCAATATGACCTGTATACAAGATCATCCTTCATTATAGAGATGTATAGATTCTTACAAGGCTGCAGATGTAAAATTGAAGGCCCAACCTCAGATATCAGAGTGATGGGAATGTTTTAAATGCCTTGACAAATTGTCTAGATGCAGCATAAACATAAATATGTATACATTTCTGTATCTACATTTGTAAATATAATCATGATAATTTGTTTGTACAACTGTGTACATGGAAGTACATCTCTGCTTTTGCAAAATATGACTCTCATTGGCTGCAATAACTTCCGTTTCCTTAAAATCTTACCTTTGTCAACCAATGATGACTTTTTTTTCCTTGTATGTCATTTATCCTTTATCTGTTAAGGTAATCAGCATAGTATCTGAGTACACCTTATACATTGATGAATTTATCCTCACAATACCTCTCTGAGTAGGGAAGTATTTTACAGATGGAGAACTGAGGTACTGAAAGATTATGCAACTTGCCCAGCGCAGCGAAGCAAAGACTCACCGACACGGCACCTCCTGCTGGTCAGTTGGGAATTAGCTCATTCAGAACTTGGAGTGTCTCCTGGGGCCAGTGTCTCACTTGCCTCAGGCTCCCATGTCCCTCCCGGCCCCGGAGCCCCTTACCCTGGGGTTCTGCCCACTGCAGTACCCCCACATGCTGGGTCTCCCTTTCCAGGGGAATCCCAACCCTCTACAGCCACCTTGCCTCAGTGGCTAATGCCAGTCATCATCTAGCCTCTGCTCACTGGGGCAAACTGCAGTCTGTCATGGCCACTCATCACTGGCAAGGAGGTTGGACCAGCTGCCTCTGCCTATCTCTGGGTTGCACTTTCCAGCCCCAATACCTGCACAGGCATTTACCAACCTCAGCCTGGGGAGTTGCCAGGATGGAGCTCCCCAGCTCCTCTGGCCTTTCCCCAGCCCTCCTCCGCTCTGGGTACCCTTTTCTCCCTGGCAGTTAGGTCCTTCTCTCTCCACAGCTAAAGAGAGACTGACCCAGCTCCTCTCCGAGCTCTTATAACATGGCCAGGTGTGGCCTGATTGGGGCATGGCCACAGCTGTGGTTGCTTTCCTAATCAGCCTAGGCTTTTCTCTCCCGAGAGGGGTAACTGCCCCACTACACCCATCTTCACATAGGAGCTTCAGTGGCAGAACTAGGAAGAGAATCCAAATCTCTTGGGTTCCAATTTGATAGCTTACCCACAAAACCATCTTTCTTTCATTGCTCTAAAATGTTGAAATGTCATTTTTACCCACTGCCATTATATAAATATTTTCCTTTAACACTTCTACCAGAACAGGAGTCTCTCATCATCACGTATGAGATGGGGGCAGTTCAACAATTATCCCTGGAAGAACTTCTTTCTGGTTCAATATTTAGACCAGGTTAGAAGCACACTGGAAAGTGCGTTCACATGACCCACTTTCAGTTACAACCTTTCTAACAATGGACTGAGGATTAGATGCAAACAGTTTTCCATTGAATACATGGTGCAAAAATTATAGGAAACCATGCTCCATTAGAATTAGCACTTTGAGACAGAGAGCTTGTAATTGAATATGTACAGTCTAAACATTCTTACCCCAGTCCTCTTAATAGATAAAGCCATATCTTAACAGACATCATTTAAACTTGATATGTGATGTTTCATGGAATTTCTTTAGCTAGTTCTTTGTATAACTGTGCAAACTGATTTTGCAAGAAATACAGTTTTCTTGAGTGATAAAAATACAGAGTCTTGATTTCCTATTCTGCTGCAATCACATCTGAAGTAATTTCTAATTCACAAATATTTAAAAAATAAAAAGTACTAAGAGAAAATCAATTATTGTAGCTTTGCATATATTATAAATATATAAATATATATTATAAATATATATATATAATGACACCAATTTATACCAGTTGAGGATCAGACCCAATACCTACAAAGTGAGTTAAAATATTAAACAGTGTTCCTTCACTTTGTGGTTGTCCAACAAACCTATGTATTTTGTGATTATCTGTCCAGCTAATTCCTGCATGAAACACTGGGCAATGTAACATTTTGTTTTGCAAGTAATACTATGCAAAATAATAAGTGAACTGAATATTTTTCTGTGTATTTAGATACACTTATTGTATGTGGGGCTTTTTATTATTACTGCAAGTGTGCTGCATGATGATGTTACAAAAAACCTTGTTGAAGGTGGAAAGAAGCAGAATTGAGGTTACTGTGGGCGTAACCCCAAAAATCATGAGTGCAACTGAAATATCATTTGTGAAATTTCAATAAAAATAAAATTTTTTGTTTGTTTGATTATGTTATCTGCATTAAATCCAGCCATTAAAAAGTGCCCTCTTTTGTAAATGATGCTGTCTGCTAGAGAGGACCTATATATAAACTAAACCTAAAATTGTAACTTGCTGTAAGAAACTTTTATTTTGACAGTGTTAAAGCTCAATTTTTCACCCACATTTTAGTGTTAGAATGATGTTCAAAGTTGAACTGATGATTTCCAAAACATAAAGTTATAGTGTCTATGTGCAAAAGAGAGACAGTTACCCATTTTTAAAATAAGGAAAATTGCCCTGTATGGTAGTTGAACGAATGTAAAGTTGGATGTTTGTGGAGTGAATGATTTTGTTTCAATTTTTATACTATGGTTGCATTTCTAGATTATTTTAAAAAAAAATTAAATTAGTTTTAAGATATGTCCAATTGGCGCATGTAGGAATACCAGCTATTTAAAGCTGAACAAAACAAAATTCATAACAATCATATTGCACGAGTACCAGTTTTAGGGTATTTTTTTGTTTTCATCAACAAGAGGATGCTTTTGAACTTTTTTTTTCTTTTAGCCACCAAATGTGGAGGAACTTGTCAGTTGGTATGTGTAGGTGTGGGTGTATGCATGACAGAGTAACTGTCTATCCACCTAGGGACCACATCTGAAACTGGTCCCAGAATCCGCCTTAAGTTAAATAATTTTTCTGTTTACAAGATCACTCACAAATAACTGTTATTTAAATCCTGAGAAGTCGTTAGTTTTACCTAAAAATTTGTTTAAAGTTAAATAGGAAAAAAAGCTCTGTTAGCCTGAAATGTATTGGAATGTTTCATGTAAATATATCATGAAGTTTGGCTATTGCCTAACCACCTACAATTTTGGAATGCAGCCTCATAAATGTCATGAGAACTGCCGTATAAATATTAGCTTTGGTTTGAAAGTGATTTGATCCTCCCTGTACAAGCCATATGGTTGGAAAACAACTTACTGTTTATTGGCATTGAGATTGGTAATCACCTGTTATTTTGAGACTGATAGCAAAACAAAGTGGGAACATAACAGTCTAGATGTATTTGTGAAGTTGAGGGAGAGAAGTTATATAGTGTGGTATATGGGGACTATAATTAGGAGTAACGGAATGAAATTAAGAATAGGAACATTTAGTCTGAAACCAGGAGAAACATCTTGGCAGTCATTTATATTAGGCTGTGGAATAGCTTTAAGAATTGGTAAAAACTTCTTTGCTCTTAAATTATTCCTGGTCAAAGCACTAGGATGCTGTGAGGGACAGTCCTGCATCAGCAAGCTGGTAGACTGGATGATCTAAGAGGGTTTTTCCATCACTAATTTGTATGATTCTATGATAATCTACCTCTGAACCAGCAGGAACACCTCTCTAAAAGATTTGTACTTGTGACAGATGGGGTGACACATAGTAGTAGATGAATACTATATGGGACGATTGTGATCCCACACACCTGAAAACAGCCACCCTTTTGGTCTTTTAACATATTCTCAAACAATGTTGCTAATTTCAGTAATGGTGAAAATGGTGAAATACTGAAATAAGGATAAGAATAGTCTAAAATACCAAAACATCGCCCATCTTAAATATTTTCTGTTAGAAATACTCATTTGTGAAAATGAGATGCATTACTGGAATTTTTATTCCAATTTTATTCTATTTTATCCCACAGTAGATAAATATCAAATTGTCTTGAGATATCAAATTTCTTCCTGGTGAAACTTCCACTAGCACTGTGAGATCCTTGAGCATTTTGCTTAAGTAAATGTCCTCTTCACTTAGTTAAAACCCAAAATAATTACTCTTCCTCATTAGTCACTATAATTCAATTTCAGTTTTGATTGCACTATATTATATAATGGAAGATACAGAGGGAGATGAACAGTAAGGTTCAATTCCACTTTTTTTCATGCCCTATATACTAAAATGCAAAATTCACCCACAAAAATAAATTTTGTATGGAAAAAGAAACACTTTACTTCTATTTTTTCCCAGGAAGAGTCTTGCTAGCAAAAGGATCATCATCATCACAGAACAGAAAAAAGGTCTCCACAAGACAGACAGTCATGAAGGAGGGACTCTTTCAAAATGTTTGTATCTTGGATAAGAGAAGGATAAGCATATGGCTTTTTGGATGCTTTTCTGAATTATCCCTGAATTGTGGATCTTTTGATATGGGCCCAAAATTAGTCTTAAAACAAAACCTTAGGCTTACTCTCATGAGCAAACCCACTGAGTTTAATAGGACTATTCAAATGAATACAAGTACCTATGCACAATATGCATAAGTGTTTTCAGGATCAAATTTTTAGAGAGAATATGATTTTCATATTAATTTATAAATCATGCAGGTGCTTTTGAAAATATTATCTTCCCAGCCTAAATGATTTAATCTGCAGGGTAAATTTAGTCTGTGGCTGGCATAATTCTAACTATTTTAGGGTTGTTAATTTTTTCATGCTGTGGAACAAAGAAGATAGGCTGAGATTTTCAAAAGTACCCAAGGGAGGTGCCCATCAAAACCCAGCAATATTTGAGTGACATTTGGAGCTAGTTCTCGGACCTGCTGAAATCAACAGAAGTTTTAATGAAAACAAGATTAGACTCCTAATATTTTGAAAATAAATAAATTTTGCAATTACCACCAAATTTGTAATTTTAAAACCCCAGCCTCCATTTGATTTTTATATGCATTACAAAATATCAGACATAATATAATACACACTCCAATAAAACATGTTCAATGTATAGTTCATTTGAGTAATACCATTAGTATAATAAAAAACACTATTCTAGGGAGTATCTGTTGTTCCTTTAAAGCTATAACTTTTCCTATAAGTTTTAAGTCCACAGAGATGATAGTATGATAGATTTATAAACTAGCAGAAATAAATTCCCAAGAATCTTTTCTCTCTTACTGAAGAACAGAGATTAGAACAAGATTATACCAGTTTAGAAAATCTTATGGGGATAGTACATGGCTAAATCCTCTGTTATAATGGGAGTAAAATCCAGTCCTAAAACATAAAAGTTAGCAGGAAGTCTGTTGGGGCCAGGTACTTTCCTTGCCCACAGTGATGGAATAGCTAGCATAATCTTTTCTTGAGAAATATTATTCTCTAGCGAAGTAGCTTCCTTTTTTGAAATCATATATCACTAGGAATCAGCAAGGCACAGTGGTCATAGGATTTGCTTTCTTCACTACCATTCATATGGTTTCATATAAAATTTGAGAAATCTATTAATAGTTTGATGGCCCACTGATACAAAAGCTTTTAATGTGTGGTTGGTTTTTTTTAATGCCCTACACTGTTCTGCTTTTCAACTGCCACAGAAGGATTTTGTTGGCTTTCTCCTCCTATTCATGTACCTTGTTTTTAGTTGAAGGATACAACTTTTTTTTGCAGCTCTTCTGAGACTTCTTTGTGCATTTTGTAAAGAATTAACAGTGCCTGAAGCATTTTAGGATTTCTGTGTATGATCAGCGCAAAGATTCCAAACATCACAGTTTTAATGGAAAAATAAGCAGTTGTCCTCTTTCAAGGCATTTACCCCATTGCATGATGCCGGTTGAAAAGCTATTTTACTGAATGACTTCAGCTTGCATTACAAAAAATACATATCTGATGCTTAATAACTCTTCTAAAGTGGCACCTTGTAAAAAAGTCATTGCTTTAGTCTAATGAATTGGAGTTGACAGCAATGAAGAGAGAGTAGGGAAGGTAATTCCCAGCACAGAGAACAGCATGGAAGAACAGAGAAGATAACTGTGGGAGAAGTGGGAAAATGGGGCATAGAGGCTAGCAGTGCTGGCAGAGCAGAGGGGCAGTTGAGGAGTTTAATGCAGAAAGAGTCAAGGATAAGTAGGACAAGGCAGAATTATGAAAGATCTTGAGGGAGAAAACACGAAGAATGTATTTGATGCAAAGAGGAACCAACGGAGGGAATCAAAGACAAATCCAGAACAACAGGCCAGACCTGTGTGTTGTGTGGCACGGAGAGGCCAGTGAGAAGGAAATAATAAGAATGTTATCTTGGATGAGAGTTTTAGTTGTGTAGACCTAGAGAAAAAGGGGGGTTGAAATTTTGGGCTTGATTCCGCGCTCCATGGAGTTGCCTTCAATGGGTTACAACAAGAAACAAGCCCCAGGGGTAGAGAGAAGCAGCAAGATTTAGGGCCTGTCTGGATGTGGGGGGGAAAAGGAATTCTCAGTTATCCAAAGCTAATCTAAAAGAAAACTTTTGCCTTTTTCAATAAAGCTGCTTTTTTTCTGTGAAATGAAAAGGGTCTTCAAAATTATGAAAGGTGCAGCGAAAACTGATTAGTCATTCCTTTTTACCTTCCCATATAATACATGAACAAAGGGGCATTAAATGAAATTAAAAGGCAATAAACTTATAACGAGTAAAATGAAATATTTTTTCCACATAGCGAAAGTCAATGAGTGTAATTTGCTGCTGAAGGGGGGCATTGGCATAATTCTGTGGCTGGATTTTAAAATGTGCTAATCATTTTATGACTATTAATGCTTCGAGCTGTGTAAGTTAAAAAATGATAACAGCTTTCACATCTCATGCTTTATAATCTAAATTATTGTCTATGGGAGTCAGGAAGGAATTTCCTTATCCCTGCCCATGTTCAATGCTGTATGGTTGGTTACGCATATTAAGTTCTTATTTTTTCCCGCCTTCTTCTTCTGAAGTATCAGGTAATGGCCACTTCTAAAGAAAGAAAACAAGACCACATCGAAGGCTGGTGTAATGCATTATGGCAATTTGTATGTGCTCTAAGAAGAAAATAGAGGATAGTGTTGCCTAGGAAATGGGAACTCTGCACCTCCTGTTATGGGGCTTAATCAGGAGACCTTATCTTCTTTATACCATCAAGTCAACAATAAGCCTCAGCTGTTTCCACACAGACTTAATATAGTAATTTTAAAACAAGATAGGAATTACTTAAATACATAGATACTATCTGAGTGCCTCTAGAGTATTTAAATATAGAAACAAAATTAGTATGCAAAAATATTTTATCATAATTTTCCACTGGCAGGCTAGCCATGAGGGTAAAGTTGTTTTGCTCAGTCTCTTGAATCACATCTTTCTATTCTGTTGTGAAGATTTGCTGATACATTTCCTTTCCCAACCCTAAATTCACACTGTCAATATAGCCTTGTAGAAAGAAAGAGGAAAATGTACTTATATGTTTATTTACAAAAAAAACAGATTAGCAGAATGCCCAAGTTAGTCACTCTCAGGACACATGGGGGAAAAAAATCACTAGAGAACCTTTTTCCACATTTAATCCCAGATGGGAGTAGAATGGCTACTCCACCACTCCACATGCACAAACCAGCCCTAAAGTCAATTGATCTAGCAAAAGGAAGAGGATCCTCGTGTGCCCTAGGGCAGTGATGAGCTGCCAAAATTGTAACAACCGGTTTCCTATAAAAAGTTCTGATTCAAGGGAGGGGAGGGGAGGAGAGGCCGGGGCAGGCGGAGACATACTTGTGGGGCCGGAGGCCCCTGCAGGGCCTGGGGCAAATTGCCCCCCCAGCAGCCCTAGAGCTTGCAGCCCCCTCCCCCCTTACCTTGCTGGCAGCTCAAAGCAACTCCAGAGCTCAGCTGAGCTGCCCATGCTGCAGTTGGGGGGAACGGGGAAAGGGCTGGGGGAGCCTCAGTGTCCCCAGCTGGGAATCCTGGGAGCAACAGGAGGGTCCGGCCCACGGACCGGAGTTCTTTGCCCACTCCATGGCTCTTTAACAACCGGTTCTCCATGGAGGTCTAATTTTAGCAACCGGTTCTTGGGAACCTGTGGGAACCTGCACCAGCTCACCACTGCCCTAGGGTCACAATAACAGCATCTATATACTCCATCATTACTGTCAGCATAGTAGAGTGTCCCTTTCCCTCAGCATTCTCTGGTTTCTGCAAAGCTGTCTAGTGGAAGCCAGTGTTAATCATTGCACCTTTCAAGCTATTTTAATTTACCCCTGAGATCAGCCCAGTAGATAAACAGGCTAGGAATGATAAGAGGTGCAAAAGCCACCTTGGCACCCTTCCTTTGACTAGTGTCAAACACTTTTCAGCTGATCACGATGATCAGGAGTTCAGATTTCATGAACTGCTGCCATTATGACTGCCTTAACTCTGGGACTGGTGGTTGTGTGCAAACCTACTGAATGGATACAATGAGAAAAACGGCAGGAGGCGATGAATTACCAGTGTCACATCTAGCAGAGTTTGTACCCCAGGGAAATAGGCTTGGCACCTATGATTTTTTCCCCCTCCATTTTGCATAAATTCCTACTTTTGTTAACCAAATATTGTGTGCACATAGTCAACAAACAGGATTGCTGTCAAGCAGACAAACTCTAAACCTTGACATAATGGTTAACAGTTCCCAAGGCTAGATTTGATGAATGGCCTTCATGCTTATTCCCATTCTCTTAGGGCAAGTCAGCCCATAAAGCTTTGCAGTCATCCTCGAGCTCAGGTTTCAAATAGCCATGCACATGTGATGGAGGCCCATTTGTTGTGCTACTAAAGGCACAAATAAATGTATGTATCAGTTGAACCACAGCTTGACAAATTAATAGAATAATTAATATTTTCTCTTTGTTCTTGTGACTTGACAGATTTACATTTATGCACTGAGTAATCTCTTCGTACCAAGAGATGTCAGAGTTATTTTCAGCCAGTGGGCCTGATTACATGAAGATAGCACCTCCCAGCACTCACCTACAATAGGGCAAGAGAATCTAGAGATTCATAGAATCCTGCCAGGCACCAAAGAAAGCTGATGAGAGGATGTGCTAAATGAATGCATTCTTTTTCAACGACAGTGGCCATACCCCTTTCCTGATACCCTCATCCACTTTTTTCAGGCTGCACTGGCCACCCAGCAGATAGAGAGTTACAGCTGTTTCCCTGACTGCAGTTTGTCCCCTGGCTGACATTCAGTCTTGGATACTTCCACCAGGGTCTCTGATAGCTTCCTCCTTAGAGCCTCTAAGCTTGCATGTAACCCTCTAAGTTTAAAGAACTCACAGCTAAGACACTCAGTAGAAATTCTTTGCAGGCGAGTAACTGGACTTTTAAGTACATGACAAGCAGGAAGCCTACCAAATGGTCAGTCGGCCCACGGGATGATCAAAGTGGTAAAGAAGTATTTGAGGAAGACAAGGCCATTGTAGAGAAATGAATGAATTCTTTGTATCAGTCTTCACTCCTGAGGATATAGGGGAGGTCCCAACACCTGAGCCATTCTTTTTAGTTGACAAATCTGAGCAACTGTCCTAGACTGAGGTGTCAGTAGAGGTGGTTTTGGAACAAACGGATAAATTAAATGGTACAGTAATAAGTCACCAGGACCAGATGGTATTCACCCCAGAGTTCTGAAGGAATTCAAATATGAAATTGCAGAACTACTAACTGTGTTATATAATCTATCACTTAAATCAACCCCTGTAACCAGTTGACAGGGAGTTGCCAATATAATGTCTATTTTTATAAGATATTCCTGAGCCAACCCTGGCAATTACAGGCTGGTAAACCTAATTTCAGTACCAGGCAAATTGATTGCAACTATGGCAAAGAACAAAACAGAATGCTCACACATAGGTGAATATGATATACTGAGGAAGAGTCACCATAGCTTTTATAAGGAGAAATCATGCCTCATCAATCAATTAAAATTCTTTCAAGGAGTCAACAGACATGTGGACAAGGGTGATCCAATTGATAAAGAGTGCTTGGGTTTTCAGAAAGCCTTTGACAATGTCCCTCACTAAAGGCTTTTAAGCAAAATAAGCAGTCATCGGGTAAGAGGGAAGGTCCTCTCATGGATCAGTGTCTGGTTAAGAGATTGGAAACAAAGGAGAGGAATAAATGGCCAGTTTTCAGAATGGAGAGAAGTACTGGAATCTGTGCTGTCCTACATATTCATAAATGATCTTGAAAGGGATTGAACTAGGGTGGATAAATATCAGAGATTAAAAAAAAAATCAGATTTTTTATTTACATCGGATTTTTTTGATAAAATGCTTTTTTTGGGGAAAAAACCTATATAAAGATAGTTTTAATTAAGATTACAGCTCAAAGATATCTCATCATGGAATAGAGATTATAAATTCTAATTCTTTAGTATATGACAATATATTCATATAAGTTTTTAAGAAAAGTTTTGTAACTGAGTTCCAATAGTTCATGGATTAGGAACACAATTTTATGAGGTTCCAGGGGCTTCTGTATAGATTATTTAGGTTAATCTTTCTATTTACCAAATGGGTCTCAGTGCTCAGTCTAGAAGATACTGTCAGTTTTGCAGTTCTCAAACTGTGAATTTGTGTCTCCAGAGATAACTTGGAAGAAATTAAATCCTCACTCTCAGGTTGGAAGCAACAAAACAATGCAGTTGGCTATGCTATTGCAATCTCTCTATTTAGCATTGGTGGTTCGTGAGTATAAAAAGAAAAGAAAAAAAAGGAGGTTGCAGGTGGGTCTACCCCCGGTCGTAGCAGGACTGGGTAATAGAGGAGTTAGGGGAAAAAGGGAAGAGACGTGTACCTGACACCTAGGAAAAATTAAATGGCAGCTTAAACCCTCTCTTTCTTTCCCTGCTTCCACACATGCTTGTTAACAGCAAAAATGGTTTTAAATAAATAAATAAGTAAAAAACCATAGCGGTGAGAAAAAACAGACTTCAACCCTATTGTCCCTCTGCAAATTTGTGTACACAGAGTCAATCCCTTACCTCTTTCTAAAAGTGCAAAGTTTCAAAAAGTAACATGAATAGAAGATTGTTGGGGGTGGAACAGATCTGGGCAAGGAGAAGAAGTCAGGAGAGAAATGTGAGAAGGGAGGGGCAGGCAGTAGAAACAAAAGTGTAACAGTTTGAGCAGCATATTCCAGAAGTCTTGAGGTCTGAGTATAGCTTTCATTGACATGAGATCTACCATTCTCTCACTAGAAGGGGAAAACCTATTATGGCAGCAGGCCGCAAAAGAGACCCAGTTTGGGAATATTTTAATCAAGTTCTTCTACTTGTGGGTAAGACAGGCATGCATGCAAAATGCAAACAGTGCAACAAAGAAATACAAGGCCTGGTTTCCCGAATGAAATAACATCGTGATAAGTGTTCCTTCTCAGGAGAAAGCTGCATTGAAGTCGAAGATGATGAAAGGAACATGTCTAAACATGCAGGATCTTCAGGTTGGTAAACTTTTTTATTTCATACTTCTTTCTTAAGGACTGACTGTCTTCCTTCTGGAGTATTCTTGAATTCTCATGTTTGAGCAAAAAATATAGTTGTTACTCTATGGTAATGATGCAATTGTGATAAAAAATAAATAGCTGAAATAGGCAGATCTTCCTTTTACAATTTCACCTTTAAAGTAGTACTGAGTGTCAGTGAATGCAATGAGTAATTCTAAATGAGCAGTATGGTAATAATAATTAAGTAACTGCATTGACTTATTTTGTTTAGGAGAATCCATCCTCAACATACAGGATTCTGAAGACTATCCACCTTCAAGATCACCATCATTTTCTATAGTTTCGGAGTTATCTGCCAATGATAGTGTTTCAGTATGGCACATAGCCACAGTATATCACCTGTAGCAAAAAGAAAAAAAAATCTCCATCATCCAGAAACAACCATAGATAAGTTTGTGATAAGAACCAGCAGATTACAAAAAGAGTTAATTGATGAAAAAAATTGCCCGGTTTGTTTATGCAAAAAAATCTCCTTTCCATATGATTGAGAACTCACACTTCATTAACATTGTTCGGTCATTAAGACCAGGATACAGTCCACCCAACAGAGCAGATGTAACAGGCAAATTGCTGGATAAAGTGTATGAAAGAGAAATTGAGCAGTGTGCAAAAGGTCTAGAGGGTGAAATTGTTAACCTGAGTCTTGATGGGTGGAGCAATGTCCACAATGATCCTGTTGTATGTGCTTGTGTGACAACAGAAGAAGGGAATGTCTTCCTTACAGAAACAATTGATACATCAGGAAATGCACGCACAGCAGAATACTTACAAGAAGCAGCAGTAAAAAAAAATTCAAATGTCTGGTACACAGCCTGGTCACAGACAATGCTGCAAATATATCCAAGATGAGAAGAAATTTAGAAGAGAGACCCAAGCTAATAACATATGGTTGCAGTGCTCATTTGATGCATCTCCTAGCCAAAGCCTTCAGTGTTCCAGAAATAAAGGCTAATGTTTTTGAAATTGCAAAATACTTCTGTAACAACCACTTTGCAGCAGCTGCTCTGAAAAAAGTGGGAGGAACCAAGCTAACTCTCCCTCAAGTCATGCGATGGAACTCAGTAGTTGACTGTTTTGAGCACTATATCAAGAACTGGCCTAATCTGATGAGTTTGTGAACAAAATAATGAAAATATTGCATTTTACTATGTTAGTTAAAAACAATTTTAACAAAAACAAACCTGATTTTTAAAAAACTTGAATGTTTAACTGAATTCAACAATTGTTTTATTAAAATATTATGTTTGTCATTGAAAAAAAAATCCAGAATACATAACATTATTGTTTTAGTTAAATAAAACAATTTAAATGTCTGTCTGATGATGTTCTCTGCCTAATACAGTATGGCAAGAAAATCCTCCAAATATTAATGATTAATCTCTTGAATTGGAGATAGTTCACCTCTCAATGATTTCATAAATATCTGCTTCAATTACCTGTGTTAAATGAAATAACCAAACAATCATTCATTTTCTGATATAACTGTAAAACTAATCCGAACTTTTTTCAAAATAAATCACTTTAAAAATGTATAGTGTGTACCTTCTAAAAATGAAACCTACATCTATCTCTGAGTTGTGAAGAATATGTATTAAGGTTATAACAACCAACAAGAATGCACTTTTATGTAGAAATCAATGATTAAATCGAGTCTTCCGGACTTGATTTAATCCACCCTGGACTGAACAGTGAGGTGACAACATTTTCAGACCATACAAAATTACTCAGGATACATCCAAAGCAGACTGCGAAGAGTTATAAAGGGATCTCACAAAACTGAGTGACTGGGAAACAAAATGGCAGATGAAATTCAACATTGATAACTGCAATGTAATTCACATTAGAAAAAATAATCCCAGTACTACATACCAAATGATGTGATGTAAATTAGCTGTTAGCACTCAAGAAGGAGATCTTAGAGTCATTGTGGATAGTTGTCTGAAACATCCGCTTAATGTGCAGCAGCAGTCAGAAAAGCTAATAGAATGTTAGGAACCATTAGAAAAGGGATAGATAGATAATAAAACAGGAAATATAAGAATGCCTCTATATAAATCCATGATATGTTCGCACCTTGAATACTGCTTGCAGTTCTGGTTAAAAAAAAGATACATTAGAATTGAAAAAAGGCAACAAATGATTAGGCAAACAGAACAGCTGCCATATCAGAGAAGTTTAAAAAGACTGGGACTATTCAGTTTAGAAAAAAGAGACAAGTAAGAGGGGATATGTTAGAGGTCACTAAAATAATGAATGGTGTTAAAGAAAGTTAATAGGGAAGTATTATTTACCCCTTCACATAACAAAAGAACTAGGGGGTCACCCAATGAAATTAACAGGCAGCAGGTTTAAAACAAACATAAGAAAGTATTTCTACAGAGAACACTGTCAACCTGGGGAAACTTATTGCTATGAGATGTTGTGAAGGCTCAAGAAAGAATTAGATAAGTTCATAGAGGATTGGTCAATCAATGGTCATTAACTAAGAATGTCAGGGATTCAACCCATGCTCCTGATATCCCTAAACCTCCAAGTGCCAGAAGCTGGGAGTGGACGATAGGGGATGGATCACTTGAAATTGCCTTCTTCTGTTCATTCCCTCTGAAGCATCAGGCTCTGGTCACTCTCAGAGACAGGATATTGGGATAGTTGGACCATTGGTCTGGCCCAATATGGCCGTTCTTATGTTCTTAACTAGGACTCACTTTGCATAGGCAGAAGAGCCCAGTTTAGGATTTCTTTCTGGCTGCCACTAATAAATTATTCTTAAGGATTAAGCAGTACCACTTTCACTTCATTACCTAATGCTTTTTACCTTGCTCTGGTAGTCACAGATAAGCCCCAGATGAATATGTTTGGACTATGTTAAATAGTCTCTAGTTATATTTATGAGATTTGGAAAGGATTCATCTAGGTTATAATCGGGATCAGATAAGCGGAGGATAGCATTACAGATGAAAAGTTGTAATGCTATCCTTGTAACTCAAGTTTCCTGCTTTGACTATAGAAAATCTAAGTCCTTTCTTTGACATAAACATCAGTCAGTTGGTCATATTTCATGTGCAAAATTATCTTAGGGGAATTTCTTACATTTTTATTTTATTTTAATGTAAATCTTGAGTTCCCATTATTAATCTTAATTATTATGCAACTCAGATAATAGAGATTAAAACAAAAGTAATTAACAATGATGCCAGATCTTCATTATTAATATTGAACTTCAAAGACCTCCAGCAATCTATATCAACAGCACTGATAAAACATAACTGTCAACTGGTAAGATTTTTTTTTTAACCCTACATGGTTGGGAGTGAGTGAAAAATATTAGAATAAGCTGAATAACAATAGATTGGTGTTCTCAACCTTTTCCATATCACATCTCCTTTCCCATATGCATCCTCCCCACCCACAGAATCTGACTCCCACCTAGTTAGAATCTAAGCAGGGCCCTTGCCACATTTAGCTATATGAGAAACACAGGATGGGCTTGACATCCTGACTGCTGTTTGTGATCTCTCTGGAGTTCACCCACTGATTTCAATGAAAGCAAGCTAGGCCAATGTTAAGCACTTTTGAAAATCCTACCTTTCAGTTTTTAGGCACTGGAGAACCTTTTGGGGAAGGCAGACTGTATACAAAAGATATAAGTTCCACCTTAACCATAGCAGAACCAGATTGTTGGAACAGAATATTAACTAGTATTCAGAGGAATTATTTAAACTAAGAGCTGAGGGAAGCTGAGGGATGGATGAAGATCACTCAGGTCACCTGTCATGAATGAAAATGTAAAAGGTTTTCATTAATCTAAAAGATCTTCATGGATTTTACACTGCAGATGGACAAGAGTACTTTGTATTTGTATCCAGAACTATCCCCACAGTAAGGCTGTGACCAAAGAGAAGTACTCTTTGAATACTGGCTGTTTCGCCCAAAATTTCAGAATGTAAAAGTTAGGGTGAATTTTATTCTCATGTAAATATTAGGATACATGTTATTCTGATCTAAAAGGCAGTTTCATGGTAGTTCACATGATAAAATAACAATTTCATGTTTGTTCAGTCTCTTTTCATAGAAGAAAGCTTGTGACTAAGATGGTAAAGGAGAGAAAGAGGCATATTCTTGGAAAAAAATGAAAATAAAACACTCCCTCCGCCCCCTGCAAGAGATTAGTCTTTCCAAAGAGATGCTAAAAAAGTGCTCTGATGAGACAGTATGTCCATTGGATTTCATAGAGTTGTTCAGCATTGGCCAAACTCTGCTTCCACTGACGACAAAACCCGTAGTGACTTCAGTGTGGACAGAGTTAGGCCAATGTTAAGTGCTTTTGTAAATCCCTCCCCATACATACATGTACCTCATATGAAGACACAATTATGTACTTGGGTGCCTAAGAAACATCAGTTGTGCCTGTGGTTATTTGAATGCAGAAATTTCAATGCCCAAAGAGAGATTGATGGGAGGCTCAGTTCAAAATCAGGCTCATTGCTTCTCATTCAATAACTGTGAGGTGTTCATGGACAGCATGTACATACATACACACAATGTGAAATTAGTGTTTTCATGCAGGTTCCAGATTAAAAAAATAAGAGGTATGATGGCCCACAGTACTTCCAAACCCCTCACCAGTTATTACCTGTGGTAAAGCTGAGATTTTCATCAAGCAAACCACACACACAAGTGATAAATGAATATGCAAGTCAAACCATTGGCAATTTCCCACAAAATACAGGCTTGGCCCATCCAAATAAAATCTGGCGTTTGTCATCATTTAACTTTGTTGTTCTTGTGTAATTAATGAAATACAATCAACTACTGTGGTTTTTAAACTACCAGTAAGTGATAATCTTTACATATGACAATAAGTGAATATATATTATTGTGTGAAAATAACAAAGGCTTGAATGACCCAAGGTATTTTTTTCAATGGATCCTTTGAAATAGCTAAATGTTACCTCACATGTTACAATAATATATGCATCACTGTCCCTCAGATGGCTCCTGGGCCTACTATTGCTATTCTGCTTGTGTCACTCTGCATGTTAATAAGACCTCATAAAATAATAATCACCCTTAAGAGATTAAACTAAAAAAACTGCTCTTTTCATGAGAAGTCGAGTTCATAGACTAGGTTAATCTGGTTTTGCCAGACTGTTAAAATCAGATGATACTTGCAAATATATTACTTGAATTTAACGCCCTTTCAGTTTTCATCACTGTAGTTCTTCAGCCCTCAGCAGTAAAAAAAGAAAAATTAGAATTGGAAATAGCTAAAACTGATGTTTTAAAAATATTTTAAAAAAATCCAATTATGAACTAATCAAAGAGGGATTAAACTGCCAAGCAGTCTCAGGCAAATCCAGGTACATCTGAACACCAGGGAGATGAACTCAGGTTCTGTGAATTTATTCAGGTACCAGTAAACCTGATCTTGCCTTCTTTACTCCAGCAAAACACCTAGAAAGACAGGATTTAAATCCTATGGAATAGGAGCTGATTGAACTATACATTACAAATATTGGGCAAGATTTTCAGGAGTGACTAAGGAAATAAGCTGCGTAACTTCCATTGACTTTAGAAGATCATTGGGAGTCAAGAAGCTAGCTTGCTTAGGAGGATTTTGAAAAATCTCACTCTTAGCCACTTTTTTCACCAATTAAAGTTGTGAAAGAAAAAACTGGATACATGTGAATGAATTAATTATTCCTAAGATTTCCTGTGAATTAATCATGATGAATAATTTTCAACCCATTGTGTTTTTTTTTTTAAGAGGTAGAGGAGAGGATGGTTTGGTGAATTGCTGATGTTGCATATTTGTTGTTCGTGCTATGTGATTGGTCAGAATAATGAACAAACTTTCATACACTTTTTCAGAACTATAGTAATTCAGACTTAAATTCAGGAAACTTTTGAGACTTGCTATCATTTTCAGAAAATACCTGGAAGTTACTGAAATATATGTGACATTATCTGAGCCAAGCAATCACAGCAAACTGAACTCAGTGCTCTTGTTTTCAAAAATATTGTTTTGCTCTGCTGTGGATAATGAAGTACCACAACCATTCAGAAGAAATTTTTTTTCCCTTTGAAAAATGCAGATGCCGGTTGACTGAAAAATGTCATGAATTCACATCAATTTTGGACAAAATGAAAAAGAGAAAAAAGATCAGATATGTGAAAACAAATAAAACCAACATTATCTAAATGAAGCATTTTTATTTTTGGGGCTAGATTCACAAAGGAATTTAGGCACCATTTGCAAAATTGGAGGAAGTTGTGGTGGCCCCCACACTTATATCCAATAGTGCCCAGTGGTTAGGGCACTCATCTAGGACATGGAAGATCTAGGTCCAACTACCCACTTTGGAGCAGGAACTTGAACCCAGATCTCTACCTTCACCAGGTAAGTGCCCTAACCACTGGGTTATAGAATCACTCTCTTTTGCTGGCCCAATAACTACTCAAATTCTTTGTATAAAGTGGAACATCTTGAACAGGAAAAACTGAGAGCGACCCACCCCAGAATACCCTAAAACCTGGTGGTTAGGTCATTCATCTGGGATAAGGGAAACCTGGATTTAAGTCACTGCTCCAGAGAAGGAATTTAAACCTGGATCTGGTTCAACAGGAGGGGGTGAGCAACACCTCCTCCTATTTAGGTAGTTTTCTGAATCTAGTCTTTCATTTCCTTTTAGTAAAAATACACTAAATTAAATGTTTGTGTCAGGCCAAACAAATTCAATTTTGGTTTCACCTGAACAGCTATTTTCCTCCCAAGTTTTCAGAACTCCAACCAGTGCTAGTGACATTGTTATATATGTACCCTACAGTACTTTTAGCCAAAATTTCTGTACAATATGGCCTTGGATCCTGCATTACTTGGGCATTCAAAACTCTCATTTGAAAGAGATTTCGGTGTGCAAGGAAAGCAGGATCAGGATCTATATGTGAACAGTTGTGTGAATAGCTTTTTTTAAAATTATTTCATTTTATTTCAGTTAGCTGAACAACATAAATCTATGCATTTGATACTATTAATAACCACATAAGCTGCCTGGCAAATGGCAAGTTGTTCAGCATTTGGGAACTAGATGACCTTGAGAATTATACTTATTGAAGAGCTTCTGCCCAGCAGGGGCGGGGGGCTCAGGGCCCTGGCTCCTGAACATCTGAAGATTGTCATATGTGGCTTGGGGGGTCAGTAAGCTTGGCCACCCCATTATATGGCATCTGTCACCCACTCACTTTTCCCAGCCATCCCTTAAATTCATCATATAGAACCAAAATCTAAACGACAAAAACAACATACAGAAACCAGGTCAACCCTAAGATCTCTTCCAAAGTAAATATCCTTGTGGCTATTACTCACTGAAGCTAGGTTAGCAGACTCATGCTAGCCATGCACAAGCTAATGTGCTAAAATAGCAGTATGGAAGTTGCAGTACAGATGGAAGCTTGGACTAGCCAGGCGAGCTTGGACCAGGGGGTCGGGTAGCCTTTGTCTCAGGCAACTAGCTTGAGCCACTGCCCATGCTGCAACACCCACACTGCTATTTTTAGTGCACTAACTTGAACTGAGCTAGCACAAATCTGGCTACTTTGGCTGGGAAGCACACTCCCAGGTACAGTGTAGGTGTACCCGGTGAGGCTGTTTCTAATCTAGTTTCCTTCTGATGCTCAGGCAGAGTATATGTTATGCCACATGTTCAAGTAAAGGAGATTAAAGCTGCCTTATCTGAAAAGTCTGTAATGTGATTACTTAGGCTGTTGTGATAAAGCAATAATTCCTTCTAAAATTGTGTTCCGTGGGTCTAGACTATCGAATTCAAGAACATTCAGAAATGTTGATACTATTCAGTTACTGCTAAGGACCCTATATTGCTACAGTATTCGTAGTTTTTTAATTGGTACCTATAGCTACCTAAATGCAAATTTGCATGCATATGCTGTATTGTACAAATGAGCACCATGACCCAGTATACGCTAAAACTTGCAATGAACTGCAGTCTGCATCTGATGGCTGGATTAGCTACTGTTCATAACCTGCTGTCTGATGTCTCTTCTTTTATTTCCCACTCCTGCCCTTTTTTATTTAATGCTCCCTTCTCTTGAATCATCGCAATGACTTTAAAATGTCTTTAAAAAGCAATCCTTTACAATACAGTCTAATTCATAGTCTTCTTAGGCACCGCCCCAAGGTGCCACTACACTAAGAGGGATTAGCCATGAGCTCAGCAGGAGGCAGAATTTCAAAGAAAGACTCTGTTCTTAACTAGAGCAGTGCAAATCCTCCAAGTGTCAGTTTGTGGTAAATTTTGTGAACAGGGCTTAGAGGCAAATGCAGTTTCTGGGGGAATCCCCTTTTCCTTCCACCCATGCACCCCTTTTCAAGCCCAACTGACTCTTTTCCCAGACAAGCCCCAGGATTCTTCATGGTCCCTGAGGACTCCCAGTTCCTGGCCCCTACAAATAGATGGCTCCATCTCCAAGTCTGTGCAGTGGATTGAGAATTTTGTAGCTGGGCAAAAATCCTCTATCCATATTAGGAAATGATTCAAACCCCCAAATTAGGATACATATGAGTGGGTTGGAAGTTAAATGCAAATGTTGCATGTGATTTTATTCCTAGGCAATACTAAAAAGGTTAACATAGGAACATGGGCTATAATGCAACCCAAGGGCTGCTCAGATGTATTTCTCAATGAAATGTTGAAGTTCTAAAGTAAAACCAATACTTCAGAGAACCCTGCCAAATGCTGCTGGGCAAACTCTGAGGTGTTCAGCAGTGAAAGGGATAATGGATTTTCAAAAACATTTAGACAAGGAGCTCTCCTACCTTAAAAACAGAGAGAGTTCTGAATAAAGTAGCGTAGTTACTGATAGAACTAAAGGCTGAATTTTGGAGTAGAGAGCAACTGAGAGCGAGTGGATCTGAGAGACCTGGAAAGGGTTTAGGGGACATGCAGGTTTAATGAAGGAGGAGGTGAGAGACCAGATAGAACTGTGTAAAGCTCAAACATTTTTAAATCTATGGCCCACATTCAATGGACTTAAATGAGGGACGAATTTAGCCCAATGCATTATTGAACTGGGACTTAATATAAATTGAACAGCACAAGAGTGGTATGATCTCATATTTTAGTTATATTTGGGAGTTTGGTTAATTCATTTTAGATTCTTTAAGTGGATGCTGATCATTTTCAGGAGGCAGAGGTTAAAAAGTATGGTACCAATGAAGTATGTGGAATACAAATGCATGGATAAGTATTGCTGCATTGACTTGTGCAAGAGGGCATATTAGTCTACTTTTTATAAAAAGGAGTGGGTTTGGATAAAACAAGTACAAACATTTGCCTTTAACTAGTTGTTGTCATTAGTAACTGTGCAAATATCAACCTTTTACACACTGGTATCTGAGATACTGCAACTATTTTGAAATGAGGGGAAAGGATAGGTGCACAAACATCTCTAAAAGAGGCGCTGATAGGGGAATGTAAGTCAGGAAAAAAAAACATGGGTAGAGGTGATATGGCTGAAGGGATAGGATCCCTGTCTCAGTGAATTATTATATTCTCAAATTGGAAGGACCTAAGTCAGGATAAAGGTGACCATATGGAGGCCCCAAGTCTTGCAGAATCTCTCACTCAATTCTCTTATCCTAGGTAGTCACTGCCATAGGAAGGGTGCTGTTGAAGTGAAGTGGAAGTTCAGAACCACCTTTTCTGCAAAAGAGAGAGAGAGAATTGTGCAGTACCAGCTCTGGGATTGTAAGGGACTCCTCTCAACATCTGAGAGTCCTACAAGTAGGTAGCACAGGAGAAGTCTAAGTGCAGAACATGTACTAAATTCCAAAATATTTTGATTATAGGACAACTGCACACATGGAAGAATGAAATTACTGAGACTTGACCACATTTCGAACATCATGAGAGCAGGGTTGAATAGATCCTTTCCAGAATAAAGGGTGAGTAATAGATTCCATGTATTGGGACAGTTGCTTGTAACTACAGATGGAAGCAACAGAGGGATATTTCAGATTTCTTCTTCTAATTGTATTTAGTTAAAGTTTGCCCAAAGTCTCAGACTGGAGCACAAGGTTAGGAACACATCATTCTGCATGCCTTAATGAGTACACCACATATAGTAAAAAGCAGATATGGGGGCTTCATGAAGCAAAGGACATAGGATGGGAGGGTCCCAAGGAAATAACTGGGCTGTGAATACTTGTAAAAATCCAGTTATAGAACACTTACATAAAAATCTTATATACTCAACACTTGTTCCAGCTTCATAAAAAACAACAACAAAATACCCATCCTCCTCCTGAGGTCTTTATCCTCTCATCCTGCTCTGTTTATATGAGAGAGGACTTTATTGTCCAGTGTTGTCAATCCAGTATTTTTCATGAATATTTACTTCAAAATATATATATTAAAAAAATTAAGGGCCAGTGTGCAGCCTCGACACTCCCACAAAACTTTTCTGTAACAGTGTAATTCTGGTCTCTGAGATTAGTAATTGAGATAACTTGTCCTATGTTTTTCCTTCTTTGAATTCTAAGATATTTAACCAACAGAGCATGAATGAGATCAAAGCAACTCAGTAGGCCAAATACTACAATATCTCAAATTTTGTGTACTTCACTAGAATTCTCTAAATTTTCTAAGTTGTAGCTATTATGTATGTGTTTGTGTACCCATTGGACATACATTCACATAAAATGCATTTTATTAAGCGTCCTCACATGTACTGTAATTCACTTTAAGATCTTATAAATGTGCTAATCATTATTTTAGAAAGAAGTACGCAGATGTGGATGCTGTTTATGACACTAGACAGAGAAAAAACCTAATTTAACTGGTCAGAAAATTGCTTCGACTTCTAAATACATTATGCTGCAGTGGCATTTAAAATATTCGCTGACTGAATTGCATAAACCCGCCAATCATCAGTGTAGAAGTATCTGGGCAGACATATGCACAGAACCCTGACAAGTACCCTTTTGGGAGGGATGGAAGAGAGTTGGCCTCAGTAGCAGGAGTATTCTATGCAGGATGTAAGCATTGAAGCGGGATTAATCCCATTTGCTTCTGAGCAGGAAAAGCTGGGAAGCAAGTGTTCACTCTGAGCTAACTTTGATTCACTGTATGACAAGAGGCAAGTTACTTAAGCCTATATTTTCAAAAACGTCCATCTAGTTTTGGGTGCCCACCTTGAAATTCCTCTTTTCTGATCCTCAAAAATGCTGAGCACCCATAACTCCAGCTGAGTACGACAGGAGCTACAGATGCTCAGGACTAGAGCTAGATAGGAATTTTCCAAACCTTTTTCATTCATCATAATGCCAGCTCATCAAAACTAAAACTACTTGTAGGAAAGGATGTTTTTGATGAGTCTACTGATTTGTAAATTTTTGGAAAAAGTTTTTCAACTGGAGTTTTCTGCTCTTCTTGTGCATACATATTCCCTTTGGTGTATGTTAAGTCCCAACATAGGCCTTGTCTACACTACAAAGTTTTGTCGGCAATAGCTGCCTTTTGCCAACAAAGCAGTGGAGGTATACACACTACAAAACTACTTTTGGCAGCAAAACTGCTGTTTTGCCAACAAAATAAAACCACCAGTATCCCACAATGCTTGCTATGACTGCTCTGCTCACTGTTTTGATCTCTGCTGCCCTGCAGGCATGTGCCCCTTCCCTTTCAGAGCTCCAGGAAGTAACTGACAGATCAGCCATGCTGCTCCCTTTGGGGAACAAAGAGCAAATCACTGGAATGCTCCTGTTCTGCCCTGTACTAGGAACACAGCGGCAGGCAGACTGCTGTGCTGCTTTGACATTCCTCAGCATGGAGAGCTGCTCAGGATGCCATCCAGGCAGCTGAAGAGGCTGTGAGAGAATTCAGAGGGAATCACAGAACCACAGGCAGGCAGAGTGGGTCAGGGGCTGACATGGGAGATCTCTTGCCTCAGGATAGGTCAGTCAGCATGTTGTCTGCCCCACCCCAGACACACCACTCTCCTCTCCCTCCCTCCCACACACTTCAGTTGAAAAGCAGCTGACAATCTAGTAGGATGCCTGTGGAATGATGTGATTGAGAAATGGGGTAGCTACCACAGTGCACTGCTCTCAGTGTCGATGCAAAAGGAGCTAGTGTGGACATGCAACAGCGATTTTAATTTATGCTGCTTTAATTAAGGCAACATAAATTTTGCCAACAAAACTTTGTAACATAGACATAGCCACAGAGTGAGTTTTTAGCACCTCTAATAAGCCACTTAAAGAGTGGGAAAGGTTATGGAAACCCTGGAAGACTCTTCAAGACTGTCACAAAAAATAAACAGAAGTTCTCTTCTCTACATAAAAACTTAAAAAGGTAAAACAGTTAAAATATTAATGTACCACAAATAAACATTGCTATTACCATCTGGCTATGAAGAAGAATTTTGTACATAAACCACCACTTTCCCCTTTAATTTATCTAACATTCTGACTCTATCCAAAATATTTTACATAGGTCACAAGGTGTGCCACTGTCAGTGAAAGCTCTCTACAAAAAAACCCCCCATCTATCAGGGATCTAGGGATTTTATTATTATCCATCACTCCTCACTGGTGTAAGGTCAATACCACAACAAGGTACCTCTTGAAAAATGTGCTGTGGGAAGATAAATTGCCTGAAGGTTGGAACTGCCAGCTGTCAATACAATTAGTGAGAAAAGAGCATTGATCCAGGCCTCTAGGGATTGTACAGCCATTTGGGAATTAATTTCCTCAGGATTTACCCATTCTGAGCTTTTTATCCATAAGAAGTGTCTATTTGTTGAGAAGTACCATTTCCCAGTTGATGTTCTTTACTATATTTTCTACATACACATTCCCCTGCTCTGCTTTGCCCAGATAAATTTTCTCCTGCACACATTGTGTACAATAAATATTTAACTTTACAAAACAGAGTATTCTCCCATGCACAATGCCATAACATAATAATTGGGGACCAAATAGCAGACTACACACCTACAGGAGGAAGAAAAAGGGAGCAAGAGCCTCCTTTACACTCCTGCTTGGGTTACCCACACATTGGGTCTGGATGAAAAAAAATAAGAGGGCACGGCCTGTCTGTTTACTTCCATTCAAGGCAAGTGGACAAGGAGTGGAGAGGAAAGATGCAGAGATAGGTGGAGCCTTTGTCAAAGTTCTGCTTACTAGCAAGCACTTCTGAGCTCGTGTGGGTAGTAGTATAATTTGCTACTGATAGAAACCAGCAGTAGATTGTCCACCTGGAGCAAGGAGGAAATGGAGGAGAAATTGTGACTCAGAAGTCTTTCTCTGAGCCGCATTGAATCTTAGGCCTGGTCTACACTAGGACTTTAATTCGAATTTAGCAGCGTTAATTCGAACTAACCGCTCAACCGTCCACACCAGGAAGCCATTTAATTCGAACTAGAGGGCTCTTTAGTTCGAATTTGGTACTCCACCCCGACAGGTGGAGTAACGCTAAATTCGACATGGCTAGCTCGAATTAGGCTAGGTGTGGATGCAAATCGAACTTAGTAGCTCCGGGAGCTATCCCACAGTGCACCACTCTGTTGACGCTCTGGACAGCAGTCCGAGCTTGGATTCTCTGACCAGCCACACAGGAAATGACCCGGGAAAATTTGAATTCATTTTCCTGTCTGGGCACTTTGAATCTGACGTCCTGGCTGAACATCGGAGCGAGCTCCGCAGCACCTGCAACGATGCAGAGCTCTCCAGCAGAGGAGTTCATGTTATCTGTGAATAGAAAGAGGGACCCAGCATAGACTGACTGGGAACTCTTCGATCTGATCGGTGTGTGGGGCGAGGAGTCTGTGCTTTCGGAGCTGCGCTCCAAAACAGGGAATGCGAAGACCTACGAGAAGGTCTCCAAAGCCATGAGAGACAGAGGATACAGGCGGGATGCAACGCAGCGCCGCGTGAAAATCAAGGACCCCAGACAAGGCTACCAAAAAATCAAAGCGGCAAACGGACGCTACGGAGCCTGCCACCACTGCCCCACCAGTGACCGTGGACTCTGATGATGGGACAGTGTCGACGGCCAGTTCCTCGGTGATGTTCGCGGACGGGGAAGATGAGGAAGGGTTTGTGGAGGACGAGGCAGGTGAGAGCGCTTACAACGCTGGTTTCCCCGACAGCCAGGATCTATTCATCACCGTCACGGAGATCCCCCAACAACCCTCCCCGGCCATTAACCCGGACCCTGAATCAGGGGAAGGAGCAGTCGGTAAGTGCTTTAACCATGTTAACTTTTATTCTTAATATAACAGGAATCTTAACTGTGTGAAAAGGAGGTCTCTCTAGATATGGGGATAGAACAGAAATCATCCTTGGAGATATCCACGAAGCTCTCCTTGCGTTAATCGAAAAGCATCAGCAGGAGGTTCCTGGGGAGAGCTGCCTTATTGGGTGCTCCGTGGTAGCACAGTTTTCCGCGCAAGGCTTTCATGAGGTACTCAGGGAGCACTGCCTCCCCGAGCACGGCTGCATCGGGCCCTGGTTCGTGCTAGCTTTCACGCAGCATGCGCTCTCTATCTCCTTCAGTGACCCTCCTCAGGGTGATCTCGCTCGGAGACTCCTGCATCTAATTAGAGTAATTACTGTAATTTTACGCCTGGTCCAAAGTATTTTTAAAAAATCTACGGACAGACGGCATAGCACAGACTCAGCACGCAGCTGCGTGACGAGCGTAACGGAAAGCCAAAGAATATAATGGACGCTCATGGAGGGAGGGGGGAATGAGGATGCAAGGTATCCCACAGTTCCTGCTGTCTCCGAAAAGTATTTGCATTCTTGGATGAGCTCCAAATGCTTCTAGGGTCAAACACAGTGTCTGCGGTGGGTCAGGGCATAGTTCGGCAATTTGCGCACACACCCCACCCACCACCAGAAGTGAAAACAATCCTCTGTTGACTCTTTTACATGTCACCCTATCTTTACTGAATGCTGCAGATAGACACGATGGTGCAGCACTCAACACCAACATCCTTGCTCCCCCCACGCTATGGATGGCTGATGGTACAAAAAGATGGAAATCCGTCCTCATCATCAGCCTATTGGCACATGGGGCAGTGCAAAAGGGCTGGTAACCATGCTGACTAACATCAGTAAGGTCGATCAAGGGCGCCTGTCCCTAATTTTTGATGGCAGATGGTGCAATATGGCTGGTAACCGTCCTCATCATTGCAACAGGGGGCTGAGCTCCATCAGCCCCCACCCTTCATTGTAAATAAAAGATTCAATTGCCCCTGGACTAGCAGAGGGATGATGGGCTCCTTCATCCACACTCCTTAATGTCCTGCCTAGACTATCATTGCAGCTGGAGGCTTCCTTCCACTCATTTCTCACAAACAAGTCACTGTGTCTTATTCCTGCATTCTTTATTACTTCATCACACAAGTGGGGGGACAATGGTATGGTAGCCCAGGAAGGCTGGGGTAAGAACGGAATGAACAGGTGTTGTTGTTGCAGGAGCACCCCCTGTGAATAGCATACAGCTCATAATTTATGCAGGATTGGACACAGAGCAGCTGTGCTCTCTGGTTCTATGATAGAGTGGTTCTCTAGTACACTTGCCCATAATCTAGGCAGGACTGATTCTATTTTTAGATACCAAAAAGGAGGGATTGACTCAGGGAGTCATTCCCAATTTTTGCTTTTGCGCCCCTGGCTGCTCGGCCAGGGGCACTTATGACAGCACCAAATGGGGCAGTGCAAAAGGACAGGTAACCATGCCCACCTTATTACCATCTTATTACCAATTTATGGTATGGTAGATGGTACAATATGGCTGGTAACCATCTCTGCTGTCATGCAAAAGCAAAAGCATGCTGCTGTGTAGCGCTGCTGGCCCGCCTCTGTCAGCGGCATCTAGTACACATACGGTGACATACACAAAAGGCAAAACAGTGTCCATGGTTGCCACGCTATGGCGTATGCCAGGGCAATTCTGGGAAAACGGGCTTGAAATGATTGTCTGCCGTTGCTTTCCCGGAGGAAGGAATGACTGGCGACATTTACCCAGAATCCACCGCGAAAATGATTTCTGCCCCAGCAGGCACAGGGGTCTCAACCCAGAATTCACAGAGACAGCCTAGACTCAGTTAATTGTTCGCAAAAATGTATCTTTGCAAGGAACTCACTCCCTGTTTCCCATCTCACAGCTTCCTCTGTCTCCAGACCTGCCACAGCATCCCCCTCGCAGAGGCTGGCAAAGATTAGGCGGCGAAAGAAAAAGACAAGGGACAAGATGTTCGAGGAACGTATGGGCTGCTACCTAGCAGAGGCGGACCAGCAGAGCCAGTGGAGGGAGACGGTCTCTCTGTGCCAGCGCTCACACAGCGAACGGGAGGAGAGGTGGCGTGAGGAAGACAAGCAGGCGACTGAAACGCTGCTTGGACTAGTGAGGGAGCAAACGGACACGCTCAGGCACCTTGTGGATGTTCTGCAGGACCGCAGGAGGACAGAGACACCCTGCAGTGTATCTGCAACCGCACTCCCCTGCCACACAGTCCCATACCCCCCTCACCGAAAATAATCAGGAGGAGGGGCGGCCGGGGACGTGAATACTGTCACTGCACCACAGCACAGTGCTCAAGTACCTAAAAGCTCTCATACCCTACATTTGCCGAAGTCCTTCACTTCCAGACTCACAGTAGTCCCAATCCCAGTCCCATCCCCTAACTGTCTACTTAATTAATAAAAATGCTTTGCTGTTAATTACTGTTTCCGTTATGTTTTTTCAAAGAAGACTGTGTTTGAATGGGGGGCGTGGGGAAGGGGGTGGTTAATTGCATAGGACAGTCACCTTTCCCAGGGTACAGACACGGGGGCAGGATCAGCAGCGGGTCACACACACGGTGCAGTCAGTAGGTACCCTGGTCGGTTTTTGGAGGTGGTTTCCAGGATCTGTGAGGGCGGGGGAGATGTGACTTTGCAGCGGGGGAGGGCGGTTACAGATCTTATACAGCGGTCCTTGTCCTGGACCGCAGAGTCACGCAGCTGAGGAATCTGTATCCGTCCTCCTCCACCACAAGGTCACATATCCGCCCGCACACAGAATCCCAAAAAGGAGGGATGGCAGGCTCCGTTGAAAGAAGCATTTCGGCACTGCGGACCGCTCTAGGAGCAGGAGCCTGTCATTCCTTGAGTTTAGAGGCGGTCTTTACATCACCGCACACCCTACCCAGCACAGCCTGCGTCCCAGTTTCAACCCTTTCACGAAAAGTCATGAATAAAGAAATCTTTGTTAAGTAATAATGGGACATGTATTTTATTTTTACACGTGTGCTGGAAGTGGGGGTAACGGGGTGAACGGGGTATGTAACCGAAGAGGAGAGTCAACAGTAACTGGGTAAAGAAACAGGGGCAGGTTCAGCTTCTCTGTAAAGAAACTGAACAGTCACAGGTCACGCTGCTCGCTGCTCGCTGGTATTTGAAGAGTTCCTTGTCGCTGTCCCAGGCGCCTGTATAGGGCTTCATGAGCAAGTGCATTAGCGGGCAGGCTGGGTCCCCGAGGATGACTATAGGCATCTGCACATCCACAACAGTTATTTCGTGGACGGGAAGAAACTACCTTCCTGCAGGCGTCTGAGCAGCCCACAGTTCCTGAAAACACACGCATCATGAACCTTGCCCGGCCACCCGACGTTGATGTTTGTAAAACGTCCCCTATGGTCCCCCAGTGCTTGCAGCACCATTGAAAAGTAGCCCAATTTCTCATCAGCTGACTGTGGAAGAGGTGGACAATAAAGTGCGAGGAGGAGAAAACGGCGATGATCGCAGCGGGCTCCGTGCTTGCAGTGCTGTGGCGTCCGCGCTGTCACTGACCAGAAAAGTGCACGAACAGATTGCCCGCAGGCGCTTTCAAGGAGGGAGGGAGGGAGGTTGTGATTGACGGTTCAGTGACGACACTTACCCAAAACCACCCTCGACACATTTCTCCCCCCAGCAGGCATTGGGGGCTCTACCCAGCATTCCAATGGGCAGCGGGGACTGCGGGAACTGTGGGATAGCTTCCCACAGTGCACCGCTTCCAAAGTCGACGCTGGCCCCGTGAATGTGGACTCAGAAATTCGAATTAGTGTATTTAGTATGGATACACAAATTCGACTTCATAAGGTCGAATCCACAAATTCGAACTAAGTTGATTCGAAATAGTCTTGTAGTGTAGTCAAGGCCTTAGGGCTTGGGGCTGGGCTTAAGGCATAATCATTCCCTTAGCAAGAACTGGTCAACAATTTTCCATTGGAAAATGCCTTTTTTGTAATATCAATTTTTTTTCCCCCAAGGGAAAAACTTCAATTTTGAAGGAAAGTTTCATATTTTAACCTTATTGAAATAAAAATATTTTGTTTTGACCTTCATACTGGATTCTATTCTAAGATAGAATATCATACAAGTTAAAATGACATTCAACAATAAAACATTTTGACCTTAAAATTAAGTGTTTCAATAATTCCCTGAAAATTGATAAATTGATACTTTCTGCAAAAAAACAAACAAAAAACAAAAAAACACTTTTCAATTTTATTGATCCAGCATTTTCCAGAGAAAAAACTGTTCTATCAGAGAATTTTCACCCTGCTCTAATCAGCATCGGAATACCTCTGCTTTCCATGAACTCAACAGTTAAACTCCCGGTAGGAGCAGAGTTAAGCCTACCTTGAGTCCAATTGAAAAAAAATCACACTAAAAGTCCAGTCATGCAAACACTGACACTTATTGGGCCTTGTGATGGAGTGTTCACCCCACACTGGCAGGGGTTAATGAAGGACAGATGGGCCAATTAATCTACTACACTAAAAGCTGGGAGAATTAAGGTTGAGAGGAAACACCTGATTAGGGGAAGCTCACCTGTATGTGAACAAGAAGGGTTTATAAAGGCAGGAAGTTTGAAGCAGCGTGCAAGGGGATGGAGGGAAGTAGGCTGCAGTTACTCTCTGGGATGAGGGAGTTGTGAGGCTGGTAGGCAAGCCGTGGGGGAGAGTCAGAAGGTAAGGAAAGGTATCAGGCAGTAAGGTTCAGGAGGGAACAGACTGTGGCTGCTGATTAGAGACCCCTGATCTGGAACCCAGCCACTGGGGAAGTGGCACCATGGGGCAGCGAATGGGAAGACTGCCTAAGACTCCTAGCAATGAAAGACTGATACACCAAAAAGGGGAAACATGTATAGTGACCTGCCGGATGGCTGAGTCATGAAGAGGGTCCATCTGGAGTTGCAGAGACTGGGAGAGACAGCAACAGTAGGGCATGCAGCAACCAGTAGAAGGGGGGCCTTGGATCTGTAAGGAGCTAATTCCCATAGTGACCAGGAGGAGGTGCCCCCAGCTCTGAGTGAACCCTCTAACAGGCCTTAAATAAGGACTGCAGGATTTTGCCTTTATACATATTACATTCATTAGTCAGTTTTAAAAAGGGTGAATTGTTTCTTCAGTTTTCACTTCAATCTGTTTGCCACAAAACTAAGAAATTAAAAAAAGAGCATAGACAATTTTTTCAGTGCTAAGAAAGGAAATTTTACTGTTGAATTCAACATGAGCAGAATTAGGCATTTTAAAAATTTCCACCCTAAAAACGATTTTAAAAATGCAACCATGAGGCAAAAAAGATATTTTCTGGCAATTATTTCCATAAACAAAGAATTGTCATTGTAGAACCACAGCAATGGGTGAGATTTTTAAAAAAGGCAGTTTCCATTGGATATTTGATTTACTTTTTAGAAAATGTATATTGTAACATGAGAGATTACATGCTATATGTTAAATCTCAACCTAGAATTAGATTTTAGCTCCTTGTATTTAAAAGGGGCGAGGAGTACATAAATTGTAGCAGACTTTACTTATTAGCAGAAAAAATGAGGATTTTATTGTGAAATCAGTGGGAGTAATATCAGGACCCAAACACCATACATGGGTCCTATTTCAGGCAAACATGTCTCTAACCAAGAATGGCTGACTATTGGGTTTTTCCAGGATCTGTCATTTCCAGTCCTAGATCAGCAGTATAATCACTTGAGAACAATTCACTCCCATTAGGAGGTTAGTGCCAGTTCAAAGTGTAAATGAATGGAGTACAACTATTCTTATTTCAATATTTTTTCTCTTTAAAATGGGTTTCTCTTCTATAGTATTATTAAATAGAATGAGATTAAGCAAGTGCATACAAGTGACAAAATGATTGAGTCCACCCCTCAAAAAACCCTACTATTCAAAAACCTCTATTATGCATTAACTATACCTAAGATGCAGTTCATTCAGACTTGGAGGGGCTAGAACTTCCTTTGCAATGACAGCGCAGAGCCAGAAAAAACTGGACCAGATCCTATCCTCGTTGAAACTACTTTGATCTGGAGGAACAATGGACTATAATGCGTGGGGCTGCTTTAAATTGTGCTGAATGCCAAACCAGATCATGACTTGCCTCTGGATTAGAGAGTACAAAAGGTGGCTCAAAGCTACTCTTGCCCTCCAACCCTCACCTCCTGAAGGCCTTTGACCAAGAGCCATTTGCCATAGGACCACAGCCTCTTACTGGTGATCCAGCATTGAGCACGTTGACCACTTCCCTTCAGACATCCGTTTGATATTAGTATCAGCTATAACCTTACTTATCTTTGTCTTTGGCATCACTCTCTTTCCCCCATCTTTACCTTCTTTCTTCATACAGAGTTTGTTTGTTTGTATGTTTTAGATTTTTCCATCATTATAATACATTTGTAAAGTGGTATTACCAGTATGACCTTTTATATGAACTGTTAAATGTCTATAGGGATATTGTATTACCATTATTTGAAAATATAAAAAATATATTTTAAAAAAATTGAAAAATCACCAAGTGGTTGGTTATGTTTGCCCCAACTATAATGCAGACAAACATTTTAACAGATATCAAAGTATGAACCTTTATTTCCTCACTTTTAAATTGAGCATTAAGTTCACATTGTTGAAGAACACTTTCCTTTTCTTTACTTGTTTCTTCTGCCATAATTACAAATAATTCCCCAATGCCACATCACAAGATAATTGGAAAAGTTGTAAATCTGAGAAGTAGGAGCTGAATTAAAAAATAACTTACATTTTCACCTGTCTGACCAAATTTGACTGGTATTGACTAAATTCTCTGTGTGTGAACAATTGTGTTTTACGCTACTTTGGCTTTATCTTTTTCCAGCTCATTTGTTAGACTGTGCAACATGCCAACCATAATTCTGTTACAACACTGATCACTTTTTCAACTACCATTATAGGACTGGTAGGCAGTGGATAAAGAGTTTTCTTTTTAACTCAGCCATCCTCCAGTAGGTGTTCAGTTTTCATCTTTAAAGATGTGATTTGATAATATATCATACAGCTTCAAGTTTCATTCACTGAAGTTACAACTAATCAAAATTAGAGTCATTGTTCCCTGTTAACACAACAGCCTTTTGATTATACAGCATTGTGACTAGGGCCTTTATTTATTTATTCAGATCCAGCAATAAGCTAAAGATGAGTGAAGCACCACATTTACAAAACAAAATAGGTACAAAACAAATATTAATACTGAAGTATGATCAGTGTGCAGACACTATCTCCAGCTGTGGCCCCTCTGGGACACTCCCTGTCTAGTAACCCTTCTTGGAAGTAAGAACCCCATGATCCAGTTGCCCTACATGCCCAAATCTTCCAAGTAACTTAAACACACTCTTTCCCAGAGGTCCAACTTCATGGACTCTCTGGTTTAAGTTTTAATCCTCCAACAACACACAATAATTGCACCAAGGAACCCAGAGGCTTTGTAAAGTAACTTCTTAAAGACACTTTATTCATACAGAGACTTACAGATCCAGGCAAAAAAATATCAAAACCTGTATGCAGAAACCCTTCCTCCAATGTCCTCATTACTCAGAGTCTTTTTGAATTTGGCTAATGTCATGAGGCTCTCAGGACCATCTTCTCTTCTCTTCAAATGTCTTGCCTACATTTGCTCTTGAAAAGAAACATTCTGACATGATTGAAAATAAATGAGAAAGCTAGATTAGCAATTCTTAACTCCTTGTCATTTTAGGCAGGCTAGTAATTCTATATTAAGTGGATATATTCTAAACCTAGCTGAACAAAACTTCATATCATAAAAAAAATAAACTTTGGTTGCATTATGTTTCCATTGCTGCATTCCATAATTAGTAAACTATAATTAAATAATGTCAGTAGATTTATCCTTGAAAGCACCTCACATAGACATGGAGTTGAGGTTTATGCTGAACTTGTGAAAAAAGCTGGGAGAAATCCCCTTTGCCGACACAATTTCATCACCATACATCACCAACAAGCAAGTTTCCAAAAATCAGAAGGTATCATGAAAACAATGGTAAATGTTCTGAAATTGTCTGAATTAATTATGGTAATTCTTTTCCCCAGTCCTACTGGTTTGAAATACAACAACGTACGCTGTGAAGTTTACAGGTTTAGAACAGATGAAATACTATTTATTGAAAGTATTTTACAAAAAAAATGCCATTGATCAAATAACTTATTTGATAAAGTTTCTACAGTAGCTGGTCAAATACCAATTTGTCAAAAAGGCAAACAGGATGTTAGGAATCATTCAAAAAGGGATAGAGAATAAGACACACAATATCTTATTGCCCTTATATAAATCCATGGTGCACCCACATCTTGAATACTGCATACAGATGTGGTCTCCTCATCTCAAAAAAGATATACTGGCATTAGAAAAGGTTCAGAGAGGGACGACAAAAATGATTAGGCGTTTGGAACGGGTCCCATATGAGGAGAAATTAAAGAGGCTAGGACTTTTCAGCTTGGAAAAAAGGAGACTAAAGGGGGATATGATAGAGGTATATAAAATCATGAGTGGTGTGGAGAAAGTGAATAAGGAAAAGTTATTTACTTGTTCCCATAATATAAGAACTAGGGGCCACCAAATGAAATTCATGGGCAGCAAGTTTAAAACAAATAAAAGGAAGTTCTTCTTCACACAGCGCACAGTCTACCTGTGGAACTCCTTGCCTGAAGAGGTTGTGAAGGCTAGGGCTATAACAGGGTTTAAAAGAGAACTAGATAAATTCATGGAGGTTAAGTCCATTAATGGCTATTAGCCAGGATGGGTAAGAAATGGTGTCCCTAGCCTCTGTTTGTCAGAAGGTGGAGATGGATAGCAGGAGAGAGATCACTTGATCATTACCTGTTAGGTTCACTCCCTCTGGGGCACCTGGCATTGGCCACTGTCGGTAGACAGGAGACTGGGCTGGATGGACCTTTGGTTTGACCCAGTATGGGCATTCTTATGTTCTCAATTGTCAAATCATTTATATGCTAGATAACAGCAAAATCTATCTAATAATTTGACATTTTTTTCTGGTATTTGATCATATGTACTAGTAATACTGATCCTGATTCACTACCATATAACAGAGTTTTACATTGGTCTAACTCCACTGATTTCAATTGATTTATCCTGATGTAGACTTGGTATAACAAAGTTAGGCACACAATAACTAGAAAACAACAATACAAAACTTCCCCAGTATTGTAGATGTAATGCTTTAAGTATGCAAAACAAAACAGCCCAGTGGGATGTGATCAAATGCATACCTTGTCCTAGATAATCTACAGGCAGGCCCTTACATTATTTACACTGTATTAGCATGTTTATTAAAGCCTACAGATACTAAAGCAATTGCAAAGGAGGAAGGAAAAATATTAAGAATTGTATGATCTAATGAAAGCCCAAGATAATTGATGAAATTTTGGCAATGCACAGTCTGTTCCACATACTGTATTAAGAAAACAAGATTAAAAAGAAAAAAAATTATAATGCTGAGAATTTTGCACAACCAAAAAAGACACTGCCTTCAAAAAATTATATTTCCCTTTGAAATAAAAATTATTTTAAATCAGTCTCAATTAGGTTAAATTACACTTGATGTGATTCTCTTATTCTAAAATTTCTGATATTAACTTCTCTATTTTACTAAGTTACTCAAGGATGTTGTGCTTTGCATGTGAATGTCTTCATATGATGAGCTGTCTGCATGAATTTAAATTTGATTTGACTAGGTTAATACTAATAGCCTGTTTTGACATCTTGGAAAGGTTTTTCAGCGAAGACAATACAAATATATGGAAAACATTACACATTGAACAAATATATTGGGCTTCATTTTATAACGTCATTCTAAACAGCATCAGTAGAAGGAAAAGTAATTGTGAATGTTTGTATTTAAGGTGTACAAACAGCAGGTGAGCAAAACAGTTTAAAAAACATAAGATTATAGAAAGCAATATTATGGGTAATGAGTCATTTTGGATTCATCAGCGCCTTTGTTTGATGACTTAATGAAGTATAGTTGAGATACTGTAGAAATTATTAATGGATAGGGTGTTAATTACCTATTGAATTTACAGACTGGACCATAACAATACAGTAATTTCAGACTAATGAACCAGTTTTGAACAAACATACCACCACCACCACCATGAGGCTTTGCTCCTTTCTAGATCCACATATATTTAAGCTAGATCCATACCTGGTGTAAACTGGCATAGCTCTATTGAAATCAAATTGGCATAGCTCCATTCCATCAGCTGAAGATCTGGCACATTATTGTTTTCATGTCCCCTTTCCAGCAGAGACCATGACTGAAAGTGACAAAATCATACAAGAAAGCCTGTTTCTGTGAGATTTCAAACCAAACTTTGCAGACGGGAAAGTAGGATAGTTCTACGGTTCACATGTCAATAGTTTGAAAAATAGAGTTTAATTGTTACTTGACTTAACCTAACTTAAAATGCCAAGACTAAATGGTTGCTGAGCAGCAAATCACTACTTATGTTTGTCCAAATGCTTGCAGGGTACAATTCAGAACTGAATTTTAATACTATATGAATTTGCATAAATGATTCACATTTCTAAGCACACACAGAATAAACATCAGATCCTGCATTTTAAGTGTTGCGACAGTAATTACTGGAAACATGCTTTATTAGTTGCTAATCAATTTGCTGGACCTTGCATATGATCATGTTTTGAAACATGATATGGAGCAATGATCACCTTAGTCAGGTATTTGTTAATAGAACAAAGGCCACAGCAATAAGCGTTGTGGAAAAAGAAAACATTAAGACATGAAAGCAGATGACTATATGCATGTGTAACTTGTTAATATCAATACCAACTCAATTAGTTCTTAAAGGAGAACTATCCATATAGATTCATGGTATTTACATAAACCTTGCTTTCAGTTAATTTACTTAGTTCTGGAGAGAGAGAATATAGATACGTAGCATATTGCATGGACACATCAGATTTAAAGAGCTAATGCACAGATGGGTATAAAGCACGAATACTCTATAGTGTGGAATCTAATGCTCTGCCTATTAGGGATTCTAGACTTATCTGATCTTTTCTACATGTCTCTCTCACCTCTACTTTCAGTCCTTGCCCTCCCCCGACCCTACACTCCATCCTTCTTATCCCAGTTTCTTCTCACTGATATTTTTGCAAAGAGAACTTGGAGGTGTAAGATATGTCTTTTTCTTGACTACAGACAAGTATCTCCCATTGGTATCTCCCATTCAGGGAACCCAGAGGTTAAATTAAGGAAGAGCACAGCTCCTACATCTCTGCTAAACCAAAGGGGACCTCTCCACCTCACCCTGGCTACAGTAATCAGCATTCTCCTTCAGTCTTCCCCCACTGATGATGGCTAATCCGCTGCCATGGATATAAGTGACAACTCTCATTGACTTCTGGAGCAGGATGGGGGGGGTGTATGTATGTTAAGATGGGAGAGGTTCAGATCTACTTTCTCCCACTCCAAATCTTATGAATTCTTGGACTTCCATGTGTCAGATTGCACTTGTGATGCACCTTGTTCCCCTAGCATTAGCAAAACCCTGGAAAAAAAATCAGACAAACATTTGGTCACTATAAAGGATATTACACTTTGAGGTTCAGATAGTTGTCAACACAAGCAGGCTTGTTGAAGTCCTGGATTGGATATTTAGCCAAAAATTTCCCAGCATTAACAATCAAGGTTCAGAACCAATTCACTTATCCTCAGAAGTACCATAAGTAAATTTAAATAAAATTAGAATTAATTTTGTAAAACTGATTTCTGTTTTGTACAAGAAATCCTGAAAGGCTCATGGAACCTTATTTGTCCAAAATTGTGACAGTACAGTAGACAATCTAAATGAATGATTACATGACCACAGCATTGTAAAAAATAGAACAGAGAGCTAAATATTATCTCTAGTTCAGTCACATGCAATTATCATCATCTATTATTGTATAGAATTCACAAGGAACTGATTGTGTCACAGTCATAAATTGGAATAGGCCTTTGCCCTAAAGCGTTTACCAAGACCAGTGTATAGATTAGGGAAAGAGATGTGAAGTGTCTTTTTAGTTCCACAGTTATTAGTTACAAAATTATCCCACTCCCTCTTTCCATCAGTCCAGCTGATCTGACGTACCTACATTCAACACATAGGGCCTAATCCAATACCCACTGGACTCAGTAGGAGCTTTTCAAATGACTTCAACAGACTTTGGATCAGGCCCTTGCATTGGATTCTCCCATCATTCACTCTCTTCTCTAAGTAATCATTGCAGCAGATATGACCAAAAAAAATTATATATATCATACTGATTCATAGAATCATAGAATATCATGGTTGGAAGGGACCTCAGGAGGTCATCTAGTCCAACCTCCTGCTCAAAGCAGGACCAATTCCCAACTAAATCATTCCAGCTAGGGCTTTGTCAAGCCTGACCTTAAAAACCTCTAAGGAAGGAGATTCCACCACCTCCCTAGGTAACCCATTCCACTGCGTCACCACTCTGTGAGTGAAAAAGTTTTTCCTAATATCCAACCTAAACCTCCCCTGCTGCAACTTGAGACCATTACTCCTTATTCTGTCATCTGGTACCACTGAGAACAATCTAGATCCATCCTCTTTGGAACCCTCTTTCAGGTAGTTGAAAGCAGCTATCAAATCCCCCCTCATTCTTCTCTTCTGCAGACTAAACAATCCCAGTTCCCTCAGCCTCTCCTCATAAGTCATGTGCTCCAGCCCCCTAATCATTTTTGTTGCCCTCCGCTGGACTCTTTACAATTTTTCCACATCCTTCTTGTAGCGTGGGGCCCAAAACTGGACACAGTACTCCAGATGAGGCCTCACCAGTGTTGAGAAGAGGGGAATGATCACGTTCCTCGATCTGCTGGCAATGCCCCTACTTATAGAGCCCAAAATGCTGTTAGCCTTCCTGGCAACAAGGGCACACTGTTGATTCACATCCAGCTTCTCGTCCACTGTAACCCCTAGATCCTTTTCTGCAGAACTGCTTCCTAGCCATTCGGTCCCTAGTCTGTAGCAGTGCATGGGATTCTTCCGTCCTAAGTGCAGGACTCTGCACTTGTCCTTGTTGAACCTCATCATATTTCTTTTGGCCCAATCCTCTAATTTGTCTAGGTCCCTCTGTATCCTATCCCTACCCTCCAGCGTATCTACCACTCCTCCCAGTTTAGTGTCATCTGCAAACTTGCTGAGAGTGCAGTCCACGCCATCCTCCAGATCATTAATGAAGATATTGAACAAAACTGGCCCCAGGACCGACCCTTGGGGCACTCCACTTGAAACCGGCTGCCAACTAGACATGGAGCCGTTGATCACTACCCGTTGAGCCCGACAATCTAGCCAGCTTTCTATCCACCTTATAGTCCAATTATCCAGTCCATACTTCTTTAACTTGCTGGCAAGAATACTGTGGGAAACCATATCAAAAGCTTTGCTAAAGTCAAGGAATAACACATCCACTGCTTTCCCCTCATCCACAGACCCAGTTATCTCCTCATAGAAGGCAATTAGGTTAGTCAGGCATGACTTGCCCTTGGTGAATCCATGCTGACTGTTCCTGATCACTTTCCTCTCCTCTCCTGTAAGTGCTTCAGAATTGATTCCTTGAGAACCTACTCCATGATTTTTCCAGGGACTGAGGCTGAATGGCCTGTAGTTCCCCGGAGCCTCCTCCTTCCCTTTTTTTAAAGATGGGCACTACAGTAGCCTTTTTCCAGTCATCCGGGACTTCCCCCATTCGCCATGAGTTTTCAAAGATAATGGCCAATGGCTCTGCAATCACATCCGCCAACTCCTTTAGCACCCTCGGATGCAGCGTATCCAGCCCCATGGACTTGTGCTCGACCAGTTTTTCTAAATAGTCCCGAACCACTTCTTTCTCCATAGAGGGCTGGTCACCTTCACCCCATACTGTGCTGCCCAGTGCAGCAGTCTGGGTGCTGACCTTGTTCGTGAAGACAGAGGCAAAAAAAAATCATTGAGTACATTAGCTTTTTCCACATCCTCTGTCACTAGGATTCCATCAGTTCCAACATCCAGAGATACTCCTCTGGGATCTCTAGAGTCAATGACAGGTACATCCTGATGGCCTCTTCTGTTCTCAATTCTCTGGCAACTGCTGCCACTGTACCTTGCTTGGGGTCAGCGGAGGAAAGAAAGATGAGTCTGGTCTAGTCTAATCCACTAAAAGCAGAGGCTCCATTCTTTCAGTTTCCCAAATAGGCTTTTTATTGTCTTCTCACAGTATTTCTTTTCCTGGGAAATTGTTAATTTCTTTTTAGTTTCAATGTCAATAAAAGAAGAGTGATTACAGTTAATTGGTGCATATGCACGATGAAAGTTTTTTTAACCAGTCCCATTTGACACACTATGCAGTGGGAATATCAGTTAGGTCTAAAAGAGAAGGTTGTACGCCAACAACCTGATCTGAAATTTAAGTCAATGGAAAGGTGCCCATCAAATTTGATGTGCTTTGGATCAGGCTCCAAATGAGCCATGTTGTAATTATGTTTTGTAGTATTCAGGTAGGTATATAGTAGAGAAAGAACAACTGAAGGTTAAATTCACCCATAGCATATTCTACAAAATGGTCCAAGACAATGTAGATGTGAAATAATTGTAGTTTATCTCATTAAAGTCTCACTTTCAAAATTGATTAAAAGGGAGCTTACCTGTCAAATGGAGTGTCAACAAACAGAAAAATATAATCAAAGGATAAGATCCAAATAGAAATGTTGGAGCTGGGGAAGGTGACAGGAGGATATCAGAGAACTTATCTTAGTTCTAGTCCCATTTCATATCTTTACTCTTCTATATCATTAATAAACAGCATGCTAATGTAATCTGCAGATAATTAATTCAGAGGAGTTGGAAACATCAGTCAGGAAAGAATTTGTATGGAGAGAGATAGAAATACAGGAAGGAAATAAAATTGTTTGTATTTTTACAAAATGAATCTAATACAACTGAGGAAAAATATATTCAAAACAGAGACAGTCAATGGAAGCAATAATTATTGAAAAAAATAATGCCAAGAGACTTAGAAGTGATGCGAGTACCACAAAATTACAATATATGGCAGCAAACATGACCATTTCTGACTATTTAGGCTCACTGTAAAGGGATAACACATCACTGAGAAGGAAAGTAATAGTCCTTCTCCATATAGAACTGGTTAATACGTAAGAATGGCCATACTGGGTCAGACCACTCCCGACAGTGGCTAATACCAGGTGTCCCAGAGGGAATGAACAGAACAGGTCATCATCAAGTGATCTATCCCCTGCAACCCATTCCCAGCTTCTGGCAAACAGAGGCTAGGGACACCATTGATGGACCTATCCTCCATGAATTTACCTGGAATATAGCACTTATTTCTGGATACCTTATCACCACAAAGACAATAACAAGCTGGAGGTAGTTCAGAGAAGAACGGTAGAAATGATGAAAGATCAGAATGCTGGGAGGAATTAAATGATGAAAGAGAAATACAGATTTGCTTTGGTTACGTGACAGCTATGGAAATGGGAGGGGAGTATGGTAACAATCTACAACTCCATGAAAGGATTTAACACCAAGGAAGAGGGGGACTTATTTAGCATTAGTAAAGGGCTAGAAACAAAGGGGTAGTATTAGGAAAGGGGAGTTATAGCCAGAGTAACGGGAACACTTTCTAACTGTGAGAAATATTAGGCTGAAGAATAGTTTCCTAAGGCCAGTTACAGAAGCCTCATTAGTTGGGGATATTTAAAATTAAATAGGACAAAAAACTCTCTCTACTAAATGTACACAAGGTAATTATTTTGACCTTGGAGGGGATGACCTGAGTGATATACCAGGTCTTTTATTAACAATAGCCATGATCCATATATAATACATATAAAGAGTCACAGGTTTCCCAGGAATTCAGAGGTTTCCTCTTTTTGGAAGGAAGTTCCCAGCTACCTCAAGTAATTGCATTATGACAGGCAATGCTCATCTTGAGTGCCAGTGCCCTCTATTGGAGAGCATCAGAAATATTCACCTCTGTGTCCTAGGCCCTATATTTTTGACAGCTAGCTGGGATATTTACTACTCTGTGTGAAGACAATAAAATCCCTTTTGCTTTTAGAGAAAGAGGGTATGAGTCCTATCTGCCCCACCATGTAGCATAATGATAACAATTAAGTCCTCAAACATCATGGATTTGTTACAATTTGCTGAAAACCATGGGCCCATTTTTCAAAAAGAGGTTTGTCCATAAAGCTCTTTTATATTGTAGGAAAGAACTAAGATATTTTTACAGTTTTGTACATCAATTAGCTACCACTGAAAGCTCCCATTATTGTTACAACAACACTGAAAATGAAACAGATGTTCTTGGCACAAAATGTTTGATTAAAACTACTGCCTTTTTTGTGTGCACTGCACTTATCCATATTGTAGAATGTATTGTTCAGCTATTTCAAACTGGTAAATGTTGATAAAAAAGGTATTATATACAAATATTATAGATGTATAGTCTAACTTATTCAATGGTATCTTCACAGCATTAAACAATATTAATCAATAAATCTCTCAAGATATCAGCATTCTGCTACTTCCTCACATACAAATGATTAGGAATTCAATAAGACGAGCTGCTTCCTACTGAGCTGCTCATTCCTTACCCCATTATAGGTTTCTCTCAAATTAGGTTCATCTCATTGCATTTTTTCTTAATGTTGTTGTAGAATTAATGTTCTTCCATGAAATGTTTATTATCCAGCAATAAATTCTGCAATTATAGTGGCATGCATGATTCAGACTAGGTTAAGGAGTAGAGAACTGAGTGGCAGCCTGGGCCTTGAGATTTTTTTGTTATGTCAAATGTATATTAAAGTTTCAGTATTCACAGACATGGTTTTATGATTCACAAAACAAAACAAGGTTAAATGTGGGGGAGGGAGGAGGAGAGACAGTCAAAGTTCCATTACTCTTTTCTTCCATTTTGTTCCAAGCATCATCTCTTTCATTCCATTGCTACTATACCTCAAAGTACTCAGAAGTGTGGGAAAGTCTGCTAAGCCCTATCATGCTTTGACATCAGATTCAATCTTTGAAACATTACAGCACGGATTGAAATAGAGTTCCTTGTCAAAGTATTGTGTTCTATAAATATTTACTGGGATTGTAACGGTTATTTTTTTTCCCCCAAGAGCCTTATTCTGTAAAGTGCTGATTGTTTCAAGTGGTGCTGTGGGCCCTGAACTCACAATGACTCTGGGAAGTTGAGGGCATTCACCTTTCAGAAGCACTAAGTAACTTGCAGGCTTGGGCCCTAAATGTTTTTTTGAAAGTCTAATGAACAGGATCTTTCCCCCAGAATGTGAAGGAAAACTTTCTAAGTTCTTATACTTTACTTGTTACCATAGTAACTAAATACCTTTTCTTGTCACCTTGGGAGACCAACAATTGGACAGTGTCTTCATTAAGATGACCCTATACTTCCAATGGATCTTCAAGATCTGTGTTGATCTTGTAGATCCATAGGGTCTGGAGAGAAACTCCAGCTTCTCCCCTGGGGAATGGGGCAGGTCAAATCTCCCCCCCTCCACAATTCAAGAATCTGGAGGGCACTTTGCAAGAGGACCTTGTGGAGTTTGTCTCCCTTGGCCTGCTTCTGTGTATATTTATTGTGGGAGAGGGTAATCTCCATGTAATACATACAGCTTCACCTAATGGTGTGTATAGTCCTCAGTGACATTCAATAAGCGGAATGGTTATTCACCGCTGGATGCACCTAAAGAGTCAGTTCTTCTTTTTCACACATAAAGGGTGAACTTTAACAGAGTCAGAGAGTCAGCTTGCTTTTAATCATCTGTCCAAAGCTTAATATTTCTAAACCTCTTTTCTTTAGAAGAAACTTCTACAAGTCTCATATAAAAATGAGCTTTCCTGAGATTTTCAGTGTTGCTTAAATCCAGGCAATCCACTAAGCTTACCAGAACATGAAGCTTACCTATAACAATTCCTTCCTTCTTATTTCGGTCCTCGTCCACTGGGAAGTGCAGAGACCAAGGTGGGGGAAGAAAATTAAATGGGCTTTTCCAAGACTTTAAGTTTTGGGTGCTGACTGGTTCCTTTTAGCATTGTCCTGCCAATTCTTAATTTTGACTCAAAGCAGTTGTAGCAGGAGTTAGTTTAATCTCTTTTTTTTCAGTATTATTTTCTTTAAGATAATTAGAGCTGGATCAGCTCCTCATGAAGAATGATCCTCTGGTAAGGTACACTCTCACTGAGGAGAGGGAAGCAGAAGAAAGGAGCTGAATTCAAAAGTGTTGTTCAGCAATCTATCAACTTTAAGTGGCTGAAGGAGGAAAGATTAATAACTAGAGGACCATTTCAGGCCATCATTTTCAAGCACAACTTCCCACTGAAATTATGTATCACAAAATATGGAATCCTGTTTAAAAATCTATAGCAAAAAATGGGCATCAATCTTCAGAATTAAATCAAATGGTTATCATTGTGTTAGGCCTCTTTTTTGTGTCTAGATGTTTGAGCATTCTTGTATTATCTGTAATGTCAAATAACTTGTATCTATTCAAGGTATAGCTCTTGTGTTGTTGCTGTTATGTATTCAGGTCTGAGGCATTTTCCAATACAGTACTCTGAAATCTGGGTGGAAAGAAACATGCTTCAGCATAAACATATCCCATAATGATTTAGCTATGCTGCTTGGCCATGACTTAATCTTTGGCCTTACATATACTGATTAATAGACTACTATTTTATTGCTACCACTCCCTCCCCTGCTACAAACATTAAATGTGGAAATTTCCATTTGCCATTTTTTCCAGTTCTCTCTAGAACAGAAGATATTCAAATTTTTAATTGTACAGTTTCAAAGTAATCTGTCACCCAGTATTGATTTGTCATTCTTGCAGATATATTTCCCTGCATGACACATAATATGTTGATTGCTTTCATAATAATGCATCTGAAATCTGGAGAAAATGAAGGCTGGCTGCCTGACTTTCAAAGAGAAGATGATGAAAGGCTAGAGAAGAATTTTGCATTAGAGAGTTCCTTTTGTCATCAGCTGGTACAGTGACCTCAATCTTTTTTAAACAGGAGAGACAAATCTGAAAAAGTGTTTCTTGGTGTAGGAATGGACTATCTTACAACAATTAATTAATGCTCATTTTATATAATACCCTCAAAACCCCTTCCAATTATTATGACAATTTCTTGCCAGAGGCACTGAAAGAACATTTATAATGCAAGTAATCTAATTTTAAGCTATGCGACTTATAAATTTCTAGATATCAAGAGCTGAAAGTTTATAATTACAAACCATCACCTAGATTCCTTTTTCACTGTACCTACCATTAAGAGATTCATCATAGTGAAAAATCTGAAATGCAGTGTCCATTTTATTCAAATCCTGTTAAAATTTATCCAGATCTGAATAATAAAATTGAAGATAGCATGCCCACTGATCTTTAGATAGTAAGGACATTTGTTGCTCATGCTAATGCATGTTTTGAAAAGGAAGTTATATTTCTCTTCAACTTGTTTAATGCATTCTATGATGAGAGCTGCTTGAAACTCCTGGCTTTAACTGAAGAAAAACTGAGTCATGAGATTTAAAGAATTCACAGAATATAATTTCACTGTAATATTTGCTCCATTTTTGTTGAATGTTCCTAATTTGACATGTTGGTGAAGTTTTTGAGATTTTGTAAAATTCTTGGGACATTTTAAGCAACAGTTGAGATGAGACTAAGTCAGAAAATGTTTGTATTTATTGACAGGGCTGGCTCCAGACACCAGCGCAGCAAGCAAGTGCTTGGGGTGGCCAATGGAAAGGGGCGGCTCATCTGGCTCTTCAGCGGCAGGTCCCTCAGTCCCCCTCGGAGGGAAGGGCCTGCAGATGAATTGCTGCTGAAGAATGAAGCTGATCACGGCTTTTTTTTTTCCCCTTCCTTTTTTTCCCCATCCGCTGCTTGGGACGGCAAAAACACTGGAGCCGGCCCTGTTTATTGAGCTGGATATAAAGAGTTATTTATTTTTCCCATGGTGTTTGGTACACAAGGACTCAAAGCTAAAATAACCAGTTGTTTTATGATGGTGAATGCTAACATTCAGAAGGTCAAGATAGGTTTCTATGTATAGATTCATAGGTTCAAAGGCCAAAATAATTCCTAGAAAAGATCTTTTAGAAAAAACATCTAATACTAATTTTAAAATTGACAGTGATGGAGAATTCACCATGATCCTTGGTAAATTGTTCAAATGGTTAATTACTCTCACTGTTAAAAATGTATGCCCATTTCTCTGGTAGACTGAAGAGCCCATTTTCAAATATTTGTTTCCTACATAGGTACTTATAGACTGATCAAATCATGCCTTAATCTTCTCTTTGTTAAGATAAATAGAGTTAAAGAACTCCATCTCTCTCTATAAAGCATGTTTTCTAACCCTTTAATCATTCTTGTGGCTTTTCGTTTTTCAATTTATCAACACTTTTCTTGAATTGTTGACACCCAAACCGGGCATAGGATTCCAGCAGTAGTTGTACCATACCAAATACAGATACAATCACCTTTCCCTTTCTACTTGAGATTCTACCACACAAATGATAGGTGAAGCTGGCAACACCACCTATAGTTAATATTGCCTGTCATTTCCCACTATAGGACTTTGTTTTCAGTTGCTTACAACTAGGGGTTTATCAAATTCATGGCTGTGAAAATTACATCACGTCATGGACCATGAAATCTGGTCTCCCCCATGAAATCTGGTTTCAGGCTACCCATCTGTCAAGGCAGAATGGAGAGTGGCAGCTGCTGCCTGGGGGCCCAGCTCCGAAGGCAAGCCACCCTTACTTCTCCACTGCTGCTGGCAGCGGCACTACCTTCAGAGCTGGGCACCCAGGCAGCAGCTGCCACTCTCCATTCTGCCTTGACAGATGGGTAGCCCGAAACCAGATTTCATGGGGGAGACCAGATTTCATGGTCCGTGATGTGATTTTCACAGCCATGAATTTGATAAACCCCTAATTGTAAGCAACTGAAAACAAGGTCTTATAGTGGGAAAGGACAGGAAATGTTAACAACAAGTGATGTGCTCACTTCACCTATAATTTGTATGGTGTCCATTTATTATGTACCTCAAAAATTAATAAGATTTGATTAAAAAGACTGTCATACAGCTCCAGTGATTAACTCAGGGGACTTGGAGTCTAAGCAGTGCGTCCTATTCCTGGATCTACTATTAACTCACTGTTTGATTTTGGGCAAGCCATACCTTTCTGTGCCTCAGTTTCCCATCTGTCATATATGAATATACTACCTACCTGGATGAGTATTATAAGGCATTATTAATGTTTGTAGTGCCCATTGTGATCCTCAGATGAAAGATGCTATAAAATATTGTAATGGTGTGACAACTATTATCTTCCATTAGTCTAGATAGCATTGTGTTCTTTGTAAAAAAATGTAAGGTAATATGAAATAAAAACTTGTAATATTAGGAAGTAGAGGCAGGTTCTTGTTTGCCGGCAGTGTGATCTCTTCATTTTTGGGAATATGAATGTCTTGCATTGTGTATGACATTCTTCAGAATAAGATTCAATCCTGTATGTCTGAGTAGTCATAATAAAGCGTTAACTAAATTAACCAGCCTATTTGCATGAACACTGATTTTTGGGAGCAAGAACTAAATTTCTATGAGGTAAGTTTAGTTTCTATGTTTTGAAAAAGCTTCCCAAACACAATTAACAATAGAAATGTTTTCACTGTTGTTTCTTTTCAGATATCAGGAAAACAGGCTTTTGTTTGCTTTCAAGTTGTCTGGCACTGTTTGTGACCTAGATGTTCCAGCACTGAGTAACATGCAAGGCAATATGCTCTGGAGGAAGGCACATGTCAAGAGGCACAGAGTCCTAATCCTGGCTCTGCCAAAGCCTCAGCGTGCAGCATGGGGCAAACCACTTCACCTTTCTGTCTCTATCGGTCTGTAAAATGAGTATAATAATAGTTGCCCAACTATTTTACAGGTATGTGGTAAGGATTAGTGGTTAATGTTTTTACAGTGCTTTGAACATATAAAGTGCTATAAAAATGCTAAGTATTACTATCCATGGATGAGAAACAACAGCAATAACTAATATTAGCTAGAAAATGATCAGTGTGGTTTCAGTGACTAAGCTAAGAAGAACAAGTCTTTCACTTTTAAGTAATTAAGGTTACGACAAACAGAAGTAAGAACATTTTTAACCCAATAATATCCTTTTAATTTAAAAAAAAAATGAACCCCACCCTACAATGCTTTTTTCATTACTGCATATTCTTTTGATAAGTCTTGTAGTATTAACTTAGAAATATACAACTATTATTGTTATCACCATTCTGTCCTTATTTTCACAACCTGTCCTGTTATCCTCAATAGACAATCTCCACATGCTGTGAAAACTGCAGATATTATTGCACCCATTTTAAAGATCAGTAAAAAGAGGCAATTAGTAACCTGCTCATAGTCAAGCAGTGGGTCAGAGGCAGAGCAGGAAATAGAATTCAGAAACTCTGTTTCCAACCTCAAGGCAACAGTATCATTCTGTCTAGTCCTTCTTAAACATCAGCTCTGCCACCTGCAAGCTGGACTATGACTATAGCACATAATAAGTTCAGTGGTACCTCAGTCTTCGTATTCATTTTTATTTATGGCTGATGATTTGAAAAGGTTTTCTTTCAACTACCAAATTCTAGGGGTTAATTATATGTAAAAACTGTTTTTTGTTTTTGTTTGTTTTTTTGACAGAAATGGCATGAATTAAATCATGGCACCATTTGAAATAGATCTGGCCTGCCATTTAAAGTTAGTTTAAATATAGCACAACTTTTTATTAATTTTCAACAGTTGTCTTTTTAATAAAAGGAATAAAATAGGGGAAAGTAGAGCCAAAGAGACTAAACAAAACTTGAAGTAGGGTAACATGAACACACCTCTTAAAAACTGGCAAAGGCAGGTACTGCAGCTAAAACTAGAGCCACTTAACCAGTGCATTGTTACCTCTTGAATCCTGTTGACCTGAAAAAGAGCTCACCCATCTTGTCTTTCTAATGTCATAATCAGGCAGGAATAACAAGTTCAGTAGCACTCCATTTAAAAATCATAAAACTCTGCATAATAGTTAAATTTCGTGACATTATTATTTGTCATAAGCTGAAACAATTTAGCCTGTAGGTCTATAAATGTGTCCCTAAAGGCTTCCATTATAGCTTTGATTATTATCTACTCCTCTCTTTTTACAGCATGTGTCAGAAAAACTGTAGGGCAGGCAGGATATGTATGGTTGGAGCATAGGACTAGTATTCAATGTAAGGCCTGGAATATGTCTTTAAAAGAATATACAAACTCTGGTTTATAAAAATGGACCACATCCCTTTAAATTTTCTGCTAGCAGATTGAAGTGCAGGATGCAATAAATTGGATTTTAATTCCATGCATGAGCTTGTAAAAACCCAGAGCAAGAAACTAGGAGCCAAGTTACAGTCTTAAACTGAAAACAATTAACACCAGAAAGAAAATTTCAAGTTATAACTATCCATGAAACACAGATTCTTTAACTCCAACACTTAAAGCAATGTGAACAAATATAGTCTTTTGCTTTAAAGTGAAAGGGCAGCTGAGAAAACAGCACTAAATATTAGTGACAGACCAAAAATTGTGATGTAGACTCAATAAAGCAGTACACTTGCAATTGCTCCCAAAACTTTGCAATCTCCCAAAAAGTTGCTTGTGTAGGAGAAAAGCAGTGAGTTCAAGCTTTACTCCTTTACTTAACTTTAGAAGATGAACACACATATAGAACACTCACTGTGTTCCTCTGTACTAACGTGACACTTGCCATCTTGGTTGTGGCTCAGGCAATTCTAGACCTAAAGAACATTAGCTCCTACAGCTCCCAACTGCAGGATTTAGTCCTGTAACAGACTTTATGGTTGAGGCACAGAGGAGGACATATGACATGCACTGAACAGTGGGCTGCTTTAAGTCAATATGTATTTCAATGTGTCTCAAACAGCTGGTGTAAGAATTTCAGCTTCCTTATTCCTGTGTGTTTACCTAATAGCTTACTCACTACCTACTATAGATTTGCTACTTACAGATAACAAACGCAGTATCCATGCCTAAGGTCTCAATTATACTTTAACATGTGGGAGTGTTGATGCACCTTTGGCATATTTGTTCCCATTGGCCTCTTACGTGTATATAGCTGGGCATGCTGCTTTGGGAACTTGCTGTTGTACTTCTCATTTGTATACATTATGGGTATAAATTGCTAAGTGTGGTCATTTGTGGGGGGGAGGGATAGCTCAGTGGCCTGCTAAACCCAGGGTTGTGAGTTCAATCCTTAAGGGGGCCATTTAGAGAATGGGGATTGGTCCTGCTTTGAGCAGGGGGTTGGACTAGATGATCTCCTGAGGTCCCTTCCAACCCTAATAATCTGTGATTTTATCTTCCAAATGATTGACAACATACTCCCATTCAGCGTTACTAACTCCCTATGGCTATCTTCCTTGTATTTCCCTAGAGGCAGAAGAGCACCTAGGTGCTTTGTTTTTACTTAACACACAGACTGCTGCTTTGGTTACCTCTTTGGGGCTATCTGTCCATCTGCTTTGACACGCATGCATCACATTCCCAATGCCCTTATATGGGTATGATGCATTTCACATGACTCCTCCATGTACTGGCTGAACACGTGCCTTTGTTTTCACCTTTATAGTGGGATGGTAAGATGGTAGATGTGTTATGCTTTTTAGCCATGATAATTGTTCACAGCAACCATGCCAGCTTGCATTTTAATTATTTTCTGCTTAGATTTCCTCTGAAGATGGGCAATCATTGTAACCTGCTTTTGTCATAAGCTTTTGGTGTCATTCTTTTTAAAAACATGAATGCTCTGAACAACAGAACTTTATCCAGGCTTAAAGCTAGTTCCAAGATCCTCTTATGCTTATGGCTTCACTATAAATGCTTTCAGTGTCCTTAGGATTTTAGTAAATACACAATATTGTACTAAATAAAGTTCCTTTTATATTATCCCTTCCCTACTCATCCAATTATTTCCCTTAAGAGGAAAAATAGCATTACAGGCAGAATAGTGTTATTACTCAATGGCCAAGTGAAACAAAGAATAATTTCTGGCTTCCTTCATATTCAATGGGACACAATCAATGTGAATGATGTAGCTGCTCTGTAAAGGATTAAGGGCTTTGTGAATCTTAGACACCAGGACCAGATTCCCCCATGGGAACTCCAACCAGTGCTAGTGACATTGTTATATATGTACCCTACAGTACTTTTAGCCAAAATTTCTGTACAATATGGCCTTGATCTTGCATTACTTGGGCATTCAAAACTCTCATTTGAAAGAGATTTCGGTGTGCAAGGAAAGCAGAATCAGGATCTATATGTGAACATAAATCTATGCATTTGATACTATTAATAACCACATAAGCTGCCTGGCAAATGGCAAGTTGTTCAGCATTTGGGAACTATATGACCTTGAGAAATTATACTTATTGAAGATCTCTTAAACACAATCCTATCATCTGTGAGATGTTGCTTTAGTGGTTTCGTAAATGACAAATTTAATATTTTTATCCAAGTCCTCCCCATTCAACTGAAACATAAGATTTACTTAAGGGGCCATTTCAAATTAAAAGCCAATAATTGTCTGGTGAGAACACTTACATTATTAAAAAACCTAGATACTATCGATATGTAGAAAATATTTACTGTTTACCTGTGCGGGAGTGAACTACCATGATAACCTAATACATAAGTTTGCTACTTCAGTTCCTTCTCCCAAGGCACAGTAGTCTATGTCACAAAACAATTTCAACTATCTAGATATAACTTGTTATAATATGGCATGGTTGGTAGCCTCTGCTTTGAAGAGATACTATTCTGTGTAAAGTGAGAATAAAGATAAAATGATGTATAACTTTCATTGTTTGGAGAGTAGTTGTTGCTGTTAAAGACTGAAACAATTGGCATCTACCTCTGTGGCTTTCCTTCAACAATAATAGTAATTATAATAACAAAGGTTACAGCTTTTAATCCTTCTAACTCCACTAAATCAACAAAAGAATAAAACGTTGTTTGTAACAGCTATATGGAGTGATTTTGTACTGGGAAATTTCACAATGGAGAAAGTACACTGGAAATAAGAGGGTAGCAACTGAAAAAAATCCCCACAGTCTCAAAATGCCACGTGTATACAATATGAAAGGAGGAAAAGCATGTTTCTGCATCAAAAGGTGTGTACTGTCTAACAGCCAGACATATTAATAATAAATTACTTACTGAGGGAGCAAGTTCTCAAATGTAACAGGGTATGGTCCTGACCCTGCATGAGCTCTGTATGGATAGACCAATGTGCAACTTATTGCAGGATGGAGGCCCAAAATGGTCACTTTAATTGTTAGAGTACATTTGAGTTATTCCAGGGATCAATGTGACCCTAATTTTGAAATGTTTAAATTTAAAAATAATCAAGAGGCTAACAGATTTTTTTTTTAAAAGCAGTGGCAAGGATTCTGTAACTGAATACATGCATCTCCCAGTGACTGGATTTTAGCTACAGAAAACCTCCATTTGTATTTATTAAGAACATATCTCATATTACGTATATAGTCTTCTGTTACCGATATGCAGTTAGGCACTAAGCTGTAGCTGTGACAGTGGATGACTACCTGTCACCAGATCTACCATGTCTTGTCTCTTTTCTATTACAATGATAAGCTCAGTTCTTCAAGACAATGTGTGTCTGGTGCCACTGGTGACATAGATTCTGCCACCTTCCTCACACTGAGAAGCACCTTATTCTGTGAGCAGTCCATTTGAAACCACAAAGTAAGCATTGAATGAGATAACAAGCAGCATGGGTAACAGAATCATCATCTGGCCTCACTGTTTATTCTGTCAATCAATAGGTCAAGTTTGACAGACCGATACTCAGCTTAAAATCACAGTCCTATGCAAAATAGGAAATAAAGCTGGGGTTAAAGTTGTGAACAAACATCAATGATTTGTGGGGAATGAAGAGGTCAGGGTACAACTTGCATATAGTAGAGTAGCTTTTAAAATGTTTGAAATCGAGAAAATTTAAAGTGAAGGTTACACCTAAAAAAAATAAAAATCTCAAAGATTGGAAAAATGTAGAAAAGGAGAGCTAAAGGATCCCTAACTACCTTAGGGCCTGATTCTGTGATGCACTTAAGGGCCAGACTTTCAAATGTACTTATGCACCATAAAGTGCTGATAGTTGCCCAGTGGGATTTTTAAAAGCCCCAGGTGCCTAAGTCTCATTAATTTCAATTGAAGTTAGGAACCTAAGCACTTTGGGAAACCCCACTAGACACCTATCTGCATCATTAGGCACCTAGATCCATTTGAAAAGCTGGCCAATAGTACCTCCTGCAAGATGCTGAGTGCTCTCAACTGAACAATGAAGCCAGGAATTGAAAGTGCTCAGTACTTCAAAGATCAAGTCCACACTCTGCTCACTTGTGCCTGACCACAGAACACCCAAAGTTATGAGACATGTGTACACGTGCATATCCTACATCAGTGGGAACCACATGCACTGCACCAGCATTTAAAAAACAATAAATGATATACAAGCATTACAAAATGGTTATTTTTGCTAGGTTGGCATGCAAATCAAATTATTCCCTATTTCCAATATATAAAAAAAACATTCTATTTCAAAAATAGACATGTTGGAATCCTAATTATAATTGAATAATGCTGAAAAGGCAGAATCAGAATTATGGTTTAACTAGAATGAAAACCCATAGTGCTGCTTTTTAATAAATGCCTGCAGATGAACTTCAAGTTGGTCTCATGATTGCCAAAGACAAAATGCTCACCTGGTTCGAAGTACCTTGGCACTCAGCATCCCCCTCATCAGCATCTAATTGGAGCAAGAAGCTCATCAAGATATAGAAAAACACAGATAACGACCCTATTCCTAATGGCTGTTATCTCCATCATGGTACTCACAGCCTCATGGTTATTAGCACAGCAGATGGCTGAGATTTTTGACACCTGTCCCAGCAGTTTTATTTTGCTACAGCTTGCAGAAATTCATACACAAAAGCCATTTGTCAAAAACTAATTGACAAAAGCCAAGTTGGGTGAAATTGCATTTGCCAAGAATACATTTATTCCTAATAGCAGCAGTGTTGGGGCGAAGGGACTCTCTCTCTCTGCTATAGGTAAGCACTATTCCTCCCCTTTAGACTTTCTGAATGGTGGAACTGAGAAACATGCTCCCACAACAATAGCAGTTTACTATTTCAAATAAATAAGTTGAATGCTGCTGGTAGCATATCAGTCTACATGACAGTAGTATTGATAGGCTAGATTATAATTTGTAATAGCCAGTCATATTTTCAGGCTGCTGCTTTTCAATAGTTTTGCCTGCATTTATGCAGCAAATATGCTGTTTGATTTAACTATTTCTACACACAATATTAGGAATCACAAAAATGGCTCAATTTTGTAGCATTTAGACAACATTTACAACCTCTTTTGATGTTTCTATTTTAGGGCAGCTCAGATTTGATTATGAGGTTTTAGTTAGAACAAATTTCTTTTAAAATAGTTAAATCCATCCATTGAAATATTCAAAGTGTAATGATCCTTATTTATTCTTTCCTGATACTTCCTTCAGGGGTATCATCTTCATCATTATTCTGATTATTTTAAGGCTAAGCTGCACTAGCTGGTCTTGCAGTATTTCTACTCTGCTTATTTCTGTGCCTAGAGTCAATTTAGCAGCCAGACTCATCTGTTATTCCATGTCGTCTCCTCCACTTTCCCCTCATTACTTCTAATCTCTTGCCTCTAGTTAGCATGGACAGCAAGATAGCCACTCCTGAACCTTGTTCTGACAGTTAGGATCTCATCTACATTGTCTCTACCAGGACAGATTCTCATACACATTTATGATATGTATATATATATAATTTACAGAAGTATCAGGTGTTATCAATACATTCATTTATCATGTGTATATAATCTGGTAGCACTGCCTTAATTAAGGTTACCCGACACTTCCCATTTTAAGACCCTGTCTTCAGTTGCTTATAACTTTGTCAAACATTAACCAGTGTCATATGCCAGTGTCTCCTTCAGGCTGACTTTTGGGAGGGAAATTTTCCTCTAAAATGGTTTGGCTGTTTCCAAGATTGAGGCTGTGAGCAGAACAGTTGATTTTTCCATGTTTTATTCTGGTGCCCTTTTCACAGCTTTAATACCCCCGATTAAAAATTGGCAGGAGGTTGGCCTTTGTATCAAGCATGTGACTTTTGCCATCCACATGAAATTCCACCGAAATTTGACCAACTTTAAGCTTTTGAAAAATTGTAGTTTGCACATGCTCAATGGAGACAGGCTTTAAGACAGGGGCTGGCAAACTTTTTGGCCTGAGGACCACATCAGGTTTCCGAAATTGTATGGAGGGCCGGTTAGAGGAGGCTGTGCCTCCCAAAACAGCCAGGCGTGGCCCATCCCCAGTCCCCTATCTAACCCCCCTGATTCTCGCCACCTGATTGTCCCACGCCTGACCCCCCCACCCCTGACTGCCCCACGCCGCCACATCCAACCCCTCCCTCTCATTCCTGACCATCCCCGGACCCCCCACCCCTGACTGCCCCACGCCGCCACATCCAACCCCTCCCTCTCATTCCTGACCGTCCCCGGACCCCCCACCCCTGACTGCCCCACACCGCCACATCCAACCCCTCCTCTCATTCCTGACTGTCCCCCCAGGACCCCTGCCCCATCCAACCACCCCTTCTCCCTGAGTGCCCCCCGCCTCCCAATCCACCCCCCTTCAACTGGGACCCCTGGTCTCCACCCTCTGACTGCCCCAACCCCTATCCACATCCCCGCCCCCTGACCACAACCCCGAACTCCTCTGCCCTCTATTCAAACCCCCCTGCTCCCTGCCCCCTTACTGCGCTCCCCGGAGCATTGCTGCTGGCAGCACTACAGCCGCGCTGCCCAGAGCACCAGGACAGGCAGGCGTGCAGCCCGGCTGGAGACAGCCACACCAGCAGTAGCTCGCAGCCCCATCACCCAGAGCATTGCGCCAGCGGTGCAGTGAGCTGAGGCTGAGTGGTAGGGGGAACAGCAGGAGAGGGACAAGGGGCTAGCCTCCCGAGCCGGGAGCTCAGGGGCCGGGGGGAAGGGGCCCACGGGCCATAGTTTGATCACCTCTGCTTTAGAGCTCAATTCCCTAAAGACTTTGTCCACAAAGGGCATACTCAAGACCAGGAAATTCCCTGCAATTGTTTCTCTGGGTTGTGCTGGGTCTGAATCTGGGCACCTGAACTGAGAACAGGAACACTATCTTCTGTGCTCTGAGTGACCTATCTGCTGGGCCCAGGCAGTTGTAGAGAAGGCTGCTTGATTTAAATGCATAGGAGAAAAGATTCAGACCAGTGGGGTGGGGATATGGGCAGTACAGTCTGAGAAAAAGCCTGGGGGGGAGAGGAAAACTGGTACTGGCATCCAGGGGTGGAGACTGGGATGGCTGGGAGACAGTAAATGGGGATTCGGGAGGAGATAAAGATAAGACGAAGAGCAGGGGTGAGAATAGGACTGTCTGGAGAAGGAAACTGGGACTGAGAATTAGTGAGGCAGGTGAGAGGAAGTGAAGGGGAAGAGGAGCGCAGAAGAGGACACAGGGTACATGGGGAAAATGGACTTGCTAGACCAAGAGACTAGAACAAAGAGCTGGAGAAGGTTAAGAGGGAGATTGGGCCTGAAAGCCAGTGGGAAAACTAGGGTCTAGGGAAAGGGAGAAGGCAGACTTATGAGGAGCTAGGTAGAAAGGGGAATTAGGAATGGGTTGGCAAAGAGTCAGGAGACAAGGAGCTGGGTAAGAACTGGGAATGGCTAGGCAAGGAGACTGGGACTAGGTGTGATCTGTAGGGAGAAAGAGTTCTGATGACCCATATGGGTGACAATGTGATGCCAGATAACAGAATTTGGGGAGGTTGGGGGTTTTTTTCAGCTTGCTTTTTTATAAAGCTAAGAAGTTACATACAAAAACTACATTAAAAGAAGACTAAGGTTGCAAAGTCAAATGTTACGTAATGCCAGAATAGAGATGGTGAAGGACATAAATCCACATCGTGTAGAGGTCACACAGTGCTGGCAGAGTGTCACCTTGCTTATTAGGCTCAGAGACACTGTCAATCAATTGATTACAATAGAATATATAGATTTTCCATGGGCGGGGGAAAGTGAAGGGGTAGGCAGTTCCACACCCCGGGATAGGTTTTGCAGCAAGACAAGATAGCACATTAGCCAATGGTTAAAAGGTTACATAATGTCTCTGCCCATGGTCTCAAGTTAGCAAATTAACATTTAATTAATACTTTGATAAAATGTTATTAGTATAAAATATATATGTTGAATTCTGATTTGGGGTCCATAGGAATGGAGCAACTCTTTTGATTGTTCAACAGGTACATTACTAGGGGTTAAAGCAAAGGAACAGTGAAAGTATATGACAATACAGATTGTCTCCTTTATGTCTTAAGGCAAACACTGGTCCCTGGGAAGGGAGGTGGAAGGATGCCATATTTTTATACTGACATGTGCCAACTTTTCATAAACTCAAGGCTGAATCTGTGGGAAGACTGTTTCCCTACAGGAGAAACACAATAGGAACAGGGATCCTTTGTTCATTTTGAAACATTGGATGAAACATAATTATTCAGTTATTGCTTCAACATCTGGCATTTCTACTGACCAAGCATATCTTAGCAAAGACAATGTTATCTTGTTTACCCCAGCTTTTTCTTAGCTGATCACTATTTGCTAGGCCTCTGGTCTCTTGACCAAACTCTGGACTTTGGGTCTGGAAAAGAGCTGGCACAATCCATATACCAGGTTGTTATATAAAATGCACAAGCATTTTAACCCTTCAGATGGCCTGTGCAATCTTAATTTGGCTGCCTATGCATAAATCACATGATACCATCTTCCTACATGATCATTGTAGCACGGCAGACACTCACCACTGTGGCGCCTTCTGCCAGTCGCTCTGGGAATTAGCTCAGTTCCAGCCTCGGAGTGCCTCCTGCTGGCTGGTCTCTTGCCTATTGTCTACTTTGCTGTGCTGTCTGGGACCTGCTTTGCTCTCTGACTTGCGGCATCCTCTTCTAGACACAGCCCTCTGGCTGTGCCCCACTCGGTTCTCTCCCCTTCCGAGGGAGTGTCAGCAGTCCTCAGTCTGCACCTGCCCTTGTGGCCAACTGCAGCACTAAAGTCTAGCCCAGGGGTGGGCAAACTACAGCCCATGGGCCACATCTGGCCTGCAGGACCATCCTGCCTGGCCCCCAAGCTCCTGGCCTGGGAGGCTGTCTCCCCACCCCTGCAGCCTCAGCTCACTCACTCCACTGCTGGCGCAGTGCTCTGGGCAGTGGGGCTGTGAGCTCCTGGGGCAGCGCAGCTGCAGAGCCAGCCTGACCCGGTCTCTGTGCTGCGTGGTAGCGGCGGTGGCGGCAGTGGCAGCGTGGCCCAGCTCCAGCCAGGCAGCACGGCTGTAACACCGCCAGCTACCTGTGCTCCAGGCAGTGTGGTAAGGGGGCAGGGAGCAGGGAGGGGAGTTGGATAGAGGGCAGGGGAGTTCAGGGTGTGGTCAGGGGGCAGGGTTGTGGATGGAGGTTGAGGGGGAAACAGGGGGTTGAATGGGGACAGGGATCCCGGAGGGCAGTCAGGAAGGAGGGGGGCATTGGATGGGGTGGCAGGGGGCAGTCAGGGGCAGGGTTCTGGGGACAGTCAGGGAGAAGGGGTGGTTGGATGGGATAGGGGTTCCAGGGGGGCTGTCAGGAATGAGAGGAGAGGTTGGATGGGGTGGCGGGGGTCTGGGGGCAGTCAGGGGACAGGGAGCGATGGGGTGTGGATGGGGCAGGGGTCTCAGAGGGGCAGTCAGGGAACAAGTGGGTTGAATGGGGGAGGAGTCCTGATGGGGACAGACACAGATAGGAGGTGGGGGCCAGGCCACCACCCCCTCCCCTAACCAGCCCTCCATACAATTTACAAAACCTGATGCAGCCCTCAGGCCAAAAAGTTTGCCGACTCCTGGTCTAGCCCCTTGCCTCAGGGGCAAGCCACAGTCTGTATCCAGCCACGCTCCTCCACAGCCAGGTGCAGTGTTAGTGGGGGAAGGGCAGACCAGGCCCACCCACTACTCTGGGTCCCAGCCAGGGACCCTCTGGCTCAGCCATGTCCTGCTCTCCATCTCTCCCCTTTACTGCTCGCGCTCCCTGGGCTACTTCCCTTTGGCCCTTGCACCTTCTCGGCCCTTTCTTTCAGGGGTCTCAGCCTGGAAGGTATCAGGCTGGAGCTTTTCCTCTGCAACCCTGAGCCGGCTGGCCCAGCGCTACTCTCTCTAAGGTGCTATCCCTGGGAGCCAGTCCTCCTCCCTTGCTTGTCAGGAAGAGACTCTAGTCTCCTCTGCTTTGAAGGCTTTATACAGGGCCCAGCCTGGCCATGATTGGCTGCTTCTAAGCCTTCTCTGATTGGCTGGGTTCTGTGCAGCTGCTCCAAGGGCTATTATTAACTCTTTGTCTGCCAAAGTGGGGCAACAGCCCCACTACAATCACATACTATTTTTCCAGTAATAGAAGAAAGTGAATCTTTCTAGGATTCTTTGCTAGTGTTATGTGACAATGTTCTGCTGTTATGGCAAAGTGCTGTTCCTTTATGCTTTCTCTAAAATGCATTATAATCCTAACAACATGTGTATTCTCACTCTATTAAATGACTTCTCAACTAACTCTTCTGAAGTAGAATCCACCAAACATGTCTAATTTTAACAACTGCATCATTTTCAATAATATGGAAAGCTGTATTCTATATCTTCCCATTTTATATTGCATCTCCAGCCACCCATTCTTTAGAACCTGAATCAAATAAAGTAATCCCAATAATGTTGAGTTCCATAAAATCAATTTACTGTACCAAATAATAAAGTTGGTTAAATTATTCATTGTGAATAAACTATCCAACAAATATCTACCTTTTTTGTTTGTGAATTTTTTCATTAATAGTTCCCGATTGCTAAGACTATATTAGGTATTTGTCTTTGCTGAATAGTTTCTGCAAACAGATATAAGCTTATGTGTTGTGTGTGAACTATTTACATATTATTTGTTATTCATCTAATATGATTGGCCACCTGCATCACATAATATTTCTGTTCCCATTAGATTATTATATTTCTAAAATAGTGAATAATAGCAAAAAACCCATGCATTTTTGGTACTAATTTTCAGATAAAAAAGCATTCATGCTAGAATTTGTGAAATGATTGGGGTTTGTGACTATCTTAATTAATAAACCATGGTCATTCAAATACACATGAACAATGAGTAACATTACTTCATTAATAACATTGGCATGAACTTGCTATGTTTATTTGCAAAACATATTGACAAATCACTTTTATTATTTAATTAGTTGTCTAGTAAACAGGAAATATGGAAAATGTCATTCTCAACATATGGGGAATTCTAACATATTTGACACTGATAGCATCTTGCAAGTTGTAGTAACAACATTTGATAATTGTGCATACCACAAGAAAAACAATACTCTAATAAAGAAAAAGCAAACATTTATTGAGATAACATTATCTGTCAAACTGGGTGGAAAAATATTTTTTCCCCCAGTGAAAAGTTTTTCCAAAAATGCTTTTTTTTTCCAGAGAAAATCGTGAGAAAATCAACTTTTTGACAACAATAAAAAACAAAATATCAAAAACCAAAATATTTTGATTCTGAAATACTCATGCAAGCCTTATAGGAATTGGACTACATTTCTCAGGATGCACCCTGGTCTCTCCTTGTGCATCACTGGAGTCCAATGGAGGCATGCATCATGAGAGATGAAGTACAGCTGGGGTGGTTGGCCCATAAGGCATCTGAACTACAACTCCCATGAGATAACGTGACAGCCTATGTGAATCAAAACATTTTGGTTTGGGGCTGTTTTTTCCCCCACTTTTCTATTTTGATAAGAACTGAAATTTTGCATGGAAAGCAGAAACTTATGAAAAATTTAGTTTAGCCAAAAACCAAAACATACTGTGGAAATAGTTTCACTGGAAAATTTTTGACGGCCCAGTTCTAGTCAAAATTAGGTATGTGCACAGTATTCACTATCATTCAACAACACTGCATATGACTCATGGGGGCTTTTACAATCATCGAGGATATACATGTTTGTATATAGCACAAAGGACGTACTCTTTGGCATATGGAAGATCTGTTAGATAAATAGAAATTGTTGACAAAAGCCGGGCCAGATTCTCAGTCAGTAGAGTTAGCTTAACTCACACTGGTGGAGTATCATGTCCTGAATTGTCAGTTTATTCTTTACATAGGTGGTTTCAGATGGATGAACAGCTGAAAGAAACAACTGATTTCTCGGCATTCACCCATTGAGCTCGAAGCAGTAAATATTCTGATTGGCTCTATGACCACACTTTCCTTCATAATATACTGAATATCAGCTTTTGTGCTCTGTCTTTTTGATCAGTGAAAACTTGCCCTCAACGTGCTTACTGGGCCCTGAAAATGCATATAGAAATTTAACACAGGCTTGGATATTTTGATGTTCAGGGATTAAAAAAAAATATATTGAATCCCCTTTCCCAGTCTTTTATAAGCTTCTCTTTTTCTCCTGCATATACTGTTATCTTTACCAATTACATAGTACTGTCTGTCAGCTGTTTGTGAGTTCATTTTTTTACAAATTGGTTATCAAGTGATATTTTAAAATCTGTGACCCTGATGGAACATACCATCAGTCTGCAAGATAGAATCCCCACAACTGAGGGGAAAAAAAACGTTATATCTATCCAGGTCCATATATCATGGGTATCTAATACCTGGGTGCAGAACCTCCATAAGAGCTGGTGCCAAACTATTGAATAATTTAGCTTTTATCAATTTATAGAGTACAAATTTTGCATCTTAAAGTATATTTTTACTCTGAAAAGTGACTCTAAAAGTGGCACTTTCAACAATTTTCATATCAAATATGCTCAGGTTTCAAGTAAAAATATATACTTTTTACTCCCTAAATACCAGCTCTGCAAACTCAACCTGTTATCAGAAAGCCAAGCTGAGTTTATCCTTCACGCACATCATCACCAGTAATTAAGGCTCTTCAGACCAAAGTGGGCCCCCGATTCACCTTTGCAACTTCATTGATTTCAAATGTTCATGGAGTTCAGTGTCAGTTGTGCAAATGCACTGCTTTCAGCAGTGTAGCTGATTGTACTGGATTAGACATGTACTTATTGACTAAAGACACTTTCCCTTCATGCTTTGCTATGGCAGCTGGGCTATTCACAATTAGGTTATCTAGTTGTTATTTCTTATGAGCCATCTATTGGAATGGGCTTTCATGTGCTCTGAAGTCTGGGATAATAAAACATCATCTCCTCTCCCCTGTGTTCCTTTACTTGAAAGTGCTAATTTAGTACACTAAGAGCTGTGAAAAATGCACAGGTCTGGAATATTATGGGGTTATTTTCATTGTCCTGAATGTAGAGGATACTATTCAAAATATTTTTAATGCACCAAGTAAATAATTAGTAATAACTATACTAGTATGATAAAATAATAAGTAATTTGTACCTGGTATAGGAAAAAAAGTATTTCCCCCACCTTATTAGCTGAAAAAGCTGTAGCAACTGCCAGATAAGAGAGTTCACAAGACATAGCTATCAAACAAATCCATTTTGAAAAAAAAATTATCAGCTAGTTGTGTTATGTGAACAAAATGCTATATATGAATGCTGGAGAAGGCCGAAGGTAATTCATGTAAAAAGAGCCTTCTCACTGTCTGAACTGGATGCTCATCATGGTATTCCCCCCCAACACTACCCTGCTTCATTTGTAAACCTTTAAATTAGAAGTATAAAAATCTGATTTGTACTTACAGTTCTTATTTTCTGTTCTCAGTTCTTTGTGTATTATCAAAATGAGTTTCTCTTACCATGCATACAGTGGTGAAACAAGAATATTGGTTTGATGTATAAGAACAAAAGTCAGCAAAACACTGGGAAGGGTGTAGAAGATCATGCAGCATTTACTTCTGACAAGAAGAATGACTTTAATGTCCCTAAAACACCCTCCTCACAAATTTCTTTCTACAGAGGCCATTAATCAATGTGAGTCACTTATGTGGCAATAGCTGTCATCCCTTCTGGTTGTTATATTGCTGTAGAGAGGATCTAACACCACTTTGCCCAGAATTGACAACTTTCAGAACACATTTTCTATGTCAGTTACCAGAAGTTGGATGATTGAGATCTATCTACTGCATGGGTACTTCTTTGTCTTTAGGCTGGGTTAACTATTTGCAGTGAGTTGTTTTGTGAGTGTTATGTAGCCCCTTTTCCTATTTGCAAGATGGACATGATTTTTTACAAATGTGTTTGGTGTTCTAAATTCTTCTTACAAATATCTCATAGAAAAAATGCCCATGGATTGCACGCGAATGAACCATTTACTGTAACTATTCCTTTCAGTGTTCAGTATTCACACAGAGCTGTTAGGGAACTTAAGTCGCATCTATTTAGGTATTTATATGGCTGCACCCCCATTAGCATAGTGTCTGAGCACATCACAAACAAATGGATTTATTCCCACAACACTTCCATTTTACAGTTGGGGAAATGAGGTGGAGAAAGTTAAGTGACTTGTCAAGGTTATACAGGAAGGCTGTGACATAGCCTGCAATGAAACATAGATCTTCTAAGTGCCAGTCCAGTGCCTGAACCATAAGATCAGCTGCCCTCTTATGGTACTATTTCTGTTTTCTGACTGAATGATCTAAACTTAGTAAGCAAGAGGACAACCTGAACCATGCTGTGACCAAATATGCTCCTATATTCACACCCTACATACTATTGTAATAACCTTTTAACAAAAATATACCTTGTGAGGTATCATTTGAAAACTAATAACTTGCTGCTCAATAATATAATGGTGAAATATATGTAGCAATGTTATATGTAAAGTTATGAATTCCCCTTGTATGATGTTGCTAGCACATGTTCAAAACCATGTAGCTCCATTTAGGCAGGACTGGTTAAGCAAGTTAATCTTAAACAAAGGATTGTGTGTGTACCTCAATTTGTTTATAGATAGTAAACAAGGTCACTGAGAGAGCAAGAAGGAGACAAGGAATATCTGCATTTCAGTATACACAGGGGAGAAGAGAGAGCACGGGGCCGCCTTCACCCCCAGACTCAATGACACCTTGTTTTGCCACTTCAAAGGCAGATGGACTATAAAAGTGAGGGGCAAAACCACTGCTGTTGGACTTTAAGGGCAGATCCTGACTTGAGAATTTGGTCAGCTATGTTCTGGGAACATGTGGTAAGAATTTTACCTCGGACCAAGTCTAGTTTGTTAAGTTTTAGCACTAGAAAGCATTTCATCTATTTCCCTTGCACCCATTTCTGACTCTAATGCCTTGTACACACTTAAAATTTCTCTGTAGTTAAATAAACTTACTTTACTCCTTAATCAAAAGACACCTGCTTGTTCATCATGTATCATTAGAAGGATTCAGCAGCATGCATCGAATCTTTTCTCTAAATAGCCTAAGGAGTTACTAAAGAGGTCTCTTAAGTATTTCATCTGTATGAATGTGCAATGGATACTGAAGGTAAACTTCCTTTTTCTGACCTTCACACAGACCACCAGCAGAAACAGAGAGAATTACATACAAACGAGGGAGAAAAGGACAAATCAAAATATAGACACTTTTTCTGCTTGCTGATACTGTGTGGGCTGGCACAAAAAATGCTCTGGGACCAGGCCTGAAAGAATACATCTGATAGATATCTTGGGGATGTTCCATCTCTAAGTTACACTGGTGTGAAACCAGTCTTCAATTTGGATCACAGTCAGGCCCACTTTTACTGATTAGTTGTGCAAACTGCTTGCAAGTAAACCTAACTACTATTGGCTCTCAAACACTAGTCCATGGAGCTTGTCCTGGTGATTGACAGTTTTCAAAATACTTAATTCTAAGTACTCTTTTAGGAAAATAAATGTTTCATGAAGGGATATTTATCTTATGAAGTGATGTGCACATGACAAATTTGCAAGCTAATGCTGTATTAAATAGTGTGTGTAGAAGAGGAAACTGACTGATAATGCTCAGGATTTTTGAAAATGAGGTCACATATTTAGCTCCCTAAATAAGAATTCAAAAATAAAATATTTTTAGAAATAGGAGCCCTAAAGTTAGTCCATTATTTAAGCACCTAAGGTTTAGATTGTCAAATGCACCTACATTGAGGATTAGAGCTGGGTCAGAGCAGCCCTTGAAGCCAGATGGCCCAGGAGTCTGGAAGCCCTGGGGCTCTCTGCATGGCACAGCTGTAGATGATTGAAACTGACATGTTTCTTTACAGTTTCACCACTGCTACAGAGATGACAAGATCATGTCAATTTCAGTCAGCAGCTGCTCCTCCCAAGGACCATATTTTGTTTCATAAGCCTCATGTGTCAGTGTTTCTGAAGATAAATTATTTCAAAATTTCTGGTTCATGAGAAACTGAAAAAAATGGTTTTGGTCTGAACTGGACCAAGCCCAAATTTCAAATATTGAAATGTCTTGCAAACCAGAAATCCCAAGTTTCAGCCAGAGTGCATGATACTCCAGATGATCTTTGGCCACTAGGATGCTCTCTATAGGAATACTGCAGCCAGCAGAAATTAAGCTGTGCTAAGTTACATCACGGGCCATTTTGTATCTGTCAACCCCAAGACCACAGTGCAGAAAGGTGGCTTAAAGACCTCACATCACAGGATTTTGTTGTCATGCTTTGAAATTTTATTTTTGATTTTAGGTTACGGTTCTGTTTTCTTATACATGTTTTGGTTATGTAAAAAAGCTAGGCTACAGAAAATGTCACAATTACCAAATATTAGAAAAAAACAAAGTAAAGATTTGTGTGTTTGTTTTTAAGAGAGAGTTTAGAATATGTCACTGCTTGGACACATTCCTCTGCTAATCAGAGGTTCTGCCAAATAGAGCTTCTACCAGATGAAACTTGAAAGAAGCAATATGTTAAATTCGCAAAGGATGTAAATGGAGGTACAAGTTATATGGTAGCAACTGTGTAAATCTGTGTAACACACATGGTAACAGAGAGAAGGACAGGGTTGTAGCATAAAATCAGCCAACTGCAAGAGACTAAGTAGGAGGGTGTGCACCTTCTCTTATATTCTCCTATTGGTTCCTTTTCTTGCTAGAGCTCTAGGCTTTTACTCCCTCAGCATGTAAATGGACTCACCTGGCATTCAATCACACAATCCTTCTGAGCTATAGTCCTCTCTGATTTGCACCAGTGTAAATGTGGGGTAACTCAGACTTGGAAGATGCTTTGGTTTAACACTAGTGTGACTAAGTAGAAGTTGGTCCAATCTCTTAATGGTTTTCAGGGTACTAGTTTCAAACGTGGTGTAAGTGAGAACAATTTAATTGACTTTAATGTAGTTGCACTTAATGTTACCAGGTCTGAATTTGTCTCTTAAGTCTTCTCCCAAGTAAACTATACCACCAACTCACTGCATGTCCTAGAGCAAAATATGCGTACCACTACTTAGGTACCTATCTCCCATGGTTTGTGAGGCTTAATTTATTTTGGAAAGTGCTTTGATATCTCTGGCTATAAGTGCTTATTAAAAATTAACAAGCAGCTGCTTACCCTACAGAAATGTCCTATATCATAGGGTAAATATCAACAATACCTCATTAACAAGACCTTTACCCTGGGACTTGCCGAATAGTTCAGTCACTGAATTTAAGCATGATTCATAATTTATATATGTGTCTGTTTCTGTTTAAGAAACACAAACTTCCCCCTCCCCTCGCTCTATATGGAGAAGATTTGGATTAGCTCATCAAACAGCGCTCCTTGCAGACATATTTCATTTAGATCACATCAAGTTATGATAATGACTTTTAAGGATAGAAAAATACATTTATTTGCAATGCCTTTAATGAAAAAAATTGTGGGCAATAAGCTTAGGGAGGAATTGGCAAAGTGCCCCCCAAGTCTTCGTTAACCTTTAGAAATGATAATTGGATGGCAGGGGTTTAATGGCACTTGAGAAAAAAACATTAATCTACTTATTCTGGCTCAGTATAGAATATTGAAAACTGCCTTCTTTTAGCATATTTGAATTGTTTCTTGCTAATGTTTGAGACTGCCTATTAATGCCTATACATGTTATTTTTAAATAATTCTGGACATTTGTATTAATGTTAGGGAACAAGGTTTCAGTTACTTTTAAATTTATCTAGAACCAACAGAAATACACAGCCGTATGATGGGCCTCCCAACCCACAACTTGGAATTCTCTACCTGAACCTCTAAACACTGTAATCTGAGGTATTTAAAAGCTGAATTATAATTATTAGTTCATTAGTGTACTTGCTTTGGCAACATCTCTGCTTAATGTGGGTTTGGCTTGGCAGAAGTGTGCTTTTGCATTGCTATTGTGCGGTGTTTATGGAACATTGATAGAAGTTTTCCTGGCCTATAACAAGATGCTTATTTAAATGAAATGTTAAAGTCTCAGTGAGCCACTGCCTGACTAAATATTATACATCACATGGAACAGCTTGTATAGGCTTCTGAAACAAAAACTCTCGATAAATTGACCTGCATAGCAAAAGTCATCTGTTTGCAATTGTGAAAAAAGGGCTATTTTTACATAGTGAGTATTGGGAATAGAAGACGGAGCAGCCCAGAAAGTACTCTTATTTATGTGGCTTCTTCCTTTCCTCTAAAATGTAGTATCTGGCCCAAGAGTTCCATTTGATACATTTTAAAGTGAGTTATGAAAAAAGCCCTTTTCTAAGCCTGCTGGATCCCTCTGTTGTGCTGAACCAGTACTGAAGAGCCAGAAGATGCTCACAAAAAATTCTATCTACATTTGGAAACCTGCTTTGGGAACACTTGTTGCACAGTGCAGATTCCTTCAGTTGCAAGGTGTCTTTCTGGAACACTACACATGCTCAGTGCCCATATATTTAAGCAGCTTCCTTCCCATAATCAGATATACTACTATAGCACTATTATCTACTTTCATTTGAAACCAGCTGTTGATCATAGATTTAGATGTTGCAATTAAATTCTGTACTGCTTCCAGTGGTGCTGCTGCACCCCCTGGCTTGAAGTAGTAATAACAAACACGAAATACCTGGTTTCCATGAGCAGCACTCCCACTATAAAAATTGTTCCAGAACCCCTGCTTGCTTCTCTGTCCCTTTCTGCTGTTTTTGAAATGGGTTATTAGGTCCAGGGCCGGCTCTACTGTTTTCACCGCCCCAAGCAGCGCGCCAAATTGCCACCATGGACGGCAGGGGAGTCTGTGTGCCGTTAGGGCGGCACGCGCGTTTCTGCGGCGGTGGCAATTCAGTGGCAGCTTCTGTCTTCAGCCGGAAGACAGAAGCCTCACCACCGTGGATAGCTGAACATAGAAGCTGCTGCCGAATTGCCGCCACCGCGGAAATGCGCGTGCCGCCCTAACAGCACACGGACTGCCCCTGCCGTCCGCGGCGGCAATTCGGCACGCTGCTTGGGGGCAAAAACACACGGAATGCTGCCCCTTGCAGATTGCTGCCCCAAGCACCTGCTTGGAATGCTAGTGCCTGGAGCCAGCCCTGATTAGGTCTGTCACTTAGACAATAAGATCAACAACAACAGTTGAGTTTATTGTAGTTGAAGGTCATCCCACCCTCACCCCCACAGCAATGTCTATTAAAAAGCTGACCAACATCTGTTGGACAGAAACCATAAATTCTTTATGGGAAAATAATTGAATCACCAGACAGAGGAACACAAATATAAAATACATTGCCATTAATTCCTTTTTCCCCTTTCCAAAGTTCACAATCTGCTGGGAGACCTTTGTTAGAATGATGTATGTATTTAATTTAATCCAAATAGGCAATACAACAAGTTCCAAAATGTTAAGCATACTATACCTATTATAAGCCTACAAATTAGTTGTGATCCACAATATGACTTCACACTTTCCAGATGATGGGGGGAGTTTCTATTACTCTGCAGTTAATTATTTTCTGTCCCTGTACCATCTTAATTCACACGTAGCTACATACGTCTTCATTATGGCACAGGAAGAATAGAGCACCTTGCTTCTCTATCTTGTTGGCAGTTTCATCAGCTCTCCCCTCCCCAACCCAAATAATGTGTGCTTCCAGACAGGCAGAAATTGGAGATCAATGTGGGAAATAACAAGGCTCTATTACTGCTGTAAAACTTTTCTTCTCAAGTCCTTGAGTTGCTTTTTCTTCTTGAGCTGCTAGATTTGTTGTGTGAAGAGAAATTTATGGATATCATTATTGTACTCTTATAATTGGATAAACTGAGAAGATATAATCCATTAAACTCCCAGGCCAAACTACTAAAAGCACTAACATTTTACAGCTTCTCCTGCTACAGATACCTATACTGGTCTCATAGCTAGTAGCAAACAAAGGGCCAGATTCTGCCCTCTTTGTTATGTAGAGTAGTGACTTTTTCTACAAGCAGTCCTACTCCAATTAGTGGGACTACCCATGGCGTAAGGCACTACACAATGGACACAAATGGCAGAAGCTGGCTTTAAAGTAAAGTGTCTAGGCAGCCAGAATCCGTGTGTAATAAGTACAGCTGAGAAAATAATGGATTTTTTAGTTTGCTGAAAATTGTGAAAAATTAAAAAAGGTTTTGCTTTGAGTCCAATCAAATTTTTTTTTCCAGAATTTGTGAAGACTCAAGCAAGTTACAAGTTGGGTCAAAATGAATTTTTTTGTTTCAACCTGAGTTGAGTTTTTTCATTTTCATTTCAGGCATTTTAACAAAAGCAAAGGAGAACTAGAGTTACAGAATTCCTGTGTACGTTGGGGGTGGCGGTGGTTGGGATACTCTCCTCAGATATAGGACTGGCAATTCATAGTCAGGGGCGGCTCTAGGAATTCTGCCGCCCCAAGCAGAGCGGCGTGTCGCGGGGTGCACTCTGGCGGTCGCCAGTCCCGCGGCTCCAGGGGACCTCTTGCAGACGTGCCTGTGGAGGGTCCGCTGGTCCCGCGGCTCCGGTGGACCATCCGCAGGCATGCCTGCGGATGGTCCACCGGAGCCGCGGGACCAGCGGACCCTCTGCAGGCATTTCTGCGGGAGGTCCACTGGGGCTGCGGGACCAGCGGACCCTCCGCAGTCATGCCTGCAGGAGGTCCGCCGGAGCCACCTGCCGCCCTGCCGGCAAAATGCCGCCCCAAGCGCGCGCTTGGTGCGCTGGGGTCTGGAGCCGGCCCTGTTCATAGTCATTCATAATGACAATCAATAGCCAGGGGAGAGAAGGGATGAGAGAATGTGTCTGTAGACTGGTTGTTAGGGTATTCACTTAGGATGGGGAAACCCAAGTTCAAGTCCCTGCACCAGTGACTAATTATTAATATAAAGTGCAACAGCTTCAACAGGAGAGACTGAGAAAGACCCACACCAGAATATCCCATAGCCCACTGACTGGAGCACTCTCCTGCTATATGGGAGACCCAAGTTTAAATGTCTTCTCCACATACATCAAGCAGAAGGTGAAACTGATCTGATGTCTCCAACATCTCAGGACAGTATCCTAACCACTTGTGGTCATCCTTCCTCTCTGGCATTTTGTGAATATTGTCCTCCTTTGCTTTTGTCAAAATGCCAGAAATCAATATAACCAGATTTTGAAAAGGTATTTAGGAACCTAACGCCTAAATTTAAATTTAAATCTTGCCCTAAAACCTTACAGTTCTAAAACAAAAACTCTCATATTTGATACTTTAGCTTTGCTGGCATTTAACAGATGAGCCACCTCTGGAGAATAAAAAGCCACATCTCAGTGAAATGGAGGCAAGAAGAGGCAGTAAAATCGTCATAAGCAATAAGTGCCTGTTCCTGTTATTATGGAAGCCCATACGGAATCTGCCACCAACCTCAATGGGGGCAAGAGAAGGCGCTAAATGGTTATTCCTTGTTCAGATTCTCTGTAGTACTAAACAGACTTTTCGTCTACACTAGATTTTTTATATTAAAAGCCAGCCAAGATCTATAACTTGTAAAAGCAATTTGAAAAAAAAATAGAAGTTCTGAGATGTGAGTAATTAGATACTTATGGACAAAACCATGGACAAACACCCATAGCTGTTTAATCAGGCGAAAACTGATAACTTAGAAACCATTGACATCATAAAACTAAAGAAATACCAAAAACTTACAATTTGAACTATTAAAAAGATTTAAACTAATGAGCAACATTTTCTTTTTTCAGACAGCTGCTAATTATTCATTTCACTAAATACGATAAATATGCAGCTGTGTTTTCATAAACAGAAAAACACAGGTTTTCCGTAACCACCTATTAAGTCTCTGATACTGCTGTTTGATACTTGCAGGCTCTGCATCCTTTAGATTGCAACACATTTGGTCAATCTAATTCTGTACATTACTTGACAAGTTGATCAGCTGTGCTCCTGCTTTTGTGAATGCCTCACACAATTCATAGGTTTTTAAGGCCAAAAGGGACCACTGTGATTCTAGAATCATGGACTGGAAGGGACCTCATGAGGTCATCTAGTCTAGTCCCCTGCACTCATCGCAGGACTAAGTATTATCTAGACCATCCCTAACAGGTGTTTGTCCAACCTGCTCTTTAAAATCTCCAGTGATGGAGATTCCACAGCCTCCCTAGGCAATTTATTCCAGTACTTAACCACCTGGCAGAAAGTTTTTCCTAATGTCCAACCTAAACCTTCCTTGCTGCAATTTAAGCCAATTGCTTCTTGTTCCATCCTCTCTCTCCTCCTTGTAACAAACTTTTATGTACTTTGAAAGTACATCACCTAGTCTGACCTCCTGTATTACACAGGCCATAAGCCTTCCCTGAATTAATTCCTCTTTGAACTAGAGCATATCTTTTAGGAAAGAATACAAGCCTGATTTAAAAGTTGCCAGTAATAGAGAATCCACCACAACCCATAGTAAGTTGTTTCAATGGTTAATTACCCTCATTGTTAAAAACATATGCTCTATTTGCAGTCTGATTTTGTCTAGCTTCAGCTTTCAGCCACTGAATCTTGTTATACTTTTCTCTAATGTGATCCAGTCACCCTTTAACCTTCTCTTTGTTAAACTAAATTGAACGAGCACCTTGAGTCTATCACTATAAGGCATGTTTTCCAACTTTTTAATCATTCTTATGGCTCTTCTCTAAACCCTTTCTTTTATCAGCATCCTTCAAGAGTTCAGGATGGCAGAACTGAACACAGTACTCCAGTAGCAGTCACACAATGCCAAATACAGAGCTATGTAACATCTCTACTCCTACTCAACAATACCCTGATCATATCTACAAAGATCACATTGGCTCTTTTGGCCACAGCTTCACACTGGGCGCTCACATTCAGCTAATTATCCATCATGGTCCCAGGTCTTTTTCAGAGTCAAAGACAGCGTCCCCCTTCCTTTAAGTATGGCTTGCATGCTTTGCTCCTGGATGTATACACGTACATTTGGTCAAATTAAAATACATAGTTTGCTTGGGCCCAGCTTAACAAGCGATCCAGAACACTCTGTATCAGTGACCTGTCCTTTATTAATTTATCACTCTCCCAAACTTTATGAAACTTTTTGTGTGACAATTTTGTTTTCTTCCATGTCATTGATCAAAACGTTAAATAGTAGAGCGAAGAGCCAACTCCTTCTGGGACCCCATTACAAACACACCCACTCAATGATGTTTCCCTATTTACAGTTACATGTTGAATCATAGAGTCATAGAACCATAGGGTTAGAAGGGTCATCTTCTCTAACACCCTGCCAAGATACAGGATTTGTTGTGTCTCAACCTTTGGTGGGCAATCTATGGCTCACGGGCCGCAGGTTGCCCATCACTGAACTAAACCATCCAAGACAGAGGAGACCCATCATTTAGCCAATTTTCCACCCATTTACTTTGTGCCATGTTTGTTTAATATTGTTTAGTTTTTTTAATTGAAATGTTGTGTAGGGCCAAGTCAAATGCCTTACAGAAGTCTAAGTATATTACATCAAACACTATTATCGTTATCAACCAAACTTGTAATCTCATCAAAAATATATCAAGTTACTTTGACAGGATCTATTTTCCATAAATCCACTGCTTTCCAGGATCAATCCCCCATTCTGTAAATATGGCCTGCATTCTTTGTTCCTATGACATTGCCTTTGGCTGTATTGAAACACCTTTTATTTAAATGAGCCCAGGCATATCACATATTCCTTTGGCAGCCACAGATGCTCAGGAAACTTATGCTTTCCTTTCTCCTACTCTGGCACACACTCATCAGCTGGTGTGAGACCAGGTGTAAAGGACATATTGTTCTATATAGTGACCATCATCAAAAAGAACAGCATTTGCCAATAGTAAATCCCAGAGATATCTGAGACACATGCTTACTCCCTTTACTTATAATAGGAAATAATTGTACGAACTGTTGGTAAATAATAGGAAGCACTAACAGAACTGAATTATATATTATAGCTCATTCCCAATGTAGCCATCAAGGTAAAGCAGGTGCTTGCTTTGTAGAGACGTTTTAGAGTTCCAACCTGGTGCAGAAGAAATTACTGTCTCAGAGGGCAGACACCTCACAGATGGAATTACAGTACTGCACAGTTTGCCCCGTACTGAGACTAACCTACCACATGTGAGAGCCTGTAACATAACACAAATTTTAAAAAAATATATATAGCAGGAAAAGATCTATTAGGTTACCTTTTCCATCCCCCGCCAATAAAGGATTAGTAAAAATTTGGATGGTCTTGGCCAAAAGGGGAACTTCGGTGTGCATTTTCCTTCTTGAACTGACAAAGGTAGGGCCCAGGCAGAGGGGTCAAACAACTACCCAGTCAGTGTATTAATGTGCCATATTCAAATTTCACAGAGTCTAACTTTTCATCTTTAAAAAAAAAAAAAAAAAGGAAACAGTGGTTTATACGCTTTTGGCTTAACTCTGTTTCTGTTGGTAAAATTCCTGTGGACGTCAATGAAAGCAAAGTTATTGGAAAATCTCATCCTAAATGTCTAACCGTCGTACTTGATAATCTTCTAAATGTGAACTGAGTGTAACCAATGCAACACAGTTTCTTGAATCTGCAGAGAGCCTGAAATACTAACAGAAAACCTAGAGTTGAGTGTAATTCAGAATTGCTGTTCTGTAGGAAATGCCAATATTTCAACATTAGGTTTCATCCCAACGTGAGACAAAAAGGTGAACTAATGAATTTTTTCATGGAAAGAACTCTTCAAAAGGTATTCAGTTTGGAAAGATGTTACTTCTAAAAACCAAGGATGATACTATATGTGTCAGCACTGACTGCTGAATTGCTGGTCATTTTATGAAACGGGATGGAGGTGAAAATGAAACCTCTAAGGGTAGATGTAAAAGTCAGATTTTTAGAGCCAGAAGATAATATTGCAATGTGCTAGCTGGATATTCTAACTCCTACAGATCATGGTAAAGAAGTTGGAAATGATTTTACCTCTGGAGAAAGCACTGTACTACAGTAACTTATAGAAGAATTTATTTGAACTGAACATCTTTTCAAGAGATATATTCACAATGAAATACCTTTGTTCCACCTGACTATTCACGGACTAAGTAAAGATACAGTGGATAGCGTACAATGGGTTTCTAGCTATCAGAGCGACTTTGGATTTCTAACACCTTTCATTCAAAGATCTCAAAAAGTGTTTTAGAAATATTTATTTTTAATATATTTTACACCTGTGAAAGATATGAAGATATATATATATAGCAAACATTTCACCCACAACTGAAACGTAGGCATATCAAAGCATAGTATAAAATAACAGCTATACACATCTTGGATTGTTTAAAATTTTGCTTGTCATTAAGTGAAATGTGGTTCCTTGTTTTCAGGTTAAATTGATACTGCTGGACAGAGGCACTGTACCTACAAGCAGACTAGGCAGCTGCCTAGGCAGCAGATTTCTGAGTGTGGCAGAGGAAGAGGAGGCTGGTGGGGCTGCCTGGGGACTCCAAGAAGCAGAAAGAAGACCCCAGTTGGGGAATCACTCCCAGTCCTTCCCCAGCCATTCCCTGCCATGGGTAAGATAGCTGCTATGGCTCAGGGCTGCTCCTGGTGGCATCTTATGTTGGCTGGGGTTTCAGTTAAAATTGCAGTGAACTTCCACTCCATGCCTAGCCCTCCTGGGCCCTGATGCCTGGGAAGCCCTTCCCCCCTCTTCAAATCCCCCAGGTCCAGGCTCTGGAGGCACTGCAACCACATGGACTATGAGTCCAACACTGAAGAGCTCATCTGGAAATATGTGGAAGTTGAGAGGTGGGATGGGGCAGTGGTGCAGGGGGCCAGATGGGGAGTGCAGGCTGGGATGCAGAGTGTGGGAGGCCTGGCAAGGGGAGGGCTGAGGTACAGAGACCCCCAGACTGTACAATGGGAAGGAGCTCACCACCCACCATGATCAGTGGCTTGGGTTGCTTTGTGCGAGGCAAGGGGTCCACCCTGCCCATTAACCGAGGCCTTATGAGCTGGACTGTGTCCCTTCCAGTACCCAGGTTTTGGAGTGTTCCCATACTATGGAGTCTGTCACTGGGGCCCAGTGGCTTTTGTGGCTCCAAGCTGGGGTCTGCTCTGTCAACTTCTGACCCAGCTGGATGAGGTTCAAGGATGGGTAATGGCAGCAACAGAGGTGGTGCTGGGATCCTGCTGGGAGATGCGCAGCACACCAAGGTTTTAGCTAAGGCAGCAGATTGTCTTGCGTAGCCTCTGCTATTGGGAATATATTTCCCCAATTGCTAATGCTTAAAAAAATATCTTTCCCTTCAGCAGACAAAAGTTGAGTAGTCTGTAAACAATTACTTTTATTAGCATTTATTTGAAATATATCCTTGTGGAGACAACTAAATATAACAGCAGACTAAAATACATTAGGGTGAGTTGACCTGGGCTTGGAAAACGAAGTCACTAACCTCTTTACCTATCATCCACATGGCACTATTATGTCTTTCTGTAACAGTTATGAATTCTGGAGTAGTGATAGAGAACAGCCATCACAGCTTGTGGCACTCATAGAGCAAAAAGTACTCATTTAAAGTTTTGCATAATTCTTTTAGCATGAGAGAAGATATGTCACCTTCTTGTGATCCAGCTATGCTTATGGATCTCCAGAACCCCTGTAGTTTGCTATTGCAGCAGCAATGCATACAGCAAGTAATGTAATTTACCCCAAACTAAAGAATGGACTGCCTTCCTACTGTTCCGTTTCATACCTTGACTCCTACTAAACTAAAACCACTCCAGCGCATCATCAAGGATCTACAACCTATCCTGAAGGAGAATCCATCACTCTCACAGATCTTGGGAGACAGGCCAGTCCTTGCTTACAGACAGCCCCCCAACCTGAAGTAAATACTCATTAGCAATCACAGACCACAGAACAAAAACACTAACTCAGGAACATATCCTTGCAACAAAGCCCATTGCCAACTCTGTCCACATATCTATTCAGGGGACACCATCATAGGACCTAATCACATCAGCCACACCGTCAGAGGCTCGTTCACCTGCACATCTACCAATGTGATATATGCCATCATGTGCCAGCAATGCCTCTCTGCCATGTACATTGGCCAAACCGGACAGTCTCTACGTAAAAGAATAAATGGTCACAAATCAGACGTCAAGAATTATAACATTTAAAAACCAGTCGGAGAACACTTCAATCTCCCTAGTCACTAGGTTACAGACCTAAAAGTCGCAATATTACAACAAAAAAACTTCAAAAACAGACTCCAACAAGAGACTGCTGAATTGGAATTAATTTGCAAAATGGACACCATTTAATTAGGCTTGAATAAAGACTGGGAGTGGATGGGTCATTACACAAAGTAAAACTATTTCCCTAAGTCTATTTCCCCACCCTACTGTTCCTCACAACTTCTTGTCAACTGCTGCAAATGGACCATTTTGATTACCACTACAAAAAGTTTCTCTCTCTCCTGCTGGTAATAGCTCACCTTAACTGATCACTCTTGTTAGAGTGTGTATGGTAACACCCATTGTTTCATGTTCTCTGTGTGTATTATATATATATATTAAAATCTTCCTACTGTATTTTCCACTGCATGCATCCAATGAAGTGGGCTGTAGCCCACGAAAGCTTATGCTCAAATAAATGTGTTTGCCTCTAAGGTGCCACAAGTACTCCTATTTCTCACTGTGTACAGTATAGTCTTCTCACCAACTTCTTTCCCCCTTCTTTTTGTGCACATAAAAGGTACCCTCATTCTGACAGAAGGTAGCAGAGGATAGCGTTACTTGCCATCATTTATTATCAGTGACTAGAAAGTATGAAACGTCATACAAAAGGCATTGGTAGAAATGGATTTTACTAAATCTACCTACAGCAACTGGTTATTAATATTGCCATTTTCCCCAATAATAAAGAGTGTGTAATACTTTAGGTTGAATGACCTGTTTTGCATGTTTTGTTTTTCAGTCCTGATTTTTTCCTCAGGATGAGTGTTTAGTGATGTACAACTCTAAGCAACTGCCTGTTTACTGATGCAAAACGCAGAACATCATTAACCTTCACTAGAGATACCAAAATAAGGAGTTCTTTTGATGGAGGTAAGCCATCACACCAGGTTAATGGTTTGGAGGAATAAAATGTAGAGTAAATTACATTACCTCAAGAGAAATGGGCTATTTGCACTCAATTGTGTTATCCTTGCAAGAAAATCTCCCTTGTCATAATGTACATTACCAGATGTAAATTATGTTAAGACAAAGTTAGGGTAAAAGACACTACAGAGATGTTGTAATTATCCCCCAAACCAAGCATTATAAATCCAGGTTAAAACATAAAATAAATCAAAACATGTTAAGGCATGGAAATGCACAGGTTGGGCACCCAAACATTGCACTGTAGGGCTGTATGATTATGATCAAGGCATTTTACTGCTTGATGGTCACAGAGTAGATTGAACTGATTTTTAAAGGTATATTTGACTTTTTTCTCCCATAGTTTCCCCAAATGTTGAAGTTCTTTGTAGAACTCTCGATAATAGAACATTATTATTCAGCTTCTATTGAAGGCGAATGTTTCAGTTATAAAGAATAATAGGGGAAAAAGGACCATTAATTGCTATTTCCTCCTCCTCCCCCGCACCCAAAATTTTTGAGTTCCAGACTATGCACAAAATTTCAATAACTTTTAATTGCATGGGAAGTTTGAAAAATCTTGCATTATTCCATGATTAAGATCACTAAGGGGAATAAATAAATAAATAAATAAATAAATAAAATACACCCCCCCTGCCCCTACACCCCTGATACCAGGTGTCAATTTTCTTAAAAATACATTTTAAAAATAACTAACTCCTTAACCAATTAAATGTATTTATTACTTGTAAATTCTCAGTAAATCAGTTCTATACTCAGAGAGTAAGTACAGAAATTTTGGGGAGGATACACACTATTTTTCATACATAAAAACCAAAATCCATTAAGAACAAAACGCAACTCAAAATTAACTATGCAGCTGCAACTAGTGCCTCCATAAATACCCCTAACTTGAAAACATGAGATACATGGACATGTGCAAATAAAAACAAAGTGAATGCTAATGTTATATAGAAATCTTTTTAAAAAAAATTATACCATTTTGAATTATTTCAAGAGTCAACTGTATAGATACCCTCTTATAATTTGTACTACACTAGCAACTAGAGAGCCCAATCAGAATTGAATACCATTGTACTGGCTGCTGTATGTTTAGTTCTTGCTTTGCTAACAGAATAGCAGTGCCTCAGTCAGTACCCAGTTTAATTGATACCTTCTTGACTGGGATGATTACCAGAGAACAGACTCACTACAGTTTGTTCCAGTTACTCTACAAAAATTGATAGATGGCACAGTTAGTATTTTAAAATGGTGCATGGTGTATTGTTGTCAACAAACCATTTCACAATGATTTATAAGTATAAATGATTGTTTCCTGGCATAAAGTTTCAATGCAACAGTTTGTTCAATTTAGCCATCTTCCTTGCTCTGTTGTTGCTACTAAACATTTCAAAGCTGCCTCACCATATTTTTTAATGTGTTAACATTTTGTACAATACGTATAAAGAAATTACTGTAATCATTTTTTTCTCCCAGAACAATTAATATAGTCATTTAATATATTGTTTAACTGGCATCTTTCTTTTCTACCAGGATGTGCCAAGAGGATCTTATTGTATTATACATGTCAGAATTAAAAGTACTTATTATCCTTTTGATAAAGTTTACCCTTACAAGTACCCCTATTTTACAGTAGCAGAGTGTAACTGCACAAGTTTTAGATTTTTTTCATGCACAAAGACCAACAATACATCTTCAGCTACAATAACGTATTTTCTATTAAGGAAATGAAAGAACAAATAAAAGTACGGTCTCAATTTGGCTCTGATTCAACTCCCACTAAAAATCAATGGAATTCTTTCCATTAACTTTGTAAATATTCTTGTAGCTTACTGAAACTACAGTGTTACACAGACCCTCTACTAATGTATGAAGCCTTTCTTCAGGAGAAGTGCACTTGAATTAAAGATTACTTTTATCCAGGTTCCCTGATTTCTTTTAAATCACTTCACCTTGACTGTGGTATGTGAATTGTAGTGTGCCTATCCTCACCCTTAAGTTTTATTTTCAAAACTAGTTATAGATCTGTATTATACATATGATCTGTTTTGTTCTAAAAGTGTGTTTGGTGTCTTTAGGTCAAGCAATTATTGTTGATTTAGCTTCTGATCATCTTATTCACCGATCTGGTTTTCATACTATGAAGTGCTGCTTATATTTCTTCTATATGAAGATAAGAATATGGAACATAAACATAGGTGTCTCTTTCCTGTGGCTGATTACTATTCTGAGAGGATCCCTTTTGAGGTAATATTGATGAGAAACCTCATACTTTTTTTGCCTCAGATTAAATACTGTCTGCATGTTGACACAGTACCTGCTTTCAAGAAAGATATTACTTATCCATTTGAAAATGTGAATGAAGTACTGCAGTTCACTTGTCATATGGTCTTTTTCTTTAATGAAGTATGCTTCAATGCAAGCATAGTTTAATTCTAGAGATCTGATATATATCTGCAATACCCACCTCAGAAATAGTCCAACACAAGAAGCTAAAAAGAGATGTTAATGCAAAGTTACCAACCCTAGAACCTTTCTTCTGAAGATGTTCTATTGTTGTTACTAAGATGAAATTTCAACATCAGGAATTTAAAATTTAGAATTTAGTCTGTAACCTGGATCCTTTTTCATAAAAAAAACAAAACACCTTAGATTTCCCTCAGTGTACAACAGGACAAATAAAGTTTTTTCCCTAAGATCCAGTACTATCATTTAAATTCTTTTCAGAAAGATCATTCTCTTAACAAGGTCCCTCGGCAGTTTTTTCCTGACTTAGTGGTACATTAGTCTTTGATACCATTTGTAACGAATAGCTATTTTTTTTCTCTCTCTCTCTCTCTCTCTCTCTCTCTTTTTTTCCCTGAGAAAGGTGGTTATGGACTTTAACAGTTCAGAATTTATAACTGCCTCTCTGATACATATACCAAGTCTACTAGCCACACTAAAATAAATGAATTCACTTATTAACAAACAACAACATTTCACTCAACTCCAAATTAAGTGTCAGAAAACGTGAACCCAGAAATATTGTTAAATTCAATTAAGTAAAAACACTGTTCACTTTACTCTTTTGTGCCACGTTTATCATTTAAACATCACTCTACTCCTTTTTAAAAGGTTACAGCAGACAACTGTTAGGAGATCAAGGTTCTGTTCTCTCCAATTACTTTCTGTATATAATTGGGATAAAATAAACATGATTTTACAAAAGGTAGATAGTTCCAGACTAACCTGATCTCTTTCTTTGAGATAACTGTTTTTATGGAAAAAGGAAATGCACTAGATCTAATCTATGTTGATTTCAATAAGATATTTGATACAGCTCCACATGGGAAATTATTAAATTGGAGATGAGGATTAATAGGACGATTGAAGGGTGGATCTACAATGGGTCATACTGAAAAGTGAACTGTCAGGCTGGAAGGAGATTACCAGTGGACCTTGGCACAAAAAGTGGGAATGTGCTAATAAAATGTCACACAAAGTTGGGAGGTACTGCCAATACAGAGGAGGAATGGAATATCATAGAAGACAATTTGGAGGACCTTGAAAACTCAAGTAATAGAAAGAGGATGAAATTTAATAGTACAAAGCGCAAGGTCATGCCCTTAGGGACTAACAATACGAATTTTTGCTATATGCTTGGGACATATCAGTTGGAAGTGATAGAGGAGGAGAAAGAACTGGGTGTATGAGTTAATCACAGGAATACAATGAGCTGCCAATGTGATGCGGCCATTAAGAAGGAAAGTAATCTTGTGATGCATAAGGCGAAGTATTTCCAGTGAAGATAGGGAAGTGCTTCATTATACAAGACACTGCTGAGAACTCATCTGGAATACTGTGTCCAGTTCTGGTCTCCATGTTCAAGAAAGATTAATTCAAACTGGAACAGGTGCAAAGAAGGGCTTAGGATGATCAGAGGAATGGAAAACTTACCTTACTAGAGAAGACTCAAAGATCTTGTATTGTTTAGCCTAACAAAATGAAGGCTGAGGGGAGTTATGATTGCTCTCTATAAATACACCAGATAGAGGGAGAGGAGTTATTTAAGTTAACCGCCAATGTTGATACAAGAACAAATGGACATAAAACTGGCCATCAACAATTTAAGCTTGAAATTAGATGAAGATTGCTGATCATCAGAGGAGTGAAGTTCTGGAACTCCGTTCCAAGGGGAGCAGTGGAGGCAAAAAACCTAATTTGTTTTAAGACTGAACTTGATAAGTTTCTGGAGGGGATGGTATGATGAGATGGCCACATACCATTGTAGGCAATCTGCGCCTGCTATTAGAGAATATCCCCAACAGCAGGAGAAGGGGCACTACATGGGGAGGACTCTGAGTTACTACAGAGAATTCTTTCCCAGTTGTCTGGCTGGTGGGTCTCACTGACATAATCAGGGTCTAACTGATCACCATATTTAGTGTAAGGAAAGAATTTTTCCCAGGTCAGATTGGCAGAGACCTTGCGGGGGTTTCACCTTCCTCCGCAGCATGGGTCAGTTGCTGGTTTAAACTAGAGTAAATGTTTTGTTTTGACCAACTCAAAAAAAAATTCTGACTTTTCTACTTGCCATATCTCCTCTTTCCCCACACCCACCCCCAAAAAACCCACCGGGTTTTGCTTGGACCCCAGACTTCACTCTTTTTTTCCCCCTATTTTTTTGGAATTGCCAGTGAGCCGAAAAAATCCATTATTTGCCCACATCTATTTTTAATGGAATCTGAATATTCTGAAACCCAATCTGGCATGCAATACTCAGCCCTCTGTAGAACAATACAAAGCTCTCCAATTGAGATAGCACTCCATCCATGGGTGAGACATCACTGAAAGATATTTAAATTAACTCTTTGGCTAATTCATGCTTTAAGTTATATAGCTCAGCAAAGTATTACAACAAATCAGGAGGTTTAAAGGGGTGAAGCTGATGCTGTAATATTCCTGAAGCATAAATCTCAGGTCATATTGGTCTAGACTTCTCATCTTTTAAAAAAAGATACATATATTGTGCTTTATTTCCAGTTGGAACACTTGTATTTGCTGTGGCAGTATTACAACATGCAATTTAGAGAAAAATTTAGAAAAATTGTTAATATGGGAAATAAAGACACACTTCACAACTTTAGCATGTGCTAATAGTCTCTGTAATTTAACAATTTGTCCCCAAATGAATCAAAGTAAATTAGTATGAATTATTTTAGGGTGTTTGGCACCAATTTAAAATAAAACAAACTGTAGATCATGAAAATAAGTGACTAGATTTTTCAAGTTATACTAGCAAATTAGGTCATATTGTGGATTATGACTAGAATTATTGAAGACAAAGACTTCTAAAACTATTCATGCAGTATCTCTCTTCTGCAGCTTGCTATCCACCTTAAATTTGGCAAACCTCACCATTTTTTTCATGCTCCTTTTTCATTTGTCTGTTTAAAGATCTTTTAGGCATAGACTAATAGAAAGGAACAAACTCTGGCTTGGCCAAAAAAGAATTTGAAGAGCAACTAGCAAAAGACAAAAGATTATCAGAGCAGGAAGCCTCCTAAAAAAATCCATGGGGCCATTGGATAACGGAGGTGCTAAAAGAGCACTCAAGGAAGACAAGGCTGTAGTGGAGAAGCTAAATTAATTCTTTGCATTGGTCTTCACTGCAAAGCATGAGACGGAGATTCCCACACCTGACCATTATCTTTAGGTGAGAAATCTGAGCAACTGTTTCAGACTGACGTATCAATACAAGAGGTTTTGGAACAGATGAATTAATAGATGAATTAAACAGTAATAAGTCATCAGGACTAGCTTGTGTTTCTGAAGAAATTCATATGAAATTGCAGAACTACTAACTGTGGAATGTAACCTATCGCTTAAATAAGCCTCTGTACCAGATGACTGGAGGGTAGCTAATGTAACAATGTAAAAAGGCTCCAGAGGTGATACTGGCAATTATAGGCTGGTAAGTCTAACTATAGTAAAGAAAAGAACTATCAGACGCATAGATGATTATGATTTGTTGGTGAAGAGTCAACACAGATTTTGTAAAGGGAAATCATGCCTCATCAATTAATTAGAATTCTCTGAGGGGGTCAGCAAATGTGAAATAGGGTGATCCAGTGAATATAGTGTACCTGGACTTTCAGAAAGCCTTTGACGAGGCCCCTCACCAAACCACGCACTCACGGGATTAGAGGGAAGATACTCTTATGGTTCAGTAACTGGTTAAAGGGTAGGAATAAATGGTCACAGTGGGGAAAGGTAAATAGCAGGATCCTCAAGGATCTGGGATCAGTGATCTTCACCATGTTCATAAATGATCTGGGAAAAGAGCTAAATAGTGACGTGGCAAACTTTGCAGATGATACAAAATTACTCACAATAGTTCAGTCCAAAGTTGACTGTGAAGAGTTGCAAAGGATCTCACACAACTGGGTTACTGGCCAACAAAATGGCAGATGAAATTCAGTATTGATAAGTGCAAAGTAATGCATATTGGAAAAAATAATCCCAATTACACATACAAAATGATAGGTGCTAAATTATCTGTTACCACTCAAGAAAGGAGATCCTGGAGTCATTGTGGAGAGTTCCGTGAAAATAGCCATTCAATGTGTAACAGCAGTCAAAAAAGATAACAGAACATTAGGAATGGATAGATAATAAAACAGAAAATATTATGCCACTATATAAATCCATGGTACACCCACACTTTGAATACTGTGTGCAGTTCTGGTCACCCCATCTAAAAAAATATACATTAGAATTGGAAAAGATACAGAGAAGAGCAACACATATGATTAGGGGTATGGAACAGATTCCATATGAGGAAAAATTAAAAAGATTATGACTGTTCAGCTTGGAAAAGTGAAGACTGCGTGGTATATGATAGAGGTCTATAAAATCATGAGTGGGACAGAAAAAGTGAATAAAGGAAGTGTTATTTACCCCTTCATATAACACACAAACTAGGGATCATCCAATGATAATTAATAAGCATCAGGTTTCAAACAAACATAGTGAAGCATTTCTTCATACGATGCATGATGACTGTGGAACTCATTGCCAGGGGATGCTGTAAAGGCCCAAAGTATAACTGGGTTGAAAAAAGAATTAGAAAAGTTCATGGAGGATAAGTTCATCAATGGCTATTAGCCAAGATAGTCAGGGATGCAACAACATGCTCCGAGTGTCCCTTAAACCTCTGACTGCCAGAAGCTGGGACTAGATGACCAGGGACGGATCATTTTATAAAATGCCTTGTTCTGTTCACTCACTCTGAATCATCTGGCACCAACCACTGTTGGAAGACAGAATATTTGGCTAGATGGACCATTGGTCTGACCCAGTGTTGCCATTCTTATGATTAATGAACCAGTGGAAAGGTATGTGGATATTAGAAAAAGGGAGTCTGCGTGACACAGTATTGAACATTCTGGTCCTGATTCTGTGAAGCGCTTAAGAACATCATGCTTATATTTAAGCATGTGTGTAGTCCCTCTGTGGTCACCAAGATCCCTTGCTTTGCAGAGAATGACAAATTCTAACTGTATTAACATTCACAGAACTCCACTGGCTACTTCTTGTATTTATTGGACTGTGCCTATTAGTACCTTTAGGTTCTGATCTTGCAACTGCATTGGTGTGACTGTATGTATAGTATGTACATTACTACTGTGAAGCATGCAGGCATCTTCAAGTTTGAGCAAACTGGGACCGATTTATGATTTTGAATTAAAATAATGACATTCAGCTTCCAAAATATCAACACAAAATTGGGTCAAAGTTGATAATTTCACCTGAATGAGCTGTGACATTGAGTTTGTCTGAACCTTCAACTCAGCTCTTGAATTGGAGTGGAAAACTTGTGTGTGTTATAAACTAACAAAATATTTTGCAATCACTGCAAAGCCTCAGTTTGACAAAGTTCTAGCACAGACCTTCCCCAGCTTGCATATTTCTGAAGCTATTTTTAAAAAATAATTCTCTAACATGTAACAGGTGCACCAGCATAAATGGAGGATGGATTTATGATGGACAATGAACCATCATCAAATCCCTTTACACCAACATTTTCAATTCTTCATGTGTTAATTGGAGTGTGGCATCTTTATAGCCAACCAGTCTGCCAAGCCAGATGGCACACTCTTCACAGTGCTGCAGACTTCAGTAATCCAGAGCACAACCTTTGAAGGTGACTGGCCTCCTTGCTCTTCATTGACCTCCAGACACAGAGAAATAGAGCTCAACATTTGTACAGTGCAATCTTGGAGAAAGTAACCAAGCTTCAGTTAAAATGGACTTGGGTTAATCAGGCTTGTACTACACACCTGTGATTTGCTGGCAGTGCTGTTGGCTGAACAATGAGAGATGATCAGAATTAAAATGGTTCTTGCACCCTATTCCCGTTTGTATTTTGCAGTATTTCTCCCTACCTTTACAATGAATTCAGTCTGTTTGCTCCTTCACAATTGTTTTGTTAGCAACTGTAACATGTATTTACCGCCTTTTCAATTGGTGATATAGAAATACAGAGCTGTAGAGTAATTCACACTGATATTTGAAGTCACACAGGTGTGCCTAACTCCAGACAGCTTTTTTAAAAAAGCACTTTCCAAAGTCTTAAAAATAGTTGTCTGTCAGTGCTTTACAGCATAGCCCAAGTTCCAGCCATTCCATCAAGAAATGAGAAACATCAAGAGCCACTGAATGCTGAACTTTCACAGTGGATCAGCACAACATTACTCAGAACAGAGGTTCTCGTAATTGTGATACACTGGAAAAATATCAGTGCATTCAATGGCCTCTAACTCTCACAGCTATTTTTATGGCACTTTAATGCTAGTCATAGCTCTTGAGCACCTTGAGCTTTTAGTTTTGGATTACCCAGTGCACCTCTTCCAAGAAATCAGAAAGATTCAAAGAGGGACTGGACTTTTATATGGGTAAAAAGAATGTCCCGAGTTCTATAACAACTACTGAAAAAGTTTTTAAAGGAATATAAAATCTCATGTTTCTGGGATCAAGAAGAGACTTCCCAGTAGGCCAGTATGATAGGCATTCTGGGGTTTCTAACCCCCTTCCTTTAAAAGCATCTGATGCTGGCCATTGTTGGACATACTGGACTAGTTTCAGAGTAGCAGCCGTGTTAGTCTGTATCTGCAAAAAGAACAAGAGTACTTGTGGCACCTTAGAGACTAACAAATTTATTTGAGCATAAGCATAAGCTTTCACTACAAAAGTTTTTTTTCTCCTGCTGATAATTGCTCATCTTAATTAATTAGCCTCTTAGAGTTGATATGGCTTCTTCCACCTTTTCATGTCCTGTATGTATGTATATCTCCTTACTATATGTTCCATTCTATGCATCTGAAGAAGTGGGCTGTAGCCCACGAAAGCTTATGTTCAGATACATTTGTTAATCTCTAAGGTGCCAGAAGTACTCCTATTCTTCATACTGGACTAGGCAGACCACAGATCCTGTATGGCAATTACCATGTTCCTCTCATTTGATTTTTTCTCTGCCACTTATAAAAAGTCATGTGAAATATATTCATGTATAAAAATAGAACATTTCCCTGCTGTAAGTGAATCTAGAAAATGGCGAGGCTCAACAATGGTCTTCTATCTGGTATCTGAAAATACTTGAATCTTACATGCTCACACATTAAAAATGAAACAGTAAACTTTGGCAGTTACTTTGAACTTGGGAAATGATCAGATCCTCACTCTGGTACTCAACGTAGGAAGAAGGCTCTATGACCAGGAGTTTATCCTCAGGGCACATTCAATGAAAAAACATTAGCAAATGAAGAGCCATTAAGCGTAAGAGATGATGCAACACTTAAACAGCATATTGGCACCTAAGTGAGCCCTTCCCACCCCTTATCCACAGGTTTAATGATCCTATGATCTGCACCAGGTGAAGGAGACTTGAACAACACAACACAACAAGAAATATGATGAGGTTCAACAAGGATAAGTGCAGAGTCCTGCACTTAGGATGGAAGAATCCCATGCACTGCTACAGACTAGGGACCGAATGGCTGGGCAGCAGTTCTGCAGAAAAGGACCTAGGGGTTACGGTGGACGAGAAGCTGGATATGAGTCAACAGTGTGCCCTTGTTGCCAAGAAGGCTAATGGCATTTTGGGTTGTATAAGTAGGGGCATTTCCAGCACATTCGAGGGATGTGATCATTCCCCTCTATTCAGCACTGGTGAGGCCTCATTTGGAGTACTGTGTCCAGTTTTGGGCCCCACACTACAAGAAGGATGTGGATAAATTGGAGAGAGTCCAGCAGAGGGCAACAAAAATGATTAGGGGGCTGGAGCACATGACTTATGAGGAGAGGCTGAGGGAACTGGGATTGTTTAGTCTGCAGAAGAGAAGAATGAGGGGGGATTTGATAGCTGCTTTCAACTACCTGAAAGGGGGTTCCAAAGAGGATGGATCTAGACTGTTCTCAGTGGTAGAAGATGACAGAACAAGGAGTAATGGTCTCAAGTTGCAGAGGGGGAGGTTTAGGTTGGACATTAGGAAAAACTTTTTCACTAGTAGGGTGGTGAAGAACTGGAATGGGTTACCTAGGAAGGTGGTGGAATCTCCTTCCTTAGAGGTTTTTAAGGTCAGGCTTGACAAAGCCCTGGGTGGGATGATTTAGTTGGGTTTGGTCCTGCTTTGAGCAGGGGGTTGGACTAGATGACCTCCTGAGGTCCCTTCCAACCCTGAGATTCTATGATTCTATGAACACTGGACGAAAATGTGGTCAGAGGCATATGAACTCCAACACAAGCTTTCCCAACAACCCTTCACCTCAGCTATGGTAGCAGTCAAGAGATGCTTTTTCTTCTGAATGAGAGAACCATTTCATCTGTACTGCTGCCTCCACACTACCCCAGAAGTCAGGTCTTCTCAATATAAGGAAACTATCAACTTACTTCTTGGAGAAAATCACCCACATCTGTGATGTCTTTACCAGTATGCAGCATGGATGAGTAGTACAACACCTCTTCACTGAACAAAACCCTTTCACATAGCAAGAGTCTTGAGAAACTGAAAGAAATCCAAATCACCCCATGATTCAGATCCATAGTCTTTATGGCTAGTGAAACGCACTTCTGCTGACTGATAGTCAGCTTCATCTTTGACCAAGGAAACCTTCCCTTCACCCTTAAGTATGCAACAGCACATAACAGTCTGACCAATTTTCAAGAAACTCTTTCTTGACCCAACAGACCTCATAAGCCACCTTTCACCAGATGGCTAATTCCCTCTTTAAGAACAATGGGAAAAAGAGAAAGAAACTAGTTTGGAGAAAGACCATCTCCAAATACACTTATTCATTACCAATATCCGGAACATCTCCATTCTGGTTTCAGCCAGTTAATGGAACAGAAACAGCGAAAGTGGCATTGATGTATGACCTTCTCTTGTCCATACATGGAGAAGGACATCCACACATGCTTCTGGATCTGACAGAAGTATAGCACATCACAGACCATGGTTACATACTGTCCCATTTCAGAAATGTAGTAGGGGTTAATGGAAGAAGTGTTGAAATCGTTCCAATCCTTTCTTTAGCAATGTCACTTCATGCCCAGACCTTGCAATACTGAAGACAGTGGGCAGAAAATCAGATCCAGAAATGGGTTGCTTTTCTCTACCTCCACAATATTTACCTGTGGAGTCTCACAAGGCTCAAGCCTTTCCTTTACAGCATTTACGTAGAGCTGTTTCTTATGCCATAGTCCACTATAACAGTTCGATTATAGTTATTCTTTAAATTTCACATGAAAAAAAACCCAGAAATATACAAAAACAGAGTGATTCATAATAAATGACTATAATGGGTAAAGTGAGAGCAGTGTTTGGCCCAGTGACAATTCTAATAGTATAGAAGTGCTGTTTAATTCTCAGTGGCTAATGGCAGGGAAGAGTGAGCTTTAATCAGCATGGGAAGATTACTCAGATTAGTACTATACACAGTTGCTGGTTGATTTGTACTACACACTTCAGAGCCATAGCTTGTCATTGATTTCCTTCAAGACTCCCATGGATTTCAATGTGAGTTTTGGAAAGGAAGCATAGCAGAGTATGTTTTTATTTTGTACTGTGTGTAACGGTGCCAACCTTGACTTTTGTTTCTCTCACACACACACAGAAACACGATGAGCAATTAAGGAAATGTTGTCAGTAGCATTACAGTTCAGTGGAGGGAAAAGAACTAGGATTATACGACTGAAGACACTGGGCAGTATCCTATGCTATTATTCTAGGTCACAATTCACAAGTCATGATGGTAAGATGATTGAATGCCCTACCAAATGAAGGATGGATGATCAACAACTGTAAGTGAATTAGATGATCAGCAACTGCAGTGTTCACATAATGTATTAAGGATGCCTCTAATTAGACAAGGAAGGAGAGGATGCACAGCCTACTGTTTTCAAAATAGACTACAATAGACAATGTAACATGTCTGCTAGGTTCAGGATAGAACTTCTGCCAGCCACATCTGGAATGTAGTAACAAAACCAATAATATTTGTAAAACAGTTGAAAAATAATATTTAGAGTAAGAGTTCCAGAAATAAATATTTTTACATCTTCTTATCTTAATGAGCAGAACAAAGCTAGTTTCTTATGACTGGCATGTCAGGTCCTGTTTCCTAAGTTGCAAAAACAGTGGGAAAAACAAATGTTGGAAGGGTAAACCCAGTTAAGATTGTGAAGATACTCCGAACAGTTTCACATAGAGTCAAGTATCAGAGGGGTAGCCGTGTTAGTCTGGTTCTGTAGAAGCAGCAAAGAATCCTGTGGCACCTTATAGACTAACAGACGTTTTGCAGCATGAGCTTTCGTGGGTGAATACCCACTTCTTCGGATGCAAGTGAAGTGGATTCTTCTTGCATCCGAAGAAGTGGGTATTCACCCACGAAAGCTCATGCTGCAAAACGTCTGTTAGTCTATAAGGTGCCACAGGATTCTTTGCTGCTTCTAGTTTCACATAGAGTTTCACTGCAGCGTGAGAGTTAGGAAAAAGCTCAATTCTTATTTGCTTGAAAACACAAAGTTCATTTCTTTTACTAGATTCTTAAATGTTTTCTTGTTCTCTGGATCTGTATCAAGATTCCTTCAACCCAAATTCCATGTCACTCCCAAACCATTCATGTTTTATAATGTGAGTGCAAAGGAAAGTATCTCAGTTGGTGAGTCAGATTGGCTGTTTAATAGCATTCTTGAGTTCTCCTTATAGCACTGCCACTGCGTTTTTTGTTTTCCCTTCCTCTTCAGGCTTAACAAGCACCTTAATGTTCTCATCACTTCCCTTTTAACTTTCAGAAGAGTTAAAATTTTCCATTCAGAAGATAATTAGAATCTAACGTTTCTAGTATCCAAAACCTTGCCAAAAGTATGCTGCTGTAAGTACTTCAGCATTTAAAATATGAAAAACCTGAAAAGTTACAGAAAAGCCTTTAAATATCCCCAATTATTTTACACTGCTTAAATATCCTTGCAGGAGTAAATGTGATTCCATGCTGATGTCCACATCACCTAGAGAACCACTTCCCATCTCTTTCCAAAAAGGCAGTGCTGCAGAACAAATGCAGTAGAAAACTGAAATAAGGGCTGGTTTACACTACAGTACCTTTACTAGAATGCCTATGCCAGTAAAGCCTTCTGTCAGCACAGCTAAACCACCTCCCTAAGCAACATTTTTTAAACCGATGGAAGCATTCTTCTGTTAGCATAGCTGCATCCATGCTGGGGATGTTGCCAGCATAGTTGTATTGGCTGAAGGAATGATTTCTCTCCCCCCACTTCTGGTCAGCATAGCTATGCCTTCATAACTTTGTAGAGCATTTGTACAGCAGTCTAAGCCTGAGCACCCCATCATCCATCCTGAGAAATGCAGTAGTTTCCCTCTCCTGGTATTGTGTCCAAAACCCAAGTACTACCATAGCTGGTGAAAATCTCAGACATTTTAAGAAAAACAAATTATCACACCTTCATGAATTTCATATGGATACCTCAAAGTTCAGTTTGAATTTCAGGCTTTGGCTTAGATTCAGGTTCTCTCTTACCAAAGTTGATTTGTCTATCCTAAACCCTCTGTGCACTTCACACAGAGTGCAGTATCTCCTTAGTATGTGATAGGAGGGATGGCCCTCATGAGTCTTCTTTAATCCTCCATTATTGTACATCCAATACATATTCTTTCTTTTCCTGTGTTTCACCAAGCCAAACAAATAATTTCAGCTCATCACTGGTCTATGATCATCTTATGAGTCTCTAATTTGTTCTTTTTAAGAAGATTTCCATGGAATAGTTTTGGTGACTAATTCTTGGTCTGTACTGGTCACATGAACAATTCTGTACTGGCTAGTGTGAGAACGAAAGAGCTCATCAGGCTTTAGGTGGACCAGTTTGCAAGCCACATTGCTTTTTTAAGAAGTATGATGGTCTTTTTATAAATTTGTTTAAAACCACTTAGCAATAAAATCAAGAAGACATATCACCAAAGCTAAGCTATTATTAAAAATATTTAACAGACGCTAAACCAATACAGCTATCAAATCAATGGAATAAATCAACAAATTACTCTCAATATTGGATTAGAGTTAAATCAAATACTAAAAATAGCCAAAAATTCTAAAGAGGATTTTAAGGAAGTGATTGTCCATTTGCCATAAATCCCAACTAAATATTTCTCCCAGTTAATCAAATCTATATTTTGAATGGTTAAATATTTTAAGTGTCTAAACCACAACCTCAGAACCCTAGATTTCCATTCTTATGTGGTGGGTAATTCTTTTTTCTTCATCCTCCATCCCCTCACCCTTCTTCGCCCCTTCCCCGTGGCCCACTGCAATTATAGTTCAGACTTTGACAGAACTTTCTTGACAAAAAGTAGTTTGACAACTCTTATTTACCAGAAGTTACAGTGACAACCTCAAGTCTCTCTGGATTTTTAAACACAGAACATGTATCACACTCTGCATAATTTTAGGAAATAAAATTTAGGGCTGTTTACCTGGGGAAGTTTTCTGTCAGGTCCCTTACCCACCTGGAATTTATGGAAGTGCTTACACACACATGTATGCACATAGCTAGACTCTCACTTGCACATGATACAAATAAAAATGATAAATAAGCTGGGATGTCTCCCACCCTATATAAATATGAGACAAAAATAGAAGAAAGAAAAATAAAATATATAAGGTAACAGGTATTTGCAAACTGTTTAGCTCTTGCAGATTTCCAGACACTCATAGAATATGAACTGGAAGTGCAGCCAAGAAGCCAAACAGTAATGCAATGGGCTCCTTGCTACCAGGCCCTCTTTGGGTGCAGGGAGAGAGATTGGTCAAAGATAGCCTGGTTGTTGATGGTGATACTTTCTCTCCCTCAGGTAATCAGTCCTGGGGATTCTGGAAGGTTATTCTTCCCTTAGGTGGGCTGTTGACACAAAAGGCTAGACCTCTCACCCTTACCGTATATTCTTATGGCTTGCAAATGTCACTTAGTCTGACTTGCGGGGTCTTCCTTCAAGGTCTTGGAACAAATCCAGTATGATTCCTACCTAAGAGCCATGCAACCTGGTCCAATCAGGTTTGAATTAGATCATTTTGAGTTAGTCTTAATCCAGAAAAGTTTTGTATACCTCAGAGATTAAGTTTGTGACTCCCCTAAAGTATCAAAATTCTGAACACGTGAGACCAGTTTTGCGGAAGCTGGCATGGTCTTATCCAGGTGAAAGAGTCTTGAGATGATATTTTGTCACCACTTTACAAAGTTCAATTCAAAAATATGAAATTTGCTAATTGCTAGGGTTCTTTTTCCATAATCAGTCATGCAACATGAATCCATCTGCAACATTAAAAATGAATAGGAACTTATGACTCATGGCGTTATTCTTCTTGCAAAAAAGACAATTTGCAGTAATTCTTCTATTTTGGAACTGGGTTATAAGACAAACAACTTATCGTCTAGAATCTTCATCTTGATAAAGAAAAATATTTTAAGGCCATCAAGATGAAACCCATTTAAGATACAAAATTTTACAAGTTTTTATAAAAGTCTGTATTTCCATAAATACTTTCACACTTTTGTCTGGACATACATGATAGATTACATGGTATATGTCTACTCCCTGACTGCATGAGAACTACTTGTATGGGGTTCTCCAGTGCAAACTCGCACTACGATGTTCAAGTTCACTGTGAATATTCTCTAATATTTGCTGTTTCTATGAAAACTCCCTCCAGTAAAACTATTCACTAGAACATTCACAGAAACTGAGGCCAATTATTTTTAAATTCAAATCAAAAGCCACAGTATAGGACCTATAGGATATGATAAGAAGCAATCAGCTTAAATTGCAGCAGGGCAGTTTAGGCTGGACATTAGGAAAAACTTCGTGTCAGGATGGTTATGTATTGGAAAATACACAGGTACATTGCCTAGGGAGGTTGTGGAATCTCTGTCATTGGAGATTTTTAAGAGCAGGTTTGACAAACAGCTGTCAGGAATGGTCTAGTAATACTTAGTCTCCTGCCTTGAGTGCAAGGGACTGGACTAGAAGACCTCTCAAAGTCACTTGCAGTCCTACGATTCTATGAAATCTTCTCTCCAGCTTTAATCTTACAAGAACTTTTGAAAGCTTTTCCCACAACTTGAACCACAGTAAGCCAGTTTGAGAAGTGTAAAAGGGCATTAAAGTTATTGTAAATGTAATTAAAACCCCCCTTTCTCCACCAGAACTGTATACAGGACCTTTAGTGCAAATGAGACTATGGCCCAGTCTATGCTTCTCTAGTTAGCATTTGTACACAAAAAAAAATTAATTGTTATCTGAGGCTTACATTCATAGATGGAAAGAAAAAAAAGTTACTGGTCTCATCTCAAAGTGCAAAGAGGTAAGTTACTGTATAATTGGAATCTCAGTCCTTTCTTCCTGCACCATCAGATATTGTTAAGGATATGAACAAGGCTCCGTCATACCTGCCTATCCTGGTCTGTTCTTTACATGTACACTATGTTGTTAAGTCTTCTTATAGAAAAATCCACTAGCAGATCCAATAGCAGATCCACTAGATGTCTATGTTAGAGGATACACAAGTTAAATAATAAAAAATAGAATAACGTTGTTCATTACTATGAATGCTGAGAAAAGCCCAATCACTTCATATATTAACCAAGGTAATTCTCTTTACAAAAGCATGTGCTAAGAATCCCTGGGCATCCCCCACCAGCACTCCCACTCCAAAAGTTTAAGTCCATCAAACTTTGGATGTTTAGAATCACTGAGAACATTGCAAAATTGTTTTTTGAAGAGTGGGATTGTATTTTATATGATCACCACATGATGATATACAAAATACAATCTCAAAGAAGAGATTGGTCACTTATACATTCAATACCAGTGTGTATCATTCCTACAGAATAAACCTCAATGATTGATGCGTTCCTGATAATATACTGGGGTTCACACAACTCAGACATTTCTGAACGTTTTCCTGTTCAGGTGGGGAGGAAGATTCCTAATTAGATTAAAGTTCATAGTAATTAGATTCAGAAAATGTACATAAATTGATTTCAAAAATTTTTCCCCCAATCACAGACAGCTTTATGAACAAACACCACATCACACATATAAATGCGCAAGTTTTGCTTTCAAGACTCATTATATTTTTTGCTAAATTTATCCAAAAGTATTTTGGTTTCAGCAGAGCTAGAAGAAATAATTGTTCCCTCTAGATAGGACTATGCTGCATTTTGTATTACTCTTTCCTCAGGCACAGTCCTTTAAATCCAGGAATATCTGGTTTTGGAGCTTGTGAATTCAAGTCTTATCTGGTTTTACACTTCCAAGTATCCACAAGGAAAATGCATTGCTTAATTGGTCTTATAGGTCACAACTGTTCAGAAGAAAAGCTAGCATTATTAAAGCTTGTTTTCTGAGGGTTAAGAATCACCTTGAATACAATCTAGGCATTTAAGAGGAAGAAACTCAGTCTTCCCTCCCCCACTGCTTAAATCTCACCAAAGCACTGAGATTGTGGGATAAAGTCACAGTACCAATTTAATGAAGTAGATTTTAGAGTGTGTGTCAATTTCTATAATAATTTTTCCCTAAACATTTGATTCACTGTCCATAATTATTCTTGACGTCAGTTGGCACAGTCGGTGTGACTAATATAATTCCTTATTATGTTGCTTCAATAAAAGCTTTGATGTGATCTTGCATAAGTTACAGTGAACCACGAATTTTCTTTGACATTTATTACAAAAAGTGCACACTGCTTCAAAATCATGAAAGTCAGCTTGATTCTTTCTTCATGAGACAAAAAACACTCACAAAATGATTTGGCTCTTGTTATGTCTCCCTCTCCCACCCACACCCTCCAAAAGGTTCTGCCAAAATTTAAATATATTGGACTTTTTAAATGTTGTGCTTAGACGCTTACAGTTCTTAGAACATAGTAAACACTATATTGATGATTAGTGATGTACCCCAGCATTTCGCTTACTGAATTCATTATATACCAACACACTGAAGCAGAAAAGAGGATCATTTTAGAGATAAAAAATGCCTGATGATATTCCCTTCAAACTGTATTCCTTATTCGCTGGCATCAGTGCATAGTCACTTACTCCAAAATACATGCTGGAGTTATTGCCCTCAGGGATAATATCCAAAATAAATGCAAGACATACAAAATCTGGATTCAGCAAGTGTGCTGTTAGTGTGCCTCCTTAGATTTATTAGCCCTACCTTAAACTGGTGACTGGGAGGCTTTTTAAAAAAACAGTTCACCAAAATAAACTTTCAGGACAGTACAAACATTTTAAATGAAGCCATTCTTCTTACCCAGATGTCTCAAATCTCTATCCACACAACAGTATGTGTACCTATTTCAAAATAATCACTACTGTAGTCCTTTGTCAAATATAGATTGGCTGGGGTATTTACACAATAATATTAAGACACCCTGAGACCACAGTGATAGTTTGATATAAAGAAACTAGATAGCTTACTTAATTAAAAACAAAAAAAGAGGCTGTTTTATACAACACATTCATTAAGTATTATTGAAAATGAGCTCTTAATAGAAGGGACCCTGTGTCATTGGGAGTCACCAGATGGTATATGACAGGTAGTTTTACAAGTTCTTTTCAATAAAGTTTTAAACATTTTAGAGAAATACTTGTTGCTAATTATGATGTAGTTCTTTGTGGAAGCTGAGCATTTCATCAATAAAGTTTGGCCTTCAGCACACACAAAGTCACTCTGCAGTCATTCTGTCTGCAATATTGCAGAAATGATGAAAACCACTATTCACATTTCTTTAGCCAAAGCCCCACCCTCTCTGAGAAATGAGAAAATAAAAGATTGCCAGGCAGACAACTTGTGTACCTAACAAATAAGTAGCACAAATACTATGCACTAGGTTAAAACTCTCTTGAAATCTCAAATGTGCTGTAAACAGATTGCAATGGTCACTTTTTCTGACTCTTGGAGTAGGGGGATTGGGGGGGGGGGCGGAAATCAGGAAAGGAGAATGCATCAACTGCTAATCTTAAATCCCTTCTCACCGCCACTACAAAATGCTCCCTCTGCCGCCTCAAGCTTTTTACTATATGCATAGTGAGACAACCTCTGCTGTGTAAGTATTGCCCAGGGATTGTGGAATGGAGGACAATGAATTCAAATATATGACTGTTCACTAAAACCAAGACAGATGGCAAGCCTACTGTCAAAGTGAAGTTTGGGAAGGCCTGACTTAAAAGTCAATCACAGGACACAACTAAGCAAACTTCACACATCACAAAATAATACCCAGATTTTGGACTGGATCAAGGTAAAGCTTCCCTCCTTTCGTGACCATCAGCTTTTTGACAAAAATGACATGGCAGTTTCGCTTAAAAACAAAAATGCTTTCAAATGAATGCTTGTATGACAAAGTGGATTGTTAAACTGTCCTCCAAGTCATGCTGTTTGACCATTAATTACGTAAATATGGAAGAGAAACATTAAGATTCATGTTTCCCATTTTAACAAACGCTAGCCTGTCACAGATATATGCACGTCAGTAATATATGCACGGAGACATCAGAGAGTAAACGCAGGAATACTGTAGCTCCAACAAAAGCCGTTTTTCCACAATATCCACAAACAATCCACATTTACATTACCTTGTTTGAGAGAGCCTGAATGTAGGCTTTTATCCTCTTTGTCTGCCACAGTTGCCTACAAATCTCCTAGAAAAGGGACTTGAACCTCAGTAATCTCTATCACTCTTTGCTTACACAATATGCAGCTTGCTTTCTCTGCATGAATAACAATTTTTTCCACACAATTCTTCAAGCCAAATATTTTGCTCATTACAGGAAGTGGTATGTTGTGCACAATATGTTTATAAATATACTTCAGTGCAGCTGGTAGCCACATTAGTAAATCTTCATCTCAGTGTAACAAAAGAGACAAGAACAAACAGGTTGTGCATCAGAACTTTTTATTTAAAACAATGAGGGTAATTAACCATTGGAACAATTTATCATAGAACTGGAAGGGACCTTGAGAGGTCATCTAGTCCAGTCCCCTGCACTCAAGGCAGGACTAAGTATTATCTAGACCAGGGGTCGGCAACCGGTGGCTCGCGGCTTGCCAGGGTAAGTACCCTGGCGGGCCGGCCCGGTTTGTTTATCTGCCGCGTCGGCAAGTTCGGCCGATCGCAGCTCCCAATGGCCGCGGTTCGCGGTCCCAGGCCAATGCGGGAGGCAGGAAGCGGCGCGAGCCGAGGGATGTTCTGGCCGCGGCTTCCTGCCTCCCGCATTGGCCTGGGACCGCGAACCGCGGCCAGTGGGAGCCGCGATCGGCCGAACTTGCCGACGCGGCAGATAAACAAACCGGGCCGGCCCGCCAGGGTGCTTACCCTGGCGAGCCGCGAGCCACCGGTTGCCGACCCCTGATCTAGACCATCCCTGATGGGTGTTTGCCTAACCTGCTCTTAAAAATCCCCAATGATGGAGATTCCACAACCTGCCTAGGCAATTTATTCCAGTGCTTAACCACTCTGGCAGTTAAGAAGTTTTTCCTAATATCCAAACTAAACCTCCCTTGCTGTGATTTAAGCCCATTGCTTCTTGTCCTATCCTCAGAGGTTAAGAACAATTTTTTTCTCCCTCCTCCTTGTAACAACCTTTTATGTACTTGAAAACTGTTATGTCCCCCCTCAGTCTTCTCTTCTCTAGACTGAACAAACCCATTTTTTTCAATCTTCCCTCATAGGTCATGTTTTCTAGACCTTTCATCATTGTTGTTGCTCTTCTCTGGACTTTCTCCAATTTGTCCACATTTCCTGAAATGTGGCACCAAGAACTGGACACAATACTCCAGTTCAGGCCTAATCAGCATGGAGGAGAGTGGAAGAATTACTTCTCGTGTCTTGCTTACAATACTCCTGCTAATATATCCCAGAATGATGTTAGCTTTTTTTGCAACAGTGTTACACTGTTGACTCATACTTAACTTGTGAGCCACTATGACCTCCAGATCTCTTTCTGCAGTACTATTTCCTAGGCAGTAATTTCCCATTTTGTATGTGTGCAACTGATTGTTACTTCCTAAGTGGAGTACTTTGCATTTGTCCTTATTGATTTTCATTCTATTTACTTCAGACCATTTCTCCAGATCATTTTGAATTTTAATCCTAACCTCCAAAGCACTTACCACCCCTCCCTGTTTGGTATCATCCGCAAACTTTATAAGTGTACTCTCTATGCCATTATCTAAATCATAGATCAAGCTATTGAACAGAACCAGACCCATAACTGATCCCTGTGGGAGCCCACTCGTTATGCCCTTCCAGCATGACTGTGAACCACTGATGATTACTCTCTGGGAACGATTTTCCAACCAGTTATGCACCCACCTTATAGTAGCTCCATCTAGGTTTTATTTCCCTAGTTTGTTTATGAGACCATGCAAGACAGTATCAAAAGCCTTACTAAAGTCAAGATATACCACATATATGGCTTCCCCCCTATCCACAAGGCTTGTTACCCCATCAAAGAAAGCTAGCGGGTTGGTTTGACACAATTTGTTCTTGAAAATCCATGCTGACTGTTACTTATCACCTCATTATCTTCTAGGTGTTTGCAAATTGGCTTCTTAATTATTTGCTCCATTATCTTTCTGGGTACAGAAGTTAAGCTGACTGGTCTGTAATTCCCCAGGTTGTCCTTATTTCTCTTTTATAGATGGGCACTACATTTGCCCTTTTTCAGTCTTCTGGAATGTCTCCTGTCTTCCATGACTTTTCAAAGATAATTGCTAATGGCTCAGATATCTCCTCAGTCAGCTTCTTGAATATTCTAGGATGCATTTCATCAGGCCCTGGTGATCTGAAGACATCTAACATGTCTAAGTAATTTATGACTTGTTCCTTCCCTATTTTAGACTCTGATCCTACCTCATTTTCACTTGCATTCACTATGTTAGATGTCCAATAGCCACCAACCTTCTTGGTGAAAACCGAAACAAAGAAGTCATTAAAGACCTCTGACATTTCCACATTTTCTGTTATTGTCTTCCCCTCCTCATTGAATAACAGGCCTACTCTGTCCTTGGTCTTCCCCTTGCTACTAATGTATTTGTAGAATGTTTTCTTGTCACCCTTTATTTCCCTATCTCAGCCTTTCTACTTTTGTCCCTACACATTTGTTTTATTTGTTTATATTCATCCTTTGTAATTTGACCAAGTTCCTACTTTTAGGAGGACTCTTTTTTGAGTTTTCGATAATTGAATATCTCCTGGTTAAGCCAGGGTGGTCTCTTGACCACCAAGAGTTTACCAAGAATTGTGCTAGATTTGCCATCACAGGAAATTTTAAAATCAAGATTGGATGTTTTTTCTAAAAGATATGCTCTCATTCAAACAGGAATTAATTCAGGGAAGTCCTATGGCCTGTGTTATATAGTATGTCACAGTAATCCATTCTGACTTTGTAATCTACTAATGCAGCAGAAGATGTTCTGTGAGTATCCCTACACAAGTCATTTCTTATTCACTAAACTCAAACAATATGGTGTGGTCCAGTGTTTAGAACACACACCAGACCCAGCAGACTTGGCTCTGGCACTGACATGCTGTGTACCAGCTTGGTTGGAGAAGTCACAGCCTTTCTGTAAAATGGGAATTATTAATTATCTAATTTATAAACATGTTGCGACACTTAAAAAGGTAATGTTTGTAAAGTACACTGAGATCCTTAAGTGAAAGACGGTATACAAGTTCAACAGAATATCAGTAGTCAAGTCACCTTTCATCATTAATGGTCCTTGTAGCCATTGGTATCCATGGAGAAAAATCAAGATAGGTGAGGGGAGAATGTACAGCAGGAAAAAGGATGGGTCTGTCAGTAATGCTGTTGAAGAGTTTGTGGTAAGTATTATATATTGTAGTAACTAAGCACTTAGGGCCTGATCCAAGTCCCATTGAAGTCACTGAAAATCTTTGCTTTTATTTCAGTGGGCTTTGGGTCAGAGAGCAACAAGAAGGGCTCTCCCCAGGCTGGAGGGAAGAGGGAAAACAGCATTGTATCTCATTTTCAAATAAATTTTTCATGGAAGAACCCCTAGAAAGCTTAAAGATTTGAATCCTCAAGCATATTGAACTCCTCACCTTAGCATCTTTTTGCAGGAGAATTTAAAATTACTAGAAAAGTTAAGTATATTTGGGTGTGGGTGTAAGGGAAGGACAGCTGGAGCAGCATGAAAACAAAAAAGCACAACAGATCTAGGAAATATTTGATCCAGTGCCAGCCAAGAAGATCTAATGAAAACAAAAACGACTGGAATGCTCCTTGGGGAATTACATAGGCTAAAAAACGTGTGCTCTCAAAATAAAAGTGCTTCCAAAATAAAAGCCTACCATTCAAGTCAAGAACAACTGTATGCTCTTTCTCCCTTGCTTTCCAATTTTCTCCAAAATGAGTATTACAAGGTTAACATTTAGTGTTAGTAAACCTTATAACAATCTGTTTTAATAAGCACCAAGAAGTTCAGACAAACAATGATGTTCATTTGGAGATTCAAATTCCCAAACTCAAGTCTCCAAGGCATTCTATTCCACTCCATTCTATATACGTTCTTATACTGTGCTTATTGCCAGAGCACCTTCCAGTAGTGCACAAAGCAATGTGACTAATATCTGTCATGTGTGTGTTTAAAAATGAGGTAATGACATTATCTCCTTCTCAATCCCCAACCACAACAAACTCTGAGATCTCTCCGCTGAACAATACTTTGGAAACTAAATAGTTATATTAATTTTTTCTTTAGCACCTTAATAATACCTGAACACCAAGAATCATACTGCAATATTTACTATATTTAGAATATATTTCACAATGAAGTATTTATACTTACTAATATATACTTTTTTATTATAATAATTGGTACATGATTTTCTGAAAGGTGTTTACACAACACGAAGTCTGTGTCCTGGCACACGCTGCCACAAACAAGGAAAAGGAAAGAACATGATAAAATGATGAAGGCAGCTTTTTGTAAAGTTCTCTCTAAACTTTATTTCTTTATGGTCTCTTTTGGAATTTTGCCTGATTAAGGACAGCAGACTTTGGCCCATAAAAATAATACAGTTACTATGCTGGATCAGACATTTTGTCTACATTGTCCAATATTTTATTGTTCTATATGGCATTCCAGGCTTCATTTGGAACTGAACTAGAGTCTCAAACACAAGTTGCAGGTTAAAAACAAAAACAAAAAAACCCCCAAAAAACCCCAACAACTTTTTTTCAAAGTGAAAGACAATATTGTTCCTGCCATTCCATATTTTTAAGTTAGACTGTTAAGAAGACTATTCATGCCTTGTAATCCCACAGAGAACACTAATATACACAGCAAATGCCATTATCTGCTGATTCAAGTGAACATTAAAAAAACAACAATAGCAACAAGAAAACTGACACTCATAATGAATGTAGCAGGATTCCACAATACAGTAGCTGAGGGAATAATTCTTTCCTAACACTTAGGTTCTATCATTTTACAATCTAAAGTATGAGACAATTCATTTTATACCTTTGGTCTTATCTTGAATAGCTAATATTATTAATGGCCATAAAGTTAACTAGGTATTTTTTTATAATTCAGCTATAGTACTTCTGAGGCAATTAATCCTTAAATTTGAGTATGTACTCTGTAAGAAAGAGCTTCCTTTTGATTAATTTTTCCACCCTTTACTGTTAAATTTGTAGCTCTTTCCTCCTCCCCCACCCCCATATAAAACAATACCTTACATTTATATAGTGCCTTTTATCCTGAAGGATACCAAAAATACTTTTCCTGTGCTTAACTGCACCCACCACATGAACAGTCCTACTGTAGTTATATGAGTCAATGGGAGTACTGTGCATTCAAGGAATAAAGGATTATGCCTAAATGTGTTTGCAATTGGTACAGTAAACAATGCATGCCTTAAGTGGTTAATACTTTTCACGGTGTAAGAGCATATTTTCTTCACCATTTTCTGAGGGCTTAAGAAGGGAGATTAAGGGGTCTGTCTGTCTTTCAGAAAAAGACACACAGCAGTGAGTGACAGTGACTGGTTCAACTCATTTGGGCTTGTGTTACAGGGCTACTCACAGCTGGGAGTCTTTTTTTTTTTTTTTGCTGGTAGACATACCCAGACTATGATATGGATCCCTGCGTTAAGGATTTCTGCAGTATGAATGCCAGATACCATACGGGTTCTTCTAGCAAAAACACATAGTATGTAATGTAATAATACTTAATCTGGTTACTTAACCCACCCACCCCCTTTACCAAAGGCCTTATTTTCAGAAATACAAGCAACTGCAGCTCCCACTGAAGTAATGAGAACAGTCGGTGCTCTATACCAGTGTTTCTCAACTTTTTTTGATACCAGGGACTGGCTTGCTGCCTTCTTAAACTGTGTCAGGGAGATCTCAGGGGCCAGCCACTGAAAAACACTGCTCTGTACCACTGAAAGTTTAGACAATACAGTGTTCTGATGGGCAAGAAAAATAAAATTAATTTTATTTGAGCACCATTTAGTTGCCTTCCTGTAACCTATGCAATACATTTTCATGTATGTAATACATATTCACTCATTAATGAAGAATTCATCAGAGAATCACAGAATCTTCAAATCAGTGCAAATTTTAAATCCCCAGCCCCTGTGCATCCTTTATTCATAATGCAGCAGATACTTTTTAGTCCACCTAGCTTTATGTGATTTTCTTTCCTATTTAAAATAATTGAGAGAAATATTGTCAAATGGTATATATTAAACTATAAATATTTTATATGCAACTTTCCTTTAATCTATTAACTGTATATTTATATCAAACAAACTAATAAAGTTTGGAAAATCTGTTCTTTAGTGGGTATTGGATCACATCCATAAAGTCAGTGGGAGGCTTTCTGTTGACTTCAATGGGCCATTGTTTAGATTATATATAAACCCATATTGGTTGTTGCTCATCGTTCTATTACTCTGTCAATATATGTTTATTTTACCTGGATAGGAGGACAGATAAAATTACAATCATCTTTCTGTTTTTAGGGGGAAGGAGGTAGGAACTTTTCAAAACTCCTATTGACTTCCATAGAGATTTCCTTTCAGTAAGGTACAGGATTTGAGCCATACAATGGAATTTTGACTTTATTGAAGTCAATGAATTTTTTTGCCATTGACTTCAGTGCGGCCAGAATTTCACCCGTAGTATTTTGGGTCATTATTGTACAATGCTACAATAAGTAACGGAAATATGTTGCTCAAAACAGCAAACACGTGTGATCTTCCATGTATGTAAAGGAAACCTAAATATATTTTTGTCTGAATATAATTATCTCTAGTAGGGTAAATGGACAACCCAACTCTTTACACACCATGCTGACATCTAGATCAAAATTTATCTCCCATTTGTTTCTGCTAATTATGACAATGAAAAACACCCATGCTGGCAAATTCACACAAAGAATGTTTCTCTTTATTAAAATAGAATTGTCACTTTTACACTATACACATTTTAAATGCATCTCAGTCATGACTGGTCAATGCCTGCCACTTATTTTATTCCATCCAAACTAGACTGGCGACATGCTGTCTTGGAGTAATTTCTCTTCAGTGTTTTCTGTGCATTACCAGGCTTGTATTAAGGGGCCGCCTTTGTAGGGCTTTTGTTATTTTTTAAACTCCTTTTGGGGACAGGAATTAGGGAACAACATTTTTGATTTATGGAAGGCAGTTGACCAGTCTATATCAATGAACAGGAGAGATATTTTCCTCCATCTTTTGTATCAAGGGATATAAAAATATGGATCCTAAATAAATAATAGCTTTGATGTCCAATAAAGTTCCCAAGGTTTTTTTTTATGGAGGTGTCAGTGAACAATCAGCTAACTATTAAAGATAACTCCCCAATGCCTTTAATTATTAACAGTGAGAGCTGGAACTGAAAAGCTGGATCGATAGTCTGCCATTATTAATAGCCTATGTACTGCAGTTAATTTCTAAAAAGAGCTGCAACTCAAACAGAAGTCCAATTCATGGTGCGAAGCAAATGAGTCATCTTTACTATCTAAGCAGATAGCTAATGATTTATCTTTGACATCAATTCACCATAATGTATTAGTTGTTTACAAAAAATTGAGTGTCAAGTATCAATACAACACATAAAAGACATGACTAGTCTAGAAAAGTGGGGGAAGCAGAGTAGAAATTAGGAGACCATTCATGTAGTCTTTAATTTGCTAATGGTGAGATGTGAATAGCTGAGTCCTTATTAAGCAACCACCTTTTCCTCATTGTACACATATTCTGACATGAGTTGGAATAGAAAAGGACAAAGTGTGTGAACAGCATCTCATTTACAGGAAAAGTGAAATGCCTCACACACAATTAATTTACTGCCCTTTCAGTAAAGTTAACTTATGGTGAGGCAATAATTCTACTACTGGATAGATTAACTACAGTGACTATTAGCATAATGAGTCTCAACATTAGCTAAGTCAGTCATTAACTAAGTTGTATATTTATAGAAGTGGCCAGAAATCTGCATATCTTCCATTAAAGACCACTCATATAGTAAACAAGAGAAAAAACCAACCAACCTCCCTTTTCTAAATGGTATGGCTAGACGATACACTAATTGTCTTGGTGGGAAGAGATTGCTGTTCTTGTGAGTCTGTGGTTGTAGCTTCAGCTCTACTATGTGTGTTGGGAATTATAACTATGGTGGTAACAGCTCTTTTCTCAGTGTAGTAGGTCACATCTGTTGTCTTCAGAAAAAATGGATAAATACCCAGACGGCAGATTTCCATTGCTGTTGCACTAGCTGGACTAGTCTGGCAATGTGTTGATAGTGCAGCATTAATGTTGGAGACAAGGACAGAATACATACCTTTCCTCTAAACAATCAACACAAAAAGTCTTCCCAGGCAGCATGACTGAGTCACTCATAGAGAGAAGAAAAGACGACAGCAGGAGAGATTGAAAACAAAAAATAGAATCATCATGTTTTAAGTATTCAATCACTCAACTCTGGAATGTGAAGTATTTGTATGTGCACTAAGATATGGTCTCTTTACAGTTTAAGTGGTTACTACACATGGATGCATTGTTATCTTTACCTGCTGTACTCTCAGAATGCACTAGTACTTTCTCTAACAGTGTTTCCAATCTTTTCTTCTATGTAAAATAAAGAATCCTTTACAAACAAACAACTTTAAGGGGGTGGGGAGTAGAAGAGAGAGAATATGCTAAAATATTAAGAAGAAACTTGTAATTTTTGCTTTATTAGGCAGATTTTACTTCAGACTCTCAGCTACCTACTTTCTTGAAACCATACCATCTTGTGCTTTCATCTAATCAGTTCTTACAATGTAAGCAGTTAGGCTTTGTCAGCCTTTGGATGAGAGATCACAAAGGAAAGAAAACTAGGTGCTTTAAGAAATGGTGTTAGGTTGTTCAGCAGATGGCACTCTTCCCTCTAGTTATTATTTAAACCAATGCTCCTAGTCTGGTGTCTGAAGCATTTATATTGCATATGATGCCAGCTTTAAGAGGAATGGCATAAGAGCAAATGTGCACTTTGCATATGTGCTTTAAAATGCCCATGTTTAGTTAGTTTATTTTTTCAAATAGATTAGGTGAAAAATGGTCTCACCTTGGGACCCACGCCCTTGGACAGATAGAATAATTCAAGTGCTCTGCCAGCAAAGAAGCTTTCTTTGCTTTATTGTTTATGATTATCAAATCGGCTGAGAAGGTATAAAGTAGTCAAATTAGAGCTCAACTAGGAAGTAATCATGTTTTATAATCTCCAGGGATTGACTAATCACTGGATAAATATTCATGAACATAACTACATGATCAACAAAAGTTAAATCTAGAGACATTTAGAGTGTAGTTTTTTCCTGTTTTCAGTTTATTTTGGGCAAACATCAAAAACTTTAGCTTTGTTGTTAACCTAAACTTCAGTAATTGTGACACCAAATTTAACTCTTTGATAGATTAGCTCCAATTAAACATTCTAATAAGAAATTGGACCTACATCACCTATTTTCATATATATATAGCTTCACACCAGCTGAAGATCAGGGCCATAGAACTGAACCCTTATCTGAAAAATGAATTAGCTTCAAGGTCTCTGCCTTCAGCAAATCAAATTGCAGATTGCTTCTCTACAGCTGACACGGATAATCTAGGCCTGATTTCAGATCAGAACTAACTTCAAGTGAGATGGAGAGCTTGAGGACAGTATGTGTCAACCCAAAGGTGAATGTTGCAGCAAGTGATGAGCAGGAGTTAGAATAGAAGGCATAATGACATCTTAACTGTGGTAATTACTAATATTCATGATATAATTGAATGGTAACTAATTAGATATTTTTAAATGCTCTATTTAAAAAGGAGATTTTGTATTCACATCATCCCACTACTCCTGCACAGTACTTTAGTTGTGATGCATAACTATACAAACCCAGTACAAGGCACCTGAAAAATAGTAATACACTAAATTGCCCTTACTGCAGCATTCAAAGTAGTCTATAGAGAAGAGATAGATGGACCTGAAATGGAAACCTGAAGCAAACACTCTTGAAGTGTGGTGGTGTTGTAGGAGGTTCTGAAATCTGGAAATGAAATTCAATCCAAATGATACAAGTACGGTCTATTTCAATAAAGGACTGAACCAGCACCTGGAATAATTAAAAAACAAACAAACCTGGAAGTGGGAACATAAAGGGTAGATTTCAGACCCTAATCCATATTTTGCAGATCAAGCCCATCTACGATTTAGAGTTTAAACATACCAACCAATAGATAATTGGCAGTTAATCTTTTCTGCTCCACAGCATAATGGAACATTTATGTAGTAACCTTCAATTATGCAATATTAATCAGAAAACCATTTTATGCTTCCTGCAGAAAACTAAAAGCATTTTAGGTACCTTTGGGCCTAATGGTAATTCTTATTGCCATTTGGAGAAACCAGCTGAAGCTATAGTACCATTAAGTGCCTTATTTCACAGACAAGTGATTGTCCTAGGCAATTAAGCACCTGCACTGCAGACCCTGTTGAGAGTCACTTCATTGCCAAATGTGTCTTTCACTGAGCAAACAACATGGTGAGAAATGAAAAACAGAAGACTTTTTCTGCTTGGAAACTGTTTCCATTCCAGTATTTTGTTCTTAATGACCTTTGATTTCACAACAGATTTTCACTTCTTACTACCGTGAATGAAGTATTGACAGCTGTCTCACAATGCCAGTTCTCTCTTCTATACACTGGTACAAATTACTTTTGATTTTTTAATCTACAGTAGAGTTGACTGCAATTCAGTTAAAAATGCACCATGAAGGGAAAGAGAAGGGTTGGGAGATATAAAGGTAGCACCAGACATGAAATCAGGCACATAGCATCCCAGAATACTTTTTCATGGGTAGAAAGGTTACTCACAGGAGTTTTTTATACAAAGTGCATGAACCTCATAGAATAATTGCTCAGGAGTTCCAGAGGATATCAATGTAAAGACTATCTAGTGTTATAGGCACCTCAGCAGTCACAGAGCTGCTAGCCATATGATCATAATGAGTCCTTCTGTCCGTAAACATTAATGACCAGAGAATTAACTATTTCTAGACTATGGTATGGTAGGGCAGGAGGAGGATAATCTCTGAAGAATTAGGGAGAAGCAATGGCCCTGTCTGAAACTCTGGAAGACTACATGAGAGTGTATGGGAGAGGGTTGGTAAGCGGCCATCCAGTACCCAGTGCTACCTTGGCACTTTGCAGGGGATCTCAGTTAAGTTGTGGTGCACCAAGAACAGACCAGAGAACTAATTTTAACTTAAAGCCCCAACTCAGTCTCTGAATCTCCCTTTCTCTATGGGGGCAGTTAACCTTTTCCCTAGTGCAGCTTACTTCCCTCCCCACACTGGCTCTGTCTTCTCCAACATTCTGGTCAACACAGCTGAATCAAGATGCTGCCAGCTCCCACCTGTGCCCACTGTTCTGTAGAGGCTACATTCCCCCTGCAATTCCATGACCTGTCATGTGTATAATCTGACCAGGTGAGCAAAGGGTCCCCTCCCTACACTCCCTCACTCTTGAGTACAGGTACATAGGTTAGCTCCTGATGGAGCCTTCTGCCATTCTGTATTTAGAATGCAAAATATATGTAGTAAGCTTCCTTATGGAAGCTGGTGGATAAAATGTTTGTACATGCATATGGAAGGGTAGACTCACCACTGGAATACCCCCTTCTGGCAGGATGTGGTGTAGAGGCTCTGTCCTCTGTAGTAAACTTTGTGACCATTGCTCCAGGCCTGTCATGGTCTGCTTCTTCTCTCAACTTGGCCCTCTGGCCAGGTTGTGATTAATCTCCACCTCTTCTGGAGCAAACAAAAAGCACAACTAAAATCCAAAAAACATCCCAACAGCCTCTTGGCTATTCTTTAGCCTGGCCTTAAAGCTCCAATTTCAGCCCCTGGGCTCAGCAGCCCTTACACTGGATTTTCACAAACCTTCCTTGGGTCTGGTTGCGGAACCCAGGCCCACTTTCTACACTGGGTTCTGGCCCTGGGACCCTATATTAAGTAGCTAGGTCTGCTTCTTCAGATGCACTGCTGTTTCCCTGGGCCACTTCCATCTCTGAGTCCCTTATGCTGCTTTTCTGGCTTAACAAAGTTGCCAGGCCTCTGGCTTCTCCCTTAGGTTCTCCCACTTCCTTCTTTCTCTTCTGGGATGCTGATCCTTCAGGACTTCCTCTCTGTGCCTTACCCCCTTTCCAGGGCCCAACATAGGGATTAATTCCATCCCTGTGGCCTTCATCCATCTGCTTTTCCAGAGAAGAGAAACTCCCTCTCTCCTGGGTTTCTGTATCCATTTTGCAGCTCCCACTTCTTTCACAAAGACAACCAAGCTCCCCAAGCTGGGCCTAACAACAAATCAAGTTTGACACACCCTCTAGGTGCAGCAAGATGGGCTAACTGAGCACTCAGACTCCTGTTAACCCCTCTTTGTTCACCTGTATGGAAGGTAGATTCTCCATCAGTGTGAAAATATGGAATTGCGAGTTAAAATTATTTTGGCCAAATCTTTTAAAAATTTAAATCAGACCTATTATAAATTAGATTCTGAGAGAGGCTAATCATGTGCAAAATTTTAATTTCTAGATGAGCAGGTGCAGGAAAGAAACAAAAATCATTAACAACTGCTCCCTTACTAAGATTGTAAATGTCTTAGAGCAAACTTTTACAGCCATCTTGTTACCACTTCCACTCCTGCCAAGAATGGGTGCCACAACAAGCAAAATGTCAGAGCTTTAATTATGATTCTGACCTTCCATGCCTGATCTCAGGCAAAATTCCATTGATTTTCATGACTTATTGGGAGTTTTGCCTAAGTTGTGTAGGACTCAGTTCTGGCTCTGTGCACACAGGTTCCTCTCCCAGTTCAGGAAAGCACTTAAGGACATGCTTTAGTCCCATTGACTTCACAACACATACTACATGGATGGAACATTTATTAAAATTAGAGAAGGTCCCTAGTTATGAAATTCACATCCAGAATAGATCCATATGAAAATATTTCTAAAATTGGGGGTCTTGGCTAACATCAGTCCAATAAAGAGGTGTGAATGGTGAACTTTAGATTTGAACCTGCAATTGTTTGACATTCATGGAAGTTTCAGATCTGATGTAAGGTTCAATCCCATCTCTAGATAAAGTGTCTCTAAGATTTCCTTTTCTGGGCCTAGCAATCAAAAATACATTTAGATGATGATCCATTTTGTTTTGTTTTTACTCTTTTTTTAAACTCAGGATTATAAATTAGTTTAAAAAATAGTTTAACAACATGGAAGACTACTTCCCTAATTATAATGACCTTTCCTATTCTTTCAGAAAAAATCATGTTAAATACATTTCATGTGATTTGCTTCATTATCTTTTCATTTAAATCATCTTCAATGAGACACCACTTCATTAGGTTTGTTGTGCAGGTACTGACAGTTACACTTTTGTGTTCATTGCATGCACTTTCATTTGACTAACATAATAAATCTTATTCATGCCAATGGCACCATCTATTACAAAAAATAATAAAGCATCATCCAGTTAAATTCAGCTTTCAGGGTGTTATAAGGGATTTTTGTTTCATATGATTATAAAACCCTTTATTGACAAACATTTTGGGTTGTTTGGCCATCCCAGTCATAAACAAAGATTTACTTGTCAGCATATGTTATAAACACTACCTGCCAGGAATTTATATTGTCGTCTTCTTAGGTCATAAATACAGTTTTGCTTTGCTACAGCTGCCTTTTTCTGTTATGAGGTTTAACAGCCATGAGAAAGAATAAAAATTGCCTAGTAGTTAATACCAAATATTTTTACAAACAAAATATTGTGCAATAAGATACAACCCTAATCTGACTAGTTGTGAGGGGTAAAAGTATGTAGCCCTCCAGAACTTGCTAAATCTGTAGGTAAACATGTATATATGGGCATAACACCAATGTTGTCAAAATACATAATCACATATCCAAAAGCAGAAGAGAATTTAAGAAATAATTTTGTCAATGATTCTTAAGGGGACCACTACAATGACATCTGATCTTCCTTACTCTTTTCACAGCTTCTTAGAGATTAATTTTGAAAGTGCTTACCTTTACATATGCATCTACTGTAAATTCACTTAAGTATGAAGGTTAGCATCAGTCTCTAACAATCAATATCAATTTAGCTACAACTATGTTAATTAGAGATGGAGCAGACCTGTGGGCTGAGTAGCAATCTATATTATCGGAGCAAAGAAAATCTGAACCTCAGGTTCTGTCACAGATAAGGAAAGTACAGAAGGTTAACCACTGAATTTATCTAATCTATATCATTATCATCATCCATGCATAGTCTACTAAGGACTATTGTACCAGTCAAAGTAATCACAGTTGATGGTGTTGCACCAGGCATCATGTGGTGAAGTTTCCAGATCCAGTTCACTCCTGTGAATCCACAAATCTCTTGGGTTGCCCTGTAGGCAATGCCAGGTAGGGTCAGGATGTGTCAAAGGAGACTTTGAGAGCATGGTATGCTGGGATGCTTTCGTCCATCCTTGTGACATAGCCAAAGAGCATACAGTGCCACTTTTCTATATGATTGACTGGAGGAAGGCCAGATCTCTGCGAGATTATGATGTTTTGCACAAAATCAAACCACTTTATACTCAGCATTGGCATGGATAGTGCATATGGAATGCCTCTAGCCCTCCAATACTGCCTGTAAGATGGTCCAGGTTTCTGACATGTAAAGCCATACAGCTAGTACACAGGTTTGACAAGTCCTGAACTTTGCCTCAACTCAAAAACTTTTTTGCATCCATTAGCAAGACACAGACTTCATGCAGGAGGCAGCAAGACCTGTTTGTTGAAGAACATCTGGTTTGCTGTGACAGTTTGAACTCTGGATGCAGCCTATGTAGATGAACTTTTCAACACTGACTTCACCTGCACTGGGATTCTGGTGGCCCAGCTGTAACTTAGTCTAATCTATAGCATTCATCCAAATCAGTGGGTGGCATCATGTTAATGGATATCACTGAAAGAAACATTCATAAGTTATATTGTATGTCAGCTAATTCTAACTGGTGCTTCATTTTAGAGTAGTGCAATAGCATAAGGGATGAAAAGCAGGCTGTATTGGGGGAAGGCTCTCAAGCAGTACAAGTTGCAACTGAAACCGGAACTATACTTAATATCGTGATAGACTAGGGAATAATTAGACCATTGGGACTAACATATGGATATGGTAAACACAAAGAAAATCTCATATTTTCAAACTTCCGTGATGTAGAAAGGAAGGCCATGTGGTTAAGGCATTGAATTGGGACACAGAGCCCTGGGTTCAGTTCCCAACCATGCCACATAATTCCCTGTGTGAGCTTGGGTTAAATCATTTAGTTTGTCTGCCTCATTTCCTAATCTGTAAAATGGGGATATTGTCTCTTCCCTACCCCACAGGTGTTGAGAATGTAAATTCATTAAAGTTTTGAGGTACTTAAATACTATGGAGATATGGGTCACACAAAAAATAGGACAAATTAATATTAGCCCTTGCTACATGAAAAATATTTTAATGTACTTTAATTACATATCCACCATATGCTAAACATTTTCTATATACTACCTCCACAAGTTCCCTAACTCTGTGGCCTATATAACTTATACAACTCAATTTTGTGGGACCAGCAGTCACAAGGTCATGTCCCTACATGCCAACATTACGCACCTGGTTTGAAGGCAAATTTTAAAGAGGGAGTAGATTGGAAGAAGAGAGTTTTTGATTGTTAGGGAAGCACAAACAGAAGAGCAAAGCCAGCAACATCTAAGTGTAGGAAGTCACAGAAACAAGAACAGAAAAGAAGGTATGTCTGGCAGACTAGAATGAGAAGGCAGCTGAGCAAGTGAATGAGGTCACAGAAAGGTGAAGTTTTGACTACGTATGTCAGTGTTTCAATTTTTCTTTTTATTATATCTAAATATGCAAGAATCAATAAAGCAAACATTCACTGGTTCATACTAGGGAAATGCATTTAAAATATAAAATAAAATATTTCAAAACGTATTCTTAATTTTAGTACTATTAGGTATTTTGTACAGCTCATGATATGGATCAGTGGTGATGGAACTACCATATCACAACGCACAGAAAGGAACCCATTGTAAACACAAGCAGAACTAATCCTTTCATTTTATTCCCACTTGCTCAGGTCACTAGCAAACTATTTCTATGCATGTATATTTAAGGTTTCAGACAAAAATATTTTATTGCATAACTAAAGCCTGTATCACAATACATACCCAAAGAGGCAGAGTTGCATATACAGCCTTGAATTTGGTATCTCCTGACTTTTGCATGCTTAATTAGGCATCAGTGTCATCTTAAAAGGTTTTAAGATTGGTATATCTCCTCCCTCTCCATCCCATTAGAAGTTATATTTCAACCTCTGCTTCTTTTGCAACCTCTTTGAATTCATATTTCACTTTCTGTCCTAAGCACAAGCAACAGTGGATATAGGGTTTAGCTAATGAGGTTCAGGAGCAAGAGAGAGAGAGAGAGTTGTTTTTTTTTTAAATTCAAAATATAACAAAAGAGTCAATGTCATGATGTCTAATGCTGTGAGTAAGCAGATTCCAAGATGTTCCTATTCGATGTTAACAAGAAACTTATCTGTACCTTTCTGCAGGAATTTTCAAGGACAATGTATTCTAGGACTTGTATTTTTGGCCTGTGTATTTTACTGTGGGTTGAGTGAAGATAAATAAATTATATGTTTAAAAAAAAACATATCACACACATATAACTGTTTTTGTTATATTTTATAGCCAGAAATAAAATGACTAATCTTGGCATTTTCTTTTGTCTTTATCTAGCTATTAATCCAATGCTATCCTTCCCTCAGGGTAACTATTATTTTCCTGCCTGGTACATCTCAGGCCAATACATTTGGAGATTCAATAGAGATTGTGGGTAATCTCAGAATTTTCTACATGGTCAGCACCAGTAGCAGAACTCCAATGTATGTTTCCCTTTTCCTAATTTCGTCTGCTGGAAGTTATACCTGAAACAATCATAATTTTTGCATAAGTAGGACAGTCTGCATTATCTGGGAATCCTCCAACCATAAGCTATTTAGTGGTTTCAATGAAAAAATAACGAATACAAAGGCAGGAGCAGGAGGGAGGGGGGCGTTAATATTATTGCCCCACTGAATGAATCCTTTACAGCAGTGTCTCCCACGTCCTTTGATCTGCTGGCAATGCCCCTACTTATACAGCCCAAAATGCCATTAGCCTTCTTGGCAACAAGGGAACACTGTTGACACATATTCAGCTTCTCGTCCATTAGGTCTTTTTCTGTAGAACTGCTTCCTAGCCATTCGGTCCCTAGTCTGTAACAGTGAATGGGATTCTTCCATCCTAAATTCAGGACTCTGCACTTGTCCTTGTTGAACCTCATCAGATTTCTTTTGGCCCAATCCTCTAATTTGTCTAGGTCCCTCTGTATCCTATCCCTACCCTCCAGCATATCTACCACTCCTCCCAGTTTAGTGTCATCTGCAAACTTGCTGAGAGTGCAGTCCATGCCTCCAGATCATTAATGAAGATATTGAACAAAACTGGCCCCAGGACTGACCTTTGGAGCACTCCACTTGAAACCAGCTGCCAAATAGACATGGAGCCATTGACCACTACCCGTTGAGCCCGACGTTCTAGCCAGCTTTCTATCTACCTTATAGTCCATTACTCCAGCCCATACTTCTTTAACTTGCTGGCAAGAATACTGTGGGAGACCGTATCAAAAGCTTTGCTAAAGTCAAGGAATAACACATCCACTGCTTTCCCCTCATCCACAGATTCAGTTATCTCTTCATAGAAGGCACCTAGGTTAGTCAGGCATGACTTGCCCTTGGTGAATCCATGCTGACTGTTCCTGATCACTTTCCTCTCCTCTAAGTGCTTCAGAATTGATTCCTTGAGAACCTGCTCCATGATTTTTACAGGGACTGAGGTGAGGCTGACTGGCCTGTAGTTCCCCAGATTCTCCTTCTACCCTTTTTTAAAGATGGGCACTACATTAGCCTTTTCCCAGTCATCCGGGACCTCCCCCGATCGCCATGAGTTTTCAAAGAGAATGGCCAATGGCTCTGCAATCACATCCGCCAACTCCTTTAGCACCCTTGGATGCAGCGCATCTGGCCCCATGGACTTCTGCTCATCCAGTTTTTCTAATTTGTCCTGATCACTTCTTTCTCCACAGCGAGCGGGTCACCTCCTCCCCATACTGTGCTACCCAGTGCAGCATTCTGGGAGCTGACCTTGTTTGTGAAGACAGAGGCAAAAAAAAGCATTTAGTACATTAGCTTTTTCCACATCCTCTGTCACTAGATTGCCTCCCTCATTCAGTAAGGGGCCCACACTTTCCTTGACTTTCTTCTTGTTGCTAACATACCTGAAGAAACCCTTCTCGTTACTCTTAACATCTCTTGCTAGCTGCAACTTCGAGTGTGATTTGGCCTTCCTGATTTCACTCCTGCACAGAGGTGCTTATGCCACTCACTCCCATTTACTGCTAGCATAGGAGGAAAAGGGGGTAAGATCCTACACTATGCAGATATTTGGCTTTATTTTTGGTCCCTGGTGGCAGCTAAGGGTAAATTAGAGCCATCCTCAAGCTGCTCTAACATGGTGCAGGGGGGCCGGCTCTGAACAACAAAGCAGTCACAGGATCAGAGGGGAAGGATTAGCTTCTAGCCCCCTTCTCATGCATACTCCTTTTCTGCACTCTGTGAAATTTAGCTGCACTCCAAGAACTGTCCCTATGTGTTAAAAATAATACTTTAACAACACAGCAGAGGGCAATCACAGACAGGCTACTATCTGGAAACATCCATGAAGATGCAAAATAACTTGCTCAGTAAAGCTGGACATTTAATAATGTAAAGTTTTCACCATTAAGCAGGAAAGTGAGCTGACAAGAATGCACACAAAGTTATCAGATACCTGAGCACAATCTATGCCTAACTCAACCAGTGGAGATCTAGTCTATGCAAAAAACAATTATATGTTAATGCAATGTTAATCTAGAGATTTAAAATAAATTCAGCATTTAAAATGATTGAAGTTCACACAACAACCTTAAAACTACATGCTATGCCTCTTCTATGCACAAAGATACTATCCTGCATTTCCTTCCCTTATGTACCAGAATGAGGTCTTTTTATACCTGCTTCCCTCACAAATAGGCTCCTCTGGACTGTATGGAGCACTGCCTCAGCTGCTGTTAAACATAGCTCAGTTGAAATCTACTAAGCAATGACAATTTACACCTATTGAGGCTCTGTCTCCCAGTATCTCCCTGCTTTCCCCCACACCCCTGCTTTCACTTCCCCAAAGCCCCTCCTACTCCTAATTAAATACACTGTAGTTCTATGCATGTCTTTCACTCTCCATTAATAAAAAATGCTAGGAGCGCCACATTACAAGTGTGCTCCTAGGCTGGTTTCCTACAGTGCTACAAATGGCCTCATTCCAATACCTGGCCGCTATTATTTGAACTTCCACTCCCCTGGTTAAGTGTAGAGTAGAAAAATGAGATTAGCTTAAACAAAATTCCTTCCAGCAGATCTACCCTCAGCAGCAAAGAGGTTATAATTAGAGCAAATTTATGCAGCAGGATTTGTGTGCCAGATATAAAGTGATGTGCTATATGGAGGCATACAGTATAGGAATTCAATATTACATTTGTTATTAAGGAAAAACCAGTACTGAGTCCTCATATTTTTAGGAACCCTCAACACTTTACAGGCCAACAGAGAACTGCCTGGACCAAAGATGCATGTACAATCATAGCAGTAAGATATAAATCAGCATGTGTCTCATAATCTAGACTCTAAGGGCCACATTTGCCTCTAATAAAAGTTTTACACTGGAGTAATTCCAATAATTATATTCCAGTTACTCCTGATTTACACTAGCCTAACAAGATCCAACTGTACTAAGTTTGTCCAGTTCTTAAGTACAGCAGTGTACAGAGAATGACAGATTTCAAATTACTTGAGTTACAGCTGCCTTTGGGAAGTTTGCTTTTTACGAAAACCCTCAGAGTAAATAAATTCAGCCTAATTTTACTTCAGATTTGTCACTGCCTTGACCCTACTATTTGACAACTTAGTCACCAGAGAGATCAGCTAATTAAAAAAATCAGACAGGCATTAATTTGTTCCTTTTAAGACTACTTTTATTCCTGCATTTCATTAAATTAATATTTAAATATCAAAGTATAATTCGCCCATTATAATATCCATACATTGTCTCAACTTTCAAAAGGATTATCTAGAAAGTCCAACAGGGAAAAACCCAACCCACAAGTTGAGATCAGGATCCTGTGTTCTGGTTTTGGGTCATTTGCTTCTGTCTTCTGCTTTGTCAGGCTGGTCTTCCAACTGGAAATAGCTAGCATATTGCTGCTTCTCTATGACATGTGATTTTTCAAAAATTTTCATAGGAAAGCTGTCCTCCCTTGACTATCGCTAAAAAGAGAAGGGCAGACTTCAGAATTGTGTGTTAGGTAGAGGAAGCAGCTTCTTAATTATGTCTTTGGATTGATCTCCTGGGAGTTTCCTAGGGAGAATTCTGGGGATTCTCCCTAGAATTCTTCATAGGAGAGATGTAAGATACATACTTTGTATTTACTTTTAGAGATGACTCCAGGCTACAAAATTTGGATCCTGACTCAGAACTGAATTTCCCCAAAGTTTAATGTTGTTCAAATCTGGAGTTTTTCTTCAGGCTCAACCAACTCTCCTTACAATGTTTTTATTATACCAATTGTAATTTTATTTTTTCCCCTTTTATGCCTTTCTGTTTAGCTTGATTTAGGATTGTTGAGCCTGAGCAGCTATATGCAATAAAACAATGTGACTGTTGTCCTTGACTAAACTGATCATCAAACAACAATAAAGTGGATAAATGTATTTGAACTCAGATTACATTATACAATCGCTATATTTTTCACTAGGACAGTTGCTAACCCTGGTTAAGTTTTCTTCAGGATTTTATATACATCATTGTGATCTTTCCTAAGTGTTTTTTTTTTAAATCTATATAGGCCAAGTCTTGTTAATCTTTCCTCATAACTCAGCCTCTGAAAAAACTATGCCTTTATGAGCAATTAAAAAAACTGAATGAATGTCATCCTGTAAAATCAATTTTACTATGAAGCTGATGACGTTAGCACAGTTTAACAGCTGTAAAGGTGGATTCAAGGGTAAGTGATTATTTAATATTTTAGAATACAGAATACTGATGTACAGCACAAAGTGAAAAACTAAATCTAAAATTGCTACATATGGAAATGAGTGATGCTGAATACACCACCATTTGAGTTTTTTTTCTTGATTAAACACATACTTTGAAGCAGAGTAAATCACCTATTTTCTAAGATCCTCAAAATTTCATGGATAGTCTAATCAATTACAGAGAGAGGGTTATGAATTGCAAATTTATCTATACATTGAAGGCTATATCCTATATCATTGGAGTTATACCAGAGGTCTACAGTTAAACACATAAGAGATACACAAATGCAAAACAGCTAAATAAGTGACCCTTAGCATACAGCATTCTATGTAGATAATGCTCATCATAACTCCCATGCAATTACACACCTGTTTTACTCTGCCACACATACTAGAACTCAAAGTTCACCTTAAATCTTTGGTCTCATGTCTGATTTTGTCTCCTACTGTATAGGTAGAGAGTGGGGTCAATCAGCCCTTTTGGAATTTAAAAAAATACTGGAGAAAGGTAAAGGTGGAGGGAAATTTATAATATTATCCTCTCAAATCCACAAAAATTTACAATGTGACCAGTACACTAGGTGTGGTTTCATTAATATTGGAAGTTCCATATAAGGAAGAGACAACATTTACCTAAATGCTATTAAAGAACTTATTTACAGTATGACTCCTAGACAATCAGCACACACTATAACCATTACAATCATCTCAGACATGAAAGGTTTCTATTATGCATAATGCAAAGATAATATCCGTCGTAACTAGTGGCCTCAAAAGAAGCAGGTAAAAACAATACAAATGTGGAAGGGGCAAGTCTGAGAAAGCAGGCAAGAAATCAAAGAAAAATAATACCGATAAAGCTTTGAGGTAAATCATAGATGTATGAGAAGATAAGGTGCAGCTGATGCAGGGGTACATAGATTTCTTTTATATGGACTAAATTGTCAGAAGTGATTTTTGGTGTCAATTTTTGAGTGCCCAACCTGAGAAATGTGAATGCTAATGATGAGATATATTATATATTTTTGTTACTTAGTCTTATTATGAGAAGGTTGGATATAACTTCAACTTTTTTGTAAGATATGAGCCATGCATTAGATGGGACAATCACATCTTCTGTTACTCATATTTTGTGATTATAAATTAAACCTAGATTGGTAGAGTCCAAGACCAGAAGTGACCATTGTGATCATCTACTTTGACCTCCTGTAAAACAGGCCAAGGAACTTCCCTGAAATAATTCCTAAAACGTATCTTTAAGAAAAACACCCACTCTTGATTTTAAAATGGTCAGTGATGAAGAATCCACCACGACTCTTGGTAAGTTGTCCCAATGGTCCGTTACTCTCACTGTTAAAAATGTATGCCTTATTTCCAGTCTGAATTTGTCTAGCTTCAACGTCCAACCTTTGGATTGTGTTATACCTTTCTCTGCTAGATTGAAAAGAGCCCATCTTCAAATATTTGTTCTCCATGTAGGTTCTTATAGGCTGTAATCAAGTTACCTCTTAACCTTCTCTTTGTTAAATTAAATAGATTAATCTAACACTATAAGGAAGCTTTTCTAATCCTTTAATCATTCTTATGGCTCGTCTCTGAACCCTCTCCAGTTTATTAATATCCTCCTTGATTTATGGATAGTAGAATTGGACACAATATTCCAGCAATGGTTGCACCAGTGCCAAACACAGAGGTTAAATAACATTCTACTCCTACATGAGATTCCCATTTATGCATCCCAGGATTACATTAGGGCTTTTGGCCATAGCATCATACTGGGAGCTCACATACAGCTGATTATCCACCACAACACCCAAATCTTTTTCAGAGGATTCTTTTTGTTCCCAATAAACATTAAAAACTCCATATTGTCCTTAAATCTGCTAGTCATAGATTTTTTTTCCCTTGTGTCCCTTTGCTTCCCTTATCACTTTTCTATAATTCCTAGCTTCTGATTTATATTCATTACTATGAACTTCCCCTTTCTTCTGTGTCAACGTGCACATATCTTTTATAGTTACCTTCACTCCCCCTCTAGTCCAGCTCAGTTTATTAACTAATACAGCCTTCTTCCTCTATTGTGGGATTGTGACTTTTTGAGCATTTAGTAAAGTGTTCTTAAACAATTCCCAATTATTATTCCCATTTTTATGATTAAATTCTTCCTTCCAGCTCATTTGCCTTGTAATTGTTTTCAGCTTTGTGAAATTGGCCCTATTAAAGCATATATTTTACTGGCTTGGACTTAATTCTGTTTGAACATTATAAATGTGATCAAGTAAGGATCACTTGTACGTAAGCTACCATTATTTTTTAGTTCTGTGATCCATTCCTCTTTTTCTGTCAAGATTAGGTCTAACATAGAAACACACACATGCACACCATGTTGGATGATATACTTTTTGAGTGAGGAAATCATCATCTATAAATATTTAGAAAGTCTCAGGATGTTTTAGTACTGGCTGTATGAGATCTCCAGCATGTGTCACTCAAATTGAAATATGTCACTCAAATTCCCTGTGAATACGCAGCTATTTCCCCCTACACATTACAGATAGATGCCTAAGGAGCTGGTCATCCTGTTCCCTAGTGTGATTTGGTGGTCTGTTATCCAATACTGCATCTTTTGCTTTTCTGTTAGGACATTGATTCTTGAGCATTCAAAATCATTTTCTTCATGTTTTCTTTCCCGTGTGAAGCCAGAAGGGACTTCCTATGCATAAAGCTGGTGGCTTTACTGGAAGAAACGATTCTTGGATTGGAGGGGCAAGTAGAAATGCTACTAAGAATCACAGAAGCTTAAGGAGGTTTCAGGCATTTGAGTTTGGGAAACATGGATACAAGGAAAAAAGGTTCAAGGAAACAAGGAACTAGTCGTCAAGGAGTCGGAGAGGATGCCTCACCACTCTCGTCACTGTGCTGCTGTCGCCTCCTTGCCTGGTTTTGCTTTTGCAGGTTCTGGTTCTGCATATACTGCAGGATAATGCACGTGGTGTTTACAGTGCTCATAACTGCCGTGGTGATCTGAGCGGGCTCCATGTTCCCAGTGCTATTGCATCTGCACTGAAAAAAGGAGCTAAACAATTGTCTGCCGTTGCTCTGACGGAGGGAGGGGTGACCGATGACATGGCTTACAGAGAATTAAAATCAACAAAGGGGGTGGCTTTGCATCAAGGAGAAACACAAACAACTGTCACACAGACTGGCCCCCTCAAGGATTTAACTCAAAACCCTGGGTTTAGCAGGCCGTTGATTTCACGGAGGGAGTGGGGAGCAAATGAATACAAATGAATACAAAACAAATCTGGTCTATTTCTTGTTTTGATCCACTCTATCTATCTTATACATCTTAGGCTGGCAGCAGATGGTGCAGTATGACGGCTAGACATCAACATCTCCTGGGTGCTCAGCGGAAGATGGTGCATTACGATTGCTACCCATCATCATCTCCTGGGTGCTCGCCAGAAGACAGTGCAGTACAACTGGGGAATGACCTGGCTGAGTCACTCCTATGTCTGCCCAGGTGCCCCTGACCAACCTCACCGAGGTCAGCTAAAAGAGCACCCAGGAGTACGATGACAATGGTTACCAGTCATAATGCCCCATCTGCTGCCAAAAGGCAATGAGTTGCTGCTGTGCAGTTCCACATCTGCCAGCACCCAAGAGACATATGGTGACGGTGAGCTGAGCAGGCTCCATGCTTGCCATGGTATGGCATCTGCACAGGTAACCCAGGAAAAAAGACGCGAAACAATTGTCTGCCGTTGCTTTCACAAAGGGAGGGAGGGCGAGGGGGCCCTGACGACATATACCCAGAACCACCCATGACACTGTTTTTGCCCAGTCAGGCATTGGGATCTCAACCCAGAATTCCAATGGGCGGCGGAGACTGCAGGAACTGTGGGATAGCTACCCACAGCTGCCTACAGTGCAACGCTTCGGAAGTCGATGCTAGCCTCGGTACTGTGGACGCAGTCCGCCGAGTTAATGCACTTAGAGCATTTTGTGTGTGGACACACACAATCAACTGTATAAAAACAATTTCTAAAAAACTGACTTCTATAAATTCAACCTAATTTCATAGTGTAGACATATCCTTAGATGGTATTGAGTAATTAGCAGTGGATCAGCACTGGCCGGTCACTTCCCCACTGGGGAGTATCGTGTCAAGAAAAAGACACTCAGGATAGCTTCAGAGAATTGCTCTGAAGTGCACTCTATTATCTAGTCTTTTTATAACTAACTTTTGCAAAACACATAGCTCATAGTGACCTCTACTGGGTCATCACCTTTCCTAACTTCAATAAACTACTTATCAACAAAAAACACTCCTAACAATCTCAATCCACAACCTTCTATAGCAAAGGTACCCAAACTCAAGGTCTCCATCCACTTATTTTCTTTCTGTTTCAATTTGTTGACTCTTTTCTCCCTTCCTCCCATTCAGATTAACAGAAACTGCAAGTCTACAGCTAGCATTTGACCTTGCCTCCAGAGGCCCTGCTTATTCAGACTAACCCTTACCTAGAAGGTGTTATTTTATTAATTCATGGTGGATGAATGCACACAATATGGTTGCAATTAGCTTTATCATATTCTGGGGTAACATTTCCTTCGATTCCAGGGTAGCACCAGACGTAAGAGATCACATTAACATTTTTCATTCCTGGAGACAGATGAGGATAGGCAGACTGTGGCAACCAGACAGGTGAGGGCTCAGAGGAATTGCACATAGCTAGAAGTTGTTAATCGATATCAGATCCTCAAAACATGGAAACTGTTTAAAATATCTCTCAATATCCAGCTGTTCCAAGGGAATGGAGAGAGATACAGGACACGCCTGTGAATGGCAGCTTGGCTACACCTGTAGGAAAAGCAAGTTTGCCCATAAAGATTTCTCCAGCCATTCAAGGAAGGCAGATGATCCTTGCTGGGGATTCAGTATTCAAAAGAATTGAAAAGATATTCTGCAAGGGACAAGCAGACAACATGACAGTGTAGTGTCTTCCCAGAATCAAGACATGAGATGTCACACTAAGATTGGATAGACTTCTGAAGTCAATTGCCAAGGATTAAAGGTAATGGTTCATATTGGCACTAATTACATTTTACCTCAGTAGAAGGGGAATTGACATTGCACGGGACAGGCTGGAATTAAACTATTAACGAAAGCAGAGATATGAGCATTCAATTTAGCGCAGAACCAAGATGTTGAAAACGAAATTAATCAAGGTGCCAAAGGACATGAAAAGAAGATATTCGTTAAATTGACTACATAGCAATGCTATGAGCCTGGGTAACAAACAAAAGGAAGTGGGATTGCTTATTTGTGAATAAAGAGCACAAACTTCCAGTGCATTCAGATTTTTATTAAGTTCAAATAATTTCTGAATGGACTGGAACTGGTTGAGGTATATATTCTGCTTAAGTCTGTCCTCTTGAATCTGAAAAAAGTGATGAAGTATGAATGACAGCTCAATAACCCCTCTAGCCAGTCAATGGTACACAAGCATTGAAAGGAAGAAAGGAGAGGTAAAATGATGAAATGGGTTATCAATGTACAGAGGTTTAGAGACAGGTAATTACATTAATGGTGACTGAGCTGGTTGTGTCGTGGGAAAATTAAGGTGATCTCCAAGATCAGGAAGTAACAAGGAGAAAAAAGTGCCTGGAGCGAACAAGAAGTATGAATAGATAGACCTAAAATGATCACTAGGATACTGCATGCTTGAATCAGTATCTGAAAATATTTAGGTATAACTAAAAAGAAATAATTTAATATATTACGTAGGGAATTGTGGTGACGATAGATCACCACTTAATGAATACACCATGCATCAAGTCATCATCTGAAACTCTCATGGAAAGCTTGGTGTGGATTATTTTCTTCCAAACAAACTTCATTTGTGTTTGGCCATATTTGAATTCTACCCAAGGAATTCATTATGTTGTATTGATTTATTGACACAAGATCTAATTTGCATGTGTAAATTAGCAGTAAGAACATTTCCCATCACTTTGCTATATGGCTGGATTGACTGTTTACTTAATTTCTTTCTGCACAGCTCTGGATTTTACAAGATGCATTAGCAACCAAAAATGTCATCTCAGCTTTAGTTAGATGTGGTATATACTTTGCAAAAAGGTAAAGCAATATAAAACTTACATTTATGTGAATTAGAATTTGCAACCAGTCTTGAGGTTTTCCAAATAGGATGTATCTATCTTTCAGAGCACTTGAATCCCCCTCCACCTGAGAATCACTAGAAAAGCTTATCTCAATCTTAAATTTCCATTAAGAAGGTATTTTCTGTCAACTGATATTTTCTTAGAATTGTCACACACATAATGATTTTAGTGCTTTATCTTTGTGGGAGGTGGGCAATAAAATGTGCTTGAATCTAAGATAATTAATCTCTTTTATGGCTCCTTTTTAAAAAAAAGAATTGGACATTTGGACACTTTCTTAATTCAAACTAAATGGAGTGGAACCAAGAAATAGAGTCTAAATGAAATGTAATAATCTTGTACTGTATCACTTTATCAAATGTGGAGTTTCAGATATTACAACAAATGTAGTTACAATAAATACAAGATAGCTACAGTACTAAATCAATATTGTAACATTATCAGCAACTTTTGAGACATTTATGCATAGAGATATGATGATTAACTTTTTCAACTGAGTTTGATTCAGAAGAAGTTTAACCCCCAAACTAGCAAATTATATATAGCTCTGAAGGACATTTATTAGTCTTTGAAACAAACAACTAATATAAAGGAGAAGAGAATGGGGCACATTCAGTGCTAAGTCAGGAAGAATACAAAAGTACAGGCGAACCCACTGAAACCTTAGGATAGAAATATAGTATCTGATCAGATGCTTATGCCCATGACAGTGAGAAAAATTTTGTTGTCTCATGTTTGGAAATTGCTTTATGATCAATGGACATAGCACCCATGTAACAGAGTGGAAGAATTGGCTTGGTATAAGGCACAGACTCTCTATGTGACCATGGGAAAGTCACTTAGGGCCAACTTTTTAAAAAGTATTTAGGCACTCAAAGGTAAGACAAGCACCTAGTGAGATTTTCCAAAAGTGCCAAACTACCATTGAAATTGATGGGAGCTAGGCACCTGGTGCTTTTGAAAATCCCAGTATGCACCTCTGTGCACCTTTAGGCACCTGATTACTCTGAAAAATCTCTTTTTGACTTGACAGCAGCTCTGCAGACTAGAAAGACTCAGGATTTGTCTTCACTACCATGCTATATCAGTGCCACTGCATCAATGTGGTGGTGCTGATGCAGTGCATTTGGTGAAGACGTGTTATGTCGATGGGAGAGCGCTCTCCTGACGACATAGTGTGGTGTAGACACCACTTTAAAGTCAATGTAACTTACCTCACTCAGGGGAGTAATTTTTTTACACCCCTCAATGATGTAAGTTACATTGACTTAAGCAGTAGTGTAGACAAGCCCTGAGTCAGTAACCTCAGGGAGACTTCTGCTTTGACATCAAGCTAGCCAATTAGAAGTGCTGAACTAATGATCCTCATGGAGGCTTGAATGTTGATATCAATCCTACACGTTCATGCTCTCAAATGAGTGACCTCATAATCGCCTGCCAGATGAGCAAGACAAGTGTTGAGTTGATGATATCAGGGAGACCAGGGGCTTGACAGCAGCCCAACAATTCAAAGTTGCTGAGCAGCCATTAAAAGGAGGAGCTGTGGAAGGCAGCTCCTACTCCTCTGATAAAAGCAGAGGGAGAACTCCCCTCCTTCCGCTGTTCTAGGCTTGGGGAAGCTTAGCAAGAATTATATTGAAAGGCTACTATCAGTATAGCCAATTGTAGCCTTTTTGTTCTCTGGAGTGTTTAAATCCCTCCCTTTTTAAAGAATCAGCATTTTAAAATATGTGTCCATGGGGGGGTTTGGTTGAGGAGATGATGAAGAATGTGAAAATTCACAATGGTTTGTGCCCAGTATTATACCTGGAGGATTGAACCAAATCAACAACTTGTCTTTGTCTTGGGTTCTGTTTTTCACAGAATACACAGTAAGATAAATAATCACAGCATGGAATTTTGAAACTGAAATCGTAGTGATGGCAATCATAAACTATCTGTTCAAAAATCTCACACTAATTGGCACTACTACTCCAATGCATTAAAGTAAGGCACAATTAGGTTACTAACTAATAAATCCTAAATAGATTTGTGAAAAAGCAGGATGACTTCTAAGGCTATGACCTCTTATTTTCATATGCGTCACAGGACAATTCGCTGCTATAAAAAGCTTTTAAAGGATTAAGAATATTGTTGCAACTTACTGATTCCCATAAATTTTCGGGCTTTGTTATAGATGCTCTAAACTGGAATAGGAACCATATCCTTAATCATTCATCCTAGTAAATCATTGTTGGGACAGCATTTTTACAAACTCCACTAGATTGAAATAAATACATGTTATGGCTAAGAAGCAAACTTCTAGTAAGAATCTTCACTCTTTATATATACACACTTTACTACATTTAGATTAACCAAGATGCCTGCTTATTAACTGTTCTACTATCAGCCAGTCTTGTAAAGTAGACAGAAGATAGATAACATGTTCACAGATCTGGGAATGTCTTTCAATTGTTTGGATGAGTATTTGCCCAAATGCCTAGTAGTTAGGATTGGCACCATCTCTTCCTGGCCAATACCTAGTCAATGTGAAAGTTTTGCGTTAACTTGACATTAACTTTTTTCATCACTGCTATTGTATTATTGTAGTACATAGGAGCCCTAATCATAAACCAGGACCCCCATTGTGTTAGGTGCTGTTTAAACAGAACAAGAAGACCATCGCTGCCCCCAGAAGTTTACAATCCAAGTGTAAGACAATTGAGAACAGATTACTAGACAGAGAGATGAGCAGTATTGGTTAGCCTGACTAAAGCATTCCAACAGTCTAATTGTATTCAAGGTGTGGTTTTTTTTGTAGACATTACAACAAAGGTGCTTTTTAAGAAGGTATTTGAAGGAGAACAATGAAGTGGCTTTGCATGTTACAGGGAGCTCCTCCCAAGTGTGAAGGGCAGCATGGGAGAAATCATGAAGGTGCTTGTATGAAAATGTAACAAGTGGACAATGCAGGCTGGCACCATGGGACTATCAGAAGCAGATGTCAACCATTACTGAGTGAGAGATAACAGGTAGAGTAGGGATAGGCCATGAAGGACCTTGAAGTGAAGTGAAGGCAAGTAACTTATGTGCAATGCACTATGAAGAAGGAGCCAATGGAGAGATGCAGAGGGGATGATGGTCAATTTTTGGGGTTAACAGAATGATTCATTTGAACTAGCATTCTCAACGAAGACGACACTGGCTAGTTTGCATTTGTTAAGGCTGAAGAAAAGGATGTTGCAGTTATTGAGATATGAGATGAAACCCCACAGACTCTTTCCTACTTAAGTGAACTCTAAACACAGGGGATACAGCCATGTATAGAACCACAAAGTCCAACTGAATTTTAACTACATTGACACAATGGGATGTATGGTATAACCATACAGTTAAACATACAGAGATATGTTTTCCCTGTAGGTCCCTCCCCGTGTTGTTAATGCAAATTATGACTCCCAGTACTCATTGCTAAATAGGCATTTTACATATGAACCACATGGGTCACATGTGTCAGAATGGAAATGACAAATCCCAAGCCATCAGTTTCACTATGCATGTTGTGATGCTGGGAGATCCTTTCCCAGATCAGAAGAAGAGCTCTGTGTAGCTTGACAGCTTGTTTCTCTCAGCAACAGAAGTTGGTCCAATAAAATATATTACCTCACGCACCTTGTCTCTCTGAAACCACAAACCATAATATTAATCATTTAGGTTAATCAATGGCTATTAGCTAAGATGGTCAGGGATAGAACCTCATGTTCTGCCTTCCAGAAGGTGTGACAGGACCATAGGGAATGGATCACTTGATAAGTTGCCCTGTTCTGTTAATTTCTTCTGAAGCATCCAGCTCTGGCCTCTGGTGGAAGACAGGATACAGGGCTAGATGGACCATTGGACCCAATATGGCCATTCTTATGTTCTTATGAGCTTGGCATATGGATTGAATGCTGTACTGGTAAGTACATCATTTATTTTGGATGAGGAAGGATCTGCAGATTCAGGCATGACCTCCAGGGCCTAGTAAGAGATTAAAGTAATGCCAATGCAGATAGTTTTCTCTATGATCCTTCTTGTGCCAAGCAAGATGACTTGACACTAGAGACAAATGATCACTGCACTAGTGTTTCAAAGAACATACTTTTGAGATGAGGTGAACCTGAACAGTTACCTATTTGGTAATTATGGCAGTATCAACCACATTGGTTTCAGACTAACGGGGCTTTTTAGAGTGCTTTAAACTAAAGCAGGAAAGAGGTAAAAGCTAACCCTTCCCTTATCAGTCTTGCAACAAGATGGAAAAAAAAAGTAGAAATATATTAATCAGTAAGAACAAACAAAAAATGTCATGAGATGATTGAGATTATGCTATATTTCTATTGGGTATAATTAACAACTGGTCAGGTTCCATTAAAAAAAGCCTGGAATAAATGGGAACAATTTTCATAATGTAGGCAAGTTGGAAAGTGATGCTGAACAGGTGGAGTAGTAATTTTATGAATCATACTCTACCCTGTTACTGTTTTACAGTCAAACAAAGGAGAACCTACAATAGATGACTACTACATAATCAACAGGACTAGAAAGAGATTGAGAATGAGACACTCCTGTACCAACCTTTCAGATGCTTAAAACAACAGGATAATACTTACAGATGTCTTTGTTCAGAAAGCTACTGAGTAACATCTAATCTAATAGCTTCTCTCTTCCTCTTCCACTTCCACTAGTACACATTAAAAGGTTCTCTCTCGCACACTAGCTCTAGTTATTAGAAACACTATACAAGTTCAGATAAACCAGTATCATTCAACCAAGGCTCTTAGTTTATATAAAGGGTAACTGATTTAAAAAAAAAAATAATTGAAGAATCCAGAAGATAAATTACTCTTTTTAGCAGTAGGGAATAATTTATTGATAACTTGAGGATAATATGAAATCTTGGGACCAGCAACCATTAACTACTTTAATTCAATACCATAGGGAATGAATCAATATAATTCTGCAATACAAAGGTATTAGATTTCAAGAAAGCAAATTCTGGGGAATTAAGACGCTTAGTGAGGTGAAAGCGATGGGAATAAGACTTGTAACAAAACCTGTCACACTGGAACAGACCAATGTACATGTTTGTAATCCTACTTTCCATAATGTTGCATAGGAACAGAGGAATCTGACTTGTACTGGAATATACGTATATTTTAAGAATGTTATTAAACAATTATACAAATGTCATTTCTAAGCAAATGATATGCAAGAGTAGAACCTAAGGATTTTATAATTACAGCAAGACAGCTACAATGATCTACTCAATGCATTGAAATATGAGCAATTAATGCAATATTTCCGAGGAAGGGATTACTATAATTTTGCACCTGAGGATTTAGGATTTTGAAAAACAAATGTTGAACAGCACTTTGATTCATATCCCACTGGCCAATCTAGCCCTGGTTAAATCTTCTTCACAGAGTGAAGATGATTTTTTAATGTTATTGCCAAGAATACAGACTAGTGTAAAGAACATTAGCACCCAGGAGCAAGCTAAATTAATTTTTTCAAACTCAGTGTTAGCTGCCAGCATTAGATCCAGAATGTAAGATGGGGTACATTATTTTTGAAAAATTAGGTTGAAACTTAAACTCCTTTATTGTGTAATCAAGGAAGGCACCAATGAGTCCAAAAGGAAAACATTCATTGATAATACTAGTCATGAGAAGGGCTATAGCCAGTTGTGACAAATGAGATGTAAAGGAGAAAGATAAAGCAATAAAAGGCAACTGGAAGTGGAACTAGCATGAAAAAAACCTGAAAGATTTGTATCTAAGAAAGTACATTTGCAAAATGCAATATCACTGGAGGGCACACCACATTTGGTATACATGGGAGATGTTATCAGATACAGTTTGCCCTATCTCTACAAGGTGACACGTGCCTTTGACTCCCACGGGACCCAATTTTGATCTTGTTTACCATTCTAACACCATTTATTTCTGTACCTTTTATATAAACTATGTATATAAGCCTCTATATATTCCCTCTGACTTTTGAGATCAGACTCAGCCTTAATTGAAATGGGCATTCTGAACCTTCACAGGATCAGGCCCGGAGCTTACAAAGGTTGAGCTCCATAATCATCAAACCCTGAAGATATGGGAGATCCACTATAAAATCTCACATGACTTCTGTTTGTGCAAAGGAACCATTGACCCCTATTTAAAGGATTCTGTCCAAAAGAAACTCGGCTAACAAAGCCCTTGGTGAAACAGATAGTGACAAGGCAGAGTGCATAATGAAACAATATTTAAGAGTTCCACCTTCAGAACCCTTTGCAAATATTAACTAATTAATGTTCAGGACACCTGTTGTGAAGGACCTATTATCATTATACAGGTGGAGAAAACTGAGTCAAAGAGAGAGCAAGGACTCTTGAAAACATGGAAGAGCATGAGGAGTGGTGCCTCCACAGCATGAGCTCCCTTTCCTGGAAACCCTCCACAATGTCACTGCTCAGTGAGGGCTGTACAGTTAGGATGTGACAGAAGCGGAGATGGAATGTAATTATCTGAAGGAGTATTTTAACTTCAATACAAGTATTGACAAGGAATGTCACTTTCAGTATGACTGCACCATTACAGTTTTGTTGTCTTGATGGGGAGTCATGCCTGTCTTCAAGCCTGACTGTTCTGTTTTCTCTGACTCTTGGAGCTTGTCTCTCTGCAGTTTAGTAGTCCAATACAATGTGTATTTCAAAGAGCCTAAGAAAGCTGAAATTGTACACAAAGACAACCATTGAAAAATGTTGATTTTACAGTTCCTGGAGGAGACAAAGAGGCAGAAATAATTGCTACTATGTGAGACATGACCTCTGAAGATGTCCAAAATGCATATTGCAAAGGAATTCCTGTCCATAGGAATTGCCAGTCCTATGCTCATACCATATCTTCTCCTACTATGAGGTTTCTTGGCAGATTTGTCATTAGCACAAAATCATATGACCAGAAAACAGTAATTGGTTTGTTTACAGGATTGACAGCATACGAGTATGATTACCCAACATTTTTCTTCCATTTATATTGTGAGAGAGGGAGACAGACAGACACACACGCAGCAAAAGACAATGTAACAGTAGTTAAAGAATGCTACAAAAGTATCAGTTGCATCTTTGAACACAGGGCTGGCTCTAGGCACCAGCGTCCCAAGAATGTGCTTGGGGCGGCACTTCACCAGGGGCGGCATTCCAGCCTTTGGGGCGGCACCTTTGCTTCAGCGGCAGCATGACAGCTTTTTTTTTTTCGCTTCGGCAGCAGCACTCCAGCGTTTTTTTTCTTTTTCTTTTTTTTTTTTTGCTTGGGGTGGCAAAAATACCAAGAGCTGGCCCTGTTTGAACAAGGGTGGATTTTGATTAACTTCCCCACAGAACAGGCATACCAGAGAGATGGAAGAATAATGCTTCTAATGGACATTTTTTGCAGCTTATAGTAGAACAATTGAACCTTCAGTCTTCACCAAAATGGATGAGAATTCCCTTAAGGACCACAGTCAATAGCTAGTTGCAAGTTTAGACATAAAGAAATAGCAGATTGTAAGATGCCTGGGGCAGGGAATGTTTTCTCTGTGCTATGCTTAGTACAGTGCTAGATGTCCTAGTCACTGTTGTAACAGACATAATAAAGCATTGAGGATTTAATCTTCCCAGAAGTTCTTAAATAAATTTGTATAGAAATATTTATTTAGACAGAGAATTAAATATTTTTAAATAATCCTAATTGGAAGGACAGACAGGATTGCAGCCATTCTTTTCATAAGTTCAGAGAAAGAAGAAAGGACTATATCTGAGGTGGTAAAAAGCACAGAACAAAAGAAGAATATAAGATACTTCTCAGACTGATAGCTCTTGAGGTAGAAGGCAGGAGCATTTGTAAGTGTTGTAAATGTTACTAAATTGATCTTGAGCTCTTTTTAGGGCAGTTTTCCAAGTACATGAACAATATCTTATTCAGCAGCTTTAGTAGTGCAGTCTATATGTTACATTTCTATTTCATGTTACTAATGCTATAGGATTTTGCCACTCTCAGTAGTGGCAATAAGTACTACAATCATACTGCTCTTTCTCTGCATTATTTTCAAGCTTATCAGCTCAGACTATCTCTGCAGGCATGTGGCTGAGGAGGGTATGTCTTCACCATGGAGTTAGCTACCGCCACTCATTGTCACTATGCTGACAGGAAAGCTTTCTCCCATTGGCATAGAGTAGCTACCCAGGAGACCTTACAGCAGTGCAGCTGCAGCGATACAGCTGTGCCACTGTAAGATCTGTAGTGCAGACACAGCCTTACATTCAAGGTGTGGCACATGATCAAGCACTAAAGAAGCATCTGGAAAAGGAGCGAGGGACAATGAACAAAAACTTCAGACCCAGCACTGGACTATGAGATAATATATTCAGAATAAAAAGCAGAAGTACTGAACAGGGGAAGAAGGCAAAATAAACCATTAGCCAAGACTGACCCTACCTCCCCAAAAAGTTAATAGATTACCCCACAACATGTTTTTACAACAGAAAAAAACAAATGTGGTAAAGCCACCAGGACAGAAAAGACAGAACTCACTGAAAATCAGATGCCAAATATACGTTGTGCTTTCCTGGAGAAAAAATGTCATCATGGCAAAATGAGTAATGGAACAAAATTATTAAACCAACAAGCTCTATCAAAAAAGAAGATTTAAACCGGTAATGCCACAATGTAAATCCAAACTGCAAAGAAGGAGAAAATAAAACACAACCAGACTAAATGGGTTTTGATATTTTAGGCTACAACAATCAATGTCACCTTTAGTCTGCTAATCACATATATTTATGGGGTAGGCACTCTAGTAAATTATACATATATTTTTCATTGACCTACTTCTGTTCCAGCTCATTAAACTGAGCTGCTTTCCAGTCTGCTTCCCTCTGGCTAGGTGTAATAGTGTCCCTGCCTTCTGGGTAGGTGATAATTAAATTCATTGAATAAGTGGCAAGTGGGTGGAAAAGGAACTATTTACACCTATCCAAAGGGGAGAGTCCCAATTAACACTATGTTTAGGAACTTGACTTTTAAAAGAATTATTAAAATTTAAATTAATTCTAAACTCTGATGCTCTCCCCATATTTAAGTTGGCTCATTTCTCCTTACTGGGAATTAAGATGTTTAAAAATAGGAGCCTACATTTAGACATCTAAGTCCACTCTTAGGTTCATAAAATAATATGAATTTAAAAAATGCTAGCACCCAGAAGCTCATTGACTTAAAAAGCTATAGTAAAATCTGAGTAACTCTCAATGAAGCAGCTGATAATTTTGGGGTGTTACTAAACCATACACACACACACACACAATTAAAAAGGTGCCACGTTTGAGGAATGTGCTCAGCGCTCCCCTACTCCCCCCATAGCTACGCTACTGACACACACACACACACACACACACACACACACACACACACACAGATCACTTGTTAAATGAAGTGAGCCAAATTCAGCCTTCTGTGAAGTGAGAAATATAGCTATTCGTTACTGGAGCATAGGACACAGTCAAAAGATCTGAAATCTATTCCTGGCTCTGCAACCAACTGAACAAGACTTTGAACAAGTCAAAATATATACCTCACTTTCCCCATGTATCTATCTTTGGAAAGTGCTTTGAGACCTACAGATGGCAATTGATATATAAGCACAGAGTACTCTTCTTATAATATTCACCATGGCCATTATCCAAAGCCCATTGAAATGAATGGGCATCCTTCTGCTGACTCCAGTGGGTTTGGATTCAGGCTATATATGTGTGAGATACTGGTGAAACCCTCTGTATAAAAGGGAGGTGGGAGATTCTGCCAGAATTTTCAGCCATTGGTGCCTGTAGCTGGGGATGTGCAGGGACACGGTTATAATGTCTGCCTGTCCCCTAGCTGTAGGTATGGCCCCCATGCATCGTGAGGTTGTGACATTCCCCTCTGGTATTATCCGGACTGGTGATCTGCTAGGTCACTCCAATCCTTGACACTGGGAGTCAGCCTTCCCCTGCTCTGCTGTGAGAACCCCCACTTCTGGGCTGTTCACACACAGTCTCTGGCATGTAAGCTGCTCCTTGGATTGTGCAACCGAATGACACTAGCCAATATCTCCGGTCCCAGATACAACCCTAGGAACCTCCGTCTTGCACTGTCCAGTTATGCCGGCTGGACACTGCAAGCTTATATGAGTTCGTCAATTTAACAAAGAAATTATCCCAAGGAGAGTCTCTGATATGCTTCAAACCAAATGCACTGCTTTAGGTAGAATAAACAGATTTATTAACTATAAAGATACATTTTAAGTGATTATAAGTCAAAGCAAAACAAGTCAGATTTAGTCAAATGAAATAAAAGCAAAACACATTCTAAGCTGATCTTAACACTTTCAATGCCCTTATAAACATAGATACTTCTCACCACAGACTGGCTGATTGCCCTTCAGCCAGGCTCTCCCGTTTGATCAGTGCTTCAGTTGATTGGTGATGGGGTGTCTGTAGATGTAGGTGGAAGAGAGAGGAAGAACATGGCAAACGTCTCTCCATTTTATCATGTTCTTTCTTCTCTCTTGGTTTTGCCTCCCTCCCTTCAGAGTCAGGTGAGCATTACCTCATCCCAGTCCCAAACTGAAGAAGGGAGTTGACTCACTCAAGAGACCAACAGATCCTTTGTTGTTACTTAGGCCAGTGTCCTTTGGTCCTGTGAGGCTGGGCTCGGTTTGTCCCATATATACCCTGATGGGGTGTGAACTGCCCCTCTGCTCCTGGAGAGTTTTTGCCTGGGCTTGCTTTAAGCCATGAGGACACATTTTCAACCTCATAACTATATACATGAAATTACAACCTATAACATTACTATAACAACTATTACTACAACATCACTATAACAACAATACCCAGTGCATCATGAGCCTTCCGAAAACACCCGGCATGACAAACTTTGCATTGGATACCACACAATCATATTATAAGGATGAACATGGGGGTGTAGGGTATTCCCCCGAGGTACAGAGTGTCACAGAGGTACCTTGATGGTTTCTCACAACTACTTCCCATAAACATGTCCCAATGTGATGGAGCATTTGGCAGTTCTGGGCAGTGGATGGGGATCACTCTGCATGGGTATATGACTGAGAGAAGCATTATCTCCTTGCATACCTGGAGCAAAAAATCCCAGAATAGTAACACATCTGTAACTCTTCCTTTGTCACACAAGTCCACTGCTTGACTACCACCACTTTGTCATTAAGCGTTTGTCTACACTGTAGCTAGGAGCCAGCCTCCCAGCACAGGCAGACTCGTGCTAGCATGCTAAAAATAGCTATGTGGATGCTGCAGCTCCGACTTGAGCTCAGGATCTCAAGTCTAGGGGTCAGAACTCAAGACCCAACCCAAACCACAACATCCACACTGCTTTTTTTTTTTTTTTAAGCATACTAGCTTGAACCCTGCTAGTGTGAGTGTATCTACCCAGGCTGGGAGGCTTGTTCCCACTGCAATGTAGACACACCTTACATTTAGGCCATGACACCTAGTGCAAGGTGCCTTGGAATGTGGCCTACAGCATTTAAAACAACTTGCTGCTGAAAAGAGATTTTTGTAAGTAGCAATTTTTGAAAACTGAGGAAAGCGTGACCATTCTTCTCACTTTCCCTTACCTGTGAAACCATCTTGGCAAATTTTGTAAAAATACTCAAGTGAATATAAATATTGCCACAGTCACATTGTATTGTAAATGATACATTTATGAATTCTTCCTGTAATTTGCATTTGGCTTTTGCTATTGTTGTAACATCTTTCTCAGAAAACACTCATGTGATTACAGAGGTGATGACTAGACCTTTATTATGATATAATATAGTACAATAACTTAAGCAATGAGGAACTGTGCAGCTTTTTATGCAACCAGGCATTAGTTATGTAAAAATATTCAGGAGGCATAAGCATATACTATATGTATATAATTCCAGCAGTATAAAGGTTAATGTATAAGTGGGTTACAGAGAGAGCTCGATGCTCAGATAATATAAATGACAGATTTTGAGATGATTGTGTCAGGCGAGGCCAGCAGTTCCATTAATTTTGCAACATCATCATATATCTTGCTAATAGTAAAGTTCTGCTTCACTGTTTGCTGTTCTGCTTTCCATCAGGAGTGACTTTCACAGGCACAGCTAGGCTGGGGAAGGATGCAAGAGAACACAGATCACCGGGTGGGGTTCAGATAATGATGGGGGGTTTCTTTGTTCAGTTTTAAAATGTGATCCTTCACCTCCTACCCCCACAAAAAAGTGTAGCTTTTAAATAAAGAAAAAGGCCCCCCAACCAAGAAAGCATTTAGATATTTCTTCACTTCCATTCTTCACTTTAAAAGTATGAGTAATCTCATTGAAATCAATGGGCTAAACATAAGGGAAAGCTTCTTTAAAGTTTCCAAGTGGTTTCTAAATTAAAGTCATTTTTTGTGTCTCCAGGAACTGCATAAGGGGTACATCCTGTTTCGACCCAGACAGTCCCCTTTTTAAGCCCTGTCCTTGATGTCCCAACTTTTCTGGCAAAAGTGGGCATTTGTCCCATTTGCTATTGCCCTGGATGAACATGGGGGGGGGGGGAGAGCTGATGTTTGGGGAGGTAGGGGACACTCACTGTCACTCACTGGCCCTGGGCCCTACTGGGCAATCTGGCTGGTAACTGCCCAGCCAAGTTTCACAGCATCCAGTTGTGCCTTGTATCAGAGGGGTAGCCGTGTTAGCCTGGATCTGTAAAAGCAGCAGAGAGTCCTGTGGCACCTTATAGACTAACAGAAGTTTGGAGTATGAGCTTTCGTGGGTGAATACATGCATCCGACGAAGTGGGTATTCACCCACGAAAGCTCATGCTCCAAAACTTCTGTTAGTCTATAAAGTGCCACAGGACTCTTTGCTGCTTTTACAGTTGTGCCTTGGCACCAAATGTGGCACGCTTCCCCTGCTGTCCTCTGAAAAGTCTCTGGAACTGCCACCCAGCCTCATGTCCTCCCCCTCCAGTGTCCTTTGGGGGCAGTCCCCGGAGCCCTCACCAGGCCCCCTTTACTCCACCTGGCTTCTTTCCCTTCCCAGTCTGCCTCCAATTGCCTGCTTCTGCCACACCCCATTCAGGGCACCATTTAGGGAGGGTGATGGGGGACACCTGCTCCCGCCCCAAGTTTCGTACCACTGTCTGGGAGCAATTCCCCATACCTCCATCTCTTGCTCCTCTCCCCTATCCCCTCACCAGCTGGGAGAGACCCATGCCCTGTCACTTGCTCCTGTCCCCTCACCGGCTGAGACCGACCCCTCCCCCGCTTCTCACCCCAAGTCTCCTCACTGGCTGGGAACTACCTGTCCCCCGCCCTTTCCCCCAGCCACTCACCGGTTGGGAGTGACCCATCCCCCACTCCTCTCCTGCCTCCACTCACTGGCCAGGAGCAACTTGTCCCCTGCTCCTCTCCACTCTCTCCTCACTGCACCTATCCCCTGTTCCTCTTCCTCCTCCCCTCACAGGCCGGAAGTTGCCCCCCCCATACCAAAATCTGAAATGGCAGCCCTGCATCCTATCCTTCCTCTCACCTTCCCGTGGCTGCTCTCTGGAGTACACTTGGTCCCTCCTGCTACCTGGCACCTCCTTCCTGTCCCTCTGGTATCCCAGCCCCAAAAGGGGCATTGCCCGCCTGGCTGGATCATGGTCAAATATCTTCACCTCCTGGCTCTGAGCCCAAAAGTACTGACACTCCCACCCTGCTTTGCTGCCCAGATCCAGGCCATACCCATTTTTCTTCCCTCCCACATCCATCTCTGCTACTTGGCTCAATTGGTTGTGCAGAGGAATGTTCACAGGGGACAAGCGGTGACACCAAGTGGCTTAGGCCAGCCCCACATGTCCTGTTTTCAGTTTAGGGAAATATGGTGACCCTAATAAGGGATCCATATACATTTCTGTAGCCATCAAGACCAAAAGGCAGAAGAGGAGGCTTACTGGCCTGAGGAATGGTGGATTACTTTTCTACTGATCAGAAGCAGGCATTCACCAAACACTGCAGTCCTTTTTTAACATCAAATTATTTTGACTTGGAGATTCCAAACATCATATACCGTGAAACGTTGATTACCCAAACATCAATTATCTGAAACTACCTGTTACATGAAACAGGCTCATATCCACTGTTGTCTTTCAAAAATATTGAAAATTCTATCATCCATGAGTATTCACTACCCCCTATTTTGGATAATTGGTAATGCAATGGTTTTTTTTTCTTTTTTATTTGTATTTGACTGCAAACTTACTCTCACTTTGTGAAAAATCTAGCCAGAGCTAGCAGAGAACACTCATGCTGCATGAAGTTTGATGATGGCAGCAAAAAACTTTCAAGTTGGTTACTGTAACATCAGAACAATGTTTTAAACATCAAAAATCTCACAGATCATGAGGGAGATGGGCAACTATAGACTCAAAATTCTGGACATTAGTAAGAGCAGATGGGCAGGTACACATAAGAAGCGCTTCAAGCAGGAGAAAAAATATTTAATTTATTTCGGTAACAGTGATAAACACTCAAAAGGAGTAGCACTCATGGCAGATTCTGTGGAAAAAACACTCATCAACTGGGAGCCTATCAACCAACACATCATATATACAAGATTCCAAACCAGATTCCTAAGAAAGACAGTCACAGTGCTCTGCTCCCACAGATGAACATAGCAACAAAGACAGGTTCTATAATTGTCTCCAAAGTACGAGTGACAGAATACCAAAACATGACTTGCTTCGGGTGCTAGGTGACTTTATTGCTATAATAGGATGCGACAACCAAGGAATGGAAAGAGCAATGGGGAAGCACGGGCTGTAGCTCACTAACAAAAATGGTTAAAGATTCACTGAATTGTGCTTGGTGTCTGACCTAATTCTTGTAAGCACCTTGTTTTGTCACAGAGACATATACAGAGAAACATGAAATTCGCCAAATGACAAAATGAAAAACCAGATCAGCCACATCTGGGTTAGCTTGAGATTCAGGTCACCTGTCCAAAACACAAGGGTATAGGAAATTGCAAATAGCAGCAGCAACAATCTTTGCATTACTAAACTGGTATTATAATTGAGAAAGATCAACTTTAAACAGAAAGTGATAAAAAAAGTCCACAGTATAAAACTGAAAATAAAAGAGTATGGGGAGAAATTTCAACCTGAACTATGGAACAGATGAGAGACATTGCCAGAGGCAAAGGAAGGTGAGAGACAGACAGAACTAAAAAAGCAGAGCTCAGGGACAATGTGATTCAAGCTGCAGCACCCACAAGTTGGACATCAATAGAGCAAGAACTGAATAAGCCAACAAAATATTAGAAAAAGAAAAAGGAGTACAAGAAAGCGAACAAAGCAGTAAAAAGCAATGCAAGGAAAGATGAATGGAGATATGCTGAAGACCTCGCAGGTGAAACTGCTTCTATGACAGGAAACCACAGATCCATTTATCAAGTGACTAAATCCTTGTGAGATTATTTCAAAATAGGAAGTGGACTAATAAAAAGTAAAGATGAGAATGCTTCTAACTGATGGATAACAGAAAAATAGATGGGCAGAGCATTTCAAAGTAGTCCTCAACAGATCTAGTCCCACCTCAGCACCAGATTTTGACGAATGTATAACATGGCAATCTCCCCTAATCAATTTAATTGATTTTCAAAAGGCAATTGACACTATGCAGACAGACACACACACTGTGGAATATTCTTCAGTCCTACAGAATCCCAGATAAAGTTGTCAAAATCATGCAGACCGTGCACAGAGATGTGAAGTGCTCTGTAAGGGTGAACAACCAGACAGAGTAGTTCATTATTGATACTGGCCTGAAAATGAGGGTTGCATTTTCTCTCTGCTACTGTTTGGCATTGCTATAGACTGAATAGTAAAGAAGTGTATTAGCAATATACATGCTGGAATAGCATGGGTAGAAGGCAAATGCCTAAAAGACCTGGACTTTGCTGATGATATTGTGCTACTGAGTGACAGCCCTGAAAAGTTACAAAGACAGACAACCTGGCAAAAACAACAACCCATGCAGGGCTCAAAGTTAGTTATCCTAAAATGAACATCCCAGAAACCCAGATGTCAAGCAGTAACATCACAGTAAAAGACAAAAATGTCAAGAAAGAAGAACAGTTTATCTACCTGGACAGCACCATATTGGCCAATGGGAGATCTCAAGAAGGAAGTGACATTAAGAATAGGAAAGGCATCCACAAAATTTACTAAAATGTAATAATGCACAGAAATATGGGGTGGGAGGCACAGATTTTTAGTTCAAATGTAATCTCACTGTGAATATACAGCTGCAAGAGCAGACAAGCTACCAAAATGTTGGACAGAAAACTAGATGCCTTCTAAAATAAGTGCCTATGAAAGACTTTGGGCATTGGCTGGAAACATATTGTTACCAACAATGAGATTTGTGAAATCACCAACCAGCTACTTGTTTCCACCGGCATCAGAAGGGGCAAGTTCTCTAGATGACAGCAATCTCCACATGAAGCTGTCAAGTGGAAACCAACTGAGTGTGAGGGCACCCCAGAGAAATTTTAAGAAGAACATTAAGCAGGTAAGGCAGAATCATCGATCTTAACATGATAGAGCAGATGGAAGCAGAAGCAAATGGCAGAGAGGAATGGAAGAGACTAATTTCTGTACTCTGCGCCTACAGTTGCACAGGAAGGATGTAATGTATTTTCTCTGCCACAGGATGGTTAAGGAATAACTTTTGAATCAATTTTCATTTTCTTACTTGATTATTTTCATTCATTTACTCAGATGAAAGTCCATCTGTTTCACTTGCAGTTTTTCTTGTTTGTTTACAGTTTTATGAAATATCAGCACAGACTGTACCCATCTTGATCCTTCATACTCTGGCATAATAAAGGCAGGAAATAAAGTGAACACATTCGTATGAACACCTGATTCCACCACATAAAAATGATTTAGCAGCTTCCATGTAAAAAGAATATATGTTCGCATTATTTATAAGAATGAATGCTGATAACTTTCAGAGCCCACCAAATTTCAGTGTCTAGCACTAATTACAGTGTGTGTCACAAAGACACGCCCAATAACTTTCTAGGAGCAGACACCTCGTAAATGTGAACTCTGGCTGGGATCCTATGTCTCATACTGAATTACTGGGAGGAAACTTTATACTGCTACAAATTTGTACGTGAGAATATTTTGAATTATTTACTTGAATTAAATGGTTACAGAACTTTATAGTAGTTATCTGTTTCCACTCTGCCCTTGATGGTGACATTTTGAAATTTGAGGTTTTATTACTAGATGCCATAGGGTTAAAAGACCTGGTGGTAAACAGTCTGAGCTCTGCTACACTAGAGCATCCACCATTACTGCCACTGATGGAGGATTATGGGTCTGATTTTTACTAGTGTAATAATGCCTTAATACCCTAACACCTTGAATTTTACCAAAAAGTAAAAAGGTAGATAAGCATTATTTGTACTACCATGCTGCAGAGAAGCCCTAATCAAGGATTAGAACCCCACTTTCCCATCACTGCACAGATAATGAATACAATCCCAACCCAAAAGGCTTATATTGTTATATGCTCATAATGAACAACCTTGCTCAGAAAATGGGACACTGAATTCTCTGTAAGAGACATATTTAATTCTACTGGTACTAAATGTTTCCTTTTTCTTTAATTGGTCAGGGTTAAAAAGAAAAAGAAAAAGTGGTTTGTCAATTTTCATGTTGCTTCTCATAATTTTAAATATTGCATTCAAGTCTGAATTAGACTATATGTTCTTTGATGGCACTTAAATAATAAATCCTTTCAACTCTTCTTTTTTCAGGCTAATTAGTAACAATTTTTTTTATAGTCTTTCACATGTAAATACTGTAAATAGTGACATGTTAACCATTTTGCCACTTTTCTCTTGACCAGCTCAGTCTAGAGTGGAGAGGACTAAAACTGGATGCAGATGACTAACAAAGTTGGTAAATATAACAATATTAATGTTTTCCATATTATTCTCTGAGTCAGAGATAAATTCAAGCATTTTTAAATATTGCTGTATGCTGGGCAGATAGTTGTGAGAGCTATAATATTTCATAGATCTTTTTCCTTTGAAGGTCTCTATTATAGAAGTATATAGCAGCAGCCCTCTATCTGGATTCTTCTCTTCTTTTTCAGCACTTAGCCAGCCAGACAGTCGGCCATAGCAATCGTTCACCATTTGGTCCATTCTTGAGCAACCACAAAAGCTTGATGGCCTGAGAGTCGAACATCGGAATAGACTTAATGAACCCATGTAATAGGGGGGTCTTCCTCTGGGCTGCCTCTATCCCTCAGTTGGTGGAATTTTGTCCCGGATGTTACAAGCCACCTGAAGAATGGCATTCGCTGGAATGTCTTGTAGCATCCTTGCAACATGTCCAAAAAGCTTAAAGCGCCGCCTGAGGACAATGGCTCCAGTAGTCTGTAGACACAAGTGACCATAAACAACTGCATACAGATGAAGTCATTCCACTTTATGCCCAGTATATGACATTGACATTTTGTGTAGAAAGCCTCCAGCTTTGTCCAGTCTGAGCGGCATAGTGTCCCTGTTTCAGAGCCATATAACAGTATGGGAAGGATACAGCTCAAATAAATCCTGAACTTAGTTGTCATACTAAGATGATGTTGATTCCATATCCGTTGTAAAGGGCTCATGGCAGATGCTGTGATGCCAATCCGATGGAGAACCTACGTGTGAGAATTGGAGGAGCTGGTAAGTACAAAACCCAGATAGCAAAAGCTGGAAACTGATTCGATGGTTTAGTCATTCAAAGAGATTGGAGTTGCAGGTCGACCTGGTCCTAGGTCTCGCTTGTTGTCAGAGATACATTGCAAGTTCAGGAAGCCCCTGCATGCAGCGTATACTGATCTTAAGGCTGCATTGAGTAGACCGTGTCACGTTGTGGAAGGCCTTAAAGGGCGTAGGTATCCCTACCACTCTACTGGACTTGATTAGAGAGCTGCCCACGTTCGTTTGGGGAACCGGATGTCAGTGTCTTTTAAATCAGTATCTGGTGCTAGGCAGGGTTGCATTTTGGCCCCTGCACTCTTTTGTCAGGCAATGGATTTCATAGTGCAGCATTCTGCCAGGTCCATAGGCACTGAGAACAGTCATCGCTCGCTCACAGACCTTGACTACGCTGATGACGTTGTTCTTTTAGTACAGAGCCCAGACAGGTTTCATGTGGCACTCCAGCATATGGAGGAGGAGTCAGCTAAGATTGGTCTCCATGTTTCATGGTCAAGGACAAAACTGTCAAATCTAGGAAGTTTGTCTAGATTGCTCAACTTAACTTGCTTATAACTTTCTGTTATAAAAGATTGAGACTTTTTTTTAAAGAATCCTAATACCTCCATTGTTGTCATCAGGCCTTTGAGATTTGGTTGGAGGATAGTTTTGGGACCAGAGAGGTAACTTTTGCTGATTCCACATAAATCTGTATAGATCAGTCAGATCTAAAAGCTGGTGAAAAATGCAGAAGCACACTTGTTTTGTACAGCATGGCAAAACCCTTTGAGATTTCATTAGCACTGCACATATATCCCACACTGGTGTTCCACTGAAGCATTTTACAGACATAGCAGAGAGACCTGATCCTGAATCACTTTTCCCTTGCTGCCAATCCCCTTTATTCTACCCATCCCCGAGTCTACGACATCTCCTCATCAAAATACCCTTTGTGAATACAGCCTTATAGCTCTAGTTTATTCCCTGAGCATCCACTAATGAGGAATGTGCACAGGGGTCCTGTGGAAAATAATATTTTATCATGGAATTTTAAAAAGACTACTACAAAGCACATGTACCAGAGGGCTGAATTAAAGTTGCAAAGACAAGCCTAACTTTCATTGCTTGATGTTGCAATCTAAACAAAAATTTAAAGTAGTTTAAAGCAACCACTTTGGACCTGCTTAATAATACACGCTTAATACATACTAAAACCAAAGCCAATGTAAAGGATGACATAGATGGATAAACTGCTGAAAGAGGAAACAAACATCATAGAGACAAAGTAAGACAATGAAAATAATGAGGCTATGTTCAGAAATCACTGGTGTTTAGGAAGAAATCTCTGCAGTGCAAGAAAAGACAAAAACACTCAACAACATCATTAATTTTAGTAGTCTTCTAAAAGTAGAAAAAGTACCAAATAACTTTTAATAGCAGCAGTTTGGACCCTACAGATATTTTTCATAAATTGATTCTAGTAGCATGAAAGAGACAGCATAAGAAATATCCAGATATCACACAATCTATTTTCCCTGCACACACAATAAAATTTCATCCTCCCTTTATCCATTGCCTTTCCCCCTCAGAGAAATTGATTTCAGCACTCTCTCCTGCCCACCACCACTACTTTAATTCCCATGTACAAATTTTTTTCCTTTAACTTTCCTGATTCCCTCCTGCCTATTCCTTTTTTGACCTAGGTCCTGGTTCCTTCTTCCTCTTATCCTTAGTCCACCGCAGAACCCATGATTCTATCTGCTCCGTCCTTTGGCTCAGTGGTTCTTGCCTTCCACAAACTCTACACACCTTCCTTCTACCCTCATGCCTTCTCACTCAACTTCTCTGTCTTTATGTTCCCACAGACTCCTATAGGCTGCCAGCTGCTTTGTGCCAGTTGCTGGTCTTGCCTCCCTATCCAAACCCAGTCTCTCTCTTGAGAAGTTTTGATGTCCCTTAGAACTCTGGTTTTCTTCTCCCTTTCTGCTCACCTGAAGTACCTATGTAGACAGGGGGCAACACCTGTATCTTTTCCCTCTGGCACATGGTGGTGGTGGTGATGCGTGGGTGGGTGCCATAATCTTTATCCAATTAGCAAAGTCTTTGGAGTGAGGCTCTTGGGTTTGTGGGAGAGAGGGGAGGAAATGGCTCCTTTATAAAAATCAGTAACCTCTGGCTGCTCCTTCTTCCTTTCACAAGTGGCCTTACTGGAACGGAAACGAGGGGGTCAGATAGCAGTCCGGCTATCCAACCACCATCAAGAAGGATCCTGCAGAATCTTAGTGGTACTTGAACCACAGTTTACTTTAAATACAACCACTGAGTCTCACTGTAATCTTAAAATCTATATTTCTAGTTTTGGCATTCAGTTTATAATGTGACTGGATATAAAAGATGTAGATTTATTCTCAGGCCAATATGCAGGGGTGGCAAGCCAGGAGAGCGGGAGGGGAAAAGGGCGGCATGCTGTTCGCCATGAGTCGGCAGGCAGGCAGCCTTCGGCAGCGTTTCTGCAGGAGGTCCGCCGGTCCCACGGATTCGGAGGCAATTCGGTGGCGGGTATGCTAAAGGCGCGGGATCGGCAGATCACCCGCAGAAATGCCACCGAAGGCTGCCTGACTGCCATGCTTGGGATGGCAAAAAACAAAGCTGCCCCTGCCCATATGCATGGGGATCATTGGTCATGCACAAAATTCCTCTCTTCTTAATAGTCTATATGTAGAAAGGATTCCTACCAACCCATGTACAATCAATATTTCTCCTTGGCTTTAGTGCACTGAACATTCATTTAGGCAAAATTAGATGTCATATTAACCCTGATTCTTCAATCCTTCACAAGACAGGATTGATAGGTAACTGGAAGCTCTGTTGTTCCTGCTAGGTCCACTAGCCACCTAAACGCTAACAACAAGAGAAAACTAGTATTTATGACACTGGCTTTATTAAGGCTATTGACTTTGTGCTGTAACTGCTTGTTATCCTCAGTCTTGGGAGTAGTCATGACCTTCTGCCCTGAAGATGTATTTTCCTGATCAGAGACTCTAATCTCCACTTTCTGCATCCTGCTGTTAAAGGGATTTTTTTTAATCAATAGCTCTAAGTGACTCTTGCACTCTGTCTAGCCTTTTATGTATTAGATCCAGGATTTAAATACAGCAAACAAGGTTTCTTAGTCTGGTGTCCAAGCCAGTGGTGTGGGAACAACTGAAAATGCTGTCAACCTTTGAATGATTCCTTCAATGCACTGTACCTTTCTTTGGCATGCTGTCTGAACTCAGAAATGGAGAAGTCCTATAGCCAGCGATTTGCTTCCAAAACGGCACAAAAATTGGTTTTGGTGATAAAATAAGGAAACTCATTTGGAGCTGTATTTACACTGCTCCCATGGGACTTTTGTAAAAGATACATATTTTTAAAAATTTATGCCAGTGCTTTTTAGATGTGTCCAAAAATTAACAGATAGAAACTGAAGTCCTCTCTCCACAGTATAGCTCAGCCACCAAAATACCTTACCATTGATTTTGATGGACCATATAAAGAGATGAAAAGATAATTACATACCCAGTCAATCTGTGGACTTTTCGCTTGCTTTAGCAACAAGGGTGCAAATAAATGCTAGTTATAGAGACATTTGTGATATGAATAAATGTAGAGTAGGAAGGAGTGAAAAGAAGAAGGAGCAGCCAGAGGTTACTGATTTTTATAAAGGAGCCATTTCCTCCCCTCTCTCCCACAAACCCAAGAGCCCTCACTCCAAAGACTTTGCTAATTGGATAAAGATTATGGATAAAGATGTAGAGGCCATCTACTTAACTCAAGTCACAACAGCCTTCACGTGGAAACAATTTTTGGTCAGTTTTGCTCACTGATTTAGACTCATAGACTTATAGACTCTACGGTCAGAAGGGACCATTATGATCATCTAGTCTGACCTCCTGCACAACGCAGGCCACAGAATCCTACCCATCCACTTCTATAACAAACCCCTAGCCTATGTCTGAGTTATTGAAGTCTTCAAATTGTGGTTTGAAGACCTCAAGCTGCAGAGAATCCTCCAGCAAGTGACTCATGCCCTACGCTGCAGAGGAAGGCGAAAAACCTCCAAGGCTTCTGCCAATCTGTCCTGGAGGAAAATTCCTTCCCGATCCCAGATATGGCGATCAGTTAAACCCTGAGCATGTGGGCAAGACTCACCCACCAGCACCCAGGAAAGAATTCTCTGCAGTGACTCAGATCCCATCCCATCTAACATCCCATCACAGACCACTGGGCATACTTACCTGCTGATAATCAAAGATCAATTGCCAAAATTAATTGCCAAAATTAGGCTATCCCATCATACCATCCCTTCCATAAACTTATCAAGCTTAGTCTTAAAGCCAGATATGTCTTTTGCCCCCAGTACTCCCCTTGGAAGGCTGTTCCAGAACTTCACTCCTCTAATGGTTAGAAACCTTCATCTAATTTCAAGTCTAAACTTCCTAGTGTTCAGTTTATATCCATTTGTTCTTGTGTCCACATTGGTACTAAGCTTAAATAATTCCTCTCCCTCCCTAATATTAATCCCTCTGATATATTTATAAAGAGCTATCATATCCCCTCTCAACCTTCTTTTGGTTAGGCTAAACAAGCCAAGCTCTTCGAGTCTCCTTTCATAAGACAGGTTTTCCATTCCTCGGATCATCCTGGTAGCCCGTCTCTGAACTTGTTCCAGTTTGAATTCATCCTTCTTAAACATGGGAGACCAGAACTGCACACAGTATTCCAGATGAGGTCTCACCAGTGCCTTATATAACGGTACTAACACCTCCTTATCTTTGCTGGAAATACCTCGCCTGATGCATCCTAAAACTGCATTAGCTTTTTTAACGGCCATATCACATTGGCGGCTCATAGTCATCCTGTGATCAACCAATACTCCGAGGTCCTTCTCCTCCTCTGTTACTTCCAACTGATGCGTCCCCAATTTATAACTAAAATTCTTATTATTAATCCCTAAATGCATGATCTTGCACTTTTCACTATTAAATTTCATCCTATTACTATTACTCCAGTTTACAAGGTCATCCAGATCTTCCTGTATGATATCCCGGTCCTTCTCTGTGTTAGCAATACCTCCCAGCTTTGTGTCATCCGCAAACTTTATTAGCACATTCCTGCTTTTTGTGCCCAGGTCAGTAATAAAAAGGTTAAATAAGATTGGTCCCAAAACTGATCCCTGAGGAACTCCACTAGTAACCTCCTTCCAGCCTGACAGTTCACCCTTCAGTACGACCCGTTGTAGTCTCCCCTTTAACCAGTTCCTTATCCAACTTTCAATTTTCATATTGATCCCCATCTTTTCCAATTTAACTAATAATTCCCCATGTGGAACTGTGTCAAATGCCTTACTGAAATCGAGGTAAATTAGATCCACTGCATTTCCTTTGTCTAAATAATCTGTTACCTTCTCAAAGAAGGAGATCAGGTTGGTTTGGCACGATCTACCTTTTGTAAACCATGTTGTAATTTATCCCAATTACCATTGACCTCAATGTCCTAAATTATTTTCTCCTTCAAAATTTTTTCCAAGACCTTACATACTACAGATGTCAAACTAACAGGCCTATAGTTACTCGGATCACTTTTTTTCCCTTTCTTAAAAATAGGAACTATGTTAGCAATTCTCCAGTCGTACGGTACAACCCAAGTTTACTGATTCATTAAAAATTCTTGCTAATGGGCTTGCAATTTCATGTGCCAGTTCCTTTAATATTCTTGGATTTAAACCCTTGTCAATAAATTGAAGTAGCAGGGTTGTTTGTTTTTTAAAGAAAAAGTTAAATCTTTTATGCCCAGATGGATTCAAAATTGTACAGTATCTGTTCCAAGCTTTCATTTGTTTCCAGTTTAAATGGTGATGCTTAGAATGGTATCCTACAAGATTGAGATGATTAATGTAATGTGTTTATATACATACTACCTAACAGTATTTGATGAAATAAAGGAATGCAATTTAATTAACTGTGTTAAACTGGATATCTTTATGAAGAATTCCAAAAGCATAAAAGAAAATTCATGTACAAAGTGGTTGCTTTTTTCGTCAGACTAATGAGCTGTCCTTATTTAATTTCTAATGTCCATGAAGATTATTCTTAACAGGTACTTCACTCTCCTGGGTGCTTCATTAGTGTTTATAGGAAAAGAATTTACCTATATGCAATTGATAAGAAGCATACTGCACAAATTTGGTTATCTTGGTCAGACAGACAGCTCAGAGTGCAAAGTAATCAAGCAGATACTAAAGCACATAGTTCTGCTTAATTTTACCACTAATCCTTTTTTCAATAATCTCTTGAATAATTTCCTTCATTTATTTTGCTCTAGGTGCCTAGAGACCTAAAATATTGATTAGACCTTTTCTACACACAAAGTTTGCATTACTTAAAATAAAATTGTTTAAAAAACAACTACTAGTAGTATTACTGTAGTGCTGAGGAGCCTCAGTCAGTGGTCAGAACCCAGTTGTGTTAGGTGTTATATACACACAGAACAAACAAACAAACAATAAAAGGCCATAAACTCTGTGCAGCAGAAACAATCTAAGTTTGATCTAAACCAAGTGTGTATCAATTTAGCTTAAGCCAATTCCTTACCAAACTAAGATAAGTCAATAGGAACTCTTTAAAAACCAATTGAACATGTTTGCACCAATTTAACAAAATAGATTTTAAAAGCGTACCTTTAGTTAAACTGGAGAAAACTGTGTGTGTAGATAAGGCATGAAATGGAGTTACACAAGGGTTGTGAAAGTGGAAAGGTGGTTTAGGGGTTCCTTTCTCACTTTCTGAGTGCAGCACCAATTGCAGCTGTCCCTAAGCATGTGCTGCTAATATCAACATGTAGCTATAGATACATAGTGTAAATGAAAAAAAAATCCCTACAGTATTCTGTCCTGTCAGAGCCGTCTCATGATGTTGTGAGCCATTGCACAAAACCCTAAGCACTAAGTTACTGGGATATTGTTCCCTAATAGAACTTGACACCCACTCCCCAAATATAAACAGAAAATAGCAACCCTCAATTTTGAAGAAGACTAATAAATAACTTTCCAAAACTGCCATTCAGAATACAAACTTTTCTTTCATATTCTGCTAACAAATGGAAACAAACTGAAGCATAATATTCCTACTCAACATGTTTTAAAAGTAGAAAACACACTAAAAACAAAAAAATAAAGGTGTGAGTTGGATAAGTAACTCCAGTATTGGCCCATGTTATGGAGTATATAATTAAGACTGCAATCTAGCAGTGAAAACCTATTGTTCAAAACCACAGTCTGATTAGCCAATTGGGCCTTTTTAGATTATGTATAGATGATGCATCGATTCCCAACAGTGAACAGCTGAGTCCCTATTACTGAATCTCTCTCTCACACATATCGCTCTGTGTTTGTTACAGTAAATGAGGGGAAGGGATGGTTTTGTAGGGAGGGCAAAGATAAGGCATTCTGGGTGGATGGGGGTGAAGAGATGTAGTTGTGGGAAGAAGAGAGGGGGGAAAATTGGGAAAGTCAGAGTTTTAAATTGCCACCTTCTCAGAAATTCACTTTTAAGCAGCAGGTTGTTCTCCTTCCAGACACTTTTAACTACATTTCTTACAATAAGCTAAATTGGGTGTTGTTCAAGAGCATAAATAAAGTAATTTTCATTACAAAAAAAGTTAGTTTTAAGTTAGCCACTGGCAGCCAATATTACTTGGATAGGGAAGGGATCCAAGTATTCTAGGACATCTTAAAAAAAAATGAAGGATAGATTAAAAACAAATATATTCAAAATGTTTATGGCAATTTATTTTATTTTGCCACAGCATATCATGAAAACCCTACCTCTCAATGTGGAAAGATACATTTCAGAAACTCCCAGATTACTTTTTTTAAAAGGTTTAAATTACACTAAATGTATAATTAATGTTTCAGGCAAAATGACCTAGTGGATAGAGCACTGGAATTGAATTTGGAAGACCTGAATTCTATTCCCAGCTCTGCCACTGGCCTGCTGGGTGACCCTGGGCAAGTCACTTTACCTCTGTACCCATTTCCCCATCTGGAAACTGGGGATGATACAGACCACCTTTGTAAAGTGCTTTAGATCTACTGATGAAAACTGCTATATAAGAACTAGGTGTTAATAATAGCAGCAATTAAACACCCCAAGGGATGCATTAACAATTCGATTGGTGCATTTCTCATGTGAGTAAAGGCATGAGACCTTTGACCTTGTAGGTATGCCCCAATGCTTACTAATCTATCCCATGTTCTTGTTTATCACCTTTCTGATTTTATTGCATCTTTGTCATGCTTTTATTGCATCTTTGAAGAAAGGTAAGAAACCTTTATGCTGATCTACAGTATGTCAAGTGCATGAGGGTGAAGAGGGGAATAAAAAAAGGGAAGAACATACCTGATAGCTCAAATGAAAAACAAACCAAAACCCTTTTTTAAAAAAATGAGAATGTTTGAAATTGCCCAGAGGGCGGGTTTTTTTTTAAACCACTTAAGAACTCTCCCACTCATTGTATCATAAGGGATAATATTGGTAGAGTCTTGCTTTTTGCTTTGAGTATCCATCAGTATTTAATCTTCTATTAAAAATACATAACTGAAGTCTTTTTGCCATATATTCCCATTTCTTCAATAGAAAATATCACAGCTTAAGACTAAAGCTGCTCCATTTTCACACCTGTATCTTTCCTCGTACAATAAAACCGAAGGTCATGGCAATTCAAGTCATGTCCAATATTTCATTCTCCAAGTACCATACGTATCAAAAGAAACACTATGCCTAGGGACTTGGAATTACAGAGGACTCTGCAATTCAATATTAGTTTAGCTTGTGACCTTAAATACTATTCTCTATTTGATAAACCTAAATATGCTGAAATGAATATTTCGGCTGGTTTATAAATGTAAACAAGGCTTGACAGTAAAATTTACAGATCTTCATAGTCTTTATTACAGCAGACTTCACTTTCTGAAATGAAGTTTTGCAGATCACCACATCATGATGTGGACAAGGCCCCTTTGGCATAGAAAAAGTATGCAAGACTTTTAGGTTTAAAATTGTAAATTTTAGAGATGTCGAATTATTACATTACATGAGAGGGAATTTTGCTATGCATTCAGATGCAATATTGTAATATGCAAATACATTCTAATGTTAATACATATTCATAGCATATCTGCAGTGTATGCTGAATAAATAATATAAAAAATGGCTGAAGGCATTTTGCACTGTGGATTCAAAATACAAGAATATATACTACTGAAGGAAAGAATTGTGTGTGCTAGGAATTTTGCTCAATTATAGTTTGCCTTTTGGCATTATAGTGTGCAAGGGAGCCTCAGATCCAATACATTGAGGGGATAGTTTCTGCCTCTCCCCAGAAGGCAAGGTGTAGAGAAGTTTGGTTCCTCATAAGTGATATGAAGAGATAATATCCTCCCCCATTCTCTTGCCCCACCCCATGCAGTGCCCTTATCATACTGTACATCTTAATGGTTACTACCTGCATTGCCATTTAGACTTGGCTCTTTTCATCAGTAAGATCAAGGAGGACTTAATGGAGCTTCAAAGGACTGATCCAAAGCTCATGGGTGTCAACAGCAGGGCTCTCATGGACTGCAGCATTTTGATTCAGGTGCCCAAGTTCTTTTCACCAAAGCCAGCTTAGTTTGGCCTCATGATTGTGCACCAAATAAGGAGGAGCTGCCATATCTTCTGCAATAGATGATTTCGGAAAAAGATCTGTCTCCACTTTTGTTAGTGATGAGGTCAGGAGAAAATACTGCCCTTATGGGGCACACATGGATTATGTAATTTTAAACCTGAGTACCCAAGCTTGACTTGAGGGAGTGTCCTTGGTTTGCTAGCAAGCACAATGTTAGAGCTTTAAAGAAATAGAGCAATGTTAAGGGCTTTAAATAAATAGAAGACGACAGCTCCCTGACCCAAAGCGTGTAAAGTCTGTATTACAGACAAACATTTAATAGTGGGAGTAATAGTGTTTAAGAGGCACAGATGGGAGAAGGATTCACATCATTTGGATGCAATTAATTGATATTGCAGGGCAGAACATTTCTCCACCACGAGAAGCCACTGAGGATCACCTGTCAATAGGCCCAAACTTCCATACAATAATAATGCCTGGCCCTAGTGCTGATGAAATAGTTGTGTCAGCTAGCCAGGCTTGGAGAGCTGTAGCCTGGGGATTACTCAAGGGAACCTTAGTTTGGGATAGTTGGGGTAATTTTACATTTTGCAGAAGCAGCCTCTGTTTGTGGACTTCTTACAGTGGGAAATATACACATTTGTGAACTGTGTTTTTCCTGGACTCTTAAAGGCCTGGTCTACACTAGGATCTTAAATCGAATTTAGCAGCGTTAATTCGAACTAATCGCTCAACCGTCCACACCAGGAAGCCATTTAATTCGAACTAGGGGGCTCCTTAGTTCGAATTTGGTACTCCACCCCGACAGGTGGAGTAACGCTAAATTCGCACTTGCTAGCTCGAATTAGGCTAGGTGTGGATGCAAATCGAACTTAGTAGCTCCGGGAGCTATCCCACACTGCACCACTCTGTTGACGCTCTGGACAGCAGTCCGAGCTTGGATGTTCTGAGCAGCCACACAGGAAATGACCCGGGAAAATTTGAAATCCTTTTCCTGTCTGGACAGTTAGAATCTCATTTCTTGCTTTGACATCGGGGCGAGCTCCGCGGCACCTGCAACGATGCAGAGCTCTCCAGCAGAGGAGTCAGCCCAATGCAAGAATAGAAAGAGATCCCCAGCATGGACAGACCGGGAAGTCCAGGATCTGATCGCTGTGTGGGGCGAGGAGTCTGTGCTGTCGGAGCTGCGCTCCAACAAGCGTAATGCAAAGACCTTCGAGAAGGTCTCCCAAGCCATGACACAGAAAGGATACAGCCGGGATGCGATGCAGTGCCGCGTGAAAGTCAAGGACCTGAGGCAAGGCTATCAAAAAGTCAGAGCGGCAAACGGACGCTCCGGAGCACAGCCCCAGACATGCCGCTTCTACGAGGCACTGCATGCCATTCTCGGTGGGTCTGCCACCACTGTCCCACCAGTGACCGTGGACTCAGTGGATGGCATAGTGAGCCAGGACAGTTCCTACTCGATGTTCGCCGATGGGCAAGACGACGAAGGGTCCGTGGAGGAAGGCGCAGGCGACAGCGAACACAATGCCGCTTTCCCTGACAGCCAGGATCTCTTCATCACCCTCACAGAGATCCCCTACCAACCCTCACCGGCCGTGAACCCGGACTCAGAGTCAGGGGAAGGATCAGGCGGTAAGTCGTATAAACAAGAAAATATTTATTTGCTCGAAAACATGTATACCAAAAATATAAATTCTATCTATAAATACTATATCTAAAAGTTTTTAAAGGGAAACTAAACGAACAGTAGGTCTACACAGATTGGGATGGAACAATAGTCCTCCATGGACAATTCCACAAATGCTTCAAACAGTTCCTCAAATACCCTCCGCAGGAGGTTTCGAGGAAGAGGTGCCTTATTTGGTCCTCCGGTGAAGCTCACTCTTCCACGCCACGACATCCTCAGATACAGGGGAACCATCGCCTCTACCAGCATGGTCGCGTAGGGTCCCGGTCGGTGAAGTGCTTCCCTTAACATCCTTTCTTTCTGCACTCGAGAGACACGCCTCAGGGTAATCTCGTTACTGAAGTGCTGCATCTAATTAGGGCAATTAGCGAATACTTACTGTTCTTAATGGTTTACTTATACTTTGCATAACAAAGCCCCGCGCTTAGCAGCCACGTGCTGTAGGCCACACAGGAAAAGCATACATTGATCTTTCCCCTGCAGTGTCGGGAGTGGCTGCAAAAGGGTCATAGTATCTGATTTCCAGATTGCCTTTAGCACGACGGCACAGCTATCCGTTAACTGATAAGCATAATGTACTGTAAGGCTTACCAGGACTCTCTGCTAGAGGGATTCTGCTATCTCTCCCGACTTCTCCGCTCTCCTGTTCAATGGCGCAGCCAATCAGAGCGTAGGCCAAAATGTTGTGCTTCTCTGGAGATCACGTGACACTTTGTTGTCCGGTACGGTCTTCTTCATAGACCGTTCACTGTTCGCCAAAATGTATCTGTACAAGGAAATCACTAACTTTCCCCATCACACAGCTTCGGCTCCTTCCCGGACTGCCCCGGCATCCCCCTCGCAGAGACTGGCAATGATTAGACGGCGAAAGAAGAAGACTAGGGACGACATGTTCGCTGAACTGATGGCCTGCTCCCGAGCAGAGGCTGCAGAGCAGAAACACTGGAGGGAGACCCTATGTGAGCAGCATCGCACACTCATGGAACGTGAGGATAGGTGGCGGCAGGAAGACCAGCAGACCACCCAAATGCTGCTTGGTCTCATGAAGGAACAAACGGACACGCTTCGTCGCCTTGTTGATGTCCTGCAGGACCGCAGGCTGGAGGACAGGGCCCTCCTGCAGTGTCTCTGCAATCGCCCTCCCCAGCCAAGAAGTCCTGGCCCCCCCTCACCCAAAACTACAAGACGGAGTGGTGGTAGAGGCCGTGAGAACTGTCACTGAACCAGAGCAGAGCGGCCGTGTACCCCGCACTTCTCACGTTAGAAATTTGTAGAAGTGCTTCCCTTATAGGCTCAGCCAGTCCCAAATCCAAGGTTCATCCCCCCACTGTTTATTAGATTAATAAAAGATGTTTGCTGTTAATCACTGTTTCCGTCATGTCTTTCCTGTCAGAGGATTTTTCGGTGTATGGGTTGGACAGGGGTTTCATACTTGCATGGTATAGCCTACAGTACCAGGGTACAGACTTGGGGAAAGGATCAACTGCGGGGCACACACACACTGCAGTCAGTAGGCACCAGGGTCATTCTGTGTTGTGTATGCTGCCCCTGATCATTTCGTAATGTGTATGCTTGTCCAGGGTCCTAGCGCCTGCCACGCCATTACTGTGAAGGCAGGCTGCCCTTACGATGCACTTGCAACGGATCCACGAGCCTATCCGCTGCCCTGAGCCCCAACAAGAGCCCTCATCCACGGACAGATAGTCACCCTTCTCCCACACCCATCACCCCTTCCCACGCAGAAACCCGCAGCCCACTGCCGTCATCCAAACCCCTATGCAAAGAAGGCACCACTCGCCCCTTCCTGCAAACCCTCCCCTTCATGCAGAACCACTGTCATCCGTCCCCCACCCCAGGGACCTATGTAGGAGCAGGAGGATGTCAGTCCTCTATGGAGGAAGCGGTCTGTACGTCAGTGCACACCGTGCCCAGCACAGTATGCGTCCATGTCTCAACACCAGAACAGAAATGCAAAGTAAAAGAAAGATTTATTAATAATGAGTGTAACAATTAATTTGCTTAAAAACGTGCTTTGGAAGTGGGGGAAACTTGGAGAACGCGGCATGTAGCCGCAGATCCAAATCGACACAAACTGACACAGGCCCAGGGTCAGTTTCTCTTGAAAGCAAGTGGAGAGTCATAGGTTACCCTGATCTCCGAGGAAACTTGCTTTCAAAGCCTCCCGGATACAGAGCGCTTCCCGCTGGGATATTCTCTCGGCACGGGTGTCTGGCTGAGCGTAAACTGCAGCCAGGCGATTTGCCTCAACCTCCCATCTGGACAAAAAGGCCTCGCCCTTGCTCTCACACAGATTGTGCAGCACACAGCATGCAGCAATAACTACGGGGATATTCTTTTCGCTGATGTCCGAGCGAGTGAGTAAGCTCCGCCATCTCCCCTTGAGACGTCCGAAAGCACACTCCACCACCATTCTGCACTTGCTCAGCCGGTAGTTGAAGAGTTCCTTCTCTCTGTCCAGGGCGCCTGTATAGGGCTTCATGAGCCAGGGCATTAGCGGGTAGGCTGGGTCCCCGAGGATCACTGTAGGCATCTGCACATCCCCAACCGTTATTTTGTGGTCCGGGAAGAAAGTACCTGCCTGGAGGAGTCTAAAGAGACCAGAGCTCCTGAACACACGCGCGTCATGAACCTTGCCCGCCCACCCGACGTTGATGTTGGTAAAACGTCCCCTATGGTCCACCAGTCCTTGCAGCACCATGGAAAAGTAGCTCTTTCAGTTAATGTAATGGCTGGCCTGGTGGGCCGGTGCCAGGATAGGGATGTGAGTCCCATCTATAGCCCCACCGCAGTTTGGGAATCCCATCGCGGCGAAGCCGTCTATGACAACCTGGACGTTTCCCAGGGTCACCACCTTTGAGAGCAGTTGCTCAACGATTGCGTGGGCTACTTGCATCACAGCAACCCCCACGGTAGATTTGCCCACGCCAAAGTGGTTCGCTACTGACCGGTAGCTGTCTGGCGTGGCAAGTTTCCAGAGGGCTATGGCCACTCGCTTCTGCACACTCAGGGCTGCTCGCATCCGGGTGTCCTGGCGCTTCAGGGCAGGGGACAGCAAGTCACACAGTTCAAGGAAAGTGCCCTTACGCATCCTGAAGTTTCGCAGCCACTCTGTGTCATCCCAGACCTGCAGCACTATGCGGTCCCACCAGTCCGTGCTTGTTTCCCGGGCCCAGAATCTCCGTTCCACACCATGAACGTGACCCATTGCCACCATGATCTCCACTGCCCGGCGTACCCTGCTTTCTGAGAGGTCTGCGCCACTCTCCTCACCACGCTGCCGGAGCCTCCTCGCCCGATTTCTCAGCAGCTGACTGTTGCAGAGGTGGACGATAAGGTGCGAGGAGTTGACAACGGCCATAAGTGCAGCAATGATCGCAGCGGGCTCCATGCTCGCAGTGCTGTGGCGTCCGCGCTGTCACTGACCAGAAAAGTGCGCGAACAGATTTCCCGCCGGCGCTTTCAGGGAGGGAGGGCGTTTGTGAGTGACGGTTGAATGATGACAGTTACCCAAAACCACCCTCGACACATTTTTCCCCCAGCAGGCATTGTGAGCTCTACCCAGCATTCCAATGGGCAGCAGGGACTGCGGGAACTGTGGGATAGCTTCCCACAGTGCACCGCTTCCAAAGTCGACGCTGGCCCCGTGAATGTGGACTCAGAAATTCGTATTAGTGTATTTAGTATGGATACACAAATTCGACTTCATAAGGTCGAATCCACAAATTCGAACTAAGTTGATTCGAAATAGTCTTGTAGTGTAGACAAGGCCTTAGTGTTAATAAAATTTCAGTCAGTAGGTCATTTCCCCCATGGTAATTGTAAAGAAAATACATCCTCTCTTAAGATACTTATTTTACCAGTACCATCTCTAGGATTCCTGCATTCAGAAGATTAGATCATCAGGCAATTCAATATGCTTCTCTCTCATTGTAGGCCAGTTTCTGCTCCCTGGCTATGTGCCCTTGCATTGCTCCAGTAGTACGGAAAGGGATGGAGAGCTGCCCTAAGAGGAGAACTAGACATTCCCCTACACCACCTGCTCTCTGCTCCCTCCCCTCCACCTCACCCTACCCTCTGGCCCAACTAGTAAAGTTCGTTACAGCAGAGACAGGAAGAGTTGGAATTGAAGCTCATTGCACTTTAGCAATCCTGTAAACGAGTTGCTACCACCCTGTGCATGACTACCTCTGCACAGCCTGCTCTTTATTCTCTTTCTTCAACGGCCTTTCACACAGATTCCACACACTTGCTCATCCAATCAGCACCCTTATGAGGGGTTGGGTTTATTTAGACAAAATGAATGCAAAAGTAAAACTCAAACTCCCTAAAGTCTATCCTGGGGCATGGCTCTTACTGCAGAGCCTGGGCTAGCAAAAAGGGTTCCATCACAGGGTCCTTTTATCAGTTCTTAGGAGGTGGCCCATTCTGGGGTTTGGCTTGTAGTTGCCCTGCTCAGAGCTGAGTCCCCTAATCCAAACCCAGAGTCACCTCTCCCCAAGAATTGCTTCAGGTCTCTTATAAGGAACCAGCTGCTTGAGTTCACTTCCTGCACCAGATGTCTCATATGACTCATTTAGCAAGCCTGCTCCAGTTTTGAAGTCTCCTCCTGGCAGTTCCCTTCTGCTCTCTCAAAAATCCCCAGCTGGCAAGAGTGGTCCCAAATAACCCCTCTAATCAGCGTAATTTAAACTAGTCTAAACTGTGTTGGAGACAGATGATCTCTTGTTGGGTGAAGGATCAGGGAAGCTTCAAATCACTTCACTCCTCCATTCCAGGTTCTGCATTAAGCACAATTTGGATGGACACATAGGGTGACCAGACGTCCCGATTTTATTGGGACTGTCCCGATATTTGCTTGTTTGTCCCGCATCCCGACCGATGTTCAGTTGGGACACTGGACAAACAAGCAATTTTGCCCTCCGCTCCGGTGCATAGACGGAGCCCGGAGGGGCTTTCACCCCCCACTTCCCCCGACCATCCCCCTCCTTCCCCCATTGCACCCCTCCCCAAATCCCTGCCCTGGACCCGCCCCAACCCCGCCCTTCACTGCCCCATTGGATTGCTCCCCAACTCCCCACCCTGGCCCCGCCTCTTCCCCAAGCACGCGGCATTCCTCCTCCCTCCCAGGTTTGCACACGGGCCATGGCCGGGGCTGGGAGCGCAGCACGGAGGCTGCTCCAGCCCTGCAGCCTGCAGGGCAGCGCGGAGCAGGCAGGGGGCAGAGACACGTGTGGGGCAGACACGCTCCTGCCAGGAGGGGCCGGGCCCAGCTGCCTGGTTCGCCCCCTGCCCGGGGGGGGGGTGTCCCCGAGTTCCCTGCAGCCGGAGCGGGGCTGCCCGGGTCGAGTGTCCCGGGCGGGGCAGAGTGGAGCAGTCTCTGCTGTGGGGCTGGTGCAATGAAGCCCGGGAGTGGCTGGGCCGGGGGCTGCAAGAGGGGTCCGGAGCGTGGCTCGGCTGCACAGCTCGGGGCCCAGGAGCGAGGGGATGGGGGAGCTGGGAGTGTATTGGGGGTCAGAGATGAGAGTTGGGTGGAGACGGGGCTGTGCCACTGCCGCCTGGTGGCGGGGGGCACTCTGGCTTTTTTTTTTTTTGCTCCGCCCCCCCCCCGCGTCCCGATATTTCATGTTTGTCATCTGGTCACCCTATGGACACAGGAATCTGTCCATACACTTTTAACCCAGGACACAGTACTTCAAAGGAATCTCTGTAGTGAGTCAGCTCATTGCAGTGTGTTATATATATATATATATATATATATATATAAATAAAAATAATTATATACCAACTTTAAATGTATTAGCTAAATAAATTCTCATCTCCCCACCTCCATAAAGGCCATGTAAAATAGGAATACTGCCTTTCAGAAGGAGAGAAATAGTTCTAAATATTCTGAATTCATTCTCTTTTCTTCCCTCCATTCCCCTTATTCTTCAGAATAATATACTTGTAGTTTTGACAGGATTCTAAACCTAGGTAATATTTGCAACTATGTTCTTCTTCTGAAGTGCTGGTGAGGGTGTTTTTTTCCTTCTTCAAAAGAACAGGAAAAAGCCTTTGCTTGCAGAACAGGAGATGTATCTTTGATGGAGAGTGGAAGAAAAATGTTTTCATAAAAGAACCAATCTTAAGAAAACAGAAATCTAAGAATTCTATGACACAGTGCATAAATCTTTACAACTCACTTTTTTCGTATATGTTAAAGAAAAGGAAAACTCTATTAAAAGTCAAAACTCTTGCCTGATGTGCAAGAGGTCCAAATGAGAACTGGAGTTTTAACAGTTTGGGATGGGAGGAGCCTATACAGAAGAGATGGGCTCCACCTAAACCAAAGTGGAACCAGACTGCTGGCACTAAACATTAAAAAGGTTGTAGAGCAGTTTTTAAACTAGGAGATAGGGGAAAGCCGACTGCTGCAGAGGAGCATGTGGATCAGACACAGATTTCTCTTAGGGGGAGAGTCTGATGATAGAGAATCTCCAGGTTATAGTCAGGAGCAAAGGACGGAAGAGGATAATGTAAGGGCCGGATCAGATGATAAACAGTCACATAAAAAAGAATCTGGCACATCAGAAAAGGGCAGACAAACAGGGACAAGTTTTTAAAGTGCATGTACACAAATGCTAGAAGTCTAAATAATAAGATGGGTGAACTAGAGTGCCTTGTGATAAAGGAGGATATTGATATAATAGGCATCACAGAAACCTGGTGGACTGAGATCAATCAATGGGACACAATCATTCCGGGGTACAAAATATATAGGAAGGACAGAACAGGTCGTGCAGGGGGAGGAGTGGCACTATATGTGAAAGAAAATGTAGATTCAAATTGAAGTAAAAATCTTAAGCGAATCCACATGTTCCATAGAATCTCTATGAATAGAAATTTCATGCTCTAATAAAAATATAACATTAGGGATCTATTATTGACCACCTGACCAGGACAGTAATAGTGATGATGAAATGCTGAGAGAAATTAGAGAGGCTATCAAAATTAAGAACCCAATAATAGTGGGGGATTTCAATTATCCCCATATTCGAGGGATGTGATCATTCCCATCTATTCAGCACTGGTGAGGCCTCATTTGGAGTACTGTGTCCAGTTTTGGGCCCCACACTACAAGAAGGATGTGGATAAATTGGAGAGAGTCCAGCAGAGGGCAACAAAAATGATTAGGGGGCTGGAGCACATGACTTACGAGGAGAGGCTGAGGGAACTGAGATTGTTTAGCCTGCAGAAGAGAAGAATGAGGGGGGATTTGATAGCTGCTTTCAACTACCTGAAAGGGGGTTCCAAAGAGGATGGATCTAGACTGTTCTCAGTGGTAGAAGATGACAGAACAAGGAGTAATGGTCTCAAGTTGCAGAGGGGGAGGTTTAGGTTGGACATTAGGAAAAACTTTTTCACTAGTAGGGTGGTGAAGAACTGGAATGGGTTACCTAGGGAGGTGGTGGAATCTCCTTCCTTAGAGGTTTTTAAGGTCAGGCTTGACAAAGCCCTGGCTGGGATGATTTAGTTGGGTTTGATCCTGCTTTGAGCAGGGGGTTGGACTAGATGACCTCCTGAGGTCCCTTCCAACCCTGAGATTCTATGATTCTATGATATTGACTGGGAACATTTCACTTCAGGATGAAATGCAGAGATAAAATTTCTCGATACTTTAAATGACTGCTTCATGGAGCAGCTGGTACAAGAACCCACAAGGGGAGAGGCAACTCTAGATTTAATCCTGAGTGGAGCGCAGGAGCTGGTCCAAGAGGTAACTATGGCAGGACCGCTTGGAAATAGTGACCATAATACAATAGCATTCAACATCCCTGTGGTGGGAAGAATACCTCAATAGCCAAACACTGTGGAATTTAATTTCAAAAGGGGGAACTATACAAAAATGAGGGGGTTAGTTAAACAAAAGTTAAAAGGTACAGTGACTAAAGTGAAATCCCTGCAAGTTGCATGGGCCCTTTTTAAAGACACCATAATAGAGGCCCAACTTCAATGTATACCCCAAATTAAGAAACACAGTAAAAGAACTAAAAAAGAGCCACCGTGGCTTAACAGCCATGTAAAAGAAGCAGTGAGAGATAAAAAGACTTCCTTTAAAAAGTGGAAGTCAAATACTAGTGAGGCAAATAGAAAGGAGCACAAACACTGCCAACTTAAGTGCAAGAGTGTAATAAGAAAAGCCAAAGAGGAGTTTGAAGAATGGCTAGCCAAAAAACTCCAAAGGTAATAACAAAATGTTTTTTTAAGTACACCAGAAGCAGGAAGCCTGCTAAACAACCTGTGGGGCCTCCTTGACGATCAAAATACAAAAGGAGCGCTTAAAGACGATAAAGTCATTGCGGAGAAACTAAATGGATTCTTTACTTCAGTCTTCACGGCTGAGGATGTTTGGGAGATTCCCAAACCTGAGCTGGCTTTTGTAGGTGACAAATCTGAGGAACTGTCACAGACTGAAGTGTCAGTAGAGGAGGTTTTGGAATTAAATGATAAACTCAATATTAACAAGTCACCAGGATCAGATGGCATTCACCCAAGAGTTCTGAAAGAACTCAAATGTGAAGTTGCGGAACTATTAACTAAGGTTTGTAACCTGTCCTTTAAATCAGCTTCTGTACCCAATGACTGGAAGTTAGCTAATGTAACGCCAATATTTAAAAAGGGCTCTAGAGATGATCCCGGCAATTAGTGACAGGTAAGTCTAACGTCGGTACAGGACAAATTAGTCGAAACAATAGTTAAAAATAAAATTGTCAGACACATAGAAAAACATAAACTGTTGAGCAATAGTCAACATGGTTTCTGTAAAGGGAAATCGTGTCTTACTAATCTATTAGAGTTCTTTGAAGGGATCAACAAACATGTGGACAAGGGGGATCTAGTGGACATAGTGTACTTAGATTTCCAGAAAGCCTTTGACAAGGTCCCTCACCAAAGGCTCTTACGTAAATTAAGCTGTCATGGGATAAAAGGGAAGGTCCTTTCATGGATTGAGAACTGGTTAAAAGACAGGGAACAAAGGGTAGGAATTAATAGTAAATTCTCAGAATGTAGAGGGGTAACTAGTGGTGTTCCTCAAGGGTCAGTCCTAGGACCAATCCTATTCAATTTATTCATAAATGATCTGGAGAAAGGGGTAAACAGTGAGGTGGCCAAGTTTGCAGATGATACTAAACTACTCAAGATAGTTAAGACCAAAGCAGATTGTGAAGAACTTCAAAAAGATCTCACAAAACTAAGTGATTGGGCAACAAAATGGCAAATGAAATTTAATGTGGATAAATGTAAAGTAATGCACATTGGAAAAAATAACCCCAACTATACATACAATATGATGGGGGCTAATTTAGCTACAATGAGTCAGGAAAAAGATCTTGGAGTCATTGTGGATAGTTCTCTGAAGATGTCCACGCAGTGTGCAGAGGCGGTCAAAAAAGCAAACAGGATGTTAGACATCATTAAAAAGGGGATAGAGAATAAGACTGAGAATATATTATTGCCCTTATATAAATCCATGGTACACCCACCTCTCGAATACTGTGTACAGATGTGGTCTCCTCACCTCATAGCTATGTCTCCTCACCTGTGTGCTATGTGGTCTCCTCACCTCAAAAAAGATATTCTAGCACTAGAAAAGGTTCAGAAAAGGGCAACTAAAATGATTAGGGGTTTGGAGAGGGTCCCATACGAGGAAAGATTAAAGAGGCTAGGACTCTTCAGCTTGGAAAAGAGGAGACTAAGGAGGGATATGATAGAGGTATATAAAATAATGAGTGATGTTGAGAAAGTGGATAAGGAAAAGTTATTTACTTATTCCCGTAATACAAGAACTAGGGGTCACCAAATGAAATTAACAGGCAGCAGGATTAAAACAAATAAAAGGAAGTTCTTCTTCATGCAGCGCACAGTCAACTTGTGGAACTCCTTAGCTGAGGAGGTTGTGAAGGCTAGGACTATAACAATGTTTAAAAGAGAACTGGATAAATTCATGGTGGCTAAGTCCATAAATGGCTATTAGCCAGGATGGGTAAAGAATGGTGTCCCTAGCCTCTGTTCGTCAGAGGATGGAGATGGATGGCAGGAGAGAGATCACTTGATCACTCCCTCTGGGGCACCTGGTATTGGCCACTGTCGGTAGACAGGATACTGGGCTAGATGGACCTTTGGTCTGACCCGGTACGGCCGTTCTTATGTTCAGCACAAATCTATGTACCAGGCCCCTCGATGTTTTAATCTAAATTCTGATTCAAAATTACACAAGTTACTGTTATAGTAATACATCTGTTACAATCCAGCTGAAAATATATGTAGGTTTCCAGAAAAAGGCTCTATCTACCTTTTAGATTCCTTCCAACTGCTATTATTTTTCTATCTTATGAGGATTAACAGTAATATAATTTTAACTTAATAAATGAGGGTTTGATTCAAAGCCCATTGAAGTTGACAGGTGTTTTTTCTATTGGGGCATAATCTAAAAATGATGGCACTTGTTTTTAAATGGTGGTGGTTTCATTGTGTTATATTTGTTTTTGTGGATACGTTATGTTATTGTGCCATTAACACAAAGGATGTCCTATTCATGAAGACCTTAGAATACAAATAGCCAATATTATTAATTACAATAAATAGAGCAACATGAAAACCAAAGACAAATGGTATAATACTTCCCAGACACAGGTCCTTAATCAGGAAAATCCTGTGTGCTATCTTCTCAAGATTCTTGGGACAATTGAGGTAGCTGAATTCTGCAATAGAGTATTTAGATCTTATGCAATGCCTGATGAGGAAAATGGAAATATTCCCATTGACATCAGTTGGTGTTGGATTGGGGTCATTGTGAATATTCTTGCAAATAAAGGCGTCGATGCAGCAAAGCAAATGTAGTAAAGCGTATGCTTAAGTATGTGAGTAATTCAATTGCCTGAAGATGAAGTGTTGGATGAAGATTTTTTTTTTAAATCAAGCCAATCTCATTATTTTTGGGGACTCAAACTCATGAGTTTTGGATTATTAGGTTGCCTTTTTCTCTTTTTAAAAAGCTCTAGGCCCTCTAGTCAGGTGACTAGATGACAATCTCAGCTTTCCTTTCTTGTTTAAAGAGTAAGTTTCTATTTCCATGTTGTCAGAGAAAAATCACAATCATCAAAATGAACCCTAAATGTTTTAAACATTGAAATAGAAGCGAGTGGGGAACAAGAAAAAACCCTCACATATGTTCCAAAGAACCAAAATAGAATTTGTAAAAAAATTCCCAGAAAGGAGCGAAGTTGGAATCCAAGACACTGACTCACTTCTGACCCTGGTTTTACCCACTGATGTCAGCTGAGTTCCTTCCAATCTTTGCCCCAGTGTGGAATCAGAATTAGATGCCAGGAATTCTCATTGCTAATTTGTGAAATATAGAATTTACCTAAGAAGTGCTTAGATATTATGGTCTTACATGAAACCCTATGGCAGATAGAACTGGAGTACGTTATATGTATATTATACACATGCATAAAGTACCTTAGAATGAAAGACAGAAAAAATGAATTGGGACTAGTGTATGCATAAATTATACATAAATGTACTTATTTGAATAAGGAAATAAATTAAAAAAAAAAAAAAAGGAAGAACGAACTCTGCCTTCTGCCTCTGGATGAGATTTAAATAGCCAGAAGGAACAGGTACTACATAAAGTCTTAAGCATTAGCAACGTTCTGTCGGTAGTGTGTAGCGAAGTCTGATCTTGTTTCCATTATTCTTTGTAGCCTGGATGTGTTATTGAATTTTTTTATGGCAAATGTAATACGCTGTGGAAACTTAACCCACTGTCATATGAGCCATGCAATAAAAAGGACACATTGCTTTAATATATTTTAGAGATGCTTGGATGGTATACCAAAACAATTATCTATGGTAATCCCCTCATTCCTCCTACTGGCATCAAGGCACCATTGAAGACGGGGGAAACTTATTTTCTCACTGCATCACTGAATAATTCTAAATCCTCAAGATACCAGTTAACTGGTGGGATGAAACTCGAAATATAGTAAACTGAAATTCCACATATTGTTTAATGTAATGATTTTCTTTCCTGAACCCCAAAAAGGCAGAAATATTTTTTGCAAACTTCATCCTCTTTTAGCAATTATCTGCTTAAATTTAAGGTATGAAAAGATGCTAATTAGTGACAAGTAAACTTCAAAGTCTTTGGCCTGAATAAGCACTAAAATGTTGGGATACTTATCTGAACCTCTGGACTCTGCAAACTGGGCTGGAAATCATGTGAAAATAAGATCTTGCAGAATTTTCAATACTTCCTGTTTTAAGTTAGTGCAGTATTGCTATAAAATTAACCACCTTTGCGGAAAAAAATGTTCACTGTGGCTTAGGTTTGAGTTCAGGGATGATTATGAAATAATACCTCCTTCCCTTTTCCTTTTGTCTAAGCTTCCAAATAGAAGAAAGAGAGAGAAGATATCCCCCACCCTTTCTTACCTATACCTAACTGTGTTGAAAGAAAGATATGCAAATTAAAAATAGCCTAAAACTCTGGGAAAGTTGCCGAAGTCCCCCTCTCTCCCACAGGATATATATAAAAATCAATCTAATTTGAACATAATTCAAACTAGAACATGGAGAAAATGGCCTCAATCTGAAACTCTTTCACTTACTTTGGAAAAAAAAAGAATAGTTCAAGATATTTGTAAAAAAAAAAAACCTCAAACAAGTTTGTCCATCCTCACCTTAGCATAGAAATGTTGATGGGAAGGGACCTCGATAGGTAATCTAGTCCAATCCCCTGCACTGAAGAAGACAAAGTATTATCTAGACCATCCCTGATAGGTGTTTGTCTAGCCTGTTCTTAAAACCATCCAATGATAGATTCCACGGCTTCCCTAGGTATTTGTCTCAGTGCTTAATCTTTACAATTAGGAAGTTTTTCCTAATGTCTAACCTAAATCTGCCCAGATGCAATTTAAGTCTATTACTTCTTGTCCTGTTCTCAGTGGATAAGAAGAACAGTTTATCATCATCTTCTTTATGAGAACATTTTACATATGTGAAGACTTATGTCCCCCCTCAGTCTTCTTTCCTCCAGACTAAACAAACTCAATTTTTTCCATCTTTCCTTGTAGGTCATCTTTTCTAGAACTTTAATAACTTTTGTTGTTCACCTCTGAACTGTCTGCAATTCGTCCACATTTTTCCCAAAGTATGGTGCACAGAACTGGACACAGTACTCCAGTTGAGGCCTTATCAGAGCTGAGTAGAGTGGAAGAATTACTTCTCATGTCTTGCTTACAACGCTGCTGTTAATACATCCCAGAATGATTGCTTTTTTTAGCACCAATATTACATTGTTGACTCATATTTAGTTTCTGATGCACTATACCCCAGGATCCTTTTCTGCAGTGCTCCTTCTTAGGCAGTCATTTCCCATTTTTTATTGGTGCAAATGATTATTCTGTCTGAAGTGTAGTACTTGACATATGTCCTTATTGAATTACATCAAACTAATTTCACAATTTTTTTAAAGTAGAACAGAAACAGGAAGCCTGCCAAACAATCAGTGGGGCCACTGGATGATCGAGATGTTAAAGGAGCACTCAGGAAAGACAGGGTCATTGCAGAGAAAGTAAATGAATTCTTTGCATCAGTCTTCATTGCAGAGGATGTGAGGGAGATTCTCACATGTAAGCCATGCTTTTGAGGTGACTAATCTGAGGCACTATCCCAGATTGAGAAGTCAATAGAGGTGGTTTTGGAACAAACTGTTTAATTTAACAGCAATAAATCACAAGGACCAGATGGTATTCACCTAAGAGTTCTGAAAGAACTCAGATATGAAATTGCAGAACTACTAACTGTGGTATGTAACCTATCACTTAACTAAACCTCTGTATTAGATGATTGGCAGATAACTACTGTAATGCCAATTTTTAAAAAAGCCACCAGAGGCAATCCTGGCAGTTATAGGCTAGTAAACCTAACTTCAGCACCAGGCACATTGGTAAAAACTATAGTAAAGAGTCGACTTATGAGACACAGACGAACATGCTACATTGGGGAAGGGAACATGGGGAACATGCAACATGGCTTTAGAAAGGGAAATCGTGCCTCTCCAATCTGTTTGAATTTCCTGAGGGTGTCTGCAAACATATGGACAAGGGTGATCCAGTTGATATCATGTACTTGGACTTTCAGAAACCTTTCACAAGATCCCTCACCGAAGGTTCTTAAGCAAACTAAGCAGTCATGATATAAGAGGGAAGTTCTCTCATGGAATGGTACTGGTTAAAAGACAGGAAACAAAGGGTAGGAATAAATGGTTCGTTTTCACAGTGGAGAGAAGTAAATAGTGGATTTCCCCAAGAATCTGTACTGGGACCAGCTGTTCAACATATTCATAAATGAACTGCAAAAGGGGCAACAAGTTAGTTGGCAAAATTTGCAAATGATACAAAGTTACTCAACATATATAATTACAAAGTTAATTGTGACGAGTTACCAAGGGATCTCGCAAAACTGGGTGACCGGACAACAAAGTGGCAAATAAAATTCAATTTTGATAAATGCAAAGGCATGTATATTGGAAAACATAATCCCAACTATACACATAAAAAAGGATGGGGTCTAAATTAGCTGTTGCCACTTAAGAAGGAGATCTTGGAGTTATCGTGGATAGTTCTCTGAAAACATCTGTTCATTGTGCAATGGCAATCAAAGCTAATAGAATGTTAGAAACCATTAGGAAAGGGATAGATAAGACTACAGAAAATATCCATGCTATGCCCACACCTGGAATACTGCATATAGTTCTGGTCACCCCATCTAGAAAAGATATGTTAGAACTGGAAAAGGTACAGAGAAGGGCAACAAAAATTATTACGGGTATGGAACAACTTCCACATGACGAGAGATTCAAAAAAGATTGCGACTGTTCATCTTAGAAAAGAGATGACTAAGAGGGGATATGTTAGATGTGTATAAAATCATGAATGGTGTGGAGAAAATAACTAGAGAAATGTTATTTACCCCTTCACATAACACAAGAACCAGGGGTCACCCAATGAAATTACTAGAAATTACTAGGGTTAAAACAAACTTAAGGAAGGATTTCTCACAAGGCATAGTCAACCTGTGGAATTAATTGCTAAAGCCAAAAGACACCTGTCCTGTTGTGAAGGCCAAAAATATAAAACTTTGTTCAAAGAGAAGATTTGTTCATGGACAATCGATCTATTCATGGCTAATAGCCAAGATGGTTAGGGACAGAATCCCATGCTCTGAGTGTCCCATAACCTCTGACTGCCAGAAGCTGTGATTGGATGGATCACTGCCCTGTTCTGTTTATTCCCGCTGAAGCATCTGGTACTGGCCATTGTTGTAAAACAGAATAATGGGCTAGATTAAATATTGGCCTGACCAAGTATGGCTATTCTTATGTTCATCCTATTCATTTCAGACCATTTCTCCAGTTTGTCAAGAATTCTAATACTGTCCTCCAAAGCTCTTGCAATCTTTCCTAGCTTGGTATCATTTGCAAACTTAAATAAGTGTATTTTAATGCCTTTATCCAAATCATTTATGAAGATATTGAATAGAACTGGACCCAGGACAGATCCCTGTGGGACCCCACTTGATAAACCCTTCCAGGTTGACTGAGAACCATTGATAACTACTCTCCGAGTATGCTTTTCTAACCAGTTGTGCAGCCTCCTTATTGTAGGGTTCATCTAGGCTATATTTCCCTAGTTTGTTTATGAGACTGTCATGTGAGACAGTACCAAAAGCCTTACTAAAGTTTAAATCTGTCACATCTACTGCCTCTTGTCTATCCAGAAGGCTTGTTAAACTGTCAAAGAAGGGTTCTTGACAAATCCATTTTGATTGTTACTTGTCATCTATCTTCTGTGTGCTTACAAATTGATTGTTTGATTATTTGCCCCATTATATTTTCGGGTACCAAATTTAAGCTAACTGGTCTACAATTCCCTGGATTGTCTTTCTCCCCCCACCTTTTATTTTTTTTAAAATAGAGAAGTACTATACTTGCCCTTTTCCAGTCCTCTGGGATCTCGCATGTCCTCATAGACAATTGTTAATTATCAGAGCTCTCTCCAGGCAGTTCCTTAAGTATTCCGGGATGTATTTTGTCAGGCCTTGCTGACTTGAAAACATCTAACTTGTCTAAGTAATTCTTAACTTGTTCTTTTCCTATTTTAGCCTCAGATACTATGCCATTTACACTGATGTTCACTATGTTCGTTGTTTGATCACTACTAACATTTTTGGTGAAAACTGAAACAAAAAAGCATTTAACACTTCAGCCATTTCTGCATTTTCTGTTATAGTCTTTCCTTCCTCATTAAGTAATTAACCTAACCGCGTGTTTGGTCTTCCTCTGCCTCTAATGTATTTGTAAAATGTTTTCTTGTTACCCTTTATGTCCCTAACCCTATGAAATATAAATCTGTTCCTGATACTGTAATTATAAATCATGATTGAGTGTCCCACATCCCCATGGATCATCAGGCTGTTCCTTGAAACTATTAGAAGTCTCTCTCTGTCACACTTGTTCTTTAAGGAAAGCTGCTTAACACTATTGCTGCCAGAATGTGAGTTAATACTGGCAACAGCTTTCCACAGAATGTCTATTCAAATTAATGGAAAGTCATTGCAGAAACAGGTTTAATTGACTTATCCAGAAAACCGGATGGGACTTAAATCAAGTTTTAATTTAAATTTAATTCCCTCCCCACTCTCTTCTTGTCTGCATGTGGGTACCCCATGTTGCTGTCATGCTGCCCTGTCCATTTGATGTTAGCAGTAGTAATGAAAAGGAGAGATGAATTATCTGAAGGCATTGTCTGCCCCACCATGCAGATGCCCCCTCAGCAGTTGACTTAACTGGCTGAAGAACTGAATAGGAGGTTCCAATCAGAAGGAATCTATCCCCTTCTCTATCATGGACTCTCTGCTCAGCAGCTGTAACTATGCTGAGGGAAAGAGTCCTGAAGGTGTTCCTTATCCAGCACATTAGTCCACGGCCAAAGCATTGAATGAGGGCAGAGCTGTCCCCACCTCAGCAAATACATGTCAATCCTATTCTTCTCCTCAAGTGAGATGCAGGGGCAATAGAATTCAGCAGCCTGTGAAAAAAACTAGGTACTTTAATTATGCAGTCAACTTTAAACCCTTCTATTTTCCAGATCCCATGGATATCAGTAATATTCAAGATTAGATGAATCGCCCTAATGCTATCACCATAGATCATTTCCTGAGCTTACTGGCTGACAATCAAATCACTCTGCACTTTCAGACAGCTCAGGCAGAGCTAGGAATCAACAGGCCTAACCCTGTACATCAGCCAAAAGACCTATTAGTCATTGAGCTTCCATCAAACAAACAATCCCCTTCTTTGAACCATAGGACAAGGTGGGAAGGAACAGTCACTTAGGACTCCTCCTGTGACCTCCAAACCTAGCAGAGTTGCATGGAAAGATACCAATGACTCTCCTTTCTACCACTCTGTCCTCTGGCAGGCGAAGCAAAACTACTTCTTGGCATCCTCTGTGATGAAAGGAGATGTGAAGATCCCAAGTGGCTAGTAATTCCCAGCATGTCAGTTGGGATGGATAAGAGAAAATCCCTGATCCACAGGTGGATATATGGAATAAGTGTGCTAATAAATTTTGTAGTATTTTGGAATTCCCTCCACTGCTGATTACCATGAAACCTTTTTTTTAATCTTCATTATGTTTAGTTACTGTCTGAAGATCTAGGGACTGTCTCTCCGCTGCTTTACATAGTGTGGAATTATTTACAATTATGCAAAGAGGGCAGAAACCACTTCCATGCTAATATGATAGTGCTTTGCAAGTTACATGTTAAAAACAAAAACTGAATTAATATTTGCAGTGTTATTGTAATATTAGAGAGACGAGGTGAGTGAGGTAATATTCAATAAAAATATACATCTCAAAGTCCATGTTTCTCAAACAAATTTCTGTAAGTCATTGAAGATTTACAATATATACAAGACTTATGACAAAAGTGTAAGTATATGAGAATGCGTAGTGTCTGTTATATTTACATGTTCCTAAAAGGCTTTAAAAAAAATGAGTATATTGTATTAATTGATTATTAAGGAATTAGCAAACAATCATATACTTATGGGACAAAAGAGTGGCAAAAATAAGGTTGCATGTGCCATCTTAAATTTGTCAGTTCCTAACTCTGAAGAGCTCAACCATGCAGCTTTAATATTCCCATAACCCGTGTTGGGATATAGATATTCAAGCCTGTCTGTAAAGACCTATACTTAAAGAATTTAGGTATACGTTTATTATTTGGCTTGTTATAAAGGTATAAAAGAAAGAATCTGTGTAAGGGCCTTTTCTCAATGTGACAGTCTGAGGCCCTGTTTAGTCATACTGAAATAAGGCAATCTGGGGCTATTAGGAAGGAGATCCGATCTATCACCTCCAAAGAAAGGGAAAAGCCTAGAAGATGTAAAAGAAATTTAGTTTGATAGTTTTCTGTCTGGTAAGAACTCACTTATCAATAGACACAGCTGGGAAACCCTTATGTCTTTATAGATGTAGTTGTGAAATCCTCACTTCTGTATTGTTTTGTATGTTTATTTGCATGGTCTCTGTCTGGTTCTGTGATTGTTTCTGTCTGCTGTATAATTAATTTTGCAGGGTGTAAACTAGTTAAGGTGGTGGGATATAATTGGTTAGCTAATCATGTTACAATATGTTAGGATTGGGTAGGTAAATTTTAGTAGAATGATTGGTTAAGGTATAGCTAAGAATATTACTATATAAATTACAGGCAAACAGGAAGTAAATTGGGATTTGAAAATAAGCTTACTGGAAGTTCACCCCAATAAACATCAAATTATTTGCACCTTCGGACTTTGGGTATTGTTGCTCTCTGTTCATGCGAGGACCAGGGAAGTGGGAGAGTGAAGGGATAAGCTCCCTAACAACTTGCAGTTTTAAATGGCTTCATTTTTCTATTAAAATATAATAACTTGGAAATACTTGGCTAGATACCATGAGAGTGCAGAACTATGTTTGGGTGAATATCACAAAAATATATATTCATAACTTCTTGAATTCATGAATACATTTAATTTAGCTGTTTGTGCTCTTCTTGTATTTGCTTTCTGTGAACATTCAAGTTTTATTTGCACTAATGCTCAGGGACAGCAAATTTTAAGTTTGTACCCTTGAGTATTTGCCGTGGAAGGTAATATATTTTATTGCAGAGGGGACACTACTTCACTTGACACAAGAGGGAGTAAAAGTTCCCATAGCTCCTTCCAGAGCCCTGGTCCAGAGACAATTAATGAGATAGAAAAGGATCTGACTGCAAACCTTTACAGTCAGGACCGTGCACAAACCTGCTTTACTTTCAGTGAATACAAACAAAGAAAATTAAATTTAAATGTTGCACTTAGCCAACAAAGCTTCCTGTTTTTTTAGTTATTTTTTAAGGGGATGATGCCTTGGACAAAGCCCACTTTTGACCAGATTAAGACATTATAACTGTTCTAATTCCCTTCCAAAGTCTTCAGCTCCTAGAAATAGCCATTTTGTTCAAATACTTTAAGAATCAAAAGACTGCTTGTAACTTAGAGACAGAATTTGTGACTGGCATAAGTAAGTATTGAATCAAATGGTCTTTGACAGCAATAGAATCCAAACACCAAGCCAGCTAGTAATTGCTGAACCAGACTTGACACCTTTAACTTGATTCAATTTTATTCACAGAAAGGACTATGTATTTTGTGCCCATAGAAAAATAAAAAGGATTTAAACACATCTGAAATGGCACATGAACCTGAACTTTCCTGTGAAATTCAAGTGTGGACTCACTAAATGATAAGACATTACTGTGTATTTGAAGCATAAAAAAACCCTACATGCTTTAATTGTATAAATGTTATGGGTTGGTAATGAAATCACAACATTAGTCTCTATCTCTCACTTTTTAAAATTCACCCCATCCCTGCACCAGCTTTTCTGACTTTTGTAGTCTAACATTTTGGAATGCAGAGTATATTTTGTATTTTGAATGATAGAAATGTCTGTTTCGATTATCATTTATGCTATTTTAGGCATTTGTTAAGCATTCACCACTACAGTATCTAGTCCACAATCAGTATAGGATTGCTTAGTGCACTGACATGTAAGCTACAGTTTCTGCACAGTTCATTTCAAGTTACTGGCTGAGTTCATTACTTTTGCAGAGTTGGACAAATATTGTCACCTTTTTAAAATGAAAACTAGCTTTTAAAATTAAAATTTTCTGTGAACATTTCTAACCAGAAACCCATATTGCTTTTTTTTTTTTTTTTTAAAAGATCAGTTTCGGGTTTTGGTTGAAGATATGGAATTCCCACGAAAAATAATGGGTTTTTTTGTCTTACCAGTTCTACTCTTTTGTGCTTTACTTTCAAGTCAGTTGATGAATAAAATACATTTCCAGTTAGGTTTGATGAAGCTGCTACCCTTTGTAATATTTTAGTTTAATACATAGGAAGTGGTCACGTTTGTTAGAGAAGTTTTGTTAAAACATTTATTAGCTATTATTCTCAATAAGGCTGATCCTGCAAGGTGCTATCTAGTCCCCAAACACCTGCTGACTTAAATGGGAGCTGGACGCACCTATGACTTCATAAGAAGGGTTCAGTCTTGCAAAGTGCTAACCAAGATGCTTAAATATTTTTTCACTTAAACGTGGGAACGGCACATCCATGGATATGATAGAAAAAAAGCATACTGTACACCAGGGATCGGCAACCTTTGGCATGCGGCCCCGCCAGGGTAAGCAACCTGGCGGGCCAGGCTGGTCTGTTTACCTGCCACATCCTCAGGTTCATCCGATCGCAGCTCCCCTGGCCTCGGTTCGCCACTCCAGGCCATTGGGGGCTGCGGGAAGCAGCAGCCAGCACATCCCTCGACCCGCGCCGCTTCCCGCAGCCCCCATTGGCCTGGGACAGTGAGCTGCAGCCAGTGGGAGCCCCAATCAGCTGAACCTGCAGATGTGGCAGGTAAATAAACTGGCCCAGCCCACCAGGGGGCTTACCCTGGTGGGCCGTGTGCCAAAGGTTGTCGATCCCTGCTGTACACTATAATAGAATGCTGGCATTCCTACTCCACTATGTAAACTCCCAGTGCCCAAAGAGGACTTTTTAACTTGATTGACTCATTACTCTGTAACTCCTAAGCACCAGTTCCTTGTACCCACCATGGTCCGTGGTTTTAAAGAAATCATATACAGAGCTACACAGGAAATGTTTGACCAGAAATTCCATCTTGGACCTGAGAAACCTTTCCCAAAGCAAAGTTTTGTAGAAGCAGATATGTTTCTATGAAAAGTTTTGGTTTCAGCTCTAATTATATAACCCTAGCTAATTACGTATCTCAATACGTAATACCTGGCAAGAAGTAGATAAGGATTATTACCTTCAAAAGTCTATGTCAGTGCTGAGATTAGTAAACAGGAGTCCTTTGCTCTTAGTTCCAAACTGCCTAGACCTGACTATCTCATGCTGTTTGGCTTCCCCTCCATGGCCTGAGTCTGCTACTTGATTGGCTCTATAGAAAAGTCAGCTCAGCTGGATAGGCGGGAGCTTGTGTTAAACCTAGCAAAACTGTCTTCACCTTAACTGGATAGAGGGCATAGAGGGCACCCCTGAAATCTGTTCCAAAATTCAATGGAACCATGGCACACACTGTACCAAGTCCTAAAGGTCAGCCCTGGATGGATGATATGGAGATTGTGACCCACGAATAATCCATGGAATGTGTCACCATGACAATGATTCACATTTTAATTGGGGGGGGGGCGCGAGAGTGAGCTACAGCAGAGTCTGAGGTCCAAAATGTGATAATTTCTCACACACATATAGTGTAGAGGTCATTGCAGAAGCCATTGGAGAGTAAAGATAGTTACACAATAATCAGGAACTCACAGAAAGTGAGAATATCTGGTGGAAAAAATAAAAACAGATCACGAATTTATGAAGCTAGACTGATCAAGAGGGGGCTAGGGTGTATGAAATATATCATAAGAAAGGCAGTACAGAGTGATCAATAGAAAAACAGGAGAAAAATCAGAGATCATTGATTAATCTAGAGTGACCGTGAAAAATAGTTAAGCACATTTGGTCAAGAGGAAGATGGAAGAAAAGGAGGGATGGCATAGATTGATCAAAAATACAAGTCCAAATAAAAATGTTAGGAGTAATTTTTTTGAAACCCACCTAAGTGACTTAGGAGCCTAAATCTCCTTTTCAAAAGTGATTTAGTGACTCTCCGTATACGTCTAAGACACTTTTGAAAATGGGATTTTATGCAGCTTTGAGTATTTGATCCTAGATCTGAACACAGTCAAACTCTGTGAAAGTTTGGCCCATCTCCAGTTAAGATGAAGACAGGAGAAAGTCAGGGAGCATGGAGCAATCATGACTCACAATCTGAAAAGTTATCTCACAGAAATGTGGGCTTTTTGTGCAAAGGTTCACAAAATTGATTATTTGTGCTGGCACAATATCAAGTGTCTCATAATGACTCATTCAAATTTTGTGAGCCCTTAAGTAGGACTTTTAAGTATGGTAATTAATTTTTCTCTATTAACTTTAATTATATGTAGAAACTCAGTAAATAAAGTAATATAGTAAGCATACTTATTTACTAAGTGGATTTTCCCATTATCCCAACAATCAGAGTGACACCATAAGCAGGCAAGAGGTCAGTGACTGTTGGAAAGCAAACTAAAAAAAACACCCATGTAAGATTATATTGGCTTAATATGTATTTTCAATTGCAGATTAAGAACTACACTACCGTAAAATGGTATGGTACAAAAACAGCAGGTGAAAATTACTGAACAGGCTATTTGTTTTGGCTTTGCTTTAATTTTACATATAAAGATGCAGCACACATCAGTATAAAGAAAGGTAGTGTGCTTGCAAATACTACCACCAAAAGCAGCTAAGATCTGTGATGGAAAATTAAACTAGCGTTTTACATTTCTGAAGGAGCTATAAAAGTATTACTTGCTGGAGAATACTTGCTCCATTCTTCTACAATAACGGGTTGTTGCCCAGTTCATAGATTCTAAGGCCTGAGAGGGCCATCTATTCTGATCTCCAATATAACACAAGCTATAGACCTTTGAAACTAAAGCATATCATAATTTAAACATTGCTGGTGATGGAAAATCCACCACAAACCATAGTAAGTTGTTCCAACGGTTAATTACGTTCACTGTTAAAAATGTGCACTTTATTTCTAGTTTGAATTTGTCTAGCTTCAACTTCAAGCTATTGGATCTGGTTATATCTTTTACCTGCTAGACTGAAGAGGCCATTATTAAATTTTTGTTCTTCCTATATGAACTTCTAAACTGTAATCTAGTCATCCCTTAACCTCTACTTCATTAAGCTAACGCGACTGAGCTCCTTGAGCCTATCACTATATGTCATGTTTTCCAAACCTTTCATCATTTTTATTGCTCTTCTCTGTAACATCTCCAGTTTATCAACATCCTTCTTGAATTGTGGACACCAGAACTGCACACAGTATTATAGCAGTGGTCACATAATCTCAAATACAGAAGTAATACAACCTCTCTGATCCTACTCAATATTCCTCTGTTTATCCATCCAAGGATCACATTAGCCCTTTTGGCCAAAGCGTCACACTAGGACCTCATATTCAGCTGAATATCTACCATGATCTCCAAGTACTTTCAGAGTCACTGCTTCCCAGGATAGAGTCCCCCATCCAGTAAGCGTGACCAACATTTTTCAGTTCCTAGATCTCTTACTTTACATGTGGCCCTATTAAAAATGCCATGCTTATCAAGAGATCCAGATCGCTGTTTCAGGGACCTAGTCTCTTCATTATTTATCAGTTCCTCAATGTGTCTCATTTGCAAACTTTATCACTGAAGACTCTGTAATTTCTTCCAGTTCATTTATAAAAATGTTATTCATTATAGGACCATCCCTATGGTATGCCACTAGAAACACACACCTGCTCTATCAGTGATGATTCCCATTTACAATTACATTGAGACTTGTCAGTGAGCCAGTTTTTTTAATCTGTTTTTTGTGCAATGTTAAGTTTTGTATCATTCTAATTATGTTTTAATCAAAATGTTGCACTGTACCAAGCCAAATGACTTATACAAGTTTACATATAATTACATTCACACCAATACCTTTTTCAAACTTCTAATCACATAAAAATGAAGTTATTTTGAGGATCTATTTTCCATAAACACTGTTGATTGACATTAATTAAATTACCCACTTTTAATTCTTTATTAATTGAGTCCCATATCAGCCATTCCTTTATTTTGCCTGGTATCAGCATCAAGCTGACAAACCTATAAACTACCTGAGTCATCCCATTTACTCTTTAAATATTGACACAACATTAGCTTTCTTCTAATCTTCCCAAGTGTTCCAAGAATTAATGAAAAATCATAGTTACCAGTCCAGAAAGCTCATTGGCCAGCTCTTTTAAAACTCTTGGATGCAGGTTATCTACACCTGCTGATTAAAAGTGTCTAACTTTAGTAGACATTTGTTTAACATCCTCCTAAGTTACTATAGAAAAGGAAAGTGTTTCATCATAATCTAATATGACTGCATCATATTTTATTATATATAGGACTGAAACAATTTACAGTGCACATTTAAATTAATTACATTAAAATCCCCACAAATGTGATAACATCAACGGGGTGCTGGGGAGGAGGTGTAATGCAGATGTAGCACCTCAAGAATAGTATCAGAGGGGTAGCCGTGTTAGTCTGGATCTGTAAAAGCAGCAAAGAATCCTGTGGCACCTTATAGACTAACAGACGTTTTGCAGCATGAACTTTCGTATTCACCCACAAAAGCTCATGCTGCAAAACATCTGTTAGTCTATAAGGTGCCACAGGATTCTTTGCTGCTTTTACACCTCAAGAATGACACTATTCAGAACATCTTTGCCTCCTTTACTAGGGATTCTACCTTGATATCTGTATACATTTAGCATTCAGTTTTGCACAGGTCTAAATGACTAAACAAGACACAATATAACTATGAATCCAGCCTAAGAGATCAATTTTACATGAGATTTCACTTCAAAGTTTCAAATTCTCCCAATGTCTGTCAATGCTAAGCACATTGCTAAACTCCTGCATGGTACATTACCTTTGATAAACTAAATGTCCTACGTCAGTTTATTTTTGGATAACCTGTGTACACGAAACTCAGCCTATTCTGCTGTTGTCTGAAATAGAGTCTCATGAATCATAAGTGTTATTTCTATTCTCTTGCACTGGAATCTTGGAAACAAAGGTTTTATAATGGAAGCCACTGTCACGTAACCCCTTTGGAAGTACCAACTCCTGAAACAAGCTGGCACAGTCCCATTGCCGAGTTAACAGTAGTAAAAGCAATAGCCCTGCTGAGATAGTGAAGTGTTAATTGGCAAATTAACACAGTACTGCACTGAAGCATTGATAATAAATTGCTATATTGAATGTGCATTTTCATTGGTTCATAAGTAAATTGAGTGGAAGATACTTAGAAGGTCCCTGTCAGCTCTATTGTGAGAGGGTGGTGTCTGATTTTTTTCTGATGCATATACAGCAATCTCCTGGCTCTCTGAAGTGATTAGTTCTTTCAAGAATATTATTTAGTTAAGGACTGAAGTTTAAGCCAGGGAGGGTTCTCTACAGCCTCAGCCAGATTTGCAGTCTATCAGATAGTTAGAAAGGTCAGAGTTGGGTAAAACAAACCAATGAAGAGAATGTACTGAATGCTGCTATAAGCACAATGCTATTTACATCCCAACATAGGTATAAAATTGTGATTAAAAAAGTAGACTGACAATGAAAATTATTTTCTAAGAAGTCAATAAACCGATTGCTGTGCCCCACACTGATTTGCAATCAGATGAACCGATTCTCCTCTCACTTAAATCAATGAAATCAGGATCAATGCCAACAAAGTCAACAGAGTTACATGCATATAAAACAAGTGTGAGAGGAAGTGCTTTCAGTGATGACAAGTGGATAGATTGCTAGATAAGATATGTGAAGAAGTTTATACTGATAAGGAGAACATAAAAAAATAGCAAAAGATTTTTCCCCACACACACACACTTTTTGTTAGGGAGGGTTGACCTGTTTAGAGTATATCAGGCCTCAGTTCCCATGAAAAGGGTAAGCAATTTGTTACTTTTGAAATCATGACAGCAAAATCAAAATATTGCTGTACTTGAGGAAGTGTGATATATGAATGTTGAAAGCACTTCAGTCTGCCCATCAGATAACACTGGCCACCAACACTGTGTCCACATTAGTCTTTTCTTTTCTAGTTTCCCCACTGTTGCTGTCAACAATAGTAGCAAGGTGGTAGCTATAGTGTAAGCCTGCTGCCATTGTTTTAACCAACATGTCATCTAACCTTGCTCAGAGGACAGTATTTAAACCATTGATGGCTCCAGGGGATCCTATATCACCACTCTACTACCAAACCATCCTGCTCCATCCCTTGTCTACTGTGACCCTGCCCAAGTGACAGGCCCATGGTCACACAGGAAGTCTCTGGTTTGCCAGAAATGAACTCGGATCTCCTGACTCCCATACCTGTGTTATGATCACAATTCTCTAGGTTAATAGAGAAAATGAAATCTACATGAGCATTTTCAATTTTTTTTAAAAGTAAGAAAACCAAGAAAAATCTCTCATACCGTTTTACCCATTGTCACATATTAACTAGTATGTAAAAAGCAACGGGACTCACAGTACACGCTTTTGTGCTGTGCTTCATAAGGTACCTGGTATTGTTTTTCATTTTCTTTAATAAACAACTTTTTAATTAGGACAGGCACCTCTTAAATATGACTTCTACACCTCTGATTGAGGTAGACCATTAAATTATTGTGGAAAACAACTCAGCTGTAGCTTTTCTGCCATAAAGTTGGAGATAGTTGTAGGCAATGCAGTGAGGCAACTGTTAGTTAGGAACACATGCTTAGGAATGTGGAAAACATAATTGAAAATAACGTTTTTATACTCTCCTGCTCCCCAAGGTATAGTGTGTTAACAAAAAATATACAGTATTCAGCAATCATGTTGGCCAGTGGGGTCACTATCTGTACACTTAATTCACTTTGATTCTGGCATATGCTGTACTTCAGGGATACGTGATGATCAGTAATTCTAGTTTCAGGCCACAAAAGTGAACCTATATTATTCATGTTTGCAGCAATTTTATAGCAAGTCTTGTGACATTGTGTTTTTCTGGAAGCCACATCTCCCGAGGCCAAGTAACTAATAATCTTAGCTGTCTCTTAAAAAAATAAAAAATAAAGCAAGTTTCTAAAAGACATGGTTGCAGAGAAAAGCATGAAAGAATGAACCCAAGTGCACCCTAAAGGCTCAAAAAGAAGACAAATAAAAGGAAAAAAAATAAAGCTCATTTAAAAAAATAATCTAATTTTGAAGCCTGTCATGTTTTGAACTCTTGGGGTTGTTTGGCAATATTGGCTCCTAGCTCTGTTTTTCAGAGCCTCTGTACATGTCAATAATCTCAGAACTATAGAAAGATCTTCCAATTAGACCCTGGATATTTCCATTTGGCAGAATGGATTATATGCAGACCAATGGCAGCAATGATGGGAGTGCTATAGGCAATTTTCCAGATAGCCACTTGCATTTTAAGCATATTGTAATATAACACTACAGAGAGCAAGCCTATGTGAACCATGCTTAAAATACTAGCAGCTGAAAACACTTTGGGTAACATTTCCAAAAGTGCCTGAAGTGATAGGAGCCTAAACACATGTCTACACTTAAAATGCTATAGTGCTTTAATGAAGAAACTCTATCCTAATAGAGGCATAGTCAATCCACCTCCCTGAGAGGTGGTAGCTATATCGGCAGGAGAAGCTCTCCTGGCGATATAGTTTAGGCCGGTATAAGTACATTGCTCAGGAGTGTGGATTTTTCACACTCCTGAGTGATGTGATTATACTAATAGAAGTGTGTAATGTAGACCATACTAAAGTCCCATTTTGTGATTTGGGCCCTAATAAACCTATGTCTTATTGAAAATCAATGGAACTTAGGCTTCTAAGGCAGGGGTGGGCAAACTTTTTGGCCCAGGGTGGGGAAATTGCATGCAATGCCATGAATGTAGGGGCTGGGGCAGGGGGTTGGGGTGCAGGAGAGAGTGCAGGGTGTGGGAGGGGATGCGGTGTGCAGGAAGGGGCTCAGGGCAAGGGGCTGGGGCAGAGTTGGGGTGCAGGGTATATGAAGGGGCTCAGTGAAGGGGGTAGGGGTGCAGGAGGGGGTGCGGAGTGCAGGAGGGGGCTCAGGGCAGGGGTGCAGGGAGGAGTGTGGGAGGGGGCACAGGGCAGGGGGTTGAGGTGCAGGAGGCCTGCAGGGTGTGGCAGAGAGCCCAGGGCATCAGGTTGGGGTGAGAGGTGCAGGAGGGATTTGGGGTGCGGGCTCTGGCCCAGTGCCGCTTACCCAGAGAGGCTCCAGGGTGGCAGCAGCATGCACCAGGGTCAGGGCAGGCTCCCTGCCTGCCTGCCCTAGCTACACACCATTCTCACAAGTGGCTGGCACCACATCCCTGCAGCCCTTAGGGAAGTGGGGAGCAGAGGGCTCCACGCGCAGCCCTCGCCTGTGGTTACCTCCCCCAAAGCTCCCATTGGCTGCGGTTCCCCATTACTAGCCAATGGGAGCTGCGGGTGGGGGGGGTGTACTCACAGGCGAGGGCAGCGTGCGGAGCCCTCTGCCCCCCTTTCACAGGGGCCGCAGGGACAAGGTGCTAGCCACTTCTGGGAGTGGCACGGAGCCTGAGGCGCCACAGGGGTGGCAATCCCGTGGGCTGGATCCAAAGCCCTGACGGGCTGGATCCAGCCCACAAACCGTAGGTTGCCTACCCCTGTTCTAAGGGCTTAAGTCACTTTTGAAAATGGAAATTATGGTCCTAATTCGCTTACGTGTTTTTGAAATTTTACTTCTTGTCTATACTAGAGCTCTCAATGTTGCTATCACTAGTGGATCTTAACTAGATTTTGCAACAGCAAAATTTCATGGCAAAAAACTTCTAGGATCAACAAGGCTTCTGAGATAACAAGATTACATTTCACATGGTCCAAAACAGCTTCCATAGCATAATTTTGTAATATTTTTATTATGGAGATCTGGAGCTCCTCTCTTAAATTTGGATAATAATTTTGACTTGGAATCTCATTCTGATGACCAGTTTGGTAGAGCAGTTTTATTTAATTAATGCTCTTCAACGCGCCTTCTGGAAATTGTGCTGATAGTTAATCTCCCAGACAAGGGAACTGAAGAAGCAATTCTCAAAGGAGAAAGACATGCTATTGATTGGTAACTGTTCTTCAACTGGATTACCTCTGCACATCTTTACTTCCCACTAGAGTGACCAGATGTCCCAATTTTATAGCGACAGTCCCAATTTTTGGGTCTTTTTCTTATATAGGCTCTTATTACCCCCCCACTCCCTGTCCCGATTTTTCACATTTGCTGTCTGGTCACCCTACTTCCCACCCTCCTTTCCCATTACTTTGGAATCCTATTTCAAATCTTTGAATTAGCAAACAAGAACTGATGAAGGATGGGGGCACAGTTCTTTAATACTTGGTCAAATTTTCATGAAAGGGTACTCATGACAGACCAAAAGTCACTGTTTTTCTAAAGTTTCTGATGCACCAGTTTTCTGCTCCTGGGCATCCAGTGGGCAGGTCTTTATCACTCACTGCATACATTCCTTACACTGATTAGTGAATAACTCTCAAATACTTAGAATATGCTCTTGGTAGTATTTTAAATACTGTATACATTCTGTCTTAAAATCCTAGATTAAACTAGTTTACTGCTGAATAAAATTGAACCAAATTCTCTAACAGATTAAAATTAAACCAGTGTTTGGATAACAAGTAGTTCCCAGGAAGGAAGGAACACGTTTCTTTGTGATCTTTCCTTTTGATAGCTTCTAGGGAAATTTTACCTAGAAGCAATGTCCATATAAAAGTTTACACACCAACACATGTAAAGAAAGCAATAGTTTTTAAATACAGTGCTTCAGATACATAACCCAAAAGCAGAATTACCTTTAAATCATCATTTTGGGCCATTCTCATTTCTTCATCTTAAAAATGTCTTCTTATTTAAAACACAAGATAATACTATTGCTTGAGAAAACAGGTTATAGTCTCAATTAAATCAAGCAATTTATATTTACAGAAATCTTTCTTCTGCCTCCAAGCACTGGAGTTTGTGAAATAAAATTTATACTTTTTCTTTTAATTGCTCAGTCATTTTAACAGAGAAACAAAGAATGCATCCCATACTAACAGATTGGGGGGGCTTCTATCTTGAGATACAGTGATTCTGACAAAGTTGTGGGGATTGTGGTTGAAATCAGCTAAACATGAGTTCCCAGTATGAAGCTGTGGGCAAAAAAGCTAATGCAATCCTGGGATGTATAAACAGGAGAAACTTCAGTAGGAATAGAGAGGTTATTTTTCCTTTGGCACTGGTGTGATTGCTGCTAGAATACTGTGTCTAGTTCTGGTGCTCACAATTCAGGAATGATATTGAAAAATTGGAGAAGGTTCAGAGAAGAGCCACAAGAATCACCAAAAGATTAGAACACATTCCTGATAGAGATAGACTCAAGGAGTTCAATCTACTTAGCTTAATAAAGAGACGATTAAAGGGTGACTTGGTTACATTCTGTAAGTGTCTACATGGGGAACAAATATTTAATGATGGGCTCTTCAGTCTAGCAGAGACAGGTATAAACGATCCGATGGCTCAAAGTTGAACCCAGACAAATACAGATTAGAAATATGGCATAGATTTCTAAGAGTAATTAACTTCTTAGAACAAATCACTAAGGGATGTGGTGGATTCTCCATCAATAACCATTTTAAAATCAAGATTGGATGTTTTTTCTAAAAGATACGATCTGGGAATATTTGGGGGAAGTTCAATGGCCTGTGTTATACAGGAAGTCAAATTAGAGGATCACAATGGTTGCTTTTCTGTGGTAACCTGCTTTCATTTATCTGGTTGTCCAAATTGGGTGTCGGGAAGCTTACGGTCGCCCTGCTTTCCTGAATCCTTAGTTATACTTTTCCATGAAAAACTCAGTGTAGTTCTCATTTAAAAGCAATAAAGATTCATTGTTCAGTAAATTTCAAGGCCTTTTGGGGACTGATTTTATATAAATCCATGTCCAACTACAGATGCAAGTTGTAATAAAAGTTAATGACTTTGGCTTTTTGAAAAAGGTTTCATATTACATATGCACACACATTTTATATCTATTTTACACATACACTGGTGTGTCCTAATACATAAACTTATGCTTCCCAAATTCAGATAAAAAAATATAAGTTTATAGAACTAGAAAAATATAAATCCTATTAAGATCTAAAATTCACCTGAAGTAATTGACAGAAGTGACAGGTTTCACCAAGGTGAAAATTAAGGGCCTGATTCTGCCATTTTTATTCATGTTGAATAATCCCCTACATGGAGTGTGAAGTTTACCCTTATGCCTGTATAAAGCCATTCAAGTTCAAGGATTTAAATGGCACATTGGTCTTGCACTGGGCCTGTACATAAAGGAGAATTTAAATCTTCAAAATAGGGTTTAAGATCTTTCTATGTTTGTTTATAGTTCCAATTTTTGGGGGTGGGGAGGGAGAACCCTCCCCCCATCAACGTCAGAGTCAAACTAAGGCTATCTCTAGAAAACCCAGCAGTTTGAATAAAGTATTACTGTTCTACTATGAAGGGCTGATCTTGCAAAGCACTTAAGCATGTGCACAACTTTGCTAATGTGAATCATATGAGCAACAATACATGAGATGCAGTGCTTTGCTAGATGGGGGCCTTACCAAGGAAAAATGTCAGCCATATTGCTGAATTTTGATTCATTGTGGCGGGTAGTACAGAATCTAACACAATCAATATTATACATAAAGAAAACAAATGGAAAGTTACAGTGAAGCCAATAGGCTTTCTCTAAGAAAAGGTTTTGTTAGGAAAATTTTCAGTGGCATTTTTCCAAGTTGAAAAATACAATTCATTTTGACAAAAAGGGTTTGGTGGAAATGTATAATTTATTAACAAACTAACAAAAAATGTTTCTCTTCCTCCCGCCTCAGAAGTCCATCCTGGATGTAACACAGTTGAAACCAAAATATACATCTTGGAGAGGGGATGGAGTTTGAAGACACCACCACCGCTCTCCAGAGTAGCCAGTAGCCTGATGGCTAGGACAGTCAACTGATATGTGAGCCCCTACCTGATTCAGACCAAGGATTTGGACCTAGGACTCTCATATACCTAGTAAGTACCTGAACCATCAGACTACTAGCTCTGCTGAGGTGAATCTCTTCTTTCCTGAAAAAAGTTCAAAAGGTCTAATTTTTATTCTGCATAGGAATTAAATAAATTTTGAAACTGCAACATTTTTCACAAATGAAATTGTTGTTTCCCAGCCATCCCCAGTTAGCACAGGATAATATGCAGAGACTCTCTCTCTCAAACCAGAAAATTAAACTTCTTAAATTGTTGCATCTGTGAAGGTTAAAAAAGTTTAAAAAAACACTTTGCCTTTTGTTCTTTTAAATCAATTTGCAAGAAAAACTTCAATTAAAAACAAAATTGATAGTAAATTTCTTTTCTTTCACCAGAAAAAGAGATTAATAACAGTCTTCAGTTTCTATTGGAACTAAAAGCATTGGACCACAACATAATTTTCTAGGCTGTCTGCCTAGCTACAGGTAGCTAATAACTGTGTCAGAAAGTGAAACGAATGGGCAGTTGCTACTGACTCATTCACATGCATACCGCACACCAGTAAATTCCAGCACAGTCTGTTTCACCCAGTGTCCTACTTCAACTCCATTATAACTGACATGGCAGTGTTAAGCAAGGCACTTCCAGCTTTTAGAAGCACATTATTAGCTAGTAATCAATTTTTACCATACAGAAGAAAACAAAAAGGTTTTCTTTACACTAGTAAAGTATTAATCAAAGCTTCGCTTATTAGGACAGCTGGGAAAGTAAGAAAACAAGTTTCACTTTACTATAATTCTTACACAAAACTAGCCTTCCTATCTTGTTACATACTTAAATGCTCCATAATTTGGAAATTTGCAACTAAGTGTTTGAAATTATCTTACTAACTAACAGTAGACACAATAGAATATATGGAATTAAGTCTTGCTTCCCTTTTTGTTATTGTACAGGCCTTAAACTGCTAGCGTTAAAAATACTGTAAACCAAGCATCTATGCCCAAATACAGTTCAACTTTTAACTTTTCAAAACACAAAAAGTACTTACAATACATTCTCCTTGTATTTATTTATTTTCATGATTTATAACAGCATTAACTGTCCCAATCGTATCCTTTTCAGATAAGGACTAGACAGGAAACACCCTTTCCACTAATCATAATTGATAGTTTAAATCCTCATTTAAAGGTGATGATACTAAATTTAAGAAACTTTAGGTCAAATTCTTCTCCCACATGCACCTTTCATAAACTCAGTATGCTTCAGCAAGTGAGCTAGTGTCTTCACAGAGAGCTGTGTCTTGTCATCAGACAAGCAAGCTTGCAATTGAACCACAAACTGTAGAGACAGGCCTGGGACTGCCTTCATATAATCGAGCAAACAAGAAATGATAAACCAGTAAGTTACAAGAATTTTGTGTTGTGACATTAGCCTGTAAGACAGTAATAGACAGAGAATAGCAAGATAGTGAGCTGACTGAGGCCAATGATTTACTAGCTCAGCTAGTTTGAGATGCTGAGCAGGGATTAAAAGTAAAGGGCTGGTAAAATGAGGACATATCAAGTGGGAGAACCTGAAGTGTGATCAGCAGATGTTGTTGCCTAGCTGGGGAGTTTGTGGCTTCATGCTCTCCCAATAGTAGGTAAAGTAGCACCAGCACATACACATTTTACACAGATGTAAGTTTTCCTCTTGAAAAGAAGACATCTCTGCAAGTTCCCCCTCTCTTCTATGGTATGAAGAACCCACTTCAGTTCCCCCTACCCTCCAGGGGCACAGGAAACTACCCCTAACCAGAAACCAGGAAAACTGAATAGAACTGAGTGTTCTGTCCTCCTTCCTGTTTATTCATAGTGGGATGTGCAGATGGGGAAGAAATAAAAAAAATACATAAAAATCAAAGAACGAGGGATATTTCTTCTACACAGCTCCACATAGACACATTGCACTTCCATCTCTGCTGATTGTCTAATTAGGGGTCTGCTTTGGGATATCTACTCCTTTCAGACAATATTTATTCTCTTGTCTCCAACCATCCTCACTGTGACATTTCCCATTACTCATGGTGATGCAATATTCATTCACAAAGTAACACACATAATGAGAAACCACCAGGAGATTTGTTGAGCTTCTCCTCCTATTTTGAACCAATTTAATCACTGGTCAGTTCTTTTTATTCTTCTGACATGGGTATGGTGTCATACCAATTTGACTGTATGGTCCCTTTCCATTCATATTTTTTACATTATTAATGGAATCTTTAGGTCTGGCCTACTCCCCATCCTCTATGACCTAGTCTTTTACTTTTAATATAATAGCTATGTATCCTTTTTGTCAATCCACCATTTCACAGAATCATCAAAAATTAGAGATGGAAGAGACCTCAGGAGGTCATCTAGTCCAACCCCCTGCTCAAAGCAGGACCAACACCAACTAAATCATCCCAGCCAGGACTTTGTCAAGTCGGGCCTTAAAAACCTCTAAGGATGGAGATTTCACCTCCCTAGGTAACCCATTCCAGTGTTTCACTACCCTCCTAGTGAAATAATTTTTCCTGATATCCAACCTAGACCTCCCCTCTGCAACTTGAGGCCATTACTCCTTGTTCTGTCATCTGGCACCACTGAGAACAGCCAAGCTCCATCCTCTTTGGAACCCACCTTCAGGTAGTTGAAGGCTCCTATCAAATCCCCGCTCACTCTTCTCTGCTGCAAACTAAATAAGTCCAGTTCCCTCAGCTTCTCCTCATAAGTCATGTGCTCCAGCCCCCTAATCATTTTGGTGCCCTCTGCTGGACTCTCTCCAATTTGTCCACATCCTCTCTGTGGGGGGGGGGCGCAAAACTGGATGCAATACTCCAGCTGTGGCCTCACCAGTGCCAAATAGAGTGGGGAAATCACGTCCCTCAATCTGCTGACAATGCTCCAACTAATGCAGCCCAATATGCCATTCTTGGCAACAAGGGCACACTGTTGATTCATATACAGCTTCTCATCCACTGTAACCCCCAGGTCCTTTTCTGCAGAACTGCCACTTAGTCAGTTGGTCCCCAATCTGTAGCTGTGCATGGGATTCTTCCGTCCTAAGTGCCTGACTCTGCATTTGTCCTTGTTGAACCTCGTCAGGTTTCTTGTAGACCAATCCTCCAATTTGTCTAGGTCACTCTGGACCCTATCCCTATCCCCCAGCGTATCTACTTCTCGCCCCAGCTTAGCGTCATCATGAACTTGCTGAGGGTGCAATCCATTCCATCGTCCAGATCATTAATGAAGATGTTGAACAAAAACAACCTCAGGACAGATCCCTGGCTACTTGATACTGGCTGCCAACTAGACACTGAGCCATTGATCACTACCTGTTGAGCCTGACGATCTAGCCAGCTTTCTATCCACCTTATAATCCAATCCATACTTCTTAACTTGCTGGCAAGAATACTGGAGACCGTATCAAAAGCTTTGCTAAAGTCAAGATATATCACGTCCCCCACTTTCCCCATTAAGACAGAGCCAGTTATCTCATCATAGAAGGCAATCAGGTTGGTCAGGCATGACTTGCCCTTGGTGAATCCATGTTGACTGTTCTTGATCACCTTCCTCTCCTTCAAAATAGATTCCTTGAAGACCTGCTCCCTGATTTTTCCAGGGATTGAGGTGAGGCTGACCAGTCTGTAGTTCCTTGGATTCTCCTTCTTCCCTTTTTTTAATGATGGACACTATATTTGCCTTTTTCCAATTGTCTGGGACCTCCTCCAATCGCCATGATTTTCAAAGATAATGGCCAATGGCTCTGCAATCACATCAGCCAACTCCCTGAGCACCCTTGGATGCATTGCATCCGGTCCCACGGACTTGTGCATGTCCAGCTTTTCTAAATAGTCCTTAACCCGTTCTTTCACCACTGAGGGCTGGTCACCTCCTCCCCATACTGTGCTGCCCAGTGCAGCAGTCTGGGAGCTGACCTTTCTGTGAAGACAGAGGCAAAAAATGCAGCTTTTTCCACATCATCTGTCACTAAGTTGCCTCCCCCATTCAGTAAGGGTCCCACACCTTTCCTGACCTCTTTTTGTTGCTAACATACCCGGAGAAACCCTTCTTGTTATGCTTCACATCCCTTGCTAGCTGCAACTCCAGTTGTACTTTGGCTTTCCTGATTACCCCCGCGCATGCTCAAGCAATATTTTTATACTCCTCCCTAGTCATCTGTTCAAGTTTCCACTTCTTGTAAGCTTCCTTTTTATGTTTAAGGTCACAGAAGATTTCACTGTTAAGCCAAGCTGGGCGCCTGCCATATTTGCTATTCTTTCTGCACATTGGGATGGTTTCAGCAATGGCTTCTATGACAAGATCTTTTCCTGCTGGCAGGCTTTTCAAGTTACATGTTTTTCCTTTTACAATTCTCACATTGGTACACAGACATTTATAGCTTTTATTTTGGGCAATGTCTCTATTTATAATTAATTCCTTAGTCTAACACCATTCTGTCCTATAATATACTGGTTAAAGAGATACCTTGACATCTGTTAGGGTTGTTAGTGATGCATTTGTCAGCTTTCCCTCAGCAGCTCATTTAAATAATCCCTCCAAATGTGGTCAGTGTACATCAGCTGTCTAGTTCTATTTTGGTTCAAGTGGAGCTCATGCTTCTGGATAATCTCCATCTTTCCCAAATGTTTCCCCATCCATGGTTTTTTTCTGTATACATGGACTCTGCACACTATCTGTGACTGCTTCATTGTTCAATAGCTGCAACTCTACCTACATAGATGGCCTGATTTTCACAGGTGTAGAGAGCCCCTGCAGCTGCCACTGACCTCAATCACAGATGGGGGTACTTAGAACTTCTAAAATTCAGATGATGTATTTTGTGTCTTGATAATTTGTACAAAACAAACACTTTCTCACTGGCTTTGTCCTTTCAGCAAAGAAAATGGTAGATGTTTCATGCAGTGTACCTTGAGGTCACATTAGGCCCAACACTGACATCCAAAGAGCACTTATGACATTCCCCAGGGTACAATATGGACTGTTTAATAGTGCTGTCCCCTGAACTCTCTAGCCTGAGGTGTCTTTTATACCTCTTTATTGCCAGAACAGCCTTCTTGTCCACTCATGCAGGCTTCAGTATGTAAATTCACTCCCAGCTAAATACATAAATGCTCTCCCAGCCATTCATGAACTACATACAGGGTGACACCCACAAATTCTTAGTCTCAGCCTTGTTACCCAGAAATGTGCATCTTACTGCTCAGTGTTCTCCTGGACAGTGCAAGCTCATAGTCAGTCATTCCAACACTGGGAAATTATTTGCATCAGCCTTGTATTCTCAAATTGAGGTTCCCCAACACTTCAATCCAAACTCATTGGATTGAATAAAACAGTAGAACTAGAGAGATAGGTTTTAAGTGATTACAAGTGATAAGGCATAAAAGTCTGATACTGGTTACAATAGAAAAAAAAAAGTTAATACCTAAATGAATTTAAAAGAAAAATATCTCTCTGACCATAAGCTGCGACAGTTCCTGGATTTCCTTTTTAACCAGGGACATCTGCCCCAGCTGAATGTTCTACAGATATTCATTGATGCCATAAGCAGACAGATGGGAGGAGGAGAAAGGGGTGCTGTGGAGATCACTGTCTCTTATTTTTATACCCTCCTCCTCTTTTTAAGGATTACACCCCACCAGGATAGAAACAGTCTCCTGTGTATGTGAGATTCTGGGATGAAATGTACATTTCTTGCTTACACCTTCTCACTTGCTGGTGAATGGACAGTTAAGCAGGTAATGGCTCCTTAGCACCTTGCTGGCATGTTAGTGTGGCTTTGTCTCTGAGAAATTGGTTTTTGGGCGTTACTCGGAACTACAACTTATTTCAGTTACAATCATATCAGAAAATCTCATTTACATAAAGTGTTGTTACACACATTTCAACAGGATAATATTATTAATCAGATAATGAGTTTTCCAATGATACCTCACGAGGCATACTTTGTAAAAAATATATCATAACCATATAAAAATGGTGACCATGGGGTAGGTACAGTGTATCACAGCACTCAAGAAGCTGAAAAAGAAAGTGAACTCCAGATATTTTGTTCTCCAAAAACTGGTCAACACAAAATGGGGAGCCAACTCCCAAATACGCTAAACAACCAGGCTCGTCCTTTGTTACTCAGCTGCAGAGTACTGTGTCCCAATATGCTCATGCTTGAGCCATGCACACAAAACTGATTCTGAATTAAATCAATCAGTTTTGTATGATCATCACAAGGACTTTAACAAGGACTCCCACACTGTCGCTATACTGCCTTACTGAGGTTGCATGACCATCAGAGGCAGGATGCATTCATTAAAAAGGAGAGACAAAAACAAGTGTATTATCCAAGATATCCACTATATGGACATTATCCAACACCCAAGAGGTGGAAGTCCAGAAAGAGCATTGCCTATGAAAATCTGACTCCAAAATACCAGCGTGGAAGGCTAGAGAGTAATAAAATGGCAGGAAATGCCAATGATCTTGGAGAACATGGTTCCTTCAGGGAAAAAAACCCTCCCCAGGCAATGACCTCACATCAGAACACTGGTGTACTCTAAATTGGGAAAGAGCTGGGGTGGCAAAGGCCAGTGACAATATGACCAAGTGGAAACTGAAGAATGACCCCAAATATGAATACGGAGAGCCAAGAACATTTGAACACTGCCTGATGCCGGGCCTCCTGTCAGTATCCTGTACTTCAGGTACTCAAGATAAGAGACACCACCACGTCTTGCCTACAGTTTTGGAGCTTTAATGAGAGAAGAAAATCATTTGATCAGAAGTAATTTAGGTATTAATGATTCCACTCACCTACACAAATTCTGAAAGTTAAAAATTCATAGATGGCATGTTTTGTAGCAGAGCAACACACGAACACCACATGAGCTCCGCCTCTTCTCGTGTGGTGCTTATAAGCACCAGGAAGTCTGCCCTAAGAGAGAAAGGATTCTCTCTCTACTGCTGCATTCAGTAAAAGGAGTATGGCGCTGACGGAGGAGGTGGAAGGGAGTGGAGGCCAGCTATCTCTATCTCCTCTCCCCAACCACTTGTACATAGTTTGAGCATTGGTGGTAAGTCAGACTAATCTTCTGGTTAATAACCTGATGAATGATTTGATGAGGGCAGATTACAGCTTCCAAAAAAATTGAGGGAACAGTTTTCCATTGGAAATTTCAGTTTCTTGAACAGTGAGACAGTCTGCTGGAACTTGTCAATATAGATGAAATTTTTGACAGCAAAAAGTCAAAATAAATCATTTCTCATTTCAACAAGGTAAACCCATTGGATTACAACTTTATCATTTTCAATAGATTTCAGAGTAGTTTTAATATATTGCATATTCAATATTATAACATTTTAGACTTGGTTTAACGGGAAATTTTGGAGGTTTGTTCTAACATGGAATGAGAAACAAAATTTCAAAGCATTGGGACTTCCTATAGAATTGAAATTCTGTTATTCAACCAGTTCTACTGGTGAATTTTTCCTGCTGACAACAGGCTTGTGCCATTTTTTTAAGACTTTCAAGGTTGGAGCCCAGGTTTATTTATTTAATTCTTTTTATTACATTTGTTAGTGTCCAAATGCTCCCTCAACATTCTATAAGTAGCACAAGAATGTTGAGCAGATGTCAGTGGGCTTATATTTGTGTCACTTTAAAAAGGAGTGATCACTAAACATCAGACTTTATTTATGAACAATTAAATATGATTAAGCAGTCAGAACCGTTTCCTGTCAAAACTGAACAGAAACATGCTTATATTAACCTAGAATGACATTATGGATTCAGAAAGTGGCTTTAAACAGCTGATATGTGACAGTATTTACTGAAAGGGGCACTTGGGTTTCTTTGTAGAGAACAGAAATAAAAATCCTAATGATTATTTTGTTTACATTAACTATAAGGAATTCAGGGCATTAATACCATGCCACCAAACTTTCCACAATAAGAAAGTGACTTCTCATTGCTTTATACTGACCTAGAAAGTTTGCTAAGGATGCTGCATCCAAGCCACATATAAACAGACACAAGCATCAATTGGATATGGACATTGCATACTTTAGAAAAGCAGTCATTTTAAAGCATAACAAACATAGCATCAGCCTTGCCAAGAAAACAAGGGAAGAAAATTATGGGAGATCAGAGAACTTGCAGATGTAATTTTGCTTCAGAAAAGGGGGTTCAATGACTAAAATGTTAGGCTGCATGAGGCATACCAGAGAAAGCCATTAGTGAGGAATTGAGGGTTTGAAAAGGACAGTTATACTTAGGTGAAGAGGATGGATACAGAGTTATTTTAGTTAGACATTACATTTTCTCACCAGGGTTTTCATATAATCATCTACAGCTATTTTCTATTTTTTTTTAAGCAAAAACAGAAAGATGCCTCTTAGCTGTTGTCTTCCTAGGAAAAATATAGTGATATTTTGCAGAGAGCGCTTCATGGAGTCTTCCTTAACATTGCTTCTGACCAAAATGAATAAAGATGTGACAGCAGAATACTGTTGGCATTGTTGAAGAGAGTCACATATGAAGACTTACAATATGAATGTATCTTTAAAATACAGAGAACACGACAGAAAGATGATTATTCTGTATTTATGCATCTTTGCTTTCTTCCCCCTTGTTATATTAATCTTGCACTAAAAAGGTAATATACAATTCAAGAAGTATTCTCAAGAACAATTACCCCAAATGCTGCTTCCACAGTAAGGGACTCCAAAACTGATTCGTTGAAATAATTTTAATGATCCTGAGCACTGCATTTTTATTTCCAGATTTATAAAGCCTTCTATATAGTTCTATTTAGTAATTCACAGACAGGTGATATTATTTACTATATCCCAGAGCATTAAAGTCCTGATTAAAGCATTAAAGCCCTCTAAAGTCAAGGGAATCTTTCATTTTATTTTTCATGGGATTGGACTCCTCATTTAAAAAAAAAAACAATAAAACTAACAAGGAAGAAGCAACCAAAGGCTAGCTGAGAGGAGGATCTGGAATCAGAAACTTCAAGGTTCTAATGACGACACTGATTTGCAGTGCATCCTTGGGCAACTCACTCAACATTTTTGCCACATCTTTCTCATAGGCAGGAATGAAGAGGGGGAATAATGTTTTTCTAAATACCACTCATCGTGATTGGGAAGATTAGTTTATACAGCACTATATAAGTGCTGTACATGCATAAGTAGTATTTCAAAGGAATAACATTAAGAAGAAAATGTGAAGCATTGGGGAGGAAGCATTAGCTAAAAAGATAGCTTTCTCTTATTTGCATGGAGGAGTCAGTTATCTTAAATACAAAGAAGGAGAGAAATTGAGGCATCATGACAGTGAGCTTTCAATATCCAATAATACTTCATAAAAATCTCAAATGTAACTAATTTTGTGTGGAATTAATACAGACACTAACACTAGCTTAATCAAAGGATGCCATTAGAGTAAATGGCTACAAATAAGATAGTCAGGAAGCATGGGCGGTGGGTATAAGCCTCCCCAAATGGGACAAGAAATGCCAGATGCAGAACATCTCCTTTTGGAGGCACTGCCACCGTAAGCTCCTGAGAAGTAGGTGGGGATGAGGGCGGGGAGGCACCGGTGCCTGGACCATGGCCCCACCTGTACTGCACAGCTTCTCCCCAAGGCCCCACCCTCACTCCGTCTCTTCCCCTGAGGCCCTCCCCACCTGCTGCTTGCTCCTCTAAACCCTCCCGCCCCTGTCACTCACCCTTGAGGCAGGAGAAGGCAGAAAGGAGCCACTATATAAATCAATGGTATGCCCACACCTTGAATGCCGTGTGCTGTTCTGGTCGCCTCATCTCTAAAAAGATATATTCGTATTGGATACAGTACAAAGAAAGGCATCAAAATAATTAGAGGTATGGAACAACTTCCATATGAGGAGAGATTAAAAAAGAAAAAAAAAAGACTGGGACTCCTCATTTTAGAAAAGAGACGACTAAGGAGAGATATGATACAGATTTATAAAATTATGAATGGTGTGGAGAAAGCAAATAGGGAATTATTATTTACCCCTTCACATAAGAACAAGAACCCAATGAAATTAATAAAAACCAGGTTTAAAACAAAGATAAGGAAATACTTCTTCCCACAAGGCACAGTCAACCTGAGGAACTCATTGCCAGTGGATGCTGTAAAGGGCAAACATATAACTGGGTTCATAAAATAATTAGATAACTATTGATGGACCTAACCTACATGAATCTATGATTCTATGAACTTATTAGCAAGATTGTCAGGGAAACAACCTCATAATCTTGGTGTCTCTAAACCTCTGACTGTTAGAAGCTAAGAATGGATGACAGGGGATAGATCACTCAACAATTGCCGTCTTCTCTTCAATCCCTCTAACGCATCTGCCACTGACCAGTGTTGGAAAATGGGATACTTGGCTAGATGCACCATTGGTCTGACAAAGTATGGTCTTTCTTATGATCACTATGGCACTGTTTAGCACTATATCCAATCTTTGTTATACTACACATCACTAACCTTGCGGCATGATGTTCATGTCTGAGTATGACTGGAAATTCAGAAGGATGCTGTAAGAGAAAAGGAATGAAACAAAAGAAGCAGCTAAGAAATTAAAGGGATTAGGAAAACACAGAAGTCATGTGAGATTGCTTTTTATTGTATTAACATCTATAATATAATCCCAATCATTAAAATAGTTCCATTGGTATTAATTGGAATATTTTCTTTTGTACCTTTAAACTATTTACTGTGAATTATTAAGCCATGAGGAAACAAAAGATAGGAATAAATGGTCAGTTTTCCCAATGGAGGAAGGTAAATTGGGGGTCCCCTAAGGATCTGTACTGTGACTTCTGCTGTTCAACATATTCATAAATGATCTAGAAAAGGGGGTGAACTGTAAGGTGGCAAAATTTTCAGATGATACTGTCATATTCAGCAGTGCAATCCAGACCAGTTAGGGGTTGTGTCACTGCCTGCCCAGGAACCTTGGGAGCCACACAATGCATGCCTGGCCAGCATGCAGGTCACACACTGAGTTTGTGTGTGCTAGACAGTCTTGGTTCAGCAGCTCTGACTCCAGCAGTTCATTTATAGTCTCACATCTGCACTCTGGCTTCCACCAGCCTGGGTTACAGCCAGCAAGGTGATGCCAACACACTCCCAAGTTCTGAATTTTCCTCAAACCATGGGCCCTGGGGCGTCCAGCAATCTCTTAGACAGTTCAAAGTAATAACAGGGTTTGTTTGCTCCTCTAAAGACACAAAAAGCACATCACAGCTTATTAAACTTACCTAGGTTGAATACACTATTCCCTTTAAACACCACACAGTTGGTTTTTAGTAAAACAAAACACTTATTAACAGTAGGATATAGGTTAAATGATGCAAAGAGAAAGGAATAAAGTTAGAAAGGATTACAAGCAAATAAATGTGAAAACATGCATCTAAGAGTCTAAAACAATCTAGCAAGATATAGACTTTGTTCAAAATGGTATCTTTTACCAGTCAGTTTACTTCCCAGCCATGGATGACTTTCCCTCAGTCAGGACATTCCACAAAAGTACAAGGTAAAAGATCTTTGCCTAAGCACCTTTCTCACTTAAACTCCGTTCCAGAGACTTCACCCCTCCTTGGTTGAAGGACCCATCTTTCTCAGCTTGCAGTGACTCTGTTCCTTTGTGTCTATCTACTGATGGATGCAAAAGATGGCTTCTGTACAGTTCAGCAATCTCGCTTCAAGATCTTTTCTGTGGGCTTCCCATTCTGACCGTATATTTCTATGCAAATGGGACTTCTATTGTTTCTGACTTCACCATGCTTCATTTACATAGGAGATAGCTGTGGCATTCCCTCCTATCTACTTGTCTGGGCAAACTGTTCAACCTAATATCAATGAGTATCAATAATTCCTTACATAGTGTTAATACATATATTTCACAGTGATATTAATCACCAGTGTGTCTGAAAGCTAATGGCAAGACCTCTCTCTATACACTTTTATAATACAATAATACTGTGTATGATCAGTTGATTCAGTTGCCTATCACCTGAAGTTCACTTCTCTTTATAGACCAGTAAACCTTCTAAATGGATTCTTCTGAAAAGTAAAACCCAAATCCAGCATCTCTCTCTTGCTGTGTGTAGCTATGTTGTTGCTTCCCCCACTTGTTAGCTTGTTAGTTTACGTGGCATGCCAACGTGCCTTCATTGTCTTCGCCTGACTATCAATCTGGTCCAGACATGCTGACCTCGATCAACGTGTGAGTTTTGATGGTTTTGATTACTATCCCATTGCCTCTGGTCCATTCTGCTTCATTTGCATTCAAGATCTTGGCAGATCTGTGCACCAACTCCCTCTGGCATGCCTGGTTTAAACCCGTTTTTAGTTATCTTTCCAGCATATGTCCATAACTCTTAATATACATCGCATACATACATCACACAAGAATATTAACTAATGAGTTGTTAGTTTTCAAATACCACCTCACAAGGCATATTTTCCACAAAGATTATTACAATACTGTATAGGATCTGAATACAGGGGTGCTTAGTCACACAATAGAAAATACTCAAGATATTTCAGAAGATCATTGTCCTGTTCTGTTCATTCCCACTGAAGCCTCTGGCACTGGCTACTATTGGCTAGATACTGGGCTAGATGGATCATGGTCTGACCCAATATGGCCATTTTTATGTTCTAAACAAAGAAAAAAACAAAAAAATGTGCAACTATACAGGGCTTCGGTGTTGTAAATGTTTCTTCTAAATCTTATCTGTTTAGATGGCAATATACCGGTATGAGCTCAGTGCCTCTGCTTTGAAAGAGTGAGATTATCTATTCTTAAAACGCAGACAGAATCTGATTATTATTAAGTCTCAGCAATACCAACAATGGTGATGTAAATGTTCTCTAATTCTCCTTTTTTAAAGCCAAGAGTAAATATACTAATTTAAACTACTGAAATTTTTAAATTTCATGATTATTTTTATAAGGGACTTAGATAACACAAAATGCTGTTGCATATCATTTCCCATTCCTATGGTTAGTTTAATCTTGTTCAATATGTTTGACTTCCTCTGACCCTGCCACACACACACACCTTGAGCAGAATGAGGGCATTTAGAACCATTTTACCAAAGATTACATTTAAAATCTAATATACATAGGTTATAGGCTGCTGCTTAGAAAAGCTTATATTGTATTTTTGTGCAAATTGGGAATAATCTTGCCTTATGATATGAAGCAGATTAAGTAAAGGAGGAGAGGGCTATCTTTTATTTTAAGGGGAAGATTGTGTGACCCTAACGCTGAGTGGTATCTTATTCTGCAATTAGTCTGATTGTTATTAATGGGACTTCACTAAGTAATGCACTACCCATCATGAGAAAAAATGCGAGAATCTGGCCCAAAATAGGTGGTATTTTAGCTATTGGATCTTAAGGGCAATAGGTTTTTATTTTAAGCATCAAAACAGTTTGATTTTTTTTGTTTTAAAACATTAATAAAAGCTTCTTTTAAAAGTGTGAATATAACACAGCCCTGAGCAACAGGCAGCATGTGGTTGTGCTGACCGAGGCTCAAATGAGGAACCGGTTTTCACCATCTGGTTGCCAGTTTTACCCCTCTTTTGGGAGTGGAAAGTAATCTGTCCCATCTTACTTCCCTGGCACACCAGTTTAGATGTGTTGCATGGGTGCACAGGACAGGTCACAGTCTGGCCCATGATACTTAAATGCGAGTTCTTATATATATTTAAAATTAGTACTCCATTAACCCTATAAACTTGCTCAGTATGAGTCTTGTTTACAGGCCTGCAGCTCAGACCTTATGCTTTGGCTTAGATAATATATTAGTTGTACTGTTTGGCCCAGTGCCATACAGAATTTTCCTTACCTACCTCCAAGTTGGTGGAATGTTCTGTCTTACATCTATGCAAATACTGCTCTCAATATCTTCAAGGTTAAAAATAAATGTTTTGAGTCTAACTATTTCTGGTTGATGGTCTGTCTACTGTTAGGCTTTTGGGGACAAACTAACTTCACTATGAGTGTGGGATTCCTTGTATATCAGCATCCGAATACTTGATAAAAAGGCACTTTATGACATCAGCAAATAAGTATTAGTGTAATAGAATGTATGTTACTTGAAATCTGAGAAAAAACAGCCTGCTAAAGTGAAAGTAATATACTAAAAATGTATTAAAGTTATTTATAGGTTTACAAATGCTATGATAAAAAAGCACCTTAATGATGCTAAAGCAGATTCTGCATGGTAGCAATTTCAATTAAGTTGGATAATGAGGTTTAACTTAAAAAAAATGTAGCTTCATGCTGAACATGGCTGATGTTATAACTAGTTTCCCCCTCTCTCTTTAGTTATGTGGTTTTGGTATTAACTGTTTTTGTCAACTGATTATTTCATGCATATAAAATAGTAAATAAGATATTTGCCTCAAGAATAGCATCTCTAACTGTTCACATATCTGTATTTGATTTTGTTTGTGGATGCATGTGGACACAATGCATCAAATTAGGATTTGAGGATTTTAATATACTGTATTGCTTTCTATGTCAGAAGAGCCAGTGCCACAACATTAGAAGTAGGAATAAAGTAGTCTTGGAATCCTAACTTAGGTTATGTCTACACTACGAAATTAGGTCGAATTTATAGAAGTCTTTTTTAGAAATCGTTTTTATACAGTCGATTGCGTGTGTCCCCACACAAAATGCTCTAAGTGCATTAAGTCAACAGACTGTGTCTACAGTACTGAGCCTAGCATCGACTTCCGGAGCATTGCACTGTGGGTAGTTATCCCACAGTTCCTGCAGTCTCTGCCGCCCATTGGAATTCTGGGTTGAGATCCCAATGAATGCCTGATGGGGCAAAAACAGTGTCGCGGGTGGTTTTGGGTATATGTTGTCAGGCCACCTCCACTTCCTCCCTCAAAGCAACGGCAGACAATGGTTTGGCGCCTTTTTTCCTGGGTTACCTGTGCAGACGCCATACCACGGCAAGCATGGAGCCTGCTCAGCTCACCATCACCATATGTCTCCTGGGTGCTGGCAGACGTGGTACTGCATTGCTACACTGAAGCAGCTCATTGCCTTTTGGCAGCAGACAGTGCATTACGATTGGTAGCCGTCATCGTTGTACTCCTGGGTGCTCTTTTAGCCAACCTCGGTACCTATCTCATAGAACTGGAAGGGACCCTGAAAGGTCATCAAGTCCAGTCCTCTGCCTTCATTAGCAGAACCAAGTACTGATTTTGCCCCAGATTCCTAAGTGTTCCCCTCCAATGCTCAAACCATTGAGCTATCCCTCCCCCTGTGAGGTTGGTCAGGGCCGCCTGGGGCCTGGGCAGACATCGGAGTGACTCAGCCAGGTCATTCCCTTTTCAAGTTTCGTCTCATGGAGACTCAGTACTGCCGGCAGTCGTACTGCACCACCTTCTGCCGAGCACTCAGGAGATGACGATGGCTATCAGTCGTACTGCACCGTCTGCTGCCAGCCTAAGATAGATGGAGTGGATCAAAACAAGAAATAGACCAGACTTGTTTTGTATTCATTTGTATACATTTGCTCCTCTCTCCCTCTGTGAAATCAACGGCCTGTTAAACCCAGGGTTTTGAGTTCAATCCTTGAGGGGACCATTCTGTGTGACAGTTTGTGTTTCTCCTTGATGCAAAGCCACAGCCTTTGTTGATTTTAATTCCCTGTAAGCCATGTCGTCAGTCGCTCCTCCCTCCGTCAGAGCAATGGCAGACAATCATTTTGTGCCTTTTTTCAGCGCAGATGCCATATCACTGGGAACATGGAGCCCGCTCAGATCACCGAGGCAATTATGAGCACTGTAAACTCCATGCGCATTATCCAGAAGGATATGCAGAACCAGAACCTGCAAAAGCGAAACCAGGCAAGGAGGCGATGGCAGCGTGGTGACGAGAATGATGAAGACATGGACACAGACTTCTCACAAAGTATGGGCCCTGACAATGTGCACATCATGGTGTTAATTGGGCAGGTTCATGGCATGGAACACCGATTCTGGGCCCGGTAAACAAGCACAGACTGGTGGGACCGCATAGTGTTGCAGGTCTGGGACAATTCCCAGTGGCTGCGAAACCTATGTCTGAACTACTGAAATCCTCAAATTGTGGTTTAAAGACTTCAACGTGCAGAGAATCCTCCAACAAGTGACCCATGCCCCAGGCTGCAGAGGAAGGCAAAAAAAACCCAGGGTCTGGTGCTGCTTTGAGTTGGTGTGTCCTGGTCTGTGGGGAGCTTACTTCTGATGATGAGTTTGGTAAGTTTGGGAGGATGGAACAGTGGGGTTGGGAAAGATTTCTTCCATCCACCTTGCCTCATGTATATTCATGGCAGTTTAAACATTTTTTTCCCTTTGGTTTCAATCCTGGCAATTACAGATTTTATCCATGATGTACTTTACTTGTGAAAAACATTGGACAAAATGTCCAAACACTGAAGCAACAGTACTTATTTAAAGATATTTGAAAATTAAAGACACAAACCCCAGAACTGCAAATGTCTTCAGAGATGTATTCAGGTGCTTAACTGCTTTACCTCAGCAAGATGAGAAGCTTTTTAAAAGAGAAGAAACCTTGCTATGCTCTTAATTCCTGATTCAGTATAGGGACTCATTAATACACAGTATTAATATTAAATAGAACACACAGTAAAGTGTTGCATTCATTCATTTTTAATACAGACATTATTAGAAGAGAAGTAGTCAAGATTTATGCATTCTCCACTATAAAGGATAACTGCAAAACAAGGTTTTCTTGCCAAAAGAATTTTGGTTTAAAATTAAATATTGTGCTCTGATCCCTTAAAAATATAAGATACGAGATACAAGAGATGTATCATCTGATAACATTTTTCTGTGCTGCAGAAGAGAGAAACAAGGATTGGACTTCCAAGAGTTCCTTAGTAAAGCGCAGCATTCATACAATGCTCAAGATTCTACATCCCCATGTACAGAACCTCTAATTTACTTTTGTCCATTGAACATGACATTTCAAGCATTCTTACTAGCACTAGGGTAGCTCCATCAACCGCAGATACGGGAAAGAAGGAAACTGGAATGAGGGAGGCAGTCAGCACAAAGGGAAGCGTGCAGAAACAATAAGAGACCGGAGCAACTAAAAAATTTCCCTCTGCATGAGCTTTTCTCCTTCCCAATTAAGGTGCGCATATTCACTTTAACAAAGAATGTGCTGGAGCAGGAGAAACATTCATAAACAAAAGGCCTGGTTCTGATCTCATACCAGGAGTAATCCCAAGATGACAATGGAATTAAATCAGTGTCAGAGAGATCAGTGCTATATCAAATGTGACAACACGCATTCTTCTAATTTGGGGAGAGTAAAAGTGTTGATGTTAAGGGTGATTGTGCTTTATCCAGTTGATTTCAGTTCTGAAATACATATAAATTTCCAGCAATTAGGTAATTAGTTTTCCTGGAGTTTCTCTGTGATATCATAGGATTTGAAAATATTTTTATTGATAGTTATTACATTTTTGTGTAAAAGCATTGAGAACTTGGCAGGGATATTGAAATCCTAGCATTAATAGTATTTGTGACTTTAGAACAACTGTCATTAAGGATCTCAAGACCTTTTACAAACACTAAACCTCATGTCCTGTGAAACATAAGTGCTCACTGTAAGCAAGCATTTGGCAGCAGTTACCACACGGTTGTATTCAAGAACCTACACTTCTCCGCATACTTCAGAAAGAGAGAGTGACTGTGGCCCTCAAGTACCACTTTAAATGGCAACATAAACAGTCATCATAGTTAACTACTATACCTGTGTTGCAACTGAAGAAAAAATTAGGCTTGGTGCTGTTAAGCACCATATCTTGAGCTCACAGCAAGTCAGTGAGTAGACAGTTCTCCGCTAAATAACTTAGACCACACTCATTCTAACACTGCCAGAAAGCAGATGTCATCACGTATTTAGCTTTTTGATTACAAAAATCATGAAAGAGATAGGCTTCCCATATTCACATCTTTCAGTCATCCAGGGAGTATTACAATTAATTGTGAACTCTCTGATCCAAGCTGCTACTTCATATCTTTCAGGGAGATATCAGCATAGCTGGTGGTGAAAAAAATGTAAAATTATGCCAAACAACATTGTCAAAGAAGACATTAATGCAAAATGTAATTTTTGGAGAATTTTGAACAGAAATTGAGGAAATCCTCTGTAAAACAAACTCCACCCAAGGACAAGAGTTAACCTGATTTAGTATAGCTCAGAGATCAATCCATTTTAATATATTATTCTATCACTGTACTTTAGTGAATTGATCACATCTTGACTTCTGACTTGCTTGCCAGCAAACACAGACTAATCTGTCCACTTGGTTTCACTGGTGTACAGTTACCGAGCACTAACTTGATTTGATCGTTACCCCCCTACAGTGGGTTTATTGGGCTGTAGACTTTTAAAATGACAAATCACTGTCAGCAGGGTCTAGGAATGAGGGCTGAAATGGTACACCATGCAAGAGCATGTACTACAAGACTGACCTACATGACAGACCCTTGTAGCGATTTCATTTACAAATTAATTTGACAGTTTGCTCCAGCACAGAGAAAATGCTTGTTACCAGGGGCATGACTGAAGGGCTCTCCATGGCCAGCAAAGTTATGCATGCCTTCTATTTATTATTCCCAATTTCTTCAAACAGGTTTGCAATAGCATCCTCCCCTCCCACAAACCAATTGTAATAGTTCACTGTCAGCCACTGGACTTACTGATAGAGATCTGTGGAAAAAATTGCAATGTCAGTAGAAAAGCAACAAAATACACATTTTTTGCCTGAAGTGACATTGTATATCCCTTGATTTTCTTGCTGTTTTTCCTACAAAAAAGAAAATCATTCTGGAAATAACCCTTTTCCTAGGAAAAAGATAACAAACTTGGGAACTTTAGGTTAATACATGAACATCTTCCAATATTTTTCCAGTTCTCTAAATTTTGCTACAGAGATACAATTTATTAATAAAAAATGGCACCAGTTTCTCCTTGCTTCTGCAGTGACTGGCTGAGTTAAGATATTTGATATAAGGAAATAGTCTACTTTCTACTTTTAAGTGTTAATATAGCAATACTTTCAGAAACCAATTAACACTTTCAACATACAGTTTTCCATCAGGCAAAAGTTGTAAAACAGTTAAAATAGGGGGGAGAGGGAGGATATTAAAGACTTCCTATAATTTCAGGAATTCAGAAAATTCAAGTCCTACCCCCCTCTCTCCTATACCAAGTTTTTGAATTGTGGGGGGAAAGCCCAGGACTTTATATTCTGCTGAAAGTTGAAATTTTCCCAGCAAATTTTCTTTTTTTGACAAAACCTTATATTCTGACAAGAAAAAAAGTGTAGGAAGATTTTCCACCAGCTCTATATATAAGCCAGCAGACTTAAGTTCAATATGGGTAAGAAAAAGGTGACGCTAGTGAAGAGGGAGGCAAATAAAAACATGTATTGGGCCTGTGAACGCTCACTCTGTTCTAAGGTACTTTAATTCTCATGGTCAGTGGCCCAAAGTCTTGTCATTTTATGAGATCCTCATTAATACTTAATTATCATGCAACTGTAGTAGTCTAGAATCCTTTTGCTTTTCTTTCTTCTCCCCTGGGTTATGAGTGCTGCAGCCTTCTGCTTCAACATGCAGAGGCAAAGAAGATCATGGTGGCTACTCTGAAGCTGCAGGTGGTCATAACAGACTTGTTCCTTTACCTGAAGTGATAGAGGTCTGTATTTCAGTGCTCAAGGTCCTCAGTTCAACCTCTACTAGAAATTAATTATGAACAGTAGTGACAATACAAGAACTTGAACTAGTGCCGTGGCCTGCAAATCTCGAGACCAGCTTTCCTTTTGATATGGGAAGCTATGTAACATTCTTGTTATGCAAGTTTTATATTCTTCTTAGTGCTAAAAGTCTTGGAGTCAAATCCTACTGACCACGCATGATTAGCTGAAATGCTCTTAATCTGTCATTTGAGTAAGACCCACATTAGCTTCTGACTCTAGTTCTCTTGCACAACTTCTGCATATTACTTTTGAGTTTCAAATGACCATTTTTTTATTTTTCCTTAGATAACTAGGCTGTTGTCATGGGTTAAAATGTCATCAAAATATTGAGACTGTAATCAGGTACCCCCTAACTTTTCTTTACTCAAGACTAAACATGCACAGGGTTTTTAACCTTGCCTACGAGTTCAGATTTGCTAAACCTCTAAACCATTTTTGTTGCTCTCTGGACTCTCTTCACATTTGTACATATCTTTCCTAAAGTATGGTGCCAGAATTGGACACAATACTCCAGCTGAGGCCTCACCAGCGCTGAGTAAAGCAGGACAATTACATCCTATTTCTTACATACCACACTCCTGTTAATACACCCCAGAATGATATTAGCCTTTTTCACAGCTGCATCACATTTTTGACTCATTCAATTAGTGATCCACTATACCCGAGATCCTTTCCAGCTGTTCTACAACCTAGCCAGTTATTAGTTTGTAGTTGTGCACTTGATTTTTCCTTCCTTCCACTTATCTTTATTGAAATTCATCTTTTTTAATTCAGACCACATTTCTGATTTCTCAAGGTAATTTTGAATTCTAATCCTGTCCTCCAAAGTACTTGCAATCCCTTAGTGCTTGGTGTCATCTGCAAATTTTATAAGCATACTCTCCACTCCATTGTCCAAGTCATGAATGCAAATATTGACTAGTACCAGACCCAGGACTGACCCCCTGTGGGACACCACTAGATACACCCTCCCAGTTTGACATTGAACTATTGACAACTATTCTGAGTATGGTCTTGTGAATACAAGAATGACTATACTGGGTCAGAAAATGGTTCATCTAGCCTAGTATCTCTCTTCTGACAGTGGTCAACGCTAGCTGCTTCAAAGGGAATGAACAGAACAGGGCAATTGATCCATCCCCCTGTCATCCATTCTCAGCTTCTAACAGTCAGAGGTTTAAGGAAACCCAGATTATGAGGTTGCATCCTTGACTGTCTTGGATAATAACTGTTGATGAACCTATCACACATCAAGTTATCTAAATCTTTTCTGAACCCATTTATACTTCTGGCCTTCACAGCATCTCCTGGAAAGGAGTTCCTCAGGTTGACTGTGCCTTATGTGAAGAAGTATTTCCTTATCTTTGTTTTAAACCTGGTTTCTATTAATTTCATTGACTGACCAATGCTTCTTGTTCTTATGTGAAGGGGTAAATAACAATTCCCTATTTACTTTTTCCATATCATTCATGATTTTATAGACCTCTATAATATCCCCTCTTAGTTGACTCTTTTCTAAACTGAACAGTCTCAGTCTTTTTTTAACCTCTCCTTATATGGAATTTGTTCCCTACCCCTAATTATTTTTGTTGCCTTTATTTGTACCTTTTCCAATACTAATATGTCTTTTTTGAGATGGGGTGACCAGAACTGCACACAATATTCAAACTGTGGGCATACCATGGATTTATATAGTGGCATTCTGATGTTTTCTGTTTTATTATCTATCCCTTTCCTAATGATTCCCAACATTCTGTTTGCTTTTTATATCTGCCACTGCATACTGAGTGGATGATTTCAGAGAACTATGCAAGATGATAGGGTCTAAATAGTTGGGATTATGTTCTCCAATAGTCATTACTTTGCATTTATCAGCATTGAATTTCATCTGCCATTTTGTTGCTCAATCACCCAGTTTTGTGAAGTCCTTTTGTAAGTCTTCTCAGTCTGCTCTAGATTTAACTATCTTGAGTAGTTTCATATCATCTGCAAATTTTGCCACCTCACTGTTTAGCCCTTTTTCCAGATCATTTATGATATGTTGAACAGAACTGGTCCCTGTAAAGATCCCTAGGGAACACCACTATTTACTTCTCTCCATTCTGAAAACTAATAATTTATTCCTACCCATTTCCCCCTGTCTTTTAACCAGTTACCAATCCATGAGAGGACTTTCCCCCTTATCCCATGACTGCTTAGTTTGCTTAAGCGGCTGTGGTGAGAAACCTTGTGAAAGGCTTTCTGAATGTTCAAGTACACAACATCAACTGGATCCCCTTGCCTCCTCAAAGCATTGTAATAGATTGGTGAGGAATGATTTCCCTTTACAAAAACTGTGTTGACTCTTCCCAAACAAATCACGTTCATCTATGTGTATGATAATTCTGTTCTTGACTATAATTTCAACCAATTTGCCTGGCACTGAAGTTAGGCCTGGAATTGCTTGGACTGCCTCTGGGGCCTTTTTTGAACATTGCTGTCACATTAGCTATCCTCCAGTCATCTGGTACAGTGGCTGATTTAAGTGATAGTCACACAACACTTAGTAGTTCTGCAATTTAATATGTGAGTTCTTTCAGAATTCTTGGGTAAATCCCATATCGTCCTGGTGACTTATTGCTGTTTAATTTATAAATTTGTTCCAAAACCTTCTTTACTGACTCCCCAGTTTAGGATAGTTCCTCAGATTTGTCACCTAAAAAGAATGGTTCAGGTGTGGGAATCTCCCTCACATCCTCTGCAATGAAGATAGATGCATAAAATTGATTTAGTTTATCTGCAATGACCTTGTCTTCCCTGAGTGGACCTTTAGCATCTTGCTTATCCAGTGGATCCACAGATAGTTTGGTAGCTTCCTGATTCTAATGTACTTATTTTTTTTGTTAGATTTTAAGTCTTTTGCTGGTTGCTCTTCAAATTCTTTTTGGTCTGCCTAATTATCTTTTTACAGCTGACTTGCCAGAGTTTATGTTCCTTTCTATTTTCCTCAGTACGATTTGACTTCGTTTTTAAAGGATGCCTTTTTGCCACTAACCACCTCTTTTACTCTCTTTTGCCATGATGGCATTTTTTGGTCCTTTTACTGTTTTATTTAAATTTGGGGTATGCATTTAATTTGAATCTCTCTTATGATGTTTTTAAAAAGTTTCCATGCAGCTTGCAGGCATTTCACTCTTCTGACTGTTCCTTTTAAATTCTGTTTAATTAGCCTTCCCATTTTTGTTTAGCTCCCATTTCTGAAGTTAAATGCTACTTTGGTGGACTTCTTTGGGATTTCCCACTCCGGCATCCACAAAGATGTTCAATATAATTACATTATGGTTGCTATTACTGAGCAGCTCAGCTATTCACCTCTTGGATCAAATCCTGTGAGTCACTTTGACTAAATCAATAATTGCCTCTCCCCTTATGGGTTCCAAGACTGACTGCTTCAAGAATCAGTCATTAATGATGTCTAGAAATTTTATCTCTGTATCCCATCCTGTGGTAACACGTACCCAATCAATATAGGGATAGCTGAAATCACCTATTGTTATTGAGTTTTCTATTTTTATAGCTTCTCCATTCTCCTTGAGTATCTCACAATCACCATCATCAACCTTGTCAGTTGGTCAGTAGTATATTCCTATTTCTATACTCTTATTATTCAAGCATGGAATTTCTATCCAATATGGCACAAATGATTCATTTAAGATTTTTACTATATTTTACTTTATGCTTTATTTCACATACAGTGCCACTCACCGATCAGAAAGACCTACTCTGTCATTCCTATATATTTTATACCCGGATATTACAGTGTCCCATATATTGTCATCATTCCACCAAATTTCTGTGATGTCTATTGTATCAATAGCCTCATTTAATACAAGACACTCAAATTCATCCATCTTAGTATTTAGACTTCTTGCATTTGTATACAAGCACTTATAACATGTGTCAATTTTTAGTTGTCTGCCTTCATGTGATGTAATTGAATAAGACTCTTTCATTTGACTGTTTCTGTTCAGTTCCTCCTGTACTTTATCAATTTCTATCCTTTCCTTTTTACTAGGATATAGAGAATCCCTGTTAATATATCCTCCCCTCTGGGAGGTCTCTGTCCAATCTGTGGGTACGTCTACATTACGGGATTATTCCGATTTTACATAAACCGGTTTAGTAAAACAGATTGTATAAAGTCGAGCGCACGCGGCCACGCTAAGCACATTAATTCGGTGGTGTGCATCCACGGTCCGAGGCTAGCATCGATTTCTGGAGCGTTGACCTGTGGGTAGCTATTCCGTATCTATCCCATAGTTCCCGCAGTCTCCCCCGCCCCTTGGAATTCTGGGTTGAGAGCCCAGTGCCTGATGGGGCAAAAATCATTGTCGCGGGTGGTTCTGGGTAAATGTCGTCAGTCATTCCTTCCTCTGGGAAAGCAACGGCAGACAATCATTCCGCGCCCTTTTTCCCTGGATTGCCCTGGCAGACACCATAGCATGGCAATCATGGAGCCTGTTTTGCTTTTTGTCACTGTCACCGTATGTGTACTGGATGCCGCTGACAGAGGTGATACAGCAGCATTCATTTGCTTTTGCATGATAGCAGATATGGTTATCAGTCATTCTGTACCGTCTGCTGCCATTGTAAATTGGCAATGAGATGACGGTTACCAGTCCTTCTGTACTGTACTATCTGCTGCTGTCATGGGTGCCCCTGGCTGAGGTCGGCCGGGGGCACAAAAGACAAAAATGGGAATGACTCCCCGAGTCAATCCCTCCTTTATGGTATCTAAAAATAGAATCAGTCCTGCCTAGAATATGGGGCAAGTGTACTAGAGAACCAGTGTATCAGAGAACCAGAGAGCACAGCCGCTCTGTGTCAGATCCTGCAGAAATGATGAGCTGCATGCCATTCACAGGGGGTGCCCCTGCAACAACCCCACCTGTTGCTTCCCTCCTCCTCCAGCCTTCCTGGGCTACTGTTGCAGTGTCCCCCCATTTGTGTGATGAAGTAATAAAGAATGCAGGAATAAGAAACAGTGACTTGTTAGTGAGATAAAATGAGGGGAAGGCAGCCTCCAGCTGCTATGATAGTCCAGACAGGACATTAAGCAGTGTTAGGGAGAGGAGCCCAGCATCCCGCTGCTATGATAGTCCAGACAGTACAGAATCTTTTCTTTACACATGAAGGGCGGGGGCTGATGGAGCTCAGCCCCCAGTTGCTATGATGAAGACGGTTACCAGCTGTTCTGTACCATCTACCCAGGCGCCCCCAGCCGACCTCACCTGAGGCCAGCCAGGAGCACTCACGGGCTGATGATGCGGACGGATACCAGTCCTTCTGCACTGTACCATCTGCCACCAGGCTGATGATGACGATGGATAGCAGTCATATTGTACCATCTGCCACCAGGGAGGGGGGAAGAGGATGCTGCAGTTCACTGCCGCAGCATCGCGTCTACCAGCAGCATTCAGTAGACATAGGGTGACATTTAAAAAAGTCAAGAGACGATTTTTTCCCTTTTATTTCTGGGTGTGTGTGTGTGGGGGGTAAATTGACGAGCTATGCCCTGAACCACCCCGGACAATGTGTTTGACCCTACAGGCATTGGGAGCTCAGCCAAGAATGCAAATGCTTTTCGGAAACTGCAGGAACTGTGGGATAGCTTGAGTCCTCAGTCCCCCCTCCCTCCCTCCATGAGCGTCCATTTGATTCTTTGGCTTTCCGTTACGCTTGTCACACAGCAGTGTGCTGAGTCCCTGCTGTGGCCTCTGTCTGGAGTTTTTTTAAAATGCTTTGGAATTTAGTCTTCTGTAACGGAGCTCTGATAGAACAGATTTGTCTGCCCATACAGCAATCACATCCGTATGGTCCATGCTGGAGCTCTTTTTGGATTTGGGACTGCATCGCCACCCGTGCTGATCGGAGCTCCACGCTGGGCAAACAGGAAATGATATTCAAAAGTTCACGAGGCTTTTCCTGTCTACCTGGCCACTGCATCCGAGTTCAGATTGCTGTCCAGAGCGGTCACAGTGGTGCACTGTGGGATACCGCCCGGAGGCCAATACCGTCGATTTGCGGCCACACTAACCCTAATCTGATATGGTAGTACCGATATTAGCGCTACTCCTCTCGTTGGGGAGGAGTACAGAAACCGGTTTAAAGAGCACTGTATATCGATATAAAGGGCCTCTTAGTGTGAACGGGTGCGGCGTTAAATCGGTTTAACGCTCCTAAAATCGGTTTAAACGCGTAGTGTAGACCAGGCCTGAGCATCTCCACACCTGTTGGCTTTTTCCCAACCCCTAGTTTCAAAACTCCTTTATAGCCTTTTTAATGCCAGCAATCTGTTTCTGTTTTGGTTTAGGTGGAGCCCATCCTTCCTGAATGGGTCCTCTTTCTTAAAAGGTTCTCCAGTTTTTAATAAACCTAAATCCCTCCACCACTGTCTCATCTATGCATTGAGACCCCTGCAGTTCTACCTATTTAACCAGCCATGCACATTGAACTGGAAGCTTTCAGAGAAAGCTACCATGGTGGTCCTGGACTTCAATATCTTGCTAGCAGCCAAAATTTGGCCTCTAGGACCTCTTTACTACCTTTCCCTATGCCATGGTACTTAGATGTACCATGACCACCAGCTCCCCCCCACAACACTGCACATACGTCTGCCTATATGTCTGGAGAGATCCGCAACCTTCAGATCCAGCAGGAAATTCATCATGTGGTTCTCTTGGCCATCACAAACCCAGCTATCTGTATTCCCAATGATTGAATCCACCATTACTATTACCTGTCTCTTCCTAATAACTAGGTTCCCTCCCCTGAAGAGGTATATTCACTGCAAGTGGATACCATGACATTTTCTGGAAGGAGGGTCCCAACAAGGGACCTTTTTGTCTGCTCCAGTTTGATGATGTTCTCCTTCCCTTAGACTTTCATCTTCCTCAACAGGGCAGAGGCTGTCAGACTGGGAGTGGGACCACTTTGCTGTATCCTGGAACTTCTCATCTGTGTACCTTTCTCTCTCCTTTATCTCCTCCAGTTCAGCCACTCTGATCTCAAAAGCCCGAACTTGATCCCTGAAGGCCATGAGCTCCATGCACCAAATGCACACACCTGCCCACAGGTTACATGCTACATTCAGTGCAATAAACTAGATAGCTCCCACTCTGCTACTGGATTTCTGTCTACATTCTTTTTAGTCCTGTACTTTTTTTGGGGGGGGAGGGGGATAGTGGGTAGGGGAGTGCTTATTGGCCTAAGTTTAGAGAATGTTAGGTGCATCTGGCCTTCACACGCCCTTTCTAAACTGTCTTGCAAACTCCCATTTGCTGTTCCTGGTCGCTAGCTCCTCTGGTTGCTTAGCAGCTGGCTTTTAAAACCTCTGGTCTCCCTGAGTAGCCCTGCCCCTTGGTTAACAGTGAATGGATCCTAAAGGGATTAGGCAGCATGTGAACCCCTGGCTGGGAGAAGCTAGCCCCCAGCCCCACCCCTTCCACCCAAGGCCCCGCCCCTTCCTCCTTGCTGGAGCTGAGCCCCCCTTTTTGCCACCAGAGCCCAGAGCTGCCCGCCCTATTGTGGCCACTAGCCCAGTCACGCGGCTAGCCCCCCCACCCCCAAAGAAGTGCCAGGAGAGCGGGCAGCACATGGCTCCAGCCTCCTCTGCTCCAGAGAGCGGGAAGGCATGTGGCCCCAGCCCTCCCCAACCCCAGCTCTGGAACATGGGAAGGTGGCCAGTGCCTGGCCCCAGCCCCAGCAGAGCAGCACTGGGGGGCTGGAACCAGAGGACTGGAGCCGTACACAGGGAGCAGTCACGGCAGGGGGCAGGGTCATGCCAGGCTGTTTGTGGAGGCAGAACCTCCCTCAGCCTATGTGACCTGCCACCCATAGGATTAGGGCTCAAAGCCACATTAAGAAGTTTTCAGCCTTGCCTAGCAGGCCACTAAACTCAGCCCATGGCCCTCCCCAAACACACCACAATCAAGCAGCAAGCACACAACAAACAAACAGAAACTCACCCCAAGGGTCATGTAGTCACTTCTTCATCTGGAGAACTCCCTCGCAAAATTCCTGTTTGATAGTCCTTTCAACTAGTTGTGAACCCACTTTCTAGTAATTTCATCTTGACCACATTTCCCTAGTTTACTCATGAAAATGTCCTGTGGGACTGTCAAAAGCTTTACTACAAATCACATCTACTGCTTCCCGAATCCGCTACGCTAGTAACCCTGTCAAAGAAGGAAATTAAGTTGCTTAAGTATGATTTGTTTTTGACAAATCCATGCTAGCTATTCCTGATAAAACCTGTGATCCTCCAGGTGCTTTCAAATTATTTCATAATTTGTTCCAGTATCTTTCCAGGTATTATAGTTAGGCTGACTGGTCTATAAATTCTCTGGTCTTCTTTGCTCCCCTTTTTAAAGATTATCTAATAGTAGCTTTTGGCCTTCAAAATCTAAATATGAAATATGAAATCTATGAATAAATCTCTTCAGCCTTACTTCCACTGTCCACTCCTGACCATGTTTGATATGTATTAAATACAGAAAAGACATTTAACTTATCTTCCAACTATTTGATATTGGGTGTTCAAAGATTTGTAGGAGAAAGATATGGTCAGCTGTGGCAAACAGTACTTTCATACAAATAATTTTAGTGTAAAGATAAATATCTAGAGATTGAATTAATCTGCTAAATTATAATGGTGTAGAATATTTTTGTATCCAAAGAATATATTAAAAATGCTTCTGATTATTAAGCACTTGTTTACATGTCATTTTCGTTTTCAGACAAATGGTACTATAGCACTACATTTTGTTTTACTTTGAATAAAAAATAATTCTCTAGTGAAGTAGAATTAGTTTTTAGTTATTAATATTCTAAAACCTGAACAAATAATCTATTCTAAATCTGCCAGCATTATGTATGTGATAAGTATCAGTTTATGAATGGTTTAGCACCTCATGCACTCTTTTCTAAATCACCCTGGCATATAAAGAAATTAGAAGTACTGTTTTTAACAGGGAGAAATATTGTTTAGTCTTCAACACGTGCAGATATGAGATCTAATTCATCCACTGTATTTAGGTCATGCTTTGTTTCCATGGTTTTGGTGCAATTTCAGGAGCTGACAAAAAAAGTCAAGCTTGCCATATGCAATGTGGGCACGATGAATCATGAGTATGACAGCATAACAGGATCCAGCACAGATGGTGGAAATGAAAGCACATATTTGGTTTTTTTGGGTTTTTGGGGGGGGGGGGGGAAGGGGGCTCTGACCATAGAAATTTGGACTCTGGAACTTACCCAGAAGCTTCATTCAGTAACATTTTAGGAAACACCAACCGTGCACCCCATTAACAACTATAAAATGGATAGACAATCCAGTTTGTCCCTTGCAGTCTACAAAGCTCATCCAGTCCCTCTGTTTTATAGGTACTCACCCAGATCTCCCTGTTCCTCCCATCAAACCTAAATTGAGTGTTCATGTTTCAACTTTCACAACCTTTGTTTAGCTCTATTTTAAACAAGATAAATATTACGAGAATAAAAATTAAAACCAGGCTTATTTCAAACCAGATTTAAATACTAAGACATTAAAGTGGGATGCCTGTGGGATGCCTTTGGGTCCCCATTTCCAATTAAAATCTTATGTTAGAAATAAGGAAGCTGGACAGTAAATTGAGAATGTGTAGTACAGTGGAAATGATCCTTCCAAGACTGGAGGGTATACTTGCTTCCTAAAACTCTTTTCTATCTGCCCTGAGTCTTTTCCATCACTAATTTTCATGAATCGGGTACTTGGGCCTCAGACGTTTCCCTTGTGCTGCTCCAGTGGTGCAAAGATAATCAAAAGCCACCTAAAGCTGCAACTAAAGATTTCCCTAATTTAGGAGAAATCGGGTGTAAGTTTGTCATTCTGTGCACTGAATGAAACAGAGTTCCCGTGGAAGAAAATTAGCATGCTGTTATTATGTAATTAAGGACTATATAATAATCTACATGAAAAAATAGGACAAACTTAAGGTTGCTTAACTAATCTTAATTCTAACTTTTGAATGCTTGACTTTGAATGTAATTTTTTGTATATATGTTGAGTTAGCCTCTCTCAGGCACGTAGAAAATTGGAGGAGAGAAAAGGGAAATGCACAACAGTGGGAGAAGGTGAAGGAACTATGCTTGTTGTAGGCATATAGAATATAGGACTAAAGCTAAATAGAGGTCAGCAGTCTGCTTACTGTAGTTGAAAAGAATTAAAAAATAAAAAATGGGACACAGGCCATGCTTGTATAAAAATATACTTGTATTTTGGTTACAAGACTAAAAGGGATATTTAGAAGGTTCCTTTAGATGGACCCAAGGCCCACTTCTTGTCTATCCTTCCTTCATCTCTGTGTGCATGCCTATTTGCGGTCATTTCAGTCTCAGCTTTACTGCTGCTCTTAGCAGCAGATACCATTCTACAGTGTTTGAGGAAGAGCATACACATGAATTCACTCAGAGCAGCTTATGCAAGTGATTGTTATGCACTAGCACAATGTGAGTAAAACTATCCAACAATAAAAAAAATGGAAATGACTGCACTAAGTGCTGTCAAATGTACAAAGTAAACAATATGGACAAAATAAAGGAATGTTTTACTTTTATTCACATTTAAAACAATATTATGGATTACATGTGATAATTGGTACAAAATTTTCAGATGGAAATGTAATTTTCATTTTGACGGTATCATATTGACAGTTTTTAAATAAGGCTAATGAAGAGCTTGGGTATAGTGGCAGGGTGGCTAATAGGAATGAGGATTTGGAGGTAGAAATTATCACATCCAAGGTGGAAGTCGAACTCAAAACAGCTTAATGGGATAAAAATTGGAAAAATCTTCATCCAAAAATATCAAATGAACTGACACATGAAATTGCAGGCCCAATAGCAAAGATTTTTAATGAATCTGTAAACTCGGCAATTATACCCTACGACTAGAGAATTGCTAACGTAAACCCTATTTTTGAGAAAGGGAGGAAAAATGTGGTCTGGGAAACTATAGACCTGTTAATTTGACCTCAGTTGTATGCAAGGTCTTGGAACAAATTTTGAAGGAGAAAGTAGTTAAGGACATAATGGTAAATGGTAACTGGGATAAAATACAACCTGGTTTTACAAATGGTAGATCATGCCAGACCAAACTGATCTCTTTCTTTGAGAAGATAACTGGTTTTTTAAACAAAGGAAATGCACTAGATCTAATCTATCTGGATTTCAGTAAGGCATTTGATACAGTTCCACATGAGAATTATTAGTTAAATTGGAGAAGATGGGGATTAAATATGAGAAATGAAAGGTGGGTAAGGAACTGGTTAAAGGGGAGACAACAATGGATCATACTGAAAAGTGAACTGTCAGGCTGGAAGGAGGTTACTAGTAGAGCCCCTCAGGGATTGGTCTTAGGACCAATCTTATTTTACATTTTCATTAATGATCTTGGTACAAAAAGTGGGAGTGTGCTAATAAAATCTGTGGCTGAACCAATGTTCGGAAATATTGCCAATACAGAGGAGGAACAGAATATCATACAAGAAGATCTGGATGACTTTGAAAACTAGAATAATAGAAATGGGATGAAATTTAATAGTTCAAAGTGCAAGGTCATGCATTTAGTGACTAAGAACAAGAATTTTTGTTATAAGCTGAGGACTGATCAGTTAGAAGTGACAGGAGGAGAAAGACCTGGTGTATTGGTGGATCACAATATGATTATGAGCTGCCAACGTGATGTGGCCATGAAAAAGGCTAATGTTGCCCTAGGATGCATCAGGTGAAGAATTGCCAGTAGAGACAGGAAAGTGCTATTGCCATTATACCAGGCACTGATGAGACCTCATCTGGAGTATTGTGTGCAATTCTGGTCTCCCATGTTTAAGAAAGAGGAATTCAAACTGGAACAGGTGCAGAGAAGGGCTACTAGGATGATCTGAGGAATGAGAGGAGACTCAAAGTGCTTGGTCAACCAAAAGAAGGTTAAAGGGAGATATGATTGCTCTCTGTAAATACATTAGAGGGATAAATACCAGAGAGGAAGAAGTTAAGCGTCGATGTTGAGACAAGAATAAACTGGCCACCAAAAAGTTTAGGTTTGAAATTAGATGAAGGTTTCTAACCACCAGAGAAGTGAAGTTCTGGAACAGCCTTCCAAGGGGAGCAGTGGGGGCAAAAAACATATCTGCATCAAGACTTGATAAGTTAGATGATATGACGAGGCTGCCTACAAGGGCACATAGCTAATCTGTAACTGCTAGCAGCAAATATTTCCAACGGTTGATGATGGGACACTAGATGGGGAGGGCTCTGAAGTACTACAGCAAATCCTTTCCCAGGTATCTGACTGGCGGGTCTTGCTGACATGCTCAAGGTCTAACTGATCGCCATATTTGAGGTTGGGAAGGAATTTTCCCTTGAGACTCTGGGGTTTTTTGCCTTCCTCTGCAGCATGATGCATGGGTTAATTGCTGTTTAACCAAGTGTAAATGGTAGATTCTCTGTAACTTGAGGTCTTGAAATCATAATTTAAATATTTCAGTAACTCAGTCAGAAGTTGTGGGTCTATTACAGGAGTGGGTGGGTGAGTTTCTGTGGCCTGCTATGTTTAGGATATCAGACTAGATGATCATGATGGTTCCTTCTGGCCTTAAAGTCTATGAGTATCTCTGTATATGTAAAATCATTCAAGTGGAATATCTAGATCTAGATATCCCTACAGTCAGATACCAGATGTCTCAGAGGATGCTGCATGAAAATTCATGTGTCTTGGATGCACACCAGATGTGGTGCTTGAGTGATTAACAGTATCACTTGTATTTTATTACCTTCCACTGAGGTCCACAAGTCCTTTGAGACTAGCAATGGGCAAACCTCAGCAAGATCACATTGTATGTGTGGATAAGTACCCAAAGTTTGGTAAGCATATCTGGATGCTGGCCTTGAAATCTGGGAAGACTATCCTGTGAGATTTCTAGTGCTCCTTATTAGACTGGACATATCAGATGAAGAGCTTCTTCATTCAGAGAAATTTACTTTAGGTTCCGTTCTGAAAACAAAGGATTCAAACTAGCTCTTCCCAAACAACTAAAAATAAGCTTGCAGTTTGGCATGAATTTTATTTTGATCAATACTCTATGATTAAGTTAGTTACTGATCCCTACTTGCCCTCTAAAGACTTTTCTATGCCATAAGTACAATCCTGTATTCATAACCAGATCACACCATCTGATGACCTAGTCACTAGAAACAGGATTGACTTTGTTCCACACAGCAGCTTTTTTCACAAAGCACAAAGGTGGCATCTATGTTAATGTATCAATACCTACCATGCTGCCTAGAACTCCAGATTTTCCCTGAATGTAGTCTCATATTGAGTCAGAAAATGGAGGTTCAGGAGTATATGCACAGAGAGCAGGATGAGCAACATGTGTTTCAATGAACTTTCACAACAAGAACAACAACGAGTCCGGTGGCACCTTAAAGACTAACAGATTTATTTTGGCATAAGCTTTTGTGGGTAAAAACCCCACTTCTACCCACGAAAGCTAATGCCCAAATACATCTGTTAGTCTTTAAGGTGCCACCGGACTCCTCATTGTTTTTGTGGACACAGATTAACACGGCTACCTCCTGATAATGAACTTTCAGATGTCCTGCCACTTTTAGAGCTGGGAGGAAAGAGAGCTAGACCATTCAATTATGCAGGCAGTTAGGGAGCTCATATCTACAGAGAAAGATAATGGTACTATAAGATGAAAACAGCTATGTACCTGTCTACACCTCCAGCAAGAACAAGTTTAGCTGTCATAGTTACAGTATATTAACCACAATATGATTGTACACAAACCATGCTTCAAGCCAACCATTTCACTAACTGATTACAACTTGGAGAGTTTGCATAGACAAAGACTAATTTGTTATGACTGTCAGTTCATTTCCCTCTTTTTTCAAGGGGACATGTGAAAACTTCTACAGTAAGGACTTGAGCTCTTTGCAAGCCACCACCACCTACTCTGAGACTTTGGCATGTTATAATTTGCCTCTTTCCCAGAAGAATCACCAATTCAACTACAATATACAGGAAAAGAAAATAGCATGATTCCAAAGCATTGCCACCTAGATCCAACCAGGATTACACGATCAGATATTAAATTAAATCCCCCATAAAGCCAAACTTATTGTATTTTAATGTAATACATTCCATTTTCAACTTAATTTTAAAATCATAAAATAAGGATTCATACAAAACTGCTGATCAAGAGGACTACCCACCAACAGACCATTAGCAATTCCATCTTATGTTCTACGATAAAACATGCTGTGCAGAAGTGATTGCATTGGAAGTTATTCGTACATTTCAATGCAAACTACCAAACCATGAAAAATGAGGCAACCATTTGCTATAAAAATAAATTAGGAGGCACTGCTTTGCTGGCAAAGCCATTTGAGCACCACAGTTCATAACTATTCATGGTACCATTAACAGATGTCTTTATTTGTACTGTGAGCTGCCTTATGAAATTGTTGTACTCAGCAGTACTTTATATCTAAAGTGAGCACAAGCAACTTTATTTTAGAACATAATAAAATCGTGTCTGATGTAGAGATCCTATGGGAAATTATACAATAATGTTACCTACATAACTAATTTTTTTCTTATGTAATCATGATTCCCACTACACTTTTATAGCTATTCAAAGTATTGTTTAACATCACCATTTCCATGTTAATATCTCAATAAATCACAGAAATATAATACTTCAGAAGAAAAGTGAGCCATAGCTTGGGGAACATAAGTTTTCCTTCCTAAATTAAAAGTAGAATAAAACAGATGCAGAATGTACTGTATGTTGTTCACTGACACTAAAAGTAGTTTCAGCGTAAAGCTACATATTACACTAAGAAAATATGTTGTTTAACTATTGAACACCATACTATAACAAATTAAGACACTTCCAAAGATACCCTAAGGGGAAAAAAAAACACACACAGTTGCCTCTGAGGATTATGTATCCATTTGTTTGGAATTCCTGAGCTATTTTTTCAGAAGTTAGAAGCAGCATTTAATCCTTACTCAAACAAGTAGCACCACTGCCGTCCAAACTCAGGTAAGGAATACTTGAATATGCAAACCTTTGCGCAAATGCATCTCATGTCCAGTTCCTGTACTTTAGCCTAATGTATAAACAAAGGTGGGTAGAAAGTATCTCACTGAAACATTGTTTATAAAATGTCATGCTTTCATCCAAAATAAAGCAGAAAAAATTTACCACATTTGGCTTTTTGTTACTCTTAATAAAATATATTTTAAAAGGTTCTTATAGTAATACATTATAAATATATGGATTGTATTGCCTTGCAGCAGGATTATATACCAGTATGTTTTGCTTAAGTTTACAACAGAGAATAGCAGCAGTGCAGCTAACAATCATGGTAGAAAGCACCATGCCTGGTAGTACGTGTTTGCAGGATCAGACGCTATAGCTATATATGTTGTAAGAATATCATATGTAACACATATGGCAATTGTTTATTCTGTAATACAGAAAGTATATTTTGAGTGGTGCTCCTGCATCAGGTGTTCTTCTAGGAGTTTTCTTTGTGCACAGGCCTGAACAACTCCATGCCTTTTCCTCTTGGCCTAGTTTCTTTCCTGTCACAAAAAGTGGGTATGCCTATGGCAGTAGTTTGCCTATGGCAGTAGTTTGCCTATGGCAGTAGTTCCCAAAGTGCGGTCCCTGGACCTCTGGGATTCCGCCATGGGTTTTGCAGGGGCTCAATCTCTTGATCCAGGGCCGGAACACACTGGAACTGTGTTCTGGAACTTTTGCTGCATGGAAGATGCCATTTTGAGAACAAAATGGCATCCTCTGCACAGCGTGACCTTGCACGCATTCCCACGCTGGCAAGGGGCAGTCCAAAAGTACCAATACCTGCCCAGTCAGGACTACACCCACCCTGTGAGTTTAGAAATACGTTTTCTGCCATAGATGCTAAGACTTGCAATAGTTCTACAAGATAGGAAAGCAATACTGTCCTTTAGAGGAAACCAAAATATAGAAAGCGATGTGTATAGGTTCTAGAATAACAATGTTAAACTTATCTATAAAAAATGAAAAGGGTCTGGGATATAATCAGATACCAAAGGGGTCCTTGGGAGAAAAATGTTTTGGAACCACTGACTTATTGGCTTCTGTTATCGGAGATTTAAGATACTCAGTCTGTCAGTCACTCCTCTGATTGATGTACCCCTGAACTTTTCTCAACATTGGTTCCAAATGTGTTTTTTATATCACGGACAATTACATTTTTGAGGCTTAATATACATGCTACTTAGACCTCTCACTTCTGAGGTTAGTTCACTGTGCACTGTTTTTCAGTAGAAATTTATTCCCAGCTTTTCCCTACAGTTCTCCCCTTTGATTTTTTTATGCAAAGTTTCTCAGTCTGAAATCAACATGAAACAGAGGGAAAAATATTTCCATTTTGTTTTTTGGCAAACATGATTGATTTCACTGTGTGAAGTTTTCCTATACACCTCTCCTGAAGAGTGGAAAGATCATGGGTCCTGAAGTTGCCGCTAGACTGAATAAGTTTCATTTGATCTGTACTAAACAGATTTTTTTAAAACACAATTCTTGTAGCCTTCATAGATGACCTTAAAATGTATAAGTAGACAAGTTAAAAAAAAAATCAAGATTTTTCACTAAAACTAGGATTCAAAGAAACTAGATGCCTCCTTAAGTTGTAAAATAAGCTATTCTTGCAAGGTTTTTTATTTAGCCTTTATTTTGACTAGTTTCCTGTATTTTCTGCATGTTTTACTGATCATCTGTGCTGGAACCATACAAATCTACCAAAGCTACAGAACTGTACCTTGTTAGCTGCTTTTAGTAGATCATCCCATGCCCTTTCCACTGTTAAAAACCAGTAGAGAGAATCACTAATTAAAATGTTCCTGAAACTGTCTACAAACTTTTGCCATAGCATTACTGAATACCATCTTGAAAACTTTCCAATAGGCCCTTTTTTACACTGCTGTAATATAAAAAGGTACTTATACCTTGGTTTCCATGTAAATCTTTTAAATTAAATTTTCACTAGCACACAAAAGGAAACAAAATTATGTCTCCAAAGCAAACATTACTTCATAATAGGAGCTGTTTAGCTTCATTGTCATCTAATACAACAGTATAATTTAAAAAAAGAATGTTTGCCTGCCAGTTACAGCTATTTTCTATGTCAAAAAAATGGCAATAAAGTGTGATACTTGTGCGTAAATGTTATGGTTGTCTGAATAATGGAGGAGAGGAGAGAGAACAGATCCATGAAGACAGTCAAAAGTAAGCTTTTCGAATTAGATTTATTGCCTTGTGTGTGATTATGCCTGTTTGCTATGAACAAATCTTTGGATGACTGATGGTAGTACAAGTACCAAAAGTTGCATGAATACGTACCAGAATTGTATTTTGTAATTATTTGCTATTTGATATTCTCACTTTAAAGTTGTACAGTCAGGGAGTAGGAACAATATGACTAATCACACACAACACGAATGATTAATAATGAAAAGCAAATTGTTGTAGCTATCAGATCACAAACTAGTCTGAAATTTAGAAACCTATAGAAACTTATAAATACAGCAGAGTGAATTTTTTTTGGCTTGCTGGCAATCCTGAAAGAGATGGGGGAAAATTCATCTGGGGGTCAAAAAAACCCAAAACAGTGTTTCATTTTGATTTTGAATATTAGATTTAAAAAACTGAAGGAGATTTCAAACTGAAATATTTTGACAATTCAGCAAAACAGACAAATTCACATAACATTTTGGTGTCACCAGATATGCATTTTTTGCTGAAACATGTTTCAGCCAAAAGATTTTGCCCAGCTCTACTTATGAGTAACCAATATTACTGCAGAAAAAAGGAGCAATTAACAGAGAGTCAAATCTTTGGTTCAGCAATACTATTAGCTCCAGTAAATGTTGACTTTCTGAGATCAGTGGGAGAAGAGGGCACTCAGCATTTCAAAGGTCAGACCCTTCAATAGCATCTTGAATCCAAAAATCCTAAAGTGCTTTGTGATTTAGAGATTATTATTATTATCCATATTTGCTACTGGGAAAACTGACCACAGAGCAGTTAAGTGCCTTCCTGAAACTTCACGAGCATAAACAGGGACTTCTTAAAGCACAGGTGGACTACTTACTAGAAGCAAAGGAAACCTGCCTGCTTGGAGATATCTGCCTGTAAAGCTAGGACCGATCTTCCCCTACATTTCTGTGTCTCATTCTGCCTAGAAAATGGGAGGAATGTTATATATCATGTGACACATGCATAATATATATTTAGAAGAACCTAAAGACATTATCAGGCAGAGCTCTGTTAAGCTGAAGCAAGGCTGGTTATAGTTCTTTTCAACCCTATCTGTAAAATGCCTTAGAGGATTATTTTTATTTAAATAAATTTTAATGGTAGTAAGCATGGACTACAGTCAATACCATAGACCGTGAGTAGTCTTGACTCACCTGTTTACCCTGGTAGAATATTGAACTGCTCTTCAATAGTTCTTCACTTTCTTAAAAGAAAGAACCCAAAAGATACTATTGCTCAATTTTTCTTTTAGCTGCAAGATTCTCTTGTATAGGGTATTAAGGGGTCCTATTCCATTGTTCTTGTTTTTCCAACATATCTCTGTATATGTTGAAGAGATTGATGGTTTGGCCTATAGTAATGTCAGTATTGTAGATTGTTTTTCACAAACTTTGTGATGTTTCTTACTAGAATAATGTTGCATCTGTGCTAAAGAGAACAAACTCAGTGTCTACCAGTTCGCTTCAGAGTGCAATCCAAGATGTTGATTTATATGTATGAAGCTTGACATGATTTGGATCTGGATGATTTTATAAATCATTTCCCTTCTTATCTACCACCCTGAGAATTGTTATTAGCTGGAACACTTTTGCTAACAGACATCTGCCCCAAAATTTGAACTCTGGATTAGAGATGAGTGAAAAATTGAGTTTTTGGTTTTGGGTGCGGGGGAGAAGGGTTTGAACCAACTTCTGTTTGTTTTTCCCCTTATCAAAACAAAACAGAAAAGAAAAAAAATATGGCTTCTGGTCAACAAATCATTTTCTTTGACCAGAGACAATGTTTGTTTTGGGTCTTTTTTTCCCTCTCCCTGATCTTTGTTCATATAAAAATATTTAGCTAAATTTTGAAACAAAGTGCTTTGAAATGAAATGTCTGAAACAAAATGACAAACAAAACTTTTTGATTTTTTTCAAAATCCCTCCCACGCACACATTTTTTCAGCTGAAAAGATTACCTGAATTCACAAATAGTTTTGGTACCCCAAATATATATTTGTTGGTGAATTAATGATTTGCTTAAAATGCTTTGCCCAGCTCTACTCTGGGTTACTGGAATCTGCGTGTTCTCAGTGGTTATGACTACACTGCAGCTGAGAGAAAGCCTCCCAGCCTGAGACGTCAGACTTGTGCTAGTGGGGCTTGAGCTAGCACACTGGTTCCATTTGGGTTGGCTACCCTCGCTCAGACCTAGAAAATCAGGAGGGCTTGAGCTTGAATGGCTAGCCCAGCTCCCTGCTGGCGCTACAACATCCACACTGTTAATTTTAGCATGCCAACTCAAACCCTTATGTGAGTCTGTCTACCCAGCTCTGGAGACTTGCTTCCAAATGCAATGTAGACATACCAGGGGGGTTCGTTGACTCTGGAATTCCCTTTCAAACACCCATCTTGGCCTCACAAACTCAAGTTTAGCAACTGTCAGGGAGTGATAAGGCTCATCTGTTCTCTCAGTGATTTGTCTGAAGGTGGTTTGTTTTGGTGGATTTTTAATAGTAATTAGGAGAGTTCTTTCAGAATTGACTTTTTGCCAGTTTTTACTGCTACTTTTGGTCATTTTAAAGTGATGTACATGCATCCAGAGGCTTCAATGGTTTAAAATGTTCCCAATGTAAAAAGCTAAATAAATGAAATGCACAAGATACAAATTCTCTAGCAAAAAAACAAAAAAAAAACCCAAACAAACAAACAAACAAAAACATCCTATTGCAAACAGTTTGACAGTTCTATTGTTCTCTTAGAAAAAAAAAACCACAACAGCCAGGAAATGTATCATTTTGTTCATTCCTTTAGCCGTAGCAAGTACTAGGCTTGTCTCTAGTTTGTAGATTAATCTACTCAAACTCTACAAATTTTAGAAAGAGTGGCATATTAAGGCTGATTAATTTCTACATCATCACATGTAAGAGTAATAATTTCCTTGGAACATCCTAATTGGGATATAATAAAAAGATTGCATCGCAGCTGCACTAATACAAGCATTTTTAATGCTGACACATAATCCAAACAGATTTTATAATCCATACGCTCCAATCTGCAACAGACCAAGTATCTGAGCAAATTCAAATGACATCTAGATAGAGAAGGTTAAATTTGCAATTGCTGCAGGTTCCAGGTCAGTGATACATATAGAGGTCTACTTTCCAAGAACCCTTCATTACAGCTATGCTCCCCATTGATTCCCAAACATTCTTTATCAGGATCAATATCCAAGTTTAATAACAATAATGCCACCTGTTCAATGTGTTAGTCAAATACTAGGAAACAATTCATACTGAATGACCAAAAATAGATAGATTAGATAGACTTAACTGCCATTACTTGAGTCTTAATTAAGTTTTCAATAAAGTTTATAGAATTAATACATTTTGCTCAATTATTCTTGAATTTAAAAAAATATATATGGACATGTCATTTTAAACAAACAAATGGTTGAATTAAGCCTTTGAGATATCACAAGAACTCCCACTTGTAAACACCTAACAGTTTTCTAGGAGCCAGCCAACTTCTGTTACTAGCAGCCAATGGCAGAATGCACCAGGGTTAAAATTTACAAGAAGCGTCCTCATTAGTTTATGTTAGTAGTAGGGATGGAGACCTTCTCAAACCTTTTAAATTTCATAAATAGTCTAGTGAGACTTCAATCCACCCATTATTATTGAAAAGATAAAACGTTCCACAAGGTCTCCTTTCAAAGAAATGTCAACATTAGCGGTGGCTGATATTGGTTGTTGCTTCCTAAGAACAACACTCCCACACAGGCAGCAGCACTTACTTAATGGGTGACAGGAAACTGGGTACAATCAATTGTGGGCTGAAGGGAAAGAGATGGTATTTTGACAAACTGGGGGATGTGAAGAACCATATTTTTTGCCATGAAGTGATGAAACAAGTGGGAAGATTCTTTCCCCCTTCTAGCCCTACTGAATCTCCCATAAATTACATCCAGTCAAACCTTGAAGGGATCTGAGACTATACTGCAGCTGTTACAGAGCAATGGTCCTCCATCACTCCTGTTCTGACCTTACTTACAGAAAGACATAATTCATAAAGTCGTTGGATTACACTGACACCACTTTTACATAGCAATATTACATTTCTGGCCATTCAAGTGCTCTGAACAAAGTTTACATACAAACCAATGGGGGCACAAAAATCACTAAATTTCTATTCCTGCACATAACTTTTACTAGCGTATCAAAACCAAAATTTCATATTACTTTATTTTATCAGTAACATCTGATTCACTAAACACTGCAGTGTACCTCTGGGATTATGATGATATATTTCAAGCTCTGTTGGCATTTCCTTGCTAAACCCCAATTTTCAGGGGTTTATTACTCTGTTCTCTTAAATCTCACTGAGCTTTCTTATGATAATGTGGGATTATTATGTCTAGACTTCATTAGTTCATTTTTATTGATGATATGGATTACAGGTCCCCACTTACTCTCTCTACAATAAGTGGATAGAGAAGATGCAGACAGAGACCCAGTAGAGAGAATGGTGTTAATTTAAACTACAGAGAAGGAGTTGAGGCTACTGAGCATTATTAGAACAACATGTTCTTTTCCAAAGAGGTTGTTACAACTTTAAAAGGCTGAATTGGTCAATTAAAGAGCATGTAGGAGCGCTGTTTGGTAGCATGGTAGTGGAAAGCCAGCAGTGGCCCAGATCTTCCCTAAAAATGCATGCAAGTCTTACTAGAGTAGGAGCCCAGCACCAATTCAGTGTGGCATCCCTGATATAGCCTATGCTGGTGGGGCTTCCACAGAGCCTCTCTTGTGGAAATTAAAACTCATTTCCTGACAGGACTCCTGAGGGAATACAGAAGTCACCTGGAATTAATTCTTCCTGGAGCAACAGGCCTTGCTGTCTCACAGAGATGTCAGGCAATAAGCCTAACCAAGTTATGTGCACTTTCATGAACAAGCCAGGGTGAACCTAACCCAAGAGACACCACACAGACTTTATTTTGGTAAAACAATGCAATGACAAATGTGTTATGTTGGCCTGATATGCTGCAATACAAGTCAGATGTGGCTAGAACTTGATATATATATAAAAAAAAAAATCACATATACACTACACGTCACTTAAATGGGTCACAATGGAGTAGCCTGTGATCAAAAGCACCACTGTATTCACATCCCACACACTATTTCTACACTACACACCTGACTTTAAGGTAATTCCCTTAATATCTGATGCTTAATTTCATTTCAAAGCCTATCTTCTTTTGTTAATAAACTTGTTACATTTTTAATTTTTAACTTGTTACATTTTTAACCAAAACCAATCCATCCAATCGTATTTAAATTGAACTGTTTGGGAACGCCAGCAAAAGTTGCAAACTATTGACTATAAACCCTTTACAGGGGCAATGCACCTTTAATACACCTGAACTGTTCAAGAGAGGGCTATACAGCATAGAACACAAGTTTTGGGGGAAATTTGGACCTGGGAATGTGTTTGGATCACCCTGCAAGTAGTAATCAAGACTGGTGGAAGCCAACCTTTGACTGGAGTGTTGCTGACAGAATCCTGGGTCAGACCTGCTATACACAGACACTCAGGGTGTGACCTGCACATTGGTAGGTTGTTTGTGAGAGGTCCAGGATGGGAGTTACAACAGCAAAGCAATACATGACACCCCAAATTGTGGAACTGATGGAATACAACCCCCCAGTGGTCTGAATTACATTCCAGAATGTGGCAGAGTCCATAGGAAAGTTAGAACAGAATGTGGATAGCAAGTTACTTTACTAGTTAAAGTAGTTGGTATTAATCTACATCTTGTGATAAAGTGAATTGCTTCAGTAGGTATTTAGACACACAGGATTCACCTACAAGAGATGCATGAAGACCACATCTCCAGCACTTTGTCTCTGTCTGAGGGATTGCCTAGGTCTTTATTTGCTCCAATCCCTCAGACAGAGACAAACACCTACAAGATCTTTATCAAGCATTCTTAAATGCATGTCTACTAATGTGATATATGCCATCATGTGCAAGCAGTGCCCCTCTGCCACATACATTGGCCAAACCGGACAATCCTTACGTAAAAGAATAAATGGACACAAATTGGACATCAGGAATAGTAACATACAAAAGCCAGTAGGTAAACACTTCAATCTCCCTGGACATTCTATAACAGATTCTTGAACAAAAAAACCTTCAGAAACAGACTTAAAAAAGAGACAGCAGAACTAAAATTCCTTTGCAAATTTAACACCATTCATTTGGGCTTGAATAGGGATTGGGAGTGGCTGGCTCATTACAAAAGCAGCTTTGCCTCTCCTGGAATTGACACCTCCTCATCTATTATTGGGAGTGATCTGATCGAATTGGCCCTGTCAACACTGGTTCTCCACTTGTGAGGTAACTCCCTTCTCTTCATGTGTCATTATATAATGGCTGCATCTGTAATTTTCACTCCATGCATCTGAAGTGGGTTTTTTACCCAAGAACACTTATGCCCAAATAAATCTGTTAGTCTTTAAGGTGCCACCAGGCTCCTTGTTGTTTTTGTGGATAGAGACTAACCTCCTGATTCTTGACACCAGGAAGGAACAGGAAGGCAACCTAAGGAAAGGGAGGGTGGGGCATAGAAAAACATGGTAGCCCTTGCCCAGAAACAGCAATATAACCTGCCCTCCCTTTGTAGAGGTGTCATTGGGTCAATGTAGTGGCTCATTCATAGACTGCAGGCCCAATGAGGGGTATAAGGATGGTAATTTTGATCCCCCAAGTTCTGCCTAAGCCCTGCCCATGCACAAGTCTCGTGGGAGTGGAGGAGAAGAAGGACTCCATGCTGGCTGGGACTCCAGAGAAGTCTTTCCCCTGATGGCCCATCTAACCCCCAAACTGGCAAGTGGAGGACTGCATTCTCAAACTTGATCACCTGCACAAACTGATGAGCTGTCACTGTTATTAATAGAAACAACACTAGCATATTGCAGATCTTGGGGCTCAGTTGATAAAGGAATGTCACTTAACACAGTATAGAAATCTGCTTAATATATTGCATGTGGCAAAAAGGACAACTGACAATATACGTATCGTATGGAATGAATGGAAAAGGGACAGAGATATGAAAGAATAAAAAAAATGGCTGAGTGAATGAAATGCAAGTGAATTGAGATACAGCCTCAGTGTCACAATCTGTAAAACAGAAGTACAGTCCTCTGATAGGCCAGTGATAGGATGTGAAAAAGAATCAAGTAAAAACAGAACAGTAATAAATAAGTTACTTAGAACACAAAGATTGCCTTGTGGGATCTAGTCTCGTAATCTAGAAAACTCCCTAGTCCACCTATGTTTCAGGAGCATCTTTTCTATGATTAAAGGCTATCATTTCATAAACATTCAGAACATGCATACAGTACTTTTACTACCCTTTAAGTAATAAACTGTTTGTTTCCTCCCCCTCCCCAAGTAACCCATGCTCAGCACTCCAGAATGGAAATTTCGCAGATGTTTCTCTTTATGATGACTTCTACGCTTTTCTAAATAAAAGGGCTTCTATATGATCTCATTTTAAAGCAAGTTACTATAAAGAAAGAAGCCACTTTTTAGCTCATGGACTTAAAATTTTAATACAGTACTAGAAAGAGTATACTGCACTGGTTAAAAGATGTCCTGAGCAAGTGGTGGTTTAACTTAATAGCACTGCCTGAACTTAATGATAAACATACATTTTTTTAAAAAAATGAACATTTCATTACAAATAATAAATATAAGATGGCTCTCAGAATGTTCTTTAAATCCAGTGTGTATAGCCAGCAAAGTGTAACATCTCCCCTTAGCTCATTCATATATTTTTCAAATTCCCATCCAGCTTGCATACATAATATATTCCTACAATAAAATGCATAGCTATTATTGTTTTAAAATATAGGTTATAGCAGCTAGGCAAGATGTATCATAGCTGACAACCCATTTTTTCCCAACAGTTGTGAACAGACAGGTCTACATTATCTTAATATGATATTACAGTATTTGAAGAAAATAGATTGCATTATATTGCATGAAAAAGAAGTAAGGAATAACTAGCTCTCAGCCTTTAATACATGCTTTTGGGATGATCTAGGTGTAGAATATGCAATGATTTTATCTTATCTCGTGAGGTGCTGAGTGCTTTCAATGCTAACTAAAATTCATCAAAATTAAGGCAGTTAGTACCTCAGAGGAGGTGCTTAGTACAGGACTACAGGTGGGCGAATAGTAGGTTTTTCTGTTTGCTGGCAATTCCAGAAGAAAGATTGTTTTGGATTAATGAAATGTTTCATTTGAAATGAACTGTGTTGATTTCAAACATTTAATATATCTAATACATTTAAAACAAATTTCTAAACAGGAAGTAGTTTCAAGGTTTCCTAAATTAACTGGTTTTTTTGGTTTTTTTGTTTTTTTATTTGAAACAAAACGTTTCACTTTTGGGCTTTTTTAAAGTTTCTTTCCCCTTCAGCTGAAGCAATTTGGTGAAGTCAACATACATTCATTAAATATTTTAGTGTCACTGAAAAATGTTTTGGTTAAAAAATTTCACACAGTTCTACGTAGTACCTCTTTGAATTGGTTCCTTAAGGAATTTTTAAAATGTAGTATCATAGGAAGTTTCTCCTACATACCAAAACTAAAATAGAAAAATATGAAGCAATAATTATGACCAAAAGAGATCCATGTTTTAGGTGATGCATTAATAGTAACTTACAGCCATATTCTTATCTGCTAGCATTTGTCATTACTTTGATGTTGGCATTTTCAGAAACAAAACCATTTTCAGTTTCAATTGCTCATTGTGGTTAAGTACTGGAATAAATGGCCTAGAAAGTTTGTGGAATCACCATCACTGGACATTTTAAAGAGCAGGTTTGAAAAACATCTGTCAGGGATGGTCTAGATTGGGGTGGGCAAACTTTTTGGCCCACGTGCCACATCTGGGTGGGGAAATTGCATGCAGGACCATGAATGTAGGGCTGGGGCAGGGGGCTGGAGTGCGGGAGGGAGTGCAGGGTATTGGAGGGGGTGTAGGAAGGGCAAGGGGTTGGGGCAGGGCAAGGGGTTGCTCAGGGCAAGGGGTTGGGGCAGAGGAGGGGTGGGGAGTGTACGAGGGGGCTCAGGGAAGGGGGTTGGGATGCAGGAGGGGTGCAGGCAGGGAGTTTGGGTGCGGGCTCCGGCCCGGCGCTGCTTATCTGGAATGGCTCCAGGGTGGTAGCAGCACGCACCGGGGCCAGGGCAGGCTCCCTGCCTGCTTTGACCCCGGTCCCATGCCGCTCCAGGAAGCTGCCAGCACCACGTCTCTGCAGCCCCTGGGGGAGAGATTCAGAGGGCTCCGTGTGCTGCCCTTTCCTGTGGGAACCCGGCCAATGGGAGCTTTGGGGGAGGTACCCACAGGCAAAGGCAGCGTGTGGAGCCCTCTGCCCCCTCCCCACCACTGGGGCCACAGGGACGTGGTGCCGGCCCCTTCTTAGAGCATCACGGGGCTCACAGCGTCATGGTGGTGGCAATCCCAGGGCCAGATCCAAAGCCCTGAGGGGTTGGATCCAGCCCGTAGGCTGTAGTTTGCCTACCCCTGGTCTAGAGAATACTTAGTCTTGCCATGAGTGCAGGGGACTGGACTAGATGACCTCTCAAGGTACCTTCCAGTCCTGTGATTCTATATGCTACTACAAGCTTCTGTTCTTTCGTCCCCTTTACACATGAATACTGCTGATTATATAAATGCGTACAAGGGTAGGCCAATAGTTCAGGGTACACTTCATTTCATACAAGCGGGCTGCACAAAGCTGATCCATTATTTAAGGCTATTTTAATTCCTTTCCATGAGGCATAGATGGTAGATCCGCATTGTGAGAGGCATCTACCTCGAGAATTTCATCCTCAGTACATTAGTCTCAATTTGGTCTGTATGTTCAAACTGGTTAAAGTGTGGAGAAAATTCAAATTAGGATCAGAACTTTTGGGGGCTTCTCTGAATGTCTCAGAAACTTTAGAGGATTAATTAACAATATACTCTATTTGATAATGCCTTTTATCCTGAAAAATAAGGCAGGAGAAGGACTCCATTTCTCTCCTACGCCTCCCTTTTTATATATAGGGACAATTTTACTCACTATCATCGCCATACAGCCAGTTCTGTGAAAGGACATGGCTGCTAAATGACAGTATACAGAAACACAACACAATTTTGGACAAGCAGCAAAGAAGAATACATTGGCCAATTGAAACTGAAGGAGGAATGTAGGCAGAAGGTAGTTACTGTAGGACCAAGATATTGGCACTAACCTCTAACACTTGAAAGAAGTGTGCTGGGATCTTCAACAACCACAAGCCATCATGATTTTTGTTTTGTATCTCATTAAAAAACATTAAAGGCACCACTATCATAAGCCTGGTCTACACTAGGCGTTTAAATCGGTTTTAGGAGCATAAAACCAATTTAACGCTGCACCCGTCCACACTAGGAGGCACCTTATATCGATTTTAATGGCTCTTTAAATCGGTTTCTGTACTCCTCCCCGACGAGAGGAGTAGCGCTAATATCGGGATTAACATATCGGAATAGGGTTAGTGTGGCCGCAAATCGACGGTATTGGCCTCCGGGCAGTATCCCACAGTGCACCACTGACCGCTCTGGACAGCAATCTGAACTCGGATGCACTGACCAGGTAGACAGGAAAAGCCCCGCGAACTTTTGAAATTCATTTCCTGCTTCCCCAGCGTGGAGAGCTCATCAGCACAGGTGACCACGCACAGCTCCTCTGCACAGGTAACAATGCAGTCTCCTGAGAATCGAAAAAGAGCCCCAGCATGGACTGCATGGGAGGTACTGGATCTGATCGCTATATGGGGAGAGGATTCAGTGCTAACAGAACTGCGTTCCAAAAGACGAAATGAAAAAGTATTTGAAAGAATTTCTAAGGCTATGACGGATAAAAGCCACAGCAGGGACTCAGTGCAGTGCAGAGTGAAAGTTAAGGAGCTCAGACAAGCCTACCAGAAAACCAAAGAAGCAAACGGAAGGTCCGGGGCAGGTCGAAAAACATGCTGCTTCTATGCTGAGCTGCATGCAATTTTAGGGGGCTGCGCCACAAGTACCCCACCCCTGATCGTGGATTCCGAGGTGGGGGTTGTAATCTCTGCCATGGCTGAGGATTATGCAGATGGGGAAGATGAAGATGAAGAAGAGGAGGAAGACCTAGCAGAGAGCACACAGCACTCCGTGAGCCCCAGCAGCCAGGAGCTTTTTATCACCCTGACGGAATTACCCTCCTCCCAGCCCTCCCAAGCAAGTATCCCAGACAGTGACGCCATGGAAGGGAGCTCTGGTGAGTGTACCTTTGTAAATAGCAAACATTGTTTTTTAAGCAAGCGTTTTTTAATGATTGATTTGCCCTGAGGACTTGGGATGCATTCGCAGACAGTATAGTTACTTAGAAAAGTTTGTTAACATGTCCGGGGATTGAGAGGTAATCCTCCAGGGACATCTCGATGAAGTGCTCCTGTAGGTACTCCAGAAGCCTTTGCAGAAGGTTTCTGGGCAAGGCAGCCTTTTTCCGCCCACCATGGTAGGACACTTTACCACACCATGCATGTAGCAAGTAGTCCGGTATCATTGCGTGGCAAAGCATAGCAGCGTATGGTCCCGGTGATTGCTGGCATTCAAGAAGCATCCGCTCTTTATCTCGCTGTGTTATCCTCAGCAAAGTGATATCGTTCAGGATAACCTGGTTAAAAATCAGGAATTTAAGTAAGGGGGATGGCCATTTTCCTACTGGGTTCGTGGACTGCAGCAGCTTAAAAAAAATCCTTTCCTCCACGTAGCCAAGCGGGGGGAGGGGAGGAATGAAATGCCGATGATCTTTTTTGTGTTTGGCCAGCGGGGCTTCCCCAAGCTACCAGCCACGCAGTGGGTGGGGGGGTGGGAAGGGTGTTGATTAGCAGGGAGCTAGCGTGGTATTAGCCATGCATTGGGGGGAGGGGTAAATCACTGCAGAAGCCGAAAGACAGTGGCTTACCATGGCCGCATGCAAGCTGAATTCTGATGCCTGGACGTGTGTCTGTGAGATCTGTAACTACAGAGCTGCAGGCACTCAGTATTAAGATGAAGAATGCGACCTTGTAGGGAAATCACATGGGCTATGTAAGGTGAATAGTGCTGTTCACTGTTCACTGTGAAAGAGTATAACCATTGTTCTGTAAAATGTATCTTTTTAAATATTTCTCTCCCTCTCATGCAGCTGCAAATATTTCAAGCGTCCCTCCTCCATCCCAAAGGCTAGCACAGATAAGGCGCAGGAAAAAGAAGACGCGAGATGAGATGTTCTCGGATATTATGGAAGTTACACGCAATGAAAGAGCTCATCTGAATGAGTGGAAGGACGTGGTATCAAATTACAGGAAAGAGGCCAGTGAACGTGAGGACAGGAGGGACAACCGAGATGAGAGGTGGCGGCAGGAAGATCAGCGGTGGCGGGATGCAACTCTGGGGCTGCTGCGTGATCAAACTGACATGCTCCGGCATCTGGTGGAGCTTCAGGAACGGCAGCAGGATCACAGAGTACCGCTGCAGCCCCTGTGTAACCACCCTCAACCCTCACCATGTTCCATATCCTCCTCACCCAGACGTGTAAGAACGCGTGGGGGGAGGCTCCGTGCACCCGCCCACTCCACCCCCGTGGACAGCCCAACCAGAAGGCTGTCGTTAATGTGAAATTTTTTTAATGGCCTTCTCCATCCTTCCTATCCTCCTCCCAAACCACACCCTTACTTCTCTCCCTCTTTTTATAATGAATTAATAAAGAATTCATGATTTTTAAACGAGAGTGACTTTATTTGCATAAGTAAGCTGTACTCGAAGGGGGAGGGTGAGTTGCTTACAGGGAATGAGTCAATCAAGGGGGGTTGGGTGTTCATCAACAAACACAGCAGTCACACTGTACCCTGGCCATTGATGAAGCTCGTTTTCAAAGCTTCTCTGATGCGCACCACTTCCTGGTGTGCTCTTCTAATCTCCCTGGTGTCTGGCTGCACGTAATCAGCGGCCAGGTGATTTGCCTCAGCCTCCCACCCCGCCATAAAGGTCTCCCCCTTACTCTCACAGAGATTGTGGAGAATACAGCAAGCAGCAATAACATAGGGGACATTGGTTTGGCTGAGGTCTGAGCGAGTCAGTAATGTCCGCCAGCGCGCCTTTAAACGGCCAAATGCACATTCCACCACCATTCTGCACTTGCTCAGCCTGTAATTGAACAGATCCTGACCACTGTCCAGGCTGCCTGTGTATGGCTTCATGAGCCATGGCATCAGGGGGTAGGCTGGGTCCCCCAGGATAACGACAGGCATTTCAACATCCCCAACTGTTATTTTCTGGTCTGGGAAGTAATTCCCTTGCTGCAGCCGTTTAAACAGAGTAGTGCTTCTGAATACGCGAGCGTCATGAACCCTCCCTGGCCATCCCACGTGGATGTTTGTGAAACGTCCCTTGTGATCCACCAGTGCTTGCAGCACCATTGAAAAGTACCCCTTGCGGTTTACGTACTGGGTGCCCTGGCGCTGCGGTGCCAAGATAGGGATATGGGTTCCATCTATCGCCCCACCACTGTTAGGGAATCCCATTGCAGCAAAGCCATCCACTATGGCCTGCACGTTTCCCAGAGTCACAACCTTTCGTAGCAGCAGCTTAGTGATTGCTTTGGCTACTTGCATCACAGCAGCCCCCACAGTAGATTTTCCAACTCCAAATTGATTCCCGACTGACCGGTAGCTGTCTGGCGTTGCAAGCTTCCACAGGGCTATCGCCACTCGCTTCTCTACTGTGAGGGCTGCTCTCATCTTGGTATTATGGCGTTTCAGGGCAGGGGCAAGCAAGTCACAAAGTTCCATGAAAGTGCCCTTACGCATGCGAAAGTTTCGCAGCCACTGGGAATCGTCCCACACCTGCAACACAATGCGGTCCCACCAGTCAGTGCTTGTTTCCCGGGCCCAAAATCGGCGTTCAATGGATAGAATCTGCCCCATTACCATCAGGATCTCCAAAGCGCAGGGGCCCGCGGTTTGAGAGAATTCTGTGTCTACGTCCTCATCACTGTCATCACCGCGCTGCCGTATCCGCCGCCTCCTCGCCTCGGTTTGAAGGTCCTGGTTCAGCATATACTGCACGAGAGTGCGCGAGGTGTTTAAAATATCCACGATTGCGGTATTGAGCTGAGCAGGGTCCATGCTTGCTGTGTTATGGCGTCTGCACAGTTCACCAAGCAAAAAAGGCGCGAAACGGTTGTCTGCTGCTTTCAGGGAGGGAGGGGTGAGGCTGTACCCAGAACCACGCGCGACAATGATTTTTGCCCCATCAGGCACTGGGATCTCAACCCGGAAATGCCAAGGGGCGGGGGAGGCTGCGGGAACTATGGGATAGCTATGGGATAGCTACCCACAGTGCAACGCTCCCGAAATCGACTCTAGCCTCGGACCGTGGACGCAGACCACCGATTTAATGTGTTTAGTGTGGCCGCGCGCAATCGATTTTATACAATCTGTTTTACTAAACCGGTTTATGTTAATTCGGAATAATCCCGTAGTGTAGACGTACCCATAGTTATCCTTAGTATTATGCTTGAACATTGATTCCATACTGATTCAGAGCAAAGTGTACTACTTATTGATATCACCAACAAGACAGTAAATACACTGGACTTTTTTTGAGGTATTACACCTCAATTCCAGTTAAGTTCGATCCTGCTTAGTTTGTGAGATCTGGCAAGCCTACAACTGAAGAGGTTATAACTGCAGTAAAATAGTTCCCTTAGGAAACCAAATAGCTGTCCAATTATACCATTTTTTAAATAAATGTTTTAAAAACAGAATTGACAGAAAGGTAATTTTCAAAAATCTTTAACTAGAGAGGGGGGGTGAAGAGAAATCCCATAGCTTTCATTTTACTTGATAAAACATTCATGTAACAATCCTTAGGAAATAGCTTTAGAAAAATTGTGAATGCAAGCACTGCTAATAGTCCATGTTACAGGGATTTTACAGGTTACTTTATATTCATATATACATATCGCATATCATCTCAATAAGATATCATCTAAACAGTACTTGTCCAGAGAAATTTTTGCATTTCTTGTCTAGTTAAATCCCTATCGGACTTTGGCTTCCTACCACCACTTGAGGCATTATATAAACACAGGAAGGCATTATCTCTTATTACTAAAATGATAATGACATTCAGAAGGAAGAAATCTGATTAGTCAGCACAAACTAATCTCATTAATTTTATATGCTAACTGGGCCCCTAACTAGCTCCAAATGATAGATTGTGACTATCTTTTTCATTAGCTTAATACCATAAATAAAATTTTCTGACTGGAAAATTTTAGTGTTGAATAATGAGTCATTTAACTACTGGGACATGGAGTTAAATTTTGTTATATTTTCAGCAAAGAAAAATATCATCAGGAGGCATGAAAGTTGTATATAAAAACAAAAATGCCGAAAGCATAATAGACCAGCATGCTACAGTACAGTCTAACAGCAGATTGAATATGGTGAAATAAAACAAACACTAAAAGCTACTTTGAATGGAATGCACTTGTTTGAATGACTAGTGAAACAAAAAACACATGCTGTGAAAATAGTCACTATCCTATTCAAAAACAGTTGTCACAATGTAGTGTAAAGTATAGGCAAACACACATAATTTAAGCATTAGAATCCCAAAATGCAATGTATGAAGGGAAATTATCCAAACATTACCATCCTTCAATTCTTCCATGGGCTCTCAATTTTTTCCATGTGAATTTCAAATTCCCATATTTTCCTCTTTCCCACTTCTTGGTTCTCATTTTCACACCCCTTTTCCCATTCCCCCCCACCACACACCCCCATAATAATAAAAAAAAGATACATACAAAGTAAAAAAGTGAACTAAAATAGGTGACTGTTGTCACCCCAGTAATTTTGCCGGTACATGGCTGGCTGTTTCTCTTGTTTAGATTGCGTCTTCTTTGGTTAAGGGACAATGTCTCTCTACAATGTATGTTTCTATAGCATAATGGGGCCTCCTATTTCTGCCTGTCTCCTTTATGCTCCCTCTGTTACTTCTTTCAGCCTTCTCACTTGGATCCTACAGCTGGATCTCTCTTTTTGAGCACATCTGCCAGATTGACACCTCATCCTCCAAAACACTTAAGTTTTACTTCTTCAAGTTTGCCTGTCAACAATGGCCCAGAGACTCTGGTCTATTCAAATGCCTTAGCATGACTCAGGGAGCAGAGACTGCTTATATTACACCAGCTGGGGATACCAGAGGAACAAACAGGACTCTCAGGACTCCTTGAAAATTTGGGAGGGGAAGATAAATGTTATTTTTAACAGCTAACAGGAACAAGAAACAAACCTTAGTAGTTTCATACAAATAGGGAGGGATTTAAAGGAGATAAAAAGCTGGTTTTGCTTGCATAATTTTCCCCATAAAATCATTGGTTTTGCGTACTTTCCATTTTTAGTGTTCTTCAAAAATACTGGGCTGAGTTTTCCTCTTGATATGTGCTTGGAACACCTATTGGGAGTTACATGAACATATACAGATGTGAGAATTGTACAATGCATTTAAAGTTTGTGGATGTAGGTGCCTCAATGAAACTTAGAAATTCTTCTATGATCAATACATACCATGCAAGCACAAAGTTAGTTGCACACCATTATAGAAGCTCAATGATGGCAAAGTCTTTCATGAAAAATAAAATTATTTTGAGCTTCTAAGAATTGAAGAAAAATTATGATTCACAGTGTTTTGACCTCATAGCCTCTCTCAAATGCTAAAGAAACCCAACTCAGTATTTTCACAAGATCCAAATAGATAATATACTTTGAGTGACACATGATTTCATTGATATGCTGGGGGTGGGGGTGGGGGGAGAAGGTGAAAATTACAATTAAATATTAAAAAAAGAAGAAGATAAAAATGGAACAAGAGAGCACAAAAAAAAAGTAATCCAAAAGAAAGTTTCAGAAAGCATGTTTATTACTCCCTTTCCATAAGCAAGTCAACTAATATTAGAGCCTTCCCAAATCTGGTTAACAAGGGAACATATTCACTACTTAATTATGATGAAACAGTCCTTAGATATATGGATGCAACTTGCACTAAAGTAACTGAAATCAACAGATTGTATGTCAGTGTAGTGCTGTATCGAACTATTGGAAGTCTAACCAAGGCTAGGGAAAAAAAATTAAAAAGTCAACACATTGGCTTCTTCTTCCATGACCTGATCTAAAGTGTACTGAAATCAATGGAGTCTTTCTATTGACCTCAATGGGTTTTGTATCAGACTCCCATTCCTGAAAGTTTAAAATAAAAGCAATTGTATTAGTCACAGAAAACTCTGTGACCATTACATTTCTATAATAGGCAACAGAATAAATATTTGAATGCTAAATACTAGGAATAGCCAAGTTTCTTTACTTATTTGTCTGGAAGCACCACAACTAGAAACTGCAAATTCTTAACTATACTTAAAAAAATACAATAAAGCAGGATTGTAATATTGTTCCCAAGAATTACACTCCTGTGTCCTAGCAGCAGAACAGGGCACGTTTGCAATTCTGAAGACGTGCATGAGTGGTTTTCTACATACCTATACTGCTGTATGCGTTAGATGCACACATTGTCATGCAACTGCCCATGCAAACAAATGGAATTATTTTTGTATGAGCATGCCAGAACCTGTGGTGGTGGTGGTAGTAGGGGAAGCACTGGAATGCAGTCTTATGACAGTCTCGGCACAAAAGGAAAATATGTTATTCTGGCCCTTTCACATGACGTTAAGTAGGCTAGAGCAGGAGTGAGAATCTTACCCGTTAATTTTAGTTTCTTCCATTTATGCTTCAGCAATTCATTCACCCAGGGATGATTAGCCCAGAGGCAGAATCTTTTTTAAGTACAGATTTGGTGGGTTTTTTTAATTTTGGATTGATAGGCAAAACAGATCAAGCACATGTCCAAGAACAGACAAGTCAGTGGCTCAGCCAGATGAGAATCTGAGAAAGTATAGACTGTTCCCAATACAAATATGCTAAGACAATGTCACTGTTATTGCCTCCTGAGATAGCATCCCAGAGACCCTCCCCTAAGATATTACTACAAGATTTCCTAGCTGAACTGTTCTCAGTTTAAAAAGTTATATCACAATTGTGAATCATCGTACAAATACACATGCTCTTTAGAACTTGGAAATTTGTTTTAGGTAGCTAGATAGAAGAAATATTGAGGTAACCCTATTTACTATAGGGAATATCTAGTGTATAATGCAAATACTAAGGTTTAATTATCAAAATGTAGTGCCAGGTTTTACAGGTAATCACTGTACAGAATCAGTCCCAGTTCTTGCAGACTTGTTCATACACTTAAAATTAAATACTACAAGCAGTCCACATAAAGTTAAGCATATGCATAAGTCTTTGCAGAATCTGGGCCTTAACAAGAGCCCTAATATTGTCTCAAGTATTTAACGCTAACATATATGAATTCTTTTTATAAAAGATGTTCAATTAATATTTCTATACAGTTAGCACACAGTTTGATTTAACTAATAAAAGTGAACCACTACTATGCAACACATTCATATGTCAACACAAATTAAAAAACATGGCCACAATCTGTTTCTATTTATTTTTATTACACATACTAATGACATTTGGCCTGCTCCTTAATCACCACACTTCAGGCTGTGTGTTGTACTGAATGCTGGAGAAGAGAGGTCAAATTTGTCATATGATTAAAATAATTAAAAGGAAAATTAATAACCACAAGCACTACTATCACAGGAGAAGCAGAGGCATTCAAGATAAAAATAACCTCAAATTTGGGAAATATTACAAATCCTCCAAATGTAAATATGCATACTCATTATGAGAGTCAACTAACAACTCAGCAGTAGGCTGGGGCTCCCCGCCTGAATCCCCAGCCCCCCAACAAAGCCTAAATGAAAATATGAATTTGAAACAATCTTGTCACCCTCAGGCTTGAGCTTTTCCATTCCTCAGTTGAATGCCAAGTCCCCAGACTGCCTCCCTTGTAGTCTTGCTGTTATTTGAGGCCCACCATAGGGACTAACTCCCACACCATGGTTTTCCCCAGTTCTTTTTCTGCCTGCCTCCAAACAGTCCCTTACCTAAAACAAGGTACTTACAATCTCCTGTGTCTTCCCCCTTCCTAAAGGAGTGTTCGCTCTCTCGCTGTCTCTGTAGGCCTTCCTGACTCTTTCCCAGCTGTGTCCAATAACTGCAATTAAATCACCCAATCAGGAGTAGATGGGGGACAGTTGCTGCATCATAAGTGAAGTTCAGGTTGACTCCCAGGAAAGGGCTAACAATGAGTAATACAGGAAGATAACTGTTCCTCCAGTATATGTATTTTCAGTTTACTATGTACTATAGGATAATTTCTAGATATTTATTTCACACTGAGACACCATTAACATGTATATTGGTTGTTTGACAAGACATGGCCAAACACAAATAAGTTGCATTTGAAATAGTCAAACAAGGTCTTCTAAACATCTGCAAGAACCACATATTTAAACAAAAAACAGAAAACATTTTTACTATATCAATGTGGATAAGTTTCAGAAACAAACATTGATTGTTTTGTGTGTTTATAAAGGAATTTAATAACAGAGATAATATCAAGAGAAGTTAATACTATTCTTCCCAAATTTAATTAAGTGATAAATAGTTTTCTGAACAATCAAGATCAATCTGTTTTTGTATTGTTCAGTTAACAGTAAATTAACATCTTATTTATAAGATGTAGATAAATTCACATACCACCTAATAATCACACTTTAAAGGGGAAGAATGAAAAGGCTACAATAACAAAAGGCAAATTCTTACAACATCAGCATTTTTAAAAGTTACATGTTGGCATTTCAAGTTACCCTCGTATTTTCAGATTGCGCTTAATGACGTATCTTTACTTAACATGGATTCAAAGTAGTAGAGCTAGTTGAAATTTTTCAGATGCAAGTATTTGACCAGAACAGCTAACTTTTGAAATCTGAGATTTTTTGTGAAATTGTTCTTTGATCTTTTTCAGTGCAATACAACATGAAAAAAATTGAGAATTGTTTTGATTCCCTCCCTGTTCCCCTTCTCTCAGCTGAAACTGCTGGCAAAATGAAACCACAGAAAAAAGGTAGGGGAGATAACATTTTTTAAACAGAAACATTTAAAAGAAATGAAAAATATCATTCCTATTTAAAAATGTAGGGAGGGAGCTATTTTGAAGTTTTCAAAGTTTCTCAAAAGAGATCTTTATTATTTTTTAACCAGTTCTAAGAAGTATCAATTGAAGTACAACAATACAATTAGTGGTCGCAGAGAAAAGCCAGAGATGAAGATTTAAAGGTATTCCGAAAGTTTTGGCAATTTGCAATGGTAGATCAAAATGTTTGTTCAGGCACTAACTGCAGAAATGAGGCTGAGGTCCAAATTGCTCCTGACAGATGCACGGAAAAAGGGGGACGGGGGGAAGAAGAGGGAAGAGAATGAGGTAGCATAAGAAACCTTTTCTCCACTTGCATCCTCCATTCAGCAGCCAGACAAAAGCCTTAAAAACAAGGAATAGTTTCTCCTATCTATTTCTGGGGGTACATTCCACCCCAAAGAGAACAGAAAGTAAGGAAGACTTTGGACCCATACCCTACTTTTCCCCAGACCTGGATTCGATTAAATACAGAGAGGTGAAAAGGACATACTGATAAGCCATCCTGATTTTTGTGAATGTATTTGTTATTCATAAATATTTGCAAATATTTGGGCAGATAGTGTTCAGCCTATGGGAGGTTTAACAATTGTTCTTTGTGGTTGGTGATGTGATTGGCCACCTAAGCCACATAGATGACAGAAATTTTATAAACAGGTTAACAGATAATGTTGCACACAAACACCTTCATTCACACATGAATACAGATATCCAAGTTGAGAAAAGCCATGAGCAAGCCATTTGTGCAAATAAATGTTAATAAATAAGACAGGCACAAACAAGGTCAAACAGCTGCTTGGAATTTGAATTAATAGCTGTAAGTTATCTTTCCTCCCACCCCCAGAATTCAACCTGTGCTGTTTGATTTCCATGTCCCTCCACTCCCAAACTCTAGAAAAAAAATCAGGCTGAAAGTAGATGGTTGTGTGGAGCAGGGGAGATTGTAAGAGACTCAAATCTTAAATTCTGCTGACAGAGGTATCCCATTAGGCTGTGATAGATATAGATAAAACAGTAACAAGCCCTATCTATTCATTACAGAGTGATGTACCTGTATGTAGATAATAAATATGTTCTCTAGCACAAGATGTTTTTCTAGAAGTGGAACAAGAAATACACAAACCTGGCTGAAATCATACAAAAACAACTATTAAGGAACGTGAAGAAAACAGTACTCTTTGGTTCCACCATGGCTGGAACTTCTTCAGGCACTCAAGAGCATTTGATTTGATTCACATAGAAAGTTTGAAGCATATATTGATTATATTACAGATAAAAATCAAAACCAAAAAACTGTTGAAATAAACTTTACACAAAACTATAATGTTTAGTATAGCATATTCACTATTTTTGACTGATCTTAACTGTGTTTTAGCAAATGTTAAATGCCATTTTGTATCCAGTGTGCAGAGCAACTGCTAGAAGAGAAATTACAAGTATATAGGTGGCTAATTTCTTAAATGGTCTTGCTCCACTATTGTGAGATGGCCAGGCAGCTATCATGGCATTTCTTTAATGACTACTTCTGAAAGTCAGTGGAACTACTCACATAAATAAGTACCATTCAACATGAAAAAGTGTTGCAGAATTAGACTCAAACTATGCTGATTCTATTTTCTCAGAGTGGCCAAATGACAGGAAAGTATTGAAAAAATATGGAGTATTTTAAGAAGGAAAAGGGGAATCAGGAGAGAGGCTGAATTATCAATAAACCTGTATGTTTTTTCACAGGCCAATGGCCAGATACCACTATTCGTACTCAGTCCCCATTGAATCCAGTGAGAGATCTGCCCAAATAAGAACCACCAGATTGGATCCCTTAGAATATGTCTACACTGTGCGTGAGAGCAAGACTCCCAGCCCGGATTGATAGACCAGTGGGGCTCACACTTGTGCACTAAAAGTAGCTGTGTAGACATTGCAGGTCGGGATCCCAAGCCTGAAGATAGGAAAGGAACATTAGTTTGAGAGCCTGGGCTCTAGCCCGTGCCACAACATCAGCACATCTAATTTTAGTCTGCTGGAACAAGTCTGTGGACCTAGACTAGGAGGCTTGCTCCTAGATGCAGCGTAGGTAGTTGCACAGATTTACTGCAGATAGATACCTGGCCACCAATCTATGATGACATACTTTCCCAAGAGGAGAGAATAAAGGATGCATGCTTGATCTAACTCTTCACAACACACTGCCTCCTGTGCAAACATCCAGTATACATCATGAACCAACTATGTCCTCTGATCTCATGTCTTTGTAACCTTTGTATAACTTGGATGTTTTTAAGAATTTAAATATTATATATCATGACAGCGTGGGCTTTCACACACTACCAATGTATGTTATTAAAATGTCTCTACTGACTAGAACAAACAAACTGGAAGTTTCACTTGTCTAATCAATCACAAACCTACCTGAGAGCACAAGAACAGTTAATAAATACAGAGCTATATAGCTAAAGGAAAAACATGATGGGAAAACAAGGGGTTAGTACTTGGGCTGGTGAGCAACTTCGACAAATCTGGTGAGAAATTAAACAAATAGGAGACTCTCCAATGGAAAGAAAAATAGATATTATATATTTAAAAAATAATTAGCACTGTTTTCATCATTATGTTGGCAATGGAAACACTGCCCTTTTTAAAAAAAATAAGGAACAAGAAGCATCAGGAGTATATTTGAAATACCAGGTCAGTAGTGGGAGGGGGAGAAGATGTGGGGGATGGGTACTCTAATCTGCTAAACAATTTCAATAGACTGAGAAAAAATATTAACTTACATTTTTAAAAAGAGCATTCACTTATTTAGATATAAATTACACTGTCTCATTGTGACAGAAGGAAATGACTTTCATATTTAAGGCTCCTTCATTTTCTATGAGCAGTTCTGTTAGATGTAGTGAACCTTTCACAGCCCATTTATTTTATTGTTCTGTTAAGTTTATTGAGGGTTTTTTTTTAAAAAGCAGAGAGTCAAACAGCTCTGTAAGCTCTCTTAACCAGCACATCTAGCGGGTTTCTTTTAAAGATTACTGAGCAGTCTCTGCTTTAAGTTAGGCAGTTTTGAAAGCTTACTTGCAATTTCATCCTAAATCAGAGTTTTAAAGATTTAATTCTAAAGCTTTTAATAAAACTTATATGGAACTAGGTCTGCACTTAGTGTTGCGTACATCTGATAAGATATATGGTTTTAGGAAAGGCCTCTGGACCTCAGGCTGAAAGAAAATAGAAGATCACTTTTGGGAACACTTTTCCCTAAAAGGCTTGAGGGGGAAAAAACACCTCATCACTCCTTTTCTTGTAGTCCAGGAACACCAAAGACTCATTCACAGACAAGTAGAATCTAATAACTTAGTTTCCCTAGAGCTGCTGCTGATCTGTATTTAAAAATCCTGGCTGTGCTACTTGACTGGTACATTGGACTTGAAGTTTAAAACTAAACGATACCTCCGGTCTCAATATTCCTGTAAGTAGCATCAGATATTCAACTACTTGGCTGCATAATGTGTCTGGCTTCACCCAGCCAACTGTATCACACACTACATTCTGGTAAGGAAGCACATGGCAAATGATGCATGCCCTTTACCCAAAGTGCACTGCAGTCCCATGGTATTTACAAGAGAATTGGGCCAGAATGTGCATTTCCATTTCAGGTAACTACGTGTTACCTAAAGCTAGCTTTACTTTGACCAAGTCACTGTGGAAGTTATTATCCGAGCCTGAAGAGGCTGTTGCTTCAGTCTGTACCATTCATGTATTCAAAGTCTAAACAGATGCTGTAAGCAGACAGTGCAGCTTTAAAGAAGGTTTTTCCCAAGCATCCGGTGTGGAGTGTGAGCTTCTGGGATAGTTTACATGGCCTGCTACATCAGAGTACCAGGCTTACATCAGAGATGAAGGACAAAAAGATATTCTTCCTTTGCTTTGTTCCACACACATCTGGTTGTTTCATGCTCCATGCTGCAGAGAGTTTGCACAGGCATTTGGATTATGTGGTGTTCTTAGCCAAATGAAACTTCTGAGCCTTTTTAAGGTTCAGGTATCATTCTGGGTGCTTGGTGTGAGAGCAACAATGTAAAACCAGACACCCAGAACAAGGGATAGGTAACAGCCCTATGACTGTCATTTTGTCAGGTACACTTGCCAAACCAAACCCATTTTCTTATTCAACAGACCAACTGGTTACAACCTACTGGTGTTGGCTGGGGCAAAGAAAAGCTCAATATACAGCGTGTAGGATTATTTTCACCAAAGCTATTGAGCAGAGCTATGGCAATATCCTCAAGATTATGTACCACTTCTCATATCTTTGTGTCATCACCATATTTGATCTCATACTTGCAAACCCATTTCTGAAACGAATATTAATTAGAACTGGTCCGAGTACTGAGCCCTATGAGAACTGCCATTTGTCACCTTTTGTGGGAGGATTGTATTCCATTTACCTTACAGCCTAATATCAATCTATTTCCTCAGTGAAGTACAATACTCTTGACTTTAGTAGCTTCCTGTGAGATAGGTTATCAAATTCTTAGCTAAAATAAAGATAAATTGAGTAATCTGATCTCCCTTCATCTATTAAATTAGTTACTCCAACAAAAAAATCAAATTAATGAAACTAGATTTATCATCAGTACTTCTAGACTGACACTTACTACTCAATACAATTTTTCCTTAAGTATTTTACTATTTCTCATTAATTCCAGCCTTTTGCCTATGATAGCAGTCAGACTAACTGGCCTGCAGTTCCAACTTTCACTTCTATTAACCATTTTAAGAACAAGCACATCACCTTTTCTTCAGTGCTATAATCAATTTCAGTGATAACCCAATTCAATACGCAAGTGGAGCATTTAATGGCTTATAGGCAAGTATATGTTGGAGGGAGAACAGAGGTGAAAGGTTCTTGATTTAGCCTAATCTCTCTCCAAAACAATTAATAGATCCTCCAGCTTTCCACATCCTACAACTACCACCCTTTTAGTTGTAGCAGGCTGACATAACCCGTCAATGTCACTCCTGACTTGGTTATAGAAGGTAATGGATTGGCTGCGCAAAAGTGATTTGTATCACTCCCACCCTTTCAGAGGCTGAATTCACCTCCAGGATCTTTACACCACGACCTTGTTCGTGTCCTCTGACTCTCCCACAGAAGGTTTTGGTTTACAGTTTGCTTACAATCTTGTATTCTAATCAATTTTACAGCATGCCTCTTATGCTTGTTACGGGGAGAGGTAAACTCAGAACTTAAGTAGATAAATTTCTAGTTTAGAAGGCCACAGCGGAGCAGAATTTAGATCACATGAAAAATAGGAGTACCTTAATACTGCTGCTGAACTAGAGACAGTTAACACAGCATTTTCTCCTTTTGTCAATGGAAAGTAGATGTAGACAATTCATGAAGATGACAATCAATTTCCTATTGAGGTGTCCCTCTTTCTTCGTCACTACTTCACAAAATCTGTGAAAGCTATTTGCTGTGAAATCTAAAATTATATGAAACATGCAGGCTTTAGATTTTGCCACAAACTCTTCAACCCAAACTACAGACTATGAAAGGATCACAAATCTTTCCAACAAAATTGGGCCCTGATTATAGCAAGAGTGGGATACCTTGGGGCACACATGGAAATCACATTAAATCTGCAGTTTTGATGTGAAACTCATCGGTTTCAGTAGTGCCTCAGATTTCAGTGTTCGCTAAAACCCCAAATTCAAAGTAAAGGCCAGAGAGGCAAACATTATGTATATAAAAACTCAAAGAAGATAGGTGCACAAACACAACAAAGTGAAGACACCCTGTCACACATTTAATTATTGTGTGCCTGTGAGACCTGGAGAGAAGATATCAGGAGATCTGCTTTGGAGAGTAGCATTGCAAGTGTATCTTTATCAACACCTGAAAGAGAAATGGTTTGGGCAGCAGCCAGGGAAAGAAGAAATTGAGCTGTGAATGGGAAAGGTGCTGATATTTCTGGACCTCTGCCCCAAAACTCAATCTGGAAGGAAGAAGCCTACAGAAATCATATAAGCCTTCACTGGAAAAGAAACCCCATAACTTCAATATTATTCTCAGCAATTTAAAATTATTGTCTATAGCAAAATCCTCTGAAGCCCCATTCTTACTCATACCAATTAGTACTTACTGAAGCAATTCCTCTGAGTTTAAGGGGACTACGTGTGTGGATACAGGTTCAATCAATATAAGTAAAGGTTGCAGAACCAGTTCTCTGATCTGTCAGATATATTCCCTCTGCTAACAAACTCCTGAAGGAATTATAATTAGAGACATTCTATTTTTGTTCCACACATGCAATAGTTCTGTAGAACATGTCTTTTAAAATAGATACGGGCGCAGGACAAGATTTGGATCCTAATTTCAACTCCCCATTCTCCCAAAGTTTAAGGTTGCTCAGATCTGGGGTTTTGCTTCATCCCATCATAAAGATAAGTCCCAGGTGTAAAATTTGGATGAGTGCTTGGATCTGAAGCTCTTAGAGTTTGGGTCCAACATTTTGGTTTGCACCCATCCCTTTTTGAACTAATCTGAAGGTTTCAGGCCTGACCGACTAAATATCCCAAGTATTTTTAGTTTAAAATAGAGAGATATATTCTCACTGGTATGTTAAAATATAAGAAACTGAAAATTCTCATTTAAAAATAGGTTATTACACATGACTGCAGTCTGGTTCTTTCATTCAATTACAAGTACTCAGATTCCTACCCTTCTTCAGCTTCCTCTCCACTGGGAAGGCTACAAAACCCAGCATGAGGGCACAAAGAGAAAGTCAAGACCCTCAAAGGAGCTCACTGAATTCCCCTCAGCTCACCTGACAGTGGCTTAGTGTCAACATAAGCACACTGAAGAGGAGGAAAGAAAGGAGAGAAAATGGGGAAGGGAGAAGAAGAAAATAAATACTACCCCCTATGAAACGCCAATCATTGCCTCAGACTAGAAGTACCCAAAATCAATAAATGCTATCTAGCTATTTAAATAATACTAATCACTATGGTATCCATTATAGAAATTGCATAAATTACAGACTAATAGTCTAGATCTAGACTTTGAATTCTCCCTTTCCTCCCTCTGTCTATAGCAAGAATTATGATTATTTCCAGACAAAAAAAGATTCAGTACGCTTTAATTAAGGATAGAAGTGTGTATCAAAAAGCAAACATCAGAAACCCAGAAAATTCAGAGTGAAGATTAAACATGAAAGAAATCCAAACATTCAACAGTACAGATATGCATACCCAAAACATCCAGGCAATACTTTCATACATAAAAATGAACTGCAAGTACTCAAATTCAATAAACACCTTAATAATAATTGACTAGAGATACCTATGTGCTAAATAAGTTACAAGGCAATTTATAACGATTCTAAAGATGAGGGGGGCTGGATAACCCTATTAAAAAAACCCACAAAGACAACTAATAAAGCTACACTGTCCCCTCACAGTGTTACAAGAAATATGTCACTACATAATAGGGGCACTCACCCATTCTGGTATTGAGGCTTGCGTCTGGCTATGCCTCAGTTTTCCAGCTGGCTTCTGATCCACAATCTCTCAGTGGTGGAGGGACAATTTAATGCTTAAATTTTCCAGCCAAACCCAATGAGTCTTCTCCTTCTGAGGTAAACAAAGAGTACAAATAAAAAAGTAAATTTCAATCCATGGTCACAGTCCTTCAGCCATTCCTCAGCTTCAACAATCTCTTTCTTGATTATTTTAGGGATCACAAAATAGCCATTCTCTCACTAGGCAGCTGGTGTCCTGCTTTCCTCCCTGTTGATGCAGACTCCCCTCCCCCATCTCAAGAAGCCTCTTAGCTAGAACCCCAAAACCAGGCCTCCAGCCCACACCCATATTATATTGCCCCAAGTTCTTTCCTTTGACCCTCTTCAGACTGCTGCTTGTTAGACCACTTTCACAGACCTTTTCCACTGGAGTCCTGAGCTGAGTTCTTTCCCACTAATCTAAATAGAAAGCCCCACTCCTGGGTTTCCCACAACAGCCTGGCTCTACCCATCTGTTTTCTTAGTCATGTGACTGGGGGAGAGGAGCCCAGGCACAGGTCAGAGGTAGCATTTGAACTCCTTCCATGCCCATGTTTCCCTGTGACTTGACTTACAAGAAAATAAGAAAGGTAAAAGAAGAGCTGGGCAGGGCATATTTTCTGCTCTTCTCACTTAACCCAAGTGCAGTAGGAAAGTTGCTACTGTCATTCACCTCTTCAGTTATATATTACTCAGGTAGTTGACTGGGGCACAAGAATTTAGTATCCTGAGAAACTGAAGGTAGGAAAAAATTTCTTTAAACAACATATGAATCCAACAGATTTTTCCCTCCTTTTAAATACACCTTGGATAACATTTTCAAAGGTGCTTACGTGATTTAGGAGCCAGTCTAATTTTTTTCAAAAGTGACTTAGGAACTTAGAAGCCCAAGTCTCTTTGCAGGACTCTCTAAGTCACTTTTGAAAATGGGACTTAAACTCCTAAAACAGATAAAATTTTCAAAAACACCTATCTATAGACTGCCCGATATATCCATCTATGTGAGGGAATTTTAATTGTACCTTGAACACCATGTAGATGTTGCACTGATCTAATAGATGCTGTACTGAAGACTTTGTTCACAAAATAGCAGAAGAATTGGCCCAGTGTAGCGTACAAGACGAGTAAAAGGAAACAAGGGCTGAGTAGTAGACAGAGTCCTGTACTTTAATCACAGGACAAACCTTCCTCCCGTTCAGATCACTCTCTGTCCCCACTCCCCCCACAAGCTCCATCACTGCAGGAAGCTTCTGGACAGTACATGATGTCATTACAAACTTAACAGGCTACTATTGGGATAGTCACATTCCAGCCATTTCATGAAGATGGAAAAAAAATCCAGCAAATTCACAGATTAATAGATTTTAAGGCCAGAATGGACTACTGTGATTATCTAGTCTGACCTCCTGTATAGCACAGGCCATAGAACTTCCCTCAAAAAATTCCTAAAGCAGATCTTTTAGAAAAACACCCAATCTTAATTTAAAAATGGCCAGTGTTGGAGAATCCACCACAACCCTTGGTAAATTGTCCCAATGGTTAATTACCCTCACTGTAAAAAATTTAAATTGATACCACTGGAGAGGTATCACCAGTAATCCTGTGGGAAATGCTAAATGCAGTCCTCACAGACAAAATAATTGCCTTCAGTTCAGGAATGAAGCAGTGGATAGAGAAAATTTAATCCCTCAAGACCCTATTTGTAACTGTAAAAAAAGGCAAAATAAGGACACAAACTAAAATGTCTAGAATACAAGAGAATGGAGTTGGGGCCAGCCTCAGGCATTTTGCTGCCATAGGCAAATTTCAGTATAATTCCACCCCCACTTTTTTAGTCCTATATTTTGTCCCTTCCAGTGGTTTACTTTTTTATAGGTGTATTTATTCTGACATTTTGGGAGTAAGCTTCCCATTAAGTCAAGATGTATTTACACTTACTATTATTTACACTTACACTAGCCTTTTTCTACAGTTACTATATTCTCCTCGATGTCAATTCATCCTTTGCATTTTTCCTTTTTATGCTAACTGAAGCTCTTAGTGTACCTTTTCCTTCCTCTTTTTCTTTTACCTCCTTAAACTTATTTCTCCTCATGTACATATTTTCTTACTTCTAGCCATCCCATTTTTTTGCTTTCCTTGATTTGACTATGTAGAGTTTGTTCAGTTTTTCCCTCCTTTTTTAATCCCCACCACACACCATTCTCCCTTACACTCATGACCCTGATACTCAAACAATCACTCCATATTCAGTTTTGCGCTCACTGTCAGAATGACTCACTACCCACATGCACCCCCTACAAACATACTCAAAGCAGCAGTCTCCTCTCTCATGCTCCTTAGAGAGAAGGGTTTCCTTCTTCTAAAAAAGAAGGGATTCTTCTCTCCATCAGGGGGGAGACACTGATTCAGAACTCCAGTCTGAATGGGGCTCAGCTTTCCAGATCAAGTCCAATCTCAGACCACACAGAGCCAGCTGAATGCCAATCAGCCCCTCCTCCACCATTTAACTGGAGTTTCTGGTTCACCTCCCTGGGTGCTATGGTTTAGGTGTTACCAGCTTTCTTGTTCTTTAAATGTATTTTATTTGCTGTACTGTATATGCAAATGGAATGGAAGGTTTAGAGACAGCACAAGCAATCTATTTTGCTAACGTGCAAGACATTATTACTTTCAAAATGTTTTTGTATATCAAATGAAGCTGCCTGAGTCATCCATAAAATCAATCTCTAGGTGTGTTTTTCAGGGGGGTCGTTTTCAGTTATATCAGCAATACTGGCCTAAGTACAAGGCATATACTGGGGATAAATGACTAGATGTATTTAATGTTCCTTACTACATCCCCCCAAGTGGTCATTAATCCTCATGAAATACCCACACTTAATAATTGCTGCTTAAGAGACTGACTCAGCTGTCAGTTGAGTCATGCCAAAACTGCCGTAGGCTTCAGTCTGGGTAGGGTTGGGTTCTTTGTGATCAATATGTCTTGAAACTCCTTTATTTTCCCATCAAACCAACAATGTTTGAATTCCTCAACATTTATAGGAAGAATTTTAAGTGTTCACATGTGCAATTTATATTTTGTTAAATATTGCACAACATTTGTGAAAGTTTCCACCAAAGTGAAAATATTTTCTGCAAAATAAGCTAGATGAAAGATAAAACAGTTATGTTTGGCAGGGAGAGAATGTAGTGTGCTACTATAAATGACTAGTGCTGGGTTAAAGCAAAAACAACAAAAAAAGCAGTAGCAGCTCTGCAAACAGCTGTTTGAGCTATAATTCATATTGCTTCTGCCCTGTTTTGCTTTCTTATGCATTTGCAGAATGTTCATAGAAAGAAAGTGTTTGTACATAGACAAATATTTGTGTCCTTTTAGATAGTTCCTTTTGGGTCTGGGAGTGAGGGTTGTAGGTAGGAGACAAGAAAAAGAGAGAGACTGTGTGTTTAAACATACCCACATATATATGTGTATGTATATAGACACATACATATCCCCGGACCATAGTTATGGTGAGCAACAAAGAAAGGATGAGAAGAATAGGCAGATGTTCCAATATCCAGTAGCAGGAGTGTAATGGGGGCCTACAAAGTAGACAAAGTGATGAGAACACTCTGACTTGTGTAAGGCCTTTTTATGAGTTCTTATCATCAAAGACTTACGTGACCAGTTTGACATAGCTTGAATTTCTAATATATTTACCACAATACTTGGGTTTAATGTGTGGGATCTGAGTGGTGCTGGTGACCTGTGATATACAGGTTGGACTAGCTCTGGTGGTCCATTCTGGCCTTAAATTATATGTCTATGACTTATAGTGAACAATTCATGAGCAAGCTATAGATTAAAAAGCTTTCATCCAAGATAAATGTAGATAATGAAGAAAGACATTCCTTAATCAGAAAATCATCCTGAATTCAACAAATTGTTTCAGTGAAAAAATTCATCCAGATCTATAAATTACAGTTGCAGGCCACTGGGTGGAGGGAAGTTGTTAACATTTGTGCTGTTCTTGCTAATAATGTAAAAGAACCAGCAACCATACATGTATCTACAGTATTGCTGCCTCTGAGTTCTCACATAAAAATAATGGTTCTTGATATATTCCATTCCTCTCAGTAAAGATGGCTGATATCATGCTCCCCTGACATCTTCTATACTGCTTTATGCTATAGGATATTTATTTATTTATTTTCATTATTATTATTATTATTATTTAATGCTGCTCAATTCCCCCCCCCCCCAACACTTAATATTTCCATGGGTCTTTTAGCTTTAGAAGACAGAACTTGAGCTAAAACTGAAAGAGACAACTTTGTGTCCTCCACATTGTGGAGAAGGGAAAATGGTGCCTGCGTATTATTAGCAGAATTTGAATACTGTATATGGGAATCTTGAACTGTCTGCCATTCTGTGGGGCACAATGGGGGAACCACCTTTTATCCAGCAAAATACCTTTGAATTCAGGTAAATGGTTGAGACCTATGCCGTGATACATTTTAAATTTTAAGGCATAAACCAACATTATAATGTACCTGTAGTTTACATGCATGGTAACTTAACAGAGTTTACTGGTAAATAGCATTTAACTCCATATCATTGATTTGCTCCTGAGGTAACGGAACTCTTATTTAATGTGTCTAGACTCTGATCACAGTTACAACTGTATTAATCTCATTTAAATCTATGAAGTCAATGCTGTTATCCTGGATTACACAGGTATAACTGAGATCATAGTCGGGTCCATTAGCTCCAAAAGTAGACCAGCATATAAATTTGTCCTCTAATTTAGAGGATAGAAATAATCAGCCTCAAGCTGATATTGCATTTTTTGTGCTAGTGCTATACAATATCTCCCTACAGGTGGTTGTACAGTGCTTTGCCATTCAAATACTTTATCACAAACCGGTACAAAAGCAGAGACCATGTTACAAGTAAGGATAAACAAACTCATTAGAAAGAAATAAGAACAGGTCCAAATAACATAGAAATCCCTGATCTGAACCCAATTCCTTACATGAAACATTTAGTAATATAAAACATTATTGTAGTCCTCTAAGTTTCACCAGCCCTCCTTACAAATCAATTTTCCGCTATTTAATTGTTACCCAATTTGTCTATTGGCAGAAAGCACAAAATCCACAAAAGTATTTAGGCTCCTAACTTCCATTGAAATAAATGAAACAATACAGTGGCAGCTAGGAACCTAAATACCTTTGTGGATCTGGGCCAAAATAATTTGACCCAGTCTGGTCCTTAGACCATTTGTTTGGGCCACAGGAGATGGGCATGGGGAATATGTAAGTTGGATTTAGTGAGGTTTGTTTAGTTTATTTGAAAGCAAACTGTCATTCAGGCTCAGACAGAAGGTGGTTGTCGCTGTGGTCTGTAATTGGAAGTCTGTTTCTGTTACTGTTCTTCTCTATTCCACAACACTGTCATGTAGCAGAATATCTAGGATACTGATCCTGCTATTGTTCTCAGAATTACAGTTATCTCGCTTGAAGCTTTGCATCTTCACGCAATGCAGGACAGACCATTCTGTTATGAGAACTCTGTAAAGACTCTGGCGTCATTCATCACTGCCAGTAATCCTATTAAAAAGCACCTTTTGAAAAACTTTTACATTTATCATTTTAAAACATACAGATTTCATAAAAATAGCCTCACACTCTATGGCTATCAATAACAGTCATAACAAATCTCCTAAAAAGAACAGATTACACACACACACAATGTGCTTTTTAATACCTAGTACACTGTATCAAAAATGAACACCCATTCCACACCCCTTTCTACATAAAACCCACAAACAGATTTGGGTTCAGCTGTAGACTTGAATTTTTATTTATCTAAAGCATTTTGTATGAAAGGTAAATGTTACATGAATGGGATCAGGTTATGATCCTTCCCCCTCCCCCACCTCAAATGCATTGGTAAGCAATGACTCATATGAGTAGTCCCACTGAAGTCAAAGGTAGTATTCGGTGTGAGAAAAGGTGGCAAAATCTAGCCCTAGCCCATTTTAGTGGTAGTTAAATACTTGAGGACAAGGCAGAGACATTATATTTATTGACTATCACTCTAAGCCAGATTGTGACTGATGACACAGGTGAATACTTCCCCATGTGAGTAGCCCCAGTGTAAGAGGGTCACAATCTGACTCGCATTTATTACCAGTAAATGATCTACCACTAATATTGTTTATGTGCAGATTCACCCACCTTTGCTCATTGGGAGTAGTGCTTTCTTACAATTGAAACAATGAGATTACTTTTGGAATAAAGGTGCTTCACAATCTGAGCGAGGCTCTCTGATTCTCACTCCCAGGCCCAGATCCTTCCAGTTCACATGTGCAGTCTCAGCCACTGAAGTCAGAGGAGCTTCACGTGGGTGCAGTGGTCATCTTGTGGGATTGGGTCTTTAATGAACAGACCATTTTCAGGTTACGCACAGACAGTGAGGCGTTGCCACCATTTTAATTCTGATGCTGTACCAGTAATTCATGTGAAGAGTACATTCCTGTTACATAATTCCCTTTTTACAATGCAGTGACAAGCTGGTTGCCCTGTGCTTTATGTATCAGCAAAAGTAAAGGATAGGGAATAGCCACCTGTCTAGAAGATGGCATATATCACAGAGAAGGAAAATTATGTGTAGTAAGCACTGCTCACTGTGAGTAAGGGTGGCAAAATCTGGTCATAAACAATTTTACTGGCAATATATTTACCAATAGCAAATTAGAATAATTAAAAATATATTATTTAAAGAATAGTAATCAGTAATTAGACAGCAAAATACATGGAGAATTAGTGAGAATTAAAGGTGTCAAGTTTCACAGAGTTTTACAGTATAGTAGTAGTGTAAATATAATATAATTATGGTCACTCTATTATAAAATGTATTCATTCTATCAATATAGGGATAGTCAAAATTCAAATATTGCTCCTTATGTCTCTGAATAATAGAAGCATGCAAGTATAAATCACTGATTATTGACTATATGGATTATGATGACAACCAGATGCCCCAACTGAGATCAGGCCTCAGAGGGAAACAAAGGCACCAAGAGATGAATGGGCATGTACAGGGTCACACAGAAGGTTGATGCTAGAACTGGGAAACCCGGGTCTCATGACTTGTGTAGACCAAAGCATTATCCACTGCACCACAATGCCTCTCTTTAAAACACCATGCCTTTAATTTCAGTTTTTAGTTAAACTATGTCAGACACCAGATGTTTTTCATCTCTCTCCAAAATGGAGAAAAGGTAGAAAAAGGATCTGGCTTTTAATGGGTTTTTTTTCCTTCAATTTTTTAAAATTTATTGGCATGTGTGCATGTGCATATGTCTTGATCTCTGCATTTCCTTCCAGCTATACCCATCATCTACTAAAATGGGCAAAACTGACAAACTCATGTATTTGGGATGAAGATTACATCATGTCATAGGTGCTAGTTCCTTTATTTCTTTATGTTTAAAATGAGGATGGGATGGGAAATAACATACAAACCATAACCAAAAAAAATTATACCCACAGTCTAGATTTAGTAAGCTTTTTTACCCTTGCCATTTTTTCACCGACAAGCTATTGTTTCCCAAAAGGTTTGATTAGGCCTTTAATTAACTGAAGCCAGAGGTGCTGTGACCTCTAATTAAGTTTAATTTTGTTCCTTCTGGCAGTAAAATAATGAATTTATTCAAATGCGGCTCACAGATGCAAACCCCAAACTGATTAGTAGCTAATAATGAAGAATGTTAATAGAAGTGTAGAAGTTTTAGGAAAAGAGATAATTAAGATTTTGTTCTTAAATGCATCTATTTTTGTGAGCTGAGAATGCTGGGGCTAATCCGCAGGTGGTGTACATGGGCATACCTCCCTTGAAATCAATGGAACTATACCATTTATGCCAGTTAAGCATATAGCCTGTGGACTGTTATAGTGATGCTACAGTTAAATTTCATTCATATGCCATGTAATTATTTTTGACATACATCTGTGTTCTGTCAAACCTAAAGCTAGGTATACATGTTTAAAATTGTGCAGCAGGCCCCATACAGAGTGACCCTAGGTTCTGGAGAGTGCAAAGTTGAGCTTTACCATCAACTCCTACAGTATATAAAACTGTATTGTTCTTTAGGATGGGAGTTATCTTTACATTATTCCAGGGTCAACGTAAACATAACTACCATTCTCATGTGCCTTGGAAAATTACAGCATAGGCCAATCTACTCCTTGAATCAGTAAGTCTTATCAGGGTTATTATTAATTACTGTATTTCAGTAGTCCTTAGAGGCTAGAGCTGGGCAATGTTTTTCACACAATTTTTTAAATGAAAAAATGCAAAATCAACACCACCAAAATTCATGTTAGTTTCACTGTATTTTTTGATAACCAAAACAAAAAATCATAAGAATGGCCATATTGGGTCAGACCAAAGGTCCATCTATCCCAGTATCCTGTCTACCGACAGTGACCAATGCCAGGTGTCCCAGAGGGAGTGAACCTAACAGGTAATGATCAAGTGATCTCTCTCCTGCCATCCATCTCCACCCTCTGACAAACAGATGCTAGGGACACCATTCCTTACCCATCCTGGACTTAATCTCCATGAATGTATCTAGTTCTCTTTTAAATCCTGTTATAGTCCTAGCCTTCACAACCTCCTCAGGCAAGGAGTTCCACAGGTTGACTGTGCGCTATGTGAAGAAGAACTTCCTTTTATTTGTTTTACACTTGCAGCCCATTCATTTCATTTCGTGGCCCCTAGTTCTTATATTATGGGAACAAGTAAATAATTTTTCATTATTCACTTTCTCCACACCACTCATGATTTTATATACCTCTATCATATCCCCCCTTAATCTCCTCTTTTCCAAGCTGAAAACTCCTAGCCTCTTTAATCTTTCCTCATATGGGACCCGTTCCAAACCCCTAATCATTTTAGTAGCCCTTCTCTGAACCTTTTCTAATGCCAGTATATCTTTTTTGAGATGAGGAGACCACATTTCTACGCAGTATTCAAGATGTGGGCGTACCATGGATTTATATAAAGGCAATAAGATATTATCTGTCTTATTCTCTATCCCTTTTTGAATGATTCCTAACATCCTGTTTGCTTTTTGACTGCCACTGCACACTGCATGGACATTTTCAGAGAACTATCCACGATGACTCCAAGATCTCTTTCCTGATTAGTTGTAGCTAAATTAGTCCCCATCATATTGTATGTATAGTTGGGGTTATTTTTTCCAATGTTCATTACTTTACATTTATCCACATTAAATTTCATTTGCCATTTTGTTGCCCAATCACTTAGTTTTGTGACATCTTTTTGAAGTTCTTCACAGTCTGCTTTGGTCTTAACTATTTTGAGCAGTTTAGTATCATCTGCAAACTTTGCCACCTCACTGTTTACCCCTTTCTCCAGATCATTTATAAATAAGTTGAATAGGATTGGTCCTAAGACTAACCCTGGGGGAACACCACTAGTTATCCCTCTCCATTCTGAAAATTTACCATTTATTCCTACTGTTTGTTCCCTGTCTTTTAACCAGTTCTCAGTCCATGAAAGGATCTTCCTTCTTATCTCATGACAACTTAATTTAAGAGCCTTTGGAGAGGGACCTTGTCAAAGGCTTTCTGGAAATCTAAGTACGCTATGTCTACTGAATCCTCCTTGTCCACGTTTGTTCAAATAACTCTAATAGATTAGTAAGACATGATTTCCCATTAGAGAAACCATGTTGACTTTTGCCCAACAATTTATGTTCTTCTATATGTCTGACAATTTTATTCTTTATGATTGTTTCAACTAATTTGCCCAGTACTGACATTAGACTTACCTGTCTGTAATTGCTGGAGTCACCTCTAGCGCCCTTTTAAAATATTGGCATTATATTAGCTATATTCTAGTCATTGGGTACAGAAGCTGATTTAAAGGACAGGTTACAAACCATAGTTAATAGTTCCACAATTTCACATTTGTGTTCTTTCAAAACTCTTGGGTGAATGCCATCTGGTCCTGATGACTTGTTACTGTTAAGTTTATCAATTAATTCCAAAACCTCCTCTAGTGACACTTCAATCTGTGACAATTCCTCATATTTCTCACCTAAAAAGGATGGCTCAGGTTTGGGAATCTCCCTAACATCCTCAGCCGTGAAGACTGAAGTAAATAACTCATTTAGTTTCTCCGCAATGACTTTATCGTCTTTAAGCGCTCCTTTTGTATCTTGATCATCTAGGGGCCCCACTGGTTGTTTAGCAGGCTTCCTGCTTCTGATGTACTTAAAAAAACATTTTCTTATTACCTTTTGAGTTTTTGGCTAGCTGTTCTTCAAACTCCTTTTTGGCTTTTCTTATTACATTTTTACACTTAATTTGGCAATGTTTATGCTCCTTTCTATTTACCTCACTAGGATTTGACTTCCACTTTTTAAAAGATGCCTTTTTATCTTTCATTGCCTCTTTTGCATGGTTGTTAAGCCACGGTGCTTTTTTTTAGTTCTTTTACTGTGTTTTTTAATTTGGGGTATACATTTAAGTTGGGCCTCTATTATGGTGTCTTTGAAAAGTGTCCATGCAGCTTGCAGGGATTTCACTCTAGTCACTGTACCTTTTAATTTCTGTTTAACTAGCCTCTTCATTTTAAATGCCACAGTGTTGATCTGTTCAGGTGTTCTTCCCACCACAGGAATGTTAAATGTTGTTATACTATGGTCACTATTTCCAAGCGGTCCTGTTATAGTTACCGCTTGGACAAGATCCTGCGCTCCATTCAGGACTAAATCGAGAATTGCCTCTCCCTTTGTGGGTTCCTGTACCAGCTGCTCCAAGAAGCAGTCATTTAAAGTATCGAGAATTTTTTTCTCTGCATTTTGTCCTGAGGTGACATGTACCCAGTCAATATGGGAATAATTGAGTTCTTTATTTTGATAACCTCTCTGATCTCCCTTAGCATTTCATCGTTACTATCACTGTCCTGGTCAGGTGTTCGATAATAGAGCCCTGCTGTTATAATCCCTAAATAACTTCTGAAAAACAGTCAAAAATTGTTTTTTGAAACAAAAAAAATTTGATTTTTCAGTTTAAAATGCCTTTTTGTTTCAAAATTTCATTTAATTCTACATTTAAAATATAAATGTTTTTAAATGGTCAAAATAGAAATGAAACATGTTTTGTTTGAGCTGAACAATTTTTTTATACTTTGTGATTTGCTAAAAATGTTGGAAAATTCAATTTTTTGGTTTGACCTGAAACATTTGGTTTGAATGTTGGAATTGCCAGTGAGATGAAAAAATTGTTATTCTCTCTGCTCTAATAGGTCAGTACCCTATTGCACCAGCACAGTGAGAGACAGTCGTTGCCCTAAAGAGGTTAAAATCTACACAGATCCTTTTTCTGCAAAGGGTGGGAGGGAGAAAGTATTGTTATACCCTTTTCACAGATGAAGGGAGACTAATTGTCTTGTCCAAAAATGCACATGGGAAGCCTGTGGCAGCACTAGAGAACCCAGAAATTCTGTTTCTCATGCCAATGCCATAACTCCAAGATCATCTTTCCTCTCCTGACTCATTTTCACCGTCTCAAGCCGCTGGGTTGGTGCAGGCATTCAGAAAAAACTTTAACTCCTTTGTGTGCAGTTAACAACTCAGTAACAGATTCAGACCTGAATAATGTAAGACCTCTATACTTGATATTTTTGGTCAACACCATTTTGGAAATGAGACTGCATGTGTGTGTATAATATTCATAGTGAAAATTAAAATGTTTGAAAACTTGAGCATTTAACCATTTTGTTTCAAATTTGAAACCTGCACCAGTTTTGCACACAAATGGTTTATTTACAAGTGAACGTGTTTCACAGTGAAAATACTGAAAAAAGAGCATGTGTTTCTACAGCAAAATTACCTTCTTTGTGAAATCTTCTACAAAATCTCACACAGGAAAAATTAACAAAATTTCCAGGCAGTTTTAAATATGCCACTTCAGTCAAATGGCCAACATAAAAACTTTACTCAATCTTTCTGCCTCCTCTCCCACCCTCTTTGGAAGCTGAATCAAAATTGCATTTAAATTTTTATTTCTATTTACAGACACAATTATAGAGGAAAAACTCTTACAAAATCTGCCATGTAGTATCTGAGTGTTCCTAACATATAACAGCTACTAAGGTGTCATATGGAGAGAGATATGTTAGACAATATATGTTAGAAACCTAATTTTATTCAATTTATGTTTAATTTCTCTTTTCCTTTTAGACTGTTTGGAATTATTTCTCTTTTCTGTTGCTGGAATAAACATCTGTCTTACAACTACCTGGAGAATCCAAAGCTTGAGTGCTATTGTAGAATCTGTTTTTTTGTTGGGCTACCTTTTAATTAGAACCTTGGAGAACTGTTAAAATCTATTCTACTGCTCTCTAGGGGACTGGGATGCTTCACAGGACCTGTGATCTGACTATTATTTACAGATTTTATTTCCAGCTGGTGTACCTTTTAACATTTGTTTTGCTACTGTGGGTGATGTAGCTTTCAGTGGACTGCCTCCTGTGGACATTATATACATTGAGTGTATCATTTAATAAGAACTCCTTAGATGACAGAGTAGATAAAGAGTGTAGCTTAAGAGGATTAGCAGTTGTTAGCAAAGAGCTGATCATTACTGCTTTGTTTGGTTATAAGGTAGTTAATATGTAGATGTTGGATGATGATCTATCTGTGAGATCATATTCAGTTCAATTCAGTGAGATTTTATTGGCATGTCAAGTGAGACAAGTGTTACCAAAATGTAGGAAAAAGGATTATATGATCTATCCAGGACAGGTTTACATGTTGTTTGGGGGTGGTCTCCAGCATCCATTTGTCATTATGGTCCATTCTACACAGGTACTGAGGTTGTGATTAGTGCTTGCCCACTACTAGCCTTCAATAGCAAATGTTCCTTGTTGGAAGGGCTTTCCACCAAGTGAGAGATGTCCTGGTGGAAGATGATGAGCCACAGAGTCAGCATGAGTTTAGGCTGAGAGGGATAGGGAGTTATCTGGCAGACACTGGCTTGTTGTGAACACTGCATGCCTGTCTGGCCCAGTGGTGGAGGAGCCATCTAAGAGCTATCCTGAGCAAAGGATTATGAAAGGAATTACATATGCAAAGGTTATGAAATCTCATGCTCTAGGTGTCAGGAAGAAATTCCCCCTTCCACAGGTACAAGCATTTCACAATTGGCTAGGTGCATACTAGATGTAAGGTGGAGTTACCTTCCTCTGAAGGCACTGCTATGTTCTTCGCTATCACTATTATTTACAGTCATGTAACTATCAGATGAATGGTCTGATCTGATATGTCAGATAATGAATTCCTATGTTCTTTCTAGCAAAATCAGAGTTTTATCAATATTTAAATATGACTTGCATGAAGATGTTTTCATCACTGTGAATTCGAGGCACTGGCTTAGGAGAAAGGTAGAAACTGAAGTGACAATATATCAGAATAGTTCAGAATGGAATTAGTTTGATTCGAAGTACTTGTGGGAGAAGCTGACAAATAGGCAACTGAGGCTGGTCTTGGTGGCGCGAAGACAAGAGCCAACCTCATGATAAAATAATAGGATAGATGAGGCTAGATTGTGAAGGATTTGAATCATAGAATCACAGAATATCAGGGTTGGAAGGGACATCAGGAGGTCATCTAGTCCCACCCTCTGCTCAAAGCAGGACTAATCCCCAACTAAATCATCCCAGTCAGGGCTTGTCAAGTCTGACCTTAAAAACCTCTAAGAAAGGAGATTCCACCACCTTCCTAGGTAACACATTCCAGTGCTTCACCACCCTCCTAGTGAAAAAGTTTTTCCTAATATCCAACCTAAATCTCCCTCACTATCACTTGAGACCATTACTCCTTGTTCTGTCATCTGGTACCACTGAACAGTCTAGATCCATCCTCTTTGGAACCCCCTTTCAGGTAGTTGAAAGCAGCTATCAAATCCCCGCTCATTCTTCTCTTCTGCAGACTAAATAATCCCAGTCCGCTCAGCCTCTCCTCATAAATCATGTGCTCCAGCCCCCTAATCATTTTTGTTGCCCTCCATTGGACTCTTTCCAATTTTTCCACATCCTTCTTGTAGTGTGGGGCTCAAAACTGGATACAATACTCCAGATGAGGCCTCACCAATGCCGAATAGAGGGGAATGATCACGTCCCTCGATCTGCTGGTAATGCTCCTACTTATATAGCCCAAAATGCTGTTTGCCTTCTTGGCAACAAGGGCACACTGTTGACTAATATCCAGCTTCTTGTCCACTGTAACGCCTAGGTCCTTTTCTGCAGAACTGCTGCCTAGCCACTTGGTCCCTAGTCTGTAGCAGTGCATGGGATTCGTCCATTGAAGATTAGGACAAAAATATTGTGTTTGATGTGGTGGAAGAGGGATAGCAAGAGAGAAACTTATAAAGGGGAGTGGCCTAGTCAGAGTGTAGCAACATTTTGAGTGGACTTTATGGGGGCACAATTGCAGACATCAAGATCAAAGAGGAAGAAATTGTAGTATAGTCAGCATATAGATGGTCAGGGCTTGGGAAATAGTTTTCTATTAAAGTAACCAACTTTATGGCAATTTAGCCAATGACAAGTTTATTTTGAGCAAACCAGAAGCACCATTAACTTCATCAAAACAGGGTAACAGACAAAAGGGAAAAATCTGCTTCTCACTCTGGTGTTTGGGGAGTTATTCTAAATGACATGTTCATGAAGTGCATAGCACATTGTAGGGGCACTTTTCATATAATAAATAATTTGGTTTTGTTGGTATTATCATACCAACAGATTTGGGCATCAAATTTTCACCAATGACAAAAGAGTTGCCAGCACAAAGTCATTTTATTAAAGCTGAATTTGTGGCAGAACTGTAGTCAGTGAGTATTAATGTTAAATTGGTTTATATTTACATAGCACCTGAATTCCATTAGTGTTAAAAAATGGTAAACCCATCATATGACATTTATCACACTGAAGAACAATTAAAATAATGTGACCAGGACAACATTTTCTTGCTTCTAAAGTTATTATCCCCTAAAACAAAGTTTTCAAACATGTTATGCGGGAAATTTTTATTCCTGGTTTCTCAGAATGAACTATTGTATACCAAGCAATTTTTTCTTATGCTGAATACATTTATTATCTAGACAGCTGCAATATAGGGAACTCTATTATAAAGACAAAATGCAAATTCAATTCTTTTTGGCTCTGGAAAATAATTTCAGAGCACAAGAACATGGAAATTTTTTTGTCATGCAATAGAGTCATTTTGCTTGTGTCATGTCTGATTTTGCTAGTGAGGAAAGCATTTAAGGCAGCAGTTATATCTGTAAGTTAACTGGTTATTTGTAATACACACAATACGTTTTCAGAATACACAGAATAACAGAAATAGTGCTTACAGAGAAAACATTCTTGATAAAATATTCAGAAGGAATTAGGACCCAATCTTGTAAAACCTTACTGACATTAGCAATACTTACTTAGGGTATGTCTGCACCGCAAAATTAGGTTGATTTTATAGAAGTCAATTTTTAGAAATCGATTTTATACAGTCGATTGTATATGTCCACACTAAGTGCATTAAGTCGGCAGAGTGCATCCTCACTACCATGCCTAGCATCGACTTACGGAGCAGTGCACTGTGAGTAGCTATCCCACAGTTCCTACAGTCTCCGCCACCCATTGGAATTCTGGGTTAAACTCCCAATGCTTGATAAGACAAAAAACATTGCCACGGATGATTTGGGTACATTTAATCAGTCGCCTCTTCCTCCGTGAAAGCAAAGGCAGACAATCGTTTTGCACCAGACACCAGGGTGATTAGAAGAGCACAGCATGGCATGCTGCGCATCAGAGAGACTTTGAAATCCAGTTTCATGACTGGGCAGGCTTCGGTGTGACAATCATGTGTGTTCCTCCTTGATGAAAACCCACCACTTTTGTTGATTTTAATTCCCTGTAAGCCAACCACCCTCCCCCCTTCAAAATAAAGTAACTATTATTTTGAAACCATGCAGTCTTTCTTTATTAATTTTTAAAAAATGAGATAATGAACAAGATAGTCCAGGTGGGGTGGGGGAGGAGGGAAGAACAAGGCCACATTGATTTTTAGTGTGGCTACAATAAGCAAATTGTTTGAATGACAGCCTTCTGTTGCTTTGGCCATCCTTTGCAGTGGAGTGGCTGGGTGCCCAGAGCCTCCCCCATCCCCGCATTCTTGGGCATCTGGGTGAGGAGGCTATGGAACATGGGGATGAAGGTAGGAGGTTATGGGGATGAAAGTAGGTGGTTATATAGTAGATGCAGTGGGGATCTGTGCTCTTGTTGGCTTTCCTGCAGCTCCAACAGATGCTTCATTATCATGTCTGTTTGCTTCCCCAGCACACGCTTCATCATGTCCTTTCCTGGCCTCTGCCACTGAATGCCTCCATGCATTAAGCTGTGCCCTATCAATGCAGGAGGACTGCATGAGCTCGGAAAACATGTAATCGTGAATGTGTTTTTTTTCACCTTCTAATCTGCGATAACCTCAGGGACAGAGATGATAGGGGGATCGTAGAAACATTCTACGCTCTACAATTCAGTGGGGACTGCATGGTCACCTGTGCTGCTGAGTTTGCCATGCTGACCAAACAGGAAATGAAATTCAAAAGTTCCCGGCGCTTTTCTGTGTACCTGGCTAGTGCTTCGGAATTCAAAGTGCTGTCCAGAGCGGTCACAATAGAGCACTCTGGGATAGCTCCTAGAGGCCAATACCATCTTTTGCGTCCTTACTACCCCAAATTCGACCCAGCAAAGTTGATTTTATCACTACTCCCCTTGCCGAGGAGGAGTACAGAAGTTGATTTTAAGAACCCTTCAGGTCAATGGAATGGGGTTGGTTGTGTGGACGCATCCATTTTTAAATCGACCTAAAGCGGCTAAATACGACCTAACCCCGGAGGGTAGACCACACCTAAGTCAAATAGACTCAGTGACTTCAGTGAGTGGTAATACTCACAAGTGTAAGGAATACTCTCATGAGTAAGCTTTTGAAAGATCAAGGTTTACTTTATTTCATTCATATTATCCCTTATGCAGAACTGTCTGGAAAAAAAACCAAAACTTTTCATTGTTAATTAAATAACAATTTACAGGCTTGCAAAAAACAACAACATTTTATGCTTTTGCTGCAAATTTACCACATTATTTAATCGACCTTATGCAGATGGAAAATGTTAATATTGCCACCAACATAATATTTTTTTGTGTATGAACAATCTATATCAGGACAATTTATGAAACAATTCAAATTTCAAGCAAAATGTCACCATTTTCACAGTGAAAACCTGCACTAAGTGGAAGAAAATTTCTAAATTTTAACCTCTCTCACTTTCACAAGTACGATACTTCTGGTACAAAAAATTTGATAGTTTCAATTATTAGTTTTACACATGCAAGTAGAGAGGACATAATTAAACAGAAGATTTATCCTAAAGGATAGAGTACATTAACCTGACCTTAAAATTTAGTCATGTCACTTACTCCATCTTTTTTCTATTTTCTGTATTTTATCCTTGCACATTATTCTTTGACTTCAGAATTTGGCATATCTCCACATTGCCATGAAATTCAGCATTTTTGGCATGGAGCTCATCACTTTGCTGTAGCCAGACAATTAGTTTACTATCCTGCTAGGAACTGTCTAGAGATGCCTCTGGCCCTTTAGCTTTCCCTGCAAGGATTATAGTGCATGCTCACTGCACTGTTCTACACAACCAGGCTGCAGGGTGTTGGGAAGCCAGAAGCATAGGCTAGTGAGCTAGGACACCTGGAGAACTGCATAGCAACAAAGGCTTGAGGACCTGAAAATCTGAGGCTAGCTACAAGCTTCTCACGTCCCTGGCACATGAGAGCAGTTCTGAGCCAGATCACCTAGACAAAACTGTGTGAGCCAAGGCCTGAGGAGCAGAGCCAGGCCACCTGGACAGCATAGAAAAGAAAACATGCTGTTAAATTATCATTGTTGAAATTAACAATAAATGAATTTTACATCTAGTATTTTCAGTTATGAACCATAGTTATATATGTGTGTGCGTGTGCACCCTGACTTTCTGCTGTGGAGTAAACTGAGTGCTGCTAATAATCTGTCAGGACGTAAAGGAAAGATATGTTTGGCCACACTAGAGGTAGCCAATGGATGTAAGAGCATTACGCATATCAAGAGATTAAATCAATTATAAAGAGCTCAGTTGCTTTACTTATCATAAATATTCTTCAACGGTCATATCCTGCACTGCAAGGTATATCTTGGGTAAATAATTTTCTGTTGGGGCAGGAATAAGCAAGCCTGTAAGTGAAATAGGGAAAAACTGAAGACAGCAGCAATTGTTTAATCAAAGACCACAGAAGTCAAAGGAAAGATGTCCCTTGAACAGGGGGATAGTGGACAACCATGTGCTTATAAATAAAAATGAGACCATACTAAAAGGAAATATCTAAGAAACAATGATTAATGGGGCACATTTGCCTTTTACAGTGACCAATTTCTTTAAATGTTTGCACATAGTTCCTTTACTTCTAGGCATCTGTAAGTATTATTTTTATTATTTAAAATTGTAGAGACACCTGATTGCAGCCATTTTACCCCTTCCCAAAATTAGCATGTGAAATCATAGTCACACTTCTCCTATTTGGTTTCTGTGCACTTGCTGGACAAGAGCAGTAAAGATGTTCATCTTTAGCAAAATTAGTAACCCTTGGAAGAGTTACATAAAAGCTTTGGGAAATGTTTGTACAAAGTCTGTCTGTCTTTCTGTTGTGATTGTTCTATAATCTTAAACTTTTTCCCAGTTCTAATTTGACCCAGTTCAAATCTGAGTCTCTGAAGTTTCACACATCCTGAACTTCAATGGGAGATGAGTGCTCCATTTAAAAGACAGATAAAATATGCTATGATTCTATTCAATTAAACATCAGTGTAACAGTGTCAGTTTTTCCAGCGCAATATGTAGTATGGTTAACATATTTGCCTGCAGTATAGTCTTGAAGTTGCAGGCATTTAAGCTGTTTCACTGTGCCTAGCTGGTGGTGGTTCACTATATGGCTGCTTGAATTCTCAGTCAAGAAAAGATCAGCTACAGTAGTTTTAGGATGCTAACTTGCATTTTGAATCCACTTAAGCTGAGCTGCTAAAGGTCAAATGCTAATTTTGCTCTAGTGGTTAGGAATTAGTGTCACAGACTTGTCATAGATGGCAGGTGAGCGGGGTATGAAAATTATGACAGGCTTGTCAAACAGTACAATCAAAATGAAATATTAATAAGCCCTGTTTTTTAAAACTAGTCAATAGAGCAGCTGAACCAAATAATTCCTCCTGCCTATGTCAACAACTGATGGAATATTGTCTGTTACTTAAAAAGATGTTCCTATAGCGATGATGTTTTTGTCTTCCCTGTGCTAATGTCAGATTTTAGTAAGTCGGTGCAAGAGGTTGTACATGCCTTTGCAGGTATCAGTCCATGAAAATATGTAATGCCACAGAAACACTGCCCTTTCAGTTTTACATTCTAATCATTGTTCAACAAAGTAGGATTTTACACGGCATCTTGCTCTCATTGGTTCCATCTATCATTTCTGCAAAAGAGATATAAAACAAAGTTTTCCTGTATCCTCCCCCAAATTGATCTGGGATGTAAACAGTGAAATATTCTAGGAGAAATACTACAAAACCTTAGTAACAAATGGATTTATAGTTAAGGAAAAGAAAAACTCGACAAACATTTACTTAATGAAGAATGTCACTAAATCAATTACCCAGTACATAGATACTTGAGTGCATTGCCAAAGTGACTAAAAATATATGCAACATGTTATAAAGATATATAGACCAATGACATCCCCTCACTTTCAGTTCAGTGTCCAGTTTCGTTTGCCTCACTTTAAGAAAAGTATAGCAGAGGTCAAAATGGTATGAATGTATAAATTATAGGGAAGGAAGGATTTACATTTAATTAAATATAATAATTTTGAATTATTTAGCATGGGAAAGAAAGTTGTGTGAAACTTTATTTTCAGAATATACCATACAAACCTCACCTGGTCTTAGGTTTTGTTACAAAGAAGCAACCCAGTGGAGGTTCCTAAAGTGTTTGCTGAACGTTTTTCTTGAACCTCTTGTGTGAACCTGGAATTAGATTTAAGCAGAAACCAGGTGAAAATCTGCTATAACACTTAAATGTATTTTGAATTGTTGGGTTAGACTAAAAGGGATGTGAACCAGCATGGACTGAAACAGACAAAGTGGTTTTCATGAACCTCTTAAGAAAAACGGCTAAATTTATAAGCTCCTCAGAGCAGACTCTTTTTTCTATGTGTTTGTACAAAACCTAGAACCGTGGATTCCTGATCTCACAGGGGCCCTCTGACTGCTGTTGTAATATAAATTGTAACTAATAATAGCAACCCTGATGGAAAAGAAAAGAGAAGGAACTTGACTGAGGTAGTTGGGAGCTTGAAGAGTATAATCTTAAGGACAATCAACTCTCATGCTTGAAGATATTAGATGGTTACTGCTGTTTTTTGTAACTTTGAGCCACATAACAAATTTGGTACAGGTAGTCCAGTTTTATATATAGAACCACATTTGTAAAAAGGCGAATCTAACTGCACTTACAAAAGTTCATGAATTTTTATACTTGTCTGTTACTGCATAAAGTTACTGCAATTACATATGCAAAGGGGATGGAGCAGGATGGGAAGCCTACCACATCTATGCTAGTGCTATACCGTCTCTGCTTCTCTCGCTCTTGATTCTTCTTCCACTGGTTCTTATCAGCTGAGCATCTGAAGATTACTTATGCAAAGTATGTTGCTGAAAAAACACCTAACACAGAGGTTAGGGAATCAGTCAAGGAGAAAATACCAGGATTTTAGTTCTCCACTCCAGGATTGGCAGGTACAGTTAAGAGTGTCTAAAACCTAGTCACTCAAGTAATTCTCTACCGCTTCTTCCCATCTTTGATATAAATGCAATGCTGAGTAGATTTTTTAAAGTGGATCTTACTATAAATGTACGGGTATGTGCCTATTTTAGCCAGCCACCTCTGCCTCTACTTCCATATTAAGAGGGTGAAAAAGCTCTGTTCTGCAGAATAAAGTACCTGCTTCTTCTAAAGATGCAGTGACTTTGCCATGTTTGACACAGAAACTTAAAGCATAGGCAGAGGTCACTTTGTTACGTTAACTGCAAGACACTGGGCAGCATTCTTCATCCCCGTGCCCCTTCCTCCTTCACACCAAACTAGCAAACTGTTTGTAGTTGTGTACATCTGTGAAGAACATGGGACCTTTCTATATTTTTATGAAAAGTATACCTCACTCAGTTTCCCCACTCACTTTTGTTTTGCTACCCACTTGGCATGAAAGGGTTAATCTCTTTCCAAAGACAGGCAGTAAAACAATGAATTGATCATAGATGTGTCTGGATTGCTATGAATGGATTATTAAAATGAGAGATGTATTTAGGCTTTGCTTTATCATTTTAACTCAATCTCTCTAAATACTGTATTTCAGTTGATTATAAATGTCATCTTGAAAAGGCTATCCTGTGCTGTTGGAAATATCTCATGGTCACATAGCTCCCAAGAGGGTAAGTTTCCAAGGTCATTTGGACCTGCTGAAGGAGCCACAGTGAGAAACAGAGGCGCAGAAGCTTGGGACCCAGTCTTGGCATAGCAAAGCTGCAAGGTAGCCCCGTCCATAAGCAGAGTGGAGGCCCAATTCCTATCATTAAGAAGGATACATTCCCAGCAGGACTATTTAAAGGTTGAAGGCATAGCATACCCTATGTATATATGCTAGACTAGTGGGATTCTGAATACAACAGTGTTTTGTGATGACAACAGTAACAGGCATAGTCAAGGGAAAAAGTAAGGGGAAAGTGTTTTAATATTTTGGGTAGAGGGAAAGAAAGGATAGGTAAGGAAAATGAGGGATGATCAATCAGTTCCCTAAAAAGCAGATTACAGTGGTTTAAAGGTTTAAAATTTTAAAAGTTCAACAACATACAACTGGTTGACCTACTATATGAAAATGATCTGGTGAAGGAACAAGGTCGAGTTCCAGATGAGGTTCCACGAGGACAGTCCAGTTCATCTGTGTCGGTCAGGGGAGATGGAGACCCAGATGGAGCTGGGTGAGTCCGAAGAGGACAACCACAGTGTCTGCAGCAGCTGGAGAAAAGTCAGGGCATCCTCAAGACCCAGTTTCCCAACTCAAGAACTGGAATGGTAAAAACTATAGCTCAGGTGGAGGAACAGAAGTTGGAACTGGAGCATCAGATGCTGGCTGACTTTAAAAGGAGAGTACTGAGCTGAGCGAGCCAAGCAGTAGATACAGATGCCTGTCTTAGTGCCTATCTCTGCAAATGGGGCAAAGGTACAGGAGTCACTACCCTGAATGCCTTGCATGACTAGGTGGGTTAGAACAATTCTATGAGGTAAGCCCACACAACCTTATAATGTGACTACTGGACTGAAAACCTAAGGAACTGTGTCCTGCAAGCCAACTGGCAGATGAATGTATGGATAGTAGGTCTTGTTCTGAGATAAAACCTAAGGGAGACTGGCCCACGTCTGGATCCCATAATGCGGTTGAGCTGTAGATTCTCTAGAAGTGGGATTTTGCTAAACCCAAACTAGAGGGAGCAGCTAACCCAAGCAGACCACCGCAAAGAGATCCCAAAGCCATGAGATATTATATCTGTAAGAGGATAGGGTATAAGTCAGCAGACTGCCCAAGGCTCAGGACCCAGGGTTCTATCCAGGAGCCACAATGCAGTAACTTAGTAAACCCCCAGCTGAAGAGAACATCAGCTCCTCCCAGCATTTGGTGATGGTACAACTGAGGCTCGAACTGGCTCCCAGCAAACTCACCTGCTAAATTACAGCAGAATCTGAGGATTGATCAGATTTGCAGGGGTAGTCTCAGGTCAGAAAGACAGTGGGCATACCAGTGTATCAGCCCCATAATGGTGGATGGGAAAAGGGGCCAGTGTTGTGGCACATGGATGCTGAGATAACTCTGACATACCCTAATGTGGAGGGCCCAGAACAGTTTGTATCTGTCAAGTCTGTTACTAACTTCTTCTCTTGTTCATTACTGCAAGTTATCTTTGGCTTTGCTCCTATCCATCCCAGTCCATGGCCATGTCACTTATCAGCATATTAAGCAGAGAAGGAAAGAGATGGATTTTAACAGCCATCTCATCTTCTTTACTTGCTTTAAGTTTGCACATTGTACAATAATGTAAGAACAGGCTACTGCTATGTCAGCCATCTGCTTTTGTCTTCCCTAAGAATTTTTTTTATTTTCAGGGTGGGAAAGCAGAAAGAATATGTTTCTGCCCCTTTGTAACTGGTACAGTTCCTTCTGCTTCTCTCTCATTATCATCTGTGTGCTATTTTTCTAATGTACAGTAGCAAACTTCATTTTATTTTCTTCTCAGCACCGAGCAAAGTGACAATTTAAAAAAAATCCCATAATCCAGAATTTAACACCTCAGGCTCTTTACTTTCATTTAATCCCCTTGACACCAGCAGGCAGGATTTAGCAGCATGACATGATAATCCATTTGGCATCACCAGTTAGTGTCAGGAAATCCTGTCTTGTTTCTAGCTCCTGAGAATTAACAAAAAGCACTTTTTTAGTTTTATGCAAACTTTTCTTTTTTTAAATTTGCTTTTCAAACAGTGCCATCTCTTTAAAATTAGTTTCATTAAAAGGTTACTTTCTAAATATGCAGAATGCCTTAGAGATTTTTCCTCCCTACCCAAATGTGCTCCTTCTTTCTCTATTACAGTTACTTTTAAATGTTTCAGAGGGTACAAGAAAAAAAGAAATAGTTTGCTCAGGAAGAAGTATCTCCATTTTCTAAATATTCTCCATTTTGAAGGTAAATAAACTGATTATACAGTAATACTACCGATGGCAATGACATGCAGTCATTGTTCACAATTCTAATTCATATAGCACTTGGCTCTTTTTCTTAGTGGTAGTCATGGTGCAGTTAAACACAAGAAGCAGGCAAAGCATAATAGAGTATTTGGATGATCCCAAATCACAAGCTGCCCAGAGCACATTTCCTGTCAATCTGTTTCATAACAATTGTGATTAACTAAGGACTTGACCCAGGGTCCATGAGAGTCTTTCCATTGACTCCAGCTGACCTCAGTTGGCTTTGGATCAGCACCTCCAACAACCAAGCAATCAAGCAAACAGTGAGAGAGAGAGAGAGAGAGACAGAGAATCAAAGGGAAAGGAAATCAGTCTATACTCTGAATTATCTCTCTTTCAATAATGTCAATTTAAGGGGTAGAAATGGAAGTCAAAGGGGATTCCTGCTTATAAAGAACATTTTCACAAGGTCTGCTGGTTCTCAGAGGTAACAAAACATGATTCAAAGGAAACTGTACTTGTAATTGTTGCTTTGCTCACTAAACAGTGATCCAGGGGTATTCTACAGTACAGTTGACTAATTCTCGTTCAGGCCTCAACGCTGCCAGTTACAACATGTGGGCAGACCTCTGCAAGTTAGGGAGCCCTTTTGAAGTCAGTGAGTGCTCTGTGTTGTTGCACAAGCCCACCCATGCATTCTCACTTGCAGGATCAGCCCACCAGTGTCTGTGTGTTACAGGTTGCCCTCTGTGCCAATCTGGAGAGGATGCTTTGGCCTCAGCAAAGGTGATATGGCTCCTTAGATCAAGTTGTACCTGCTTATGCTGCTAGCTTGGGAAGATATTGGCTTGATGCCTTCAGTGTCAACCAAGGTGGCAGCTATCAAATATGCAATCTTAATGGATTTTTTTTTAGATGATCACAGGCTATCCATGACAAGTTCTTTAAAAATGGATTAAACTCTATTTTTGAAATATTTTCATCATTACCAGAACAGTACACTCAGAAGAAAAATGAAAAGATTGTCCTAGAAAACAACACATGTACAATTAAAAGTAATATTGTATTTCTGATCTGCTACTGTAAAATCTCCATGAGTTAAATTACTTGCTAGATGATGGAGAATGTGGAATAATTGGAAAATGCTAGATTGCAAAGCACAGCAAGTTATGTAACCTTCAATTCTGTACTTTACATTTTTGTCTCTAAATCTTTTTTATTACTATAAACTGTTAAAATAATGTGTACACTTTGTGTATAACGTCTGATTGTTCAGGGGAAAAAAATCTCACTTTTAGTGGAAGATTGTTAACAGGGTGAGTAGTTGGATAATGAATTAAGTTTATACATATTTTGATTTTCCCTGTATAATGAAGAAATCAACGATGTGTTTTTTAAATATATATAACGTTTCTTTTTTCTTAAAATAATGAGTTTTCCCATTGAAGGATTTTCCCATATTTTAAATAAACCGATCATTGCTTGATTTAAACACACTCTCTCTCTCTTTCTCTGACTCATGGTATTTGCTTCCAGAACAATGTGATTTTTTTTTAATCTCATCACATATGACCCAAAAACAAACCTTCATATGAAGCTAGGCCTGTTTGACAGCCCAAGAACCTACTCATCTCATGCACATACTCAACCCATCAGTCAGAGCACAATCTCATTCTCCATCTATGTTCCATCTGATTTCAGTTGCAACAGGCTACCAGAGAAACTAAGCTCTCTGTATGACTTCTTCAGCTTCCAGGCTATGCAACTAGAGGGAGATGTCACTGCCAAGGCTTCAAAGAGTCTCAGGCATATGATTTAATGATTACAAAGTATCTCAGTGTTACCAATACCTCTGCATTCCTTGCAACAGTTCTTGATGTTGGACAAACAACATCTTCTGCAACCTGGTCAGTGCACTGGGAGCTCGATGGATTTGATACTATATAGTGAACTGAACAGCTGAGACTGAAGTCTTTGAATCTATATTTTATTGTATATTTTGAAAACATTTATAGTGGTTGGGTAGTTAATGTCTATCAGATATGGCTGATCTTACATTGTGTGGGAACATTAGAACATGATAAAACAATCATATACACACACTGTATAATGAATGTTAGAAGGTAGCACAAATTAATCACTGATATTACTTCACTAAGACTCCAGAGAGTTACAGCAGGAATTATTTTGTCCAATAAGGATACTCACAGGAAATTTGGCAGAAATATTTCCATGGTCATTGAGATTAATTTTATTTTCTCATTTGAGAGATAGGTGGAATAGGAGGTTAACATAATAGCTTTGAATTGGCTATATTTAAAATATTTCTCTTTTAAAATAATATGGCCAAATAGAGTTATACCTCTCATTTTGTCACCAGTAAAATCTTTAGCTGAATTAAGAATGGAGAATAGAGATCACTCCTGAACACACTATAGAGAGGAAGGAATGAGTTAGGAATTCTGGAAGTTCTTTTCCATCTAGTTAAGAAATAAAACTGCACTGTGAGAAGGAAATTAACTTGTATGGAAGGCTAATGGAATATACTTTGCAAGGACAGAACTTGGGAGTGTTCTATTTCTACCTATTACAGATTCAAGAATTAGGCATCAATTAGTGTTTTTGCAGTTACGTAAGCATAGTGCTTGCTGACCTTTCCTCTGAGTTGGTGTAACCATTCTTGAGTTAACTTTGAAGTATCTGTTTGCCTACCTGAGTAGTACAGCATGCTTGTGTCTAATGAAAGAAGCCAGCATAAGGATTATCAGATGCATGATCTAACTCTCAAATGTATTATTCTTTAGTACATTATGCAGTGTTCTATATCACCAAGAATTTTGGAGGGGTACTCTTGGGAACCTGAGCTGGTTAGCAGCCCTTCTGTCAGGGCATTATAGGTGTGCCACATCAGTGATTGCAGAACTGTCACCGCCATGCCTCCTCCAGGCAACACCAACATGCCCCTGTGCCAGGGGCTGCTAGAAGACATCTGCTTTACTAGGGCCACTTCTGTGCTCAGGAAATTTGCAGAGGTGGACTTTATACAGCTCCCTTACTGCCAGTTAGCAGGTATACAGTAGCCACAGTACTGTGGGATGCTACTTATGTTCTTTACACCACAGCTAATGGAGGGCAATATGCTTTTAGTCAAATCCTACTCCCACTGAAACAGGGAATATTTAACTTCCATGTCAATGGAAGCCAGATGAAATCCCAAGACTATCCTAACACAAATAGCTTTTCTCACTTTTTTTTTCCCTTTTTCGAGTGCTACTTGTCTACAAATTTAAGGTGGTTTTATTTATACAGAAATCCTGATGGTGGGTTAAGAGGCTGTTTGATCTAGCAGGAGATATAGGGTAGGTGGACAAGGGTAGTCAGGGAGTACGCTGTTACAGGTTACCAGTAGTTTGACCAATATGAATATTTAGCTTTTGTCCTTGCCTTGTGGACCTCTTCCCCAACACACAGTTAATTGATTTTGATTAGCCATCATAGTTACATGCTAGAATATTTTTCAGACTGAAAAATTTCCATTTTGAAACAAGAGACAAAGTTAGGGAAACAAAACCGTATGTAAAGTCATTGGTTTGGCTTAGTTTTTTTATCAGCTCTAATTACCTTTTTTGAGATGTTGCTACCTCTTCCCTCTCATCTTGAAGTTCAACAATTGATATGCTAACTAAAATAGAAGATAGCTCCATTTACTAGGCTCAAACTATTTAAGTTATGTTAAGTAAAGATTATCTTCAATACAATAGGAAAAACAGCCCCAATTAAGGGGTCTAAACTTAAATTGATGAGTGGCGGTATTGCCATTGGGGATGATGCTAAATTGGTGTGGCCATACTGAATGAATGGTATGAGCATAACTTGACATGACTTAAGCATGGCTGAAGGGCAAGGGCTGCAGATGATACTGGGAGCAGGATCCCTTTAAGCAGAAGCAGATAAAGGGCTGGCAAAGTCTGTGTGAGAGATCAATATTGAACCTATTGGTCAGTAAAGATGGGCCCATGCAAAAGTAAATGTCACACGTATAAAGTTCCAGCATGGAGCACAGGTTGATCTGATCATAGTGACCTTACAGCAAGGATACCATGCAGAGAGTTAGAGTGAGTGATCAATGACTGAGTAGATGTGGGGTGACTTTCATTTGGTACAACACCTCCAGGCCCCTTCTAAAATACTAATCAGGTAAAATTAATAACTACACACCCACTGGGCATGCTTTTAAGACACATGACTCCTTTGAGGAAGAAGAGTATAAGAATCAAGCAAAGTAAATTACTGTGGTTGGGATTCCCTAATTGACACTTGAAGAAGCAATGCTGCTAGACAGAATAGCCAAAACTCTGCTCTGTGGGCTCCAGTAGGACTGTGAACCAGAGGGGTCTCAAGGCAACCGAGGCCTTGCCTTGTGGGAATCGCAGATAGACCAGAGGGCTGAGAAGAACAAACCTGGAGGGAAGAAGCCATCTATAAAGTTGGTAACTATCTTCTCTGTTGGCCAAGCAGGAAAAATGTGAGGCTAGCACAGGGCCTCTTCTTGTATGTTTGTGAAAGAGAGACTTGTTAAGAGGAATGTGTAGCTCTTAATGTTTAATATAGGAGTTATGTGCTTAATGTAACCCTTTACTGCTGTGCATTCAAGATAATTACTGTGGACCTTTTTCACTAGTATGACAGTAATCTGCTCCACCAGGAGCCAGTAAAGTTCCGTTTCAGGGACAGTGGTGGCCCCTGTTAACAATTTGAAGACTTTGTAATCTAGCCTTTTACCAAAAGAGGTCATTAAAACTTGAATGGAGATGTATCAATCTGTTCTTTGAAGGGCAAACTGTTGGGCTAACAGTGGACAAGTCTGTATCTGATGACACTGAGGCAAGTACTTCCATTGTTACTGTATAATAATTAAAGCAATGACAGGGACTGTCCCTTTGTCTTCTGTGCATGTATTTCAGCTGTATTAGTTCAGTTTGAGCAGTGTTAGGTGCCTTTTAAATTTGGCAACAGCAATCTATGTCAACAGGCCCTGGACATGTAAAGTTGACACGCTCCAGGTGATTAGTTCCCCCCCCTACAGTTAAAACAATAAACTTTTGGAGTTTAGTATTCCTTTATTAGTTAAAGGCATTATCTTTAAAGCTTGCCTACTTAACATAATTCTCTTTTTCATCCACCTGAGTCAGATTTTCCTTTAAAAGATACACACACAGTTCCTTCAATAAGCTATCAAAATGCCATTCTTCAGTGAGATTTTAGAAGTCTCAAGCAGAGGAGTATTTTTGTCCAATTGGCTTTTATACCTCATGTGCATCTGACGAAGTGGGTATTCACCCACGAAAGCTCATGCTCCAATACGTCTGTTAGTCTATAAGGTGCCACAGGACTCTGCTGCTTTTACATACCTCACAAAACTAAGTCCCAATTTAGCACTATTCATTCCATGTTTGGATGTTGTGATGCCATGGTATATACAACATGTTGTGATGCCAGGAGGTCCACTGAAGCCACGGGACCAGCGGACCCTCCGCAAGCAAGCCGCCGGAGGCAGTCTGCCTGCTGCCCTCACGGTGCCGGCAGAGCGCCCCCCACGGCTTGCCACCCCAAGCACGCACTTGGTATGCTGGGGCCTGGAGCCACCCTTGGTAATAGGAGCCCATTGTCTGGCTTGCTGGAAAAGGTCTGTGCCCCTTTAAGGGCTACAGAGCCAGGCAGTGACTTTCTGCTGCAGTTCAGCATGGGCATGTGACCTACCCCCATAGGAGCGGGAAGTGGGGTTAGGGAAGAACTATAAGGTCCAAGCTAAAGCAAGAAAAGCCATATTTTTAACTTGAAGATAATTGGTGAGATTTCACTAGTTTGAGGAAGAAAGTTTAACTCTTGTTAAAGCACAGGCAAACCTAGCACTACTTTATAAAAGTAAACTTCATACCAGTTGAAGTTTGGTAGAACCCTGCCACCCCCCAAAAACCTCCTCCAAAAACTAATATCCTATTTTTGCACTTTAGTTGTAGTGAAAAAAATGTATTCTAGCATAACAGCTAAAAAGGGACTATAATGATCATGTAGTCCTACTTCCTGTGTAACACAGGCCTGAGAACTTCAGAAGGAATTCCTTAATCACCAGAACTGGGCATGGTATTCCTTTATGAAATCACTAAAGCTGTACAGTAATACCTCCACTTCCAAGCATCACATCTACTCTTAGATGTTTCAGATCATAGATACAGTGCAAGACAAGTACTGGCCCAACAGATCCCTGTGGAACCTCACAGGAAACTCATTGGATGATTCCCCTCTTACAATTCCTTCATGATAATCTAGCATTAGGTGTATCCCAATAGTACAAATTTCTTATGGTCTTTAATTGTTAAAGTCTGCAAGAGCATGGATTTGGAACATCAGAAGATGAGCCACCATTCAAAGAAGTGAAACGTAAATGTGAAGTTTGTATGCAGAAGTTTAAAATATTAGAAATATTTCTAGCAGCCCCCAGTAATTTTATGAGAGGATTACTAGAATTTGCTGAAAAATTCAGGATTCCTTGAATGTGAGAAACAGGATGTTAACATTTGTATTTGCTCCTATTTAGCACTGAATTGGTCTTTCAAGGTCTCTCTCAGACTGGAAATCCTAACAATTCCCCCCACCCCCAGAGACACTGATATCTGTCAACATGAACAGCCACAGCGAAATTGACAGTTCGCTTAGCAGCTTCCCGGCCTTCCAGGGCCTGCAGCTCTGGTACAACCCTACCATGCACAGTGCTTCAGGGCTGGGGATCCCAAGGCTTCCAGACAGCACAGGGATGCCCCCATGTCAGACACTTGTAGCCCATCCCAGGTCCCATGAGCAGTCCTGGTCCAGGATCACTGGAAGCCCAGACTCTCCAGAAACTCATGAGGCAAGCTGGAAGGGAACCAGGTTGACTTCTAATAGAACCTCCCTGCAATTTGACCAAAAGTTTGCTGAACCCAATTTGTTGTCTCAAGGTGTTTGGATCTGACAAACCAGCCAGCTCTAGCTATTGCCCTTGTGAACCACTAGTTTGGGCACACTACTTGTGTTTCTTCCCCCTTTGTAACAAGCCACCATAGCATTTATTATTTCAATTTTTTATTTTTTCCATTCTCATATTACACAGTAGTTTTGAAAAGCCAACTGTTAAAGCTAGAGTTTGCAGCATAATATCTATTCTTCCCCTTTGTGCAAGATAACGGTTGCAGTCTTGAACATGGTCAGAGTAATCATTCTCTTCATCAGTAGAGCCACAGTGGACAGATGGAGCATCAGTACCCTGCATTTCTTAAGTAGCAAGCCATCTCAAAGCATTTCATGTTAACATTTCCTCCATGGATTCCTTCTTTGCCCATTAGCACAACCAAAGTTCTGGCTGTTCGGGAGATTGTAATGTTGAAAGTGGGTTCTCCTTTAATGCTCTTTGTTCTCAGATCCATGGTGAACTCTCCATCTATCATCAGATTGTCTCTGATCACTGAGCACTTCTGGCCTCCCAGTGTCAGTCCATTGACAAATAGCAGAGAGCGATCCTTCCCCAGTACCACATTCATCTCCACAGGAGAGATGCCTGCAAAAATCTTGCCAGGGACAGCAGCCCACACAGAAGGAACATCTTTGTAACCAACAATGGCAGCATCCTGGCATGTCCCATCAGCCATCAGGTGGTCAATATAGGATTTCCAGCTGGCCATGGCTCTCTTAGGTGTGAGTGAAGAAGTGCTGTTTGAGAAGAAATAAAGACTGTCAGTTTTACCCACCATGCTTCTTTAGAGAAAGATCTCCATGTACTGATCCCACTGTCTTTCCTTATGAAAGCTTCCATTTGGGAAGTAAAAATGGTCACGTTTGATCAAGCCAGGGATCCTTCTAGTCCAGCATCAGTCAGTACTAGCTATACAGAGGAAGAACCCTGCAGTAGACTGTCACTTATGGAATATCTTCCTTTGATCAGTTTATCCAGACTCCCTAGCCTGTAGAACCACCACCATGCATATTATTCTTCTCTCCCTCCCCTTACCTTACCTCCAGCTTGTGCTGCCACTCCTGTCACTTCTTCCTCCTGAAGAGCCTTAAAAGAGACTGTCTATGCCACACAAACAACTCTTGTTCAGGCCCCATCTCTATTATAGAGATGGCTGCAGCTTTCTAATTCTCCATGACAATCATACATAGAGCCCTCTTCTGATCCATAGCAGACAGCTGCCAAGACACTTTTTTGCTGCCTAGTGTTCTGACCAGGTCACACTAATCTCAACTGACTCCCCTTTTCCATCCCCATCAAATCTGAGCTTGTCTTTGATTTCAAAGACCTTCACAACTGTGCCCCTCCTTACATATCATGCTGCCTCTACCACATTCTGCAAGCTTTGAAAGCCCTTAAGCTCATTCACCTGCTCCCCCAAAGTTTTTCTAGTTCTTATTCCTCCTCCCCCCTTGAATGGATAAAAACCCTACCCTTTCTTTCAAATTCCTCAAGGCCCACTTCTGATGCAATACCCATAAGAAGTTTAACAATCTAGCCATCAATAGCTGGCAATGATAACAAGTGAGCCACCAAGTGGTAGAAATAACTCTCTCATAACCAGATGATCAGACCTTTATTTCTAGATTGTGGAGGGGATCTCAATTTTTCAAACAAGGAGACAGAGTGTGTGTATGAATAAGGATGTTTCAAGAAAATGTCCTCTTTTTAGGTTTTTTTTTTTTAATGTTCACTTGGTGCATCCTGTCTCAAGAGCATCTGCTCTCCAAATCAAGAGTTGCATCTTTTTATTTGTGTTTGTTCAGCACCCAGTATAGGGGCTCTATTTATGATCAGAGCTTTTGGAAGAGAGACACCACTGCCATCATCAGGTTCTAGCCATGTTCTCTCATTTATCATACATTTGAGACATTAAGAACCTTCCAAACTTTTTGGCAGTCTTCTACTACAAGCAGCAAGTTGGTAGACATTACCAGAAGAGTCCAGTCTACAATCCTTGATGTTTCAAGCAGTACTGAAGGTGGGTGCTATTTAAGATTTTATACAGCAGAGCAATCATTTTTCCATTAAGAAATTCACAGCTGCTCCATTTAAGTGGTGGCGCTTTAATAGTAAATAAAAAAGACAGACTCCTTTAAAGTAGTTTTCCCATTGGAAAACTATTTTTGGTATCTCAGTACCTTAACTCAGCAGGCTGATTAATGCTTCTGAGGAAGCTTCTCTAATTCAATTTACTGTTCACAAATGTTCAAGAAAAACAAAATTATAATGTGAATTTTTACAAGACCCCATGGTTAGCTGACTATTCATTTCCTTTAGATAGCGTTACTACAGCTGTGCTATAAAATGAAGGATGGAAATTTGATGCCAGCTTTTAATAAGTGTCTGGGCCAAATTATAACTACTCCATTAACAGTCTAATTCAGAAAAGAGCAACTGTTCAGATACACAATTCTTCATTATGTGTGGAGCTGGGAAGCTCCGATACCCAGGGCAGCCCTATACAAGGTTTAGTATAATACAATGCAAGACTAAGCTATGTGGTTTCAGCTAAGTATTACATTTAAACATAATAAGAGGCAATCTTAAAATTTCATTATTGAAGATATTCATTGAGTTTTGACAACCCTACTAAGGAGATGTAGAGTACCACAGCTTAATGAGGAACCATCATTAAAAAGTAGGTATGGTATTAGTGCCTTACTTGGTCTTCAGTATTACCAGTTAAAGTTTCAACTTTATCCTGAAACTCACTCAGTTACATAAGCTGTTTCTGTCACTGTAAGAACTAAATAGAATCCTGTCAATAATGTCAATCCCTAGAGCCGGAGCTAGGTATAAACAGATTAAGCAATTGCTTAAGGTCCCAAGCATCTTGCGGGGGGTCCCCCTCTATTCATTTGAGATAACTTGCTTAGGTATTGTATTTGGAGAGGAGGAATATTCCTGCTTGGGGCCTCCAATGGCCTAGCACCAGCTCTGTCAGTCCCATCCCACAATAACACCTACCATTTTTGAACATCAAGTTCCCTGACCAAAGACAGTCAATCATATTAAAATAAGTTGTACAACATAGATATCCAGAGATTAGCTAGACATTCATTTGCATCTGTGGAGAAAAGAGTCTGTGGGGGTCTTTTTTTTTTTTGACCCAAAACTTTAACTTTTCAGAACTGCCAGAGAACCAAAAGAGAAAAACAAGTTCATTCTTTGCGCTGATCTTCTCATTAGTCCATCCTGGATTAGGAAATACACCAATGCTCTTTAGAAGGTTTCAAAGGTGAAGGAGGTATCCTTACCTCCTCTCTAGGGAACATGCAGGATAGGGAGGGGGGAAGAAATGAAGACACATTATGTGTGTGTGGAGGTACATACAAACAGAGAGCACACAAGGCATCTCCAAAGGCCAGGAGAGGGAAAAACCCTACCATACCCCACAAACAAACTTCAAGCTGGTAGCAAGAGGCTCGAGAGCTTTTGACAGTCCCTGCTGAGAATGCCTTCAAGCTGCTTTTTATAGATTTACATTAGACATTCTCTTCTGATTACATTACTCTGACAATCACCCTCATTCCCTTCCACTGAGCCTCGCTCCACCTGCCTTCCTCCTTTTCCTACCTTTTCTCCCCTGCCCTATCCCCCATACCACATCTCTGCTCCCTTCCTCTTTTTATTTAAAGTATCTATTCCTAAACTACATGCACAGCCAGAACAAAATCATGGCAACAACATGATTTTTGTAAGCCATCACTCTCTATTTGAGAGTTATCCTGTAAGCCCCCTAGCAGGGCTCACTGTTTTATGTTTTAGAAAAAAGTTAGAGCTTCAGCATGTCTCAGCCTTATAGCCTTGATAACCTCCTGAGGTCTCTTCCAACCCTGATATTCTAGGATTCACGTACATGGTGAATATGGTTATGTGAAACTCAGCAGGTCCCATGTGGATTCTTTATATTATTGGTCATTAACAAGGTTTATCAACTGCACAGGATGTTACCAGAAACTACTTGGCACCTTTACCACTGGTTTGAGCCTTTAAGGTTTTACATCTTCAGTCTTTTCTGAGACTGAAGAGATCTAGAAACTTGGCTTTTGCTCTTCTTAAAAGGTATGATCAAATGAATCCAGGAACTTGCTCATAAAAAATAATTACCATCCCCCATAATACCATGAGACTCACTAGAGAAGCTGTTCACTTATTTTATTGTATTTGTAAAAAAGTGTCTAATTGGTGGCAAGGACACTCAGGTAGACACCAAAAATGTGCCTTATTCTAAATAAACTAGAAACTACAGATATTTAGAGATGTTACTATAATGAAGTGACTAACAGTCCATAGGGGGGAAAAATAAATAAAAAATGACCTAATAACCTGAGAGCAGTTGGTAGCTAATATGACTTGTATTAAAGGATTTTTGATTTTTCTTACCTCTGCACTCTTCCTACTAATCAGCAAACTTGGAGGTTTCTTTTCCTGATGAATGGTCTTCTTTCTCACACTGGGGTCCTGCTTTAAGAAAAGGTTAAACTTTATAAAGGCCTTGAAAAATAAATTTGTTATTTCCTTTCCCTCACTTGTAAGAGTTCTTACCTATACTTACAGCAGTAAAAAAGATAAAATGCTGCTTGAACTACACTAGAATGCAAGCCTTTTAAAGAGGCTAAGCAGCACAGGTGTTAGGAGGCAGGGTTAACAGGCAGCACATTAGGACTTGATTTGAAGCCAGGGACTATTTAGGAAAGTGTGTTAGTTTGTTTTTTTTTCCTGTAAGGGACAATCAGTTGGGAAGAAATCCTCATTAAAAACAACAAACAAACAAAAAAATCCAAACAAAGAAATGAAACGAAACAGAACAAAAAAACAAACAAACAAAAAAAGGAAGCTTGTTCATTTTAGATTTGCAGGATTCACTTTGTAGTTAAGGTTTGAACTGAATTTAAATCATAAGCATAATTTTAACTTTCCCTCTAAAATCCACATAAAATATCATGTTAGCCACAGAATTACTAAATTTAGATGAGGGGCAGAGGTAGACTTGTTCTACCAATCTGAAGTGAACTACACAGGTTCTTGAATTATGACAATTTAAAAATATGCATGTCAAAGAGGCTTCAACGTTTTTCTAACATTTTTGGCACTTCCTACCAATAATAAAATAAAACATAATAATAAATAATCAATAAATAATAATCAATGAAAAGGGGAAAAGATAAAGCCTATTTCACTGTACTTCTCTTGTGGAGATCTAATATCCTGACCCATAACTTTATACCACAAATTCTCATTTCAGAAATTATTAAATGTCCCAGGAAATAGCAGGCCAGGTTACTTATTTTGTAAGGGATGGAACATTATGCAGGTATTCTTGGTGATACTATTTTTAAAGTTGCATTGAAATTTGCACTTAATGTGAAATTATAATCCCTCTGTTTCACCTTTAATGATTTCAGGGTGTGGTGGGTGAATGGGGGTGGAGAGAGGGCAGAGTCCCTGGGGATTTGTGGAGATGAATGGAAAGAGGTTGACAGAGGATACCTAGGAGATCATGGCTGAGAAGAGGTTTCTGTGCAGGGGTCGAGGATGAGTGGGGAGCCAGGCTACAACGGAAGCCTATGGTACAGAGAGCTCAGTGGTTTTACATTGAGGAATTGACCTTTGGAGGGCTCAATACTATTGCATCGCTGCACTAGGGTGGGGATCAAAGGCAACAGAACGAGAGCAGCGGAGAAGCGTTCCCTTAAAAGCTGCTTAACAGGTGATACCAAAGTACTGATACAGCAAGAAGGACAAAAGTTCATGCTGCCCCAAGCACCACTATGTGCAGCGCCAAGCTCCGTAACCCCTACAACGGCCGCTCTCAAACAGAGGCGTTGTTTATCCTTTCCCCAACCCTGGCAGCGCAGTGGGTGTGGCTCAGCTATACTGATATTGGCCTGCTGCTGCGGCTGCTGCTGAAGGCCGCCCCAGGGCTTGCGGAGGACTCCTGCAGACAGAGGCTGCTCTCTGGTAGAGCCGAGCCCGTGTAAACGGTGCGGCAGCAGCTGCCCGCTCCTTTCGTTCCCCCGTCCCGGCGCAAGGGAACAGGGGACACAGGTGAGCTGTGTGTGGGGGCGAAGGGCAGGGATCCGGGTGAGTGCGCGCCCCTGCACTGGGGGCAGACAGAGCTGCCTGCCAGAGAGAGAGCTGGGCAGGGGACAGGGACAGCGTCTTGGGAGGAGAGCTGGGCAAAAGATCGAATCCATTGCAGGGAACAGGCTGAGCAGCTCTCCAGGCTCCGGGGAGGGAGCTGGGCATAGGGTGCACCCTGAGCGGATAGGAACTAGAGCAGGGCAGGGGGCAGAGCTCAGAAAGAGGAGCTGCTGTGAGACCCTTGGGGGGGCGGGAGGGGATGCACAGGAGCATGGGCAGGGAAAGGTGCGGAGGGAAGGGTCTTTTCCCCATGAATAAGAAGTAAAAACGAGGAGGCCCCCACATGTGTGTGTTTTTCGTACGTTTCAGTTGGATCACAGCCCTTCTACTTTATTACTCATGTTCTTGCAGAGTAGAGCATTTCTAGTTCCTTGTGTAGTAAACCCTGGGGCAGCACCACTGGTTTGTTGTTGTTGTTTTTTTTTTGTTTTTTTTTTTCTTAGCTGAGGGATACCCGCTATGACCGGGTTTGAAAACCCCCCTGCCCTGATGGAGGAGCTGGCAAGAAGCTAATACCAACATGGCTGCAACCTGGCCAAGCCACTGTTTTTGGTGAGGGGATAGGGAGTGTATGTGCTTTAACGCTACAAACTCTTGAGTAGTTCCACTCACTTTGATGATACTGCTCAGAGCTGTAAAGTTAAGAGGCTTTGCAGGATTGAGGCCTTAATCAGAGACTAGTTAAAAATGGATAATGGTATTGGAGATTAGAATATCAAAACGTGAGTTTTCTAGCATAAGGCCCAGGCAGCTGTTGATAACCTAGATTTCTACAAGTGTTTTTTAAGATTTTAAGAGGTCATAGGTGAGACAAGTTCAAATGCAAAGCTGTGGGTTTTTTTGTTTTAAATCAGAATGTCCGATGGTCTGTTTAAAATAAATCAAAGCTTAAATTTAAATCCTTATATCCACAACACTTTATTTGAGGAATGAAATGATGAATCACCTGTTTATACCTTTTGGATAAAAATATATCCAGTTTGTCAAAAATTGTTAGCAGTTTGTGTTATGAATGCAGAAAAGTGATCTTGCTATCATGTAAATCCATGAGATGGATTTGAATTGGTTTGTAAAAATTGGTGGCTTCAAAAATGTTTTGGGTTGCTTTTTCCTTTTTTCCTTTCAAGTTCCATTTTGCAGCCATGTGTTAGTATGAGCTGTCCAGACCCAGATGCTGATTAAATATCCGGGCTGCAGAGCTCACTTTTCTCAGGATTACTTAGCCATGATCCAACAATGGAGAAAATCACTTGCATTTGTGTGTTAATCTATGAAATGTCTGTTTGTCTCTCTGAATTGTGCAACATAAAGATGGGTGGATAGAAAGCTGGCTAGATTGTCAAGCTCAACGAGTAGTGATCAACGGCTCGATGTCTAGTTGTCAGCTGGTATCAAGCGGAGTGTCCCAGCGGTCGATCCTGGGGCTGGTTTTGTTCAACATCTTTATTAATGATCTGGATGATGGGATAGATTGCACCCTCAGCAAGTTCATGGATGACACTAAGCTGGGGGGAGAGGTAGATATGCTGGAGGGTAGGGATAGGGTCCAGAGTGACCTAGACAAATTGGAGGATTGGGCCAAAAGAAATCTGATGAGATTCAACAAGGGCAAGTCCAGAGTCCTGCACTTAGGACGGAAGAATCCCGTGCACCACTAAAGGCTGGGGACTGACCTGGCTAAGCAGCAGTTCTGCAGAAAAGGACCTGGAGATTACTGTGGATGAGAAGCTGATTATGTGTCAACAAGAAGGCTAACAGTATATTGGGCTGCATTAGTAGGAGCATTGCCAGCAGATTGAGGGAAGAGATTATTCCCCTCTGGTGAGACCACATCTGGCGTATTGCGTCCCCACTACAGAAAGGATGTGGACAAATTGGAGAGAGTCCAGTGGAGGGCAATGAAAATGATCAGGGGGCTGGGGCACATTACTTATGAGGAGAGGCTGAGGGAACTGGGCTTGTTTAGTCTGCAGAAGAGAAGAGTGGGGGGGTTGATAGCAGCCTTCAGCTACCTGAAGGAGGGTTCCAAAGAGGATGGAGTTCAGCTGTCCTTAGTGGTGGCAGATGACAGAACAAGGAGCAATGGTTTCAAGTCTAGGTTGGATATTAGGAAACACTATTTCACTAAGAGGGTGGTGAAGCTCTAGAATGGGTTACCTAGGGAGGTAGTGGAATCTCCATCCTTAAAAGTTTTTTAAGGCCTGAATTGACAAAGTCCTGGCTGGGATGATTTATTTGGTGTTTGGTCCTGCTTTGAGCAGGAGGTTGGACTAGATGACCTCCTGATGTTTCTTCCAACCCTAAACGTCTATGATTCTATAATTTTATTTCATTTATATGGTCAGTTAAGTGCTCAACTCCTTTGAGCTTATTTAGTTAAATTGACTTTGCATAATGGAATTTTATACTTTCATTGCTCTGGAAATGAGTAGGAAAAACATATTTCAGAAGCCTATACAACATGCAGCCATCTTCATTGTTTGTGACAGAAAATATCTCTGAAAAGGTATAAATAGCTGAGTAAATATTGGCTAAATGTTTGTATCAGTTGTAAGGGATATATCTAAATGATTTACTAATAACCTGAATAGTAACAATACTTTACAATTTAAGAGCAGCTCTCATTCAGAGATCAAAAAATATTGAGCAAACAATCAATGGAAAGAAGGAAGGCCCCAACCCTCAAAGGTATTTAGGTATCTAACTCTCATTGATTTCAATGAGAGTTAGGTGCCTAAACACCTTTGAAGGTTTGGACTAAAGTATTTATTATGCATGTATTACAGATGTGTAAACTGGAAGGAAGAGATGGCTTGGTTGAGAATTTTATAGCCCTGATCCTGCAAACACATACATGCTTTAACTTTACCCATGTGAGTAGTTCCATGAAGTCAAACATACTTGATGAGTTATTCTACCCCATCCCATTGTCACCAACGGACCAGTGGGAATGCAGTATAGAAAAGGGTGGGCCTGGAAAGTCAGGCCCCAATCCTGAACTGAGAACCCTCCAGGCACACGCCTTCATGGAACCCCAATGAAGTCAATGGGTCTTCAAGCAGATGCACCCTACGCTTCCATGATGTCAGTACTCCATATAGGATCAGGAACCTAGTAGGAATCACAGCCCTGTGGAGTTTGAGACATTCCCACAGGCAGCCTCTACCTCTGTGCTCCTTTTCTCTCACCAGAAACAGTGGCTTGGCCAGGTTGCAACTATTTTGGTGTAGCTTCTTGTTACTACCTACACTTTATGGCTATTATTCTAGGGCAGGGGTTCTCAAACATCATAGTTTGCTTCCTTAAGCTAAGGGAATCAGAAAAAGAGAGAGGTTATGGTGTCTCAGAGGGAAGAAATAAGAGGGAAACCCAGACAAGGACGAGGAAGGAGCAGGACAGAAGGATATGGGAGCAACAGACAGGGGAATTGGTTCTGGAGAAAGAGAGAAGGGGGGAAGAGAGCAGAAGAGAAGTAAAAATATTAAAACAGAATGAGAAAACAATAGAAAAGGTTAAAGAAAGCAAAATGGAAGTAAACTAATTAAACTACCTATGCAAGCTTAATTTGGTCCTCTTTTGTATAAATATGTATTATGATACAGTCTTTAATTAGCTTATCATATGTTACTTATTTTCCTCAGGTCTAGAGCTGTCTGGAATTTTTGTCGTTGAAATGGTTTCTCAATGAAAAATGTTTATGTCAAAATCGATGTTTAGAAATGTTGATTTCAACAAAACTTCATTCAGAAAAAATGAAACACTTTAATATCAAACTATCTCTTTCAACATTTTCAGAATGTAACATCTCACTTTTTTTCATTTTGAAACAAATTTTCAAAACAAAAATCATTGGTTTTATATATACTTTTTTGAAGCTTGAAAATTCAAAATCAGAAAAAAATATTTAAATTGTATCAAAATATTTTGATCAACCCAGAACAATTTTCTTTATTCTGTGCACAGAATAGACCTACTCTGGGGAGAATAGTGTTGTCTAAAGGACCCCCTACCTCATTTGTTGCAGAAGTTGAAAGTTGTGTAGTGAATGAGCCAGGGATTGCAAGAAGAGAAAGGGTGGTCTCATGTAAGGCAGTTGGATGCTGCCCTGGAAATTGGATTCTATCCCAGGCTTGGCCACAGAATTGTGGTGCTAGGCAAATCACTTACACCAAACTTTTCACAGGGTGGACATTAATTTTGTGGGTTTTTTTCCTGTTTTGGGTACACAGTCTTCCTCTACCTTTGGGTGTCGTGGAAATAAATTAATGTGTATGAAGTATTCAAATACTATAGTGATGAACACCATAGAAATGCCCACGAGGAAATTCTGTCTTCAGGTCATGGTTTGAATTTTATTTAACAAATAAGGCATGGATCCACATAATGAACTAATGAGAAGAAAACAAAGCATTGAATAGTTGTCTATTAATTGGGCATCATCTGTACACTGGATTAGTGAGGGGTCCTGTAATAAAAATAGTATGTCATCATGTAATTAGACTGTATCATAATACATACACACAAGGGGCCTGAAATAAGGTTGCACATGCAAACTTAATAGTGACATTTCTTAACTTTTCACTGCTTGCCTTTGCAACTGTAATATTCTTTTAACATATTTTAGTGTATATAATTTACTAGGTTTTAAAAAAAATCAATTGAAAATATGGAAATTACACCATGTGGCATCTTGCTGACATTCACGAGGCTCATCAGCAAGGTTAGAACCTATAGCTCCACCACCCAGACCTCTGACACCTGAGCTAAGAACGTAACATGGCATAGGTAGGATTTAAGAAGTTATTTTAAGAGGATAGTGAATAGTTTCTGGGATTTTTACACAGGGCAGGCCCTATCCAGAAGGCATGGTATAGGAAAAAATGCAAAGACGCTTGTTGGAAAATTTGCAAATGGCAATCAACATTGGCATCATTAGCAGAGTGTTTGCAGGGATGGGCATCTTGATGGTGTGTAAGTGATGAACGGTACTGTGACGATAGACCATGAAGACCCATAAAAGGTAAGCCAGTTTGTCCTTTATGATGATTTTCAGTAGGTAAATATGAATTGGTAACAGCAAAATTAATTGAGGAAGATACCAGCCTGTCTTGATTTTACAACTCTTACTCATGAGAATAATCCATTGAATTAATGTGTGAGTAAAGACTGCTGGATCAGATCCTAGAAGTCATAGTCTAAACTCCTGACCTTCCAGTTTGCCTCACAGATACATCAAGCAATACTGAATATGCATGACTATGATTTATACCAGTACCTACAGTTTACTAGTATCTACACACTGGGCATTCATACCAGAAATGCCCAAACACAATCAAGATGGCCCCCGATATTGCTAAAATAAACCATGCATCCTATTGAGACAAGCTACAAAGTGCACTAGAAACCAATCTTAGTGATAACCCTGTCTCATGGGAGGAATTCAGAGATACGGTACAAAAAACTGCAACTGATGTCCTTGGAAGGAAGGAAAAGGCTCACCATGACTGGTTTGATGAAAATGATGAGGAAATCCCAGTACACTTGAAAGAGAGAAGAAGGAGGCGGGGGAAGGCTTTCCAAATCTGGCAAAATGATATTGAGTCCACCTCAGAGAGAGAGATTCAAACACCTGCAAAGCAAGACACAGACAGCTACACTTAATACAAGATAAATGGTGGGAGAAGGTAGCAGAAGACGTTCAAATGTATGCAGAAACAAACAAGTTCATTGATTCCTTGATGCTAGTCTATGGACCTTCAAAGGTGGGCACAGGTTCGCTCATGATGACTGATGGCAGGACAGTCATCAAGGACAAACATGGCATGGAACAGAGATGGGCTGACTATTTCAGCCAGGTACTGAATGGATTATCCTCAATTGAAAAAAGTGCTATTAATAAGATGCCTCAAGTCTATTCAGCACCACCTTGACTTGCCCCCCCCTCACTTGAAGAAATACAAAAGGCAATCAGTATGATGAGCTCAGGAAAGTCCTCGGGCAGAGATGGAATACTAGCAGAAATATATAAATCTGCAGGTCCAAAGGTGGTAATAGCACTCCAGAAGATCCTTATTGCCATCTGGGACAAAGAAGAAATGCCACAGGACTTCAGATTCCACAATTATTCCTTTATTTTTAAATAAAAGCAGCAAAATGGTCTGTGATAACTAGCGTGGGATATCTCTCCTATCTGTTTCTGGGAAAAATCTTTGCTCCTGAGCTGACTGATTTCATCTGTCTCAGAAGCCAATCTACCTGAGACTCAGTGTGGATTCAGACCTGGTTGTAGGACCATAGACATGATTTTTTAGTATCCAGCAAATACAAGAAAAATGTATTGAACAAACATGAATCTGTTTAGTGTCTTAATTGATCTGACAAAAGCATTTGATACAGTCAATAGAGAAGAATTATGGATGATCATCAGCAAACTTGGTTGCCCCCCAAAACTGATAAAGATAATTTGTTTATTTCACGAGGGGATGCAATGTCAGGTACTTTTTAATGGAGATCTCATTGACTCCTTTCCCATTTCAAATGGAGATGAGCCCTTGCCCCTGTATTGTTCAATCTCTTCTTCACCCAAGTTCTCAACCATGCTATAAATGGGCTCAACAGAGGCATCTACATCAGATACAGACACGATGGCTCAGTCTTCAATCTTACAAGGCTTAAAGCAAAAAACAAAAGTAACAGAACTACTACTAAGAGAAGCACTCTTTGCATATGATTATGCCCTGCTAGCACACACACAGGGAGATCTCCAGTGCATCAGAGATTGCTTCGCTGATGCATCAAAATTGTTTGGCTTTACAATCAACCTAGAGAAAACTCTGGTGTTGCACCAATCATCTTTACCGCTCAGTGTCATATCCCCTAGCATATCCATTATTGGAATCTAACTAAAGCAAGTTGACAGTTTTACCTATCTTGGCAGCAATATCTCCAATGATGGATCTCTTGATAAAGAGAGAGCTTTCCTAATGACTGAGAAGCTATGTAACAAAGTCCTGAAATCCCACAACATAACCCTCTCAACAAAAATAGAACTTTATAATGCTTTTGTGCTCACATCTCTCCTCTATGGCTGAGAGACCTGGATGCCATACAAATGGCATATCAAACAGCTCGAGGCCAGTGACAGTACTTTCACTCCATGCATCTGAAGAAGTGAGGTTTTTTACCCACAAAAGCTTATGCCCAAATAAATTTGTTAGTCTTGTTTGTGGATACAGACTAACCCGGCTACCCCCTGATACATAAGCATCAAGGACATGCTGATAAAAGCCCAGGTACGCTGGGTTGGACACAGCATTAGGATCCCTGAACATTGACTCTCCAGAAAAATTTTCTATAGAAAATTGGCACAAGGACATCGGAATTAAGCACTACAAGGACCGTATCAAGAACAGCATACACTTTGGTGCAATAAAGCCAGATGATCTTGAGAAGGCTGCGTTAAATAGATCAGCATGGCAGCACGCAACATTCGGAGCTTTCCAAGCCTTTGAAGAGGAAAGAAATAATCGATTGTTAGCTGGCAGGGGAAAAGTGGCATACTACTGCTATAGCTACCAAGACGCTAACCAATGACTTTATCTGCCCGATATGCTCACGAGCATGCGCATCACACTTTGGACTTCAGAATCCTCCAAAATCCACAAAAAGAGCATGAAAATGTCCTCATCAAACCGACACACTACACACACGCAGTTTAGTAATAACAGAAATGTGTAAGTACTTATAATATTCTAAAATTACTCATGCTTATTTTCAAGGCAAAATGAAAGATCAATTAATACAAAATTATATGTTCTTTAAAGTTATTGGTTTAGCTAAGGAAGCTGAAACCATCAGTCCTCTCCTATACTGGTGTAAACTTATGTGATATGTTTTTACACAAAGAAACAAGGTCAGGATAGGACTTTGTAATGGGATGATTATGATGTGTATAATCAAATAGAATATTATTGAGTAGTCTTATATTTTTCAGCAATAATGTTTTAAAAGTTGTACACTTTTTGTACACTGATTCCTAAAGAATGTAATTTCCAATACTTTCATACAAGAATGCTATTGAATGTTTAATTACATATAGTGGCTATATGCCCAAACGATGTGTTTCTGACTTACACTAGTAAAAGCTAAACATACACAAACAATAGAAAGAAACTCAACACTATAGGGAATGTGATGTCTGACAAGCTTGAACCTTCCATTATAAAGTTCCTTCATTTTCTTCCATTGAATTATAAATTATTTACTCATACAGTATTCCCGTTCCCTGTCCCACCAAATTCTGTTATGAAAGTTTGCCTCTTCAAAAGAGAACAGTAAAATGTTTAACTACTGAACATTGTCATCATCATTAAGTACGAATCCTAATCCTTTTCTTACATAAATAAGAATCCCTATCTTTAACTTTCCTGTAACCCATGAATTGATCTGGGAAGCTCAAATCAAATAGTTGTACCTGACCTGTCTTCCTCTTATGTCATGTTTATTATGCTATGAGAGGGAGGTTGACCTTTGTGACTGGCCTGGGCTTTCAGTGGTCATGGAAGAGTTGGCATGAAAACTCCTAGCCCATCTGCATTGTAGTAAGGGTTAAAATGGGCTATCTCTGGGAGCAGAAACCATTCTTGACGGTGTCCTGAAGTACTGCCCACCCACTAGCTTGGAGAGGGATCTTTTTTTCTTGTGTGAAAAAAAGCAGAGCTTTATGCTGTTTTGTGTGGCAATTACTGTTGAGCCCTCGAGATCATTCAGACGAATCCTCAACTCATACTCGGGATTAAACTGGTAACCAGATTTGAGTTGGAAAGAAACCCACATAAACCAAACTGTTTTCCCCAGCCTTTCCCTGGGGCAACCTTCTGATAACCGCCCCCCCCACGAGGTGGGATTTGATAGCTGCTTTCAACTACCTGAAAGGGGGTTCCAAAGAGGATGGATCTAGACTGTTCTCAGTGGTAGAAGATGACAGAACAAGGAGTAATGGTCTCAAGTTGCAGAGGGGGAGGTTTAGGTTGGACATTAGGAAAAACTTTTTCACTAGTAGGGTGGTGAAGCAGTGGAATGGGTTCCCTATCGAGGTGGTGGAATCTCCTTCCTTAGAGATTTTTAAGGTCAGGCTTGACAAAGCCCTGGCTGGGATGATTTAGTTGGGTTTGGTCCTGCTTTGAGCAGGGGGTTGGACTAGATGACCTCCTGAGGTCCCTTCCAACCCTGAGATTCTATGATGATTGTTGGAGTACAAAATATTGAAGGCTTTGTGCCCGAGAGGGGGTGGGAGTGGAGGTGGGGGCACACACTTGCAGACAGGCTGGTGGCAGCCCTAAGTAAAATTGTTATGCAGGTATGTACACAGGCAGTTATACATTTCCTTTCATGGTGCAATTGAGCTGTTAATCCCAGTGTGTTTGTTATTGTCAGAATTTGACACATAACATTCAGCTTCTACTGCTAGAGATTGCCATGTTCTAATTCTAAACCAAAAGCATTATGTTGTAAGCTCTTCAGGGGAGGGATTGTCTGTGTTTGTCCAGAAGCTAGTACAATGCTCAACCCTTTGGGCAAAATAAATCATCCATCATCATGATGGATAATAAAAAGGATGATTTCCTATAATTTTATAATAGTAAGGGATTCTATATTTATTTTCTCAGATATGGCCCTTACTTTGCAAGGCACTTAAGCGCATTCATAACTTTAAGCACAGGGATAGTCTCATTAACTTTAATCATACTGTTCATCTGCTTAGTTATATGCTTAACTGCTTTACGGAAAAAAGGCTTAAATCTGACATAAACTAAAAAAAATTGCAATTCTTGTGCTCTGAGAAGTTTCTTCCATGACTACTTGCTCTCACCTCCTTTGCCAGTGAATCTTAGTCTTGTTAAGCATTCAAAAAAGTATTGCTTCTATGATTTATGCAAAACTGGTACAATAATTTGGTCCCAATGACTTAATTGGCACCTAAGATGATCAAAATGCGAGGGCAAGGCCAACATAGGGCCTAAATGACAGAGGGGAAAAATAAATAGAGATAAGCAGGGCAGAAATAAAGCTCACTTATCTTTTGCAAACTGTGGGCAATATGTAATTTCTGAGCACACATCTTGTTTCTTAAAAGCACACACTAATTGAGATGGAACTGTTCACTCTATATTAAAGTTACCCCAAATTCTTTTTTTTTTTTTTTTTTTTTAATTATGTGGCTTACCTTTTATCAGCTGATCCCCGGAAAGATCTCTGGGCACTCCTGGTTACAATGCAGAGGTAGCTAAAAGAAAAATCCTTCCCCCCAACTTTGAAGTAGGGTGGGGGGAACTGGTTAGCTGGACCATGCCACTACTGCATTCCATGGCTATTGCAGTGACAAGGATATGTTTTTGCCAACCCAAACCACAGGATTTGTAGCCAATGGGCAGTAAATATACTCATTTCACAGACCCACTGACCATACCTTCATCACAATGATGTTCACTCTCAAATATTCCCCTACACACTTTCCACAGAAACAGCCTTAATTTGTGAATGCTTCCTATGTAGCACAAAGCAGAGTTGGGTTGGGTAGTCTGTATCTGTAGGATTTCATCCTCAATTACTATTGAAATAGTTCATTGCTGTAAATTTTTAAGGCTAGAGCTGACCTTTTGTGACTTCTAAATTATGTCATGAAGGCCTTTGTGACCAGAAATCGTAGCTTTAGCCTTTGGAATAGCATTGTGGGTGCCATTAATTTAATTTTGCTCTGTAAATTTATGAGCACAGTTACCTGCAGGCACTGGTGCCTTCCCATCCTAGGAAGGTGTCAGTGTAATCTGTGTAATTCAAGCCCACTTTTATGTACTTGATATTTTCCATATTACTCTGTAGCCTGAAAATTCTACCGTATATGCTGCTCTGATGTCCTGGCAAATGTATTGTATCTCTGCATTCAACTAAAAAGAAAATTGCTCCTAAAGAATGCTACACTGGAAAACTTGTTCTCACAAATAGAGATCTTACATAGACTAAGAATCAGGGTCCTTTTTCTTCCATTAAAAGGGTTAGGAAAATTAAAGTTAAATTACACAGTGCATATGGATAATTAAGTACAAGGAAGCCTTGTTTTAACATTTTCTGTACTTGCACTGATCCTGTATGGATACCAGCACAAGGACCGGGTGAGTCTTTCTTACACTGATGATCCTTTGATGAAATACAATATTGCCAGTCTCTCTCTCACACGCACGCGCGCACACACGGCCAGAAAAATGACAAGATGGGCTGAAAATCATGAGACTCTTCATAAAAATACATGTTGAATTCTTTCTGTTTGCCTTTTGGTTATGGAGGATTGAAAAATCACATTTTCAAGTTTTTCTCTGCAACCATGAGGGCTAGAAACCTCCCCCGCCCCCTCCATGTGATTGTGTGAGTTTCATGCCTCCAGGAGTAGGGGCTTTTAGAAATACACCAAAGTGTGAGAGTTGACAATACTGAAAATGTCATGTCTATTGTGAAGACAGTGTCGTTTCATAGAATATATCCATTCACCTTTTGAAATTTTTTGTTTTAGCAAGGAGTGAACGTGGAAATATCATAACTAAGCTGTTATTGCAGAGTTTGAAACTGAAAGCAGGAACATTTACAAGCCAAGCTGCTCTTGTGATATTTCCAAACCTCTTTGCTCTGGAAATGTTCAGAAAAGTTTTGGAAAAGCATCTGACTTTTCCTTTAAAAATACATGCCATGTTTCCACTCATCCAGCCTCTATAAAAGATGTTAAGCTGTTTTTATTTCAACAGGTTTTGCCAAAATGGACTATTTGGGTTGTGTGTTTATTCCTCTATAAATTTTATGGTGTATATCAAATTCCTCATTCTCAAGAATAGTGTCCTATGTTCTGGTTTCTGTGTCTTTGATTGCTAATTCAATTAATGGGTTAGAATGGTGACAGTTCTGTTCTATTTAGGGGTCTTCAGACATTGCATCCATATAGGCATTGATCTAGTGGCATCTCCATCAGCTGTCCTCTGAGCTGTAATATGGTGATAAGTATAATAAATTAAGTTAGGGACAGAGCCTTGATTGCTATAAATTGGCATAGTTCTGTGGGAGTCAGTGGAGCTGTACTAATTTTCACCAACTGAAGATCAGGGCCCTAGTTACAATGGACTGCTTTGCAGTCTCTCTTACCATATCCATTCCATGCAGAAATGCTTGGGAGATGGGGGAGAAGTACCCTGTACAGATCTTGTTCAATACAGCTATTTCATTCTCAATGACAATAAATAATAGCATGAATTATATAGACAATGGCAATACACAAAGATCGTATTTGGATTGTTAGGGATTGGTCTTTATTCTGAACAAACTGCCTTTAACATTTTATTCAAATGTATGTGTACAAATGCACTGGAAACCAGAAAACTTCTGTTTGCTTTGCCCTCCGTCTTTAACGTAGCTGAAAAGCTGTTCTTTATTTTATTGCAATTGCTTGAGCTCTGCACAAGCACTCATGACCAAATTATAAACCCAGTGAGGCCAGAGTTCATAATGAAAATGCTGACTAAAGATTTTACTGGAGGGTTGTAAATGTTTCCATTATAATATCAGGCTGCTTAAAATGAGTTTCGAATTACATTTTGAATGTAACTTTATTCATATGCCAATAGTTTTGCTGACAGTTACATGCGGGAAGGAATAAAATCCTAGCAACATGGGAGGTCATATTACTTTACAGGCTCACCTGGCAACACATAATATCTTTGATAACTTTGCACTTTAGAACTTGGTAGCAACTCCGTATTGATTTCTGTCTCTCCCAAATGAGGAGGCAGCATTAATAAACTAGAGGGAGCTTATTTGTTTTAAGATTTCAGAGAGGTTATAATAGTGGGGTTTTTTGTTTTGTTTTAATCCTTAGGTTGCTGCTTGAATTCCTGAATATGTGGAGAACAAAACACTGCTTATTTCATGATAGTGATACATATTTTTCTGCTACCCATTGCTATTCTTTCAATACTGTTTGGACTATTAAACATACGAGCTGCCATTCTGAGTCAGACCTATGGTCTGTCTAGCCCAATATCTGTCTCCAAGAATGGGCAGTACCAGAGCTTTACTGGGAATGTGCAGAATTAGGCAATTTTGGAGAGATTCACCCCTGTATTCCCCTCCCAGCTTTTGGGCTCGGAGGTTTAGTGGTATCCTTAACCATCTTGGCTGATAGACATTGGTGGGTCTATCCTCCATTAACTTATCTAGTTCTCTTTTGAACCCAGTATACTTTCAACTATTACAAAATCCCATGGCAATGTGTTTCACGGGTTACTTCTGTGTGGTGTAAAAAAAGTACTTGTTTGTATTTAACCTGCTGCATATTAATTTCATTGTGTGACCCCTTATTTTTTTGTATTGTGGGAAAGGGTAAATAAAACACTTCTCTCCACTTTTTCCATACAATTCATGATCTCATAGACTTCTATCATATTCCCCCTTAATGATCTCTTTTCTAAGATGAACAGCCCTAATCTTTCTAGTCTCTCCTCATATGGAAGCCATTCCAAACCTTTGATCATCTTTGATTCCCTTTTCTCAACCTTTTCCAGTTTTACTACCACCTTTTTCAGATGAGGTGACCAGAACTGGAGAGCATACCATGGACTTTTATAGTGGCATTATGATATTTAGCCTAATAGTTCCTGACATGTTAGCACTTTTGACTGCTGCTGTGCATTGAGCTGAAGTTTTCCAGCAACTATCCATGATGACTCCAAGCTCTCTTTCTTGAGTGGTAACAGCTATTTTAGAATCCATCATTATATATGTGTAGTTGAGATTATTTTTTTGATGTGTGCATTACTTGTCACTTATCAGACTTGAATTTGGGCAACAAAATGGCAGATGAGTCACCAAAAGGTAACAAAAGAAGCTGATTAAGATTCATATCTGATCTGCTTTGACTGTGCTTTTAGCAAGCCATCTTAAAAGATACAATAATATAGTACAGGACATTTGGAAAAGAAATACATCTGAATCCAAATATATCCATTATTAAGTGCTGCTGGGTCCTATTCAACCTTTTTAATCATGCAAAATTATAATAAAATCGCTATTTAAGACTAATTACTGGGAATCCATGAGCTATTTTATTGCTATACTGATCTGATTAGTATGTTGATTTTTATGTAAACTAAGTCAATCCGCTATATTTTAAAATCCAGTTATTCTTCGATCAATGAACATCAAAGGCGGGATCCAGCCCTCATAGAGGTCAGTGGGAGTCTTTCCACTGATTTCAATGAGCTTTGGCTCAGGCCCAGGATGAGGTTAAATATTCTTTATATATAAAAGCTTGACTCCATTAACGTCAGTGGGAATTTTGCCATTGATTTTATTGAGGCCAAATTTAATCTTAGGGTATCTAATTTAACTACTTTGGGCAACACTTTCAAATTTGGATGTCTAAACCTATGCTTTTAAATCTATCTTTAGCCACCCAAACAAGAGGTCTGGTTTTTTTTCAGAGGTGCTAGCTTCACCCCTTATGAAATGAGTTTTGTTCCTTATTTCAAGGCAGTATGATCAAATGGCAGTAATATTTCAGACTCTTAAGCACTTCGCTGAATTAGGAAGCCAGTCCCAAAAATGACTTAAAGTTAGGCATGTCCTTAAGCACCTTATTGAATTGGGGTCGGAAAGCAGAATGTGATTGTACATTTCTTCTAAGTGGGCATCTCTCGTTTCAAAATAGAATACAAAAAAATGTACAGTGATTGGGGAAAAATAGCATTTTTATTGTCTTCAAAGTAACAGGCTAGTTTATAATTAATAGCAACTCTTATAAAAGAGAATAGGAATAAAATAATATGTACTGCATTCCCTCAGAAACCAATTTTCCCCTGTTCCCTTTCCATAAGAACAAGTAAGCTTTGTCTTTGCTTTAGCACCAAAACCGTAAAACACCATTTTCAAACAACACCCATTTTTACCCCTCTAAGCTTGGATCTATAGGAATGCATAATCTGTAAAATGGAGAAAGAAAACAGATTTACTTGACTTTAATTCCGTGTAAACCATCTGCTCCATCTGTCAGTCAGAATATAATGTACTATCATTCTACAGAAAAGTGTAAAAAGGGAAATATGGTCTGGAAAATTACATTAAACTGTTGCACTATTGGTGAAATTCACTCTGTCTGCTTAAACCTGGGTAATAAGGCTTTATGTGGATGAAGTGCAAAGCATTTTAATGCCATTTCTATACTGGCAAACTTACAGCAGCAAAGCTGTACTAATAATTAACACCCCTCCCGCCCCCCCCCAAACAGTGGTAGCTATATCTGCAGGAGAGCATCACACCAGCGCTTCTTTTGGTGTAACTTGCATTGCTTGGAGGGGGTGTGAGTTTGTGTGGGGTTTTTTTCCCCCTCCCAAACCATTGAGCAACATAAGTCATACCGACAAAAGTGCTGGTGTAGACATAGCCTTAGGTAGCTGGAATCTTCTCCCAAACCCAGGGCCATAGTTCAGGTCTGTAATAGTGACCACAGCCTTTACATGCCCATTGTGCAGAGTATTGGATCCTCTTAAACATGAATCCTGCACCAGCCTCTACTGTGGTCTTCCAGATTAGCCTAAGCAGGGGTTCTTTCAGCAAGCAGACTCTGTGCAGGGTCCATATTCAGGGTCAAGTGTAGAGCCCTGCAAATCTGCAGATACCTGCTTTATCCGTGGACCATGTTTGCAGATCTCCGATCAGATGTGGATACAAATTTTGTATTGGCTTGGGACTCTAGTCAAGTGATGCAGAGGGTCTTGTGCTGACTCCGGAACCCAAGTAACTGCATTTAGGGTAAAATTCACACCACCTACAATCCTGTCACTTTTATGTACAAATGACGCTCCAAAGCCCTATCGCAACCTGGTTGGTAAGACATTGACTTAAAGGGATAGTGTAACCAAAATTAATCTTAGGTTTAGGTTTATTTAGGTTTTGGACTGAGCAGTTAGCCAATACTTGGGATCTTGCAGGTTTTCTTTGAGAAGAAGAAACTAATGAGGTAATCAGGTATTTCTTTGCTAGAACCCTGTTTATTTACAAAGAATGTACAAAGTCCTGTTTCTCAGAATGCAGTGTGAATGAAACAACAGCAGACGGTTTCTTTTCAGCACAGTTCTTTTCAGCTAGCACTCTGCCAAAAAAGCTTTAATTGTTTTAGGTCATGTTAAAAATTCTCATTTGGTTGTTTTGGGGGGGTTCTTTGTTGCCTTTTCTATGAGCTTCTGTGGTGTTTCTGCTCTTCTCGGGCACATAGCTCCCTCAAAGAATATCAGTCCCCCAAGAGTTTGCACTCAAACCCAGGGAATAGCCCTTAGCCTAGAGCTACTCCAACTGCGCATGTGGCTTGTGTTTGGATGATGGCTCCTGTTGTTTCAACAGTCTATTCCATAAAGGAGCTTAATTGCTCTTTACATTTATTTTGAATGAAGGATGCCTGTTAAGACCAACAGCCTCAGCAAGGTTTCATCTGACAGTCAGCATAAGAATAACATATGCATGTTTCCATGAGTGTAAATATATATATCTCCATGAAAGCACTTTTATAAACCATCAGACCTATATTATTTATATGATAGTACTGCCCAGAGGCTACAATCAGGGCCCCATTGTGCCCAGTGCTATCCAAATATATAGAAAGTGGCTATTTTGAAAAATGAAAAAATTGCAAAAAACCACCTTTTTTGCAATTTCTGGTTTTTCCCCCCCCAAAAGAAATCAAAATTGTTTCATCTCCTTGTTTTGTTTTCCATTTTCTCATCCTTTATTTCTTTTCCTCCCTCCATTTTGCTGGGGAGGTGGGAGTAGAGGAGGGGAAAAAGGGAAGAGAAGAAAGTATCAAAATCCAAAAGTTTTTGTTTTTAAAAAAACCATGAAATGTTTTGAAAAATCATGTTTTTTTATAAAAAGCTTGAAACAAATATTCTTGACATTTTTTAAAATGTTTCCAATTTTTATTTTTTTTCCAACTAGCTCTTAGTAACTTTTGAGATAACATACTGTAATAAATCTGCAGAGTAGCAGCAACATCTACTGGATTGGGCCCTGCAGGTGGGTTGGTAGAGGAGCACTTCTGTTCCCCAGTTTGTAGATTGGCTTAGGCAGGATATAGGTGCCTGGACACCTAGCATGAGGCAGCAGTGTGCACACTCAGATGCTGAAATGTGTTTACAGAACTTTTATGGCAAAAACACTAAGCAAATTTAGGCATCCAATGGGATTAGGTGGCATCCAAACAGGATTTTGTGGCTCCCATGGACACTTAAAAACGGGACTTAGGTGCTTAAATACCTTGTGTGGATTGGGGCAATAGTGTAAATAAATTAAACTATGACATGCATGACTGGATCATCAGTTTTTCTCCAATGTGGGAACTGACTTGCTGCAAGAACCCCCAAATCAACCATTAATTCACTGAAAGGAAACAAGATTATTAGACCACATGTATTTAGCATGACCATATCCTGTCTTTGTTCACATGTTCTTTACATATACTAGAAATGACATTGTGTGACTTGGTTGTTTGGAACTGTAGCTAGATGAATACTGGAAAAATCTTCTATAAACATTCAAATTCTTAAATTTGTTTCAATTTTATTTCTGTGTTGAACATTCTAACAATTAATTTAGTGGTAGGAACATTCACTAAAACATAATTTTAAGCCAGTTTTGTATGATGTGCACTAAAAGGGAAACTGGATTTATAATTGTAAATATTTGCACTCAAAAACCTAATTGTAAGAATTTAATTCATTCTGTTAGAAAATACTGACCTATATGTCCAATCTAAGTCATGTGACTTTTGAATATTTATAATGAACTGCTCATAATTTATCACCCACAATTATTATTTTTTTAAATTAAGGAGAAACGCATTCTGTTACTGGATAACTCGATTTTTTAATAAAAGCAAACATTCATCAGGAAAACTATTCATTACAAAATATTTACCCAGTTCTCGCTGAAATAAAGATGAAGACTTTTAAATGTTATTTGGTATTGTTTCAGTATCATTTTAGGGGACTAAATGTCTCACCATCTAGTCACAATGCAATGTGTCTTTTGAGAGTTGACTTAAGCAGCTGTACATGTACAGGCTTCACCTGAACAGGATCTCTACGAAAAGTGGACCCGTTTGAGGCATATTAGCCAGTAGTTAAAACAGTCATTTCAGATTTGGTAAGTCTTTCTGTGGACATATCAGTTTCCCCTTCACAATACAGACTTAAATAATGCTTATGTGTAAAGTCATTCATTTTAGACTCCAATAATTAGGGCCCTACCAAATTCATGGCTATGAAAAAATGTGTCTCAGACCATGAAATCTGGTCTTTTGTGTGCTTTTACCCTATACTATATAGATTTCATGGGGGGAGACCACAGTTTCCTCCATAGGGGGGCCTGACCCAAAAAGGAGCTGCAGGGAGGTTGTAAGGTTATTTTAGGGGGGTCATGGTATTGTTACCTTTACTTCTGTGCTGCCTTCAGAGCTGGGTGGCTGGAGAGCAGCAGATGTTGGCCAGGCATCCAGCTCTGCAGGCAGTGCCCTGCCAGCAGCAGTGCAGAAGTAATGGTGGCAATACTATACCATATCATACCACCTTTACTTCTGCGCTGCCGCCTTCAGAGCTGGGCGGCTGGATAGTGGTGGCTGCTGACTGAAGGCCCAGCTCTGCAGGCAGCAGAGCAGAAGTAAGGGTGACAATCCCGTACCATGCCATGCTTACTTCTGCACAGCTACTGGTGGCGGCACTGCCTTCAGAGCTGGGCTCCTGGCCAGCAGCCACCGCTCTCCAGATGTCCAGCTCTGAAAGCAGCACCACTGCCAGCAGCAGCGCAGAAATAAGGGTAGCAGTATTGCAACCCCCCCACTCCATAACCTTGTGACTGCCCCCCAAACCCCTACAATTACAACACTGAAATTGCACCTTTAAATAGCTGAAATAATTAAATTTGTGATATTGAAAATCCTGTGACCATGAAATTGCCAAAAATGGACCATGAATTTGGTAGGGCCCTACTACTAATGTTCTCATAAAAGTCAATACAAGGCTCCTGTAGACTCAAAAGGGAGCAGAAGTGGACCCTTTTTGCAAATATACATAACATCTGATGTCAGACTGGCATTATAATATGGAATTTCTGAAACATATACAGAGATAAAATTTTACCACCTAAACACAAGTCAGTTGTTTATGCTACAGTCAATTTAACCAGGTTCTTTCCCTTGTCATTACAAATTTTATACATATGTCAGGACTAAATTAAAGGGGAAATGGGAAAAGTTTCATTTTTATACATTAATTTTATTCTTGAATTGAAAATACATTCTTATGTTTTGGTTACTTGTTAAAAAAAATATCAGTATATATCTCACTGGCCATGTTTAATGCTTCAAAAGATTGAATTTGATAGAAACTGATTTTGTTTAATTTGTCTCATTCTGTTGCTTATTCCAATAACAGTACTGTTGAGTAGTGTCTTAAATGTATGGTAGCATGAATCACATACATACAACCATGTGTTTCTACTTGAGCTTTTCAAAAGATCTGACGGAAGGTGGACACTTATCTCCTATAGGCTCTTTTGAAAATCCCGGTCCTATTGTTCAATTTCGTTCAATATATCTAGTTTTCCTTAGACTTGAGTTTTCTATATTTAATTTGTATACATTACTAATCTTTTCACTTTATACAACAAAAGCCACATTTTAGAAGGGCAACATAAATGACTAGGGAAATTGAACAGTTTCTGTATGAGGAGAGATTAAAAAGACTGGGACTTTTCAGCTTGGAAAAGAGACAGTGAAGAGCGCTACAACATCTCGACTGTTTGTCGAGAAAGTTAATAAGGAAATGTTATTTACTCTTTCACATAACACAAGAACTCAGGTTCACCAAATGAAATTAATAGGCAGCAGTTTTAAAACAACCAAAAGGAAGTATTTCACGCAAAGCACAGTCAACCTGTGGAACTTGTTGCCTGGGGATACTGTGAAGGCCAAAACTATAACAGGGTTTTAAAAAAAAGCATTAGGTAAGTTCATGGAGGATAGGTCCATCAATAGTTATTACCCAAGACAGTCAGAGACCTAACCCCATAATCCAGGAGTTCCTTGCCGCTGTGGCCAGAAGCTGAGAGTAGATGACATTGGATAGATCACATGATGATTGCCTGTTCTGTTAATTTCCTCTAAAGCACCTGCCATTGGCCCCCATCACAAGACAGGATATGGGGCTGGGTGCACAATTGGTAATGCTGTTATTAAGGTGTCCCTCTTCTTCAAATCCTCCACACCTGTAACTAGCTGTCTCCACACTTGAGGGTAGGTATTTTGTCCTAGTGATGAAGTTAGCCTGAGAAGATTAAATGAGCAAATTTGATATAGGACCAGTGAGACACAATAAACTTGGAATCTCACAAGGTTGTTTCTAAAGTCATTTTCACATTGTACTGCACAGGAAAAAGAACTGTTGACAAAATTACTACTAAGGTGAATTTAAAAAATAGGATTCCATTTGCTAACATAAATCAGTCTTCCATGGTTAAAAGAGCAAATGAATTAACAAGGCCAGAGGGGAGGGATTTCCTAACATTTCCTACCCTACCCAGATAGAGCTAACTCTTTTCTGAAAAGAATAGCTTTTCTCCCTACTTCTTAAAGATCATTCTGACAGAACATGCCTTTGGATGCTCCTGGGATCTGTGCTACAGTTTTATCTTGGATTGGAGGGGTAATTTATTCACCTGAAGCCCCCCCCCCAAAAGGTTTTAACTAAGCATATATGCTAAATAAAAGGGACAGTTTTGCACTTAGTGCAATATCCATGCTTTACACTAAGCAAGTATTTATGCAACTACTATGACCACAAATAAACCCTACAACATTACTAACAGAACAAAACATTTTACTCAAACATCCTTTACAAAAATATAGAAACATCATATATTCAATATAAAAACATCCTAATTAACAAGGTATTTTGGAAACTGTTATGTGAGTTAGTATGATAATGCAAAATCCTGCTGAGCCACTAACATCAGGGGCCTGGGTCCTCACATCAGGTCTGTAAACTAGAGATACTAAACAGTAATCCCAGAGGCCTGCTAACATAAGCTGAAAAATCACAGAAACCTGTATGTAGGCATCTGATCCCCAAGCTAGAGCATCTGAGTTAGTGACATCAAGCAAATCTGGCCCTTAACATCAGCCCACCAACAGATATGTTGAGTCTGAGCTTTGACATTAGCTCAGCAAGCTAGAGCTGAAAAAACATGACCAGAGACCTGCTCCTTTCCATTAAACCAAAAAAGCTCCAAACGTAACATCAGACTAGCAACTTAGATGTGCTGAGCTAGTAGCCCTCAAAGGCTCATGACTTGACATTAGATCAAGAAAAGAGAGATGCTGAGGTGTTAAAGTTAGGGTTGCACAGGGCAGGGTCTCATACGTTCTACAGCCATCCCCTTATCACCATGGGTTACATCCTGTTGCCCAAAGCAGAGCTGCAGAAGGCCCAATATGTAATAGAACTCTGGGGGTGGGGGGGAGGAGTGGGAGTGGGAATGGGAGAGGGAGGATTGCCATAGAATGGTTCTGTAACCACTTTGCAGTCTGTGAGAAGTATTCCTTTGTTGCCCTTTTTCCAACCTCTGCAGATCTCCATATTGCACACCCTGTTCACTTATGTGTGTCCTAAGTGAAAGATTTGGCTCCAGGAAATTATTTTTTTAAACTGGTCTATAGGCCAGTCAGGACCTCTCTGTCATTGGTGTTAATTCTGCTCTAAGGAGATAGGCAATTCCATTGCTGCATGGAACCAGTAGTGACTGCTGTGGGAGAAGGGGAAAGGTAGAGAATTTACTTTCTCCACTCACTCCAGCTGATCTGAAACTCCCTGGCATGCAGACTTAACATATGTATATTATAAATATGATGTGTTAAATATTTTTAATGAGTAAAGGGATAATGACTTTAAATTTATAGAAAAGATGTTCCAGGTATATATAAATAGCATACATGTAACTGCAAGATTGAATTGTAATGATAAAAAGATGTTCTCTATAGAAGCTGCTTATACTGTGTGTGTATACACACACACACACACACACGCACACAAAATCTGTAGCACACCACATTTTTGCAGCTTCCACTAATCAAGCATCAATCGCCTCTTCTGGAAAGCTTTGGATGTTTTCTTCTGGACAGGGTGTGTCCTGTAAAAACTAACACTTCCCACTACACCATTTCATATATAGTCAGAGAATAGCAGAAATCAACTGAATTAGTATAGACACATGAATAAAGCCTTTCAACCCTTATTATTAATTCATCAACATATTATCTGTTACTGACACCTGAAGTCCTGTTTTCTAATTTCCAGCATGTACTAATCTGATTTTTCCCCAAGAGATGAATCAGCACAATAGCATCCCCAAATAAAAATTTAGCCTAATGTATGACGTATAAGTTCCCAACTATATTGAATATAGCTAAATACCAGTATTTGGAAAAGAGGAGCGAAGAAACCTTCAAAGTTCCTTCACTTCTATATCTGCTTAAAAAAGAAATCTTTAGTAAGCACCAGTGGTTCCAAAGGTCTTGTGGCAGCATTATCAGTCTGCTGAGCAACAGTGCCTGGATATATATTCTGTTTGCAGCTTTCTATCTTGTCATTACTATGCACTGTTTGCTTCCTTTAATCTGCAGGAAGAGAGAGAAGCACAGTGATAAATGCTATGTGCTGCCATTAATGTAACCAGAGTTTGACAACAATACAGTACTCTTAAGTCAGGGGCATAAGTTATACATTTGCCAAAGAGAGAGTCTAAGTATACTGTACAATGCCTTGCTCTCTGTGCAGGTCCATGATGTTGAATAAAGAAGAAGCTGAATGTTCTTATTTGGAGACATAAAAATAGTATGTTGCACTTATGCAAAGAGCAAATGAATTTTTGAAAAATTGGGCTCTTAAATTGTATCATGTATAACCATTCTTATCATCTTAGTTCATCCATCCAGATAAAATGATACCCATTTCCTCTTTAAATGTCAAATATGTAATCTATATTTTGAAATAGAAAGGATACCTTAGGGTACATGCTAATGTACTCCCTTCAATTACATTTTATGATTATGACCTTTATTCAAACAATAATTTAATGTTTTAATTAAATCTGCAACCATTTCTACAAGATGTCCTTCATTCCTCTGTACTATAATTTAATGAAGTAATTTTCAATCACAATCAGCAATATCTAACTATCCATTTTAATACTCTTATTCTGTAATCTAAACTGATATTTTGTTTTAAAACAAACTTTGTATTTCTATGGCAAGAAATAATTCAGTCTTTTACTGTAATTGAATAATGTGCATTTTATATCGCATCACTCAGATCTAAAGATGTGGCATATTAAACATTCCCCAGAAATAGCTCTAATAAAAATATCTTTTATTATGTAAAAAAACACCACCACCACCTTATTTCAAATTTCCCAACCAATAGGAAAAGGAAACCCCTTGCTAAATACTATGTTTCTTTTTTTTTGATATATTACATTGCTTTCATTATTAAGTTAGGATGCAAATTACTGATCTCAATTATTACAAATTTAATATTAAAACATGTTTTAAAATTCATGCACAGGAAAAATTCAAATTACATTTAAAATGATTAGTAAATATTATAACAACCCTTTGACAATATTTTGATATTTCTTTCCAGAGACTTTTATGAAAGGAGTGAATTATACAGTTGAAAAGTCTTCTGTAAATGGAAAATAGGAAACCAGTGAGGAAAAACATGCTTCCTCTCCACCTTTAGCCAATTTATATTATTATATTTTTGGAGCCTGATCCCATTCCCTATTGAAGTCAATAGCAAGACACCAATAGACTTCAGCGTGATTGGGACTGGGACTTAATGAGCTCTAGTAGCAGTTGTAAAATCCCTTTAAAGTATGGAACACTCATATGGCATCTACAATAAATTCTTGTGTGCACTAGACTGGCTTTTCATTTTTTTTGTATGAGTTACTTCCACATTCATCCATGCTTGTCTTTGACATGAAAAGACAGGTGTAAACATCTGGAAACAAAGAGGAACAGCCTGCATCATGTGACCTGGCAGTCCCTTGGAGACCATCAGTAAATTCTCCACAAGCCACAGTTTGGGAACCTCTACTGTATAGCATCAGACACCACAGCATGATAATTCTAAACGTCGAAAGAATCTTTGTTTTTTGGTCAGTTAAATGGAGCTATGCCAATTTACACCAACTGAGGATCTGATCTGAGGCATTAGTTTAATATGGGTAGATAAACATGACCATGAGATAATTGGAGAGGATACAAAACAATGAGGTATTTGGACAGGCCACTGCTACTGAAAGGAATAGTTTGAGAATATTGAGTAATAAGGAAGATCACTACTCCAGGTTGGACGTAGCGTTGATTTTTGCATAACACTCCTACTGAGTTCAATGGAAGTTCTGCTTATGAAACAAGAATACAATTCGGCTGTATGTTACTGTAAGGGATTTGTTGCCTACTTTATAGCACCCTCTTCTGGCTGGACCCAGGCTTGTGCCTGCAGAGCCCGCTCCCTCCCTGGGAAACTCTTGCCTAGGGCCTTTTCACAGAATACACAGAGGATAGTTTCCTGTCAGATGAATTGTTGTGGATTTTGTTTCAAGCCTTAACAAAAACCAAGATCAACACTTCATAGCCTCTCCCTACAAAGTCTATATAGGATAAATCCCTTTCTCCAAGTCTTTCCCTCATGCCACGAGTTCATCAACCAAAGTTCCTGTCTCTTACCTCAGAGCCTTTTTTATGATAACAGGACATTCCCCAGTCTCCTTTTGTCCAGTAGCCTCAGGTAGGTTTTGCAGCCTCCTCTTCCATTTCTTCCTGCTCCTTTTATGAAGGTCAGCCAGTTAAGTTGCTGGACTTCTCCAAGTTGCAACGGGTGGGTCTAATTAGCCAACTATCGATCTGCAGACCACTGACCACAGAGGAATACAGTCCCTTTCACCTTCATAGTAACTTTACCTTCATTACTTACTGGAATTAAGTAATTCTGTAAATGCTGCCACTAAATAGATATCATATAGAGAGAAATGTTGACTGGCAAGGATGAGACAGGACAATTTGATATAATAGTAGTGAGACCATCTTCTGGCACCCGTATTCCTTTAGATAAAGGCTTTCATGACTATGTAGCATATCCTTCTGTAAACCCACAGAACATTTTTCACAGTAAATACCAGAGTTATTGATTTACACATAGTGTTTAATGAGCTGATGGTGAGCAGAATGGTGTTAGATCTTAATGAGGAATGTGGAGAAAGCATATCTAATCTGCAGAAGACAGTTACTTTATTATATTAAAAACAGATTGAACACTGTGGAAGGTAAAGGAAAAGTGGCTTATGAACATTTACTCCAAAGGTGCTCTTTAAATGAGGCTCATTTCAAAATTTGAAGACTTACCTGTTATTTTTGAAACAATTTATTCCAATCCTAATTAATCCATCAGCACAATCTAATTTTTTCTCTGCAAGACTTTATACCAATCTCAATAATAATGGGAGATAATGACTGATTTATCTTTGAAGTAGTAATGGAAATACACTTAAATAATCAGATGTTCATCTTTCATATTCTAACTTTTCAAGGACTGCAAAGTGACAAATTTTCATGTTCATCCATCTTAACTGGCAACACTACCTAGAAAAATGGTAATCTCAAGAAATTGGACTCGAGGGAAAACAACAGAAGCCTGCAGTTAAAACTAATTATCTAGGGCAATAAAAAAACCTAATATGCATAATCCACAGAGTAAATTTAAAAAGCACATGAGGAAATATTTGAATACATGGATCAAAAAGATAAGAGAATTTTAGAAGTGGAACACAAAATTAGTACAGGTGAGGATGCAAGAAATGTTTCCAGAGACTTTAGCAAGATCACATCCAAAGGGAAATGTTTGCTGGCTGCTAAATTGGATGATCTGGTTAACTGAAGCAAAAGGAACAACCTCACACTAATGGTGTTTCCCAGGTAACACTGAAGCTTTGGACCAAGTACATATTTTACAAGTTTAAAAATTAAATATTCCCTTGAGAGGTTGAGTGTGTTCACATGTAGTGTTTGATTTTGTCCCCTGGCTCATATTGGACAGTCCAGCGGGACTACTCAAGGCGTAAGGAATTACTCAATAAGAGTAAGAATGGCAGAAATGGGTTCTTGTTATTGATGTCAAAAACCTGCTACTAACAGAAAAATGCAAGTTGTTATGGTTGTGTTGTTAAACTTTCAAGATAATATTCATGTTCAACAAGATGCTGTTTGGAATAAAATCAAAATATGTCTTTTTTACTAGTCATTGTAATTGTCTAGAAAATGAGGAGCCTTCCCACAAGCACTAGAACACTTCAAGTTGCCACAATGTTATTTCATAAATAGAGTGATCCTAACAGTATTATGTAATAGAGAAGCTGGTACTTGCTGAAAATACAACAGAAATGTTGCAATATTTTGGTGTGAAACAGTGTGACCACGTTGTGACACTGAACAACCTCAGAATAGGAAATATTTCACAATCCACAGATGGTTCTCAAACTGTGGGTCATGACCCCATTTTAATGGGGTCACCAAGGCTGGCTTAAACTTGCTGGGGCCCGGGGTTGAAGCCCGAGCCCCACCGCCTGGGGCCAAAGCTGAAGCCCAGGGGCTCCAGCCCTCGGCAGCAAGGCTCAGGTTCCAGGCCTCCCACTCGGGGCTAAAGCTCTTGGGCTTTGGCCCCCCTGCTTAGGGCAGTGGAGTTTGGGAGGGCTCAGGCTTCAGTCCTCCCCCCTGGGGTCGTGTAGTAATTTTTGTTTGAGAAGGGGGTCGCGGTGCAATGAAGTTTGAGAATTCCTGAATTAGATTGTTGAAATAAATTATCTGCTGACTGGAATTTTTTAAAAAGGACAAAATCAGCCCCTTTGATGACCTGTCCTAAATTTTCAGAAGTGACTAATGATTTTAGGTCTCTCAGTTTGAGTGCCCAACCTGAGACATTTAAAAGGTGGCTGCTTTTCAGGAAGTCTTTTGAAAATCAGGCCCTTTTGTGATAGCTCATTTTAAACACCCAAATGCTGACATACCCCAAATCACTAGTTACTTTTGACAATATAAGCCTCGTATTCTCTTCGGGAGCCCTGACTAATTTTATTTTCTCCTTCCTGTTTCAAGAAGGAAGATTCCTCCAGATGGCTGAGCTTAATTATGGTGTTAAAAATTGGGGAGGAAAGGGGCTAAAACAGAAGATTGGTTGCTGCTACAGGTTGTCTTCCTTCAAACAGCAACAACCTGAGAGGATTTTGAGGTTTGTGTGTGTTCTTTGTGTGAGGTGGAGAGTTGGGCAGGGAGGCAGAAGAGCACTTATGCCACTTAATGATCTGGGTAGTGTTGGAATGTAATGAAACATCCTTTCCATATTTCTCGCTCATGCACTGATTTATTCTAAGGTTTCTTCTAAGGCTGTGTCTACACTGTGCACCTTAGAGCGCACAGCCGTGCTGTTACAGCAGTACCACTGTGAGGTACACAGTTTAGCTGCTCTTTGTCGGCAGGAGGGGCAGTAGCTTTGTTTGGTGGAAGAACATCTCCCGCTGATATAGTACTGTCCACACTGGTGCTTTTCATTGATAAAACTTTTGTCGATCAGGGGTATTTTTTGAAAGTGCAGTGTAGACATAGCCTAAGTGAATATTTGTTGTCAGTAGCTTTTTTAAAAGACATTGATTTTTCCAAGTATGTGTAGACTTTGCAAAGAAATATAAGGAATAGTAGTTGAGCCCATGTATGTGTTCATCTCCTTTTAGTCTGGAGAATCTGGGAAAAGTTGCAGTATGATAGTTGACGGTTTTGGTATGTATACCCACCTGTGGCAGTATAATGTGTTACATAAGAAAATCAAACGGATCATTCCATATTGTAGAAGATTGCTGTCCATGACCCACTGTAGTTAAAGTTGTATTTCTATTTCCATTTGCTCATAACTTTTTGAAACTTTCACTCTTTATGTTGAAATTTTCCATGCTTTCTCTCTGCAGGAGGGTGACTTGAGGGCGACGGGGCAGGATGGGGGGTGGGAGAAAGGGGGATAGTTTGAGTAAAAGAGTTTTTGAGTGACAAAAAAATTCCCACTTTTCCTTGCATAACAGAGTGTAACAACTGAATTAGGTGAACACTAAAATACTATTATATTCTGGAAAAGGACACTAAAAATGATATTGTGGGGTTCCGTATTCATTATCTCTATGGCTGCTAACTCAGATTAGTTCAGAGCACAACTGAAATTGTTTTTTTTTCTACTCGCCATCCCTGAGATCTGAAAGTCAATTTAGATTAATTTAGTAATCAATTTTCTACCAGCCAATTATGCAGTCAGTTTCATTGACCTGTGCAAACCTGTTATTCTGTATCTTGGGCAAGGGTTTCCAACTTTTTCATAGTATGGACCACAGTTTAATAGAGAGATAGTCTTCTCCCATTCATGATTACATGGATTATCTTTCCTTCTGTTATGGTTCAGGGTTGAGTTGCACCTGTGATCTCCCTTTCAATCTCTGTGTTGGCACGTTGTTCAAGTGACATGCCTACACTAGCACTTTTCCCAGAATGGAACTCTGCAGTTCATCCCACTTTTAGGTTGGATCATCAGGCCATGCCGTATGCCCTGGTTACCAACCATACTCACCTCTGTATGCCCCGTTTAGGCCCAACTTGTTATGGAATCTTCTCTGGGAGTTCTCACCAGCACAATAACAGAAAACAGCTTATCCAAAATGGAATACTATCCAAAGGAACATTGCAAGCAGAGAAGAGCATTACTTTTAACAAAGGCCAAAAGACATATTGTTTTACCTAAATTTAGCCTTTTCTTGCCAGTTTAAGTAGAGAATTCTTTCCCAGGTGTCTGGCTGGTGGGTCTTGCTCACATGCGCAGGATATAACCGATTACCATATTTGGGGTTGGGAAGGAATTGTTCCCCGAGTCAGATTGGCAGAGTCCCTTCCTCTGCAGCATCAGGTATGGATCACTTGCAGGTTTACACTAGTGTTAATGGTGTATTCTCTGTAACTTGAAGTCTTTAAATCATGATTTGAGGACTTCAGTAACTCAGCCAGAGATTAGGGGTCTGTTACAGGAGTGGGTGGGTGAGGTTCTGTGGTCTGCAATGTGCTGGTGGTCAGACTAGATGATCATAATGGTCCCTTCTGGCCTTAAAATCTGTAAGAGGCACCCAGAGGCAGGGCCGGTGCAACCCATTAGGCGACCTAGGCGGTCGGCTAGGGCGCTAGCATTTGGGGGCAGCATTTCGGGTCCTTCGGCGGCGACTGTGGAGGCTGGAACTTCAGCCGCCCCAGTCGTCATCAGCATTTAGGCGGAGGGACCTGGGGCAGGGGTGTGTGGGGAGGGCTGTCTGCAGTAAGTAAGGGGGGGCGCGGCACGCAGGGGAACAGCTTCCCGCCCCAGCTCATCTCTGCATCCCCTGAGCACACCGCCCCACTCTGCTTCTCTCCCTCCCAGGCTTGCGGCGCCAATCAGCTGTTTGACACCACAAGCCTGGGAGACAGGAGAAGTGGAACGGTGACAGAGTGCTCGGGGAGGAGGCGGAGCAGAGGTGAGCTGGCGGGGGAGCTGCAGCACGGCTCCCCGGGCTGGGGGGAGCTGCTGTGGTGGTGGGGGCGCTCAGGGAGGAGGGGGGAACTCCTGTGGGGGGGCGCTTTGGGGGGGGGCGGAGAGCTGCCACAGGGCTTGGGGGGTGGGTGCAGGGCACAAAGTGGACGTTTCGCCTAGGGCGCGAAACATCCTTGCAGCCGCCCTGCCCAGAGGGTCAGTGATTTGCCCAATGTCACACATTATGGCAGTGATGAAATTTAACTGAGCAGCCTGATCTCCACTGTAGCACTCTGTTCAGTAAGTTCACTTTTCTACAGGATTGATGTTCCCCTTGAATCTGATGTTGATTTTGCTGCCACTTCTTTGGCAGCCCATATAAAACATTGGATGCAATAGTACTTCCTCCTGCTAATTACAATCTAACAGTTAGGTCTGGTAATTGGACTCTCCACATATTTGAAAGCCGTGTCCACTTTCAAATTGCAACTTGGCAATCATTTTTAAATAGCAGATCTTCAATCAGAATGTAACCGTTTAAAAACAAAAAAATGACTTGTACTTAAAAGGTCACATTTAGCTATATCAAAATTTCTTTTAAAGTTAAGCTAAAACATGTTTCATTCTCAGGAAGATGTCTGTATTAAAAGGAAGTTCACAAAACTGACTCTTAGCTGAACCATTGATTGCCAAAGCACACTCAGATGAGCAGCTGACTGCAACTAGATTTGGCAGATAAATACCTTGTGCTCCTATTTGCCCATTCATCATATTTAGAGTGTTTTGTTTTTGTTTTTTAAAAAAGATACAGGACACTTTTAAAATACTATATAGTGCAAATCACTAAAAAGCCACCACATGCTAATGGTTACCACACTATGGTATCTGAGATTCCTCAGTATTTCTCTATATTTGAAATACTTGGTGGAATTTTGCTAATTTAAACCAGTGGAAGATGTTACAGATTCTGTATTAGCTCATTTTGAGGCAGGGTTAGTCTCTTCTAAATGACAGGCATTTTGAAAATGTATCTACTGAATGATTATAATTTTTTTATCAACGTTTGGCTCTTAAAGATTAGTTTGTCCTAATATGACTGCTTCAGAATATCATTAATGAACAGCTGTTAAGTGTGTGCAAATCATCCTGAATGATACATGGTTCCTGTGTGCTTATTGGTGAAGGGCTTGAAGTGCATGACAGCTGATTTCTAGTAAACTCCCTATTGAGCACATGGAGTCGGAGTGAGGAATGTGTGGTAATAATGTTTTGGTTTCACATTTTGGCCTTGAATGAAATAAAACTTCCTTATTTCAGCAAATTTAAATATTTTGGAAGGACTCTCATCTAGATCTCTAGCATTGTATTTTGCAAGAAAAAATTCCTGAAAGGACAGCTAATCCAGGAGCTCTCATGTTGTTAGCAATTAATATTTCTAAAGCTATTTAGCTGTTAGATAGCTGTTTTCCTCTGTACATTTCAAATCAATTTAGGTGAAGGTTTCTAACCATCAGAACAATGAAGTCCTGGAACAGTATTCCAAGGGAAACAGTGGAGGCAAAAATCCTAACTTGTTTCAGGACTGAGCTTGATGCATTTATAGAAGGGATGAGGTTGCCTACAATGGCATGTGGCTCTTCTGTGACTTAGCAAATATCTCCAGCAACCAGAGATGGGACACTAGATGGGCAGACTCAGTTATTACAGGGAATACTTTCCCAGGCATCTGGTTTGTAGGCCTTGCCCATATGCTCAGGGTCTAACTGATTGCCATAAATGGGGTTGGGAAGGAACTTTTCTCCAGGTCAGATGGGGAGACACCTGGAGGATTTTATTGCCTTTCTTGTCAGCATGACTTGCTGGTCGAATAGTGGATGCTCTAACCTGAAATCTTTAAATCAAGATTTTGAAGACTTCAGTAACTCAACCAGCCACTATGGGTTCATTACAGGAGTAGGTTGGTGAGGTTCCATTAAAGTCTATGAGTCTATGTAACTTGTCTTGTACCAGAGAATATGGCTACACATCAGCTGAAGTCACCTTATACAGACTTTTGTAGAACGCTGTACATATTGTAGAGCTCATTTTCCAGGCCCAGCCCTTTGCATTACCCTCAGTAACAGTTTGGATTGAGATCCAAATCCAGACCTTGTTTCGTAGGCTGAGGCCTATCTCAGTTTGTGCAACTGTTTTTTCCTTTTACACTTCTTTTCTTTTCACCATAAATTTTAACATTTTATATTTATGGACAGCATGGAACACAAGACCATTCTGCTTCTATCTTAGGCCCAGATTCTGGGTGGTCCATGCATAGATGCACAGAATCATTAGGAGGAGCAAAAAAAAATAAAATAAAATAAATGCCTTCTCATCTTTTGTGTGGCTGGTTCAATAGCTGCTTACAAATCCAGAAATGCCTGTCCTCTGGGATGTACAGGTACTGCTCATTCTTGCTTGACCTGAGGAACAGGATGCTGAAAGGAGATTAAGGAGGGGACAGTGTTATGGATCCATTTCACCCTCATGCTGGGCCGTAAAGTAGGTCTGGTGTATCACTGATCAATTTTGTTCATGATTAATGTTATTACTATAAATATCAGAGCACTTAAATGTTATTAGGCCATTTTTTCAAGGCATTGCGCAGTTTAGACCTATTTCACAAATGACGTGCCCTTTTAGATGGAAATACAGTCAATTAGTGGATGTGAGGGACATCACTTAAACTTAGTGTTAAATCTATAAACAGAGCAAAGTGTCTAATGCTTAACATATTTTCTGATGTCTGAAGTAATCTCTTTTAAGAGATGAACTTGAACTGGTAGCCTGATTGTCCTGTTGTGCAGGTTTTGCACCATTACATCCACGTTCATTTCAATAGTTACTTCTGGTATAAGAGAAAGAAGAATCAGGTTCTCACTTTTTATTAAAATACCATATTTAAATCATTTAAAGATGCATTTATATTGAATTTGGATTAGTTCATCTTCTCCTTCATTCATTTAATAAGGAACTCTGGGTCACATTCTGATCTCAGTTACACTAGTGTAAATCTAGAGTAATTCTATTGCCTTCAGTGGATTTGCTCTGGAATTCCCTAGCTCAGAGTCTAGCTCTTTTGTTTTGTAAATGCCACAGTGTGACTATGCATCCATTCCCATCAAATTTTAATCAGTAGGATGATCTCGGGGACATTTCTAATAACTCGTTGGAATCAAATGAGAAAAAAGTGCAGTTCATTTGTTTTATGGTCTCCCTCTGTTTTACCATAAATAAGGTAGAAGAACAGCTTTGGGCTACCATTAATGTTAAACATTTGATGGAATGCATTAAACTAACCAATTCCAAATATAATCATTCCTCTTCTTTGAAGTGCTGGAATGACCTAAAAGTTCATTTTCACAGCAGGGATCTAAAGCATTTTAAAGTATGAGTGTGTTTTTTTACAAGAATGCTTTCTATGTCCATTTATATGCATGTTTAAGTAATTTTATTTTTTGTAAGTTTTCACTGCAGTGGTTGTCTGACTCTCATTTTTTCAAATAGCTTTTTAAAAAATGTGCTGATTTTAAATGAACATCTGCAATTTGGAGAGAAAAAATGTGCTATCGTACTTATTATTGATTTGTATTACCGTATTTGAAATCTATTGACCTCCTAGTGTTCACATTGTTTCCTTTTGTAAGCAATAGAAAAAGGCCATTTTCCACACATTTGCACTTTGCACTTACCTGATGAATATTTCAACTTAAATAGATGTCTGTAGTAAGGTGCTGCTGTATAACTGTATAGGCAAAGACATATATTATGTGATTCTTAGATATTTTTTTAAGGGCAGAAGGGATATTATGATCATCTAGTCTGACTGTTGGCATAACACAGGACAAAGAACCTCACCCAATAATTTCTGCATCAAGTTCATAACTTCTGTTGAACTACTTGATATCTTTACATCAAGACCCAATACTTTTTAAAAGACTTCAAGTGGTGGGGAATACATCACATGCATAGGTAAGTTATTTAAATGGTTGTTCACCATCAGTGTTAATTTTTTTTTACCTTATTTCCAGTCTAAATTAATTTAGTTTCAGCCATCATCTATTGACTCTCATGATACCTCTTTCTGCTACTTTAAAGAGTCATCTATCAGAAATCTCTTCCCAGTGGTGGTACTTGTAGACCATGGTCAAGTCACCTCTTAATAGTCTCTTAGATAAACTAAGTAGATTGGGTATTTTTGTCACTCACTATAACAGTAACAACCATACAGCAAAATCTCATAACTTTATACATGTCAAAGGCTTTCTGACAGTCCAAATATATTATCCACTTAATCACCCATGTCCACATACTTGTTGTCACCCTCAAGGACTTTTAATAGATTGGTGAGGCATGATTTTCCTTTATGAAGGCTATGTTGAGTCTTCCCCACATATTGTATGCATCTATGTGTCTGATAATTCTGTTCTTTACTATAGTTTCAACCGATTTGCCTGGTGGATTTGGCCTTAAGTGTTAGGAGATCTAGGTGTAAGTACATCAGTAAGTAGTCATGTAAGTAGGTCCTTATCCTGAAAAAAACTTTTTATCCTTGTCTGTAAAGAGCCATGAACATGCATTTGCCTGTGGAAATTAGGAGCATATCTGGTATCTGTACTCATCTTGAGTAGCATCATCTACACAAGTGGTCCCACTGACCTTAGTGGGACTCTTTGTGGAGCAAGGTACTACTAAACATAAGTAAGAATATCAGAATATGGCCCTTAAGGCATAAAGTTAAAATTAAAAGTAATATAAAAACATGGCATCTCCTATCTACTTATTTAGAGAAAAATTAAAATAATACAGCACTAGTAGTTGAAAACTAAACACATTCTAATGAGTAGTTTGGGGTGATCCATCAAGTCAAGAGAAGGCTTATGCCAAACAAAATTAAGTTTTCCCTGTTTCACAGTTTTCACTGTACGCAAGTATATTTGTAGGTTCTCTTTCCAGAGCTTGCAGTAAGATTGAAAGACCCTTCCACTGAGATTTTTACCATCTTCCAATTTTGGAATAAATTAATCCTATTAAAAAGTCTGAATATCAGAATTAATCCATCAAGTAAAATGTTGCACTGCTCAGAGACAAAACATAAAAGTTACAAAAATGATTATCAATCTATATGTAAATAGTATATCTGTATGCATAAACTTGGCCTATGCAATTGTATCATATCCATGGATTTGTACTTGACTATGATTTGGTCCAAAAGGCTTTTAAGAAAAAGTATTCAGATATTCAGTTTAAAGAATGAATGTGATAGGACACAGATTTTTTTAAGAGGCAAATATAAATTTATTTTTACTTTAATTTATTATAACAGAACAGATGTTTCCTGGTCCCTCCATGGTGAGATTTCTCTTTACACAACATTAAGGGATTCTGGTAGGTGTGTAAAAAAAGATCCTTCTTAATTTTTTTTTATGTCTTCCTTCTCTTCATTTAATTTGAAGAATTCAAACAATTTTTAGCACCATTGAATTTAAATACACCATTAAATACATAACATTTTAAACTTAATATATTATCTTTCTCTAACTGTAGCTTTTGACAATATTTGTATTTCCTTCAGCTCTATTAAAAATATATATATATTTTTTTGGAAAATGTAATTCTGGGGTATTTTGCTAAATAGCATATTAGGTCTTTGAGACAAGTGGAAAGTTATCGTATTCATGGACCTGTTTGAATGGCACAAAGCCAAGCCCAGAAGCTTTTAGCAGCTGGTATGACAGGTAGGGAGCCCACTGCTATAAGATTTTGTTCATTACTAATAATTTTCACAGTCTACTGATCGATTTATGAAGCCCCATTTGAATTTTAAAAAGTACTTCATGTATAGCTTAGCAGGAAGTATTAGGAATTGCATAGCATACCAATGTTTTTGGAGGAGTCTTGAATATTGTTTTTTAAACAAATCCAAAGTATCAAACATTGTCATATTCAGTGTCCCTTTCTAAGTTTGCCAGAGCAGACAGAAGACCAGGTTTTCAGCTGGATTCAAACCAAGCTTGGCGTTTGTATCCACTGCACTGCACAATGCACGTGCAAACATCTGTGTTCACAAACTAATGCATGTCCTTGCATTTGCACGTGAAAAACATTTACAATTGGATATTCAATAGTATTTATTTTTCCCTTCCTAATTTTTCAAATAACTTTAATCATATGACAAAGTGTACAATAGAGATAATTTTACAAAATAGACAAATAAAGGCCTGAACTTGGGTTCACATAAATTATTACCTACCATCAACTTGTGCATTTCAACACCAATAGCCGCATATCTCACCATGAGCACTTGAGCTGCTTTGACCTGTGACAATGCCTAATCACATCACTGAGCTCAGACTCAAGCCATGTGTGTCTCATTACAGTTTCCTTTAAAGTAAAAAATAATGAAGTTTTTTAAAATGTTTGTTTTCTGGATTTAGTTTTACTTTAAGCTCAGGTCGTGTGCAATCAGGTCCTTTTTAACAAAGCTATTTGGTCATAGATGGTGGTGTATTTTCCTTGGGACTTTTTTTTTTTGGGAGGGGAGGTTTTAAAAGTAACCACATGAGAAATAAATATCTTAGAAAATCATATTGGGAATGGTGTCATGTGTCTACTTGATTTCTAACTCTCTTTAGGCATCCATATTTTCTGTATTTAATATAATTATAACTAGTAGATAAAGATTAGGGGCCAAATATGAGCTTGCGTGTGCTTAGATGCACAACATTGAATGCAGCCAGAGATCAGAATGGAATCTTGCCATCCTAAATTGGCTTTTCTTAAAGACTCCTCAGCAGGTGCCATTTCTCCTGTTGTGGAAGAGCATTAACAAGCATGGCAAGAGGGGAAACATATCCTGTGTTAATATGCATACACTCCCTACATCATCAATAGACTCTATATAAAAAAGCACTAAACAGAATATTCCTGCATTTAAGAGAGAGTTTTTGTACAAAGGCTTTGTACTTTAGAGCTGTTCAAAGTCAGAATAAGTCATATTAAGGCAATATACAGTGTATTATTTATATCTTCCATCCTCCTGATCATTAATGAAGATATTGAACAAAACCGGCCCCAGGACTGACCCTTGGGGCACTCCGCTTGAAACCAGCTGCCAACTAGACATGGAGCCATTGATCACTACCTGTTGAGCCCGACGATCTAGCCAGCTTTCTATCCACCTTACAGTCCATTCATCCAGCCCATACGTCTTTAACTTGCTGGCAAGAATACTGTGGGAGACCATATCAAAAGCTTTGCTAAAGTCAAGGAATAACACATCCACTGCTTTCCCCTCATCCACGGACCCAATTATCTCCTCATAGAAGGCAATTAGATTAATCAGGCAGATTTGCCCTTGGTGAATCCATGCTGACTGTCCCTGATCACTTTCCTCTCCTCTAAGTGCTTCAGAATTGATTCCTTGAGGACCTGCTCCATGATTTTTCCAGGGACTGAGGTGAGGCTGATTGGCCTGTAGTTCCCCAGATCCTCCTCCTTCCCTTTTTTAAAGATGGGCACTACATTAGCCTTTTTCCAGTCATCCGGGACCTCCCCCGATCACCATGAGTTTTCAAAGAGAATGGCCAATGGCTCTGCAATTACATCCGCCAACTCCTTTAGCACCCTCAGATGCAGCGCATCCGGCCCCATGGACGTGTGCTTGTCCAGTTTTTCTAAATAGTCCCAAACCACTTCTTTCTCCACAGAGGGCTGGTCACCTTCTCCCCATACTGTGCTGCCCAGTGCAGCATTCTGGGAGCTGACCTTGTTTGTGAAGACCAGGCAAAAAAATCATTGAGTACATTAGCTTTTTCCACATCCTCTCTCACTAGGTTGCCTCCCTCATTCAGTAAGGGGCCCACACTTTCCTTGGCTTTCTTCTTGTTGCTAACATACCTGAAGAAACCCTTCTAGTCACTCTTAACATCTCTTACTAGCTGCAACTCCAAGTGTGATTTGGCCCTCCTGATTTCACTCCTGCATGCCTGAGCAATATTTTTATACTCCTCCCTGGTCATTTGTCCAATCTTCCACTTCTTGTAAGCTTCTTTTTTGTGTTTAAGATCAGCAAAGATTTCACTGTTAAGCCAAGCTGGTCGCCTGCCATATTTACTATTCTTTCTACACATTGGAATGGTTTTTTCCTGCAACCTCAATAACGATTCTTTAAAATACAGCCAGCTGCCCTGGACTCCTTTCCCCCTCATGTTATTCTCCCAGGGGATCCTGCCCATGAGTTCCCGGAGGGAGTCAAAGTCTGCTTTTCTGAAGTCCAGGGTTCATATTCTGCTGCTCTCCTTTCTTCCTTGTGTCAGGATCCTGAGCTCGACCATCTCATGGTCACTGCCTCCCAGGTTCCCATCCACTTTTGCTTCCCCTACTAATTCTTCCTGGTTTGTGAGCAGCAGGTCTAGAAGAGCTCTGCCCCTAGTTGGTTCCTCCAGCACTTGCACCAGGAAATTGTCCCTTACACTTTCCAAAAACTTCCTGGATTGTCTGAGCACCGCTATATTGCTTTCTCAGCAGATATCAGGGTGATTAAAGTCTCCCATGAGAACCAGGGCCTGCGAGCTGGTAACTTCTGCTAGTTGCCAGAAGAAAGCCTTGTCCACCTCATCCCCCTGGTCTGGTGGTCTATAGCAGACTCCCACCACATCACCCTTGTTGCTCACACTTCTAAACTTTATTTGAAGCTTAGTGCATCAGTCTCTACCGCATGAGCTAAATGTCAACTGGCTGTTAGCTAAGGTTGTAGAGGAGATGCATTTTATCACTTTAAGTCATTTCGGTGCCACTAGATGGGCCAGAACACCATACCCAGGAAGTGTGTGGGTTACATACTTCCCTTAGCTGAGGAAGCATGTCCTGCACTTCAGAGACTTCCCAGTTGAAATCCTGGATGAGCTGTCACTTGTAAGACTGACAGACCCCAGTTGTTGGCGGGCAGGATTGAACTGGGTCTCTCTGAAGTTTAGTGTATGAGCCTCTACCGCATGAGCTAAGAGCCACCTGACTCTTAGCTAAGGCTGTAGAGCAGACTCATTTTATCACTCTAAGTGGTCTCAGTGCCACTAAATGGTACCAAACACCACACCCAGAAGGTGTGTGGGTTACATATACACACTGTTCTTTCATTATTTTTATTTATTTTAACATAAATGGGCAGGTGCTGTGAAATCCAAATCTTGACATTTCCAAAGTGTAGAGCTATTCAGCTCTATGGTCTTGATTATGTCCTGTCTCTAGTTGTTATAATTTGGGCTATAGGTGAGTTACTTAAACTATGTAAGTACTGTTTTCTGGATAATAGCAATAGCCCCACAATATCATGACTCTTTTATATCGTAATAAACTTTTTTGTTTTTCATCCCAGATATTTTATGTTTTTCCCATTTAAAATGTTTTTTTATGGGGAGAATGAAGGGCAGGAATAAGGACTATTCAAAAGCCAACTAGATTTTTTCTTTCATTCACCCCAGCATTAGTTCAATTTTGGTTACTTTAAATGAAACTGGATAGATGCAGACAATACTGATCCATTATACTAATTATCTGAATCTGTAATCAAGTTTGAATTTACCTTGTGGACATGGATATCTGAAGTTCATCTGCTGAAGTTATGCTATATTTGGCTGTGCCAGTTTTTCATTGGTTTGCATTTTATCATTTATCTAAAGGTTTATTTTATGCATATGATTACTTATCAGGTCATCATCTGGAATTTTCGCTGTTACCTTGTTTTAAATAAACCAGGAACTTTATTTCTACTGTGTTTTTTTATATATATATATATATATATATATATTTGCCAAATAAATGAAAGTGGTTTCTTCTGCCAACTATGACTTGGACTTATTACTACATTTTATCATCCTAATAGAGCCTGCAATAGTCAGGTCTCAGAATTCTGCTGTATGCCTCTGCTGAGCCATTTGATGTTGCTATCATGGTATCCCAGTTGGCTGCCACGATGTTCTGCCTTTTTGCACTGTTATATGCATTTTATTTGCTGTTATTGCACAAACTTTATTTCTGAAATAGTTTAGTTCTCTATTAAATAGAATGTTATGTCTAAGAGTGGAATGAACCTCTGGAAATTTTGGTTCGGCTGCTCAGATTTAACTCAAGGAAGACTCAGCTGGAAATGAAAAATGCTTTTTTCAATAAGAATATTGTGCAAGATCATGATACAAAACATAAAAAATGGGCTTTCAAATACCTACATTTGTCAGTAAATCCAAATTCTTATTACAAATTAATAAATATCTACTGTGGAACTGCCATCTGTTTCAACTACTTCTGAAGCTAACAGACTTTCATGGCATTTGAAATGAAACAGCAAGGCAGTGTTATTGTCACTTCTTTCATATCGTAGGTACAAAAATGTATGATCTACCAAATAAATCATATTTTGATGTTGTGCCATTCACAAATACCGTCTTTTTTCCCCAAGGAGATGCAAATCAATTCCATTATGAATGTTTGAACTTAAATCACAGTTACATTGTGTACTGTGGGCAGTCTATCAATCTGGTGTGCTTGTTAAATTTGGTATTTATATTCTTCTAATTTGTTTAAGACATATTTGACTGGAGTTTATCACTCAATTTTAAATGCAGAGTTAGATTCCAATCACTAACACCAAGTTTATCATGAACTCTAGAAATAGAAATAACTGGTAACATTTTACAAAGGGCCTAAGTGACTTGACCCATATGTGAGATAAGGAACCCATAGAATACTTGGATTACTAGTGAGATGTAATTAAATTCATTCTGATTTATCAGTTGATATGATTTTCTTTTCAGTAGTCATAATCTTTATAGCCTTTGTTGTGTATATAAAATGCTCATTATTTACGCAGTTGGATGAATAACTTTGAAGTCTAATGCCATTCATTATACAGAGTGTGGTGACTCATGGAAAGCTTTTGTCCTACAGCTCTGGGAGATAAGAAAAATCTGTATCATACCTTAGTAGTTTAGACATGCAATAATTATAAAAGTAATATAAATAAATAAGGCTGAATTATAATTTCCTTTCAAAAGTATGTTACCAGTCCCCTTATACTTGGGCTTGGTTCTCATTTCTTAATGTATCGGTTTTCTTCCAAACCTGAGAAGAGGGATAAAAAAGGATTAGCATCTGTGAAGTGTACATTTACAATTGAATACTTCATATGAAAAAAGAAGTAGAAGTTGTAGAAATTCTCACTGTAATAAATTTGTAATACAGAGAAATACTGATATGAGAGTCTGGTTTTTATTCCTAACTCCAATTACCTGACATGGGTCAGGTTTACAAAAGTTATCCCCTGTCACATAACAGTGGTCAGTATCTATAGATATTTTTGGCTGTTATTACATTTGATGTAGCAAAGAAATGGATGATGGAAATACATTTTAATATAGCCAGTTTAAAAAAAACAGTTAATAAACTAATCTGGCTAATTAATAAAACACCCATGAATGGAGGTAATGTTAGACAGCATGAACACCTTTGATGGATGAGAGATGTCTCTTACTAGATATCTGGCAATAACTAATGTCACCTCTGGCTTTCAGATCACAAGGTCACTTTTTTGTTCTCTGAATAGTTCATTCTGCAATGGTGTGCTTGGCTGCTGAGGTGGATCTGCCATTTGGAAAGGTTTCCTTCTCTAGGTTTTCAATCGTGTGTGTGTGTGTGTGTGCGCTCCTGTACGTAAAGAAGTAGCACTTGGTTACAGTGTGACAGCCACTCTCTTGGCTGACACATCGGGGACCTCCAGAGCTAAAAGCACAAGCTGCTACAGCTTGAGCGAAAGAGTCAGGGCTTTTTGACAACTCATATTCTTTGTAGATCAGCACAGAGGTGGAATTGAAAAAACATACTCATTACAATACCATTCTGGATGCAAAATATAGAGCCAGTGGCCTCCTGGTGGAGCCCTGCAGCAGGACTGGGATCCTGCAGGATCCACAGGACCTGTTGCCATAATAGCAGGAGCAGATAAAATGTACTTTGTTCCACATGGGATTCGGTGGGCAAAAAAACTAGACTGTGGTAATTTTCAGGAAAACACTATGTATCTTCAGTTTGCCATTAATAGCATTTCAACAATGTAAAGCAAGTTTTTCTATTTTTTAAATAAAGGTTTTAATACTTAAATTTAAGTGAAGGATAGAATGAGATTTGATGCTTTTATAACAGGAGTTGAAGTATTTTTTTAACATGGTTTAAGGAAGATTTGTTTTATTATTTTAGTGGTAAAATTGTGTCTGAATTCTGTGGCTGTCTGTCTATCTAAAAACAAACCTTTTTTAAATAGCATTGGGGAATCTGTCTCTCTTGTGGGATCTAAGGTTTTAGCAGGTGGGACCGGGATAAAATGCAAGAAACAATGCAGAATGGGGAGAGAGTGGTTATTGCTGGGTGGGATGGGAGTGGGATTAAAATAATAGTCCTCCACAGGGCTTTACCTCCTGGATTTTGTTTAGATGCCTTCTGCTCCTCTGTAGGAGTGACCATAAGGAATGGCTATGGCATATCGGTTTGCTGTGTATTGTATAGTTTTATCTCAAGTCTAGCTAACAGAGCTGTGTACCCCCAAGTTCACATCCCTCCCAGTCCACTGACCCACTCACCAAGCTCCAGCTCAGACTCCTGATCCTTCATATTTCTCCTCATCTCCTATCCACCTCACTACTGGTGTGATCACTGCTAGAACACCATGTCCAGTTACGGTGTCAACAATTCAATAAGGATGTTAATAAATAGGAGAGAAGAGCCACAAGAATGAATAAAGGATTAGAAAATGTGCCTTATAATGATAGACTCAAAGAGCTCAGTCTATTTAGCTTAACAAAGAGAAGACTGTGTCTTGGTTGGTCTATAAGTACCTACATGGGGAACACACATTTGATAATGGACTAGTCAATCTAGCAGAGAAAGGTATAACATAATTCAATGGCAGGAAGTGGAAGCTAGACAAATTCAGACTGGAAATAAGGTGTAAATTTTGGCACTGAGCGTAATTAACCATTTGAGCATTTACCAAGGGTATTGGTGGATTTTCCGTCACTAACAATTTTAAAATCAAGATTAGATGTTTTTCTAAAAGATATGCTGTAGGAATTATTTTGTGGAAGTTTCAGGGCCTCTGTTATACAAGAGGGCAGACTAGATAAACACATTGGTTCCTTCTAGGAATCAATAATCCATGCCTGGAGTCAGTAACAGGTCAATTTATATTTATACATTTTTTTTAAATGATGTATACCTTGCTCTACATGCCTAGGTTAGTAGGTCTATACAAGTGTGAGCCATGCTGTAAGTGCTAGTAATGAGGATAGTAAACAAGGAAAAGAGAAACATCATCATGTGTGCTGAGTTACTGAAGTCTTCAAATCATGATTTAAAGACTTCAAGTTACAGAGAATCCACTATTTACTATAGTTTAAACCTGCAAGTAACCTGTGCTCCATGTTGTAGAGGAAGGCAACAAAATCCCAAACAAACAGTGTCCCTGCCAGTCTGACACAGGGGGGAAATTTCTTCCCGACCTGAAATATGGCAATCCATTGGACCCTGAGCATGTGGACAAGATCTCTTCTCAAATCTTTGTTTGGTTAGGTTAAACAAGCCAAGCTCTTTGAGTCTCCTCTCGTAAAGTAGGTTTTCTATTGCTCTGATCATCCTAGTAGCCCTTCTTTGCACCTGTTCCAGTTTGAATTCATCTTTCTTAAACATGGCTTTTTTTCATGGCTGGATCACACTGGCATCTCATAGTCATCCTGTGATCAACCAATATGTCCAAGTTTTTTTCCTTGTCTGTTGCTTCCAACTGATCAGTCCCTAGCTTATAACAGAAATTCTTGTTGTTAGCCCCTAAATGCATGACCTTGCACTTTGCACTATTAAATTTCATCCCATTTCTATTACTCTAGTATACAAGATTGTCCAGATCTTCTTGTATGATATTCCAGTCCTCCTCTGTATTGGAAATACCTCCCTACTTTGTGACGTCCACAGATTTTATTAGCACACTTCCACTTTTTGTGTCAAGGTACTAATGAAAAAGTTAACTAAGAATGGTCACAAGGCCAGTTCCTGAGGAACTCCACTAATAACCTCCCTCCAGTCACTCCTTTCACTGTGACACATTGTAGTCACCTCTTTAACCAGTTCCTTATCCACCTTTCAGTTCTCATACTAATCCCTATCTTCTCCAATTTTACTAATAATTTTTTATGTGGAACTGTATCAAATGCCTTACTGAAGTCCAGGTAGATTAGATCTACTGCATTTCATTTTTCTAAAAAATCAGCTATCTTCTGAAAGACAGAGATCAGGTTGGTCAAGCATGTTATATTATATCCCAATTACCATCTGCTGCTATGTCCTTAACTACTTTCTCTTTCAAAATTTGTTCCAAGACCTTGCATACAATTGAGATCAAACTAACAGGCCAGTAGTTTCCCAGATCACCTTTTTTCCCTTTCTTAAAGATAGGTACTATATTAGCAATTCTCCAGTTATAAGATAAGATCCCTGAGTTTACTGTTCCATTAAAAATCCTTGCTATTGCGCTTGCAATTTCATGTGCCAGTTCCTTTAATGTTCTGGGGTGGATATTATCTGATCCCCCAAGTTTTGGTTTTTATTAAGATGTTTGAGTTTGACTTCCACCTTGGATTTGGTCATTTCTATTTCCATATCCTCTTTTCTATTAGCCACCCTGCCACTAGCCCTAAGCACCTCATTTCCCCTCAAAAATTGAGACAAAGCATTAGTTTAGGTGTTGGGCCATGCCTAGATTATCTTTAATCTACACCCCATCCTCAATGCTTAGCGGTCCCACTTCTTCCTTGTTTTCTTTTTATTTATATAGCTATAGATCAGTGGTGGGCAGCCTGTAGCCAGCGGGCTGCACACGGCCCATCAGGGTAATCCACTGGCGGGCCATGAGACAGTTTGTATACACTGACCGTCCGTAGGCATGGCCGCCCGCAGCTCCCAGTGGCGGCGGTTCACCATTCCCGGAAAATGGGAGCTGGAGGAAGCATCGTGGGCCTCGGACGTGTTGGCCACCGCTTTCCGCAGCTCCCATTGGCTAGGAATGGCGAACCATGGCCACTGGGAGCTGCGGGCAGCCGTGCCTGCAGATGGTCAGTGTAAACAAACTGTCTCGCGGCCTGCCAGCGGATTACCTTGACAGCCCGTGTGCGGTTCGTGGGCAGCAGGTTGCCCACCACTGCTATAGACCCTTTTATTCCCTTGGCTTTAATTCCCTTGGCAAGGTCCAACTCTGCTTGGCTTTTGGCAGTTCTCACTTTATCCCTACACTTTCTGACCTCCAAAAAGTAGCTTTCCTTGCTGATGTATCCCATCTTTCATTCCTTGTAGGCTTTATGCTTTCTAATAATAAGATATTTGAGATGCTTGCTCATCTAGTTTGGTCTGCAGCCCTTCTGTATGATTTTTTTCCCCCTTTGCTTGGGATGCAGGTTTCAGGTAGTTTCTGCAACTTTGACTTAAAGTAATTCCAAATCTCCTCCACATTCAGATTCTTGAGTTCTTCAGTCCAGTCCACTTCCTAAATTCTCATATTTTTTTTAAAGTTTTCCCTTTTGAAATCAAGGATCCTAGTTGCATACCTATTTTTGTTTAACTGTTCATTTAGTTTAAACTGAATTAGCACATGATCACTGAAGTCAAGGCTGTGCCCTACAACCAGGTCTTTTATGAGGTCCTCACTAGTCACCAGTGCTAAATCTAAACTGAAATAATCTCTTATTGGTTCAGTGGCCGTTTGGTGAAGAAATCTGTCAGCTATCCCATCCAGGAAAATCTGGTCCCTAACATTATTAGTAGCCCTTGTCCTCCAAGCTATAGCTGGGAAATTTAAATGTCCCATGCTCACACAATTCCCAGAAGTGTTTGTTTAATTAAAAGCATTAAAGAGGTCTCTCTCCATATCCAAATTAGATCCTGGGGGTCTGTAGCATACCCCAAGCACTATCCTAGTACAGCCTCCATAAGCTTTCTTCCCTGAAGTGATTTTGACCAAAACAGACTCTGTCTTATCCATTCCATCACTTTTAATTTCTTTACAGTCTACCTCATCATTAATATACAATTCTATGCCACCACCTTTACTTCTGTCTTTCCTCAACAGCACATACCCTTCACTACCTGTACTCCAGTCATGACTATTATTCCACCATGTTTCTGTTGCCCCTAAAATATCTGGTTTCACGTCCTGTACCTGTAGTTCTAGTTCCTCCATTTTATTATCAGGCTCCTTGCATTCATTTGCAGTCATCTTAGTTGTTTCTGCTTGGCTTCACCCACATTCCTCACCCGATTGGGTACAGTCATTCTACTGCCAGTATTGCCTATCTGACTGTTAGTGTCATTGGTGTTGGCACTATCTTTCTTCTTGATGTCTCTTCTCCTACCCTCTGCTGTTCCTCTTTCCATTGCTGTATCTGCTCTTTCTTGATTTTCCTCCTGTTCAGTATTAGAATCAGGCTGGACACTGAGCATCTCCCATCTACCTCAAATTCCTAGGAGTTTATTTCCCTCCCTACCCAGGTGGAGTCCATCTCATGAGAACAGTCCTCTGCCCATGAATGACTCCCAGTGGTCGAACATCCCAAAGCCGTCTTTCATTGCACCACTACTGTAGCTATCTGTTGATCATCATAAATCTTTAGGTAATTTCCTCAACTGTCCCACTGCTAGAAAGTAAAATGCAATTTCAGGAATATTCTGTCTGTAGCATATTAAAATAAATGTCAGAATAACACTTCTTTGGCTGTGGTGTTTCTGAGTTCACTTAATTACAAGTATCACTAAGTGCTCTGTGACTAATCAATTGACATTTAATTAACAATAATCATTGTTAATGTTTAAATTAAATACTTATAGGTGATAACATGGGAACACTTCAGATTATGTTATCTGTATTGATTTGACCAACACTTTTAATTTGGTATTACATCAGTTCTTGGCACCTAAAGTTAACATCAACTGGTCTTGTTATAACTGCGTTATATAGGACATTTTTAGGGAGAAGGCAACCAGACTCCTCTCTCCTCTCAGCTGCAGTTACCTAAAATATTTTGGTCTATTTTTTCAGTTTGTTTTATTCCTTGTAAATACATAATTTAAAACTGGCAATGGGTCAGGAAGGTTTTAAGACATGGGGAACCTCTGTATATAGTGTAGTTTGGTGCCCACAGCTATAATAAATATTCAACATTTGCTGGACTAAGTTGTGGGAAATCTGTCCTTATATAACATTTTGAAGAGGTATTTTTAGTAAATTCCATCTGAATCAGCCTCATGATGAGCCCAAATGAATGTTGGTTTTCTATTGCATCCTTTCTTTACACTTCATTAGCTTCTTGTTCAATACAGAACAAGTTTCTCATGAAATATCCTCTCTCTGTGTTTCTTATGTGCACCTGTCTACATTCAGAGTTTTCATATGAGGAAGGTGAAGATTTCCTAACCCATTTACCTTTTTGAATTAAGGGTTGGATTTTTTCCCCCTAAATGATGTTCACAGTACGCTTCATAATTTGGATGGAAGGGTCTCTATTGAAGAATCCACCCCAAATAATTTCTATGAACTACTTTCCAGACATAATGACAGGTTTCAGAGTAGCAGCTGTCACGAAAGCTTATGCTGAAATAAATTTGTTAGTCTCTACGGTGCCACAAGTACTCCTGTTCTTTTTACTTTCCAGACATCTCTTTTATTTTTGAATGCTCTCTCCCAAGGTTTCTAAGATGCAGCTCATCTTTTCATTACTGTATGATCTTAACAGACTCATAAAAGTTACTGATGAATGATATTTATTAGATCAGGCAATCTCTAAGACGGTGCTGATTTCCCCCCACCACACACACGCACACTCGAATGTATTTTCTAGTGTTGTCTCCAGGATAGTTTTAGAAGTCCTGACCTTACCTGATCCTCCTTTCAAAACTATTCCACAACCCAATATATCCTGCCATCAAGAGATTATTCCCGATATTCAGCCTACATTTTCTGTGTCTTAATTTTACCCAGCTATTCCTATTTATAGTTCTGTGTTCTAAATTAAGTTCCTCTCCATTCTTGTTTTTTGTATCCTTCAGGTATTTGGCTGTTCTTCTTTTAAGATACCCTATCATTTTAATTTTAGCTCTTCTCTGAACTTCCACAAATGTATTTTTTGATACTGTAGTTTCCGATATCAGAGTGCAGTATTTCATATGCAGGTCCATATTCTGTTTTCATGTGTCACAAGTCAATGTCTAGATTGTTCTGCCATCCAACTGCTGCATCATCTAAGGTGGCAAGTTGTTTCAGCCCATCCTCCAAACATTCCTCCTCCACTACATGTTTGACCATCTGCATTGCTGCCCCACAGTCACATTGTGGAGACTGGTGAAGCTAAATGTCTGCATAGTGGCAGCCATGCTGGCCATTGCAGTCAGCAGCCTCTTAAGCCTAGTCCAGGATCTGTGTCCCAGGTTGCAACCAGGTGGATATACATCAAGGCTTCAGAAATTTTCTTAGCATGCTTGTGTCTCTATCCCAGAGTTGTTGCCACTCTGTGAGGACAAAGCTATTGGCTCTGGTATGTTCATTCAAAAGTGGAACTGGGCTGGCAGAATCGGACATAAGTGTATGAACAGTCACCTCAAAAGGATGTTGCAAAGTCAATTGTGGCATGTCAGCAGGAACTGCAGGTGTAGGTGTTTCCTTCAGGAGGCAAGTAGATCTTGTCTGAAGTCTTCATTGCTTATTTGCATATATTGGAAACATTGTCAGCCTTATGTGCTGCAGATTGTTTCAATCTGTCATAGCCCTCCATGAAGTTTTAAGGGTAGTAGCTTCTCATCAAAATGTTCTATATGGGATTAGACAGTGGTCCAGTCTGTCTCCTAAATAAGTGACAACTGTAAGGAAAGGGAGTGGACAATCCTCAACACAGGCTGTAAGAAGTTGATTGGCCAGGCAGTTCTTCAGATGGAAGGCCACTGTCTTAATCACTTAATATAGATCTCCACGGACTAAGGTTAGTGGCCATATTATTCATGTCCTGGTTCACTGACCCTTAGATATTGTGTAGATTATCTCCCACATCAGCATAACACACCTCATCTGTAGATACTTACGTATCAGCCTCAGTTGTTGGTAGGTTATAAGTATATATGCTGAAAAGGAGAGGAGCTAGAACAGATCCTTGTGGGACACTTAAGCAGTCTAACTTTGTCTCCAGCTTGCAAGATGAAGCTCTAATTTGTTATTATCTTGATAAACCACAGATGGGCTTACAGGAAACAGTCTGCATTTTAAATGCAGATTTAGATACTAATCACTAACACAAAGTTTAATATGATGTCATGCTTTGTCACAGATTTTGCCTTTGTCATTTAAAATAAAAAAAAAGAGAAATAACTTGTAGCAGTCCAGCAGTCCCGAGCAGAGCTTCTGTAGCTTTCATTAAAACATAACTGTTTAGCCCTTATGTTTGTGCAGATAATCTTCCAAATGTGAACTGAGGGCAACTGATGTTTTCTCAGTCCCTTACAACTCACTCAGGGTGAAGTACAGAATATGGTCTTTTTAGGACAGTGCTGAAAATGTAACACTAGTATTTGGCATCTGGTTACCATGCTGATACATATAGATTAGATTGTTGTATCCAAGATCCAACTTCCCAAATTCACCATCCCCAATCAGTTCTCTTTCACACATGCACACTGTCCATTCATTATTTTTTATTTATTTTAACATAAATGTGCAGGTGCTGTGAAATCCATATCTAGACATTTCCAAAGTGTACAGCTGGTCAGCTCTATGGTCCTGATTATGCCCTATCTCTAGTTGCTATAATTTTGGCTATAGGTGAGTTACTTAAACTATGTAAGTACTGTTTTCTGGATAATCGCAATAGCCCCACAATGCCATTACTCTTTTATTTCATAATAAACTTTTTTGTTTTTCATCCCAGATATTGTAACAAAGTTCCTCCTCTACCTTGGTGGGTCTTGTGCTTATTAGCAGATTTGCTCACCTCAGTGATTTTCCCCTCTGGGTCAACTCCTCCTGGGTCTGATCAGGAGTTGGGAGGTTTGGGGGGAACCCGGGCCCACCCTCTACTCCGGGTTCCAGCCCAGGGCTCTGTGGATTGCAGCTGTCTATAGTGCCTCCTGTAACAGCTGCATGACAGCTACAACTCCCTGGGCTACTTCCCCATGGCCTCATCCAAACACCTTCTTTATCCTCACCACAGGACCTTCCTCCTGGTGTCTGATAACGCTTGTACTCCTCAGTCCTCCAGCAGCTACACCCTCTCACTCTCAGCTCCTTGCGCCTCTTGCTCCCAGCTCCCCACATGCACACCACAAACTGAAGTGAGCTCCTTTTTAAACCCAGGTGCCCTGATTAGATCACCTGCAGCCAATCAAGGCAGGCTAATCAGCCTGTCTGCCTGAATTGGTTCTAGCAGGTTCCTGATTACTCTAGTGCAGCCCCCTGCTCTGGTCACTCGGAACAGAAAACTACTCATCCAGTGACCAGTATATTTGCCCTCCACCAGACTCCTGTCCCCCACTGGTCTGGGTCTGTCACAATATTTTATGTTTTTCCCATTTTTTCTTTTTTTATGGGGAGGATGAGGGGCAGGAATAAGGACTATTCAAAAGGCAACTAGATTTTTTCTTTCATTCACCCCAGCATTAGGTCAATTTTGGTTACTTAAAATGAAACTGGATAGATGCAGACAATACTAATCCATTATACTAATCATCTGAATCTGGAATTAAGTTTGAATTTACCTTGTGGTCATGGATATCTGAAGTTCATCTTCTGAAGCTATGCTATATTGATCTGGTGCCATTTTTTCATTGGTTTGTATTTTATCATTTATCTACAGGTTTATTTTCTGCATATCATTACTTTCCAGGTCATCATCTGTGATTTTTCAATGTTGCCTTGTTTTAAATAACCAGGAACTTTTGTTTCTACTGTTTTTTTATTTTTATTTTTTATTTACCAAATAAATGAAAGTGGTTTCTTCTGCCAACTATGACTTGGACTTATTACTACATTTTATCATCCTAATAGAGCCTGCAATAGTCAGGTTTCAGAATTCTGCTGTATGCCTCTGCTGAGCCATTTGATGTTGCTATCATGGTATCCCAGTTGGCTGCATGATGTTCTGCCTTTTTACACTGTTATATGCATTTTATTTGCTGTTATTGCACAAACTTTATTTCTGAAATAGTTTAGTTCTCTATTAAATAGAATGTTATGTCTAAGAGTGGAATGAACCTCTGGAAATTTTGGTTCGGATGCTCAGATTTAACTCAAGGAAGACTCAGCTGGAAAGGAAAAATGCTTTTTTCAATAAGAATATTGTGCAAGATCATGATACAAAACATAAAAATGGGCTTTCAAATGCCTACATTTGTCAGTAAATCCAAATTCTTATTACAAATTAATAAATATCTACCGTGGAACTGCCATCAGTTTCAACTTCTTCTGAAGCTAACAGACTTTCATGGCATTTGAAGTGAAACAGCAAGGCAGTGTTATTGTCACTTCTTTCATATCGTAGGTACAAAAATGTACGATCTACCAAATAAATCATATTTTGATGTTGTGCCATTCACAAATACCGTCTTTTTTCCCCAAGGAGATGTAAATCAATTCCATTATGAATGTTTGAACTTAAATCACAGTTACATTGTGTACTGTGGGCAGTCTATCAATCTGGTGTGCTTGTTAAATTTGGTACTTAATTTCTTCTCATTTGTTTAAGAAATATTTGACTGGAGTTTATCACTTAATTTTAAGTTATTTGATCTTGGGTACACCGTCCTCATCTGACACTAGCCTGAACAAAGGGCAGTTGTGCTTTGATAACCTCATTAATGTGCATCAGAATCAGTCTCTCCATAAGCTTGTCTATAACACAAATGAGACAGATGGATCAGTAGCTTTTGGGATCTTTCAGTGTGTTCCCTGGTCTCAGAAGAGCATTGACCAGATTTTTGGGATGCTGTTTTCCTGGAAATAGCATTTAAACAAAGCAGCCAGCTTTTGTCTCTTGGGCCTAGGAATGCCATATATCTAAAATCCAGGCCTAAAGCCTTCCTTGTTTTTATAAACTTTATGGCCTGATCTAGCTCTTTCTCTGAAAATAGAACCATCAAGTTTCAGTCCACACTAGGAGCCTGCCACCTCTCTGTAACCTGAAACTTTAACCTCATGGCTGAAAGACTTATCCAAGTTCTGTTTACAGCCATTTGCCAGAAGCTGAGATATGATAGCATTTGTGATGATTGGAAATTCCTTTTTGCCGAGGCTGGAATTTCCAGAAAGTGTTGTGATGGGCTTTTCAGCTAGAATTAATAAAGTTCATCTTTGTGACTCTCTCTCTTCATCGATCACACCTGATTTGATCAAGCAGTTGAAAGCTCTTAATAATGGCTGGCTGTTCATTACCAGCAGATATGAATTCCTGGTAGAGCTTAATTGTCTCTGACAAACACCCAGGGATATGCTGTTGGAGACAGCCTCCAGGGATTGATTTCTTAGCAGCTGCCTGAACTAATTTAAAAAAAGTTTGGTAGAAATCATTTATGTTGGCTGAACATGTCAAGTCCAACTCATCCAGTTCACTGACAAGCAGCTCTAGCTCTGCTGGAAAGACCTCCTGCTGAGCTTTCTGAAAATTCATCTGGTCCTTCCAGGAGCTGATTTATTGATATCTGATGGCCAATGCTGAGACTCTGGAAAAACTTCAAGCATTTTCTGCTCTGTGACCACTAGCAGCAGATTCCTGGAAAACAAAAAGGTGATATCTGTTGAGACTGTGAAAGCTTAGCATTGGCTTTGGGTCATAAAGGAGCTGTAGAAGTTGCCAGAGGTACGTCTGCTGCCTTCTCATGACATCCCTCACATGAGTAGTGTGAACCAAATTAAAAATAGACAAAATGTGGAACACAGGAACATGTTCTAAGCAACAGTCAGGCCAATAGAGCTGCCCTCCAATGGGGTCCCTTTTCAGGACATGTGCTATAAACCCTAGTGCTAGAGCTGGTTCTCAATACATTGCATGTCAATGTTTAAGGCAGTGATTCTCAAACTATTGTACTGGTGACCCCTTTTATATAGCAAGCCTCTGAGTGTGACCCCTTCTTATAAATTTAAAAAACCACTTGTTTATGTATTTAACACCATTATAAATGTTGGAGGCAAAGCGGGGTTTGGGGTGGAGGCTGACAGTTTGCAACCCCCATATAATAACCTTGTGACCCCTGAGGGGTTCTGACCCCCAGTTTGAGAACCCCTGGTTTAAGGGATATTGGTGGCAAAAGGAGAGATCCTCTTCCATCTAGTTACAAAGCTTGAAGCATGTATTATCTTGCTTCAGAAGATGCATTCCATTTCTGATATGTAGCTTTCAGTTCCAAGCTATGCTGTCATGGTTCATCACCATAACAAGCAATATGGGATGCCATCTTAGAGAATGGCTGTCCACTGTTACTATAGTGACACCTGTTCTAAATGACATTGTAGAATGGCAGGCAATAAAGGTGTATGAGGTTACACTGATTAATGTCTATAAACCTTCATCAGTTAACTGGCCAGCCCCCACTCTGCCCATATTTCCAAGTCCTTCCATCACAATGGTGATTTCAATTCCAGCCATGGAATGTACTGACAACAGTGCAGATGGAGAGAGTTTAATGGAGTGGGCATCAGTCACTGACCTACAATTCCCTGCTCCATGATGTCATGTGCTTAAGTCTGTAGCTCAAAATTGTATTGGCCTTTCGTCCTGCCATTGCACGGTCCCTCGTATCTAATTTGCTGGCCATTGTTAGGAGAATTTGTAGGGCTGTTGACCTGGATCTCCCAGCCAGATAGGACTAATGCCATACCAAAGTCACTTTCAGGACCTCTGACAGTGCACAGTTTATTAGTTCAAACACAAAACTCACAAATTAACACAAAATAAAGCTATTCTAGTCAACTCAGGCCTTTCCCTTTATGTGCGTCTCTCTCTATTCCAAGACCAATAACAGGAGCCAACCTCCCTCCTGCAGTTCTCTGTCTAGTGGAACTCTCTCAGGCATCACTTGACCCTTCCCAGCTGGATCTAATAATTGAACAGGGCTGGCTAGCCTCAGGCCCAGACCCTTAAATGGGCAGACCACTCTGTTACAGAACTATTAACAACTAACAATTTGTTCAGTAAATTTAGCCCTTGTTACTGGTTGTGAATTATCTGCTAACTGATGTGTATTTTTAAGGATTTGTTGATTATTCAGACTTTTATTTAATTACTAGTTTTGCTAACCATGAATTGCAACCAAATTGGGAGGAAGAATAACCAAAACAAAGCACAAACCATCTCTTTGCTCTCTGCTTTTCAGCTTACCCTGGGGTCTGAGACCAACAGTCAAAAAACCTCACACAGCAGCAGATTGTTTATTAGTGTTTGTGCCTGACAGAGTTTATATGAACTTTTGTTTTACCGCAATAACTTAGATTAAAACAGTTCTGTTATCAAACAATACTGTTGCAAGAAGAATTCATGCTCTGGCAGAAGATATTCATGGACAACCAGTTAAGAGTGTTTGTCAGAGCGAGTATTTCTCTCTAAAGGTGGACTTGGCCACAGACATGTCATCTTATGTGCAGATAATTGAATTCTTCTGGCATAAATCTGAAATTTCTCTTTATAAAGAATTTTTAATCTTTAAACTTCTTGCATCTTGTGTTACTGGCGAGCAATCTTTTGAATATTTTAATTTGGCCCAACGTGGACAAATGACACAAAATTCCAAGTTGTCAAACTAAATGCCTTGAGAATGTAGAAGATGTTCTTAATAATGTTGAGAGCTTCATGAAAGGTAGGCTTATGAAAATTACACTCTCTCTCTATTGCTATGGGATGAGCTGCGTACATCCCATTGCCATCAGCTGTATTACGCACAAGTAAGATGTCATTCCTGGGGAAAGTTCTTAACCTGTTTGTTTTTGCTGAGGAAAGAAATGCATGTTTCTGAATAAGTATCTGATAATCAGAATATTTTTCAGTTTCTGGATGGCTTGCTCTCCTGGTCTATTGCTGGAATATTTGAATGCTTACATTTATTTACATATTCTAGAAGGAAAGATAATTAATATTTAAAATTGTTAGAAATAAGAATTCCTGGGGTGAAATCCTGGCCCTATTGAAGTCAATGAAGTTTCTCTGTTGACTTCAAGAGAGCTAGGATTTCATCTCTGTGGACCCCAGGGATGAATATAGCCCATGATTTTAGCAGAGTCTTTTTAAGAAAGACAGGATTACCTTTTCTGTGTTATAGCCTATGTATATCATCCCTGGAACACTACACAAGTGTAAATATGCATTTGAGGGCACTTAAATAAGAACATTTCTAGGGCTGGGCAACTATCTCTGGATCTTCAAATCTAAATCTTTCTGGAACTACTCATTTGAGTTATGTGTACAAAAATAAAAATTATACACCCACTCTGCATATGTTAATGCCATTGTATATGGAAAAAAATTTCTCATGTGTGCACAGGCAGTTGCTTTCAAAGCTTACTGAGATAAGCTTTCCACTTCGGCTATTTGCAAAGCGGGAACTTGGAGCTGAGTTTTGCTTATCACAAGAATCTTCTAATGAAAGATTTAATACAGATTTAAAGTATTATTTGTATAATTATTGTTTAGATGCACCTTCTTTGGAAAAAGTGGTTGGCCAGCCACATTTACTTTTCTCTCTTCTGAGAACAAAGGTTTCTAAAAGTTGTAGTTTTTGTTGAGGTAACTTGTAGTCCGGATTATTTAGCATCAAAAACTGCTTGCTTTGTCCTCATGTGTAATCCTGTTGAATTGAATGGCCTAGTTCTCTACCACCTTGCACAGTCAATATGAAATACAGGATGCAAAATGCTACCAGATCAGAATGGTCCAATGGACTGCTCCTATAGTTAGTCCAGCAGACTTGGGTCCCTTATAGACAGCATTGTGTATCAAGGTACAAAGGTCTGAACTAGATGAACTGCTTTCAACATTACAGTAATAGGATGTGTGGATCTGATACTAATCCTGTTCAGCCAGAGGGTTTTACAGTTGACTCCAGTGGGATGAGAATCTGGCCTAATATATTGTGCAGTAATCTCTTGTCATTGGTAAATAACCTATTCTTTTTTGGCAATAGAACAATAAAAGACAACTATTGTCCACAATTTATTGTTGTTCTACATTAATATCCTCCGGGTCCACCCAATAGCATGCTGATGTAGCCTGCAAGATGAGATGAAAAGTGACTCTGTTGTATATTTATATGGAATTCAGTGGCTAACTTTGCTCTAAATTGGGCATGTAATGAATGTATTACTGCAAAGCAGGGAAATAAAACCTATTATAGACTAGGAATGAATCATTGCAATGACAAATCATTTTCTAAGCTGCAGTATTTTCTCTGCTATTGCTTTGCTTTAAGCTTTGCTGAAAACCAATTACTTTACTCTTTCTCTTTACTTTTATTACTGGTGACTCCTATGCTAATTTTTACTTTGTATTTGGTTTTCATTTGAAAAGCAGTTTGGAATTTAAGATTAAAACTGAATTGGTGATACTGCCCTGTTGCTTTCACCTTTTACCCTTTCCTCTCCTCCAGTGATCTGAAGAATTCATAAGAAAGAAATAGCTTGAACAACTGAGAGCCATCCCCATTAAAACTGTGTTTCTTGTCATATGAGTCAGTGTCCTAAAAATATTAGAGCAATGAAAGAAATCTAATTTCTTTTCAGTTCTCTAATTCCCTAGTGTCACACTCATGTTTCTCATGCTCTCATTTGAAGGATCTATAACTTTGTGCATTTATGAATTTCTTAATCTGGGTTATATGGATTTTTCCCCATTACAGAACAGCTAATTTTCTTTGTTTAATAGTGCAATGTTTTCACCTGTGTCACCTTTGTTGTTCTCGGAAATTAGACCACCAGTAATTTCAGCCATTGGCTTCTGAGTCATCAGTTTTGCCCATATCTCGTACAGGTTTTACATGACAGTAATTTTCCAGCCATTCATTTTTCCCTTTGACTTAATTACAAAGTTATTTTCTATTATCAGAAGCCAGTGAGTGGCATAGAACTGCTGAATAAATAAAGTTTTGCTTTGCTGATCACTGTGTGTTAATGCAGACACTGGGATGGTTCATGTGCATTTGGGATACTTGCAGTAAATTAATAATTGTTCGTTCTGGGCTGATCTGAGCCAGCTGAAGACAAGGGAGTCTTTCCATTACTTCAATGGATGTTGATACAACTCTTTTTTCCCATAAAAGGCTCTATAGAATTGTTGATCTACTGTACTCTAGTTGTCTTTAAAGACTAGACCTGTTGCATACACAAGCAAGTTAGAGAGCAGATTTTCTATAGCAAAACAGTTTTTAGAGGTCTGTTGTAGTCTATAAATAAGTTGATTTCTTGTTTACTGAAGTTTGATTTATTGTTATCTTTTATCTCAATCCAGTAATCATAGCCATTTAGGACTTTGACAAGTTGGATTCTGTTGGATTTGTTATTTCCGTGTATTGCATTCTCCATATATTGTAATAATATTATGCACTGCATGACACTCATATAACTACATGTGCTGTAGTACACCCACCCTGACCTATTAAAGTGTTCCAGTGTCTATGCTCTGATCACAGAAAACCAGGTGGGGGAGCTAGAGTGTTTTTTAAATGTACTTTTAATAAACCAGTGTCCCTTAACGGACAGCTAACAATATTTAAATGATTTTTTCAGTGAATCCCTCGCAGTTACAATTGCCTGTGTTCATATTATCCAAACATTTTGCAAATGTCAAGAAATTTAGTAGAGAAGCCATTCTTAGATGGCTGTTGGGGAAAAAAATAGTATTCAAGAGATTCTCAGGGGACTGCAAAATCCAATGTAAAGCTATAGGTCCCAGTCCTGCCAAGATTTAGGCATGTGCTTAACTTTGCACTGGGCAGTTAGGATATAATTATCTGAACTGCAATAGCATTCTTATTCTTTTGAAAGGGTATCTATAATGCTCACAAATGGTCAGTACCTCAGTTTTATATGTACTCTGAAAGAGGAACCTCTATTGGATTGTTTATGTGGGGGGATTTAATTTGCACCTTTTTATGTATATCAGGTAATGTGCAATACACACTAATAGCATGCACACGGGACAGTGTGCCCTCAGTCAGTGTGCATCATTGTGTATACACACTGGTGGTTTGCTGCAAACTGAGGACATGTCATTCATGGAGAGTATCCCGTGGTCCTTTGCTTCACAGTGGAGCAGTGTGAATTCTGGGATTTTTCTCACCATGCACAGTGGGATTCAAGAGGGAAGCCAGGAGAGTTCATTTAAAAAATAAAATGGCATGAATCATGTTTCTCCACCTCGTACTTCCTTTCTGGGAAGGCTATTACAATTTTCAAATTGCTGTTGGTCAGCATGGACCCAACAATGCTCCATACCATCATGATGGCAACCTGTAATACACAGAAGCTGCTTGACCTGTATTTAGCACCAAAAGACAGATGAATTTGGCTTTGGATTTTACCAAACACCCCACCAAGAAGGTGTCAGCAGCTTCTCCAGCTTCAGGGGTGTCTTCAGCATCGATGAAATCAGGACAAGGATGAGGAAGACACTGAGCAAGTGATAGTACAGGACTGGTTCCTGGAGCAGCTTCACAGCATGCTGTGCTGTTTCCGGGCTCAAGAAAACAGCATGGATTGGTGGGAAAGGATCATTCCGCAGACCTGGGATGACCAACAGTGATGAGCGAATTTCAGGATAGGGAAGGCAACTGTTTGAGATATGTGCTGAACTAACCCCAAATCCACAATATCAGCATGCCTTCGTGGTGCCCCATACATGTGATTGCTATCTTGAAACTGGGCATCCCCAAATGATACCTGTCCATAGCAAACCAATTCAGCTTGTAGAGATCGACCATTGTCTTGCAAATGTGTGATACCATGGAAAAGGCATGGTCACTCCAGGTTCTAAAGTTTGGTATTGCTCAGGAGGTTATTGATGGTTTTGCGTGAATTGGGGTACAGGACCCATGTACCTATTATTTGCCACCCCAGCCATTGTTTCTCAGAATTTATAAACAAAGAGATATTTCTCTATGGAGCTCCAAGGGCTGGTTGGACACTGAGGCAAGTTTAGGAACATAAATGCAGGGTGGTCTGGAAGGGTCCACAATGCTAGGATCTTTCAGAACTCTGCTCTATTTATCTTAAAGGAGAAAGGACTGTTTGTCTCCAGGAACATCATAGACAATAATGGTGTGGCCCTTGAGCCAGTTAGCCTGGGAAACCAGGCTTATTGTCTCTTTCTGTGGATAATGAAGCCATTCACAGGCCACTTGGACAGAAAGAAAGATCTGCTTAAAGAAAGATCTGCCCAAGTAGGTGCAGAATGCTAGTGAAATGTGCAACTGACCATTTGAAAGGGACATGATGCTGTTTATGGAATATGTTGGAAGCAGTGAGAAAAAAATCCCAAAGATTATAGCAACATTTGGTATTTTGAAAAATACTTGTGAGAGTAAGGGAGAAGGCCTTAGCAATAAACAGAAAGCTAAGATGCAGAGACTTGCTCAGACGTTTGAGCAGCTAGCAAGACATCCAATACAAAATGCAAACAGCCAGGGCAATATTGTCAGGGATGCCTATTGCTTTTATTTTGAATCTCATGCCTGGAATTGCACAACAATACACTCAGCTGTTAACTCTTGGAGAGGGAGCAGGGGTTGGACATTTTTTGAACAGTTTGCTGCTGTTCACAGGCAATGAAAGTTTAGCATTGTGGCAATCCTTATTTGACCTTGTGTCTCTTCCTATGTGTTTTCAGAAAACCTTGTGTTTTCTGAGTAAAATGAACTGTTTATGGTGAAGGTTTGAAGGTGTTTATTATTAAACAATGTATTATGTAAAATGCAGTAATGAACTTTTATCTGAAATGATAATGAAACAATGTGTTTTAATTATGAATGAATATATTTTAAATGGATTTAACTACAAAGGACACGTTTGTTAAAACAGTCATGAAACAAAACAGCCAAGTGCAACAGTGCAGTGCAGGACACAACACAAGGGTCAGGGAGGCTTAAAGACACAGACAAGTATATGTCTTGGCTTTTTCTCTTCTTGTTAAATGGGCCTTCTGGTGTTGAGTGACAAGGCTCAAAGTTACCAGGGGCAATAAAGGACTCAAAAGAGCTGGGGGCACTGGTCTAGGTGGGGAACGGCCTCTGGGAATATTGTTGCAGGGGAGGATTTGCTGTTGTTTCCAATAATCGACGTTGTCCATGGGCTGCATAACATGGGCTGGGTGTTGGTGTGCAATATTGCATTGCCTGCTGCCTTAATAGTAACTGCAACTGGGCATTTTGCCTTTTTATTGCCTCCAAGAATTGCCTCTGTATCTGCCTGTCTTTTCTTGTTACAGATTTTGGCCATGGCAACGATGTACTTGGCAACTGCCATCCTGTCCTTGGCCACTGCAATGATCTCCTTCAAAAGCAACTTGACTGCTCTCCTCTCGGTCCTCAAACATTGCCTCCACCTCCACTCTCCGCAATCTTTTTTTATGTTTTTTTTGTGGTGCGTGGGGGGGCTCTGCGATGATGTGATGGAATGTTTGCAGACAAGTTTTTTTCATCACAAAATCACTTTTCCCACTCAGGTTAGCCAGCACATCAGCTAAGTGGTGCATGCATTGGGATTTTTGTCTGTGCAGTATATGCTGTTTGGCTTTACTGTTGTAACTTGGAGGCTGGGGGTGAGCATTATGGGGTGAGGGGAGCATGGAAATTATGTTCTGGGTCTGGCTTTGCAGTTTTACTGTTTGCCTTTGAGGTACGTATATAGTGTTGATGCTGGTTAGCGGGAGTATCTGGGAGCAGACTGGAGAGTAATCCCCTTTACATCCCCTGTAGGCTCTTCTGACTGTTGATGATGTTACAGTGAGGTGGGTGATTAGGAGGTAGAGAATGGCCTTATTCAAAAGGCAAAGGACATACCAGAGAGATGCACTGTGAAGTTATTTGCCCTATTAGAAGGGGAGTTGCAGGAGTAAAGTGTAGTTGCAGGCTATATTATGGTTGTGAAGCTATTCCTCATAATGTCCAGACAAAAACTGAGCAATTTTTCAGTCTTAAATTTTGCTTTCTCTCCTCTGCAGACAGGGTGAAAGTGCAGATTAAAATAGATAGGTTTCTGAAATTATTCTTGAACCATTCTTTCAGGTCTGTAATAACCTGTTTAGAGCTTTGCTGTCTCCAGAGAAAATCCTTTTTTACTATGTGACAGGGCATTTTTACTATGTGACAGGGCATTTATACCTGATTAAGGAGCTGTAGTCTTTGTAGCTTTACAGGCATGCGGTGTCAGTGTCGACCTCATGTAAAGTGAGAACAAATAGTTGGTAGTCAAGGTTTTCACATGAAACAGAGGCTTCTTGCCTGACTGGAGCAGTTGCTTTTGGAAAGATGTACAGAGGGGAGGCTGAACAGACAGAGAGAGGTGCCAGAAGTAGGCCTCCGACTTGGGAAGGGTCCTAGCTCATGACTGTCTGCAATGGTCAGGGCACCTGAAACAGTAGCTAGCATGACAGTATAGCAATTGAACCCTCTCTTCTTGCTGATAATGGCAAATCAATATGGCTAGTGGCCAGTAATTCCAGAATTCTTTCTGGCCAGATCATTCTATAGGGGGCCCTGGCTAAGTCATACGCAGCGGGAATAAATCCCTCCTGAGGGTCTCTTCCGCTCCCCTTAGGGTGCTGTCATGGCAGAAGTACAGAGGAGAGAGATAGGGGAACCTCGGAGAGGGGTGTTACAATGTCTGGACCGCTTATTGGTCTACCACAAGTTATACTTCCCCCTGTTGCATCCTACAAGTATATGGCTCCTCTATTTGGGATGTAGGCACAGACTCAGCCAGGCGGGGAGCCCAGGCAGGATGCTGGCAGGGCAGTGCCAGTGTGGTTGCTGGCACAGCCTGGGGGGGGTCTGTGCCCAGCTCCCTTCGGCGGTGACCCAGAGAGTCAGCGCTTCCCTGGCTTGGTTGGAGCCCAGCGCCCCTCAATGGTGGGAACTGAATGAGCAGCGCCTCCCTCCATGCTGCAAGGAGAAGTGTCTGCAGCCATGGCATAGAGCTCCTGCCTCCCAAGGGCTAGCTCCGGATTAACTCAAGCTGCCTGGGCAGCTGCACCCCTGAACCTCCCTGACTCCTCACACGCTGCCTATGCTAAGCTGTACTCACATCAAAGAAGAAAGACATAGGGACTATTACAGAGCTAACCCCAGGCAGGTCATTCTTTGCTTATCTCCTGCTTGTGTCTAGATCTCAGTGTGATGTTGATGTACATGAGACTTTGGGAAAATATGAGTTCTCCATGATCAATGTTCAAATGTGATGGAACAATGCATATTTGCCAGGTGAAAAGCAAAGTAATGAACATCCTAAGCCAGCACTTACTGACAACGTGACAGGTACCTTATGCTAGCAGGGGCCTTTCAGCATCACAATCATAGTAGAGCTGAGGTACAAGGTTCCGACAAGCCAGAAACTGTTGATACCTGCTGAGATTTGGCTGAATACTTCATTATGAGGATACAGAGAAAATACTGGACCTATGACGAAGTCTCATGTTTGACAGAGAAATCAATTAAAAACATTACGAGAAAGAAGAGACTCCATGGTATTGCATCTGTCCAATACAAAATTGCTGACTTCACAAACATCTCTAGTGTCACAGTGAAGAAGCTACTGTCTCATAATCACACGAAGGATGAGTTAACCACTGTCATAAATAAACAGATCAGGGTTAAGGTCTCTTTTCCCTGGAAAGGGTTAACATGTAGTACCTGGTGACCACCTGACCAGAGGACCAATCAGAGATAAGATTTTTTCAAATCTCTGTGGAGGGCAGCCTTTGTCTGTGAGAGAACTCTTTTTGGATCTAAGAGGACAGTCATGTCTCCAAGTTCTCCTGGAGTAGTTTCTACTAATTAATAGTGAGTATTAATTAGAAAGGCGAATTAGTCTTATGATTTGATTTCTATATTTGCAATTGTGTGTTTGCTAAAGGAAATGCTTTATTCCTGTTTGCTGATATTGCTTTTACTGAGAAAAGGGGGAGAGGGGATTCTCTCCAGAGATTGATAAGGTTATACCCTATGAGTGTCCAGCCTGGGCTCATAGAGATTCTGTATTTTCTTTTTATTCTTTAATAAATTCTTTTCTATTAAGGACTTGTTGGTCTTTCCTTGGGTGGATTCTCAGGGAAAGGGGAGGGGGAGGTATCCCTCTGTAGTTGGATCCCGGTATCTCTCCTAGGAAAAGGGAGGGGGGGGAGGAAGCAGGGGGAATGGTTTGTTTCTCCTGGGTGTAAGAACTCCATGGATTTGGGGCTCTTGGAATCCCCTAGGATTTTGGGGAAGGACTGTGTCTCAATCCACATATCCTGATTGAGTGGTGGCAGCTTACTAGATCTAAACTAGAATTTTAGTTTAGAGGGAAACCAAGTCAGGTCCCCACATTGGAGCCCAACAGTTCCAAGTGGGGGTGAGACCTTTGACATGGTGGCATGCGGGTCCTCACCTTGAAACCCCCCAGTTTCAAGTGAGGGTAGACTCATGACAACCACATACCTTGCAGGAAAAATGCTCCAGCATGCAAAGAATTGCCCAAAGAATTTTATCATTGCATGGCGTAATGAAGCTACTGTTTCACACTGTTTAGTGGAGTTTCTTCAGAGTTCCCATGAGGAGGCTGACACTAAAATCATCTTGCATGTCATCAGTGGTACTGAGAGAGTTGGTCCAGATTGTTCCACAAGACACAGAGATGTTCTAGTGTTCTCTGTGAGATGCTATGTCTGTGAGATGCATATCCCTCAGAGATGTGTTCCTATCACTTGGACCATTAAATGCTGTCATACTGCCAGGTTTCCATGCTCTTTTAGGATGTGACACTACTGGGCATGGATTGGTTTTGGAAGATGGACTGATCACATCAGTTATGTGGGTAATACCATGTGCTCCCGAATCAATCCTTCAGCTAATCAAATGTTTGTGTGTAAAGACTAGATGTTCACTACCCTGCAAATGTTCAGCCAGCAGCCTGCTTTGTACAGAGATGTGTGAGTGCAACACGGACAAGGATCAGCATGACAACATGGCAGTGGTGCTCTAGGTGGAGATAACCCTGATAATAATTGTGATGAATAAATGCTTTTCAGTCCTACGTGTCAAGGCAAATTTCCCTAGGATTATCAAAGATCAGTGTCTTCTTTTTTTATATAAGTAATGCAGCCCTGTGTTAAAATATTATTTAAAAAAATTGATTTTTAAAACATTGTCTTGAATATATAGCTACATAATGTTCTAGGTTTGTACCATGTGCTTGTGGGAGAAAGAGCTTTTGAATGATACCCAACTCAATGCATTTCTGACAATTTTGTATTATCAAAATTTCCAACAACCAGAGGACCTGCAGCTGGGACCTGGTGGTTGGGGGCAGTGCGTTCCGCCCTTGCCACACTGCAGAGAGTGACACTACTGAAATTATTATTCTCCACCTTCCTTACCCTTCTACCACTACTGCCCACAGAATGAGATTTTACTATATTGTGCTCCCAGACTATGAGGGTTCAGGTGATCATATCCCTTGGTGATACAAATCTACTTAAAATCTGTGTACTTCACTATCTCTTTTGTTCTAACCAACTGAATAAATGGATTAATTTAATTGAATGAAGGGTGTTATTTTAGAATATACCTTTTTGGTAGCATTCAAAGCCTATAGACCAATTATTAACATTTCATTCTAAGAAAAGCAATTATTCCATCACAGATCGGTGAACAGATTGGAGAACAAGTTCCTTCTTAATTTGATTATATATGAGTACTCTGTGATTATGTTTTGTTCAGCAAAGCATTCAGCCATAAGAATTCCTGCTTCATTTTTAGATCCTAAATAAGCTTGTGGTGTGGAAGGTCTTTATTGTCTTTCAAATTTTCAGAGTAACTTGACCCAGAAGGGACACATTGCTTGGTATTCCCCATGATGCAGAATTAATTTCAGACCTATTATTTTTATTTGATTGAGGTTTTAGAGTATATATGCTTAATTTGATATGCAGGGCTGGAGATGCATACTTCCTATTAATGCTAATGGAAAACACACAGTATAGACCCCCTGCCATGGTATGAAGAATATTCCCCACAGTTAAGAGCCAAAGGTTGTAAGAATGCTACTTTGCTGGACATATGCTGTATGTCCATGAAACTCCACATTGTTAAAAACCCATATGGATATATGTAATGGCAGAACTGTGCATTTCTGACATGGATGGGGCACTTAATTTCGTATGTCACTTGAACTCAGTTTCATACTAAATTGGAAATTAGGAACTTGTGAGGGCTGGCTGGCCCTTTTAAAAAAAAGTAAATAGATATATGTATAATCCATTATTGAATATCTGAACTTTTTAGACTTGCATTTTTGAGTGCAGTGAGTAGAAATAATAGATTCATTCCTGAACTTCCATTGGTCATTGGCTTAGAGTGTGTTCAAAGGTACTTAAATCAATCATCTTGACCCGATATCCTATTTCAGAAGATGACACATCACCTAAAGTTAAACAACAAAGCCCCAATCCTGCAAAGGCATACATACTTAACTTTACACACATGGTTTCAGGGGGGCTACTCACAGTTCATTATGTTGAATATATGTATTAAACTTTTCAGAATTTGGGTCTAAGCTAGGAGCTAATGAATCAAAGATGGGTATTCTTAAAATAGTCCTCTTGTCAACAACATATATTACATAATTTTGAAGAGCTTTATTCTAAACTTCAGTTTTTGACATCTAGGGTTAACTTTATATATTATGCATCACTTATATGGACACTCTCTTTTATCTTTACATTTTTGAATGCTAGGGGCTTTACAAATAGAACAGGAAAATATTGCAAGGGAGATTTTTAAAGGCACAAAGAGCTCTTAGGCACTTAGCTCCCATTGAAAGTCAGTGCAAGCTGGGCACTTAATTAATATTTATGCCTTTGGAAATTTCACATTATATCACCCTTGCTGATGAAGTAGTGCTGAATGTGTAGTCCTAATTGGGAAACTCCATGCTGGCTGTGGCTGGGAGACTGAGAGATGAAGTAGTAGAAGAAAAACTATAACGAATGTGTGAACTACATTATAACGCAAGGTGAAAGCCGTATGTAAGTTAAGTTTATTTTCATTTGTGATCAAAGACTGAAGAGTTTTTTCTATATTCAGGTGTCTGGATTCGTTTGTCTCAAATTTTGTCCTTTTAGAGTTGGAGTTTGGGGTCCTGAGTATGTTTCTGCTGAGGGAAATCAGATTGCTCTGAGCAAAATTACTTTGTTCTGTTATTCATTACTTTGAGGTTGTTTTTGCTTGAGAAAAGAACAAACAAAGGAAAATTGCTTATACTTGCATTTAAGCAGGAGTGGGGAACTGCACTGTGAGTTTAATGAGGCTGTGCTGCATTTGTTAAAGGGACTTTTGATATGTAAAAACTATATGTTCATTTACACTTTACTATAGCTACTCATCAGGGCGTAAAGCAATTACTGAGAATATACCTGTCTTTTCCTTTTAAGTTTAGACGAAGACTAAGGAAAGCCCCCATCCCTTTTTTTTTTTAAAGTGGTTTGGTCAAAGTGCCAGAACATTTGGATTTTGATTTTTTTTTTTTTAGTGCCAGCTAAACCCATTATGCTTTTGGGTGTGGGACGGGGGTCACCCTTTTGTAGGGAACTGTTTTTATATTTTAACTTCTGTTCTCTGGGTTCTACAAGGCATGGCAGCTAGAGTTCCTGTCAGAGCTCTTCTGGCAGCACCAGCTGTACAGATTTGCTGTATCAGCAGACTTTTCAGATGCTCTTGCTGTACTCCATGTTTGGCCAGTGCTTCCCAATTCTGAGTTACACTGGCCTTTATAGACTACTTTGCCCCAGCACAACCCATTCCCATCCCTCTTGGTATCCTTTATGCCACCAAGGTAAATTTAGCCCATTGTTTATATAAACTGCACCTTCCTAGCATTTGAAATCCAGTTCAAACTGCTCACTGCTTTGCATAGCTATAGTTGCTCTTGCCACTGGTTTCTCAAATGAATCAACCGATCCACCCAACACACATTTGTACTGTAACCTATACTTATAGAAAATATTTTTATCATTTACATTTCCCCATGTTTGGTTAGATCAGGACCAACTATAACTAAATCATGTGGTGATCGATTAAAATGAAATCTATGCCAATGTTACCATATCTCACGTATCTTTGAGAGCTAACCCAGTCATTAAAAATAAGTCTCCTAAAGAGATATCATTTGCTTAAATTTACACATAAAACTGAGTGAAATTCTTCAGCCAAAATATTTTGTTTTGGGGAAAAAATGCAGATTTGGGTTGACAAAACATTTAGCAAATTCATGTTGATTTTGTTGAATTGTTTTCATTGAAGCAAAAAGGAAAAAAGAATGGATATGTCAATGAAACATTTTGACATTTTCAGCTAGATTCAGGAGGGGACGTAGGTGCCTAACTTGAACACTTAGGTGCCATTTGCCAAACTGAGGAGATGGGGTGAATTTCACTCATAGATACCCAGGTGATGGGCCTTAGACATTTAGGGGCATAGTTTTGTCCAGATGAAATCAGTGAAAGTCTTATCATTGATTTTAAATTGGTATATAATCAGGCCGCTACGGTCATTTTTCTCTAACAGAGAGCTATTTCATTATTTTCTATCCAAGGCCAATCATCAGACACGCCAAACACATGAAAAAAACACAGAAATTGGGCTTGTTTTTGGCTTAATTGGCTTGTGAGTTGCTTGTTGGCTAGTTTTTGGCTTGTAGCTTGTTAGTTGTTTGTGCTGTAGCTTGTTGCTTGTTGCTTCTTTTTTTGATTGGCTCCCGGCAAGCAAGGGGCAAGCAGGTGCAAGAGGAGGAGAGGAGGGGTGCACAACAGGCCCACCACAGTCCCAGACTGCAGGCCAGGGGGAATCTAGTCACATAGAGTGTTGGAGTTCTTAGGAGTTGGCTTGTTTGGGCCTTGTTTTGAAATGGGATTAGCTTGATTTTGGCCTTATTGTGAAAGTCAGGGTGCTTATTATGCATTTTTATTGCAACTTTTTGTAAAGCTTTTTCTGAATATTCTAATTACTGAGTAAAAATAAATTTCTTATAAGAGAAAAAATGCTTACAGTGGAAATAAGCTAAAGAATAGATAAAATTTAAAGAACATAAACACTAAAAGATGAGACAGTGAACTCGGATTTGTAGGGTAACTAATGCTTATGGACAAATGGAAGATTTCACAAGGGAAACAAGAATGGTCAAAATGATATGTGCCATGCAGAGAAAAGGGGTCGTTGTACTTCAGGCTTAGCTGGAACATGGTAGGAAGATGGTAACTCTCATACATAAAATATTGAAGAATGAAGACTCGTGAAAGGACAGACAAGAACATAGACAGGAAGGTGTGTAACCCTATAACTGGAAAGGAAGCAAATGAAGAAATTAAGCCGTCAGTATCAATCAAGTGTATAAAAGAAGCTCATGAATAATCATAAAGTAGCAGAAAAGTATCTGCAGGCACATATCACTAATCTTTTTGCAGACAATGGATAGTGTGCGAGCTCTAAATAGGTGATAATTTGCTTATGTTAACAAGCAATGGGAAAGTAGTTTTTGTTTTACATCCTTTGATGCTCAGTCATGAAGTAATGCTAGAAAAGAGTGCTGACATCTTCTTATTCAGTAGAGCACTCATATCGTTAACGTTCTCTCACTGTTGTGTTATTTGTACTGTAGATCAGGACCTCATTGTACTAGGTGCTGTACTGTAAAAGATAGCACCTGCATATGGAAGTCTGAGTCAAAGTCCTTTGAAGTCAGTGAGAATGTATCCATTGACTTCAGTGGGTTTTGGATGAGGCCCTTAAAGCTGAAGCTGGCTTTTCCTGCTAATATCGTGAACACATGAACAATGGTTAATAATAACCATTGACAGATACCGTGGTTGCAGAGACAAGAGGCCGGAGATTAGTCCTTTCTCTCTTGGCAATGTATTTTCCTTATGCTAGAAAATCTTTTGATATCTTATCCACCAAGGCAACATTCTCTTTCCTCTAAATATGATTCTGATTTTTTGGTCACTTCATTTGTAATCTGTCTGCTCATTCCAAATATCTGCATTTGTGCATTGCTGTGACATACTTTAAACTTGCTTGAAAAACAACTTATCCTGATCATTTTGGGCAAATGTCTGCTAAATTGAAGTAGGAAGACCTTCTTAGACTTACTTCTCGTTTTAATCAATGTATTGTGTCTCAGGTATTGATAAACTAGCCTCAAATTGCTTAGGCTGGCAGTACTGTTGTAGCTCTGCCACAGTAATAATTAGTTCAAGTACAGTAATTACCAAGATTAACCATGCTGATTTCTGCTTTTCATTTACAAACACAATACCAACCACGTAGATGACACACCTGCTTGCCTTGTAAAATAATTGCATCTAGAATGTATGCTTTTACGTTTAAATACTTTCAGTTTACATAGGGTGAAACTAACCCTCTCCTTTGCCGTCAGACACTAAGCCTGATAGTATTAGTATGTCCAAAAGCGTAAGAGAGACTTCAGAGGATGTAAAGGATATGTGTAGACTAGGATAAAAAGGTTCACTCCACTCCCAACCCAATCACCTAATATCTGTTGGGAAGACAGAACAAATTGTATTCTATGTTTAACCCCCATATCTTTTATCCTCCTTTAGATATACCCAAGACCACAGACCCTGACCCAAAGATTTTCTGAAAAATAGTGTGGAGGAAACTGGGTGACTAAAGACTAGAATTACAGCAATACGATCACACTGTTACTATCTTTATATGAATATGTATCATTGTTTTGCAAAGCTTCCCTCTCCCCATTTAAAAAAAATAAAATAAAAAACCTAAGGACCTAATCCTGCAAAGATTTAGTCATGTGTTTAATTTTAAGTACTGTGACCAGTCCCTCTTCACTCATTGTGAGAAGTCATATTGAACCAAGTAGGACTATTCAAAGTGTAAAGTTAGGTATATGCATAAGTCTTTGTGGGATTGGGACAAAGATAGTATAATTGACTGGACACTGTGGACATAACAGACGAAATAAGATTTAAGAAGGAATTTAAATGAGAAGAGACTTCTCACTTGACAGTAAACTAACTTTATGTATTGTGCTGTGGTTGGGGGAAACAGAATCTGAGCTAGAATAGCTCAGTGACCCCTGTGCATCCCTGGCATGAGCATTCATTTTTACATGACTCCTATTTAAAGAGCTATCTAATATTAAAAAAGATATCCTAACAAGTCAATGAGTGGGTGAATGCAACATTTTCGTGTTCCCGTCTAGCTAGAATCTGGAATTGTGGTTTACACATTCATCATGTGATGTTATCTTTGCATCACAGCTCACCAACATTCATCAGTCATTTTTATTGGATTTCAGTTGACCAATGCCCATGTGCAAACTGAGTAACAATTAAAAAAAATATTAATTTCTTCCATGAGCCATTCATGCTTGTAACAAGAAGGTGTGATGACCAGAGAGAGCCCCAGCTGCAGCCTCAATCACCCCCTCATTCTCTAATTCACTATAAAGGAATGGGGGTGAAATGTAGGAGGGACCTGGGCCCATGCACCTGATCCAGGACTCTAGGGGTTTGTCAAAGTGTCCAGTCCAGTTATTGAGCTACCCCAAATTATTTTTCCCCTCGGTCACTAGTCTGGAGCGCCTCAGTTTGGGGCATGGTTGCTGTCTTAGCAGACTCTCCTCAGTCTCTTAGTGTCCTGTTTGGTCTGTCAATCTCTTATGGCTTTCAGCTCCCAGGGAATTGGGGGGAATCCAAGTCCCTGCTGCTAAAGCAGCATTCACAAAGCTGTTACCACTTCTGACATAGCTCTCAGCATCAACCTTGTTTCCTGTGCCACATGAAGCTCACTTGCTAGTGGTGGATGTTGCTTCTATTGTAACTGCCACCACCTCCTCCTCACCTGCCAGTCTCCTTTTAAACTGTTTCTCTACTAGTTCAATATGCTTCTGCTCACTCCCCACCCTGGTTCAGTGTTGGGCCTGTAGAACCCATCACACACCCTCCCCCATCAGTTTCAGAGTTGCTGGGTGTACTTGTGTTGACTGACCCATCTTCCCTCTGCCATCATCTCAGGAAAAGAAGTTTGCATTTTTATGATCTTTACCAGCTCAATTCAGTACTTCAAAGTAGGAGGATTGCAGGGACGAATGCCCCCGCATGACTCGGGGTGGTTGTCCTTTTTGGATTGTATACATTGTAGGGGTGCATGATCTGTCACTAGCTGGAATGGCTGACCCCACATCTAATGCATGATTTCCACAGCCCACTTTACCACTGGAGCTTCCTTCTCAATCACCAAAGAGATCGCTTCATGGGGAAACAGCTTCCTGAGAAGATACAAGCCAGGATGTTCCTCTCCCCCTATTTCTTGTGACAGTGTTGCTCCAAGATGGATGTCCAGGGTGTCCACTTGTAGAGTAAAAGGTTTTGAAAAGTTGGGGTGAAATAAGAGGTTCTGGGACCAGCCATTCCAAGGGAAGGTAAGTGAGCTTATCCCATACGCTACTTTCAAGACACTTCTGGTTGTATTGTTATTTCATTATTTCAACTTTCAGTGAAGTCAATGGGGCTAGTCACACTAGAGAGCAGTAGACCTGTAACTATATATTTGCAGGTTTGGGACTGAGAGGTCCATTTGTGCAAGCCCTCAAGCTTTCTATGCCTAGCTGTCCAGGCTTGGAGAACTTGAAGAAGAGAGCCTGAGATTTATGGGGTTAAACTTAAAGGTGATGAGAAATAATTGGTATCCTGAGAAACCAGACACTACAGCAGGTTATTGTATATACTAACTGGGGAAAAGAAAGAAGTGTCCCAACTACTACTTAGCTTGTGATACTATTGCACTTCTGATATTACTGATTATTTACTACAAATCCTTTTTCATGGTCACTTGTAATCATAATTCTTCCACCCCATTTTCAGTGTTATGTAATTAATATACTTTGTAAATGTCATTAGCTGGTGGTGGGATCCTCTGCAAACCATTTAAATAATTTCCTCTCCTTTACATTAGTGCCAAAATGTTAAGAATGTATACTTCGAGAAATGTGTAATGGATTTTTAATGTATTGCAATTTTGAAGTATATTTCTTCACAGAAAATGATGGGCTCCTTTTCAAATTTTCTTCTTAAAGGAATTGATAAGGCAACACTAGCATGAAAAATGCAAGTAAACAAAAATTATATATGAAAACATAATAGGCCAGATCTGGAGCTCTACTGATTTATACCAGCTGCGGATCTAACCCAACCAATCCAGCAACTGTCATTAAAAATAAACATCTATCAGACTCACTAACATATGAAAACTTCTTTACTACATCATGCATTGTTTACTAGTTAGAAGAGGGATCTGTCCCATCTCTACCCTGAATTGGCTTGAGGATCTACATTGTGCTATTGTGTGTCTCATTTTTCAGACCTGTGCTAGATGGCAAGTGCCAATACCTCTTTCTTTGCTAGTGTTTGTATTTACTTCTGTAGAGTAAAATGGTTCAGGTCATCAGTGTAAACATGTCTGAGTGTGTCTATGTTGCAAAAAACATTGAAAGAGAAACCACTGAAAAATCCCCTCTTTCTACAAAAGGTGAGGGGTTTTTCAGTTCCCCCCTAAGAAGAGGGTTTTTTAAAACATCTGAGAGACTAGTCTTCTAACGTCTAACTGATGAATAACTTCTTGGTGATGATTTAGGAATCATTCAGAAATCAGAGGAGTTATTTGGTCACCTATCTGAAAAGAGCTTGTGGTCCAGGCCTTGATCCAGCACATGTCTAACTTTAAGCATGCGAGTAGTACATTGAAAACACATGTTTTCTTTAACTGACAGTCTGTGTAGAGAAGCCAAGGGTTGATTTTTAGCCTGGGATTGATAACCCATATAAGTGACATATAATGCATGTGGGTGGATGTGTGAATATTGCAAGGAATCACACAAAAATTGTGGGGCACACATGTTGCAAGGGCACACAATGAGATGTCTGCTAAAATGTGAACTTTCTCCAAACAACAAACGAAAAGCCCAAATGGCCAATGGAAGAACTAAATTATACAATTTAGCGCCTGATGCAAAGCCCTTTGAAGCTAATGGGAGTCATGGACTTCACTGGGCTTTGAATCAGGCCTTTAAAAAGACAATAGCACGGGGATGAGTATGAACATTTGTACTACCATTCAATGACTTTTGACATTTACCTTGACAAAAATATAACCCAACTAATTATCCATGAGATATTGTACTTGAGTAATTATCAGTTTATGCTATTAGTGGTTTGACCTTCAGTAATTATGCTGGCAAAGTGTCTGCAAGCAGACCTTGTCTGTCAGTCGCCTGTTCTATCTGTGCATCTGTGGGTAAGAGTTTTGTTTACTGTTCCTTGAATTTCTATTAAACTGTAGAGCACATCTGCAGCATTTGAAAACATTCTGGCTCCTACTGGGCTGCAATTAGAGCCATGCCAACACAGCAGTTTTGCTCCGTACAAATTTTGTGAAGAAGAATGATGGCATTTGCTAATTTGTTAAACAAAAAAGAGCAAAAGCGTTTTTTTAATGTAAAGAGGGCAGGGTTACTTGAGCAAATAAAATATGACTGCAGCTAACATGTGTGTATTATCTTAGCCAAGATTCCTCATATACCTTAAAAGTATTAACTTATAGTACCAGAATCACTCAGAAAATTGTTCATCCTTTTAATGCGACATACAGCTAGCAGGGAGTTGTTGGGAGATGCAACTAGTTGGGAGGCTATAATGAAGGGAAGGGAGAGTGCAGATAATGTGAAGATGTCCTGCAGGAAGGTCCCTGAAACCACGGGAGTTGTGACAGAGAGGAGCCCAAGGAGCAGAAATCTCGTGGGGAAACAGGAATGAAGTTTGGGGGTCTAGAGGCCAGTGCCAGTGGGAGAAGGCTAAGCTTCAGCTAGGAAGAGCTGAGAGGGTGGGCTATGAGAACAGATTGGGATAGAAGAAAAGCTTCAACTGTGAGAGAAGACACTGGACCTAAGTATGGACTGTTGTGTGGTGACAGATAGCTAAGAGCTATTTATTTTATTACACTGGCCCCAGGCATTGAGAGGTGGTAACACAGAAGAGAATGTTGTGCTACTGAAGCAGCCCGAGGCAGGGATAGTGTTCTCTGAGAGAGAAGCCTGTGGGTAATTCTTGAAGGGTCCTGAAGGTGGGGAAACAGAAGCCATGTCCCTGCAAAGCAACTTCTGGCCATGAGGGGCACTGAGTAAACAGCAACTCTGTTACAGGAGACAATTATGTGAGGGAGATTTTCAAAGACACAAATAGGTGTCCAGTTCACATTGACTTTCAATAGGAATTCAGTACCAAACTGCTTTTAGTGTCTTTGAATATCTCTCCTGTTGGTCTTAAACTTCTTCAGATAACCAGATCATTGCTAATAGCTGCACAATTACATGAACATATCTATGGCATACATACCAAAATGTTTTGTTCACCTGTGTAGGACCTTGAACTATGAAACCACATTATCCTACCGCAGAATACAAATAATTTCCATTGACTTCAGTGGATGAATAAAATGGCCAATGCTCATTACTGTAAAAATAGTAAATAAACACCACCACTTAGGCCACAGCTCATCTTTGCTTCAGAGGATGAACATAATTTGGGAGTGAAGGAATATTACTGTTAATTTTCAGTTGGAGCTGAAATAACTAAAACACTTTAACAAAAATGTCCACCCTGGAATTTGTATGATTGGTGATGCACTAGGAATTTTTTGTCTAAAATTCCACTATTATTAGTTGTGCCCTTCCCAGCATGTTACTGAATGGAAGATAGATTTATATTTAGTTTCTGATTAAATAAAGATAGAAAGTCTGAATATGTTATATGAACCTTATGGCCCTAATTCTGCAATGTGATCTGTGTGGGCAGATCCCTCTGCCTGCAAGGAGTTCCATTGCCTTTATTTTGCAAGATGCCCAATCAGTGTCTAAATTTACACCACTTTTGCCAGTTCAGGAGTCTTTTACACTATTTCTTGATGCACTCATTTTCTTAGCTATAAATAATTTCATAAAGTATGTGCTTTTCACCAAGGGTATGTTTACACTACAAGAGTAGTTCAAATCAACTTAAGTCGAATTTGTAGAATCGACCTTACAAAGTCGAATTTGTGTGTCCACAGTAAGGACACTAATTCGACTTTGTGAGTCCACACTAACGGGGAAAGCGTCGAAATTGGAAGCAGTGCACTGTGGGAAGCTATCCCATTGGAATTCTGGGATTTCCCCCCAATCCATGCTGGGGGGAAAACTGTGTCGAGGGTGGTCTTGAGTAACTGTCAGCATTCCACCGTCACTCCTGCCGGCAGGAAATCAGTTCGCTCACTTTTCCTGTTAGTGACAGCGCGGACGCCACAGCACTCCACTGCGATCATGGAGCCCGCTGCGATCATCGCTGCACTTATGGCTGTTGTCAACTCCTCGCACCTTATTGTACACCTCTTCAACAGTCAGATGCTGAGAAATCGGGCGAGGAGGCTCCGGCAGCGCGGTGAGGACATGAAGTCTCAGAGTGGCACAGACCTCTCAGAAAGCACGGTACGCCGCGCCGTGGAGATCATGGTGGCAATGGGTCATGTTCATGCTATGGGACGGCGATTCTGGGCCCGGGAAACAAGCACGGACTGGTGGGACCACATAGTGCTGCAGCTCTGGGATGAATCACAGTGGCTGCGAAACTTCAGGATGCGTAAGGGCACTTTCCTTGAACTCTGTGACTTGCTGTCCCCTGCCCTGAAGCGCAAGGACACCCGCATGCGAGCAGCCCTGAGTGTGCAGAAGCGAGTGGCCATAGCCCTCTGGAAACTTGCCACGCCAGACAGCTACCGGTCAGTAGCGAACCACTTTGGCGTGGGCAAATCTACCGTGGGGGTTGCTGTGATGCAAGTAGCCAACGCAATCGTTGAGCTCCTGCTTTCGAAGGTAGTGACCCTGGGAAACGTCCAGGTCGTCATAGATGGCTTTGCCGTGATGGGATTCCCAAACTGCGGTGGGGCTATAGATGGGACTCGCATCCCTATCCTGGGACCAGCCCACCAGGCCAGCCAGTATATTAACCGAAAGGGCTACTTTTCAATGGTGCTGCAAGCACTGGTGGACCATAGGGGACGCTTTACCAACATCAACGTCGGGTGGCCGGGCAAGGTTCATGACGTGCATGTTTTCAGGAACTCTGGTCTATTTAGACGCCTGCAGGAAGGTAGTTTCTTCCCGGACCACAAAATAACTGTTGGGGATGTGGAGATGCCTATAGTGATCCTCGGGGACCCAGCCTACCCGCTAATGCCCTGGCTCATGAAGCCCTATACAGGCGCCTTGAACAGCGACAAGGAACTCTTCAACTACCGGCTGAGCAAGTGCAGAATGGTGGTGGAGTGTGCTTTCGGACGTCTCAAGGGGAGATGCGAAGCTTACTGACTCGCTCGGATCTCAGCGAAACCAATATCCCCATTGTTATTGCTGCTTGCTGTGTGCTCCACAATCTCTGTGAGAGCAAGGGGGAGACCTTTATGGCAGGATGGGAGGTTGAGGCAAATCGCCTGGCTGCTGATTACGCTCAGCCAGACACCCGTGCAATTAGAAGAGCCCAGCGGGAAGCGCTGTGCATCCAGGAGGCTTTGAAAGATAGATTCCTCAGGTTGCAGGATAACCTGTGACTGTTCAGGTTCTTTACAGAGAAGCTGAACCTGCCCCTCTTTCAGTTACTGTTGACTTTCTTTTGCGGTTACATACCCCGTTCACCACGTTTCCCCCCTTCCAACACATGTTTAAAAATAAAGTTAATGGAATATTGTTAATTAACAACGTTTTCTTTACTAATGAATTCACGTTAAAGGGTTGAAACAGGGACACAGACTGTGGTGGGTAGGGTGTGCAGTGATGTACAGACCGCTTCTACACTCGAGGAATGACAGGCTCCTGCCCCTAGAGCGGTCTGCACTGCCGGACTGGTTGTTTCAACGAAGCCTGCCATCCCTCCTTTTCGGGACTCTGTGTGCGGGGGCTATGTGGCCTTGTGGCAGGGGAGGACTGGGGGGAGGACGTTTACAGGTAGGTGTGAAGGAAGGGGTGAGGGGTGCAGGCTCTGGGCTGGGGGTGGGGCGTAGGAAAGGGGGTGAGGGGTGTGTGGGAAGGGGGAGGAGGTGTAGGAGGATGAGGGCTCTGGCTGGGGCTGAGGGTTTGGGGCATTGGAGAGGCTCAGGGCTATGGTGGAAGGGCAGGGTAAGGGCAGCCTGCCTTGCCATTTGTGTATGGCAGGCGCTAGGACCCTGGGGCACCAGACAGCATTTCTGCGGAGAGCCGCTCTACTGTCAGGCAGGTACGCAGCGGGGCGGGGGGAGACCCGTGGGGGCCAGGGCCCAATCCAGGCAGGGCCGGGGGAGAGACCCAGCTCCAAATATAGCTGGAGCAGGGCACCTGCCGCCTATGCACAGAACATGAAAAACACCTCCCAGACTGACCAGGGTGCCTAGTGACTGCACTGTGTGTGTGTGACCTGCTGTAGATCCTGCCCCCGTGTCTGTACCCAGGTAATGGTGACCGTCCTATGCAATTACCAAACCCCTCCCCCCCTCACACACAGTCTTCTGTAAAGAAACATGACGGAAACAGTAATGAACAGCAAACTATTTTTAATAATCAACTACACAGTGAGGGGACGAAACTGGGATTTGGGCTTGGGTGATCCAGGAAGGGAAGGACTTCTCAAAATTTAGCGAATGAGAGCTTTTTGGTACTTGAGCACTCTGCTGGGGTGGAGTGACAGTTTTCACGGCCCCTGGCGCACCTCCTTCTTGTTATTTTGGGTGGGGGGGGGGAGGGCGGTTGCAGATACAGTGCAGGGGGGCTCTGTCCTCCTGCCTGCGGTCCTGCAGAACATCCACAAGGCGCCTGAGCGTGTCCGTTTGCTTCCTCATTAGTCCAAGCAGCGTTTGAGTCGCCTGCTGGTCCTCCAGACGCCATCTGTCCTCCCGTTCGCTGTGTGAGCGCTGCTGCTGAGAGAGGTTCTCCCTCCACTGGCTCTGCTGGGCCGCCTTGGCTTGGGAGCAGCCCATAAGTTCTGCGAACATCTCGTCCCGTGTCTTTTTCTTGCGCCGCCTAACCTGCGCCAGCCTCTGTGAGGGGCATGCTGGAGCAGGTCGGGATACAGTTGCAGCTGTGTGATGGGAAAAAGGGATTGACTTCCTTATAAAGATACATTTTTGCAAAGAAGAAACATAGTCTAGTCAGTCTCTGTGAACAAGACCATGCACAGCACTCACTCAGGGAAAGTTCGAATTTTCGGAATTCGCTTTCATTGCCTGGGGGATTACACTGCAGATCAAACAAGCGGGGCAGGACAGCAGAATCCGTGGAGCAGCCAGGCATGGTAAGCCAAAAACTTTTGGCTGCTTAAAAGTGAATGTATACCACTGTCCTCTTGCTACAGGCAATCCTGAAAGCATAAACTCTGCCCCTGTTGCACCCCCTCGCGTCTGTTCCCTGGGAAAGATCCCTGTATGCTGCCACTCTGCAGCCTCCACCACGTGGCTGTAAAGTGACGCTCATTGTTATGCAAAGGAACAGTGAAGCACTCCCAATACTAATAGTACACAAATTACTATAATTAAATGCAGGAGTCTCTGAGCAAGATCACCCTGAGGAGGGTCACTGAGGCAGATAGAGAGTGCATGCTGCGTGAAAGCCAGCACAAACCAGGGGCCTATGCTGCCATGCTCGTGGAGGCAATGCTCCCGGAGTACCTGATGATAGCCTGGCGCGGAAAAGTGTGCTACCACGGAGCACCCAATAAGGCAGCTCTCCCCAGGAACCTCATGCGGAGGCTTTTCGATTACCTGCAGGAGAGCTTCTCGGAAATCTCCCAAGAGGATTTCTGTTCCATCCCCATATATATTGACCTTCTTTTCAACTAGTAACTATTCCTGCTCCATTAAAAATAAATATTAACATGTTTAAAGCACTTACAGACTGATCCTTCCCCTGATTCAGGGTCCGGGGTAACGGCTGGGGTGGGTTGGTAGGGGATCTCAGTGAGGGTGATGAAGAGATCCTGGCTGTCTGGAAAATCAGCGTTGTAAGCGCTGTCGACTGCCCCCCCCCCGCCCGTCCTCATCTCCTTCCTCATCTTCCTCATCCGCGAACATCGCTGAGGAACTGGCCGTCGACACTATCCCATCGTCGGAGTCCACGGTCACTGGTGGGGCAGTGGTGGCAGACCCACCGAGAATGGCATGCAGTGCCTCGTAGAACCGGCATGTCTGGGGCTGGGCTCCGGAGCGTCCGTTTGCCGCTCTGATTTTTTGGTAGCCTTGTCTCAGCTCCTTGACTTTCATGCGGCACTGTGTTATATCCCGGCTGTATCCTCTGAGTGCCATGGCTTTGGAGACCTTCTCATAGGTCTTTGCATTCCATTTGTTGGAGCGCAGCTCCGAAAGCACAGACTCATCGCCCCACACAGCAATGAGATCCAAGACTTCCTGGTCAGTCCATGCTGGGGCCCTCTTTCTAGTCTGAGATTCCCTGGACTCCTCTGCTGAGCTCGCCACAACGTCCACACAGGAAATGAGATTCAAACTGGCCAGACAGGAAAAGGAATTCAAATTTCCCCGGGGCTTTTCCTGTGTGGCTGGTCAGAGCATCCAAGCTCGGACTGCTGTCCAGAGCATCAACAGAGTGGTGCACTGTGGGATAGCTCCTGGAGCTACTAAGGTCGATTTGCATCCACACCTAGCCTAATTCGACATAGCCATGTCGAATTTAGCGCTACTCCCCTCGTCGGGGAGGAGTACAGAAGTTGAACTAAAGAGCCCTCTATGTCGAATTAAATAGCTTCGTGGTGTGGATGGGTGCACGGTTAATTCGAATTAACGCTGCTAAATTCGAATTAAAGTCCTAGTGTGGACCAGGCCCAAGTTACTTTTCATTCATTTATTTTAAATGTGACCCTGAATGTGAACTTGCAGTAACATTAGACATATATACGTCTATTGTTTAACCTTTAGTATTTGAGATTATTTTTTTTTCCCCCAGGATTATTAGCTTTCTAGTGACACTGTTGCTTACTCCTGTGGAGTCCAATTTCCTTTCTTCCAGTTGAAAGGAGTCTGTTATTTATCTCTGATAGAAAGTTAAAGGCTGGAGTTACTTTGATGAAGCTAATGGAAGTTGAGGGAGGATAAATATTATTCCTGTGTACATGTGGGGAAAAGCAGCTGAGTAAAAGCAAGCCTGCCATGTGGAGATGCTGGGTTTTTTTTCAGTTAGATTACTTGTTTTGATAGCATTTATTAATTTTCGAGCAACCATTAAATTTGCATTACACCAGATTAATATGTATTAGAACTTATTCTGGAGCTAAATTTGGGATTTGGGCAAAATCCTCTTCTCTCTTCAAGTTACTGGGTTGGGAAGAATGATAGGAGAAAGGGGAAACATCATCACCTCACTCCCCCTGCACCAAGGTTATTGGTACCTCTGTCCCATGACCACACAGAAAATCATAATCACAAGGGATTCTCCAGCCCTGCTCACCCATGACCTGCCCTGACCTGTACCTTGCATGCAATGGTGCAGATGATGCTCATGCAACAGAAACACCATACCACATGTGGCAGCAGAAATCCTGCCTCCTCTAAAAGGTACAGTGAGACAACAGGAGTTTCACTGTTTGGGGAACCCATGGACTCACAGCAGAAGGCACTCAATGCAAACTTTTATTTATAGCCAAAGATTGTTCTGATGAATAAATTGAACTTCCAGTACAAGGTCTTTTTATTTCCAGATTTTAAAATATAGGATATTATTTATGTAGACCCCTAAATATGGCCTTGAGAACCTAATTTTAGGAACCCAGGTTGGGTTTGGACCAAAAGTAAAAAAAAAATATAAGTGGGATTTGTTTAAAACAATATGGGCCAGATCCCCAGGTGGTGTAAGTCAGTGGAAATCTGGTTTATACCAGTTCCAGCTTAAACCAGCTGAGGATCTAACCCTATGTATTTTGAAAGTTGCTCAGTTACAGTAGCCTTTTGATTATCTTCTTTCCAGTGCTGTAACAGGACTTCCAACCTGTTGTCACTATTTTTATGTTTTTACCACAGGGATTTCCAAATTGATGTACTGTCAATGCTTGTGACAGCAGAGACTGTGGGTTGAATTAGACTCATTGGGCCAGAGTCTCTTTATGGGGCACAAAGTGGCCTCAGAGCAACTGAAGATGGAGAGTAGAGGGGAACTTCCTGTGCAGGGGGACTCCCTGCTGGCAGAAATGTGGTGAAGGTTGAACAACAACCTCTTGTGGTGCCTATCCTGCAGTATAAGGAGAAGGATGTGTGTGTTTGGGTCATTCTGGGGATGGAAAAACAGGCAGGAGAGAGGTCAGAGAGGATGTGGCAGAGCAGAACACCTCCTCACAAGATTCTTCACTGGCACAGGTGTTTTCACTGGAGGCTGGGCAGCTCTGAATTAGGGAGCAGCAACACTGATCTTTGTGGTTTTCTGTCTGTCTGGGAGAGAAATGCTATAGATGCCAGTGCAGGAGAAAATTGCTACTGATGCAGGCAGTGGTGGATTCCTTCAGTAGTAACCATGGTGTTTGTAATACAGGAAGACTTTCTGCCAACACTGATAGCTTTGATTAATGTTTCTCTCTGGATCCCCACCCCTTTATTTGTTACCGTAACTCCTACCATTATGACATGGAAGGAGGCTTGGTGAGTTTTGGTTAAGGAATTATGTGATGTGGTGCACTAGAATTCCTGAGATAATACCTGCTCTTTTTTCAACAGAAGTATTTTTGTATCACTTTTTGACCTCCTCAAAAGTTAGGGATACTCATCATCCTAATCATTATCCTTGATGCATACAACTAAGATAAATGTATATAGCCTCTATTTTAGACAGGCGAGATGGGAATAATATTATTACTCTCTAACTTTCAATACTTCTTAAAGAAATCTTAGAAAATTATCACAGCAGTGGTGTGCTGTTTATGGTTGGTAGCGTTAAAGTAAGTTATGCTGATGGCAGACAAAAGGCAGCTGTCAAATTAATACCTCTGTGCTTGAGCAACTTATCTTACATAGACAGTGTGTTCTGCTGTTAGGGCTTCATATACATATTGCTTCTGGCACTCAGTCACTGCACAGCAACTTTAACACTCATGACTGTGGCAATGTAATGCTGATTGCTGGCCCAACAAATTAGAAAGTAACATGAAAATTCAGGAATAGAGGATTTGGACAACTAAATAGTAATAAAGGGCCTTTAAAATAACTATTGGTTTGTTGGCAGAACTGCTTTCCATCCCCTGGCTGAGAGACCTGCCTACAATAGAAATATCAGAGAAGAGGGCATTTGTGGCTCTAATTCAGCAAAGTACTTATGTTGCACACTTGACTTCAGTTGGGACTTAAGCATGAGCTTAAGTGCTTTGCTGAATTGGAGCTTTCTGAAACGTTTAGTTCCAAAATCTTTAATTTTCATATGGAATCTCTTTATGAATTGTAAACAAATTTTTGTTTCTTTTCCTGCGGTGTAAATTTGTGTGCTTTCATCCCCATTTTCTTCAATATAATTGTGTCTAAGATCTCAGGGGGAGCATTCGGAGTTTCCATTTGCTTTGAATATGTGATTGTATGATATCTGAGGGGAATCTTTTCTTAAAATATGTGTGAAGACTGCAACCACAGCCTATGTTCCACCAGGTTTGTGATACTCTAGCTGCACCAGACAATGAGGGAAGCCAATGAACCCATTCAGTTGGAGATACTTCCAGTGCAGGGGAATTTTCAGATGATGTGAAGCCAGCATAGCTCTCTGTGTTACTAGAAGTGGGTGAAAAAGTTTGAAATGGATGGATAGAAAGGGAGCCTTTTGATTTATTTGTTTCATTTAACACTGTCCCCTTAACACTGACTAAGGGTCAGAGAAGAGAATTTGAGTGATAGATTACCCACCGGAAGAAATACTGCATTCAGTTCTACATTTTGTATTTCACACTGTATTAACGTCAGAGAACATTTATTTTTAATTTGTGCTTGGGTTGTAAAAGTGCAGAAAAATCACATTCTTTGATACTACTTTATCACTCAATTTCCATAAAGCCTCAGTTGCTATCTTTCTAGTATTGTATACCTTACTTTTGAAGCTCAGTGTACCTGCTAACAATCTCTTATTTCAAAGCTTATATTTCTAATCATGGCTCTAATTAATCTGTCTCTCTACAGTGCTATCCATCTGCAAATTACGAAAAGCTGAGAGTTCTGATGCAGGATGAAAGCATTAATAGAATTTATTTGTGTCTGCATGGATATAATTTTTGGACATCTTTTCTGATGATACCAGTGAAGCTCATATTTTAATTGCAAACAAAGCTCAGAGCTCAAGCTTTGAAGAGTTGTATAATTATTTAGTGCTTCTATCCCTCATCTATGATTTAGAAAGGCTTTACTTTCATCTTTATAATAACAAAACTATTGCTTTTCCCCAAATGTTTTGTGCCATATTGTGGGATTTAAGATCCAAATTTATAGTCGTTAGCATTTGCCAACAGTTAGAACACATCTGATGTAATGCAGTTATTACCCCTCCTAAGCACAGGGAAAATTATGGTATTTTAGATACCAAGATGTTGCAACTTCGCACAAATACTGAGAAACTAAAAATGGCAAAATCTTAGTATTTAAAACCAAATATTACCTGAATTCTAAACACTCTAAACTGCAACTCTTATGTTACTAAATACTGTAGTGGCTGTTTGTTATGTTTAAAAATCAGTATTCTTTCATTCTTCTTACAGTAAATACCCTGGAAGAAGATGCATTGGTATGATATGTCACATCTGTCAGCAACACTCACTGGGCATCCTTATACATCAATTCATCAATATGCGTAAAACAGTTTTTAAAATATACACACAGGATATAAAAAAGGTAATAGGTAATAAATGGAGATATACCAATCTCCTAGAACTGGAAGGGACCTTGAAAGGTCATTGAGTTCAGCCCCCTGCCTTCACTAGCAGGACCAATTTTTTGCCCCAGATCCCTAAGTGGCCTCCTCAAGGTTTGAACTCTCAACCCTGGGTTTAGCAGGCCAATGCTCAAACCACTGAGCTATCCCTCCCCCATTTTGAAAGATTTGCACAAAAATGGTGATTCTCCAAGTTTAACAAAGGGAGATGGAAATGGGATAAAAGGGTATTCCTGGCCTGTATTAGGCAAATAAGTCAAAGCTTATAGTTTAATGTTATGAACACCACACTCGGTATTCATTTCTGGTTTCACTCTATACAATGAACTTCAATGGAGTATGAGAATATGAGATTTTTAAAGTTTTATCTGATAAACACCCTTCATACAAAAAAATTAAATACAAATAAAAATGGTGTTTATCCAGTAAACACTGGAAATGTTTACCCACGTCACGTTCACTTCACCCTTTTTCCAATACCATTTGTTTATGTTGTCATTGTCCCTGAACTCTGGCTTGTATCTAAGAACTTGTCCACGTAGAGTAGTAAAGCAGTCTTAGGGGGTTGATTTCTAAAATGCACTAACATGTTGCATGTCAATTGGTCTGTGTAGACCCTGCTGGTGCTCACAAAAGGTTCCCCGGTGCACTTTAATGTAGTGCTGTTTGAAACAGTACTATGTTAAAGCAAGATAGGGAACAAATGCACTAAACATTATATCGGGTTCAGTAACAAGAATATAAAGCTAAAACTAACAGGTAAGTCATTTTTAAAATGTATAATAGAAATTAAAGTAGATTCTGTTTAAACAAGAATTTTGGGACATACCCACCCCCACCCCCCAAAATCTCATTACAGCTTCAGAAAGCCCTGAAAAACTCCAGTTTTTGGATATCTTCATGGAATCCAAAAATGTGTAAAAATAAATCAAACAGAAGCCTTGTGTATAATATGCTTTCAACAGGCCATAGCAGTGCCTCTCTTTTGGCTTGTTCCAAGTGTATATATGACAGGAATGTCACTAGAGATTTATATTTTCCATAATTCCTTGCATTCTTTTGGTGGCTTTATTTTTGCCATTAATGTTTATATTTTTCATTAAAAAGACCCTTAGGTCTTTTATCTCTCTTTACTTGAAGGTACAGTGGGGAAAAGTAAGAAAAAGGAAATAAAACCACCTTAGACATTCATCTCATTAATATGGACCCAGAAACAGTGAGACACATGCACCATGTGGAATCTGTAACTATTTCAAACTATTGCCCAACTGGGGTAATCACCTCAAATTACATGGCAGTGTTGTTCAACTGCCATGCCATGGTTCTGGGTACTACAAAACTGTGGGTGGGTGTTAAGGTCATGCCCACTCTAAACCCTCAGGCTTGCCCAGAATCCCTGACTGGAAGCCAATCCCTCTTCCATACTGGACGTAGGAGAGAGAGAGTCATACCTCCCCACAATGCATTGCTATGTCCAGGACTTATGCTCAAGCTGCTCACAGAGTTTCAGGGATCTCTGCTGGACACTTTCCAATCCACCAACCACTTGAACTTTCCATAGTTTGGCAATTACAAATTAAATCTTGAAACCAGACCTCCAAGATGCTGGATGGAAGGTGAAAACTCACACCGCAGTTTGTCAATTTTGCCATGTGGAAAAAAAAGTCTTGCAGACTTCAAAACTGATTGACCTACTCCCCCCCCCCCAGCTTCACAAAAGGATAGGAAGCATGGGTTTGAAGCGGTGAGCCCCCTCCCTTTGAAGCACAAAAGCCAGGAAGTGGGAAGGGGAAAGAGAAGCAGCTCCCCCTTGACATACCTGTAGCAAGTGTAAGTGGGAAAGGGGGAAGTAGAAGGAGCATATGGAGTACTATCCTAGCTGATGCTGGTTGAGGTCTCATCCCTCAGCCTGCCTGTGGAAAGTGTGGGGAGAAGTACTAAAGGCAGCAATCTGCTCTGTCCTAATGGCTGGAATAGGTTGCATGACCCTTGTGAGTAAGGAGCAGTAGTGGAGAGATTATGCCTTTCTAATAAGGTGGAAAGGCTCTGCACTGCCCCTTACACAGGGCTCTACCCTAAAAGCCACAGTCTAGCCCATACTGGTGAGTATTTAATTGTAGCCAATAATGCCAAGGCAATTGACAAATCTGTTAGTGACAAGTGGTAAACATTGTTAAAGATTTAACAGGTTTATTCCAGCAATAACATGTAAATCCCACTTAGCTTTTTTTAAAATTGCTGTGGTGTGCACTTGCAGGTTTGTCAGTTTCTTTGGGGATACTTGAAAAATGGTAATTATTTTTCATGAAAAATTTTGGGGGAAACTTGTTTCAAAAATTTTCATCAAATTGAAACTATTCAAAACATTTAAATATTTTGATACATTTTGGGGTTTTTTAGAGTTTTTTTTCCTTCTCATCTTCCACTTAGGGAGAGAGAAAGGAAAAACCTAAAAACTGACAACTAACTACAGGTGATCCAAAATGCAAAGGGGATGCAAGGGAGGTGACAACATATTTTTTTCAAATGGTTTGAATCTACAGAGCTCAGAATAAACACTACCATGTAATGGCACAGTTAAATATCTTCATTTTTTCTCTTCCCCATGAGTGTCTTTTTTTATTGTTGCTGGAAGAAAAATTACAGCGAATTTGATGTGGGTCCGAATGGATCATGAAAATCATATCTTATTTTAGAACTGTTTGTACTAAATCACAATAATGTCACATTTTAGATAATCACACAAATAAAAGAACTAACAAACTTTTTTCTTTCTCCTCTATCTTTCACTCCCCCCTCCCTACACTCTAACAATGACAGAACTGTTTTTTTTTTAATCGCAGTATATATTATATATTTTATATTACAATTGTTCTGGAAGAATTTTGGCAAAAGAACTTAAAAAGTCTTAGATACTTATCAGCTAGTGCCTAGAATGTTGGGTGAGGTCATTCCTGAATTAAAGCATCAGTAAAACAGATGGTTCTGCAAATCAAGACATTCAAAAATGCATCCCTGCATTTAGGCTCCTATTTCTTAATCAAGTACCTGAATAAGTGGCTTGATATTCAAAAGTGTTGTGCACCTGCCAGCTCCCAGTGGGGCTATCATTTTGCATTTTTATATAAAAAATTCTAAATCCACAAATGGAATAAAATCCCACCAATTAATCTGAATGTTAACCCAAAACAATGACAGCATGCAGACCATCATATTGTAAAACTATTGCATTGGTTCTCAGAGAAAATAAAATTATATTCTCTTGGCTGTGATATTGTTATCAGTTTCAAGGTTCTGGACTCAAAGAGGAACCTTGGTTAGTGCACTAACTTTAGAGTTGGGGGACCTCGATTCAGGTCCCTGTTCTGCCATAGACTCTCTTATGTAGTCTCTCTGTGCAAGATTTTTAAAGTTATTTAGGAGCCTAACTCCCTTAGGCACTTAAACATCTTTAAATGCCCTCTATGCCTCAATTCTGTAGAACGGGGACAATGGCAATGCCCTTACCTCACAGGGCTATTGCGAGTATAAATATATTAAAGATTGTGAGGTACACATATAATATAGTAACGGAGGCCATAGAAATAGCTAAGATAAGTACAACTGTACAAAGTTAGGCAAAGATTTGAAATAAAGCTGAATTTAGACTCCTAAGTCCTTATTTAGGCACCTAAATTAATGACTGACTTCTTAAAAATGCAGAGAAACCATTCAAAGAGACTGGGAGACATTCTCATCGGTCTTTAAATTAGAATCTGTGTTACCTGTTTAATTCTTATTTATATGTGTAAATAAACCGAAAGTTACTTTTCCCGCTTCCTCACTGCCTGAGTGGCCTAGAGCTGATTTTCTTCTTCATCCCGCTAGGTCCCTTGGTCTTTCTCAGTTAACAGCTCCATATCATATCTTTCAGCCAGAAATGCAGTCTCAAGGTTGCATGGTCCTTTTAAGGTTCTTCTAAGCAGCCTGTCAATCAGCCACAGGAAGTCCTGCTCTGACAGTATCAGGGAGGCATGGCGCATGCCTGCATGCTGCTTCCCCATTGTTATCTCTAATGGTTTATGAGGTGGATTCTGTGGAAACTGCACAACAGATATCTTTACAGGTGGGTCCTCCCAACTCCCCCACAATAAGAGCTCAGCCTCGATGGTGCAGAAATGGGGATTTTGCCCAAGGGTTTTTACAAATGAGGTGAAGGTTTTGAGGTGAAGGGATAGTCATTAAAGTTCTTTGCCTTTGGTATTGCTGCCTCTTGTAGATACACGTGTCTACTCAAAGTTGGGGGCCTGAGGAATGTTCTAGCTGCGGGTAGAAATTGATGATAGGGAGTCTGTACTTTCTTTGATGCAATCTTCTTTATTTAAAAGGAATGTACAATGTCCTGCTTCTCCAAATGTAGGAAGAACCAGAAACAAAAAAAAGTTTCTTATCTTAGAGCCTCAACCCTCTTTAGCCAACGCCAGACCCCAAAATCTCTCTCCCTGAGTCACACACACTGCTCACGTTTGGCTTTCTTGCTTTTTGCCTCCCTTCAGTTCTGTGATTGTTCTGTCTCTCTTTACCCAAAACAATACTCAGCAAAGGCCCCTTTGCCCATCTAGGCTAACCTTCCTGCGTAGATTCACATAACACTTTTGTCTTAGGTGATTAAGTTATCCTTACAGTTATGTTAATTGAAGGGAGCATTCAGTCCCATCAACCTCACTGCTTTTTTTTTTTTTTAATTTAGCCCCAGCAAGGTTTCACCCAGCTCATAATATTATTTATCAAAATGTTAAGATGAGGTTAAAGGGAAACGAGAATCAAATGGTACCCAAGGGCCTAATTTACTGTTCCTCATCACCAGACTCTACAGTAATACCTGGGCTCCAGGCTGCTTAAAATAAATTGAGTCTGTCAGCAAGGAGCAAAGCACTTGTTCTGAATTACCAGAACAAGTGTCAGTCTCTTCTTGACTTCCCACTACTCATACTTGTTTCACTAGAGTGCTCTTTGATTCCCTAAGCTGGTCTGCGTGCACTGTAGTACTGTGGAGTTTGGGCTTGGCAGAAAGAAGGAAATTGTGAATTTAAGGTAGTGTTTAATTTTGTTCATGGCCCATTTACTGCAATTAGAGAAAGAGGACAGGATTCAGCACTGAGAAACCAACATTTGCTGACAAATATTGGGAGTATTGTGCTGGCATTTATGTAAGGAATTGCAGTTGTCCTAGGTCATGTAACTGCAAACTGCAAGCAGTGCTGTTGTAAATATTCAGACCCAGTACAATATCTTTGTTTTTAAATGAAAAAGGATCTTTTCGTCTTGGTCAAGTTTCATGTCTGTATCTGTGTCTGAGAGAGTTTAAATTTAAAAGGCAGGTAGAATGACACCCCTGGCAGAGAATTGTTTAACATCATACACAGAAGCAGGGAAATCTATCCGTGCAATACCTAAATTCCTTTAAATCAAACACACAGGATAAAACTTAAATTACAGGCAATGAATGACAAAAATTGATTTCATTTTATTGGCACTTTTTAAGCTGAGAGAGATCATTGTGGACTTTCAAATACCATTGCTATGTGAATCTCAGTAATTGGCCAGTAAAGTTCTGTAAATTTGCTGTAGTTAATAATGGAGCAAATAAATATTCCTCCCTGTTTTTGCAGGGTCACTAGATTTGTTAATGAAAACCATGTCTTTTGCAGAAATATATATATATGATTTATAAATCATATATATATATATATGGTGTTGTGTCTTTTGAAAAGGATGCTTTTGTGATTTTGAATGAAAATAAAACTCATTAACACAGATCTGTGTCTCATTTTTCTTCTAATATACTGGATCTGTTACTTACATTTACTCCTACAAATAAAGTACATTGAGGACACAAAAAATACAAGCTCTTAGATGTTAAATGAAAAGGATATCTTTGTGGTGTGCAGTTCATATTGATAATACAATGTAGCACACTAGTTTCACGGAGATAAGAGTGGAAAAAAACTATTGATCACAGTCAGGAAATATTTTTCAGTTTAAAATACCTACATGTTCTGCCTGGTTTCCATTTATGGAAACTCTGATATTATCAAAAATATAGAGGGGGAGGGCAAGAGAGAAACTCCATGATCTTTAACAAAGGTCCCAATTCACTGATGCTCAGCACTTTTAATCCTGCTTGAGAACATGTTGCCAGTTCAACAAACTGTATAATTTTTAAGATGTAAATCTCTGCTTTCCTGGCTTTTTAAAGCTAGATGAAACAGTGACTTTGCCATAGTATACCAAATAATTGGTCCACCTGGTCCCTAACTGTGACCCTAGCATTGGTCAATGTCAGATGTTTCAGATGATGGAGTGGGGGAAAAAAGGCTATATAGATCTAAGTCTCTACCCAGTCCCTGCCCCCCATGCTTGGGAGGGAATAAGCAGGTGAGTACTCCACTTACTCCTATGAGACTAGATCAAGGTCTGGGTAGAGAAACAGGAGTAAAGAAGGGTCTTACTCCCTTATGCAGGCTCTTAGGGAGGCCAGGGATTGTTAGGGAGATGGGAAGACTACCCCATGGAGACCCTGGCTGACCCTCCCCACTAGCCCTTCTGAACTGGGCACACACAAGCAGCCTCTTGTGCCTTACTCTCTGACCCCTCCCCCATATCCCACGCCTCCTGCACTGGGCAGGGTGCAGTGATGAACGCAGCCGGCTGCTGACTGTTCTGGTGCCACAGCAGCCTCTGGTGGGTGAAAGGCAGGACTGTAGCACTTCTCGAGCAGAATGTATTTTCTGCAGAGAAAAAAAATTCTGTGCTGGACATGAATTCTGTGCATGCACAGTGATGCAGAATTCCCCCAGGAGTATAGCCCACAGCAAATTACATTAGCATATTTCTACAATAGTCATAAAATGTAAGGCCAGAAGGGACCATTAGATCATAGAAATTTAGGGCTGGAAGGGACCTCAAGAGTTCATCTAGTCCATATCACCATGCTGAGGCAGGATTAAGTATACGTAGGCCATTTGGCCATTTGTCTAACCTATTTTTAAAAACCTCCGTGATCGGGATTCCACCACCTCCCTAGGTAACCAGTTTTAGTGCTTAACTATCCTTAGAATTAGAAAGTTTCTCCTAATATCTAACCTGAATTTCCCTTGCTGCAAACTGAACCAATTATTTCTTGTCCTGCTCTTGATGGACATGAAGAACAACTGATCATGGACATATTTGAATATTGTTAAGTCCCCTCTCAGCCTTTTCTTCCCTAGGCTTAAACACTCCCAACTCTCAATCTTTCCTTATAGGTTATGTTTTCTAAACCTCTTTTTTTTTGTTTAACATCTTTCTTAAATTATAGAGCCCAAAATTGGACACAGTACTCCAGCTGAGACCTCACCAGTGACAAGATGGTCAGAACAACTACTTCCCATGTCTTATGTTAATACAGCTGAGAATTACATTTGCCTTTTTTGCAACAGCATCACTCTAGGTCCTCAATTCACCAGGGCAACTGCACTCCTTGCAGACACTGAAGCTGTAATTGGCTGGGATAACATTTCAAAAGCTGGAGGCAAAACATTCTCAGTGTTGGGTCCTAAACTGTGGAACCCCTCTACTGGAAGAGATGGAAATGAGCCCCATGCAGCCTTAAGCTCACCCATAGAGATGGAGAAAAAAGATGAGGGAAGGAGAAAAAAATGGAGAGAGAGAGAGGAGTTGGAAGAAAATGTATCCCAACTTCAAATAGTCTAAACTCAAAGGGTAAAAGCAGAGGCAATTTTAATATAATTTGTCTTAGTTATTAACTTGGTACTTTGAACCTAAATACTATGGCACCTTGAAATTACTAAAGATGCTGGTGGGAAAGGTTTTGTAGAGACTTATAAACATATACACTTATTTCAAAGGTATTGGTGCATAACAATGTACAAAGGGCTTCATTTTTAAAAGAACTCAGAGCCAGATTTTCAAACACTTTTCAGCCACAGTTGAGGCTGCACTTTCAAAAGAGCTCATATCCTATTAAGATGGGAAACCCAATGTGCAGATTTCTACTGAAAATCTTGCCCTAGAATCTGGGAGGGAGGAGTGGTTTGGCTTCCTCGTAGGTACTGTCAACTGAAGTAAGCAAAACACAAGGTAATATAGTCTGGTCAAAGCTGATATGGTAATTCCTGTGCTTTTTTGCATGTATTTGAGTATTGACTGAGATTTAAGGCCAGATCCTCAGCAGTGACGTCATGATGCCATGCTGATTGACATCAGTTGAGGATTTGATCCTTAAAATATCTAATCTCTCTTTATGTTGTTTGTAGAAAGTCTAAATAATTGTAATCTCTGGTAAATGAAAATGTACTGCTGGGCACAATGGAGTACCTCTCAAATTATTATTACTATTTAAATTCCATATTCAGCATGATCTGTGTTCACATTAAGATGTTTCTTAATGAAACACCTAGACATATGGTTAAATTAAGCTTCTCAAGCAACTTCTGTAGGCTGGCAACTGTGATTGTCATAAAATATATGGTTGTCCAATTTATTTGGATAGACTAAAATCGTGAGCTCATAGCACATCAATGACAGCTTTATACTTTCATGGCTGGTCTGTGGAGTGAAGATAGAAAATACAATTTAGCTAACTCCCTCTTATTTAATTAAATAAAGAAAAAGAAAAACCAGTGGAGCTGCTATAAGGGCATCAATCTCACTTGATTTGCAAAACTCCTAAGAGAAGTCAAATCTAGTATTAAACAGATTAGAACGTCTTAAACCTTGGGATGACTAAAACTGGCTGATCAGCATCGTAATGGACAGATTAATCTATATGAACCCTGCTGTTGAAACTTCATCACTCAGTGTTCTTTAAAATATTAATTTTCATATTACAGTGAAACACTTAAGTGTTTTTTGTAATTAAATGAATTTTTGAAAAATATTCCTTAATAGTCAATTCCCTTGCCTGTGTAAGGATCAACAGTCAAAATGTCAGTTTAATCTTTTTTTCCCCCAGCATGTATTTTATTATCTCCTAATTTTTTTCTACCTATACTGACACAGCACTAATTTACTTTCTGGAAAGGGGGTGGAGAATTTAAACTGAAAAATAGAAGTGACTGAACTATTGTTAGCTAAAGGGCTTTAGTTTCTTGTGATACAGTCTCTATTGATATTTGAATAATGGATATAGGTGTGCAGATAATGAACATAGGGCACTCACAACCTAGACTGAGCTGGAAAAAATAATTACTGGCAATAAAGGAAATCTCAACTCAGTGATGCTGGGGTTCATTAAGATAGCTCATGGGAGTGTGCCACTTTGTAATAGATCTCAGATTCTGATTAGTTCAGTTATCAAATATAGTGATGTTAACTCCAGTGGCCTGGCCTGCCTCAACTTTGGATAACTATGTTATTCTTATCTTCCTGCAGCTCTAGTATAGTATTCTTCTTCATTTACTCCTCTAAATTCTTGTGTAGGGTTGTTGTGTACTGTTAAACAGCAGCTGTGTTCTGCCCCATAGGTGACTGCTGTGACATTACCCAGGGAACAATCTAGACGGATGAACAGTTGTGTCCACAGTTCTCCAGCTTGGGGTACCTTTTACACTGCTCTGCTGTGAGAGCTTCCACTCCCGGTCTGCTCACACACAGCCTTCAGTATGTAAGTTACTCCCAGTTATATTGTATGAATGCTATAGGCAGCCACTCTTGAATTGCACAGCAGAGCAACACCAGCGAATTCCCAATCCCAGACTTTCCCCCGAAATGTACGTCGTCTACTGCCCAGCTCTCTCCTGGAGAATACAAGCTCATATAAATCTATTGTTTTATTAATAGAAAATGATATGCACAAATCCTGTTATCCCAAATGGGGAGGGAACCTAGCCATTTACTTACTACATACCCAGATTCACAGAATGTATTCCACATATGCCTGCCCAGTGAATGAAAACTCTTTTCCCACATGTGCAGAGTCAATAGAACATTGGAATAGTATTAATTTAAGAAAGCATATTATCACTAAATCTCATGTGCAAAGTCTGGGTTTAGAGCCTAAATAGATTTTCACCAAATAACCGGAAGATGCCTGCCTGACTTAAGGAATATTTCTGTGCTGAATTTCAAATAACTACCCAAAAGTTCTTAAGTGCTACAGTTGTTAAAATGTTTTGCAAACAGTATTTCATCCTTTGGGGGTTCTGCTCATTCCATACTATTTAGGAAGATGCATGAATTAGACAGGGATCCACAGAGCCCTGGGCTTCTTGCTGGTTGTAGAGAGAATACTTTGCCATTGGGTCAATGCATCATCTCTGCACAAGGAATAGCACTAGAAGGATTTTGGTGGCCTGAGACACTATCTGTCTGGTGTTCCTCCAGAACTGGTATGGCTCTGCATCTCCTCTAATGCAGGGTTATGGTTTAAAAGTCACAATCTAGCCCTATGGAAAAAGTCAATTAAACTTCCATTAAAAAAAAGTAGATAATATGACTAAAGTAAAGAGAATTTACCTTTTCAAAATGTGGGATTTGTAAAAGTGTAAATTACTGTATACAGTGAGGCTTTTACTTATTTAACTTACAGTTCCATCTAGTTCTGCTTGTAAAAACACAAGCAGATAGCAGTCTTAGAAAAGCATTGTACTTTTCATAACATGTTGACTTTCGGAATATAAAAACGTACTCTCTTGCCTGGAACTGAAATATCTCATACTAAGTGGAAGAAAATAATTAGAGGTGGGCAAACCCTGCTGTGTTTGGTTTGTGTAGACTATACAGATTTGACCCTGCACAGCTCATTCCAAGCTATGACAGTGGGCTAGTCCCTTTAGGTTAACTTGGAAGTTCGACTCTAGAGAATCCAAACTTCAAGAAACTCATCCTACCCCAAAGCTCCTCCGATTCTGTGAGACTTTTCTTTCCTACCGGGCTTCAGGATCTTCAATCTTACATTATTCTGTGGGGACAATGAATTATTCCCTTCCCTGGCCACACACATACTTCTTCTGTTTTGCTTCCCTGTGGGTCATCATGGTCTCCTCAGGCAAATATGGCTGCTTTCCACAGGGGTGTGGGTAAGCTGCAAAGTAAGGACATTGCCTATCAAATTACACAACAGTCTTTTACAGGGAAGGCTGAAAGTGGAGTTCAGCGGTTTACTGAAAATAGATCAGTGTTGGTGTTTGCTATGGTTAGAACCAGCACAAATGGTGGCATGCTATCTATAGGCTAATGATGCACTTCTGTATGACTTCAAGCCCTACCACTGACACTCAGTGCTATCTAGCATTAGGTACTTATTACCTGTGTCTGGATCCTTCTTGCATACATTTTACTGCTGCTGAGGACTAGAAGGAGGGACAGGATTCTGTTTCAAAATCTAAGTATCCAATATCTAAGCACCTCACAAACATTTGATCAGATATTTAGCAGGCATAAATTGACATAATTCAATGAAAATCAGTGGAGCTACATTGATTTACACCAGGTGGAGGTCTGGCCCATAACTGAATTATCCCCACTATACCCTGGTGAGAGAGGATACTTATTTAAATATATATTACCACACTGAAATATATTGGTTGATAACTTAGTGATTCTTTCATATGTCAGTGTCAGTGACTAACCCTTTGTCTGGCTGGACAAGGCTAGATGAAACAGCTCATTGGTTAGTTCTAATTACAGTTAACCACCTGTGTGAGGATTATATGCTTGGGTAACATTCTCTTCCTATAGAGGAAGGCTAAGCACAATGGAGGGTAAGAGGTGGAGACAGTGACAGCCAAGTATGTGCATAACCATGATAGAGACAGATGCAGGTTGTGATATGGGAGCCTGACCCCAGAACTGTGTTCAACTGGAGTTCTGGAAGTGGAAGAATCTGTGTATAGTATTGCTGAAGCTATTCCTGTTGTGTTCAATACTTTGTAAATACTTGCAATAAATAATATCCTGGCTCTCAGTCCATTGATTTCTCTCTCACTGAGGACTCCATTATAAGAGGCCACATTCTTCCTTAATCACTCAGAAGTAGCGATATTGTGCCTCTCACACCAGTTTTACATCAGAGTATCTCTACTGACTTCAGATACCCTTGATTTACACTGGTGTACATGAGAACAGAATCAGACTTATACTATTTTCCTAAGATGTGTTTTTTGTGAAAATACATATCCCAGCTGCCTGTTGTAATGTTCATGAGCCACACATTTGAATACAGCTGATTGTGGTATCAAGTATCAGAGGGGTAGCCGTGCTAGTCTGGATCTGTAAAAGCAGCAAAGAGTCCTGTGGCACCTTATAGACTAACAGACATATTGATTGTGGTAGTATTTCTACTGTCCACTATTGCAAATAACATACTCCTGGGGCTTTTCTTACTTTTCTGCATAATTTCACATACCAATTGTGGCAGGATGGGTCTAGTTCTGCTACACTTGTCACAGGAAAGGAGCAGTGGAGCTAAGTCCTCCAGGTGGCCTAGAGATACTGTGCAGTAAAGCAGCCAATCAGAGAGAAGCTGCAAATGGCTAGCCTATCAGAGAGTTGCAGGCTAGTATAAAAGGAGCTGAACTGAAGGAGTGTAGATGGTGTTCCTGGCTGGCTAAAGGGAACTACAGTATTGTGGACTGCTCAGTGCTGGTAGGAACTGGAGAAGTGAAAAAGAGCTAGCTGGCTGGCTGCTGAGCCTGAACATAAGAGCTGTGAGGTAAGGGTGAAGCTTTGGTGAAGGCTGAGGCTGTTGGGAAGTGGCCCAGGGAACTGAAAACAGTTTTTTTAAAGGGACATGGTATTGTGACTTTTTGGTTCTTGGGGTCCCTGGGCTGTCCTAGAGTAGTGAGTGGGCCTGGGTCCTCCCCTCACCCCCCCCATATGCCACTGTGGAAATGGCTTATAATTGGACAGTAATCAACCCTACAGAAGGGGATCTGAACTACTTAGCCAAAAGGGGCTGGGGCCAAAAGGGCTGAGAGGGTGAAACCATTGCCTTCAGGGAGGAAGCTCTGGGGCTATGGATTGTTTAAAGACTGCAGGCACATCTGACCAGAAGAGGAGCTTGTGAGAGGTGGATGCCACACCATTAAACCAAGAAAAGCCCCTCAAGCTTCTCTCTTCTACCCCTTTCATTAGCTTTCAGCTGGGGTTAGATTGTTTGTTTTACTATTGGAGTGTGTTGTCCTCCCTGTCTCCTGTTCCCCTCCACCACAATACTATACTTTTTGTAAGGATTGACTGTGCATCAGTGGGTGGTTGTCACATATGAAACTGATTATACTTCTACTATTTCTGATTAACCTTTGTGACAAGACAGTACAGTGTTTACAAGAGCATGTACTCTGTTGCCTTCACAAGCACAGATGTGTAACATATCTGGGTCTATAGTAATAAAAAGTGTTCTACTTACAGTATAAACAAACACATTTTTGGCCACTGACTAAATTATTGTTACTATGAATAAGATTTTTGTGGCTATTGGGTATCAGTTCCATAACACCTGTTTGGCCTTACTGTAGAAGTAACTTACTTCTTTAGAAGAAAAAAATTGTATGTGACTGTTCCAATATTCTAAGGGCCTGATCTTGTCTCACTGAAATCAGTAGCAAAATTCACATTGACTTTAGAGGTGCTAGATAAGCAGATCTAAATGGAATTAATGTGATTAGTAACTAGCATAATATTCATCAACCCATTAAATTAGTGTCGGATAATTTTAATCTGTGTCTGAAATGGTGGTAATTTAAGGAATAATGCTTTTATTCCTATGTTTGTTTGAGGTACACCTCTACCCTGATATGATGTGACCCAATATAACACGAATTAGGATATAACATGGTAAAGTAATGCTCTGGGGGGGAGGGGGAGGCTGCGCACTCCAGCGGATCAAAGCAAGTTTGATATAACGCTGTTTCACCTATAACACGGTAACATTTTTTTGGCTCCCGAGGACAGCGTTATATTGGGGTAGAGGTGTATTTCACTCTTATTCAGAAGACTTAATGCCTTGTTTTCTTCTGTATTGAGTTTTTTAGCAGCTTGTCTATTCCAGAGTAAAACCGTGTGTGTCCTTAGAATCATGATGGTCATTTCATTATATGTAAAGTATTGGTAGCTATTTTTCGTAAGTAGCGTTAGTAATAGATATAATTGTATCTTATGTTGAGCATATATAAAATATACCTCCAATACATGTTTTCTTTATATGTTATGTTTAAATCTATTCAGAAGAAAAATCGGTGGTCTTCAGACTTCACATCAGGGAAAAGGAATTCAATATACTATTTCAGTTTTATTACTCTTCTAGTATACCCATCAAGTAGATCTATCTATTTGAAGGTCTTTCTCTGCTTTTGTGGAAGATCATTTTTTTTTAAATGAAAGTTTCCTTTCATTTCAGTGCAACACACACATTGTGCTTTAATAAAGAATTTGTTTCCCTATAGAGGCTGTTTTGACAGAAAAATACAATTGCTTTTGTTTGCCATTTAATTTAGCACTAGATCAATAGAGTGAGACATAACTACTATTGGTATTAAAACTCTCAAATTCTTGGGGAAATAGAGGTTAAATTGTAAACAAAATATTTCATTGGCATTGATCTCAAAAGCATGCTGACAGTGCAGCTAAAAAATCATCCGTATCCCTGTATAAATATCACCAAAGTGATGAGATGGATTTGATTATTTTACCTTGAAAGGGTCATTCCTTTAATTCATGAAAGATTAAATGAACCACATTTTCCTTTGTTTCTGCCACAGCTGTTTTTTGGTGATTATCTGGGGTTAATCAAGTTATGCAGATGACTGATGGTTTCACCCTTCTTGTTAGGCCACCTCAAATTTACAAAATGTATGACTCATGCCAGATCACTTGTGATATAAAGACTACAGATAACTTGGGCTTAATATAAATCACATAGTACACTAACTCACGATGCAAATTCAAGAGTGTAAGGTACTATTAAAAACGACTCTCCAATTAGGCAATAAAACAAAATTACTCTTACAGTTTGTATCTTTAAAATGATATATGATATGCAGTGTTGCTGAGGTCAGTTGTGCTTTTGTTATGAAAATGTTTTTCTTTTTTCTCCTCACTTGAGCGGGGGCAGAGGGGAGAAATGAAATAAACCAGTTCTTTATATACTGGACATAACATTGCCAGCATATTCATGATGATTGCACAAATCTGTGGCATGGGGAGGGGGAGAGAGAGAGTGTATGTTAAGATTGCATAAACCAAGCATCAGTCATGTTGCAAAGGTCTAAATGAGTCTTTGGTGAAAGACAACCTCTATTTCAATATTCCATTATTTGGGCCACCACAACCACAAATCCCTCAAACTGTATCTATATTTTTGAGGCTGTCGTTCTTACAACATGATCAAACTGACACCCAGCCACAGTAGATCAATACCACTGTCATACTGCAGTCTAAGCCCACAATGAAAGGCTCAGAAATCTCTGCAGGGTGCACAGTATATGTTAGGAGACAGAAATTCCTCTCTGGTGCTCTTTCATTCTACAGGTTTGAGGAACAGAATAAGGGCAGGAACCTGTTCTGTGGCTAGAGAAGGATGATGGAATGCTAATTGAAATTCAATCCCTTGAGCAAATTTGGGGCAGCCTTCCAGACTGCTGCTCATTTCATTGATGAATGCCTCTTCTGTTCTCCTGGTGCACACAGAATTGGGTAAGGTCCTTATTGACTGTTTGGAGATGTTGAGTATGTCAATATGATGAGACCATGCATGAATACAAGAACAAAAAAGAGAAGGTTAATGAAGTCAAACATGAATACTAGCGTGAGACTACATCTTAAGCTCCCATAATGTGCTCCTGTACCTATAAAGCTAATTAATGAATGTATGTTACAATGTGTTTCTTACCTTGGAACTTAATTACATCACCAAAAAGCCTCACTTTAAAAAAAATTAAGTGAGAAATTGTGATGCTTCTGGTCATAGTGCTATAAAACTTTTTTTATATATTGCTTGACCTTTTAAGGAATGTAAGAGTAAACTAGTTTTCAGCTAAACCAAGTGGGAATAGTTGGTGTTTATGGCATTTACCATGTTCATTGACTCTCAGTATTCTGCATTTCACTGACCAATTAGAAGTGTGTTAGGATTACAGTTTCAAAGAGTAAGAGAATTGTTGTTGCCAACTAGAGCCCACTTATATGGAACTTGCTCCCAGGTGGATAACTGAAAGCTGTCCACTGTTACAAAACAGCAACACAAATGCTTCACTCCTTAAAGACTGACACATCTCAGCCTGAGATGTACAAAATGATTTTTTTTCATGTAAAATCTCCTATTTGTACCCATTAAACTATGGTACATATTTTTTGTGTGTGGCTGGAGCTTATCCAACCACAAAATGGGTCATGCAAAAAGCTGCCTGGAAATGTCTTAAATTTTTTTTAAGACACTCTTCCATAGAAACTTTGGCAAGGATGTTTGTTCACTTTGCTAATATTCACATTAATGAAAAGAACAAAATGTTGCACATGCAGATCCATGTGGGCTCAACTGTGCTACCTGGTGCATTGGGGTGATTGGGGAGAGACTTAATGCCATGCATTCCCCACCCTTGCCATTCACATGTGCAAGAGTAGTAGCCTTGTAGAGGCTGTTCTTCCTTACTGCACACTGTATGGGGAGGAAGGAGTTCCTTGAGGGTGTGTGGGTTCTTGAAATATGGATGAGATTCTTAACTGACTAAGGAATGAGTTCTAGCCACCAGATATAACTTTCAAGTCTTGCTAAAAACCTAAATTAAACTCAGTGCTTAGAGGAAATACACCCCTGTGAGGGAGGAGAATTAAGCCTCATAGAAGACTTAAATGTGCTGGTATTGGGAATTTTGTCTGGGCCTATGAAACATAACATAAACTGGGCAGCGGATGAAGATCAAGTGTCAATAATATCTCCTGGTCAGCAATACTGAAGCCAACTGGCAGGATCTTAAAAAAAGGGTCTCTGACTTGTCCATAACAGGTTATCAGTAACAGGTGGGGTTGCTTTGCACTGAGCACTATAGCTTTTGATTTGATATTTCAATGAGTACAGTGTTAAGGTTGATTTTTAAAAGTTACTTAAGGGCCCTTCCATGCAGGGTATTGCAATTATCTTGATGTTCTTCTATGTGGCTGTTAAGAGGGTCAGTGAGGAAATAGTTTTGTTGCATTAGTAACTTCCAGCTCGTTCTCCATCTCAACTTTGACAAATCTGTTTAGGATAAAATTATGAATGAATAGGCTGAATCTAATTTAAACAAATTTTCTCCACCTTGTTATATACATTTTTCACTCTTTAAAACTATTGCTTGTCTCAACTTCCTGGTTTGGGTCAAGACTGAAGTATAAAAATACAGTGAGGAATATTCCCCACTTTTATAGCTTAAAAGCCTGAAACTTGGAAGTACAACAAACTTAATAATAAAGCCAATTTTCACAAATTCTCAAGCATGAGTTTTAGACCAAAGAAGGTTCAAATAATTTTGTGCAAAATAGATTTTGGATGCATGTGTAAACAAAACCTTTGGAAATTGACTCTTTACTAGAAAGAACAGTGTGCTGTGTCTTTTTAAAAATGGTAAATATACCTAGCAGCTTGATTTAAATAAATACAAGATCAAATTGGATTTATTAGGTTTTTTTTTGTTTTGTTTAAGCACTGATGTGCTCTCATTCCTTTAACCCTTCTTCCAGGTGCTGTTGGCAGCAACAAGCTCCAGGTTCAATTATCTAGGTATTGTTTCTGAAAACATAGTAAATAACGTGATCTTAAGCCCCTCTCGAGAAATGTATGAAAACTAAATCCCTCTTGGGCACTCATGCCAGGCAACACTTACCCACTTTTGTCCATTGTACAAAACTAAATTTTTTATTGGGGGGAAGAGGACACAGAATAAACTTGGGAAAGCCAATAATAATTAATCAACAATGTGTGTGTATACACAGTGTTATCTATCTAATCTATACAGAGAGATGTAAGATTCCCAACTCACCAGGATATCTTGGCAATAGTCTTAAACTAAGTTGTTTGCTTGTAATGTTTCCAATAGCCACTTCCCTTCTTAACTGAACCCGAGCTCACTATTTGTCAACTGGGATTGGCATAGTCCAGAGTTCAGGCAGGAATCTCCGGCTGCTTAAAAAAAAGGCCTTCTAGGCGTGCTCCAGGGACTCTACCACCTAACCCAGCTGTAGTGAATATAGCTTTACTAATTGTTGGGTGGAGGGACTTTACCAAAGTTGCTGATTTGCATTTCAGCATAACCCTCTCTGAAGACTTTGAAAGATGGCATTTGTGGCATATGGGACACTGAACTGAGTGTCACCATGAATGCACTCCCGCCATAATTTAGGAACTAGAGCCCCATCCCCTTTTTTCCTCCCTCCTCCTTCAGCTTGTGGGCTAGCTCCACAAACCGATGGAGGAAGACTGAGGCATTGGTCAGGGTGGCTCTTTACCCCAGGCACATTTGGTGCAATTCTCTTGTCCTAATTCCTGACAGATATAGTAGTGTGTTTTTTGTTTTTTTTTATCCCCAAACTTAACTGTATTTTGACCGTAGTGTCACAAACTATCACATAACTGAAATGCAAATGAAGCCTGACTTTCGGTCATTTCCTCTTGCTCTCCAATAGAAAACAGATTTTTTTTTCCCCTCTCTGGAGCTTCTGTTCATCTACAGTTCTCAAGCACTTCTGGGCTACTCCTCTTGCTGTTTGTCAGCAGATCTCTAACTCCCTACACTTTAATGCTTAGAGCAACATAGTTTACAGAGGTATTATGATTTCATGTGCAAGATATCTTAAGAAATAGAGCAAACTGTTGTCTGGACATGCTGAGAACATGAGCAAAACCCTATAGACTCCTATGAACTATTCACACACTAGGATTACATTTTTAACAGTGCAGAGGAACATTAGTGACAATGCTTCTGTGCCTCCTCTGTACAGATAAAGAAACCACATATAAATACAGGCAACAACAGAACCTTTTTTCTGTCTTGCTCCCTGTCATTTGAACTCTGATCCTGCAGTTCTTATTCAGGCAAAGTTCCTGTTCCTGAGTTCTCCCCTGCCCCCCTTTCAGGTACTCTTGGTATCTTCTTTCCATTTCCCAAAAGACTGATATTTCTGAGACAAATCTGAATTGCTGTCTTTCTAGCTACTAATTAAAATGGTGTCAAATTGTTTATAAAGATTCCACTGTGGCTGCTCTTCAACTTGTTTCAACTTAAATAGAGGCTAGAGCACTAAGTAAGATCAGTTGCTTTGGTTAAATCATTGCTATGAGTATCTTTATTAGTCTAAATTCCTGTAAAGTCTGCTGGTCTATAAAGTGTAAACTCAGGAAATAGCAGAAATAGTAAAACAGTATTTTGTCAGCACTTTAATTTGCTTTCATAGTGTACTTCCAGTTTTATAGCTTTCTTTGTTTTAGATAACTTGTGGCTATGCTAAGCATATCTACATCAATGTTTCAAAATTCCCTATGTTCTAAAAGTTACCCATGCAACTGATGTTTTATGGTATATGCTAGCAACTCATCAATTTTTGATAAGTATGTGTTTCCAATAGTCTATTCCCATCACTCCATATATAATTGTCTGCCTGAGGCCACCATTCAGAATGTTGCAATTTTAATGCATGCTTCAGCAACATTTTTTTCCTTCCTTGGCTGAAAATATATGGCTTTTAAATTTTTTGTTTAGTCATCCAAGAGCAAATCTCTAACTATTTTTGGGCAACAGACTAACTGACAATATATCAGAAATTTGCCTAACCAAATTTCAGCTGGTCATTTGGCAAGGCAGCTCCAAATACTATAGCTGAGTATTAGAAGAATGTGGTATAAGAATTTATAGAATAGTAGAACAGCATCATCCACTAGATGAGTTCTTTTCTTCTTTCTTAACCTCTAAAAATCTTATTAATTTAAGTTTGTACACTCAAGACTTTTACTTTTAAATAATTTGATCTCACCCAGTCACTCAAGCATGGGCTTAACTTGACTTGTATATTCAGCTGCCTAATAGACTTCCATGTGGCAACTCACATGCTTGATAAGTATGTACTTTGATTCAATAAACTGTGAATTCAGAGCTATATAAGTGGGAACAAATCCACTAAAATTTTCAAAGTGCCCAGTTATGGCAGGTATATTAGTAGAAGGGAAGTGCTAAAGTGAAGTGTATTGATGTTTTTAAGACAGTGAAGCAATAGTTACAAGTTTACTTATGTAGGAAAATGTTGGAAAGATAGGTTTTCTGCTACTTTTTTTTATTGTCAGGTTGATGGTATCAATATCTGGTATTTGCTTTACTATTAAAGTAGTAATTATTTATAGGAGCCAAGAGATAGTAAGCAAACCAGAAAACAATATTTCCGTGCTCCTCTTGTCATTCAAAGTAATAATACATAGAATTATATATTTTCAGAATAACATGGAAGTAGTGATTATTTAGACAGCTAAATATGATGCATGTATTTGGCTAAAGTTTTCTCCTTGTCATAATAATATATCAGCCAGCAGGAAAAAAATCAAGGAGATTCTTAATTTGCTGGTCATCAATGGCCAATATGTGGAATCAGTTTCTTAGCTGACATAACTACATATAATTCAATTGACTTCCATTGAAGTGCAGATGTTTACACCAGTCATGAATTTGGCTTCTGGCATTTGTCTGTCAGAGCTGTGATTACTGTAATAAAGTATTTGTTTGCAGACACTTGCTAAAATAAAAAATGTGAATATATATAACGCACAACCTTTTTTTGATGTTGTGCACAATTTTTTGTGGAAAGTGCACAGTTATTTAAGAAATATTTAAATCATCTTGAAAGCTGTTTGGGAGACATGCAGTCAGGGAACAGAAATAATACAGCATCACTTAATCGACCAGTCAAATAGCACAAGTAGTGAATTACAAATAGAGAATATGCAAGTCATGGTGAATAGTTTTTGATGAGCTGAAATTCGTTAAATAACTACAAGCAAATCAGTAAAAATCAAAGTTTGTTCGTGGATAATTCATGAACATAAAACAGAGCCTTCATTCATCCATTAAATCCTTCACTGCAGATTGTCCTCTCAGGTCTTGTTAAAGGGGACATGGCTCAGAGGGGAAAACAACACTCATGGGGGGGTGGGGGAACAGATCCCAGAGGGAACATGCAAGTGTAGTGGAAGAGAGGAGAAAGAAGGAAGTTCATGCATTGCCAAGTAGGCTTAGAATTCACAGTATCTTTATTTCTCTTGATCAAAATAAGAGAAAAAACAAGCCTGTTGCTTGTTCAGAAAGGGACAACAAAGCCTTTTTATATATCATTTTAAAAAGGCAATACCATTTGAGATTTTCCTGCATGGATTTCAAAACACCAACAGAAAAAAAAATATTTTGCCATTGCAGTACAATTAACAATTTGTTTTTATTTTTTCGTCACTGAAATCCCTACAAACAGATTTCTTTTATTTTTATATCAGGTTGTGACAATGCATTGGTTCTAAGCTTTTCTTTTACTAATTTTGCAAACAAATAGTAATATGTTTGTTCACTTCTAGGTTGTGAGATTGCATGTTAGGTACACAAACTTCTAGGATTTATTTGGCTCTTCATAATCACAAGTTATCCTAAACATTAAAAATTATAGTTTTGTACATTTATTTTTTAAAAAATAAAATCCACTAATACTTTAAATCTCTAAAGAATGCTTAATTAAATCTATATTGCAGTAGAACTGCAGGTGATACCAAGCTGGGAGGGGTTGCAACTGCTTTTGGAGGATATGATTAAAATTCAAAATGATGTGGAGAAATGGTCTGAAGTAAATGGGGTGAAATTAAATAAGGACAAATGCAAAGTACTCCACTTATGAAGGAATAATCAGTTGGACACCCACAACGTGAGAAATGACTGCCCAGGAAGGAGTACTGCAGGAAGGTATCTACAGATCATAGTGGATTACAAGCTAAATATGAGTCAATAGGGTAACACTGTGCCCCCCCCTTCCCAAACCACCCCCCAACCAAACAGGAAAAAAACCACACCATCATTCTGGGATGTATTATCAGGCGTGTTGTAAGCAAGACACAAGAAGTAATTCTTCTGTGCTGATTAGGCCTCAACAGGAGCACCACATTTCAGGAAAGATGTGGACAAATTGGAGAGTCCAGAGAAGAGCAACAAATGACTAAAGGGCTAAAAAAACACAACCTATGAGGGGAAAATTGGGGCAGGGGGAGGGAAGGGCTTGTTTTGGAGAAGACTGAGAGGGGACACTGACACTCTGTACCTCAAAGCAGCACTGTGGAACCCCCATATTCACCAGTGTCATATAATTATGATGTATTTTGTACAAAGTATACTTCATGAGGCATCATTTTAAGTCTTGATCTGTTGAACACTAATGTCCTTTTGGATTTTATGTACTATCATTGTATGTGAAGTTATGAAATTTTACTATGTGTGTTACTGAAATATGTTGATTGTGGGTGTTCCCAACCTCACACCCTTTCTGGTACAACAATGGAGTAGCCAGATCTGCTGATGGCCATTGGGAGAGTGGATTCCCTTCAATGGGCCATCCCAGAAGACTTCTCAGAGAACATACAGACAATGGGGACTGCCTGATTCCTCACATCAAAAAAATCTTTCCAGCAAGCTGGAAGAAACTACAAAAGAGGCTAAGTGACATCCTCATTTCCCTCCCACAACTAAACATCTGGAAATGTCTGCAGGACAAACACTTTGAACTGGTGGAGAGTGGTCCCAATCCAGGAAAGAGTTCTAGCCTGTGTATTAAGGATCTGACCTGTTTATACCATCTCCATGTTGGGGGAGGGGAAGACTAGGTAATGAACTTACACTGGCCAGGCTTCTGGCCAGTGCGAGATGGTGCAAGGCTGGAGGCTGAGGGGAATTGGCTGGAGCCACTCTATTCTTAGTTCATGGGTGGCTGGCAAAGCATTCATGTACATCAGCTTGGTGTGTCCCTGCCTGTTGATGTCTCTGTAAATGCAGTACCTGCCAGAGGTTTGTGGCTTGATACAGCATCACTATGTGAGAAGGATAGAGGGCTCAGTGGTCCCACAGTCCAAGTTGCACCCCGGGGACCAATCACTGACATAACCTTTTATGTACTTACAAAGTTGTTTACAAGGAGGAGGGAGAAAAATTGTTCTTAACTCCTGAGGATAGGACAAGAAGCAATGGGCTTAAATTGCAGGAAGGGCAGTTTAGGTTTGACATTGGGGGAAAAACTTTGTCCGAGTAGCTAAGCACTGGAATAAATTGCTTAGGGAGATTGTGGAATCTATCATTGGAGATTTTTAAGAGCAGGTTAGACACCTGTCAGGGATAGTCTAGATAATCCTTAGTCTTGCCATGAGTGCAGGGGACTGGACTATAAGACTTCTTGAGATCCCTTCCAGTCCTATGATTCTAGCTAATGGAATATGAGTTTATTTCAGCCATTGCATTCTTGATACATTTATCCAACGTTCAGAGATTGAACTTGTCCTGTGTCAGTGCACCATGATAAGCCAAATTCTTCTCTTTCTACCTTTATAGCCCCATTGACTTCAGCCTGGTTGCACATGTAGCACTAATGGTAGAACTTTGCCATGTTATAACATTAATATAAGTAATCAATTAACTATATACACTGCATACCCAAGCTAATATTAAAGCTGTAAGTTATTCACAAGGAACAGCTGAAACTCAAGTCACTTTTCTTATTAAAAGGATGAGCATCCAAAGTACCAGATTATAACTAAAAACAAAAGTAAACTGAGGCTGTACATAAAAGTTGAATGTTTATTAGGGCAACAAAATGATAAAACAATCAAAGCTGTGGCACTACTTACTTTCATCTGTTCTTTAATAAAGCCAGAAGACTCTAAATTTATAGCTTGCAACGTTGGGATCTTCAGACTAGGGGTGCTGGAACGTTTTGTATAGTGGGGGTGCTGAGAGCCATTGAACCAAACTGTAAATCCTGTATATGGTGGAAACGACTTCAAGTCAGGAGGTGCGGCACCACCCCTAGTTCCAGCACCTATGCTTCAGATCACAGAATGCACAAACTATTGGAACACGTCAGATTATGGTTACAGGGATATACAATCTTCCTCAAAAACATGTGGGCAACTTGAGAGCAGACTTCAATGGAGAAGTCAGTTTTCTGCAAAGCTACAGGAATGCTGCTAAAGTCTAAACCGTTTACTTGTCTGAAGAATCTGTACAGCTGGTCATATGTATACTGAATGATATTCTAACTTTCTTTCTCATTTATGGCAAGTTGCTTTAGCACGGTATCTCTCACCATAAAAATAGAATGGGTAAAAGTATTCACTGCAAATCAAGGAAAATGTAATTCTTAGCTGTTCATGAACTTTTGTGGATAGATTCGGGTTTTTTTTTTGGTTGTTTTTTTTTAAATCAAATGTACACCAGCTGCTAATGGTCTTACAGCAGCTGGGAACTGGGGACACACAAACAAGTCCTGCCACAACCCTTTGCTTGAACCATGCCCCTTACACTACCAACAGAGGGTATGAAGCCCCTAGGCTTTTTGTATGCCACGGGACCAGTTATGCTGACTCTATGGTGAGATTCCAGTTCTGGTGGTGGTTGTACTTTAATTCCTATATATTCTGGTACTTGGTCTTCATATGCAAAATCATGGTGGTATTATCATGCCTATGTTCTGAAATCCACATGCACGTGCCTCTAATTACATTCAAGGAACATGATTGTGAAATGGGAGTCTGAAGTGTGAATGTGACTAAATATTGTGGCTTGTCATTATCACTATTAACATTTCCTAAGGTACATGTTTGTTTGTTTGTTTGTTTGTTTGTTTTTTTAAATGCAATGTGTGCTATACTGTCTGACCTCACCCCCTACTAATTACCTTAATCTGACTCACAATCACATTCTCAATTAGTTACCACCAATTTCCTTGGAAAAAATCAGTGCCAGGGATTTCTCTTTGAATCTAATCCCCTACAAAGATGTCGTCTATAGAATTTTGGGAAAAATGCTGTTAGACACTACAGTTAGAGAAGGGGGGTGTGTGTGTGGTTTTTTTTTTTGTCCCCCCCCCCACACACACACAACACAGTCTGTAGAACTCTTTGCCAGAGGATGTTGTGAAAGCCCAGACTATAACAGGGTTCAAAAAAGAACTAGATAAAATCATGGAGGATAGGTCCATCAACGGCTATTAGTCAGGATGGGCAGGGATGGTGCCCTAGCCTCTGTTTGCCAGAAGCTGGGAATGGGTGACAGGATGGGTCACTTGATGATTACCTGTTCTATTCATTCCCTCTGGGGCACCTGGCATTGGCCACTGTCAGACAGGATATTGGGTTAGATGGACCTTTGGCCTGACCCAATATGGGCGTTCTTATGTACTTATGAATAGCCGCCTTACTGGGGAAACATTATAGGTGACGAAGCTAAAAGATGGAAATAATGAGAAATATGCACACTGATCAGATGCTCCTTAAAGTACCAGCCTGGGCTATGTACCTGCCTGCAGAATCACACATTTAATAGCAAAAAAATTAAAAATCTATAGAGAGGCTGCTGATAGAGGGATTTTTAATACATCAGGGTAATGCTAATATTAATACTGAGCTGTAATATAGTGATTTTTCATCAGTACATCTCAAAGTGCTTCTCAAACGAGCCAAGCCTCCTTATACAGATGGAGAAACTTAGACACAGAGAGGTGAGGTGAGGTGACTTGCCCAAAGTCACCCAGCAGGCCAGTGGTAGAACTAAGAATAAAACCAAAGTGTACTGAATCCCAGTCCAGTACCCTGTCAACTAAATAATTAAAGCTGAGGAACGTAGAGTGCATTTCTGCAACACACACACACACACACACCACACACACACACACAGAGTTAGAGTGTGTGTGTGTGTGTGTGTGTGTGTGTGTGTGTGTGTGTGTGTGTGTGTGTGTGTGTGTAAGTGCACATGGGCGGGTGGGTACAAGCAGGGAGAACACTAGCTACAAATACAGCCCATATGCTCCCATGAGCATCAGGAATGTGCTGCGCTAAGACTGTGAGCCATCCCAAAAAGGGGCAGGGAGGAGGCAGGCTATGTCTCCATCACATGCTCTGCGATGACCAGCAGAACTGACTGCCAGCCTGGAGTAGCACATATTGAACCCATTTCAGCCTATATCAATAGTACTCTCTCTATGTATAGACTGCAAAGCCCTGGAAGCCATTCTTGAGGAACTATGCCTCCCACAACCTCTGCAGTGGTGCGGAAGTAGTGCACTACCCTCCATGTGGACTGTTTAAGCTCATGAAAAGTTAGAAGCAGAAGCCACTTCAGTGTACAGAATATCAGAAGGATGCTTGTTCTTTTAATTGATGATTATTTTAGAACAGGTGTAGGCAAACTACAGTTCACCAGCTCTTTTAAGTTGGCCCTCGAGTTCCCGCTGGAGAGTGAGGTCTGGGACTTGCCCTGTTCCTGCACTCCAGCCAGGGAGCAGGGTTGGGGGCTGCTCCAGACAGCTCCCAGAAGCTGTGGCATGGCCCTGCTCCAGCTCTTATGCATAGGGGCAGCCAGGGGGCTCTGCTCTGCACATTGCCCCCTGCCCCAAGCACTGCCCCCACAGCTCCCATTGGTTGGGAACTATGGCCAATGGGAGCTGCAGGGGCAGCACATGCAGATGGGGCAGCGTGCTCTGCATAGGAGCTGGAGGCGGGACATGGTCACTGCTTCCGGGAGCTGCTTGAGGTAAGTGCCGCCTGAAGCCTGTACCCCTGAACCTCTCCCCACACCCCAACTCTCAGCCCCAGCCCTGATTGCTTCCCATCCTCCAAACCCCTCAATTCCAGCCCAGAGCACTCTCCTGCACCCCAAGCTCCTCAAACCCATCCCTACCCCAGAGCCTGCACCCCCAGATAGAGCCCTCACCCTCCACACACCCTACTCCCCTGCCCCAGCCCCCACCTGTTCCCGCACCCCAGCCCCAATTATGTGAGCATTCATGGCCCGCCATACAATTTCTATTCCTAGATGTGGCCCTCGGGCCAAAAAGTTTGCCCACCCCTGTATTAGAAGGATCACAAATGTTTGATCTAAATGTTCATGCAATAGCCAGCCTTCTTCAATTCTTGGATAATCCCTTAAAGCGTTTTTTTTTAGTCAAATCACAATTTCTTTGACAGTAGTATTGAGAAACATGTTTCTTCGCTGATATGTCACTCTGGATCTGGTAAATTGGGTTGTATCAGTCACATATTTCACTGCATATGATGTAATTAGGAATGACTGACATAGACCAGTATTATTTGCACAACCACATGCATTTGGGGGGAAAAAGCCCAAAGGGCCAGATCCTCACCTAGTGTAAAATAGCAAAGCTCTACTGGCATTTCTCTATTGTTGGGAGATATTGAGATGCCGTGGGCTTAGCTGTCACCAGCATGCCGATGACACTCAACTGTGTATTTTATTCTTAGTTGATGTTGTAACCACCGCCACTTCTTAAATGTCAGACTGCCTACAGGAAATTAGCTCTTGGATGAGGAGCAGCTGATTCAAACTGAACAAGGCAAGACTGAAGTGATTCTGGTTGGAACAGGGAAATGATTTGAAAAGCTGGCCAAGACATTGCTTCCACCTTCCATCAAAGGCACACAGACCCCACGTGTCAAGTGATGCAAAGCCTCAGGGTCCTGTTTGACAGGTAGCATTTTCCAGAAATGTCGTCTTCACCTCAAGCTTGCTACAAATCTTTCTCCCATTGAGGACCTGGCTGCAGTAATCCATGGGTTTGTCACCTATAAAATGGATTATTGTAACTGATTGTGTATGAAGCTGAATATGAAAATGATGCACATGGTCCAGCTGGTATGGAAAGCAGCTCCCACCTTCTCCAGGGCTCAGGCAACTGTGAGTACATTGGGCCTGTGCTGAAGCCCCTCCACTGCTTCTCAGTCAGCATCCAATGCCAGTTTAAGACCTTCATTCTAATTGTCACTCAAATAATGGATCAAGCCCCCACAATACCAAAGACCAAATTCATGATCTATGAACTTCTATGACATCTGTACTACTCTGGGACCTTGCAGATCTCATGTCCAGGATGAAGCTGGGGACCATACATTCTCTGAGGGGATCTTGCTATGGCACAACCTTCCAAAGGAGATCAGACAAATTCAAAGTCTAACTAGATCCTGCCACCCTTCCTCATAATGAGTAGTACCTTCTTCCATAACAAGTACTGATTTCAGTGGGATGTAAGAATGTAGGGATTGGTATACTGGAACAGACCAGTGGTCCATCAACTACAGTGTTTCCAACACTAGCCAGTACCAGTTGCTGGTTATGGGACAATCTGCCTGCAGAAAAATTTACTTATAACTTTCAGTAGTCAGAGGCTGGTTTATGCTCTGAAAAAAATGAGGTTTTATGGTCCTTCCAAAATATTGTTTTAATATTTATTATAACTGGTTACTCTTTAACCTTCTTTGAATGTTTAATCTTCTCTAAATCCCAATAAGCTCTTGGACTCAATGGTATAGTCTGGAAACGAGTTCCATGGCTTAATTCTGTGTTCTGTGAAAAAGTATTTCCTTCCATCAGTTTTTGTTCTCCTTTTTCTTGTATCATGTGAGGGTAAATTGTTTGCTCCTATTTATCCTATCTGTGTACCAATCATTATCCTGCATACCATTTTCTTGTCAACTCTTATTTGGCTCCTAATTCATCCTAATCCTTTCAGTCTTTCTGTATATTGGAACCATTTCATGTCTTTATTTTTCATTACCTGTTTCTGAGCCCCTTTTTGTATCTGGTTTTTCTTTTTGGGATAAAGTGACAAGTATTGAACCCAATATTCCAGGTGAGGGTATACCCTTGATTTTTTTTTTAAAGAACAGCATTATAATATTTTCAGTGTTTCTAGCCACTGTTAATCCATACTATCCATTTTCTGCTGCTGCTATTATGAAATCAAGTTGCTTATGCTAACCAAGAATAACTTTGTGTTCAAACTAAAATAAATCTAATCATTTCTGCTCGGGAAAGACGCCTACTCTTAGTCTGAAGCAATGAATCATTGGTAAAACTGATTCTTACCATTGTTAGCAACAACTCACTGTTTAATGGCTGGCTAACAGTATGTGAATTCTGTATCATAATGACAGTATTACAAATGATGTCACCAAGAACAGTCTTATGAGAAGCTCATTACATGGTGTGAACACTTGGATGGAGCATAGATGAGCTGTTCACCAAAAACTGTCTGGAAAATATCCCTCAGAAGTTTGGCAACTTTAGCGTGTCTGTCATTTCCCTAAAGCTTATAATGAAGCACAGTTTGAAAATCATACTGCTGAGGCACAGGACTGCCAGAGAACTTTAAATGTTCTGAAATGGCAGAAGCCAGCTGATCTCATATGGCTCATAAGGTAAAGTCTGAAGTGCTTTTCACATACTCATCTAGGGCATAGTCATGAGGGTTTTATGAGTGAAAGGGACAGACAGAAACAGCTCCCAAGTTTTAAAAGTCAGAGACATATTAAAAAGATTGGGCAGCATTTACTTTCTCAACAGCTGTTTGCAAGTAAATTTCATCATATATTACAGGAATTAGAACATATTCTGTAGTTTTTTAATAGATATTGGCTGTTAGACTAGTTAGTCACATACAAATAATATCTCAGGTAGGATATAATAATGTTCCTTTCTTCCAAAAACTTAATAGCTTTTACATTTTCTACTTAAAACATGTGTGCCCTAATCCAAACTCATTGAAGCTAATGGAAAAAATCTTATTGCCTTTAATGGACTGTGGGTCAAGCACTTAGGGTATGTCTACACTACAAGACTATTTCGAATCAACTTAAGTCGAATTTGTGGAATCGACCCCACACTAAATACACTAATTCGACTGTGTGAGTCCACAGTAACGGGGCCAGCGTCGAATTTGGAAGCGGTGCACTGTGGGAAGCTATCCCACAGTTCCCGCACTCCCCGCTGCCCATTGGAATTCTGGGATTTCCCCCCAATGCATGCTGGGGGAAAAAATGTGTCGAGGGTGGTTTTGGGTAACTGTCATCATTGAACCGTCAATCATGCCCTCCCTCCCTCCCCGAAAGCGCCTGCGGGCAATCTGTTTGTGCACTTTTCTGCTCAGTGACAGCGCGGGCGCCACAGCACTGCGAGCACGGAGCCCGCTGCAGTTATGGTCGTTGTCAACTCCTCGCACCTTATCGTCCACCTTTTCCACAGTCAGCTACTTTTCAATGGTGCTGCGAGCACTGGTGGACCATGGGGGACGTTTTACCAACATCAACGTCAGGTGGCCAGACAAGGTTCATGACGCACGTGTTTTCAGGAACTCTGGTCTGTTTAGACGCCTGCAGGAAGGTAGTTTCTTCCCGGACCAAAAAATAACTCTTGAGGATGTGCAGATGCCTTTAGTGATCCTCGGGGACCCAGCCTACCCGCTAATGCCCTGGCTCGTGAAGCTCTGTGCAGGCGCCTTGCACAGCAACAAGGAACTCTTCAAGTACCAGCGAGCAGCGTGACCTGTGACTGTTCAGTTTCTTTACAGAGAAGCTGAACCTGCCCCTGTTTCTTTAACAAGTTACTGTTGACTAGCATCTGCAGTTACATACCCCGTCCACCCCACTTCCCCCACTTCCAACACACGTTTAAAAATAAAACACATGTTCCACTGTGACTTTACAAAGGTTTCTTTATTGATGACTTTGCGTTAAAGGGTTGAAACTGGGACGCAGACTGTGCTGGGTAGGGTGTGCGGTGATGTAAAGACCGCCTCTAAACTTGAGAAATGACAGGCTCCTGCTCCCAGAGCGGTCCGCAGTGCCAGACTGGTTGTTTCAACGGAGCCTGCCATCCCTCCTTTTTGGGACTCTGTGCGGGGGCTATGTGGCCTTGCGGCGGGGGAGGATGGATACAGATTCCTCTGCTGCGTGGCTCTGTGGTCCAGGACAGGGACCGTTGAATGAGATCTGTAACCCCCCTCCCCCGCTACAAAGTCACGTACCCCCCCCACCCACACAGAACCTGCAAACCACCTCCCATACCGACCAGGGTGCCTACTGACTGCACTGTGTGTGTGACCTGCTGCTGATCCTGCCCCCGTCTCTGTACCCGGCTAAAGGTGACTGTCCTATGCAATACCCTACCCCCTTCCCCACCCACCCACCCCTTGAAACACAGCGTTGTGTAAAAAAGCATGACGGAAACAGTAATTAACAGCAAAGTATTTTTAATAATTAACCAGACAGTCAGGGGATGAAACTGGGATTGGGGCCTGGGTGAGTCAGGAAGGGAAGGAATTCTCAAAAATTAGGGTATGAGAGCTTTTGGGTACTTGAGCACTCTGCTGGGGTGCAGTGACAGTTTTCACGGCCCCTGGCGCCACTCCTTCTGGTTACTTTGGGTGACGGGAAGTATGGGACTTTGTGGCGGGGGAGGGCGGTTGCAGATACGCTGCGGGGGGGCTCTGTCCTCCTGGCTGCGGTCCTGCAGAACATCCACAAGGCGCCGGAGCATGTCCGTTTGCTCCCTCATTAGTCCAAGCAGCGTTTGAGTCGCCTGCTTGTCTTCCTCACGTCACCTCTCCTCCCGTTCGCTGTGTGAGCGCTGGTACAGAGAGAGGGTCTCCCTCCACTGGCTCTGCTGGTCCGCCTCGGCTCGGGAGCACCCCATAACTTCAGCGATCGTCTCGTCCCGTGTCTTTTTCTTTCGCCGCCTAATCTTTGCCAGCCTCTGTGAGGGGGATGCTGTGGCAGGTCTGGAGACAGTCGAAGCTGTGTGATGGGAGAAAGGGAGTGAATTCCTTGCAAAGATACATTTTTGCGAACAATGAACACAGTCTAGTCTGTGTCTGTGAACAACACCATGCACAGCACCTATCTCGTCCGCACTCCTGCAGCAGGCAATCCTGAAAGCATAAACTCTGCCCCTGTTCTACCCCATCGCAGTGTCCCCCGACCCTTGCACTTCTGGGTTGAGATCCCAGTGACTGATGGTGCAAATTTCATTGTCGCGGGTGGTTCTGGGTAAATGTAGTCAGTCATTCCTTCCTCCGGGAAAGCAACGCCAGACAATCATTTCGAGCCCGTTTTCCCTGGATTGCCCTGGTAAACGCCATAGCGTGGCAGCCATGGAGCATGTTTTGCCTTTTGTCACTGTCATCGTATGTGTACTAGATGCCGCGGACAGAGGCGATTCAGCAGCGCTACACAGCAGCATTCATTTGCTTTTGCATGACAGCAGAGATGGTTATCAGCCATACTGTACCATCTACCATGCCATTGTAAATTGGCAAGGTGATGATGGTTACCAGTCGTATTGCATTATACCTTCTGCTGCTGTCATAGGTGCCCCGGCCGAGATCAGCCGGGGGCGCAAAAGACAAAACTGGGAATGACTCCCCGAGTCAATTCCTCCTTTATGGTATCTAAAAATAGAATAATTCCTGCATAGAATATGGGGCTAGTTTAGTAGAGATCCAGTGTTTCAGAGAACCAGAGAGCACAGCTGCTCTGTGTCAGATTATTCAGGAATGATGAGCTGCATGGCATTCACAGGGGGTGCTCCTGCAACAACCCCACCTGTTGCTTCCCTCCTCCCCCAGCCTTCCCGGGCTACTGTTGCAGTGTCCCCTGATTTGTGTGCTGAAGTAATACAGAATGCAGGAATAAGAAACAGTGACTTGTTACTGAAATGAAATAAGGGGAAGGCAGCCTCCAGCTGATTGTCCAGACAGGACATTAAGCAGTGTGTGGGAGAGGAAAACAGCATCCTGCTGCTATGACAGTCCAGGCAGTACAGAATCTTTTCTTTACACATGAAGGGCGGGGGCTGATGGAGCTCAGCCCCCTGTTGCTATTATGAAGACGGTTAGCAGGCCGTCTACTTATGGGCTGATGACGAGGACGGGTACCAGTCGTATTGCACTACACCATCTGATGATGATGACGATGGATACCAGTCATATTGCACCGTCAGCCACCCATAAGGGGGGGGGGGGAGGTTGCTACAGTACAGTGCCACAGCATCGCGTCTACCAGCAGCATTCAGTACACATAGGGTGACATTTAAAAGAGTCAAGAGACTATTTTTTTTCCTCTTCCTTCTGGGGGCATGGGAGGGGGGTACATTGACGAGCTATGCCCTGAACCGCCGCGGACAATGTGTTTGACCGTACAGGTATTGGGAGATCAGCCAAGAATGCAAATGCTTTTCGGAGACTACAGGAACTGTGGGATACCTTGCTTCCTCAGTCCCCCCTCCCTCCATGAGCGTCCATTTGATTCTTTGGCTTTCCGTTACGCTTGTCACGCAGCAGCGTGCTGAGTCTCTGCTATGTCGTCTGTCCGGAGATTTTTAAAAAATATTTTGGACCAGGCGTAACATTACAGTAATTCCCCTAATTACCTGCAGGAGTCGCCGAGCGAGATCGCCCTGAGGAGGGTCACTGAAGGAGATAGAGAGCGCATGCTGCGTGAAAGCCAGCACAAACCAGGGCCCTATGCGGCCGTGCTCGGGGAGGCAATGCTCCCTGAGTACCTCATGAAAGCCTGGCGTGGAAAAGTGTGCTACCACGGAGCACCCAATAAGGCAGCTCTCCCCAGGAACCTCCTGCGGAGGCTTTTCGATTACCTCCAGGAGAGGTTCGTGGAGATCTCCCAGGAGGATTTCTGTTCTATCCCCATATATGTAGACCTCCTTTTCGCATACTTCAGCTTCCTGTTATATTAAGAATAAAAGTTTACATGTTTAAAGCACTTACCGACTGCTCCTTCCCCTGATTCAGGGTCCGGGTTAACGGCCGGGGAGGGTTGGTAGGGGATCTCCGTGACGGTGATGAAGAGATCCTGGCTGTCGGGGAAACCAGCGTTGTAAGCGCTGTCGCCTGCCTCGTCCTCCACAAACCCTTCCTCATCTTCCCTGTCCATGAACATCGCCGAGGAACTGTCTGTCGACACTGTCCCATCGTCAGAGTCCATGGTCACTGGTGGGGCAGTGGTGGCAGGCTCCGTAGCGTCCGTTTGCCGCTTTGATTTTTTGGTAGCCTTGTCTGGGGTCCTTGATTTTCACGCGGCGCTGCGTTGCATCCCGCCTGTATCCTCTGTCTCTCATGGCTTTGGAGACCTTCTCGTAGGTCTTTGCATTCCGTTTTTTGGAGCGCAGCTCCGAAAGCACAGACTCCTCGCCCCACACACCGATCAGATCCAAGACTTCCCGGTCAGTCTATGCTGGGTCCCTCTTTCTATTCAGAGATTACATGAACTCCTCTGCTGGAGAGCTCTGCATTGCTGCCGGTGGTGCTGAGCTCGCCCCGATGTCCAACCACGAACTGAGATTCAAACTGTCCAGACAGGAAAAGGAATTCAAATTTTCCCAGGGCTTTTCCTGTGTGGCTGGTCAGAACATCGAAGCTTGGACTGCTGTCCAGAGCGTCAACAGAGTGGTGCACTGTGGGATAGCTCCCGGAGCTACTAAGTTCGATTTGCATCCACACCTACCCTAATTTGACATAGCCATGTCGAATTTAGCGCTACTCCCCTCGTCGGGGAGGAGTACAGAATTCGAACTAAAGAGCCCTCTATGTCGAATTAAATGGCTTCCTGGTGTGGACGGGTGCACGGTTAATTCGAATTAACGCTGCTAAATTCGAATTAAAGTCCTAGTGTAGACCAGGCCTTAGAGTGCCTAAGCTCATACAGTAGTAATGAATGCAGAACAAGAAGGTGAATGGACCAGAGTAGAACTGTGATTTGCTTGATACAGGACTGGTGTGAACTGCTTAAAAGATATACAAAACTGCTCAACTTTAGATTGGAGACGGATGATCTAAAAGATGGAGCATTCCTTTCTTTGTATGATTTAAGACTGTATATCACCCACACTGTTTCCTATACTACAAATATTACCTTTTATATTTGGTATGCATACAATGATTACCACTAAATTATCAGTATTTGCCAACAACTACCAAACAATGGTATCTGAAATATCAGTTTCTTCTGCACTTAGAACAATTTGTGGTGACCGTGTACTTCCTATTATGAATATTAACTTTCTTATGGTGACTACTGTATTATTAGGTCCTTACCCAAGTAACACTTACCCAAGTAGTCCTTGCTCCAGTGAGCAAAACCAAGGAAACAAATGTTTTAATGAGCAAAAGTTGTAGGACTGGGCCTTTAGTGATGGTGTTCCAGGACTACATTCTTTTTCTTTTACTAATTTTACTATTTCCACAGATTTGTGAACTATGCAAATGTAGAGAACACTGATCTTGATAGAGCTCATCAGCAACATTTTTAATCCACCTTTTTTAACTGAAAAATGATTTATTGAAACCAAAACTATTCATGGGGAAAATGTCAGTTTTGAAATTTTTCTCATTTTTGAAAAAAGTTCTGAAATTGTCAGTGACTTCATAGACTTAAGGTCAGAAGAGACCATTATGATCGTCTAGTCTGACCTCTTGCACAACACAGGCCACAGAATCTCACCCACCCACCTCTGTAATAAACCCTAACCTATGTCTGAGCTATTTGAAGTCCTCAAATCATGGTTTAAAGACTTCAAGGTACAGAGAATCCTCCAGCAGGTGACCCGTGCCCCACACTGCAGAGGAAGGTTGAAAACCCTCCAGGGCCTTTGCCAATCTGCCCTGGAGGAAAATTCCTTCCAGACCCTAAATATGGCGATCAGCTAAACCATGAGCATGTGGGCAAGACTCACCAGCCAGACACCCAGGAAAGAATTCTCTATAGTAACTCAGATCCTACCCCATCTAACATCCCATCACAGGCCATTGGGCATATTTACCACTAATAGTCAAAGATCAATTAATTGCCAAAATTAGGCTATCCCATCATAGCATTCCCTCCATAAACTTATCAAGCTTAGTCTTGAAGCCAGATATGTCTTTTGCCCCCACTGCTCCCCTTGGAAGGTTGTTCCAGAATTTCACTCCTCTGATGATTAGAAATCTTCATCTAATAGCCAGTTTATATCCATTTGTTCTTGTGTCCAGATAATTCCTCTCCCTCCCTGGTATTTATCCCTCTGATATATTTACAGTGGACAATCATATCTCCTCTCAGCCTCGTTTGGTCAGGCTAAACAAGCCAAGCTCCTTGAGTCTCCTTTCATATGATAAGTTTTCCACTCCTTGGATCATCCTAGTAGCCCTTCTCTGAACCTGTTCCATTTTGAATTCATCCTTCTTAAACATGGGATACCAGAACTGCACACAGTATTCCAGATGAGGTCTCACCAGTGCCTTGTATAACAGTACTAACAGCTCTTTATCTCTACTGGAAATACCTCACCTGATGCATCCGAAGACCTTTTTTCATGGCCATATCACATTGGCAGCTCATAGTCATCCTGTGATCAACCAATACTTCGAGGTCCTCCTCCTCTGTTACTTCCAACTGATGCATCCCCAGCTTATAACAAAAATTCTTGTTGTTGATCCCTAAATGCATGACCTTGCACTTTTCACTATTAAATTTCATCCTATTAATATTACTCCAGTTACTCCAATGTCATCCAGATCTTCCTCTATGATATCCAGGGTTCTTCTCTGTATTGGCAATACCTCCCAGCTTTGTGTCATATGTAAACTTTATTAGCACACTTCCACTTTTTGTGCTAAGGTCAGTAATAATAAGATTGGTCCCAAAACCGATCCCTGATGAACTCGACTTATAACCTCCCTCCATCCTGACAGGTCACCTTTCAGTATGACCCATTGTAGTCTCCCCTTTAACCAGTTCCTTATCCACCTTTCAATTTTCATATTGATCCTCAACTTTTCCAATTTAGCTAATAGTTCCCCATTTGGGAACTGTATCAAATGCCGTACTGAAATAGAGGTAAATTAGATCCACTGCGTTTCCTTTGTCTAAAAGTCTGTTACCTTCTCAGAGAAGGAAATCAGGTTGGTTTGGCATGCTCTACCTTTGTAAAACCATGTTGTATTTTGCCTCAGTTACCATTGACCTCAATGTCCTTAACTACTTTCTCCTTCAAATTTTTTTCCAAGACCTTGTATACTACAGATGTCAAACTAACAGGCCTGTAGTTACTCGGATCACTTTTTTTTTCTTCCCCCTTCCTTAAAAATAGGAACTATGTTAGCAATTCTCCAGTCATATGGTACAACCCCTGAGTTTACAGATTCATTAAACTCTTGCTAATGGGCTTGCAATTTCATGTGCCAGTTCCTTTAATATTCTTGGATGAAGATTATCTGGGCCCTGATTTAGTCCCATTAAGCTGTTTGAATTTGGCTTCTACCTTGGATGTGGTAATATCTACCTCCATATGCTCATTCCCATTTCTCATCCTGTCATTATCCCTAGTAGCTTTCTTCCTCAATGTGATTTTTGCCCAGACAGGCTCTGTCTTATCCATTCCATCCCTTCTTATTTCTTTACAGTCTGACTCATCATTGATATACAATGCTACTCCACCACCTATGCCTTTATTTCTGTTTTTCCTAAACAGCACATACCCTTCAATACCTGTACTCCAGTCATGACTACTATTCCACCATGTTTCTGTTATCCCTATAATATCTGGTTTCACTTCCTGCACCAGTAACTCTAGTTCCTCCATTTTGTTACCTAGGCTCCTCACATTGGTGTAAAATCATAATTTTTGCTGTTTGGTTTCGCTCACATATTTTACCCGATTAGGCCCAGACATTCTACTGCCAGTATCACCTGTTACTACACTACCCTTCCTCCTTGCGTTCATTCTCCTACCCACGGCTGTATCCTTTCTTACTTAATTTTCTTCCCTCTCAATGTTAAAATCCAGCATGGAGATTACCTGGACATCTCCCAACCATCTTCCCCAAATTCCTAGTTTAAAGCGCTCTTAATCAGCTGTGCCAGCCTCCATCCTAGAAGTCTATTTACCTCCCTACGCAGGTGAAGTCCATCCCAAGAGAACAGTCCTCTGTCCATGAATGCCTCCTAGTGGCCATACATCCCAAAGCCCTCCTCCATAGCACCACTGCCTGAGCCATCTGTTGATCATCATCATAATCTTGTCACACCTTTGTGGCCCTTCTCTAGGAACAGGCAGAATCCCACTGAAGATCACCTGAGCCTCGATTTCCTTGAGCATTTTCCCAGACTGGCATAATATCCCTTGATACGTTCCAGTGAGAATCTAGCAGTATCATTTGTTCCCACATGAAGGACAATCAGTGGATTCTTTCCCACTCCTATTAGGATCCTCTTCAGCCTCAGGTCCACATCCCATATCTTAACACCCAGCAGACAGCACAGCCTTCTGTTCTTTGGATCAGCTCTGGTTACAGACCTGTTTATTCTTCTCAGTAATGAGCCCCAATCACGTAGACCTGTCTTTTTTCCTGGTGATGGTGCTATTCTCCAGTCTATCCCATGTTCCCTCTGGCTGCAAGTCCTCTCAATTCCTATTCTCCTTTGCAACCCATCCTATATCCTCTTGGGCTCATATCTGGTATTATCTCCTTTGATTCTTCCCCTCTTCCTATAGAACTAGCTGCTCTTCTCTCTTGCCTTCCCACCTTCAGTGACCACCTGCTGTGCCCCCTTTTCATTTTCCAACTCCTCAAATCTGTTCCTGAGCTCTATTTCTCCTTCACTAGCCTGTCTTTTCCTCTGCCTGGTTCTCTTAGTCACATGTTTTCACTGTCCACTTTCCTCACTCAGTAGTCTCCCCTCAGAGTTCTTTGGTCCTGTTTCCATCTTCAGCTTCCTCATGTCTTTGCTCAATCATCTGCTCGAATCCCCTTCTAAACTCAACCAGAGTTTCCACCTGCATCTCCAATCCTTGGATCTTTTCTTCTATCAGCTCTATCAGGTGACACTTCATGCAGACACATTTTTTTTCAGGTACCCCCTCCAGGATCATGTACATGCCGCAGCTTCCACATCCAGTCATCTTCATTGTGTCTTCCACTGCCTGGGTCACTACCATTGCAGCCTCTGTGTTTTGTCAGAGGCTTCCCACTTAAGTCCTGTTAATCCGGGAAACACAAACCAAACCACCTCCACCCACATTAAAAACAACCCCCCAACAAGCACCACAACACTGCCAGAACACCACACACTCCCTTCACTAGCCTGTCTGTTCCTCTGCCATTTTGAAAATGTCAAGTTCCATTTTATTTGGTTTAAAATGACTTTACTATAATTATCTTAGTTTCAAAATGAAAACATAAATAAAAAGGTCATAACATTTCAAATGACTCAAACCAGGTCGTGTGTGTGTGTGTGTGTGTGTGTGTTAATATTTTTCAGATCTTGGTTCTTCATTCCAATTTGGGACAGGAATTTCTCCTTGGTATGGGAAAACCATTTCCCACCCATCTCTCTTATATTTACTCAGTAACCTTTTCACTTCACATATATTGGACAATGGTGCGGCCATGTTTTGCCACTCCATCCAAAAGATGATTTTGAGCATGATAGCAGAGCTCAGTAGGCCTTTGTGGTAGGCAGTATTAGATCCGGGGCTGACAACCTTCAGCATGTGGCTGCCACTTCCCGCAGCTCCCATTGGCTGGAAACAGTGAACCACAGCCATTGTGAGCTGCGGGGACCATGCCTGAGGACAGTCAACATAAACAAAATGTCTCACAGTCTGTCAGCAGATTACCCTGATGGGTCTCATGCCAAGGGTTGCCAACCCCTGAGCTAGATAAGTGTATAACATTCAAAATTTGTTCAGGTGAAATATTTGCAAAAGCTAATGGCCTATATTTCTGGAGGTTCTCACAGTATGGAAATTGTGTTCAGTTTCTGTCACATTTATGTTAACATTTGAATTGTAGCTCATGTATATGTAATGTATTCTCACAGAATACATAAAAATTCTGAAGATCCTAAATAAAAAACTTACCACAAAAACAATGTTCAAAGAAGGTGTTTTGCTTGCATTATGATTAGTTGATGTTTTGTTTACTAGCCAATATTCTATTTTGTGTGTGTGAATGTAGCTTGATCTAATTGTTTGATTTAGAGATTCATTTAACATTCCTCTTGTTCATGTCTCAGAGAAACCAGCTGATTAGGTTTTATTGTTGCTAGTCAGTTAGTTCTAAGTCTACAATATAGTCACTGAAATACACGTATCATACTGTAATTTCCTTTTCCTGTCAGGACCTACGAGGGAAGAGGGAGAGAACTGAACACAAGATAGAGATAAGTCACACACAAGATAGCATAAAATAGAAACATATTTGTAGCTACATTGTTAAAAACAGGGATACTATTATGTTAGATTCTGAATTAAAGACTGTTCTAGCTGGCCTAAGCTTTACGGAGCTGTTAGTGATTTGAATATATTATACTCTCCGTTAAAGCCCAGATTGAAGATAAAGCTTAGGTGAAACAAACCCACTTGTATTTTCTGTGGGAATGAACTAAAAATGCAAAGCCTTGGGGTATATTGCAAATTACTTTTACTTCTTTAAATCATTTGTAAGAACTGACATTCACAAATTTTCTTTTCACGAAATGTTAACTGAACCTTGTCTTGAGCAATATATATTCTCCAATGGTAATAGGGTGGTGTGTGTGTTGTACTGCATTGATTTTTAAACTGCTAGCAGCCTGAGTTCACATTAGCAGCATTTGATGGAATCACTGGCAGGATGGAAAAGCTGAGGTGCTTCATTCCACCTATTTAATGACTGCCACCTGGAAAGACTTCTTGTAATGATGATGAATATAGCAGGAGGCAGGTAAACTGGGGGGGGGGAGGGGGAAGTATCCTATGAGAGAGACTCTAGAGGCAGGATATAGATCTATAGCTATAGACCTGCTGGTTGTAACACCATTGATGTCATGGAAAGTGGTTGCACTAGTGTTAATGAGAGGACAATTTGGTATGTATTTTCAAATAGGTGAGTTTTAAAAAAAAAATTAAAAAAAAATTATAGCTCTCCTGATCAAACCAATAACTGAAACATTTTACATATACATTGGGGCTGTTGCTTTAATCATAGTTTAACTCATGAAATTAACTTAAATTAATTACAGTTTAAATTGCACTGTTAAAAGAATATCAATTGAAATGTATTAAATATTTTGACGTCTTTCTACATTTTCATATATATTGTATTCTGTGTATAATGGAAATCAAAGTGTATATTTTTTATTACAAATATTTGCACTGTAAAAATGAACTGAAAAATACCATTTATTTTATTTATCTCATACAAGTACCATAGTGCAATCTTTGCCATGAAAGTGCAGCTTACAAAAGTTGATTTTTATTTTGTTACATAACTGCACTCAAAAACAATGTGAAACTTCAGTGCCTACAAGTCCACTCAGTCCTACTTCATCTTAGCAATTGGCTTAACAAGTTTGTTTACATTTACAGGAGATAATGCTACTCTCTTATTTACAATGGCACCAGAAAGTGAGAACAGGTACAGTAACTCCTCGCCTAATGTTGTAGTTATGTTCCTGAAAAATGCGACTTTAAGCAAAACTATGTTAAGCGAATGCAATTTCCCCATAAGAATTAATATCAATTGGCTCCAGGGAAATTTTTTTCACTAGACAAACTATATACTGTATTATATACAGGGCCGGCTCTACAGTGTTCGCCGCCCCAAGCAGCGCACCGAATTGCCGCCGCGGGCGGGGGCAGTCCGTGTGCCCTTACGGCGGCAGGTGTGTTTCCACGGTGGTGGCAATTTGGTGGCAGCTTCTATGTTTAGCTGAAGCCGCCACGGACAGCTAAACATAGAAGCTGCTGCCGAATTGCCACTGCCGCGGAAATGCGCGTGCCGCCCTAAGGGCACATGGACTGCCCCCACTGTCCGTGGTGGTAATTCGGCATGCTGCTTTGGGGCAAAACAACAGGGACTGCCGCCCCTTGCAGATTGCTGCCCCAAGCACCAGCTTGGAATGCTGGTGCCTGGAGCCGGCCCTGATTATATAGATATACACAAAGTATACATGTTAAACAATTTAACACTGATCACAGCTATGATGATTGTGAAGCTTGGTTGAGGTGGTGAAGTTAGAGGGAGGGATATTTCCCGGGGAATGCCTTGCTGCTAAATGATGAATTAGCACTCGACTGAGCCCTCAAGGGTTAACACATTGTTGTTAAGGTAGCCTCTCACACAAGGCAGCATGAACAGGAGGGAGGGGAGACAGCATAGCAGACAGAGACAGACACACACCTTGTGTGTAGGAAAGAGAGATGCACACTGTACCTTTAAGTAAGCTGACCCACTCTTAAGTGCACTGTCTTTTTAAGTCGATCAGGAAGTTGAGAAGCAGCTGCTGCCCCAAGCTCTCTGTCTCTCTCCCTCTGTGTCCCCTCCCTGCTCTATATGGAGAAGGGGTAAGTGGGGTGCAGGAGCAGGGAGGAGGGGGACACCCTGAAATTAGCCCCCTGCTTCCCCCCCCTACCCCCTGCACAGCAAGCAGGAGTCTCTGGGAGCAGCTCCAAGGCAGAGATCAGGAGCAGCATATGGCAGTGGGGGGAGGAACAGCTGAATTGCCAGCAATTGATACCCTGATGGGCAGCTGCAGCACAGGGAACTTAGGAGAGCAGGGAACTGATAGTGGGGCTGCCGGTCCACCCTAGTTCCAAGCTGCCACCAGCTAGCTGAAACAGGCTGCTCTTCCTGCAAGCAGTGGACAAAGCGGGCAGCTGCCAAACGATGTTAGAAGGGAGCATTGCACAACTTTAAATGAGCATGTTCCCTAATTGATCAGCAATATAACAATGAAACAACATTAACCTGGATGACTTTAAGTGAGGAGTTACTGTATTTGCCAGGCACTTTTGTAGCTGGCATTGCAAGGTGTTTATTTTAAGATCACTTTCACTGAAGATCTGACAAAATGCAAACAAGATACCAATGTGAGATTTCTAAAGATAGCTACAGCACTCGACCCAAGGTTTAAGAATCAGAAGCGCCTTCCAAAATCTGAGAGGGATGAGACGTGGAGCATGCTTTCAGAAGTCTTAAAAGAGCAATACTCTGTGCAGAAACGATAGAACCCGAACCACCAAAAAAGAAAATCAGCCTTCTGCTGGTGGTATCGGACTCAGATGCCAAAAATGAACATGCATCAGTCCGCACTGCTTTGGATTATTATCGAGCAAAACCCGTCATCAGCATGAATGCAATAAATCTAAGAGAACGGTTCAATCAGTGCTGATGAAATAAGAAAAATAACTTATTTTTGGTTAATTTTTGCATGCTGCTGTATTTCTTCATTTTCAGTCTCTGAAAAATAGACTGTAAAATACCCCAAACCTGCACCCAGACAATACTCACATTGTTTTGTCTTCCATGGGAATCTTTTCCATGTACAAAATGCTAGCTCACATTCAAAGACCATTTGTCAGTTTTGAGACAAAAATAAAAACTCTTATGACTGAGTCTTCTTTTGTGAGATTTCCAACCAAATTTGAGGCCAAACAATGGTTGATAAACATCCAAATTTATTTTCTCATCCAAAGTGAAGTCTCTGAATCATTTGTGGATTTCCCATAACCAATATATTTGAGACAGATGGCTAAAGGGAAATAAGAAGGGCGTTTACAAATATTACAAAGAATAAAGATACACTAGAGAGAAAGCAGGGCTATTCATAAATGAGGAATGGAATAAAAATAGTAATGACTCATAAGTGGCTGAGAAATGGAATGCTTTAAGAAATCTGTCTTCAATACATAGAAGAATAGGTTACTTTTTAGCAGACCTAACCACAAAATATTTGCTCAAATTTTGAAAAAAAGTTTTGATTCAACTGTATTTGCAAACCTTTCATGCTAGTAAATATTAATCTTATTTAATATTTGCCAAAAATAAATATAAAGTGGTATATTTATTTCTAATACTCAAAATTCACTCTGAATTATGTAATGCAGTCAGTCAGGGACCAAACTGTGTCAGATAAATTGCATAAAACTAATCTCCATGTTGTGAATTATGACGTTCAGGAAAAAAAAGAATATTCTCAAACAATTGGTAAATAAATTCACAAATTTTAAACACACTTGAGAATTTTGTAATATGCCCCAAAAATTTAACAAAAAGAAATCAATGTTTAACTGAAAACTAGCAAAAAATTATGTACATTCTTAACTTTAAACCCACTGGATTATTTTGACTTGGTACACATGTATAATGAAGAATATGTCAATATGTCACACATACTTACAATGTATAATTTTTATCAATATATTATACTTAAACATTTGATTTTTTTTGCATATAGATGGGATAAAGCTTGTTTGATTGCGTAAGCACTACAATTTCAGAGTGTGATATTGAAAGGGGGGAGTTAAATTCCCTAGTCCAACTATGTGACTATATCCATTGTACAAGCACAATAGCTGAAGGAAGTAAAAATAGGTTGGAAATTTTGTATTTTAACTGTCTGTACCATACAAAGTGACCTTTTGGTTTCAGTAATCATTATGACACTATATTGTTCTAGCATTTTTAAAAAGATAATAAAAATAAGTGTTGTAGAAGGCTTACATAAGATTTTCTTCATTGTAACATCCCCAACCCACAACAAAAGGAGAATCTAATATAAAACACATTATGACAAATATGACTATAAAATGGATTTACCACTTTTCTTAAGTTTAAAATGTGGAACACAAATATGATTACCTTTCTGGAGGAGGAGAAGAGTTGCATGAAATAATAGCTCTCTGGTGAGATTATTAAAGTCTATTTCACATGTTATGAAAGCCAGATTTTGTGCTGATATCTGGTAACAAAGGTTGTTCAGCAAGATATTTAAGTATGTACCTAACTGTAAACCAGTGGAGGAAGGGCATGTTAAGTTCATTTGAGGGACAGGATACAGGTGGGAGGGGGGTTCTCAATTGTTACTGGTGCAGAAACCATTGGAACCTTACTCCAGTACCATAAATTAAGTAGGTACCATACTGCTGCTGCTTCCATAGGGGTGGAGGGCCAAGGATCAAGGAGCCATAGTTCCCTGTGGCTGCCATTTGAACATAGTGGCAAATGGGGAGTACTAGACTAAACTTTCTAAGGAAGAATAATATGCCCTAGGAGGAATAATATGCAATAATACCTGTATTGTGGAGTGGTAAAAACAGCAGAATTGCAACTGTATCATAAGATGACTCAAAGGAAACATTTTTTTGAGGGACATGTACTGTATGAATCATGCCATTTTAGAAGTCTTTAAAGACTTCTTGTTACTAATATTATGCTAATGAAGTGCCAAATTTTCAACGAGCCTCTTATGATCAATACTGCAAGCAGATTGTATTTTAATCAGCCACACCCCTAACCCTAAGCCTTTCAGCTACTGTTTTTAGAGGCTCACAATTTGGGCATATGTGTCAAAGCTAGGGAATTCAGAAATATGGATGAGGTCCTCCAGCAGCAAGGCTTCTTACCTTGGGAAATTTTATTCCAATCTTTACTCACCTTTTTCTGAAGGTTTTCTAACCCATAAGTCTCATTAAGGGTGGATGGATACACTGATATACCTAGTGACACTTTTTTGACCATATGCTGGCTATATATAAAATCATGTTAATAGTATATATTTGCAGCACATGTACATTAGCTTGCATTAAGCACAAGTAGAATTACACACAAATAGTATAGAAGTTATTTAGCCTAAATTGGCCTATACTTCTACTATAATTATGTTCTCTTATGTTAGGTATCCCATAATACCTTGCATAGCTGAAGTAAGCTTTGGCTTAAGTAGATAGGATGTCTAATTATTTTACCATAGCAAAAGGTAGGAAGTTATTCTCACAGGCCAGTACTTGGATAAGACATATGATTGTTCAATCCAAGAAGAAAACTCAGAGGTGCTGTCCACATCTTTGTATTTGGACTACATGTGTTCAGAACAAAAAGAGATAAGGGGTATACTGTGGTACGCAAAAAACAGGGTAGAAAGCTTATTGGTTAAATCTAGTTTCAGGTTACATATACAAGGCTTTTTTTTTTATTTGTAAACGGGTAGGGTATAAAAGATGGCTTGGGAGTATAACTCTGGGAGTACACCTTATGTAAGGTAAATGTAATAATGTTGCACATGATGACTTCCTGGAGACTGGTATTATACTGAACTTTTTTCCTGTACTATAATATTATTGACTTGTCACAATAAATCTGATTGATACTGGTTATTTGGTCTCTTGAATATATTTCATAATGAGTCAAAGTGTGGTCAAGCAATTGACTATACAATTTATCAAATCACTTAAAACACAATTGAGTAGTAACCCTTATAGTGAGAATTTCCAAAGAGGTGAACTTCCATTAGCAGTTCAGGAAACACCAGCAGAGGACTTTTAAAACTTCAAAGGGGGACTTTGAATAGATTCATAGCCTATAAAGCCATAGCCTAACATTCCTTCTAGTTCCTGGTGGAACCAGATCATTGGTTTTTTACCCCCAAAAATACATCAATCAGCTTGAGCTCCATCAAACTTTTGCTATAACACATGTTTCCCAATCCTTTAATCATTCTCTTGGTTCTATTCTGAACCCTCTCCTATCCTTGAACACTGGACACCAGAAATGGATACAGTAATTGAGTAGCTATGACACCAATGCCAAATTCACTGCTTATACTCACTCACTATTTCCCAGTTTATAGTTCCAAGGAAAGCATTAGCCCTTTTGGCCATAGGGTCAAACTGGGAGCTCATGTCCAGCTGATTGTCCACCATGGCTCCCATGTCTCTTCAGAGTCACTTCTTCCCAGGATAGTCCCCCATCCCATAAGCATGGTGTGACGGGTTCGGTCACAGAACCCCCCCTTGGGACTGTCACCTGATGTGCTGAGCCCATTTTCTCTGCCAGTTTGGGCCTCCAGGAACCTGCCTTCTCAAGCCAGACATGCCAATCTGCTCCAACACAGACCCAGGGTCTGAACTACATATCCCAAAGCTACAAAATTAACTGAAAACAGCTTAAGAAGTGTGTGACGGGTTGGATCACAGAAACCCCCTTGGAGCTGCCAACTGATGTGCCAAGACTACTTCTGCCTCTGCTTTCCCTGCCTAGTTGTACCAGACATGCTTGCCGGCCACAAACACAGACTTAGGTCTGAACCACGTTCCACAATCTACAAGCTTAATTGAAAGCAGCTTAAGAAGTGTTCCTGTCTTTAACACTCAGATGCCTAACTCCAAATGGGGTCCAAACCCCAAATAAATCCGTTTTTACCATGTATCTCCTATGCAAAGTCCAGCTCCAAACTGGAGTTTTGGAGTCACATGGGCAAGTCACATTTCCATGCATGGCTCAGTTTTTACAGGCAGCAGCCTTTGCCCGCGTGCTATCTTGAATGTCTCCAGGAAGAAGTCTCATGTGGATTGAAGCCTTCCAAGATCCATTGTTCGTTAAGTGTTTCTTGATTGGGCACTTAACTTGCCCATTCCTTTCTCAAGAAGCTGACCCAATGCTTTACTAAGGCTACTTACAAATCAAGCAAGTACACAGCCAATATTCCTAACTTTGAATACGAAAATGATACATGCATACAAATAGGATGAACAGATTCAGTAGATCATAACTTTTCCAGAGATATGTTACATGGCGTATGTAGCATAAAATATATTCCAGTTATGTCATGTATACATTCATAAGCATATTTCCATAAAGCCTTATGGGGTGCACCATCACAAAGTGCTCCTGTCTCTAGCACCCAGACACCCAGTTCCCAATGGGATCTAAACCCCAAATAAATCTTATATTCTGTATAAAGCTTATACAGGGAAAACTCATAAATTGTCTGCCCTTTAGAACACTGATAGAGACATATGGATAGCTGTTTGCTCCCCCAGGTATTACTTACTTACTCTGGGTCAATTAATAAGCAAAAGGGATTTTATTAAGTATAAAAAGTAGGATTTACGTGGTTCCAAGTAATAATAGACAGAACAAAATAAGTTACCATGCAAAATAAAGCAAAACACGCAAGTCTAAACCCAATATATTAAGAACTTGATTTTGGATAAAAATTTCACCCTCAAAGATGTTCCAATAAGCTTCTTTCACAGACTGGACTCCTTCCTAGTGTGGGTCCAGCAATCACTCTCACCCCCGTAGTTACTGTCCTTTGTTCCAGTTTCTTTCAGGCATCTCTTGGGGGTGGAGAGGCCATCTCTTGATCCAGCTGAAGACAAAACGGAGGAGTTTCCAGGGCCTTTTATGTGCTTTCACTTGTGGGAGGAAACCCCTTTGTTCAATGCAAAATCACAGCAACAAGATGGAGTTTGTAGCCACCTGGGCAAGTCACATGTCCATGAATGATTCAGCTTTTTGCAGGCCGATGCCATTGTTTACATGTTAGTTTGAATGTTCCCAGGAAAGTTCAAATGTGGATTGGTATCTCCCAAAGTCCATTGTCAATTAAGTGTTTCTTGATTGGGCACTTACTGAGAGAGTCATTTCTCAAGAAGCTGACCAACTGCTTCACTGAGGCTACTTAGAATCAAACACATTGAGATATAAGTACATAGCCAATATTCATAACTTCAAATACAAAAATGATACACACATACAGACAGCATAATCATAACCAGTAAACTACAACCTTTCCATAGACACCCCACTTGACCTCATCAGTACAAGACCTGGTGCCACCAGAGGACCCTGGTTGCAACAATGATCTATATGATCACAGTTGATATCAATAACGTCACACATGGCCTACATTCTTTGTTCATAAATATGACTTTACATTTAGTTGTATTGTAATGCATATTGTTTGCTGTTGCCCAGTTTATCGAGTGATACAGATTGCTCTGTATTGGTGATCTGCCCTCTTTTTCTTATTTACCGCACTCCCAATCTTTGTGCCATCTGGGAATTTTATCAGTGATTTTTTAAAAAATTTTCTTCTGTATCTCTGATAAAAATGTTAATAGAATGGAGAGGGTTAGAGAAGAACCCTCAAAGAAGTGACCCCCTAAGACACTCAGCAAACTAATTGGAAAAAATACATTTTAGCAATGAGTTCATGTTGCAAAATCTGGGGCCAGATTTTGAAAATACCTATCCAAAATGCAGGGGTTTTTGAATTTTGGGTTGGTTTGTTCCATTATACAAATAAGATAGCTACAACATTGGAATCTACTTGCTACTTCAGGCCTATCTATAGACCTTTGCTTGAAAACTCTGTGGTCAAATCTTTAGAGCATGAAGACTTCCCATTTACATGAATGTTAAAATCCTTTCTGAATCTGAGTTCAGATAATTTGTTTGAGTATTTTAGCTTCTCTTTACCCAAGGATGTTTTAACGATGTATTGGGTACAGTATGGTGCCATGTCAAATGTGTAAAGAGAGAAGGATTACTATATAGTAACTTGAGAATGAAGAAAATGATAGTGATGAAAAGAAGTAAGATTATGTACAAAGAGGATGGGGGGGCTGAGTGGGGAGAGAGAGGGGAGCCTAAATAGACTAAGCTTTCAAAACAAGGCTAAAAATCCCTGCAAATGTGTTAGGTTGCTGCCCACTTAATAGCATAATTGCATGACCATATACTGAATAAACGTGGAGACAAAACAGGTGCACATTGGTTTGGTTTTTTTTTTTTGCACGCACCTCTTTTGGTTCCTTTTATGAAAATTTGGCCTTATCTAATTTGTTGAATTCAATGGGTGAAATTTATCCATGAACCCATTCCAAAGAATATCAATCAATTTATGCAACAGATGAATTTGGCCCTATAAGATATTGTAATTGACAAACGTTTGTAAATCAAGTTTTGTTTTGCAATTCTAAGTCTTTTAGTTATGCTGAAAGCATAAGCCACTTTAAGTAATTGTATATTAAGAAATGGAAATAATTACTTTGATAATAGAGAACATTTCCATATTCTGTGTAGATTGTTAAAGCCAATTTCAGCCTCATAAATCAAAGCAGTTATTCAGCATATGTTAATCCATGGTACAGAATTTAGAAGTGGCAACTAATCAATACTAATAAATGAATATTGATATTGTAAGGCTTTAGCAACACTGTATTTATAGTGCCCCTGAAGCAAGTTAGATCTTACATTAAGGAATCAATAAGGTAATGCAAAGGCTAAAGCCTTGTACTCAAAAAGTCTTGGTGTCAAGGGGGAAGGGGGAGGAAGATAAATATTTATTCCTGCATTTGTGATGAGTTTGCAGAAGTTTTCCCTCTCATTTGTATGATTGAACTTAGGGCATTGATTTCCTTTCCAGTGAAGTGCAAGGCCATTTTATAATGCTGGGTCAACATAATTATATTAATGGAGGGCTTTCTTTTCTTGTATAGTATCAGAGGGGTAGCCGTGTTAGTCTGGATCTGTAAAAAGCAACAAAGAGTCCTGTGGCACCTTATAGACTAACAGAAGTTTTGGAGCATGAGCTTTCATGGGTGAATACCCACTTTGTCGGATGCATGTAATGGAAATTTCCAGGGGCAGGTATATATATGCAAGCAAGAAGCAGGCTGGCGATAACGAGGTTAGTTCAATCAGGGAGGATGAGGCCCTCTTCTAGCAGTTGAGGTGTGAAAACCAAGGGAGGAGAAACTGGTTTTGTAGTTGGCAAGCCATTCACAGTCTTTATTTAATCCTGAGCTGATGGTGTCAAATTTGCAGATGAACTGAAGCTCAGCAGTTTCTCCTTGAAGTCTGGTCCTGAAGTTTTTTTGCTGCAGGATGGCCACCTTAAGATCTGCTATTGTGTGGCCAGGGAGGTTGAAGTGTTATCCTACAGGTTTTTGTATATTGCCATTCCTAATATCTGATTTGTGTGCATTTATCCTTTTCCGTAGAGACTGTCCAGTTTGGCCGATGTACATAGCAGAGGGGCATTGCTGGCATATGATGGCGTATAGTACATTGGTGGACGTGCAGGTGAATGAACCGGTGATTGTGTGGCAGATCTGGTTAGGTCCTGTGATGGTGTCGCTGGTGTAGATATGTGGGCAGAGTTGGCATCGAGGTTTGTTCATAGAATCATAGAATCATAGAATTCAAGATCAGAAGGGACCACTATGATCATCTAGTCTGACCTCCTGCAAGATGCAGGCCACATTAGCCGATCTACCCACTCTTTTAGCAAGCGACCCCTGCCCCATGCTTCGGAGGAAGGCGAAAAACCTCCAGGGACACTGCCAATCTGCCCTGGAGGAAAATTCCTTCCCGACCCCAAATATGGCGGTCAGCTGAACCCCGAGCATGGATTGGTTCCTGAGTTAGAGTTACTATGGTGCGGTGTGCAGTTACTGGTGAGAATATGCTTCAGGTTGGCAGGTTGTCTGTGGGCGAGGACTGGCCTGCCACCCAAGGTCTGTGAAAGTGTGGGATCATTGTCCAGGATGGGTTGTAGATCCCTGATGATGCATTGGAGGGGTTTTAGCTGGGGACTGTATGTGATGGCCAGTGGAGTCCTGTTGGTTTCTTTCTTGGGTAAAACCTACCGACCGCTATGCCTACCTTCATGCCTCCAGCTTCCATCCCGGGCACACCACACAATCCATTGTCTACAGCCAAGCTCTGAGGTACAACCGCATCTGCTCTAACCCCTCAGACAGAGACCAACACCTACAAAATCTCTACCAAACATTCTCAAAACTACAATAACTGCACGAGGAAATAAGGAAACAGATCAACAGAGCCAGACGTGTACCCAGAAGCCTCCTACTGCAAGACAAACCCAAGAAAGAAACCAACAGGACTCCACTGGCCCTCACACACAGTCCCCAGCTAAAACCCCTCCAAAACCCCTTTCTCAAGTTGGCTGGTCTGTTGGTTTTGAAGAGTAGAAAATACAGATATGTTCAACCAGCTCTTCAAAAAAAATCCATCTGTATACAAGGTATATTTATGTGAAAAATGATTTATTGTAACATAAGTAGGTAATATTTTAATGCATAATAATGGAGAGGAGTTCAGTTTGAGCTTTTAACTTTAACTCTGGATATTGAATAATCCTTTTATAAATCTTCACCTTGTCTTCATGTTTATGTATATAACTTTTAAACATTAATAATGATAATTATAGGAATATTTAATATTTTATTGTAGTGTTTAGGGGCCTTGACCCTGCCTTATTGTGCTAGGTGCTTGTCACAGAGTGGGGTGACCCTTTAAAGGAATTGTTCATTGTCCCACCTGTGATGGATCAACTGCCTCCCTGATGAGGCTGCAAGGCCAAGATGATAAATTGAGAATCAGCTGGTCCTCATAAAACCAGCATGTAGGTCAGGTGAACTGGAGAGATGTAGGAAAAAAGTCTATGGAGTATAATCCTGTAGGAAGTAAACAAGATTGTGCAAAGATCGCAGGGCAGGGGGAAAGGATACATTTGATATATTGAACGTATTTTATTTTGAAGAAATAAAACTGAAGCTATGAAGAAAAGGGGACTGAAATCCTGTGATTTGAATGTGGTCTTTGGTTTACAGGTTGGTGAGTTAGTCCACTGGTTTACAGTCCAGATAAATTTGGAATTATAATGCTCATGTTGCTATCCTGTGCTGAAGCTCATGCTGTCATGCCTTCACCCTAGCTAGCTACTGTCACATTTGCTAGCATGGGTATACCTTCCTGTGTTATAATCACATCTTCACTTGCAGTGAGGACATACCCTTAGGACTTATTCTTATCTCTAAAATGAATGGGAATGATATGTACGTACCATATCTTGCTGGGATTTTAGAAATTGCAGAAATAGAATGATAACTCAGGACTTCTTGGCTTTTTAGTGTTGATCTTATTCCTTGAGACCATCAACACTGCCTCCATCAGCTTTTAAAAGTCTTTGCACATTTAGATCAACTCACCCACTTAACTATTTCACTACACATCCAAATAGATCTGCAGACATGTGCCCAACTGCTTTGATTTGTTTGTACTATCTGTGATTAATTTTCCTCACGGAATGATAGATGAATAATAATCTCTGTAAAACATTATATATAGGGAGAAGCAAAAAGACTCTGTTGTATTGACCACAGGAAGCCAATGGCAGGGAAAGAATAGTGGTGGAGAAAAAGGTGAGTGCCAAGAAAAGTCCTGTTCTTAAGAAGTAGTACTGGAGTAGTACTGGAGTTGGGTAGGAATAAAAAGAGCTCAGTCTTGCCCTACCTTCAACCCTTTCTACTAGGTGTCCCATTCGAGCAGAGCTGTGTGGAATTCAAAGAGAGACAAATCCTTTTCATGAGCCCCAATTATTCTTCCATCTCGAGTTGAAATACATGGTTTGTATGAGGCCAGAGCTCTCCTCTGCTGTACAGACAATGTAAGTCGTTGTCCCAAAATATTCAAGTATTGAAAGAAGCAAAACAATTTAAACATTGATACTAAAGTAACATTGTTACTAAAGAAACGAAACCTACATTTCAAAAATATTTCTGATAACTTGGTCTACAGCTCAACCATCATAAATCATATATTTATTTGCCAGTATTACAGGGTCTGATGCTTAGAATTTTTATATCCTGTCACATGCAGATATGATTGCCCTTCTAGAGCAACTACCAGTATTCTTCATAAATCATATATGACACCTAATGCTCTTACCCTGCTATTTATATTGTACATTTTAGTGTGTTCTTACTGGAGCCACTTCTGTTTCAATAAGGTTCTAAATTTCTCACTTGAAATAACACAACATAATTAAGACAACAAAAATGCAGCTATTTCTCAAACTGCCAATATTTTGACAAGATATGAGAGCTGATTTTGTTTCTAAATGGCAATTCTGAAATTAAGATTGATGTGTATGTATTAAGAGAAAATAACTTTGCAATAGGTTTTAATTGTATCACTTAAATTCTTAAGTATTTCAATTTTATATTCATTCAGGTTTTTGCATAATTAATTTGCAGATTTCCAGAATGCATTAGGATGTAACTTCTAAATGGATGGATGGTTATTAATGGATGATAGAAATATATTATTCATTATTTTTGGTTGTCATTGTAAAATTGCATTGAGTAGTTTTGAATGAATATTAAATTCAACATCCTATTCTGAATTCAAAGGCAAAACATTCTAAGTAATAACTTTTATTGAGGCATAAAAGACTATGGGTCCATAAACACTGTGTAGCACAGTGTAAGGACTGGTCAGGATGTACTGTCCCTATAATAGGAAGCTTAGGCCAACATAGGCCTGTTCTAAAGGAAGTAGACAGACCATGGGGGAGATGGTTGAAATCAGAAAGGACTGTAAGGAATATTGATTGGGCTCAAAGGAAGAGACTGTTTAGTGTAAAGAGGGCTGGAAGACCACTGAGGTTGGGAAGGACTGGAAGACTCTTTGCTGTGTTCATTTTTTCCCCCCTTGGTGGAAGATCACCTTTGAGGGGATGTTAAGACAGCAACTACATCTCCCCACCACCGAGAAAAGCTGCTGTTATAGATACTCACATGCAATCTTTATATTCCCTGGGGTAGATCTGCTGATGTGCTGGGGGGCAAAGAGGTAGAGTGGAACAGTATAAAGTGCATAATGTTTACCTAAGAGCCAGATTGCCTGTTCTGATTTTTTGAGCATACAACTGGATACTTGAGAGCCTGAATACTTGGAAGGCAGTCTGCCTTTATATTGAATAGGTGTACTAGAGAGAGAGGGAACTTTATGTTCTGGTCTTGCTCAGGAAGCTAACCCTAATCAGCTGTGCTGTGGCAGTCCTAAACACTTGAGTCCAAAAATACCAGAGTCCTGGTATTTCCAATTTCCCAGGTTCACATTGATTGGAACAAGGCTTAATATAGATTAAATTTCATAGTGGAGAGTGCAAGTGTCAATTCTACAGGATATGAATGTGTGCCAGCCCCATGACTGGCAGTCCACATGAATGTTTGCCCTCCTGTCATCCATGTGGGACTTATATCCTATATTTCCTTTTCTTTCCAATTACAGATGATCAGAATCACATATAACATTCTAGCAAAGAAGGCAGGGCAAGTTCTTGTACATCTCCTTCCACACTTCATTTTGGCCTTCTTTATCAGAATCAGAGATGGATAGAAATAGAATGGCACTGCAGGGAATATACTGATAGATCACTTGTTTGACTTCCTGGGGAAACAGTCTAAGGAACACTAGACTTATACTGAATAAGTGCTAAGAATAATAGAATCAAAGAGCCTCATAACCAGAAGCACTTTTTAATCACTTACGTTACACAACGTTCTTTAACAAATGAAGCATCATCCTTGTGGTAATTTTATCCCTTCAGTAATCTCTTCCAGAGGGCAGCCAAATATTTGCATGAACTGTGGCTTTCTGGCTAAATATCTAATCAAGTAGTTCAGTATATGCATAATCAAATTAGGATGTCCTTCAGAAGTACTCCATGTGAATGATGGCCTTAATGCTTGGTTTACAGCGAAAGGCTTTTTACTCGTAAGTAGTTTGTAGACTGCCACAGTCCTTTATGGATGCAGCCCTTCTTGTTTAAAAATTATGGTATTTTCCTGAAATGTACGTTTTCTGTCTTCTTTCTTTCCACACCATCTCTCATGCTCCTCCCTCTCTTCCCCTTTTTGCTTCTCTCAACTGAAATATGCAGTTTTTCTACAACCTCCAGACCGCTTCTAGAGTTACCATGTTTTTGGTATGATTTGGTGATCTCTAGCAGACATTAACTAGTACCTCCATGTTGTGCTTATTTATTACATATCCTTTCTTTTTGAAGAGCTAATCACATTGCTATCTTTTCTTTAAAAATATTTTTTAAAAAGTATCTTTTTTTCATTCTTACCGCTAAATCATCAGGGTAATAAAGAGTTGTCCCCAATATATTCCAAGAACTTATTGGACATTTTGAATTTCTGTATTAATTTTCTAACAGATGTCTGGGACTTGAAATTCCCATTGCTACCAGGTCTTATGTTCTGGACATTTCTGTTATTTGTTCTAAAAAATGAGTCATCCACCTATTCTTCCAATTTTGGTGGTCTACTGTAGAGGCCTACCATATTGGACATGAAAACTGTATTTTGCTTGGGTCAGTTCTTCTAAATAGAGGCCTTTGTCATCCTGTCTTGTGCTTCTTAGAGAAGGTTACTCATAATGAAGTCCCTCTTCTATTCAAATACATTTTATTTTTTTTTGCAGTACTGGTTTCCATTCTCTATAGAACTAGGATATTAAAACACCAACTGAATATAGCAATAAACCATGGTACTGCAGAAATGACATTATTAAATTCTATATTCATTGTCTCAATGTCTTTCGTATCTAGAGATGTGCTGCCAAGGTTAAAAAGGTTCCAACACAGTCCACAATAAACCCCATATGCCAGGAATTTGTGTGCTGTCAGAGATCTATTAATTTTTCCTTTTTATGCAAAAAAAATAGAGAAACTCCCTAGTGTCCTGTTCTCAAGCTATTTTCTCTCTCCAGAGCGGCACCACACTTAAAATCAGTTCTTGATTAACCCTTGAGTATCACCTAGTGAAATGTTAATGATGAAACTGAATAGAACCAGCAGTTTCCCTGTGAAGCCTAGTTGTAGCAGGCAACTGCATTATACAGGCAACTGGTTTGCTTCTAACTCAACTACTAAAGACTGAACTAGGAGCTATCTTAACCCTCCTGATGCAGTATTTAAAAGTAAAACTTTAGAGCATCTCAGTTTGGTTAATGGAAAGAGAATACTTGGAAGGTACAGAGAAAAGAAGTGACATGGGTACAGAGGTTAAAAATCAGAGGCAGTTAGTTTGCTCTTAACTGACCTTTGGGACATTTAAGTTCACTCCTAGTTCTTTTCAGCAATAGGGCTGCTTCTACCTTTGCACAGTAAAACTCACAGGATTTGTTTAATTACAGCTGAAAGAGAGTGGAGAGAAGGAGAATAAAATATTTTATTGTTCTTCATACTTCCATCAACTTCATCGTCCATTAAGGAGGATAATGGGCTCAATGCACCCCTAATGTAAATCAGTGTGTAAGTTAATGGAGTTGTATTTGACTAGTTAGGCATCATTTGACCCAGTGGACACCGGGATCTTTTTTTGTTTTAATGAGCTCTAGCTACCCTCCATTATCAGCTGGAGCATGTCTGTGACAAATAGACTCCAGAGGCCAATCAGATTACAGCTGAGGATGATGCTCGATACCCAGGACCTAATACTGACTTATATGAAAAGGAACTGGACCAATTTATCCTTAGTATAACTCCATTGCAGCCAATGAATTAGACCCATTTTTTTTTTCTTCTTCACCTCTTACTGTTTGTATTTTTAGCTTTGTGTGCTTTCAGGGCCATGGGGTTTTAGGGAAGAGCTTCTTGTGCCACTCATCATTTGTCTTGATATCTCTTTGGAAGGGCATTGTTGGTGGATAATCCTAGATCCAACTCTTTCCTAAGAGCATTGGTTACCTTGAGTCCCCTGGCTGAAGAAGATATGTTTTGTAGAAATAGTCACACCTTAGAATGAGATTTTAACAGTGGGGCATATTCATTCATTTTATAATCACTTTCATGTTTTTGCATGAATTGTATTCTATATATTAAGAGCCAAGCTATTCCTTCAAGTGATTTACTTGACAAGAACTGACTTGGCATCATTTACTCAGTTGTGATAGATTCAAAGAATAGGAGCACATTGACTAGTAGTTAATAAACATTAGATTGGACCTCATAGTTCATCCTCTTCACTCCCCCTCCACTGAACAATTGTCCTTTTCATCAGAACGTCTCATTTAAGTGAATGATTTGCTTCTCTGGGCTACATTTGGTCACTCTGATTTTCTTGGTTCTTGGGAATTCAGACATATTTAGGAATTATGTTGCTGCTGCTTATTTCTTTATTAAAGCATAAGTGGGAGAGTATGAAATTTTACGCAAGGCTGCTTTTGTGGGAGATTACTGCCATGGACAGATGGATTTTTCATTACCTGTTGTAACAGACTGCATATTTGCAAGAGCAGCAGTAACACCAAATTCTATCTTAAAAATTGGGGGCCTATCCATCTGTAAGGAAATTGTTTTCCGGCTAGATGTTCTGCCAAACCGAGGCCAAGAGGAGAGAACTCTCAGATAGTTGAAGAATATTGTCTGGCAGTGTGTGAACTGTAAATGGTGTAGGCCATTTGTTATTGTCTGACATGAGCTCTACATCCATTTCATTTTATTATACTGGATATACTGATTATTCAGTTTATTGCTGTGGCACATCTCACTAGGGCAGGGATTCCCAAGCTTTTTTTCACACTGGATACAACAGCTTAGCAGAGAGATTGTTTCAAGGATTACTGGCCCTCACTTTCAGTCACATGGACTAATCGTATTTCTTATTGGTAATTGAATGAATATCCAGTGGCAGCTACAGAAAATGCATAGAAAATAAATGCTATTCTAATCCTAAACGTATTTGACTTCAATGCAATAGATGGAAACAAGAATGAGAGACTAGCATCACCTGACTAGTCAGCTCAAGTCCAACAGCAAATGCTACAACGTTTGGGTATTGCTGCCATAGGGCTAACACCCACTTAGCAAATAAGCCAGTGGTCAATAACTACAAGAAAATAGACATTGATATTTTATATTCACTTTTTTAAAAGCAGGACACATGGAAGAACCAGGACTTCCATCAGAAAAAAGTAGAGGGAGATCTGGAACTCAGAGTTGTAGTTCCAGGTAAAAGATTCTGAACTTGTGTATTCACAAAGAATCTTTTTGCATCTCTTCACATTCATGGATACAGTCAGTCATTTTTTTTTCTTTTGATGTAAAATACTGTGTTGTATATCAACGAGAGTTGAGGCGGTGTCACCTAACAGACTGAACACTGGACTGGAAGCCTGGGTTCTATTCCTGTCACTGCCCTAGCTGGGTGACATTGGTCAACTCACTTCCCGCCTCCGTGCCTCAGTTTCCCCAGCTATAAAATGCTGATACTTGTTCTACTTTTTAAAGTACTTTGACATACGGATGAAAATTGCTATATAAAGGAGATAAGTATGGTCAGATATGCAGTTTTCACCAATATAAAGTCATGTTTGCTAATAGTTACCACAGAGTGGTAACTGAGATATAAATTCTCCAACGTGATGCTATGGTAATAAAAATAAGGAATTTCAAGGTAACAAATGAAACACAGAATATTTCTTTACCAAATAGCTGGTAATTGTGAAGGCCACTAACAAGTCCATTTCCCAGGATATGATTTGTAATGTACTGAGACATAGTTAATATGTCACTGAAACTTGTTGGAGTCTCTCCTTAGCTGAGGAGAGAGCCAATGTCATCTCAGAGTCTCTTTCGGGTTCTTGCCTCAGAGCTCAATTCTTCAAACTCAGTTTCAAATATAAGACCAGAAGGGACCATTGTGATCATGTGGTTTGACCTCCTGCATAACACAGGCCACAGAACTTCCCCAAAATGATTCCTAATTGAGTATCTTTTAGAAAAACATCCAATCTTGATTTTAAAATGGTCAGTGAGAGAAGCCACAAAAGCCCCTGATAAGTTGTTCTAATGGCTAATTACACTCACTTGTGACTCTTCTCTGAACCCTTTCAAGTTTTTCAACAGACTTCTTTAATTCCTGGACTCCAGAATTGAACACAGTATTCCAGCACTGTCAAATACACCTATTATCTATAGTGATATTTAGTGGTTATTTTGCCCATGTCAGGCTGATAGGCTTATAATACTGGGTAATCACACTTATTCTTTTTAAATAATGGTACAACACTAGCTTTCTTCCAGTCCTCTGGAAATTCTCCACTGTTGCAAGACTTATTCGGGGAAAAAAACCAAAAAAACCAAAAAAACAAAACATTAACTGTCCAGAGAGCTTCCTGGACCTGATTTCAAAATTTCTGATTTTGATAATTGCTGTTTAATATTTTCCTGAGTTACTGTTGAAATGGAAAATATTTCTTCATCATCATCATCTGATATCAATTAATTTCCCCTCCCCAAATCCTGAAGAGAAATATTTATTGAACACTCGTGCATTTTTGTATTAATAACAGTACTATCATTTTCATCCAGTAATGGGACAATACCATTGTTAGGATTCTTTGTTTCTAGTACACATAAAAAAACTATATTGTTTTAATTCTGCAGGCCGTAGATTTTTCCTTGCATCATTTTCTTCCCTTATCAGTTTTCTACAATTCCTAGTTTCTAATTTATGTCCATTGCTATAACGTCCCATTTTTTCCATTTTTTAAAAATATCTGTAGCTGCTTTCACCTCTCCTCTACACCACTTTGGTTTAACTAGAATAATAGATGGCACGAGTCAAGAGAAGGCTAAAGTGTTCTTAACTAATTGACAAATAATTTTAAAAAAATTGTTTAAAGTGTCTCCCAATTGATTTAGCTTAATTGTTTTCACCTTTATGAAACTGGCCCTTTTAAGGTCTCTCTCTCTCTCTCTCTCTCTCTCATATATTATATTTGAGTATACACACACACACAACTAGTTGGGACTTTATTATGTTTGTACATAATAAATGTGATGATGTCATGCTTACTTGCTCCTAAGCAAACACTAATTTTTAGTTCTGTAATCAATTCTTCTTCACCTTTCAAGATGAGGTTATTATAGAATTACCCTGTATTGGATGCAAGTTTTAAATTAGGAAATTGTCATCTAATTTTTAGAAATGCCACTAACTTTTTAGTACTTACAGTCTGAGAGCTCCAGTATATGTCCCTAAATTGAAGTCCACCCTTGTAACAGCTTTTCCCATACACATTATAGACATGTGCTTAAGGAGCCAGTTACCCTGTTTTATTTCCGCTAAATCATCAAGGTAACCATAGCACGCCAGAAGTAGGATTGCTCTATATACAGTCCTGGTTAGGTCTTACTCTGTATTGTAAATGTCTCTAAATTCTTCTTCTGTGACTAGATGGATTGCTCCACCATGAGATTGGTTTGGATATAGGCCCCAAAAGAAGCAATCAGAGTCTTTCAATTAACTTTAATGCATTTTGAACGAGGACCATAAAAACTTACCAAAATTTCCCATACTAGCAACCTAAAAACAAATAGTCTCATTTCTTTCCAACAGTTACACTACTGTAAACTCCTATAACAGTGAGGAATCACAGGCACCATAGATTACTATAATAGGCATGTTGCCTTAAACTAAAAGCTTCACCATCTGTTCCCCCTTGCTAATTAAGAATGCAAAGAATACACTTCAGAATTACATCAGTACAAAGTAAGATTAAATGGTTTAAATGCCCAGGTAAAGGCTCTTCGTACTACAGTGGTTTCCCCATCTGTGTTTCTGTCATGTTTGTGAAATAAATAAAGGAAAACTGTACCCTAGATATGATGAATGGTGTACAAGTCTTCAATACTTTCTGGTAGCTCCCTCTGGACATAATGACCTGAAAGTTTAGTACCCACAAGATTCAAATCAAACATTTGGAACTCAAATCTAAATCTTGTGCATGTCTCTAAACTGCCTTAAGTAACCAATTTTTCCACAGTATTTTTTCTATTCCTGAGGTAGTCTGTCAATAACAAATACTACAGATTTAAAGGTAGTGTTCTCTAAGGCAAAATTGGAAAAGTAATATTGAATGCTGTACCTAAAATAACATCTGGGTTAATGTATCTTAGGATGTAAGTCAACTCCTTCCTCTCTCTCTCTCTCTCTCTCTCTCTGGTCCTTTTTAGTTCAAGGATACTCAAAGAAAGCTATAGTCACTTTCTATTTAATTTTTTCTGGTTCCATGTGCCATGACAACTAGATGGGGAGAAATGCTCTGTTCTTACATTCCACTGACTTCAATAGAACTGACAGTTTGCATCACCTTGAGAACTTGACTCAAGAGCTCAGTGCATAAATGAAAAGATGGTACAAAAGGTACAGTTAGAAACTCCCCTGAACCTAAGAAAGTCTTGGGGGAGGCGGGTTGAATGTCTATACAATATTTAACTGAAGTGGAACCAAACTGTTTGGCAAAGAAGATTAACCAGTTATTTTTTTGTATGGGTGGGGGCAGGGATGTTACTTATATTAGGAGCTGGGAAAGCAACAGGTGTTGAGGAATACTAGTTCAGCCAAAGGCATATCGAGCAGGTGTCAGTAATACAAAAATGTTTCTGTAGCCAGTGAAGGATAGCATAGAAATTACACTAGAATTGGGGAAGATCACAAGGGAAGTATGATGGGTAAAATATAAGAATAAGATCAGGAAAGAATTTAAAGAGTAATTAGATATTAAAACAAATAAGCCATATTTCAAGAATATCAGAAACAGGCACACTGAGAGAATTAGTGACCATGCTGGATTTTCAGGGAGCAAAGAGGGTAAATAAGGAGGAGAAGGACTCTGAAGTGAAGGTAAATGATTTTCTGGATCTTTTATTACCTCCCTACTTTGTTTCTTAAAGAATAATAAAAATGAGGCACCATCAGAGACTAGATTGCTGGAACAAGGTATCACTGAGTGTAGTAGGATTTTGAAACGGATTGATGTTCATATTGGAAATGAGAACATCTACAAATGCATTAGGTAAGATACAAAAGTGAACAGGGATATATCCGTCAGATATCAAGTCATAAACAAACCACTGATATCGTGAGGAAAGGAAGGAAGTTCTCCTATAGGTAGGTTATTCAATAAGTGATGAGTAAAAGAAAATGTTGTACAATGTAATGATTGCTGCTGGAGAAAGGATACCAGATTATCTAGACGGGTGGTCTGATGCAACTGGTCAATTCTTCTCTTTGATTCAGAAAACTGCCTTTACCATTCTCAGAATGAATTGAGAGGGAAGCAGCAAAACAATTCTTCAAAAAATTGGATAAATAGTTGTGTAGAACCTGGAAATCTAGATTTTTTTTTTCAGATAAGTGCTCTGTGGTTTGATATTATTGCCCCTTTTTCCCAATACATCTTCTCTAAATCTTTGCTAGAAACTACAAGGTATATAGCTTGGTACCAATGCTGTCCTCCTAACTTCGAGGTCACTGAATGGTCTAGTGTATACCGTTGATATCTTTACACAATGCATATGTAAAATGATTTCTTGTTGCTCATTACATACTGAGTTTGTGAATTCTATGTATTTATTAATGTAATTTTTAAATTTTCCCAGAATACTTTAGCTTACACCTCACCCAGTTAAATATTCTGTTTTTTTTTCTTTGTCAGGATGTGAAACCTCTCTCTCTGTTTTTCAGTGATTCACCTTGATAGTGTTCTGTTTCCCAAACGATTTCCTAATTAGGATCTTTTGATAATCATCTGGATCTTGTCCTTTGTATACGAAGAAAATAATCTTATTATCTGTTGGTTCTGCAAAATGGGGAATAGTTGTATGTTACCAGTTACATTCTAACTCCTCCTTATATAGTTGACAGAAAAGATAGGAGAGGGTTAATATTCCTTTTTTTTCATGTGTTGAAGAATAATTGTTTTCCTTATCAGTTGACAGAACTCTCTTCACTCTTTTTAATAAACCAAACAGCAGGGTGCTAATAAAAGAAATTGCTATTACCAAAGCATGTTCTGGTTTATAAAAAAACAACAACAAATTCATACTTTTGTTTTTATCAGAGTCCAATATCCCTTAAGGATGTGGGATTGGTTTAAAATAGCTATTAAAATTATAGCTGGGAAACAAAGTTAGATTAAAACACCAGACACGTTTCTTCAGAACAACATTCAAGTAAAATATCAGTATAGTTTCAGGACATGATTTGATTATTTTTCTCATGCTTCTTGATTGACAATGACTACTGCTGCTATTAGGAAATCTTTCACCTTCCTTCTTTGTTGCAATTGATGCTTATTGCCAATATGAAATGGGAAACAGTCTATAACTTTATTATGTAATACTTGACAAACCTGAAATGCTATAATATGATAGACTTGCTTATTCTTTTAGTGTGGGCTCATAATTCCTATTCTTTCTAATGAGATTTACATCAGTACACTAAGGGAAACGTGTGACCCTGTTTTTATAGATTGGAGCAGGATGATATTTACAGTGACTTCTAAAAGAAATACCATTCAAAGATGTGCAGGAGTGAGATGGTATTGTGATGTGTTTGTAGAGGGAGCGGGGCCTGGATAGACATATATGTAGAAAACTGAGCATCTCACATCTGTCCTAAGAGTGTCTATTCCCTGACTGTATAATAGAACAATGCAAGTATTAACAATCATTGGGAACTTTTGCACATTGTTCATTTCTGCAACAGAAAGGCAATCTCTGCCTGTTACTAATGCATGGCAATTATGTACTGTCACAGTTTCAGGGCAGCTGCACGTGTATTCCTTCTCCATGGTCCACCAGGTCACACACTATTAGGCTTCTGCTTCCCAGCCATCATCTCTCCTGGGCAGAGACCCATTGTGATACTGGTAAACCAGGTGACAGCTCTTGCCAAGTCTTTAAGCATCAGCTGAGCACAGACAAACTCACAATTGGAAACTGAACCAGCTTACTTGTACGTTACCTTTTTGAAAAAAAACTACCATTCTTATATTAATGTATTTAGTCTTTAGACTCTATGAAATATTTGTAAGTTGCAGCATGCATTAGAACATATAAGAATGGCCATATTAGGTCAGACCTATGGTCAATCTAGCCTAGTATCCAGTCTTCTGACAGTGGCCAATGCTAGGTGCTTCAGAGGGAATGAACAGAACAGGTAATCACTGAGTGATCTATCCCCTGTCACCCATTCACAGCTTCTGGCAAACAGAGGCTGGGGACACCCTCCCTGGCCATCCTGGCTAATAGCCATTGATGGACCTGTTATAGTCTTGGCCTTCACAACATCCTCTGGCAAGGAGTACCACAGGTTGACTGCATTGTGTGGAAAAAATACTTCCTTTTGTTTGTTTTAAACCTGCTGCCTATAAATTTCAGTTAGTGACCACTAGTTCTTGTGGTATGAGAAGGAGTAAATAACACTTCCTTATTTACTTTCTCCACACCAGTCATGATTTTATAGACCTCAATCATATCTCCCCTTATTCGTCTCTTTTCCAAGCAGAAAAGTCCAAGTCTTATTAATCTTTCCTCAGATGGCAGCCGTTCATACCCCTAATAATTTTTGTTGCCCTTTTCTGGACCTTTTCCAATTCCAATATATCTTTTGAGGTGGGCCGACCAGATCTGTATGCAGTATTAAAGATGTGGGCATGCCGTGGATTTATATAGAGGTAATATAATATATTCTGTCTTATTTTTTATCCTTTTCCTAATGATTCTCAACATTCTGTTTGCCTCTCTGACTGCTGCTGCACATTGAGTGAATGTTTTCAGAGAACTATCCACAATGACTCCAAGATCTTTCTTGAGTGGTAACAGCTAATTTAGAAGCCATCATTTTATACGTATAGTTCACACTGTTTTCCAATGTGCATTACTTTTCATTTATCAACGTTAAATTTAATCTGCCATTTTGTTGCCCAGTCACCCAGCTTTGTGAGATCCCTTTGTAAGTCTTCACAGACTGCTTTGGACTTACCTATGTTGAGCAGGTTTATATCCTCTGTAAATTTTGCCACCTCACTCTTTACCCCTTTTTCCAGATCATTTATGAATATGTTAAATAGAACTGATCCCAGTACTGACCCCTGGGGGACACCACTATTTCCATCTCTCCAATTTGAAAACTGACCATTTATTCCTAGCTTTTGTTTCCTATCTTTTAACCAGTTACCTATCCCTGAGAGGACCTTTCCTTGTATCCCATGACAGCTTACTTTGCTTAAGAGCCTTTGGTGGGGGATCTTGTCAAAGGCTTTCTGAAAGTTCAAGTACACTATATCCATTCACCCCCCTTGTCCACAAGCTTGTTGACCCCCCTCAACAAATTCTAGTAGATTGATGAGGTATGATTTCCCTTTACAAAAACCATGTTGTCTCTTCCCCAACAAATCGTGTTCATCTGTGTCTGATAATTCTGTTCTTTACTATAGATTCAACCAGTTTGCCCGGTACAGAAGTTAGGCGTACTAGCCTGTAATTGCTGGGATCGCTTCTGAAGCCTTTTTATAAAATTGGTGTCACATTAGCTATCCTCCAGTCATCTGGTACAGAAGCTGATTTTAAATGATAAGTTACATACCTTAGTAGTTGTGCAATTTAATATTTGACTTCCTTCAGAACTATTGGGTGAATATCATCTAGTCCTGGTGATTTTTTACTATTTTAATTTATCAATTTGTTCCAAAACATTCTCTAATGACACCTCAATCTGGGACATTTAATCAGATTTGTCACCTAAAAAGAATGGCTCAGGTTTGGGACTGTCCCTCACAATTAATCTCACTTGTAATGCCTGTATTCCATGCTATGAGGAAATATGCAAATTTTGTTCTATAACTTTGAAAATGCTCGCTCTGAACTGGTGAACCCAGACGGGGAACTGTTCCACCCCTGCCCATTCAGGAAGCCTATCAAGATTAAATGGGCCATTGAGGAACATCACAATACAAAGGACTGGTGAAGGAAACTTGTCTCATGTACTGGAAGTCTAAATGTAAATGATAAAACATGGTAACAAGAAATTTTTTTCATTGTTGTTTGAACTCTCACAGGGCCAGAGATACTAAATGAAGGCAGAGATCTGCAGGGGTAACTCTGAGTCTACTGTGAAAGACAGTTTGATTTGACAGATTATTACATCTCTGTCACCTATAGGAACTAGGGCTGTCAAGTGATTAAAAAATTAATTGGGATAAAAAAATTAATTGTGCAATTAATCGCACTGTTAAACAATAATAGAATACCATTTATTTAAATATTTTTGGATGTTTTCTACATTTTTAAATATATTGATTTCAGTTACAACACAGAATATGAAGTGTACTGTGCTCATTTTATATTTACTTTTGATTAAAAATATTTGCAGTGTAAGAAAAACAAAAGAAATAGTATATTTCAATTCACATCATACAAGTACTATAGTACAATCTCTTTATAATGAAAGTTGAACTTACAAATGTGGAATTATATACAAAAAATAACTGCATTCAAAAATAACACAATGTAAAACTTTAGAACCTACTCAGTCCTACTTCAGCCAATCGCTCAGACAAACAATTGGTTACAATTTGCCGGAGATAAATGCTGACCATGTCAACTTGTTTACAATGTCAACTGAAAGTGAGAACAGGCATTTGGATGGCACTGTTGTAGCTGGCATCGCAAAAAAATGGTGTCAGATGCACTAAAGATTCATATGTGCCTTCATGCTTCCAGAATATATGCATCCATGCTGACAGGTTCTGCTTGATAATGATCCAAAGCAGAGTGGACCAACACATGTTCATTTTCATCATCTGAGTCAGATGCCATCAGAAGAAGGTTGATTTTCTTTTTTGGTGGTTTGAGTTTTGTAGTTTCTGCACTGGAGTGTTGCTCTTTTAAAACATCTGAAAGCATGCTCCACACCATGTCCCGCTCCCATTTTGGAAGGCACTTCAGATTCTTAAACCTTGGGTCGAGTGCTGTATCTATCCTTAGAAATCTCACATTGTTACCTTCTTTGTGTTTTGTCAAATCTGCTGTGAAAGTGTTCTTAAAATGAACATGTGCTGGGTCATCATCCGAGACTGCTATAACATGAAATATATGTCAGAAGGCAGGTAAAACAGAACAGGAGACATACAATTCTCCCCCAAGGAGTTCAGTCACAAATTTAATTAATGCATTTTTTTTAACAAGCATCATCAGCATGGAAGCATGTCCTCTGGAATGGTGGTCGAAGCATGAAGGGACATATGAATATTTAGCATATATGGCATGTAAAAACCTTGCAATGCTGGCTACAAAAGTGTCATGCGAATGCCTGTTCTCACTTTCAGGTGTGTGACACTGCTGTGACTCACTGGCACGGTGCCTCCTGCTGGCTGTCTCGGGAATTAGCTCTTTCCAGACTGGAGCGCCTTCTGCAGGCCAGTGTCTCGCCTGCTTTTGCCCCGTGTTCCTACCGGACCCCGGTGCCCTTCTACGTCAGGGTTCTGCCCAGTAGTAACCCACAATCTGCGTCTCCCCACCCAGGGGAACCCCCAACTCTCTGTCTCCACCTTGCCTCAGTGGCTACTGCCAGTCTCCATCTAGCTCCCGCTCACTGGGAAGACTGCTGTCTGTAAGCCACTCATCATCAGCAAGTGGGGTTAGGACCTGCTGCCTTTACCTATCTCTGAGCTGCCCCTCTGCAGCCCAGTACCTTTTGTGGGTCCTTAACTAGGTCTGCAGACTGGGGATTTGTTAGGTTGGAGCTCCCTAGCCCCCGCTGCCCTTCCCCAGCACTGCTCCACCTCAGGTACCCTTCTCAGCTCCTAGGCAGCCAGGTCCTGCTCTCTCAAAAGCTAGAGAGAGAGTGTCTGTTTTCAGTCTCTGGCCCTCAGCCCTCTTATAGGGCCAGCTGTGGCCTGATTGGGGCGTGACCCCACCTGTGGCTGCTTCCCCCATTCAGCCTAGCATTTCTCCACCGGGGCAGGAGAGGGGTGACTACCCCGCTACAAGGTGACATTGTAAATAAGAATCAGGCAACAGTATCTCTCGTTAATGTAAACAAACTAATTGTAGAACTAATTGGACTTGTAGTCTTTAAAGTGTTACATTGTTTTTGACTGCAGTTATGTAAAAAAAATTGCATTTGTAAGTTACACTTTCACAATAAAGAGATTGCACTACAGTACTTGTATGAGGTGAACTGAAAAATACTATTTCTTTTGTTTATCATTTTACAGTGCAAATATTTGTAATAAAAATAATAATATAAAGTGAGCACTGTATACTTTGTATTCTGTGCTGTAATAGAAATCAATATATTTAAAAATGTAGAAAAACATCCAAAAATATTTAATACATTTAAATTGGTATTCTATTGTTCAACAGTGTGATTAATTGTGATTAATTTTTTTAATCACAGTTAATTTTTTTTGAGTTAATCGTGAGAGTTAACTGCGATTGATCAACAGCCCTAATAGGAACCATAGATGGTAACTCGTTTGTGTATATACGCTTGCTTGCTTGCTTTAATCTGTAAATTACTCTTTTCTTTTTCCTAGTTAATAAACGCTTAGTTCATTTATAACAGGATTGGCTACAAGTGTTGTCTTCTGTGTGTGATCCGAGATACAAATTGATCTGAGGTAAGTGGCTGATCCCTTGGGATGGGAAGTACCCTGAATATTTTGTGATCTTTGGCATAGGTGACCAATTATCATTAAATCCAGCTTCCCTCGATGGCAAAATAGACTGGTGAGCCTAAGAGGACTGTCTAGTACTCCATAGGAAAACTAATAGTGATTACTGTTAGGGCTGGTCCACACTAAGAAGCGGGGTCGAACTAGGGTACGCAAATTCAGCTACGTGAATAGTGTAGCTGAATTCGAAGTACCCTAGTTCGAACTACTCACCCGTCCAGACGCCGCAGAATTGAAGTCCGCGGCTCCAAGGTCGACTCCGCCACCGCCTTTTGCAGTGGTGGAGTACCGGAGTCGACCGCGGCGCTTCCAGATTAGACGAGATAGTTCGAACTCCGAGAAGTCGAACTCACCGCGTCGACCCGGCTCGTAAGTGTAGACTAGCCCTTAGTAATCCCAGTTTAAATTCATAGAAATATGGAAGTGTACACAATCCCTTACATCTACCCAGGAATATGGAAGAGAAGCATGAAGCATAAACAGTTAAAAAAATAATTGGTTCATCTATCCGTGTCTATATTGTGAGGACAGCCTGTAGCACTGTAATTATCTCATGCCTAAAAATCTTGCTTTCAGATAATTACACACTTATTCAACCTTGGTATAATGCATAAGCCTATCACGATTAAATTACAGGAATAGATTAAATGTGGAATGCACACTTTTAAAAGAATCAACTAGCTCTATACTGAGGCATTATTTTATAAATCTGAAAGCATAATAAACCTTTAGCTTCCACAATACAAATGCATCTGCATAATTGCTTAATGCTGTTGGGTATCTTTCTTCTACAAGACTAATCATTCCACAGTGCCTGTAAAATCAAGCTTTTTCACAGTTTAAAGAAACTCAGAATAAAACTTTCCATATTCTTAGGGGGGAATATTTTCAACTCATTGGACAGGGCCTAAACTGGACAGCTCCCTTTGTTATTAATAGGAGCTGTTCAGCAGAAGCCCTTAGGAAATATACCCTATAGACCTTATGCATGGATATGATTGACACTAATTTTGTCACAAACCTATGCTGTTAACTTGCACTCTTTCTTAAACCAGCCATGTGATTGTCTTTTTTTTTTTTTAAGAACTTGATATAGGACTTGACTCTGTTTATAGTTTAATAAAACAAATTTATTTGAGGTTTTTTGCTAATTAAACAGTTAATAGTTGGGGGTGTTTAATAACTAATTAGAAATGTAATCTAGCATATTTCAAATTTCTTATTAAAAGAAGAAACCCAAGAGACACAAACCGTCTCTGAGGAATACAATTACAAACATGATGCTACCTTATGTCCAGCAGCCACATTCAGTCTGTGGTTGTCCCTGATTAACCCTAAGTAACCCACTGTGTTTTCATATTATTTAGTTTATGTAGTTTATTAAAGCTGTTTAGTTTAGAAGCCTCTTTGATTACTTTTTAGGCAAGGAGGTAGAGAAGCATCTCACTAGTTAAGTTAGTAATTCACACACAGGCCCTAGCAGTCATTTTCAAACTGGGGTATTCATATGCCTAAGGATATGGGAGCTCTTGTCCAGGGGTACATGAGAAAAATCCTGTAATGGATACATGTCTTTATTTGCTAAGATTTGGCTATCTAATCACAGGTATATATGACCATATCTCAGATGGGGGTATGGAAAGAAGTACCTTATTTGGAAAGGAGTACGCAGCCTAAAAAGTTTTGAAAATGATTACCATATAGAAATAGTATAAATACTAAAGCAAAGCATTGCTAAAAAGAGCGCAAAGCCATATATGGGTGAGTGATGGTGAACTTGAAAAGTAAGGCTAAGTGTGAGTATTGGATCTCAGTGAAACCTAACCTGTTTAAAAATGGCTGGGTTTTTTTGAAAATGAGAATCTTCGATATTTTTTTCCAGAATTTTGTATATTTAATGAAATTCAAAAAAGAAAAGTTAACTTTTCTTTTTATGCCCCCATAATCTTCTTATCTTCTCTTCCCACATCCTATTTCAGTGATAAAATGGAAAATGAAAAAGAGAAGGGAAAGGAGTAGAAAAATATATTTTGAAACCTGAAATTGTCACAAAAGACAGCTGCAGTGGCACAGGAGCCAGCAAACAGAGCTGTAGACAGGGGAGTTTGAGAGGGACTTCTGTTGGAGGAGAAGGTATTTGTAGCTAGTTGTAGTTATAGTTGTATTTGTATGTGTGGAGGCTGGTAGGGGCAGTGTGCTGGGAGAGAAGCTGAGCCCTGATTAGGGGGCGGGGCTTCCCTGACTAGGAGTCCTATAAAGGTAGCCAGCCAGTCAGGCAGTGGCAAGGACAGCTGCAGCAGCACAGGAGCCAGCAAACAGAGCTGTAAGCGGGGGAGTTTACAGGGAGAGTGTGGGGAAAGACTAAGAGAGGCAGGCAGAGGAACACACAGGCTACTGAAGGGAGCGTGCAGTGTTCTATCAGTGTCTTAGTGCTTGTTGGGGGTTTGTTTTGCTGTGGGTGGTGGTGTTTTGAGTTGGTTTGTGTTTCCCAGATTTACAGGATTTAGGTGGGAAGCCTATGACAGATACAGAGGCAGCAGTTGTAGTGACCCAAGCAGTGGAAGACACAATGAAGATGAGTGGATGTGGAAGCTGCGGCATGTACATGATCCTGGAAGGGGTACCTGAAAAGAGTTTTGTCTGCATGAAGTGCTACCTGATAGAGCGGATGGAAAAAAAGATCCAAGGATTGGAGATGCAGGTGGAAACTCTGGTCGAATTTAGAAGGGGGGGTATGAGCAGATGATGGAGCAAAGACATGATGAGGCTGAAAGGAAAAGCTCAGACTTGCAGATGGAAGCAGGACCACAGAACTCTGAGAGGAGATTGCTGGGTGAGGAAAGTGGATGGTGGAAGCATGTGACTAAGCAAACCAGGCAGAGGAAAAGATGGGCTAGTGAAGGAGCAATAGAGCTCAGGAACAGGTTTGTGGAGTTGGAAAATGAAGGAGGGACACAGCAGGTGGTCGCTGAAGGTGAGAGAGCAAGGAAGAAGAGACGAGCAGCTAGCCCTATAAGGAGAGGGGATGAGTCAATGGAGATGACACCAAACATGAGCCCCAGGAGGATCCGGGATGGGTTGCAAAGGATTGCAAGGGAGAATAGGAATCGAGAGGACTTGCAGCCAGAGGGAACAGAGGATAGAGCAGAGAATTACACCGTCATCAGGAAAAGGCAGGTCTATGTGATTGGGGACTCCTTACTGAGAAGAATAGACAGGCCTGTAACCAGAGTTGATCTAGAGAATAGAAGTGTGTCCTGTCTGCCCAGTGCTAAGATATGGGATGTGGACCTGAGGCTGAAGAGGATCCTAATGGGAGTGGGAAAGAATCCGCTTATTGTCCTTCATGTGGGAAAGAATGATACAGCTAGATTCTCGCTGGAATGTATCAAAGGATACTATGCCAGGCTGGAGAAGATGCTTAAGGAAATCAAGGCTCAAGTGATCTTCATTGGATTCTGCCTGTTCTTAGAGAAGGGCCACAAAGGTGTGACAAGATTATGGCAATCAACAGATGGCTCAGGCAGTGGTGCTATAAGGAGGGCTTTGGGATTTATGGCCACTGGGAGGCATTCATGGACAGAGGACTGTTCTCTCGGGATGGACTTCACCCTAGTAGGGAGGGAAATAGACTTCTAGGATGGAGGCTGGCACAGCTGATTAAGAGAGCTTTAAACTAGGAATTGGGGGAGATGGTTGGGAGGGGATTGGGGGGGTCTGGGGTGCAGGTCCTGGGGTGCAGGTCCTGGGCTGGGGATTAGGGTACAGGAGGGGTGCAGGCTTTGGGATGGAGTTTGGGTGCTGGCTGTAAGCTCTGGGCTGGGGGTGGGGGCGTAGGAGGGGGTGAGGGGTGCAGGCTCTGGGAGGGAGTTTGGGGGTGGGAAGGGGTGTGTGGGAAGGGGGAGGGGGTGCATACTCTGGGAGGGGGTGCACGCTCTGGGAGGAAGTTTGAGGATAGGAGAGAGTGCAGGGCTGAGGGCTGTGGGGCTGAGGATGAGGGATTCACGATGCAGGAGGGGGCTCAGGGCTGGAGCAGAGGATGAGGGTGTGAGGGGATGAGGGCTCTGGCTGGGGCTGGGGATGAGGGGTTCATGATGCAGGAGGGGGCTCAGGGCTGGAGCAGAGGATTAGAGCGCAGGGGGATGAGGGCTCTGGCTGGGGATTAGGGGTTTGGAGCGTTGGAGAGGCTCAGGGCTAGGGCAGAAGGGCAGGGTAAGGGCAGCCTGCCCTGCCATAATGGGATGGGGGGCAGCTGCTCCACGTAGGAATGTGCTACACCAGCAGCACAAGCAGGCACGGGAGAGGCGTGCACTGCTTTCGTTCAGGCATGGACGCGGCCGGGTGGGGGGAGATGCGTAGGGGAGCGGGGGGCCGGGGCCCAATCCAGGCAGGGCCGGAGGAGAGACCGAGCTCCAAATATTGGTGGAGCAGGGCCACCAGCCCTGAATATTCCTGGTGCCCGAGCACCAAAAAAGTATATAACCTGCCGCCTATGCTTGCAAAGGGAATTAAAACCAATAGTGTATGGTTCTATAGCCATATAAATAAGAAAACAAAGAAAGAAGAAGTGGGACCGCTAAACACTGAGGATGGAGTGGAGATTAAGGATAATCCTTGGCATGGCCCAATATCTAAACAAATACTTTGCCTCAGTCTTTAATGAGGCTAATGAGGAGTCTAGGGATAATAGTAGGATGACAAATAGGAATGAGGATATGGAGGTAGATATTACCACATCCGAGGTAGAAGCCAAACTCGAACAGCTTGATGGGACGAAATCAGGGGGCCCAGATAATCTTCATTCAAGAATATTAAAGGAACTAGCACATGAAATTGCAAGCCCATTAGCAAGAATTTTTAATGAATCTGTAAACTCAGGGGTTGGACTGTATGACTGGAGAATTGCTAACATAGTTCCTATCTTTAAGAAATGGAAAAAAAGTGATCCATGCAAGTACAGGCTTGTCAGTTTGACATCTGTAGTTTGCAAGGTCTTGGAAAAAATTTTGAAGGAAAAAGTAGTCAAGGACATTGAGGTCAATGGTAATTGGGACAAAATACAACATGGTTTTACAAAAGGTAGATCGTGCCAAACCAACCTGATCTCCTTCTTTGAGAATCTAACAGATTTTTTAGACAAAGGAAATGCAGTGGATCTAATTTACCTTGATTTCAGTAAAGCATTTGATACGGTTCCACATGGGGAATAGTTAGCTAAATTGGAGAAGATGGGGATCAATATGAAAATTGAAAGGTGGATAAGGCACTGGTTAAAGGGGAGACTACAATGGGTCATACTGAAAGGTGAATTGTCAGGCTGGAGGGAGGTTACTAGTGGAGTTCCTCAGGGATTGGTTTTGGGACCAATGTTATTTAATCTTTTTATTACTGACCTTGACACAAAAAGTGGGAAGGTGCTAACAAAGCTGGGAGGTATTGCCAATACAGAGAAGGACAGGAAGATCATACAGGAAGATCTGGATGACCTTGTAAACTGGAGTAATAGTAATAGGATGAAATTTATAGTGAAAAGTGCAAGGTCATGTATTTAGGGATTAATAACAAGAACTATTGTTATAAGCTGGGGAGGCATCAGTTGGAAGTAACAGAGGAGGAGAAGGACCTCGGAGTATTGGTTGATCACAGGATGACTATGAGCCGCCAATGTGATATGGCTGTGAAAAAAGCTAATGCGGTCTTGGGATGCATCAGGCGAGCTATTTCCAGTAGAGATAAGGAGGTGTTAGTACCGTTGTACAAGGCACTGGTGAGACCTCATCTGGAATACTGTGTGCAGTTCTGGTCTCCCATGTTTAAGAAGGATGAATTCAAACTGGAACAGGTTCAGAGAAAGGCTACTAGGATGATCCGAGGAGTGGAAAACCTGTCATATGAAAACAGACTCAAGGAGCTTGGCTTGTTTAGTCTGACCGAAAGAAGGCTGAGGGGAGATATGGTTGCTCTCTACAAATATATCAGAGGAATAAATACCAGGGAGGGAGAGGAATTATTTCAGCTCAGTACCAATGTGGACACAAGAACAAATGGATATAAACTGGACACTAGGAAGTTTAGACTTGAAATTAGATGAAGGTTTCTAACCATCAGGGGAGTGAAGTTCTGGAACAGCCTTCCAATGGGAGCAGTGGGGGCAAAAGACATATCTGGCTTCAAGACTAAGCTTGATAAGTTTATGGAGGGGATGGTATAATGGGATAGCCTAATTTTGGCAATTAATTGATCTTTGACTACTAGCGGTAAATATGCCCAATGGCTTGTGATGGGATGTTAGATGGGGTGAGATAATCTTCATCCAAGAATATTAAAGGAACTGGCACAAGAAATTGCAAGCCCATTAGCAAGAATTTTTAATGAATCAGTAAACTCAGGGGTTGTACCGTATGACTGGAGAATTGCTAACATAGTTCCTATTTTTAAGAAAGGGGAAAAACGTAATCCGAGTAACTATAGGCCTGTTAGTTTGACATCTGTAGTATGTAAGGTCTTGGAAAAAATTTTGAAGGAGAAAGTAGTTAAGGACATTGAGGTCAATGGTAATTGGGACAAAATACAACATGGTTTTACAAAAGGTAGATGGTGCCAAACCAACCTGATCTCCTTCTTTGAGAAGGTAACAGATTTTCTAGACAAAGGAAATGCAGTGGATCTAATTTACCTCGATTTCAGTAAGGCATTTGACATGGTTCCACATGGGGAATTATTAGTTAAATTGGAAAAGATGGGGGTCAATATGAAAATGGAAAGGTGGATAAGGAACTGGTTAAAGGGGAGACTACAATGAGTAGTACTGAAAGGTGAATTGTCAGGCTGGAAGGAGGTTACTAGTGGAGTTCCTCAGGGATCAGTTTTGGGTCCAATCTTATTTAACCTTTTTATTACTGACTTTGGCACAAAACGCGGGAATGTGCTAATAAAGTTTGTGGATGACACAAAGCTGGGAGATATTGTTAACACAGAGAAGGACCAGGATATCATCAGGGCCGCCCAGAGAATTCAGGGGGCCTGGGGCAAAAAATTTTGGGGGCCCCTTCTATAAAAAAATTGCAATACTATATTCTCCTGAGGGCCCGTGCGGGGCTCTCAGCAAATTGCCCCACTTGCTCCCCGCCAAGAGTGCCCCTGGGAAAAATAAACCTTCCGCATTTCGGCACAAACCCAGTTTTGGGAAAACTTCTTTACAAGGTATCACTGATTCTCAGCATCAGCTAGTGCTAAAAGGCACTAAAGCTCATTAAAAGGGTTAGACAAATATTTTCCATCAAAATTTTTTCTGGATCAAAAACTAGGGGTTTTTAAAAAGCAGAAAAAAATCACGGACAATGTCTCCTTTCCTTCAAAATTTGTTTTTTTTTTAATTGAAAAGCTGAAATTAGTCTGCCAAAACCTGAACATGGTTTGAGGTTTCAGAAGTGTGTGGCCAAATATTTGCTGCTTGCTGTGTTTGATTGTTTAAAGAAACAATAAAAAAATTCTGCTTAAAAAAAAATCCAAAACTTTTGAACCACCTCAGCTTGTAACCAAACACCTGAGCCCATCCAGGCAGAGATTTTTCCAGGTTTCTGATACTCTGCTGGCTTCCTTGACTCATATCTGTTTCCATAACTTTGGGTTCATTTAGGTTAGAACATAAGAACAGCCATACTGGGTCAAACCAAAGGCCATCCTGCCCAGTCTCCTGTCTACTGACAATGGCCAATGCCAAGTGCCCCAGAGGGAGTGAAGCTATCAGGTAATGATCAAGTGATCTCGCTCCTGCCATCCATCTCCACTCTCTGAAAAAAAGAGGCTAGGGACACCATTCCTTACCCATCCTGGCTAATAGCCATTAATGGACTTAATCTCCATGCATTTACCTGTTTCCTAGAGACTGGCTCCATGTGGTCCCTCACAAACTGGAGACGGTTACTGTGGGTTTGTCTTTAGTATAGCTTATGTACATACTCCACGAACTGAGCATTTGAGCTTGTTCCAGAATCTGGGATGAGCCTATGTTGTCAAAACTGAAATGCTCAAAATAGCACATGCATGTGAATGGACACAGGGTGCTAAAATTAAATTAATCCAGGGGTTCTCAAACTGGAGGTCAGGACCCTTCAGGGGGTCACGAGGTTAATACTGGGGGTCGTGAGCTGTCAGCCTCCACCTCAAACCCCACTTTGCCTCCAGCATTTATAATAGTGTTAAATATATAAAAAAGTGTTTTCAATTTATAAGGGGGGAGGGGTTTGCACTCAGAGGTTTGGTATGTGAAAAGGTCACCAGGACAAAAATTTGAGAACCACTGAATTAACCCCTCTGGAGCCTCAAGAATGCAGAGGAGGGGGGGTCGCCCTTGGTAGGGTTGGGAAGGATATTGCTCTTCTCATGTGATCCCTCCCCCCAGTGGCTAATTTTAAATGAAGCTACCCTCCCCTGACATGAATCTCCCTATGGCACTGAAATTAAATATAGACTATAATTTGGCATTTGAGAAGTGAAAGGGATGGTAGCCAAAGCTAACAGCTTGGCTCTTCTGCAAGCCTCAAACTGCTGAATGAGCTTTAGGGTAGGGAAGGCTGTGCCTCTGCAAACAGCCTGGCCCTACCCGCATCTGACCTCCACCCACTTCCTGCCCCCAACTGCCACCCTCAGAATCCCTGACCCATCCTGCTCCTTGTCCCCTCACCGTCCCCCAGAGATCCCCCACCACCACCATGGGACCCCACCCCTGCTCCCTGTCTGCCCCAACCCCTATCCACCCCCCCCGCTGAGTCCTGACAGACCCCCCCCAGAACACCCACAATCCAACCCCCCATTCCCTGCCCCCTGACCGCTCCCCCAACCTCTGTCCCCATCCCTGTGCCCTGACTGTCCTCAGGACTCCCTGCCCCTTAGCCAACCCCCTGGCCCCAGCCTCTTACCCCCGGCTCCCTCCTCACCCGAAGCCTCAGCACGTTGCTGAACAGCAACAGCGTGTCTCTGCCGGGGCCTGAGCTCCGCCCTGCTCAGAGCCGCGTGGTGAGGGGGCGGGGCTGTGAGCTCCACGCCGAGCGGAGGGAGCTGAGCTCAGCCTGGAGCTCGCAGCCCTGCCCCCTCACCACGCAGCTCTGAGCAGGGCGGGGCTCAGGGGCGAGGCTCAGGAGCCCCGCCGGAGACACATTGCGGCGCTGTCTGAGGACGCCGCTTGATGCGCTAAGGCTCCAGGAGAGGGGCGGAGGCGGGAGCCTCAGCTGTTCTCTTGGAGGCCCCTGTGGAGCCCGGGGCAAATTGCCCCACTTGCCCCCCCCCCGGGTGGCCCTGGATATCATACAGGAAGATCTGGATGACCTTGTAAACTGGAGTAATAGTAATAGGATGAAATTTAATAGTGAAAAATGCAAGGTCATGCATTTAGGGATTAATAACAATAATTTTAGTTATAAATTGGGGACACATCAGTTGGAAGTAACAGAGGAAGAGAAGGACCTCGGAGTATTGGTTGATCACAGGATGACTATGAGCCGCCAATGTGATATGGCCGTTAAAAAGGCTAATGCAGTTTTAGGATGCATCAGGCGAGGTATTTCCAGCGAAGATAAGGAGGTGTTAGTACCGTTGTACAAGGCACTGGTGAGACCTCATCTGGAATACTGTGTGCAGTTCTGGTCTCCCATGCTTAAGAAGGATGAATTCAAACTGGAACAGGTTCAGAGACGGGCTACTAGAATGATCCGAGGAATGGAAAACCTGTCTTATGAAAGGAGACTCAAAGAGCTTGGCTTGTTTAGCCTAACCAAAAGAAGGTTGAGGGGGGATATGATGGCTCTTTATAAATATATCAGAGGGATTAATATTAGGGAGGGAGAGGAATTATTTAAGCTTAATACTAATGTGGACACAAGAACAAATGGATATAAACTGGACACTAGGAAGTTTAGACTTGAAATTAGACGAAGGTTTCTAACCATTAGAGGAATGAAGTTCTGGAACAGCCTTCCAAGGGAAGTAGTGAGGGCAAAAGACATATCTGGCTTTAAGACTAAGCTTGATAAGTTTATGGAGGGGATGGTATGATGGGATAGCCTAATTTTGGCAATTAATCAAAGATCAATTGCCAAATTATCAGCAGGTAAGTATGCCCAGTGGTCTGGGATGGGATGTTAGATGGGATGGGATCTGAGTAACTACAGAGAATTCTTTCCTGGGTGTCTGGCTGGTGAGTCTTGCCCACATGCTCAGGGTTTAGCTGATTGCCATATTTGGGGTCTGGAAGGAATTTTCCTCAAGGCAGATTGGCAGAAGCCCTGGGGGTTTTTCACCTTCCTCTGCAGCATGGGGCCCGGGTCACTTGCTGGAGGATTCTCTGCAGCTTGAGGTCTTCAATCCACAATTTGAGGACTTCAATAACTCAGACATAGGTTAGAGGTTTGTTATAGAAGTGGATGGGTGAGATTGTATGGCCTGCATTGTGCAGGAGGTCAGACTAGATGATCATAATGGTTCCTTCTGACCTTAAAGTCTATGAGTCTATAAACCTTTCCATGTCTACTACAAAATGCAACTTATTGAGACCAAATGATGCATTCACCATACACTGTAATAGTTGTTTGTCATTAAAGTGTCTTGACTGTTTCAAAGCAAATCAATTTCTTTTTGGCATTTTTATCAATATCACAAATATTTAATATTCTATTAATAAAATATCTGCGTTAAAACTATGACTTGTTCTAAAATACGTGACCAAACAGCAATAATTGGAACACTGGACCTTGCATACAGTATTCGTAATACATTTTATAACAGATTTGGTATGGTTAATGGGGAGGGAGGGTTTTAAAAGGCATGTGCACACACACACTTTAAAGCATTTGTCTGTCTAAAACTCCACAAGGAAATAAATCTAAGTACACACCAAATAAACTTCTAAAACTTAATCTAGAAAAATACAGGTTTTGTTCATTCTTCTTCTCATCCGTGGCTGACTTTCCCTCAGTCAGGACTTTCCACAAAAGTACAAGGTGCTGCTTCCCTTGTCTTAGTTGAAAGACCTTTGCCTAAGCAGATTTCTCACCTATATTCAGGTCCAGAGACTTGGTTGAAGGAGCCATCTTTCTCAGCTTGCCAGGGATCTGTTTCCTTGTCTGTCTAGTGATGGATGCCAAAGATGGATTCTGTCCTGGCATAAATCTTCCAAAGTTCAGTGAACTTGGTTCAAGAGGCAGGAAGGTCTCTTGTGTGCTCAGCTTCCTGTGTTCACCTGAAAGCTGACCTCATGTTGTTCTTCCTTTCCTGTGGGCTTCCTATCCCCCTATATGTAAATAGGGCTTCCAATGTTTTGATTCTACCAGGCTTCATTTACATAAGAGAGTGGTAGATATCTGTGACATTCCCTCCTGTCTGGGCAGACTGTACAGCCTAATATCAATGAGTATTCCTTAGTGGTGTTAGTACATACATTTCACAATTATATTAATCACCACTGTGTCATTAGCTTTCAGAAAAGACCCCACTCTATACACTTTTATAATACAGTAATGCAGTATACACTCAGTTGATTCAATTGCTTATCATTTGATGTTCAGCACCCCTACCTTTATGGACCAAAACCCTTTGAAATTGATGCTTGAATGAAAGGGGCAGGGATGTTTTGCTCCTCTATGAAGTTTGTGAAATCTTCACTGATAGTTGGCAAGGGTTGAAGAGTTTCAAAGCAAAATCCTGACACCGTTGAAGTCAGAGGGAGTTTTGCCATTGACTTCAATGGGCCAAGATTTCACCCTCTGAGATTAAAACAAAAGGTTCATCAGTACAACATAAATCATAGAAAAGGCTGAAAATTAGCTTTGTTAAGATGCATCTTCCTACAGGGGTTTTCTGAAAGAGTGATTAATGTCTGTACTTCTTTGGAAACACTGTTCAAACCCTCATCTTCTTAGCTCAGGCAGGAGAATGTGAACTGAAATCAAAGCATTCATATTAGCAACTATGAAATATTAATGCTTTGGACTACTTTAGCAAACTTTTACAACATTACATTATTAATGACAACTAATTATGAGGCAGTTGCTTCAGACACACTACTTCTATATAAACTTTACACTTCTTTTGAGAAGGATATATAATCTTTCCTTGTAAACCTAGCCTGGATCTTGGCAGCACTCCCATTATATGTCTCTTTGTATTAATGGATTACTCTCTTTGGATTGAAAATTGGAATCAAATCACTTGTGAAAAAATTTTATGAAAGGAAAGCAAAAATCCTTCCAACAAGGATTTTTGTCTGAAACTCAAAGCAGATGACAAATCTTCTCATCTGAAATTTACATCTATCTGAAATTACATTGAGATTTGGAATCAACATTACATTTGTCATCTGCTTTTGTATTACTAAGACGCAGTGGCTATCTCTACACTATGACCGAGGGGTATGTCTCCCCTGCTTGTGCACACAGACTTGTGCCAGCTCTCATCAAGCTAGCGCAAGTAAATAGCAGTGCAGCTGTGGTAGCACAAATAGTAGCAGCGGAGGCACAGCTGAGCCATGCTGAATAGATACCCACCAGTTTCAGGAGGGTTTGTACTCCACATGGCTCAGCTACACCTCTGCTACTTGGGCTACCATGACTACACTGCTATCTAATCACTAGCTTGATAGGAGCTGGCACAAGTATGTGTTCATAAGCAGTGGAATCGTACCCCTAGCTCATAGTGTCAACATAGCCTGAGACATGCACCTTAGCTTTAATTGTCTTCTTTCTTAAACTGTACGCTCTCTTGGGCAGAGACTGTTTATCTGTTTGTACATTGCCTGGTACCATGGGCCTTGACCCTCAATGTGTTATCTGAGTACTATAAAATAAATGTTATGAGAGAGATAAAAATCTATAGATTGCTCTCTAAACTGCTTGCTTATAATTTGCATTCCCTTCTTTCTCACTGTTTCTCCTCTCATCCAGCCTCTCTAAAATCTGTCCCTTGTCCTCCAGTTCTGTCTCTTCCTGTTCCACACAGGTTACATCAAACTATTGCTTCTTTCCGCCTGCACATGTCTCCAGGGTCATAGTTTGTGTGACACTACAATATACAGGCTTCCTGCACTAAGTCTTCTACAATATATGACTGAACTGTAGCCCAAGGTAAAGTCATAGGTGACTTCAGGCCCAAGTCTCATTTTCAAAAGTGATCCCAACTATGGTGAATCCCTGCTGTGATAGGCCTTGTATAAACACATATGAAAAAAATAATCCCTACCGTGAGCAGTTCACAGTCTAAGGGTCAGGTTGTGATTCCCTCATATTGAGTGGTATTTTATTTCAAAAGTAGTCCCATTGACTTCAGTGAGACAGCTCTTGGTGTAAAGTACAGCTTAAAATCAATAAGGGTGTTTGTTGCAGGCCCAAGGTGTGAGAGGAAGGGAGTATTACTATTCCTAATTTACAGAGGGGTGCCAAGGTACGGGCAGATTAAGGGCCAGACCCTACAATTTGATGCAGTGCCCATGCAAAAGACTGCAGAAGTCGTTGGAGCTCTGTGCAAACGCAGGATCTGATCCTAAGTGACTTGCCCAGGGTCACACAGGAACGGTGTGTGAAGTTAGTAGATAGTCTGAGGATGTTGCTTTTGATATTATTCATTATCTCATACAGGTATTTTAAATACTCTTTCTTTTGTCTAATGTTTTCTTTAATGGTTTAGATTTTGAAATAGGATTAGCAATTTACTAAGTACCTATGTTTACTGTTAATAAAGGAATTAGTTTTATGGCTTAGCATAATGTTTGCTGAAATGATTTTTTTTCTAGCAATTACAAAATAAAGTTGTTAAGCTCTATTTGTGCAATTTTGATGCATTTATAAAGATGTCTATGGATATCATTTGCTGTTTTGTGACCTTTTATCTTAATGTAAAAAATAATAATTGAAATCCTATAGGTGAAAAGACTGAAGTTGCTTGCCCTTTTTCATTTGATTTTCTAATCATTTTGGGCTTGATCCAATGAGCACTGAAGTCAGTGAAAGAACTGACTTTAGTTGCAATGGATCAAACCCATATGGACCACAATCCGACATTAGGCACATGGTTAACTTTAAGCATGTGATCAGTCACGCTGATGTCAATATACCCTGCTCTGTAGGGAATTTTTTTTTCTCCTAGAACTGATGTGACTGCAAAATTGTAGGAAAATGTTGCCTTCCTTTCCTATTAACTCCATTCCCTCAGCCCAGCTCTGGTAATGGTGTAAAAACTTAATTTAATTCCTATGCTACAAGGCTTCTTGGACGATGACAGAAGAAATGTTAAGATATGCAAGGTCTTGCTATTTTAAGTTTCAATCCTGAAAACATGCATGTGACTAATCCAGTTTAGTAGCAATATTCACATGCATAAAATTACCCATTTGTGTTTGTAGGAGTAGGGCTTTATTGTGAAGCTGCCATTTCCCAAACTACCAGTATGTGCTAATATTCCTGCATCTATCGATCTTCAAGTCTCAGAAGGTCATACATGTATGCTGTAAAGTGTGGATGATTGCACACTTGAGAGAGAGGTTTGAGAGAGGTGGGTATTGGAATGATGGGATTCTAAGCACTGATGATTTGAATAAATAAAATTTGACTGTGAATGTAGCCCTGAGGATTAATCTGTTGGTCTGTATAAAATGTCTTTTTGATAAAAGTGTGTAGGCTGCATAGATTAATAGAATTTGCAATAGCTGTAAACGCAAGATACCTAGAAGCTTCTAAACCAGACATCCTGGCCTATTTCCTCTGTGATGCTGAAAGCAACCTTTAAGACCCTTACTCAGAAAAGTGATAATAGGAAACAAACCTATGCAAATTGTCTAGGGACTTTCTAAATATCTGCTAACCTTTCACCTAGTTAGGTGCAAAAGTAGGGTATTTCTGCCCACAAAATACAAGTAGTCTACCACAAGATACGTAGATAGTTGTCATTAGTACGCACACAAAAGGTCAGCCAATGAAAACAGGTACCCTCACCTTTCCATGGGGGAAAGACAAATTTGGGCATAGGAAGGATTTCTCCCTATAAAAGGTGTGATAATCCACCATTAGAGCAGGCGATACACCCATCCTTCTATTCTCCATCGCCTCACCCTGCCTACACCTACGAAAGCTGTCAACTAATGATAAGTCGTAGTGTTCTGTCCTTTCACAGCTGTAAGTATGAAATAATTCTTAATTTCTACTTCACCTCTAAAGCATCTATGCTAAGAAGGGTTTAATTCATAACCAGTTTCTTTATAACTATACTTCCTCTAGCAGAGGTGTGAAATTCACTCTAGTACTATTTGCTGCAAAGTGCATTAGATATCATATCATATCATATCTTTTAAAGAACTGTGATATTTTGTAACTTTGTAATCAAACTGCTTTTAACATTTTACATTTACTTCTTGTTTTATTGGTTTTAAATAAAAGGTCTTGTTTGACTAAACTTTGTCTCAGTGTAAATTCCTGTTATACCCCAATCTCCTTGTATTAAATTCTGTGAAGCCTGATTCAAGACGAACTTTTATCTTCTGATCACACATATTGGCGAGCCATACCCATATTATTAATATTTATCACTTATTACTAACATTCTTAATTAATTAGAAAATTAATTATTACATACAACCAAATTAAGTGGATAAATTCCACTGTCCCTACTAACCCTCCCCAAATCAGGCAACAGACTGGCGAGCCGCCAGGAGGAGATTTGAGGAGTGTGACAGGAATCCAGGGATATTTCTGGACCGTTTTTCTGTGAAACGCAAGTAAATAGTTAATTTCAGTAAACTCTGAAACCAGAGTCAACTTCCTGTGACTATTGTTGCTGGCAGTACGCCCAGTATTTCCGTTTTGTATTGTGGTTATACATCCGAAAGGTTTTTACTTTCACTTTGGCCTAAAGATTTTAACTGTATTGATAACTGAATATTAAAGTAATAAAGTTTAAAAGTGATCTATGTGCACAGAAAGGGGTTTTTATATGTTGAAGAAGTTAATGAATGGTACCGAATAAAATAATTCGCAGCCGCACCTGGATCCGGTGACCCACACTAGTGGTGGCGGGGAGTTAATAAAGCAAGGTATTCATAGCCGCCAGAAAGGCCGCAATCAGTCAGAACTTGAATAGTTCAAAGATACCTTATCTTAGTCCCATTAACTCTTCCGGACTGCACCTCTGATCCGTCTGCCTCAGTATTCCCCGATATTTGGCAGGTCCCGACAGAGGGGAAAGACCTCTCGATCTGCTATAAGCCATCGAGAGAAGAGAGAAGAGAGTATCCCCACTCCCTCTATTTACTTGGGACTTGTATGATATATAGTGCTTAAACCGGTGGTTAAGGGGTATTATCCTGTTGTTTTCTGTAAAAGGGACGCCTTTTTGTGTATCAGAAGTAAATCGACAGAGGTTTGATTCTAGTGAATATACTAGATTCTAGTGAATATACTAGGAAAAGAAAGAGATGAATTCTCTATTTTGTAGTAAGAGTGTTAAAAGTGAAGATAGAACAGGAGTGGAGTGTGTTGGAATTTCTAGCAGTTTAGCTTTGGAAAACTTTGCTAGGAAATATATTCAGGAACATGGTGGAGGTTTGGAGCAGCTGAGAAATATTGAAATGATTTCTGAGCAGAGAAACCCATGGGGTTTTGTGAGTAATGTATTTGAGGATGAAACACAGCAGAAAAAGAAGAGAGCTAAGGTGGTGAAGGGAATAGCTGTTGAATGCTTGCTTGTAGCTTGTAGTTCATTGGGAAAGAAATTGGATAAAAAGATGGAGTTACTCAGGGAAGTTCAGCAGATGCTAGTAGCCTATAGAGTAGACCGTGGTCGGCTGTTGGAAAAGATTAAAGAACTAGAAAAGGGAGAAAATATAGCAGAGGAGGTTGAAGAATTGATTCCCATCCCTATTGGTATGGTGGATCCGACAGAGGTAGAAAATCATATTGGACCAGTGACTAGAAGTAAAACAAGAGAATTAGCTCAAGCAGACACAGTACCTTCAGAAGCGGGGTTGCAGGTTGAATCTGTGGAGTCAGAGGAAATTGGCAGTGCAGCAGTCACTGACAGTCTGCTGGTAGAGGACGGAAGTTCTGAAGTGACAGTTCAGGAGGCGGAGACAAGTGTCACAGTCAGTGAAGTAGTTAGTGACACAAACAGAGAAGCAGAGAAAGAGGAAAAGATTTCTGCTTCTGTAGAGACAGCTTCTGTGAGTGAAGAAGCAGTACCTTTAGAATCGGTCATTGTTCAAGGGTTAGAAGAGGCCGTATCACAGGTAACACAGGTAGCTAATGCATGTGATGTAGTGATCTCTAAGTTACAAAGAGAGCTACAACAACAAGCAGGGAATAGAATTCCTGCTCCTCCACCCAATGTTACATTAGCACCATATAGAGTAGAAAATCCAGTCCCTTTGGGTGGACATTTATTGGCATTTGGGCAATCAACATTGCCTAGACCCCAGGAATTTCGTGGGTCCTCTACACCCCCGTGGTATATGCTGGTATCACCTAGTGTATCGGTAGAACGCCCTACCACGCCAGACTTTAGAGGACTAAGGGATGTCCTGCGTCAGTGTGGAGATGCTTTGGATGTAAGCCATAGACATTTCATGGAAAATTATCCTAGATACCCAGGATTATCTCCAGTGGAAAGTTTTGATGGTTCAGACGAGGAAAATGTGAATCCAGGTAGAAGGAGGCCAGGAATAGAAATTGTAGATTTAAGCTCAGATGAAAGTTCAGATGAAAGCTCAGATTCAGATCCAGAAGAAGGAACTGCAGGTTCCAATTCTGATTGTCCTGTAGCAGTTGTTACAGATATTAAAACCTTAGACCTGGTAGCAAAGCAAGTAGGAATGATGGAGGATTCTTCAGTTGCTATGCATGCACAACGTGTGCAGGAGACAGCAAAAGTGTTTGGCTTACCAAGGGAGGATTGGGTTAAAATCTTACAACTCACAGTGAATCGAGCATTGTGGAGTACTTTGCCACTTAAGTTTAGGGTAGGAGAGAAAACTTTTCAAGAGACAGTAGCCCTATTGGAACATAACCAGCACCCAGGGCAAGCTGGAGTAGCAATTCTGTCTAACTTAAAGCAGAAACCTAATGAAACTCCACATCAGTTTCATTTGCGGTTAAGTGCAGCTTGGCGGAGTCATATCAAAGAAGAAACAGATGAACTGCCATATATCAGTCTGTTAGTTAATAATTCTCTTCCTCAGTTAAGAGAAATGGTTAATATGCATATCACTGATGATATTTCTTTAAAAAGAACATTAGCCTTACTGGCTAAAGCACATGCACAGGGAGGTTCTAAATTAGGTCGGCGTGGAGCCCCGGTTGCAGTACTTCAGGAACCACAAACTAATCCTACGGTGAGGATTGAGGGACCTCAACCTCAGCCAGGATTAGGACGAGGAGTTCCTAAATTCCCTAAGTATCAACGTTGGCAAAATGACCCTAACCCACGTAATAACCCTGGACCTTCGAGTGGCCAGGCCCCTCGACAGGGTTATGCGTTTGGATCCTATGCAGGAGCCCGGGATTGTGTTCCTTTCTTTTCAGATGCTGCACAGAACAGTTCACGTCTGCAGAGACCTAAATCACCGCCTTTGCACAAAACTGAGGACTCAGTTGTGAAAATGTTTAAAACAGTGCAACAGACGCTTGAGGCTCAACGACGGGCTATCCGAGAACTTCATGCCCATGTGAATGAGCTGATGATGATGGAAGGCCAAGGCTCAGCGACCTTGAACCGTCCAGTGGCCTCCGTCGATCCATCCCCTTTTCCCCAGTGGACAGCCACTCCTCCAGAATTGGCTGCCTCTGAGGAGATAGAGGAGGAACCCCTTGATTATCTGACAGCATATGCTGCATGACTACAAACAACCCCGAGTGTAGACATAACCCCAATTGGCAGAGATACAAGTGGAAGACCCACAATATCTGCAGTGATAGAGGGACTAGACAGGAATCTCATTATAGATACTGGAGCAGCAATCAGTATTCTCCATGTCGAGGATCCTAGATCCTCTCCTCTATCATCAGGATGTACCAAGACACTTGCAACTTTTGCAAGTAATCAGGTTACTACCACACTTTCTACACCCCTTGAAGTACAAATAGGTCACCTAAGAAAGAATCATACTTTTGCATTAATGAAGTTAGCAGACCCAAAGAATTCCTTATTGGGAACTGATTTCTTATACAAACAGGGATGTGTTCTTGATTTGTGTAACCAATTATTGTGTCTTTCAGTAGAACAGGAAAAGGATGACTCTCCAGTAGTCATACCTGAGTGTGGCATGGTATCTCCAGTGGAGGACTTTGAACCTGAAGGGTATGATTTGGACAAAATAGTGGCTAAACATGCAGACCAACCTGAGTTACAGGCATTACTGTACAAACATGCAGATGCCTTTGCTAAACACAAACATGACTGTGGATGCATGGCCGTCACTATTGTTGTGGAAGGAGGAGAAATTTCAGCCCAAAAACAGTATCCTTACCCAGAACAAGCAAATCCATACATAGAAAAGACTATTAAGTCCTTGCTGACACAGGGAGTACTACGAAAATGTACTTCCACTGCAAATTCACCTATTTGGCCTGTTAAGAAACCGGATGGTTCGTGGCGTCTCACAATAGATTACAGACGCCTAAACCAAGTCACACCAACTTGTGCCCCCACAGTGGCCAAAATGCCAGATCTAATCAAATCCTTTGATCCAGAGGCTGTATGGTTTACTGTATTAGATATCAGTAACAGCTTTTGGACATTACCATTGGCACACATTTCACAGTACCGTTTTGCATTTAGTTTTCAGGGAGTGCAATATTCTTGGACACGTTTGCCCCAGGGATATAAAAACTCTCCAGCTTTATTCCATGCACAAATGAGACGGATACTGTCACCATTTTCTAAACCAAATGTTCTATTTCAATATGTAGATGATCTGTGTTTAGCAACACAGACGAAAGAGGAGCATTTAGAAAGACTTGACGAGCTCCTGCAAATTCTAAAAGAAGCAGGGTTAAAGTGCAATCCAGCCAAGGCTCAGCTAATGGCTAATTGTGTCTCTTTCTTGGGCCTCACCCTGACAAAATGGGGTAGGACTCCAGCGCAACAGAAGGTGGATGCAATCCAAACATTGCCTTTACCACAGGAACCTACGGCTTTAAGAGCTTTCCTAGGTTTAACTGGGTACCACAGGGATTTCATCCCTAATTTTGCTTCTATTGCAGGTCCTTTGTACCAACTTCTAAAGAAAGGTGTACAGTGGGAATGGTCTGAGCAACACACGGAGGCAGTATCCCAACTAAAACAGGCCATTATCAAGGCTCCGGTGTTGATCACACCAAATCCTGAAATACCCTATCATCTGGAGGTAGCGGTGAGTGTTAATGCGTTGGCGGCTGTGGCCTCACAAGAAAGGCATGGGAAAATCAGACCTGTGGCCTATGCCTCACGTTTAATGTCATCAATTGAACTCAAATATGACAATTGTGAAAAGTATCTATTGGCAACCAGTTGGGCCATACAACACTTTTCTTTTCTAATTGGCCTCAGCCCGATCATATTACACTCATCGCACACTCCTCTTCAGTTTTTACTGTCCAACAGGGTAAAAGATGGGCAAGTTTCAAATGCTCGCCTTGCTCACTGGGCATTATTACTGCAAGGGAAAGATATCGCAGTTAAACCTATTAGGACACCATCCTTGTTACCAACAGCTCTATTGTATCAGGGAGAGCCACACAAGTGTCCCAACTTTGCTCAATTGGATCTAAGGGGGGAGGAAAAACAAAAGCTCTTTCAACCTTTAATCCAGGAGACAGATCCCATTAATAGGTATAAATTCTTTGTTGATGGTTCTAGTTATTACCATCAAGGCAAACCCTATACTGGGTTCGGAATCTATGCAGTTCCCCCTGAGGGGAAAAGGCATATTCATGCACTCCACATTCGGCACAATATGCAGAATTAGCTGCAGTGGCTTGTGTGTTGGAGTGCTGTGTGCAGTTCTCCATCACCACCACATACCAAGATATCTGTCTGTTTTCAGACTCTGCATGGGTATGCAATTCTCTCACAGAGTTCCTACCATATTGGGAAACAAATGGTTTTACATCTTCTGATGGCACACCTATTAGGTATGCATCACTGATGAGATATATCCATTGGTTAACAGTAATAGTTACTGTTTCAGAGCGGCCAATCAATATAAAAAAAGTAAAAGCTCACTGGAAATTAGACCCTTATGCTATGGAAAATGAGAAAGCTGATAAATTGGCCCGTGAAGGAGCCCGATCAGGAGAATTTTGGGAAAGTAAGGATCAGGAGTATTCTGTTATTAACCCTAATCCTAAATGTCCTATAGCTGCAACTAAATTGGTACAACCCAATATACCAGATCTAAAAGACATGCAAAAATTGGATAAGGACATAATAAAAGTAATTCTAGAGCTTTCCAAAATAGACAAAGAGGGATCACTAACAATAGACCCTTTGTATCTACGACATGAACAGCAGTTACAAGTCGTAGATGGAGTTCTCATGTATACAGGAGGTCCTTTCCCTGTGTGGGTAGTTCCAGCTCACCTACGGAGGGAAATGATGTACATGGTCCATGACACTCCTACAGGAGGACATCAGGGAGTGGACAAAACTGTCCAACGTCTTGCATCTGTAGGGTGGTGGCCACTTCTTAGGATGGATGTGCAACAATATTGTGAAAATTGTCTGGCATGTGCCCAAGCTAATCCTACTCCATCCAAAAGAAATGCGCCACTAAGATCCCAGGTGTATGAAGGTCCGTGGATGGCTTTGCAGATTGACTTTGTAGGTCCTTTGCCAAGGACCCAAAGAGGTAACCAATATTTATTGGTGATTATCGATCCTTTCTCAAAGTGGATAGAGGCATTTCCTCTTAAAGCCAATACTGCAAAAGCCACTGCCAAGGTCTTGGTAGAACAAGTCTTCTCTCGCTGGGGGATCCCTGCAAAGGTAGAATCAGACCAGGGATCACATTTTACAGGACAGTTCTTTAGGGATTGTCTTAAATTGATGGGAGTCCCGCAGAGACTACACATCCCATACAGACCACAGTCATCTGGGATGGTGGAACGAACCAATCGGACTATAAAAGTGATGTTGAGGAAACTGGTTGATGCCAATGGACGTAACTGGGACACCCTCATGCCTTTAATTTTAATGGCATTGAGGGCGACACCGGCTGCATCTACTGATAAAACACCTTTTGAAGTGATGACAGGCCGAACAATGAGATTACCAGAACATTTAATTTGGCAAGCTAGTGGCACTCAATTAGAGGGAATAAAAATGGATACCTACCTGCAAAATCTGCAAAAACATTTAAATCACATTCACTTGCAGGTAGCTGCTAAATTGGGAAAATCCAGACGTAAGGCAAAGGCTTACTTTGACAAAAACCAGAGAGAGAATACTTGGGAGGTAGGAGATCAAGTAATGTTATTGTCATATAAGTCACCAGAACATGGGTTATGTAATCGATGGATTGGACCTTTCCAAATCATTGATAAACTCAGTTCAGCAGTATATAAGATCAGAATAACAGGAGGAAAGCATAATAGAGACAAGATTTATCATGCTAACCAGTTAAAGCTGTATCGATCGTCCAGATCGCAGGAGCAACTTCCTCCTCAGGACTTAAGTGATCAGACGAAATCGCAACAATTGGAGCCCAGCAGTTTGCAACCATGAAATTGACATTGACATTTTTGACTTATTACACCCTTATTGTTGCTCTAAGGGTAGGACTATGCCAAAATCTTAAGTCTGAAACCGAACTATTGCAACCCCAGGAAACCAGACGACCGGATCGCACTCAGTTGTCTGAGCCCAAGCAACAGAACATACCAACAAAGAAGGAACGGACTATTATACTTAATCCAGAACTGGTCAACAACCCGATTCAACAGGTTAAGGGAATTCGGGGGGAGGATGTTACTTTTGAATATCAATTGGTGGAAGTAACTGCACTACCCTCTAGTGGTTGGAAAAAGATGTGTTAATTGCTTTTAAAGTTAATTGCTTTAAACAATGATCAGAAAAGAGATCAGCATTTGGGGAAAGAAATTATATGTTCTGCATATGGGGAATATGTTGTAAGTACAATTACTGATGCATTACGATCCTTAAAATTAGGAGAAGTCCCTGACTTAATTAAGGATGAACAACTAATGAGTTGGTATTGTCCTAAATGTTTTCAAAAGCTGGAAAAGGAAAGATCCACTTGTTTGGATGCATGCCAGCATTTGTCAGTGGGTGCTATGAGAGAGATAGGATCTGTGACACCTCACCCCAACCGAGACAGTTGTTCTCTTACAAAAGATTGTATAATGGCACGGTCTTTGTATGTTTCATTCACGGTCTCGTTACCAGTGTTTGACCCAGACAGAGATGTGTACAGGCAATTGGCTGCTATCCATTCTATAGGTCACCTCGAAGATGACATCTACAGGGAACGCGTTAATGCACCTCCCCTGGTAGTCTATCACACTCCAACTCAGACTTGGAAGGTACCACAGATGGCCTGTTGTTCTGAAAAAGGACCCCAGTATATCTGTAGGTGTAATGTGTTTGAAACAGACACTGTTTTGTGTGGACTACAGGGAGAGAAAGCACAGAATTCATCATCGTCATGCCTGGTGAGGCTGACCACATGGAAGACTCCGATGGAGAGGGTGACCTATGCTGGAAGGAACCAATTTTGCGTGGTTACCAACCAAAAGAGGTACCAGTATGGTCCCTTGGAGTGTCCTGTCACAGAGCCAAATTTCTGTTTTACCCCAAAGCAACCCACGGTAATGGGAAATCAAGTTATTTCCCCTATTCCTATTTTTGAGAACATTACCATTATTCAGTCTAACCCTGATTACCAGAATTTAACTATTCAAAGTACACCTACTTTTCTGGCTTATATTCCACCATTAGGGTTGCAACTGAAATCCTTAATGACTCGTAAAGAGACTCACCTCATTCAAATTACTAACAATATGGATGAAGCCCAACAAGTTATTACCCAATTAATGAATGAAGGGAATGAGTCTGCAATAACTTCCAGAGAAAAATTCGGATTAGAAGTATGGATAATTATCCAAGGAATTGGGATTGTGATTAATTTCCTTATGTTAGGTTATATGCTGTATAAACGCAACAAACCCAAGCCAAAAACTAGGCAGAGACCTAGACAGACACCCAGACAATCACCTAAACAAATGCACAGACGAGCACCATCTGGGGATAAAGATGAATATATATACATGGTGCCCATTCCTGATACCTACCAAAAATTTGCCCAGATATGAAACTAAAAAGGGCCCCACAGATGTTAAGTCCTAGGTGACGGGGTTTCTTTATGTAAACCACCCCGTCAAAGGGGGGCGTGTAGCCCTGAGGATTAATCTGTTGGTCTGTATAAAATGTCTTTTTGATAAAAGTGTGTAGGCTGCATAGATTAATAGAATTTGCAATAGCTGTAAACGCAAGATACCTAGAAGCTTCTAAACCAGACATCCTGGCCTATTTCCTCTGTGATGCTGAAAGCAACCTTTAAGACCCTTACTCAGAAAAGTGATAATAGGAAACAAACCTACGCAAATTGTCTAGGGACTTTCTAAATATCTGCTAACCTTTCACCTAGTTAGGTGCAAAAGTAGGGTATTTCTGCCCACAAAATACAAGTAGTCTACCACAAGATACGTAGATAGTTGTCATTAGTACGCACACAAAAGGTCAGCCAATGAAAACAGGTACCCTCACCTTTCCATGGGGGAAAGACAAATTTGGGCATAGGAAGGATTTCTCCCTATAAAAGGTGTGATAATCCACCATTAGAGCAGGCGATACACCCATCCTTCTATTCTCCATCGCCTCACCCTGCCTACACCTACGAAAGCTGTCAACTAATGATAAGTCGTAGTGTTCTGTCCTTTCACAGCTGTAAGTATGAAATAATTCTTAATTTCTACTTCACCTCTAAAGCATCTATGCTAAGAAGGGTTTAATTCATAACCAGTTTCTTTATAACTATACTTCCTCTAGCAGAGGTGTGAAATTCACTCTAGTACTATTTGCTGCAAAGTGCATTAGATATCATATCATATCATATCATATCTCTTAAAGAACTGTGATATTTTGTAACTTTGTAATCAAACTGCTTTTAACATTTTACATTTACTTCTTGTTTTATTGGTTTTAAATAAAAGGTCTTGTTTGACTAAACTTTGTCTCAGTGTAAATTCCTGTTATACCCCAATCTCCTTGTATTAAATTCTGTGAAGCCTGATTCAAGACGAACTTTTATCTTCTGATCACACATATTGGCGAGCCATACCCATATTATTAATATTTATCACTTATTACTAACATTCTTAATTAATTAGAAAATTAATTATTACATACAACCAAATTAAGTGGATAAATTCCACTGTCCCTACTAACCCTCCCCAAATCAGGCAACAGTGAATCTGAATGAAATAGCTCAGCACAAAAATGAGACAAAAATAAAGAAATCTCTTGATTTTTAACAAAAATATTTTCAATAATTAAGTTGAAATAAGTAACATTGTCCAAAGATTGGTGAAAAATTCCAAGTACAATAGGATTGTAAGGGCTGTTTGCTTTAATTACCATAATAACCCATCAATAATTTCTTTCAAAGGATATAAACTAGCAGGTTTCTGTGTAACTTAAATATGTTTCCTAATTCAAATGTATTTATATTACTAAAAATGCCGTTTGAGTATATATACACACCATGCTCGTTGTCTTGAAATGGCATTATTAAGGGTAATTACTTTAAAGATTTAGCCATACAGAAATGTTTTGAATTACCTCATTCATTAATTCCCAATTTATTAATGGCCTTGCCAGTATTTAAGACCAGCATGACTAATCAGATGTCAACAAAATGCAGTTACTTCAAACTCAAATGTAATTTTCATCCTTATACTTATGCTTTTTAATGAGCATTTTAATTTTCCCCATAATTGCAAAGTTTCTCAATTATTTAGCACAAAGTCACAGTTTAGGATTCCCATAAATGCGAATCCTTTGAAGGAAAAAAAAGCAGGGGGCTTGGTGATGCAGAGTTCCCCCTTTGTCTTTTCAGAACCAGGTTTACATTCAAGATAAACTACTGCCTTTAAAGGACTTTTTCTGGTAGTTTTTATTGACATTTACTGATTAATCATCTGTGTATAAAAATGTTTTAAGTTCTAGTACTGCATTCCTCGATATTTTTCACATTTGTAGAATAGCCCTCTTAAAACAACGTTCAAAGTATTTTTTATTTAAGATTATACTTCTTTATGTAAATATTTTTTTTAATTTAAAAAAGCTTCATATCTTCCTTATTACCCACATTTTTAAATATTGTGCCTATTTAAGTGGTATAGTAGAAAGCAAAATGTGTCTGTTCCTCTGCCTGAGGTTAACTTGAGCTATTTTATAATTACATTCTCGTGATTAATTCGTAATTAAGAGCTGAATATTTTTTAAACATAGTTGGGAAATCACTCTATAGTGTGCTGTTACACTGCTCAGATGAACAACATATTACATTTCAGAATTGAGGAAGAATTTAAGATTGAGACTGGAAGTTTCTTTTAGAAATGTGTTGCATTTTCTGTAGTCCTGACTCCCTGAATAGTTTTTAATGTTCTGAGAATAGCAGATGGGTACAATGTTCAGTACTGATTGCACAACTTGGGATAGATTGTGACTTACTCTAGGTGGTTGCAGGTGAAGTTGAAGGACAAAACATTTCTTTTGCTTAGTTCATCTATTCACTGTGTCCACTTTACTCTGGCTACAGCGACACAAACAATTATAAACTCCCATCTAGAATGCCCGAGAGTAGGGAGCTTTCCTAGCTTGCATGCAGTTGGATATGCTGGCTTTTCATCTCCTTTATTTAGAAGCCCCAGTCAGAGTTTCAGGAACTTGTAAGAAATAGGCCAGGTGTGGATGGGGGCAGGTGGCAAAGAGGTAAGGCCAGGGCATTTCTACACCCTGGCTGTTCCTCAGTTGTTGTAAAACACATATAATCCATGGCAGTTGGGACAGCTGTTAGATCTGTCTTAATCAACACCAGTAGCTGAACTGGATCATAGCAATCATAGGATGGCATCATCATCATCATCATAGCTTATCGTTCCAGAACTGCAGCCAAGACTTGGTGGTGTCACTTATCTCGAATAGTTCCTCAGCAGTACGGGATGATGACAGGGGACCCTGCATTAGGCAGTATTCACGTATTTGCCTATGCTCTCCAAATTTACATGGGGTCATTCCTCAGCTTCCACTTTGTCATATTATCATCAGTGTTTGCCTCCTCTCCCCCCCCCCCATTGTTCCTTGATTTAGAGCACACCAATGTTTTTGTTCAAGGTCAGTGCCTGAGGAGAATTGTGCTGAAGGAACCAGCTTCTCCAGTATCTTTTCCTGACATTTTTCTACTTTGTAACCTTCCACAGTGGCATTTTGCAGTAAGGGATTTTCAGAGGCACAGCTTTTTCTGGACTTCCACCTCTGAGGTAGTGGAATATGTCCATCCAGTGGATATCTTGGATCATATGCCCGAGGAGGCAGAATAGAGGCAGAATGGAGACAGCGTTGGAATCTGTTTCAAAGTACCTGTGATGATCATACAGGATTTAATGAGTTCAGTATCAATTTTGGGTGCATGGCTAGAACATGACCATACTGGGGCACAGTACGCATTTTGTATTAGCCAGTTTCTAGAGTACACAATTGCTGGAGTTCTTTTTTTCCAAGTTTTTTGCTGTGCTCTATAAATGTCACTTTTGGGGCTAATGTGACCCCTACGTACATGATATGGTTCATAGTACTTAAGGATTGTACCAATCCACATTCCCACTCTGAAGTTTTTGTTTGTGTATTTGTTAGGATTGGCATTCATGAATCATGTGTGATAGTATTTTCCAAGTATCCCCAGCCAAGCAGTTAGAATGTGGTCAATGTCCTTAAATCACTGGATAGCAATGCAAAGATAATCTGCATAAATGGATCTTTAGATGTCATGGAATCCTGGTTGGTTATGTATGTAGACATTCAATAGCAAGGGTGATAGCACTGAACCTTGAGACAGTTCATTCCAGTGACCATGCCATTGGCTTGACTTTTCTGATCATCCATCTCAACAAAGAAATGTTGATTCTCAAGCAAGGATGATGTGGACCATCTTGCTATTTCCCAAAATTTTGCCAGTTTCAGTATACATGGATGATGATTCAGTGTTTTTAAGTAGCTGACCACACCAGGGAGATACATTCTTCATAGTGTTTGTATGTCAGATTAATATTACAGATTGAGTCATACCATTCAAAGGTAAAACCTTCCCAGTCATCTTTTTTGAAGCTGAATCTCAACAGGTACTTTGTTTTTGTTAGTGGTACTGCAGCCTCTAGCACATGCTCTGGTCTGTGCTGCATTCTTCAGATCACTGCCATGACCTCCCTTCTGAAGTTGCCCGCATTTTCGGAGGTGACAAAAACTATTTTGGAATATTGTTCTGTCAGGCACTTTGAAAGGTACATTGAACCCTGAAGTCACAGAGCAAGCTCAAGCTGAGGCCGCCCTATTTTCAACTTCTTTCCCCATTGTTGTCATTGTTGGAATATCCCCAGATGGTATTGCAACATAATTTTTCTGTCTGGGGAAAAATTGTTGCATTGCAGTTGGCCATACAAACTATTCATCTGTTGGTTTGTAAACAGAAACTACTACTATTTGATCAAGATCAACTATAAGTTCCATTGTATCATGGTGTTTCACAGCAGTGTTTTTTTTTAACCAGGCTTGTGTTATGTGTAAGTATTATACTATCATAGACGTTGCTTTCAATGTTTGCAGCAATATGCATGCCCGTGACGTTTAGTGCTTTTGTATCTGTTTCTCTTGCAAGAACGTTGTCTGCTTTCACACCAGCTAGAACGTCAGCTTTCTCTGTGGAGAATCCCTCCACATTGAAACTGATAATTTTGCATACCATCTTTGGGTGAGGCCCTGAAAGGGACTGTTTATGTTGATGTATATCTCTGTCTTCTATTGCAGTCTTGGTGCATATCATCCAATTTGGTCTGTCCTGTGGTTCGTTGCAATTAGGTCCTTTGGTGAGAGGAAGAAATCATATTGGCTGGCTGGCTGGGAGATAGGTGGACTGGAAAGAGAAAAATTTACTATCATGCCTGCTTTCTGAGGGCTAGTTCACACTAGAAGTACTACATCGGTGCAGCTACACTGCATTTGGTGAAGATGCACTATGCCAATGGGAGAGCATCTCCCGCTGACATAGCACTGGTGTGGATAGTACTTGGGTTGCTGTAATTTGCATTGCTCAGGGGGTGGCTTTTTCACACTCCAGAGTGATGTGACTTACATCCACTTAAGCGGTAGTGTAGATCTGCTCTGATACCCAGGGATCCACTGGGACTTTGGTCCTTGATCATCAACCTTGAAAGATGTCCTCACCAGACCGGGCCAGACAAAGGAACCCAGATAACATTGCCACCTCCACCCATTCCAGCTAAATTACAAACACCACCTGGGATGTTAGACTTTGGTTCCTGTTGTCATCTCCCTACCCTCCATGTGTCCTTTTATTTTCCCTATCCCCACCATACTTTTCTTTTTGCCTCCTGTAAAAAAGACTCTGTCTTTGGCAGTCAAGACTGTATCTTTTGCAACGCTGCTGTAAGCCCATGACCAGTGAGGCAGCTAAAAGCAATGTCTTAAACAGTCTGACATGCGTACAAGTTTGCTATGAATCTAAAGGTATATCTACACTGCAGTTAAAAACTCCAAGCTGGCCTATGCTAGCTAACTCGGGCTAAGGGGTTTGGGCTACAGAGTTGTTTAATTGCAGTGTAGAAGTTTGGGTTAGGGCCCTACGAGGTGGGAGGGTCCCCGAGCTCGGGATGCAGTCTGAGCCTGAATATCTGCAATAAAACAGCCCTTTAGCCCAAGCCCCTTAGCCAGAGTCATCTGGCACAGGCCAGTCACAGGTGTGGAATTGCAGTGTAGACATAACCTATGTGACCGATAAGAGTATGTGCTGGGGCCTGTCTTGCTCCAGCAGCAAGGCTTGCAAGTGAAAGTCAGCACCACAGACAGAAGCTGCCTTTTCGATCGTTGTTCTTCTTTTCTTTCCCCTTTTTCTGTTGTGCCTTGGACTTGTCCAGGAAATAGGACTGGGCTTTAAAAACACCAGCAACAACAGCTCCAGGCCTTCTCAGCTAATTGTTTTTCTCGTCTCCTAAGAGGACAGTTGTTACCATCTTTAGTTCCACCTAAAAGGCTGCCAAAGGTGGGGAACAGGTTTTCCTATAAAATCTCTCTACAGCTAAAGGGAATCAGGGATGTTGTTAAAATGAAAGCCTTACTTAATATTTTTCATTTAAAATTCTTTCACTATTTTACCTTTTTCTATATTTTTAATAAAAGTATTTTTTAAATGTGTTTGCCACAGGATTAAGCAGGCTGTGGTCTCTGTACTCAAACACCAAACCATGTTAATTGTTTAGCATTGTACAGGGACAGTGTCATGTTAACAGTTTTAACTCACTAAGCTCATTTATTCCGCTGAAATTAAATCAGATCCTGATGTCTAGCTGCTACTGCAATACAAATAACAAATAATTGTAAGAGTCTACTGTAGTTTCTATTTTTCTATTTTAATATAGAAACATTTCATACCTCTAATTTTACCACTAAATTCTTCCCACTAAAAGTGGCAAGAGGCCCCAATCCTGCTATTGCACAGAGAAATCCTTATGTCTACATCAGCTTCCATTGGCTTCAGGTGGGCTCTGCACAGGCTCCTACCTGTACAAATGTAGTTGCAGGGTTGTGGCCTAAATCAATCAAATTCTAAACATCTTGGTTAGAATTTGATTGAAGTCATACTTCAAACACAACCACCACCACATAACTGGTATTCAAACAGAAGCTTTGCTCTGGTGTAAGTCTGACATTCTCTATTAGGCCTGGTCTACACTAAGGGCGGGGGTTGAACTAGGGTACGCAAGTTCAGCTACGCGAATAGCGTAGCTGAACTCGAAGTACCCTAGTTCGAACTACTTACCCGTCCAGACGCCGCGGGATCGAAGTCCGCGGCTCCAAGGTCGACTCCGCCACCGCCGTTTGCAGTGGTGGAGTTCCGGAGTCGACCGGAGTGCGCGGGGAGTTCGAACTATCGCGTCTAGATTAGACGCGATAGTTCGAACTCCGAGAAGTCGAACTCACCGCGTCGACCCGCGCGGTAAGTGTAGACCTACCCCTAGAGTGCTACAGTACAAAGCAAGAGCAGGACTTAGCATATTTTTGTCTGTTGTTTTAGATTTCAATAGTTTCCTTTGTAAAAGTGTTTTATTTTTTTCCTAACCAAATTTGTATTTCTAATCTTCTAATTTGGGGATGACTAGTTTCTTCATATTCCCTTTACAAGCGAGAGACCTTGTATTTCTAGATCGATCCCACTCCACAATTTTATGTGAAGTTTACTTCCATATGCCTTTGTCCATGTCAAGGTCAATAGAGGTCATCACCGTGAAAGAACATAAAATAAGTTGGCTGCCTTTTTGTTCTTTAATGGATTTGTGAGAGAAAAACATTGCTGCTAGCAGAATAGATACTGCAAGTTAATAAAATATTTATTTAGATTATAAATTACATCAGCTTCATCCCAAGGGAACTGAATTAGCTGGAATTCCTCAGAAAATAGCTTGTTGTGCACAAGCTAGCCAAGTATGGAAATCAAGCAGTTAAACTTTTCAGGAGATATACCTTAATATAGTCCCTCACAAAATTGGGGTGCTGGCTTGTATTCATCCATGATGAATGCCAGAAATATAGAATGTATACAAAAAATCACGACATATAGAATGTATACAAAATCATTTAGTATCATACATCTGGAAAGAGCCAAAAAATACAAGTCTACATATAACACCCTACTTATGCAAATGGTACATCTTGTGCTTTCTGAGATAGAGCCAATGATTATTTTTGAGTAGGCTTAGACACCCACAATGAACTGATGGTGAAATCAATCAGAACCATATCCTGCTCTATCTAAAATCTTAATAGATTTATTCTAGTGCATTAGGTGCACTCTGCCAGTATAAGAGATGTTAAATTATCCTAAAACATATAACATTAAATATGTTTTCTGACTTGTCAATAATAAAATGTCATCATGACAAACATCTTCCCATTAATGAACATTCAGATCAATATAACTACTGTTCCTCTTCTAATTTCCCCCGCACTGTATGCCTACAAGTTAAAAATAATTCTCTAAAAAGCTAATATGTGGTCTGAACACTACATAAATTAGACTCTCTGACTATTTGTTGTGGACAAGCTGGCCAAGTATGGAAATCAAGCAGTTAAACTTTTCAGGAGATATACCTTAATATAGTCCCTCACAAAATTGGGGTGCTGGCTTGTATTCATCCATGATGAATGCCAGAAATCCAAGCTGGTAAAAGACAAACCTTACTACTGGAATATAATGGAGAACACTTCTGATTTTTTTCTTGCATATGATTTAGAATCATCTGCTGAAGTCTTTATACCAAGACGTACAGCACAGCATTGAATTACAGTCCACAACCCCACATTGTTCCATCTTAAAGCATCTAAAGCAAAACAGCTATGCTTTTCAAAATGGAACTCCTAATCTCTCCCTAACATAGCAATGAATCTACCATTTACTAGATTTAGCAAATTAAGAAGAAATTCCTTTATATCTAAAGAAAACTAACATGAATGGACCAGGAATCCTTCTTTAGAAAAGATGGAGAAGAATAATTTGGGGCCCTGCAATTGTAATCCACATTGATTCCTCATGTGCCTCATCCTCATGTGCCACTCCTTGTGTCAATGGGACATTGAATGTAAGTGCTCACCACTGTGAGAGAGGGTCATGGTTACAGTATTATATTATCAGTTCCAGCTCTCATTGGATCATCTTTGTCAGTGTCCCTTTTTGAAAGCTGCCTTTTCCAATCTTAACTTTTTCATGTGTGTCACTTACATCAGACTTGGTTTTACCTATTAACCCGCCACTCTAATTAGGTAATTCAGCATACAGTGAGAGAAAACATTTACACCACCTCTGCTATGGTGGAATAACAATTCAGACATTTCTCTTGTGATCTTCTGAAGATCCAACTTTTAAAAATTCAGTACATATTTCTGCAGATATCAAAGCTATGTAACTTACAAACACAGCACCTCCTAGTATTCCAGTAGGAATTGTGTCAGACAAGCAGCCAAACTGCAAGCACTAGGACAAAATTAATCTAGATAGTTACCTCTTTGAAAGTAGTCTGATATCTCCCCAACATATCAAATAATCTGCAACAGGAAGATGCAGTATACTGTTTTGGTGGTATGATAGAGTCCAGGTCTTTCCATAAATTATCAAAGAACCAAACAAACTGGCCACTACTCCTTGGCCACAACTGGCCAACTGATATCATCCTCCACAACTGCTGTCAGTCCAAAGCTGTGGAAGGCTTGTCAGACTGTTTTGGTTTGGTTTGGTTTGGTTTTTTTCAAGGAAGCTAAAAGCTTTATAGTATAAATGAAAATATGGCCCATCTTGTTCTCCACCAGTGTGCTAATCTCCTACTTTATTTTTTTAATTCTCCAAGAACAAAATCTAGCTATAGTACTTTCCAAGAATTCAGTACAGGGTGAGACCAAACTTGTAAAATAGCTCTAATAGCCTATGCCAATACTTTTCCATGGCTCTCATAGCATCCTCTGTGAAGAATGTGCACAAATCAGAAACACTGAATGTCTTTTGAATCACATAAGAAGACATGTAAGAGAAAATAAATACCCTTTATTTAAATCAAGGCTCTTTAGCTGCAGATTTTGACCTGACGTAGCTCCTGGGTATTTATGTATGTATTTGTATTAAGTAGCACCTAGAAGCCCCAACCGTGGCTTGGACACATTGTGTTAGCACTCTACAAACAAAGTCAGAGATAGGTTTTCAGTCCAAATAAACAAGCCAAGAGTGAGAGAAAGGAAGTATTATCTCAGTTTCACAGATGGGAAATTGAGGTAGAGACAGTCAGCAGCTTCCCCACAGGAAGTCTGTGACACCGCCCGGAATTAAACTATATCTCTGGTGTCTCACTCCAGTGCCTAAATCACAACATCAACCTCCTTCTCTAGATAATTCTAAGATAACCAAAACAATTGACAATGTCGGGTTCAGTATGTGCTGCTTCCATGTATTATTAACATAACTGCTCCAGCACATCAGGAACTGTTGATAAATATATCTAAATGCAACATATACTTTTCATCCCCAACAGTGAGTCCAAAGTCATGGCCAAGAATGACTCAGCAAATTCATCCAATTTAGATAGAGATCAGCTCCAATTTACAGATGACAATCAGATGCCTGTTCTTATCTGTGGTCCATGTCCTATAGTCAGTCCTGTGCTCTCCTCTACCTCCATAAGAAATAATCTTTCAAATCCGTTTACAGTCATATCTTTGACCCAATTATTGAAGAGCCTGTTATCAATTATTATAGAGGCATTTTATTGACTCAAATAGTTAAAGTTAGTCCAGCACTTGTCACCATACAGAAATATGGGTAAGGGACCAATAACTGCAACAACCTGGTTTATTGCTAATTTGACACTCCAGCGGTCCAGAACAGAGTAATAAAATATTTTTTAAACATTTTCCCTGAACTATATTTTGCCTTTTGATGATTTAGGATTAGGAGAGGCACAATTAAATCACAATTATTTTGTAAATTTTATGGACTTGTGGCATCCTCTTGTTAAAAGGTATGGTGTGGCTGGCAAAACTAGCCATTATCTGTAGTCAAGACAGTAGTAGGGCAACTTAAAGTTTGTTTCTCTAAGAGCTAGTTATACCTTAATATAAATAAACTCTTGCTTTCCATTATTGTGCGTATTTAGAGACCATGATCTTTAAATAAGCATTTTTTTTTCTTTTTAAATGAGAATTCCCTGTGCCACATCTTCAGCTGATATAAATTGGAGTAGTTCCACTGATTTCAATGGAGCTGTGCCAGTTTACACTACCTAAGGATTTGGTGTCCTGTCCTCTTTCAGTGTCATCCATTTGTGAATGACTCACCTGTGCAGAGCTTTGGATCATTTGAAACAGTTCACATGCCAGTCAGACACTGATCAGTGTAGTCTACAATGGTCCAGAAGATAAACTGAGTTAGCTTAGTGAAAAATAGTGACAGTTTTGATTTATGGGCCAGCTCATCCCCTGGTGTAAGTTGGCATAGCTATGAGGCTATGCCATTTGTACTATCTGAGGAGCTGACAGTATGTGTTTTGTTTTTTTAAAGGTTTTTAATTGCATGATCAAACTGGTCAGACTGGTCAAAAGTGCACCTTTTTGTCAGAAAATTGCCTACCCCTATAAAGCATGTCCCCCTTTACTGCCATGTTTTAAAATTTAATTCTTGGTAACTTTTTATTATTAAAATAGAGTGGTTTTGTTAGTAGTTCTTGGTTGAAAGTGAAAAATCTGAGCCATATTTCTCATGATAAGTTTCTGACTTGGATTTTAAATGTATAAGTGATCTGATTAGTATCTTGGTTTGTTCATGGCTATCTGAAAGAGGCATAATATTTTTCAAAAGCCATATGGTGGTACGTCTTGCATGTCTAGTAGACACAAAATTGTCTCCCTGTGGAAGCATTTTTTGCAATCTCTTTTGGTTAGCCTCCATATAACTGATCCAATGACTTTGCAAATAGCAATCAATTTTTCCTTTTCTTTCTCATAAAAGGGACAGTTTTCTCTTTGCAAGGTTCTTTCTGGAAGTGTTTGGCAGACCATAATAGAGCGATAGTAATATCTCTCCTCATGTAGTTAGATATGACTGGAAAGCCAAAGTTTATTTCTTAAACGTGACTCAAATACACAAAAAGGAAAGGTGAATAATATATATATTCAATGGGAAATTAGGGATCTTATAATTAGTTTGAAGAATTATTTATCTTATGATGTTTGACTTTGTCAAGGTTGCTTTTTTCATTTTGTTGTGACAGTTCTTTCTGGAATCAGGATTGTGCAATCACCAAAATGTCAACTTCACTGTCTACTTCATTTATCAATTTCTCTCTCAGGTCCACAGGGATCTTACTCTCCTCTCAGGAGAGAGAAACCAAACAAGTTCAGGAAGATTTGACTACCTCTGTACATGCTCATTTCAAAGGACTATAAAACAGACAGCATGGGAGGTTTGCTGCTGCACAATTGGATACCCTTTCTCATCTGTATCATACCCAGATCCATTTTTTCAGAATATTGACAGTATACCATCACAAATACCAATTGGTTTACAGTGTGACATTCTGAGAACCACTTCCAGAAGTAGAGTACTTCTGAGGATGACATTGCAGCATCAGTACTCACAGTGCATGTTGGTAAACAGAAATTCTGTGAAAACGTGAGCACTTGCAAGTTTCAGGTAGTTTCTAGCTGTCATCTCTACTGTTAAGTTGCTAAGAAATCTCAGATCAGATGTATGCCATGTTCTGTATAGTAAGGAGATCTCAGATGTGTTCATTTGTCTTGTTAACTCAGTAAGAGAAAATCCCATGGGAGGCCCTAAATGATTAATTCAGTGGAGTAGGAACAGAAAAGGATATTGGGTTTTGATGATGTTCCCTAATATGTACGGTACTATCATTGATTTTTGTGGACAGAGATTCAGAGCCGAAACTGTATCCTTTCCTTTGGGATTTGGGGTTTTATTTTGTTTTGCCAGGCATTTCTAAGAGATAAAGGGCACTCCAGAATGAGAGCAGTCAGTTCAGTTCCTCATTGATTTTATTTGGATCTTTACTACTATTTGTTCTGAATAATTGCAGTGGGCAAGGGAAATGAGATTTCACATAGCAACAAATATATACAAAAGACAAGATAAGACAATTTGTATTGACAGCGTTGATATTTTTTGGATTAATCATGAAAAGCTTGACTTTTTGAGCTGCTGAACACTTATACTCTTATTGCAGTGGTGGGTGCTTCAGCATCTCTGAAAAAGATATCTATAATTTGTATTTTTTTCTTGTAAAACTACAGGTTACAAAAAGACACTAAACCAACTTTTTAAACAAGCTGTAACCTGCCTTCCAGTTTTGCTGGTGTAATTTTTTTGGAAGCACTAAATTGTAAGGGCAGTTAATTCTCTTATAAAATTGATTGCTATTTGCATTTTTTTAAAACAGATCACTTTATGGACATTCTATGAGTAGTTTATCATTGCCTATATGGGCTAGAGAAAAGGAAAAAACCCTGGTTTTGGAATTTATGAATCTATGAAAAGTTTTACTATGTGGTTTCAACTCTTTCAGAAGTTCCTAAACTGTGGCCAATAATAAAACAGTTGCTGGTGGTTAGCAGAGAGCTGCTGGTCGCATAGTGCTGACTCCTCCTTGTTTTTAGCTGTAAAATTGCACTAAAAGAAGCTGAAAATACATTAAATACTTTTCCTGATATTTTCCATGTAAACATGGGTGCTATTCAAATGCCATGGCAAGAGAAAGTGATCCACATGATTGTGGCTGGGAGAGAACTGCTTTATCACCAAAGATTCTGTTCAGATATGATCCATGCTACTGAAAAGAATTGAGAACCCCTTTTTTAGATAATTTGAGCACAATCACCCATTCTCTTGCGTTCTCTCCCTTGATTAAGCTAGAAATGCAGGTGGTCACAAGTGGTATGATACCTAAAACAAGGAATGTACAGATCACCAAAATTCACTCTTTCTTATAGTGAGACTATGTTGTTGCAAATTAACTGTGTGAAAGACAAAGCTTCATTTGCTAAGGGCTATTAAAGATATGTGGTTGAAGGGGTCCTCACTACCGTACTGTGTAATTGAGCTCTGAAGTGACCGAACATAACAGTGCATCTTAATTATTCTGTCCTTTTTCAACAAGATATTGATTTATTATTTACAGCTAATTGGAGACTTATTGACTGTGGTTGGACAACAGCTTTAAACAACTTTATTTTTTAGTAGAAAGGGGAGAAAAAGCAATCTTAACTAATCAGCTTCCTGATAAACTTTAATATACTGAGCAGCTGTGTCAGTTGTATTGTGTGACACATTTAAATAAAGTCCCTTCTAGCAGTCCAGGCTTTAACACTTTTTTTCACCTGGTAAATGTTGTCAATGGTATTTTTCACGCCAGGTTATACCAATTATTTTATGTACCTAACCATCCTGGTCAGAATAATCATTTAATCTTTGCTTTATTTCATAGCAGTGTGCGTACAACGATGCTCAAATTGAGGATCTTAGGGAACCTAATGGACCTTTGTCACAAAAGGATGGCTTTTGCATCTGAAAGGTCGGAGTGAACAAAAACTGCTTCTATGGCCAGACATGGATGGAGATATCTTTGAAAACGTTGCTTGTTACCTGTGTTCTGCATTTATAAACATTCTGAGAACTCTCCCTCTGTTCAGAGCTCAGGAGCCATTTTGTTCTGAGAACTTCAGCAGCCTATAACTAAAGAGGCAGCTGCATGATGGCAGTGTCTCATGGTAATATTGCTAATATTCATTTTTGCTTTTTTCATCTAATCACAGATCATTTTAGACTCAAAGTACATGCCTCCTGTATAGGGAGACATAATGGTATCCTTACAGTTTTCTTTGGGATACTCTGAGGGTCAAAATCAGAATTATAGTGATCAGGTACAATTCCATTATCTTCAATGGAATATCACCCACTTACAACAGTCTTGTGTTTTGTCCTTAGCTAAATAATTTAAAAAGTGAAATTGATTGATTAAAATAATCAAATTAATATTAATAGAATTATTACATAAACTCTGGAGGGTGAGAATAGTTCTTTGATAGGAAAATCACCTTTTATACAGTTCTAACAGATTTATCTACTGTTCAGTTACAAGTCATCAGATCTCTGTTTGGCTTCACCAAAAGGCCTAAGTGTGACATTTTCAAAAGTGCCTAAGTGAATGAGGAGCCTAAGGCCATGTCTACACCTTATAGCAGCATAGCTGTGCTGCTACAGCAGTGCCACAGGAGAGAAAATAAAACCACCCACAATGAGGAAAGCATCTCCCACTGACAAAGTGCTGTCTACACTGGTGCTTTTGATTGGTAAAATGTTTGTCAGTCAGAGGAGTGGTTTTTTTCACACCCTGAACCATAAAAAGTTTACTGATGAAAGTGCAGGGGTAAACCTAGCCTAAGGGTATGTCTACGCTATGGGATTATTCCGATTTTATAGAAACCGGTATTTGGAAACAGTTTCTATAAAGTCGAGTGCACGCGGCCACACTAAGCACATTAATTCGGCGGTGTGCGTCCATGTACCGAGGCTAGCGTCGATTTCCGGAGTGTTGCACTGTGGGTAGCTATCTCATAGCAATCCCATAGTTCCCACAGTCTCCCCCGCCCATTGGAATTCTGGGTTGAGATCCCAATGCATAATGGGGCAAAAACAGTGTCGCGGGTGATTCTGGGTAAATGTCATCACTCAATCCGTCCTCCGTGAAAGCAATGGCAGACAATCATTTAGCGCCTTTTTTCCCTGGATTGCCCTGGCAGACGCCATAGCATGGAAACCATGGAGCCCGTTTAGCCTTTTGTCACTGTCACCGTATGTGTACTGGATGCTGCTGACAGACGCGGTACTGCAGTGCTACACAGCAGCATTCATTTGCCTTTGCAAGGTAGCAGAGACAGTTACCAGCCCTATTGCACCGTCTGCTGCTTTGGAAATTGGCGATGATGGTTACCAGTCCTATTGTACCGTCTGCTGCTGTCATGGGTGCTCCTGGCTGGCCTCGCTGAGGTCGGCCGGGGGCGCATGGACAAAAATGGGAATGACTCCCCAGGTCATTCCCTTCTTTATGTTTTGTCTAAAAATAGTCAGTCCTGCCTAGAATATGGGGCAAGCCTACTAAAGAACCAGAGAGCACAGCCACTCCAGGTCAGAGCCCCAGACATCCTGCAGAAATGATGAGCTGCATGCCATTTTAGGGAGTGCCCCTGCAACAACCCCACCCGTTGCTTCCCTCCTCCCCCACCCCTCCTGGGCTACCGTGGCAGTTATCCTCGCATTTGTGTGATGAAGTAATAAAGAATGCATGAATAAGAAACACTTACTTTTTAGTGAGATAAAATGAGGGGGAGGCAGCCTCCAGCTGCTATGATAGTCCAGGCAGGACAGAATCTCCAGGTGACAAAGCTTAAAGAAGGGAATGACTGGGAGTCATTCCCATTTTTGCCCAGGTGCCCCCGGCCGACCTCACTGAGGGCAGCCAGGAGCACTCACGGGATGATGACGGCAGTTATCAGTCCTATTGTACCATCTGCCATCAGGGAGAGGAGAGGAGGGGATGCTGCTGTTTAGCGCTGCAGCATCCCGTCTACCAGCAGCATCCAGTAGACATACGGTGACATTGAAAAAAGGCGAGAAACGATTTTTTCCCCCTTTTCTTTCATGAGGGTGGGAGCGGGGGAAATTGATGACATATACCCTGAACCACCCGCGACAATGTTTTTGACCCTTCAGGCATTGGGAGCTCAGCCAAGAATGCAAATGCTTTTTGGAGACTGCGGGAACTGAGTCCTCAGTCCCCTCTCCCTCCCTCCATTCGATTCTTTGGCTTTCTGTTACGCTTGTCACGCAGCACTGTGCTGAGTCCCTGCTGTGGCCTCTGTCTATCATAGCCTTGGAGATTTTTTCAAATGCTTTGACATGTCGTCTTTTGGAACGGAGCTCTGATAGAACAGATTTAGACCAGGCCTAAGAATCACTAAAAACAATGGGACTTAAGCTCCTAAATGACTTAAGAGCGTTTGAAAAATTGCTCCCTGGGTATTATCCTCTAGATGGCCCTGGACATGGATTATCCCAGTACCTAATAAGTCTGATAGAATACTAGCTACTAATACCTGTAACAAATTACTTTAATAGAATAACCTCAAGGAGAATGAAGATTTTTTATAACATATTTTTTAGTTATTTGACTTGATGTACTAAAGTAGTATTTTATGAGATAAAAAATGGTTCTTTTGCATTAATTTAATAACTAAAAAAAATGTAGTCCACAATCCTACAACTTATATCACAAACTAAATAAAATAGAGGAAATTTAAATAGTATAACATTACAGTGGTAATGTGTCTTTGGTAATGTAATGGTAATTTACATTAATATATATTTATACATACTAACAAAATAGCTGAAAGTAAGCAAAGGTCATGGGCCTGATTCTGCTTCTATACAGATATGTTCTAACTTATCTAAAACTTGTTTGGCTAGAAGCAGGAATTGCCTGGTGAAATCTAAGGCCTTGTTATGAAGCGAGATCAGACTAGCTCATCATACAGACTAGCTCTTCTAGCCCTAATCTGTGAAAACTCCATGAAGTTTTGCCATTGACTTCAAAGGGATCAGCACTTGGCTCTATATTAAATACATAATAAATAGTTTAGTTTAAAATGTTCAGTCTTTTCAGATGAGCTTCGCATCAGATCTTTAGGTCACATGGCCTTGATTTTTAAATTTCCTATGTATGATGTGTGCAAAATCATGAATTTGTGTTGTTAAACTATTGGGCCTACAAATTAGCTTGAATTGTGAGCTCAACTATAAAAAGTATGGAAAAGGTCATAAGATGTTACAATAACCTATACTAGCAAATGTTGATAGGAGAAGATACAAAGTGGAGTATAATAACTGAGTTTGTCTAAGCAAAAATGCCAAGCTGATATGATTCAAGAACTGTGTTGAAATTATGCTTGTTAAAAACAGGAGATGCGGAGCCAGAAGTTAATGAGCCAAAACTGGTTTGTTGGATTATAGGCCTAATGGGTGAACAAAATAAGGAGAGGATAGATTATTCTAACCACCACTACCTTTTTGGGTCCTTTAAAAGAAAAAAGATTTTGTGGGGAAAGGAGAAAAGCAGAAAATGAAGAACAAATGGGAATAACAGACAGAGGCTAGTGGAGTGAGCTTCCCGATTCTAACTGCCTCTGTTTCCTGGGACCCTGTGCTTTCATTACCCTGATGGGGAGAGCGGAGCCAGAAAGAGAGTCAGATGACATCGCCACCCTTACCAGCTCTAGCTGATTCCCAAACACCCTTTGGGATGACAATTATTACCCTCTTTTATACCATGTAAGAGACTGTCAAATTAGGGGTTTATTTCCTTCTAAAACTCTTTCCAGCTAAAGGGAAAGGGAACAAAATATGTTGTTAAAATGAAAGCCTTATTTATATTTTACATTTCAAATGTTTTAACTGTTTTTTCTTTCCCTTGGTCTTTAATCAATGGTTAAATGGCTTTTTAGTGATATGTTTGCCATGTAACTAAGCAGGCTGAGGTATCTGTATACCAACCCCCCAAACTTGTTTAAACACTGTTTAATAATAGACCATGACTGGGTTATGTTAACACCTTTAGCCCACGTATTCCATCTAAATTGATACAACAGTGACCATGTAGCCATTTAGATATGCAAAGGCTTGACTTTGCCCATGAACTAGTGATTATGGTATCTATGTGAACAATTATGTGCATCCAGCTAAAGGTGGCTGAAACATGGAATTTCTAGTTCATGAGAAATTTCAACATTACAAATTTTGGCAGGGCTGTCCTGGAAGCCTGAGATTCTCAACCTGGGGCAGTTCTGGTAGCCCAAGTTCCATAGAAACCCTCCAGATGAGATGGCAGGAACGCAGAGAGGTTCCCAGTGGAGCTGCCTGTGGTTCATTGAAAGTTCATCAAATCTGATATGTTTCTGTGAAACATTTTGCATTCCACAAATTGGCATTTTCCAATGAATTTTCCCTATTTCATCAGAAAATTCCTGACCAACTCTACACCAGACTTTGAAAATCTGGACTTAAGAACATAAGAACATAAGAAAGGCCGTACCGGGTCAGACCAAAGGTCCATCTAGCCCAGTATCTGTCTACCGACAGTGGCCAATGCCAGGTGCCCCTGAGGGAGTGAACCTAACAGGCAATGATCAAGTGATCTCTCGCCTGCCATCCATCTCCATCCTCTGATGAACAGAGGCTAGGGACACCATTCTTACCCATCCTGGCTAGTAGCCATTTATGGACTTAGCCACCATGAATTTATCCAGTCCCCTTTTAAACATTGTTATAGTCCTAGCCTTCACAACCTCCTCAGGTAAGGAGTTCCACAAGTTGACTGTGCGCTGCGTGAAGAAGAACTTCCTTTTATTTGTTTTAAACCTGCTGCCTATTAATTTCATTTGGTGATCCCTAGTTCTTGTATTATGGGAATAAGTAAATAACTTTTCCTTATCCACTTTCTCAACATCACTCATGATTTTATATACCTCTATCATGTCCCCCCTTAGTCTTCTCTTTTCCAAACTGAAGAGTCCTAGCCTCTTTAATCTTTCCTCATATGGGACCCTCTTTAAACCCCTAATCACTTTAGTTGCTCTTTTCTGAACCTTTTCTAGTGCTAGAATATCTTTTTTGAGGTGAGGAGACCACATCTGTACACAGTATTCGAGATGTGGGCGTACCATGGATTTATATAAGGGCAATAATATATTCTCAGTCTTATTCTCTATCCCCTTTTTAATGATTCCTAACATCCTGTTTGCTTTTTTGACCACCTCTGCACACTGCGTGGACATCTTCAGAGAACTATCCACGATGACTCCAAGATCTTTTTCCTGACTCGTTGTAGCTAAATTAGCCCCCATCATGTTGTATGTATAGTTGGGGTTATTTTTTCCCATGTGCATTACTTTACATTTATCCACATTAAATTTCATTTGCCATTTTGTTGCCCAATCACTTAGTTTTGTGAGATCTTTTGGAAGTCCTTCACAATCTGCTTTGGTCTTAACTATCTTGAGTAGTTTAGTATCATCTGCAAACTTTGCCACCTCACTGTTTTTACCCCTTTCTCCAGATCATTTATGAATAAATTGAATAGGATTGGTCCTAGGACTGACCCTTGGGGAACACCACTAGTTACCCCTCTCCATTCTGAGAATTTACCATTAATTCCTACCCTTTGTTCCCTGTCCTTTAACCAGTTCTCAATCCATGAAAGGACCTTTCCTTTTATCCCATGACAGCTTAATTTACGTAAGAGCCTTTGGTGAGGGACCTTGTCAAAGGCTTTCTGGAAATCTAAGTACACTATGTCCACCGGATCCCCCTTGTCCACATGTTTGTTGACCCCTTCAAAGAACTCTAATAGATTAGTAAGACACGATTTCCCTTTACAGAAACCATGTTGACTATTGCTCAAGAGTTTATGTTTTTCTATGTGTCTGACAATTTTATTCTTTACTATTGTTTCAACTAATTTGCCCGGTACCGACGTTAGACTTACCGGTCTGTAATTGCCGGGATCACCCCTAGAGCCCTTTTTAAATATTGGCGTTACATTAGCTAACTTCCAGTCATTGGGTACCGAAGCCGATTTAAAGGACAGGTTACAAACCTTAGTTAATAGTTCCGCAACTTCACATTTGAGTTCTTTCAGAACTCTTGGGTGAATGCCATCTGGTCCCGGTGACTTGTTAATGTTGAGTTTATCAATTATTTCCAAAACCTCCTCTAGTGACACTTCAATCTGTGACAGTTCCTCAGATTTGTCACCTACAAAAGCCAGCTCAGGTTTGGGAATCTCCCTAACATCCTCAGCCGTGAAGACTGAAGCAAAGAATCCATTTAGTTTCTCCGCAATGACTTTATCATCTTTAAGCTCTCCTTTTGAATTTTGATCATCAAGGGGCCCCACTGGTTGTTTAGCAGGCTTCCTGCTTCTGATATACTTAAAAAACATTTTGTTATTACCTTTGGAGTTTTTGGCTAGCCGTTCTTCAAACTCCTCTTTGGCTTTTCTTATTACACTCTTGCACTTAAGTTGGCAGTGTTTGTGCTCCTTTCTATTTGCCTCACTAGGATTTGACTTCCACTTGAGACACTTTAAAGGGGGCTGGTCTTTAGAACAGGTGTGTATCACTTTCTGACAACCAGGTCCCAAGTAGGGTGCCCAAATCCTAATACAGCTGACCTTTACTTGTCACTTTTGAAGATCTTGGCCACAATAGTTCAACTATTCAGCCATCCTCCTTGCTTCTCCACACCACTTGTTTTATTAAGTTCTCACTTCCTTTAGAAAGCAAATGCTTCCAGTGCCAATTTGTGAAACCAAAGATATAGATCTTGGAGTCTATTATTCTGTTTCTATTTTTTAGTTTGTTTGCTGAAGTTACTATAAAGAAAAATAGCTTCCTTTAAGCAGTTAATTATGATTGTTTGTTTCCTCGGGATAAGAGTATTTCTGAATTAATGATCTGACTTTTTTTATGCTGTTCTAAAGGCTTTTCTCTTCTGTGTGATGGTGAACCTAGAAATGTTAAGTAGAAATATATTTTGAAATAATCCATACCACTGCTGACCTTTCTCCAAATTTGAATGTAAGGTGGGAGGAGGGAGAGTGCCCTATATATTAAACAGGTCTGAGCAAATTATTTCAGACACAACCTTTACTAAGAACATAAATGTCAGAACTCAGAACATTAAAAATTTGCCCCACTTTGAATTTAACTGAGACTTGGGCCCTGACCCCATGACCACTGAAGTCACTGGAATGACTTGGCCCTAAATGCAGAAGTACCCAAATTCTAAGAGACAAAAACATGCATGCAGTGTTTTATATCCTACTTAGCTGAAACAAGGAAATTCTACTGAGAGCCTGATTTTGAAATACTTCTGAACCAAAGAGATATAAACGAAACTATTAGAAAAGGGAAGCTTACTGAGAAATTATCTTAACCTTTTGAGGTTTTTTGCCCATCACTAATGAAAGAAATTGACTGATGTATATGCCCCATAATCTGTACACAAAGATATTCAGCAGCTAGTCCCTTGTGGATTTTTCACATTGGATTGTGTATTAATTTGCTTTATGCAGCTTCTAGTTTCTTATCACTCCTTTGCAGTCAGCATGTATACACCGAAAGTAATCAAGGCTGTGCTTAAAAAGCACTGCCTTCCTAATTGTCCATTATACTAAAAAAACCACAAAAAAACAAATAACAAATTGTTATTATGACTGGGTTACCTCTCTGCCACATGCATATATTCGCAGTAGTATGCATCTCACTTGCACTTTTGTTTGCCAAGCTCTGGGTGTTGTGAAATGCTGCTGATAGAATAATAAAAATAAATATTCCTGTGTTATATGCCTGATGAGGCAGAAGGAAAAAAAGTTATTTTTATGCATATCCACTAAATCTTGAAGCAGAAGCTCAAAGGAAACAATACGAAATCTATTGATTTTTCTTTAATGTCATGCTATGTTCTATTAACTGCCAAGATCAGAAATGGAAGCCATCTATTGGCATTGAGCAGACTAAAATAAATCCCTTACAATGCTTCAAGAGGATTTGCTTGCAGAGTGAACATATGGTTATAGGTTTGATGTGTTGACTTGTATGTCTATATTATTCTTCCAACAGATTATTCCTGTTTCAGCAGTAACAACAATTAATCAAAGGTATGACAGACACAGGGTTTGAAAATAATGTGAGTTATCACCAGGCAGATGGTTCACAACAGTAACTAAACTTAGTAAGGTACTTCTTTCAGAAATAGCCATTTTAGCAGATGTTTCCAAAGAAGTGAGGGAGGGAAAAACAGAATTTACTGTTGAAAAGTGTGACCAATATGAACTGCTTAGTGACTGTAAGAATGTTATATACTGAACAAAAGTCTTTATACATTAATGAAGCTAAACTGTGAAGGTCTTACCTGGCTTTTGCATAACAACCACAAGAATGACAGAAATTTAGACTGCAAACCTGAATTGTAGGAATGATGGGCTAATGTTCCAATATTCTGAAGTGCTAATTGATATGTAGGCTTTCTTATGCTAGCAAAGGAAGATACTGCTTCTTCTAAGTGTTTAGCTACCAGTGGCTCAGAAGCAAATTTTGTTATGATACTTTCCATTGTCTAGATAAAAAAAAAGTTCAAAGTTATTTCCATCTCTGTGTAATTTAATTTATATTGAGGCTAAAACATAATTCTCTTTATAGCAGGGCCATAGTCTGTTTTCTCAGCCTGCAAGATGAGGCATAGTAAGAACGACCCATTCTTTCCACAGAAAAGAGATGTGGATAGGATTGGTACATGTGAAAGTCTCTTTAGTCACAGAAACTCTTCTCTTATCTGTGATCTTCTAGCTTGTCCTGTGCTTCAAGCTCACTACAAACAAAGCACCTATGGACGGGGCTTCACTGGGCTGTTGACTCTGAACCCTATTATGGCTAAAACATACACATATAAATCTACCTTCATTACCTGTTCTTCTGATAGAATATAGTAAATACCATCCCAAAATGTCACAGACCACCTATTAATAGGCTTTGTTGTAATCAGAGAAAGGCAGAGAAAATCATATCATAATACAAATTTAAAAGTCTGACATTGTAGCTAGCCTAAAACTGGGTATCAGACAGATAGCGATTATAGTGAATTCAGCCAATTCAGTCTAATTTTTGGGCCATATGTCATCAGAAGCTTTCACGAACCTTTTACCTGTGCCCTACTCCATCAACTCCTTTGATGTGGCCAGCGGTCAATTTGCTTATTACCCACTGGGGCATGAAATTATTTGTAACCTTTTCATAGAAAGATTGGTTATGTGTTAGACCTCCCTTCTCTGGCTCTAAATCCCTTGTACGTTCCACTTTTATTCTCTATTGCATGGACCTATTCAGGGCTATGTGATAACATCAAGTGGGACATGTACAGTTCTCTGACATTCCCACACAATGACTTCTCCCTTGCTGCTGAAGCCCATGAACATGTAAATCTTCCTTATCCTAGCCTGACAGGTGAATCTTTCAAACCAGGTTAACATTCTTTTTTCCCCACCTTTCCTAGATGAGGACATTTTTGAATGCTAATTAGGCTTTAATTGTATTGGCTTTAAGTGTTAACCCTGAAGCAATTTATTTGTAGTTGTAATTTGAAAAAAAAACCAACATAATTCTTAGTGCCAAATTTATCAATAAGTCCAATCAATATCAAATATGATTAGTCAGTGACTGGTACCCTATCCATCATACATGCATTATTCTGTGGAATTTACAGTAACACAGTGACAGAGTGCTAAGGCCTCACAGGTGGGTCAGCACTCTGAGAACTGTAGCATCAATTAGAGTATGTCTACACTACCCGCTGGATCGGCGATCAATCCAGCGGGGGTTGATATATCGCATCTAGTCTAGATGTGATAAATTGATCCCTGAGCGTTCTCCTGTCAACTCCTATACTCCACCACCGTGAGAGGCGCAGGCGGAGTTGACGGCGGAGTGGGAGCAGTCAACTCACCACGGTGAAGACACCACAGTAAGTCGATCTAAGTATGTCGACTTCAGCTACGTTATTCATGTAGCTGAAGTTGTGTAACTTAGATTGATTCACAGCCCCCACCCCCTAGTGTAGACCAGGCTTTAGTTTCTCCAGTGATGCCTGATTGAGCAATTAGCTAATCAGAAGGAAATGCTGGGGAGGAAAGAACTAACTAGCCCTCAAATGGCTAACCTGATAAAGGCAAGGAAGAAAATGTTAAAAAGGGAGGAGGATAGAGCTAGCTGAGCGAGACTGAAAAAGCTCCCAAGATAGGGCAATTGCTTTTCCTTGTAGAGCCCCGGTAAAGAGGGTCTGAAACACATAGGGGTTAAAAACTGATGTTGAACTGTACTGGAATAAAGGTTTGGAATAAAATACAGGCTGAACACAAAAGTTAAGTGGCTCTGGGCAGTTTCTGGGGTATTAGTGAACTGGGACTGAGCATTACCCCATCACCAATATTATATTAAAAAGGAGGTGAAGACTGTTGATTTATCTTACGTATTTTGTATTAGGGCAACAACTATTGAGTTGAATAGATCCACTCTCAGATTAATTGTAAATAAATGAATATACTCCCATCCCAGATTATTGGCTCATAGCTAGAGGGAAAGCTAAAGGATGAATGAGTCAAATGTTTCCCGATGTTTTTCTTTTGTGTTTGATCTATTGTTCATCACTTTTATATTGGTAACTCAAATACGATAAATTATAGAACAATAAAAATACTGAGTCCTTATGTAGCAATTTACATTGTCAAAATTCTGCACAAATATTGAACAACCATAAAGGATGATGATAACAAAAGGCTGAGATTTTATCTGGCCTAGTTATGGATTATTAGTCCGAATTTTCATGTCATCTGAGCAAATGTTAAAATCACTGACAAACATTTCCTTTTTTTTGAGATGCACTGACATCTTTATTATTTGCAGCAGACCTTTGAAATTCAAGAATGGGAAAACCCATGTGCTACCGGAGTGTGCGGTTTTTGTCCCATGAGATTCCATTGCGGGTTTTTCTGAAATATAAATTGTTGAAAATTGCCATTTCCTTTCTCTAACGTGTGTTCCACAGGAAAATTTTGGCAGGCTGTCAGACTTGAACCTTCTGAAGAGTTGGGTCAATGCTGCAGCTGCCACTGGCACAGCACCATACACACCATACACACAAGCCTGGAATGCCTAGCAGCTGCCAGAGCAGTTGTAGTGGGAGGGGTGGGGGAGAAGGAGAGGCTCATGGCAGGCCTCAGTGTCCCATCATTCCTTGGGTGTCATACTGGGAAAGAAATGGACTAAGTTCACCCCCTGCTAATGATGCCTGATGTTTGGAGATTGTTACCTAATAATTAAATTTGTTTTTCCTGCCCCCCCCCAAAATAAAGAAAACAAATCTCCCCCCCATAGAAAGTTACAATAGAAAAAACAACAACAAAAACCTACATAACTTAAATTAAAAGGATGTTCTTTATGTTACAAAGTCCAGAACTCAAAAGTTAGGAAATGCCAGAGTCGAGGTTAACTTTGCAACTTCAGTTTGGCCCCGTTGTGATGCATCATCATTCAAGCTCAGCAGGAAATGGCTTTTTGTCCTGCAAAAACTTTTAAGATTTCATAACATTTCCCATTTCATACTGGGGCAAAACTAAAACCTCTCAATGAAAGACGAGAGAGCGCAAGCCCCCCTCTCCCAACCCCAGCATAGCCTGGTGATTAGGCCTTTGAGTTGGACTGGGGAGAGATTAGGTTGAAGTTCCTACTCTGAATCAGTCAAATGGCACAATAAATACTTTGAGGTGTATTATTTGCCTCTTTCTGCTTCCTTTGGTGCTGCTCTGATCCTTTGCTGGGGCTTCTGTTGGCATGGGGGAGTCCCCAGTGAATGTAGAACTAGTGCAACCAGCTCTTCTACTTCCCACCTGCATCCCCTGGCTCAGAGGGCATGTCAGAGGAGGGGAATGTGACATGCACTGTGCTTCTTGAGTGTTGTATGGACCTTTGGGGACAGTTGCCAGCTGTCTCAGGTTAGAGCAGCCCTAATGCTAACAACAGTCCTTTAATTGGCTCCCTTTTTAAAATCTGATGTGGACCAATTGGAATACAGTCTACTCCTCAAAGAAAGAATTTGGATAGTCCAATCAGTGTACAAATTTTTACTTCAGGTGTCAACTTGTCATAAACCAGAATGCCTCTTTTGTGGTTAAACCAAATGTTAAAGCATTTGTAGTTAAACTTGTAGCTTTCAACTCATTAAAACAAGTTTCTTTCTGTAGCCTACGAGACTGTCAAGTTCATGTAAAGCCCTAATGCACCTGGAGAGAAAGACAGGTGTAGTGCAGAGAGGAAGGATGCTTTAGTGATTAGGGTGTTAACTTGGGACTTGGTCAATCCAAGTGTGTGACTTTGGGCAAATCACTTAGTTTTAGATCCACAAATATATTTAGGCTCCCAATTGCCAATGACAGTTGGGATTCTAAATACCTTTGTGGATCTGGGCCTTAGTCTCTCTGTGCATGTGTAAAACAGGAGTAATGGCCCTGGAGTGTTCTGAGGATAAATACATACATACAAGATTGTGAGGAGCTCACAGCAGTAGAGCTAGGAAAGTACCTTCGATAGTATCTTAAAAACACCAAGCCTCTAATTATTCCAGTCCTGCCTGCTTTCTTTCGCCTATCTAGTATTGTTAATCCCAAATGACCATAAAAGCATGATTCAGATCTCCAGAATCTGTGAGATTGCCATAAAAATCATTACATTAAACAAAACAAAAATTGGAGTTCTTTTAATTTTTCTGGGTGGCTTTTTTTTTTTTTGAGCCTCTGGAGTACCAGAGTCACATTTTCAAGTTTTTCTTCATAACCACGATGAGAGAGATTTTACCTTTTATCTTCACTAAAATCTGAGATTGTCACATAATCATTTCCCCCCTCTTCCCTGCAAAAACTGGGGTTTTAAGAAACACACCAAATATTGCAAACCTCACAATAAAATGAGTGTTGACAACACTGACTATAATTTCACTTCATATAAATACAATTTCCTGGGAAAGAAAAGCTATGCTGAACTAGTATAATGTATTCAAGTCTCAGCACTCTTTGCCATTTATTGATTCATTTCTAAGTAGCCAGGGTTAAACCTGCTATTGAAATACAAGTGCCAATTATACATTTAAGTTAGTATACTTAGTTACAATTTTTTTATAACTCATCTGGAAATTATTTAAATTAGACTTAAGTCATCTCTTGGGTAAAAAAAAATAATTAAATAATTAAAAGCTCATTTTACAAGTGAAATGTGTTTGTAGACAATTTTTGTAGCTCAGCTTGATAGGTTTGACCAGCAGGTCTCTTGAGATAGATAGAAACTTCAGCTGAGGGTATTTTTATTTCAAGGCTTTATTACTGAGTATTGTTCTGATATTACTGGGGTCTTCCCTTAGAGACAAAACAAAGTGCTAATCTGTGATGTCTCTTCTCAGTGGCCAGCTGTCAGATCCATTAGCCCTTCTGTCCAGCTGTGTTTGGCTTGTGGGAAGCAATTCGTTGAAGGCACCATGCTGTTTAAACTGAGTTTTATTGGACAGTCCTTTTGATTCACTTTTTTTAAAAGCTGATGTGAATACAATCCATGCTTCAAACAAAGAATGCAGATCCTCCAACCAGTGAACAAGTTTTGTTTCAGATTTCACCTTTTCATAAAGCACTGTGTCTCTTTTGAGGTTTTATATTTATAACTGTACATTGCTACCGTGGGTTTTGCTCCTAGATGCCAGGATTCATAAATCTTCACATGTAAATGCCTTGGAATGTCCCAATTTTTGCTTGGGGGATTTCAACCTTGTAAGCTACCAATCAACCTCTTCTCTGGGATTTCCTTTTTTTTCACCTTCAGTTCTTTGGTCAGTAAAGCTTGTGCCAGGCCCTTCTTTTCAGTGTGCTGGAACATCATTGACTGACATATCACAACTCTGTTCTGTTTTTTTTTTTTTGGTTTGATTTTTTTCTGATAATGAGGTGTCTTTGCAAACCCCATCTTTATATTTTCTTGTTTTCATCAAATTGTTCTACTTTCTTTACTTTCATAGACTTGTTTAGCAAAACCCATAAACTGCAATACAAGTGACTTGAATAATTTGTTTTTCAAAGTCTTAGCTTTGTTTAACACCGTTAGTATGAAACAGCAGTATAGAATCTTTTATATCACTACCTGTTGATTTTCTTATTTATGTGCTGTAATCGCTTATGTGTACTTCTAATCTAGCAGCCAACCGGTCTGTGTGACCATTTACTTCATTATGACACATTTTTGTTTGGGTTTACATTGAAGACTGACACTTTCCTTTGGCTGTTCAGCATATTAACATAGGTCCTGATCCTGCAGTTTACTGTGTGAGGCACTTGTATTAGATTAAGCCCTTCATTCCTCTTCCCCTCCCCCCCATAGGCATAACTTCAATACCTTTATTTGTTATTTTTAAGTATGTTCATTAGTCAACCTTTTTTAAATTAAAATATAAGAATGTTATCACAACACATAGTGGTTATAGGCTCCTAGTAACAGAACTTACTCTTACAATGGCTCTTGTCACTTCAAAGAGCCTGCATCTGGATTGTTTTAAATAACCTTAATACACTCTCAGTTCTGGAATTTTTAATCACTTTCTTTGTATAAATCTGATGTAGTTATGAGATGTATTAAAAAAAATTAAAGATGCCAGAGCTTGGGATCATGTAGTGTTATACATTTGAACAAGTGAATATACTTCTGAGGGCCTGTATAACCAGTACTGATATAAATATCATTATTTACTATTAGTAGCACTTTTGTATGAATGTCTGCATCACATATTGAAGCCTCTGGATTACAGTAGACTTTGAATCACCCCACATCATCTTTACCTTAACCCTAAACTGCATCTGCCTGCTATGCACAAGGACATCTTTGGAACTGTAGGATCTCTAAATCCTGCTTCCCTTACCTATGGGCAGCAGAGCTGAATGTGAACCTCTGAAGTCTAAATCCATCTACACACTAGTGGTAGGGCCCAGTTTACTATTAAAAATGTAATTGGCTACTTGGATTTAAGCTTAAATCCAAACAAAACTGGCTGGAGATCATCCTGGTCACTGGATATCATTGGACTTCTAAGTTCAGAATGTGATACAGGATCTGTCCAAGGTTGGGACTCAGTTTTATTTTTGTAGTAATTGGGATAAGGGATGAGCAAAGACCAGCCTTTCCCATGCAGTACATCTTGGTAGAGTATACAGCTGTGTTTGGATCTACTCAGCCATGTTTGCATCATTTGCTGAGGGAGACATTTCTCTCCCCTCCCCAGCCCCCGCTTAGAATGTTGAATAGAAAGGAATATGATGAGGGCAGCTATTAGGAATGAAAAATTGTATGGGGATCATCATTTTAAAATTGAGCTTTTTGATTATCCCTCATTTGTTTTTATACTCGTTAGTTTTCTAATCCACAGAGAAAATTGTTCTATTCACATCTTTTATTTATTCATATCAACCTGTGTGTGTTTAAAACGCTTATTTTCTTAACTCAAGTGTAGTAAAGTACTGATTAGATATACACTATAGAACCCTAGTGATTATTTTAGCTTTCTGATGCTAATTTAATGCAGCATAATTCAAATTGTGTCAAATTAGTGTCAAACTGTTAGATATTATTCAGAACAGTTGTCTGACAAGTTTGACTATGCTTATTCATCAGTAGTTAACTACCACTACTTCCTTTATTTGTAAGATAAAAATTAGCATGAAGCCACGTTGTTATAGACTATATTTTTCAGGGTGAATAAGGCATGCTGGTTTCTGTCACTTACTGATCGTGCTGTACCTTAGTTGTCAAACTCCAAGACTGAGTATAACAGAAACTTTAGAACTTGAGAGAACTCTTCATTAACAAGGTTTAGAGATAACAAACTGCCATCTCCTGTCCTCATCTGACATTTCAAACAGCCCTTTAATTTTCAGTGGAAAGAGAAAGCTTTAGTTAATTTATATAGTGACTTTCCTATGTGATAAATGGCTGTAAACTGCTACAACACAATGATATACAGATCATTTCCTTCTACAGTTCATGGAACAAACATGTCCATATCTTGTTCATATCACGTGTCAGAAATATGACCTGAGTACTACAATAATATAAACCCTGTGGAACCCATTTTTCAAATGTTCTTTAGCAACCCATATAGCAATAAGGAGCCATGACTCTTCTCAGGACTTGTTCAAACATGATTTGCATACCTCTACACGGTTCATGTGGTCTATTTTGTAGCAAGAATTAAAAAATGGCCACATGTTGTAATATATCTGTGAAATGTGGCCTTTTCCTTCATCCAACTGAAAATTGAAAATACTTGAGCTTTTGAGAGAAAAAACAAGAAATATTTGAAGATCCTTTTGGTTGAAAATCAATTTGCATTAAAAACACTGAAAATGTCATATTCTGACAAACGCAAAGTACTCCTCTTGGGAAGGAACAATCAATTGCACACATACAAAATGGGAAATGACTGCCTAGGAAGGAGTACTGCAGAAAGGGATCTGGAATGTCATAAAGGATCGCAAGCTAAATATGAGTGAATACTATAATAATGTTGCAAAAAAAGCAAACATAATTCTGAGATGTATTAGCAGGAGTGTTGTAAGCAAGATACAAGAAGTAATTCTTCCAATCTACTCCACTCTGATTAGACCTCAACTGGAGTATTGTGTCCAGTTGTGGGTGCAACCTTTCAGGAAAGACATGAGCAAATTGGAGAAAGTTCAGAGAAGAACTGTCAGGAGTCTACCCTCACTTGAAACTGGGCGGTTTCAAAGTGAGGACCCGCATGTCTTCCCCCCACCCCAAAATCCTAGGGTAGGTCTCCCCTTCGGCTGCCACCACCCGGTCAATTCCGTGGGCCGGGACACCCCTGTTTCCCCCCTTGGGAACACAGATCAATTCACAGAGGAGGAACCTCCCCCCTCCTCCCTCTCTCCAGCCTGCTCTGGAGACAGAGGTGCCTGGATTCAAACGCCTTGAATCTCTACACACAGGGAAGCAGCCCACTTCCCCCTCCCCTTCCCCTGAATTTCCCCAAGGGAAGGAATTAACCAAGTCCAAAGAAAAGAAAAGAATTTATTAAGAGAACAAAAGAAAATATAGAATCTCTATGAATCCAAGCTGGACACTCATAGGGTATAACCTTATCAATCTCTGGAGAGAATCCCCTCTCCCCCTTTTCTCAGTAAAAGCAATATCAGCAAACAGGAATAAAGCATTTCCTTTAGCAAACACACAATTACAAATGTAGAAATCAAATCATAAGACTAATTCGCCTTTCTAATTAATACTCACTATTAATTAGTAGAAACTACTCCAGGAGAACTCGGAGGCATGACTGTCCTCTGTTAGATCCAAAAACAGTTCTCACCCAGACGAAGGCTTCCCTCCACAGAGATTTGAAAAAATCTTATCTCTGATTGGTCCTCTGGTCAGGTGGTCACCAGGTACTACATGTTAACCCTTTCCAGGGAAAAGAGACCTTAACCCTGATCTGTTTATTTATGACACGCCCCCCAAATCGCAGACAGTGGGGGAACCACACTGGCGGTGATTTCCTTCTAGAACTTTAAAATAAACAGATTAACAAAACACATGCACTATTACATATACTACTAAGTATGTAACAACAAGATATTTGACATTGAAGAACACTTTGTATGCATTTGAGCGGACATACTTGGCATTGTCCTTGCCCATCCCCTCCCAGTGGAAGGAATGTTTTTAACCTGTTTTTGCTTTGTTGACCCCAGAATGGCCACTGGGATGTCAGGGCCCAAGCTTAAGAGCTTGTCCCAGTACTTAGTTGGAACTACCAACTGTCTTTGAGGATGCTGGCCTTCCTGGTGTCCACCAGAAAGAATGTCCTTATATAAAAGTCCTTGTTTTACAACAAACTGGAATTGGGTAGAAGAGCTGAGAGGCGGTGGGTTGCTTCGTGCCGCCGCCCAAAGCTTTTTTAAGGCTGTCATCGGCTTCCTGCTTAGTCTGGAACTGTTCCCTTGAGGCGGGAGACACCAGTTCCTCTGGGAGCGATGTAGGTGATGAGGTTGTTTTTATTGACTGTGGACCGCTTTCCGCTGGTGCACAAGGTGATATTTCAGGCTCTGGCTGAGCCTCTTGGGTAGAGTTGTCTGCTGCTTATGCCAGTTTAGGCCCGTTGGCGCCCCCTGGCGGTGGAGTTGCAAGCGCTGGCGTCAGTGCTGGCGCTGGTTCTGCCGCTGGTTGCTTTTCCAGTTCCGGTCCTGGGACTGGATGTACTATGGCTGCTGTAGTTGTTGGCATGGGATCCGGTTCCACCACCTCTGTCTGGGTTTCTGGTAACACAGACAGGGTCCTGGTGGATGGCTCAGGAACAGGGATGGGAGTGCCTGCTTGTTTGGCCTGGCCGCGGGTGACCACTCCCCCCCTCTTGGCCAGCTGCACATGGTTGGCCAAGTCTTCCCCCAGTAGCATGGGGATGGAATAATTGTAATAGACAGCAAAAGTCCTTTTTCCTGACCAGTCCTTGTACTGGTCTTCAGGGATGCTGTACCCATGGCAGGTCCTTTTAACCTTTTTGAAGAAGGCCTTAGTGTCCTCACCTGCCATGTAGGTGGGAAATTTCTTGGGATGGGGAACAGTGCCTTCTGGTGCTGGCCACACCCCTCTGCAGTCAGTGAATTTTATGTGTGGCTTGCTGGTGTTGCTTTTTGGTGCTGGCCACACCCCTCTGCAGTCAGTGAATTTTATGTGTGGCTTGCTGGTGTTGCTTTTTGGTGCTGGCCACACCCCTTTGCAGTCAGGGAATTGGTTTCCCCAATTCCTAACCCTCTCTATTCCCGAGAGACTGAATAGAAAAGAAACAAAACCTTTTCATTTGCAAATGTGTAGTTGCTGTTTGCTGATATACTGAGAAGACCAAAAAAAACTGGTTTGTCCTGTTTCTAGCACTTGCTAAGTACCTCACAGTGGGGGTTCTTTCTAACAAGCCTCCTAGAAAAACTTGCACCTCTTTCCTAGCTGTTTCTAAGCAGACAGAAAGAAAAAAAGGAGAAAAAAGAAAAGAAGAAGGAAAAAAATCCTTTTCTAACACAACCTGTTAGAAACCTTATGCCTCAGCTAAACCCAGCTGAAAATCTGTTTCCAAAAAAAACAATGTTCCTAATAAGCCCAGCTGAGCGGCTGGTGCTACTTAGTACCTGCAGAAAAGTGTAGTAAATCCTCTCAGAGATTTGTATTCCCTGGCTTCAGAGGATTTCAAAAGACACAGGAAAAAAAATCTGGCTGGAGGGTTTCTGTCTCCCCCCCCCAAACCTGTTTTCCCTGTTGGATGGGAATGTACTTTGTCGAGCACTTCCCCCCACCTTAGGAATCCTGAGTGATACCTGATATCACAAAGGAAGGACACACCTCTAGGGAAGAGTTTTTCCTCAGCATAGCCAGCAGAGAAAAAAAAAACTTCTAACCCTGAAAACTGCTTCAAGAAAGAAAATCTGTTTCCCAACAAAGCCTGCTGGAAACTAAATTGCCTCCAGCCAACCTGGCTGAAACTGTAAACTGCCTCTGCTCTGAGTTGCTGTACTCAGCAGCCCAGCTGAAAGGCTGCTGCTAACAATACCCCTGAGAAAAATCTGGTCTATTCCTCAGGGATTTGTGTTGTCCTGTCTTCTGATCCTTTCAAAAGACACAGGGAGAAAAAAAAAAAAAAACCTGGCTGGAGGGTTTGTCTCTCCAACCCCCAAACCTGCTTTTCCTGTTGGATGGGAATGTACTTTGGCGAGCACTTCCCCCCACCTCAGGAATCCTGAGTGGTACCTGGTATCACAATGGACGCAAGTACTGTAACAGAAAGCCCTGCAAAAAACTGAAAATACTTGTAACCCTGAAACTGCCTCAGAGTGCCTCTGGTAGAAAAGCCTTGCCTCTCTCTCTGGGTCCGAAACACCACTGCCACCATGTCAGGAGTCTACCCTCACTTGAAACTGGGCGGTTTCAAAGTGAGGACCCGCATGTCTTCCCCCCACCCCAAAATCCTAGGGTAGGTCTCCCCTTCGGCTGCCACCACCCGGTCAATTCCGTGGGCCGGGACACCCCTGTTTCCCCCCTTGGGAACACAGATCAATTCACAGAGGAGGAACCTCCCCCCTCCTCCCTCTCTCCAGCCTGCTCTGGAGACAGAGGTGCCTGGATTCAAACGCCTTGAATCTCTACACACAGGGAAGCAGCCCACTTCCCCCTCCCCTTCCCCTGAATTTCCCCAAGGGAAGGAATTAACCAAGTCCAAAGAAAAGAAAAGAATTTATTAAGAGAACAAAAGAAAATATAGAATCTCTATGAATCCAAGCTGGACACTCATAGGGTATAACCTTATCAATCTCTGGAGAGAATCCCCTCTCCCCCTTTTCTCAGTAAAAGCAATATCAGCAAACAGGAATAAAGCATTTCCTTTAGCAAACACACAATTACAAATGTAGAAATCAAATCATAAGACTAATTCGCCTTTCTAATTAATACTCACTATTAATTAGTAGAAACTACTCCAGGAGAACTCGGAGGCATGACTGTCCTCTGTTAGATCCAAAAACAGTTCTCACCCAGACGAAGGCTTCCCTCCACAGAGATTTGAAAAAATCTTATCTCTGATTGGTCCTCTGGTCAGGTGGTCACCAGGTACTACATGTTAACCCTTTCCAGGGAAAAGAGACCTTAACCCTGATCTGTTTATTTATGACAAGAACAACAAATACGATTAAAGATCTAGAAAATGATATATGAAGATAGATTGAAAAAATAATGAAGACAGGACAGTTTTCAAGTAGATAAAAATTGTTAGAAGGAAAAGGAAGGTAATTGTTCTCCTTAACCTCTGAGAATAGGACAAGAAGCAAGGGCGATTTAGGCTGGACATTAGGAAAAACTTTCTGTGAGGGTGGTTAATCACTGGAATAAATTGTCTAGAGAGGTTGTTGAATCTCCATCATTGGACATTTTTAAGAGCAGGCTAGGCAATCACCTGTCAGGGATCATCTAGATAACACTTATTTGTGCTGTGAGTGCAGGGGACTGGACTAGATGACCTCTCAAGATCCTTTCCAGTCCTACAATTCTATAATTCTATGTGGCCCCTCCTTACCTGATTCCTATGCACATAATTGTCTGCTGCTTGGCTCTCTTCCACCCAGCTCTCCCAAATCTTGTTTGTTTCTTCCCTGGATATTTCTCTCCTTCTGGTGGCTGGCAGCTCCAGTTTCACTGGACCCCCAAGGACAGATTTTCTTTCCCTTTTTTTTTTTTTTGGTAGCAGATTATCCTAGGCTGGCGACTCTGTAGAAGCAGTTGGGGATAATAGTATTTTCAACCTCAAGGATTCCAAAATCATGACTCGGGTGCCAAAAACCCATGAAATTGGCCTAAAAATCATGATGTTTTGTCTGTCTATTTGTTTAAATGTTGGTTTCCTTTTTTCTTTTTTTTGCCTTCTGATTTTTGACCAGTTGGGGTTCATACTTTTAAGTTTGTCTCTGCAATGATGAAAGCTAGAGACTTGCTTCATGTTATTATCTTTACAAATGAAAGCTGAGTTTTTTACCCACTTGCTAATCCCACGGATGGGGACTTTGGACAAAAATAATACCAAAGTATCTTGAGATACTCAATACAATTGTGAGAGTTGACTACTCTCTCCTTTAGCATGATCTGTGTTTTAAGAGCCATAATTTGATTCAGAGATAGTAATAATCATCTGTGTAGATATTAACTGATGGAAAACACAAGTGGCTTTAATTCTGATCCTACATAGATTCCAGCTATGTGACAATGAATGGTTTCCAAAGTGCACACACTGCAATAGGAGGAGGTTCTGAAACTGCAAATGTGGGATTTCTTTGTTGTGTTTTTTTAATCTAATGAAGAAAAAATAAACACAGCAGGCAATGTGTAGCAGTATGTTTGTAAAGCACAAGGCATATCTATAGGGAGTGCAACCATGCATGTTTAACAACCGCTCACTCCCAAATTTATTTCAGTCATAAAAATTAAGCTACACCCCACCCCACCCCCAGCATTGCTATTTCCCAAACAATAGAAGGTTAAGGCTACCAAAAAAGGAGGTGTGTGTGAAAATTGGCTATTTTTTCAATGTGGTTACAGAGCTTAGCTTTCTATTTCTACTAAGCATTTAAACCTTGATTGCTTCAGAATACTCTTAACACACGTCTTGTAGCTGAAAACATCTTTTTTTTTTTGCTAGGCCAAATCATATTTACAGTGCATCTGTTTAGTAATGTTCTCATCTAATTAGCATGTTATTGCCTGCTATGTTGATTTTTTCTTCATTAGGTTAAAAAATACAACAAAGAAATCCCACATTTGCAGTTTCAGAACCTCTTCCTACAGCAGTTTGTGCACTTTGGAAACCATTCATTGTCACATTGCTGGAATTTATGTAGGATCAGCATTAAAGCCACTTGTGTTTTCCAGCGGACAATGTCTGCACTGCTGATTATTACTCTCTCTGAATCAAATTATGACTCTTAAAACACAGATCATACTGGAGGAGATAGGGTTTCCCACTGCAAACCTCACCCTATGTGTGAATTGGGCTGATTTTATCCTGAATTATTCTTGAGATCTCTTGATTATACTATAGATTAGTTATGGACAATTCTCAAAATTTTTTGAAGATTCAGCCTAGTTCAGATGAACCTTCCAAATTTTGGATGCTTTCTAGACCTAGAACACTATGAGGGCTACAAAAATTTTTTTTTAAAAAAATCAATTTTATACCATTGCACCATGACAGGCTCACTTCAGGGAGCAGCCAGGTGACTTAACATCCCCATTCATACTCTCCCAGTCTGCAGATCTTCTTCAGGAGACATGCCCATCAATTCCCAGCTTGGTGGGAAGACACAAGAGGAGTTCTACACCCTCTGGAATTTCGGAAGCATGATGCATAGTATGTCTCAGTTTCTATGGCTGCTGCAGTGTGCTAAATTTGTATAGAGTGACTGCAAGAGCTGAATAACTTTTGTATAGCTGCAGGAATAGCAGAAGGGTGGCTGGGTCATGTTGTGGAGAACAGTTATCAGAAAAGGTATTGGCCAACATCTCCTGCAAGAGGACCTGTTTGTAGGATCTCATCAGATGTCTGCTAAATTGCTTGCAGGTAGAGGGAAGAGTGTCACATGACACGTGCTTAAAAGAAATTGCCTATGAGTGATGGGTGGAGCTTAGAAGAGACTATCTTAGACTGAACAAACTTTCAGTTCTGGCTTGCTTAGGGAGGTGGGCACTACCTGAGAACAAGTTCTTATTTTATTGAAAGGTTAAACAAAACTTTTATCCATTTATATTAGGGTACTTCTCAACCTACCATGTCCTGAATGTGGGGAAAAGTGTTTGGCCGAAGACACGAGACATTTTTAGATAGGTGATTTCAAGGGATATAAAATTAATTTTTAAAATAATCTGCCTTTCATGATTAAACTGCTGCTGTAAACAATAATAATAAAAGGAAGACAATACTTAATCCTTTTGAAACAAAGGTAAACTGGGGCCCAAATATGAATAATAGGAGAACATACTCTGATTATTGCTTTGGTAAGTGAATTTTAAAATCTCCAAGAGATTTGACAACAGAAATGTTGAAAACCAAGACCCAAAAGTACTGGGGGAGGGACGTGCGGAAAGCAGGGGTATTTAAGGTAAGGTAAATGTTTCCCCTTAAATTTTTCCATAATAAAAATCAGCGTAACAAAACTAGGTAGGTGCTATCTTGTTTTCCTTTGAGAATCACCAAATTGCGCTTTATCTGCTTATGTATTTATATCAGTCATATCATGGTATTTGTGAGGTGACCTGCATTGGCACTCTGGTAGCCTGCCAGACAGAAGGATGTTGTACAGTATACTAGAGTTCCCAGCAGCAGTAAATGTTTAAACAGATTTTTATTAAAATTACAGATGGGGCTATTGGCTGCTGGAAGCTGTTGAAATATACCTACATCCTGAATGGGTCATGAGCTAAAAGGATGTCATGAAACATCCTGCTAGCACATGAGTTGACCGTCTTCAGAAGCATAGTAGGATTGGAATGTGGGTAATGAAAAGCCAGTAGATAATACTTTTTGCTGTCTGTCTGTATAGTACCTTGTGATATGTTTACCTCTGAGAGAAGAAAGTGTGGTGTTATCAAACACTTCCACTGGGATAGTGCCTGGAGGCTAGGCAGGTTGAGCCCCATTCTGATGGACACAGTACAAAGTTATAGAAAATACTGCAACATTTTGTTCTGAATTTATTTTTAGTGAACGTGTTGGTTACTCTTAGGTCAGGGGTAACAAAACTTTTTTTTCTTGAGCATATAAATTTAGAAAACAAAAGAGAGCTCCTCAAAAATAAAATGAAACAAAGTAAATCTATAACTAGAAATAGCTTAATAGACCTATTTGTGTCTTATGCATTACTTCATCAATTACCCAGAATAAAAATATAAAACATTGATTTACTTTATACCTTAACGTTATATTATCTACCCTTTTATGTCTCTCCTGTTGGGAACAAAAGTTTTTATTTTATTTTTGGTAAATTAAATCTATGTTCTGGCTAAGATGACTCTGATTTTTATTCTCTTGTGGAATCTAAATGTTCCAAACTAATATACAGGGAGAGAACCAAGTGAGTTACTCTCCTCCCTGTCATTTTTTGAGGTTACGAAGATTGCTTACTTTTCCCCACTAATGGCGACAAGCTTTTGGAGCACGGAATAAGTCTCTGTTCTCTGTAATGTTTTATGCACAGTTATAGTACTATTTAAAAAGATAGACCCACTTTTGTTGTACTACCTACTGTGAATCTAATTAACTTGTAAACTCAGTCTGTTTTTCTGTCTGTGTTTTAGATGTGAACTTATTGGTAGTAAAATATGTGATTTTGTTGCAGACTGTAGGATCATAGCATCCTCACTAAGGATAAAAAGATTGTTTTCCAAATGTCTGTGTTAATAGTTCATGAAATGTATTCAATTTGAAAGAACTGCAAATATTTTCTTTCCTTTTCATCATTGATGCCATTTGTTTACTTTTTGCACTCTTCATTCTGTTTTGGGAATTCTAACAGACTGGTCAGTTTAATTTGTGCTCAGTCTGTTTTTTTAGCTTTATGGTTGTTCAATAGCAGAACACTGCAATAGTTGAGTTGCAAAAAGTGTCAGGGAATAATCCATCCCTCACACTACCTCTAAAAAAAAGAAAACCCCACTCTTTGATTTTTCCCCCCTAAAATCACTGAAAACCTCTCGAATATTTTGTAGCCCCCTTTTAAAAAGAGCCTGACCTAAGTTTGGGCCCATGGTTACAGCATTCTCCAAGAGAAAATAACCCGGTGTGCGAACTTTTGCTAAGTGTCTTCTAAACCACTGTATCTGAAAAAGCTTCAGATCTGGAACTTCATCTTTATATTGTGTATCACTGGAAGGTGTATAGCCTTATTTTTGGGTGCTGTAAACAAATAAACTGTACTTTGTAGAATTCTTAAATATAAAAAGCCTTAAATATATAACAGGTTTATTTTTCATTCATACTTTTGATACATTCTAATACACAGTAACTTGGAATGTTGTTTTAAGCATAGTCCTAAAATTATCCAGCAGAGAAAATGAGATTACAATTTCATTTCCATCAATCAGTATACCCAGTGGGGTTATTCGTGGACAGAATTTCCATTCTGTTTTAAGGAAAAAGCAGCAAAATGCATCTATAGAAATGCTCTCAGTCCCTACATATCCTAAAAATATTAATCAGTCAAGTATGAATTTCTTTCATCACTAGGCTCACTTCTCTGTGTGAAGAATAATCTTGTTTTTTCAAGAAAATATAACCCCATGGCAGGGATGGAAGATTGTGATTCCCAGGGAAATTGTCTGGATGTTTGCTAGCAGTATATTTGAACCCAATGTAACCATATTCAAACTAAACTGAATAAACTTTGCTGTCTATGCTTATTGCCTAGTACAAATGAAAGATAATTTTCTGCAGTCCTTGCTAGTTTGTTGTCTGGATTACTAGTAATTTTTTTTGTAGTTACAAAATACAAAGTAAAACATATCTGTGACGTTGCACCCCATAATGATTTATGGGAATATGCTTATGAACGTATATGTGACATAACTGGAATATGTTTTATGCTACATATGCCATGTAACATACCTCTGTAAAGGTTATGATCTACTGAATCTATTCACCCTATTTATATGCATGTATCATTTTTGTGTTCAAAGTTATGAATATTGGCAGTGTACTTGCTTGATTTCTAAGTAGCCTTAGTAAAGCATTTGGTCAGCTTCTTGAGAAAGGAATGTGCAAGTTAAGTGCCCAATCAAGAAACACTTAACGAACAATGGATCGTCGACAGCTACAATCCACGTAGGAAGTCTACTTGAGGATGTTCAAGGTAGCATGTAAACCATGGCTGCTACCTGTAAGTTCTGAGTCATGCATGGACATGTGACTTACCCATGTGACTCCAAAACTCCATCTTGTAGCTGGGATTCTACACACGGGGAGGGAGGGGTGTCTACCCACAAGAGAAAGTCTATCTAAACCCCAGAGATACCCCTCCATTTTGTCTTTAGCTGGCTCAAGAGATAGCCTCTCCACCCCCAAGGATACCTCAAAGAAACTGGAACAAAGGACAGTAACTACAGGGGGTGTGGACCCAGACTAGAAAGAGACTAGTCTGTAAAAGGAAGCTTACTGGAACACCTCTGAGGGTGAGGTTTTATCTGTATTCAGTTTTCTTACTGTATTAGGCATAAGCTTGCGTGTTTTCTTTTATTTTGCTTGGTAATTCACTTTGTTCTGTCTGTTACTACTTGGAACCATTTAAATCCTACTTTCTGTATTTAATAAAATCACTTTTTACTTAATATATACTCTGGGTTAATTAATAATACCTGGACGGGGGGTTGCAAACAGCTGTGCATATCTCTCTATCAATGTTATAGAGGGTAAACAATTTATGAGTTTATCCTGTATACGCTTATACAGGGTAAAACGGATTTGTTTGGGGGTTGGACTCCATTGGGAGCTGGGCATCTGAGTGTTAGAAACAGGAACACTTCTTAAGCTGCTTTCAGTTAAGCCTGCAGCTGTTAGGGGACGTGGTTCAGACCTGGGCCTGTGTTTGTAGCCGGCAAGCATGTCTGGCACAACTAGGCAGGGTTCTGGAGTCCCAAACTGGCAGGGAAGGCAGGGACAGAAGTAGTCTTGGCCAAGTAGTTGGCAGCCCCAAGTGGGTTTCTGTGATCCAACCTCTCACAGTTATGTTTTACTTCGTATTTTATTTCTAAATAATGTTATCTGTACATGTGAATGTGATTAGTGGGGAAATGGAGTAGTTCCTGAGTTGCTTTGCTTGCTCTCATAAGCTTGTCAGACTCTTTGCATGTGTTTTCAGCTAATTCTGTTGTTTCTAAATATGTATCTGACTCTGGTGAATGTTGAAATTTCAATTTTTTTTTAAATCACTTTGCTCTGCTCTACCATTGCCCTGCTGATTTATATCAAACAGATCTGGCATGCTTCATCCCTAGTGAAACATAGTGGAAAATCTTTCATGCTGCTCCCATGAAGTCGAGTTTGTCATGTTGCAGAAACCTGCTGATAGGCAGTCCGTTCATGCTGTGCAGGCTGGAGTAGAGGGAGAGGCAGAGCCCTGCTGTACCCTAGTGAAAAGCAAAGAATTCCTGAATGGTTCTATCTCTGCAAATGGGTTTGACTTGGCAGAAAGGGCATGACAGAAATGAGGTACTGAGAGATGCTTAGCAAAGTGATATACTTCCAGAGGCTTCATTGGTAGAAGGGTTGAATATGGGGGTGTGTGTGATTTTTTTGATGAAAAATTTAGATAATTTTCAGAATTTTTTTTAGTGGAACAAGAAAAAAATGAAAAAGATCCACTTACTTCTCTTCTTCTTTTCCTCCCCTCCCTTTCCTAGTGGCAAAATGAGGGGAGAAGGAAGGTAGTGGAAAGGAAGAGAGAGGAGGAAAATGTGAAACACTGGAAATTTCAATCTTTTGGGTTTTTGTCAAAAAATCAGACATTTTAGAAATAGAAATGTTTTGGACATTTATTGTATTTATTAAAAAGGCCACTTTTCCTTTTAAAAAAGTTTGAATGTAAAGTGCTGAACAGCAATATTCAGTAGTTGCTGCCCCTAATTTGACTGGTTATTTTAATAGCATATAGTTTACCCCTCTCCCCTCCCCTTGTGGTTTTTTCTAAACAAGTTCAAACCTAGAATGAGCAGCTGCTGTTAAGCAGCAGGTTCTCTGCTAATGAGAAAGATGTTACCAGCTTGATTGTTACAAAAGTCCTAGAAAAAGGACCAGACACAAAAGTACCCAGCTTTTTACCCTTATGTTCACCTTTGGTCTCTCAAAGAGGAAGGAGTGGAGAGAAAAAGGATGACTTCCAGTATTTGTTCAGTAACTATACTTTGGGGCAGTTTTTAAAGCAGTTCAGAGCTTTTTGAACTGCTGATGATGTCTATAGCTCAGCAAACTCAGTATGGCCCAATAGAAAATGTTACTTAGGTATTCAAAACAAAATCAAAGGGAAGTCACAGATCGAGTAGCCAGTGATCCTGGATCCCCATGGCCTGCCAGTCTTATTGAATAGATAGCTTAACCAATAAATGGCTACTATTTTGGGGTTGGTTGGTTTGATTCAATGAGTTCTGGCTACTACATCTGGCAACACTACTTGGAATACAGTAGGATATTGCAAAAGCATGTGGCATTAACTATGGCAGAAATTTTTGTCTTGTTTCTTTTGGGCACTTCCAAAATTGTAACTGCTGTTTGCTATGGAATAGGCAGAATTGCCAATACAATCACAAAGAGTCAGGCTTATGACTCTGCAAAGTGCCTAATCCTTTTATTCTGAGCCTCACATTGCTAGTAAACTATTATTTTCCATTAATTTTCAGTTTATGTAGTTTAATATTCTTGTATGTTAATAAGGTTTGTTTTCCTTCTAATAATGTTCTTTTATGAGATAAATGTTTTCCCGCTAATCCTATTTTGAATCTGTGCATCATATGCATGTTCATTTACTTTCCTCCAAATTAAAAAAAAAAAAGACCCTGAGAAATATTAGTCTTGGTTCATCACAACATTATTGCAAACAGTGAAATATATATATATATATTGAAAACAGTGAATACATGTTTGTATAAAGGTGGAATAACACTGTCATCTATATGTTGTACACAGTCGGTTGCATGTAGGTCAGACTTCTGTACCAGATATTGTCTGGCTTCAGAGCTTCCTTGTCAGAGAGATTCCCCAGATGTGTCGTCCATAAGGTCCTTTAATACTCTGTGAGATATGGCTGAGGTTAGCTTAAATAAGGTATGTTGCGCATGACACCACCTAGTAGATGAGCGGTTTAATACTGTTTAGCATTCTATTACATCTCCCCCTTTAAATTAGACATTCCTATCATTTACAAAATTAACACTTTCACACTGTCTTTGAAGTTCGGTACATATCAATATGTTGAGTGTCTCTGAATCATACTGGTTTTCTAACTACATAACCTAAACACATTACAACTTTGGTCATCTGGCCATCCATTAGTTGCAACAACTGGCTGTGGTTGTTTTGGAATCCTCGGGTCATCTTTTCTTGTTCTGTATCCTCCATCTGTAGAGTTTGCTCTGTTGATTGTTCTTTTTGAGGAACAAACTGTAGATGTCGACAATTTCTGTTGAACTGTCCTCTCTTGGACTTGACCACATATAATCAGGGTACTGAATTATTTTTCTTTCCAATGGCTGGAGTTGTCCATTCTTTTTATCCATCCAACTTGTCACAAACATGGTCACCAGGTTCTAGACCCAGCAGCTCTCTGAGTGTAATTTGTTGTAAAAGTGTTTGTAAGCTTTTTTTATTTATTATTTGACTTGGTTACTCTCTTCATGTTGAGTCACTTTTGAGATAGATTTTTTTTTCCAAAGTTGGACAAGTAGTTTTGAGTTGTCTTCCTATCATGAGTTGTGCTGGACTATATCCAGTAGTTGCTGTGGATGTTGATATCTAACACAGAAGAGCAAAGAATGGATCTTCATGTTGTAGAATTTTCTTGGATGTTTGTATAACTCTCTCAGCCTCTCTATTTGCTTGTGGGTAATGTGGGCTGCTGGTGATATGATCAAAATCATATTCCATTTATAATTACTTAAATTTTGCTGCAGTGAATTGTGGACTGTTTTTGTCACTAGTTGTTCTGGAATACTCAAATGAGCAAAAGTGCACTTCAGTTTTTTGATAACATTGATACGTTATGTCTTTCAAGTAAATAGCAAAAATAATCCATTATGACCAGGTTTTAGAAAACAGCTAAACTGAAATATTCATACTGATTTATGCATTGGCTACATTAATTGCCCTGTACAGCTCTAATTTTCATCTTTGACAAGTAACATTTCCTTGTCTTTGCAGCTTAAATATTTTCACCACTTCTCAGAACTGCTGTAAATGTTATGATGCAGTCATTAAATATTTAGGGATGAGTTTAAAATAAATGTAGCTGCTACACATTCCCCTGAATCCCTCTAATTGTTATAGATATTCACTAAAACAGTGGTTCTCAAACTTTTGCACTGGTGACTGTTTTCAAACTGCAAGACTCTGACTGCGACCCCCCCCTTTAAATTAAAAACACATTATTTTATATTTAACATTATTATAAATGCTAGAGGCAAAGTGTGGTTTAAGGCTGACAGCTCATGACCCCCCCATGTAATAACCTCACAACCCCTGAGGGGTTACAACTCCCCGTTCGAGAACCCCTGAACTAAAAGATTATTGGAGAGGGGGAAGAGATACTTGGTTCTCTTTTTGTTGTAGTTATTTCCCCCTTGGCTTTAGTTTACTGTTAGTCTTCCTTGACTTACTTTAAAGTCATTGGGGTGGCAAGGTGCATCTGCCGGGGCAGAAGGTTGCCCTAAAGGTCTGAAATAGAAATTAGTTGATAGAAACCAAGCTTATTTGAATTTATAACTACTTGCAATAATTAAAATACAGAAAATGGTTTTGGGTTGCACAGTTATTACTTGATGGCAAAAGAAGAACAGGAAGACTTAAAAGCAGGTAGGCTTTACTCCATGGATGAAATCCTAGATCCACTGAAATCCAATGGGAATTTTGCTGTTCACTTCAATGGACTCAGGATTTCACACCATGTTCATGAAAACTGAGAATAAACCTGAAGGAAAGCCACTGAGGACATGGTATAAATGAGAGCAAAATTTGGCCTACAGTCTGTTTTCTGTAGAAGCAGCAAAGAATCTACAGAACCAGACCAACACGGCTACCCCTCTGATACTTGACAGTCTGTTTTCTATTATCTTCATGAACAGAAGAGAGCTAATGCTACTTACCTAAAAAGCAGTAATATGCTCCCTCTCACTTCTTTGATTCCTGTTGTCTGAGTTGAATGACAGCCATCCCAGAAGAGGTATAGATACAAAGACATATGGCTGAAAATTATTTCAGTGTTTTAGAGTCATGACTGTTGGGGTAGGATAGTCACACAGGCAAGGTACATTTGTTTAAGCTGTACTTCAGTCTGACAAAAGAAATGTCATTACACTCTTTCCCTGATAGATCCTGACTGAAGTTTGAAACGCAACCACAGTCTCTAAAAGAAATGAGGAAAGTTAATATTATCAAAACAAGACTGATGAATGTCTGTTTAAATGACTGTCAAGGAAGTACTCTCCTTTTCTACTTCAGAGTCAATATTTAATTTTTAGTTTGAAACCTGGTCACCCTATGGGGTTGGCTTCTTTTGTTTATTATCAAAACCCAGAGCTTCAGGCCTTTACAGAAAGTTGTACTTCTGACATGTTGCGTAAAAATTCCTGAGGTAATAGCTTTCGAAATCTGAAGTACATGCAAAATACTTGACTTATTGCGGACTTGTTGCAGATATGTTTACAGAATTATTTTTGGATACTTGGAAGATTTGTAGAATATATATTTGTTGAATGTTTGGTAATACAAGTAGAGCGAAATCACTTTGCTCCAAAAGCAATTTTGGGTTTAGCTAACATTGTTCCATTATTGATGTTCATTCTCTGCTTGGTAAATAAATATTATAAGGGGAAGAACACATTGAAGTGTTAGAGGAACCCATTAAATGTCACTGGACAGGAGTAATGGAAAAACAATATTTTTCCTTTAAAAATACAATGGACTGAAAAAGAATTTCAGGGATAAACTGTTAGTTGTATTACTATGAGTTCTGTCTGATAATCTCAGAAAACCATTGGGAATGGAATGCATGCTGCCTCTTCCACCTCACAAAACTCATATGTAGTGGGGAAGATACTATATACTGCGAAAGTACATACATAGAGCCCCATTATATAATATTAGCAGTGCACTGGGGATCTTCTGTGTGGCACTCTCCTAACCTGTTAGAGGTCAGAAGGCTCTGACGCCATTCCCAACCTGCCCTAAACCCTGGGGAGAGACCATTTGAGGCTTGCATTCCATATTTTGGGTGAGGGGAAAAGCTAAGAGAAGGAGGCAAAAGGGCAAGGCCATTGTTCTCCCTTCCTTCCTCCAGACACCAGAGAAAAAGCTGGCAGAAGGTTAATACAGCCTGCTACATGACTTTCTGTTATGAGGTGTCCACCTCACATAAGCTAGAGTAGGTTGTTAGGTTAATCAGTCTGCTAGGCTGAACCTGGGGGAGAGCCAGGGATTGAAAAGGCTGATTGATGATGGAGCCTAGCTGAGAAGGAACAGGTGGGGCTGGTATAAAGCCAGGAAGTTGGCAGCAGGAAGGGGATGCAGGGAAAATTCTCTGCAGTCATTTACTGGGAGAAGGAAGGTGTGTTTGGGGCTATGGAGTTAAGTAGTTTGTGGCTACTCCCTCAGAGGAGGGAGTTTGGGCTGGTAAACCCAGACAGGGCAGAACCAGAATATGTATGAAGCAGTCTCAGGGAAGAGCAGCAGGGTCTGGGAGAAAGCAGATCACAGTTGCTAGACATAAGATCCCTGGTCTGGAATTTAGAGTAGAGAGTGGGCCTGGGTTCCCCTACCAGTCACTGGGCAGGTGGAATAGACTGAGCAGTGGAGCCAAAGACTGGGACAGTTAGCCGATCAGACTTTGCTACCCTGGAAGTGGGGGACTACAGTGACCTGACCAAGCCACAAAGAGGACTTGGAAGGGGCTAATCCCCAGAGACAGTACCCAGTGATGAGTGAAACCCTATCTCGCTCACCCCCATGTTAGGGGGAAAATCCCTTCAGAGGGCCTAGAGAGCAGTGTCCAGATGAAGCAGTAGGCAGGAAAAACTCTAGATGCATGGGCTCATTGGAAATTAAGTGTCAGGATTCCAAAGGGCAGTGAGGTGAGAGGAAGGGCAAAGGCTGAAAAGTAGGTACTGGATGCTCAGGGTCTTTTTGTGAATGGTCCTGAGCTTTTGCTTGCTTGGGTTAGGGGAGTGACACTGTTGCCTGTTTTGTGTGTGCACATGCTGCTATGGAGATTCCCCACTCTGACAGAATAATTTTGAGGAAATATCCTGGATGGGATGTTTGTGTTTTTCAGAGCACATCTTATGTGTATTTCATGGGAAGGGGACAGTTGGACTGAAATGGTTGATAAAGCTCTAAAGATGATGTCAGATGCCAAATGTGCAATATGATATGGTCAGAGGGGGAGAAAGCTAATGAAAATTGGGTTTGTTTGCAGAGTTAACATACCATAACATACGACTATAGAGGTATAAAGAATCCTCCTCTATAAAACATGAATGAGACCACACATAAAACTATTACTGCATTAAGTTTTTGGTCACTTCACAAGCAGCTTCCCACAGATTTTGCTGATGATCAGCATTTGCAATTTTACCTAGTAACTCAATTGAATATGCCCGCAGATGGCACAAATACCTGCCATCCAATCTACACAAATCAAATGCAAACCTAGACCTGCAGGTTATCTTGGAGGTTCAAGTTTAACATTTGGCATGTGCTCACCAAGCTTTCATTAGCATGGACTAAAGTTCTCAAACACATTAAAAACTGAACCCAGTGCATAGTCTCAGTGGGTTGCAGGTCTGATGTGATTATTTTGCACTGTCTGGTGTATGATTATTAATGAGCGCAATGTACAGAAGGCACCCTTAAAAAGTTCGACCAATTTGAAAGATTAATCCTGTTCTAAAGGCTTTCCCCATTTTAAAGATGGGGAATATATCTATGACTGGTAAAATATTTCAAAGTAGTGGAACTTTTTATGTGTGTTCATTGTACATACAATTAAAACTAACTTGGCTCTGTCTATCAATTCAGAGCTTCTGTGTGGCTGGCTATTTTTTTTTAATTTTAATTTTAATATAACTGAATACTTACTCCCCTTACTTTTGACATTTTAACATATAAAATCTTTTTGGATCAAGGAAAAGGACCACACGCTTCATGTGTGGAACTGCTATTGAAGTCAATGAGCATTTTATATGCCAAAAGTTTGCAGGAATAAGTCCAGATTCAGTAGAATATCAGTGTGAACTAATAAGGAGAAAACAAGAGAATAATTAGGCTTGGAAGGATTACATTTTTATTGGCAAATGTCAGTAAACGTCAATTTCATCTTACAAATACAAGCCAATGAAAAAATATTTTCGTCTATGATAACTGAAATTTCCAGACAGGCAAAAGAAGAAAAATGCTGCATGAGAACTTCTTAGAGTTTGATTTAAGGATATTTATTTTGTATATTTTGACACGTAATGTTGATAATTTGTGTTTTCATTATCATAAAGCTTTAACTTTTTGAATCTCATGTCATAAAATTTCTGACCTCCTATAATTTCCCACAACTGTGAAAATGTATAGCTAAAAATTGAAAAAAATGCTTAAAATTAACATCAATATTATTTGTTGAAATTATATACGTCTTCTGCCAAGCCTAAGAATAATACACAGAAAATATTGACTTGCAGTCATCCTTCACAGGACAGAATGGAATGGTGTACATCATCTCTACTATCGGGGATGGTCACATCTGCAACACTTATTTTTAGTCTATTGCTGTTCATTCATATTCACTAGAAGCAACATATTCACACTAAGTAAAATAATCTAATTATTAAAAATATTCATAAATGGTATCTGAAAACTTCCTATGACAGTACTGTAAAATGCAAAACTGATTCTGCTTATTTTCTGTGCTGCCTAGAGTGTTCAGAGAAAGCCCAGTGCTAAACTGAAGGGTTGCACTGATTTATAAATCTTGTGGCAAAGGTCTTCCTAAATGAAAAATAAAAACTTAATTTTGCACAATGGAATTATTGTTCCTTTACAAACCTATGTAAAGTCTCAAAGTTTGCTATGGGAGGCTCAAAGATTTAAGACATGTTTGTCACATTCATGACTGAGTTTTATAAGAAATAATCCACATTATCTGCTTCTCCTTGTAGGATTGAACTGCAATTTCTAATTATCATGCACTTCTGAAGCTCCAACTTTTTTTTTAATGGCAATTATACTCTTTTATGAAGGAAAAACTGAGGCGTGCTGCAGCTAATGAGAATCACCATGTATCAGATTGGCTGGTATAAATTCAGTTGCATGTTATGCCTAACATTTACATATTTATGAGCCTCTGTAAGTAATCATTAAATTATCCATGTAAGTTAATTGTTATCTAATTAATGGTTTGCCTATGAATATTTTACCTTTGTAGTTGCATTCCTACACGTCTCAGTTGATGGAGGGAAAAAGCCTGGTGGGAAGATTCATTGTTTATTTTGTTTGCTTCTCTTATACATTTACACTGCAATTTTTTTCTATGCCCATTTTAGCCATCCAGTTAGAAAGAAGTAGAACAGAATCCAGATTAGATGCATATAGAATTGTCACTGCATGAAAATCAGATTCGTTCATGAAGCAACAGTTTACTGAATCTATAAAACTGAGAAGACTGTTAGAAGAAATGAGTGTATTGGTTACAGGAAAGTTAAAACATAGAAAAGTTGTTTGCAATTCAGTCATACAGTTGGTGTAAAGATTAGTTTAACAAAACATGTATTGCTTCTTTATGCCCCTTTCTATTATCTCTCTTTAAAAATTCCTTAGTATCTATTGATTCTATTGGCTATTTGTGTTTTTGTCTACAGACCCACAGTATGCGTAATAATGTTGATTGTGAGGCACCTAACACAGCTGTGACATATTGTATCTACGTGAAAGGAAGTGTTTTGCACTTCTGGGGTTTTAAATCTAAATGTTTAGATCTTTTTGAAAACTCTCAGCTTTCATGTATCTGTACAGGAAATAAATGCAGCTCTGTGAGTAAGGAGACACAGAATGGACTGAGGACAATATGAATGCATAACACATGGAGGTACTAGGTGAGTAACAGTTATCAACCCAGCCTTCTTATCTTGGATATTTTGTTTGTGTTCCTCCTGTTTCAATTACGTGGGAAAATCCCAGATCAGTTACAGGGTTTGGTTCTGTAAACCTAAAATTATACTCATTCATGTATGGTGGCAATGAACATAAAGTTGACACTGAGGCTACGTCTACACTACCACAGTAAGTCGACCTATGCTACGCAACCGCAGAGGGTCGACAGGAGAATTTCTCCCATCGACTTACCTTACTCTTCTCGTCGGGGGTAGAGTACAGGGGTGGACTGAAGAGCGATCTGCTGTCGATTTGGTGGGTCTTCACTACACCGCTAAATTTACCGCTGGTGGATCGATCTCAGAGCGTCAATCCTGGCTGTAGTGTAGACCTGCCCTGAATTAAAGAGGTTGACTTACTAAAGTGTTGCTTTGCCTCCAAAACATGTATCAGTGTATAGAAAATGCTTAGAAAGTCAGTACCAGCAATGTAGTATATCAGATCAATGTAACCAGTATAATTTAGCTTCACTTCTGTGATCCCATCACAAGGGAAAACAGAATTATTTTAATTGATATAGTTCTCTAGTGAGCTATGTAGTCTACTGCGTTGTGAAATAATAGATTTTTATTATCTATTAACTATTGCGATTGATGATTTTGAAGTCTAACCTTGAATGTCAGTGTTGATTTTTGCATTTGCCATCCTCAACTGCTCTCAGAAGAGTTTCACACTCTATCTCATGATAATTATGTAATGTGAAATATAATCACAACTTTCAGAATGCCCATTCTTTACGCTAATGATGATACGTGGCACTTCCATAGCACCTTCCATGCAAATATTCCCACGCACATTCCAGACAAAAATGCACTCTACTTACCTTACTAAAAATATAAAAATACTTTTTTAATTTAGTAATATTTAGAAATATTTTAGCACTTCACATCTTCAAAGTGCTTTGGAAACATGGTGGACCTCGGTAAGCCTGATGTACTTCAGTTGTAATCAGCTATTATAGCAGGGCTGAATTTAGCACTAATTAACTGTCACTCCATCAGTAGGTAAGTGTAGGTTCCTCTTTATCCAAGAGAAGTTAATTTCATACTCAAAGTATTAGATCTCAGAAGTGGTTGGCTCCCATTCGTATACTTTGATAATTAGTCCTCTCCACTCTACAGCCATTCATGATGTATAAAAAGGCAGTAGATATGGCAATGGACTGGGCATCTCAAGATATGGGTTGAATTCTCAGCTCTCTAACAAACATATGTTATCTTGGGCAAGTAGTTTCAGCTCTCTGTGCCTCAATTTCCCAATTACTAAGGTGGGGATAATGGTACTTTGTAAAGCACTTTGAGATCTACAGACAAAATATTTTATGGGAGAGCTAAGATCTGTATTAAACGGTATCTTTTAAGAGTAAGCTACAATTACCAGATGGGATAAATTGTTTTCATGATGTATGTAGTACAAGGAGCTTTGTTTAGGATAGGAGTGTCTGCCTAAAAACACATCAGTGCAGCAACTTACATGTTGTCGTAGTTCCTTTAGGGTTGAATATCCATAGTTATCTGTATTGCTTTTGACTTTGCTAAAGCTAATCGTTTCTGGAGCATGCTGTTAACACAGTATTATGATGTTTCCCCCCATATTCTGCAGATGTTTAATTAGGAAGGCCCTAAAGTGTGATAACTGTGCACTGCCAGTAACAGTAACTCCAAAGCCTGGTTACCACTTCTGCTCTTCAGATGCAGTCTTTTCTCTTCATTATCTGCTACCTTTTTTTGTTATCACACTGTAAAAAAATTAAGATCATACATTGATACTAATTTTCAGAATCCCTATTTTTCTGAAGCATAATGTGAGAAACACAGGCTGGATGGCTGCAAGAGGGTGGCCCTGTTAGGTTCTGCCAGTGGGTTACACAATTAGTTGCTAAGCATTTCAACCCCCTGCTTGTGGAATGGCCTCAGACAAGGTAACCCAGCAATTTATTTTAAAAGGCATAATGTCTAAAGAGGAAAAACTTAGAGCTGGCCTGTTAGAGAACTGAATTGTAGTCTCTTTTCTAGAAATGGCCCTGACTTAACTAAGGGTTTGTCCATGCAGTGAGTTAGTACGTGGCAAGGCCGGGTGTGAATCTAGAAACAGCTAGCTTGCCACTCACTGACTCACCCTGTGGGTCCTACAGCAGTGCACTAAAAGTTTTGTAGTATACTTTGACATACTCCAGTTTCTGACAGCAGTAAATCAATGTGCACTATGGAACTTTTGGTGTGCTGGAGCAGTGTTCGTGTGGCAAGATAGCATGTTTCATACATTGGCAGGCTGCACAAATATTCACTCTGAAGATAAGCCCTTATTTGTTAAATGGGAATAATATTTGCTTCCCTCCGAGGAGGAGTATGGGGCTATACTCCATAAGGATTTTTCAGTGCATAGTAATATAAATAGCAGTTAGTGGCAGAGGTGAATTTAGAACTGTGGGCCACCTTACTTGTTGACCAATATGTTCTCCAATAGTCCAAAGGGACTTGGTGAATCTCTCTTTTGTCTACAGAACAGGGAAAAATCTAAGATTCTTCAAAGTCTGCTTCCAACACATGCTTTAACATGTTTACTCATACCAATCCTGAATATTTGCCAAAGTTCTAATTAAGATTTTGCATTATGTTTTGAGGAAGATTAATGTGTAGTGTGTTTCTTTATCAGTTGGAGGCAGAAGGAGAATCTTTGGAGTGATGAGGAGTCTGTTAGTATCAAAGGGAACATGATCAGTCATCACTGGAATGTGGTTACCAGGTGTTCCATAACTTGTTATTTCCTGCTTTTTCAGGATATGCATGTTGGGGGATGTCACACTTTATCAGCACTTCCAAGTAAAGTTTTTTGTTTATGAAATAGTATGAAACATGAAATACTCATAACTGCAGAAAACAATACAAACGTTAACTGAGTACAGAACAACTTCAATAACTTTCAGGCATAAAGCCCAAAAGTTAGATTCTGAATTAGGATTCTGTCAATTTATATAGGAAAAGGGGGGGGACATTATTAGTGATTCTAAGCAGTTTCTAAGTATAGTCTCCATCATTTTCAAATACAAACCACAATGAGAGTTGTATAATAAAAGCTGATATATGTGGTAATGAGGATGTAATGCTGAAGGGGGGTGGAACTAGGGATAATTACATTTTCTTTGGCTTGGACAATTGAAACCTTCTTAGTGTTATTCATAGGAAACACAGTTGTGGTTGTTTGTTTGTTTTGAATACTTAAAAATATGGAATAATTTGCCCACCAGTCAGAGAGTGATGAAAACCTGTAATGAATACAAGAGCACATATCCATGCAGAGCAGGTTTACAGTTGTTGGGGCCATCTGCATGCAATTATTTTGCTTATTTTTCTAAAGTAAAGAATGCAGCCAGTATAAACTGTTGATAAATTTGGACCAGATATTTAATATAGAATTCTATTATCCATGCCTGCTGAACCATTAAAAAGTAGCAGGTGAGGAATCTTTCATATGCTGTAAATACAGTTGCTTGAGAAAATCATTTTTCTGGTATCTTCATGAGCAACATTTCTGTTGCAATTTGTTTGTGCCTATCTTTGAGAAAAAACTGGGTTACAGTGTGAAGGAAATCCAGCACCATGAAGAAAAAGTCACTAAGAGCACTTAAGCTGTTAATATTTCTATAACGGTTATTGAGCACTTGGTGTTAGTGTTTTTACATAGTACTCAAGGCTAAAGCTTGAAAAACATTCTGTAGAGAAAATTATGTTGGTGAAATGTGACTATTTCTCACTGTCCCCCTAAAATTCAAGAATTTTCAATGTGTTCAGTTGTTAGGGGTTTTTCCATAAGCAAACAAGGTTTCACCAACCAAAAACACAATTTTATGACATTTCACCAAGGTTACTACATATTCAATAATGGCAATTGCATGAACCCTGATCAAATTGAGGGGAAGAAAATCACTGGTGAAAAATCATGTGGAAACAGTGTATTTTTGTTTTTACACCATTTTGTGAACCAGGCATGGAACATTTTGTCCAGCTGTATTTTAGCTGTTTTAAAAGTTCTATCCCCATACCTTCCCTTTGTCTTCTACGATGCTGCATTATATGTGTGTCTGCAATGCATTAGTAAATGGCTGTAATGTTAAAATATAAGAGTAAAAAGCCCCCACATTTTAAAGATGTGGGCTCCTAGATGTAGCTGTATATAGTTTCTGATGCCTCCTAGACATAAACTCAAGGTTCTAGGTTCTTGCGCCTTAAATTCTTGGTGCCCTCTGAATTTAGAACTTTTTTCTTTGGTCCAAACTGCAGCTATATTCTCAGTTATTAAGGCTAAGCAAAAGCAGTATTCCTTGTCCTTTATCCAAACTAACTCCTTCATATCTTGTATGAAACTCACTGCTGGCAATATACTTGCCAGTAACATGAAGGAGATAATAGCACAACCCATCAAAATTTAACACATTTTAAATGATCTTTTGACAGAAAATGGCTTTTTCATCAAGAGGGACATTTCCATGAGAATTGTCTGGTTTTTGGTTGTATTTTCCAATATAATCAACAAAATACATTGTTATATATTGTTGAAAACTTGAAAATTCTGTTCCTGTTTTTTCAACAAAAATCCAACAACCTTTGAAGCAAAAAAATTAAATGAGATGTAAAAAAATGTTTCTGTGGTAATGGAAAACATTTCCCAACCAGCTAAATAATAAGGATTTTTGTCATGTTTACCAGACTATATATTAGAAATGAGTCAAACCACTGTACAAAATTCAACAGCCCCTGGCATTTTGTGAAGTTTCAGGAAAGTCTGCTTAACTTGTTCATTTTAATTATCTACATTTCCTGGTTGTTGGTAGGACTGGAAATACCAAAATACAATGAAGGCTGCCTCTAATGGTTTGGGCCAGGCTAGAAATGCTATAATCAGGATATCTCAATAAGGTATAGTGCTGAACTATAAAGAAGTTACTCAAACTGTCTCTGCTAAAGAAGGATTATGTGTTGCTCAGTGTTGTTGGTATTTAAAAACATGATATTCTTTGAGTGTAGTCTTCTGCATGAAAGAGAGGCTTAATTTACTGTTTTCAATTGGAAATGTCATTGGCTAGTCAGATGAGTTGAAATTTACCCCATTCAAAGGGCCAGCAATTATGAAGCACCATATAGTCCTACTTAACCCCTTTTTTTAAGTGGGACTTAAATATTACATAGGCTTTGTGCAGGCTCTCTGCACAGGCATGAATTTCTTGCTTTATCACTAGGAAAATACATTCTCAGAATTTTTTTTGAAATGATCAGTATTAATAGAGCCATCCTTTTATTGCTTGCAAGTGGTCAGTTACCCAAGATTTGTATACTCTCCCTGCATATCTGAGATTATTTGAGTATGAATCTGAACTGTGATTCTCAGATTATAATGGGTTTATCTGCAATATCTAACTAATTGAAAATATATTGTAAAATCACATCAACAGCGTCAATGTTTTAAAAATGTAATTATATGTATTTGCGTTTAGACTGAATGTATTTCTGTTTGGTAGTTTCACAATCATGTACATAATTTTCTTTTCCATTGTTGCTCCCACAGGAAATGTCTTAGGGGTGTGGGGGAGGGAAATTCCTACATTCCCTGAGTAGGCACACGCAATAGGAAACACAGCTGGTATTTACTGTTCTCTACAGCAAGGAAACTTCAGCTTCCAGCAGATTCTCAGCCCTAAAGCAATCAGTATTTTTATCTGGAATGGTTATTGCCATTCCTGAAGTCAATGTACTGCATGTATCATGGAGCTAGTTATTACACAGAGGGAAGAGATGGGGACAGAGAAGGTGGCGTCAAAACAATTTGTGGATTTTACGCCATCTCAATAGATTGACAGATGTGGTTTTAAGATACTGAGTTTTCATAGTTAGCTACAGTAATGACTATTTTGCTGGTGGGTTGGCAGATAGGTAACTGAAGTTGCATTTGTTTTGGGTTGGCATACTAGTTGTAAACTCCTGACCACATACTATGATAGAGGAAATCATCCATTAGAAATTGAGAGAAACTGAACAGAAGACATAGAGGACATTTTTGCAGTGATGGCATCCAGTGCTAGTCGATTATCTTTTGTTAGGCTAATAGTAACCTACCATAAATCCAAAGCATGAAGGGATGATGTAGTTAATTGGTCATTAACTATGTTGCTGACACTGCAGTACTGAGCGGATAGCTTTTGATACTGTTCAGCATAATGTCGAATAAGCTTTTCTGAGCATTTGTATGATTCAAAACATCTGGGTAAGCTGTTAATTGTTCCTGAATGGTATTTGCTTCTAAATGCTGCATAGTGATCCAATAAAATGGTTAAAAATCATTTATATCCATTACATAATGTCCATTATCTCACAGCAAGACTATTCAATTTTCAACAAAGTAGTAAAGTACGGTCCCTATTTAAAATTCATTTGTAATTTGTATGAAAATAGATGTGGCCATTATGCAGTTTTTTTCTTACCAAAAGTGTATTTTAATAAGTAGCTCAAAAAGTGAAGATAATATTTTTAAAAGTGCTATATGAAAAAATCACATTAACAGGTCCAGTGCACATTTCATTATAAAAATGCACCATAGGCAGTTTATACTCCTAAAATGTAAAACAGAAGATGGTTCGTATTGCCAAATCCTTCACCGCTGTTGACAGAGTAAATGGATTAATATCTATGCAAAGGCTTAATCCCATCAAAAGTTATGACTTGATTGACTTCACCTTTACCACTTCAGTTAGAAAGATATCCAACATGGATATTAATTCCTATAACACATACTGGCTTAAATCACTTAATTTACATGGAGGATATAATTGTTAGCAAAATTCAATGCAGCATCTCTGAGCCAAAGGCTGTGCAATAACTTAACATCTGGTGATACATAAACATATTTGATTATTTTTTCCTAAGCAGAGATAATGAAATACTTAAATTATCATCAAGCCTATATTTAAATAAAACCAATAATTTTGGGGCATTCTAACAGTTTCCTTCCTACCATATGGACAGTGGTACTCTGACAGAAATTTAAATTTACCACCAGTAGCAACATCTTTTCTGCTCTATTCCTAAACACTAAAATGTGAAACCCAGGGGCAAGTGTATGTCTCCATAAACTGGATGGCTGCCTTGTACGTTGTATTATGCTTCAGCAACTGGTGCGTGGTGAAAAATTATTGGGGTTAAGTCCCAAAACTGCAGCCACAAGTGGAAGATCATTTTTAGATTTCCATATGCAGCTGTGGGATTTACATTTAAAGTGCTTACTCCATGGTCAGAACAAATAATGGAGATTTAAGTGAACTTACATTTTTCCGCTATCATCTTTCTCAGCCGAGAAAGGAGACAGTTTGGTCAAGATTGGGCCACAATTCTTATCACTGCTCTTTCAATACTAACTCTGTGTAATTTAATCTATGATTGTATATATAGTTTTCCCAAGTATAGGAGAGCTGGTGGCTGTGTCAACAGAGAAGCATGGTGGTGGGGATGGTTTCAGGGAAAAGATCAGGCATAAAGCCCCTTTGAAAATCCAAGCCTTAAACCTTAAGGGAGTTGTGTCCAACTCCCATTGCAATTCAGTGGACAGCTAATTCCCTTAGACCCGTTTGAAAATCCCAGTCTAAATTGATAATGAGACATCCAGGGGGAGATGTCAGAAAGAGAGGCTGATATGTTGGATTGGCTGTAAAAAGACAAGTCAGGGGGAAGGTAGGTCGGCACACAGTCATGAGTACATAGATGGTAATTGTAATCCCATGAGTGAATGATGATTTCACTTAAAAAAAAGGGTGTAAAGGAGGTAGGGGGCAAGAAGGGTGCCTTGTGGAGTCAGCAGTGGCTCCAGGCACCAGTGCTCCAAGCACATGCCTGGGGCGGCAAGCTGCAGGGGGCAAGCTGCTGATCCCTGTGAGGGCGGCAGTCACGCTGCCTTCGTCGGCTTACTTGCGGGAGGTCCGCAGTCCCGTGGATTCGGCGGCCATTCGTTGGTGGGTACGCCAAATCCGCGGGACCAGCGGACCTCCCGCAGGCAAGCCGCTGAATCTGCGAGACCAGGGACCTCCTGCAGGCAAGCCGATGAAGGCAGCCTGACTGCCGTGCCTGAGGCAGCAAAAAAGCTAGAGCTGCCCCTGTGTGAAGACACCTGTGGAGAGGGGAGGGCCTTCAGGATGAGATTCTAAAGGAGTGATCTGAGCGGTAGTAGTAGCTTTGAAGATGATGGAATCATTATTTTTATTTGAATTACTGTAATACCTCAACTGATATTGGGACCCCATTTTGCTAAGTGCTGTGACAGACAGGTTCTTCCCCAAATAACTTGCAATCTAAATCAAAGCCAAAGCCAAAATATTAGGAGGAAGTTATGTGTGACTGAAATTGTCAAAAGCATCAGAAAGGTGAAGGGATGGGGGGGTGAGATATGGCCAGGAAAATGTCATTAGAAACCTTAGTGAAAGCACTTCTGATGCAGGGGTGAGAATGGGAGCCAGACTGGATGGCGCACATGATGGAGCTGGAGAAGAACTCAATATAATGGTAATAAATGGAACATGAGTTTAAAGGTGAAGGAAAGATTGGAGATGGGGCAGGTGTTGGAGATGAAGGTGGGGTGGAGGGTATTTTTTATGGTGGGGACATTACTCATATTTTGAGAGGAACCAGCTCAAAGTGAATAAAAGGTGAAGTAGGAGGGAAAGAGATGAGCATGATGATGAGAAGGTTAATAGCAAGAGGGAGGCCTATGGGGCAAATACAGGGTTACAGATAAAGAGGGAAATGTGTATCCTCAGCTTCAGTGGCAGGGGAGAAGGAGAAGAGGTGTCATTTTTTTTCAGTGGAAAATTTGGGAGTAGTTGCAAATGATTTTGCAAAAAAAGGTATCTGCTCTCTGTGGAAAAAATTGATTTTTCATTAAAAAAATGGAATGCCCCCAAACTGATTTTTTTTTTCAGTTTTCAGCCAAAAAAAAAATATTTCATTTCTGAAATGCCACTGTGGTGCCCATAGGTGCTGGAACGACTTGAAGTGGTTTCCATTACATACAGGGTTTACAGTTTGGTTCAATAGCTCGCAGCACCCCCAGTATACAAATTGTTCCAGCACCCCTGGTGGTACCTCATGGAAGTTGTACTGTTCTCCTACATGGTTTGGGTTCCCTGGTCAGACTACATCTCCCATGATTCACCATCTTTTGCCATGACATGCCCCATGTATCCTGCAAGTCACTGGCCATTGAAAGCAGACACGTTTAATGAAATATTTTGTTCAGTTGAAAATCCAATTTTAAGACCAACTTAAAAAGAAAAAATGGGAAAAGTAGTCTAAAATTGTCAATTATAAGAGTTTATTATTGTAACCTACGAACACCCTTGCTTTTACAGAGAACTTTCTACAACCATAGGAAAACTCCCTCAACAGCAATCGTGTACAGTCACTTTTAAAATAGAGAGACTGTAAATTCACACCACACAGCAATTTGAAGCATCTTTCCAGCATCTGTCATTAGGAGGGACTGTAGTTGAAAAGTGAAGACTTTACTAGTTACACTGAGGAGGTTTCTCAAAAATTACTGTATGAATACTTTGTTAGTGAGAGCCAAAATATTCTGTGTCTGCTTGAGTTGTAGGCGCTTCTCATAAAGTGATTAATTGTGGTTCAAAGACTATTGGTCCCTAGTGACTCCTAAAAGACACCTCTGCACTGCTGTAACTGAAAAGGTATCTACACTCCCAGAGAGTTGCCACGTTACTCAAGGTTTCTCTTCACATATACACTTCAAAGCCAGTAACAGTCTTCTGGCATAGGCTGATGGAAAAAAAACTCTAGTATAAATCAGTTCCCAAACTCTGGTACATGAGACATTTCTGTAGGATATGCAGGAGAAACTGTGTAATGGAGGATTTTATTTAGCAGCTGGTAGATCTGGAAGGGGGTACACAATAAGAAAAGTTTGGGAACTTCTGCTCTCGTGTATACTTTGAGGCATCTCTGTAGGCCCTCTGCAATAGAAGAGTATCTAGCACTGACTTTAGCACAAGTTCATTTGTTATCTCTGTTTATGCGGACATTTATACTATGCTCATCACTATACTATCTGAGCTCCTATTAATTGCCTCATAGCAATTAACACCCAAGTAGGATTTTTCTTGCAAATCTGCTTTCCATGGTCTGTTGACAGTTAGGAATAGGCCTGTCGATTTTGACTCCCACTGAATACTTGCTGAATACTTGCTGTTTGTTGCCTCCAAGTATCTCTCACCTTGGCATCTGGAAGAAAGAAGTGACCAGGAAGGACATTTTGAAGTCATATCCTGCTCTTCCTTCTCCTCCTCTTCATATGGCCTACTCAAGAGGATGGTACTCAGACATAGGAAGGATGGTCCAGAACTGACTGGAATAGCTGGAGTCTCCCAGCTGCTTGCACTTTAAGAGGGGTGGGTCCAGATCTGACTGGGGTGGAGACTGAAATGAAGATTCTATAATCACCATCCCTGCAGCGTTGGACCTCATCTACTTTTCTTCTCTTTTCTCAAAGAAGTTTGGGAGACCTGGCTTGCTCTAGTAGTGGGTCTGAGGCCAGGCAGCTTCCTCTTTGATTTTAGTGGCTAATGAAGCTGTCTTTGCTAGAGACTGGCTGCAAACTCAGCAGACATCTTTCCACTGGCTGTCTTTGAGTTATATTTTCAAGCTTTTCATCAGAACCAGTAGTTCTAGAAAAAATTTTTTGTTTAAAAATGAAAGGTGAGATTCTGACATCAGCACATGACTAAAACTGGGGCCTTATGCATGTGCCTGTCGTGCCTATACCTGAATCTATTCCTGTCAGAGATTTTTTTTTAAAAACACAAAACAAAATAAAACCTGGGGCTTCATTGTTTTTCCCCTTTAGAAAAATTATTATGAAGGGGAAAGCATTGCTCTTAAAATTTCACAATGTTCACATTAAAGTTGGTGCTGCATAACAGCTGGAAGAGGAGCAGTTTGTGATCTTGTGGCATGAACAACAGGAGTGAACAAGACAACCAGATGAGTTTGAAGAGCTGTATAGAACTTTGTTTTCAGAACCTGTCTGTACTCGTGTAGATGTGTAGCAACCCCCATGATAGTCTGTTAATAGCCTAAATTAGGCAAAAGTGTTTTATATCCCTATCTTTGCATATCAACTGTTAGGTTTCTCACTGCCTGTTACAATGTCATTTGACTGTTAGAAGATATTCCATAGTCTGATAAATTATCTGCCAGTTCTGTGCATGGAGATCAGACAGGAGAGTAAAACAAAACAAACACAAAAATAAACAGGACCCAGGTGGCAATCTTTGGTTTCGGTTATTTAGCTCAGTGATGAAGAGTGGACCAATAGTACTTCAGTGGGACTGCAGCAAGCACTGTGAGAGGTTGACTGCTCCAATGACTTGATCCTGCAGAATGTGATTTCCATTAGCAAAGGTTTACCAAATAACCATCCTCACCAGGAAAAGAGCTTTCCAGAATTAACAACCATATGCAGAAGGATGGAGCTTTCAGCAGCTCAAAGTCCACATTAAAAAGGATATCCCAATGTTGGAAGATGTTAGGGAAACTGCCTTTCTGATCCCACAAAGTCTTCAGATTTCCAATATGTTCCTTGTATTTTTGATCCCCATTAAATTAGGTGCTTAGATGTCTATTTGCAACTTCAACCTTCCTCCTTAGAACTCCAGCTGACCAATCTGGACTTGCTGACAGATTGCTTACAGCCAGAGCCTCAGATGGTTGCTTCTGTCTGTAATTCTGGCAACATTTTCAGGAGCATCTGGCTGTACATGACAATTTTTTTTCTAACTGTCTATTTTCCATATCCATTCACGTGGCCACAGGACTATACTGTGCATTTACACAGTATACATACACTTCAGGTTTAATACAGTAGAAAATATTTCTTACTGTATTAAAACATATACATTGCTTAAATTTGATATATGGGGCAAGAAAAAACAAGCATAAATGGGATGTAGAATTTTTCCTTTTTTAAACAATGAAAAACATTTTCTCCATTTTTATCATGGCAACAAAAATGTAAGCTATTCATTTAGTGTTTGGGCAAACTCATTTTTATTGCTTTTCCATTTAATCAGAATTCATATTCAGTATAATATTGCATGTTAAAAATTCTTGTTGGATAAGAACTTTCCCTGATGATTCATCATCATATTTTTAAAGATGGTCACTGGCCGCAGGATTCATGTCTCAAATTTAACTCCTATACCACCACCATCACCAAGTTGGAGGATATTTGGATCCAGTGTTTTGATCTGAGTTAATTTCATCTCTAAATATTTTAGAACCACAGAACATGAACTGACACCAGCTTCTGAAAGATTTTGGGTGAAATATTTGACCACAAGAGTGCCATGGCAACGAATTGATGTATATGATAATGGGGTGAAATCATAAATACACTAACCTATAGAAGAAGGACACCTTAACATTGTTAAGGGGAGGAAATACAAATAAGTAACAGAGGAGAAACCCCTATTGAATATGCATTAGACATGGTAATATCAGTGTAACATTATAAAAGTGGCATCCCAGGGCAGTAGGAGAGAGAGAGATGTAGCCCTTAGGAGGGGCCAGAGTGATGGCCACTGGTGAAGATGAGGAAGGTGACAGTGATGAGGTAGATAATGGATAACATTTCATGTTGTTCTGCAAGGGATGGTGAGAGTATGGATGTTCAGACTTCTGTATTATCTCTATCTACCTTACTGAGGTAGAGTGTGTATGACTTTGCTAAATGTATTAATAAATTATTTATTTGTAAATATAAAAGAGTTCCTATAGTGTGAGTGTTGCATCTATGCACATCTGGGTTCCCAACTATATAATAATTTTAATAATATTGGCCTTGATCTTGGGAAAAGAACCTGTCAACCCTCAAAGTGATAACTGGGAATTTTTATTGATAATCTATAGATCAAGCTACAATAGGAAGTAAGAATTGTGATGTTTGTGGCTAGCTAATCAGTGTTTTAGAGGCTGGGCTGTCATTTCCAAACTACCAGTATAGCTTGGTAAGATTGTAAAGGAGAAGTAATACCATTTCTATACAGAAAAGCAGTTCATTTCATGAGCTCCTTGTCTGAATATTCATTTTATTGAACTAAAAATAAATTGTGTCTTTCACTTCTCCACACTACAGTCAAATGATTTCTTCAGGCAAGACCACTATGATGAATGCCATCTGCCGCAATTCCCTGCAGGTTTGTTATTGTTTCTTTATGATTTTTTTCTTAACTTTTAAAGGTCAGAAAAATTACTCTGAAAGTTCAGAAGAGGTAAAACTACGAAACAGTTAAGCAGTTTAGGTCAACAATAAGTGAAAGAATGAAAAGAAAGATCAAAACAAAATCTTCAAATATACATTTTTTTCTTCCTAATGTGACCAAGAGAACTGAGGTCACAGATTCATAGATTACAAGCCAGAGGGGACAACTGTGATCATCTAGTCTAAATTTCTGTACAACACAGGCCATAGGAGTTTCTTGAATTAATTCCTGTTTGAACTACAGCATATTCTCTACAAAAACATCCAATTTTGATTTAAAAAATCCCAGTAATGGGGAATCCACCACAACCCTTGGTAAATTGTTCCAACAGTTATTTGCCCTCACTGTTGAAAATGTGTGCCTTATTTCTAACTGGAATTTGTCTGCTTCAGCTTCCAGCGATTGGCTCTTGTTATACCTTTGACTGCCAAATTGGAAGAGTCTTCTATTAGCAAAATTATGTTCCCCATGCAGATACTTACAGACTGTGATCAAGTTAGCCCTTAACCTTCATTGATAAGCTAAATAGATTGAACTCCTTGAATCTATTTTATAAGACCTTGCCCAATTAATAAGTACATCAGAAACAAATAAAAAACAATTATTTAGTTTGCCTGGTAATGAATAATAGTAAACAGAGCTGGTTGGGGAAACTTCAACAGAAACATATTCCATCGGAGTTCAGTTTAAATGAAAATGCTCCATAAAATTGGGTCAGTTTCACCAGAATTTCATTTTGGAAGAAAACTAGTTTAAAAAAAAAAGTTCCTAAAACATGTAAATAACATAGGTGTTTCATTTGCATGAACCAATAATGAAATAGAAGATTCACTTAAAGATCTTCTCTAAACCTAATGAAAGCCTCACTTCTCACTGCAAGGTGACATTTTATAATTCTTCTGATTCTATGATTTTGTTGGGGGGAGTAGATGGGAAAAGCTCATTTCAGGTTGTATTGTCCTATTGTGAAACTGAGCATGCAGTAGAGACATAACACTGTAGCAGAGAAATGTGTGAACAGTTTTGAAGATAAAGCTAAAATGGTAATGCCTACAATATACAGACCCAGAAAAGGCAGGTCAATTGGGCAGTAAGACTCAGTAAGGAGAATTTGAAGAGCAGTATTCCTTTGGAGGAATACAGTAGAAAAGCCCTGATCCTCCTCCTTTCCATGTGCAGATTTCAATGACTGTCCCTGTGGGCTGGTTAAAATTGCTACTGCATTTTTTGAATTACTTATTTTTGTTGTAAAACCAATATTTTGTTCATTGCATTTATTGTAATTATTTTCAGGGTGCAGTTTGCAATTTAGTTGGGTGCCAGATATACTTCTTAATCATACTAGAAAAGTTACTGTTGGGTGAGGCAAGACCCCTTTTTCTCTCTCAGAGGTCTGACTGAATTGGCTCCCTACAGCAACAAATGAAAGACTAAGATGAGACATATGTCTTATCCCCTGTATAGTAGGGCATTGCAATTAAGACAATGGACTAGTTCTGAAATTACATTTCTGTGTTTGCATGTTGCAGAGTACTACACTAAATGCAAGTTAGCTCAGGTGAGAGTACACTATAGATTGGTAAGATGCCATGAATATTGTGTCCAGCTTATGAAGCACTCAGTAAATATCTGAGAGAAGTGGACCTGTTTCTCATCTGGTTCACCAGCTTTATGCAAATGTTATCCATGGATTTCAATGGAATTACAGTCAATTTAAAATTGGTGTAAAGCATAGGGCCTGATTCTCTATGTTTCTGGGGACCTTCAGAATCATTTCAGTCACTGGCTGACCCTCTTACTTTATCCTCCTCTTGCCTTCTTCAGAGAGCACCTCTTAATTAACTTCTAGAAAGCCACTGCTCTTGGCTGGCAGATAGAGCCAGTGAAAATCCAAAGATGCCTCCGAGCACATTTTATGTCTTTCCAGGAGTTCTTGAACAGTACAAATCTAAATCACCAAGATAAGGAGGTTATCAGATAGTGGCCATTCCCAAAATATGCTAGGAACTTTCCAAACTGAGGGGGAAACACAGCCACTGCCACAGTGATTGAAATGGGCTGGGGAAAAGGAATGTTACATCAATTGAAGGGAATGGAGGTCCTGTACAGTGTACGTAAGGAACAGAACTGGGCAGAAGCAGATGTCTACAATTGTTTCCAATTATTTAAATCTGGTTTAGGGATAAATAGGTTATAATAAAACAAGAACAATCATTTATGGTATTGTATAAAACTATATTTAATATGAATGTTTCAACTTTTCTAAGGATTTTCTTCTCTCTTTTTAATAAGCACCTGGCACAATATTTGGTGGTGGTTAGGAAATCTAGCAATGGAATAGCTGTTTCAATTTCTTTCTCTAAACTCTTTGTGTAGAGTAAGCTTTTTGACCAGTTGTATTATCCCCTTGCAACCTTGTATATTAGCTGCAGTATAGACAGCTTGTTTGGTAATTTTTTTTATCACTCATAGCTCTTTTCTTGCTTGAGCTGTTGAGTCATTTTGAAAAGAGACATCGTTCTAGCTGAACCACAATGGTAACTGTTAACTCCAGTGAAATATAGTAAATCAGTGTATATCAAGCCAGACAGACGATCTAACATCTATTCATAACAGAAGTGAACTAAAGACCCCCAGGCAAGAAAAGCATGGGGTAAAATTCCATATGACAAGATAAAGAAAGCATAATGAGATTGTGATTATAGGCAACTTCAACTTCTCTAATGTCCCTACAGAAATTTGTGAGACATGACATAACGCAGACAGTAATAATAGTTGTAGTAAATAATTTCTTTCTGAGCCAATGTGTTTTAGGAACCCTAATGGTAATATGCTGTCTGTCTCTCCTATTTAGGTCCATGACGAACAATATATGGGCCAAATGTTTGTGCTTGTGTAATGGCCACAGTCTAAATCAGAGCAATATTTTGCACCATACCTAGATGAAAACAGTTTATTTATAGATTTTTGGCTTTTTTTAATGTGAACCTGTTTTGTGTCTTTACACACTGTTTTTGGTATCTCTTTATATAGAATCATATAAGGTAATGCAAAGACCACTTCTCATTGGAAACACATGATGTGTTCTGGGAGTTGTATAACATCATTTTTAGGATCTCTTTAGACCTATTGCATTAGATAATATACTGACATATAGGAAAACACAGTCCCTATCGCAAGCCAAGGAAGTTGCGTGTGGGAGTGAGGGGTAGGATACATAAAAGTAGGATAGGTTAGTAGGTGGGATATGAGTTGGGTTTCAGGTAAGAGATAATTAAAGGAGAAGGGGAAGTATAAAGACAAGGATCAGGACGATGAAAGCAGATAGCATAGTGTTGTGGTTTTGTGAAAAAATGGGTGAATTATAGCTGGTAACAACAGAAGTCAGAGTCAGGAAGTCAGTTGTCAAGAGAGTTGGGTAGATCCACTACCACTCACATATTCCTTACCCAAAGAGGGTGGTGATGATGTGCTTGTGCAGTGAAGGTTGTAGCATCCAAGGGGTTCAGGTTCCCTGTAGGTCTGATCTTGGGAAAGTGCCAATATTGATGATATCCCAGGTGATTTAGCAAAGTTTTTCCAATGCAGATGGAGTACTGTACTATATATCCCAGTCACGCCACACAGGCAAGCTTATCAATAGCCTTTTAGAGCTGCTTCATCACATCTGTTCCTCTCTTTCTGCATGAGAAAAGCTAACAAAGCCAGCTGACCACCATTTGCACACTGCTTCTCCTTGTGATTGACCAGCACTACACAGCTCTCTCAGCAGGGCTCTCTCTGATAACAAACAGCCATGCAGAACAAGCTATGCAGCACAGGCATGAGAAGGCTGAGAGAATTTGAGCAGAAATGCCATGGGCTCTCACAGTCTGGGAAATGATCTTCTCTGCTAGGTTTAAGAGAGGAACCAGCTGTGAGGCTGGAGTGGAAGGGGAGGATGTGGGCAATGGAGAAGGGGAAGACAATGCTGATGGACACAAGAACAGAAAATAAAATACGAAGGAATAGAAAATAAAACATAAACACAAATTAGACATTCAAGAGGGAAAAATAGCTTTCATGAGAAAAAGAAAACTATACTAGTATAGATGGAATTGGAGGAAAATAACAGGAACTTTTTAAAAAAGAAAATATGTTAATGAATAAGAAAAATGGAGGGCAAAGAAAAATGAAGTTTTGTTTATAAAATTATTTTATTAATAAATTCAGTCCCATTTCACTTTCAACACAGTCAGTGAAATGAGATGCCCCCCTCTCTCCTTATCCATGCTGAAAAAGTGGTGTCTCTAAGGCCATTTTTCCTGACTGAATCTTATGCTGACTGGCTAATGTACTGAAAGCTACGCATCCAGGCATATGTACTACAGATACAAATGACCAAAATAACAATAAAGTACAGTTTAAACACTTAGGATAGTTGAGGCGGCTGATATCTTCCTCCAGAGCTGTTCTCACAGAATCAATGAGCAAGGTTGATTTAAATAAGAGTGAGAGATTAAATCAGGACATTTTTAGTTGAAACTCCTCCCCACCAAAATAATAATAATAATCAACCCCCTGCCCTGAAAACAAAACCATACACCACTGTTCACTTTGATTCAAGCCAAGATGTTTTTATCACAGGTTGTCAGTGCACCACTCAGGCTTTATTTCATAAGCTGATACCATCCTAATTTAAACTTTGACTTGCTATTACAAAGTCTAAATCAGAAGATTAAAAACCTCCTGCTATAGATTTTTTTAATGTAAAGTGACAGTTTAATTTGGCAGAGTTGTGCTGAAAGGATACTTAAAGCTTGTAGAGAGTGCCAACATCAGCAAGCTCCAGAGTAGCTAAAAATGAAAACAGAAACATGAATAATTAACAGATAAGCTCCGGTTCTCTAGTTTTTTAAATTATTTACTTTTTTAAAAAAAGTCTTTCCTTCTGCTCAAAGTCCCAGAAGACTATTTTTTGTAATAGACCTGGCTTTGTTCACTGAAATACATAAAACCTTTAAAAAAATTGCCTTTGTTTGTGTCATACAAGGGAAAAAGTAGTGATATGTTGATGTTGAACTAGTTGCAGATTAACATGTGATCATTCATGGAGTTTTCCCTGCTGTCATTCTAATGGTGGATTGCACCCAGGATGAGAAAAACATTGAAAAGTATAAATGTTGATTTGCACTGGTAAGATCAGATAGCAGAAAATGATCTGATATTAGGTGACAGAATGAGAAATGCATGTACCACAGTGTTGTCATGGATTTTACTTTCATGGTATGCCTAGTATTGCTTATTTAACTACTATGCTTATATTTTAGTGCCAGAAGAACTAACTTCAGAAAATTACCCCTATGGCAATGGTTCTGATGTGCCGAAAATACTAGTTGCTCAGATTTGTCTTGTGCATGTTACTAGGTGGCATGTCACATTCTTAAGGTGGTAGTTGCAGGTATCAGAATTACAGCTGTTCAAAATGACCAGATGCCAGAAACATGCAAAGCTGTCACTTTGCAGTTCAGGTGCATTCATGTGCAAAAACTCATATTTTCATAAGTGCATCCATGTATTTGAACCTAGAAGGAATTTTACTGTCTCTGTCAATGGATGCAGTTATAAAAAATGCACCAACTTATAAAAATGGAACAAGTCTGCTAACAAAACCTACCCATTATTGTCATAGCAAAATCTCACTTTTGTGTAAACCTGCAAAATCTGTTTCTCTCTCTCTCTCTGTCATACCAACAGTGTTTTTTTGTTTGGTTGGTTTTGTTTTTGCACTTATTTTGAAACATCACAGAAAACATTAGAAAATCTTTGAGTTCAGCAAGTTATAGACAGTTTGTAAGGAACATGCATATTGCTACTCGTCACCTTCTGGACTTCTGATTTCATTAGAATTCTCCCAACAAGTACAAATAAGTGAAATGTAAATTTGTCTTCCTCCAAATACTGATTATATGGTATATTTGTATAATTTCCTTTTTCTGGACCTGTTTTTGTTGCTGCCCTTAAACTGAAAAATAATTGCTATCAAATTAGCAGAAAGAAGACTTCACCTTACCAATACGATTTCTGTATTTGGGGAACTGCAGCAGTTATCACAGGATATTCACAAAATGAGATTATAACTTTCCTGTGTATGGTCTCCACTAATATGAAGATTAATTTGTCATGTCTTATTATGGTTTTATATAATTCATGTATAGACCGGACCCTGCAGACCCTTAATTGTGTGAATAGTCCTTACTGTAACAGGACTACCAGCACAAGGATATTGTGCAAGAGTTTTCAGTATCAGTTATGATAGCATTTCTCAAAGTGCATGCCTTCCCTTCATCTCTAGGGGTGAAAACAGATATCTCAACTGTTCTTTAGAGTCTTGGGTCTCCTTAAACCCAACTGCAGAAGGTACAGAGAGAACCTTCAAAATGTGAACCAAGTGCACCAATGATTCAGTTTCCACAGAGCCTAAAGCAATAACTCTGAGGTGTGAACTGCCTCATTTATTTCAATGGGTGCTAATTCAGATGCTAAAGATGATATTTTCAATATCAGCATTGACTAGTTCACTGCTTATCAAAGCATGTGAAAATAAGATAAATCATCTTTTGAAAGGCTAAAAGATAAATATGCTTTTACTAATATGTAGTGAGGTGGAAGGTTGGGGGCATGATGGATTTAATTTTACTGAAGTGAGGTCTGAGCTTTCATAGGTTTCAAGGCCAGAAGGGACCGTTGTGATTCCTTAGTCTGACCTCCTGTATAACACAGGCCATAGAACTTCCCCAAAATAATTCTTAGAGCAGATCTTTTAGAAAAACATCCAATCTTAATTTGATTTTAAAATTGTCAGTGATGGAGAATCCACTACGACCCTTGATAAATAGTTCCAATGGTTAATTACCCTGACTGTCAACTTTCAGTTTGACTTTGTCTAGCTTCAGCTTACAGCCAGTGGATCACGTTATACCATTCTCTGCTAGACTGAACAGTCCATTATTAAATATATGTTTCCCATGTAGATATTTTTAATCAAGTCTCAAGCTTAACCTTCCCGTTGTTAAACTAAACAGATTGTCTATCACTATAAGGCATGTTTTCTAATCCTTTAATGATCAGTGTGGCTCTTCTCTGAACCTTCTCCAGTTAAACCACATTCTTCTTGAATTGTGGGCACCAGAACTGAACACAGTATTCCTGCAGTGGTCGCATCAGTGCCAAATATAGATGAAAATAACCCCTCTATGCCTACTCAAGATTTTCCTTTATATACATCCCAGGATTGCATTAGTTCTTTTGTCCACAGCATCACACTGAAAGCTCATGTTCACAGGGCTGGCTCCAGGAACCAGCTTAGCAAGCAGGTGCTTGGGATGGCCACTCCAGAGAGGGGCGACAGGTCCAGGTATTCGGCGGCAATTCGGTGGAGGGTCCCTCGCTCCCGCTCAGAGCGAAGGACCTCCCACTGAATTGCCGCAGATGGTGATCGTGGCTTTTGGGGGGTGGCGCTGCTTGGGGCAGCAAAACCCCTGGAGCTGGCCCTGCATGTTCAGCTGATTATCTACCAGGACCCCACATCTTTTTCAGAGTGATTGGTTCCCACAATGGAGTCTTCCATCCTGTAAGACTACATTCTTTGTTTCTAGATATGTACATTTACATTTAGCCATATTAAAACACATACTGTCCGCTTTCACCCAATTTAACAAGTGATCCAGATCACTCTGAATCAGTGACCTGTCCTCTTCATTATTTACCAGTCCCCATATTTTTTAGTCATCTTAAATTTTATCAGTGAAGCAAATTCTCAATGTGACCACCATCCTATTCTTTGAGGTAAAAGCCATTGGCCTATGATAGTGATATCTGTCTTCCTGGCCTGGCTGCTGTAACTAAGGAAGAAGACCCAACAAGGCATGTGTTCCTGTGAGATATCATGAAGCATTCAGCAAATACAGGAATCATCTGTCTGTGTGTATCTCATAGCATAGACTCTGGAGAAGAATATTCTTTGGTGCATCAGAGCAGTGAAGCTCTACACTGTGATATTGCATCTTATTCTCTTGAGGTAATTTGAACAGTTGTTAAAAACTAAATTATTGAGGAAAAAAAAAGATACATTCTCCTTTCAACCCCAGTAATACTTATGTGGAACTGTAGAAAGGAAAAGTTTTAAGGCTAGAGTGATCATAGACTTGGGATAATTAAATAGACAAGTGTTCTTGTTCTTTTCTTTAAATGTCAGATTGTGTTCTCATTATTTTAAGAACCTTAGTTAAAAGTAAATTGGTCACACATTTCTTTCTGTGAGACATCTTGCCCTACCACATGTCTTAGCTTCTTACCTGATAATCTGAGCAACCGAGTAGGAAAGAAAATACACTATATTATAACTCTGATTAAATGCAAAAGGAACCATGCTGATACTCCTGTTTTAAGTCAAGTCATTGGTAAAAAGGTTAAGACCACAGCATCAGTCTTGATTTTGCATGTTGTGCTTGTTTCCATTTTCAACTTTAGACACATTGACAAGCTTGCTTGGCATTAAAGAGGGGCTTTTTTACTGTGGAAAAAATTCAAACATAACCAGCTAAGATCTCTTCATTTTAACTTGATTTTTCACAATATTTTTTTTTGCCATATGTGCTATTTCTTGAAAGATATTAGACCAGATTTAAACAAGAGGTAGCTCTTTCTCAGTCCCTCTCTTCTTCATACTTTTGCTGTACCAATTTATTTCAGGATCAAATACTTAAAGTCCGTATTCAGTACTAACTCTGTGATTCAGGATTGACCTGGAATATTGAATTTATGACATCAGTGTATTCCCACAGGAATAAATTGTGATTTCACAAATAAAGAACTAACTGCAGAATCTGACAGAAAGAAAGAATGTTTTGCAAGGGAATCTCTTTTATTCAAACACTAACTTCTCACTTTGAATAACACTGTGCGGAAATGATTAAGCAAATAGAATGACATCTGTTTTAATATTATTTGTTCTAGTTTGTTGTGGAAGCCATTCATTACAGTTATCTCAGCTGATAACCCATACTCTAAAATTCCTATCCATACCATTTTTACATTTGATCACTGTATCATATACAATCAACAAGCTTTTGCCATGTCCCTTGAGTTAAATCAATCCTACTGTGAGCTCCACAGAAAACAAAGAAGTGAATGAGATAATGAGCTATCTCATGTCCTAGTTTCTAAATGAAGCCAGTGCTTCAGTGATGCTAATGGCTGACTGTAAAATACATGGTAGTTAAGGGAAAGTAGAGCATAGGTTGTTACAATTAGTAATGGCTATATGCAGAGGAGACGGAAAAGGATTCAAGGAAACATATTGCCACTTATATAGCCTATATGAGGACTAAGCAGAATCACAGTCAGTGCAGAGGCTTCTCCATCCCTGCTCTCCTGGGGCATTGCCCCAAATGCAGTGTGGGCTCAGGAAAGGGAGGACCATGAAAAGGTAGGATCTTGGATATTCTTCTCCCTACACTGGCCTGTGATTCTGGCAGGTAGGGTGCACAGTGGGAGTATGCTGCAACCCGTAAGGGTGAAAAGTGGAAAGGTTTCAGTATCAAACCTACTTTGCACTTCCACCCCATCTGAAACATTCAGGCCAAATCACCCCAAAATATAAAGCATACACATTCATTTTTCTGTTAAAAACTTAACGTCTACTGTAAAGAAAATGGAAATTTTCAAGAGATAATTTTTAGCTTATTAATTACAAAAATATTTAAAATGATCACCTCATTAGTAGTTTGGAGGAATTGATGCAGGAATAGTAAACGCTAGCTTGTTTGTAACCAGGGCCGGCTCTAGACCCCAGCGTGTCTGGTCGTCCGGCGGCTATGGTGGACCTCCCGCAGGCATGCCTGCGGATGCTCCACCGGAGCTGCGGGACCAGCGGACCTTCCACAGGCACGTCTGCAGGAGGTCCACTGGAGCCGCGGGACTGGCGACCGCCAGAGCGCCCTCCGCGGCGTGCCGCCCTGCTTGGGGCGGCGCAATTGCTAGAGCCGCCCCTGCTTGCAACCTGTTCTACATGCATGCATTCTTTCAAAGTAAGACCCTACTGCTGCAGATTCTTATTAGCAGGGATATTACTTGCTACCTTGAGTTGTCCCATTTCAGACCACTTGCAAGCATTTCCCATGCTAAAAGTTGTGCTCTGGACTGTGTCCTAGAAGCTGTGAAAAAATTATTTTGCGTAGAGAATAAATGGACACAAATCTGACATCAGGAATTATAACATTCAAAAACCAGTAGGAGAACACTTCAACCTCTCTGGCCATTTAGTAACAGATTTAAAGGTGGCAATTTTGCAACAGAAAAGCTTCAAAAACAGACTCCAAGGAGAAACTGCTGAACTTGAATTGATATGCAAACTAGATACTATCAATTTATGCTTAAATAGAGGCTGGGAATGGTTGAGCCATTGCACACATTGAATCTATTTCCCCCATGTTAAGTATCTTGTCAAACTGTCTTAAATGGGCTGTCTTGATTATTACTACAAAAGTTTTTTTTTCTCCTGCTGACAACAGTTCATCTTAATTAATTAGCCTCTTAGAGCTGGTTGGGCAACTCCCACCTTTTCATGTTCTCTGTATGTGTGTGTGTATATATATATATATCCTCACTATATGCTCCATTCTATGTGTCCGATGAAGTGGGCCGTAGCCCACGAAAGCTTATGCTCAAATAAATTTGTTAGTCTCTAAGGTGCCACAAGTACTCTTGTTCTTTTTGCGGATACAGAGTAACATGGCTGCTACTTTGAAACCTATCATTTTAATTGTATGTAATACTTCTTTCTAGATACCATGTCAGTGGGTACATAACCAATTATTAAATAATCTTAAGAAATTAAAAGTACCTGATGACATAGAAAGCACAGAAAAAACATAGTGTAGGAATATAAGTGTTGTGGTTTGAAGCCATTTACATATTCACAATAAAAGGACAAGCCTTCCACAATGGAACACTGCATCAAGTTACCCAACTGTGCTATGGGAGTTTTTGTTCTCCAATGTAAGTCTGCTTAAGCTCAGACACTTAAGATATGTTTTCACTGCAGAGTTTACCCGGGTATGGGAACCTGGGTCAGCCAAACCCAGCAGCAAGAGTCTACCCTATTAAGCTGCTGGAGTCATACCTGTGCAACCATGTCCACACTGATTCTTCAGTAACCCAGGTTAGGCACTAGGATTTCTGGGGGCATGTCTCATGTCTCAGGACAAAGACCTGTTCCAAGAGATGGCATTACTAATGTAATGTCGATTTCTACAGCTGGAGGCAGATAGAGGGCTTTAGACATGATGGAGGGCATTTTGAACAGTGTCTTTTCACCATGAGAAGGTGTGGCATGCTTTGTTGAAGAGATCATGTATGCTACATAAAGACATGGCTGAGTGGAGACATGATACAGGTTTAATAGCTGTAGATTCCCCTATGGATATCCATGGTGTCTCTGTGACCATTGTTAATTTAGAAGACCCAGCCTATCCTCTACTGCCCTGGCTCATGTAACCGTACCCTTATTTAAGAGTACCTGGCAGAAGATTTAATTACAAACTGAGCAGATGCTGAATGGGGGTGGAATGTTCGTTTGGCTGGCTGAAGGCAAGATGATGCTACCTACACACCCATTTGGATACCCTCATGTCCAGTGCCATTCATGTTATTGGGTCATGCTAAGTACTGCACAGCACATGCAAGGATAAGAGGGAGAGCTTTTGCCAGGAGTCGGTTGAAGATGGTGTTGGTTTGTAGGCCAGTGCAGGCAGTCAGAAAGTGCACCTTTGATAGCTGGGGCTGGGTCCACAAGAGATATAAGGGATGCTCTGTTTGCCCACATTCTTGCTTTGCATGGAGAAGTGGGATGATGTGGAGTAATGATATTCACCAGTACTATTCATATCAATTTATCTATTATTGTTAAAAAGACTTTATTACAAGTTTGGTTGAAACTTCCTGCCTCTTTTTTGCCAAGTACTCACTGGTAGATTGTCCAAACAAATACTTTATTAAAAACAAACAGGCAGGGACAAAGAGGAAAGATTGGTGGCGGAGTACTCTGAGCATGACAGGACAATGAGGGAGTAAGTCAGACAGCAGCAGAGGGAACTGTTCAAACAGCTGCTTAGCCTGATGACCAACAGGTAACAGACCCCAGCACCAGCACAGGCTGTGCAAGTGCAGCTATTACCAATGGGCTGTCCTTTACACTATATTGCCTCTAGCAGCCGAAGTAGCCGCTGGCCAGTTCTGGGGTGGGGAGGGAAATGAGCCAATCCGTACACTCTTGGAATGGAAGTGTTCATCGAAACAGATGTACTATGTTCACTCTATCCCCCATAAAAGCACAGGGGAAGGAAAACAAGTTACACTGGAGATGTGCAATTCTGTTACCAGTGACATTGCACTGATTGACATTTCTGTTGATTTTGTTTGCACTGTTTACTTTTATTAACATGCTCAAAATGCTCTGCCACCAGATTCTCCTCTCTGTCCCTTATCTTTTTTTTTTTTTGGTAGCCATTTGCTATTATAGCTGCTGAATATGTACAAGATCCATATTAATTGTAGCCAGAAAAAATACACCAAAGACCTAAATATACCGTTATAAAGGTTTGACTATTTTACTCTTTTTTTGTTTGCTTTTATTGTAGGCAGTTAGCTTAAGCCCTGGGAAAACAGAACCCCCCTCTCAAGTTTCAATATTTTAAAGTGTTTTTTTTTAACCATTGCTATATATTCATTGCCATCTGCCACAGTCAGAGATAATCTGAAATAGGGGCATGCAGTGACAGGTCAGAAATCATATAGTGCTTGTGTCATAGAAGGAATGTCTTGTGAGGCAGGAGGAAGTTACAGTTTAAGTAATATTCTTCAAGACTGATTCTGATCAGTAGTCTGAACTAGCCTCAGAGTCTCATTGGGTTATTTCATGAGCTGTGGTGAAAAACGCTATTAACATGTCTCTGTGTGTGTCTGTCTGTGTGTGATTCTTCATACTTAACATTATGGTGCCTGTATTTTGTTCAATGAATTCAAGTAAAAAAATCACAATATTATTATGTCTAGATTTATCTTATATGTTCCTGCTGAAAATTTCACTATACAGCGGGACCTGTGTATTTTAGAGAAAGCTGGGCTCAAATTTTACAATAAAGTGTTCCAATTTCTGAAACACTGTGTTGCAGCAGATTGGAACTACATCTGCAGTTTCAGGTAAATTCAAAAAGAGGGTTTTTTGTAGAATTATATATGAATGTTAACACAGTTATTACTTTTCTTATGCATCATTAACCAGAACAAGAATTCCTTTTATTATTTACTTTAATATTAAATATAATTTGTTTAATTTTGCCCCTTAATATTTAATTTGCAGTATATACTTTTTTAATGGCAGTGTGCTACCACATAGAAGGGAATGCAGTTAAACTGCATGTCTTGGCAGCTGGGTAGAGAATAGTTGAAACATGGGAGACAATTTGAAATTGGAGAATCAGCACACTCATTTGCTTGTTTCTCCTAAAATCATCAAATAGCTAACAATGCTTACTAGGGCAAAGAGTGGGAATTCTGTTTTGTGAAGGATTTCAAAATTTAATTTAATTCTATTTTGGAAGAAAAATTTAAAATGATCCAGGCAAGAGAATTATTGTTCTGCCTAGTGCTTCTGGGAACCCCAGCCCCAGTGCCTTCTACCTAGTGGACTGCCCTGGAGCTGGGGACCTTGGAAACTCAGGCTGTCAAGGAACCATAAGCCTGAGAACTGGAGCTCCCAGAGCTGAACAGCTGTTGGCTCACCATCAGCCTGCTACAAGGACTTTCGAGAAGCCAGGCGGACAAGCTGGTTGGTGTGGTTCCATCAGAAACCTGCCTGGTTGGTTTCTTGCAGAATTTTGTCGTTTATAGTAGCAATGCCTAATCATTGCCTAATCATTGATGACAGAGGATAGTCATTAGGGAAAGAGAGTGAGAATGACTCAACACCTGTAGTCAGGGCACTTACGTAAGATGGGATTGACCCAAGTTTAAGTCTTTGCTCCATTGACTATTTAATTATTTTATAAAAAGTGGAACAGCAGCAAAAAGATAGATTGAAAAAAAACCAATATCATCATGTCTCATAGCACAGTGTGCAATGTGGGAAACCCAAGTTCAAATCCCTTTTCCACATCAGGCGGGGGGGGGGATTGAACCCAAGTCTTCCATATTTGTGGTGAGTGCCCTAACCACTGGCCTAAGGTTTACAAGGGAGGCAATCCTACTACCTTCTCCTCCAGCAATTTTGTGAATCTTTTGCTAGCTTTTCTCAAAAAGCCTGAAAGTGTAAACAAAACTTTTTACTTTAAATATTTTATTTTGGTAATGTCAAAATGTTTCAATTCGACTCAAATCTTTGATTTTTTCAATTTGCTGAAAAATGTCTAACAATATCCTTTTTGGTTCAGCCTGAAATTAATATTTATTTCAAAACTATTAGTGACCTAAAAAATGCATGATTCACCCCCCTCTAATAATAAACACCCTATGTACTACCTGCTGGTAGTCCTGCACAGGCAGTACCATTGTGAGAGAGGTAGTAGTGAGTTGCTTCTTATGAGAAGTATTAAACACTCTTCAAAAAGTCTCAAGCACCAAGGAGAGACATTTACAAAAGCAGGTAGTCCAACTGAAGTCCATGATAAAACTCTCATTGGCCTTATCTTCACTAGCAAAAAAATATGTTCTTAAAATGTGTTAGCTGACACATTTTAACTGTGTTAAAGACCTCAGGTAGACAAGGCAAATTGTAGATTTAACCTGTTTTAATGGGTCAGGGTAAACCTTAGACTCATCCCTAAATGTTAAGAATGATCTTTTTTCCCCCTCGTTTAGTTATAGCCATCAACTTCAAGGGGAATAGAGTTAGGACATATGGACCACTTTTGAAATTCTTACCCAAAGAACCCTACCCAAAGGACTACACAAAGGCAGGCTACAACTGCAGCTGGAGTGGACACAGCAAATGCAACTGGATATCTGTTCAAGGGCTAGTTTGGGTTAAGCATTCCTTTGTCTCAATGGGGTATTGCAAAGAACCCAGTCTTCTGCAGGCACTGATTATAGTCCAACCTATCTGAGGACCTATATTTAACCTACCATTTCCTTATATTGCAGAGCAGCTAGTTAAAATGGGAATTAGGGCCCAAGTATTCTTGAACTAGCCCAAGCTTGGTACTGAGAACAATAAAGGTCCTGAGACACTGAGTTAAGAATATCCAGAGGTGGGAGAGCTCAGAAGGTGGACTGGTGAAAAAAGGCATTGTGCTGAAGACAAGAGAGAGCCAAGAGTCATAAGAGAAGAAAGCTGCTTTTCTGACTACAGGCCTGGACACAATGTCATTTTACAAATTACTGTGTGAAGAGATGCTGTATTCATTGTCATCTTTGTTTATGAATAGGACTTATATATATATTGTAAATGAATAAATTAAACTAGAAAATACAATGAGTCCATGACCCCAGTTTCTCCTTCAATGGAAAACTGACGAATTGCAAAGTCTGGTAAGAAAAGGTGTGACGCACCTATGCAGAAGATACAGTCACTCCATTACAGAAAGCATATATCTGATAGTCAGTGGGGTCAAGCTCCTTTCTTAATGAAAAATCATTCTGATTGAACAATAGCTATAAGGGCTGACCCACATACATACATTCAGAGGAGCCCACTCTCTTCATTGACAATCAACTACTGTGTGACAAATACTGTTGTATGGAAACTAACCTACCATTCTTCAGCTACTTTTATGCATCTTGGCATGCCAAATGCCATAGTCTGGACTCTTCGTTTATGATTTCCTTCAGCAAGATCTCTTGAACAATTTTGGACACAACTGAAATTAATGAATATTACAAGCCTCAGAGGAGGCCATCATTAGTCTTTCTGTATGTGGTGAGATCTTGGCTTACTCTCCTCACATTAATGGAAAGTTCATAGCCCTTTGCACATCAAAGCTGCAAGCCTAAAATATCCCTAGATATCCTTAAATAACTGTAGCTGTCTATGACATAGTAGCAGATGCGTTAAGTCATTACCAATTAACTATGTTGTTAAGAGTGCATAAATAGCAAAAATCTCTCCTAAACTGCCTTATTGTCCCAATGTAATGCTATGACTTCATAACCATGGAAGTGGAACACAGTGTTCACATTATAATTGTATGTTTCAGCTTGATTTTACTGGTCCTCATCACCCTGTTGCTGTGATTTCTGTAATGGTTTGGGAGGCAATTAAGCAAAACAATAACTGTTTCCAGGGGCTTTTCTTTTAGGGAAAATTCTAAAGTTCCCTGGCCACCCTCTGAAGTTTACAGCACCTCAGCATTTTGCAATATTTGGCACAGTTGCAGTGGTCCAAACAGTAGAAGCTTAACACTTGTTAAATTAAACAATTTTTAAGAAACAGATTCATTATGGCAAAGCCCATAGATATGCGTCTATCCAAAGAAACATTTTTTTCTTCAGACATAGGAAGAAAGACTTGACAGTTCTAATGATGAAAAATGTATTCTCTGTCCATTTTAAGGCACCCTCATGATGAAACCTAACCAGGTCATTTACTTGATCAAGAACTGCTTAAGATCAAACAATACATTATAGTAGATGAATATGGATACCCTATTAATGGTATCTACTGGGTAAGATGGCTGATCTATGCATAATATGTACACACAGTGGCCTTCTTTGAAATGATGACCACTAGAGAATACATATTTATAAATTATGTACAATCAGATAGCTTCACTTTCTTTCTTATAGCTAGCTGGTACTACTTGCTCACCATCTATTGCATCAGAATTATGTCTCTTAAGTTACTTCCTCTTGAGATTCCTACAACTTTTAACAAAATCTGTGTTCTCAAAGCTATCAAGAAGGGTTACTGACTTCTAAGGGATCCACGCTTTATTAAAATGCTCAAATGTTTGCTGATTGTGTACATCATTGTCTTACCTGTGCCCAGAATCCAGAGTGCTAGCATTGTTACAGGAAATTCTTTAGCTTTCAGTTTTGTACAGATGGCTTTATCCCCATACTGAGCCTGGATGATGGCTGGAGATGAAGTTGAAGGAATAGAGCACATTCTTGCTAGTGTTGTTTCTAATAGGTATTATAAATAAAAAGTGATCCAACTTATAATTTATTTCTAGATGAGTAGATGTCATATAGCTGTAGAGTTGTAGAGGAAGTTAAATTGGGGAAGTTCTAGTTAGAGTAAGTGCATTATTAGGGAAGTCCAGTAATGGTTGCATATTAAAAGGGAGTTACTCCATTGTCATTTGTCTTTATTTGGTAATTCACTCAGTTGGACACTGCACCTAAGCTATGTAGTAACAGCAGCAGTGGATGTGGCAGGGTGAGAAACCTCAGCACTTTCTCCATCTCATAAGGTCTCATTATAAGATCAATACAATGAAACACAGAAATTTGGAGGCTGTGAAACAAAACTGAAGGAGCCTGAGGAGAGCAGTAGTTCTGCTGACTATATCTTACATTTGTGGCTCAACTTCTATTGTAAAAGACTCAAATAGAACTCTCCCAAAATATATGCACGTGACAATCATTTTCCCTGAAAAGCAACTACCTCTGTTCTGAAAGGTAACACCATGGAATGCATCCACTGCAGAGCATGCTGAATAACACTGGGGATATTTTTGGCCATGGACACTATGACAAATACCTGCTCTTCTATAAAGTGCCAATAAATATCCGTAATAACCAGAATCTCTAATGATAGTTTAACTGCCTGGAGTTGAAAGGACAGAAGTCAAACCCGGGGGATTCAAAAATGATTTAATCTTGGTATGACTCAAAACCAGGAAGGCAAGATACAATACTTAATGGTTACCTTGAAATTCCACCTATCCTGCAGATTTCCCATATTGCGCCTCCCCTGCCCCCATCACTTTTGTAAACATAGAATCATAGAAATTTAGCTCCCTGTGCTCATCCAGGACCAAGGAAACCCAGACCATCTCTGGCAGGTGTTTGTCCAATCTGTTCTTAAAACTGATGAAGATTCCACAACTTCTGTTGAAAGTCTATTCCAGCACTTAACTATCCATACAGTTAGAAAGTTTTTCCTTTTCTGTCTAACCTATATCTCCCTTGCTGCAGATTAATCCCATTACTCATGCCTACTGAAGGTAGGACAAAATGAACAATTGATCATAGTCATCTTTGTAACAACCCTTAACATATTGGAAAACTATCAGTTTCCCCCTCAGTCTTTTTTTCCCTCAAGACTAGACATACCCAGTTTTTTTAAACATTTCCACATAGTTCAGGTTTGAAAACCTCTGGACTTTCTGCAGTTTTCCAACATCTTTCCTAAAGTGTGGTGCCCATAAATGGATACAGTACCCCCGCTGAGTCCTCACCAGTGCCCAGTAGAGCATGACTACTACCTTCCGTTACTTACATACTCCACACCTGTTAATACACCCCAAAATATTACTTTTTTTTTGCAACTTCATCATGTTGTTGACTCATATTTAATTTGTCCTCCGTGATAGCCCCCAGATCCTTGCTAGCAGTACTACCACTTAGCCAGTTATTCTCCATTTTGTAGTTGTGCATTTTACTTTTTTCTTCCAAAGTGAAGTGTTTTGCATTTATCTTTACTGAAATTCATCTTGTTGAATTCAAACCAATTGCCCACTTTGTCAAGGTCATTTTGAATTCTAATCCTATTCTCCAAAGTGCTTGCAACCTCTTTCACCTCAGTGCCATCTGCAAATTGTATTAGCATACCCTCCACTTCATTATCAAAGTGATTAATTAAAATATTGAATAGTACTGGATGCAGCACTGATCCCACTAGAAATGCCCTCCCAGTTTTGACAGCAAATCATTGATAACTACTCTTTGAGTATGGTCTTTCAACCAGTTGTGTACCTGCCTTATAGTAACTTCATCTGGACTGCATTTCCCTAGTTTCACAAGACTGCCATGTGGTATCATGTTAAAAGCCTTATGAAGATCAAGATATGTCTCATCTTGCTTGCTCCCTATCCACTAGGTCACTAATCCTGACAAAAAAGAAAATTAGGTTGGTTTGGCATGATTTATTCTTGACAACCCCACTATCCTCTAGGAGCTTTACACATTGTTTAATAATTTGTTCCACTATCTTTCCAGGTATCAAAATTAGGCTGTCTGGTCTACAGTGTACCAGGCTCTCTTTGTTCCCCTTTTTAAAGATAGCTACTATGTTTGCCCTTCTCCAGACTTCTGGGACCTCACCCATCCTCCATGAGTTCTCAAAGATAATTGCTAATGATTTCAAGATTTGCTTCATCTGGTTCCTTAAATACCTTAATATGAATTTCATTAGTACCTGCCAACTTGAATACATCTAACTTATCTAAATATTGTTAACCTTTTCTTTCCCTATTGTGCCTTATGTTCTATCCCCCTTGTTGTTAATATTAATTGTGTTGCATATCTAGTCATCCATTAACTTTTTTAGTAAACATGATTCTTGCTTCTTGCTGGACAGCTGGACCTTTAAATCTCCAGGACTGTGTTTCAGTCCTTATACGTACACCACTAATCTGAACCTTCCCAGTTGCATATATATATATATATTTGTAGCACATAGTCTACCTAAATATCTCTTCCTTTTGCATATTATTAATGGCCCCCATTGTAGGTAGCATTTTCTATGTTCATTTCTTGATTTATGATATTTAGAATAATAAACTTTCTGCAAATGACATTGAACAAAATAAGTTTTGAAAAGCACTGTGGAATAGCATTGCTGATTTTATGTAAGGGCAAAAATACCATAAAATATTAATCTTCAGCCTTGTGACTGACCTTATCTCTTAAAGTATCATAAAATAAACTGCATTTTAGGCCTAGTCTGCTAATAAAAAACATTACACCATATGCTGCTCTGTAAATTCAAGTCAGTAAAGCCCTATGTAAAACAACTTTATAGAGAAAAGAGCTTTCTAACAAAATGCTATTGAATATTTGTCTTTCATTTACAATCAGTTCAGATGTCTATATGCTTTTTATAGAGTTCCAGTTATTCAAAAAGAAGGCTTTTTTCTCAGTTTGTGCCAAGAACTTTGGGGATAATTGATTGTAATTGCATCTTAACGCTGAAAGCACTTTATTTGTGCCATCATGTACATTTGGGATAGTTTTGAAATAGAATTTCTTTGTATACATTTTGTAGGGAATTAGGTGATGGCTGGTCTGCATGTAAATGAGATAAGCTACTGCATTTACTATAGCAAGTGATTTCATACCGTAAAGCCACTATTTAATTGTGCAGATGGGTGACAAAAATGCTTAATCCCAATAACACCGAATAACATAATTGCCTACATGAAACATATGCATTCACCACAGCTAGTACCAAAAATAAGTTAAGGTTACGGTTTAGACTAGAATTTATTGAGTAGGTTCTAGCAGCTGCACTGAGTCATAGCCCATTTTCATAAGGATCTTATCAGAAAACAATGGAGAATCTGTTGAAATTCTTTATGGATAATATATAATTTAATCACTTACATGGTTGTCATTCTGCTCCTTGTGCACTTGAAGTACTGAGTTGACTGCTTGTTTCACTTTCTGTATTATGACTATGGAGTATTAGTCCTAAATCAGCTTTAGCCCAAAAGGAATGAGAGCCCTGCAAATGTTTATTTCCAATTATAAGCATAATCTTTCTTTCAGACATTCACATTTAGTCTAAACCCATTACTCATTGAACTAGGGAAATTAACTATGGAACTCAGAATTTGCTTGGTCAATACCTTTAAAAATCAAACACTCAAAGATTTTTCTCTTTCCTCAGTGCACTGGGAGCTCCTTGCAAATGCTAAGCCATCCTTAAGTGGCACTGATTTCTGAACAGATGTACTGCTGATGGGATACTGTGATTAATGGAGAGAGTCTTGTGAGGAGGGAAGATGAACACACACCCAAGAAGACAGCTGCCATCAGCTATGGGGGGAAGAGCATACAAAGCTCCATCTCACTCCCGCCCTAGAACCTACAACTCTGTTAGCCAGTGTATTTGCATTAGCTAGGTAATCACTTATGAAAAAGCCATATAGAATTAAATAAAAAACAGTAGTCCTTTCTGTGAGGGTTTTAAATACCTTTAAAGAATTCTGAGGCAGTCCCTGATCACCAATACACTGGCAGGTGACCTCTGACAGTGGGGCTGATGTGAGACAGTAATATATAATGGTATTCCATCTAGAGCTGGTTGGAAGTTTTTCACTGAAACATATTTATGATGGAAACTACTGTTTTAATCAAAATGAAATCATTTAGAAAAATGTACCTATTTCAACAAAAGTGCCTTTGGGAAAATATTTCAAAATTGAAAAAAAAATCCATTTTAGACATTTTTCTTTTGGAAAAGTTTTAATTTCATTTCAGAATTTCAATTTTTGTTGTGGAATGTTTTAAATGATATCTTAGGTTTTTTTGTTGTATTTTTATTGTTTTTACATTTCATGACATGTCAGTAGCAGTAGTGCATAATGTGCACTACTATTGACATAGTTTGACATAGTATAACAGTTGATATATTCTATTTTCTTATTTTTAAAATCACTGAGGGGAGCTGCTTGTACTAATTATTGAAACATCTAGATCAAAATATCTCTTTGGGTATGTCTACACTATGAAATTAAGTTGATTTTATAGAAGTCAATTTTTAGAAATCCATTTTATACAGTCGATTGTGTATATCCACACTAAGTGCATTAAGTCAGTGGAGTGCGTCCTTATTACCGTGGCTAGCATTGACTTACGAAGCGGTGCACTGTGGGTAGCTATCCCACAGTTCCCGAAGTCTCCGCCGCCCATTGGGTTAAGCTCCCAATGCCTGATGGGGCAAAAACATTGTCGCGGATTTTTTTGGGTATGTTGTCAGTCGCCCCTCCCTCCGTGAAAGCAACAGCAGACAATCATTTCGCACCCGACAGCAGGGCAATTGGAAGACCACAGCAAGGCACGCCGTGCATCAGAGAGGCTTTGAAAACCAGTTGCATGACTGGCCAGGCTTCAGTGTGACAGTTGTGTGTGTTTCTCCTTGATACAAACCCACTCCCTTTGTTGATTTTAATTCCCTGTAAGCCAACCACCCTCCCCCTTTGAAATAAAGTAACTATTGTTTTGAAACCATGCTCTTTCTTTATTAATTAAAAAAATGAGATAACGGACAAGGTAGCCCTGGTGGGGTGGGGGAGGAGGGAAGGACTAGGCCACATTGTTTATTGTAGCCACACTAAAAATCAAACTGTTTGAATGACAGCCTTCTGTTGCTTGGGCCATCCTCTACAGTGGAGTGGCTGGGTCCCTGGAGCCTCCTCCACCCCTCTCTCCCCCCCCCCGCTGTGTTCTTGGGCGTCTGGGTGAGGAGGCTATGGAACATGGGGAGGAGGGGAGGTGGCTATACAGTGGATGCAGCAGGGGTCTGTGCTCTTGTTGCCTTTCCTGCAGCTCCACCAGATGCTTCATCATGTCCATTTGTTCCCCCAACAGACACTTCATTATGTCCATCTGCTCCCCTATTAGCCTCAGCATCGCCTCCTGTCTCCGCTCTTTGAACTCACTTAATTCTTTCCTGGCCTTTGCCACTGAATGCCTCCATGCATTAAGCTGTGCCCTATCAGTGCAGGAGGACTGCATGAGCTTGGAAAACATGTCATCGTGAGTGCATTTTTTTCGCCTTCTAATCTGCAATAATATCAGGGACGGAGATGATTCTATGCTCTACAATTCTGGGGGGACTGCATGGTCACCTATGCTACTAAGTTTGCCATGCTGACCAAACAGGAAATGAAATTCAAAAGGTCCCGGGGCTTTTCCTGTGTACCTGGCTAGTGCATCGGAGTTCAAAGTGCTGTCCAGAGCGGTCACAATAGAGCACTCTGGGATAGCTCCTGGAGGCCAATACCATCGAGTCCAATAGCGTCCGCACTACCCCAAATTTGACCCAGCAAAGTCGATTTTAGCACTACTCCCCTTGCCGGGGAGGAGTACAAAAGATGATTTCAAGAGCCCTTTAAGTCAACGGAATGGGGTTGGTTGTGTGGACACATTCATTTTTAAATCGACCTAACGCAGCTAAATTTGACATAATCCTGTAGTATAGACCAGGCTTTGTGTTGTGTGTTACAATGAAACAGTTTAACACTTTGACACAACCCCCTGATAATCAGTTCTTGCATGCACAAGTTGTCGGGTAAATATGGCAGGTGTGAAATTTGAATCATAAAATATCTGAAACTCTAGTGAATTGGGCCAGGCAATCAAGAATGATGTTGTATTTGGGCAGTATAAACTAGAGAAATGATATGAAGGAAGGAGACATCTTGTAAATCAGAAGACAGGATCATTGCCCAGAAATGGTCAGTTCTGACACAAAGGATGCAAACCAGAGCTGTAATGACTGAACTTTTGTGAGAGAGTAAGGGTATGTCTACACTACGGGATTATTCTGATTTTACAGAAACCAGTTTTGTAAAACAGATTGTATAAAGTTGAGTGCACGTGGCCACACTAAGCACATTAATTCGGCGGTGTGCCTCCATGTACCGAGGCTAGCATCGATTTCCGGAGCATTGCACTGTGGGTAGCTATCCCGAGCTATCCCATAGTTCCCGCAGTCTCCCCCGCCCATTGGAATTCTGGGTTGAGATCACAATGCAAAAACAGGGTCGCGGGTGATTCTGGGTAAATGTCATCACACAATCCTTCCTCCGTGAAAGCAATGGCAGACAATCATTTCACGCCCTTTTTCCCTAGATTGCCCTGGCAGACGCCATAGCATGGCAACCATGGAGCCCGTTTTGCCTTTTGTCACTGTCACCGGATGTGTACTGGATGCTGCTGACAGACGCGGTACTGCAGTGCTACACAGCAGCATTCATTTGCCTTTGCAAGGTAGCAGAGATGGTTACCATCCCTATTGCACCGTCTGCCATGCCATTGTAAATTGGTGATAAGATGACGGTTATCAGTCGTTCTGTACCGTCTGCTGCTGTCATGGGTGGGGTGAGGAGCTATGCTGCTATGCTAGTCCAGGCAGTACAGAATCTTTTCTTTAGACATGAAAGGGGGGCGGGGGCTGATGGAGCTCAGCCTCTAGTTGCTATGATGAAGACAGTTACCAGCCGTTCTGTACCATCTGCTGGGAATGACCGGGAGTCATTCCCATTTTTACCCAGGCGCCCCCAGCCGACCTTACCGAGGCCAGCCAGGAGCACTCACGGGCTGATGATGACGATGGATAGCAGTCATATTGTACCGGGAAGGGGATGCTGGTGTTCAGTGCTGCAGCACCCTGTCTACCAGCAGCATGCAGTAGATATAGGGTGACATTGAAAAAAGGCGAGAAACGTTTTTTTCCCTTTTCTTTCGGGGGGGGGGAAGGGTGTAAATTGACGACATATACCCTGAAACACCCGGGAAAATGTTTTTGACCCTTCAGGCATTGGGAGCTCAGCCAAGAATGCAAATGCTTTTCGGAGACTGCGGGGACTGTGGGATAGCTGGAGTCCTCAGTACCCTCTCCCTCCCTCCATGAGCGTCCATTTGATTCTTTGGCTTTCCATTACGCTTCTCACGCAGCTGAGTCCCTGCTGTGGCCTCTGTCTATCATAGCCTGGAGATTTTTTCAAATGCTTTGTCATTTCGTCTTCTGTAACAGAGCTCTGATAGAACAGATTTGTCTCCCCATACAGCGATCAGATCCAATATCTCCCGTACGGTCCATGCTGGAGCTCTTTTTGGATTTGGGACTGCATCGCCACCCGTGCTGATCAGAGCTCCATGCTGGACAAACAGGAATTGAAATTCAAAAGTTCGCGGGGCTTTTCCTGTCTACCTGGCCAGTGCATCCGAGTTCAGATTGCTTTCCAGAGCAGTCACAATGGTGCACTGTGGGATACTGCCCAGAGGCCAATACCGTCGATTTGTGGCCACACTAACCCTAATCCGACATGGCAATACCGATTTCAGCGCTACTCCTCTTGTCAGGGAGGAATACAGAAATCGGTTTAAAGAGCCCTTTATATTGATATAAAGGGCCTCGTTGTGTGGTCGGGTGCCAGGTTAAATCGGTTTAACACTGCTAAATTCGGTTTAAATGCGTAGTGTAGACCAGGCCTAAGTTCACTATGCATTAGCGCAGCAAATCGTGAACTCATCACTGTGTGCTTTACTGTTTCTCATTAATATTCTGTGATTGTGTGGAATTCTGATGCACTGAATTCCATCTTTTTGAAAATAATTTTTTCCTTTACTGTGACTTAACTTTCCATAAGAAATCAATTAAACTGAATTTACTTAAATAAGGTAATTACAAAAGTTGAACAGAAGTATGTATAATCTGGTTGATTGATTAACTTAATTGTTGAAGACTTTAAGACTGGATACATTAGAAGATGGACTGTGTATTATTTTCTGAATGTTATATTTAAACCTCAAACTCATTTTAATGACTTCTCATGTTTAAAATCTAGTAATTTAGGACATTTCTCTAATTGCAATTATAATAGCCCTAAAGATCAGATAATACACAAGTGTTATCATCCAGCAGTCACAGCTGCTTCTTTATTTGGTTTTAGTTGCTGAACTTCTGCCAACTGTGATTAGGCTTGGGAAATGTGCCCTGGCACTCTGGACTTCAATTTAAAAAAAATCAAGAACCAAGAATCATATCATCCTTAATGTAAATCTTCAGAAAGAGTTCCAGAAGGAGGTTCAACTATTGGAATGAACTATGGCTTATAAGATCTATAAGTATAAATCAGGGGTCTCAAACATGCGGCCCGCGGAGCTCCCCAGGGGAGCTCCGCAGGGGCCCCCAAGAGAAAAGCGGAGGCTCCCGCCTCCACCCCTCTCCTGGAGCCTCGGCGCATAGAGCGCCGAGTCTCCGTCCGAGCGCCTGAGCCCCGCCCCGCTCAGAGCCGCGTGGGGAGGGGGCGGGGCTGGGAGCTCTGGGCTGAGCGCTGCGCTCGGCGTGGAGCTCACAGCCCCGCCCCCTCACCACGCGGCTCTGAGCGGGACCGCCGGAGACGCGCTCGGGTAAGGGGGGGGGGGAAAGCGGGACCCGCCGGGGCTGGGCCGGGGGAAGGGAAGCGGGACCCGCCGGGGCCGGGCTGGGGGGGGGGAAGGGAAGTGCTCAGGGCTGGGTCAGAGGATTAGGGTGTGGGGGGATGAGGGCTCTGGCTGGGGCTGAGGATTAGGGTGCAGGGTCCTAGTGCCTGCCCTCCGCCAGTACTGGCAAGGCAGGCTTCCCTTACCCTGAGCCTCTCTAACCCCAAACCCTCAGCCCCAGCCAGAGCCCTCATTCCCCCCGCACCCTAATCCTCAGCCCCAGCCCTGAGCACCCCCACATCATGAACCCCTCATCCCCCTGCACCCTAATCCTCAGCCCCAGCCAGAGCCCTCATCCCCCCACACCCTAATCCTCTGCCCCAGCCCTGAGCGCCCCCACATCATGAACCCCTCATCCCCCCGCACCCTAATCCTCTGCCCCAGCCCTGAGCGCCCCCACATCATGAACCCCTCATCCACAGCCCTCACCCCACACTCCAAACCTCTTCCCTAGCCCTGAGCCCCCCACATCATGAACCCCTCATCCACAGCCCTCACCCCACAGCCCAACCCTCTTCCCTAGCCCTGAGCCCCCTCCTGCATCATGTACCCCTCGCCCTCAGCCCCACAGCCCTCACCCCTGCACTCCCTCCTATCCCCAAACTCCGTCCCAAAGCCTGCACCCCCACCCCCTGCCGCAGCCTGGAGCCTGCATCGAGCACAGAGCCTGCATCCAGACCCCCTCCCCCACCCAAACTCCCTCCCAGAGCCTTAGGCAGTAAATCTAAGTGCGTGTTTTGTCCTTTGAGTGAGGTGCATTACTGAGTGTATATATTTATTAAAACTGCGCGCGCTTAGGGGAGGAGGTGGAGAAGAGACAGGGCAGGGGCGGGGCCTCATGGAAGGGGTGGATTGGGGGTGGGGCCAGGGGCAGCAAGGGGGCGTGTCAGTGATGCGGCCCTCGGGCCAATGCACTAGTCCTCATGCGGCCCTCGGGGTCATTTGAGTTTGAGACCCCTGGTATAAATAATTAAAATGAATATGTTTGATTGTTCTCTCACCTGCTGTGGTGTAAATTAAGAGTAACGCCACTGAAGTCAATGGACTAAAGACAATGCAAATGAGAAGAGAATCAGATCCTAGGAATATCAAAAATGTTCTCTGCTTTGAAAAAACATGATTTCCCACCCAAGAACTCAGTCTTCACCCTACTTTGGATGGCACATTACAACCACCATCCATCTAAAAGGCCATTTCTAACAGAGGTTATCAGTGTTGCTTAAGAGTCTGATTTTTAACAGTGCTGAATTCTTATTGAAGGTGAATACTCAGCTCCTCTGAAAAACAGAAAAGTTGTGGTGGAAGAACATTATTAATAGATGTATTAGTGGTCCCAGCATTCCAGGCACTATGCAAACACATCATGAGAAAGTCGTTGTCCCTATCTAGCAGACAAGACAGAGAGGAAACAGAAGCAAAGAGAGGTGAAGTAGGTGCAACTGTTAAATCATTTATTACTTAGATATGCCAGTCCAAAAAAAATTGTAGAATTTTATCAAACATGTCCCTTAAAATGTGATTACACCACAAATGACAAATTATTCTGGAATTAGGTTAGTACTGCATTTCTAACAACTTTGCTTGCATAATATCTTCTCCAAAAATTGTGAACCTGACATCTAGCAAATCAGAATTCAGAGCATATTTGCCTTTCTGTAACAATCAATTACTATCTATCTAAAAATCACTTCTGCAAAGAAAAAATACAGTAATTAAACCATCTTGTTTTCATAGTGCTCCAACTAGAGGACAGTATGATTTCACGTGTTATAGAACATGCTAAATCTTTCTAATTACAATATGAGTCTAAAAACAAACATTGTAATCAATTGATTTTGATATTTGCTGCTGTTTGGTTCTGCCAAACAATGTCTAAAGTTTACTTTTATGTATTTACCACGAGGATTGTGATTAAAATTTAATACATCTGTTTCCAAATATAGACTTATTTCATTTGGATTGTTAAGTCTTTTTTGCAATTTTAAGTTATGTTTTAATAATTTTACAGGAAGGTTTTTGTGCTATATTCTGAAGTTACAAGGCACAACAGCATTGTTTAGTTCCAGTGGAATTTGAAAGGATATGGTCTAATGGTCTAAATATAGGAATCCTGAATTCTCATCCCAGATTGAGAAAATTAGTAAACCTTTCTATATCTCTTCCTCCTCCGCTTATCTTCCTCACAGTTTGTCCATAATGCCATTCAGAATAACTGATTTACTTACAATGGTCACCATTAAAAATATACCAATTGTCATTTGTAAATATTAGCACTACTTGAATATTGTTGTAACATTAGGAAGGCAAAATGCAAAATTTTAATAGCAATTTTGAAATGGTGAGCAATGGTTTGGTGAAATTTTAGTAACTGAACGAATACCTCAAATTTCACAATTGTTCAATACTTCCTCAGGGCAAATTAGGATACAATGTTTGCTTATAATATGGGCTGATTCAAATTGTCATGAACTTCAGTTTATTAAATATCAAATGTGCTCCTGTGCAAACTCTGTACAATGGAGTGCATCACTGAAACCAGATACCATAAATAAGAAAATGTTCCATTTGATTTGGCATTTGAATGTGTTATTGGGAGATTCCCCCCCCCCCCAAAGGTAGGCCAAAAATGGGTGAGAGAACAGGATATATTGACAGTGAAAGGTTAATTCCTTAAACGAATAGCTGCTTCACTATTCTCTGCCAGAGGGGCAGAAGAATCAAAACAGCTAATTGGACATAATAGAGGTTCCAGGGATTTGGAAGTGGAACAGGTAAAATGTAAGTAGTGATAATTGAAGGCTAATTATCATCAGCTAGTGTTTGGGCAGGTGGTTTCCTGAGCCAGATAGAGAGATGCGAAAATAATTAGGGGGGAGAGGGTTTTTAAAATGTTTAGGTGGCAGTGCGAGTGTTGGCTTGATTCTGTTACATTAACTCACAAACTTTGCATGTCAGACAAAGTAGCATGGCCTAAATAAAAGCTATGATTGTTTTGTGAAAAGAACCTTACATTTTCTTTATTTAGTGGATGTTGTTGCAATTAAATATTATCCTTTTTAGCTACTTCAGTTGTTTACGTCCCATCCTTCCTACATTTTTTTTACCCTGTATGTTTGCCAGTTTTCACTCTGTCCCTCTCTGTAATACAGTGAACCTCTTCTTCTTAATGTGGCAAAATGGATCTGATTTGACATGGCCTTGAGTATCAGTCTGTGATACCAAGTCTCTAGCTCTTTCTCACTTTCCTTGCTCTATGCTCCTGTCTCCTTGGGCCAAGTTGTGCCCTCTAGAGCTGCACACAAAGGGGACCAGCCTTTGATTTGTGGATGTCTCCATTCCATGTGTGGTGAGGGATTGTCATCTGCCACCATGACTCTGTTCCCACTTTAGAACACCATGGAGGATGTTTGTGGAATTGATTCATCTAGGAGGAGGGCATGGGAATGGATGGATTAGGACTGGACAATGGATGGTTTTGCATTGTGTGAAGGCTGAATTGGGGGTAGGATGGGGACTCTCCGATTCCCCAAAAAAAGTAATAGTTTAGGGATACTTTTCCCTATGTGTCCCCTTTGTGATGGGGATCTCCTTTGGGAGAAAAGCCCATGAGGTAGTGTAGTCACAGAAGAGGATACTGGGGGGCATAGAGTTTCTACAGAGATTGCCGTAGCCTTCTGCTGATTCCTGGGGAGCCATATGCGTCTCTGGTTAGACGCTGGGTTTGGTATCCAGACCTACAGATCATTCTGTGGAGAGGCAATGCCTGCCTTCCCCACCCATGTCAGAGAAACTGGAAAGGAACTCCATGAGAGTATCTTTGCAGAGATTCCCTGCCCTCTAACTACTTCCAAGTGTTTTTTTTCTGCTGTAGAGTGTAACTGCCTTTCTGTCTTCTTGCTCTAAGTTGTTTTCATTAGACTAAAGTAGGTTACAACAGTTTCTCTCAACCTTTCCAGACTACTGTCGCTCTTTGAGCCGTCTGATTTGTCTTGCGTACCCCAAGTTTACCTCGCTTAAAAACTACTTGCTTACAAAATCAGACATTAAGAATACAAAAGTGTCACTGCACCCTATTACTGAAAAATTGCTTACTTTCTAATTTTTACCATATAATTATAGAATAAACTAATTTGAATATAAATAGTGTACTTACATTTCAGTGCATAGTAGATAGAGCAGTATAAATAAATCATTGTCTGTATGAAATTTTAGTTTGTACTGACTTTGCTAGTGCTTTTTATGTAGCCTGTGGTAAAACTAGGCAAATATCTCAATGAGTTGATGTACCCCCTGGAAGACCTCTGTGTACCCCAGACCTCTGGTTGAGAACCACTGGGTTACAATAATAACCTTTTAAGGAAACTATTGTAGTCTCTAACATATTCATGTTGTTGTTACCATATTAATACTTTATGAAATAGTGCTGAGAATGATTTAAAAATTGTTATGCTGTGACAAAGTATGGCAGTTATTATTGTTTTAAATGTTCCAGGAAGATATTTTTAATTATTTATATTTCAATTAGGCTTTTGTTAAATGAAGGGAATAGAAGTGAGTTTGTGGCAGGAAATGAACATATAATGCAAGCTAAAGCAGAAGGGAAGCAGACGTAATGTAATTGGACAGTTGTTAGCATCTGAAGTGCTATCATCATCTGGGGCAAATGGTACTCTCAGGTTTTAATATGGATTTCAAACCTTTCCATAGTGTGGGCCACATTTTAATACAGAGATTGTCCTGCCCTCATCACCTGCTCTCATTCATGGACACACAACATCTCTTTAGTAACAACAGTTGCTTAATGAGCATTGTACATTAGAAACATACTTTATGCATTTGTAGCTGTCTTTCAATGCAGTTTAGCATTTTGACTGATCAGCTCTCTGTGGAATACCATCAAATGCTCCATGGACCACAGTTTGAGAACCTCTGCCACTTACACCTAGAAGAAGTTACCTTGTCATTCGGTGTTGGCTTATATTTTACAATGTCATCCTGTTGTGCTTAGACATCCCTGACCTCCCATAATCTAACCAATTGTACTTGATATTATTTATTCTAGATTAAAATTCAAGTTAAGTAGTTACTCCTTAGAATGGCTGTTTTATTACCTTCCTTTGTCTCAGGGTCAGCCACTGTGTTTAGTACAGTATTTATTCATATTCAAAGATAATTAGGCAGACAGGATATTTGACAGGAGCCAAAATCTGATACTTTTTCTCTTCCATTATATTACAGAGGAAGGGTGTTCTAGATGTTAGGGTACTAGCTTTGAGACCTAGTTTAAGAGACCTATTTTCAGTTCCTTGCTCCACCGCTGTGTGACCTTGGGTATATCATTTAATTTCTGCCTCAGTTCCCCATCTGTGAAATATAGCTCACTACCTCAGGGATGTTGTGAATATAATTACATTTAGGATTGTGAGGTACTCAGTTACTACAGTAATCATGGTTATATACCTAATTAAGATAGATAATCATTACTTTCTTTTGAAGTAATTATTTTATAGCTTTTAACACAATATATACACAAATGAAAATTGAAATAATCATCATATTATTAAAGTGTGTATAGTCCAGTACAGCACATGTATGACAGCTTCAGGATTTAGTACCTCAAGATTACACATCCAGTGCAAATGTGATTGTAACATTTTATTAATGTTTGATAGTAATAGCTTAATCAACACAAAAAATCTTGAACCAAATACCAGGAAAATGAGATTTGTGAGTGCACTGGGGTAATTGAATAATTTAAGCTGCCCAAAATTCAAGGGAACAGTAGCATATATTTTAACAATAATGACCAGTGTTTATTTCAGCCAGGAAAATAAAGAATGGCATTTCAGTATGTATTGTATGTAATTTTTTTTGTTCAATATGTATTGTACAGTATTTTAAATTCAGAATGTATTTTAATTATTTTACATTATTACTCCCTGTAAGCATAAGTGAAATGAATTGCAAAAGGTGATCATCTACTACTTACTTTAAATGCAAAGAACAAGTTACTTCAAGTTGATTACAGTCATTTTTAAATGCCAATGCCTAGTAAAATATAAATAAAACTACATTTTATCAGCACTAAGTGCCTGCTTGTGAATACTTGCTGCAAATCAGAAGTAAGCTCCAACTATTTTAATAACACACTATAAATTTTTAATAATACAATGCAAATTTTATTTCTGACGAATGTAGCTTGGTGTGTGATTTATGGGAACCAACACAAGCTCGGCAAATGCACTACGCACTGTAACTTCTTTTTGGGCAGCTAATAATACTTTGTTATCAAACAGTCATAAAGTTTGCAATCATAATCCAACTGGTACCGTTAGCTAATCAGGATCATTCTTTCATGGATAATATTTTCAGATAATGTTTTAGTAAATTGCATGTTTTATTGCTTCTGTAATGCAGTAACTATCCTTTCCTCTGTGATTCACTAAAAAGTTACTTAAATAAACTCTCTGAAAATGAGTAAAGGTCTCAAGTGAAAGGGATGTACCCTCCTTCAGCATGTAAAATAAGTTAAACATTGGGTTTATTTTTATAAATCAACTCAGAGAAAAACACAAGTGAAAAAGGGAACAGTTAAAATCAGGACCTGTACTCTACCCAGAGCAATTAATAATTCTCTGTGCTGTTCACTAGAAACACAGAGATTTATTTTAGTACTTACCTTATTTCTGCTCTTGGCAGTTTCAGTTCAATTGGTTTTGTGGCTTTTCTTCCGCATTCAGGTTTTCAAACCCTCAGTTGCACTGTGAGAGCCAAATTCCAGTGCCTGCTCTGTTTCCATTGCTTTATTCAAGTGGTGTAAAGGAGATGGATAGCTGTCTTAAACATCTGGCTTAGCACCCCCATCTCCACCCAATTTTTAACATATTGTCTTGCAAAATACACTTCTGAGTCTTATGCAGAGTTACCATAACAATCATCTTTGGAAATGTTGGCAAAAGAAGAATAGAGAAATACATAGACAGCGAGGGTGTCTACACTGCAAATAGACACCCGTGGCTGGCCCATGCAGCTGACTCGGGCTTGTGGCTAGGGCTAAGGGGCTGTTTAATTGCACTGCAGATATTTGGGCTTGGGCTGCAGTTCAAGATCTGGGACACCCCCCATGGTAGTATCATAGAATCTGGGCTCCAGCCCAAGCGTCTATACAGCAGTTAAACAACTTCTTAGCCAGATTCCTGCAAGCCTGAGTCAGCTGCATGGGCCAGCCATGGGTTTCTGATTGAAGTGTAAACATACACTAAGACTCATCCTTCCCTACCTAGATCTCCACTCCTTCTTTTCCATCTTTTTTCTTCACCCGAGGTCAGACAGGGACATAAGTAGTTAACAATATGAACTCGGCTCCCTCCAGAAGTTGCATGAGAATCTGTGCTGGGTCTTTTGACCCAAGATTCTCATACTGCAGTCAGGCAAGGATTAAGGGCCAAGATGAGGTGCTAAGACATTTGCTATTCACTTTTCAGAAGCTTCAGTGAAAACTTTCTGCTGAATGGGAGCTGCCAGTAGCTCAGATGGAAGCATTCTTCTTTCACTTTAGGACTTCAATTACTTAACCTTATGTTGGAGGGAGAACGAGCTGCCTAGCAAGCCCTTGATGACTGGGAGTTCTAGCTGCTTGGTAGAAAACAAAAACCCATCCCTTCGCTGTTCCAGCAGAGAGTGGTGTTCTGAAAATATAGGTATGGGGTGCTGATGAGAACATCTCCTTTGTTGCTCTTCTACTTCTCCCATTACTAGTCTTGCAAACTCCTTATCCCCACTTCACTTCTACTATCAATGGGGAGTGTGACAGACTGTCAAGCAGGGAGCCACTCAAAGAAGAACGTGTCTGAGATTTTAGCAGTAAGGTGCAGGAAGTCAATTTGAGAATGAAGGATAGTTATTTTTGGTATGCTGTAGCAGCTGTTAAACTTGTTTCCTGCCTACTGATGCCTCCATGTTTGTTTGAAAGTCATTAAATAATATTTCCAAATTGTCAGAATATTGGTGACTACAAAGAGTTATTGAATTGAGATTTGATAAGAAAATCAACTTTATTAATGCACTGTGAATAATTGCCTCAAGTGATTTATCTCACTTTAATTGCAGAGCTGCTCAAATACCTACAATGTGTGTTCACATTATAAAAGACTCTTAGTACAAATATTTAAATTTCTAATAAGTGGAAGCCTTGACATTTATTAGAACTATGCAAATGTAGATTTGGAAAAGGTCTAGTAATGCTTTTAATATAATTTGACAAAACAAAATATTACGGCACCAGTTCCGTTTTTAAAATGTCTTAAAGAGACCTTGTGATGGGGCACCTGCCCCACACTAGCATGAAAGGGTTAAAGAAACCCTAGGGAGGCTGCACCATAGGCAACCAATGGAAGGAGATTACAGGGAGTCTGTGCAGGAGACAGTCAATTGGAGAGGCCTTCGAGGAGCAGCCAATCAGGGCCAGGCAGGCCCATATAAGAAGAACTTCAAGGCAGAACAGGTCAGTGACTCCCTGGAGCTCAAGGGAGGAGGAGGACTGGCTTCCTGGAAGGCGGAAGGCAGCTAGCACCTTGGACAGAGCAGTGCTAGGCAGAATCAGGAGAGCAAGAGAGAGCTCACAGCTGACTGCTGGCATGCTGAGACAAGGGTGGAGAAGGTACTTGGGCTGCGGGGAAGTGGCCCAGGGAAGTAGACGGTGGGGTTGGAGGAGACGCAGCACGTGGCTGCCATCTTACAGGGTCCCTGGGCTGGGACCTGGAGTAGTGGGCGGGCCCAGGTTCCCCCACGCCCCTTGTCCCCAGTCACCACCAAGGAAGTGTCTGGACAGTGGACTACAGTTCCTCCAGAAGGGGAGAGAACAGTGTGTGACAGCCGGAGGGCTGTGTCCTGAAGAGGATGCTGTGTTCCTTGCGACAACACACTTCCTGGAGCAGACGGGACGGCAGTGAGGCATCACCAGATCAGCGCGCATTAATGACCTAAGCTAATTCCCAGGATGGGCAGCAGGAGGCGCCACAGTGATGAATCAAACCCCTTCATAATCACAGACCTTCATAAGAATTAAAATTTGGATGTATACATTTTTGTGCTGACTTGTATATTAAATAATACAAATATATAATTTTCTGTTTTGTTCTTGTTGGAGATCTGAATAAGACTATTGTTAGTTTTCTCTGCTCTTTTTTTGGAAGTCAGGGGTGTTGAATCTTTATCAAATACAGTAACTCCTCACTTAAAGTCGTCCCGGTTAACGTTGTTTCATTGCTATGTTGCTGATCAATTAGAGAACATGCTTGTTTAAAGTGGGGAATGCTTCCTTATAACATTGTTTGGCAGCCACCTGCTTAGTCAACTGCCTGCAGAAAGAGCAGCCCATTGGAGCTAGCTGGTGGGGGCTTGGAACCAGGGTGGACCGGCAGCCCCCAATCAGCTCCCCCTATCAGCTCCCTGCTCCCCTAAGTTCCCTGTACAGCAGCTGCCCAGCAGGCTATCAATTGCCGAACAGTTCAGCTGTCCCTCCCCTCACTGCCATGTGCTGCTCCTGTTCTCTGCCTTGGAGCTGCTCTGGGAGCCTCCTGCTTGCTGTGCAAGGTGGGGGGAAAGGGGTGCTAATGTCAAGGTGTCCCCCTTCCCCCGCTCCTGTACCTTATCTCCACGGGGTGGGGGGGAAACAGGCGAATGGGGGCTGCAGGAAGCGGCTTGGGCCAAGAGATGCGCTGGCTGCCTTTTCTGCAGCCCCCATTGGCCTGGAACAGTAAACTGCGGCCAGTGGGAGTTACGGTCGGCTGAACCTGCGGATGCAGCAGGTAAACAAACCAGCTCAGCCCACCAGGGGCTTTCCCTAACGGGCCGTGTGCCAAAGGTTGCCGATTCCTGCTCTGACTCCACCACCTCAACCAAGCTTCACAATCATCATTGCTATGTATAGTATTAAATTGTTTGTTTAAAACTTATACTCTGTGTGTGTGTGTGTGTGTGTGTATATATATATATATATATCTGTATATAGTCTTTTGTCCGGCAAAATTTTTTTCACCAGGAACCTAACCCCCTCATTTACATTCATTCTTATGGGGAAATTGGATTAACTTAACTTAATTTCAAGCAAGGTGTTACTGTAAATCTTTTCTCCTAATTGTTTAGCAGACTCAGTTGCATAGTCTGACTGAAATCCTTCCACTGTCACTTTTCAGCTTTCACTTTGTATGCAGTTGTGATGTCATAATCTTTCTATTATTAATGTGGGATGTAGAGGTCCTAGTCATAGATTAGGGATCCCATTTTGCTTGGCACAGAACAAGTTCTCTAGTTATTCATAGGGTCTTCTGGGGAAAAAAACCATGGCTTTCTAATGTAAAAATGAAGCAAAAAAAATGGAAACAGTTTTCAGGCCTATATGAATGTATTCATTATTTTAAAACTTTTTGGCAAGTGCAAATATTAGTGATTGAATTGCTCACAGACCTATTCTTTAGATTAAGTAAACTAATTATTTCACCCAAAATAATTTTGTTTTTTAAATTAATGAATTGTAATTTGTGATTACACTAATCTTCAGATGCCCAAAATTTGGTTCTGAACATCCATCTGACCAAAACTTCATTTGTATGCATGGTAAATATGGCACAACCAAAATGTGATTCTAATTTTGCTGAGGGATATGACTATATTTATTTTTTATTTGTCTTACTCAAGTATACTTATAAGACCCAATCCTGCAGTTCTCACAGAATTATGTAGTCTTCATTCATGCCAGTGGTCACTGTCACATCAACATAGCTGCTGGCTGCTTGCATGAATAAGGATTATTCTTTAAAGTGTATGAAAAAAAATACAACAGTGTCAGCTAAAAGGACTACAAATTTCACCAAAAAAGAAATTTCAATTTGGAAAATGATTCTAAATTCAATATATTACTGCACTGTGACCTTGCAAACAATTATTTACATCATAAAGAGAAAAATGTTCATTTTAGCAGTCAGAAATATGGACTGATACTGGAAGACCAGAGATTCTTTATTAAATCAATTTGATTAATATCAAAGAACTTATTCAGAAATAAATGAATCTTGTTTTCTCTTTCCGTTGCTGCCAACTTGCTTGTTTGAACCATTAAAACATGTTTTTCTGAAAAATATTTAAATTACAGAGTACCAACTATTTTAATTTCATGGACTCTGGTTCACATGTTAATAAGTTGTTCTCAGCAATGTAGCTCATGTGGTATTTTTATAATTACACCTTTCTAGTTATTCCTAGCCACAATCCATCAATCCCTGCTAGCTTAGGTACCAAATATTTTAAATTGTTTAGCAACCCACATTAAATTGCCATTCTTCAGAAATTGTAAATGGACAAAATTTAGATAGGGACAAAACTGCAGTCTCATGCCAGTTGATTGGTGGTTTATCAAATTCTGAAATATCTACATATTTTGGAATGTAGTGTATGGGGAACCATAATTCAAAATAGTATAATAGTAATTCCAACCCTAAGCATTCAAACATCATGAGTCAAGACTCAAAAATTATGAGACTGGCTTAATAATCATGGGATTAAAAAACTAATAAATGCTGGGTTCTGATTCCTGAGCCTGCCAACTTGGCTCATGTTTTCAAGATTTTCTCTGTGACCTAAAAGGCAACAAATATTTTTTTTTAAATAAAAGCAGGGTTCTCTTGATTCCAGGAGCTGAGACTTTGAGTAACACCATATAGCACAAGATTCACAATAAAATAGTGAGTTGGCAGTACTGAGTTTGTCATAAGCATCTGGCATCATGTTATGACTTTAGCCATCTAACTGTGAGCCCGATCCTCACCCCATGTGTGAAAACCCATGGGAGGAGGCTAAGGAAAAAGAGGTCTCCAGTAGATTCTCCTTCTGGAAATTTCTCACAGATTGTTCCATTGGAAAATCAGGGTTTGCCTTCCAAGGGATGAGCAGGAGTCTCCAGGCCTTTGTGCTGGTGATTATTCATCAGCAACCCCGCTATGTACTCCCTGAAAGCATGGTTCAACTGGAACTGCACTGGCAGGACTCCTACAGCCAGAAATAATACCTGGCACATAGAAAGAGGCTGTATTTTCCTTCCTAGGCTCAATAGGGGTGAGACAAAACATATTCCTCCTTTCACTGTCTGGCTACACCCCCGGCCATCTCCCTTGCCATTACTCACACAGTAGCATCTGGGAAAATGGAGTGGTGAAGAAACTTTCTGAATATGAGAAGGAGGGGCACACATTGACGCTCCTTTCTGCTCATGACTCTTGGGAGTAATGTTGGGTTCTCTGTTCCTTTTATAGTTTGTCTTCTGTTATAATGCCTAGAGAGTCTAATGCTAAGGAAAACAAAGATGATGGGAGAATGCACTCCTGTCATGAAAGGAAATTAGATTAAATTAGGTGCATCATTGGTTGATATAGCAGATGTACTATAGAATTAGAATGTATCACGCTGGCGTTCCAAGATAATTTGTCAAATAATGTGGAAGATAGTTCGTCCCACACTTTGGAAAGCCTTCTCTTGTGTGAAGATGAGACTACAATTCACTTGAGGATGTCTTCAGCTAGCAGTTTCCCCCAAAATGTGAAGTAGTCTTGTTAAATTTTCTGCTCCCTGACTGCCAGACATAAAACCCAAATGGTCAAATTTTATTAATTTTTCCTTTGTTTAGTTTATTGGCAATCATTTTTGTAAATATTAAACTATATTTAAAAGTGAAATTGATCCTTAGTTCCAATAGTCCTGAATGTATCTGCCTGGTTTATGAATAACAAGCCACGGCTGACCAACCAGTACTAGGCAGAATTATGGGAGGCGGGGTTTAGGGTGCTGTTAAACCACGTTATGTTCCTACAGTCATGAGACCAGACAGGGACTGATCTGCTCAGATGTAAGAGAAGTCTGAGAGCTGTTTTAGGGATTTCTGCAGTGTGGATGTGCTTGGTCAAACTTCTTCTTTTTTTTCTTACTGGGAACAGGGAATGGCATGGGACCCATTAAAGAATTCTTTGCCACCCAGGGATTCCCTGTTCAAAGGTAACTAGGGGCTGGATCTCCTGCCATTCCTACCATTTTGCACAGTCAGATAGTTCAAAGCAGCCGTGCAGGCTCTGGAGTAAATCCCAAGAGCTAAAAGTGTGTTCTTTATTGTACTGAAGGCTCCAATCCTGCTCCCACTGATGGTGGTAAAACACCAATCTAACTGCCTTGGGAATATGAGAAGACTTGAATCGATATCATCATTAACCAAATTCACTAAAACCTGGTCTATTCTAGAGTTAGGCTGACACAAGGCAGCTTATGTTGACCTAGTTGTGCATATGTCTACTCTTAAATCAGTCTCCCACCACTTTATGCCCATAATGCCACCATCGTACACAATCATCTCCCTGAGCGATGTAGAGTCACGGTTGATGTATAGAGACCAGAAGCCATTTAAAGCCCCACAAACTTTTCAAATTTGTTTCCCTGATTTCCTGGCTTGGCGAGCAAACCTAGCAGCTCTCCATTGTTGAGTGAAACTGCCCAGCTGACCATGCTGGCTTACACTCTCTAGACATGCTCCTGCCTGGAGTAGACCGGAAATATTGGCTCTCCTGGGCCCATGAGAAGAAGCTACAGATCAGCCATAGAATCATCAGCATCACTAGCAGATTGCTCAGGGGATGCTGGAAAAGAGGTATGACAGAGACCAGTAGCAGTGTCATGTGAAGACCAAGGAACTGCCGCAGGCATACCAGAAGGCCAGGGAGGCCAACGATTGATCCATTGCTGATCCACAGACCTGCCACTTTTACAAAGAGCTGCATGCCATACTTGACGGAGACCCCACCACCCCCATCCCCAACAGCACTGTGGTTACCTCTGAGCAGACCGAGTCAGATGCCCCTGCTATGAACAGCAAGGAGAAGATGGTGGTGGACAAGGATAATGATGATATGTATAGGGGACAGGCAACCAGAGGATCCAGCTGTGCAGTGAGCCAGGTCCTGTTTTTAATTCCACCACTGTCCTGCCAGTCTGGCACAGGTGATCCCAGTGCAGGGAAAGGAATCTCAGATAAAGGTGTAGATAGATTTTCAATTACAGGGATGGCACCTCCAAAGTGGCGGGACACATCTTTTGTCTTTTCATTAATTTCCTCATGCTAGAAGAGGTAATGGTACAACCAAGGGAGATAGAGTTGCTTTCTTCTTTTAATTTCCCTGTACTTGGTGCGGGGGACGGGGGCATGTGGAGCAGTTTGTTTATGAATGCAGGAATGTTCCTTGAATCCTCCTGAGATATCTTGATGAAACTTTCCTGGAGCTACTCTTCAGTTCTTTGCTGAAGGTGTCTAGGGAGGGCTGCCTTATTGCTTCCTTGGCAGCCCTTCCTTCCCATGCTACTCAGATAACTTAATCTGGCAGCGTTGCAGTACATAGGTTAGCAGAATACAGCAGCAATGCTCCATCTGCCTTGTTACCCTTGGGAGTGAGATATCAGCTAAAATTGTCACAACCTGTGGAAAATGGTGCCAGTATTCAGTGTCATTGCCATAGACTACTATAATCATGCAGCTGAGCAATTCCGTCCATTTGCCCAGCCCCTAACAGGCCATACTTACCATGGATGGTGCTGTGACTGGTGTTATGCACAAGCAATCATAAACAGAAGTGAGAGTGTAGTGCTTACATTTTTAGGGGAGCAAAGAGAGTGAGTTCAGCATCTGAAGTTCTGTTTTCTGAAGTGAATAAAATTATACCTTAGACAATGTAAATACAATGATCTCTCTTTGTATTTTATCTTTAGCTGCTGGCATTGCAGTCTCAGAGTCTCCTCCTCCACACCCGTGGAATTCCTGAGCCAGATAAGAAGGAGAAAAAAGAGGACGCAGGATGACAAGTTCAGCAAGATCCTACAAGCCAGTGCTGCATCAGACTGTGAGCACAGGACCTGGTGGATAAATGTTGAGGGCAGCCTGGAGAACAAAAGAGTGGAGAGGAGAAAGTCCCAGGAAGAAAAGAAGAAGAAAATGTGCCAGGACATAATGAGGTTTCTCAGGTAGGAAACTCAGATGCTACAGACTCTGGTGGACCTGTAGGTTCCACAATCCTGGGCTTGCCTCCCTCTGCAGCCTATTGAGAATTCCATATTGGAACCTCCCTATCCCCCCCAACTTCAACATTCCACGTGGCATCAGGTATCACTGCACTACCCTTACTACTTTACTTCAGGGGACATTAAAGACAATCACAGCTTCACGTACACTGACCTGTGAAAGCCACAGCTGGTGTATGTGTGACTGACATGGACATCCTTTACCTTTCATAAGTTCTGTTCTTTTAATTTATTAAGTTTTTAATGTATTTGTTTTAAAATTTCATGGGTATTTTTTCACTGATTTTGTTACAGAATACAAGTTTATTATTTGGATTATAATTCATCTTTATTAGTTCACAACACATGCTGTTAAGTACTCAGCAGTTCTGAAAGCAATAAATTACCTTATACTGCACAGTGTCACACAACTCATAGAGTCATTCACAAACAAAATTAATAGGTACGTTGACAATGTTATTGTAATGGGGTGACACCCAGCTCTCACATGTGTCTGCAGTCTTTCAGTTTATGGTGACCCCTCTAATGGTTTCTTGGGTTGTTTTTCCAGTGACTCAGCACTCCAAATGAGTCTCTTACACTGTATGTGAAACAGAACAAACCTCTTCCAGGGTATACAGTCTTTAACTTGTCCTGGCCCCGATATGAGGCCATACCCCCAGCGCTCCTGTCATAAACAGATAGTTAAGGGTTAATGTCTCTTTTACCTGTAAAGGGTTAAGAAGCTCAGTAAACCTGGCTGACACCTGACCAGAGGACCAATAAGGGGACAAGATACTTTCAAATCTTGGTGGAGGGAAGTCTTTGTTTTGTGTTCTTTGTTTGGGGGTTGTTCGCTCTCGGGGACTGAGAGGGACCAGACGTCAATCCAGGCTCTCCAAATCTTTCTAAATCAGTCTCATGTTTCAAATTTGTAAGTATCTAGTCAGGAAGGCATGTTAGTCTTATGTTTGTTTTCTCAACCTGTAAATGTTTCTTTTGCTGGAAGGATTTTTACCTCTGTTTGCTGTAACTTTGAACCTGAGGCTAGAGGGGATTTCTCTGGCTATATAAATTTAAGAACCCTGTAAGCATTTCCTATCCTGATTTTACAGAGATAATTTTTACCTTTTCTTTTTTCTTTAATTAAAAGCTTTCTTTTTAAGAATCTGATTGATTTTTCTTTGTTTTAAGATCCAGGAAATTGGGTCTGGACTCACCAGGGATTGGGGGGGGGAAAGTAGGGGGATGGTTAATTCCTCTTTGTTTTAAGATCCAAGGAGTTTGGATCTGTGTGAAGCCTCTCAAGGCAACCCAGGGAGGGGAAAGTCTGGGGGGAAAAGGGGGGGAATAGTTAATTTCTCCTTGTGTTAAGATCTAAGGGATTTGGGTCTGTGTTCCCCAGGGAAGGTTTTGGGGGGACAGGGAGTGTACCAGACACTACTTCTAGCTGGTGGCAGTGTTACCAGATCTAAACTAGTAAATTAAGCTTAGAAGGATCCATGCAGGTCCCCACATTTGTACTCTAAAGTACAGAGTGGGGGAGGAAACCTTGACAGCTCCCCCCTCCCGGAGACACTATCTTCTTGCAGCTCTCCCTGGGCTCAGTCCTTATTCAGTCCCAGTAGCCAGCCAGGAGCTGCTTCTTTGCTCCCCTGGTCCCTGCTGGCAACTGTCTTGGCTCAATCCCAGCAGCTTCTTAGCTCCCCAGATCTCTACCCACACTGAGCTGTCCATGGTCCTGCTACTCTTTCAGCCAGCCAGGAACACAGATCTATCTCCTCCAGCTCCAGGCAGCAACAGACTGCTGCTTTGTTCTGAAGCTTCTTTTATATGGCCCTGCTGGGCCCTGATTGGCTGCTCCCTGCAACATCTCTCATTGGATTCTTCCTTGCAACCACTGTAAGCTACTTGAAGGATGTCTTTTCTGCTCCTCTCTGGGATGGGGTGTGGCAGGACCCTGAGGCCTCCAACATGGGGCATCTGGGCCTAATCCACCCTGTCACCATTATATTTCTACATGTACAGCAGTCCCCACATGATTCCTACCGGGCCACAAAAGAGCAGATCCAGCCAGAGCACACTACAACAACACATACTACTTTTGTCTCACTGTTAAAATGGTCTTTCAAAGCCTCCCTGAGCTGTATAGCTCCACACTGAACTTTTCAAATAGCCCTTGTATCTGTCTGTTCAAATCCAGCAGACAGCCACTCCACTTCTGACCTCCATCCTGGCAGGAACTTTCCTCCCCTTGCTTCACAAATATTATGCAGGACATAGCAGGCAGCTATAACATTGGGATATTTTTCTCACTGAGATCCAGTCAGGTGAGTAAACAATGCCAGCAACCCTTCAAATGACCCAAAGCACATTTAACTGTCATTCTGCACCTGCTGAGCCGGTAGTTGAATTGTTCCTTGGTGTTGTCATTGTGGCTGGTATATGGTTTCATGAGCCAGGGGAGCAATGTGTCCCCCAGGATCAGTACTGGCATTTCAATATTCCCATTAGTAATCTGCTGGTTAAGAAAAAAAAGTCCCTGCTTGTAGCTTTCCAAACAGTCCTGTGAAGATGCAATAATCATGCACCTTCCCTGACCAGCCCACACTGATGTCACTGAAGCATCCCTGGTGATGCTTGCATAACGATAGAAAAATAGCACTTTCTGTTGATGTACTCAGTGGCAAGGTGGTCTGGTGCCAAAATAGGTATACGTGTGCCGTCTATCACTCCACTGCAGCTTGGGAAACCCATTGTTGAAAATCCATCCACTATGTCCTGAACATTGCCCAGAACCACAGTCCTGCATAGCAGGAGGCAATTAACAACCCTGCACACTTGCATCACAATAACACCAACAGTGGATTTCCCGAATCCAAATTGATTCCTCACTGACTGGTAGCAATATGATGTAGCAAGTTTCCGCAATGTGAACCCCACTTTCTTCTCCACTGTCATTGTAGCTCTCATTTGGGTGTCCCTGCTCTGGAGAGTTGGGGTGAGCACAGAGCATAGATCGATGAATGTGGCCTTGTGCATTTGAAAATTCTGCAGCCACTGCTCATAATCCCAAACCTTCATTACAAGATGATCCTACTAGTCAGTGCTTGTTTGTTGGGCCCAGAAGTGTTGCTCCACCATTTTCAGCTGCTCCGTGAATGCCACCAACAATCTCGAATTGGTTCTTGCTATGTCCCACAGCAAGGACTCATCATGTTCCCCAGAGGTTCTTATGGCTCTGCAAATACTCCAGGATTGTATGCTCTGTGCTTGCAATGTTCATGACAATAGCGCAGAGCTGTGCAGGCTCCATGCTTCTGTTAGAGGTGGTGGACAGAGAGGAGAGTTGTGCAGTTTTGTGGGATTTTGAAAAAAAAAGCACACAAATTATGAGATATGGGTAATATGGAATGGAGACAGTTGCAAACTGGGAAGTTGACCCAGTGCTCCCAGGCAACCTTGTGCAGCTTGTTTCGGCCCAGTTATGCATTGCCAAACTTCCCAAAAGACAGTACGCTGGAAGGTGAAGAGTTGCACAAAGGAATACCTACCCATGATTGATCACACTCTGCATCGATACACGCACTCATGGTGAGTATGCACACTGCCGACAGAAGAAGAAAGTATGCATGAGCAGAAGCAATGTACTAACTGTGGTGGCTGTAAGCTGGCATAACTTGAGTTGACGTAAGTCTGTAGTGTGGACATGGCTTAAGTTAGTCTTACTGTTTAAAAGTATTGCTTTGGGACAGGTACTATCAATTATTATTTGTACAGTACCTAGTGCAATGGGGCCCAAGCTGGTTGAGGCTTTTAGGTGCTACAACAGTATAATGTTAAATAATTATTTAATGACAAACACACCTTTGATTGGTGACTTAACATATTTTAGGCTACAATTACTTTCTTTTTTGTGATTGTACATCATCACAGTTGAACTAGCAATAATTGCTCATACACTGTAGCCCCAAATTGGTTTATATAAAACCACATCAGAGATATAGTCATACTATTTTCTTCCAAACTTTAAAGACAGGGCATACTTTCAGCATGCACTCTCCTAAAATGTAGGGCTGCTGCATTTTAGGAGAGTGCATATTGACAAATGACACTATTTTAATGCCTTCTGACAATGAGCGCCTTTTGTCAATTTCTTCTGCCAATCATAAATGCCTGTTAAAGCAAACAATTAATGAATGTTTCCAAATGACCTTCTAAAAACTGTAGATTTATGGAGTCAACATTTACTGCATTTCAGTATGGTTGCCTTATCATAGAATTTCCTATGTATAATTTTGAATGTAAGCCTCACCAAGATAGTATAACTTATGACAGTAAATAATGGTACAGATATCGACCTTCCTAATGCAACAACTAGTCTAGTGCTTCAGCGTCTGGCAAACACTCTGGATTATATTTTTCATATGACTTCAGTGAATTAGACTTTAAATGGGAGGTCTAAGTGCTTGTCTGTGTGCAGACTTCCCACATCAAAGGTGATTTACATGGGAAAACAGTAAACATTTTAAAAAATGCTTAATTTCCACACTAGAGTATGAATGCTCTCACAAGGGCTGATTAGAACAGCAGGTGCTAAGGGAGACAAAGTATATGGATCAACATTGATGGGTATTCTCAACTTAAGGGCACAGAGAGTCTATTCCTAGCCCCTGGAAATTAGAACAGTCCCTAAGCTGCTTTAAATTAGACCCCAGTACTCTCTAAGGATAAAAGAAAGCAGGTCACAGTCAGTGCCATCTGTCTGAAGACCCAGGATGAGGGTGGAAATATTTTGCAGTCTTGAAATACCCACTATTCTTAATAAAAGCATGTCTGCTGTGTGTGAGAAACAGGGAGTGAGCTTTAGATGCATATTGGACCACATAAACTCCTGAGTAACAGGATCTTGGGCACTGAAATATATTGATTTGGTACAACAACAAACATGAATTCCCTCAATTGGAGAGGAAGGATGGTCTTATGGTAAAGGCCCTGGAGTGGGCCTTAGGTGTTCAATTTCTAGCTCTACCACAGATTTCCTCCTCTGTGTCTCTGCTCCTTTTCTGTAAAATATGGATAGTGCTACTTCCTTTATTGCACTTTTCATCTGTTCTGTCTATTTAGATTGTAGATGGTGTAGGCACTGTCTGCCATTGTGTTTTTGTACAGTGCCTCACACAATGGAGCCTAGATCTTGGTTGGGTGCTGCAATACAAATAATAAACTGTAATGCCAGAAATATGGATTGTCACAGTGGCCAGAACATTTCAGAATGGATATGGGCCTGACTGCCGTGTATGGAATGTGCAAATATCCAGGGACACGTGCTAACACAAAGAAATGCAAACTTGCTTTACCCCTTTTGCTTCCCTCATATGGCACAGTCATAGCACCTGCACATGTTCTGTCTCCAGTCTATTCTGGCTGGACTATTATTGGGTGCAGTGTATCCAATATTTCTGACAGAGAATGTCCTTTCAATCAGAATTAATATTTTCAGAAAAAAATATAATTTTGGTTACCATTTTTCATATTTGACAAACCATTTTAAAAATGGTTTTAAAACGTGTTTTGTTCCAGTGGAGTTAAAAAAAAGTGAACATTTCCTCCCCCAACCTCAATGGAAAATGGGAGGAGTTAAAAAAAAAAGAAAAAAAAGGCAAAGGACACTTTTTATTTTCCCTCCCTTTTTTTCCACTGGAAAGAGAAAATAAATTGGGGATACAGTGTAGGGGTCCTGGCTGTCCCTTGAGGCTAGGAAGAGGGCTTGTCCCTCAAATTACTGCACCTGTGTAATTATGTAAGTGCAACATTAAAGTTGGGTAAATAAAGTTTTTAAAAAACAAATAAATGTAAATTTTTTGCAAAGTAGATTATTTTTTTTGAAAGTTAGCACAGTGTGAAAAGGGGGTGGGAACACAATGGAAATGCTTAAGTATAAAGTTCACTACTAGAGAGTATTAAAATATGTTAAAAACCAAACCAAAAAATAGTGGATTTGTTATATGAAAAATAAAGAAATGATATGATCATAAGCTGTCTATAAATATTACATTCTAAAACCCTATGCAATATGTTTCTCCCTCTGTTTAGATTTTAGCATAGATAATACAACAGTTCTGGCCAGAGTATTTCATTGGCATCAATATATTAGCATCAATATATTTTCAGGTTAACACATATCTAGTGTAGCATGAAAAAGCTATGACTTGGACTAAAAGGATTCTATGATAGCTCACTTGCAAATATTATAAGTACTTGTAAATATTCATCTGGTATTTTCCATAAGCTCAATTACTGTTTGTTTCAAGAATCAGAGAAGAGAATAATGCCCTTACACAGTGACTGGATATATCTAATATTATTGGTAATGCAGTTGACAAACACATAACCCAGAGCATATCTAATAATAAAGTTACATTATTCAACAATAGAAATTTGTAGCCTCTACTGAGCAATTTGTATTATTGCAAACAGATTGGCACGTGTGGAACATATTAAATTTGGATCTATTCAGTTGTATTTGTACCTAGCCTATCTGCACATTTGAAAACCATCTGTAACATTTCAGTCACATTATGTTCAGAATTCCTCTAGCTTGAACCAGAGCTGAAGATCAGACATCTTTTAATTTACGTGCTATGTATTCATAGCAGCAAATTAATATGGTAACCTGTTTCCAAAGAGAGTCTTTGGTGGCTGGAGAATAGCACTGGAGACTGGCTTTTCAAATTTGGAACTGCAAGTACTGGAAAGGTTTGACAAACATGAAAGAGCACAAAGGAAGCACTGAAGCATGGCAGTGGTTTCTTAAATCTGAGCTAATTAAGAACTACAGCACGATTCTTCAGACACTTAAGCAAGTGCTAAATTTTACCTGTGTTGATAGTCAATTGGACTACCCACGTGCATAAAGTTAAGCATGCACATAAATGTTTGCGGGCACAGGGCTTCAGGGATCCATATAAACAGCAGAGACAGTACTATGCAATTTTAGGCACTCTTATTGTCTTAATGATATTATTCCCATTTTAGGATTATTGTATCTCCTTCATATGGGCATGAAGTAAATAACAAGTTTATCTGGCTTCCCATAATGATTTTGTGCTAGCAAATCACTTAGGATTAATTATATAATAACTTTCATCTAAGGAGCTCCGTAATAGTACTTACAAAATCATTAGGCATTATTATTATTCCTTATTTGTTATTCTCTCCATAGATAAACTGAGGCACAAGTTCAGGATGAAATCCTGGCCCCAATTAAGTCAATAGCAAAACTTCTATTGACTTCAGTGGAGCCAGAATTTCACCCTAAGAGGCCTGATCAATGTCACTCAATAAATCACTGGCAGAACTAGACTGTCTTCAATAGAAATAGCATGTGGCTGCACAATCCCAGGAGCAAAAAGAAGACATTGTGCCTCAGAAATAACCCCAGAGGTCCCCTTTTCCACTGCATGATGGGGTATATCAGATCAGCCATTTAAAAGATGCAGCAAACCCTCCCACCACCTCATGCCCAACCAGTGCTATTGGCCAGCTCATGACTGTCCCTGCCCTTCATGACTTCACCTAATCCCCACCCCACTTATTTCTTATGACAAACATGTGTGCAGGCCCTGCTGTACCCCTCACACTCAGCACTACTATGCAGTTATATCCATTACATGGTGTCATTTAAGGCTGGTTTACACATAACATACCTAATGCAAAATCTAATATCCAAGGCAATGAAAAGTTAAGGCAATCCACAGTACATAATCTCTTCTTCTCCTTCTAGACATACACACCTCAGGTCACCACTATACACTTCAAAGAGTTTACACAATCATACCTGGCCCCAGTAGGTATCCTCACCTTCAAAGACTCTTTCCCCAAACTTGAATGTAGTTTTACATAACTTTGCAGAAGACATGGTGGTGTGTAGGTTGGGGAGTCTGGTGGAATTTGGAGAAGGCCTTGATTCTGTCCCCTGGCCTATATACATTATGGTAAGATCTTACCAAATATCATATAGAAAAGTCTGTGACAGAACCAGGATCTTCTGAGTTCCACTCAAGTGCATTAAATACAAGCAAACAATGTTGTTTTTTTTACAACAACCATCATCATTTGCTAACCACCTTATGCAAAGAATGAAGCAGGAATTCTATAGATGAAAAAAAAATATGATTCTGTCATTAAAGACGATTTTATAAAGCATACACACAAAGGGGCTGTATGAAGGTTGCATGGTCAATCTTGATTCTGGAGAGTCTTAACTTTGTGTGCTTTATTTTCCAACCATTGACATTAGTTAAACATAATTTAGTGTAGAACTCGTTGAAACATTCCAATGGAAGAATTTTCTGTTGAAAAATTATGATTTTGATTACATCAAAATACTTTGCGGGAACATATCAATTTTGGCAAAAATTTCTTATGTTTTTAAATGTTTAAATATTGGATAAGTTCAAAGTGCTTTGTGTCAACATCTATATTATTTATAATACAAAATCAAAATTATAAAGTTGAAATGAAGTCTTTTAACCTTATCAGAATGAAACATTTTGTTAAGGTTGTTTTGATAGTCCTAAAATGAAATTTCATTTTGTGGAAAATTAAGAATTTTTGACCCTGCATTCCAATACAGGTTGAAAGGAAATGTTCAAATGTTGGAATTTTGTGCTGAAAGAAAATTCCAAGTTTCAACCATCTCTAGTTTTTTGTATGTAATTTTTTTTCTTTGAGGAAACTGGAAAAACAGAAGCTCCATCATGGTGAACCACATTGAATGAAGGTCAGTCATCAGCAGGGTTTGAATACAGGATCTTTGTAGCTACAGTACAGACTACTATTACTTGAGCTGACAGAGTAACCAATAATAATGCTAGGCGGTTATCATCTATATGGATTAGTAATATTACCCAATATTATTAAGGCATTAATTTTACTTAATCTCATTCTTGAAAATGGGTGGCCCATATTTATTGAAAGTTCCCCAAAAATCAACATTTTAGCCCAACCCACTGAAATTTAAAAAAACAACTGAAAACAGGGGCTCTTAATGGAAAATGATGGATCACTCTTAACTATAGGCATTGCTACCAGCTCCAGCAATTGTAAGTGAAAGAATAGCCAGAATTAAATTCCTTAATTGTTATAATATGTGATATCACTGTGGATGAAAGCAAACAAGCCAAAATGGATGCACTGTGTATGCAGTTATAAGACATGCATGCAAAAAAAAATTACTTCTTTTAAGCTATTATGATCTGTTATGCAAATATAAATTGAGAAACATAGCCTACTATTAAAAATCAGAAAATTCAAAAGCTTAACTGATTGCTAGTGATCATACTTTCATAAATTTATCTCATATATAATCATCTTAAATAACATCCCTGAATTGTTGCCTGTGAATTTGTATATACCTCATGCAATATTTAAATAAAGGAAAGTCTGCAGAATAAAAGGCTAGAAACCAGTTTCATTCCAAACCTCTGTTTTCAGACCAAGCTGAAAAGAGAAGCACAATCCTATTTTAAAGTACCAATCTATTCGTTATTTACATGGCTGATCTTGGTTGAGGTGCACAATGAGGTTTTTATTCTGGTGATTGCAGATCGAATGAAAACAGTTAAGAAATATTGTTTATTACTGACTTTTTAAATACAGGAAAGTAAAATGGTATGCTAGACTGGCTTCTTGGCAAATTACTACAATGGACAGATGGTTTTTCATTATCTGTTATAGAGAAATATAAGGCTTGTGACAGTGTGTTTTGTACTGATGCTTATTCATCTGTGAGAGAGTAATTTTCAGGCTGCTTGTCCAGAACACATTCTAAATCTTCCTCTGCATCTGCAGAACATCTGCTTAAACTAGAATTGTCAGTGTCAATATTGTGTTGCTAGTAAGCTACAGACTGTCTTAATGTCTTCCCAAAGCCAAAGAAATGAGTGTAAAATAGGATTTCAGGGCTAGGATCCAGGGTTTACTGTCTAAATGCATTCTTCACTTTGTATGCAATGTAAAATCTTATTCAACACGCATTTTGCTCCAGGTAACATATGGTCTGAACAATTAGCACAGAAAAAGCATTTTTTCTTTGTAACAGTTTACAAATGGTGGAGAAAGGTACACTAGGCTTAGGGGTTTTTTTTAAGCAGTATGTCTGATGGCAAGAAAAAAAATTGTAAATTATAAAATACCACATTGCAAACATCTTAGCAAGATGCATCCCTCAGTTAATTACTTGAAGGAGAAATACACAGCATTGTGAGTCTGGCAGATTTTTCTGTGTTAAATGATGGTGTATACAACTTCTGCACTTCAGTATGCGAAGTAAGTTGTAGTAGGTAATGGTGTGCCATTTTGTATTACATAATGTAACTATATATTTTATTCATGCTGAAATTTGTCAGCCTTATCATTTTTCCCTTCCAATTTTATTTCTTTCGGTTAATCTACTTCTACTTTGTCCTTGGTGATATCTATTAATAGCAGGGAGCTTGTGTATAATAGGTTGTGAAGACTTCTATGGCACAGACAAACTAGTACTATCAATAATATAGTAGGCTGCAATGAAATATCAGCACTGGGCTGTTTTTTATGTTCTTTCTTTGTCTCCCTTGTGCCTCCGGGGTCAATTGCTTCTGGAGATATTCCTTGCTGCCTTGTCAAGATCTGAAAACTTACTGCTGGAAGGCAAGTATGTGGCGAACACGGTTCTTCACATTCATATGCACTTAATGACCACACCAGGTGGTTGTTTGCTAATGCTCACTGCTTGAATATATGGCAAATATTATGACAGAACAAAACACCTTTGCACAATATTTAATCAGTAAGAGTGGAGATTCACTCTACCTCCATATCCTGTCTCTATGTTGGTAAAATACTAAGCTGTTGGGGAGGAACATCAGACAAACTGCTGTGCACCTTCCCTCTATCCCTCCAGACTGAAATAACAGCTACAGATCATCTGAGCCTGTGGCATGTGAAACTGAGGCTATCTGCATAAAAGTAGATATGTGTTCTGTTCCCTGGTTCACGCCTGGCCTCTGTTGTGTCTTTAAGTGGGGTTAGTGCACAGAAACTTTCTGTAGTAAATGGAGATGTGCAGTTGCCCCACTTGCCTTGTCTACCAGCTGAACATCTTCTTAGTCCATATGTGGGTCCTGTCTGGCATAGAAACCCAGGTACTGACCCTGTGAACCATAGGTGAATTTCACTCTTATGCACATTGTCAATATAAAACAGAGCCACATCCGCTGGAAAAAGAGTTTGTAATAATATTGTCCTAAGAGCATTCTTGTGTACTTTGTTCTTACACAATAAATGTAACGTGAACAAAACCACATGAACTCAGTGGGGTCCAGATAACTATTTACCAACTATATACAACATACAAGACCCAGTTACATATATACACAGCTACTCTGATAGCATTATGATGGCTTCTGAAACACAGAAGACAGCGAAAATCTCTAGAGGATTCTCTAACATGAACAAATTTACCTTAGATTTTAGAACATCCTGGAAAAAGCCATCTCATGTCACAGTTATGCTCTAAAAGAGGGAAATAATATTTCTGTAGCAGCATCACTTGAAGTTCTCTAAGTACACAACAAACACTCAAGCCTGGTCTACACTAGGCGTTTAAACCGGTTTTAGGAGCGTAAAACCGATTTAATGCCACAACCGTCCACACTAGGAGGCACCATATATCGATTTTAATGGCTCTTTAAACCGGTTTCTGTACTCCTCCCTAACGAGAGGAGTAACGCTAGTATCGGTATTAAAATATCGGATTAGGGTTAGTGTGGACGCTGATTGACGGCATTGGCCTCCGGGAGCTATCCCACAGTGCACCAGTGACCGCTCTGGACAGCATTCTGAACTCGGATGCACTGGCCAGGTAGACAGGAAAAGCCCCGCGAACTTTTGAAATTCATTTCCTGCTTCCCCAGCGTGGAGATCTCATCAGCACAGGTGACCACACACAGCTCATCAGCACAGTTAACAATGCAGTCTCCTGAGAATCGTAAAAGAGCCCCAGCATGGACTGCACGGGAGGTACTGGATCTGATCGCTATCTGGGGAGAGGATTCAGTGCTAAGAGAACTGCATTCCAAAAGACGAAATGAAAAAGTATTTGAAAGAATTTCTAAGGCTATGACGGATAAAGGCCACAGCCGGGACTCAGTGCAGTGCAGAGTGAAAGTTAAGGAGCTCAGACAAAGCTACCAGAAAACCAAAGAAGCAAACGGAAGGTCCGGGGCAGGTCTAAAAACATGCCGCTTCTATGCTGAGCTGCATGCAATTTTAGGGGGCTGCGCCACAAGTACCCCACCCCTGATCGTGGATTCCGAGGTGGGGGTTGTAATCTCTGCCATGGCTGAGGATTATGCAGACGGGGAAGATGAAGATGAAGAAGAGGAGGAAGACCTAGCAGAGAGCACACAGCACTCCGTGAGCCCCAGCAGCCAGGAGCTTTTTATCACCCTGACGGAATTACCGTCCTCCCAGCCCTCACAAGCCACTATCCCAGACAATGACGCCATGGAAGGGAGCTCTGGTGAGTGTACCTTTGCAAATAGCAAACATTTTCTTTTAAGCAAGCCTTTTTTAATGATTGATTTGCCCTGAGGACTTGGGATGCATTCGCAGACAGTATAGTTACTTAGAAAAGTTTGTTAACATGTCCGGGGATTGAGAGGAAATCCTCCAGGGACATCTCGATGAAGCGCTCCTGTAGGTACTCCAGAAGCCTTTGCAGAAGGTTTCTGGGCAAGGCAGCCTTTTTCCGCCCACCATGGTAGGACACTTTACCAGCCATGCATGCAGCAAGTAATCAGGTATCATTGCGTGGCAAAGCATAGCAGCGTATGGTCCCGGTGACTGCTGGCATTCAAGAAGCATCCGTTCTTTATCTTGTTCTGTTATCCTCAGCAAAGTGATATCGTTCAGGATAACCTGGTTAAAAATCAGGAATTTAAGTAAGGGGGGTGGCCATTTTTCTACTGGGTTCGTGGACTGCAGCAGCTTAAAAAAAAACCTTTCCTGCACGTAGCGAAGCGGGGGGAGGGGAGGAGTGAAATGCCGATGATCTTTTCTGTGTTTGGTCACCGGTGATCTTCCCCAAGGTACCAGACACGCAGTGGGTGGGGGGTGGGGAGGTGGGAAGGTTGTTGATTAGCAGGGAGCTAGCATGGTATTAGCCATGCGTTGCGGGGGAGGGGTAAATCACTACAGAAGCCGAAAGACAGTGGCTTACCATGGCCGCATGCAAGCTGAATTCTGATGCCTGGACCTGTGTCTGTGAGATCTGTAATCCCAGAGCTGCAGGCACTCACTATTAAGATGAAAAATGTGACCTTGTAGGGAAATCACATGTGCTAGGTGAATACTGCTTTTCACTGTGAAAGAGTATAACCATTGTTCTGTAAAATGTATCTTTCTAAATATTTATCTCCCTCATGCAGCTGCAAATTTTTCAACCATCCCTCCTCCATCCCAAAGGCTAGCACAGATAAGGCGGAGGAAAAAGAAGACGCGAGATGAGATGTTCTCGGATATTATGGAAGTTACATGCAATGAAAGAGCTTATCTGAATGAGTGGAAGGACGTGGTTTCAAATTACAGGAAAGAGGCCAGTGAACGTGAGGACAGGAGGGATGAACGTGAGGACAGGAGGGACAACCGAGATGAGAGGTGGCGGCAGGAAGACCGGCAGGAAAATCAGCGGTGGTGGCAGGAAGATCAGCGGTGGCGGGATGCAACTCTGGGGCTGCTGCGTGATCAAACTGACATGCTCCGGCATCTGGTGGAGCTTCAGAAACGGCAGCAGGATCACAGAGTACCGCTGCAGCCCCTGTGTAACCACCCTCAACCCTCACCATGTTCCACATCCTCCTCACCCAGACGTGTAAGAACGCGTGGGGGGAGGCTCCGTGCACCCGCCCACTCCACCCCCGTGGACAGCCCAACCAGAAGGATGTCGTTTATGTGAATTTTTTTTTAATGGCCTTCTCCATCCCTCCTATCCTCCTCCCAAACCACACCCTTACTTCTCTCCCTCTTTTTATAATGAATCAATAAAGAATTCATGCTTTTTAAATGAGAGTGACTTTATTTGCATAAGTAAGCTGTACTCGAAGGGGGTGGGGGAGTTGCTTACAGGGACTGAGTCAATCAAGGGGGTTGGGTGTTCATCAACAAACACAGCAGTCACACTGTACCCTGGCCATTGATGAAGCTCGTTTTCAAAGCTTCTCTGATGCGCACCGCTTCCTGGTGTGCTCTTCTAATCTCCCTGGTGTCTGGCTGCGCGTAATCAGCGGCCAGGTGATTTGCCTCAGCCTCCCACCCCGCCATAAAGGTCTCCCCCTTACTCTCACAGAGATTGTGGAGAATACAGCAAGCAGTAATAACATAGGGGACATTGGTTTGGCTGAGGTCTGAGCGAGTCAGTAATGTCCGCCAGCGCGCCTTTAAACGGCCAAATGCACATTCCACCACCATTCTGCACTTGCTCAGCCTGTAATTGAACAGATCCTGACCACTGTCCAGGCTGCCTGTGTATGGCTTCATGAGCCATGGCATCAAGGGGTAGGCTGGGTCCCCCAGGATAACGACAGGCATTTCAACATCCCCAACTGTTATTTTCTGGTCTGGGAAGTAATTCCCTTGCTGCAGCCGTTTAAACAGAGTAGTGCTTCTGAAGACGCGAGCGTCATGAACCCTCCCTGGCCATCCCACGTGGATGTTTGTGAAACGTCCAGTGCTTGCAGCACCATTGAAAAGTACCCCTTGCGGTTTACGTACTGGGTGCCCTGGCGCTGCGGTGCCAAGATAGGGATATGGGTTCCATCTATCGCCCCCCCACAGTTAGGGAATCCCATTGCAGCAAAGCCATCCACTATGGCCTGCACATTTCCCAGAGTCACAACCTTTCGTAGCAGCAGCTTAGTGATTGCTTTGGCTACTTGCATCACAGCAGCCCCCACAGTAGATTTTCCAACTCCAAATTGATTCCCGACTGACCGGTAGCTGTCTGGCGTTGCAAGCTTCCACAGGGCTATCGCCACTCGCTTCTCTACTGTGAGGGCTGCTCTCATCTTGGTATTATGGCGTGTCAGGGCAGGGGCAAGCAAGTCACAAAGTTCCATGAAAGTGCCCTTACGCATGCGAAAGTTTCGCAGCCACTGGGAATCGTCCCACACCTGCAACACAATGCGGTCCCACCAGTCAGTGCTTGTTTCCCGGGCCCAAAATCGGCGTTCAATGGATAGAATCTGCCCCATTACCATCAGGATCTCCAAAGCGCAGGGGCCCGTGGTTTGAGAGAATTCTGTGTCTACGTCCTCATCACTGTCATCGCCGCGCTGCCGTATCCGCCTCCTCCTCGCCTCGGATTGAAGGTCCTGGTTCACCATAGACTGCACGAGAGTGCGCGAGGTGTTTAAAACATTCACGATTGCGGTATGGAGCTGAGCAGGGTCCATGCTTGCTGTGCTATGGCGTCTGCACAGTTCACCAAGCAAAAAGCGCGAAACGGTTGTCTGCTGCTCAGGGAGGGAGGGGTGAGGCTGTACCCAGAACCACCCGCGACAATGATTTTTGCCCCATCAGGCACTGGGATCTCAACCCGGAAATGCCAAGGGGCGGGGGAGGCTGCGGGAACTATGGGATAGCTACGGGATAGCTACCCACAGTGCAACACTTCAGAAATCGACGCTAGCCTCGGACCATGGACGCACACCACCGATTTAAAGTGTTTAGTGTGGCCGCGGTTTTACAAAACTGGTTTATGCAAATTCGGAATAGTCCCGTAGTGTAGACGTACCCACAGGGTCTGATCCAACTCCCACTGACGTCAGTCCGAATCTTGCAGTTAAAGCATATTCATATATGCATTCATTTAAAAAAAAACAACCTTTTTATTTTCTTTAAAATGGGGAATACCATTTGAACTGATAGAAACTTGCACATTTGTTTAAAGGCTGTCACTCACTAAAAGTGGAATAACTATTCTTGAAAGAATAGTCAATAAAAGAAGGTAAGACAAGTACAAATTTGACATTTAGGGTGAGATTTTCAAAGGCCCAAACAGCAGTTAGGAGACTTTCAATGGGAGTTGAATGCCTAATTGACCTTTGTGCCTTTGAAAATCTTGTCTTTGGTCTTTTATTTCAGAGTTTGTTTGACAGATAACTATGAAATATTATTATGTATGGGAAATTGTGAATGGGCCTGAAGAAACAGTGTTTTAGGCAGTTATAAAATGATATCCTTGCTGTATGATGACACGTTTCTGACTTCTGCTTGATATGCTATGTGTTGAGTAGCATATTATACATGTTCTATATGGCAATTTTTTCTTCTTAATTTTGCTGTTTTTCTGAGTTTTTTTTAAAACATATAGAAGTGAAAACATATATAATTGTATGATATGACTGTAACTTTATAATTTACTTAAACTTTGCTTTTGTTTATTTCACTGAGATGTTATAGTTCTTTTTTTGTTTTCTTTTATACAACACCCCCCTTCTTTGCAAAAAAGCCAAACAAAAAGACGTTATTCTTGCCCAAGGAGGTCAGTATTCTGACACTACTCTTTTTATACCTCCCACTCCCAAATCACAACTTCAAAGTGTGTGAATGTGTATATATCTATATATAAAACAGAGAGAGAGATGATTCTTTGGGATGGAAAACACTATATAAATATAAGATATTAATGATAATTATTGCATTGCTCCATATATTATTTTGCCAAATTCACCATATTGAACACTTCTATCCAAAGAGGGGTCTCCTGTACAGCACAACACAAATTGTGATATCTTGCCACTGACCACTTCATTAATGTAGCTAAGGCATCAGCTGAACTTCTGTGACTTTAACAGTAACAATTTTTTAACACTCTTCTCTTGTTTTGATTAAAAAAAAAGGCTAACATACCGTTATTCAAATGTGGTTCATCTACCACACCTTTGAACACACAGTTGGGTCAAGAGATGATTCATTAAACTATCTAGAGGTCACATTTGGTCTAATGGAATTTATAAGGAGTCTTTCTCTCTCCAGCTCTCTCTGACACACAGCTGTATCATACTGATGCTTCTCTCGATCAATATTATTTAAGGCATTTACAAAGAAGTTCTGAGAAAATCTGACCTCTACTCGATCCATGATCTTGCTATATGAAGAACCTGGCAAAATCAGATTGTATACATCCAGCTACTTTGCCAGTCTCTATTTTGCCAGAACCTTACTGAACTGGCAAAATCATGTTGTATATATCCAGCTATGCTCATTGACAAGTGAGCATAGGAGGAAACTCAGCTGCATAATATTTCAGCTTCCATTGCCTATACAGTCATGATGAAAGAAGACTTAGGTCAGTTTACAAATATTAAAATATTTTTCCTTATATATTCTAGACACAAGCAAAGTCAATAGTATTTATTTTATGGTTAAAAATAAAACATTGCATAGATATTATTTTTTTATTCCTCCCCAGAAAAATTACCTTCTTAAGTGTTTTTCTTTTACATTTCTTTTTCCTTTCAAAATACTGGGTAAACATACAGTTATTTCCTGGTATGTGTTAGTGAGAAATGCATAATTACACTCCTTAACACAGATGCTTGGTATTTTGCATAAGTATCAGGATTCAGGGCTAATGTGAAGAAGTGAATTATAGGTGTTGGGGTGCAATTGTGAGTTGTGCTGATTGAATGATGAATTCCCTGATGTTTCTCACACTGTTCATTTCATTGCACGGAGATGGAAGAAATGTAAATCACTATTAAAGTGGTTACTTTAGTTAATGCTTCTTAAGCCTGAACACCATGCTGCAGATAATGTGCACTTGCAAACCTACAAATATTTGTGAAGTATTTCTATATTTTTTGTAGGGAGAGATGAAGGGCCTAAAGAAAGACATGGGTGCATTTACATTGGTGCTCTCTGTTTCATTCACTTAGGCTATGGCTACACTAGAGTGCTTACAGCAGTGCAGCTGCACCAGTGCAGGTGCTCCACTCTAAGCTATCTGTGTAGCCACCTTAAGCCAATGGGAGAGAGGTCTCCCATTGATTTAATCTACTTCCAACATGCGGCGGCAGCTATGTTGGCAGAAGAAGCTCTTCCGGTGACATAGCACTATCCACACTGACGTTTAAGTTGGCATAAGTTATGTCACTCAGGGGGTGGGGGGGGGCTAATTCACACCCAGGAGCAATATAACTTAAGTCAACTTGAGCTGTAGTGTAGCCATAGCCTTAGTTTCCTGGTAGTAAACAGAAGCCTAACCTTGCTGGGTTTTCTTTATTATAAACATGAGATGATATATTACTCTGATTCTGAAAATGATTGAGTCAAGTGAATCCTTTAGTTGTAACATACTAAATTAAGTATTCTACCTAGGCCTTTAATTTTTCAATCTTGTATTTGTTTCGGACCTATTGTAACTGGCCTTAATTTCCCTGTAATAACAGCTGTTCATTCGGTACAACTGTTTACTCAAGGGATGAGGTAGAGAATTATTCTGTGCTAACTCAAGTATAGTTTACACTAGAAAATTAGGTTGGTTCAACTACATTGGTCAAGGGTGTGAAAAATCCACACTCCTTGGCAGCGTAGTTAAGTCAACCTAAGTTCCTGTGTAGACAGTTCTTCCATCGATCTAGCTACCACCTCTCAAGGAGGTGGATTACTTGCACCAAGGGGAGAATCCTCTCCTCCATCAGCATAGCTAGTGTCTACACTGTAGCATTTTAAGTGTAGACAAGCCCTTAGAGTGTAAAAATGATTAAATAATACCTGTTCCTGTCATTTTGCACCGTCAGTAGATTAATGGGATTCTTGTGGGTCCTCCTCCCTCTCCCCAGCATAAGTAGTCATGGTAATTGCTCTGAAACAAACAGTCAATGAACATAATTTCTCCATGAACATTTCAGAATCAGAGAAGTCAAATATAGCTTATTAAATAAACCCCAAGAAATAAAACTCTGGGAATTAACTGGATATTTTAAAAGAAGTATATATTTAACTCTGCCTATCCTGACTTGTAATATAAGTATGGTATTATTCTCCAGTTTTAGAGCAGAATGACACAGCTATGTTGGAAAGTTTTGCTATGGGCAGAGGACTGAGACTTATGTTATTTGTGACTGAAAATGACATAGTACGATGGCTACCTAGTGAAGTATAAACAGTCAAGGCAATGGAACTGAACATTGCAAGATTTGTGGACTCAGAACTAGATTTATTTATTTATGATCTCAGAGAGGTGGAGTTAAAACATGATGGGAGTTGATCCTTTAAGAAGGTTGACATATGATCAAATCTTAACTTAGAGCTAGTCTTCACTATGGGGAGATAAACACTGCTGCAACTAATGCCACAGGGGTCGATTTAGCGGGTCTAGTGAAGACCTACTAAATCGATGGCAAAGCATTCTCTGGGTTGACCTCAGTACTCCACATCTCTGAGATGAGTAAGAGAAGTCAACCGGAGAGCATCTCCTGTTGACGAAGTGTAGTAAAAACACCGGGGTAAGTTGTCCTAAGCTATGACGACTCCAGCTCTCTCTGACACACAGCTGTATCATACTGTTGCTTCTCTTGATCAATTTTATTTAAGACATTTACAAAGAAGTTCTGAGAAAATCTGACCTCTACTAGATCCCTGATCTCACTATATGAAGAACTTGGCAAAATCAGGTTGCAAATATCCAGCTACTTTGCCAGAGTCTATTTTGCCAGAACCTTACTGAACTGGCAAAATCATGTTGTATATATCCAGCTACGCTCATTGACAAGTGATCATAGGAGGAAACAGCTGCATAATATTTCAGCTTCCATTGCTTATACAGTCATGATGAAAGAAGACTTATGTCATTCTACAAATATTAAAATATTTTTCCCTTTATATTGTAGACACAAGCAAAGTCAATAGTATTTATTTTATGGTTAAAAATAAAATATTGCATAGATGTTATTTTTTTATTCCTCCCCAGAAACATTACATTCTTAAATGTTTTTTCTTTTAAATTTCTTTTTCCTTTCAAAATACTGGGTAAACATACAGTTATTTCCTGGTATGTGTTAGTGAGACATGCATAATTACACTCCTTAACACAGATACTCAGTATTTTGCATAAGTAGTGTAACTTAGGTTGACTTACCCCAGTAGTGAAGACAAGCCCTTAGTAATAGTGTCACAGGCCCAAGGACTCCCTCCCTCAGAGGGTCCCATGGACAGGCAAATCAGCATTGTATGTTGCTAAGGTGGTTGCAAGCATCGCAAGGCATTTCGGGGGAGGGCTAAAGGTGTGAATGTGGAATGGAAGATTCCTTGCAGGGTGCAAGAGGCGAAGAGGGGGAAAGAAGGAAGAGAGCAGAGAATGGGTTAACTTGGCACTTCAGCTAGCTCCATGTGGAGATAAGACGAAGGTCATGGGCTAGACAAAAAATCTACAGCTGTCCAGCCGTGAGAAGAGGAGAACTTAGTTGAACAGAGCTGCAGAAATAGCAGTAAAAACAGTGAGAGGGACTGAGGCGGCGATGGTGAAGGCCAACAGGAAGGAAAACAAAGTCTCTGGAGCTAGTGTGTTTCAGGAAGCCGAGAAGGCCACAGCAAGCCAATTGGGACTGGTACAAGGAGCACCAGGCACAGAGGGCCCTGGACAACAACACCCCTAAAGAAACCTAGGACTTAAAACCCTCCCAGAGCTCAAGAAGGTGGAGATTATAGCAGACCCTGGATGACCTGGGCCCAGGACAGAACTCCCATCCACCCTTCACCCTCTTCTTCTTATGTTACACTCAGGCGTGGCCAGCCGTGGGTAGAGCATGTGTGAGTATGAAGGTGGGTTAGGGCTTAGGGCACTAATGCTTTCTTCCTCCCTCTGAGTGAGGTGGGGAGCACCCATCACTTTCTGTTGTTATTTTATTATTTTATTAATAAAGCTTTAAAATTTAAACCCTCGGTATGTTTTGTCATCTCCTCCCCAAATGATCCTGTGGCCTCAGGCTGATTACCTGACACCTCAGGCAGATTGGTAACTGAAATCTGTCACAATAGCTCATATAAAGATCAGACTGTGAAGCAAGAAACTACCAGCAAGCACTTTCAGAACAAACTGAAAAAACATGAAACATAAGTGGAATTCAAGAAGATGATTGAACTAACGCTGCAAGCTTCTCACTTCTGCATGGGAAATGTAGATCAGATAAAGCACAACATCTCATGCTACATTTGAGACTCTGATGAACTCCTGGGGGAACAGATCCTAAAGAAGAAATGTTGGATCATGGAGAAGATGATCAGGTTATGCGATGAACATAGGAAAGAAGCTAAAGAGCTCAAAGGAAAGTTGATGAAACTGCAAAAGAAAATATCCCCATGCACGAGAAATAGAAGCACTGAATAAAGTGGCAAAAGATGTTTAGCTTGAACAACAGTGTGTTGATATATACTACTTTCTGTGGCAAATGGCATCGGAAGGGCTTACCAAACCATCAAGATTCTTTTGAAAGATTTCTCCTGCAGAAACAATGTAATTTTACCCAACACTTAGAGTAGGTATTGCCAAGAACTTTATATTATGAACAAAAGAAATTTTAAGTTGGAAGTAAAGGAGGCAGAGGAGATCTGTCCGAGAAGCTCCATTTATCCTGATGGACCTCTTCCTACAGTCAAAGAAGTTGAGTGTGTGGTACAGACACTGAAAAGAAATGAGGTCCCTGGAGTGGATAACATACAAGCAGAAATAATTAAAAGTGGTGGAGAGATACTCATCTGGTAATACCATAAGATTTTCAATGTAATTTGGGAATCTGGAAAACAGCCCAGTACTTGGACACATTCGCTGATGATTCCTATTTATAAAAAGGTAGACACAGTTATTTATGGAAATTACTGTACAATCTTATTGATGCACCATAGCAAAATACTGTTTGCAGTGATGTCGCCATGGAGAAAATGGATACTTGACCATCATTCTGGAGTGAGAACTTTTGCCTGTCTTGATGCAGTGTGAGCTTTTCAATTCCCTGTTAACTTTTTCCACATCCTAATGAAGTCCCAGGAGACCTCCCACTGCAGGAACACTGATATGGCTGGTTGTTTACATTTCACTTTTATAAAGAACATGGAGGCCGAAATCATTCATCAGTACTTTTCATCTTCACACAAAGCAACTTCCTCCTTGGGAACCTTTTGTGCCTAGACTTCAAATAGAGAAGAAACCTGTAAGGCAAAGCAGATGAATATATGAAGATGAGTCTGTTACTGTAGCACTTTAATGAAAACAAGCTTCCAGTTTCTTTTCTAATTAGTTTTACCAGTGACAATAAATCTTCTATATCACACCACCAAAATGCTATTAACTTATAGTTACTGAAGTAATCTAGTATAAACATTATGCAATCTACATAACTATAGCATTAACATTTTTAAAAATCCCAAACGTTAAAAAGAATGGAAATAACCAGTTAAGGTAATTTACATAAATATTCTATTATCATTACAGTTCGTACATTCAATTAACCACAATATTGAAAAGAAAATTCACGTTCAACATCTAAAAAACTTAACCATTAAATACAAGAATTACTTATGAACTCTCTTAGCATATATACCATTAATTATATACAAGCAATGGCATACATATATTGATGATGAAAGATTTCATGTGTCAGGGTTAAGGCTTCTGATAGAATTAATTATAGTGGGGTTATAGTTAACCTATAACTATGGTTAAGGATGAGACTAGCTTACTGTTTGCAGCCAGTTTTTCCTGAGTGCTCTAAAATCCAGATGGGGACTAAGATTGTCTTGGTAGCTCAGTGTCAGGGACATATTTCCAGGAAGCCTCCTTGTGACCTTCCACATGTACCCCCAATCATATCTCCCTCACTACTTCACCTATTAAAACAGGGAAATTCACTGCCCAAAACTTAGTTAACACAGAGATAAGGTTGACCCGCAATGCCTTGTATTCTTCCAGAGCAGTCCACCTATGTTTAAACATCTGAGAAGCAATAAGATGCACCTTATTGCACCTTACCTGCCTTGAGCCACATTATTCTTTTTTGGCAGAATGGATTTAGTTCATAAAATGTACCCATCACAGCCTTGCTCAACCTCTGCCTGGATCAGCAAGAGTAGGGTTTTGTCGATAGTTCATACAGTCAGTGAGGGCTTGACATCTTGCAATCTATCCCCAAGTAAGCAGGAGCAAATAGATTCACGGCATGAAAAGCAGAGCAGAGACTGCATTGTAATTCTGAGAGTCATGATTTAGTCCCTGCTTGCTCCAGGGGACAAGAATGATGAGTCAGCCCTTTTTCCTGGAGCAGCTTACTACCTTCTGTGTGCTGGCTTAGCTCTTCTGGCTGAACTTCCAGTTTCTGCCTGTGCTTCCCATTCCTGCTGCCTACTCTCTGCCCTCCTCTGTCTGTGTGCATTGTGGTGGTGGGTAGGAGGGAAGAGGAATAATAGTCTAGCTGCATGTGCTCCCATCTGGATTGATATTAGTAATACAGGTAGCCTATGCATGGAAATAACGAGGTTTCTTAGACCCTTTCCTCTCCTGTATGTTGTTATAGCAAGGGTCACAATCTGACCCCAGATTTTTAAAGAACTTTGGAATCTATCTGGTTGAAAGATGCTACATCTGCAAATCACTGCCATTATAACTGTACAGGTTATATTATATCTTAAAATTAAGGTAGCTTTCAAAAGGGAGATATTTTGGTACATGATAGTAATTGGCTCAATACAATTAGTTCTGTTAGAGTCTAATTATAACTCTAGGTGTATGTTCACCAAGAGAGGCAATATTAGAAACAAGCCCTAATAAGCTAAAAGGGCAAACTTACTGTCTTATTTTTTATCACTAAAAACCAAATGTACTGGGGAAATGGCAGCCTTTTGCAAAATGAAATATCAACTTATTTCTGATGGAAGGTAGCATTAACTATTTATATCCTCTCCTGAATGCATAAACATGCTTAATAAAGTTGTTTCCCTCTAATGATTACAACATGATGAGTTTAAATTTGTATTTTCCATGTGTGATTTAACATTGCTTTTAAATGGTTTGATCCTCAAAAAGTACGTTGCAAAACTCATCATAAGCTGAGCATCAGAGAGAGACTTCTTAAATGAAGGTGCTAGTTACCCAGCAATTTTCCTTCTGTGTTAATTGGGATAAACAGCTCATCAAGCCAACCTGAAATGTTAAGGTAATGACATTGTTCCTTATGGATGTTTTCTCAGCATGGTGTATATAGCTTTGTGGTTGTTAGTACAGCAGATGACTGAATTTCTTGACACTTGTTCCAGTCATTCACTCTGCTGGAATTTTATAGATACATATATGCTGAGCACTATAACACCATAAGAATTTCCTTGACAAATTAGCCTGCTGTGTCTGCTGGGTCTAAAAAAACCCCCTATCTACTGAGTTCATCTTAGTTCTGTAGTTTTAATTTGTATGTTATCTGCACAAGAAGATTCTGAAATGCAAAGATACTAGGAGGAGCCACTGTTGGATCAAATAAAATTAATAAGTGATCTTGTATAACAGAACACTTTTCTTCCTATCCCTATTCTATGATTACTTTGCTTAAAATGAATTATGCATATTATAATTCATGATTTCTATAAGAGTTGACTATTAATTTTGTCAGATTCTTGCCCAGGCAGAATAATAAGAGCTATCGAAGGTGATGTTTTGGACCTTTCTCAATACCATTGGGAAGGTTATAGCAGGACATGATGACATTATGGACAACCATGGGTGCCTATTCTATTACTTCTCTTTCTCACCCATGTATACACTGAGGAGCACTTAGATAAGGAAGTGATTTTCTCTGTACCAATAGATACATAGGGCATGTGCAGATCAAGCACAGATAGCCAAGAAGGTAAAACAATAATTTTTAGACCTTGATTGTTGTGACAATATATAGTTCCTGAATTGCTTCTAAATGTGGCAACTGCTTGAACACCTTTCCAATAGAATATGTTACTGGAATAGAATAGAATATTTTCACTCCAAGGCCAAGATTTTCAACAGTGACTAGTGGTTTTCGGTACCTCAATTTTCCACTGAGCACTCTTTGGTCAGGCATCATCCTCCATAAGTTTTTCAATAGGTAGGAATTCTGGAACTTCTAAGCCTCTGTAGCGGCACAGTCACCCTGCTCTTGCTCAGGAAGGGTTAAAACCAGCTCTGGGAAAGGGCTGCCCCGAGGAGCCAATCAGGCGAAGGCAGGTAGCAGCCAATCCAGACCTGGTAGGGCTCGTATAAAAAGGGCTGTGAGCTAGGGGGCAGGCAGTTTCACTCCAGCCTTGGGGTGGGAAGGACCAGGTTGCCTGGGAGCACAGGGTACCTTCAATAGAGCAGTGCTGGGGGAAGGGAGGGGCAGCAGCAGGCTGAGCTGGGGAGCTCAAGCCTAGTGACCTACCAGGCTGAGGCCTGACAGGAAGGCCAAAGGAGGTATTGAGGCTGCAGGGAAAGGCAGCAGGTCCAACCCCCTAGCCAATGATGGCCATTGCAGACTTCAGTTTGCCCCTGAGTAAAGGGGCTAGATGAAGATTCGCAGTGGGTCACTGAGGCAAGGTGGGCTTATGGGAGTGGGGTTCCCTGGGTGAGGAGTAGCACCCCAAGGTAAGAGGCACCATAGTCTGGGAGGGATGTGGGACCTACACATGGTGGAGATAAAGGGACTGCAGAGGGGTAGGTAACAGAGGTCGAGACACCGGCCCATAGAGGGTGCACCAGGGCTGAAAGAGCTAATTCCTGAGCAATCAGCAGGAGGCACCACACCGGTGAGTCAGCGACTTGCTACAGTATCTTTCAAAAGTGATCTTAGCTTGCATCAGACATTCCACCTAATCTAAAACTTTTCTAATTAAATTCTTACTCACTTGCACTAGTAATTTATTGCCATCTTCCTGATAATATTTATTAGTTAAAATAATTGCTTATATAGTCAAGTTTTATTCTTTTTCATTACATTATTATATGTAGATTCAAATTTGGATTTTAGTAATTTTATACAAAGTTCATCCACAGGAATATCTTCTATAGGGCAGATAGAAGATTCCAGCAGTACAGATTTATATGTGGGACCCAAATTCGCCTTTCAGCTAACGGAAGATTGTCATGCATTAGAAGCAGAATTTAAGTAGGATGGTTCTAACTAAGTAGACATCTGCTGCTGCTTTTTTAGATGCACATTTTTAACAGTGAGGATAATTAACTATTGGAAGAGATTACTAAGGGATGTGATACTATCTCCAACATTTTGAGTCTTTAAATCAAGATTGGCAGCCTTTCTGGAAGATACGCATGTTCTAATTCAACCACAAATTGTTGAGATAGATGCAGGAATTACTGGATGAAATCCTATGGCCTGTGTGTTATGCAGGAGATCAGTCTAGGTTGTAATGGCATCTTTTAGCTTTAAAATCTATTACATTTATTTTTGTGAAAAATATAACATTCCACATTGAAGAATACAGTGGTGCATCATCAATTATACCCAGTTCCATTTTTCCTTAGATAAGTATTTTCTTCCAAGTTTTGTGACCATGACATGACAGAGTCTAAAAACATTTCCATGATTTCATTCAAGATGTCTTGTAAAAGTGAGTCCCCTCTCTTCCCCCCCCCTGCAAAAAAACCAACCCAGAACCACTGAATTATTTCAATGCTATTTTTTCTAAGTTTATTTACCAGGGACCAAAACCTGCATGCCTTGCAGGGACTATAGTCCCAGTGGATTTCACCCTTGTTCCATCACCTGTATGCTAGGTAAAGGTACTGGAGTCATGTGAAAGGGATCTACAAGCATTAGATACAGATAGGAAACAATTCCCCTGATGCGTGAACTAAGGAAGTCAGCTGCAAGCTGTCCTCCAAGGACCCCACCACAGGCCCTAAGAGGCACATCACAGAATCCCACCCAGTGGTGTCACTTTAACTACTTGCTTGAGCAAGGAGAGGAGGAATTGATCTAAAAGTAGCCGGAAGGTCCAATCAGTTGTTAGGATTTCCTTTAAAGAGCTAAAACAAATATCCTATGATTTAGACATTTTAATGACTTACATTTTCTTTTCTGTTGTCTAGAAATGGAACATGTTTAAAATTAGTGCTCTGTAGGATTGGCACCATGTTTCAAGCATATGAATGTTAGTGGAGCCGGGGGAGGATGGGAGAATGATGCTCCCACAACTTTTCTAGTAATAATTTTAATAGTCTCTGAGCTGTGTTTCATTCTGCACTGGAGCCTATTCCCTTTGACAGTGTTACAGTAGGTTTGGAGGGTTTCTTTGTATTAAACAGTTAACCTGCAGGCAAATGTGCGTATTTGTTTTTTCTTTCCAGTAAAATAACATGACTCTTTTTAAAAAATGGCCCAGATTCTGGACACAACTCATAATCATGGAAATAGTCTCACTGAGACCACTTCAGTGAATAAGGACTACACACTTGAATAAGGGTTCAGAATACAGGCTCAATATGGAGAACAAGACTTCTAATTCAATGACTGAACACTGTAGGTACTTCTGAGTGCATACTTCTTAAACTGATTTTTCATGGAAATTTCCTGATATGCTCACTTAATTTCTTTGGCACTCTTACCTCTCTTTAGCCCTGACTCAGCAGGAGATTTAAGTCTATGTGTAATGATCATGCATGAGAGTCCTTGAGGTCAATGGGGCTTGTAACAAAGTGCTGGGCAACAGCAGCTGATCTGGCCATTGCAAATCCAATTAGTTGCTGTACAGTAGGCCTGATTAAGAAGATCTGTGCCTAATTGACAGATTGGGATGGGCTGAGAAGAGCTAAGAGTAGCATTGGTCCATTAGGCAGAAGGTAGAAATGATACAGAAGGAAATGCAATGGGAGGAAGGCTTTCAGAGTGATCTTCTAGTGGGAGGATCCCTTCTGTCTTTCTTGGCCAAGGGAATTGAGGATTGTATGTGACTGTAAATATGCTGCATGAGTCTGTAGAAGTGGTGGAGAGAATAATGTAAAATAAACCATGAGGTGTATACAAGAAGAAGGTCTCTAAACTCTAAATGTATGTGCTTCAAGTTAAATGTTTAAATACCTTGATGTGTCAGCACAATTTTGGAGTGTCAGATATATAAATTGCTAGGGTAATAACTGACTAGTGAAAACATATTACAAGAACAATCAGTGTTCCCACATCTGATCAACATATTTATATTTTGAAAGGGAAATGTAATTTCTACGAGTGCTAACTGCTATTTATTGGTGGTGAAAAATGGACAAAATTGCCACACTGAAAAGGCTTGTTAATCATAGTTGGTGAAATGGTAAAAATGGACCCATTTTGCTTCACTTGCATATCTTTTATTACAGCATAATTTGCATTAAAGGTTTATGCAAGAAAAAAATACCATTTTGACAAGAGATCTTAAGTTTGCAGAAAAAATCCAAAGAAATATGATGAGCTAGAGAAAACAATTTTTAAACAGTTGTAATTAAAATCTTATCAGTGTTTACCATTTACTATACTGCAATGAGGTAATGTATCTTCTTACATGTAAAATGCAGCATAGAATTTCTGCATATTTGGTCTTCATAGTTCTCCATTCTTTTTTATGATTATCATTATGTGTTTATTGTTGATAATTATTGTTTATGGTTAATGATCATAAAATTTTATCGGTCTATGGAGAAACAGCCACAGTTACTTGTATTGCTGCATTAGTTTTCTCTGTACAAAATGTTATTTATTCTACTTCCATGGACAGTGGAAACAAAATTTGAAAATAGAGCCATTAAACTTGTACAAGGAAAGTAAACGATATACTTGCCTCTTTACAGTAGTCGACAGGACAATGACCATTTTTAAAGATGGATTACTGGGATTTAGCTTTAATTGTCAGTTTGTCTGAATTTTCATAATATGAAATGATAAAACATTTGCCTACAACAGTGGTTTTCTTCTAATGTATATTGATTTGAGGGGGTGTGGAAGAAAAAGGCAGAATTAGAGTATTTTATGTTCTATAATAATTCTTTATAATGCAGAAATTAGGCTTTGAACAGATATGAAAAATGTATGGATTAATCCTCAGAGAGAGATGTAGGCAAGGACTGAATTATTCAACCTGCTTGTGCATACAAGGATATTCTCCAAAACTAATACTTATTATAACTGTGACTAAACATAAAAGGGATTTACCTGTAGGCATAGTAACTTCTAGTAGGGGAAAACATATTCTGGGCAGTATATACTACTGCAAAAGGAATGGAATGAAAAGAAATCACCATCTCAGATGCAATATGTTCACTAATTCATCCGTTCTAGTGCAAATAGAAAAATTAGAGTGATCCAAAACCATTGGCCCTTAGTGAATGCTTTTGTTGACAAAGGATTTGAGATCCTCCATTTTGCCATTTTAAGGGCCTGATTCTCAATTTCACTAAGGCCATGGCTATACTACCACTTATGTCAGCAAAAGTTATGACACTCAGGGGTGTGAAAAAAACACACCCATGAGCAACATACGTTTTGCTGGCATAAGTGGTAGTGCGCACAGGGCTATGTTAGCAGAAGAGCTTCTCCCGCCGACGTAGCTACCGCTGTTCGTAGGCATAATACAGCTACACAAGAAATCTTACAGTGGTGCAGCTGCATTGGTACAGATGTGCCTCTGTAAGATTTCTAGTATAGTTATAGCCTAACATGGAGTCTTTCCATAACTGAGAATTGAGCCCCTATGGTTCTGGATATCAGACTGAAAAATGGTGCAGTGTCCTTAGTAAAAATAGGAGTCTTTTTAGGTTTTCTTTTTCTCACTGTGACTTTTGCATTTTATTAGAAGAGAAATTAGAACCTAGATTGTATTGCTGTTTGTTTTATTTTTCTATATTTTAGATATTTTCATATATATATATATATGAAAATATCTAATATATATATACACACACACACACAACTTAGTTGTTTGTATCTTTTTAACTGAAAATCAGTAAATATATTTTAAAAATAAATTCAATTAAATTTAACATTTTAAGACCAGGTTGCCATTTATTTAGATGGTTTTAGAGTATCCAGTTCACTATATATATTATAAAGACAAGGCAGATAGTTAAAGGGAAAACAACAAAGTATGCATCATGATTACATTCACAGGATCTGATTAAGCAACACCAACCAGCTTAACATCTTAATCCCTTTTATGAATCTGCCTCTTTGTGCATTGAGCAAAGATAAAAGTATTGATTTCTGAATCTTTCAGAAGTGCTGGCAAGAGACAGCGATGAGCTTCTAAAAAGAATGTATAGATTTCCAAGAAGAATCTGATAATCATGTATCTGAAATAAAGAATAATGAGAAGAAATGTTAATAGAAAGATGCATTGCAGGTTACTTCCTTGTTTATAAACATTATTGGAGTAGGAGTAGTAAGTGGAATTTAAGACCAAGCCCATACATCCTAAAAGCAGCAAAGCTGAGTGCATGAAGAGAAAGAGAAGACACTGAAATGAGTTTTAAGACATCAGCAAGATATAGATATATTTAAACAAACAAAAATTAAAGGATTATAGGATTGCACAGCAGTAAAATGCTGGTAGCATAAAAGGCAGGTACAGTGGTACATTTTCAAAAGTTTATTCCAATTTGAAAGATTCTACTGGCCTGAGAGATTTTTTTTTTAAATAGGGATTATTATGATAGGTTTTTTATTACTTTTGAGCATAGAGGCCCTGATCATGATTAGGGTCTCATTTGTAATAGATGCTGTAAAAACACAAAGGGTGAGACTATGGCTTATCTGTGCAAGTGAAGTGTCCTTCATATGCGAGTGAAGGAGCATATGGAAATCTTACTCCATGTAGGGTACAGCAACTTCCACAGAGCAATTATTACTTCTCTCGTACAGGTGGGTGGGGAATGAGGAAAGCCTTGACTCTCTTTCTCCCCCACAATGCACTGGCCAGTGCAGCTGAGCTGGTATGGAGTGGCTAGTAATAGGTTTAATCCATTTTTGCACTCACCTGATCCGGACTCACTGTACACTAATTCAGTCCCTAGCAGCATCCTGAATGCAATTGAGGATTGGGGCCACTAGTTCTAATTTTGTGTTCTAGACTGATTCTTAGCATCACTTTACATGATCATTTGCAGGGGAAGAATGGCCTTTTCACAGGCTGGGATGCTCTTCTACAAATACAGGAACACAGAAGACATGTGAGTAGATAATACAAATAATGTGAGCTATCGCATAAATCATCAAAGCTAGAAAAACTGCTGTATGTCAATGGAAGCTGGAATTTCCATCCTTCCAGTGATCAAAAGCAAAAAAAAAAAAAGCCGATCAGTGGCACTTCGACGGCAACTTAATCGCGCTGCTCCATTCTTCGGTGGCAATTCGGCAGCGGATCCTTTGCGCACTCTCTTCCTCTTTGGCAACACTTCGGCAGCAGCTCAAAGAGGAAGAGAGGGACTGAGGGATCCACCACCGAATTCCTGCTGAAGACCAGAACGTGCCGCCCCAATAGCAGACGAAGTGCCGCCCCTTTGTATTGACTGCCCCAAACACCTGCTTCCTTAGCTGGTGCCTGGAGCCAGCCCTGGAGAGAAGTAATAATTGCTCTGTGGATTTGAGGGGGTGGATTGTGAGCCTCTGTGGAGGCTGCTGTACCCTGCACGGAGTAAAACTTTCTAACACTCCTTCACTCCCTTGTACAAATAAGCCACAGTCTCACCCTTTATGGTGTTACAGCATCTGCTACAAATGGGACCCTAATCGTGACTTGAATGTAATACAAATAAAAAAAAATAACCACAAAACTATTTTCTTGTTCATATGTATAATCCTCTCTCCGCAACCCCATCAGTTGGTGGATAGCTTATGCATAAGGGTTTATGTACATGTAAAATTGTTTTTATTCCTATCAATGTAATTGTGAATGTTCTCACTACTGATATATATATCAAATCCTTTATTAAACTCCACTAAGCTCTCAGCTGGAATGATATCTTGTGGCAATGAATTCCTCAGATTAAAAGAAAATGAATTTCATCATTCAGACCTAGCATTAGTAATGCGAATATTTGGAGATAGAACATAAAGCATGGAATACAGAACAGAATACTGTTCTATCAGTGACCTGGGAAAGATGTAGAGAAAAGGTGTGTGAGAAAGTAGATCATTATAGTAACTAGAAGCAAATATGACTCAAATGATGAGTTCCCAGGGAATGACCATTCAATTCATGCATATGAGGCAAGAAATAGAACCAAATGAAATTATACCACACCAATGTACAAAAGGTGAAGAGAAACACATACACATACACAAGAACATAACTAATCTGGCCACTTACAGAGCTAAAACTTTGAGGTAAGAAAAAAAGAAATTTTGCTTAGATCTAAACCAGCTGGGTTTCAACTAGGCAGAAAGTAAAACATGATCAATGTAGAGCAAAACCCACACTGCGGTATCTGTTTTGCCCATCCCTGCTTTAAACTACAACTGTTTATATGAAGCCACATGAATTTTGCAGGTTTCTAGAAAATGAAAACAGGGATACAAATCTTCTCCTGGCTATGGGTCTGGCTTTGGCAAAAAAAAACCCAAACTTTAACTAATGAAGTTAAACAAAACCATTTTCAGTTCTCTAGCTTTCAGAAGTTTAAGAAAGTCAAAGAGAAATCTTATATTGAAAGGTTCCATTCAGGACAATTAAGACTCTAAAACACCTTTTCTGTTGTTTACTATCTGTATTTGAGCAATGTTCACAATGTATTCGGAACTGTCCAGACACAGATAAAGACAGTGACCATACAGTCCATGATCGGAGGAGTTCACAATCTAAAAAATACATATACCTTAGGCCTGATCTGATATGATTTAAACTGGCTTTACAGTGGCATAACTCCAGCAAACAGTCTGAATTATCAGGATGAAACAGGTGGTACAAAAGAAAGTAAAATTCTCACTAATTCTCATGGTCAAGTTACCTGAACTTTTCTGAACCACCTTGGCCCATGTTTTAGCCTTAATATATTTGATCATCAAAACCATGTAACATACTCTAATTCATAGTATTTATGCAAATGCATCACTTCTAATAGTATTTGAAGACATTCTAAAACCATATCTCACAAGAGTTTTAAACTTTTACACAATGGCTAGCACAAGACTGATTTTCAGGACTTGGCTCTTTCTAGACACCTTTCAGGATAAAGCATCTGCTGTGATGTTTAAAGTTCAATTGTGCAAAGAGAAAATAAGAAAAGATCCTAGAGAAAAAAAGAGAGAGAGTGAAAGGTCAATGGACTACTTTTCCTCCAAATCACATGATCCGTTCTCTTGACAGTTACCTATTTGGGCAGCAGTGATGTCTCTGAGGAAAAAAGTAACTAAGGAGAAATAATTTGCCCATCCCTGGAGGCAACAATAAAAATAGACACTTCCAAACTCTCAGACTTAATTAGGGTGACCAGACATCCTGTTTTTAAAGAGACGATCCAGTATTTAAGCCCTCCTGCAGCTGTGCTGACTTTTTCTTAAAAATGGGCTAATTGTCTCATATTTTTCTGTTTCCTCCCCATCAGTAGTGGCGGGTCCTGCTGCTGACTGGATCCCTGCTCACCAGCCGCCCGCCCACCAATGGTGAGTGAGGGGGGGTCCAGTGGCCGATGATGAGGGTGGGTGTTCAAGGCTGGTGGCTGGGCAAAGCTGCAGTGCGCGGGGCCAGCCACTCCCCCTGCTGGTCTATCAGTACAGCCCCAGCTGAGTGCTGGCTCTCATCCAGAAGGACACTGCCCCCTGTCCCATTTCTGGCCGGCACTGTCTGTGTGCTGAAAGCTGTGGTGGCTGGTGAGTGCAGACAGGCACCAGGCGGTGGCCGGTTATGTGTCACCTCTGCTGCCCAGCCATCAGTCCTTTCCACGCTCTCCATCATGCTCTCCTTTGCCCTCCCCCACTGCTCCTCCATATCCCCCCCGTGGGAGGAGTCCCGGTCCCAGTGCTGTGTGGAGAACCAGCCCCTGGTCAGAGTGCTCAGCTCACAGCAGCCTGCCCAGCAGCCTCCTTCCTTCCCCCACTGCCTCTGGCTGGGCTAGTGCCCAGGACACTGGGCAGGAGGAGCTGAGCCCTGCATGTGCTAAAGCCCCGCACAGCGCTGGCACGGGAGAGCCTTTCTGCCCCTCAGCTAAGTCCTGGAGTGGCTGAAGGGAAGCAATTTCCAGCTCTGACCCTGCAGGGTCCACAGCAGCCTCCTGGGCAAAGGCTTCACCTCCCACCCCCCAGATCTTTCCCCGCAGGAAGCACGGGGCTGCTCTGCCCCCTAGGCACCCTCCCCGGCTGAGCTACCTGGAGGTGTTAGCTGCCTTTCAACATGTGCGGGCAGGAAGGGACAAGCTGCTTCCAGCCAGGGGGGGAGGAGGGGCGGGGGAGATGAGCTCTGAAAAGACATGGGCTAGGTCATCCCTTGCCCTGCCCCCACCTGCCCGCACAGTGCCAAAAGGCTGCTGCTGGCCACATTGTGGTGTGACTCCTGCTGAGATCTGGGGAGGGGGGGCATGTGACCCTGCGTGCCCCCCATGTGTTGGCCACTGCCGGAAGACAGGATACTGGGCTAGATGGACCTTTGGTCTGACCCAGTATGGCCATTCTTATGTTCTTATGATTAATATCAATAATCCCAATTCTGTCTCCATGTTCTCATTCAGGCTAGCATTTGTGACTCATACAGGAACTTTCATTGCCATCTTTGCTGCGCACCTGTCTAGGCTACCCATACTGCAGGAGCCTCCAGGAAGATGAGAGCAGCCACTGCCAGCAGTCCCCAACTTCCCTTCCTGTGCAAGGAGAATGTGGAGCCTTGGCTTTTCCCCTGCCCAAGATGCTGCACTAGAGCTGGTAGAAAAGTAAATGTGAGCACCGAAGGGCTGGTGCAGATTACCCTGTCCCTGGGGAACTGGAATCAAATTGTGACTCTCTGGCCCTGCTCCTAGAAGGGTGCAGCTCTGCACTGATGCATTACTGAGCTGGATTGCAGGGTTACAGTTCAGCCCTGTTTATTGAAGAATCCTCACTAATTAAATGTTTCTGAATCTGTGGACATCATGATAGCCTTATGAAATGGCAGCACCATCCCAGGACATACTTGGACCAGAAAAAAGCAGTAGAAAATATAGTTTAGGAAACAATCCTAAACTTGTATGGTAATGGACTAGATAACCCAGTTGGGACATGTGTACATACAGGAGTTTAATTCTCAGTGAGTTGATACTCATTACTTAACACACAATACAGTGTGTGTTAAGCAGCAGTGATAGTGTGTGCATGGGATGGCTGTGCCATTTTTCAGTTTGCATCATTGTGTACACAGATAGAGACTTGTGTACTAAGCATGGGGTATTCTTGGAGGATACCCCACGTCCCTTTGGTTCGCTACTGAGCTACATGCATTCTGGAATTTCTCTTGCTTTGCATTATGGGAGGCATAGCCAAAGCCCGAGGAATTCTGGGACATAGGGTCAACTTCAGGAAAATCCTATGAGTCTGCTCTTTCAGTCCCATGTTTCCTGTAGTGCCATTTGTGAATTGCTGTCAGCCAGCACAGACCCAACAGTGCTTTGCACTGGAATGTTGGCAACTGCAAACACACAGTGGCTGCTTGGATTGTATTTCAGTTCTTGAAGCTGGGTGTCTTTAGTTTGGGAGTTCACCAGCTACACCACCAAGCAGATTGCTATTGCAGCAGTGGCTTCTCCAACAGTAGCAGCTTCATCAGTGGCAGCAGGAGGAGGATGAGGAAGACAAGAATCATAATGAGCAACTGCTACTAAAGAGCCGTTTCTGGAGCAGCTTCACATGATGCAGCAGTGTTCTTAGGCTCAGGAAAGGATGGGAAGGGATTGCTCTACAGACCTGGGGTGATCAGTAGTAGCAAGAGAATTTCAGGATGGGGAAGGTGACCTTTTTATGTGGTCCGTGCTGAGCTAGCCATGGAACTGTAGCAGCAGCCTTTCAACATGCAGTGCCCCACACCTATTGAGAAGCGGGTCTCCATTGCCATCTCAAAGTTGGACAAACATTAACAGACAGAAACCAGTTCAGTGTAGGGAGATCAGCTGGAAGGGCTGTTATTATGTAGGTGTAGTAATGGAGAGCTGCATGGCAATGTGGGATACAAATTGCAGGACTGCCAAAGAACTGTGTGTACATGAACAATACACCACACTTACTCAATTGGCATTGACCATAATACATCTTTAAAGTGAATTCCATAGTTCATGGTAAATGTAGTGTTACTGTGCTCTAATAAACTGCATTGTGCCCATGCAGGCATTTTCACACCAAACTAACTGGAGTTAAGTGTGGATTAATCCTGATGTATAGATAAGCCTTAAGCCTTTTCTGTCTCTAATTTCTATGATTCTGTTAAAATAGAATCCTACTTCATTTCATCATAGACAGAACCATGATTCTCCATTCATCTACAAATGGATTTGTGAGGATTGCTGAGTTCAGATGCTGATGTATCAAATTCCAATCTTCAATATTCTACAGTTCATCAGTTTCAGTATAGTCTTTTTCAGTGTATTGTCTGATCAAAATAAATATCAGGCTCTATCTTGCAAGCCCTCGATGTAGGAAATGCCAGGATCATGCCCCTTCATCTTTCACTGTTTTAAAAATATATATTTAAATAAAGGAGAAAGAGGCAAATTCTGCTATCCACTATATACATGCAACCCCATTAAGTTGAATTGACAGTGTTGAGGCTGCCTGTATGTAAGGGTGGTCAGTTTGGCGGATAGTGTTTTTAAAGCAATAAGAAAGCTACCAGTAACTGCCATTTACTCAAATCTTACATCATTAAAATGAAGCTGGCAAGTTAGTCTGCACCATCCTCTGGCTCTTCTGTTTCCTAATTACATGCACCTAGATTCCCTTACCTACCGACAAGCATTGAGGCATACACACCAGGCCATGACTACAGGTGAGAGTCAGTGAGGTATTGCCAGGATCAAGAGAACTAAGATTACTTTGAATTTCTCAGATATCATAGCTGATCATTTATTATGTATTTATAAATGGAATATAACATCTTATTGTGCCTGGCAGCACTTAAGATTAAGTTTTGTGTCAGTGTTTGAAGGCCTTCAATAAACCTTTGAAAAGCATTATCTCCTGAGACTATTGCAGCTTTACTCACTAAATCCCTCTCAATCCCTTTGACTATCACTGTAACCTTTTTTAACCTTCATGTTAAACTGTTTCCAATTAATATTACGTTGTTAAAGATAAAGATACAATAAACCTGAAAACTAAGCTGGGTTTCAAGCCTCTGGGTTGGTTACAGAAAAATTAGTAGAGGAGCAGTAGACGACACTTTGAGTGATAAAACCAAACTTTATTAAAAAGAAAAATGATTAGTTAAGCAAACAGGCATGTAATGGCCACTTGAACAAATACTACTACTATGTTCATGCTCAAAGATGAAATGATGTATCAATGGACCACTGACAACAGAGCGAAGAACAGCCTTATAATCCTGGAACCTAACAGTATCCTTTGGATGTTAATTGGATCTCTCTTGCAATTTAACAAAACTTCTTCTTTTATAATTCTTTATAATACTAATTAACATTAAACTACCCTTTACCATAAAAATTCCATCACCTTCTTATTGGCTCTTTACATTACACATTACGTAAGTTAACATCTGCACCAATGCTCTTCCCATTCTATCAATATAGATAGCATTTTAATAAAACTTACAATTCTCAAAAACCACTCATTTTAAAACCTTGCTCAAACCACTTACAACCAAAGCATAACCCAGGGGCATATTCTTGCTAAATCTTACTTTCCCACAACACTTTGTCTCCAACTTATTTTTGATTTTTTTCACACCAACAATATCAATTTCCCACACTCCTCTACACTTAAGCTAACTGAAGCCCCAAATCTGACCTACTTATTTCTTAAACCAAACCATCTTATAGGCTACATCACATTAGTTTCAGATATTTTTATAAGGAATATTTTGTAATATCAATATAAAATCCTTTTGAAAGACAGTTTTGCTAGGTTATAATTGTGTTTGTCCACTTTTCTTTTGAAACATAGCTATAAATATCTTGAACTCTATCATTTCAGATCTATTTAACTTTCCAAGCTGGCTTAATGGTACCTTTCGTCTCTGAATATGGCACTTTCATGCAACCGGAAGTCCTAGTAGCACTGAAAGGAAACTCTGCCACCTCCTGTAACTGATTCAGTCACTTCTTGGCTAGTGAAAAAGTCAAGAACATTCAAGATCATTTTTAACTGAGATTGGTAATACCTCCTTTGAACAGTTAATTGAACACTAAAGTTCACCATATTTTTTTATTCAGTGAATCTGACCTCTCAAACATCTCCCTAGTATCTAACCACCCATTCATGAGCAATTTAATTGAGCAGCTCCTGAAAGATAACTTCTGACTTTCCCTAGAAACTGCCAACATCAAGACTCCTTCCATTCAGGCCATAACATGGAACAGAATCAACACTGGTGGATGATATCTTGGGCCTGGACAAGAGCCATTCTTCCATACTCATATTGCTGGATCTCTCCTTCCACACCCAGATCCCTCAAATGTGGTGTCTCAAATTCATCCTCTCCCCATTCCTATTCCACCTCTTCATAAAGCAATGGTATTAGGGAGTCTGGGTTTGGGGCCAGCTAGATCTCAGCCTGGTCACTAGGCAACTTAGCAAGCTCATCTAGACCCAATGAGCCCCCTCCAAACAGTTGAACTTCCTGACTGGAGAGGGGAGCCAGCAATTTGCTACTTAAGCCTTGCAGCAGCAGCAGCACAATGGCTACTTAATGAATAACATGCCTGCAGCTGCACTAATCTTGCTCTCACCCCCCCTTGCTCTAGCCTGATTTCAGTCTTACTCCAAGACCTGCTCCTGCCTTGCTTCCAACCCTGTTCCTGTTTCAGCTCCAGCCCCAAGCTTTACCTTCTCCAGACCCAATGTGTCTGCTGACTCTTGGCCATATCCCCAACTATGACTCTGGCTCATTCTTCAGCCTAGGCATTGGATTGTGACTCCTGGTTCTGATCCCCTGGTTACATCTGTTACTATGACATTGGCTCACTCTTCATTTTAGGCTTGGCTTCTGACTCTGGTTCTGACCTTCAGCTTGGCCCCTTGACCCTGACTCCAGCTTTATCTTTGAATGAGTGCCTGATTCCTGGATCTATGCTTGTCATTATTCAAACTACTACCACAACTGTTGGGCAAGGTCGTGCTCCACCTACTAAATAGGCCACCATGCCCTGGGAGCTTATTGTCTGTGAAACAATCACATGGACTAAAGCATCAGCTTTGCCCAGCTGTTCACATCAGACAGAAACAGCCCCATTTCCCGCACATTCCAGGACCTGGATGTAATATGCCGTTGGATGAAGAACCATTGGATGAAGCTGAACTGAGGTAGACTGATGTGATATTAGTGGGAAGCACTTTGGAGAACCTACCGTATCTATAATATTACCCTTAATATTACTGTATCTATAATATTACCTTTAATAAAACAGTTCATGGTGTTGGTGTTCTCATAATCACTTAATTACTTCTGGATACCCATAGACATAGCTAGCAAAAAGACAGAGTCACACACTGGGTTATAGGCAATGTGACCTAGTAGAACAGTACTGTGGTCTAGTGTTCAGAGCAGAACCAAAAACTAGTGGTTGAAGCCAGAAGTTCTGAGAAAGATAGGGAGTAGCTCTGAAGCAGGCAATGGTTGGAGCATGCACTGCTTTAAGAAGCTGGTCTGGTACAGCTGTGGGCATGGGATATATTGAGGTTATGAAAACAGCCACTGTGCTGCTGTTGCTACACAGATTAAATAGTAATCTGTTGGCCTTTCTGTCTAATCTGGGAGCACAGTCACTTAATGAGCATTTATTGGGCCCAGCTGAGCTCATTGGGTTCCTAGGTGACCATGTCCAGAGCCAGGTGAGTTCCTGACAGCCAGTTCCCCAGTGTGTGGCATTCAAACCTGGCTCTGGTAATCCAGGGATTTGTAACTTCTACTTCAGTTATTGAAATTCTCTTTAAGTCAGGCAGGAATGAAAACAGTCCTGACAAAACAGAACACAGGAACCTGTCTATTCAGCAGCCTAAACTATTTAGAGCACATTTAGTTCTCTTCTTTCTTAATTGGCTCCCTATTCACTACAATGCCAAATTCAAGATTTTGGTCCTTTTGAAAACACTCCATAGTACTGTCCCAAGTTATCATGACCTCTTATGACTTTGCTGAGTGGAGTTAAATTTCTTCTCTGTTTCTAGACATTTTAAAATATTTAGTAAATGATCGACTATATGTGTAGTCTTACACAGGATTGTTTCAAGACTCTGCTTCACTTTGTTCTACTTGATGAGTAGGATCCTTGGATATTCCCAGAATGTACATAGTGCCAGACTGGGGGTGGTGTGCAAAGCTGCCATCAAGCTCTGGCTTGTGCTGCCCTAATCCAGATGCTGCTCTCTGTCTTTCTATCATGCACTACATTAAAGCTGCCTGAGAGGTACTCTAAGTGTCACCCACTTGTAGTGACCAAAAAAGAGCCAAATATCTGGCCTAGGATTGGTGTAAGAAAGTCATAATGATATCCCAGTCACTCCCTTGGTATCTTCACCCTTTTCTTCTCATTACGCTGGCTGCGAGAAGATGTGAGGCATACACATCTGTTATACCAATAAAAACTAGCAGGATCTTATTAAAGGGGACAAGACATTTGTCACATTTATTGTAAATACCATAATAAAATAAAAGATAACAGCAAACAACATTGTTTGGCTACTTATTCCTATGATTACTTATATATATATCCATTCACACAATCATTCATACAAGTTCTGTATAGATATTATAGTTACCAGCCTAAAGTTGCTTGTGACAGAATACTGGCCAGGTATCCTGTACACAAGAGTGGAGCCGAGTCTGGGTCAGGTGCACCTGATGCTCCTGGAGGCTGGCAGCAGAACCATAGACTCAAAGTCCTTATTCTTCAGAGTCCAGTTTTATAGGGATTTTTCCCTATGTTAGTTCATGGGAGTTGCTTCATTCTGCTGTTGCTAAATCAATCAGCAGGTGGCTGGCTCCATTCTGTCAGAGGTTTGTTTTTTTCTTCCTTTGAGGTGCTGGGGTGGATTCCAGTTTGCCCTCCGGGGGTCATCTGGTTGATTCCACTTGAAACCTTCTTCAGCCGACACTGAATTCTTCAGGCTGGTAACTCCCTAACCTTCATTCATCATTTAAACTAGGCACTCATTCACATACACTCTTTATCTTAATTACATTTATTTTACTGTCTCTTTATCTTTTGGGGTGTGAGACTCCCTGTCTTTTAACAATAAAAAAACATAAAGTGAGATAAAAACGAATTTACAGAGGTGGGGGTCTCTATTTGTATACTATAATAGCCACTGTTTTGGCTTACTTAGAGTTAATTAATGTTTACCAAGTTTTATACAAAGTATTTCTTTGAGCAGGCTTCACACAGACACAGCTGGTGGCTTGCAGGTTAGAGGCTAAATGTTGGGAATCACATTTACTTCTAATATAAACCTTCAGTTATAAAGTATCGTTTAACAATAAATCATTTTTCATATAAATCATGTTTAATATAAACCTTCTTTAATATCCCTACACATCCGTGTATTGGCTGTATATCCCTGAGATCTTCCATTGGCCAGTCATTCAATTTTTGCAATGGTTGCAGAACAAAGGAGCCAAAAAATACCCAGAGATTTGTCCCTATATGTATGGTGCTTAAGGAGATTTTCTTCTTATGTACCAGCAAAGTAATCATTTATCAAAATTAAATGCCCATGAAGTGTCTGTGTGTCAAATATGAGACTTTAGTTTCTGATGAGTAAGTAAAAGATGTAATTAAATATGGATTCATTTGCTGAGGTCTAAGCACAGCTAAGGCCATCTCAAAATTTGAAAGTATAAATATGGCCGTCTTTACAGGATCTAGGTGACAAATAAGGAAAACTCTAGCATGATCACCTTATATACTAATCTACAAAATGTGCATAAAACAGAATCTTGTGGCCATATCTGATGGAACCAAAACCTAGGTCAGTCTGATGAAGCAAAGTCCTGATATTTTAAAGCTCGCTACTGTAAAATTAAATAGATTGTATTCTTTATGAAGATGTTTAGATGTTTAATCTATGCCCATTTCTTAACTCAGTGAGGCTCATTACAAAGAGAACAATCTTGCAATTCCCTGCTCCCAAATTCCCATCAGTATCAATGGTGGTTCCACACAAGGAATTACTACAGGATCAGATTCCTAGGAAGTTTTTTTATAAAAAGTAGGCTGTATTTACAGCCGTCTGCATTTCTGTCTCCGACATGTTGATATTTATGCAACCCTACATCTCTGTGGCAAAGAGCATTACAGAGTTTGCATGTGTTTGGCCATTTTAAAGGAGTGATAAATAATGAATGATCCCAATGGCAGATTACATAGCTTTCCCTTTTGCATTTTTAATCTGAATTGACCAGTTTCAATAGAAGGAAAAGTTACTCCTTAATAAACATAAGGTTGCTATAGCAGGGTGGTCACCTTGCTCCTGCCTGAAGGGGATAAAGCAGCCCTAGAGAGGGCTGCAACAGGGAAAGCTAGGCTGATTGGAAAAGCAGCCACAGCTGTGGTCAGCTTAATCAGGGCCCAGCTGGCCCTTTTAAGAGGGCTGTGGGCCAGAAGAAAGACATTCTCTCTCTAGCTTTCTGAGTGAGAAAGACCTGGCAGTTGAGAAGGGTACCTAAGGTAGAGCAGTGCTGGGGAAGGACAGAGGGAGCTGGAGAGCTCCAGCCAGGAAAAACCTCAGGCTGCAGGCCTTGCCAAAAAGGCCAAATAGGTACTGGGGCTGCAAAGGGGCAGCCCAGAGATAGGCAAAGGCAGCAGGTCTTAACCCTCTTGCTGCTGATGATGATGATGAGTGGCTTACAGATTGCAGTCTAGATGGTGACTGGTAGTAGCCACTGAGGCAAGGTGGAGTTAGAGGATGGGGGATTCCCCTGGGTGGGGAGACACAGATTGTGGGTTCCTACTGGGAGAAGAACTCTGAAGTAGAAGGACACTGGGGTCTGGGACGGACACGGGGGACAGCAGCAGGCGTGACACCGGCCTGCAGAGGGTGCTCTGGGCTGGAAGAGCTAATTCCCATGAGGACCAGGAGGAGGTGCTGTGCTGGTGAGTCAACACCCTGCCACAGTCACTTTTTCCAGAGGGGGAAAAATGCCTCATCCAGGTATCTCACCTCCACAGGAAAAGGATAACCCTTCCACTGGCTTCTGCTTTCTTAATCAGAATCTGGGGAAACAGACTATTCCTGTCAGTTTTCTCTTCAGAGTGGAGATGGGGGTTAATTGTACAAGGGGGTATGAGAAGGGGTAGAGCTCCAGTGTGATTGGGTAAAGGGAGAAGCAGGGGAAGGGCTGAAGCACTAGCAGGATACCTGAGTAAGCTGCTCCTTCCTTGCCCTCCTCAAGCTCCTTCTGTGTCTGATTATAGTGGGCTTTCTCCCTCCCCCCACTTCCACCACCTCAGCCTATAGAGCATGACCCACAGAGTGCCCATTCACATCCCACTGCTGATTCATAGTGCGCTGGGTGAGGAGCACTGAGCTAGTTCATTTAATGAAACTTCCTTTGTAAACCATCATAAAATAATTAAACCTTTTTGGGTGTGCATCTATTCTGAATAATATAGGAATAAATTCCTGAGAGAGGACGTTTCCTCATTCAGTATATACAATACTAAGCAGCGACACACCTCCAGGAAAAAAAAATCTAATTGAGATCTAGTACTCAAACCTGTTGCAAAGAGGCACACAGTTGTTCTCTGTTTGTGTTGGCACACATTTCTGTTTATTCCTAAACCAACATACTGTAATTTATTACTCATGGGAGTCTTCTGTTTATTGTGCTTCATGAATTTGATGACTGAACACAATAACTGCAGCACTTGGGTATGTTGGAATAGGTTTAGAAAATTAATGCATGTCTTCAGGATGTAATCCCTTCCCTGTGAGGTTCTGGTTAAGGTTAATGTGACATAAGCTCTGGAGCTATCCTTTCTAAGTCACCAGCTGTGCAGTGAAGAGTATTAAAAAAGCTTCATTTGATCCTGGCTGTTGGTCTTTGGGGAGAACAAATAACAAGGGATTAAAGGAAAGAGTGTACTGCAAGAATTTGGCAGAAAAATCTATAGCAAAAGGATTAGGTAACTGTCCTTGGTGAAAGAGACAACCTGGATGTGTCTTTTTGATAGAAAGACACAGGAAGTTTTATGAAATTTTATTCATTGAGGCCCATAAGGTCAGCATAATGCTCAAGTTTAAAATAAAATGCACGATCACTAGAAAATAACATCCAAGTGAAAGGTAATACTTCATTTTCACTCATGCTAGTTCTGATCCTATTATTCTTTCTTTTTACTTAACATCTCAATTTTCTTGTAATTTGCTATCATAACCATAACCTGTAAGTTTTTCCCTCAGTAACCTAAGGGTATGTCTGCACTGCAATAAAACAGACACAGCTGGCCTGCATCAACTGACTTAAGCTCATGGGGCTCAGGCTGTGGGGCTATAAAATTGCAGTGTAGACGTTCGGGAACAGGTTGAAACCCAGGGTCTGAGACCTTTCTTGGAGGGAGGGTCCCAGAGCCTAGGCTCCAGCCCAAACTCAAAAATCTACACTGCGATTTTATAGCCTCACAGCCTGAGCCCAAGTCAGCGCAGCTCCTGGCCAGCCCTGGGTGTTTTATTGCAGTGTAGACATACCCTATAACAGTGATTGATTAAAGTGACTCAAACAGCTTCTTCACAAAATTATTTATTCTTTCACCCAAATGTACATAGCACCCAAAACAGGGATAAAAGAGAAAAAAGCCCAACACATGTTTTTCCCCCGACTACACATTAATCTTTCCTAGTAAGCTTTGGTAAATTCCATTCAGCCCAGTTACCTATCTCTAGACTGGGAGAAAACAGTGTGTGCTCTGTCTGTCTGTGTTAGACATACTCTCCAGCAGCTGCTGATAGCCTAGTCAACCATCCCCTTCCTGTCTAGGCTAGCATCTTTAAGGTTTTAGTATCTCCTTTTATCCTAGGTTCAGCTTGGGAAGAATAAAGTTTAGGCTACTAAATTTGCCAGAGGCTATTTCCCACTTAATAACTTTTCACCAAGGACCCTTGTTATTCCTTATCATAGCACCTTATTTTTTGCCATTGTTTTTGTTTCCTGTTGGCTTCCCCTTTTGATTTAACTCTATATATTCAGGCAGGATAATATACCACAGATAAACTGAGGTACACATAATATAAGAATGGCCATACTGGGTCAGACAAATGGTCCATCTAGTCCAGTATCCTGTCTACCGACAGTGGCCAATGCCAGGTACCCCAGAGGGAGTTAACCTAACAGGTAATGATCAAATGATCTCTCTCCTGCCATCCATCCCCACCCTCTGACAAACACAGGCTAGGGACACCATTCCTTACCCATCCTAGCTAATAGCCATTAATGGACTTAACCTCCATGAATTTATCCAGTTCCCTTTTAAACACTATTATAGTCCTAGCTTTCACAACCTCCTCAGGCAAGGAGTTCCACAAGTTGAATGTGCGCTGTGTGAAGAAGAACTTCCTTTTATTTGTTTTAAACCTGCTGCACATTAATTTCATTTGGTGGCCCCTGGTTCTTGTATTATGGGAATAAATAAATAACTTTTCCTTATCTACTTTCTCCATATCACTCATGATTTTATACACCTCTATCATATCCCCCTTAGTCTCCTCTTTTCCAAGCTGAAAAGTCCTAGCCTCTTTAATCTCTCCTCATATGGGACCTGTTCCAAACCCCTAATCATTTTAGTTGCCCTTCTCTGAACCTTTTCTAGTGCCAGTATATCATTTTTGAGATAAGGAGACCACATCTGTATGCAGTATTCAAGATGTGGGCATACCATCGATTTATATAAGGGCAATGATATATTCTCCTTCTTATTCTCTATCCCCTTTTTAATAATTCCTAACATCCTGTTTGCTTTTTTGACTGCCTCTGCACACTGCGTGGACGTCTTCAGAGAACTATCAACGATGACTCCAAGATCTTTTTCCTGATTCATTGTAGCTAAATTAGCCCCCATCGTATTGTATGTATAATTGGGGTTATTTTTTCCATTGTGCATTACTTTACATTTATCCAGCAGTTTAGTATCATCTGCAAACTTTGCCACCTCACTTTTTACCCCTTTCTCCAGATCATTTAGATTAGTAAGACACAATTTCCCCTTACAGAAACCATGTTGACTTTTGCCCAACAATTTATGTTCTTCTAGGTGTCTGACAATTTTATTCTTTACTATTGTTTCAACTAATTTGCCCAGTACTGACGTTAGACTTACCGCTCTGTAATTGCCAGGATCACCTCTAGAGCCCTTTTTAAATATTGGTGTTACATTAGCTATCTTCCAGTCACTGGGTAGAGAAGCCAATTTAAAGGACAGGTTACAAACCATAGTTAATAGATCCGCAACTTCACATTTGAGTTCTTTCAGAACTCTTGGGTAAATGCCATCTTGTCCCAGTGACTTGTTAATGTTAAGTTTATCAATTAATTCCAAAACCTCCTCTAGAGACACTTCAATCTGTGACAGTTCCTCAGATTTGTCACCTACAAAAAACGGCTCAGGTTTGGGAATCTCCCTAACATCCTCAGCCGTGAAGACTGAAGCAAATAATTTGTTTAGTTTCTCCTCAATGACTTTACCATCTTTAAGCGCTCCTTTTGTATCTCGATCATCCAGGGGCCCCACTGGTTGTTTAGCAGGCTTCTTGGTTCTGATGTACTTAGAAAACATTTTGTTATTACTTTTTGAGTTTTTTGGCTAGCCGTTCTTCAAACTCTTCTTTCGCTTTTCTTATTATGTTTTTACACTTAATTTGGCAGTGTTTATGCTCCTTTCTATTTATTTCACTAGGATTTGACTTCCACTTTTTAAAAGATGCCTTTTTATCTCTCATTGTTTCTTTTACATGGTTGTTAAGCCATGGTGGTTCTTTTTTAGTTATTTTACTGTGTTTTTTAATTTGGGGTATACATTTAAGTTGGGCCTCTATTATGGTGTCTTTAAAAAGCGTCCATGCAGCTTGCAGGGATTTCACTTTAGTCATTGTACCTTTTAATTTCTGTTTAACTAACCCCCTCATATTTGCAAAGTTCCCCTTTTTTAAATTAAATGCCACAGTGTTGGATTGTTGAGATGTTGTTCCCACCACAGGGATGTTAAATGTTATTATATTATGGCCACTATTTCCAAGCAGTCCTGTTATGGTTACCTCTTGGACCAGCTCCTGCGATTCACTTAGGACTAAATCAAGAGTTGCTTCTCCCCTTGTGGGTTCCTGTACCAGCTCCAAGAAGCAGTCATTTAAAGTATTGAGAAATTTTGTCTCTGCATTTCTTCCTGAGGTGACCCGTTCCCAGTCAATATGGGGATAATTGAAATCTTCCACTATTATTATTAATTTAAAAATAGTACACCTAACTCTATTATTCATTACAGATGGCATCCTAAACAGCCATTGTATTCCTACTCACCCCATTACCACTGCTGCCATTTCTAGGTCAACCTAGAAACATTTCTGGACAGAAGGCAAACCCTGGCCCCACTGTCCCAGGAGCATAGGCAATCTTCCCTAGGGAAAATTCCAGAACAAACAGTCCGACTCTCCCATGCTTGACTTTGACACCATGCCCTAACTTATTGCCAAAATACAGCATGTGACTAGATGGCCAGAGACACTGAAGCTGAGGGATGGGTAGGTGGAAAGCTGCCCTGAGCACAGGTAGATACAGTGACCTTCCCTCCTCTCTTTCTATATGGCCTCTGATCCCATCTCCTTTCCACAACAATCCCAGTCACCTGTCTCATTTAAACCAGCTATTTACAGTGCAAAAATAGCCCATTTAAACCCCTATCCTGGCAGTTTCCTAGGGAGAAGGAGTATGTGTGAAAGACCCATCTCTGTCATCTCTATGGTGACAGTGATTCAGTGGTACATTAACCATTTTATTACACATTAAATGACGTTTCCAGGGCATGAGAGAAGTCTAAACAATGGACTAGACAGAAGTCGCTGTGTTCTTTTTAGCAGCCCTCAATCTGTTCTTCTGTACAGCCCATCTTCAGACTGATTAAATTCCAGTGCAGGCTATAGTATAACAGTTCCAATAGTGAATCATCTTTTGTCTGTTCTTCCGGCACCTTTAATCATGGAAATCTAATCTGTTCTGATTAGCCCATGTGCAACAATTCCATAGATAATTAACCCTTTCATTTAAGTAAGTGAAGAATTTGTCCAAATCAACTCTTAAATGCACTAGGATAGCCTTTTACTATTACACTTGTAATTTTCACACTTTGCATCTTGCTTTACTCCTGTAAGCATTTTTATTTGTGTTGTGTTTTCTGTTTTCAAATGTTTTTATCTCAACATTCAGACCATTGAGGTGGCATTTTCAATTATAAATCTATAAGTATTAAAGGTGCACATGTTTATTTACTCAACAAAACAAATCAACCCCCCAAAATAACAAAATCAATCTATGTTCTCAATAATTCATATTGATATAGCGCAAATACCAAATGAAGTTAAAATTAAATCCATAAATTGTGAACAAGAATACTGGAAAAGACATCTTTTGATAATTGCGACCTAATGAAAACAAAGCAGTACTATCTAGAAATCCATACCACTTTTCCATCCTTACATATAGCTTATAGCATCATTTAAGTACATTTTCTGTTATATTATTTGTTCTGTTAATGTAAAATGCAGCAGAAACATCATTGCAAAGGTAAACTTTGATCCCCAATTGTGAAGATTGTAATTGAAATCTTTAAATAAAATAGCTGTAGGTTATCTGGTACTTTAATACCTGTATACACTCACAACCCAAAAATGCAGTGTTGGCAGAATGATGCTGAAATCTGTAAAGACAGGATGAGTATAAATACATGAGCACTTCAGTTTGGTTCAGATAAGCAGCAAAATGTTTGGATTCCCATCCAAATCTTATCCAAACCTCTTTGACCTTTAAATCAACCTTAAAATTGCATGAAAGTAAGTTCTCATGAGATTTCCAGTACTTTTTGGTTCTGGGCAAGTCAAAAATACCACTGTGGAGATCTGGGGAATCTGTCTATGCATAATTCATTAATTCTGTTTGAGATTATGAGCTCTCTCGGTTGTCTGTCTCAGAGTGTAAACTCCATTTTGAATGTGGAGCTGGTTGCCTTCTCTTTTCTGCAGGGTGGTTTCCAGCTGGAATGGAGCCTACATGTCTGTCTTTGAAAGAAACAGCCATTGAAGGCTTTTAATTAGTGAATAGACCTGTACCAGACAGAACAATAGGTGGGCTGAAGGCTGGGGGAAGCCAGTTTTCTCCAAAGTTTCTGCAAAGCTTTGAGATTTGGAAAATAGAATTTCTTCAGCGGCAGAAAAAAATGAACCAGGTGTTACTGGTAGGGCATAAAACTCCTGGGAGAGTGAGGAAGTCTGAGACAGGATAGAAGGGCTTGCATCTCTAGCAGAGAGGTCCTGTTTATCTGTGGGTCAAGCTGAGGAAGAAAGAAGCTAGCTGACCTACAGCAGGGAGAGATACTCCATGAGTTAGAAGAGAAGTCATGTGCAGGAGGATCCAGGACTCCTTAGAGTACTGTGCCCTAAGCCCAAAAAATGGTCAAGAGTGGTGAGGCAGGTAAATACATGTATGTGTTTTATTGTTTTGCCTAGATCTGTGTATTTCTCATGCTAGCTAAGTAAAAGTTTAATTGTATTTAGAAACCCTTGCAAAGCAAGCATGGCAGTTTGCTTCACTATCTCTTGTCCTGAAGAAGGGAACCATAATCCTAGAGTGCACACAAGCTTGCAACTCTGAGGTCATGTCTGCACTACAACCTTCATTTGACGCAAGTTAGATCAGCACAATGCCACCACAGTTAGCATATTGCTTGTGTGCATGCATATCTGACTGCTGAGTGTGCCAGTGCTGAGCATACTCACCAAGAGTACTTGTGTAAATGTGTAGAGCAGTGAACCATGGGTAAATATTGCAAAGTGCCATGCACCACCATCTGGGACATGGTTTTGGGTGAAATTTTTGCAATGCATGGTGGGGCAGAAATGAGCTGCAGGGCTGACTGGGAACATGGGGTCAAGTTCCCATCATGCAACTTTGCCTATCCCATAATGTCATCTGTTTTCCATTTGCTGTACACCTTTTTTAAAAATCCCATAAATCCACATAGCCTTCCATCTCTGACAGAAGCATCACAGTCCTTAAAGCTCTGCACTGTTATGAATTTTGCAAACACAGGAGGAACGATCTACTGGTATTTGCAGAGCTTCAGGAAGAACCACAACTGTGGATGCCATGACAGTTTTTAGAGGACATATTGCTGAGGTACATAGTAAAAACCATTTCAAAGTTGCTGTTGGGAAGTTTGAGATGATGAGCAATGGGTGAAGAACTTTTGGATACTTATGGCCACATTGCTGGATCTGTGTGCCGAGCTTGCCTCAGCCCTCCAGCACCTGGACACCAGAATGAGAGCTGCATTAACAGTTGAGCAGTGAGTGGCAAAGCTTACAATACAGAATTGCTACCAGTCAGTGGGCAATCAGCTTGGAGTTGGAAAATCCACCATGGGGGCTGTTGTGATGCAAGTGCATGGGACCATTAATCACTGCCTGCTATGTTGGACTGTGACTCTTGGCAACATGAGGGACACAGTGTCTGGATTTGCAGCAATGGAGTTCTTGATCTGTGGTGCCGTGATAGATGGCACATAATCACTATTTTGGAACCAGTCCATCTTGCCACAGAGTACATGAGTAGAAAAGGGCTCCTTTTGTATGGTTATGCAAGAGTTGGTGGATAACCAGGAACACTTCACTGACATCCGTATGGGCTGATCGGGGGCAGTTCATGATGCTCACATCTTTAAGAACACAGAACTGTTCAGAAAGCTGCAAAGAGGAACATTCTTTCTTGCTGGATTACCATTGGGAATGTTGAAATACCAGTAGTGATCCTGTGGGACCAAGCCTACCTCTTCCTCCCCTGGCTTACGAAGCTGTGCACTGGCCACCTTAACAGCACCAAGGATGGATTCAACTACTGCTGCCAAGTGTCAAATGACAGTTGAATAGATAGATAGATTAATTAATAATAAATGATAGATTGAAGGGATGCTGATAGTATTCACTCATGAGATTGGATCTCAGTGAGAAAAATATCCCTGTGGTTATAGCTGCTTGCTTTCCTTAAGGCAAAGAGGGAACAGTTGCTGCTGGGGTGGAGGTGGAGCAGCTGTCTGCTGAATTTGATCAGCCAGAAACAAGGGCAGTAAGAAGAACTCATTGTGGAGCTATGCAGCTGAGAAAGGCTTTGAAGAAGCTTTTTAATGGTCAGCTGAAGTAATGTGATATGATGTGGCCTGTGCTGTATGTGGTCCTTAAGTTTTGGGGACTGTTAAGAACTGTGTGGTGCTTGGTGTACATTTATGAATATCACACTACTTTTAATGTATGTATTATATGGTGCTTGCTCTACATTTATAATTATTACACATGCTGAACCAATGATTCTGTGGGCTGGTACAATTTAAAGTAGTGGGTGCTTTGAGTAGCGCTATGCATTCTGCAGTATATGTTGAGAAGTAAAAAATATAGACGTTTACTGTGAACCTAAAATAGTGTAAAGATAATGTATTGTATTTGTTTTTAATTGCACAAACTTCTAAAATCAACCAATAATGAAATTATTGGACATTTCAGCTACATATACACTAACTGTGGCTCTCACAGGTCCATGCGTATGCAGCTGTGGTTTTCCTTACTGCCACCCAGCATGGGGGGTAGAGGTAGGGATGCAGCACCTGTGGCTATGTGGACTGTTGGGGGGGTGTATGGAGCCGCTGCAATGGAGCTCTCCATTGACTGCAAAGGGACGCAAGCCTGAGTCTGTTGCACCTTTAGGTCAGCAAGAGTCTGCAGCATTTCTTTGCTGCCTGAGAAGCCCCATTATATCCTGGTGCATCGCCCTCTTTTTCCTGCTGGGACTCCTGGATTTGTAAGGCTTAATTAAATGTTTATAAAGAGCTAGGCAGGGAGTGGGCAGGGATGAGGGGGTCAAGGCTCCCATTAACCCCACGCATAGCTATACTTACATTGTCTGTGGGAGAGGAGGAGGGAATACTTGTCCACTGCTCCCCACTGGGGAAATGGTGGAGAAGGATTGGGAGAGGAGGAAGACCCTCCCCCACAGACAAGGAGCAGTAAGCAGTAAGCTGTTCCATGAAAGGAGGTGAAGTGATTTACCTCCTTCACTTCCCCAGAGGAAGGGAAGAATTGTGACTGTGATTCAGTCCATTCTGTGGTCTGTTTCTGGGTAAATCCCTTACTCGGGGAAGATTGTAACGCTAAAATTAAGACCAAAGTGGTTTGAGATTTGTGAATGAAGATAGTTTATATATACTTGCAGACTTTGGATGGTTTATTTTAAGTGTTTCCTAAATATCTTTGAATGACAGAATGGGAAATGTATTAATTCTGAAAAAAATCACAAAGGAGTTGTTTGTCATTGCCACGTATTACACAGAGGCAAATAACACGAAGTGCTGAGCATCCACATGTCCTGCTGATGTCAGTATGTTGGAGTCACTCACAGGATCAAGACCTAAAATAATAATTTAAGATACAAAACATAACCATCTTAAACCAATTTTACTATACACTGTAGGAGCATAAGAGTTCCAGAACTGCCTTCCCCTTAAGATCTTTCCAACGAACATTGCTTAGGTTTTTTTCTTCTTTCTTTGTACTATTCTGAGCATCTCTGAGCTGCTACAAGATGTTAGAAATGATGAAATATTCATACTCTGAAGTTTGCATTTTTAAAGCACGCTTTCTATTTACAGGCTTCAGCTTTGCTTTGTTTTTCTCAGTTGTCCTAGACAGATTACAGTATAACTTCTTTTCTTCAGAAGGAGTGGTGTGTGTGTACATATTTTCTTTTATTGGGCTAGCTGGCAAAACTTAATTGTGACTTCATATATTAATATTTCTTTGTTTTTTAAATTCAAAACTATTTTCCTTTTTATTTTTATGCAACATGAAGTTGGAGCTCTTTGAAAGCATGAGGGAAAACACAGAAAAGGTGTTTTTTTCCTCTGCTAGCAGAAGAAAAACTTACATAAAATTCAATGTTAATAAATGCAAAGTAATGCACATTGGAAAACAGAATCCCAACTCTACATATAAAATGATGGGGTCTAAACTAGCTGTTATCACTCAAGAAAGAGATCTTCATTGTGAATAGTTCTCTGAAAACATCCACTCAATGTGCATTAGCAGTCAAAAAAGCTAACAATGTTGGGAATAATTAGGAAAGGGATAGATAATAAGACAAAAAATATCATTTGCCTCTATAAATCCATGATATGCCCACATCTTGAATACTGAGTGCAGATGTGATTGCCCATCTTGAAAAAGATATATTGGAATTGGACAAGATACGGAGAAGGGCAACAAAAATGAGTAGAGGTATGGAACAGCTTCAATATGAGGAGGGATTAAAAATACTGGGACTTTTCAGCTTGGAAAAGAGACAACTAAGGGGAATATGATAAGGTCTATAAAATCAAGACTGGTGGGTAGAAAGCAAATAAAGAAGTGTTCTTTATTTGTCATAATTTAATTTTCTGACCCCTTAGTTCTTTTGTTAATAGGCAGCAGGTTTAAAACAAAGAAAAGGAAGTATTTCTTCACACAACATGCAGTCAACCTGTGGAACTCCTTGCTAGAGAATGTTATAAAGCCCAATATTATAGCAGGGTTCAAAAAGGAACTAGATAAATTCATGGAGGATAGGTCCATTAATGGCTATTAGCCAGGATGGGCAGCGATGGTGTCCCTAGCCTCTGTTTGCCAGAAGCAGGAAATGGACAACAGGGAATGGATCATTTGATGATTACCTGTTCTGTTCATTCCCTCTGAAGCACCTGGCACTGGCCACTGTCAGAAGACAGGAAACTAAGGTTGATGGACTTTGGTCTCACCCACTATGGCCATTCCTATTTACATTATTAATTGAACGATAAATTCATCATTTTTATCAGAAGCTAATAAACAGGTTTCAGACCTTGCAATCTTATTGTTTTTATGAATTCCCATATTTTGTCATCTGTGTAGATGATAACCTCATATTTTCAGTTATTTAAGTTAATATAATAGTGTAAGCAGAGTCAGGATGAGCTCTACCCTGACATCTGGTGGTGAATTGTGGCAAGTTGTGGAAAAGAAGGCACACCCACTCCCACCCCACATAGGCACACCCACCCTGTGCTCCTCCAAGGTGGGAGGTAAAACTCTGCAGATTAACTTTTGAACTCGGGGGCTGCACTGACCAGGGACAGAGATTTTTGGGTTGTTGGACTTTTCGGTGATTTTTGGGTTGCTGAACTCAAGAGACTTTTGGGACTTTGGGTGATCTTTTGGGTTGCTGGACTTAAGACCCTGAGGGGAAAAGGATACTGCCAAACTTACTTGGGGTGGGAGGGCTGTTGTTTATGGTTTGTGTTATGAATCCTGTTTGTGATCTTTCCCCACCATAATGCCGCATTGTTTCCCTCCTTTATTAAAAGGATTTTGCTACACTCAGACTCCATGCTTGCGAGAGGGGAAGTATTTCCTCTTAGAGGCACCCAGGGGGTGGTATGTAATGTCCCAGGTCACTGGGTGGAGGCTCGAGCCAGTTTTGCATTGTGTTATTGAAATGGAACCCCTAGATACTGAACCCGGCCCTTGTTGCTGACAACTCAGATGGGCAGAATAGTAGATATTAGAGATCTGAAAGACCTATTTGGTCACCAAGTCAATCCCTCTGCTAATACAGAATTTTTCCCTACTAGTACATTGTCCATTCAGTAATAAATGCACTAAGTGATGTCACTTCAACCACTTTTCTATAGTCTAACAGAGCATGCTGTCAGGAACATTTGGCAGATATTCAGCCTGAATTTTACCTTTACAAATTTCTTCCTGTTATTCCTAGTTACAGTCCACATACCACTCTAAGCTCAGATCCTGTAATCATGCTTTAGCTTAAATTGATTACAGAGTAGTCCAATTGAAATCAATTTCAGGTAGTAAAGATATGCCTCTATATAAATCTGTGCAGAATATGGGCCTAACTAGAATAATAGAATCATAGAAAGGTAGGCCTGGAGGGACCTCAAGAGGTCGTCTAATCCCTGCTCTCAGGCAGGACCAAGTATACTTAAACCATCCTTGTCACGTGTTTGTCTAACCTGTTTTTATAATGTCCCATGATGGGAATTCCACAACCTATCTTGGAAGCCTATTCAACAATATAACCACTCTTATAGTTTGGAAGATTTTCCTAATATCTAACCTAAATCTCCCTTGCAGCAGATTAAGTTGAAGTAGTCCTTCCTCTTTGGATATAGACAACAGTTGATCACCATCCTTCTTATAACAGCCCTTAACATATTTGAAGACTATTATTAGATCCCCCTCTGACTTCTTTTCTCAAGATTGAACACGCCCAATTTTTTTAAACTTTTCCTCTTAGGTCAGGTTTTCTAAACATTCTATCATTTTTGTTGCTTTCATCTGGACTCTCTCCAGTTTGTCCACATCTTTCCTAAAGTGTGATGGCCAGAACAGGACACAGTATTCCAGTAGAGACCTGTCAAAAATAAGGCCATGTAGCTGTGCCTGCTCAGTCTCCTGCAAGCTTAATGAGCAACAGCTGGGCTGCATCAGCTAGACTGCTGATGGAATGCCTTGCCTGATTGGTTAAAGAAGATAGCAGGCTTGATCTTAATCCCAGTAGCTGACTGTTCAGAGCATTTACCCATGGCTGTGATAGCTCCTATGCATGCTTGTTCCTAGCCCTAACTCTTCCTTGCCTCACTCCAGGTAAATGTGCTTCTTACTCTTGGCTCTGATTATTTCTTGAATTTCATCTTGTTCTCCAATTTGTCAGTCATTTTGAATTCTAACCCTGTCCTTCAAAGTGTAAGTAACTCCTTCTAGCTTGGTGTCTCTTGCAAATTTTATAAGCATACTCTCCATTCCATTTATAAGCATACTCTCCATTCCATTATCCAACACATTAATGAAAATATTGAATAGTACTGGACCCAGGACAGACCCATGCAGAACTCCACTAGATATGTCTCCCCAAGTATACTTAAACTAGTGAACCATTAATAACTACTCTTTGAGTATGGTTTTTCAAACAGTTTTGCTCTCACCTTACAGTATTTTCATCTAGACCAGGTTTCCCTAATTTGCTTATGAGAATGTCATGTGTCGAAAGCCTTACTAAGATCAAAATATATTATGCCTGCAGCTTCCTGCATCCACTAGGTTAGTAATTCTGTCAAAGAAGGAAATCAATTCTTGACTAATCTATGTTGCTATTCCTTATAACCCCATTATCCTCTAGAGGCTTACAAACTGACAGTTTAATCATTTGTTCCAGTATCTTTCCAGATATTGAAATTATGTTGACTGGTTAATAATTCTTCTGGTTCTCTTCATTCACCCTTTTAAAGATAGGTACTCTGTTTGTCTTTCTCCAGTCCTCTGGGACCACAGCCATCCTCCATGGGTTTTCAAAGATAATTGCTAACAGTTCTGAGGTTGCTTCAGCTAGTTCCTCAAGTACCCTATGGTGAATTTCATCAGGTCCTGCTGACTTGAATATAACTAACTTATTTTGATATTATTTAACCTGTTATTTCCCTATGTTGTCTTCTGTTCCTTTTCCCTTGTTAATATTAACTATATTAAATATCTGGTCACAATTTACCATTTTAGTGAAGACTGAAGTAAAGTAGGTATTAAACATCTATCTCCTTGATGCCGTCCATTTCCTGCTAAGTAGATGACCAACATACTTTGTCATTTTTCTCCTGCTCCTTATGTATTTATAGAATCTCTTCTTATTGCCTTTTATGTCACTTGCTAAGGCTTTCTGATTTTGTTCTTATATGCTGGTGCTATTCTTTGTACTCCTCTTTAGCAATTTGATTCCACTTCTAGTAGGATTCCTTTTTTATTTTCAGGTAATTAAAGAGCTCCTGATGCAGCCATATAGGCCTCTTGCAATTCTTCCTATCTTTCCTATGCAATGAAGGAATTTAATTTTAGTTTAATATTGTGTCTTTGACAAACTGCCAGCTTTCCTGAACTCCTTAGATATCTCTTCCCATGACACCCTACCTACCAGCAATGAGTTTGTCTGATTTTTTTTTTGAGTTCTCTGTCTTATTCTGCTGCTGACACACCTTCCTTTCCTGAAAATCATGAAATCTTTCATTCATGAAGGACCTAAGGACTTTAACAGAAAATGCTAATTTCAAAGCAAGTGGTCATTGTGTGTGATGATCGAGGTCAAGGACTCTGTCATCAAAGAAAAAAAGACGTGGGTACCAGTGTTCCCTCTAATTTGTTACATCCATGTGTGGAATGAATTTTGTTATGTGCACCAATGTGAAGGTGATGTGTCCATGCTTTTCCTGGTGGGGAGGGGCACCTCTCCCCGCTGCAGCCCTGAGCCCCTGTGCAGGGCTTAATAGGAAACTGTGCAGCTTAGAGGGAACTTAGGTGGGTACAGATGCTTTCAGCTAGCTTTCTGTGTAAAGGAGCTGTAAATATGGATTCAAGAAATGATCCATCTCTGATTGTTTGGACTCTTACAGAGAAGGTACCAGATGCAAAGCAGAGATCACCAGAGACAATCTGGATTACCCTGAAAGATTTTTGGGAAACTGGCAGTTTATTACATCACTGTTACCATTTGGAATTACAAAGAGACACTCACCTGTTAATATATTTTTCCTGCTTTAACCTCTCAATATCTTTAATTTCCTTTTCTTAGCTAATAAACCTACATGTCAGCATCCTGAGCAGGGGTTACATATAGTTAGTTTACTATAGAATTTGGCTGCCAGCATTATCTTTGATAAGGTCTGGAGTACCAATTGATCTGGGGTAAGTGACTGGTCCTTTGGGACTAGGAGAAACCTAATGTGGTGTGATTTTTGGATTATGTGACCATTATCACTAAGTTTAGTTTGTCTGGGTGGCAAGATACAGTCCCCTTAGGCTCTCCAGCTTGTGACTCCATGGTAAGACTGGTATAGTGATCCAGGTATCTATATTTATTATTTGTGTGGTGAAATCTAATTATAGAACATACCACCTGAGGTGTCTGCCTGTTTTTCTGACAGACTGCCCTGAGGTAGACAATCACAGATTTGAGCTACTTTAGATAGTGTGACAGCCTCAACCAACTCATTTGATGGTCTATATTAGACCCCTCCCATCCCTTTTATTTTCAACTGATCTGCCTCTTACCTCCTTCTTGACCTCAGAACAAGTGCATATATTATTGATCTATAATGCAACACCTCCTCCCTTTCCCCCCACTCCTCCCGCTGTCCTTCCTGAACAAGCTATACTCCTCTATACCAATATTGTAGTGATCAGATTTTTCCCACCCATTATCTGATACCAGTCATAATTAAGGCTACATTTTCGTCATGGGTATTTTTACTAAAAGTCATGGACAGGTCACAGGAAGTAAACAAAAATTCACAGCCCGTGACCTGTCCATGACTTTTACTATATACCCCTGACTAAAACTTGGGGGGTAGCCTGGGGGTTGGGTGCCAGAGGTACTTAGGGGGATGGCCCAGGGGGGTGCCATTTGGTGCTCGGGAGGTGGTCTCAGCTGTGGGGGTACCACAGGTGCTGGGGTGGGGGGGTTGGCAGGACTGGGGAAGGTTCCCTACCTGGCTCCTGGGAAGTGGCAACCTCCAGCTCCTAGCTCCATATGCTGCCTCCACTCTGCTCCAAACCCCGGTTCTGCAGCTCCCATTGGCTGGGAACCACGGCCAATGGGAGCTGTGGGGATGGTGCCTGTGGGCAGAGGCAGCAAGTGCAGCTAGGAGCTGAGAGAGGGGAGTTCCTGTCACCCTTCAGGGAGCACCGCCCCACACCCTAATTCCCAGCCCTCATTCCCCCCGCACACTATACCCAAACTCCTATTGCTCAGGTGGCTCCCAGGCCAACTGCAGGGGCCACTGCAGAAGTCATGGAGGTCATGGAAAGTCACAGAATCCATGATTTTCTCTGACAAACATGGAGCCTTAATCATAATTTATTTTATGGAGTAATAATTCCAGTTTTTCCTGTTTATTCCCCATGCTTCCTACATTTGTATATAGACATCTAAGATGTTGAGCAGGTTCCCCTACACTTGTTGCTCCTATGATCTTTCCATTTCCACACTTCCCTCTCAACATTTAGTCTTCTGTGAAGATCATCTTTTTTTATATACCTCCCGGTGAGCTTTTGTCACCTTCCTCTTTTGAACCTAGTTTTAAAGCCCTCCTCACCAGGATGTACTTCCCCTTCTTGGTCAGGTGGACCTGTTCTTTTCCCAGCAATCCTCTTTTCAGGAACAGTATCCCATTGTCGAGGAGGTCAAACCCCTCACGTTGACACCATCTGGGCAAAAATGCAATCTTCTCCAGGAAGTGCTTGTCCGTGTCTGGGTCCTTACCTTCAACTATGAGGATGGACAAGAACACCAGATATGCTCCTGACTCCTTTACCCTCTATCTGAGCCCTCTAGTAACTGAGGTATTTATCCAACTTTGGTAAAATTACAAATGGGAAAAGGAAAAATTAAACACTGTAACTTTGCCACTCTAACTTTTTAAACATTGAGGAAACTTTGAAAAGTTACAGTGGAAAAAAGAAATATAACCAGACTCCCCTCCCCACACAATCCTAGACTTTCACCCAATTATCTTCAATTGCTAAAAAAAGAAAAACTAGGAAGAAAAACAAAGGTTTGACATTTTGATTTTTTTTTGTATTTTAAAAACAAAATGAAACAAATTCTGAATCAAAACATAAATAGTTTTGTTTCAAACTTCAGATTTTTCCTGTGGAAATTTTTAAATATTTCAGAAGAATTTTCAAATGACAATTTTGTTTTGAAATTTATACATGGGGGGGGGAAGGAGGATGACTGACAATAGCTGAAACTAAACACTAAACCTTATGAAAATTTTAAAAATCAAAAATTTTAAATGAGTAATTTAAAAAATGTTGGGGTTTTTATTTTTGCCATATATAGAGATGTCTAAATAATCATTTTCATTTTTTGGCAAAATTAGAGAATTAAATGAGAAAACAATTAACACATTTTCAATTTTAAATGTTTACTTTTTAACAAGCTCAAGTGTTAATGTGTTTAATTTTATGGTTTATGATTGTTCTAGAACCTTCTAGGTTTAATTCCTCTTCAACTATGTAGGAATTTTTATAGGGGAAGGCATAAGAAATAAGACTGCTTGTTATGTCTTTATATTGATTAAAAAGGAATATGATGACATTAAGTCCCTATAAGCCCTTCTTATCATTTTCAGAAGAGTGTTAGCCAGTCTACTCTTGGTCAAATATGTTGATCATTTAATGCCACATTGGAATATGAGAATATGTCTGGTAAATTATTGTTATGACACGTACAAGGCAAGTTATCATATTCCATTAATGTTAATAATCATTGGAATGTGGCAGCCAACCAGGTACTTCTTGGAGAAGTTATCTTTTCATCTCTCCATCCTTCCTGTTTATGATGCTTGCTGCACTGGTTAGCCATTAATCTTTATTCTATCATTAATTTAGTCTGTAATCTGTCTCTTCTTGAAAAATAGCCAGCATTTTCTATTTAGACTCTTTATAATCCTTTTAGAACTGGTCATACAAATTTCTGTGGAAAGTTTTCAAAAGAAAAACAATTCACTTGTTTCCAGTTTTTCAATGAAAAATTAAACATTATTTTTCTAGTCTCTGAAAACCTAACTGGAAAATATGTGGGTTTTTTAAATTATTAACAGAAAAAAATTTAGTCAGTTTTGTTGGATTTTGTGGGGGAAGAGGCGAGTTTTGAACAAAATGAAAACTTTGCTTACAAAGTTTTTGTTAGAAAAAGGGTCATTATAACAATCATAGTTCAAAACAGGATTTGGTATATAGTATAGAAAGGGCAAATAGTTTTAAAAAAATTTCTAACTATGACCTGACAATACATTTTTAATGGTACTGATCCTCTCTACATGAAGTGCAAAGTTCCATTTAAAATTATGTTAATTAAAGCATACTCTGTTTTGAAATATTACCATGTTTTCTATCTTAGACAAGCTCTTAGTGAAATCTTGGCTCTACTGAAGTCAATGGGACTTTTACCACATGTCAGGATATGGACTTGGGTCTGCTGCATGATAACCTACATGCACCACACTTCATGTGCCTATGGATGGTTTACTTCAGGCTGGCCTCAATTAATTTAGTGGGTAGTATTAACTTCAGCACTGCAGTATTCATTCTCTCTTGTTTCCGAATGATTGCAATATGATAGGGAAGCAAATGAAAACATATTATAGGAGTAGATAGAGACCCTAGTCAAGTTCCTAGATAGAATAGAGGTAGTCACGCTCTTCTTCTCCATGAGTCTAGTCCAGATCCATGATTTTTGTACCTTTATTACCAATGGATCCCTAGCTGCCTGTCCTTATTTGCTGATGTTTCCACAAGACCACCATTCCCACATACCTAGAAGGATCATGAAGTGAAAAAGAAGCAGAATTCTCAGAACCCAGGACAAGTAACTCTTCTTCTATGAACTTTTCCTATTGGAGGGGACAATCATATTCCCAAGCATATACCTTTCAAATAGTCTGTTTCTCTCCCAAGGCTAGCAAAATCAGACCAGAATCTTTAAAGTTTGCTTATGTCTGTCATTCATTTGTAATAAGAAATCATAATTTATTATTGTAACAACACAATTGTTTCCACATCAACCAATTGTGAAGTGTCAGATGTTTGTCTTCAGATATTAATAACCTGGGAACAGATGAATTCTTAGTGTTTCTCTGTTCATGCAAATTTTCCAGTAATTAAAGAATGAGGTGGAAATACCGGGGAAAAAACAAGACATACTAGTAGGATGGTTTCTGAAGAGAATGGTTTTCAACACTTTTCATCAGGCACTAACAGCTCTTTAAATAAACTGTGTAAAGAAGATGCATCATATAAGCACTGTGTTGTCAGAAATGTTTTCATTAATTGGGGATGATCTTATATAATCCATTTGTGACTCTATTGTGTCACACAGGCTATGAATGTTGTCCCCAATTTGTGAAAATATTTCTCAGCATGTTAGGTGTTTACAGGATTGCTGTACTTAGTCTCAGTTAGACCTTCAAGTTATATCCTATACTGTCACACATACTTGAGTACTGTATCATGTTAATGCTTGTGCATGCTCCTGATATGCATGTATGAGTGTCTAAATATGCTGTGCTGGACATCGGTATAATGGTGTGTGTACCCATACTTGTGTCCACACTGCTGTTCTAGGTACTAAAGGTTTGTGCTATCATTTCAGGGGTGTATGCCAGGAGTCTGTGCAACCCTGGGAGACATTCTAGGAATCTTTTTGCTGTGTGTTGTTTGCACGGTTCCCTGCCTTCACACATTTGCCAATGGCACATCCAGATCACATCATCCCCTACTTTTATTCCCTGCAAAACTGGGCCAAAGACATGGTTCAGCTGGATAATGATATGGTCCTGATGTTGTTCCTTATTCAGGAGAAATGTTTATACAGTGGAGTAAGTGCTCAGCAAGGTGCTGGATAGAATTTGGGCAGCATATTAGGACACCCGAATGTGGCTTACCTTGAGAATTAATGACCATTCATTCATGTCACACAGCACAAATATGTTGAATACTGTAGCAATACCAGTATGCCATTTGGTTGACTGTTGCTTCTTGCGCAGGAGAACCAGCACAGTGTGGTGGAATCTCATCATGTTGGAAACCTGGGATGATCAGCAATCGCTTCAGAAGTTCCTTATAAGTCCTTCATGGTACTCTGTGACGAGCTTACACCAACCCTCCAGCTCCAGAATCCTCAATTCTGGGAAGCCATACTAGTTCAGACGTGAGTTGCTATTATTTTGTTGAAACTGGCATCACCAGACAGCTACAAATCATTGTAAACCACTTTGGGGTGGAAAAGTCCCCATTTGGGTGGGGAAAGGGGTTGTTCTGCAGATTTGTGAGGCAGTTAACATTGTGATACTGTGATATGCCCATGATTGGCTGTCATAAAAGAGATTCCAGAAATAATACTTGGTTTTCAGAGGCTGACTGTCCTGGGATCTCACCCCCACTTTGAGCTTGTGGGTTCAAAGATGGGGACCCGCATGTATTCTGCCACCATGTCCTATGGGATCTCACCCCCACTTTGAGCTTGTGGGTTCAAAGATGGGGACCCGCAGGTATTCTGCCACCACCCTAACCCTTAGGGTAGGGTTCCTTCTCGCTGCCACCACTCAATTAGGAAATGTGAATTGAGACACAGTCCTTCCCCAAAATCCTAGGGGATTCCAAGAGCCCCAAATCCATGGAGTTCTTACACCCAGGAGAAACAAACCATTCCCCCTGCTTCCTCCCCCCCTCCCTTTTCCTAGGAGAGATACCGGGATCCAACTACAGAGGGATACCTCCCCCTCCCCTTTCCCTGAGAATCCACCCAAGGAAAGACCAACAAGTCCTTAATAGAAAAGAATTTATTAAGAGAACAAAAAGAAAGTACAGAATCTCTATGAGCCCAAGCTGGACACTCATAGGGTATAACCTTATCAATCTCTGGAGAGAATCCCCTCTCCCCCTTTTCTCAGTAAAAGCAATATCAGCAAACAGGAATAAAGCATTTCCTTTAGCAAACACACAATTGCAAATATAGAAATCAAATCATAAGACTAATTCGCCTTTCTAATTAATACTCACTATTAATTAGTAGAAACTACTCCAGGAGAACTTGGAGACATGACTGTCCTCTGTTAGATCCAAAAACAGTTCTCACACAGAACACAGACAAAAGCTTCCCTCCACAGAGATTTGAAATTATCTCATCTCTGATTGGTCCTCTGGTCAGGTGGTCTCCAGGTACTGCATGTTAACCCTTTACAGGTAAAACAGACTTTAACCCTTAACTATCTGTTTATGACACTGACATTTCTGAATTGTGCAGGGGCTAGCAATGGCACTCACATCCCAATAGTTTGCCCCCACAAGTGAGTATGTGAATTGAAATTCCAACCTTCTATGAGGTTTAGTGGAACAGAGAGGCAGATTCATGAATAACCTTTGCAGGGTTCCCCACGTTAGTAATGACACAGCTGTGATAAATGAAGGGGGGCGGGGCGGTAGCTCCCTATTATGGACAGCCAGTCAGCTGTAAAATCCCTCTTGGTGTCTGTTCTCTGCTTGCTTTACCTGCAAAGGGTTAAAGTCCCCCAGGTAAAGAACAGGACACCTGACCAAAAGAACCAATGGGAAGGCTAGAACTTTTTTAAAATTGGGAAAGAAGCTTTCCCTTTGCATCTGTGGTGGTTCTCTGGAGATGGAGGGAACAGAGCTAAGCTGCTATAAGCAGCTCTAAGCCAGGTCTAAGAAATCATCAGATTATACCTAGAATTACTTATTTGAACTCCCCTAAATATGTAAGTACATTAGGAATGTTTAGAAAGATGCAATTAGGTTTATTTCTGTTTATTTCTTATGGCTAATGGACTCCTCTGTGCTAACCTCAGATGCTTTTGTTTGCTTGTAACCTTTAAACTGAACCCCCAAGAAAGCTATTCTGGGTGCTTAATTTTTGGAATTGCTCTTTTAAAATCTAGCAAAAGCCTAAGTTCCAGATGTATTTTTTTCTCTCTTGTTTTTAATAAAATTTACTTTTTTTTTTTTTAAGAACAAGATTGAATTTTTGGTGTCTTAAGAGGTTTGTGCATGTTGTTTGATTAGCTGGTAGCAACAGCTAATTTCCTTTGTTTTCTTTCTCAGCTCTTCCCGGGAGGGTAGGGTGAAAGGGCTTGAGGGTACCCCACAGGGAGGAATTCCCAAGTGCTCCTTCCTGGGTCCAAGGTTTTTTTTTTCCATTTGGGTGGTGGCAGCATTTACCAAGCCAAGGTCAGAGAAAAGCTGTAACCTTGGGAGTTTAATACGTGGAGTGGCAAGTATTTTTAAAAGCCTTGCGGGCCCCCACCTGCACTCAAAATGCCAGAGTGGGGATTCAGCCTTGACACCAGGAGATCAGGACTGCATTTGAAGTGAGAAGGAGGGACTTCATTTCCTGGAAACAATATCTAGTGTATATGTGCCACCTGTTTCTTTGCGGGATCCCGCACATCCAGGCTCATGAAACTATACATCCTGACATCAATGGGCCTGGAAAAGGGAAATCATTTTCAATCTGCAGAATGATTTGGTGAATGTGTGGGCTTGTTTTCACTACAACTGCTTGTCAATTTAAGCTTCGCAATTTGATTTACATTAGTAGCATAACTCAAGTCGATATAGTTTAGATCTACTTACCACAGGATCCACATTACACTATGTTGACGGGAGATGCTGTCCCACTAACATTGCTTCCACCTCTTTTTGAGGTGGAGTTCAGAAATCGATGGGAGAGTGCTCTTCGATCAATTTGAGCAGGTCTTCACTAGACTCGCTAAATTGATGCTGTTGCATCGATTGCAGCAGCACTGATTTAGCTCCATAGTGAAGACAAGCCCTGTGTTGGGTTGGTTGAAGGCTGACAGTGTGGCAAATACTATTCCTATGATCATTGCTTGCAGCACACTTCACAACATTTGTGAGGGTAAGGGAGAGTATTTCTATCCTAATTGGGCTCAGGACTAATCTGGTTTGCAAATTCTGCACAGGCAGTTGGATCCCACACACATGCATACTGGTCCTGGGTCTCAGTGGACAAGAGAAATTAGGGATGCCATATATGCCATCCTGGCACAGAAGGGACACAGAAGATGACATCTGCCTTGTGCTTCTGCTGTGGGACACCTTCACATCCTTTCTGTGAATCTGCTTTGAATGTACATGAGAGAACAGGAAAGGTGCCTATATATTTATACATAGCTCCGTAAGGGTTTTGTTCTCATTTGATTGGCTGTAGCTGAAGTGTGTGTCACACTGTACAAAATGAAGGCAATTATTATAGGACACTTACATTGTGTTAACAGCTTGGGGTTGTTTTCACTGTCAAGAGTAGTGGCTGTGTTATGAGCTCATTGTTCAATATGTTTGTCTTACTCACTACTGACACCTAAATCTCAGCCAATTCATCAAGAGTGATTCATTTGGGGAAAAAATGATGGGGTTGTTCTCAATATAGCGACGGTTCTAGGCATTGTCACATATGACTTGCTTTTTATTTTGCAGATCCTTGACCCCGTTACAACTGTATGAGGAGCCCCAGTTTACACAATGGTTTCTGGTTTTATTTTGAATGGGTGAAGGACCCATTTTCACATCATTTGTGAAATACTAGGATTTGAAGCGCTTAATTGAATAACACAGTTCTCTGCTAAATAGAACTCCTAATCTCAGCCTTTTGAGAATTGTTTAACTGATTTCCCTCCTCTCTCCCCCCTCTCCCCAATTATGGAGACAAATGCTGTCATTGATGTACCTGCATAATTTTTGGTGCCTTAAATGACTGACACAATTCACACCTCTTTTGAAGCCCCTGATACTGGGATTATTTAAAAATTTGTAACATGTTTATGATGGGTTGTTGAGGGAGGGGGAGGATCACTGGGTGAAGGTGCAGAATATCTTCTGGGTCTTCTGGGAGGTACTCTACAGTCTCTGCTGCCTCCTCACTCTTAACCTCTTTAGTGTCCTGTCAGACAATGAGGATGGCCGGGTTAATGAGGGGATCACGAGCCCCTTTAATCTCAGTAGTATGGGTCCTTTATAGCGCCTGGTCAAGCCCCTTGTAGAAGGGGCTTGTACGACAAGTTGTCCTGGCCTTCCTCTACAGCAGCTTAAATGCTTAATCTGTTCCTGGCTGGCATTGGAATGGAGTCCACTGAATGACTGCCTGCTGCAGCACCTGTGAAATGTGTTGGGATAGGTGAATGTAGCTACTGTTCCGGATGAAGTCGTGGAGGATAGTGTACTCCACCCAGACACTGATCAGCACCCAGGTATACTCAGAGGGCCAAGGGGCTGCTCTCCGTATTGATACCCGTATTGATCTGTAAGAACAACTTTCCCCTGCATGTCAGTGCAACATGTTATTATTGATGAAAGCAGGGGGAAAGGGACCATTATAGATTGTGAAACAGTCAGGAAGAAAAGGGTTCAGTGCATTGTGGGAATAGGGTGAAGGTCTATTGAAACTCAAGACCTGTTTGCCCCCCTTTTTTACCTCTCTAGCCCCTTTGCAGGACAGAGGGTGAGAGGATTCAGAAATAGGCTGAAAAGAATCTGTTAGTCTATAAGGTGCCACAAGACTCTTTGCTGCTTTTACAGATCCAGACTAACACAGCTACCCCTCTGATACAAGAATCTACTGTGAGTTATAGGTTATATGGAGGGAGCCAGGTAACCTTTGCACTGGATACACTTAAATGCCTCTTCCTAAGAGAAGGGGCAGATGGTGGCCTTTGCCCAGTGTTAAGTTAACAAAGTTGCAGCCTAAGAATTAAATCTGTGTCTGTCTTCATTCACCTGTGTGCCTTGGTCAATCAATATTTAGCGAAGTAGCACAGCAAATGTTTTCTGTAATCTATTAGTATAATATTGTACAGTCTTACTGCTCTGTTTTATGTATCCTCCCACTTTAGAATTTATATCAGGAAAGTGCATCTTCTTCTGAAGAAAAATGAAATACCGGAATGCAACACTGAGTGCTCAAGAATGTATTGTTACATTGCATATTACAGTATCTTTACTAATATATAATGATCTATGCTGATAAGTAATAAATCTTCACTGAGAAAACAGATGAATCAAAGCACATTTGGTGGGACATTCTCCTTACCTTTTCTATGGTTGCTCATGCTCACCTACTGATTCATAACGTTCAGTAATTTGCCATGGGTTCCCTAGTCTCTAGTGTAAATTCATGAGGTTCTGTTTTAAATGAGAACTGTACTTACTTACCTCTAAGGATGTTGGGGATATCAAGATTAAATTCTTATTTGTAAGGTAAAATGCTATATAAATGCTAAGTTTTACTGCTAGGATTATGTTTTATTTCATTTTTTTTATTAGCCCATCCATGCTTGCTTTTTTGAGTAACAAAAACCCCATTGGAGGTAGTTAATGGGAAATAAATAAATCCACTAGTGGTTGTGAGGTGCTCAGATATTCCAGTAATAAGACCCATAGACGTATCTACATGGATATATAGAAACTCTTGCAATAATGAAAATCCTGAGAGAGAATGTATTAAGTGTCAGCCTCAACTATAAAGTGCATAAATATAAGAAAATGGAGGAAAAAAAAGTGTGTGGGGTGTGTGTGTGGAAATTAACTGGCAATACAGTTGCTTTTTTATTCACCATTACTGATTTCCATGCACCATAGTCAAAGTTCGATGTACAATTTTAACAAATAGTAGTAATTGAGGTACAGGTCATTTCCTGGGTATTAGTATAATCCCAGCAAATCATTCATTAATTACCTAGAGAGTGGCCTGTTAAAAGGCTGTTTTTGTTGTCGTTCTCATATTAAAACGAATATGCAGAGTAACCATTTCATCTTTTTCCTAGACTGCTTTTATTTCTTCAGTGCTGTGTGAAGTATGAGTCAAAACACATACCAGCAGCCAGTCAAAATTATATAATCCATTTCAAAGGCTTGATCAGGGTTCTAATTTTAAATATGCTTGTGATGCGAGAAGCAATTAGAAAGACATTCTAAAATTGACGGAAAAGTTTACTTTCCCCAACAGTCATCTCTTTAGGGGCTAATTTACAACTGTGAGTGCTAAGAAGAAATCATTGTACAAGTCAAAGTTGAAAGTGGCTAAAACACATGTGAAGGAAAATCCCTTCAGCTAACCACAGGAAAGGAAGAAAGGCGGGTGGGGTATAGTTGCAAAGCTTTGCAATGAAAGAACTTATTTTGATGTCATGCTGAATCCTAACATGAAGAGTGTTCTCCAAACATCAGAGCTATCTTAGGCTATGTCTTCATTGGCAAAAAGATGTTTGTTTTGTTATTTTATGTTGAGATAACAAGCAATAGTTATCTTGCTGTAAAATTGTAGTGGGCACAAGGCATTTTTACCGCAAGATAGATGGGTAAAATCAACACTCTAACCCTCAGCCTGTAAACTGACCTTGCCTAGTGGCACTTCATGATAGTATAGACAAGCTATTGTAATTCTAGGATTAAAAAAAGTTAGTTATCTCATGGTAAAAACACACTATTTTTTTTTTAGCAGCAAAGACAAAGTCATAGAGTAAAGGGGGTTGTCTATATGTGCAAGCTGTTTATTAGCTACCATCTTATAACTAAGGTAGCCATGTTCCCCGCCATATCTGTGAACTGAGAGGAGCCTTCATCTATGGAAGGGAGATTTCCATTGAATAGTATACTGCCCTCTTACCCCAACTCAGTACAAGACCCACTGATGTATTTGGCCTTGCAAACCTGGACAGAAGAGAATACTGGGAGCAACTGGGTTCTAGATTCTTTTTGCCCAACTGTACAAGGGTAAGCTGCACAAGTTATTATAGCCAGAGGCTATATTTTAGTAGAGCTGCTTGAAAATTTTCCAACAAAGATTTTTCCTCTCAAAACAGCATTTAATTGAAAACACTTTTCACAAATGTCATTTTTGACCACTTTTTTCAATTTCTCAACATTTTTAATTTAGAAAAAAAATTCATGTCATTTGGAAATTGTAGGTTTTTCCCCATGTGCCAATGCTTTGTCACTGTTTTCCAACTGACAAAAGTTAGAAAATAGAAAGAAAATGGAGGATAACCTATTTTACATACCTTTACTGTTAATCATTTAAAAGGTGTAAAAGTGGAATTATCCCTATTAGGGGAAAATGTAAAAAAGGGGAATATGCTTCCCCCAGTTTTTACAAATGCGATGTATTGTTTTGAAGTTTCCCCTGGGAAATAGAAATTTTGGGGTCAAAAAATTTCAATAGATATTTATCTTGTAAAAAAAGAAAAGAAGGGAAATAAATCATTCTTTTTGACAACTACTTTTTAACAAGATTATTTGTGTTAGCTATGAAAGTGGAAATAATTTGTTACTTCCTGGCTTGTGTGTGCTAATATGTTGCCAGAATTATTTTCATATACTGTTCTTCAGCCCTCTCAATGCTCATTTTCCATTTCCATCCCTCCCCACCTATCTTGCTCCTTAAAGAAATAGTGTTTGGTACAATATTTCCTATAGCATTTCTTTTTTGGTTGCTAATCTTCCATCTTATTAGAGACTTAATACACAGTATGAACCGAGATTGTGCAAAGTTTTCCATTGGTATGATTATCCAACATGGGCCAGGCTGGAAGGCTCTTGTCAGCCTTATATTCTGCAGACAGGGGGTGCAAAGAAGCCAAAAGATTCCATTTCAGTTCTCCTGAAAATTCAGTTTTTCTGGAAATCCCAATTTTAAAAAAAGTCAAAATGTGATTTGCACCCCGCCCATTGGAAAGGATTTCCATTTTCTGGAAAGCTCTAAGCATGTTTGTTTTTAATGGATGCTTTACTATTCAGCACTATGGAATGTTTAATGTGAATGTTAGTAAAGATATTATGGAAATAATTTGCATAATTTCTTGTTTTGTTAGTTTATTTTCACAAATGCACTTACATGACATTCAGAAGGAGCTAATAACTACTTCCTTCCTGACCTCCTCCTGGGGCATGGATTTTCATCTCCGTGTCCCCAATTTTTTTTTCAAATGTAGTGCCAATTTTTTAAAAACTTAGTCATGCTCTTTGATATTTAGTTGTCTAAGTAAAAATAGAGCTTCATAGGTGCTGAGCACCTGCTGCTCTGAGACTTTGAGGGGTACCTAAATATGGAATTAGATGTCTAACTTTAAGCACCTTTGTATTAGATAGGTATTCTGGGCCAGATCCTCAGCTGGTGTAAATCATTGAATTCAGTGGAGCTGGAAAAGGTTTGAGGATATGGCCTTATTTGTCTGAAATGATGCAACATGTCTAAGGTAGAGATCAGGTCACCCCATCTCAAAAAAGATGCATTGGAATTTGGAAAAGGTTCAGAAAAGGGCAACAAAAATGATTAGCAGTATGGAACAGCTTCCATATGGGAAGAGATTAATAAAACTGGGACTTTTCAGCTTGGAAAAGAAACAACTAAGGATGGATATGAAGAGGTGTATAAAATCATGACTGGTGTGGAGAAAGTGAATAAGGAAGTGTTGTTGTTTATACCTTCACATAACACAAGAACGAGGGGTCATCAAATGAAATAGGCAGCAGGTTTAAAACAAATAAAAGGAAGTTTTTCTTCACACAATGCACAGTCAACCCGTGGAACTTGTCAGAGAATGTTATGAAGGCCAAGACTATAACAGGGTTAAAAAAGGAACTAGATAAGTTCATGTAGGATAGGTCCATCAATGGCTATTAGCCAGGATGGGCAGGGGTGGTGTCCCTAGCCTCTGTTTGCCAGAAGCTGGGAATGGGCAACAGTGGATGGAACAGTTGATGATTACCTGTTCCATTCATTCCATCTGAAGCACCTGGCATTGGCCACTGTCAGAAGAAAGGATACTGGGCTAGATGGACCTTTGGTCTGACCCAGTATGGCCATTTTTAGATAATTTGGGAGGGGGGGAGGGTGTTGGGAAACATGGCTGTCTGTCTGTGTGTTCTGTAGTGCCAAATACATTGCTAGTGATATGCTAATTGGTGAAATCTCATACCTTCCAAAAGCAACATTTTTGCTTTTCCATAAGAACACCAGCTACAACAGATGAAAATCTCTCCTGGCAGCAGTAGTTTAACAGTGGCCAGAGAGTGGAATGAACTCAGAAACATCACTCACTGCTCCTTTTCAAAATGAAATGCTGCAAGAGGGTTTCCTCACACCATGATCCCACCAACTCCAGTGTTTCCTTTTTGAAGTATTCATATTTGTTATGTGAGCAAAAATAACAAATTTTGTGAGTTTTATGTAGTATATGCCCAAACCAAACCCATTCCTTTTCCAGTAGTGCATCTCTAATCTGTTGAGTACAGACTAATCAATTCATGCAGTGAGTACTAGTATTAGATATTATTACATATGATTAGTATTAGGTACATTACAAATGTAGGTGCAGATCCTCAGCTGGGGTAAATTGTCAAAGCTCTATGGAAATGGCTCTGCCCCTTATACTGTCTCTTACCATGCTAAGATGCAACAGTTTCTTCCTCATTCTAACTTAAATTAGTGCTATGGTAGATGGCAATTACTGCCAAATTTCTAGATATAATATAATGTTTCTTTCTTAGCATCTGATCATGGAAGTGGCAGTCAGGAGGAGAAAGGGAGATGCTGAGTCTAGTCTAGTTTGGTTATTGAAGGGGAAGCAAAGTTGCAGATTAGCTGAGTGAGAAACTTTTTAGTAAAGATGGATTTAGAACTCCAGTATTAAAAGTCCAGGCACTAAAGGAAATACAGAAGTTAAAAAGAAAAAGTGGCAGAGTCATAGCAACTTAAATGGCAGTGGTTATCATGTGGGCATCCTTGGTGAGTAGAAGGCATCAAAATACATGCAGACATAATTACATCTTCATGCCCCATTGCCAAGCAGCTTCAAAGCAAGACTCACTAGCAATAGGCGATTTTTTTCTTACTCCATTTGAAGGACAGCAGGAATTCAATTTGCTCTTTAAAGAGGTAAGGTGTCAGAAGAGAGAGGGGTGGGGCCCACATGGGAATGAAGCTCTAGAAACATGCTTGAAAAATAACCCCTTAATAGCAAGGAAGCAGCATACACAGAACACCCAGCATTCACTGAATTAAAGACAGCACGGTTCTACTGCCACCTTGCTATCAAACAATGGTGCATCATTGGAGTCCAAATCTCAGGCAATAATAGCTACTAAAGCAGGACTGGTCATCCATATTAACAATTGCTTGCATGCAAAAAATACTCCCTTTCTATTTAGAAATATTTGCTGTGTGAAAACTGATACAAGTATTCAGAAATTTAGTTCAGGGCAAAGTATTCTCTCTACTAACCATTTTTTATAGTGGAAATGGGGAAATTCTAATTTAGCAAGCACGATTTTTTTATGAATTTGCCCCAGTCAGTAGAATTTTACAACAAAATTCTACTAATTTCCACAGCAAGTGTCAGTCTTCTACCCTGCTCCCTGTTTCCTGAACAACTCAAGAATTAAACTTCAATTTGCCAGAAACAGTTTCAGTTGCTCCATAGGATGCTGGGGCATCCTATAATCCAATGGAAACCATATTTTAACCAACCAGAATTAATTCATTTTGGGGGGGCCAGGACCTCCCACTGGCTGCTAGAAACAAGTTGAAATCCCTCTTCCCTACCAAGCATCATGGTTAAATCAACACACAACCATCAGAAACAAGAGTCCATCACAGTTTAGCCTAATATTGGGACTTAGGTGCCTAAATACCTTTATGGATCTGGGCCCAACTCTGTATGTTCTTTGCTCCCTTTGGCTTCAACCAGTCAGTCCCCTCCATCTTTCAGTGCTACTTTTCTCTTTCCTCCAGAGTTTTTCCTTCATTAGTGTTGTGTCATTTTCCATTAAAAAAACAATTTGCCAGTTTAGCCGCCTTGGGCCATGAGGAAGTAAGAATCCACAGACTCTGGGGAAAGCACAAAAACAATAAACAAGAATTACAACAACCCAGATAAGGCAACTGATGTGCTGTGACTGCTGCTTGTCACATTGATCACAATCATCCCACTGTTATCTTGTGCCTTTGCCTGTTTGGTCTAGCCACCTGTTGTTTCCCATTCCTGCCACCATGCAAAGCTATGTGAGGCAATAAATCAGGTCAACTCCCAGACCCACTCACATGACCAAACATGGTCTCTACTAGCAAGAATGGTTAGCGTCAAGTGGCTCCTAAGAAAATCCAGCACAGCAAAAAAAATGCCCCTTTCAAGTAAGAGTCCTCTGCTTCTTTTGTAGTATAAGGACAAAAGGAAATAAAAAAGTAGCTCTGCAGTGAGTCCATTTCAGTGGTATCTCCTTCATTGAGCCTGTCTTGGAGACTTTTGCATAAGTTTTAAGTTATAAAGGGTTTTAATAAAATCAGTATACCCTTCTGTATCATTCCCTGAACAAATCTCTCATTTAGACTCTCTTACTTTCAGTAGCTTGCTGCTGCTCTGTCCTACTCTTTAACCTTTAACAATTGTCAATTGCTAGATAGAGTTTGATTTTTATTTTAAAAGACCCAATACATGAGTTGCATCACTAATCTCTTGCATGTGCCACCCCATTTGTGTTTTTAAGTGCAGTACCCATGCACACAAATGTGTAACATGACCAAGTGAAGATTGGGCAAGTAGTGTTTAAATGTAGTTTTATCACTTTTTATGTAAATGTGCTATATTTATAGTTCAAGGAAGCAAAGTCAGGGATGAGTGGTGGATCAGTGTTGGAAGTCTGAATGAAGCTGGTCTTAAGGAGGGATTTGAAATAGAGTGAAATTGCTTTTAATTAGCTGAAACATCATGCAGTCTGTCAAAATCATCCTCATCCCTAGAGAACTAAATTGCTTTTCTGGCACATTATGACTAAAACTGAGGAAAAAAATTGTCACTGATGCTGGCTAGGAGAAAAAACAACCCCAAATCTTTCATGACAAATGAATCATCTGGCATGTTTTTCTATTGGTTTTATTTTCAGTATAACAAAACTTGAAAATGAAACTCACTTTTCATATTAATGAAGCTATGCTTCCATTTTTACCAGTACAAAATGTTGCCTTAATTAGCAAAACTAACTTAGAAGAAAATGAAAGTTATATTTCCTTTATATATAGAATGTCACAAATTTGCCAAATTAACAGTAATTTAATGAAAGGAAAAGGTGCTAGAGGCCAATGCCAAATTCCACTTTCCACAAATATTTAATAACATTGGTAAATGTGAGCACTGATCACAAATAGCTCATATTTTGAAAGGCAAAAGTTGGTAGATTTGGTTGTCACTGCATCCAAATGGTTCCAACATACAGTTCCAGCTAGTAGCTGGGAGGGTGAGTGCATCTTGGCTTTAACTGGCTGTAACTGCAAAAGTGTGACTTTCGGGGTGTGGGGGGGGGGGTGAGGGAGGTGAGAAATCCTATAGAATCTATATGCTGGTGATGGTTCAAAAATGGTTGTTACAGGATTCAGAAGGGGTAGTTGGGCCTAACAGGATGAAGGGCAGAGTGAGGTGTAACTGGTATATTTGGCCTTGCAGTATAGAAGGCTCAAAACTTTTGCAGTTTTATGGATTTATAAAATGTATTTTACCTGTGAAAGATTTGGTATAAATCACACATTTAACACTTCAGTATGAAGCTAAGTTTTTGGGCCACATTTCTTTAAGATTTAATTCAAGTAACAATGGCCTATTAATATATCTGAATCCCAAGTACTTGTTTTAATTATAGCACTCTGCATTTCTATAATGCCTTTCAGCTGAGACTAAGGGTTTGGCTACACTTGCAGGTGTGCAGCGCTGGGAGTTACAGCTCTCTTCGTACAGCTGTGTAAGGAAAGTGCTGGAGTGTGGCCACATTTGCAGCGGCATTGGGAGTGGTGCATTATGGGTAGCTATCCCAGCGTTCAAGTGGCTGCAACGTGCTATTCAAAAGAGGGGGGTGGGGTGGAGTGTGACAGGGAATGTGGGGGGGAGAGAGAGAGAGAGAGAGAGAGAGAGTGTGTGGATTTTTGGAGCCGACACTGTCAGCTCCCTGCCTTGCAAATTCTGACCACTTCCCTGACTCCTCATTCACTCTTAAATGCAAATAGCCTGCAGACCAGATAAGCAGCTGCTCCTTCGGACTCCCTTCCCCCTCCCCGTGCTGTTTCTCTCCTCAAGCAAACACTAGCTGTGGACATTCATCCCCCTGCCTGCCTCATTCACAGCAAACAGGAGCTGTGTTTGTTTTTTAGATAAGCAGCTCCGGGAGTCCTGAGTTCACAACAAAACAAAGAGAGGCATCATAACAAAACAAAGAGTTATTTAGTTAAAAGCATTATGGGAAAATTCCGGAGGTCAGTTACAGCGTAGTAAGGTTAATCACTGTTTACACTGGCACTCCAGTGCTGCAGTCGTTATTCCCCAGGCTGAGGTGGAGTACAGCCAGCGCTGTAGCCAGGGAGATACAGCGCTGTATGTGCCTTGCAAGTGTGGACGGTGAGTGAGTTGCAGCGCTGTAAAGCCACCACCAGCGCTGCAAATCTCCAGTGTAGCCAAGCCCTAAAGTGTTCACAGGCTGAACATTTCTCTAGGGAATACCTCAAACACTCAACCACATTCACTAAAACAACTGGCAACTGTGAAAATATTAATGGTGGCCATTGTAGGAAGTGCAAAAACCTGGGTAAAATGTAATCATCCAAGCTGGATTTTGGCCAGGAAACAAGGGCAAACAATAAAGCATACTGGTGAAAAAAGTGAAATTTTCATGTCCTTACAAACCTAAGAGAAAGTGTGTGTGTGGGGGGGAAACAATTGGGTTTTGCATTTCCTTTGTGGTTTTGACATAACTTTGGCAAATTCAGGCTTCCGTTTTCCTTGTTTTCAGTTCAGTTAAAATTTGATACAGGATTAAGAGTGTGTTTTAGCAGTGAAATAGATCTAACAAACAGGATATGTGACAATTGCAAAGATTGTTTATTAGAGGGAACTAGGATGATATTTCTGGAGACTTAGCCATGCTGTTCCCATTATTTTTAACAAGTTATGTGGCTAAATCCCCTAGTCATTTTTGAAAATCTCTTATTCTAAGTGAACCTTGGGATTAGATTTCTGAACTGGGTTTTGTGTCACTAATTGACAGCTTGCAAATACTATAGGTTTGATGAAATGTACAACATGAGGTAACAAAAATGAGTGCCCCAGCAGATTCAAGCTTGATTTCAAGACTATGCCAGTACCAAATATAAGTCTACAGCATTTTTGATCTAGACCACATTTAAGACTCAGTCTGGGTATATTCAAACATCTTTCAGACAAGAAACCAGAAGGAATGGAAAAATCAGGTTATGAATGGGAGAAGAAAATCTTTGTCTATCAGTAAATCAACTTTGATTTAAAGTTAGATCACCAGTGATCTGTAATTCAATAATAGGCTCAGTTTCTCCAGAATTAATTTTCATATATCACAAGTTTCTTACTGCTAAAGTGATCTGTTGAATTCAATAGACATAATCTATTAGGTACATTTGTACCAGAAGATGGAGCTGAAGAGCCTAAATTCAAGATCTTTGTGGCACAATAAAGCTATGTTTCAGCAGTGCTCACCTAAGTTTTCTATTCTTCATTGATGAGATCAGGCAATGCAATCATGCTTGCAGCTCTTTCCCATTCTTGTTACCTTGCAGCTTTAAAAAAGAAAGTAAAATATAAATAAAGGCGCAGATAAAAAAACAAAAGTCAAACAAGGTTATCCTACAGTAAACTTACCCTAGAGTATTCTGTTTACTGAACTAATACATGCAATTGGGATACAGTACATTAATTCAGTGCAATTTAGAATAACTTTTTGGGTCCCAATTCTGCACATAGTAGGTTTACTTCTCATTGCAGCAACTCTCAGACATTAACCCCCCATGAAACTACTTGTGTGTAAAGTTTCTCATGGACATAAACATCCGCTGCATTGGGACCTTAATTCATTGTTGAATTGTGAAAAGCAAAGGACCTGTTCCTACAGATCTTTCATATTCAGAACATTTCTTGAAACCAAAGGGAGTTACAGGGGAGCTTTTCAAAGGTGGAAATTGCAGTTAGGTCTCTAACTCTCACTGACTTCCAATGAGAGTTATATACCTAAATTCCATTTCTGCCTTTGAAAATCTCTCCCTATATACACGAAGCACTTGCATAACTGGACATAAGGTAAATGGCTCTAGTAGTCTGTTTTTGCTATGCAACTTTCTTTCCTTTAAGTGGGCTATCAGCATGAATTTGTGAACCCCATTTTCCAGACTTTTAAACACAGTAAATCTGCATATGCATAAACAGAGAAGGAATACTTTTTTAAATAAAAAATGTCCAGTTAATCATTACAAATGCACCAAAAAAAGCCTTTTTTCTTTGTCTATATTTTTAAATTAAAAATGTATTAAAACAACATTAGATCCCACCAAAGTAAGATAAACACAATTAAAATACCATCCTCTGCCTTGCTATATGTTATATATATTGCAGGGGTCTCCACATGCATTCATAATGACCAATCTACTCTGTGTACATGTCACATGCTCTACAATTTTTCGGCACATCAGACTGTGATAAGAACAGATTCAAAGCCTTAACTCAACATTTCTTTGCTTTCATGGTTTTAAGTCACATCTTTAATTCATGTTTGAAAACCCCTTTGAAGATAAAAAGTGCTGTCTAGATGCTAAATATAAAACAACCATATCCTGTCTGTAACAGGGTGGAATGCCTTGCAAGGGCTTGAGGGCCTGAGACTAGCCCACCCTGATTACTGAAAGAGGCACACTTGAGAGAGAATAGGTGATTTCTTCCATTAAGAGCAGCTGGGTGGCCTCATAAAGAGGGGTGTTCAAGGAGAGTAGAGATTGTTAGGAATGAGTAGGCCTTGGCAGAGCCTCTGGGTATTTGGGATTAAACCTCCAGCTTAGAAAAGGCTGGGAGTAGCCTCATAAGGTAGGAAGAGACCCTGGGCAAGCAGGGGAAAGCCTACAGAGCTCTCTGGGCAGAAAGACCTGACAATAAGAAGAGAGACACTTGTTTGTTGCACTCTAACTTGGGGCATTGGGGAGTTTTTTGTGTTTATTCTATGTGGATAAATCCCAACCTCAATTAGGGGTATTTTTGGCCACAGAAGAAGTGTAGAGTCTGTAAGGGTCACTGAAAAAGAGGGGAAAAGGCAGGGTGCTCCTGAGTTATCACTGGTCATGAGGAAGTGCTGAGTTGGTGGCTAACCCCTGTTAGGCTGCCATTTGACTTTCCTGCAGAACTTCATATTGATTTCAATAGGGAATTCTCCATGCAGTTTAATTGTCTTGGGCACTCACTTACTAGTAGGTAGCACTAACTATGGCTAAACTACATGAATGCTGTCAATAGAGTAAGTGTGTGTGTGTCTCTTTTTTCCTGTCCTTCCCTTCAGTAAGGATGCAAGTCCTTTCCCTTGCTTGCTACACAATCAATTTACTCCCAATCTGCTCATCCAGCCATTCTGGCTATGGCTTTCCCCTGCTTTCTCTCACATTTGTATTCTTCCTCCTACTACTTCCAGTGAGGCCTGTTTCTTCAGGATATACATGTTCTGACCCTATTTAATCCTCCTACCTTTCTCTCACTCCTTAAGATTGTGCTATTGAACCCCGTGGCCCACTACATCCCTATTTTTCTGTTTAACCATTCACTGAAGTCCCCAAAGCTTGCGCTCACTCACTCTCTCCCCCCCCTCAATGCAGTCTCCTTTCTCCTAATACTGCCTGTCCTGCAGAACCATGGGTACTGATAAATTTGGTGGGAAGAAAGCCAAGTTCTACTATTAACACCTTTTAGATAAAATTACTCTTTCTTCTGTCAATAAAGGGTTAACATTAATGGGCTATATATGATTAACAGCATAACAAATGCTTAACCCTTACCATATTGACATTTTCCAGTCTGCAAATAAATTAAAGATTTTTATGTTTTCTGTGTTAGCAAGCAGTAAAAGTTATGAAAAAAGATTAGCAATAGCAGATGAAATGAAAAGAGTATGCAAGATTTGACAGAATCAGGGAAGACTGGTTTTGGCTTGTCCTCCATGAAATCAACCTGTTTTCAAGTCAGTTGTGTTAGTATGTGAACTGTGTTAGCACAAATGCACAATGTTGTGACTACCCTCTGACAAAAAGTAAAGCAGTTTAAAGAGAACAAAATTATCCATGTAATTGCTATGTAATTATTGTAACTACTGACCATGTGCGATCAGTATCAGGTAGTTATGTTAATTATCTGGAATCCAGTTGCTAAATTATGGTATAAAAAACTCTGGGACAGATTCATCACTATGTGACTGCTGTTTCTTAGCAGAGTAACTTAATTAAAATCACTGGGTTATCCTGGTGTAAAACTGGGGTAATGCCAGGACAAATCAGCATAGCTTCAATTGCATGTCATTCAAAGCAATCTGCAGTAACACGGAATTACTACTTTTTTTTTCTGGAGCATTGTTACATAATTGTATGTGTCCAGCAAAGGAGAAGGAACTGAGAAGGAAAGAATTACTAGGCACAAGCTTTGTAAGTAATATAGGCAGTGCTAGATAAAGCTGAGTAAGGAAAATGAAATGCACACATCTCTCTCCATAAAGCTTTGTGTTTTCATGCTTTCCTTCTTACACTTCGTAGTACGTTCCAAGAGCTTTATCACATAAGAGTGCACCATGCTGAGGGAAAAATGTATTAGACATACATCCATGTCTATTGCATCTCCACTGAAGATAGGATGCTCATTGAAATCAATAGGAGTGCCATATGAAGGCCATTATATGGCCCTGGTGACATTAATAGCAACAATAAATTGTATAAACCAATGAATTTGACAGGGGTGAATATTTAGCCTGGGCTCCTGCTAATTTAAAGCCCGAACCTATGGTCCTTTTATACACAGCTCTCACTTAAATCACTGGACTCAGTTCAGACTACTCAAGCTTTAACTTGTGTAACTGTGATTAGAATCTGGTCCTGATTGTTTAAATGCATGTTCTAGATATGCAAAAACAGCAAGAGCAGACCCCTGGGTGTATGCTTATACTTGCAGCTGGTTATTTTTTCACAACCACAATGAAAATAATAGTGGGGGGGGGAGTGTAAAAATATTTTCACTTTAAAAAGAAAAAGTCAAGAAAGCAATATTTGAAGTGTTCTCTTGTCATGGGAAATTGTGAAAGATCCTTTATTTTACAGTAAAAAAGTCTATAAAATGTCCATTTAATACTGTTAGCTAATAGTTTAAACTCCACTCATCCTCCACTATTGTAGAACAAATAACTATACAGAACCACATTTATACAGATTCATAGAGAAGATTTCACTGAGGCTGTATGGGCACAGAGGTCTGCATATAGCAAGCCAGTTGCTAGTGAGTCCTAGCTGGATTGCAGAACATCAAGCTGAAAAATTATTTCTAGTATTTTACAAAAAAATTTTTTAGCCCCACTGTATTAATGTACCCCAAAAGCTTTGAAGGAACTCCTCTGTGCTTCATAACAAGCTTATATTTTATGAAAACATGCATAGGACTGGTACTGGATGAGAATTAGGTTGTAATTTTCTAGTTTATAACTTGAGTTGGGTGAACTACACAAGGACAACATATTCCTGGGGCTATTAATCTAAAAACTGAAACCATAATTAGCTGGATCTCATTATAAACAACAGCTGCATTCACTATTTTGTTTTGCATTATTATGGTTGAAACTAAATTGTTTCAAAACAAACAAAAATGCACAAAGATGGAGGGATAATTTCATAGACAATTATTAATCTGCAAAAGCCCTCAGTGTTTTACCTTATACACTTTTTGTCAAATGGCTATAACATCCCAGATATTTTCTAATTAGTCTCTTTCAATCTCCTTCTATCAGTTTCATTTCCCAATACTACGTTTAACATTGACATTTCAAAGCTTGTATTTTTTTATGCTAAACTCTTAAATTGCAGAATTAATTTGTCTTAAAAGAGAATGTATAAGAATAAAATAGATTAATATTCCTGCCAATGTTTGGAGTACTGTTAAGAAAGCTCTTTCTCACTTTGTTTTTGTCCTTGAATATGTTTCCCAGAGCACTATTACATTTCTTTGCTATAGAGGAGAGAAAAGACTTCAATTGCTGTTACACATTACCCCCTAAAACGTATTAGTGCTACTGAACCAAGGATACAACCTAAGTATACGAATTGGCAATTTTTTTTAAAAGGGGGGAATTAAGCTTGTAGCTAAATCATGTCTCCTAAATACAAACAAAAAAACCCACAAGAATATTTTACCTAAACCAGTAAATAAACAAATAATAAATATTTCAAGTTAACTGCCTTTGTCTTCCACCTCACAATTTAATTAATAGTTTTTCTCCGTTCTGTGCCACACAGTAAAGAAAACAAATATAGGCCTTGATGCAATAGCCACTGAAGCTGTTGGGAGTTGGGTATGGAATTGGGCCCATAGTGTTCAAACCAACTGCATCCTCTAGTTCATACAGACATCTAAATGTGTTGGGGAGAAATAATAAAAATCAAGCTTAACTTAGCTTAACTTGTGCTTCTTTAACACAGAAAACAGAAAAAATAGTTTTCCATCATTTTACTTTGCAATTGCTCCTTTTATGAGACAGCTGTTGACATGAGATGTTTATTTTTTTAATATCTGTATTATTAAATGTAACAGTGAGCAATTATGAGAATAAAGTTTCTCCTCTTGGTATTGTCAAGGAAACAGCAAGCCCATCAAGTTCAGTCTTTTTTCCAAATTGGCTTTCGGTCACTTCTGTGACTCTCAGTAAGAAACCTACTTTGCAGTATATCATAATTCTCAATTCTCACATGACTCATTTCAAAATTGTTCAAGGAATCTTTTGACATATGTTTTTAAATATGTGTGGGTTTTTTTTATGGTAGTGCTTAAAAAAGGTTTTATGTTATGTAGGCACTAAGTCTAAACCCATAAAACTAGAAAAAGGTCTAATTGCTGTTTGCTATAAATAATCCATGCAAAGTGGGGTCTATGAAGGATGAAAGTCCATAAAAAGAATACCATTGAGTGTTAAAACCAATGTTTGCCTCAATTTTAATTGGGATGTGAATGTTAGCTCATAGGTTTCAGAAACATTACATTATAAATGTGATGCTTCTAGTCTATTGTAAATATTGAAAAAGAAGAGAGAAACACTGACTAACAAGCTTTGGCTAACATGGGCTATATTCTGCCCCAATAATTGAGGCAACTGAATTATTCTTGATGTCCTCTTGTATAATTTGTCTATTGGTATAGAAGGTTTATATGGAAGCAGAAAGTTTTTCTTTAAACATAATATAAACCAGCACTTCTTTAGTATAGTGAAGACATTAAGTGCTCAATTCAGACCTTATGTAGATGGGTGCAACTTGAGTGTTTGAAAGGAATGGGAGTATTGATGGAGTAAGAGACTACTCAACATGAGTCAGGATAGTAAAATCAAGCACTCCTTTTTTTTTCTGTTTCTATCATTTAAAAAACAAAAGACTATGGTTGAAATTTAACTATGATCACCATTCATGAGTTATTTCCTATTCTCAGTATAGTGTGAGAGAGACTCTGGGGATCTTATACATTGATGAGGTAATGAGATCATATACTCTGTAAGATCCCAAGGACATTTCTGTATTGATGGTGATCCCACCTTCACTTATTCTGTTGGGAGGAGATGTTAGTGAGAGAATCCCCTTGGCTGTACCTGGCCCACTCTTTCCCAGAGCTCTTTCCTCTGTCCTATACTGACTTCAACAGAGCTACACTGATTTACACCATGTGAGAATCTGGATCTGTGTTGGAGTCTCTATTATCTTTTCTAACTAAGAGCTTGACTGCAAGTGGAGTTATTCCTGATTAACTATCCCTGATTAAATCCCTCTGTGGACATTTTTATTCTGGTCTCTGCCAGTGTGGTTAATGCTGGCAAATAGGGACTTCTAATCTGAACACTGTAAATATATATATTTAGTGTTGTTGAATTTATAGAATAATTTCCTCCTGGACTCCCTTAAGTGCCACATTTCAGTCCAGGGTGAATTTTTACAGGCAAGTTCTTATGGAAATAGTAATATCTCAACCATAATGGCATGAACAGTGCTGCTATAATACACAATTAAAATCTGTCTCTAACGTGATATTACAATCCATTACCTCCCTTGACAGCTACAGTGGACACTTGACATCTAAATTGATATATTAATCCCCACCTTTTGCTAACCTATTGAATAATAACGCTAATGTATCTTTTCCCCTTTTGTAAACTGATGATGATGATTTGTGAGCATGCACCTGCTTAATGCTTTTCTTGCACTTTGGGCCAGATATGCAGATCTCTTTAGAAATAGAGATTGGGCAGCCAGAGATGGAATAAAATAGATGAGTAAACCTTTCTGATCTTGCAACGTCTGGCTAGGAAGACATAAGAATATGATAAGAGCAGAGGCCAGACAATCCACAAAGCAAACTTTGATTATGCAAGCTACTTAATGGTGAGAGCTTTACAGAGAAACGGAAACTGAATTGGAAAAGTTTGGCACCTGCAGTTGCTCTGGATATTCTTGCAAATATCTTGTTCTGTTTGGACAAGCTGAGGGCAGAATTGTATGAGAGGTGAATAGTAATTTTGTTGCTTGAAGTTCTATAGGAAATTATATATGTCCATTTTCTCTACAACATGTTTTGGCTTGTATTTCATTCTGCAATGGATTCTATAGTTAGCAGTCACAATATTAATAAATGTACCCTACATTCAGTTTAAACTAAAAAAGCATATTGACTAAAATAAGGAAAGTACAGGTATAAAGTGAAAAGGAAAATGTTGTCCTAAATAAAGTTAGTCTTTTCTTAACATACTGGTATAAAATCATATTATGTTTCACTACAGCTTCCTGAAATGGGGTTTAACATTCTTTATTAATTTTATCCATTCAAATTGCCAATGCACTACTGGTCCCTGGGAAAACACCATGGACAATAGAGATACTAATTGGATACTTTCCCTGGGAGAAATAGTTTTGTTAAAGGGAATAGTACACCAGCACTGGGGGTTATCTGGTAGGACACTCCTGGCTGTACCTTAGCTTCTAGCTGTTTTGAACACCATTCCAATCACTCTCATTTATCCTTGCACTTAAATAATAAACAAAATACATTTCAAAGAAGATATAATAAAGAATATGAAATGTATTTATTTCTCTTGGCTTTTAATTAAAGTGTCATTAGAGGTTGGGGGGAAAACAGGAAAGTGTAGTTATTAGAAACAAAGTGCAAGAGCTATAATTTTTCTAATTAAAATTGAACTTTTTAGATGTTACAACAAAAGATAAAACAAGTCCTCAACAACTAAAAGTTAACAGCAGATGTAGAAGATACTTTAAAGGAATCACTAGAAGCATACCATTAAATAAAGCTGTGTTGTTTACAGAGGCACAGGATGTGACTCTTGGAAGACTTGTTTTATCTCACAGATTTGTAGATTTCAAGGCCAGAAGAGACCCACCGTGATCAACCTGTATGACACAGAACTTCTTCCAAAAACCCAACAAAAAACAAATAAACAAAAAACACAACCCCCCCCCCCAAAAAAACCCCTAGAGCATGTATTTTAGAAAAACATCCAATCGTGATTCAAAAATTGTCATGATCTTGAATCCATCATGTTATTTGATAAATTGTTACTCTCACTGCTAAAAATATACACCTGGTTTCCCATCTTAATTTGCTGTGTGATCTTGAAGAACTCATTGAGAATCAAATCTTGCTATCTCCTTCCTAAATGGGCATGGAAAGCAACCAATAGCAGTGATAGTACAATGAAGGGCCCTGACATTCAGTGCAGCAGTGAGGAAAGTGGAGATTTAGGCAGTGTGGGATCAAGGAGAAAGAGTATCATGGGAATTGATAATTGATCTGTGAGGATGGGTGGGTACTGCTGATACTAATGCAGATGATTTTCCATTTCAGTGGCTCATATAAGGAGAAAAATGATCTGCATGTTCAGCAGGTCATAGTCTAGCCTTGTATGCATGCATAAAGATACCATAGGCAATAGTGGGAGCATATGCATCCAAGCGTAGAATCTGGCTTGACAAGTTTGCAATCATTATTATCATTAACATTACAGTAGTATCCAATGTCTCTAGTGGGATGAGAGTCCCATTGTGCAGGGTGCTGCACAAAAATAAAATGAGTCCCTTTCTCCTCACTGGTACCATTTATTTAATGTTTTGTTTCTTTTCTGCTTGGACAATGAAACTTGATTGACTATTCTTATTATTTGGCTCTTGTGCATTAGCATATTGCTGTGGGTTCTGTGGCAAATTGCCAGCACTATTTTGATGGGTCTCACGCTTTCTCTTCTTTGGCAGGGGGGGTTCAGGGCACCATTTCTTGCCCCTGCAGTGGAATGTTAACTGCCCTTCTAGTGTCCTAGAGGAGGGGAGTGGAGAGGGAAGGACCTGGGCCCGCCCTCTACTCCAGGTCCCAGCCCAGGGGCCCTGAGGATAGTGGTAAACCACTTGAACTGACACTTCCTTCCCCTGGGCTACTTCCCTCTCCTGCCCTTCAGCTTGTGGGGGGCTTCCTGCCCTCCCTCTGTACAAGCCAGGTGCCCCTTTACCTAGGGTCTTGGACTTCTTAGCACACCACAGCACTTCTCCAAACTGTTCTCTGCTCCAACACCAATTCCTCTCTACTCCCACTCCCACCTTGACTGATTGAAGTAGGGGGGTTTTATCATGTGACTGGCTTCAGGTGCTATAATTGGCTTCAGGTGCTCTAATTAATCTATAGCAAACTTTCTTCCCCTTACAGGGAATAAGGCTCCCTTCTAACCCTCTCCTGCTGCCCTCTGGCCATGCTGTATCACAGTTCATATAGTTTAGGTAGAAAGAACCATTAGATCATCTAGTCTGACTTCCTGTGTATCACATGGCACCAGCCAGCACCCACATGCTAAACAAAACAATGGAAAAGAGATCAAAACTCAAAACATTGCAAGGACATGGGGTATGGTTAAGCACTGGAATAAATTGCCTAGGGAGGTTTTGGAATCTCCATCACTGGAGATTTTTAAGAGTAAGTTAGACAAACACCCGTCAGGAATGGTCTAGATAACACTTAGTCCTGCCATGATTGCAGGAGACTGGACTAAATGATCTCTCTCTAGATCCTTTCCAGATCAATGATTCTATGACATGTTCAAATTGGGAGTGCAGGGTGGAGTTAGGAGGGGAACTGCTGCTTTCAATAATATTAAAAAAAACATGAAAACACTACATATTAATGTATAATTTTTTTTTATTAAACTCTTATTTTCCCCTACAGCTTAAGCTCCAAACTAAATTGGCATTGTCCCTTTTAAGTGAGACCAACTATTGAGGTTAAACTGCACAAACTATGCTAGAGTTGAAACCATTTTTTAAAAACCTACCATCAAAGCTCTAATTTCATTTGAATTTTGTTGCAATCTCTCTTCTGACTTGTGACACTTATGTGTCATAGATATTCCCGATGAAAGTTCATGTTTCAGATGATATAGTATCCTTGAGTTCCCGTAAGTCGTCGTGTGCAAAACAAATCCCTGGCTGATTGACTTGTGCAATTTGAGATTCAGCCATAGTCACTTGGGCTTAGAGCAGAGAATATATTCTGAAAATGCCATGTTATCAGTGGATTGTCAAGCTATTTCTGATTTAGCCTTCGGCTCTGACCAGACTGTCCTGCTTTCTGAGATAGTAATAAAAAGATAAGCCTTCAGACTTAGAAAAACCTTATTTGCATTCAGATGAGGTATTTTTCCAGCATCTTTTTTTATTTTATCTTATCTTATACAAATTATCATAGATTTGATCAGAAGCAGAGAAAGGAAGCAAAAATCCAAAGACAGGTTAACAGGAGAGTTTCTTATTACGATAACTTTGGTAGATAAACTAATTCATACAAAAATGTCTTTCTACTTGCTTAAGTCTACTATGCAGTATATTAAGTTATTGATCGGGGTATTAGATGTGACACTGAAATGTCAAATAACTTAACAACAAAATGAAATATAGAGCTCCCTCTTTATAAGGCTGCTCTCAAAATACTGATATCACTCCCTACATCGTTGCATTCTATTACATTTAGTAACATCCCTTGGTGACACACACATGCACACTTAGTAGCATGCAAAACATTTCATTCTTTAGAATAATTTTAAAGAGAAGGAGCACTATGAATATAATATTAATATATGCACATTTTTAAGTGGCAACCTTAGTTCCTGCAGCCTTCTCTGGTATGTAACCAATAGGAAACTGCCTTGCAACCTGTATCTTTATTCACATATATCACCTACTACTAATAATGTCCTCATATAAATTTAGCATATAAGAGGCCAGGTGCTTAGTTGGTATACATCAATATAATTATATTGGTCTAAGAATGTAGATTTGTGATATTTGTCCATGGCAGACATGGTAGGCAATGCAAATATAGGCCCTGATCCTGCAGTCTGATCCTTGCTGAAAGACTCTTTTGCTGGTACAAATCAGATTGCGGGATAAAGACCAACATTTGGTTGCTGATGGCAAACAGCTTCCTTCTCCTATATGCTACATGCTGTTGTAGGGGAAATATACATTTCATGACATTTTCTTCATACTAGTACATTTCATGACTAAACTGAATATTGTTAAAAAATGTCAGGCTTCTAGAATGTTCTAAATTGGTATAATTTATATAAGATTATTTGTATAGAGTCATATGTGAATTATAGACACACTTTTATAGCACAAAGTGTGGGAGAACAAAAAAGAATGGAAATGACTTCCCCAAAAAGTAAGAGCAGGCTGCAGCATATTGTGTGGCTGTCAGTGGTTTACGAAGTATGTCATACACTTTCTTTTTAGCTGCAGCATGTTTCCAAGGCTGAAGAAGGAAGTGTTCAATTCCAAATCTGATCTTATAAAAGATAAGTCTGAGCATAATAAACCCTGGAGATGTTGATATGAATTTTGAAAGATTTTTATAAGATTCCCTATGCCTCTCAGGAAGCCCTAAAGGAATCAAGTATTAAAGAATTACTGATAACATTAATGTACTTAAAGTAAATGGGGTGCAGGTGCATAGCAAGAGAATTTGTCAAGTCCCAGTCAGATTCCCTGAATCTGTGAAGCCTGCTGAACACCTACCACTACAATATTACCAAAGAATAGGTCTATGCCTGCAGACCGATGCAGTTGTCAGCATAACTGACCAACTGTACCTGACTAAAATATATAAGAGGATATGAAAGATCACCACCTATCATGACTGATAAATCTCTGCTAGAGAACTGACATTTTTACATTGAACAGTGCTGGAAGTGGAGCTAATGGTGGCGACAGAAAAACTGCTACCACAAGGGAATGAGCTCTTGCCAATACTCAACATCTACATGAATGGTCAGTTGATTCATCTTGGCACAAGAAGTTTTATCTAGATCAATGGGCTATGTATTGCTGCCGAAGCCAAGGATCTCACCCAGATCAAAGCTATGATAACATAAGCATGGGCTGGAGCCTCAATTACACCAAGAACCAATTGCATGCCACTCAGCCAAAATGCAGGTGAGTTTCTTCCATCTTCAGAATTGTGAGGCAAATAGACAACTCAACATCACCTGGAATTGGAGTATCACTTGTCCATTGCTGGAATCTGCCTACAGTGGAGTGATGCTAGCCCACACTCTCTCCCTAAGGCACATGTGCAGAAGACAAAAGGCAAAGTTAGGGCCCAGAACAACAACATACTCACAAAGCTTGCAAATTCAAAATGGGGAACACTAAGAGCTACTGCAGGTGCACATTGCTATTTGATTGCCAGATATACATATCTGGGAAAGATCATCTCATGCAAAAGACACCTGGGTCCTGTGCTGAATAACAGAATACAAAGTCTTCTGCTGGGTTAGTATTGGTTGGGACCCCATAGCAGTGGATGTTGGAATTAACACCCCATTGTGATGCATAGAATTGAGTCTTACTTCTTAGAACTATTGTTTCAAGCTTTCTGCAGACTCACAGACATCTCTGCTTTGCTTTGTTTTCAAGCATTTCTGAACAACTATGGAAACTAGAAACTTAATTTTAGTTAATGAAACTATAATGTTCTGATGTAATCACATGATTCCAGGAGCTGGAGCCCTAGAGATGTGTCCATAGTGCTTGTGTTTATTTCCTAATACTTTTTTCTGCAGTGTGCAGTATGCATTGGACTAATATTCAGGACACCTGGATTCTATTACCAGTTCTATCTTTGATTCACAGTGTGATCTAGGGCAAACCACTTTACTATCTGTGCCTCAGTTTTTCTATTGGTAAAATGGGGATAATAAGGGCCACTTTTTAAAGTACTTTGAAAGACATAGATGAAAAATACTATAGAAACTCTTTATAGAGGGTGTTTTCTTTGAAAGTACTTCATCATTTGGCATAACAGACATATTACACCTAAGCACTTCACAGCAGCCTAAATGGAGTGTCATAGAGTTCAGGTGACTAGTCCCATGAATCAGTCCTATGGACTTTCAAATAAGAGCTCAAAATACATGGACTACTGATCTACACATTATTTTCCCTCTCCCCTGTCACTATGTGCCTTTCTGACCTCTGCCTCATGCATCTTTAATATCACCTAATAACTCAGTTGTTCTGATTTCTCTCCCCTCCCTGATTACTCCAGCTGTTCTGGGGCATCTGATCTCACTTGTCTGCTTTGGTCTTGCCAGTCATAGCCAGGAATTCTTGTACTGGAAAATAGTCCCATTTATTCTAGGATCCCTATTCTAGTCTTAGCGCTTCAAAGGAAAATCATAATGCACCTAGCCAATTGTGCAATATAATAACCAGGTGATATTTTTTTCCTTGATCTTAGATGGTGATTATCCTAGTCCCTGAGGCATGATACACTTACATTAGCTAGAATAAAAAATGCTAACTGCAAAATACTATTTTTGTTTACATAAAGGTTTAATGATTTTATAAATCTTATTAAGCTTTTGGCCTCTGTCTTGCAGGAATGGATTCCATATTGCTTAAAATATTTCTCTTTGTTAGTTTTAAAACGTCTTGTCTTTTTTTACTTAGTTTTGTGTATGGAATACACCAGTGGCCTTCTTTAAAACAGTACCCCTAATCTATTTATCTCCTTTCAAAAAAAAAAAGTCTTTTAAATCTTGCTTCCTATTGAAAGTCTTCCCCATTCTAACCTCAGGACTGTAATCATTATTGTTGTCTTTCTTAGGACCTTTAATATTTCTGGTTTTCGTCTTTGCAGGTTCCAAAAATGAATACAGTATTCAATGTGAAGAATAATTCTTTTATATTGACATTTTCTGTTTTGTGACTCGAGGAATCTAAAAATGGAGCTATGTTATAATGAGCTAATTCTACATCTATGTAATTGAATAATTTCATAAAAAGAATAATTTATATCAGGATATGCAGTTACATTTGATCCCTGCACATATCCTTTGGCTTAAAGAACTTGTCTTTCATTCTGTTGCCTGAATGACAGTAGTTTTAATTACATGAGACAAATGTAGGGGCTTCTACCATTTCTTTGGAAAGACTGTTCTACAATCTCATCAACCAGTCCATTAAATCATTTCCCCTGTATTTTCAGTTTATATTTTCTATTGCTCAGGTTTAACCAATCATTTAACTAGGATCACTCTAAGCAATATCTTTCTTTCAAATATTTCCAGGTGATTAGACCTCATAACTTTGTACTATATTGGTATGTGAAAGCCCTTGATGTCACATGGGGGTGGCTGTTGGGCCAAGTAGTCCACTATCTGTGCAGTCACCCTCATACAACCAATGGCATTGTTGCATGCAAATTAACTGTAGAGTCAGGATGGTGATTAGTTGAGTTACTTCTGATATCGCAATGGTGTAGGACAGGGGTCCCCAACGTGGTGCCTGCGGGCGCCATGGCCTCTAAGTGCACCTGTATACTGGCCGGCGGACGACCATCTGCCAAAATGCCACTGACAAGCTGCGTCATCCAGAGGCGTCGCCGCCAAAATGCCAGCTATTGATGTTGCTACTTGTCGGCAGAATTTTGGCAGATGCTCGTCCGCCACCACAGTCCTCTGTGGCTCATCGTCTGGCACCCGCCAGACGAAAAAGGTTGGGGACCACTGGGTGTAGGACTTTTGGCATGGTATAGATACATGTTTACTGAAACTGTACACTACATGGGTGCAATCGGTAAAGGCAAAATGGCTGAAAATTTAAAAACTGGATACCAGGCTGCAAATCTCAGTGATGACTGAACCCGGTGAGCTTTCAACCATGCTTGTAGTTTTTTCCTTTGCTTCACATTGACTCAACAGACATTCTAAGCTTCAGAGTGACACACAAAGTGACAAACCCTGGAATCTTATAGTTTAATTAAGTTACACTTATTAAATTATTTTAATCCTTTATCGTAAATAACCCCGGCTATGCTTGTGCTACTGTGGTTTCAGGACTGTAGTGGAGGCCATACAGTGGCACTGAAGCTGCTCCATGGCATGGTGGGAAAATTCCTGTTCCCTGCATGTATTCCTGCTATTTGCTTGGTACTGGAGACTAGATTTGCTCCAAAGTTTCAAAGGTACAATTGTGCTTATTAGTGATGTTGGAAAACACAGTTCGAATTTCAGATTCCAAGCTGAATGTATAATGCTGGCAATAAGAAAAAAAATCTTTATACTGATAAATGGTGTTGGTTTACTTTGGCATGACTGAGAGAAACATATACATTCTACAGGGTAATTTTGCAGTGTAAGTAAACGTAAGTTTGCTGCATTGTTCTGAAGTCCTCTTGAATTGATGACATCTTTCTGGCATGAAGGTGCCCCAAGCTATGCCTAGGCACAGTCACATCTGTAGTTTAGACAGTGATTATTCCTGGTCTGTGTTGTGATGGTTCTGTATATTGCACCCAGATAGACTCCCCCGCCCCCTGCCACATCCTGTATGTTGTCCATATTTGTTCCTGTTCTGATACCTTTCCAGATTCAACCCTAAAGCTTCAATATTTTGGTATTACTTATATTGAAAGCAAGAGCAATCTATAATTGTGAGTATAAGACAAGTGGCTAGAGGAACAGAATTATATTGATTAAAGCTTTATTATTTTGTTGGTACTGAGGCTGAGACATACCATACAAAACCAGCTGAAAAAATGTCCAGTCCAGACTACAGAATCTCAGGAAACCTGCCATTATTCTGTCCCTCATATGCCACAGATTTCCAGGGGCCACAGCTGTTTTCAAGAAAGCAGCCAATGCAGTCAAGACCAGAGACTAAACGCTCAATTGCTTATCCTTGAAATAAAAACATTTCAGAGCTTTTATGTGGATTGAAGATGGTGTTCTCTCATTTCACAAAGCATTAAAAATGTCATGCCTGTGGCAAACATACAGTGCTATGTTATTTGCTTGACATAGTAGTTTGAAATAGCTTGTCCACCATTTTCTGAAGCTGCTCAAAGAGAAGTAATACAAAACCTGAAATGTCCTTACAGACAAGTCATTGTGTTATAACTTCTTCACAGTAAGGAAAGTAGTGACATAAGCCTTGTCTATACTGGAGAAATACTTAAGAAATTTCTCACAATTGCTATCACTATTCAGATTCATAGGAGCTACAAAAGTGGAAAGGATGATGTTACTGGGCTCCCATCTGCCACCAGCATTTTAAGCTTCATAGCATCAAACCCTGCTCAGAGCAGATAGAATCAAAATAGTGCTTAAAGTTCTGGCAGCCCATCTACCCCAGGGTTCCAACTGTTGCTAACGCTATGGGAGATAAGTCAGCGATAATGAGAGTGGGATGCTTTTAGCTTTGTAGATAAAGCAATAACGTGATTACATAATGACATTTTTAATTTGCCCCAAAACAACATATTGTTATGAAGTAATCAAAATATGCCATATCTTTGCACAGCTTTCCATTCTCATTCTCATGTTAAATTATTGTAAGTTATCTTAAAACCTCAAGATCTTCAGTTTTTGCTTCATCTTGATGGCTTTGACAACTTGTGTATAAACTATTTTTATAGAGGCCAACAGAAAAGTTTACCCTTACTAGCATTTTTTTCCACTTAGTCCACTAAAGACTATTCAGAAGTGCTTCATACCTGTAATTTTAAAGATCCATACTTCTCAGACCACCAGGATAACATTCACTACCACTATAGTATAATGGATTAGTTACTTTTCACTGAAAAGGAAACACACTCTTACCCTCAATTCCATGGGTATTTTTTGCATTACTGGCTGACAGCTGAAACTTTTCAGGCTATGTGCTGTGAAATGTCATTGCTAAGGATGTCTGACAGTCTGAAGTAAAAAAGTTCTTTTTTGACCCTTGTTTGAAAAATTAATCGGAACAGAAAAGAATTCTAATTAAATCAGAAACAGTTAGATAACTGGAGAAATATTAGTTTTCCCACTCTTTTAAAATCAGATTTATCAAAGAGGTATCTAGAATTCAATCTGAACTTCCCATGTGCATCTCTTTGCTGCAGATGGGGTGCAATCCGTTTTTAAAACACAATTGTACAGGTCTGTTGAAGATATAGTCTTTAAACTCACCACTATGGCTTATATATTGGAGACTTCTTAATCTATTCAGTACAGAGGAGATGAATCAAATACTGAATATCTTAGTAGTTCTTTCTCCAATGTAGCGCAGCCTATTGGTACCTGCCACATACTTGTTTGGCTTTGAGTCAAATACTTCTAATCATGTCTTCCTAACTGAGATTTGAATCCAGTCAGCAGTGTTGTCAATGATGCTCTATTGATCACACTTCATTTTACCTTGCCTTCTATGTTCTCAGTCTGAATGACTTTCATTTTAGATTACAGGAAAACAAAACACATAAGATCCATGGGAGAACGTGTTTTTTTCTCAGATATGTAATAGGCTGCATCCTCTCGGCCTGCCAAAATGGTAACTGTCTTCTTTAGGCAGTAAACTCTTGGAAATGTAAAGATGAAGGGTAAAATACTCAAAAGTGATTAAGTGATTTAGGGTACTAAGTCCTTTTGACTTTCAATGAGAGTTAGGTACCTTTCTTACTTAGGCACTTTTGTACATTTTATCTGCATCTTTAGGCAGCCAAATACTTTGGAAAACTGGCCCTAAGTGCCTGTTGGTTTTGAAAATTGGTTTTAGGCTCCTAAGTCCCCTAGGCTCTTCAGAAAACTTAACACAAATACAATGAAAATTAAGTTAGGAGCTATATGTACCACTAATTTACTCAATTTCTTTTATTCATATTTTTGTATAAACATAGCATTAAAAATGAGAATAGACTACATATCAGGTTTAGGTAGAGTAGAGATGTGTAACATTTACATTTAGGCTATTTAGTCATGTGAATCAGTGACATCTAACAAGGACAATCTGTTTATTTGAATGAAAGTCAGGACAGTATGTGTTTCATAATTCACCAGGTAAAAGATAAGAGCCAATCCAACCATTGCAAATTATTACTTGACACTGAGAAACCATCAGCTAATTTTAGCAGAGCAGAAATGGGAATGCAAATCAATCATCAGAACAAAAGAGAACCTGGTTGAAGCATAGGAATGATGACTTTTTGTCCTGTATTTTTTTTCCCAACAGATTGTTGAATGGAACAAATTGCCATTAATGTTTAAAAATCAATCCTCAAGCTAACCAAAAGGATTAGAGTTATCAAAGGGGGTGTTCCTTATTGGTTCACTGAGTAGGGTGAAGAGCCATGCCCTTCTTGATGCCATCGTACATAGTGTAAAATTTTTATTGTTTAATCAAGATTCAAGAATATATTCAATTAAACAGTGACAATTGTTTGATTGAGGGAACTATTAAATGCACAGTTCTTATACTTACCTAGAGATGAGCAAGAAATTGAAAAGTAGAGTTGAGGAAATAATTCACAAGTGATTTAGCTTCTTTTTTGTTCACAAAATATCCATGAGCAAATAGTATTTTTCCTAAATATATTGGCTAATGGTAGAGGTTGACAACTTATGTTGATAGGTCTCCAGTTATTTCATATTGGCATTCAAGCTTTGTTGGTTAGTTCTGATCATGGGACCCGTGGAATTATTTCTGCTTCCTCATTGGATGTGTGTACAAATACTTATGCAAATTTCACACCCAGTGTGAACAGTGGATACTGTTGTATGTGACTTTGTAACTCACTACTGAAAAATGCTCATGATAATAAATGTTGATCATAAATGTTCAGAAACAGTGAATACAAAGAGGGAATGAGTATGAATGACTTTGAAAATTTGGGAGAATATAAATAAAAGCTTTTTTTGCAGTATTCAGCCAGCTAAATAAGGTTTTAGGGCAAGACTTGCACATTGATGTTGTTAGGTTGGATGCTCCTCTATCTTTCTTCCTTTTCCTTCCAGCCGTTTCTACTCTTTCACAAGTCTGTTTCATTTTAAGTGATTTTCTTTTCAGTGAATTCAGCACAGTTGGTGACATTCTCCAGGTTTTTTATGTCTGGACCAAAGTTGGAAAATAGAAAAAACAGTTACACTATGCTAGAATACAAGTTCCCTGAAGTCTCCAGCCTTTAGCTCAAATAGCCTGTTGAAAGTTAATGGGAATCATGCAGGCATTGGATCAAGCCTAAAGTGAGTAGATGCCCAACCTAGCTGGGAGGAGAACCTATAATGCTTCTCTTTCAGTTCTATACTCCAGGCTCCAGAGAATGTATACTTTCTAAGGGAGATTTTCAAAACCATACAGGTCAGTTTGGCACCCAACTTCCATTGAAAGTCTATGGAAGTTGGGCATGAGTTTGAAAATCCCCACCCCAATGAATATCCTACAAGTCTTAGCAATATCCAGAAAATATCTAGTAACACCTCTGTTGATTTGTATACACCAGTGTTTCCCAAACTTGGGATGCCACTTGTGTAGTGAAAGCCCCTAGCGGGCCGGGCCAGGCCAGTTAGTTTACCTGCCGCATCTGCAGGTTTGGCCGATCACGGCTCCCACTGGCCACGGTTCGCTGCTCCAGGCCAATAGGAACTGCTGAAAGCAGTGCGGGCTGAGGGATGTGCTGGCCGCTTCTTCCAGCAGCTCCCACTGGCCTGGAGCAGCATCCCAAGTTTGGGAAACACTGGTATACACTATATTGAGCATTATCTTGCTCATGACCACTGTTGAGGAAATCATCTTTGGAACAGTATACTGTATTTATCTGATGCTGTCTGTTACAGAGGCCATGTAATAAAGTTGTAAGAGTAGAATGAAGGGTTGCAGCTGTTTGTAAATCCAGCCCACTGGATACAATTAAGCAAACATTTGCTTTGTTCGTTTGGCAAAACGTACACACTCCCAATTTCACGATATATTATTCATGAGGCAAAACCCCCAGGTGTTTGGTTCTCTAATGTGGATAAATCTATTTTGAATGAAAGCAAATCCAAAGCTGGTTTTTAAAATACACTGGTGCTATTTAATTTGTTTTAATTAAATACTTTTATTATTTATTTATTCAAACATTCTTAACCTCACATACTATAATATTATAAACTATTATCATATAATACATTTGGGCTGCTGCTGATCCAGAAGTAATAAATAAGTATAAAATATTCACTCCAAATTCCTCAAATAAATTCAGCTGGAAAATTATTTCTCTTGCTTTCTTTCCTCTCCCAGGCAATGACAAATGTTTATTTATCCAACTTCTGATATGTTTTTTCCTCCACCATTACTCAAAGTGACTCCCACAGTGATAAGTGGTCAATGACCCCAGTGCAAGGTGAACTACAGCAGTCTCACAGTGCTACCCATTATTCATCTCAGTGGTAGAACAACTGCAACGACATAGTGACATTTTGCTAAAAGCTCAGATTTCTCCCAGTAGGTTATTATACAGGTGGAATGGGTTGTTTTCTGAAAGACCACCACACGTCTTGTTCTCCCTCCAAAAGGTCAATTTTTTATTTTTATTTTTTTTATTTTGCTGAAAGACAAAGTTAAAAAGAAAGATGTGTCACAGTTAGTAAAGGACATGGCAAAACTATAAAACAATATTTCTATATGGATGTCTATTTTACAGGTTTGAAGGCAAACTATTTTCTGAAGATAGGACTGTAAGTCGTTTTTGGTGTTTACAGTGAAAATTCAAATGTCGATGTTCAAGTTCAAGCAGAGTAAATACAGACTTTTCCCACATTCTGTAAAGTCATTTCACTATCAGTTTATATCATTTGATAGTAATGTTACCATTGAGGAACACGTTTTTAATAATGAAGATTAAGATAAAATGTGGGAATAACTTTATTTATGGTTAGCACGGAGGAGCTGATTTGTGGTTTTCTGACCTATTGGGCTTGTGCTATTTGGGAATATTTCAAAGCACCTCTCAAGTGCTCTGTGCGATGTTATCTTCATAGGCAAAATCCACAGGAAGATGGAAATAAGATTGAGAATACATATAAAAAACGAAAAGGTAGATAACATTACAGGGATGTTGTAATTATCCACAAACCAAGCATAACAAACTCAGGAAATTCAGAATTAAAAGTTGCCCTCAAAAGAAATCCAGATATTTTAAGGTACGGATATGTAGAATTAAGGCACACAAACAATTTCAACTCTGACTTGTAGTGATGCCATGCAATCACTTTATGATTATAATTAAGGCGTTTTAGTGTTTGCAAGCTCAGATTAGATTAAGCTGACTTTTTAAATACACCGTAGGTTTTTAAAATCTATATTCCCCATCAACACCACTAGGGTGCATGCGTTTATGGGGATAGGTAGTGTGTGCATGAAAATTAAAAAGGATATAACCAGGAGCTGACTGCTAATTAAGGTCCTGATCCTGGAAAGATTTATGCCACTTGCTTAATTTGGAGCCTTAAAGTAAGCTAAATCTTTGCAGGATTGAAAAGACTGAGTCATTGTGTATTGAGACTAAAACAAGAAAGGATAGCTTTGCATTCTAAAACAGTATCTCTTGTTTAGGACCTCTGTGGAATCTGAATTCCTATGTATATTCAATGACAAGTGAGGCACAGATAGGAAAACAAAACAAAACAAACAGCTTCCTACTCTCAAATATTTTTTTTTCAGATGCATGACAGTATAGTCTAGGGGTCAAATCATTGCCTTGGGACTCTGGACATCTGACTTTCTGTGACATGGGTATACCACTTAATAGTTCTGTGCCTCAGTTTCCCTATTTGTAAAATGTGGGTAATAATCCCTTTGAGATCCTTAAGTGAGAAGTGCTCTATAAGTACAAAACAACATTGCTGAAGAGTGAAGGGCAGCTGCATGTATGTCCTGGTATGACTGATATGGTATGAAACAAAACAAAATGTTGGGTTGCTGACTGCAGCAAATTAATGAATTCTGTGGGAAAAAAATACTGACTATCTAGGTGTCTTAAGGGGGAAAAATGTGGAATCTGCTGTCTTGTCTACACTACCAATTTGTGTTGACAAAACTTACGTTGACACCCAAAAGTCGACAAAACAAAACTGGCCAACACTTGCTCCCTCTGTCGACAGATCATGTTCACATTGTGGACACCATCATTGATAGGGTGAGCAATGCATTGTGGGTATGTGTCCCACAGTGCAGTGTTGTGGGAAGGAAGAGATCGCTGCGCATCTTGGGATTCTCTCCAAGTCCTCCCACAGCCCCCTCAGCTCCCGAGAGCAGCATCATGAGTAGCTCTGTGAGCTCTCCCTGCTGAGGAATGGCGAAGCAGCACAGCAGTCTGTTCCCCTCACCCTGCAGCAGCAGCCTGCTTGCTGCTGTGTTCCTAGTGCAGGGCAGGACAGGAGCATTCCAGTGATTTGCTCTTTGTTTGTTCCCCAAATGGAGCAGTACACAGATACTTCCAGGAGCATTGAAAGGGGAGGGGCTCATGCCTGCTGGGCAGCAGAGATCAAAACACTGAGCAGAGCAATCAGGGCAGTCATTGTGGGATACTGGCAGAAGCCAGATCTGTGGACAAAACAATCAGCAGTGTCAACACTGGCTCTTTGTCAACAATAAAGGGAGGGGAAAAAACAAAAGTCTCTCCTAGGGGTGGAAGTTTTTTGTTGCCAAAACTCTGCGTTTTTTGTGACAAAAGTCCCATTGTAGTGTGTACGCTCTTGCTGTTTTATCGACAAAATTTGGTAGTGTAGATAAGGCCTGAGTCTATGAGCCATGAGTGTAATGTACAGAGCAGTTCACACGTCTCAGAGCTATTATTTCAGACAGTTTGGAGATTCAGCCAGGAATCAGTACATTGGTTCTCCTTCAGCTTATCTTTTCAAAGTTCTTTGCAATTATGCAGGTTAGATACATATTTTTTTAATTAAAAAAAGCTGGCTCTCTGGGATAAAATTCACAGAAAACATGTCCCCTTCCGCCCCCGATTTTAAGGAAATATGAAATATCACTGCGTGGAGCAGTATTGGGACACAAAGGGCTGGTTCTGAAATCAATTGGTGATGGTGCACAAGAAGGAATGGCCCTAGCTTACTTTCAGATCCCCGTTAGAAAAAGTAATTTTTCCCAGGCAACTGAGCCTTCTGAATGGAAAACATTAAGAGACCAATATGAAACCTCAAGCGCCTTTATTATTGATTTATTATTTGCAAAGTCACTTAGCGTTATTTAATAATGTTGAGGGATGCTGGGAGGAGAACCGTTGCATTTGAGATGAGGTGTTCAGTTTCAAGTCATTTGAAATAATTTGACTTTGACAGGGTTTAAATAGAAAAATCCCACAGGATGCTAACATAATAATAATACCAAACCATAACGTATTTCAGATTCATAGTTTGTTTTTTCTATAGCCAGAAAAGTGAAGAAAAAAACCCATAGTTTGCAGGAAAGACAGAAAAATATTGTTTTGATCTGACCTGTCACAACATTATTTGATTTAATTTACTTGACAAGAAAAGATATTACTTCACCCACCTCGTGTCTCTAACAACAAATACTGCAGTGGAAAGCCAGCTTAGGGTAACAATGTCATTTTTGTTACGATAATCTTTTGCAGTTCATTCTCATCATCTGCTTTATGTCAACTCTTAACACGGTATGGGTAAAAGTCTGGCCAAAACCAGAGACCTCTGAGGAAGGTCTTGAGATTGGTGGTTGCTAGCGGGTAGGCAATATAACTGAATAGAAACAAGCTGTTCAAGGCCTAACCTTTTGTTACAAACTAATGAAATTATTTTGTTGGATTATGTCAGATCTGTGTCTTCTCTGAGACCAATTAAAGCTCTGAATAGTGGTATAAAGGTGCAATATGCACTACACATCATACAGAAAAGATTAGAATAGGGGGTTCACAGCAGCAGTTATTAAAACTAAAATGATAAACACAAATACTTTCTTTCCTAGTGGTATTTTGAATGTAGATTAATTTATTTTAATGTTCTCCACAACAGATTCATTTCTTCTAATGTGTTCACCGCAACTGATTAAAAATAATAAAGAACACTTGAAATTCTGTTTGTTTATGCTGCCATCCCTCGATGGTTCAACCCCAAAGATTCAGTATTCTGGTACTTGTTATACTGAAGCCAGGTATCTATGATTCTATGTATTAGGATTACTAACAATTGAGCACACAATACAGAAATATCTTCATTGATAGAAGTTCTATTGTTTTGATATTGCTGAGGCATCCCATACAGAAACTGCAGCCTTAACTAGTCATTTTTATAACAGAATCCCTCCCTAATTTGCCCCTTACGTGTCACAGAAAGAACCAGTGTAGATTTCAAGATTAGAAACACTAAACATACAATTGCTTTGCCTTGAAATAACATTTCAGAACTCTTAGGTGAACTGATGTTGCCATTCTGTTATTCTGTCACATTGCCCATTAACAAAATCATGCCTGGAGCAAATGCACAATGCTATGTTACTTGGCTGACATATTTCTTTAGAATAGTTTTTCCACCATTTTATGAAGCTACCCATAGAACACTAATAAAGGAAGTGAAAAATTCCTTAAAGGCAAATCAGTGTGTTAACCTCATATATAGGTCTGTGGTGAGCCAATGGTCATATAGCTGATTATAAATAATGCTGAAAACTAGGGTGCCCAGACGTCCCAATTTTATAGGGACAGTCCCGATTTTGGGATCTTTTTCTTATATAGGCTCCTATTACCCCTCACCCCCTGTACCAATTTTTCCCACTTGCTATCTGGTCATCCTACTGAAAACAGAATTTTACCTTATTTTTGCAGCTGGATATCTCTATACTATCAACTATGGCATGAAGAAAACTATTTTATGATGTTAAAATTTGCCAGATATTAAAGTATTGCAAGCCAACTAAAATCCTCATCTGAGATTTCTCTTTAAATTATTTATATAATATATTTGATGTTTATTATGACTACTACAATAATAAATGCTGCATATAAACTGCAGAACAGCTACTAGACCCTCATCTGAACTCTACCTTTACAAAATATTTTTTCCATTTAGTCCTGTAAAGGTGTATGGTGGTAGTTTGTGTTTTTTTAAAAATGTCACACTAGCAGGATAACTCTCATTATCACTGAAATTTCATGGAATAGCTGTTTTCTACTCAAGACAAGACTACCGCTACCTTCATTTTCCATGGGTGTTTTATGTATTACTGGCTGACAGGTCGACCTTTTCAGGTTGCCTGCTGTGAAGTTGCTACTAGGGACAACTGAAATGGAGGGGAGATAAAAGGTTATTTTGTAGCTCTAACTTTAAAAAAAGGATTGGAAGATGAAGACATTTTAATTAGGCTAGACTAATTTACAGAACTGTGCATTATTAGATACCTGAAATGCAGAAGACATTATTTCCCCTCCTTGTTTTACCTAGGGGGACAGTTAGTGACAAGTTTTAAGAGGCTTCTGAAATGAGCTATAGAGTTCACTCCTATTCTTTGTAAATAGCTTTCAACACTGCAAAAATGGCATTTAAAAACAATCTTTTTAAAAATATTCTCTTAAACCTAAAACTGCAATACCAAGGTTTGTTATATGGGTCTATCCCCACTCCCAGTATTTTTTATTCTGTTTACCATTTTCCATCCAACTACTTCAGATATATTTTAAAATTTAGTCAGTGTTTTCTTCTTTTATCTTTCAAATCATAGATATGCTTTTAGACCTGGCATTTATCTATATTAATAATTGCTCAATAAATTTGCAGCTGTTGATTTTTAAATCAGCCAGATGTACTGTGAAGGGATATGCATTTTTATCAGGTCATCAGGCATAGTCTTCACTGGAGGACAAATAAGATGGGGGGAAAGTCTAAAGTCCCATTATGGGAAGAAGACATCTTTGAGAGACCCTAGGAGGGCACAGCTGTTGACGGTAAGAAAGATGGTGAATTCTATCAGTTTCACCAGGTTTTTCCTTCATGTTCTCTGGGATTTAAAAGTTTGTGATCATCCAAATGAACCTCAAGAAGGACTAACAGAGGTAAATGAAACAAACCAACCCTCTGATTTAAGTTAATGCAGTGGTTCTCAACTTATTTATCATTGCAAGCCACATTTCCAGGCCACAATGTGTTACCTGGGCAGCGGCAGCCCAGATACAGACCCTCGTCACATGGGGCTGGCGGGCTGCCAGCCCGCCCTGGACCTCCACTGCGTGGCTGCCCTGGATCTCCGCTGGGCGACTGCCCTGGAACTAACATTAACAGTCGATCCAGATCTTCTCAACTTGGCACATCTACTTTGTAATGCCTGTCAAATAACTCCAACTTGGGGTATCTAAAAATTGTTAATTATCAGGCCCATTATTTTCTTCTAAATAATAACAGTGGCATCAGTGTATTATCTCTCTTCAACAGCAACTGCATACACTTCATAAAATTTCATTTGAATATTTATGAGAGGCCTGAGTAACCTATGAAATTGTCTAGAAATTGAAGGCATTCACTACCTTAAAAAAATAATCTAGCAATCCATATGCACCCGTTGTCAACAATGCCTGCATGCTGGGAGTAAAAGAGTGGCTCCACTGTGTCCTATAAATTTCTTATGCTCCATAGGTGGGAAGCTTCTACCTGTTCAGAAGCTGAACTGCCACAGTCCTTATAAACCTTGCTCTGACCCAGCACTCACCATCTTTTCACTTTAACTTGTGGAATGCATGTAGCTGAGGTGAGTGTGCCAAGGGTTGTTGATAGTCATGATATAAGTCTTCCCTGATCCTTACACAGTACTTACATCACTATATGAGTTGCATTCAAATGATGGTAAAGTCAAAATGTTAAAACTTGTGTGCCTAAAATTAGATACCTACATCCATCTTTGGGTACCTGGAAATGAAGCCTCAGGGCTGCAGGCTGGGGCCTTATCCTAGGCAGAAAATCTCAAGTGGCAGGACTTGTTGCCACCTATGGAGTGTGAGGAACCCCAGTGTCCCAGTCTGTACTCCGCTCTGGTTCCACGGCCTGTCAGGAATGTTAGTTGGTGGCTCATCTATGGAGCTGAAAGCAGGGGAGTGTACTTGGTATGGCTCACAAACTCCCCTGACACTGGTCCCTTCTGTTATGAGAGAGACCCTGGCTCACATTTATGTAGAGTGTGTCAGGTTGAAGCCTCTCTTCCAGTGCCTTCAGAAACTCTTATTGAGGTTCTGGGTGCTCTATTCCCTCCACCTCCTAATTTATGCCCATGGCCCACCAAGTCTCAAGACCTTCTTATCATTCTCCTCCTGGCGCTGGCAAAGATGGTCATCTACCACTCCAGGAGGAGGAAGCTGGATTGGGTTGAGCGGGAGGGGGGCACTGTTAGACTGGAGCCTATTTCCAGGTCCTTATTCAGTCATGTCTCTGGGCAGAGTACTTATGAGCAATGTCCACTGCCTTTGAGGAGCAGTGGGAATTGATAGGTGTTCTCTGCTCTGTGTCTCCCTCTGGTTCCTGATATGTAACCTTTGACCTTACTCCTATTCCTGTTTCTCCTTTGTTGTGCCATGTACTTGCCCGTGGCCTAGGTCTAATGGTTCCTCCCCCTTTAGTAGAGGGGGGAGCCTTTAGTTGTGGGACAGGCATAAACTCAGCTGCCCCAGTACCTGCAAAGAGTACCCCGTTCCATCAGCATGGTCTCATGCTAAGGCTGGGAAGGAGGGCACAGAGCTGACATAGGGGAATGTGCTCCCCCTCACATCTAGAAAACTTCAGCTGTCCTTTAATGGTAGTTTGACAACCTCTTTGAACCAGGCTGTATGGAAAGCCAGGATATGTCCTACTTTTTGCGCAGTTTTCATTTTACTCTTCACTTTTCTGTTTTTTTTTCTTTTTTGGCTATTTCAGTTTTATTCTGCAAGCTTTGCCATCCTCCTCTATGCATGTCTTATGCAACTTATGTGCCTTTCCTGTTCTTTGATTTCATTTTATGTTGCTTAGTTCATCCACATTGGCTTTCTTCCACTTCGTGTTTTTTGTTCCTTGCCATTCATAACTCGTGGGCATTTTTCTTTGAACATTGTTCATTTCCCCTCTGTGTCCTTCCCATTACCCTCCCACTTTATTCAATCTGGCACTTCTCACTTTCATCCAGAATTTAATCTGTTGCAATTCAGTGTTCACTTTTCTCTTTTCATTCTCAATTTAGTCATGATTGCAGTACACCTTTCCAGTTCTAAACAGGTCAGTTCTGTGTCTCAGCAGGCAGGTGAGACTCAGCCTTTCCTATCTATTGCGACTTGGTTGATTTATACATTGTGGGCCAAATCATACTCTTGGAATATGCACTACCCACATTGTATTCAATGGGAGTTTTGTGCATATCTGTGGACAGAATTTGGTGCTACAAAAGGAAGCCGCTGTGGGTCAGTCACAAAACTAACACACAATATATTTTTGGACCAAGTTTACAAAGGTGCCACAATCGTATTAAATTTGTGTTCACATTTTGCATGCACAATTATTTGCACCCCCAATCGAAGGAATGTGATCAGATTTGTTCACTAATGAAGATGCAAAAGACAAAAAGAACAAGATCCCTGACTTAGTTTTCCATGCAGACAACTTGAAAAACACCTCTTTACTTGTAAACTGAAGACATTTTAAGCTGAGGAAATTGATATGGAAATCACTGAGCTACCACACACTCCACCTCCACAATGACATTTTTACCTAGTTACTTTTCAAAGTAAAACCCCATGTTATTATTGATTTTTCTCGTTTGTTTCTCTCCAGTCTTTATTGACACATTTAAAAAAACAAAAAAAAAGTGTTATAAAGATTTTTTTAAAGCTATATAAGGTGATCTTTCACATTCTTCTTTTTCTCCCATGTCTCTATCCAAAAGGGAGCAATGGGTCTAAGAGGAAAATGCAATTGAAAAAATGTGTAATTATTTTATTTACAAATAAGGAAGAGAACCAAGAGAATGTTTGTTCCTTGGTCATTATAATCCTCCATGTGCCCACCATTATCTCTTGCTGTTAAGAAGATTATACAACCAGCTGAAAATAATAATTTAATTCTAAATCTGGAGCTAAATACTAACTCTGGACTAAATACTCATTGGGTCAGAGAGAGATGGATTCAAATTCCTCCTCTGAATGAGACAGAGAGAAGGTTAGAATCCACATCTCATCTCTCTCAAATGAGTACTTTAATAATCAGGCTATAGAATCAATCTCATTCTCTCTTTTTGGACCAATGGACTTTTAAACAAAGTGGAATAGCTTGAACAGAACAGCTTGAGAGAGAATTGCCTATAGCCTGATGGTTAGGACATGCATCTATCAGGGGAACTCTTGAGTTCAAGTCCTGATCCAATGCATAACTGAGTATTTATACAATGTGGAACAGCTTCAACAGGAGAGATTGAGAGTTAGTGACCCCACACTAGCCTATACCCTTGTGGTTAGAAGGCTTACTGAGGAGGGTGAAGGTCTAAAGTCAAGTATCTGTTCCAGACTGGAGACCACATTGAAGGCAAGTGTCCTAACAACTGAGCCAAAGGTTCTAAAAGATAAACATGCATGTGCAGTTTTCTGAAGCTACCTCTGAAAAACTTTTTCTTAGATAAAACTAAATGGGTCAAATCTATGAATAATTTTAGGTTGACCAAAACTGTTTTTTTTTTTCAGAAAATGAAGTATTCATCCAAAAAATTCACCCAGCTGTATCCATACCTGATCATGAACATATCAGGTTATCATCTATTTAAATAATCATGTGTACATCTTTCCTAATGACTCAGTTAAACTGCAAAGACATACTCATGTGCTTAACTTTACACAGGTAGTCTAGTTGACATAATCGGGGTTATTCATATGTGACAAGAAAAATATGCCGTTTTAAGATATAGATCTAGACTTTGGATTTCCATACATTCCATATGTGGTGTTTTCGGACATACTCAAAGCAGCTAAAGATAATGAGAGTTTTTCATAATGACAGTGGTGAGTCTAAGGATTTCTTGACATCCCATTTACACAAAATAAAGTTCTTTTATTTAGAAGAAGAAAATAAGAAAGCAGTGCAGAATTCAGTCTTCTCTGTATGGCTGATAGTAATTATTATTAGTCTGGAACCCACTAGTGATTAAATAGTTTTGCATTTTTGACTACAGAATTGTATCTAATTTCTTTGGACTTTATTTGTAACTATTTTTTTTTTACTTCTATGGTTGGGGACTAATTAATGTCTATTACTATTCCTTTCAAGATTTATGAGTGGATATAAATGGGCAGCTAGGGACTAACAATAGAGGGTTATTAAATCCTGATGGTCCTCTGTTAAAAAAGAAACATTCTGAAACAAAAGGCTTGCTCCTATCCAGGTGAACTGCTTTTTCAGGGAAGAGTCTCCTGGATTGAAGTCAGTTGTTAGTGTCTGATCACCTGAGGAAGCTGATCAGGAATCACTTAACAGTGGACATTGGAAGGTTATAAAAGGGCAGGAGCTGTGCTATTCTGTGTCTTTGGCCATTTTCACCAATTCATGTTGAGGGGAGCAGCTGCAGGAGTCTGAGGAGGTGGGGGAACCCCCTCTGCTTGTTCACAGATGAATTCCCAAGGAAAGAGTAAGCTATAGCAAGGTGCATTCCATTCAGAGCATTTGTTTTCTAAATTACCTGTGCTTTCTTGTGTTCTCTCTCTTAACTGAAGAGTAACAGTGTTTTAGAAGCAGCAAAGAATCCTGTGGCACCTTATAGACTAACAGACGTTTTGGAGCATGAGCTTTCATGGGTGAATACCCACTGCGTCGGATGCAAGTAGTGGAAATTTCCAGGGGCAGGTATATATATGCAAGCAAGAAGCAAGCTAGAGATAACGAGGTTAGTTCAATCAGGGAGGATGAGGCCCTGTTCTAGCAGTTGAGGTGTGAAAACCAAGGGAGGAGAAACTGGTTCTGTAGTTGGCAAGCCATTCACAGTCTTTGTTTAATCCTGAGCTGATGGTGTCAAATTTGCAGATGAACTGAAGCTCAGCAGTTTCTCTTTGAAGTCTGGTCCTGAAGTTTTTTTGCTGCAGGATGGCCACCTTAAGATGGCCACCTTAAGAAGTGTTTTAGAGTCCTGTTTAAAGTCTGTCTGTGTGTCTGTTGGCTTTTGCTGTTGTGTGTCCCTCAAAATGTAAATGAGAAAGCTCACATCTTTGGTAGGATTCTGTAGAATGGGCAAGACCTATTGAGGTAGAAGGTACTAGTGTCAGGTTCTAGGCAATTAGCTCAGAGGATCCCTCCTACCAAAAGAGCTGTCAAATATAAAGTCTGTCTTTAGAGTGTGTGCCTAGAGGCCGGAGCCCAGGGCAAGTGCCTAATTCTACGTACGCCCACCAATGAAGGGCATGTGGGATTCAGCATTTGGATACCTATCAGCAGTCTGGTGAGTGTCCAGCAGGGAGAGTTCAACCAGGTCTGTGACACAAGTTACATCTTTTTAAACCTTGTTTTATGTAATAACATAATCTGTTTATTTTTGAAAAAAAACCTAAAAACACAATGGGATCAGATCCTCTAATGAGCTCTGAGGCAGTTTTGTGATTGGAATCTACTTGAGCTGTTTGAAATTTGGTAGCCCACTTGAGATGGCTTCTTTGATTGTTCAGAGGATCTCCTTTAATTTTTGCAAAGAGAAAAAACTATAGTAATTCAGTCATCTGCTCTGTTTCTTCCCTCCTCCCCCGACCACTACTTCATTATTACTTATGCTAATTTTTTTCTGAATGTATCAAACCAACTCACTGAATGTATATTTATTTAAACATTAGAGCAGGGGTTCTCAAACTTCATTGCACCACAACCCCCTTCTGACAACAAAAATTACTACACGACCCCAGGAGGGAGGACCAAAGCCTAAACCCTCCCAAACCCCACTTGGGGGCCAAAGCTGAAGCCCAAAGGCTTCAGCCCTGAGCGGGAAGCCTGTAACCTGAGTCTTGCTGCCCAAGGCTGAAGCTCTTGGGCTTCAGCTTTGGCCTTGGCGGTGGAGTTTAGAGTTCAGCCCCGGGCCCAGCAAGTCTAAGCCAACCTTGGTGACCCCATTAAAACAGGATCATGACCCACTTTGAGGTCTTGACCCACAGTTTGAGAACCGCTGCATTAGAGCTATCATCAAGGAACACCTGTTTGTATAAGCTGTCTAAAAAAATACATTCTGGTTTAAATATAGGCCTATTTTCATCCTTGTACTTGTGGTGTCCAGGGTTCAAGGACTATCACATTCATGGTGTTCCCCATCCTTATGTTCCTTCATAACTGGAATCTTCATTGAATGAGGCAACATGAACAATAGTAATTAAAGATTTCCAGGGAAAGTTTGGACCCCAGTGGAGTTTCTCTGTTGAGCTCAAGGGAGTTAAGGGACAACAGCGTATCCTATTGAGGACTTAATTTAAGGAAGCTGTACTTCATTTGTAATCAAAGTGTATTCAAGGGAAGTGTATACAAAGGTGGGAAGAGGGAAGAAGAAAAGCTGAAGGAAAATTTCTTAGCACTAGAGATGGTAACATGGAGTCAAACCTTTGTTCCCTGTGTTTATTTGAGTTTTTAAATTATTTTATTAGTTTCTCTACAGAATCTCGATAGCTTTAGGGTTCAGTTCTGGCAACTATATTTTCCTTGTGATGCACTCTAATCAACAGATGTAAAAGCCTTTTGGGGAGCGTAAGGGGCTGATGTAAAGTGTGGAGCCCACAATACCCTTCTTCCATCCATTCACTTTTTTAAAAAACAAGTGACATTCACCCAAGAGTTCTGAAAGAACTCAAATATGAAATTGTGGAACTATTATCTATGGTTTGTAACCTGTCCTTTAAATTGGCTTCTGTACCCAGTGACTGGAAGATAGCTAATGTATCACCAATATTTAAAAAGGGCTCTAAAGGTGATCCCGGCAATTACAGGCTGGTAAGTCTAACATCAGTACTAGGCAAATTAGTTGAAACAATAGTAAAGAACATAAAGTGTTGGGCAAAAGTCAACATGATTTCTGTAAAGGGAAATCATGTCTTACTAATCTGTTAGAGTTCTTTGAAGGAGTCAACAAACATATGGACAAGGGGGATCCAGTGGACATAGTATACTTAGATTTCCAGAAAGCCTTTGACAAGGTCCCACACCAAAGGCTCTTACATAAATTAAGTTGTCATGGGATAAAAGGAAAGGTCCTTTCATGGATTGAGACCTGGTTAAAAGACAGGGAACAAAGGGTAGGAATAAATGGTAAATTCTCAGAATGGAGAGAGATAACTAGTGGCGTTCCCCAAGGGTCTATCCTAGGACCAATCCTATTCAACTTATTCATAAATGATCTGGAGAAAGGGGTAAAAAGTGTGGTGGCAAAGTTTGCAGATGATACTAAACTACTCAAGATAGTTAAGACCAAAGCAGACTGTGAAGAACTTCAAAAAGATCTCACAAAACTAAGTGATTGGGCAATAAAATGGCAAATGAAATTTAATGTGGATAAATGTAAAGTAATGCACATTGGAAAAAATAACCCCAACTAAACTTACAATATGATGGGGGCTAATTTAGCTACAACGAATCAGGAAAAAAGATCTTGGAGTCATCATGGATAGTTCTCTGAAGATGTCCATGCAGTGTGCAGAGGCGGTCAAAAAGGCAAATAGGATGTTAGGAATCATTAAAAGGGGATAAAGAATATATTATTGCCCTTATATAAATCGATGATGTGCCCACATCTTGAATAGTGCATACAGATGTGGTCTTCTCATCTCAATTAGATATACTGGCACTAGAAAAGGTTCAGAGAAGGGCAACTAAAATGATTAGGGGCTTGGAACGGGTCCCATATGAGGAGAGATTAAAGAGGCTAGGACTCTTCAGCTTGGAAAAGAGGAGACTAAGGGAGGATATGATAGAGGTGTATAAAATCATGAGTGATACAGAGAAAGTAGATAAGGAAAAGTTATTTACTTATTCCCATATTACAAGAACTAGGGGCCACCAAATGAAATTAATGGGCAGCAGGTTAAAACAAATAAAAGGAAGTTCTTCTTCACACAGCGCACAGTCAATTTGTGGAACTCCTTACCTGAGGAGGATGTGAAGGCTAGGACTATAACAGCATTTAAAAGAGAACTGGATAAATTCATGGAGGTTAAGTCCATTAATCACTATTAGCTAGGATGGGTAAGGAATGGTGTCCCTAGCCTCTGTTTGTCAGAGGGTGGGGATGGATGGCAGGAGAGAGATCACTTGATCATTACCTGTTAGGTTCAGTGACCTCTCTGGATTTATTAAAACAAAACCTATCACAGAATTTAGCTTCTAAAACATTTGCTTCTATTATAATTCTTGAATGGCTTTTTCATGATTTGAAGAAAGTTTTTTCAAAATGTGGAAATGCTATGTAAGAAGTGTGGATTTTTTAAGTAGGGATCTAAGTAATATTTCATGCAATATTTCCCTCTCTGCAATAAGATATTTGATTTACTTTCTAGACTAACATCATGAGATATTTGACACCCCTGTAACAAAGATTTTGTTTTCAAAGAGAAGTAACTTTCATAAAATCATTCCATAAAATTAACTTTAACTGAAGCTATTTCTCATTGGCAATAGATGAATTCAAATACTTCAATTTGTATGATAAAATATGTATGTTTTATTGTACCACTTAAGAATATTAACACAGAAAGCTTTGTTTTACTGTATGATTCTTCAAAAGAAGAAAGAACAAAATCTTCATTTTCTCCGACTTTCATTTTAGTAGCTTTCCTAAGCCAGCCAAATTCTTCGCTTTACCTCCCTCTGTGCTGCACCTGTATTAATAGTAAGGAAATGGCCTTTCAGACTAGCCTCATTATTTTCACTGCAAGAGGATGCACAGGGGATTAGTGAAGTTGTGAGAGTAACCCTTTGCAAGATATTCCCATATGTAATGATATTAAAGAATGTAAGCCTTTTGTAAACAAATGGAAAATATTTTTATATGACTGAGGTCTGTAAAAGAGAAAAGCACATCAACATTTAAGTGAAGGCAGCTTTCTTTTGTTGTGTGCTCTGAGCAGGAATTAAAAAAAAAATGGCAACCTCAGGCTATTTAGAAAAAAAAAACCTGTTATTGGCTGAGAAAAGTGAGGCTTAAGATTCAACTGAGCATCAGGAAGAAATTCCTCAACACATACACACAGGCAGCCCATATATAACTAATTACTATTTACACATCATTAAGACTTTGTTTTTCTCCTCTTTGAAGTACTGTAAGAGTCAAGATATCACACTGTATCACCAATTGTCTTTTAGGATTTACTATACACTATCTTTCAGGAAAACTTCCTGCAAGCATAGCTAACAAGGAGATTTTAAAAAGCTATAGTGGGGGTGTGGGTGTGTGTGGAGGGGTGTTATGTTTTAGGTAAATTATTTGCTCAGAGAAGACAGATGCAGTATATAAAGTCAAGTATGCTAAATGTTGTCCCTGATGTAAATCATTGTTACAAGATAGAAAGTCAGAAACAGACATCTCTAGTATGGGATTTAGAGCATGTCTGTGTCTGATATTGAGCAATCAGGGAAAAGCTATTAATATCTGATAAAAGTAATATGTTCTCGCAGCAAAACAACTAGAGGAAAAAAGACCAGAGTAGGAGAGAGCTGGAGCTCTATGGTGCTTCTGGAAACAGGTGTGAAGTCGTGCTCTTAAAAAAAAAAAAAAAAAGGTGGGGGGGAGCGCAGAAAAACATCCAGACACTTTCCACATGGTGGAAAAGCACATTCTTGAATATCAGCCTGACCACATAGTTATCAATGAGAGGAAAAGGCAGAGGTGGGACAGATTGGTGTTGTAGCTGATGAGGTTTCTCAGGAAAGAGGGCCTAGGGCTTAAACAGATGGCTGGAAAGAAGGAGTTTGGGAGGATAATTATGTCTGAAATCTTCATGTTGTATAAATTGGGAGACTATTTTAGTGTGGCTTTAATTTCCACAAATACAATGAGGGATTATGATATGGTAAAAGATTAAGATTGGTGATTAGTAATAGCAGCAATGAGTGATGCAAAAAGCAGTTTCACTGTTTTAAACCTGGTCCATATGTTTGTGCTCTGTTTAAATAAACTGAAACTGATAAGAAGCCCATATAAATACACAAAGATGTGTTTTGTTTGTTTTACAAGGAACATAAATGTGTTGTTCAATACTGAAGGATTCAAATAATAGAAGATGTCCCAGAGGTCCAAAGTGCAGAGTTTGAGTCAAACAACACTTAAACAGAAAACATGTAATGATTACATTAATTTAAAATAAAATATCAGCTGGGATGATGCTAAGAGTACGCAACAGATATGGGAATCAAGGTATTATATTGTTAGGTAAAAAGCAAGTCCTTACTCACCTCTCCAGCACCCGAGTTCGTGCGGAGTTGGTATGGGGCTCACAATCTGTCAGAGACCAGACACCACTTCGTTGATCAACGGGCTCACACTATCCTTAGCTTAAAAGGCTTCGGAGTAAGTGTGGCAAGTTTATTAGGGGTGAGCATCAATATTTATACACAGAAGTAAACAAAGTGATTAACAGATCATAATGGTCATGCATAATCAATCAAGATTCTACAGGATAAAACAGGTTAAAATGTAAATTTGAAAAGACAAAGGGGGAGATGGCTACTTAAGGGGAGGGGGGGTGTCATGAGTAGTTCGCAGGTCAGAACTTTGATTAAAAGTTTCAGATAGAGACATCAAGTCTGGGTTAAGTTTAAGCTCATCAAAAGTTCAGACTCAACAATATCAATGTGAGAACTGAATGGGATAGGTTCAAACTATCCTCAGAGCTTATACACACTGTAAGGTTCAGCCTCTTTGACAGATAGGCATGCCAATTGAATAGGCTCTCAGGTTGAAACACCTATGCTTGGGAACCCTTTGGCGATGGTAGATTGCTAGTGCTGGAGGAGGTTATGTTTTGCCAGTCTGAATTTGCATGCTATCTGCCACCATTTGTTAGAATTCTATCTCACTTTTACAGTCCATCTGGTCTCCCATTTTCTAACTACAGCTTGCTCCTTTGCTTTCATATGAGGAATTCTTGGAGTAGTAAAAGTAACACTGTCGCTGATGTCCTGTCCTTCTCTTTGGTGGCTCCAACCTTTTCAGTGACAATCTTTGTTGTTGTAATCCTGTGATCCTTTTTGAGAACAAAATTATAATAAAAATGAGGTTTAACTTTTGCATGAATTTGGTAGTTCTCAAATGAATGAACTCATGGTACACAATTTTCTGTTCTTATTGTAACTGAATCTGAAACATATTATCTTTGTATAGCTTAGAAATCTCTTACCACATGGGCAGGTATTTTTGTGTTAGGTAGTTAGGTATCTGATCACTTGACTCTGTACAAGTTATGGGAGAACAGCAAAAATACAGAGGTTTGGCTCAGGGCTCAGATCAGGGAAACATTTTAGGTTTGCAAAACTTGGCTGCAAAATCTGCAAGAAAATCTATTTTACAAAATATCTTACTTCTTGATTTTGGGAAGGGTAGATACAATTATAACATCCTTACAACACTTTCTTTAATAGATTTTCAAAACCTAGGTAGGTGCTTAAAGTTTTAAAAAGTGATCCATGACTAGGAATTTTCAATGGTGTCAGTAGGAGCTGCTGGGTCCTCCAGCACTCTTGAAAATGTAGGTGCCTAACTATAGATTTAGGAGCTTCACTTAGGTGTACACTTTTGAAAACTGTGGTTTCTGCTGCTAGTCCTGTTTCAAACCAGGAAATGAAAAACTGAAAACTAACAGAGAAAATAACTTATTTTTATTTTTATTAAACTCAGTAGGTTCAGTCTAGAACTAGTGATAACTCATTGCTGTTTATAAAGGCCGCAAGCAATTCTAGTAGTTAAGTGTTAGTTTCATTCCAATTTTCAGGAGATTGGGGGAATTCCAGGGCCTTAGGATATTAGAAGATGGAACTTTGTGAATTAATGTACCTATGTAGCAAGTGGTAAGGGCCAAGGCGCAAAAGGTTCTGAATTGATAAGCATCCAAATGACATAAAACACTATGTTAGGCCTAAATGTGATTATCTGAGCCTTCTTAGACTGGAAAATAATTTGAAAATTTTATATGAAGAGTATTTTAATACAGCTTCCTCCTCAGTGAGCATTTTTTTAAAAAGAATAAATGAAAAAACTAATGCAAGATTGTCACAGGAGTGTCACAAACTTAATAAGTGATGCTTGCATAAACCTGCCAAGCATATACTTACTTCCTCATTTTTAATGCAAGTTTTATATTTCATTCTTATAAATCTTTCTTAAATTTCCATCATAAAGAGGCAAAACTACTATGAAAATAAATACCTAGAATGCTAATATATATATATTTGACAAATGATGAGAGAGTGTTCTGGAGTCCTTAAAAGTTGATCAGTAAAAGCTTTAAAAGTTAACTGCTAGCTTAAAATGTTTTACCATAATGAAATAGTGCCAAACATAAGAACAGGAAAAATGCAGTAACAGACATAATAAAACAGACTGTGAGGAAGGAAAACAGGACATTAGACAGTGAACAAGGCAGTCTCTTAGGATGAAAAGGACCAGCAGAAACTTTAGGACATCTTTGCTGCTTTTGGAGAATAGAACTATGCAATACTTGTATAAGCAAGAGAGAAGTATTTCCAGATCTCACAATTATGTGGACAACTGCAGTATGCATCTTTGTGGGGTCAAATATCGTTATATGAATCATTACCTCATATTTTATCAATATATTTAGTCATAGGATGTGTTACATATATGGGTTTCAGTGTATTGAATTCCATGGGAGTTTTGCATGCTTCTAAAATAATGGGTCACAACCTCCTAAGTGCAGAGGGAAATGAAGTGATTCTGGCTATAATTGCTGTCTAATTATTTAAAAGCAGACAAGGAATTCACAAGACCTTCATATAATGAGACTTGTGCATACAACCCCTCAGTCAAGAAGAATGAAATAAGTTCAGCCATGTCTCTGCAACATTAGAGATGCAAATTCATCTTCCCTTTTTCCTCCTCCAAATCTCTTTCTTAGCACCCACTGTGATCCCCTTACTAGTTTCTGGGAAGTGGATTTATGTCTTAATATTTATGAACATTCTTCAAGGCAAAGCAAACTTGTGTCAGACAAGAAAGGTGAGATGATGTGGCTTAGGCTTTGCCTTTAGTACCAAGCTTTACTTTTTTTCCCCACTTTGAGTAAACTCATTAAATACAGAGTAGAAAAACCAAAATAAAAAGCCATATATATTCACAAAATATTTACTAAACTCCTCAAGCTCTAAGTAGAAGTTTGGATCTTAACTTATCCAAATATTCTTAGTCTCACAGAAGCCTGTTTTTCAGTCCAAACTGGTTTGGCTGACCTTCCAAACTTCCAAATGCTCTTCTGAAAGGAACAGACTATTTTAAAGTGCAGCCATGTCTAATTCTGCTTTCTGAGTAAGTATAAAGATGGTGAGAGGCCCCTCAGTAGAATCCCAATCATATATACTTTGAATTAAAAAAAAATCTTAATCCAAAAAGCATTTGTATCCCAGGCTGCCAGTAGTTTATAGATTCCCCCATTCCACCCCACCCCAGGTTTGTTTTTAGGAAGGGCTGGAATGTTCCTCAAGATCTCTGAAATCCAGTTTCTACTCTGGAGCAGGGATCACTTTCTTGTTTGTACAGAGCATAATAGGGTTGGGACTTCTAGGTGCTAGGACAATACAAACAATATTATTGATAAATAGTACACAGCATAAAAGCAAAGCTTAAACTGTTTTACAAATCTGAATTCACAGACAAAACCTACCCTTAATTCTGGCTATAGGACAGATTCCTGACAATGGAGCCAGTAGGGTTCCACTGTGTAACAGGGGACATTACTTTGAGGGAGACTGCACAAGGGATGCACGAGTGGCCTTATGGTGGGGCATAGGGGGATGGTCCCTGCATGACAGTGAGCATAGATGTTGATCTGTTGCTGAACAGATCCTGTGGACCTCAAACACACAGAGAGCATTCTGAATTTATGGAGGCTACTCCAGCCATTGGGCTAGAATAGCCTTGGAAGAGTGTGTCTGCTGTAATCTTGGGGGGAGGGGGAAGGGTATTCCTGGAACCTCTTTCTGATTAATTCAGTTGCATCACAGAAGATTTGCTTGGGGCAGTATTATTGCAAGCAACTAAAACAGGAGACAGAGTTTTCTTTTATTTGTAGTGCACTGGGGTGTGTTCTGACCTTTGAGGTTATTGAAGATCCCAAAGAGCAATCTGCAAGATTAGGGGTGATGATGCACTGTGGTAGATTAATTTAAATTTGGATATTTACATTTTGCACTTCTACCATACAATTTGTTTTTGAATTAGATATTTTATTCCTTTCTTGGTCCTAAATTTCTGTTTAGTGTTGCTGTGTGCTGTTTAAACAGTTGCTACATTTCACCTGAGGGGTTCTATGTCAGTGGTGGATGAAGTGATTTCTATAGATTTATGTCTAGTTTACAAAGTGCTTTGCCTAAGATCTTGTCTAGGAATGTCTCAATCTTGGCAGAGAGAATCAGACACTGAACTACACTCCTAGTTCCAAAGGTGATCCCTCCAGAATAAGGTATGTTGATGAGATAGGGTGAATTAGAGAAGCTTGTATAATCAGCAAGATAGCATCTTCCATAGATAAAGAGGATTTCACACACTAAGATTCCACTGCAGCCAATCTAGAACATCTCACAAGCAGTATATTCACTCTAAAAATAGACACAGTAAAAGCAGTCAATGGTAATTATTGTCACTTCACTTAATTTTTAATTTCTCCTATTTTCTTATGCATTTAATAGATCATAATTATAAATCACCTCTAGGATTACACTTTTATAGATGTTGTAAAGTTAGATCAATGTTATGTATTAAAGCTATAATTTAAATAGGAACTTGGACACAAGATCAAATAGGACAAAATATTTTGTGCCAATATCTACTTCATATCTACTATTAGAAACAGCAACAATATTGAATCCTATTGTACATTTGGATGTCAGGAGCATTATTCAATATTAGTATTTCAGTAATATCTTGCAATCTAATGGAATCTCATTTCTATTCAATTAATCAGTACAGTTAATTTAGAGGATAGATGGCTACTGTGGCATTATTGTTTGTGAAGCTGATTTAAGCAACTTGTTATATAGCTAAATGCCAGAGAAACTTGTGTGTTTTTTCATATTCTGTTTTGGGACTTTTGTGACCCCAGTTTGTTCAATTTTCAATCTCAGAACTCATGCTCCCACCAACCCCTTCATTTTAACAAAATTCAGTGATTCTCCCTGACCCATAAATAGGTTGTAAACCCAGCCAAATCCAGGTCCAGGACCATTCCCCTTTCTGAGCCGGGGAAGAGGATGTGCAGGGCAGGGCAGCAGGCAGGGGAGGAGTTGTCCCCTGCTTTGCAGATTCATCACAATGATTATGACTTGCATCTACTCAGTGGAGACTGTTAGCTCAGTTATCATACTCACAATGAACTGTTTGTGAAGAGTCAACAGACCAAGAATAATTCGAGGTTCAAGAAAATTATAGACTGCTGACTAATAATCTAGGAAGGGAAAAATGCTAAATTCACTGACTATTTTTGCTCAGAACTACTCCTCTAGAGTTTCATAACCAAACTCTTTATTTTGTATCTGTGATCTTGATTATCTTAATGTTTGAATCCATAAGTCCTCACTAATGCTGCCAATCTGCAATCATATTAAACTTTTTATGTGTTAGCCCTGATAGGTGACTAACTTCTTTAACCTCCAGGAAGGAAAGATGCTACTGTTAAAGCACAGCAGTTGAGTTTTGTTCCCATCTCTCTTGCAGACTTAGGTCTGTGATGTTGGACAAGTCTCTTCCATTCTGTGTCTCCATTCATCTGTTAAATAGAATCACTAGAGCTGACTGGAAAAATTTTGACAAGAGATTCTAATGAAAAAAACCTCTTTTAAAATGAAGAATGTCTTGGGAAACTTTCACCTTTTAAAAATTAACTATTCATCACTGCAAAGTTATGAGGCTAACTATATTATGTTGGTAATACATTTATTTTTACAATCTTGGATGGGAAGCTACTATAGAAGTGGGGCACATATGTTCAGGATGGCTTTCAGCAACATACTTTATGAAGAGTTAATTCTAGCCTGTAAAACATTGCACTACCCTCTGAAAATTGTGCAGATTGCACTCAACAAATAAAGAAGCCACCTGTTGTCCACAACAATCAGTCACTCCGATTTTCAGAATTGCATTTGTGTAAATATATGTGCATTTGTTTGTCTAACATGCTCTTGTAATTACTTTGATTTCACACAGTCATGCCAATGCATGCACAAATGACTAGTTTGGCTTCTAACTTGTCAATCTGTGCATGTAATCACCACAACTACACCTGCCATCATAGTACTTGCAAGTGCATGTTAAGCTTACAAATCCACATGTAATTCTGAAAACCTTAGCAATTTTGCCAGATCCTTCAAAATTTTGCTTTTGCAGGTTATAATTTGTAAAACTTGCATGAAAGCCTGGTAAAGCTGTTACAATCTATTTGTGCATTTTATGTTGTGAAGGGAAATTTGGTATTTCTCTCCAATAAAATTCTCCAGCACAAGGCCATTTTCTCTGTGTCAGAGTTCTATGATCTACTTGAAGTCAGTCCCTAAACATAGCAGCATTCATCCCGATAACGCTGTTGTTTTCTGTACCCCACTGGCAGGGGTGGCTCTAGCAATTTCGCAGGCCCAAGCACGGCGGCACGCCGCGGGGGGCGCTCTGGCGGTCGACGGTCCCGCGGCTCCAGTGGACCTCCTGCAGACGTGCCTGCAGAGGGTCCGCTGGTCCCACGGCTCCGGTGGAGCATCCGCAGGCAAGCCTGCGGGAGGTCCATCCGAGCCGCCTGCCGCCCTCCCGGCGGCATGCCGCCCCAAGCGCGCGCTTGGCGCGCTGGGGTCTAGAGCCGGCCCTGCCCACCGGTAGGTTGTGAACCCCATGAAAACACTGAGGCTTTGCAGATCTTCCTATAACAAAAGCACAGCACTTATTCATGCCAGAGAAATTGCAGCAGAAAAACACTTTGACCCATTCTTTCATCTCTCCCCTAGAATAGGAAAATCTTTAAAAGCTAGCATCACACTTCCTAATGCAGACCAAAACAACCCAGTCTCATCACAAGTGTGCATGTTTTCTTTATCAAAGTTCCATAGAAGACCAAACAAACCTCTATTTTTCCATTCCTCGCACGCACCAAGGTCAGCATCTGCTTTCTCACCATGAACTCTCTTAAACTCAATGTTTCTTTTGACTTTCAAGTGGCTAAACCAGGGGTCGGCAACCGGTGGCTCGCCAGGGTAAGCACCCTGGCGGGCCGGCCCGGTTTGTTTATCTGCCGCGTCGGCAAGTTCGGCCGATCGCGGCTCCCACTGGCCGCGGTTCGCGGTCCCAGGCCAATGCGGGAGGCAGGAAGCGGCGCGAGCCGAGGGATGTTCTGGCCGCGGCTTCCTGCCTCCCGTATTGGCCTGGGACCGCGAACCGCGGCCAGTGGGAGCTGCGATCGGCCGAACTTGCCGACGCGGCAGATAAACAAACCGGGCCGGCCCGCCAGGGTGCTTACCCTGGCGAGCCACGAGCCACCGGTTGCAGACCCCTGGGCTAAACCATGCTCTAATTGTAGTTTAACCCTTGCTGCTACTCCACTGAATAGAATGCAGTGGTATGGAGAATTCATTAAAGGAGACCTGGGCCCTTATTGTCCCCATTTCCCTTTTATATGTAGGTGATGATTCATTAGCCGGTCATCCAGTTTGCTGGTCTGTGAGTGCTGACCGAGTGATTTTAAAAGGATCAGCTAGTCTTCTCTAGATAGCTTATGGCATTGTTTCAATAGCAGAAATCAACCAGAAAGTATTTGTCTGTTGCCCAAGCTCCATGTATATCTTTCAAAAAACCAACACAGCACAGATTTTGAAATCATGAGATCCGTGGCACAGCTGGCTCTAAATAATATTTAATTACCTTGATGTGATATATGCTGTTTTAAATTACCAGTGTTTATTCTTATAACTGAGCCCAAATGTAATGGCTGCTGATGTTAAGAAAATGACCCACACAGATGACTGGCATATTATTTATCTATTTATTTGTATTACATCAGATAGAAATCAGTAAAGGTCCATGAACACCACTGTCCCTAAAAAGTTACTTCTACTAAAGCTGATTTAAAAACTTTTTTTTTTTGCTCATCTTCTAAGAATCCCCTTATGGTTCCTTATTTTAAAAGAAACTGTAAATTTACACCTATTTACAGAGTTTCCCCTTTGTATTTTTCCTCTCCCTGCCCATCTTTTGCCAAGTTCCACTCTGGCTCTCAATCCAAGAACCCAAGATAAAACTCAACACACTAAATTGGTTAGAGGCCTCTGACCACATGTATTTCAACCTGTAAGGTGTGTGTGTGTGTGGGGGGGGGAATGTTAAATATGGAATAAGTTCCTGTGGTCCTACATTCCTGATCATGGGCTTTGAATTCCTCTGGCACTTCCATATGTTTACTAAATAGGATATGGTCTTACTGAGACCAAAAATTCCATCCATCCTTACCTGGGTGAAAGGAACTATGTTTCAAAAGGCCTAGGCCTATGAACGGTACGGAGGATGTCCCACACCCAGTCCCCACAAGAGTTGCCCATTTTAATTCTCCATTCTAAGTCCAGATAATGAATATTGTCACCCTAGTATTCCAACCGAGCTGCAATTAACTTCACACCGCATTCCCACTGGTATTTCTAATCTCTGGGCCATACAGTGCTTTGTCCTGTGTGATCCCAATTTATTACTAGCAAAATACTATCTCTGAATGGCGCTACAGGGATTGCACCTGAGGCCAATCTTTCAAGGAGAGAGAACTTCCATCCAACCCCAAAGTTCCACTTAGTTCCAACTCCAAACATGGCAGTCTTAGCACGAGATGGACAGCCCTGTCCTAGCCTGAGCCAAAAAGTTAGTCCCTAGCCCATATTAACCATTGTACTTAAACAGGCCCTGCTACAGCATTGGTTAAAAATGGTTTGAGGGTGAGGAAAAATACTTTAACTAGCTGCCTGTACAGCTCCAAATTGCTGCCATCCTGGGCAGTTGGCATTCAATATACCTATACTTACTTGCCCCAGGGTCCTTCCATACTATTCAGAGGCATTCCCACTACAGCAAGTTTGCATGATAGCTGTCCTACTGCCAAATAAGAAGTGCTGAAAAATGCCTTTCCTTCCCATTTACTGAAAGGGGAACCTTCTCAACTTATTTTCTTAAACTACAGAAAAGTGACAGAAGTACAATCTGAACTAAAGAAAATAATAATCTAAACTCAAGATAAGGCTGAATGTCATAGAAAGCTTGGGTTGCACAAAGCAAGGAATTCTCAGAGTAGAGCAGACACACAAAACATTTCCTAATGCTGAAGGAAAGAATTTGTTTTTTCTTTTTAGTATTAGAGTCCTTAAGAAGAAGAAAAACCTAACTCCCTAGAGGAAAACAAGAGGTCAAAGATTGCCCTGAGATGCTTTTAGCAGGAACTCTCTCAAGGCAGAGTACCATGCAATTTTCATTATTTATTTATCATTGTTGAAGGATCTTGGTTCCATAATACTTGTTCACAATGCATTTGAAGGTTACTGGAAAGTCTTTTCTCATTTGAACAGAATGGCTATTCACTAGACTACATGAAACATTAAAAGCATAAAGCACAGAAGTGGGATAGCTTCTGGTCTGCTGTACAATCCTGTGCACTCATCCTTCCCATGAAATATGCAGGGAATTTATGAGAATGAAGTTTTGATATGGTTGGGTGAAGATAAATGCTCAACCTAACTTAAAAAGAACAGGAGTACTTGTGGCACCTTAGAGACTAACTAATAAATTTATTTCAGCATAAGCTTTCGTGGGCTACAGCTCACTTCTTTGGATGCATAGAATGGAACACACAGACAGGAGATATTTATACATACAGAGAACATGAAAAGGTGGAAATACACATACCAACTGGACTCTGGATCACTGCCTCTGAGCTCTGGCTGCTCCCACCACTCCCGGGGTCAGCCACATCGGCCGCAGGCCAGGGCTGCCAGAGCAGTAGCTGGTGCAGCTCACTATAGGACCATCTGAGAGGCTGGCTGGAGAAACACTCCAGGAGCGGCCAGTATGGCTGGCCCCAGGGCGGCCCAAGTTGTCTCCTGGGGTCAGCCACACCGGCCGCTGCAGAAGTCATGGAGGTAGCAGAAAGTCACGGAACCTGTGACTTCCACGACCTTTGTGACAAACACGGAGCCTTAATCATTATCCATGTATTGAGCTATTGTGTGAAGAGCATCCTTGATGAACAGTTCTGTTCTCATGTTTTGAATGAGGCATCTGATGATTTGTCTAGGGGAGTAATTGGAAAAACTTAATATGCTCCAGTCAACTCACACAACTGTAATGACATGGAATGTTATTTTCAGTAAGAAAGCTCTTTAAAGTTGGACAGATAGGAATGTTTGTCTAATAGAGTGCACTTTCAGGTTTATTTTTATTTAAATAGCACCAAACAACCACAAAGTTCCAAAAGCTCTTTAAAAACTCGATGCATGTAGCACCACAGAAATGCAGCCATCTCTGGGGTACTGGGTAGCACAGTACACAGCTGGAGTGTGTGTGTGGGGGGGAAATTGGCTATGGATGGTTGAAAACCGATAGCTCAGATCATCAGCTGTGACTGAGGAGCATACAGTGTAACTGAAGGATGGGGATTGGGGGTGAGTGGCAACTGGGGCATTCAAAGCTGACTGTCACTTTTGCAGTCTCTTGATTCCAGCCTGGATACGTACCAAGTTATGCCTCTAAAGTACCTTAGAGAAACTTCAGGACTATTCTACATTACCATAGAGGACAATGCTTGTAAGGGCAGCTGGGGATTGAGGCAAACTGAAATTGTGACTAAACCCCCTTTCCGTTGGCTATATTACATCCCCTTACGTCAGCTATGAAGAGAAGAGGCATAGAAGGAGGAATTACCTAGTTCTGTACCACTGAGGTCTCTCTCCATGGGGAAATCCTCTCATTGATATCTGTACCAGCAGTGCAGAGCAAATCAGATTACTTGCAGATCAGAATATGGATTCAGCATTTTTAAGAAACATGTTACGGGATCTTTAATACACACACCTACAGAACCCTAGATTTTGAAGTTTGATCTTCAAGATAAAAACACCAAATGAATGTTAGAATTTTGCAGAAATCACACAGATGCCAAATGTATTGGAAAGTGACAGTGATACATTACCAGAATTAGTGGTAGCAATTCTCTGTTTTAAACATAAAATCTATGTTTTAAATCATAAAAGGTTTTAAAAGAATCAGAGTAAATCAGTTTTTTAAATGGTAAATTAAATATAAGGGAAATAATACTGTATGGGCAAAAAATGATTCTTCTGAGAAATACTAACTTTTTCTAAGCATGTTCCATTTCTAAGCACTTTACAAACTATATGTGGCATAACACTTACAAAAATCACTGCAGCCACAACAGAATTGCACTTACTTTTGGGTTGGACAAGGATAGCTAATTACATCACACAATTGTTAAGAACAGAACAAGTGAAGAATATCATATGAAATTGAAACTACAGGATAAATTAAGTCAGCAGAAAGTAATTACCCAACCTGGAATGTAGACAGAACCCCAGGCCTAACATCTTTGCTCATTGGGGCAATAGAATGGTATATTTAATTACTATGAGACCTAAAGACATTAGCAGTTATTTTTCTGTCTCATCTTGACACATGCTTTCTGAAGCTCTGCTCATCATGGCTTGGTCCTGTCTTATTTTTATGACTGGTTCAGCTGTATCCATTGCTGACATGTTGTCAAGGAACAAATACATTTTGTAGTATAGTTAAAGCTATATTATAGCACTTACAGTAGTACAATGCCCCTTAATAGCAAGTTCAGTGTTGACTCAGAGGAAAGAATGCCACCTGCTGAAGCAAAATTATGGATAGTTCTCTTTCTATACAGCTCTTCCTAAAGAGACTCCACAAAAGATTTATGTTTAGCATTAATTCTTCATCTCCTCTAGAACGTAAAAACAAACAAGTGTTGCAAAATGTTCATCCTTTCTAAGGGAAAACAATAATGTAATGGGGAAAAATGTTGCCAGGATAAGAATCTAGACTACTCTTAACCTATTTTGACATCACTGGAATGTGATTCTGAACTTGTTTCCTACTACTATGGAAAAAATGATGAAGAATTTGTCCTACAGTCAGTCTTAAGTGTAAAAAAAAGTGTTCATTCATAATAAGTTTGCTTGAGGAAGGGTTATAACTGTTTTGTAGGAAGTGATGATGAAAAGGACAGTGAAAAGTTGTGAAACTGACAAAAGTAAATTTTCGTCCATGTTGAAAGGTGGAGTGTAGCACGGTGGGGCACTCACTGGTGCAGCGCCTCCTGCTGGTCAGTCCAGGAATTAGCTCATTCCAGCCTCGGAGTGCCTCCTGCTGGCTCGTGTCTCCCTACCCGTGCCTGGTTCCTGGTCTCCACCACTGTACTTCTGGCCCCGTGTCCCTCCCGGCTCGCAGTGCCCCTTCTCCTGGGTACTGCCCCGCAGCAGTACCCCCACACTCAGTGTCCTCCCCTCCCTGGGGAACCCCAGTCCCCTAATCCCACCTCACCTCAGTGACCCACTGCCCGTCTTCATCTAGCCCCATCCCTCAGGGGCAAACTGCAGTCTGAAGTGGCCACTCATTATCGGCCAGAGGGTTGGACCAGTTGCCTCTTCCTTCCCTGGTTGCCTCCCCACAGCCCTAGTACCTCCTCCAGCCCTGACTGCAAGGCCTCTGCCTGGGGGTTTGCCAGGCTGGAGCTCCTCCAGCTCCTCCTACCCTTCCCCAGCACTGTGCTGTCCAAAGTATCTTTTTATCTTTCAGGAAGCCAGGTCCATTTCTCTCCAAGACTAGGGAGAGACTGCCTGCCTTCTGACCCTGCAGTCCTTTTATAGGGCCCAGCCTGGCCCTGATTGGCTGCCTCCCAGTCTTTTCTGATTGGCTCCACCCCATCCCTCTCCAATGGCTGGCTTTTAATCCTTTCACATCCGGAGCGGGGTGACCACCCAGCTACATGGAGGCTCACTTGTATTTGTTCCCAACAAGAAATATGAAATAACTACAAAATGTTGTGATATGTTTTTGTTTCTTCTAAGATGCACATACAACTGTCTTTGAACTACTCGTTCAGTGGCATACTAACATTAGAATAATCCGACTAACCAGTATTGCATGAGTTTAGGAGCTTAGAAGAAGAGCTGGTTGAGAATTTTTCAATTAAATGTTTTAAATTGGAAATACAGATTTATCAATATGTATATTTTGATGGATTTCTTGACTGCAATTTTTTCAAAATGTTTTCAAAATAGTCAGTGTTTCCTTTCAGCATTTTCAAAACTTCTGTGGTTCAAAATGATCTCCTCCCCCCCTAATTTAAGCTAATTATAATGTTAAAAAATAGCATGGTCATCAGCCATCCATCGGTTATGGATTCTCACAAAAACCTGAGAATTTGACTGTGGAAATTTTTCCTATTCAAATTAGGACAATCACGAATTCTACTACTGTAGCTGCTGAACAATAGAAAAGACCTGGAATGGGAAGGAATCTCATGCTACCGCCCATAAGAGAGCCCAGCACAGAAGTGCAAGCCAGGAAGTGACTCTTCCTTCCTTCCCTTTCAATTTAAAGTATGTTTTAAAATATAGAAGCATGGAATATGAATGAAAGCCCCATATTATAAAAATAAACAAGGCTTTACCAGGTCCTTCTGGAAAGACAAACAGGATTAGTGTTGGTAGCCTCATATCTGATTTCCCATTTCAGTACCTTACCCTAGGGCATTTTGGCAGAACTTGAAAATTACTATCAGAACTTTTGGAATAATCAGGCAGTCTCAATAAAACATGCTAAAGAAGAGTAAAAAGGTTGTATTTATCTAAGAAGGAATCAGATGACTGTTTGAAGCTTGGATTACTAAAGGCTCATTAGATTGAATAAACAAAAACAAGTTTTTAAAATTTATTAAAAACATCCACTTTTCCCTCAGGGCCCTTCATCCCAATCTCAAGTATCACCTAAAAAGATATTTATTTATTTATTGCTTTCTCTCCTCCCTGTTCTTATGCCAAATTCACCCTTTAATTTGGGCCCAAACTGTTCCATGTTCCATTTCTGATATGAGACAGAAAATCCACAAGGTGTTCTAAGCTGGACTGGCCAGAAAACCAGTATTGTTCCTTGCAAAATATTGAAAATTCAGAATTTGTTTTCATTTTGCTGCAGAATGCAACTGAGATTTTGAAATTTTCTAGAAAAAAAGTGTATGAGACTATACCCCAGAAGTTAGGGCACCCACCTAGGATGTGGAGGGCCCTCATCTGCTTGATTTGGGTTCAATCAAGATCTAGAATCTGTGTCTCCCACATCCCAGATGAATGTCCTATTTTCAGGAACATTGGACATTCTGGGGTGCATCCGTCGGTCCAGAAATTCCATCCTGGATCTGCGAACATTTCCCAATCAATTGAGTTGGATACATTTATGTGAATAGTTTGTTTTGTTTTGACAATTCTGAATTTTCTGACAAAAGACTTTTAGAACTAGTCAGGAATTTTTCCACAATATCTGTTCATGTCTCTGTGTAGCAGATCGAGCACTCACTGTCACAGCGCCTCCTGCTGGTCAGTCCAGGAATTAGCTCACTTCCAGCCTCAGAGCACCTTCTGCTGGTCCTGCCTCCGTGTCCCTCCCAGACCTCGGTGTCCCTTAACATGGGGTTCTGCCTACTGCATTACCCCAACACTCTGGGTCTCCTCTCCCAGGAGAACTCCCTTCCCCTATGCCGACTTTGCTTCAGTGGTTACTCCCAGTTATCATCTAGCCCCCTTTCCCCAGGGCAAACTACAGTCTGTAATGGCCACTCATCACTGGCAAGGGGGTTGGACAAGCAGCCTCTGCCTAATTCCGGGCTGCACCTCTGCAGCCCCAGTACCTTCTTAGCCATTTAATAAGTCCTCAGCCTGGGGAGTTGCCAGGCTGGAGCTCCCCAGCTCCTCTTGCCCTTCCCCAGCACTGCTCTGCTTCCAGTGCCCTCTGTTCCCAGGCAGCTAGGTCCTTCCCACTCCAGTGAGACTGACCCACTCCTCCCTTAGCCCTTATATCAGGGCCAGCTGTGGCCTGACTAGGTGTGGCCACAGCTGTGGCTGCCTTTCCAATCAGCCTACCCTTTTCCCTAGGAGTGGGGTAACTGCCCCGCTACACTCTGCTATTAACTGGCCCTAATATTGTGCTTACATAATACTTTACAAATATTAAGTATGATGAAGTAGGCAAGCATTGCAGATGGGGATAATAAAGACTGAGAGATTGAGACTTGCTCAAGGTGACAAGACTTTCAGAAACAGGAGTTTACAACAGTCCTGGTCTGTCAACTGCTAGGCTTATGCCTAAACCAATTGATCATGGTTCTTTCCATCAACATCACACAACCTTTCTGAATGTCAGTTTCCTAATCTGGATAATATTTATATGCCAGCCTGCTTCGGGCTGTTGATATCTTAAACTCTGTATACTTTCTCATCATAGAATCATAGAATATCAGGGTTGGAAGGGACCTCAGAAGGTCATCTAGCCCAACCCCCTGCTCAAAGCAGGACCAATCCCCAGCTAAATCATTCCAGCCAGGGCTTTGTCAAGCCTGACCTTAAAAACCTCTAAGGAAGGAGGGATATGGTAAATATTTTCTCATTTTACAAATAAAGAGATGCAGGTTCAGAAAAAACATGGTACTGTTATCCAGTAGATTAGCTATAGGGCTTGGAGTCAAAACATTCTTTAGTTAAAGTTGGGAAAGACATTTATTGATGGTGGCATTGGGACGGGGGTAAGAGCAGGTGATTTTCTAAGTGGTAATAAACAGTCCTACAAATTTACTCTAATTGTAAACTCAACTCTAAAAAATGAAAGTTCATAGTTTCACAATAAGCTGTAATAACAAATGTTGATTGGAAAAGATGAAAAAGACAGAAGTAGTCCAAACAAAAAGGTCTAGTGAGTGATGTAACTCAAGGACTGTTAAGATCATGTCTGGTAAACAAGAACAGTGTGGGATCAGAAACTAGTGAACCAGAAATGGTGTTGGAAATTAGGCCTAATTGATGGACAAAATAATGAAGGGATGGGCTATTCCTCAAAAAGAGACTTTGAGAGGAAAATTGGTAGATGAACAGACAGATGCTACTTCAATGCCAGCTGACCGGAAGACTAAAAAAAGGGAAGGAGTGACCTTAAGCATCATGGCTTCCACCACTGTCTCCTGGGACTCTGGCTCTTCTTCATTGTAATCCTGTGAGATGTCCTGACCAGTCTGGGCTCTAGAAAGGGAGCCAGATAATCAGGAGGAGCAGGGGAGGGATAGCTCAGTGGGTTGAGCATTGGCCTGCTAAACCCAGAGCTGTGAGTTTAATCCTTGAGGGGGCCATTTAGGGAACTGGGGTAAAAATCTGTCTGGGGATTGGTCCTACTTTGAGCAGGGGGTTGGATTAGATGACCTTCTGAGGTCCTTTCTAACCCTGATATTCTATGATCTCACCACCTCTACCAGTGCCACTGAAGAAAAACACCTGGGATGTTCTTTCCCTTAACACTAATGTGTTCTTTTCCTTCCTTACTTTATTTCTTCTCTTCTCTATCAATCTTTTTCCTTCTATCTAATAAGTCTGGCTGAGCTTGCCACGAATGAAATATTTTGCAACACTACCAAAAGTCTATGACCAGAAATGCAGCTAAATGCCATGCCCTAAATAGCCTGAAGCTGATACAAGTTTACCAGGTCTCAGATTGACTAATAAGACCATGTGTTTTGCCTGTGTTTCTTTCCCCAATAGTGAGGTTGCAAGTGAAATTCCTTTTTGTTTGTTCATCTTGATTTGCCATTTTAGAAACGGGATTGGACTTTAACAGCAGCAGCAGCTCCAGCCTATCTAACTTCTCTTTTCCACAAAAGGACAGTTATTACTGTCTTTAATACAATCTATTAGACTGTCAAACAAAGTGTGTGTGGGGCGGGGGGAGGGAGGGAGGGAGAGGAGAGGTTCCTTCTGAAAATTATCTCCAGCTAAAGGGAACAAGGGATGTTATTAAAATAAAAGCCTTATTTAATGCTTTACATTTCAAATGCTTTAACTATTTTTCCTTTTTTTCTGTATCTTAAAAAAAAAAGATTAAAAGGATGTTTAGAGGATATGTTTGCCATGGTACTAAGCAGGCTGACATCTCTGTATACCAAACCATGTTTAAAATTGCTTTATGTTGGACAGTAAATGGTTTATGTTAACACTTTTGGCTTTTTGGACCCATATATTCCATCTGAATTAATATAACAGCCTAAGCATCTTCCTATGGTGTTTTTGCTAAGTCTTTGTCTTAAATTATCTCAGGGTAGTTTTTTTTTTAAAAGTTATCAGTTTTCCTACGCTTGAAATGAGATATTTAAATTGTAACTTTCAAAAGTTATAACCACATAACTTGGTTATAGAAAAATATTCCACTTGGAAAGGTCAATAGCCAGGAGCTAAGAGGAACTGAAGTCCCAAATGCATTTGAATGAGAATGTTGACATTCTTGCTGCATATGTTGGCTAAATGTATGGCCTTGTTTTTCTTTACTGTCTTAATAAAAGAGAAAAGAAGTGGTTTAAGATTTCTGTTTTTATCTTGAGAAATTTATTAGATATTGCTAGAGCTTTATTTGTTTTTGTTTTGTTTTGCTTTTTGGTGGGTCAGGTCATTTGGTAGGATGTTTTTAGCTTAAAATATTTTGCCATGCTGTAAACGGTTATGTTAGTGACATTTGAACCTCTGATTTTAGAATTAGGCAAAAGACTCACTCTGGCACTATGGAACTGTGAAATTCACCCTAACTCAGCACAAAATATAGGTAAATGAAGGGCTTGAGGTAACAAAATTCAAACCCCAGGTTTCTGGCCAGAGTTCAGAGCATCTCCACACTTCCTCTGTGGCTGCTGTTCCAGAGCATGTGCAACCTCTGTGCTCCCCTTATTTTGAGGGTCTTTGAACGTAGGAAAAACATGTTATGTCTGGGCTGTTATATAAAGAACTCTGACATGCAGTTCCATGCCAAGTGCATGTTTTGTTCCCTGCCACCAACGCTTATGTTTATTTGCCAACTGTGTCCTTAATCTTAAACTATCCCCTGATAAGTGGAATGCATTTATAATTATGGCTTCTGATTTTGCAACCATTTATTTACGGAAAACTTTTTTTTTCAGCTAAAATAGTTATGCTGTAAAGGTTTGATCCAAAACCTGTTGAAAACAAAACAAAAAAATTCTCATTTACTTCAGTGGGATTTGGATAAGGTCCTAATTCTCTCTTCTAGATACTTCCTCACTCATTTTTCAGACTCTTTGCAGTCCACTGTTAGTCCCTTGCAAACACCAGCAGCAAAACTGTTGTCAGAGATATCAAGACTAGCAATAGTACAAAAATGTGTGGTTTAAACACAAACTTTTAATAGACACAGGTTTTCATTGGCAAACTAAGTACTAGATTTAAATATATGAAAAAGCTATGCATAATTAAGAGCATGTAATGATTCCTTCTGTAAATTGTCATTGATTACATTGAGGATTATAATCTCTTCTGATTAATGATGTATTATGGAAAATGAACCACACATATATTACTTCTTGTACAAATACATAGGCAAGTAAATGTTATGCAAATTTTCACTGAATAAATTATGACATGACCAACTGTATGTGGAGATTTTTGTCCAAGAGTGCCCTCCATGAATTTACATTCAATTAACCTTATTTCCCCCCCACCTTAAAAAAAAAAACAACCCTCTGAATCCCACTCACTTGTGCTAGACAATCCAACAAAGTACTAGATAGGCTGTAAAGTAAGATTTGATAGGAACAAATGTTTCAAACTTCCTCAGAGAATAAGATGCAATACTTCCCACCTATTAATCTAACCCCCTTTTGTCAATGGCTATGGTTAATGTCTATGCATAACTTGATGCCTAAAGGACAGTGCTTTAAATTACTAATGAGTTTCCAAAGCAGCATGAGAAAAGGAGGTAATTTTGATAACTGTGATGCAAAATGACAACTAGCACTATTCTATAATTTTTTCTGGCTTTTTGAGTAACATCAGCCACAAGTTAAATTTAATCATACATGAAATGACTCTATTCTGATCTTTTGCATATATTAAATGGTTTCTTCTCATGACAGTTAAGGATATTTCACTGCAATTCTGAGTTGCTATTCAGTTCATCTAGCTTTCTCTGCTTATTTCAGCACTCCTATCTACCCTATCAAAATTTTACTCCTTGCATTGCTCTGCATAGCCCCACTTTCTTACATAACCGAAGCTCCTGCTCATTGGATCCCACAAGTATTAAAAACAAGTGTGTGTATGTATTTAGAGGGGGAAGGTCCCCCCCAAACCATCTAAAGCTTTTAGTAATTGTATTCAGCTTCAAGCTCACCAGAGGGTTGAACAACTATTCTGAGTCCTAGACCTGATCTAAACTACAAAGTTAGGCTGAATATAAGCTGCTTTGTATTGACCTCAATAATAATAATGGGGGATTTCAACTATCCCCATATTGACTGGGTACATATAACCTCAGGAAGGGATGCTGAGATAAAGTTTCTTGACACCTTAAATGACTGTTTCATGGAGCAGCTAGTCCTGGAACCCACAAGAGGAGAGGCAATTCTTGATTTAGTCCTAAGTGGAGCTCACGATCAGGTCCAAGAGGTAAATATAGCTTGACCGCTTGGTAATAGTGACTATAATATAATTAAATTTAACATTCCTGTGGCAGAGAAAACCGGCCCAACACAGTAGCATTTAATTTCAGAAAGGGGAACTTCACAAAAATGAGGAGGTTAGTAAAACAGAAATTAAAAGGTACAGTACCAAAAGTAAAATCCCTGCAAGTTGTGTGGAAACTTTTTAAAGACACCATAATAGAGGCTCAACTTAAATGTATATCCCAATTTAAAAAACATAGTAAGAGAATCCAAAAAGAGACTACTAACTGTCATCAGTAGCCTATCATTTAAATCAGCTTTTGTACCAAATGACTGGAGGATAGCTAATGCGATGCCAATTTTTAAAAAGGGCTCTAGAGGTGACCCTGGCAACTACAGGCTGGTATGCCTCACTCCAGTACCAGGCAAATTGGTTGACACTATCATAAAGAACAAAATTGTCAGACACATAGATGAACATAATTTGTTGGGAAATAGTCAACATGGTTTTTGTAAAGGGAAATCATGCCTCACCAATCTACTAGAATTCTTTGAGGGGGTCAACAAGCATGTGGACAAAGAAGGTCCAGTGGATATAGTGTATTTAGATTTTTAGAAAGCCTTTGACAAGGTCCCTCACCAAAGACTCTGAAGCAAAATAAGCAGTCCTGGGATAAGAGGGAAGGTTCTCTCGTGGATAGGTAACTGGTTAAAGGATAGGAAACTAAAGATAGCAATAAATGGTCAGTTTTCTGAATGGAGAGCGGTAAATAGTGGTGTCCCCCAGAGATCTGTACTGGGCCCAGTCCTATTTAAAATATTCATAAACAATCTGGAAAAAGGGGTAAACATTGAGGTGGCAAAATTTGCAGATACAAAACTACTCAAGATAGTTAAGTTCCTGGCAAACTGCGAAGACTTACAAAAGGATCTCACAAAACGGGGTGACTGGGCAACAAAATGGCAGATTAAATTTAATGTTGATAAATGCAAAGTAATGCACCTTGGAAAACATAACCCTAACTATACATATACAATGATGGGATCTAAATTAGCTGTTACCACTCAAGAAAAAGATCTTGGAGTCATTGTGGATAGTTCTTTGAAATCATCCACTCGATGTGCAGCGGCAGTCAAAAAAGCGAACAGAATGTTGGGAATCATCAAGAAAGGAATAGATAATAAGATAGAAAATATCATATTGCCTCTATATAAATCCCTGGTACGCCCACACCTTGAATACTGCATGCAGATGTGGTCGCCCCATCTCAAAAAAGATGTATTGGAATTGTAAAAGGTTCAGAACAGGCAACAAAAATTATTATGGGTATAGACGGGAGGCTCCAGGCCCCAGCACGCCAAGTGCGTGCTTGGGGCGGCAAGCCACGGGGGGTGCTCTGCCAGCGCTGCAGGGGTGGCAGGCAGGGTGCCTTCGGCGGCTTGCCTGCGGGAGATCAGCTGGTCCTGCGGCTTCGGTGGACCTCCCGTAGGCACAACTGTGGAGGGTCCGCTGGTCCCAGGGCTTCTGGACCTCCCGCAGGCACAACTGCAGGAGGTCCGCCGAAGCCACGGGACCAGCGGACCTCCCGCAGGCAAGCCGCCGAACGCAGCCTGCCTGCCGTGTTGGGGGAGTGAAATGCCTAGAGCCGCCCCTGGGTATAGAACAGCTTCTGTATGAGGAGAGATTAATAAGACTTGGACTTTTCAACTTGGAAAAGAGGCGACTAAGGGGGGATATGATAGAGTCTATAAAATCATGAGTGGTATAGAGAAAGTAAATAAGGAAATGTTATTTACTCCTTCTCATAATACAAGAACAAGGGGCCACCAAATGAAATTAATAGGTAGCAGGTTTAAAACAAACACAAGGAAGTATTTTTTCATGCAACGCACTGTCAACCTCTGGAACTCCTTGCCAGAGGGTGTTATGAAGACCAATACTATAACAGGGTTCAAAAGAGAGCTAGATAGATTCATGGAAGATAGGTCAATCAATGGCTATTAGACAGGATGGGCACTAATGGTGTCCCTAGCCTCCATTTGCCAGAAGCTGGGATTGGGTGACAGGGCATGGATCACTTGCCCGTAACCTGTCTGTTCATTCCCTTTGGGGAACCTGCCATTGGCCATTGTCAGAGGACAGGATACTGGGCTTGATGGACATTTGGTTTGACCCAGTATGGCTGTTCTTATGTTCTTATGACCTAGTTGTGCATGTGTCTATACACAAATTTGTCTCCCAATGATGTAAATCCCTGTTGTAGCAACATAGTAACACCAACTTCCTGCGAAGCATTGAACCATGGTCTATTTACTGAGGTTGACGCAGTGCGAGTGTAGATGCTGCATTACTTATGTCCATCCTAACTGTCCTCCAGCAGGTGTCTCACAATACCCAACATTGACTGCTCTGCCCAGGGACCAGAGAATGAAAGGCTTCCTCCCCCCTCTAAATCTCCATGAATTTTTTAAATGTCTTTTCCTGATTATCCAGCTTGGCAAGCACACCTAGCAGCTCTCCATTGTTATGTGCTACTGCTCAGCTGACCAGGCAGGCTACTTGGTACAGACATGCTCCATCTTGGAGGATACAAGAGACATTGAATCTCCTGGGCCTGTGAGGAGCGGAAGCTGTATAGGAACAGCTATGGACCAGCCATAAAAACATGGACATCTACGAGTGATCCCACCAGTGAGTGCTTATTTCCCAGGCCCAGATGTAACACTCCAGCATCTGCAGCTGCTCCATGAATGACACCAACAACCTTGAATTATTTTTTCTATGTCCCACACCAATCTGTTCTCCAAGAAATCATCATGTTCCCTGCTGACTTGGTTCTTTTTGCAACTTTGCAAATACTGGAAGATTGGGAATCCTGTACTTGTAATGCTCATGACAATAGTGCAGAGCTGGGCGGACTCCATGCTTCTGTCTGAGAAGGTGGACATTGAGGAAGTCTATGTGGGTTTGTGAGAGTCTTAAAAAAGGTGCAGGAATAATGGAATATAGATTAAGATGATATGGGATGGAGGCAGTTGCACACTGGGAAGTTGACATCATTGTTCCCAGTCACCCTAGCATGATTTGTTTCTGGCCTATCATACATCTCCAGAACTTATCAAAAAAGAGTGAACCAGACATTGGCAGATTGCACACTGCTGCACCACACTTTTTTTCACACAAACTCACTTAGTGAGTATGCGCAGTGCTGATTCAAAAAGCCAAATATGCACATGCACACATGATACACTAACTGTGGCAGCTTTATGCCAATATAAATTGTATTGGCAAAATTTTGGAATGTAGACATGGCCCTACTCTGGTGTAACTCTTGAGACCTTCAGGAAAAGGGGTCTCCTCTTATTGACATTAAAAAATATGCATTAGTCTGGCACTTTCCAGCTGATTTCAAAAGTCAGAAGAAAGCTTCCCACCTATTGGCTCCATGTTATTATGACGATTTAGAAACAAAGGAAATTCCCATACAAAAAACTTTGTTTATGTGACGTTAAGGTTGCAGGCATGTATCAGTGTTTTTATTATATATTACCTTTCAAAAATGTGGTGTTGTTGATTTTTTTTAAAGCCTGAAATATTAGAAAACCAAGAAAGATACAGCCTATCTTATACTACTTAAACTGGGTATGCAGATCTAAATTGTCTGGCTTAACTCACAAGTTCATTTTTTGTGGAGTGAACAGTACAGCTGAAGAGAGAACTACTGTACTCTGGACCTACTGTTTTCAGATAAAAAGGCACTGTCAGTGATTGGGGTGTCAAAAGAGGAGGTGTAGAAGCAAAAATAAAATAGCAACAAGTCACCACTATGAAATATGCTTTAAAAATGAGTAGACTGAGTTGCTAACAAAAATGCTTCTCATCATTAAGTTAAGCTAATAAAACAGAACACTGAAGAACAACTAAGGTAGTAACTATTTGTAAAATAGGTACTAAAATAATTACAAGAAATTGCTGGAAACTGCAGACTAATTATTTTAGAACTTGGCAGGTTTGGTTGGAATATATCTTGAAGATAGAATTAAAAAAATGCCTGATTGAACACATTATCTTGGCAAGCCATGCTGTGAACACTCCACACATTCTTTGGATGCTTACCCCCTCCTTCAACACGAACTTTCCTTTCTTGTGTTTTACTTCTGATATTGACTTTGTACCTTGTGCATCCTGTGTAATATTTTATGGCTAATTTGTCTAATCATAAGGTTAAAAACAAATTTAAATGTTAATATCTCGCTCTCTAGTTATTTTTAGTGGAAACCATTTAATAAATACATATGTTATTTTAATGACTATTTACGATAAAGTTATTGGGTGACATACCAGCTTCATTGAACTCAATGGCAAATCTTTCATTGACTTAAATGGGAGCAGGATTTAATCCATTCTTAATTTTAACATCCTAATTGTATATTTAAATATTGCTTTTTGGTAATCTTTGTTCACATGACCCCTAATATGTTAGTTTTCACTCAGTGAGTCAAGGTCTTAAATGTTCCTTTTAACATATATAGTGTGAAGATAAAACCTTCAATACTGATGCAGAAACTAATAGCTATTATGAAACAAAATTATTCAGTTTTAACATATATTACTATTGGGTTATTTCTAGCTGTGATAAATTAAAGAGGTGGGGGGTAGCTCCCTTTTATGGACACCCAACCATAGATATAAAATCCCTCTTAGTAGCTGTTGTCTACTTGCTTTACCTGTAAAGGGTTAAAAAGTCTCCCTGCTATGCATAGCTAAAAGGAAGGGAGTGGGCACCTGACCAAAAGAGCCAATGAGAAAGCTAGAACTTTTAAAATTGGGGAAAAAACTTCCCCTTTTTCTGTCTGTGGTTGTTCTTGGGAAGAGGCAGACAGGGAGCAACTATGCTGTAAGAAGCTTGGGACCAGGTATGAAAAATCATTGGTATCATACCTAGAAACTACTCATTTGAAATCCCAGATATGTAAGTAGATCAGGAAATATCTAGGAAGAAGTGATTAGGTTTATCTCTTTATGGCTTGTGGACTCCGCTGTGCTAACCCCAAATGCTTTTGTTTTGCTTGTAACCTTTAAGCTGGACCTCAAGAAAGTTATTCTTGATGCTTAATCCTTGTAATTTTTTTTTAAATCTAGCAATAACCTGAATTTCCAAATGAATTGTCTTTCCTTTTGTTTTTAATAAAATTTACCTTTTTTAAGAACAGGATTGGGTTTAACAGGTTTGTGCACATGTTTAATTAGCTGGTGGCAATAGCTGATTTCCCTTTGTTTTTCTTTCTCAGCTCTTCCCCGGAAGGGGGGTGAAAGGGCTTGAGTTTACCCCTCAGGAAGGAATTCCCAAATGCGCCTTCCTGGGTTCTCAAAGGGGTTTTGCACTCGGGTGGTGGCAGCATTTACCCATCCAAGGTCAGAGAAAAGCTGTAACCTTAGGAGTTTAATAGCAGCCGGGAGTGGCCAGAATTAATTTTTAGAATCCTTGCGGGGCCCACCTTCTGCACTCGAAGTGCTAGAGTGGGGAATCAGCCTTGACACTAGCCTAGTTTTACCTTAATTGAGCTTTAGATGGGTTATGGCTCACTTGTTAGCTCACTTTCTCTCATTTGTTTCATTTCATTAAATAAAAAAATAGAACCAGATTAAGTCTCTTTTCCCCTTTTCTGCTCTTTATTAAAAAAAAAAGACACGGCCACATCTTCCTTTCACAGCTGTGCTATAGCTAACTCTACTGATAATAGAACAGACACTGGTCATAAATGTTTGTCTTAGTGATGGTTCTGTGTAAAACCACTATCTTAAGTTTGTATCTTTCTTTTAAAACATTTCTATTCGTATAAAGAAATATATGTAATGTGTTTCAGCTTTGACCTAGTACTTAATATAAATGTTTGCCATGAGCTTTCTAATTGCAAGCTCAGCTTTCTTGTTTTATTATGTCTTGAATTTGTTCAATGCTCCATAAACAGGATAAAAGTTCCTGTTGGGGTAAATCGGTGAATCTCTATTCATTTACACCAGCAGAACTTCTCTTTTCACGAGAGAGAGAGAGAGGTTTGTCAATACATAGGCATCATTTAGACATAACTCCCAAGAAAACATACTGTTACAAGCATCGTGATGGATGGGCTTTTCTGAAGAAAACCAGTTCTCTTCAAATGTTGATTTTGGAGAAATTTGATTGAGTTTATAAGTAGTTTAAAAGAACTAATGTAAAACAGATTATTAAAGATGGGGGAACATTAGTTAAGTCACTCTCTACTCAGGGGAAAATTTTCAAAGGCACAAAGTGCAGGTAAGTATCTAACTTACCTAAAAACTCAATGGGAGTTGAGTGGCTAATGGACCCATGTTTTGAAATATTTCTCTCTTTTACTTAATGGTGGGAACTGTGTTCTTTCAATCATCATTTGTTTTTCAGTTTAATAGTGAAGAAATTGCTCAAAAGTATATACTAAATCAGTATTTGATTAGGTTGTTTACTAATGCAACTTAGAAAGATTCAAGGACAATACTATATGATTATTTAATAGAAGAAGCTCTATTTTTAAAAGACCATTTAAAAATAAAAATGTTGGTAGTACTATATTCAAAAAGAAAAGAAAAAATTTGAACTATGAACTTTGTGGCAAGTTAGAAGAAACTTTGGGATGGAGTACGGTCACATAACCTTCTCTTTATACTAACTCTGCTTAAGTGTAAGTGATGCAATGTGCAAGACAGTGGAGAATGAAGCCCCCTAACAACAAAGCAGCAGCAAACAAAAATAAAGATGATAGCCCTCTTTTTCCATTTCATTACACCGATGTGCCTGTGTAATTCCTTTCAAGTCAATGAATTTATGCCAGTGCAAAACTAGTGTAAAACAGTGAATCATCAGGCTCTATGTTGCTATGACTATCAAAAGGGAAACATATCTTCCTTCTATTTAGTCTTTGTTCCTTTCCTATCCCCGTCTTTCCCCTCTCCCCCAACCCCCATTTCCCCATTACCAACCCATCCTTTTTATCCCTTATCTCCTTTGTAAAGGCGGTCAGAGATTTTTTCCCTAGATTTCTTTTTTCCCTAAAGTCAACATTTTTCAGCCTTGCCAAGTATAGCAGCAGTTGAGTGGTTAATGACAGTTTTGTCCAGCCGCTTCTGCACTATTTTTTTTAAAGGCGGTCAGAGTTGATTTTTCTTTTCCTTCTTCCTTGTCCTCTATTGTGAGGACAAGTGTGTTCCTGAAGGATTTACCCTTGGCAAACAAATAAGAACATCCAAAGCTTTGTGGATTGGAAATCAATGTGCACAAAGCAAGAAAAATGGGCAATGTTTTCAAGTTAACAGTTTGCACAGCCAGTGAACACAGGAAAAATAGGCCATTTTATAACCTCTAGCTAAGTGGGAAAACTGAAATATGATCGATTCCAAGTATATCTTCCAAACGATACGAGCTTGTGCATGGCTGGATCCCTGCTACCACATGGAGCCCCCTTGATTTTTATGTCAGTATTCAACTCTTCTCTTGATAGCTCAGATACTGTACTGCTCTTCACATCCTAAATGCCATGCTCCCTATTTCTTCTCTTCTAATCCTACTTTGTTCTCCAAACACCATTGACCTTTTTAGTCCCTCTCTTAGCTGAACTCTTGCCCCATATTTTGCTTGGTCTAAATATGGCTCTGATCTTGCAAATAGATTGACTTGGGCAGACCCTTGCACCTGCATATGCCCCACTGAACTTAGCGGGTCTCTGTACTGGAGAATGGGTCCACATGTACACATCCAGCTGTATGTTGGGGCCTTAGATGGTTAGCCCTTTGGTGCAGTAAACGTAATCAGTTAGTAAAATGCTGTATGAATTAATGATGTGATATAATTAATAAGACTGGCTATCCTGGTTTTCTACTGAAAAGCATTATCCTTCAGTAGAATGAATCAGTTTCCTATGGAGAGATGTGTAGGAAATCCCAGGAGTTAAGCTCTGTAGGTAATATTCATGCCTTAAAGACAATGGCAAAATTCACATTGGTTTCCATGAGATAAGCATTTCACCCTGTGTTTGTACAAAAGTAGTTAATGAAATCAAGACAAGAGTAAGTTCATCACATGTCCCTTTGCTATTGACTTATAGGATTTTAATATGTAAAGAGTAGGAAGGAAATCTAATCAATCCTAAATATGTGATGTAAAACATTTTATATAAAATACTACTGTTGTGAATTGTTTCATTTCCTATGTGGTTTGTTCTGGGACCTCTCTGGTAAATTTCATGGGGCTGATTGAGTTTTCAGAGCACAGGCTTTCCTGCAGCAATGTGGTCAAATCCCAAAGTAATATGAGATGAAAAGCTTAATTAAAATAAGTCTGGAATACTATAGAAGAAAGGAGAGAGAAACCTTTAGAAAATATTTTCCCCCAATCAATCAGGGTTGGATCTGTCTGTGCCAGTTTATCACTTAACTGTTCAGTCCTTTTTTATTGCAAAACCTGTTCCTTTATTTCCATTAAATTCAAAGATCTCATAAGTAATTACTAGTACCTTAAAATGAAAATCCTTTGGTGGATCTGGGAGTTAATGCAGGTTAATTTTAAAGGTCTTTCTGAAGTCAAATTATTCTGATTTGCTAGCAAATTTACCTAGATGGGATGGAGAGGAATCTTTCAGAATATATGATCTTTTTATATTCATTTGAATGACAGTAATACAGCTACATTATTTTCTTCTTAAATCTGCAGACAGCTGTTCACCAGAGATTTAAACTCTCGGCAGTATACTGGTAAGTGCACTATTCACCAGAAGTTTATTAAGAACAGGTTAGACAAATACCTTCCAGGGATGGTCTAGGCATACTTGGTACTGCCTCAGATGGGGCTGGGGGGATGGACTAAATGGCCTCTTGGGATCTCTTCAGATTACTTCTCTAAAATCCAGAAAGACCTCCCAGACTGTGTTGTTTTTGTTCATTTCCCTGGAATCTTATGACAATCAAAGGGAGGAAAAATATTTTCTCTTTAAAGGAAATGTATTCAGGATTTAACAAAAAATTGAGCCAAATCCTCAAGTCTCTACTCTTTACTCAGGCCAGATCTAAGGATTTGGCTCCATGTGGACTGAAAATTGTCTGGCAATAATCCTAACATACTGCATTACATTTTCCTGACATTCAAAGAATAGTATGTTCAGACTCTGAGTTTAAGGGCATATGCCACCCTCCACACATGCACAAAACAGAAGCACAATATATGTCCCTAAACAAAAACAAAAACCTGAACAGTTTCCCATTAGTTTTATGTTCTCCAGCTGGTACATATAATTGTCACCCCATCCCACTGCAGTAATACAGGAATAAAAAGGGTAAGAAGGGGGAATTGCATGTTTAATATTTCAATTTTGACTCATCGTTCATACAGATCATCTCAAAGCTCTTTTTAACTCCAGATCCATAGTATTTTCATGTGGGAATGAAAAGTGTTTCTAAGTGTAGAATTAGCTGAAGGCACTCTTACTTATTTTTTGTAAAAAGTGGTTTAATATATTCTGGATCTCCTTACAGCAAAGATTTATTTGTTTGTTTTGTTTGTTTGTTTATTTGTTTATTTATTTATGTGTATTCATATTCATGAGTGATTAGACCAGACTCTATTACCAGCCTCAATGAAGAAGAAATGAACATTAGATTCCTTCACCATTCAATTAAATTAATGGCATTGCTTTAACTCAAAATGGAATAATTACATAGAGGGATCAATATTTTCCACAGAAAAGGACTGATGAAATCTCTTTATTGCAGTACAATTTTGGCTTGTGGTTCAATATTGTCCCCTCTTATCCAAATTATAATGAAGATTAAATTAAAATGACTTTTGCTAAAGTGATGCTTTCTGAAGTCCGAACTAAAATAGGAAAATAGAATCACATTAAATAACTTGCATGTCACACACTAATGATATGTGTATTATCTTCTTAGAACCCGGGTAACAGAATAAACTAGTAAAAGTGGAATTAACATTTAAAGTTAGCAAGAAACGTGATGATTATTATTGCCTTTGGTAATTTTTGTTAACAAATATATATATATACACACAGTTTTATATTGCTGTTGTAAAACCAATATGTAGGAACAAAATAAAATATTTATAATACCTAACAAGTAAGCTAGGGCTAAATTCTGCCTTGTGAGTAGTACATTACATATTATGACTTAAGGATGGCAAAATCTATGCCTTAGGGCTTGTCTACATGGGGAGTTATTCTGGAATAGTCATCCCTGATTTGCTCAACTCTGTGAGGACACTCTTATTCCAGAATAATTCCATATCTTTAGAATTTCTCTTACGACTTTGCTTAACCACAATTGGTTAAATAAATTGCATGGTAATATCCCTATGTACTGCAGAAGTTCTTGTGGTCAACTACTAACATTTGCAAAATTAAAATTTAGTTTCCACAAATTATGTCTGCAACTTTGAATTTCGTTCCTCTCAAACACTTGTGCCAGCATAACTTGATTCCTGAGCTGTTCATGAAAAATGAATCCAAAAGGTATGCAAGAATGGCTAATGTAAAGTCACTTAAATATTTTTGTATTCTTTACTCAGTTTTAATTAAAGATAGCAGAACTATTTTTTAAATTATTTTTTTACTATACTACAAATAGCAGTGTGACTTGAGTAGTAGAACAGGGCCAAAATATACTTAAATAATGTGGTCTGGAAGAATGAGCGCAGTACTGGGAGTCAGATGAGTCTGAATTCTAATCCCTGCCCATTGTGTGGCCATGTGCAATTTACTTCAAACTCCTGTTAAAATTTCCCACATACACAATGTGGATAGTAATATTCACCCATCTCTTGTACTTCTCTGGAGTAGCTGAAGCTTTGAACATGTTAAGTATTCTAAAAATGGTAAAATGTTGTTACTAAGCAGCTACCAGGTATTTATGCATATGGCAGTTGGCATTGATAGCTATTATTGGCCAAGGGAAGCAAGGGCTAACACTCAACAAAATTTATCTAGTTGTATCTATTAGGGCTGTCAAGCGATTAAAAAAAATAATTGAGATTAATTGCACAGTTAAACAATAATAGAATACCATTTATTTAAATATTTTTGGTTGTTTTCTACATTTTCAAATATATTGATTTCAATTACAACACAGAATACAAAATGTACAGTTCTCACTTTATTTTTATTACAAATATTTGCACTGTAGAAAACAAAAGAAATAGTATTTTTCGGTTCCCCTTATATGAGTACTGTAGTGCAATCTCTTCATAATGAAAGTTGATCTTACAAATGTAGAATTATGTACAAAAAATAACTGCATTCAAAAATAAACCAATGTAAAACTTTAGAACCTACAAGTCCACTCAGTCCTACTTCAGCCAATTGCTCAGACAAACAAGTTTGGTTACAATTTGCAGGAGATAATGCTGCCCACTTCTTGTTCTTGCTTTCAATGTCACCTAAAAGCAAGAACAGGCATTCACATGGCACTGTTGCAGCCAGCCTTGCAAGATATTTACTTGCCAGATGTGCTAAAGATTCATATGTCCCTTCAACCACAATTCCAGAAGACATGTGTGCATGCTGATGATGGGGTCTGCTTGATAAAGATCCAAAGCAGAGCAGACCGATGCATATTCATTTTCATCATCTGAGTCAGATGCCACCAGCAGAAGGTTGATTTTCTTTTTTGGTAGTTCGGGTTCTGTAATTTCTACATTGGAGTGTTGCTCTTTTAAGACATCTGAAAGAATGCTCCACACCCCATCCCTCTCAGATTTTGGAAGGCACTTCAGATTCTTAAACCTTGGGTCATGTGCTGTATCTATCCTTAGAAATCTCACCTTGGTACCTTCTTTGTGTTTTGTCAGATCTGCTATGAAAGTGTTTTTAAAATAAACATGTGCTGGGTAATCATCCAAGACTTCTATAACATGAAATATATGGCAGAATGTGGGTAAAACAGAACAGGAGACATACAGTTCTCCCCCACGGTGTTCAGTCACAAATTTAATTAACACATTATTTTTTTAACAAGCATCATCAGCATGGAAGCATGTCCTCTGGAACGGTGGCCAAAGCATGAAGGAGCATATGAATGTTTAGCATATCTGGCACGTAAATACCTTGCAACACCGGCTACAAAACTGCCTTGCAAACATCTGTTCTTACTTTCAGGTGACATTGTAAACAAGATGTGGGAGGCATTATCTCCCACAAATATAAACAAACTTGTTTGTCTTAGCAATTGGCTGAACAAGAAGTAGGACTGAGTGGACTTGTAGGCTCTAAAGTTTTATATTGTTTTGTTTTTGAGTGCGGTTATGTATTTGTAAGTTACACTTTCATAATAAAGATATTTCATTACTGTGCTTGTATGAGGTGAATTAAAAATACTATTTCTTGAGTTTATCACTTTTTTACAGTGCAAATATTTGTAATAAAAAGTAATATAAAGTGAGCACTGTACACTTTGTTTTCTGTGTTGTAATAGAAATCAATATATTTGAAAATATAGAAAAACATTAAAAAAATTTCAGTTGGTATTCTATTGCTTAACTGTGCGATTAATCATGATTAATTTTTTAAATCACAGTTCATTTTTTTGAGTAAATTGCATGAGTTAACTGCAATTAATCGACAGCCCTAATCTCTATATAACTCAACAACTTTGAAATGACGCATCCAATCAATTCAAAAATTTCAGGGGATGCTTCAGGCATCAATGGGCACAACTCTATTGATGTTGGTGCATATTAGAATACTAGAAAAGACTGATTCACAGGACAAAATGCATCTCCAGACTTCTTGGTGCTGCAGATGGGGGAATCTCTCTGCTGCTACCTTTACATCAGAGGTAGCAGCAACTTGACTTGCTTCAAGGGAGACAGTGTAGCCAGGAAATTACCTCACATGAGCCTTGCCCGGGGGGTTGGGGGAAGAAAGTGTAGTGGGGGAAATGAGGACTTAGTCAAATTATTAATTTTTTTATTCAAAGTTGAAATTTTCCATGAGAGAAAATATGTAAATGGCCAGACCTAATATTATAATGACTTGGGTGACTACAGGAGCTGTCAATTAGTAATATGAATTTGAGATGTCTCTCATCTCCTGCTTCCCTTCCTCATGCACCTATATACTCCCCATGCACCTATATATCCCCAGATATACACCCTCCACTCTGCTCCTATCCCCATCCTACTCTGCTTGCCACCTCAGGCTCCTGCAACCCCTTCTCCCACTGTTCTTCCCTTGTCTTCACCCCTTCCTCATTCAAATTAGATGTCATCTTTATCCTCCTTTCCACTTCCAGGGCCCCAGCAAGAGTGAGTCTCCCTGCTCACTGTTCCTGTGTCTTGTGCCACAAGCAGCCTCCTGCTCCTTAAAGGAGCAACTTCATAGATAGTCCTGCTCAGCCCTTGAAATCTTGGGCTGGACCATGCTCAATGCAGATTGAATCTTCTCAGAAAATAGCTGCCAAAATCCAGCAAGCCTCTATTTAGCATGGGTGAACTGAGATTTGGCCAAATAGGGTGATTTTTTCATAGGAATGGCAAAAGGCTCATTCCCTGATAGTGGCCAGTCCACATAAAGAATAGCAGTCTGCTACTTCTACTAGTCACTCATAGAATCAAATGACAAAAGAGACAATTGTGATCATCCAGTCCAGCATTTCTAAATGCGGCCACCAGGGGCTTTTCTTTCAGCCAGAGCCTCCTTGGTGGTGATGCGGGGTCAGAGAGAGAGGAAGCAGCTGAGCCACAAACACCAGTGGAGCAGGCAGCCAGTGTGAATTCCCCACCTTTGGTGGGGTTCAGGCTTCCAGCTTCAGCTCTGTCCTCCGGCCTTCGGGTTCTGGTCCCAGTCCTGGGCTCACTACCTCATTGCCCTTGGAACCCCCGCCCCACTTCCTCCCTAAGAACCGCCCCATCCAGGGCTTAATTTGTACTCCGGATTACCAGGGCTAAGTAAGTCCGTTGTGAAAAGTGGTATTTGTATGTTTGGTAAAATCGCTTTTCACTGCCTTCTAGCTATCATGTCTGATGATGTGAAAAGTGATATTAACAAACATACAAATATCACTTTTCACAGAAGCAGACTTACTAGGTAGCAAGTCATAAAAAAGAAGGCAAAAAGCAAAACAACAACAATAAAAGGCAAGAACATTGAAAGCACCTTATTTGTGTTTCTATTCTGTTTAGATCCAGTATAGAATACAGACAACTGGACATTATTTTTATTAGTAGATCTGCAAAAAAAACCTACATAAATAAATTACAATGATTTGGACATGGATATGTGTAGATTTATTTGTTTTTCCTAAAATAAATTAAGTATTTTAGGAAAAATTGTTAGTGGCCACCAGCATTTTTGTGGTGAGAAACCCTGATTCCTGTATAACACCGATCACAAACTTCGCCAAAATAATTCCTTCAGCATATCTTTTTTTAGAAAAAACATCCAATCCTGATTTTAAAAATTGTCAGTGATGGAGAAAGCACCACAACCCTTTGTAAATTGTTCTCATGGTTAATTATGCTCACTGTTATAAGTTTATGCCTTATGTCCAGTCTGAATTACTCTAGCTTCAACTTCCCGCCAATGGATCATGTTACATCTTTCTCCGCTAGAATGAAGAGCCCATTATATGTAGGTACTTACAGATTGTAAGCACATCACTCTTTGAACCTTGTGTGTGTTAAATTAAATAGATTGAGGTCACTGAGTTTATCACTATAAAACATGTTTTCTAATTCTTATAGTTCTTGCAGCTTTTCTCTGAACCTTTGTCAATTTATCAATATCATTCTTGAATTGTGGACACCAGAACAGGACACAGTATTCTAGTAGTGATTGCACCAGTGCCAAATACAGAGGTAAAATAACCTCTCTATACCTACTTGAGATTCCCCTGTTTGTGTTTCCCAGGATCACAACAGCATTTTAGCAACAGCATTGCACTGAGAGCTCCTGTTCAATCCACCACAACCCCCAAATCTTTTTTGAATCATTCTTCCTGGGAAAGGAGTGTTATAACTGGACTGACAAATTTACCCTAATTGTGAGCTTGACTGTAAAAGGCATGTAAATGTTCACAAAATGTCACAATAATTTATAACAAATGTTAATAAAAAGGTACAAAAAGGAGATGACAAATTTGAACTAGTCTAAACAAAAAAGCCATGTTAATTTAATTCAAAGACTGTTAAAACTGTGGTTGGTAAACACAAAATATAAAACCAAAAATTAATGAAAACCAAAATGGGTCTGTCAAATATTAAGCCTAGTTGGTGGGCAAAATAATGAGGGGATGGCTATCCTACCTAATACTCTCTTTTTGGGTCCTTAAAGACACTTTGGGGAAAAAATAAAGAAACAAATGGAGGCTACTGGAGCAAAGTTTTCCATCAAATGCCTAGTTTTTGCTTGCTCCCCAATTTACCAACCTATCCAGATTACTCTGTATCAGTGCTCTTCATCATTTACCATTCCCCCAACTTTTGTCATCTGAAAACTTTATCAGTGATGATTCTGTTTTCTTCCAGGTCATTAATAAAAATGTTAAATAGCATATGGCCAAGAAAGAATCCCTGTAGGGCCCCACTAGAAACACACCCATTTGATGATTCCCATTTATAGTTACATTTTGAGATCTATAAGTTAGTCAGTTTTTAATCCATGTAGTGTGGGCCATGTTAATTTGATATAGTTCTACCTTTTAATAAAATATCATGCAGTCAAAAGTCCTATGAGTTTCGGAAATCTAAGTATATTACATCAGCACTATTACTTTTATCAAACAAACTTGCAATAGCATCAAGTTATTTTGACAGGGTCTGTTTTCCATAAACCCATGTTGACTGGCATTAATTATATTGTCCTTCTTTAATTCTTTATTAATGAAATCCTGTGTAAGCTGCTCCAATATCTTGCATGAGATCAATGTCAGACTGACAGGCCTATAACTACCTGGGTCATCATATTTATCTTTTTTATATTGGCACATTAGCTTTCTTCCAGTCTTCTGCAACTTAGTGTTCCAAGACTTGTTGAAAATGAACATAAAGAGTCCAGCAAGCTCCTCACAGCTCTTTTAAAATTCTTGGATGCATGTTACAGGACCCGCTGATTTTAAAATGTCTAACTTTAGTCGCTTCTGTTTAACATCCTCCTGAGAAACTAGTGGAATGGAAAGAGTATTGTCATATTATATTACCTGTTTTGTTTTGGTTTTTCAACCTTGTTTACTTCTTTAGCACACCTGGTAGAAATCTATGCTGTGGGTCTAAAGCTCCATATCCTTCTAATGACCCAAGTTGGGGTTCAATATGGTTCCATTAGAACATATCAACTGTTTCCTTGTGCCCCCAGAGTTGAGGGCAGAGGCTGTCTCCCCTGCCCAAGTCTGGGTCCAGGGGGCATGCTGCATTAAGGGCTGCCATTTCCAAACTTTAATATTTGATTTTGCAACCTTAACATTCTTTTTATTTATTTGTATGTACTAGTTACATACATGCTATGTGTTAGAGCTGTGTGTGTATTGTATACTATATTTGTGTATATTTTTCTATATAAATGTATGCTTTTTTACACAAAGTAGAATAAACACAATCTGATAATAGCCCCTTGTGATGTTCCCCTCTGGTGTTATCTGGACTGGTGATCTGCTAGGCCTCTCCAATCCTTGACTCTGGGAGCCAGCCTTACCCTGCTCTGCTCTGAGAACCCCCTTCTCCTGGGCTGTTCACGCACTGCCTCTGACATGGAAGCTGCTCCCAGCTACTTGCAAGCGAATGACACTAGCCAATATCTCTGGTCCCAGAAACAACCCTAGAAACCTCTGTCTTGTAGTGTCCAGTTATGCCCACTGGATGCTGCAAGCTTTTATAAGTTCATCAATTTAACAAAGAAATTGGCATGTACCAGGCTTGTTATCCCAAGTGGAATCTCTGACACACTGCAAACTAAATGCACTGCTACAGGTAGAATAAACAAACAGATTTATTAACTATAAAGGTAGATTTAAGTGATTATAGGTCAAAGCATAACAAGTCAGATTTGGTCAAATGAAATAAAAGCATAACACATTCTAAGCTGATCTTAACACTTTCAGTGTCCTTACAAACTTAGATGCTTCTTACCACAGGCTGGCTCTTCAGCCAGGCTCTCCCCTTTGAGTGGTTCAGTTGCATGGTGGTCATGGTGTCTGTAGATGTAGGTGGAAGAGAGAGAGAGCATGGCAAAATGTCTCTCCTTTTTATCATGTCCTTTCTTTCCTCTTGAGTTTGCCCCTCCCCCTTTCAGAGTCAGGTGAGCATTACCTCATTGCAGTCACAAAATGCCCAAAGGAAGGGAGTGACTCCCTCGAGGGTCTAACAGATTCTCTTGTTGTTGACTAAACCAGTGTCCATTATTCCTGTAAGGCTGAGCTAGGTTTGTCCTAACCATGGCCTGAGGAGGTGTGAACTGCCTCTCTGTTCTTGGAGAGTTTTTGCATGGGCTTTCTTTAAACCATGAGGATACATTTTCAGCCTCATACCTATATACATGAAATTATAACCTATAATCTTACTATAACATTATTGTAACAATTACTATAACATCACTATAACAACCATGCTCAGTGCATCATGAACCTTCCGAAGACACCCAACATGACAAACTTTGCATTGGATACCACACAATCATTTTATAAAGATGGACATGGGTGTGATGGGTGTTCCCTTGAGGTACAGAGCGTCACACCACTTCATAAAAATGTTCATGGATTTGATCTGCCAGTAGTAATACTTCTTTGAATCCCACAGTTAAGGCACCCTTATCCAGTGCTATGTTACAATAACTTAGAAATTAATTGCAATATATTTCCTGCTTAATATTTTTTATTAAAGTTATTAAAGAAAAAAATAAAATGAGGAACTTTCACATTGGAGCAAAATTTCCATTTCCCTGACTCCCCCCAGTCTGTCTGGTGTACTGAATGTCTGTTACAGCTTTCCCCCTATTCCATTTTGTTTCTTACAGCTGTCCTCTTACTCCATTTTGTTTTTGTTCTCCTCCTGTGGCCGCCCCTCCCTGGCTGTTAAGTTGTTTACCAAGAGCCATTGCCCTTCTCAAAGGGATGGCCACTTGTGCTGCGTGCTAAGTGGGACCACTGCCCTGTTCAAAGGGTTGGTCCTGTTATCACCTTGTTAAACCTGGGCTTTGTGTAGGGTAGGCAATGTCCAGAGCTGCAAGACCTAATGTGTTTTTGAGATCCTGGGCATGAGTCATAGGCCTCATGTGCTTTTGAGTCTTGAGGTGTGAACTCACACCTATTGTCCAGGACTCTGCCCAGGCACGTCTCTGTGCTCACCTGCAGTTTTTCCCTGTGTCTCCTCCCCTGTGACAGAGGGAGCCTATCAGGATTACTGGCGGGAAACTGCCTGAGTTTGTCTTTTAAAAAACAGGCATTTTGAAACAAACATCAGAAAGGTTCCTGCATTGCTGCCTGGTCTGATCAGCCAGGGGTTCTGGGGGGTCCTTTCTCCGCTCTCGTTTATTTTTGAGCGTACCCCCATTTTTAACCCCCCCCGACGAAGAACGAATTGCTGCCTGAGAGACCTCCTGATTATCGAGACCGTACCGAGCCCTCCTTGCTTCTTCTGATGTTGTTGCTGCTTCTGCCTTTGCTGCTGCCTTAGGGACTGGTAAGAATCCCTCTGTGAAACTGTCTATACTTTTATTTTATTATTTTAGCTGCTGGCTCTGTTTCCCCAGCACACAGACTCAAGCTAAACCTTGGTCTGTGTCTTAAAACCTCTCTTAAACTCCGCGGCGCTTTGCCGTTAAAAAATAAGTTTGTGCCACCGCTAAGCTCTGCTCCAGTGGGCTTTGCTTCGGGGCTCACTGTTTTCAGCCGTATCCACTGCTGCAGCCACCATCCCTTGGCTTCCTTGGGGGCTGCCTTGGGAGCTGTATCCTGGGCACATATCACTCTGCCCTCTGTAACTTCCCCATAGCATAAGGTGCACCATAGGTTTTGCTTTTTTGTCTAACAAGTCATAGTTTGCTAAGATTGTAGCGCTTGTAAGTTTCACCTGCCTTGCTATAGTTTGCTGTTTTGTTGCTCCGTATAGTTGCTTGTTATAGTTTTGCTTAGAATTGTGATATTTGTTGTTTTGCCTAGTCGTTGGTTAAAAAGCCATTGCCTGGTTGTATTCTGTACCTGTTTTGTTACTTTGTATAAGCTGCTTGTCATTTTATATAAGTTTGATTAAGTTAGACGATAGATAAGGTTTTTGCTGTTTGAATTCGTCTTCCCGCTGTCCCGATCTCTCCCTGAACTTTCCCGTGTCTGTTTTTCCCCCGCTCCAATCTCCCCCTCTGTGTACTTCTTCGTGTCTCCCTGTTGTAACCCTTTGCTGCTTTTTCCCCCGTATCTGCACAGTCCCCAAACTTCCCAACTCTTTGCTGCTTTTTCCCCTGCGTCTGCATCACCCTCCGAACTTCCCAAACCCCTTGCTGCTTCTCCCCCGGTGTAACTTCCCAAACCCTTTGCCGCTTCTTTCCTTTTTTTTTTTTGGGTGTCCGCTTGTTGCTTAAACCTCCCTCTTGCCCTTCTTTACACTTCTCTGCTGCCTCTCCCTGTATCCCTGTATCCCCTGTGTTCGTGCTCCCGCTTCTCCGCTGCCCCTCCCCTACCGAAGATCACCATCACACTGCTCCGTTTGTCTTCACCCCGCTGCTCCGCAGCTTCCCTGAAGTGCTCTCCGCTGCTGCAACCTGTTTCTTTCCTCAGCCGTCTCCCCCATTCTCCACGTGCCTTCCCATCGCTTGCACGTTCAGTGCCCTCCCCTCTTGCTGCTTCCAGACTCCCCTTAAGTGCGCTCCAGCTGCTCTTGTCTCCCGTACGTCCAGCCCGCAGGCTCCTGAAGACTGCTCTGGGCTTCACCCCGCAGGGCTTCAGAGTCTCTCGCTGCTTGCAGCTGCACTCTCCTCTCATCAGTTGCCACTGATCATTCACTCCCCTCCCCACTCCTGTTTCTCGACCCAGCCTTTAGGTACACTCTTGCAGATTACTGCTATCACAGCCTCACAAATTAAGTCATTAATTTTCTTTTATACTGTTACATTGCATAATTTCACTTATCACCCATATTGTATCATTGCACGGTGTCTCACATTTTACTTGTGGTTATAACACCCCATTGGTTGCCTCCACTTTCCTGATATACTTGGTATTTGCATTGAAGCTACCATTTTATTTTGCATTTCTTTTGGGTACATTTTGCATTCCACACTGTATCTAAAGTTGTTCCTATATAAAGTTGAGTTGCTTATTGACTGTACTGTATCCCATTGTGCTGAACCCCACTTACTGTACCCCACTGTTAGAACTCCCTACACTGTTCAATAAGAAGAACCCCCGCCATCATTGTCTATTGTAAACACCCTATACACCCCATCCCATCGTATTTCATTGTTAAATTCCCACCACTTCCTTTTTCCTTTAATAAAGAAATTAATTGGCACCCCACCTGTGTGGTAATTGCTCCCCAAGATCCCATATACCTGCGGGCAGGGACACTGAATATGCCTAATTCTCTTTATAAAATTGAAAAAAAGCAATAAACCCTTCTTCATTAATCTTATTTCCCAAACCTTATCATTTTTGTTGCTCTCATATGAATGTACTCCAATTTGTCTTTTTTAAATGTATTTTAAACTGAATCTAATCAGCACTCCTACTGAAGCTTCAGCCGCACTGAACAGAGCAGAATGATTTCCTTGCTTGTTTGACATATGTTTTTTTCTGTTAATATCATGCAGTGTAACATTTTCCTTTTTCAGTAACATCATCTCATAGTTGACTTTCATATAATTTATTATTTGCTACAGAATTACCATAGCCTCCTTTTTTGTACTACCGCTTGGTCAGTACTTCACAATCTAAATATGTGCATTTGATTTGAAAATAATTAGCAATGTCATTTTTAATACCGTATAAAGCTATATACTTGTTTAAAGCTTGCACAAATGTAAAAGTCACTCTTCTAAATGGTTATTGGGTTATACAGAGCTCTGCACAAGTAAGGCAATGTTGCAGTATTGATGTTGGTTTATATGTACAGTGATCATGTTTGAAACAATGTTACTGTCCTATTCAAAGAGAGTTTTTACAGGTAGGGATGGTTCAAACCTGACCACTGTTTGATAGTGGATCCCACTCTGAGAATTAAGAGGTGAGAGCAGGAAAGCTGTCGAGGAAATAAGAAAAAGGAATGAAACAATGAGCCAAGGGAGGGTGTGAAAGGTCAACTGGTCCTGTAACCATGGACCAGAGCTTTTCCTCTTTACTGAGTTAACTGTGAGACAGTTAAACCCAGTCCAGAAGGAATTTAGGGAAAATCATGTTTGAGGTCTCCACAGGAAGGAGAGCCCTGCTCAGGGAAATTACAGTGGTACCCAGATAAGTTACTGTGATGACTACAGTTTTATTGCAGTGAAGTTCTGTTCAGCTTCCCAACAGTTGTCTGTGCATGTATGTTTTTTTCCTATTCAGAATGCAACACTTGCAAATGTAATAGTAGTGCCTAGTGTAAGTGTTGAGTCAATTTAAAAGTACAAGTATACCATACATTAATACCTCAGATTTAGTGAGGAAAACATTTATCCATTCATTTATGGATGCAAAATGTGTGAGACTATGATTTATTATTCTAATATCTAATGCTGTAGTTTGGCACAGATTGGATTTATATAACAGATTAGCAGTCCCAAAATACTGTGTGAATTATTATACAAACCTACCAGAGCATTCCTGAGAATTGGCATGGAAGATAGAAATATAGTAATGACTCTTTTTAATCACAACGTTGCAATGCACTAACATTAAATATTAAACATCCACATTAAAGGTGAATATAAGTATTTCCCACATCTGCATCAGAGTTAGAAGCTAGAATGTTGAAACCAAAGATTTTTGTTACCAAAAAGGTTAACATCGCCTCTTGAGTACTTAAATGCATTTCTAAATTAATTATTGTAACACATTCAAAATACCAACACAGGTCACACCTCTCCCCCCCACCCACTAGCGGACAGGGGGGACAGGTTCAGTCACAGAGACCCCCCTTGGGACTCTCACCTGACATGCTGGAATTACCTCTAAGCCTGTTTTCCCTGCCAGCTTGGGACACCATAACCCTGCCTTGTTGAGCCAGACATGCTAGCCTGCTGCAACACAGACTCAGGTGTGGTCCCCACGCCCCCAGAGCTGCAGACTTTAACCAAAAACTGCTCAGCAGGTCACCTATCTCCAGCACCCAGACACCCAGTTCCCAATGGCATCCAAACCCCAAATAAATCTGTTTTACTCTGTATAAAGCTCATACAGGGTAAACTCATAAATTGTTCACCCTCTATATCACTAATAGAGAGATATGCACAGCTGTTTGCTCCCACAGGTATTAATCACTTACTCTGAGTTCAATAATAAACAAAAGTGATTTTATTAAGAATAAAAAGTAGGATTTAAGTGGTTTCATGTAATAAGAGACTGAACAAAGTAAGTCACCAAGCAAAATAAAGCAAAACACACAAGTCTAAGCCTAATACATTAAGAAACTGTTTACAGGTAAAATCTCACCTTCAGAGATGTTCCAATAAGCTTCTTTCACAGACTAGACTCCTTCCTAGTCTGGACCTAATCCTTTCCTCGATACAGTCCTTGTTAGTTCCATTTCATGTGGTAACTAGGGGATTTCTCATGACTGGCAGCCCCCTTTGTTCTGTTCCACCCCCTTTTATAGCTTTGGCCCAAAGCGGGAATCTTTTGTCTCTCTGGGTCTCCACCCCTCCTTCCAAATGGAAGAGTACCAGATTTAAGATGGATTTCAGCATCACGTGACATATCCTGTGAGACCCTCAGCCGCCATTCTCCCTGGACTGGCTTACACGAACACAGGAAGGCTTGAAAGTACATTTACAATCAATTGTCCTAGTCAATGGGAGCCATCAAGATTCTAAACCATCATCAATGGCCCACACTTTTCATAATTACAATAATACCTCAGAGATATACTTTATATTTCTAGCTTCAGATACCAGAATGACACATACATACAAATAGGATGAACAAACTCAGTAGATTATAACCTTTGTAATGATGCCTTACAGGAGACCTTTTGCATGAAGCATATTCCAGTTACATTATATTCACACTCATTAGCATATTTCCATAAAACATATGGAGTGCAACGTTACAGCAGGCATACACTATATTGCAGACACTGGTAATGTAATAAAGTTTAAACATACACTGAAGTGTAAAACCTGAGGAGTAGAAAGGGTAAATTAGCTAATCTTCAATATTAAGTGGATGTTCAGCTCATGGTGGTTCTTCTGTACTCAGAATACTGTTTATAGATACAGTAACTTCTCACTTAACATTGTAGTTATGTTCCTGAAAAAATGCGACTTTAAGTGAAATGATGTTAAGAGAATCCAATTTCCCCATAAAAATTAATGTAAATGAGGGGGTTAGGTTCCAGGGAAATTTTTTTCACCAGACAAAAGACATTACACTCTCTCTCTCTCTCTCTCTCTCTCTAAGTTTTAAACAAACAATTTAATACTGGTACACAGTGATAATGATTGTGAAGCTTGGTTGAGGTGGAGGAGTCAGAAGGTGGGATATTTTCCAGGGAATGCCCTACTGCTAAATGAACTAGCAATTGACTAAACCCTCAAGGGATAAGCCTCACAACACTCTACAAGGCAGCAGGAAAGGAGGGAGGGCAGATAGAGACAGATACCCTGTATGTGAGAGAAAAAAATGTGCATTTCCCCTTTAAGTAGCTGACCCCAGGCTTAAGTACACTGCCTTTTTAATTAAATCAGCTTGCTGAGACCTGAGACCCACAGCTCCTGCCTAGAAGCTCCCTTCCTCCGTCGTGTGTCCCCTCCTGCTCTATGGAAGATGGGGTAAGTGGGGTGCAGGAGCAGGGGGGAGGGGGAGACACCCTGACATTAGTCCCCCGCTTCCCTCCTCCCCATGTACAGCAAGCAGGAGTCTCTGGGAGCAGCTGCAATGCAGAGAGTAGGAGCAGCACATGGCAGTGGGGAGAGGGACAGCTGCTGCACAGGGAACTTAGTGGAGTGGGGAGCTGATAGGGGGGCTGCTGGTCCACCCTGGTTCCAACCACCCACCGGCTAGCTGCAACAGGCTGCCCTTCCTGCAAGCAGTGGACAAAGCAGGCAGCTGCCAGATGACTTTAGAAGGGAACATTTCACAACTTTAAATGAGCCTGTTCCCTAATTGATCAGCGACTTAACATCAAAACAATGTTAACCGGGACGACTTTAAGTGAGGCATTCCTGTACATATATGCAGCATTGCTGTGGCTGTGTTGGTCCCAGGATATTGGACATGCCAGGTGAGGTAATATATTTTAATTCAGCAACTTCTGTTGGTGAGAGAGACAAACTTTCAAGGACATTTCCCAGATGTAAAGAAGAGTTCAAAAGCTGGTCTCTCTCACCAGCAAAAGTTTACTGTTACAATCCGTTTTAATGGCTCAATTTTTCTCATTCTTTGTGTATTAGTATTATTTGTATTACAGTAGTGCCTGGAGGCCTCAACATAGTCAGAGCCCCTTTGTGGTAAGCACTATACAGAGGAGAGACAATCCCCAACTCAATCCACATAAGGGAGTGGAAATCCATACATTTGAATTCACCATTTCCTGAGAGTTCTTCCATTCGGGACATGATTTTTCCTTCACAGAAGTCAAAGGTTTTGTTCCTTTAATTTATAGGTCTTGGAGAAGAGGTCATGCAGATACCTCTTGCCTTTCCTTTCCTACCTGGACCCACCAGCCTCCCACTGGCTCCTAGAAGCACATGCTTGGGGTTCCTCTAGCTACAACTGCCTCTAGGACTGGACTATATTCACTTGTGTTGTTTCCCTTGCAGGTTTGGGAAGAGGAGAACTCCTGCCCCAGCCCCCTGGAACCCAAACACCAGGGATTCTCAAGTGTTGAGGGTGGAGGAGGAAAGCTCGCTTCCATGGGTGCTGGTTCTTCTCTCTGTGTGGACAATAATGGAGGCATGGAGTCTGAAATATGGGTAACCAGTCTTTAGCTATTACTAGTGAAAATTAAATTCATTTTAGTGGGACTAATTTCAGCATGAGATATTACTCATTATGAGTAAGTGTGGCAGTAACTGTCCCTTAAATATGTGATGTTGTGTATTAATTAGTTGAGGTTAAAACTGAAGCCTTGGATAATGTGTCACTTTCTATTCAAATTACATAAACTAACCCCAGAGCCCTGTACACCATTAATTTGCAGCCAAATTAGAGTTATTTTTGTTCCCTTCTGTTTTTTTTTAAAGAAGTCCTGGATTAATTTATTTTCACTGAGGTTATCCTTAGCTTTCCTATTGGCTTGCTGCACACTTGTTTGGGATACATTTTCTGTGTGAGTAGCCCCATTGACTTCTCCCAGCTACATGAGCAGGATTTGGTGTCCAATCCCACAAGGTGCTGAGCAAGCTCAAATTTGTGCAAAATTTTCAGGTTCTTACTCATTTCTCATTCAGGAAAACTCCTGATGAAGTCAAGAGGAGTTTATTGGAATGAGAACTGAGTCAAAATGTAGAAACTAATTGATTTTATTGGGAATTGAGGACTCTTAGCACTTTGCAGGATTGAGCCCTTGGGATTTTATATTACTCACTGTCATATTAGTTTCCAGTACCTGCAATAAAACAGAAGGAAATACAAAACTGAATGTGCTATATTTCTACTGCTATAATTCTAGCTGGTAAAATACTTGACATGTGGGAAAAGCCAAATGTTAGGTTAACACATTAACTAGTCCTAGTACTACAGAGTTGCCCTTATATTTCATTTAAAAAATGTTGAAGTCAGCTCTTTATGGTAATTATCAGCATGGCAGAACGAAGGTTAAGATTTCTAGTAATTATCTTCGACTATTTTTCCCAGGTGAAATTTAGCCTGATGATTTCAGTCCAAGCTAAATGAGTCTTGAAAGCAAAATAATCCTCATTGCAGTGTGTGCAGTTTGGTATTTTGGAAAAAAGAATTTAAATAGTTCTTTGGGCCAGGGTCTGTTTGTACTGGGCCAGGGCCCCATTGTTCTAGGCACTGTAGTGGGGCTCCTTGGAGCTACTGTAATCAAATTAATAAATAATATTGAATTTTAAAACTCATACACAGTGGGGCAAATTCTTATTTCAAGGTCAAATGATACCTCTACACTGTGAAACTCACTGGAGGGGCAGGAAACTCCACTAGAGTGACGCTTCTCAGAGGTACCCAGGGTTGTGAGACACCTCATTACCGCCTGCTATTAGTATAATAGCTTTGTCTGTGCCTGCGCATTGTCAGCTCCCCAACTCCATTGGTTGGGAAACACAGGCACTCCCCTCTAGGCCTACACAGGCCCTACTTTTTCTCTCCAGGTTAATGATAAGCACACTCCAACTTCTGAGCCCTCTGAGCATCTTCCTGGAGTGTCCTGCCCCTATTCCACTTGCAGTGTTTACAGATTTGCTGCTTCCACACAACCTTACCAGTTATACCTCAGATCACTACTCTACTTAACATACAGCACTTATGTACTGATTATAGTAAAAACAAGTAAGTTTATTTAACAAGTATAGAGATTCCAGTGATAGCAAGAAATAGTACTGGAAAGAAATGGTTAAATATAAAATAAAATCATAATTTGCATTCTAGATTCTAGACTTTATTAATAAGATACTCTCCTGTTTAATAAAGTATTATTGCTTACTAGTGCTTTCTAGCCAGGCAGGCTCTAATCCCTTTTACATGAGACCAGGCATGGTTAGCTTGTTTCCTAGGTGAAGGAGCTAGAGAATACCTCTGCATTCTTAGCTATATTCTCACAATCCATTGTCTTGACTTGTGAACAGGATCCCCTCCTGCCATATATTTCTTACTGTAAATTTCCTGTCTCAATGGCTTTGCAAGCTTTTGACTGGTATTGGGCTCAGTATGTAGATAGGCATCCATTGTGAGACAGACAATGCTCAATACATACATGACCAAATGGAGAAATAACTATCTGTTACTTCTGACTTGAAAGGAACCCATCTAAGACATGTCACTTTATGGTTATCTACCTTAACTCTAAGGCTTTGAGAATATAATTTCCAGTAGATACATAATTCCTTAAATGTTATCTGTATATAAATTTCAAAATGATTGATAAGCCTCCCCTCTGCACCACAGCAGGTTAATGGTGGCCTTCTGAGGGCAGTCTGAGGCCCTGCGCTCTTCTGTATCAAATTCAGCCCAGAACCCAACGCATTATAGGGGTTGTAGTTGAGAAGGATTCTAGTAGCTAGAGGCTAGGACAGTGAGGACTGCTGGCAGGTGATGGGAGGTAGAGATGTAATAAGTTCCGATGTCTCCAGAGTAGCAGCTGCAGCTTTCTGAACAGGCTCTCCAGAGTCTGGATTTAGAGGAAAAATCTATCATGGGCCTCCTAACAGAGAGAGCAAAGAAGGAGCTTGGGATGGTCTGTACAATAGAGGTCTGGTAAAAGTGCTGGAGAGGAGCAATAATAGAGCTAGTAGGCAGGCAAGTCAAGGTAATCTTGGCAGTGAGAAGTGGAATGAGCGTACGAAACTCAAGAAGGTGGCCGCTTTGCTGTTTGAGGCCTTGGTTCTGGAGGATATGGTCTCCCCGTACCTTAGATGTCACCATTTGGAGGTAATGAGCTGATACTCCTGCAGCCAGGGGAAAAGCTTTGCATGCTCCTGACCATATAACCTTATGGTGCCCATATTGTGAGATTACAGGATTTGTGGTGTTTTTCATTTGGGATTTTGTTTACCTTGAAATGATAAGGCTTTAGTTTGGGTGGTGTGTGGCTTCAGAGACCAAAGGCCCTTCTCAGTTTTGGAAAGCAGGGTTCTAGACTGTGGGGACAGAACAGACTGCTGAAGTCCACAGAATGTGTTTCATGGCCTAATTATTGCATCTCATTATCAAAGTGATTTAAGAAAAAATAATCTACTTGTTAAATACAAGTTATTTGGGCCTCAATACAAGGAAAAACACAGTAACAAGGTTCATCTGATCAATTGACCAATACCTGGAAGACACTGAGCTTAATATGGATCTTGTCATCAAAAAGGTAAGTAACCGGTTCTCTCACACACTTTGCAAATATAATGATGATGATTTTGCAAGTGCTGTAATTTATGCTGAAATTGTCTGTCATTATCAACCTAGCTGCAGAATACTCCCTGTTTAAAAGAAACACCCCTTTCTCCCCAAAAAGAATGCATTGATATGCAGTATCAGGTTTGATTATTAACCTTAACTCAGAATTCTTTTATGTTTGAAGTTTAAATAAGTTTGTTAACCTAACTTAAGTGCAAGAGTGTAATAAGAAAAGCCAAAGAGGAGTTTGAAGAACGGCTAGCCAAAAACTCCAAAGGTAATAACAAAATGTTTTTTAAGTACATCAGAAGCAGGAAGCCTGCTAAACAACCAGTGGGGCCCCTTGATGATCAAAATTCAAAAGGAGCGCTTAAAGATGATAAAGTCATTGCGGAGAAACTAAATGGATTCTTTGCTTCAGTCTTCACGGCTGAGGATGTTAGGGAGATTCCCAAACCTGAGCTGGCTTTTGTAGGTGACAAATCTGAGGAACTGTCACAGATTGAAGTGTCACTAGAGGAGGTTTTGGAATTAATTGATAAACTCAACATTAACAAGTCACCAGGACCAGATGGCATTCACCCAAGAGTTCTGAAAGAACTCAAATGTGAAGTTGCGGAACTATTAACTAAGGTTTGTAACCTGTCCTTTAAATCGGCTTCGGTACCCAATGACTGGAAGTTAGCTAATGTAACGCCAATATTTAAAAAGGGCTCTAGGGGTGATCCCAGCAATTACAGACCGGTAAGTCTAACGTCAGTACCGGGCAAATTTGTTGAAACAATAGTAAAGAATAAAATTGTCAGACACATAGAAAAACATAAACTCTTGAGCAATAGTCAACATGGTTTCTGTAAAGGGAAATCGTGTCTTACTAATCTATTAGAGTTCTTTGAAGGGGTCAACAAACATGTGGACAAGGGGGATCCGGTGGACATAGTGTACTTAGATTTCCAGAAAGCCTTTGACAAGGTCCCTCACCAAAGGCTCTTACGTAAATTAAGCTGTCATGGGATAAAAGGAAAGGTCCTTTCATGGATTGAGAACTGGTTAAAGGACAGGGAACAAAGGGTAGGAATTAATGGTAAATTCTCAGAATGGAGAGGGGTAACTAGTGGTGTTCCCCAAGGGTCAGTCCTAGGACCAATCCTATTCAATTTATTCATAAATGATCTGGAGAAAGGGGTAAACAGTGAGGTGGCAATGTTTGCAGATGATACTAAACTACTCAAGATAGTTAAGACCAAAGCAGATTGTGAAGAACTTCAAAAAGATCTCACAAAACTAAGTGATTGGGCAACAAAATGGCAAATGAAATGTAATGTGGATAAATGTAAAGTAATGCACATTGGAAAAAATAACCCCAACTATACATACAACATGATGGGGGCTAATTTAGCTACAACGAGTCAGGAAAAAGATCTTGGAGTTATCGTGGATAGTTCTCTGAAGATGGCCACGCAGTGTGTAGAGGCGGTCAAAAAAGCAAACAGGATGTTAGGAATCATTAAAAAGGGGATAGAGAATAAGACTGAGAATATATTATTGCCCTTATATAAATCCATGGTACGCCCACATCTCGAATACTGTGTACAGATGTGGTCTCCTCACCTCAAAAAAGATATTCTAGCACTAGAAAAGGTTCAGAAAAGAGCAACTAAAATGATTAGGGGTTTAGAGAGGGTCCCATATGAGGAAAGATTAAAGAGGCTAGGACTCTTCAGCTTGGAAAAGAGAAGACTAAGGGGGGACATGATAGAGGTATATAAAATCATGAGTGATGTTGAGAAAGTGGATAAGGAAAAGTTATTTACTTATTCCCATAATACAAGAACTAGGGGTCACCAAATGAAATTAATAGGCAGCAGGTTTAAAACAAATAAAAGGAAGTTCTTCTTCACGCAGCGCACAGTCAACTTGTGGAACTCCTTACCTGAGGAGGTTGTGAAGGCTAGGACTATAACAATGTTTAAAAGGGGACTGGATAAATTCATGGTGGCTAAGTCCATAAATGGCTATTAGCCAGGATGGGTAAGAATGGTGTCCCTATGCTCTGTTCGTCAGAGGATGGAGATGGATGGCAGGAGAGAGATCACTTGATCATTGCCTGTTAGGTTCACTCCCTCAGGGACACCTGGCATTGGCCACTGTCGGTAGACAGATACTGGGCTAGATGGACCTTTGGTCTGACCCGGTACGGCCTTTCTTATGTTCTTATGTTCTTAACCTTTGGTTACAGTCAGGTTTAGGGGAAGTAGATGGGGGAAGGTTGTAAAATAAGAAACAGTGATAAAATATTATTTAGCATTTGAGAGTCCTGTGGAAACTGCTAAAGAAATCTTTGGAACAGAACCAATCTTTCTGTGAAAGCTTTATTGATTGCACTGAGAAAAGACTGTTTTAAACACTCTCATAGCACTGCCTTGCCTGAGGAAGTAAATCTATTAAACTTAGATTATGAACTTTTTGTTTATGAACTCAGTTGTCTTAGTGGACAGCTAGCAGAGTGTGGGCATTATTATCCTCTCTCTTTAAAACAAACTTATTAAAAATCCCATATCCCTGTCCACTTGTATTCAGCTGCCAATATTTTCAAAAGCTCACATTGGCTCAAATGGCCTGCTATGCACTCCCATAGGACTTGGCACATTTTTGGGCATGCAGCGGTTCTTCAGGACAGATTGTTGCTTGTGCCCAAATCCCTAGAGCATTCTGTGTACCTTAGAACACTCCCTATTTATTGCTACAGAGTGACGGCTGAGGTGCTGTATTAGGACTTTCATGTTTGCTCCAAGGGCCACATGCACTCATTCAGCTGTTGATGATTCTGTTATAGCAGAGGTATGACTAAGCATGTAAGTGGTGTCTGAGTAACTTATTCTCTTCGTCAGTCACTCACTGGTAACTCTGTGTATCACACACTTAGGAATCTGACTGCTAACTGATTTATTAAAAGCCCTAAGCATCGAAGAAAACATGATGAGAGAGCGAGAGCGAGAACAAGCTGTTGATCTTTTGGGCTAGACCTGAGCTGGTAGAGGGCATTAGGTTAGATAAACACATGACAGAGATGCATCCTGGGTTTGACATATCTGGATGGTGGCTTCAGCCACCACAGCTGCAGCACAACACATCACTTTGTTAGGGTGGTACATGCTGGTGAGGGAGAGGAGGAGGACAAGGCCTAACCTGGCTCACAGAGAGAAGAGGCTCTTATACCCTTGGCAAAGAGTCTCCAAGGAAAGGACCACCTTCTTGAACCTCATCTAGGTAGTCCAAGGAACCATCACGGTAAATGGCCTCCAAAAGCCATCACGTGATGGATGTGGGCTGACCTGGGTAACACACAGGAGCATGCCTGATCAGTATGTGAGGGCCACTACTGCCAGAAGACTGTTGGAGACAACACTATCATCAGCCAATTTGCTGCCTTGAAAATGTATTAGATGTTACAGTGAGGAGAGCTACACAATACACACCTTCCATATGAACAGAAGTAATCAACTGGAAATCATGCAGGAATTCTGAGATTCATTTTCCATCCAAGAGGAAGATAGAAACCCTTCAGGAATGTATATGTGACAACTGCTGAGTGGACAACAGTTCCTCCTGGTATAGGAAGCATTGTGTGTAAGAAAGAGAGACTGACTGAGACTCAGATTCAGTTTATGGTGACTGCAATTCTTATGTGCTGTTCAAGTCCACCCTCCGTTCACTATTTAAGAATGGAGCCATTATGTCTTGACTCATCTTTGGTGAGTAGAATCCTATGCACACCATACAGATGCCTACAAGATCAATTGCACGTGACTTCTACTCACAGAACTCATTCTTTCCAATAATCTATATCCTTCTTTCTCTCAGATGAGAAGGTACTTCTTGTGCACTTGACTCTTTGCCTACCACCCTCAAAAAAGGGTACTACATAACAGTGCCCTTCACTCTACTTCAATCATTCTGGTGAGGTCATTTTGACTATTTGAGTACTTGCTAGGACTGGTTTAAAAAAATTCCATCAGCTGGTTGTCAAAAGAAAAATGGGATTTTGGTCAATGATTTTTTGTAGGTGAAAAATATCTGCTTTCTCCAGAAAATTTTGACTTTTTTTGTCAATAAATAAAACACTTGAAAACTTTCATTCAGAAAGGCTGCTGCAGTGCCTTATGGGAGTTGTATTTTAGTTGCCTTATGACCCAGTTTTCCTCTAGGGGCCAGGTTCACCCCACTGGATTACATCGCCCATGATACATGATGGCCAGGAATAACCCTGCTGATTTAGCAAGAGAAAAGACCTTGCTGCATTATGGAAGATATAATCTCACCAGATATTCCAGTCCATAAGGGAGAATGGGGACCTGAAGCATCCAAACTACAACTCCCACAAAGCACTGCAGCGATATTTGCAAATCAAATTTTTCAGTTTACACCTGCAAAATTTTAGTTTTCAATTTTTCATCTCAAAGTTGAAATTTTCTGTGTGTGCAGGGGTGGGGAAACCATGTTCTGACCAGCTCTAATATCTGATGCCAACATCAGAGCAGTGGGAGACAACAATATGCACTATACAAGGTTAATAGGATGAGATATTCTATGTTGTTGCATGCCCCACAACCATGAGATGTGATATCTATGCCTGGGGAGGATGGGGAGCGGGGAGAAATGCAAATTCATGAACCCAGCTAATGAGTGCAAAGACAAGGAGGGGTTCAGGAGACTGAGGAGCTCCAAGAGGAAATAACCAAACAAGTAAATAGAATATCACATAAAAAGGGGAAGAAATGAAAACTCCATACAGCAGCACAATGATGGTGTTGAATATGTACATACAGAGCACAAAGTGAGTCTTCTAGAAGATTAAATAAAGAATTTGGAGACTTTTTGAAAGGTAATATGAGTGAGAAGGGTTGATAACTCTTGCATTTCCCTGGTCTATCCAGGATGATATTTGGCAATGCTGTCACATATAATGATGTACTGCTAAACTGCACCACGCTTAAGTTTATTAAAAATAACTTACTTGTCAAATGTTTTGATTTATTGAAGGGATGTACTGTCCTCAGCATTTTCCAAGTTTAATGACATTAAAACTAGTAGCAAGGATTTAGGCAAGAGGGTTCCTTTAAAATTGGCTGTCTGTATTTAAGTAAAAAGTAAGTTGCTGTAATAAAGGAGAGAAGCAGAAGCATAAACCTAAATCAGCACAAACTAAATCCCACATAAACTGTTCGTTCATCCACTTGAAAAGCTTCAGTCTGTTTTGGCTATAGTTGAGTGTGGATGTGTTGCAACTGAAGTGAGAATAGTCAACCTCCTAAATACATAATCTTTTTTTAAAAATGTGTTGCAGTGGGCCTACTACCTGTAGCAGTGAGCAGAAGAGCAGAGATTTCACGCTAGAGCCAGTTGTGGTGCCAGAGCCCCTTTGATAACTCCTCACTTCCCTGAGGGGGTCAGTCACAGCCTTCCATTTGGGACCCACCCTCCTACATTTGTTATATTACTGTGGAGGGGGCTAATGGTAGAACACGATACCTTATGGCTAAAAGAGTAAGTGTTAAGACCTCTTCCAGTGTATCAAAATTACACAAGAATTTGGGCTATAAATGTTTATTCTGATCCAATGTGAAAATTCAATTGTTCAGTCTTACATGTGATGAGATGGTCTAGTATACAGACTCCAAATGTTATACTACATTATAGTGTAACAATCAGCCTATCAAATTAATTCCATTTCCCCACCGAGTGCTTCAAGTTTTATCTGTTCTTATTCCCCACTCCCATCAGCTGCTCGTCCCCGCTGTCCATTAGTACTGCTAACAAACTACACCTGTGTTGCTTTTTATAACATATTATTTTGTTTCTGTAGCTATAGTTAGAAAAAAAATAGAAGAAAGGTGAACTTTAGAAGAATTATTCCCCAACAGGAAATAGAAATGAAGGGCCATTTGAGCAAAAGTCCATATCGTATTCCAGAAAAATAAAGAAATCAGCAGTCTTCATTTAATGTCTAAAGATGGGAACATTATTGTATTTACAATGAGAATGGTTCTTAATGCAGTATACATTTCCCTACAAAAAAAATCATCATTAACTTAAAGTTGCTTAAGTATGTATCCTATCAACAATCAATCAATCAATCAAAACAAAAGAAATCATAACTTAAGATAATATTATCTTTTACACTGACTTGTCTCCCACCCAAAGAAAGTCAGACTCCTCAGGCCAGGTCTTCAGCTGATGTAAATTGATGTGGTTCCTTTGAAGTCTTTACTGCTTACATCCTATTCACTTAAGTGGGAAGTTTGAAGATAGAGCTGCCTGAGTGATTGGCAAAGAATAACTCGTATGATGAATTCTCCACTTTTTAGTTTGTAAATTATCCACCATCAGATTTGGAGGGTTTTTTTATTTTTATTTTTACTCTGAAACAATTTACTGAATGTTTTCTTCACATTTTGTAGCTCACATGTAGTCTGTGAGCAATTTATTGATAGCATTTGATATTTAAAAAATTGAATTGTTATTAATGGGCACAGTCATATATGATTGTTTCCTGATTGGATAACTCTTACCATGTGGTCTGAATATTTGTAAGCAAGCATTACACAGTGCCTATGAACCAAGCTTTGCTCCCCGGAACCAGCAGAATGAGGTAGTTGTCTTCTATCATAGATTGTGGAAGCACTCATAATAGGACTGATCCAAAGACCACTGAAATGGAGGGAAAGGTTCATACTGACTTCAGTGGACTTTGGATAAGACCTAATATGATTCATTCTCTCTCTCTCTCACTCACTTTCCCCCCCCCCTTTTCAAAAGCAGTAAGTGAAGAAAATGCTGGCACTGAATTATCAATATTCAGAGTTAATGGGTCATTCAGAGGAAAAAGAGCCTGCTCTCACTGCATGCATAGGAGCAGCGGGGTGGACCATCAGGACAGTGTTTAATTGGTAATGGAAGAGGTGCTAAAGCAATGTTTTTACATTCATAGCTGATATAGCAAGCCCAAAGGTGCTGGGGCTATGAACTGCCAAGCCTAGAGGGGCTGGGGCTCAGGCTTGGCAAGCCCTAGCACAAATTAAGTACCAGTCAGGGAGTCAAGGTACCATAAACTAGCTAAGAATTGGCTAGTGCATTGGTGCTCAAGCCACGCCCCTTACAAGGCTGCAGAGAGGCATAGCATAGTAGCTGAATCACTGGCTTTATACCAGCTGAGAGCTTGGCTGGCTATACACAGACAAAATCCAGCCCCTTTATGTCACCTTAGCCACAGAAAGGTGCTGGAACTTGAGAGGGCTTGTGGCCTATGATATCAAGAATACTGTGTGCTTACATGCTACTGTAGTTGTATTATTTTAATTATTCTGGTAGCACTCAGGGGCCCCAATCAGTGCCAAAGCGCCATTGTGTTAGGTATTGTACAAACCCATTGAAAGACATAGACTGTGCTCTGGAGAGTTTTCACTAGTATCTACTTTTTAATCAGATTATTTTCTTACATTTATCTCGCCTTGATAGCTGTGTTTTAATTGGAAAAATACAGAAACTCGAATTGCTTAATCTTTGTTAATACTGTTACCTTTTTTGAAAACTACAGGAGAGTGGAAGAAGTTTACTATTGATATAAAAGATCCTACAAGCATTATGATCTAAAAGGAGATGATGAATTGGATAGTTCTGCAGAAGAACAATAATAAAACTGACCAACTCCTTATATTTAAAAGAAAGGATTTTCAGCCCTTATACAATTCTTGTGATCTAAATATTACTTTTACAGATGATCCCATTACAATTATGTTTGAGGATTCAAAGCCATTTATTTTATTACTTTAAAAAAAAACAAAAAAACAAAAAAACCCACTGCCAGTGCTATGTAGCCATATAATTTTTGTGTAGATGAGTTTATGCAAGAAGTTAATCAAAATTAACCATTATGAGTATGATCAATAGGAACTTGCTGTAAGGGATGCTGTAGGTACAGAATACTAAGGGGTGGGATAGATGGGGACTGGGCATCCCTAAATATTGGGGTACCTGAGGAGAAGCTAAGGCAGATTCATTGCTACCCATAGACAGGAACTTCAGAATTACAGTATGAGATCAGCAGTTCATCTAGTCTGGTATCCAGTCACTAACAGGGGCCAGTACCAAGTGCTTGAATCCCCCATCTTTTTTCTTTTTTTGGGGGGGTGGAGGAGTGTCTGGAATCATAAGCAATTAGAGAGTAACTTGAATAATTGGTTCACAGGGGAAAAAATCTTCCTAAATCCCATCAGATAGTGCTCAGAATCATGAAGGTCTGTATTCCTTATTTTATCTTCCCTAATGTAATTGTGCATGTTTGCATTATAATATAAATGCACAGGGTGAGATTTTGTGCTGTTCCTCTAAGAGGTGCAGCACAGATTTTGCAGCCCAGAGGACTGGGAGCTTAAGTGGCTTTTAGCCACCCTGGTGCCCTCCTGATTGTGTGCTGCTCCAAGGAGTGAAGTAGCACCAGTGTAATTTAGACAGCATGGAATGGCTAAGTTATGACAGCCTTTTCCAGCATCCCAGGGGTGGCAACAGGGCCAGTTCCAGGCTCCAGCAAACCAAGCAGGTGCTTGGGGCGGCCTATGGAAAGGGGGGCGGCACATCTGGGTCTTCAGCGGCAATTCGGCGTCAGGTCCCTCAGTCCCTTTCCTCCTCTTTGAGCTGCTGCCGAAAAGGAAGAGAGAGGGAACGAAGGACCCGCTGCTGAATTGCCGCAGAAGAATGAAGTAGCACGATTGAGCTGCTGCCATAGTGCTGCAGATCGGCTTTTTTTTTTTTCTTCGCCGCTTTGGGTGGCGAAAAAGCTAGAGACGGCCCTGGGTGCTGTGACCCCACCAGGGCTTGCAGTGGGATGCTTGGAGAACAGCCAGTAGCAGTGTATCTCAGTTTCTCCTGGCTTTTAGAAGACCTTTGCTCTGTTTGGGCCTTTTTACCTGGCATAAAGGTGTCAGAACAGAGGTGAAAATCTTACTCCTATCCCTTTGGAATCTTGCCAAGCTGTTAGACACTATGATAATCTTGCAAAGAATTCTACAGGCTAATTATGTGAACAAATTATATATATATATATACACACATTTACAATTGGTGGCTTTCAATTTCAGTGGACGTCCCATTATTCTTGTATTATGAGAGGTTGAATAGAGTCTCTAAAATTACCTTTTCTGTGTCATTCATTATTTTTGCTACCTCTCATTACATTCTTCTCTAGATGAAGCATTACTGTGTGCCTTATCCAAAGGCCACCGAAGTTGATAGGCACACACTAACTTTGGGATCTGAATTATACACTTTATGCTTTATCATTTCTGAAAGCACTGTTCCCTTTGCCAGTAGGTAATCTCTGAGTAGTACTAACGGGGAATATAGTAGTCTCAGGTGGTGCACATGTACTTTATTCATGCATCTCACACATTATCATTTCTGAGACTTTTATTTTGGGTCTGAAAGGGGAAAACATAATGTCACATTTTTGGAAGCCAGTTATAAATTCTCTTTTCTGTTTTTTTCTCATTAAGTAGTTAGGCTTTCACCACCTTATGTCATTTTTGCAGAGCAGTAAAAGCTTCAAGAAGCATGTTTGCTTTAAGCTCTGACTTCAATTTAGAATTTGCCAGGCACTTTATCTCTGTGGGGATAGTGCTCTGTGAGTAAATATGGGCTTCAAATTAAATAAAAAAGTTTTGCGATCTTTAAGCTATACACCCTTAATGGGAGGTCTTCCAACTGACAAGGACATATTATACATCTCTGTAAGCTTAAAATTCCACTGCCTTGGAGAATGGATGATATTGACCATCTTTAAATTGGTTTGTTTGGTTGTGCAGAATTTTAATGAAAAAGTATTAAAGTTCTCAAAAGCAGTGAGTGAGGAAGAAGCTGATAATGTGATGTTAAGCATTACTGCCTTGTACAGCTGCACAGAACCTCAGCACAATCTTGCCCAAGAGAACAAGGCATAAAATCCATATCCTCCAGAACCAAGGGGGCTGAGAATACTGTGGAAGCAGATTATCCAGGAACATGGAAGTGGTAAGTAACTTGGATCACTCAACAGTGGCGCTATATCTGATTAAAAAATGGGGATTGCTGACTTTGAAGTGTTCTGTTTTCTTGAAAAGATAATAATCATAGTCTGATGAATGTAGTCAACAGAAAAATGGGTGGATCCTCAGGGCTCTTCACACTGTTGCCCAGGTCATCCCCTTCCTCCCTCCCACAGAAAAATGCACGGGAGGGCTCTTGGATGAGAGCACATGTAAGCTTGTGCTGCCTAATACCTCTGTGGGAAAGGGAACTGAGCAGATCCCTCGCCATATACATGGTGGAGCTGTGCTTCCTCAATGTCTCTGGACCCGAGTGGCTTTCCTCACCATCTCCTGGCTCCTTGGTAGACTGGCTGAAAATCTGTATATTTTGTTGTTGTTGTTGACTAATTTCCAAAGGTCAGAGAGAAACTGAATGGGCCCCCTCTTGGCCCTAACCTCAAAACTCACCTTCCTCTCTCTGTTCTGCCAAGTCTCCACCCCATTTCTAGCACAAACCCTGGACAATGCAAAGGCTTTGGAGGATCTGGTGGAGAAACATGGAGCTTGCTGACCTTTTTATTCTGAGCAGAGGTTGCAAGACCCACACAAGTACGGAATATGGAGATCATGACTTGGCACTATGAAATGGTAGCTTTAAAACTTTCTGTACCTTTCTTAGAATAGCTTTCCTTAGTAAATGCTTCCAGCCCATCATCACCCCAGATAGTTGAAGAGGTATGTACTAAAACTGCACCTCAAGGCTTGAGTCCCTATCACCCACACAAGCAATAGCATCTTCAGGTAAATACAAACACAGGAGCAGATGAAGGTTCAGTTTTTTCTGAGAATAAATCAGCAATGTTAATTAGAGAAACACTAAAATATGAACAATTTCATTTTCTCTCCAAATCCTTTTTAATTCCCTACCATTACAGATTCTGTATTGTAGACTTTAAACACACCTTTGAAACATTTGTTCCACTTAAAAACTGAAATAACCTTCTTGCCTATATATATATATATCATTAACAAGGTGTGGGGGAAAGCCTCTTTTTTCCCCCTTGCTAATTTATTTTCAGTACCTAACAGGACAGATCCCTTGACTAAGTGTAAATCCAATGGAACTATGCCAGTTTACATTAACTGAGAATCAAATGCATGCCTCAGTAATTTGATTTGTAGGAAATGGAGAATTAACCATTATAAATAGAGTGCTTTTTAAATACAGCATAATTAATTAAATGTGGAAATATATTAGATAAATGTGGTTGTGCAATTATAGGAATAATAGTTTTAAGAGGTTGAACATTGCAACTTCTATTTAAATAGACTTCTCTTTACCTTACCTCTTCCCTATCACCTTGGTGCCCCTCTCTAATTCCTTGTCCTGGCACTGAATAGAGTTTTTGGTATTGTGTAAGCCTTAGCATTTGAAAACTGAGATCATGAATGTTAATTGCACACACGGAAACAGATAATCTGATTTTGATTAAGTAGGGTTCAACTGATGCTCGATTTATGTGTTTGTGGTTTACAGACTACATACTGCTAAATGGAATGGCAAGTGAACTGTAGGGCAGGCTGGCCCTCAAGACTGGGTAAAACCCACCTTCTCCCAGACAACACAACTTTTTCTCCCTGGCACCCAGGGCACACAGTCTGGCTCTGCCATACCAGCATTCTCTAGTTTGGATGCACCCTTGAAGTTGCTAACTCCATGTCAAAAGGCTGCAGAATGTGAAGAATACTATGCGATACACAACAAATAAGATGCAATGGAGTACACTCCTACTTCCCAAGTAAGGAGTTTTTTGGCTTGCCTGTCATCTCTTTTTCATTATTGCAGATTTATACATCAGAAATAAAATACTTTGTTAGAGCACCATGTAGTTCTGTGTAATCTGTTAAAGAGTTTTTTTGAGTCCAACATTAGTTAATGTGATGACAAAATATTACAGTTAAATGATTGGTGCATTTGTCTGAACTTGACAAATAAGTCACATCTGCTCTGCAGTGCTGCATTTTTATTATTGTATATTTTTGGTTTTGTAATACAGTGTCAGCCAGTTGAAATCACCATAAGTAATCTTGAGAATTAATCAGTTGATAAATCATACAGCTCATTGGTATGCAGAGTGCCTCATTGTTTTGGGGATGGATGAGTCGCTTATAGCAAAACAAAAAAATGAAGAGTGTTTAACGTAAAGAGTAATTAGTTTTAGAAATTAATATTAGAAGCAATGAAATTAATGTTTGTGCACTGTGATCTGCAAATTACAAATGTAAAATGGTACTTACGATGATGTATTACACACTGGATAATTGACATTCACAATTATGCCAAGCAACAGTTGAGAAAATAGATACAACTCATGTCTAAGTTTGAAGATAGTGAGGAGATCCTGTTTTAATGTTGTAATCATCTTTATAGAGGTTGGCACTAGGATGGATTATCCCCTTAGAAAAGTTCACACTGAGTACTTCTCTTTAAGAGGAAAAATAAAACAGGAGAACTGTGTCATTGGATCACTTCAGATTCTTTATGTGGAATATATTTTAAAATATTATAATATATATGTTTAAATCATAATTATAGCCAAAGATGCTTTATATGGGAGAAAATGGCTAACTAAAACATTTTTATTCGAGGTAAATTGAATTTGAGGTGGTCTATTGTTAGACATATATCTCTCTTTCTGGTTTACCTGATGAGTTACATTTAAAACAAGAGAAAACCTCAGTTTAGGAAAACTTTACAGCACTGGTCTGAATAGCGGTAGACTTAAGTATGTGCTTAGTAGAGCTGGTTGAAACAATCTTCTGCCAGAAAATGTTGTTGCAACTAAACTGATATTTTTGTGAAAACTTGTGAATTTTAGGCAACTTTGGTTTGAAACCAAATTGGAAAAGACACTATAAAAACATCCGAATATCTTGTTAGGATGTATTTGAAATGGGAAGTTTCTGATTTTTTTTAACTTGGACAAAATAAAAATGAAACATTCCCATTGACCCAAAATGGAACATTTCTGGAATCTTGTTTTGTGGGGAAAATGGTTATTTTTATTTTTATTTTTTGCTTTTTATCTAGATTTGGGATAAAAAAATTGAAATCCTGATTATTATTATTTATTATTAATTTTTGCTAACATGGAAATTTTCCATCCATCTCCAGTGCATAAGGGCCTTCCGAAATTGGGGCCTAGGTTTGCATAAGTCAAAGGAAGAATAAAATAAGATTGCCTTTTAAGGAGTGGCTCTTTGGAGCTTGGGACATGGATATTTCAGATCCCTCCCAAAGCATTTATGATCCCGTCAGTGGCAGCAGCAGGGAGGGTCGCATAATACACCCAGCTCATTTGCTTTTATTTTGTCTCAATTTGGCTTAGATCATACAACACAATTGGTGCAATAGCAAGTAAAATCATGTGGCTGAAGGCATAGGCACTGACTCCGTGGGCAGAGCACTCCCCGCACCCCCAGCCCAGAGGAATCCGGAACCTATGGATGTAGGGGTGGCAGGAGAACTACACTTCTTCAGCTCTGGGAGCTATCTCTTCATTTTCATACCCTTTTTGGCCATATTACAGTCTCATTCTAGTATCACATGACTTGTCAAATTGTTTTGAGCTTCTAGTTGAAAAATGTCCTGGTTATTTTGTAGAAGGGTGTTATAAGCAAAGGGCTTAATTTAATGCTGCAGGAGTTTATTAAAAATAATTGATGTTTTCTTCAGTGAACACATGCTACTGTAAAAATATTAGAAATATTTACTCAGTGAAGTTGGCAGTGTAAGCATGCAGACATTAATTTTAGTGCTGCATCAGAAACTACCTGGCTTTAGGATCAGGCCAAATATCAACATAGTACTAAAATAAATGCTTTGAAAAATAAGTCATACTAGTGGGAGTATTGTAGGAATTAGATTTGGATATTGAATGAAGAAAGGGCAAGCATCAAAAGATTAGAAGTTTGAAATGTTTATCTGTCTCTCTGAACTCTCAAATCTTTTAAGGCCCCCAAGCCTTCAAAACCAACCCTACTTTATTAACACCTCCCCTCCACATTTCCAGGAACTAATTCTGAGAGAAGTTACCTTGGTTTCATATCTTGAGACCCTAGTCACCTGGAGATACATTCAGGGCAGTTATAAGATTTATTTACTTTACTGATCCAATATTACCATCAAGATAGAAAAAAAAATGTTCTTAATGCATGGTTATATTTTCAATGAAATTAATTTCACTTGTCAAAGTGGTGAATTCTAAGTTTCAAATGCTGGGATTTCTGTAAAAAAAAAAATAGTACATTGTGATTCTGCCTGGTGAACAAAAACTATCAAGCCTTTCACCCTGCTAAACCCTGTAAGCTGGTTCAAAGAAACAATCTGGGTACTTATTGTGGCCCCAATGTCTAAAATATCCAAGCACTTCACAAGCATTTTATTAATTATCACTACAGTGAAATAAGGAAGTAATATATAGAGAGCTGCTTGAAAAACTATTTTTTCCTCTGTGTAAAATCTTGATTTAGTTTCAGCAGACATTTGAATAATGAAATATAGTTTTAGTGTGTTTGGTTTTTTGAGTAAAAAAAATGAATTTTTCCACAGAAAGCACTCTTTTTCATGATAAATTTTGTTTAGTTGAAAACCCAATTTTTAATTGAAAAATAGTTTCAATAGAAAAGTTTTGACCAACCATAGCTATATCCCCGCTTTACAGATGAGGAATTGAGGTAAAGAGTGACCAGCCTGTACAAGTTAAACTCCAATCAAATGACTCTCACTGTGTTATACTGATCTGTTTGTATGCTCTTCCATGAAATGCCATGCACTTAAAGTAAAATAGAGCTTGCGGCCTTAAGAAGCTTAGGCAGTTGGCTTCCTCTTTTTCACATCTCTGGTAGTCAGCCTATGAGTGAGACTACTGGATGATTATGAGGTAGAGTGGTATATGTGTGTGGAGACATTTCAGTCAAGAAGCTTTGTTGGAATTTGGTATGTTTTGGTTTGGGTGAACTGCAGTGCTTGATCTCTGTGGCATGGGGTGTCTTACAAAGAGTTTCATTTTGCAAGCTATTGTACATAAAGAACAGATACAGCCATATGATCTCTAGGCCTTCCTAGGAACTTCTTTTCTATATGCTTATGGAAGAGATTTCACATGTTTATATAGTTCTGATATTTGCCTGTCAAAGGGTTAATTTAGCCATGGTAAAAAGTCCACCAAGCCTGGTCAAGCCATTCATCAATAAAAGATGTTTCTTTGTTCCAAGTATGGTCAACAACAGAGTTGCTGGGGATAAGATGGTGGCTGAGATCTTTATAAAAGTTCATCACCGGAATATCTGAATACCATAAAGTCCTTAAAGTCATAGGGAGAAGGCTGGTCCAAGTGGAAGTTGGACTTCTTACATACACGTCCCATAATATCAAGGCATTTATTTTGAAAACCTAACTCCATCTCGGACCTATCAGTTGGGAATGCTGTGATATCGCCACTTAAAGATTCACCTAACATTTAATTGGGAAGGGGATGTGTTGCAAGGGAGTGTAGGTGGGCAGACCAATCTCCTAGAACCTGCAAGGCACTATACTAGGTCTCCAGTGTCATTCCTTGTTACCCACGTGGGGTGAAGTCACAGAATTTGGCCTTGGGCAGGGGAAGAAGTTTGGCAGCCACAATTCATAGCCATCATTTGGATTCTCTTAGCTTTCTACATCCACAAAGCCTTGCTAAAGGACACAAATTTGGGTCAGGATTTGTTCAAGGATTCTTATTCTGACAAGTTGTTCAGTGTTCAAATTGCACTTTGAGGTAATTAAAGTAGATGGTCACTGTGTGGTTACAGCACAGGAATGGGAATCTAGAGATCTGGGCTATATGACAACAAAAATGATTAGGGGGCTGGAACACATGACTTTTGAGGAGAGGCTGAGGGAACTGGGATTGTTTAGTCTGCAGAAGAGAAGAATGAGGGGGGATTTGATAGCTGTTTTCAACTACCTGAAAGGGGGTTCCAAAGAGGATGGATCCAGACTGTCCTTAGTGGTGGCAGATGACAGAACAAGGAGTAATGGTCTCAAGTTGCAGTGGGGGAGGTTTACGTTGGATATTAGGAAAAACTTTTTCACTAGGAGGGTGGTGAAGCAGTGGAATGGGTTACCTAGGGAGGTGGTAGAATCTCCTTCCTTAGAGGTTTTTAAGGCTAGGCTTGACAAAGCCCTGGTTGGGATGATTTAGTTTGGAATTGGTCCTGCTTTGAGGACCTCCTGAGGTCCCTTCCAACCCTGATATTGTATGGTTCTATTCTATGATTCTGTGACCTGTCACAATACTCCTGTGATGGTAAGATCAGTCACTTACCCTGTATGATTCCATTTATTCACCTGTAGAATGGAGATAATAAAATTTCCCTACCTCCCAGAGGTAGTTTGTGGTTAAATTCATTAATATCTGCAAAGCATTTTCAGATTGTTGAATGGAAGGTACTATATCAGAGCAATGAATAACTATTAAACAAATTTGGCAATTGCAATGAAGGCGTTGTAAAGGAAAAGCTCATATAGCATGCAAATATATCTATCTGAAACACATTTAATGTTTTTTCTAAATTAATGACCTAGCTGTTCCAAATATATAAGTGGTGGTCAGACCTTGGGAGAAGTTATATGTATATTAAGAAATTTGGATAAATAAAGCAAATTTTATTTCACCTGAAACCTTTGCTTTGTACTCCCTTCCCCTTTTGCCTATGTGCTTTTTAAAAATTATTATTGTTACTCCACCCTAACATGCTACGTGCATGTAATATTGTCTAATTTTTGTATTGTTTGGTCTTGCAGCTTTGATAAGCTAGAAAGTAATTGCATCGTTTTATTGGATATCCTGTGAAATTTGCAGTATTCTGGAATATATACGAGCTATAAATTTACCTTTTTGTATTTTAATGTTAAAAATAATAAACTAGTCATAAAAAAAAAAGACTTTGCTATGTATAGAATCATAAAAATGCAGAGCTGGAAGAGACCTCGAGAGATCATTTAGTCCAGACACGGCGCTGAGGCAGGGCCAAGTATACCTAGACCATACCTGACCAACATTTGTCAAACCTGTTCTTAAAACCCACTGATGACAGGGATTCCACAACCTCCCTTGGAAGCTTAGTCCACTACTTAAGTACTTTTATGGCTGGAACATTTTCCTAATATCTAGCCTAAATATCTCTTTCAGCAGATTAGCCGATTACTTCTTGTCCTGTCTTCAGTGGACAAATAATCACTGTCCTCCCTAATAGCCCTTAACATATTTGAAGACTGTTATCAGGTCCTCCCTCAGTCATCTTTTCTCAGGACTAAACATACCCAGTTTATTTATCCTCATAGGTCAAGTCTAAACCTTTGATCATTATTTAGCTTTACTCTGGCCTCTCTCCAATTTACCGACATCTTCCCTAAAGTGAGGTGCCTAGAATGGGGGATATTACAGCAGAGGCCTCACCAGTACTGACTAGTGAAAAACAATTATCTTACATAGACATTATGACCAATTACTGATATGTTAATTTTAAATGATTGGAAGAAGTTTGTATCTAGTGGTTAGAACAGGTAGCCTGAAATTCAGAGGTTTTGCCACTGATATATACTGTGTGGCTTTGAGTCAAGCACTTAACCTCCCTGTTGTTCAGTTTACACTGGAAGTAATTATGAGTGCAATAATAATGACATTAATTAGTTACCACTTCTGTCTGGGAGATAAAGTGCTTTGAGATCTTCAAATGAAAGGTAATGTAACTGCAAGGTATTAATTACATTTCAGGAATCTGCTATATATATTCATTCTTTGTTCAGGGCACCGGGATGCACCAAAAATAAATTAAACAAAAAAGCAAAAAAACCACTGATTTCTTGAAGACTCTTTGAATGTTCAACAATCTATGAAGGAAGTCCACATTATTCTCTTCTTCTTCATTCTTTTCTTACAATTAAGGTAATAAATGGGAAAGCTTTTCTTTTCTTTTCTTTTCTTTTCTGCTTCCTTTATGTTGTTAATAACCATAGTGCCCTTTATATGGTTTTATGTCATGTTATTAGAGATAAAAGGTCAGAACTAGTTTTGTCTTTGAGGAAAATATTAGATATTATAAAGGAAATATTTTTATTAAAAGAAATTTGATAATGAAAGATGGGCATGCATTTAAAACCACCATTACACTTTGAACATAAATGTTAGACTGAAATAACAATAAATAAAGCTACAGAAGGGCAGTTTTATTGCCACAGCAAAATGAATTCTTTATAATCATGGAAATTATCACAATATTGATAATGGAGAAATCTTTCTGGGAAGCAGACCAGTCTGTTGATCCCATTTCAGCACATACAAGAAGCATTCATCATAGTTCAGTCAGGTTTCTTTTGTCTGCAACAAATTGTCATATGTGGTTGATGTGATTTATGATTTAGATGACAACAGCAAAAACTGGTAAAATAACCATAGGGCCAAATCCTGCTCAGTTTACTCATGCCGTAGAAAAATGAAACTACTTGTGAGCAAGGTGAGCAGGATTTGGTGCTAAAGACGTAACAGAAATGCCTAGATGTTGGCTAGGGATAGAATCACAGGACTGGAAGGGACCTTGAGAGGTCATCTAGTTCAATCCCCTGCACTCATAGCAGGACTAAGTATTATCTAGACCATCCCTGAAAGGTGTTTGTCTAACCTACTCTCAGGGCTGTCCTTAGGCATATGCAGCACAGCATACAGGACTGTGTAGGGCACCTGAAAATTGAGGGCACCCCTGGATCTTAGTGTTCACCCTCCTTTCTCTTCCTATCCCTGTTCTGATCCCTTCCTGCAGGCTCCCACTACTAGCTGCTAGTGACTCTTACTTTGAAGGGGACCTAGTAACTTAAGAGCGAAAAAGCCTTCCAGCCTGCCAGACCTATTAGCACAACACTGAAATTGTTAAAGAGCCATTCAGTGGTAATGAAGCCATTTAACAGGCATTTGCCAACCCCCAGGTATATACTGTCAATTTCTGAATTTATTGACAAAAAGTTGTGCATTACTGTAATATTTACTTAGAACATGTTAGTCTACAGGACCTTAGTTTAAAATTTGCTTTAAAATATTTCATTAGTTTGTTGCTGAAGATGATAAAATCACATCTCTAAAAAATCCTCAAAGAGAGCCCTTAAAGGGACAACACCCCTTTCCTGCCAGATTTCTGGACAAATGAGTTTCCCTTCTTTACTTCTGACTATTTGATTAACTAGTTTTAAGAGAACCCTCTAGCAAAATCAGTACCTTAGGGTACATCTGTATTACCCGCTGGGTAGCGTTTGAGGATTGATTTATCACATCTCATGAATCGATGCCCGTACTCCACCTCAGCAGAAGGAGTAAGCGGAGTCTATGGGGGAGCCACGGCAGTCGACTCGCCACCGTGAGGACGGCCAGGTAAATCGAACTTCAGCTAGCTTAGTTCTAACCCCCACGCTAGTGTAGCCCAGGCCTTAGTAAGATATAAAATCTTTTGTTACGTCTAAAATCTTTGGAAACATATTTTTTTAAGTTGGTGAAATTTCATAAAGATGTCTATTGTTATGGAGATCACACAAAGTAAATTAGTGTTCCCTTTTTCTAAAAGCAATGAACATTGTTATGAACACACTAAATCTCTGTGACTGATTATTTAAAATAATGTCTTTGTTTCAGTGAGTTAAATATGTAGTAATCTGGAATGATTACTTTATGAAGGCTTAAGAGTACCTTTAAAATATAAAATCAGCTTAGAAATACTGATTAAGAATATGTAAAACAGGGAAGAGCTGCATCATGTATTCCATAATATTTAATGGTGTATTCAGCAGGACAGCTAACTTGCCCTTACTACAAAGTTTTTGCAAATAAATCTCTGACAAATTTCAGAGTATATCAAAAAACCTGTGACATTTTTTGTTCCCAAGTTTAGTGCTTTTAATTTGTTACCTTCTGCATGTCAGTTTTTACCTTCTGACATGCAGTGGAAAACACGCTCCATTTTCTTTAGAAAGAAATTGCAGAAGAGTGTTTTTTGGGTTTTTTTGTTTTTTTTCAAATGTCATTTGCTTCATTTGGGTTCAGGGATTTGTGTGGAAGGGGGTGATCATGGAGGAGGAGGAAGACAGTGAGGAGAGGGCAGGGCCTGGCCAGAGTGGGGGGCTGGGCCTGGGACAGAGCGGGGTGGAGTATGGGCTGGGCCGCAGGTGGGCTGGGGAACTAGCCTCCCCAAGCGGCAGCTTCACCCACTGCCCATGACAGCAGGTAAGAGCAGGTTGGCTCCCGGACACCCAATGCGCATTGCTGTCTCCTTAGGCAGAGGCCATAGTCACAGAGCCGAATGCATTGGCGCCACGCATTCTGCGTGAGGGAGAGAGGATAAAGGGCTCTCTGTGGGGAACTGTGACTGTCTGCTACCATGAGACTCGGTATCCTTTGCTGCCTCGTCCCTCCATCCCATGCTGCGAGCCTGGGCTACTGTCGGGCATAGGGGGACCAGTTTAATAATACTGAGTAGGGTCCCATAAATCGTAAGGACGGCCCTTCCTACTCTTAAAAATCTCCAGTGATGGAGATCCCACAGCCTCCTTAGGCAATTTATTCTAGTGCTTAACCACTCTGACAGGAAGTTTTTCCTAATATCCAACCTAAACCTCCCTTGCTGCAATTTAAGCCCATTGCTTCTTCTCCTAACCTCAGAGGTTAAGAAAAATATTTTTTCTCCCTCCTCCTTGTAACAAACTTTTTTTGTACTTGAAAACTATTATCATGTCCCCTCTCAGTCTTCTCTTTTCCAGACTAAACAACCCAGTTTTTTCAATCTTTCCTCATAGGTCATGTTTTCTAGACCTTTAATAATTTTTGTTGCTCTTCTCTGGACTCTCTCCAATTTGTCCACATCTTTCCTGAAATGTGCCACCCAGAACAGGATGCAATAGTCCAGTTGAGGCCTAATCAGCATAAAGTAGAGTGGAAGAATTACTTCTCATGTCTTGCTTACGACACTTCTGCTAATACAACCCAGCATGATGTTTGCTTCTTTGCAACAGCATTATATTGTTGACTCATATTTACCTTGTGGTCCACTGTGATCCCCAGATCCCTTTCCACAATACTTCTTTCTAGGCAGTCATTTTCCATTTTGTATGTGTGCAACTGATTGTTCCTTCCTAAATGGAGTACTTTGCATTTGTCTTTATTGAATTTCATCCTATTTACTTCAGACCATTTCTCCAGTTTCTCCAGATCATTTTGAATTTTAATCCTATCCTCCAAAGCACTTGCAAGCCCTCTCAGCTTGGTATTGTTTGCACACTTTTTAAAATGTACTTTCTATGCCATTATATAGATCATTGATGAAGATATTGAACAGAACCAGACCCAGGACTGATCCCTGCAGGACCCCACTGGTTATCCCCTTCCAGCATGACTGTGAACCACTGATAACTACTTTCTGGGAATGGTTTTCCAACCAGTTTTGCACCTACCTTATAGTAGCTCCATCTAGGTTGTATTTCCCTAGTTTGTTTATGAGAAGGTCATGAGAAACAGTATCAAAAGCTTTACTGAAGTCAAGATATACCACATCTACCCCTTCCCCACTATCCACAAGGCTTGTTACCCTGTCATAGATGGATATATTGAAAGAGATTATAAGTGCATGTTACTGGCCACAGCTAATTTTGGGCTAAATTCTGCTTGGCCTTTAAAGTCTCTATCACTATAAGCTATTCTTTCTATCGCCTAGTTACCCTTTACATGAGACATATAAGGGACTAAATGAATTCCAGTCATTCCCTACTCCTGCAGGGCCACATAGCACCCTAAAGATGGAGGCAGGGCCAAAGCTCCACTCACTGATGCTCTGGGCAGTGGCTTTGGCTAGCAGCATGGAGGGTAGCAAGCTGCACCTCACAGCGGTGTTTCAGTGAACGTGCACAATTCATGAATAGCAATTGTTAGGATAGGCTGTTTTTAAAAGGCAGTAATTTGAAGAGTTAAATACCACTAAACAAAGCACAGGATCCCAATTTTTCTAAATAGGCTCTGCAGCCTTGCTGTTTTGAAGGATACAAAGCAGCATGTTATTCTGTCCCAGAAATATAAAAAACCTTTGTTATCCAACAAGCTATATGAATTCATTCATATGCCCCTATAATTAAAATAATTCAGTTTTCAAAGTGTTTTAATTTACCTTTTCTGATAAATTTCAGACAAAAGCAGAATGGATTTTGTGATGTTAATTAATTATTGAACAGTCTGAGAGGCAGCTGAAATTCAGCCCCAAATGTCTGATAATCAAACCCACTGTAGACCATCTTGTTGATTATAAACACATTCTATTCAGAACAGATTTTTCTTGTCATAAGTCCATAAGCATATAAATTCAAGAAGAAATAAGCTTGCAGTGAACTTCAAGTTTAAAATGTATTATGATGGACGTAACCTAGCTTATCCCTGAGCTAGATCCAAATTGAATAGTGCAGATGGAACACATGGGAACTGGATAGCACCCAGATGCAATACTATATGGCACAGCTATTCTGTTTTATTTTTAACCACCAGACTGTTATTTGAACTGCAAAGATAATATGTAGGAGAGGAAAAGAAAGATTACCTTTCCAAGCTATGATTCTCTATTTTATCCCTGCAAACAAGAAAAATGGAATAACATTTAGCTCACATACAACAGCAAGTTTATTTTTCCCTTTTCTAACAAGAAACCCTACTAAATTTGGTTTCTTGACAGAGAAAAAGTTTCATTAGTAGTAGGTTTCTTTGCCATCAGTGGTTATGATTTTGATAGGGAGAGGGATTTTTTTTTTATTGAGACATTTTGGTTAAGTTATGAAGTTCTGATGTCATGAAAATTAACATTATTTGGCTAGATAGTAGTTTTGCCTAAGTCATAGCTGTGTGTGTGTGTGTGTGTGTGTGTGTCTCTCAGCATTTCCACACTTCTAGTTAAAATGTTCTTGTCTTTGCTAGTCAACTTTTGCTGTACATTGAATGTTACAAATGAGTCAGAAGAGCCTCTGCAGTTTCTCTGCTATACTGTGAGAGTGTATGTGTGTGTGTGTGTGTGTGAGATACGATGCTCTAGGAATGCTGGGCTATGCACACAAAAACACAAATTCACAATGTAGCAGAGAAATTGCAGAGGCTCCTCTGACTCATTGGTCACACTCAATGTACAGCAAAAGTTGACTAACAAAGACAAGAACATTTTAACTAGAAGTGTGGAAATGCTGGGAAAATGTATTCAGAAGCATGTCCACAAAACCCAATTTATGATGAAAATAAAAAATGTGTCCATTTTTGCCTGATTGTTTTTTTTTATATATATATACTTAGTGACCACTTTATTTTTGTAGGAGTATCCAGTCAGGGATGTAGGAAGGTAGTGAAGGTATTTCATCTCTACCATGATCTGCTGGCTTCCTGGGTGGGTGTATTTGCAGCTGCATAGGTTACAGAGGCCAATGCGCAAAAATAAGTAACCTAAAAGATCATTCTTATTAACCAAAGGAGATAGACCATCACCTCTTTCCACAAGAGTAAAGGCAGAGCTCTTGCATCACCTCTATCAGTGATGAAAATATATGTTTTTAAAGCTCTCTGAAATACAAATTATAACAGACATCCAGCTGCTTCAAAATGTGTGCAGTTCATCATTCATTTACATTAACAAATATTTGAAAAACACCAGATACTATAGTATTGACCATAATAGGAAAGTAATTCTGTGTTCAGAGCAGGGTTTGACCATTGTACAACAAGTAAGGCCGAGGAAACACATTGAACAATGAGGATAAAATAACAAAAAAAATAGTTAATTAACAGTAATTAAGTATTGACCATAATAGGAAAGTATAATTCTGTGTTCAGAGCAGGGTTTGACCATTGTACAACAAGTAAGGCCGAGGAAACACATTGAACAATGAGGATAAAATAACAAAAAAAATAGTTAATTAACAGTAATTAATTGAGCACATCCATTCTGTGTATTGCATCGGGGGTCTGGTGGAAAAAAAGAGTGTGATCATGTAATTAAAGACTTTTTCATGCATATACACAAGAGGGCTGAATTAAGGTTTCACGAGCATCCTTAATTCTGGCATTTCCTAACTTTTGAGTGCTTGACTTTGCAACCTTAACATTCTTTTAATGTAGTATTTTGTGTGTGTGCATATAATATTTTATTACTTTCTATTCAGTACTTAGTGGCAGGTTATGACTGAGCCTGCACAGAGTACAAAGGGTGAGAGGGCACAAAGGTCCTACTCTGCCCCATTACACTCTTCTGTAAAGACCAGCCACAATTTGGCGGTGGGACACCGTGGTTGCATTAGCCACCCAAAAACGGAGGTGAGACCACAGCCTGGTGCAAAGAGTAGCAGACACAGCATTCTCTCCCAGGATGGCAGAAGTTTCTGCTGCAGAATGTGTTGTGTAGGATTCCCTGTGGGCCTTCTGTCTGAGTCTGCCAGAATTCTTCCTGTGGAAACCTGTTCTGAGGCAGTCCTTCATTCTGTCCTTCACAAGACGTGTCTATTAACTATAATCTAACTCTCATCTTCTTATGATTTTCTTTTCTCTGTGCTACTCATATTCTCTATGGTATTTTGCAAATTCAGTACAATATTTGAAAAAAGCACTTAATTGACATTAGTTAGATCCTTTTATTAAAATGAGTATTGCGATGTATTGTGTACATATTTTCTGTGAAGGAACTAAGTTTGTCTGTATAAAATGACTTGATGCTCTGAGGGCATTCTCTTCAAAGATCTGTGCTCCTCAAGCATACTAACAAACAAGTGGGAAAAGAACAGTAACAGGAAACTTGGAAATGGCAGAGATGCTTAATGACTTCTTTGTTTTGGTCTTCACCGAGAAGTCTGAAGGAATGCCTAACATAGTGAATGCTAATGGGAAGGGGGTAGGTTTAGAAGATAAAATAAAAAAAGAACAAGTTAAAAATCACTTATAAAAGTTGGATGCCTGCAAGTCACCAGAGCCTGATTAAATGCATCCTAGAATACTCAAGCAGCTAACAGAGGAGGTATCTGAGCCCCTAGCTATTATCTCTGGGTAATCATGGGACACAAGAGAGATTCCAGAAGACTGGAAAAGGGCAAATATAGTGCCCATCTATAAAAAGGGAAATAAAAACAACCCAGGGAACTACAGACTAGTTAGTTTAACTTCTGTGCCAGGGAAGATAATGGAGCAAGTAATTAAGGAAATAATCTGCAAACACTTGGAAGGTGGTAAAGTGATAGGGAATAGCCAGCATGGATTTGTAAAGAACAAATCATGTCAAACCAATCTGATAGCTTTCTTTGATAGGATAACAAGTCTTGTGGATAAGGGAGAAGTGATGGATGTGGTATACCTAGACTTTAGTAAGGCATTTGATATGGTCTTGTATGATATTCTTATCAATAAACTAGGAAAATACAACTTAGATGGGGCTACTATAAGGTGGGTGCATAACTGGCTGGATAACCATACTGAGAGAGTAGTTATTAATGGTTCTCAATCCTGCTGGAAAGGTATAACAAGTGGGTTTCTGAAGGGGTCTGTTTTGGAACCGGCTCTGTTCAATATCTTCAGCAATGACTTAGATATTGGCATAGAAGGCACGCTTATTAAGTTTGCAGAGGATACCAAACTGGGAGGGATTGCAAATGCTTTGGAGGATAGGGTCATAATTCAAAATGATCTGGACAAATTGGAGAAATGGTCTGAGGTAAACAGGATGAAGTTTAATAAAGACAAATGCAAAGTGCTCCACTTAGGAAGGAACAATCAGCTTCAGAATGGGAAGAGTCTGTCTAGGAAGGAGTATGGCAGAAAGGGATCTAGGGGTTATAGTGGACCACAAGCGAAATATGAGTCAACAGTGTGATGCTGTTGCAAAAAAAGCAAACATGATTCTGGGATGCATTAATAGGTGTGTTGTGAGCAAGACATGAGAAGTCATTCTTCCGCTATACTCTGTGACAGTTAGGCCTCAACTGGAGTATTGTGTCCAGTTTTGAGTACCACATTTCAAGAAAGATGTGGAGAAATTGGAGAGGGTCCAGAGAAGAGTAACAGGAATGATTAAAGGTCTTGAGAACATGACCTATGAAGAAAGGCTGAAAGAATTGGGTTTGTTTAGTCTGGAAAAGAGAAGACTGAGAGGGGACATGATAGCAGTTTTCAGGTATCTAAAAGGGTGTCATAAGGAGGAGGGAGAAAACTTGTTCATCTTAGCCTCTAAGGATAGAATAAGAAGCAATGGGCTTAAATTGCAGGAAGGGAGGTTTAGGTTGGACATTAGGAAAAAGTTCCTAACTGTCAGGGTGGTTAAACACTGGAATAAATTGCCTAGGGAGGTTGCGGAATCTCCATCTCTGGAGATATTTAAGAGTAGGTTAGATAAATGTCTATCAGGGATGGTCTAGACAGTATTTGGTCCTGCCATGAGGGCAGGGGACTGGACTCGATGACCTCTTGAGGTCCCTTTCAGTCCTAGAATCTATGAATCTGACATTTTTGTTGTAATTTTCATAGCTAAGGATCTGAGGGCTTTACAAATGAGGGGCCTGATCTACAGTGCAGCATCTGCTCCCCTTTGCATTTAAGTCAATTGGACCTCAGAATCCAAAGAGCTTGCAGGATTGAATGCCAGCATTGTGTATGAAAATCACTTCATTACAATAAATGGGAATAGATTTTTCTCCCAACAGTTAAGGAGTTTCTTTTTATTTCTTCCATTAATGGAGTCAGGTAACTCTCTTTTGGGGGAAAAACAAAAAGGGTTCTGAAGATTCCCTGAACATATCCACAGATCTTGTGACAGATATTACAACACATGCAATACTACCTTTTTATTAACAGTATTAACTTTATAAATGTTCTCTGTACCTCTGTGAACAAGGGATTCTATACTGGCTCCATGGGTGAGGATTACTGAGCTTCATCCAGGCCCTAAAATCAGTAGGGGGTAATTACTACAGACCTGGGACAGATAAACAATTCCAGAGAAGTCCTGGTGAGGGGAAGGGGGGGATTGCATATACTTGTTCAGACTAGGTTCAAGAGGCCCAGGAGACATGAGGTTATAAACAATAGGGCAAGCACTGCTGGAAAGATTTGAAGGACTTTAAACCCTACCAAATTCCATATGTAGAAGATGGGTGACCTCTGGTAAATTTAGCATGAGTGTAGACCTTTTATTGTTTTATAATATGTTTTTTCTGTAATGCTTATTTCCTAAAAATGAATGTGCTTTGCTTTGTGGATGCTGGCTGGTCTCTGCTAACGCTGTCATCGGGGCCGGCTGCAGGCACCAGCGCAGGAAGCAAGTGCTTGGGGCAGCCAAGGGGAAGGGGCGGCATATCGGGGTGGCAATTTGGCAGCGGGTCCCTCGGTCCTTCTCGGAGGAAAGGACCTGCCGCCGAATTGCCGCTGAAGAAGAAAGCAGCAGCGGTAGAGCTGCTGCCGATCACAATCACGGCTTTTTTTTTTTTCCGCTGCTTGGGACGGCAAAAACCCTGGAGCTGGCCCTGGCTGTCATACTCCCAAGAGAAAACAAAACTGCAGGAGCTGAGCTAAGGTTAGACTGCTGGGAAAATCACAGTGAATTGTGGGAGGTGGGGCGGAAGCCTAAATTCCTCCTGTGGAGGGAGAGGAACACAGCTCCCTGCCATAGAGAGGTGGCACTAGTGGTTAAAGGCCTGAGACCTAAGGGGCCTCCCTTGTGCAGACCACAAAGGGTTAAGAGGTACAGTTTCCCTGACATTGAGACAGATCTCAGGGCCATTTAGTGCAGAAGTTCTTTGCCACTGTGCTTTCTCCAGAAGTGCTTTGCCACTGTGCTTTCTCTACAGTTCTCCTCATACTTTGGCACTGTTGGGAGAGCCAGTTATATTGCGGTGTGGTTTATTTAAAATGTAATTAATCAAGCTATTCTCTTACTCAGCTATTGAAATACACAGAAATGTTGGGTTCTAATCTCAGTTTAGGCCTTTTGCAGTTACAGGAATCAGTTGTAGGCATCTGAAAATGACTCTGATATTCCTTTATAACAATAGTAAGGATTTATTATGTTAGTGCCTTTTTCTACCTCCTTTTCTATATGTATCACAATATGATTTATCAGAATTGGCATGTCTGCATATTCTGTGAAATATTATAACATACAACAGACAACGAGGAGGAGGAGGTCTGATGATCTTAATATTCCGCATTGCAGTTGGCTAGCTCTGTCATCCTGCACCCACATATTCAGGAAGTTGTGCCCATAGATAGGAGTAGGTGTAGGAATTGCCAGTGGAACCAAATGCAGAATATTAAAAATGACCCATAAACTTACAGATTCTTCATTCTTCTGTCAAGGCTTATAACTAGAATAAAAAATGGCAACAACATATTTTATTGTAATGACAGACTGTAACAAGGGGGGGAAAGATATAAATCTCAGTCATTATTTTGACAACTTCAGGGTCATAATCTTTTGCTTGCCTTCAGATGATGTAGGATAGAATTAAAAAAATTATACTGAAGTTGTCATATACATTAGTTAATTTTATATGATTTTTACATTAAGGCTGCAATTCTTGTTACTAGAATTGAGTATGTGTTGTATTTTCTCCACTCATTTCAATTTTAAGACTGTCATACAAAGAGCTTACGTTGAAGAATGAGAACTGATTTTCATTCTTTCTTGTTCTCATCTTCATTTGTATGACAAAAATCATCAGCAAAGCAGAAAACAGTACAGATGTAATCCATTCTAATGTCACATGTAATCCATTCTAATGTCACAAATCATAAAAAGAAAATAAGAAGGTAACAATTTTTGTTTATGACATGCCTAAATTACTCATGAGAATAACTACATTTTGTATCATTTCAAATTCCTATATAAATCTCAGAATGGTTTTAAAGTAATTCATTTGCAAAACATTGTAACGGGAATACAAAATAGTAGCTAACTATTCAATTTGGGAATATTTAAAACTGCAAATATTAGGGCCTCCACAGATATTACATATCTGGTTGGTATCTGGCAGAGTATCGTAAAGTATGTGGAAAGTTTTTAAAGAGCATTACTTTTATAAATAAGAGCATCATAACAAAATCTTTGCAAGTGTGCAGGAATATCCCTCTGAAATACATAGGTCCAAACATATAGATTTTTATATTGTTTGACTTGTGCCAACTAGAAATTAAGTACAGTAAAGATACCTAATCACTCCTGTCTTCACTCACCTTAAAGTGGAATTTATTTAAAACAAAAAATATTTAGGCCACACAACTAAGCACTCATAAATTAAGAAATAACAAAGTTAAGGTTATGCATACCTCAGGAGGAGCATGCATTATGATAATATTTAGTTACACAGTGACATTTATCAAATAACATCATATTATATCTTTTTCCCTTTATACTTTCCAATGGCACTTAGAAATGGTGACGTTCATGATGGGACACAGACACAGAGAGGTCCTCCCCTTTCACACCCTGCCCCACCTCCAAAACCATGGAAGCTACTCAGTAGTACTCCAAATGAAGAGCTTCTGAAGGTCCCCAGGGAGGGTTGGGGAGATAATCCTGTGTAGCAAGCATTTCCATCTCTTTTTATATATATATATAAACACACATGCACAAACTCCCTCTACTTGTGGTAATAGAGAGGTCATTCAGAGTTTATGAAAACAAAATGAGTAGATTTGTGTGCTTACTCTTGATTAGATCATTCACACTTCAAGCAATTAACTGCTACTCCTTCACTTATAGTATATAACATTTCATTAGTTATTGTTTGACAGTGAACTCAGACTACCAGAGCTATTGTGTGTTTACAAGCTTGTGAAACCTTGACTAGCCTGTATTTTATATCTAGCTCCGTATCTTCTTTTTGTGTTATAGTGGAACATGTCAGGTAAGGCTTGTCTTGCTTGTCACTTTTATTAAGCACAATGATTTTTATGACAATTAGATGCCTTGATAGATATTTTACATGAATAGTGCTTGACACTGTGATTTTAGGTTAAAGTATATATCAGTTTCAGGGCTACTAATTTTATTGCTGTACTTTAACATGTAATACATAACATTAAATACCATTTTTCTAGAGTCTCGTGGTTGTCACTGGTAATTAAAATTTGCTGACTTTCTCCCAGGTTGAGGATAATTATTTATTTTATGAGGTTTGTTTTTTTTCAGCGTGGTAGTTATTGTCAATCTGGCAATGATAAGCTAAAGCAATGAAGAAAAATAATCAAATGATTATTAGTTAAAAGTATACTGGTATAGGGTAGACTGAATGTTAAGGTGAAATCTAATTTCCAAAGCAGGTCAATGATGGCAGTTCAAGCCCCAAAGACTAAGGGGAATTTCAGGGTCACACACACTTCTGCACACACAGAAAGAGGAGACAGCTAAATCCCTGTTAAAAAGAATGGGGGTTAAATCCTGTCCCTAATGAGGAGAAAGGGAGTTTTGCCATTGACTTCAGTGGAGCCAAGATTTCAGCCTTCTGCATTATTCCTCTCCCATTCTGACTTTCCCCTGATCTTCATTTTTGTGGTGGAGACTTTTTGCATTTTAGGTCACATGGGAAAACTATATATGCATCGTCTTACTGGCCTGCAGGTACACCAGCAGGGTTGGTGGAGTCATAAAACCAGGTCCTGGTAATTCATACAATGTCAGGAATCTCATCTGTAGTCAGGTAGCAGATGATGTTTAATAAACTTTATAATGTGTGTAATTTGGCTATATTAACATTGTAAAAGCAGTCTTACTATCTGGAATTTCTTCCCTTTCTTGTGCTATATTCAACTTAAATTGTGATTCTACCTTTTGTTACTCTGTAGAGATGGCATTCAGGGCTTTTATATTTATTGTTCTCAATGACCTCATATAGAATCTCTGTTCAATTTATTATTTTAAAGATTATATCTGAGATCTTCCTACCCTTACAAACTCAGCCAGGAATTTTAAAACTGAAGCTGTTTTGTTTGCCCCCCCCCCCCAGGTTTATGCATCACTGATCATGAAGATTCTGCCTTAAGAACTCAGTTAACAATAATTCTGTTAAAACAAATCGAAACCACTTCATTTCTTAGAACTCTATTAGCTCTGCAGTGCTAACACAAAGTAAAAGTAGTAGCCATTTATTGTAGATATTTTAGTAAATTATGGTAATCAGGTACGATTCTGAATGCACCTGGGTAGCAAATCAGAGTAAGGAGGTGTCATGTTTTATAACAGAACTGAGCTTTAATGCCGAACAAATGCTAATTTTTCCTTTTTTACCTGTGTCTGTTTGTATATCTGACCATCATAAGTATTTTCAGATGCCCACTGCCAAAACATCTAGTGTGTGTACACACACACAACATTTGAGATGAATTGAGAATTGTGACTTTTGTAATAAACAATACTTTGAACTAACACATTTTGTTCTTATTCATAGAGCCCTGCTCATATTACAAACAAATATTTGAGGATCTCTAAATTACAATATGTAATATTTAGTCAAGGCTATTCAGAAAGCTATAGTAAATTATAATCTCCCGTTTTGTTAGTAAACTGTTACCATTCTCCTTTTGTTGTTTTATGATTAATACAGATTATCCTCGGTTATCAGACTACCCTATGTATTCCCTGATTGAATTTTGGCACAATAACTCTATATATTGAGTGGATGAAATATATCACATGATGTCATCTTATTTGCCTGAATTTCATTATTGTAACACTCATGTTTTGTTGAAATCACAGTTACTATGATTTTTTTCCCAGTTATAGAAAAACAAAACAGAATAACAACAAAACAAAGAAAAAAACAGAATACACCTTGAAATTTAACAGCGGAAGGGGTTGTTCGTTGAATACTTGAAAGTCCATGACAGAAATGTAAAGAAAATATGAAGAATTTTAGCCTGCTACTATTTCTTACCGGTGATTGTCCACACACTGTCTTATTTGCAATATATAGTAGCACTATGTATGTTTTGATAGGTAAGGGATTTAAATCATAAATGAAATGTGCTATGGCTCAGTGTAAAAGCTCAAATGGTCAAATAAACAAGCTAATTATTCTAAGGGTTAAAAAGCCATGTTGTTTTATATCATTACCAATCACTTTGTCTCCAATATATAACTAATGGAACTATATGTTAGGAGTAAGGGCCCACAGCTAGACTGCTTCCCTGATAGCTTAACCCGCAGGCAGTCTAATGAATGCAGCTGGGCCCTAGCTGAGTTGTCTGATTGGCCCAACCACCTGACTGGCTGAAGGGATCAGCAGATCTGCTCTTAATACCAGCAACAGCATTAGGGCCCTATGTTCTTAAAGCATTTGTCTGCACCTGTGTTTGCTCCTGCTGTGTTCCAGTCCTGTTCCACACTCACTCCTGCCTGGGATCCAGCTCTGCTCCTGCCTTCCCTGAATCCCAGTAACCTGGTTCTGATCCTTGGATCAGGTTCCTGGCTCTGATTCTGGCTTGACTCTGGTTCTGACCCTCACTTTTGTTTCCCTCCTTGGAACACCTGCTCTGACCACTAGGCAAGATTGCCACAGCCTGGTACCTAACAATTTACACTAGCTGAGGCTTTGCTCCTAATTTTTTTTAGACTCCATTAGCAGGTTGTCCTGAAATTACAATTTTAAATTTCAAATACTATGTTAATGAAATAGAAGTGGATTATTAACTATATAAATGGAGCCTATTTTGTCTGATATTCTGATCATTGTTCTTTTGGCAAGTACAGTGCATCCCTTCACAGAAGAAATGGGCCTGAGCCAGAGCTCTAGCTCTGAGCTCCTGGTCTGGGTTTGTAGAATAGTTTATTCAAATCTACCTTTACAGTAGCCTCAGTCTCAACATCCCCAAAGATTGGGCAAGTTTGGCTCCTGATTTCAACCTCCAAGTTCAGGATTGTTTGGATTCTGTGGTTCAGTTGTGCCCTTTCGGCAGACAGGTCTGATCCAAACAGCATCCACATAAAATTTTACAGACATTCACTAATATTCCTCATAGCACCACTGTATGCTGAAGTTGTTTTCCATTTGACAGATGAGGAAAAGAAGTGTGTAAAAGACTTAATGCCAAAGGGGGAGTCTTCTCTTTGCTCCGGCCACATCCCTGACAAAGACACAGGCTTCCTGGTGCACACACATTGTCAGGGGCGGCTCTAGGCATTTTGCCGGCCCATGCACGGCAGGCAGGCTGCCTTCGGCGGCTTGCCCGAGGAGGGTCCCCTGGTCCCGCAGTCCTCTGAAGCACGCCTGCGGGAGGTCCGCCGAAGCCGCGGGACCAGCGGACCCTCCGCAGGCAAGCCGCTGAAGGCAGCCTGCCTGCCGCCCTCGCGGCGACCGGCAGAGTGCCCCCAGTGGCTTGCCGCCCCAAGCATGCGCTTGGCGTGCTGGGGCCTGGAGCCGCCCCTGCACATTGTGTCCAGACTGTAATGTATGTTAGTCCAACACCACCGAGAACTAAGTCCCTGGCTGCCTCATCTTTCCCACTGCTGTATCAAAAGACTAGCAACTATAGAGCAAGGCTTATACTCATTCACTTTTAGGTAAGTGTTTTCTCAAGAAACAAATTAGTATTGGAATTCGGAGGGCAGCCTTGCTTTAAGGAAACTTAAACAATCCAATACCCTTTCTTTGGTCTGACAAACATCTGGGTGCCTGAACTCATAGTCCTTTTTCTGTCACCAGAGAACAAGTGTCCATGCGTGAATGGTCATAGCTCATTTTGATTTACTTTGTCTGTAGGGCTTCTCGATGAAATTACTACCTTGCTTTATACAACTGGGCATTCATTATTGCTTATATTGTATTTATTTATGCATAAACAGCAGACAACGATTTACTGTGGCATTACAGTGACATCAAAGAGAAGACGAACTGGCATTAACATTATTGAGACATTATTGTTACATAGCATGCACATTACATTATAGTAGCATTATTGATAGTACAGTCACTGTACATTATGATAACACTTGCAGACATATTGCTGTTATAAATGTAGTATATTGCCATTATGCTGAAGATAAAATTTGTTCAGAACATATTCCAAAACAATAAATAAAAAAATTCTTCATAATTTACTAATCAATGCGTGGCAATATAGAAACTATAGTCACTCAATACCACACGAATGGGTAGCCTTAAGAAAATCTGGATGGATAATTTTACATGCAAAATGTACACTAAATCAATGCCATGCTTGCAGTTTTAAAAGCACAAAAGTCAATATGTGCTACCCGCAATAAATAGAATTTTATTACTCTGTATGGCATCATATTTATTGCCAGATATGGTGAGTGTAATCCAACGTGCAAATGACACCATGATTTAAAATATCTTGGGGAGGGAAGGGGGTTGCATAAGTAAAATCTTGGCCATAACAGTTCATTAGAATTATGTTTCTGCACTTGGGGGTGGAGGGATTTGAAGAAAACAAGGAAAGGACATAGCAGAGAATTTGGAACTCTTACAACAAGAGTCTGTTAAAAGCTGCTTTTGCCATTTAATAATAGCACCCACCATAAAGACTCTAGGAATAAACAAGCTTCTAAAGTCTGCAATGTTTTAACTATGGAAGGTCAAGTAGCATTCACTACATCAAAATGATATTTTTCTTTCTAGTTGGCTTTGCCACAGAGTAATGATGAACCAGTCCCAGATCAATTCAGCATTCAAACATATTCAATAAATACAATCAAACATTTCACAGTCTGTAGATTATATACGAAACATCCACTTTTGGTATTAAAACTTCAAAACTGGTCCCCCAAGAGTCTTTTTGGCTGCACGCTATATCAAACTGAATACACATAGTCAAATGCATATGGTCAGTGCAGAATGTGGTTTTGACTGAATCATGCAGACTGGCATAGAAGTTTTGCAATTTTGGAAATACTGAAAGTTCTGTTCTATCCTGAGCCGTGACTCTGTAGAAATGACACTGGGGGAAAGGTGGTGGCCTGGGGTTTCCATGTTCAATGTAGTGCAATGATTTCTACCTCAAACTTGCTCAGTTTGCAAGTAAAAAGATGTTTCTTTCTGTTTTTAAACTGTGTGCCCAATAGACACACCCCAGGCTCTGACAGTCAAATTTGATTCCTTCCATCTCTTGTCTCATCACCAGTAATAGAGCCTATGCCATTAGCAACATCTAATCATCATCGTCTTCAGCTTATGCCTTCAGTGACTCCTGTAAACTGCATTAGCCATCAGTGTAGCTGGAAAAAAGTGTCGCTGAAGGCATAATTTGGAGACAGTGGTGTTGCATGGGTGTCTCCATAGGCATAATTGGGCCAGCAGAGCCTCTCATGCTCGTGATGCTGCACGAGATGAAAAGAATCCAATTTGACTATCAGAGTCCAGAGTAAGAAGCAAGTTTTACTTGCAAATTGAGCAAACCTAATAGTGAAATCTCTAGATTGTAAATGTGGTGAATGCTCTCATGAGTTACATAGAAATTAATGAGTTACACTGAATATGAGCCCTAATGATATTAATTACCTACTTGACAATGTTATATTTAATTTCCTGTGAGATCCTTAAATGAAAAGTTTTACAATAAGTGCAGAGTAACATTATGGGCCTAGTTCTTGAATCCATTCTGGTTTCTTTGAACTGCTCTGTGTAAGGCCCCTGGTAAGCCATTTCACCTGACTTTGAGAATTTCCTTGTATATGAGGAAATCTCCTGAGTGGTGTATTTTACCCCAGAATTTGACATTCCTGCATGTACCCCAGAATTTGACAGTACTGCAGTCAGCAATTTTGTATGTTCAGCCACCGCCAGCTGAAAACCAAATATTGCATAGCTAGGAAAATCTTAGTCCTTTGTTAGACAAGGTCAGACAGCTGCATACTTGCAGTTTAATCAGAATGGGAGGATGGGACAGAAAGTTAACAAGCATGGAAAAGAGTGAGTGAATAGCAACCTTGGTTTTAATGCCCCTGACATATTGTTGTTATGACTAGAAAACTTTTTATAAGAGATAATGAGTAGTTTAGCTGAAATTAGGAGAATTGGTGACCCACTAGGAGTCACAATAGGTTATGTGCTTGGATGAAAGAATATGCTTTGGAGCAGTCTGAGGAAGCTTTCTTTGGGCAAGGATTGGACATCTAAATTCCCGAGCAGCTAGCCGGAAGGTCGCACCACCGGAAGGCTGACTGCTGATACCTCAAAACCATTTCTGAACTCTAGGTAAATATACTTGTTTTTAAATGCTCTAATGCTACTGTGACAGCATATGTGTGTGTGTGCTTGAGATCAAATTAGAAAGTAGTTCTAGATGAAAGCACTTTGGTTTATATCACTCTTCCATCAGATAGAAGCACTGTGTTCCTTTGATTTATTCCTGACACCACCTAGAGAGAACCAGTTAAGTTACCGCTGTTTTGGGTTCTGAGAAAACCCAGGTAATAGTGTGGACCACCATTGCAGCAGCTAGATCACCCTCTTCCCAATCCTAACAAGACATGTCTGGGCAAAATGGGGTGATCCACAGTAGCCAAACATTGCTTTGGAACTGCAGACAGCCAAATGCAATTCAGAGCAAGACTGATCCCCAGCATGACTCCTGCCAACCCAAACTGTGGTGTAATGCAAAGGAGCTTAGAGCAGATGGGCTTGAGGGAAACAAAGCTGGCTCTAAGTCTTTCTGGGCAACAGCTGAGATTCTGACTGTGTAACATATTAATGTAGTTGCAGCCTCCCTAGACCTTTTGAAGAAAAGGATTTGGGATTGACTGTAGCTCCTGGTAATTGAGAACTAACTTTCTTTGAAAAAAGCAATTTGTGTTACAAGTGGTGCTATGGGGAAATGGGAATGAAAATATCTGATTGGAGACAAGGCTCTTGCAGTGAAGCACTGTCTGAAAGTGACAGTTTAGTGTCAGTTTCAATGTGCTTGTGCTGCAAAGAGAGAATCCAAATGGGAAAAAAAATGTGGTTGAAGAAGGAGAAAGCAAACAAAGAGAAACAAAACACCTTCACTTCCCTCTGCTGCCCTCAAGCAAGCCTTGAGCCTGTCTTCTAAGAGAAGAATTCAGTCAGTAAAAATAAAAAATATTGACAAAGGGCTACATCACTTCCTCCCTATTGCTCCCTCCCATGGGGGTGGGGGGGTGGGGGGGGAAATGCAGGAGGCCACTAAAAGAGGGGAGGAAAAAAAATTTATTTTTTTTTGGCACAGATTTCCTCAAATGTAATGGTTTAGTAGCTTTGGGTTTTGGAAATTGCATCCCCTCTCAATCCCATAGTTATGACTACAGTCTTGCTTGGCTTCCTTTCCATTAAAGCAACAGTTCAGGTGTAGCCACAGAGGAAACCCTCAGGGAAGTAACAGATCTCAGCTGTATTTTCTGCCTGGATTTCCACATAAAAATCTAGCCACACAATAGACCAACTTCTCTGTGCTCCATGCCTTGAACTCTGAATCACCTGCTTTATGGCGCTCCTAGTAAATTTCACCTATGCAGAGCCAAGCAAGCTGCCAGGATAGCAGCGATAAACTTTCCATGTTGCAAAGGGAAGATCCACGCCCAGAGGGCTCCTCTAGTCACCTAAATCAGATTGAAGGGAGAAATGGTCTTCAATATAGAAGTAATGTGTTAGTTAAACCCAGACCATAGATTTGTCTTTAGGATGTTGCAGCCTGCTCACTACAGTACACCCAGGCTGCAATTGTGGCTGGTGCTTATGCAAACTGTATAGGAGGAAGGCTATTTACCTCTCTTCTGTGCATCCACATACCCAGATTGTTGTGGCTGGTTCTTATTTCTATCTCTAGGGCCAGCAGTTGTATAATCAATAATTTACTGATTAAATTACAGTTTTATAGCTGATTGGAAAATGTCAAAATATTGACATTTATACAAACAAACACACACACTAAAAGGCAAAAACAGTTTCATGGAATGTTTTTGCAGATTTGCATTTGTTTTCTATATTTTGACCAGCTCCTCATTCTTACATTGCTTTATTTTGCATGGAATAAATCCTTATTATATTGTATTGGATTACATTTGAATAGAAGTTTTGCCAGTAAATTATCTCTTTATATTTGATAATGTTAAAATTCACAGATGCACAGTCTAGACTTTCAAGAAATTCTAAAACTAGGGAAAATATTTTAATCCCAGGAGACTCAGAAATGAGATGGAATTCTCCCATTGTTCTGAAGTGCTTGTAAAAGCAAAGCATTTTTCATAAACATGGCATCAAACAGAGTTAGGGAAATATAACTGTCATGATGCCATCCTCCCCTTGCTCTCCCTGCCCAAATAGAATAGTAAATACAAAATTTCACGTTACAGAAAGCTCAAAGAGGAATAGAATTGTATGTATGCCATGGAAATAATTTAAGTGATTGTCCAAAATATATTTAATCTAGGTATCAGAATTATTTGTTTCATTTCTTAACCAAAACATAACAAGTTTGTTTTTATCTGAAGCATCACTGATAAGGAACTTAATTAGGCAGACATAATATATTAGGTATATATCTTGTTTGCCTATTGCTGACAGTTTCTTCATATTCTTGAATAGCTTTTGCTACTGTAATATTTTGCTATTCAGCATTTCTATCTACACTCCAGCTTCTCAAATTTAGCTTTAAGGACAGAATTGCAATTGGCAATAATATTATTGTTCGGTATCATTTATTATTGCCACTTTGTGCCTTGATCCTGAGAAGACCTTTGCATATGCTTAACTATATGCATCAACTTAAATGGGACTACTCACAGTATGTAAAGTTAAGCACATGTCTCTTCCTTGGTGGTGGATAAGTGCTCTTTGGGGACATCTACTTCAGCTGTGTCAGCAGCAGCAGCAGAAGGTGCCACCATGTCATTCACTGCTTGCTTACTTCTTTCCTTTGAAGCAATTTTCTGTGAGGAATCTTCATATTTCCCTGCAAAAACACATTCCTCCTCTTCCATTTTTATGTTTTGTTGTTGTTTGTTTGTTTTTTTGAGGAGTCAGGAGTATTTTTGCATGATTTTTGCTGTACAACTAGAATGAAAGTGAGAGATTCCAGAAATCCCTGCTAGGTCACTGAGCACATCACCTGACCTTCAGGTATATATTTCTATTTGAGACATTTCTAGTGCTAAATTAAGTTGTGATCATATGATTATACTGGTATTCTTACTATGAATTGCAGCACTAAGAACATTGCGCTAGAGGTTGGTTGTCCCTCCTCAAAGACACCACCTATCTCTTATTTTCTAGACAACTACAAATGTGGTTGTCATAATCTTGTATATTTAATTATAATACAGGAGAATACAGGAATCTGTAAATTCTGATTTCAAATGAAAAAGAAAAATCCAAAAAATTTTATTTGAGGTGAATTTATTTTCACCAATTGTGAATAAAACAATGTACATCACAGACCCCTCCATGGTAATAGCTGTGTAGCCGATAAGTGTATTGCTGACAACAGCTTAGTCTGAAAACCTGAGTTAAAATGAGTCAACTGAAAATGTCAGTATTTAAATACTAATGAATATTTTAAAGCTGAATGTGGCATCCCAATCTGAAATTAGGAAAACTAAGGTGAGATATGTATGCTCTGGATTTGGTATTCTCTAATGAAAAAAGAATGGGCATCCTGGAAGCTAATGTGATTGAGTTTCAAAGACACAGAAGATCTTGAGGACAGTATTTTCTATCGGTATCTCAGGATATTAGGTAAGAGATGGTGCTAAGAGCATGGAGGAAATTCAGTTTGCAGAAAACTGGATCCACAAATTACTAGAGGTTGAATCTGACAGGGAATTGGCGATAGAAAGGGTTCACATTATAGTGTCATTTCGTATCAATCTCTTCTATAATACTTATTTGAAGCCTCTCTTGGTATCCTAAAAATAACCCAGAAAGCAGCATGTACTCATGCCTCCTTAACTGGGATGCTCAGGATATCATTAGATATCTGAGAAAGGTACAGTTCAAACTATGAAGTTCCTTGATATGGGATTCTTCAACTAGCAAGGTTCTAGGTTACTGTCTCAATGAAAATATACAATCAGTAGAGCAGTCCACTTTGGCAAATGAAATTTCTCCATTGTCGCAGTAGAGTAAAGGCAGGGAATCCAGATTGAGTAGGCACTATGGAAGATGCCATATTTGTGTAAGGTGGTTTTTTTTTCCCCACTTTGGATTTTACTTACCACTGTCGGGTTTGGGTTTTTCTGGGTGGTAGATGGAAGCATTTAAAAGTGAGATTCTGGCATTGGCATTCCTAATGGGAAATTGCTATTTATTTCAAGTGTTCACAGAGAAGAGTGGTTTGCTGAAGCTGTTAGTGGTGCAGGGTTTTTAATTTCTTCATTTAACCTACTATGCACTGCCTTGTGTGCTAATAACTTGATTAAACACTGAACTGTAGTGGGTGTTTTTCCAAAAGTTTTGAGAGCTGAAAGATGAGGTTTGGTGGCAGAACATAAGTGGCCTAGGGAGGAGCCATAGTATCTGTAATGACATGGACCACTGGTCCCAGGATCCTCATTTGGTCAATGAAGATTTTATTTTATTATAGGTAACAATAAATCAAGTGCCTAAAATTACATATGTCTCTCAAAAGCACAAAATATTATCTATAAAAATACTTTAAAAGTCTCGGGCAGCTGGAGATTGACATGGCACTTGAATTTTTTTCTTCTGAACTCCATAGAGCTAATTTCAGAACAAATTAATTTTTTTAACTTTAAATAAGATCCTTGTGTAGATAATATTCACTGCCATAGATCTTATAATGACATATGACTATTCATGTGTGCATATAAAATTGGAATTAATGGAAACCAGAGAGATGAGTCAGCACTGGAGATTTATTTCTGCTTTAATACAGTATAAAGGGATCTCTGAGAAAACAGAAAAATGCCTACATGATTTATTCTCTGTTTAGGAAACCCCACTTAGCCTAGGCCTGGGTGTCTTTTAAGAACACAAAGTAGGACATATAAATAATTTGGTGTATTTTTGTTTAAAAAATAGTAATTCACAGCTTTGTTTTATCTTCCATGGGAGATTCATAGATAGTGGGGCAGGAAACTCCATGAGATTCTATTATCTCCTCTTTCCTTGGGGAAGACATGTACCCTTTTCCCCATGGAATAGGCAAGGCACAGAAGCTTGATCTCCAAAACCTGTGAATCTTGCATAGCTGTCCTGTTGTTGTTCCTATTCCTAAAGCACGGATGGCTCCCTCATTGGCTAATTCCTCCACAGTTGTGCAAACCACAGTTGCTACTGTTTAAAGAAACAACACTACCTTCCCAAATAGCTATCGATTGTACTTGTATGGCCCCCAATATTGTAGCATCTCAGTGCCTCACGATCTTTAATATATTAATGCTCACAATAGCCTTGTAAGGTTGGGATACTAGTGCTGAGGCTCTAAGGGTATGTCTACACTGAAATTAAAAACTTGTGGCTGGCTCATACCAACTGACTCAAACTCATGGAGCTCGGGCTGAGGAGTTGTTTAATTGCGGTGTAGATGTTCAGTTTTAGGCTGCAGCCTGAGATCTGGGACCTTCCCACCTCACAGGGTCTTAGAACCTGGGCTGCCTCCAGCTCAAGTCTGAACATCTACATAGTAATTAAAGAGCTCATGAGCCTGTCAGCCAGCATGGGCCACTCACAGATTTTTAATTTCAGTGTGGACATACCCAAATGATCTAAATGACTTACTCATGGCCACACAAGAAGTCTGTGGTAGAACTAGGAAGATGCATAACCTGTAGGTATCCAAGTAGGTAAGGGCACATACTGCAGAAAGGAGCTACTTCCTAGCTCAGCACCTTCTCACATTCCCCTTCAGGCCTACCTATATCCAAAGATTTCCATAAAGGAGCATCTGCTGATTCTAGAGAGTCAGGGAGCATACTGTGGAGTCATCACCTTAATATACAGCTGATAGTGCAGAACCGTTGTTAGAGGAAGCAAAAATGAGGAAAAAAAATAGAGAATACCTTTTTTAGCTCTGGAAATAATATGTTGAAATATGACATTAATTTCATCTTTAGCAGTAGAGAAGGTAACATCTTATTTCCAAGCCAAACACTATGCAGAAGTTAAATCTCAGGTTGCATGTTAGTCAAGTATTTTTAATCCAAGCAAATCAGATTGAAATTAGGATTTTCTGCTGACAAAAGAGAACCCACAACCAGAACTTGAAGCAGGACTTGGACTTGGAAATGAAGCAGGAATTATTAATGGGAAATTCTATGGCTTATACAAGAGATCAGCCTAGATGATCAAAATGATCCCTTCTGGCCTCTATTGATCTTCCAGCAGTTTGGCCATATGAGTAACTTGGTTAAAAACAAATCCATAAATCTCCATAAAGACTCGTCTATCCTAGACACCAGTTGTTTTTGTCAGAAGAGCCACTTCCATCTCCCTTACATCAATGGATTTAATGAGCTACCGCACTGAGGCAACATGAATCAATCACATTTTTTGTGTGGATACTACCACCTGCTAAAAGGATGGGTCAACAGAAGAACGCTACCAGCCTGTGACAGAGAGTGATTGAACTATTTCAGCTATTGAGCTGAAGTAGTCTCTAAGGGGAAGCTCTATAGGCGTCCCGTGGCCTGAGGGGCAGGATTTCTTTTCCCCCAATATCCCTTGTGAAAATTCCATTCCCGTCAGGTTAGAATCTGAGTCTCTGGGTTTAGCTTGGGCTGAATTAATCAGTTGGAAGAGCTGGTAGCATGACTTATCCTTGGGTGCTAGAATGCTTAGTTTGGATCATGATGAGAGAGGCCATTTAATTAAAAAGGGTTTGGGTTTGCAGGCTCCTTTTGTTAAGCAAATATCCTTATTATATTACCATCTTTCTGCCTACTTGCAGATGAATGGGATGGCTAACAATTATGTTCTGCTTTCAAAGGGGGATATGAGAAGGGTTGCTTTTGTCCCTTTACTCTTGCCATGTCCCTTGGCATTAAAACTAGAATGAGAGAAACCATCAGATGTGCCACCTTGAAAGATAAGCTAAACAAGCTTTGTATGTATCTGCTGAGTACGGCCCTACCACATTATTGGTCCATTTTGTTCAATTTCATGGTCATAGGATTTTAAAAATTGTAGATTTCATGATTTCAGCTATTTAAATGTGAAATGTCACGATATTGTAATTGTAGGGGTCTTGACCCAAAAAGAAGTTTGGGGGGGGGTCACAAGGTTATTGTAGTGGGGATTGTGATACTGCCACCCTTACTTCTGGGCTGCTGCCGCTGGCGGCAGTGCTGCCTTCAGAACTGGGCAGCTGGAGAGCAGCAGCTGCTGGCCAGGAGTCCAGCTCTGAAGGCACAGCCACCACCAGCAGAAGCACAGAAGTAAGGATGGCATGGTATGGTATTACCACCCTTACTTCTGCGCTGCTGCCTGCAGTCCCTCAGTCAGCCACTCTCCAGACACCCAGCTCTGAAGGCAGCAGCGCAGAAGTAAGAATGGCATGGTATGGTGTTGCCACTCTTACTTCTGTGCTGCTGCTGGCAGGGCACCACCTTCAGAGCTGGATACCTGGCCAACAGTTGCTACTCTCCGGCTGCCCAGATCAGAAAGTGTAGAAGTAAGGGTGGTAGTACCGTGACACCCACCCTCCAAAATAACCTTGTGGACCGCCCCCCAGCAACTCCCTTTTAGGTCAGGACCTACAATTTGAGATATGCTGATCTCCCCCATGAACTCTGTATAGTATAAAGTAAAAGCACACAAAACACCAGCTTTCACAGGGAGAGACCTATTTAACGGTCTGTGACACATTTTTCATGGTCATAAATTTGGTAGGGCCCTACTGATGAGTCTGTATCTCACTAAGCTGACTGAAAGTATCAACCATCTCTTAACTAATGAAACAACTTAAGTTCTCTTCAGTACATAGCATAAAGAGGAGAAAAATCAAAGAGGCTGCTTTGTTCTTTTTGTGTATCAGATCTGTGTTTCATGGATTCAATATTGAATGGAAACTGCAGGAGGTTGATTAGGCAACCACTACATATAAACAAATTCTATATACTTCAATGGGAATTGTTATTATATAGTGACGGCATAATAAGGCCCACTGCCCAAAATATTTAGGACTCCATTATCATTGAGATTTAGAAAGGTACCTAGTTCATGCTAGCAGAGTCTACATGGGACAGTTACAGCACAACGCTTTAGTGCATGCAAATCCTAAATCTTTAGTAAAGAGCTAAAACCTACTTCTGACACAATGCCTGTAAAAACAAAATTCAACAACAACTAAACAAACAAGTATAAATATACCAATAATTAGCAGTGCTACCTGTCTTCTCCATATGTGTCTTTTAAGATGTAAGCTCTTTGAGGAAAGAATTGTCTTCATCTTTGTTTTGTATACTGCTGAACACTTTACATTAACAATTATTGATATGAATAATTAATACATGTTTCTTGTCAGCTTGTATTCATTTGGTTCCACTATAAGCTTTGCACCTATAGACATAGTTACCAGTTAATCATATTTAACATTATTTCTACTACCAATAATGAGTGTCTCTGAAAGAACGTTGCACAGCATTAGTTATAACTAAACATTCTATGAAGTACAGCTGGGGTGTTGCTATGATAATCCTCACCCCCCACCACACCCTTCCTGGAAGGTTTTCAAACATTATGGATGGCAGAACAAACCCCTTAAGCAGAACTGACATGAATAATTCAGCTGGTACAAATTGTTCTTGATTCTTGACTTTTGTGTGACTATAATGATTTATATCAAATGAGGATCTGACCTAATTTGTATGTTTTTGTTTCTTATAGAACTACTTATTTATTGCAGAACATTTTATGTACTCAAATAAGGCAGTAGACTGATAAGATAGTAGGAAAAATTAATGTTGTTCACTAGTCTCCTATTGACAACTCCAATTAAACCTATAATAGGTTTGATCATAAACATGTTGTCAATCTTAATTCCATTTTTAAGGGACTGTAATTGCATAGTAAGACTTTGAATGAGGAAATGGGGTTGAAATGGTGATAGGATATGAAGCAAAAGTTTCTAGATCCCCAGTGGGAATGGTATGAAATTCCTCTTTTCCTACTTCTGCAGCTAGAGAGAGAGAAGAAACTCAATTAAGAAAGAATTGTGTTTCTCACATGAAAGAGTATATATAATCTCCAGAAATTAGTTATGCTTTTTGCTTTCTCTCTCTCAGCCCTTGAAATCCTTCTGCTTGAAGGTCAGTATGAGCATGTTATCTGCTACCTGTCCTTATGAGAGAAATTATGAGACTCAATTTGATGCCAGAATGTTTTATTAATAGACTTTTCAGTAGCATTTCTCACCACAGATATGAACACTTGACAGTTATTAGTGAATTATTTTCACAACTCCTCTGCGAAATAGGGATGAACTACTATTATCCCTATTTTACAGTTGCAGAACTGAGGCACAGAGAAATTTGGGGGGCTGCTCTGCAGCCCATTGAAGTCCAATAGAAAATCTGCCATTGACTTCAATGGGCTTTGGAGCAGGCTCCACACAGGGAGTCTGTAGTAGACACAGACATCAAACTCAGATCCCTTGAATTACTGCCCAGTATCTTAACCTAGAGGTATATCTACACTACAGGTACTATTAGTGGCAGTTGCAGCACTTCAACTACACTGCTGTAGCACTGTAGTTTAGACAGTATAGCAACAGAAGGTTGTTTTTTCCCCATTGCTGTAGTAAATCCTCCCCTTTGAGAGGTGATAAGTAAATAAATGCAAGAATTTGTCTGTCAACCTAGCTGCATCTACTGTGGAGACACTTCTTATCAAACTGTCTGTACTGGGCTATCTTGATTATCACTTCAAAAGTTTTTTTTCTCTTACCAACTCTGAGAGGCCAATTAAGTAAGACAACTCCCACCTTTTCATGCTCTCTGTATGTGTATATATATCTCCTCAATATATGTTTCATTCTATGCATCTGAAGAAGTGGGCTGTAGCCCACGAAAGCTTATGCTCAAATAAATGTGTTAGTCTCTAAGGTGCCACAAGTACTCCTGGTCTTTTTGTGGAGATTAGGTTGACCTAAGATGCAAAGGTGTGAAATTTTTCACAGCCCAAGGTAATGTAGGATGACCTAAGTTTTAGGAGTATAAGAAGATTATGTTCACCCCGGGATATGTTGCAGCTCCTCAGGAGGTGGCTATACAGTGCTTCCAGCCTGCAAAAACTACTCCATGGAGCAGACATTTTATTTTAGCCTGTTTAGTTTCCTAGGATGCCCTGTGTGCTCCTAGCCCACTTCAGGGTATCAGTCCAAAAACTTGTCCTGTCAAAGATTTGAGGCATGTGACACTATTTTTCAGAATGGTTACTTTGTAGCCTGACTAAAACAGCTCCACTGCTCAAAATTTGTTTTAGCCAAGAGCCAGGTAAAAATTACTGTATACAAACATCTTTTGTCAAACTCCATGCTAGGATCAGAGGCCACTCAAGACAATCTGGCACCTTAGACCAAATTTCAGATTTTAGAGATTCGCTCTTCCAAATATGCACTGCTGCTTCCATGGCAGTAACAAAACCACAAGGAGTGTTAGATGTTGAAGACAACTTGGTGGCAGCCTACAGGAGAGCTTTCAGGACAATAATCAAATATCACCTTTGGGGTTTTCTCTTGGGGCTTAACAGACATACAGCAGTTGCACTAGCTTAACTAAAGGAGTGGTGTTGCACTGAACTACTTCAATTGTTGCAACATGTGTGTGTATGTTTAAATCTGGCTTGCATCAGTGGCTTGCCCCTGTTAGCTGTTTGACAAGCTAAGCCCCTCTATACTTGGTTTAAGTTGATGTATGAGTGTCCACATACAAAGTTGAACCAGTTTAATTTAATCAATGCAGTCTCATACATTTTAGTCAAGATGATACAACTGTGTTGTAGACCCGGACTGGGGGCACATCTACTAGGGTGACCAGATGTCCCGATTTTATAGGGACAGTCCTGATTTTTGGGTCTTTTTCTTATATAAGCTCCTATTACCCCCCACCCCCTGTCCCGATTTTTCACATTTGCTGTCTGGTCACCCTAACATCTACATTGGCATAGTTACAGCACCAGCAGTTACAGTGCCACTCAGAGATCACAGAAGGAAAACGGCTATTGTGTGTTCACATTGACAGCTGCATGAGCAATAGCATGTTCACACTTCTGGCACTTGCAGCGCTATTTGGAGCAGTGCACTCTGAGCAGCTATTCCACAGAGCACCTCTTTCTCTTTTGCTGCTAAGACTTGTGGGAATGTGGAGCAGTTTCCTGCACATCCTGGGTCCAGTCACAATGCCCCATGATGCATTGCTTTGCATCACAGCAATCCCTGTGCTTCCATCCGCATTTGGCGCCATCTTTCAATGGTTTGTGTACTGCGTGCTCTGCCTCTTCGGGCTGCAGGAATGGATCCCGAACCACTGACCAGTATGCTGCTGGCTCTGACCAACACGTCACGAGTGGCAGTGGAATTATTCCTTAAACTGCAAAGGCAAGAGGAGTGCGACATTGATCTCACCACACAAAGTAGCTATGACATTAGATTGCTTGTGGCATTCATGGAGGTGTTGACCACAGTAGAACACCACTTTTGGGCTCGGGAAACAAGCATTGAGTGGTGGGATCACATCGTGATGCACGTCTGGGATGACGAGCGATGGCTTCAGAATTTTCGCATGAGGAAAGCCACATTCATGGGACTGTGTGATGAGCTCTCCCCAGCCCTGTGGCACAAGGACACGAGAATGAGAGCTGCCCTGTTGCTGGAGAATTTACTGAAGTATCTACCTTTTCCCAGAACAGTGTTATAGAATCAAAGTTTATGAATAAACTGAGAATAAACTAGTGCAGTGATGTCTTTCTTAGAACCTGAAACAATATATCTGAGAAGTGTGAACTGTCTTTCTTATGTGATATTGACTCTGAGACTTAAAGATGCAAATTTCATTGTTGTGTTAACTATTTCAGTGCTGTCATTTTAATACTCAATTAAGGTGCTTGTTCTACAAATGCAAACTGCCTCTCATACCTTTGCAAAATGCTCAACTGTCTCATATCCAGATGCCAAATCCTCCTGCTTCCCTCAATAATTTATATTATTTATTTAAGTATTTTCAATACTAATGACTGCAGCACATTGAAAATTACAAATTTAGGAGTAACAAACTATTTAATTAACTATTACATTAATTGGAACTGTCCATATTAATTAATAGTTACACATAGTTACAAACTATTTAATGCCAATTTGAATAGCACAAAGAATATTATCCTTATATTATTCATAGTAATCTTTAATTTAATGGAAATGTTTTTTGTTTTTTTTAATCTGAAACTACTGCAGAAAGTTAAGTCTTGGTGCAAAACTTAGGTCCAGCTTGATGCAGAGCCCATGAGGTCTTGATTTTGGTCCAGGGGCAGGAGGTGATCATTGATGAATGAGACCAGAGCATTCTCAATGATATTCGCAGGTTTAAAGTTGCTTTGAAGAAAGATATATATAAATCTAGGAGCTACCTCAATTGCTTTTCTGCCTTCTTCTCTACTTCATTACTAGTCCAGTGTCACCCCTAAGTCTGTATCAGCATTACTGCGTTCTATTATTCACCCTCCCATTGTATATCTGTGTTTTGGATTAATACCTTGCCCCTCCAATAGATACATTTGTATCTTTCATAAGGTTAAAGAATCACACAGTGTTCCCACTAACTTTCTGATATAATACAATGAGCATTTTTCCAGCTTCTAGAGTTTTCTTTCTGATTTAATTTCTGCCTTTTTCTCCTGATCAACATGATGCTTGTGGCTAAGGTACTTTTGTTGCTAATTCTCTTTCTATCATTATACTCTCAAGAGCCCTCTACCCCTAAAACAAGCATGCTTTCCACTTAAAAAAACAACCACCTTACTACTCAAGTCCAGCCACCAATTAAAAAAACTGACAACTATGTAAGACAGGTCTGTTGAAACATAACTAGTATTGAAATCCATGCATGCTAGACTTATTTTCTGCTAAAATCTATCAGGAGCATCTACAGTATCAATAAATAACATCCAGTAAAATAGTAGAACTGCAGCTGATACTGCCAAAGCTTTAATGCTCCATTTATATTTTTCCTTACAAATATGTCATATTTTTTTGCTGTTTTACCTGTAATGTAGAGAAAAATGTGTAATTTTAGAATATTTACATAGTCATGAGTAGTGCAGAAACAAAGACAAAGCCTTCATGAATTGGAAAAGCATTAGATTAATTGCAGGCCCTATCTCACTTAGTTACACATTAATCTTGAATCACTACTTCACTCTTCCAGATGACTGAAGGCTCTCCATTATTCAGGGGACATCTTTAGCTGTCTCTCTTGGTAGCAGCAAATGACATTTATAGGTTTCTGCTAAGAAGCTGTCTAAATCTGAAAGCAAATGGTGCAACAGCACCATGACAGATCCAGAAGATCCTTGGGAAGTGCCTAATCAATCACATAGGTGTGAGAAGAATGCATGATCTCTGAATTTGCTTCCAACAAAATATATTCATATGTAACATCCTCATAGGCCAAATTTTGATGTCACTTGCACCACAGATATAACTCAATTTAATTTGACGAAGTTAATCTAAATTTACACTGGTATAAATGGTATCAGATTATGGCCAGTGTCTCCACATGGTAGTCTACATTCTGTCATTCCTAGGACTCAAATAAACAGCTAACAAGGAACTACCCTTCCAGTCTGATGGATCTATCCATCTAAAGGCCGTGAATAATATTGTATGTGTGGGTGCATGCACCAACATGTATACTCTTCACTTTCTTTTAAAAAGGTTGGTCCCACTTCCTTTTCAGTTGGTGCTTTTCAGCACTTTCAAAAGTTACATGAATTGTCTCTGCCTAAAACACAGACATACTGACAGAAAGAACCGTCTGAAAGGGGTTGGGGTGGGGGGCACTGTATCGAGCTGCTGCTGTAGGGCTTGAGAGCAGAGAAATAGTTTTTCTCTTTTTCCCCATCAGTGTGTCCTGGTTTAATTGTTGGGTCCGGGTGAGATGCATTGCAAATCATGTTGAATAGAAAACTGAATCATTCAAGCTGGCTAAGTCTTTTAAATGGGCTCCATGAAGAAAGGGTCCCAAAGATACACCTTGTATATTTTAGTGGGACTGAATTAACAAATTATTAACTACTTTATTATTTCTACTGTGGTAGCCCCAATAATAATTTTTTGAGCTGATTAGTGTAGAGCTGGTCAACATGGTTTGAATTTTTCAAATGTCAACAATTTTTTTCAGGGTTTTCGGGTAGGGTGTAGTTAAAATTTCTTCCATATTTTGACCTGCGTACAGAGCTGGCCACTTTTATTTTAAATTCAAACATTTCATAATTTTTTTCACCATTTTTAAACCTGCTGTAAGTTAGTGTAAATGTGTATGTACCTCTCCTTTCTATTGGATGGATTCAAAACTACTAAACTTTTAGTCATAGGTCCCTAATGCCAGCAGCTAATGGAGATTTTCCCTGTATTACAAGCGCTATGTTTCTGGAGCAGCAGGACCAGGGTTGTATCATCACTACTGCCATGAAGTTCCAAATGGCCATAGGGCCTGATTGAAGTCAATATAAAGGGTCATATTGACGTCAGTAGATTTTGGATCAGGGCTTTAGTGTGCTGAATAGTGACCTCTGTTAAGAATTAGGTGGCTGTAGATTTGCTACAGTATCTTTTGTATACTCCTATTCAGTAATGAAACTTCAAACTGCTTGTAATTTGTTTTGTCTCATTATAGCTAACTATTTTGTATCTTAGCCATTACTCTTGGTTTTCAGTAAATGAGCAGATTTTACATTTTTATTTGATTATTTTAATCTATTTGCAATATGAATACAGTTGTGTGGGGTTTTTTTGTTTTGTTTTGTTTTTCAGATATTGCCATTGGAAATCTGGATTCTTCTTCTAAGTTACCTGTTTAATTTCTACCTGATATAGTAATGGATATAGTAATGATCACAACATCATATAGCGAGCTTAGAGATTGTACTATGCCATGCATAGTTAGCATACAGCTAACTGAAAATGAGGACTTATGGATAATATATCAAATTCACTTTAACAAACATCAGTTACTTACTGCAATGGTTACATGAGCTGTTAAGGATTGCTTTCAAAACATGTCCTTCCTCCCTCAAAACACAGGTAATTATCAAGACAGGCAGGGTGAAAGTCCTAAACCATTAACTCTGTGGTCAGATTTCCTAGACCGGTGGTTTTCAAACTTTTTTTCATTTACAGACCCCTACAAACTTTTGAATGGACTTGCGGACCCCTTTGGAAATATCAGGCATAGTCTGCAGACTGTAGGAGTCCACATACCACAGGTTGGAAATCACTATCGTAGACATGTTTGAAGACTGATTGGTCTTTTGGCCTTATTTTGTATGACAAGCATTGTTGTTTCTGTTTAGTATTTGTGCAATGGATACAAGCAAGAAATAGAAGTTTCTAAAACTTTCCCAAAAATGGAATGTGGAGACATCAAGATTTTTATTGTACTGTCTACCTGAAATGAAAAGAGATCAACCCATTGGTGGATCTAGAACTGATCCTGTGGTCCTGGTGTTGGTGGATAACCAGTATTCACAGCTGGGACAGGACATTATTATAATCCTAGAATCCAGTAGATTTCAGTATAACATGGAAACTGCAACTGGCAAAGGTAACATTCCAAGTCTTATCAGTAAAGGAAAGGAGAAATATGCACTATTTATGGAAAATATTTTAATATATGTAAATATGGATCTATTGCACTGAGACATTTTGGACAGATAGTATGTGGATTACAGTGTTGGCATGGCTGGTTTTCATAAAGCCAATGAGGACATTTTGCTTAGTGCCCACGTAAAAGGCTTTCCCTTGCACCTGTATAACAATTTAAGCCTTAAGGACTGTTGTGTAAACCACTATTCTCCTTTACTTCATATTACCAAAGCTTCAGAAATTGTAACGGGTCCACTGGCTGGAAAAGACTGGACAATTTTCCAGATTAACCATTTCCCATTAATCAATCTTACTAGCTCAAATAAAATCACCAGGACAAGTCCCACAAGGCATTTCCAGAGTTATTTTACATGCAACTGTTGTTTGAGATTTGGGACTTCATGATGGGATTCAGTGAATTGTCTTTGGCAACAACTTGAACTTTTGGCTGCACAAGCTGATCTTTATAGATGCTGTCTCTTTCCTGTCAGGGAAAAAGCTCACATTGTCCTTTGATGGTACATCCTTGAGAACATAGATGACATCTTTTTTGGGAAGGAGGCTATGAGGATATATGTCAAGGATGTGATGGTAAGAGAGAGAATTTATTAAAGAGTATAACCTTTATTGCTATGGCTTATAAAGTAATTACATTTTACTGCAAAAAATATAGTGCTAAGCAGTGATTGTGAACTATGAACTATACATACAATGACTACCTCTAGCAGTAATGCCAAGGGCACAGATCCTCAGCTTCATGTTTGTCTATTTAGGTCAGCTGAGGATCTGGCCCTTGCTTACCTAGCTGTATCTAGAATTTAAGAAGCCACACATCATTGCTTACTTTCTGTTTCTGTACATACAGTTAAGTTTCTGATAAATTGTAATGTTCAAAATTCTGTATTCTTACTATCACCAGAATAAATTAATCTATGCAATTTAAATCCTGTTGAAATAAATGTTTTTTTTTCTCCTCTGACTTCAATAAAAGCAAGATTGGAACTGTCCATATTAATGTTACATATATTTAACAAATTACATAAACTAAAAATGTTGAGCATAAATAGATAAACATTGTACTCAGGTTGATATTCATTCAGTATAAAGATCGCATAGAGCCTAGAGATAATATAATTGAAGCATTGCTATTAGGTTTTAAAAAAAATTGCAGTGAAAATATAAGAACATTTGTTGTGCCGAGTTCTCATAAGTTAATGACAGCTTCACTTATGTAAAAAGATGTGCACATTTTACAGTAGTTTGCTAAAAATAACAATGAGGTAACATTTTCAATTTTATTCAGATTAAGATCATATATATGCACCTTGAAATTCTCACATTAGTTAATTTTAACAAAATTAACATTACTCAGGAACCAACCTTCAGCCTTTACCCATGTAAGTAATCCTTACTCAAACAATAAATAATGGGACTTTTCAAGGACTAATCATGTGAAAATTGGGCTTCTTACATGGATATGAATTACTCGTGAAAAATATCAACTTAATCCTTCTTTGTTAATTTGTTTTCTGACAACCATTTTATTAACACAGCTAGTTATTTGTGCAGTGCTAACAGTGGGCAGATTCCTTCCTAGGTGATCAGTTTATTCCCCAAAACTTAATATGAATCAAATCATGTGACTAGGGACAGGAAGAAGTGTGAGTTGGAAAAGATCAGAAGTTATTTTTCCACCTTGAGAAGTAGACTCAGTCCTTGTGTTAGCACGTGTCAGGTACATTTTTCAAGCCCTGGCTATTAAGAAAATCTCTTCAGAAAGGCCTTGTCCTATCTGTCTTTCCTCTTTTTGGTCCTTTGGAGATAACTGCCAAAAACATTGATAGTTATTTTTAAGATTATAAAGCAGCTCAAACACTGACTACTTCAACAGAACCAATTCCTGTGAGTAGAAGTGTCAGCTTTTGAAGAATTTTATAAAGTATTTTCAGCAAATCAGTTTTCCCTCTGCCAGGCAAAAAGAAGCCTACGGATACTGAGTACCTCATTGCTGCATGTGAGTTTGGGGACCAAGGAACTTATCTTGAATGGGCAGGACCCTGCACTGTTTCAGAGCCTCTTTGACTCTATTAAGGCTGCATCCAAGGGTAAGGTCCGACTTGCAGTCTTGGGGCCTTAGAACGTGACATGTCCTAGCAGAACCTTTTGTCATGAGCCATGCCCAGGTATAGCTTGTTAGGTTTGGACATCTGGGGTGAAATTTTCCACTGAAGTCAATGGCAAAACTCCAGTAGGAGTGCAGGATGTCAACCTTCATATTCAGTAAAGATATTCTTTACATTGGATGCTGTGGCACCTTATAGACTAACAGACGTTTAAAACGTCTGTTAGTCTATAAGGTGCCACAGGATTCTTTGCTGCTTCTACAGAACCAGACTAACACGGCTACCCCTCTGATACTTTACATTGGATGTCTCCTCAAACAGTATTTTAAAGTAGTGTTGTTGCTATACCACATAGAGATATGTACAGCAAAAATCTAATATTTGAACTACAAAAATGAATTTAATGATGAGAACGAAACAATATTTAAGGCTTTCTGTATCAGTACTCTTACTATCTGTTTGTTCCTCAAATTAGCCTTTAATGTTTGTGTGCATGTTTGGCCTTATCTGCATTGTGCACTAGCACTGGTTTTGCTATAGAACCGATGGCCAGGTTGTCTAAATGCTGAACTCGCTAGGCCTCCCAGACTGATGATCTAGTCCTAAAAACTCAATTTATACATAAGCTCTGCATTCATATGAGCTGCAAAAATTACAGATAACAGACAAAATGTTCAAGAATAAGAGCCTAAAATTAGGGGCCTAAGTCTATATTCAGGCATCAAAAGACTGGATTGTTCAAAATGCTTAAGTGATTTAGGAGCACACATTGAATTCAATAGGACTTGTGCAACTAAATAATTTAGGCACTTTTTAAAATGTCATTTTTAGCTGTTTAAATATGGATTTAGGTGCCTAGTTTAAGGCTCCGGCTCTTGAAAATTGTGGCCCTTTTCTTCAAACCTGTATGACTCATGCCCTAATATTTTGATTGTGCTGTAGTTTCTCATTACTATTTACTAGATGCATATGTTCATCAGAGAGAGCCACTCAAGAATGGAAAAATCATGAAAGGGACTCTTTGGGTTTCCATAGATCTCTTGTTAAAAATCTGCCACCATGCTGAAGAGAAGTTTTGGATGTTTTTTCTTGCCTGTCATGTAATTGACCCTTCTCTGTGGACTGTTAAATTATCCTGGAGATTATAAATATACAGAGAGAGAAAATATTCCCTCCCTCCCCTCCAAAAAAAGCAGTTTTGTTGCCTTTATAGTGGACCAGATTGTGCCAGATGGTAGAAACTTTAAAAGACATTGCTGGAGGAGAAAAGCCCCAGATCCTCCTAAAAGGTCTTTTCCTTCTCTTTAAGTTACATATGTTGAACACTCTGCCATATTGTCAGTTTTTTCAGCATGTTTTTCAGCAAAAAACACTCTCAGTAAAAAGAGCAGCTTCATATGTTTGTTTGCCCAGTAATATTGCCTCCTTCCTTGGTTCTCCTCTTCTCTACAAGCACATGCATCAGATTACATTGGTTTGTAACAAGCTAAGGACGAAAACATTTGTTAAAATACTAGCAGCATATCACCATTGTGATCTTTCCCTACTCCCACTTGTGGAGCTAGAAGTTTAGTTCCAGAGCCTTCTGTGGTGAATATTTTCCAAGATGGTTTGCTAGCTTTCCTGGTGTATTCAGCTGCCAAAACACCATGTTAGTTTTCCAAAATGAAAACAACCAGTAGTTGGTTGAAGAAGTTCCTTCTTTTTGTTCAAGGGCAATAAGATTGCTTGATCAGAGATTTTTTTTTTTTTACAAAAAGAACAGGAGTATTTGTGGCACCTTCAAGACTAACAAATTTATTTTAGCATGAGCTTTCGTGAGCTATATCTCATTTCTTCGGATGCATAGAATGGAACACACAGACAGGAGAAATTTATACATACAGAGAACATGAAAAGGTGGAAGTATGCATACCAACAGGAAGAGTCTAATCAATTGAGATGAGCTATCGTCAGCAGGAGGAAAAAAACTTTTTGAAGTGATAATTAAGATGGCCCATAGAAGGTGTGAGGAGAACTTAACATAGGGAAATAGATTCAATTAGTGTAATGACCCAACCATTCCCAGTCTCTGTTTAGGCCACAGTTAATTGTGTCTAGTTTGCATATTAATTCAAGTTCAGCAGTTTCTCTTTGGAGTCTGTTTTTGAAGTTTTTTTGTTGCAAAATTGCCACCTTCAAGTCTGTCACTGAGTGGTTAGAGAGGTTGAAGTGTTCTCCCACTGGTTTTTGAATGTTATGATTCCTGATGTCAGATTTGTGTCCATTTATTCTTTTGCGTAGAGACTGTACAGTTTGTCCAATGTACATGGCAGAGGGGCATTGCTGGCACATGATGGCATATATCACGTTGGTAGATGTGCAGGTGTACGAGCCCCTGATGGCGTGTCTGATGTGATTAGGTCCTATGATGGTGTCACTTGAATGGATATGTGGACAGAGCTGGCATTGGGCTTTGTTGCAAGGATAGGTTCCTGGGTTAGTGTTTATGTTGTATGGTGTGCGGTTGCTGGTGAGTATTTGCTTTTTACAGTGTTGTTGAATATTATAAGGTTATCTGCACCTGTTCAGCAGCTAGCTAAGCAGCCTCCTGTGGAAGGAGTTCCATAGGATGTCCTTTAAAACCTCACCCTTTGGAGCCAGGTAGTGAGAAATAGATGGTGCTATAATAAAGTTGGTAATATTGGTCTATGTAGAGAAATAGAGAAGTCATTACAGATAGCCTTATAAAGAAGCTAACACATTTTATTAACACGTATAAATTAAAAAAAAACACAGGATGGAATCTGACAAGATATGTGAAATTACTTTTTGTCATTTTAATTAATTTGCACCCATGTCTGGTAGATAATTTCATGCCACAAATAATTGATCAGGGACTGAAGTAGAAATGAACAATTCAGGCTGTGGTTTAAAGGGAATTAATTCTTAATTAAGTTCGCTTACTTTGGATTTTCATCTTTAGGGAAAATCAGCTGCTAAGCATTTGAGATATCTTCACTTAATTTAATATGAGGAAAAGCTTTCATGAGAGATTTAAGGCACTTTGCACATTAAGTAGATCAGGATGAAGTACCTGAATCAAAGGTCAGGCACAGAATTCATGTTGACATTTAGGGGTGTAGTATATTACACTTTTCAATATTACAGAATCACCACTGGATTGGGTCGATCTCAATTTATGCCAAGGAGTGAAGTAAAGCTGTGAAGACCAGAAGTCTGTGTTTGTAAAGGAAGACATGAATTAGCCCAAAAGAGATTTTTGTGTGTGAAGAACTGCTCTTTGGTGTTTTCCTTATATATTTCTATTCAGAATTTCCAGAAAGTGTAAATCAATTTTTGTCTTTCAAATACAATATGCAGGTATTTATTTTAATTTTTTTTTTACTGGCACTTTAGACATTGCTCAGATAAGTATTACTTCCTTAAATTCTGCATTCAGACTTATACTTATTCACTGTCACTTGTTAACAAATGGATTTTTGTGCTAATTTTCAGACCTACTTTACAACACAGTGGCATCCCTTTGGCCAGATCAGAGTCTTGCAGGTTGTTTCTGTTAGGGAAGTTAATGATGGAGTTGGATATCTCTGATGCAATCCTTTTATTTACAAAAAATGTACAAGACGCTTTTTCCCTGAACACAAGAATCAAACAGAAGGAGAAAGTTTCTTTGCTCACAGCTCCACGCCATTTTTAGACAGCACTCAGCCCTAAAAGTTCTGTTTCTAGGCTTTTCTCAGGGCCATGCTCCTGCACATAGGTGCTGACTCTGAGAAAAATTAGTGGGTGCTTAGCACCCACCAGCAGCCATGCTCCTCTCCCTCCCCCCACTCCTGCCCACTGGCAGCCCCTGCTGATCAACTTCTCCCCCACCCTCCCAGCACCTCCTGAGCACAGCAGAGCAGCTGTTCAGCGACATGCAGGAGGTGCTGGGAGGGATGAGGAGGAGCAGGGATGGGGCACACTCAGGTCAGGGGGAAGAATGAGGTAGGGCGAGGGTGGAGTAGGGCCAGGAAGAGGCAGGGTGGGGGTGAGTTCTTGCGGGGAAGGGGTAGAGTGGGGACGGGGCCTGGGGATGAGTAGGGGTTGAGCATCCCTGGGGAAAGCCGGCGTCTGTGATCTAGCACTTATTCAGCAAAATATATAGCCAGCAAAACCCCTTCACCCATTTGCCTTGCATGGGCCATTGTTTTGGGAGGTGAGCTGCCCATGTTCTGGGGTGGAGGTTCCTATTGTTTCAGCTATCTAGTTATGTAAAGGAGCTTAATGGCGTCTCACAACTATTTTAAATGAAAGGCGGTGGTTCTATCTCTGTTTCAAAGAGGTTTAACCCAACCATAAAAATGGAAAAAGACTATCTAAAAATGAATATGAATGGAGGTTTAGATATGTATTTCAAGTAATTGCAGCATTTTCTAATGATACATTTCAGAATTTATTTTAAGCTATAAATATATAGATCTCTAAAAATCTAGTAGCATCAGCCAAGGTGAAAAAAAGAAGTACATTGACGGATTTACACAGGTTTTAATGTGTTAATTATGGACCATATTTTTAAATGTATTTAGGTGCCTAAAAATTTAGATAGACTTGCTAAATCGACCCCCACTGCATCGATTGCAGCAGCGTCGATCCCCAGCAACTGTAGATATGGCCAAGTGTCTATGGTGCTTACCTTCCACCCTGAGGAATCCCTTTGCAGAAGTCCCCACTATTCAGCTGAAATGGCATAGGTATATTAACATTGTTGCATGCACGGAGGTTGGAGGTTGGTATTGTCCCTTGTGGTTTTTCTGTCCTGATATACTCTCCAGCACAAGGAGAGGGTCGTGATATCATTGATTCTGTCTGCTGTGCCCTCCCCCTCTTGCTCTCTCAGCTCTCTCTAGACCACAAATTTATAAAATTAAGTGTGCAACATGATTAATTTCTTAAAGAGTTTGCAGAGATCAGGAACTGGGGCAGTCCTGCCAACTTTTGATTTTATTGCATGTGTCTTGAAGTTATGTAATTAAAAAAAAAAACCCTGTGAATCATTTAAAGCAGGGGTAGGCAACCTATGGCACGTGTTCCAAAGGCAGCACACGAGCTGATTTTCAGTGGCACTCACACTGCCTGGGTCCTGGCCACCAGTCCAGGGAGCTCTGCATTTTAATTTAATTTTAAATGAAGCTTCCTAAACATTTAAAAAAATCTTATTTACTTTACATACAACAATAGTTTAGTTATATATTATAGACTTATAGAAATAGATCTTCTAAAAACGTTAACATGTATTATTGGCACACAAAACCTTAAATTAGAGTGAATAAATGAAGACTCGGCACACCACATCTGAAAGGTTGCCGACCCTTGATCTAAAGTATGCTTCTAGCCCTCTTGGTTGTGAAGGAAGGCTGGGAAATGTGAATCCTAAAGACTCAAAAGACAGAAGGCAAATAAAAAGACCCAAACTCTATTATTTTTAAAAATCTTATGATTTTAAGCTAATCTCATGATTTTTTGGGCATCACTCAATTTCTTAACTCTTGGGGACACAAAGAGAAGTTTAAGGAGTCTGAAGTTGGAGATGTTTCTTTGGCACTTCCTGGATAAAAGGACATTTTCTCATTGCCACCAAATGTGTTCTTATAAGTAGAAGGCATTGAATGAAATTATTTCAATAGATACAAAAGCAATTTTAAAAACTTCTTAGAAAAAGCACTCTTTTTCATGCTGTTCCTTTCCAGGCTGCAAGGCAGTTGCAAAATAAATAATTTAAGAAGGAAAAACAAACGAGAATAATAATATACCATCCTTTCTTTCACCATATGAGAGTGGGCCATTTTAGTTTTCATGTTCTCCCCTTGACTGACAAAGAAAGTTCTTGTATTTTCCTTGGAGCTTATCAGCCTATTTAATGACTCCAGCTAGAGGTAGTTTAGCCTTTAATTAAAATACAATTTTCAGTTTTTTTAGTACGTTAATGAGACAGCAAAAATGAATTCATTGAGAGAGGAATGGATATCTAGACCTTACAGCAGTGAAAGTTAGAGGCTCATTAGCAGCTAATTATGCAAAACACAGTAGATAAATAAACCTGTTATGGTGTAAAAAAGCCTCAGTGCATTACCTAATGACATAAAATGTTTACAGTCTGTATTGGGTAAGATATAATGTCTTACTGAAATTATTAATGACATATTTAACAGTAACACAGCTTGAATCACAATTACTTTACAGGTACAAGCTTGAAGGCAAGGAAACATAACCACAAATTATAGTTGCTGGTTCTGTGGTCAGTATGACCATCTCAGAAATCTTAGGAGGAACTTGTATGTTTTATGTATAGCAACAGTCAATTTCTGAATAGGGCAGAGTTTAACATTTGGTATTATAGCCAAGATTTTCAAAAGTGACTAGTGATTTTGGAGCTAGATCTACAGAGGTAGTTAGGTGCGTTTTGCCACTTTAGGCATATAAGTTCAAAATTTAAATCCTCAAAAGCCCCACTCATGTGCCGCGTAACCTTCCCAAGCCTCCTAAGGGATTTCATCAGTGGAAAATTAGTTATTATTTATTTATTTATTATTACATGCGGACAGTCCTCACACCCAGGCCTAAAACTAAGCCCAGTTATGATCCTCAAACTAGGTGTCGCCCTGCCCATTTTGCCTGTAGGGTCCAATCCAGTAGCCAATCTACTGAGACCACCTAACAGACTGGGCCCCATACAAAATGCCACCAATGCTGGAGGACAAAGTGTTGGTGGTACCCATTCCACCTTATAACTTTTAGCCCAGTGATTAGAGCACTCACTCAGGATGTGGGAGACACAGTATCTGTTTCCCCCTCTGGCTGGTGGGAAGCAGGGATTTGAACTCATCTCCCACAGGACTATAGAATCATTCCCACTCTCTCTCTGCTTTAATGCATATTTAATTATTTATTTATTCAAAGTGGAATGGCCTCAACAGAACAGATTGAGAGAGCCCCACATTAAAATATCCCATAGTCCACTGGGAGGTGGGAAACTCCAGTTCAAATTTTTTCTCCTCAATAGGCAGAGGGGGAAATTAGATAAGGGTCTCCTATAACCTGAGTGAATGTTCTAACCACTGGGCTAAAGGTGATCAGGGAGGAGTTGTCATTGTCATCCTCCTCAGCCATTTTGTGTAGAGTTAGGCAGGTGCCTGCATTGTTCTTCCAAGAAATGGTAAGGTGCCTCTATACCTGGAGAGGGCACCTAATTCTCCCCATGCATTGTATCATGAGCATAGCGACCTAACTCATGGCTGTGGATTCCACGAGGTGGTACAGTGCCTAGAAATTAGGTGTTTCAGTGTTTGCTGAATCTAGCCCATGAAGCTGTTTTTGGGTCCAAGTTGATATATCTTAAAAGATCCTGATTGTCTGAAAGTACTGAGCAGCCACTCTCTGAAAACCAAGCCCAGGTGTCTCAAGTTTGGCACCCCAAATCACTAGTTACTTTTGAAAATCTTGCCCACATGTGACTTAGAAAAAAAAGTGGTTCAGTAGATATAAATGGCCATAAAAGTGTACACAACCAAGACTGAAATGTACACAAAACACAAAGTTGTTAAAGGTAATTATTAAATTACAAAGGCACGCAGATGCTTGAGGAAGATATAGTTGAAACAATGGTTTCATAGTGGGTTCAACAACATCCTTGGTAAAACAAAAACTAAAGATTTTTTTTTTACTGCCAAGCAGACAAGTGGGAGACCTAATAATAATAATTAGGAAGAAACAAGATTATGGAAGTCCCATTAAGATTAAGGATATAAACTACAATATTAAAATATGAGGACGTAGATATAGTACAATGAGAAACAGTCTCAGTACTAGTGAAGGTATGACAGAAGGAAGATATTAAATTTAGGGAAACAAATAATATACTGAATGTGGAGTTGCTCTAGCACATCACAGTTAATTTGGATATAAGTAGGAAAAATATTGCGGGGGGAGGGAAAAGAGAGGGTGAGAAGGGAGATGAGAGGTTTATGCAAATAGAAAAGGCCTGTAAAATGACTTGACCATTAGTCATGATGATTCCAATTACCATTATATTGACTAGGAACCACAGAATAAATTAGATGTTTAAAAATACAAAAAGAGCTATTCCATTGCTCAATTTGTTCAGAGTCAACAAGCTCAGAGCCTGTTCCAGAAATTTGTTTTTGGTGTGAGTACCAGGATAGAAGCAAATGAAGGTCTTGTTATGGGTACGTAAACTGAACTGCTTTTTAGCTGTTCTGTGTTTTATTTTTCACCTGTAACATTTGGTTGTCTTGTCTATAGGCATTTTTTGTGCCACAGAGTAAGTCTTCCATTCTTTATTGAGTCCATTCATTTTTCTGAGAAGCACTGCATGCTGGATAAATAAAAAAAAGGAGACCAGAACAGCCTCAGTTGTAGGCTACAGCTAGGAAATAGTAGAAGTTTTGTTATCTTGTTTCTGTACATAAGATAAATGCTTTATTAGGAACTTAAGATCACTCTTGCTGATCAGTAAGATATCATATTTTTATGCTATATCCTATGGCATTCTCCAGCAGAATTGATATTAAATTCTGTGGAATGGTGTGAAGGGACATGTCCTCACTCTGGTGGAGAAGAGACTAACGAGCTCTTCTGGGCCTGTTAACAAGGTACACCTGCAAACCTTGTTCTACCTAGAGGTGGAGGAGCTTAAAAAGTGAAAATCTACCGTGTGCAAAAAAAAAAGGAGGAGAGCTGCTCCACCTCAGAGACTGATGACAACAGAGATAGGTCAGCTGAGAAGGAGACAGTATGTCCCCAGAGGAGGGGCTGGAGACCCTGACCACTAAGACCCTGATAGAACAAGCTCACACAGCTGATTCCAGAAAGACTGCCTGGGAGACAGGCCACCTTTTCCTTTCTTTGTTTCCTTCTGATTCCCTCTCTCATAAGGGAAAGAGAGGAGAGAGGATCTTTGTGTCTTTTTATTTGACTCAGGGAACCCTTCATGTCCTACGAACTGATGGGAGAGAACAGCATAAATGACTGACAGTGGGGTGAGCAGGGGGTGTGAGGGATCCCCAACACCCCACAAATGGTCCAAAATATTATCTATAGGCTATTTCTAGAAAGGGGGTTCTGTGATATGGACACTGTTAGATATGTGTTTTTCACGATATTGTAATCTGCCCCCAAAGGACTAACTATGTCTGATGAATTAGTTCAAACTCATGATGAGTTAGTTCAAACATAATTTGTGCTTTGTATTCCTGTTGTCTAAAATGGACAAAATATGTACATTTTTGCATGTAATATTCTTCTTTGCCTCTGTCAAAATCTGAAGATATTCTTGCTGAACGAAGAGCTGGTTAGACTGCTGCTTTTTATCTAATCAAATCCTCAGAGTTTCTGTGTTTTTAAATAAAAGTTGATTGGCTAAGGAATTCTAGGTAGATGCTTTGTGATTCTTCAGTACACAACAGGCAATGTAGAGCTGGCCTACCCAGGGAAGTTAAGTTTCAGAGTGGTAGCTGTGTTAGTCTGTATCAGCAAAAAGAACGAGGAGTACTTGTGGCACCTTAGAGACTAACACATTTATTTGAGCATAAGCTTTTGTGGGCTAAAACCCACTTCATTGGATGCGTGCAGTGGAAAATACAGCAAGAAGATATATATACACAGAGCACATGAAAAAATGGGTGTTGCCATACTAACTATAACGAGAAATCAATTAAGGTGGGCTATCAGCAGCAGGAGAAAAAAAAAACGTTTGTAGTGATAATCAGGATGGCCCGTTTCCAACAGTTGACAAGAAGATGTGAGTAACAGTAGGGGAAAAAATTAGAGAGAAATAGGTTTTACTTTGTGTAATGACCCCTCCACTCCTAGTCTTTATTCAAGCCTAATTTAATAGTGTCCAGTTTGCAAATTAATTCCAATTCTGCAGTTTCTCGTTGGAGTCTGTTCTTTAAGATTTTTTTGTTGGAGTATTGTGACTTTGAGGTCTGTAATTGAGTGACCAGGGAGGTAGACGTGTTCTCTGACTGGTTTTTGAATGTTATAATTCTTGATGTCTGATTAGTGTCAATTTATTCTTTTGCATAGAGACTGTCCAGTTTGGTCAATGTACAAGGCAGAGAGGCATTGCTGGCACATGATGGCATATATCACATTGGTAGATGTGCAGGGAAGTTAGTGTGTAGTATGCTAGAGTGTGGATTTAAACCATGCTAGCTACTTTGCCCTAACACCGTGTGGACGCTCTGACTGTGCACTAAGAATGCCATCAGGCTGTTTAGTTTAATACACTTTAAAAGTATATTAATCTAATATGCACAAAGGCTTCACTAAAAAGGTTCCCTGTCTCATAACAATATATTGAGCTTAATCCTATACACTTCTAGTGTTGAGAAAGCAACTGAGTCCAACAGAGTCCAGTGTGGTACAAATGAGTTTTAATGAACAGTTTTAAAAACAGAAATAATCTCACAGCATTCCTTGATTATGAGTACCTGCATTATTAATCACTGTAATTTATGTTGCTATTTTAGTAGCACCTATATACAGTATCACAATCCAATACAGGGGTCTGAAGGTGCCTGGGATTCTCATTTAAGACACCCCTTTCCTGGAGGCAACCATACATTGGCCTGCAGCCCTTTGTCCATAACCTGCAGTGGTGTTCAGGCCCTTCCATACAGTCCCCCTATTACAGGCCACTGCTGGCTGTCCACCAGTTGCAGCTACCACTGGCCCCCTTTGCCATCAACCAGCTGCTTCCCAGCCTGGCTCTCAGCTCTTCAGTCCTACCTCCAAGCTGCTTGGGCTTCTCTCCACAGCCAGATTCCATGATTCTGCCTCCACATCCTACTCAACTACAGCCTTTGTCTCCCTCCTGAACCAGGTCCCCCTGACCTTGGCTGGAGGGATTATGGTCTTCAGCCCTCTGCTAGCTGGATGTTGCGGTGGGAGTTAACACAATGCCCACTAAGGAGACAACAGGTTCATTAATATATTGATGCTAACTTTGCAAAAGAAAAAGCCAGAAAGTGAGAATTGGGAAGAGGTAGAGAACAAAAGGCAGCCAGATAACTAGAAAACTTTCTAAATGGGAAAAATACACAGACTGGTATTATAAAGATTGATGTTAGAATACTAATTTTTTATTGTTTATGGCTGATATGGAAGATGGTGCTAGAAGGCAAGATATTTCAATTTGAAGACAATAGTAAATGAGGATAGCAAACCAGAAGAAGAAGGCATACAGAAAGATTTAGATCATTTAAATATCTGGATTAATAGAGTGAAAATGGCTAACTATTGGATAAACAAAGATAAATGTTGAATAATGAGTCCTCTTAGAGCAAGTAATTAAAGATATGCTATCTGCTAAAGAGAAATGTGCTGTAGTATCCTGGCCAGGAAGATGATTTAGCAATTATAAAGTCCCTCAAATCAAGGAAGTATAAGCATCAAACCAGACTGGCATATACCAGAACATACAGTTTATTTTTTTTTAAATTCAGTCCAGTGACAGATTAGAATATTTACACTCATTTGTAATATGCAACTCACAGACACAAAACTGACTGATAAATTTCTGCCAGGCTTTTCAGAGTTATCACTACTAATTGGCTGTCTCGTGAAATAAAGTAGAGGGGGAAAATTCCCAAACTTCTTAGTTTGTGGAGAAAACAGATTACGATATAGACCATTTAAAGTTCTTAAAACATTCAATATGTGGAGAATCTTGCAACAAAGCAATAAGAATGCAGTGTGGCTAGGTACAAGTCAAATGGAAATAAGGAAACTAAGAAGAGTGGGTACAATGGTCCTAGGGGTGTCTCTCTTACTAGGATATGTACAATCCCTATTGGGATATGTATATACAGCTACTTAGATAAAAATCTACAACTTCAAAGTTAACCAACACAATGTCTTCACATTAGATCTCATCAGAGAGACATGTACAAAGAAATGTTCTTTAGTTAAATTAATTCACTAGCATTATAATTAGCTCATACTTTTTAAAAAAATGTTTTTAATCTTGTTTCTTTTATGTTGAAAGTTTCCCTGAATGAATCCATTGTTTTGTTTTTTTCCTTCTTCCACATTTTTGCTCTGCATCCAGTAATTAGATTTTTCTTCAAAGAGCCCAGTCCTGCAGTTCTTGTTTACAGGAGTATCACTATTGGTTTAAATATTCCTGCTTAGGTAAGGGCTTCAAGATCATACATTTAAGGCTAGATTGGCCTTAGCCCATGGGTGGGTGAGCAGAGGGAAGAAGAAAAGATTTTTTCCCCCACATAATCTTTCCTTCTGCTTTACAAGAAACATGAACAATTTCAGTGTCTGTGGAACTGACCCTCCTAACTCCTTCATAGCTGGAAAACGTTCAGAAGGGGTTTGGGAAGAAGGATGCAGCAACATAGAGTGAGCCAATCTCCATACCTTCTCCTGGTGGCGATGACACTTTATACATATTCCCCCTGAGTGCTGGGGAGAGATTATGTTCCATTACTGAGGGCTGGTGCCTCTCTGCCCTGCCTCAGTCCAGCCCTTAATCTATGACATGATCTTCTGGTAAGTGTAATGTTTTGATTGTATCCAATTTCTTGGTTCATTAGTTTAAGTCACTGAAATATTGTCTGTGCAATTCACTTCAGAGCAAGCATTAGGGGCTGAATTTAGGTGTTATCTATATAGTAGTAACTCATATTTTGGACACTTATGTTAACTCCAAATAAAGATTGCATATACAGCTTCTAACAATACTGAACAAATTGCATTGTATGCCCCATCTGTTTTTTTTCTGGATTTAAAGGAGAGTTAGGGTACACATAGGATGGGGAATTGTTGGAAGTATTATGGAATATTTTGTTTTATTCAAGGACTGTTGGTCTATAAAGACCGTTATGCTCTCCTTGATATAGGAGAGAAGGAATCACCTCCTACAGCAGAGGAGGAGAAGCCTCTTACCCCTAAGGCTAGGAGATCTGCTGCCACCACTGCAAATAGGAAACATAGGGTAGTGGTGGTTGGAGACTCTCTGCTGAGGGGGACGGAGGCGCCCATCTGTCTCTCTGACATTTCATCTCGGGAGGTATGCTGCCTGCCGGGGGCCTGTATATGAGATGTTACAGAGGCATTGTCGAGGATTATCCATCCCTCTGACTACTACCCCATGCTATTCATCCATGTGGGCACAAATGATATTGCAAGGTGTGACACTGAGTGGATCAAGACTGACTACAGGACTCTGGGAGTATGGGTGAAGGAGTTTGGAGCGCAGGTGGTATTCTCTTCAATCTTTCCTGTCAAAGGTAGGGGACCGGGCAGAGACAGGTGCATTGTGGAGGTGAATGCCTGGCTGCAAAGATGGTGTCACCAGGAGGGCTTTGGCTTCTTTGACCACAGGATGCTATTCCAGGAAGGACTTTTAGACAGAGATGGCATTCACCTTTCGAGGAGGGGAAATACCCTATTTGGACACAAACTGGCTAACCTAGTGAGGAGGGCTTTAAACTAGGTTCAACGGGGACAGGTGAGCAAAGCCCACAAGTAAGTGGAGAACATGGAGACCTGGGAGATGGATCGGAAATAGGAGGGAACATGGGCTATAATGGCAGAGAGAAAGGAGGGTCAGGGCAAAACTGGGAGGCAAGATCAAATCAGTATCTTAGATGCCTATATACAAATGCGAGAAGTATGAGTAATAAGCAGGAAGAACTGGAAGTGCTAATAAATAAATACAACTATGACATTGTTGGCATCACCGAAACTTGGTGGGATAATACACATGATTGGAATGTTGGTATGGATGGGTACAGCTTGCTCAGGAAGGATAGACAGGGGAAGAAGGGAGGAGGTGTTGCCTTATATCTTAATAATGTACACACTTGGGGTATGTCTACACTACAAGAGTAGTTCGATTTAACTTAGGTCGAATTTGTGGATTCGACCTTATGAAGTCGAATTTGTGTATCCACACTAAGGACACTAATTCGACTTTGTGAGTCCACACTAACGGGGCAAGCGTCGACATTGGAAGCGGTGCATTCTGGGCAGCTATCCCACAGTTCCCGCAGTCCCCGCTTCCCATTGGAATGCTGGGTAGAGCCCCCAATGCCTGCTGGGGGAAAAATGTGTCGAGGGTGGTTTTGGGTAACTGTCGTCATTCAACCCTCCCTCCCGCCCTCCCTCCCTGAAAGCGCCGGCGGGAAATCTGTTAGCGCACTTTTCTGGTCAGTGACAGTGCGGACGTCACAGCACTGCGAGCATGGAGCCCGCTGCGATCATCGCTGCACTTATGGCCATTGTCAACTCCTCACACCTTATCGTCCACCTCTTCCACAGTCAGCTGCTGAGAAATCGGGCGAGGAGGCTCCGGCAGCACGGTGAGGACATGAAGTGTGAGAGTGGCACAGACCTCTCACAAAGCACGGGATCCCACGCTGCGGAGATCATGGTGGCAATGGGTCACGTTCATGCTGTGGGACAGTGATTCTGGGCCCGGGAAACAAGCATGGACTGGTGGGACCGCATAGTGCTGCAGGTCTGGGATGAATCACAGTGGCTGCGAAACTTCAGGATGCGTAAGAGCACTTTCCTTGAACTGTGTGACTTGCTGGCCCCTGCCCTGAAGCGCCAGGACACCCGGATGCGAGCAGCCCTGACTGTGCAGAAGCGAGTGGCCATAGCCCTCTGGAAACTTGCAACGCCAGACAGCTACCGGTCAGTAGCGAACCACTTTGGCGTGGGCAAATCTATCGTGGGGGTTGCTGTGATGCAAGTAGCCCACACAATCGTTGACCTACTGCTCTCAAAGGTAGTGACCCTGGGAAACGTCCAGGTCATCATAGATGGCTTCGCCGCGATGGGATTCCCAAACTGCGGTGGGGCTATAGATGGCACTCACATCCCTATCCTGGGACCGGCCCACCAGGCCAGCCAGTATATTAACCGAAAGGGCTACTTTTCAATGGTGCTGCAAGCACTGGTGGACCATAGGGGACGTTTTACCAACATCTACGTCGGGTGGCCGGGCAAGGTTCATGACGCGCGTGTTTTCAGGAACTCTTGTCTGTTTAGATGCCTGCAGGAAGGTAGTTTCTTCCCAGACCACCATATAAGTGTTGGGGATGTGGAGATGCCTACAGTGATCCTCGGGGACCCAGCCTACCCGCTAATGCCCTGGCTCATGAAGCCCTATACAGGCACCCTGGACAGTGACAAGGAGCTCTTCAACTACCGGCTGAGCAAGTGCAGAATGGTGGTGGAGTGTGCTTTCGGACGTCTTAAGGGGAGATGGAGGAGCTTACTGACTCGCTCGGATCTCAGCGAAACCAATATCCCCATTGTTATTGCAGCTTGCTGTGTGCTCCACAATCTCTGTGAGAGCAAGGGGGAGACCTTTATGGCGGGATGGGAGGTTGAGGCAAATCGCCTGGCTGCTGATTACGCTCAGCCAGACAGCCGTGCGATTAGAAGAGCCCAGCGGGAAGCGCTGTGCATCTGGGAGGCTTTGAAAGCTAGGTTCCTCAGAGAGCAGGGTAACCTATGACTGTCCAGTCTCTTTACAGAGAAGCTGAACCTGCCCCTGTTTCAGTTACTATTGACTTTTTTTCAGCGGTTACATACCCCGTTCACCAGGTTTCCTCCCTTCCAACAGACGTTTAAAAATAAAGTTATTGGAACATTTTTAATTAACAAAGTTTTCTTTACTAACGAATTCGCGTTAAGGGTTCAAACAGGGACGCAGACTGTGGTGGGTACAGTGTGCAGTGATGTACAGACCGCTTCTACACTTGAAGACTGACAGGCTCCTGCTCCTACAGCGGTCTCTGGGGGGAGGACGGTTACAGGAGGGTGTGCAGGAAGGGGTGGGTTTGCAGGAAGGGGTGAGGGGTGTGTGGGAAGGGTGAGTAGGTGTAGGGGGATGATGGCTCTGGCTGGGGCTCAGGGCATCGGAGAGGTTCATGGCTAGGGTGGAAGGGCATGGTAAGGGCAGCCTGCCTTGCCATTTGTGGATGCCAGGCGCTCGGACCCTGGGGCAGCATACACCTCCCAGACTGACCTGGGGCAGCAGACACCTCCCAGAGTGACCCGGGTGCCTAGTGACTGCACTCTGTGTGTGACCTGCTGTTGATCCTGCCCCCATGTCTGTACCCTGGTAATGATGGCTGTCCTATGCAATTAACAAACCCCTATCTCCCCTTCACACAAAGTCTTCTGCAAAGAAACATGACGGAAACAGTAATGAACAGCAAACTATTTTTAATACTCAACTACACAGTTGGGGGATGAAACTGGGATTTTGGATTGGGTGAGCAAGGAAGGGAAGCAATTCTCATACTTTAGGGAATGAGAGCTGTTTGGTACATGAGCGCTCTGCTGGGGTGGAGTGACAGTTTTCACGGCCCCTAGCGCTTCTCCTTCTTCTGATTTTGGGTGAGGGGGGGACAGGACTTTGTGGCGGGGGAGGGCGGCTGCAGATACAGTTCAGGGGGGCTCTCTGCTCCTGCCTGCGGTCCTGCAGAACATCCACAAGGTGCCGGAGCGTGTCCGTTTGCTCCCTCATTAGTCCAAGCAGCGTTTGAGTCGCCTGCTGGTCTTCCTGCCGCCACCTGTCCTCCCGTTCGCTGTGTGAGCGCTGCTGCTGAGAGAGGGTCTCCCTCCACTGGCTCTGCTGGGCTGCCTCGGCTCTGGAGCAGGCCATCAGTTCAGCGAACATCTCGTCCCGAGTCTTTTTCTTTCGCCGCCTAATCTGCGCCAGCCTCTGTGAGGGGGATGCCGGGGCAGTTCAGGAAACAGCCGCAGCTGTGTGATGGGAAAAAGGAAGTGATTTCCTTGCAAAGATACATGTTTGCGAACACTGAACACAGTCTACTCAGTTTCTGTGAACAAGACCATACAGGGCACCTATCTCATGTGCTCTCAGGACAAGTTCGAATTTTCGGCATTCGCTTTCAGTGCCTGGGGTCTTGCACTGGAGATCGGACAAGCGGGGCAGGACAGCAGAATCCGTGTAGCAGCCAGGCCTGGTAAGCCGTAAACTTTAGGCTGCTTAAAAGTTAATGGATAGCAGTGGCCTCCTGCTGCAGGCAATCTGGAAAGCATAAAGTCTGACCCTGTTCCAGCCCCTCGCGGCTGTCCCCGGGAAAGATCCCTGTATGCTTTCCCTCTGCAGCCTCCAACACGTGGCTGTTAAACGACGGTCATTGTTATGCAAAGGAAAAGTCAAGCATTGACAATAGTAACATTACATTAATTCCCCTAATTAGATGCAGCAGTCGCCGAGCGAGATCACCCTGAGGCGGGTCACTAGGACAGACAGAGAGCGCATGCTGCGTGAATCCCTGCACAGACCAGGGCCCTATGCTGCCATGCTGGTGGAGGCAATGCTCCCACTGTACCTCAGGATGGCCTGGCGCGGAAGAGTGTGCTTCCACGGAGCACCCAATAAGGCACCTCTCCCCAGGAACCTCCTGCGTAGGCTTTTCGAGTACCTGTACGAGAGCTTCGTGGAAGTGTCCCAGGAGGTTTTCTATTCGATCACTATATGTATTGACCTTCTTTTCGTATAGTTTTTATTCCTGTTTTTAAAAAAATTAATGTTTATATGTTTGTAGCACTTACCGACTGATCCTTCCCCTGATTCAGAGTCCGGGTTAACGGCCGGGGAGGGTTGGTAGGGGATCTCTGTGAGGGTGATGAAGAGATCCTGGCTGTCGGGGAAATCAGTATTGTAAGCGCTGTCGCCTGCCTCATCCTCCACAAACCCTTCCTCATCTTCCCCATCCGCGAACATCACCGAGAAACTGCCCCTCGACACTATCCCATCCTCAGAGTTCACGGTCACTGGTGGGGCAGTGGTGGCAGACCCACCGAGAATGGCATGCAGTGCCTCGTAGAAGCGGCATGTCTGAGGCTGGGCTCCGGAGCGTCCGTTTGCCGCTTTGATTTTTTGGTAGCCTTGTCTCAGGTCCTTGATTTTCACGCGGCACTGCGTTGCATCCCGGCTGTATCCTCTGAGTGCCATGGCTTTGGATACCTTCTCGTAGGTCTTTGCATTCCGTTTTTTGGAGCGCAGCTCCGAAAGCACAGACTCATCGCCCCACACAGCGATCAGATCCAAGACTTCCCGGTCAGTCCATGCTGGGGCCCTCTTTCTACTTTGAGATTGCATGGACCCCTCTGCTGGAGAGCTCTGCATCGCTGCCGGTGCACTTTGCCATTTCCTACACCTGCATCTGGAGAAGGCTATGGTCTGTGCTCAATGCTGTGGCTCATCTGAACCCAGTATGGGCAGTATTCCAACCCACTTTGGCTCCTATATCCATTCCAAGTATAAGTCTCCCATGCACAGTGCATCTGGTTTTCATTTCCATAGATCAATCTAGAATTGTTGCCTAATCTGATTAAATGATTAGCTCGCCCCGATGTCCAACCAGGAACTGAGATTCAAAATGGCCAGACAGGAAAAGGAATTCAAATTTTCCCGGGGCTTTTCCTGTATGGCTGATCAGAACATCTGAGCTCGGACTGCTGTCCAGAGCGTCAACACAGTGGTACACTGTGGGATAGCTCCCGGAGCTACTAAGGTCGATTTCCGTCCACACATAGGCTAACTCGACATAGCCATGTCGAATTTAGCGCTACTCCCCTCGTCGGGGTGGAGTACCGAATTCGAACTAAAGAGCCCTCTAGGTCGAACTAATTAGCTTCCTGGTGTGGACGGGTGCACGGTTAAATTGAATTAACGCTGCTAAATTCGACATAAACTCCTAGTGTAGACCAGGCCTTGGACTGAGATGGAGATGGACATAGGAGACGGAAGTGTTGAGAGTCTCTGAGTTAGGCTAAAAGGGGTAAAAATCAAGGGTGATGTCATGCTAGGAGTCTACTACAGGCCACCTAACCAGGTGGAAGAGGTAGATGAGACTTTTTTAAACAACTAACAAAATCATCCAAGGCCCAAGATTTGGTGGTGATGGGGGACATCAACTATCCAGATATATGTTGGGAAAACAACACAGCGGGGCACAGACTATCCAATAACTTCCTGGACTGCATTGCAGACAACTTTTTAGGTTGAAAAAGCTACTAGGGGGGAAGCTTGTCTAGATTTGATTTTAACAAATAGGGAGGAACTCGCTGAGAATTTGAAAGTGGAAGGCAGCTTGGGTGAAAGTGATCATGAAATCATAAAGTTCACAATTCTAAGGAAGGGTAGAAGGGAGTACAGCAAAATAGAGACAATGGATTTCAGGAAGGCAGATTTTGGTATATTCAGAAAGCTGATAGTTAAGGTCCCATGGGAATCAAGACTGAGGGGAAAAACAACTGAGGAGAGTTGGCAGTATTTCAAAGGGACACTATTAAGGGCCCAAAAGTAAGCTATTCCACTGGGTAGGAAAGATAGAAAATGTGACAAAAAACCACATGGCTTAACCATGAGATCTTGCATGATCTAAAAAAAAAAAAAGAGTCATATAAAAATGGAAACTAGGACAAATTACAAAGGATGAATATAGGCAAACAACACAGGAATGCAGGGGCAAGATTAGAAAGGCAAAGGCACAAAATGAGTTTAAACTAGCTACAGGAATAAAGTATCAGAGGGGTAGCCATGTTAGTCTGGTTCTGTAGAAGCAGCAAAGAATCCTGTGGCACCTTATAGACTAACAGACGTTTTGTAGCATGAGCTTTCGTGATTGAATACCCACTTCTTCGGATGCAAGTAGTGGAAATTTCCAGGGGCAGGTAAATATAAGCAAGCAAGAAGCAAGCTAAAGATAACGAGGTTAGATCAATCAGGGAGGATGAGGACCTGTTCTAGCAGTTGAGGTGTGAAAACCAAGGGAGGAGAAACTGGTTCTGTAATTGGCAAGCCATTCACAGTCTTTGTTTAATCCTGAGCTGATGGTGTCAAATTTGCAGATGAACTGGAGCTCAGCAGTTTCTCTTTGATGTCTGGTCCTAAAGTTTTTTTGCTGCAGGATGGCCACCTTAAGATCTGCTATAGCGTGGCCAGGGAGGTTGAAGTGTTCTCCTACAGGTTTTTGTATATTGCCATTCCTAATGTCTGATTTGTGTCCATTTATTCTTTTCCTTAGAGACTGTCCAGTTTGGCCGATGTACATAGCAGAGGGGCATTGCTGGCATATGATGGCATATATTACATTGGTGGACGTGCAGGTGAATGAACCGGTGATGGTGTGGCTGATCTGGTTAGGTCCTGTGATGGTGTTGCTGGTGTAGATATGTGGGCAGAGTTGGCATCGAGGTTTGTTGCATGGATTGGTTCCTGAGCTAGAGTTACTATGGTGCGGTGTGCAGTTGCTGGTGAGAATATGCTTCAGGTTGGCAGGTTGTCTGTGGGCGAGGACTGGCCTGCCACCCAAGGCCTGTGAAAGTGTGGGATCATTGTCCAGGATGGGTTGTAGATCCCTGATGATGCGTTGGAGGGGTTTTAGCTGGGGACTGTATGTGATGGCCAGTTGAGTCCTGTTGGTTTCTTTCTTGGGTTTCTCTTGCAGTAGGAGGCTTCTGGGTACACGTCTGGCTCTGCTGATCTGTTTCCTTATTTCCTCGTGTGGGTACTGTAGTCTTGAGAATGCTTGGTGGAGATTTTCTAGGTGTTGGTCTCTGTCTGCGGGGTTAGAGCAGGTACGGTTGTACCTCAGTGCTTGGCTGTAGACAATGGATCTTGTGGTGTGTCCGGGATGGATGCTGGAGGCATGAAGGTAGGCATAGCGGTCGGTAGGTTTTCGGTACGGGGGGGGTTAATGTGACCATCACTTATTTGCACCGTGGTGTCTAGGAAGTGGACCTCCCGTGTAGATTGGTCCAGGCTGAGGTTGATAGAGGGGTGGAAGCTGTTGAAATCGTGGTGGAATTTTTCAAGAGTCTCCTTCCCATGGGTCCAGATGATGAAGATGTCATCAATGTAGCGTAGGTAGAGAAGGGGCGTGAGTGGACGGGAGCTGAGGAAGCGTTGTTCCAGGTCGGCCATAAAAATATTGGCATATTGTGGGGCCATGAGGGTGCCCATAGCGGTGCCACTGATCTGGAGATATATATTGTCATTAAATTTGAAATAGTTGTGTGTGTCAGGAAACTTGGAAATGGCAAAGATGCTCAGTGACTTCTTTGTTTCGGTCTTCACCGAGAAGTCTGAAGGAATGCCTAACATAGTGAATGCTAATGGGAAAGGGGTAGGTTTAGAAGATGAAATAAAAAAAGAACAAGTTAAAAATCACTTACAAAAGTTAGATACCTGCAAATCATCAGGGCCTGATGAAATGCATCCTAGAATACTCAAGGAGCTAACAGAGGAGGTATCTGAGCCTCTAGCTATTATCTTTGGAAAATCATGGGACACAGGAGAGATTCCAGAAGACTGGAAAAGGGCAAATATAGTGCCTGTCTATAAAAAGGGAAATAAAAACAACCCAGGAAACTACAGACCAGTTAGTTTAACTTCTGTGCCAGGGAAGATAATGGAGCAAGTAATTAAGGAAATTATCTGCAAACACTTGGAAGGTGGTAAGGTGATAGGGAATAGCCAGCATGGATTTGTAAAGAATAAATCATGTCAAACCAATCTGATAGCTTTCTTTGATAGGATGACAAGTCATGCAGATAAGGGAGAAGCGGTGGATGTGGTATACCTAGACTTTAGTAAGGCATTTGATATGGTCTCACATGATATACTTATCAATAAACTAGGAAAATACAATTTAGATGGGGCTACTATAAGATGGGTGCATAACTGGCTGGATAACCGTACTCAGAGAGTAGTTATTAATGGTTGTCAATCCTGCAGGAAAGGTATAACAAGTGGGGTTCTGCAGTGGTCTGTTTTGGGACCGGATCTGTTCAATATCTTCATCAACGACTTAGATATTGGCATAGAAGGTACACTTATTAAGTTTGCAGATGATACCAAACTGGGAGGGATTGCAACTGCTTTGGAGGATAGGGTCATAATTCAAAATGATCTGGATAAATTGGAGAAAAGGTCTGAGGTGAACAGGATGAAGTTTAATAAAGACAAATGCAAAGTGCACCATTTAGGAAGGAACAATCAGTTTCACACATACAGAATGGGAAAAGACTGTCTAGGAAGGAGTATGGCAGAAAGAGATCTAGGGGTTATAGTGGACCACAAGCTAAATATGAATCAACAGTGTGATGCTGTTGCAAAAAAAGCAAACATGATTCTGGGATGCATTAACAGGTGTGTTGTGAGCAAGACACAAGAAGTCATTCTTCCACTCTACTCTGCGCTGGTTAGGCCTCAACTGGAGTATTGTGTTCAGTTCTGAGCACCACATTTCAAGAAAGATGTGGAGAAATTGGAGAGGGTCCAGAGAAGAGCAACAAGAATGATTAAAGGTCTTGAGAACATGACCCATGAAGAAAGGCTGAAAGAACTGGGTTTGTTTAGTTTGGAGAAGAGAAGACTGAGAGGGGACATAGACTCATAGACTTTAAGGTCAGAAGGGATCATTATGATCATCTAGTCTGACCTCCTGCACAATGCAGGCCACAGAATCTCACCCATCCATTTCTATAACAAACCCCTAGCCTATGTCTGAGTTATTGAAGTCCTCAAATTGTGGTTTGAAGACCTAAAGCTGCAGAGAAACCTCCAGCAAGTGACCCGTGCCCCAGGCTGCAGAGGAAGGCGAAAAACCTCCAGGGCCTCTGCCAATCTGCCCTGGAGGAAAATTCCTTCCTGACCCCAAATATGGCGATCAGTTAAACTCTGAGCATGTGGGCAAGACTCACCAGCCAGCACCCAGGAAAGAATTCTCTGTGACATGATAGCAGTTTTCAGGTATCTAAAAAGGGGAAAACTTGTTCATCTTAGCCTCTAAGGATAGAACAAGAAGCAATGGGCTTAAACTGCAGCAAGGGAGGTTTAGGTTGGACATTAGGAAAAAGTTCCTAACTGTCAAGGTGGTTAAACACTGGAATAAGCTGCCTAGGGAGGTTGTGGAATCTCCATCTCTGGAGATATTTAAGAGTAGATAAGATAAATGTCTATCAGGGATGATCTAGACAGTATTAGGCCCTGCCATGAGGGCAGGGGACTGGGTTCAATGACCTCTCAAGGTCCCTTCCAGCCCTAGAATCTATGAAAGAGGTGAGGATATGTGATTTTTGATGATATGAGAGAGACCTATTTGAAATGTTGTAACGTTGATCAGGTTTTTGTCTTCAGATAAAGCCTTTCTGGAAGATCCACTTTTTAGTTAAACACAGAATTTTTGAATCCAATAATTTGTCCGGTGCTATAAAGGTCAGCCTAGATGATCTAATGCAATCCTTTCCAGACTACTGTACTCCATTCAAGAGTCTGACTTGTCATGCGTACCCCAAGTTTCACCTCACTTAAAAACTCAGACTTTGGCTTCAGCCCTGTATGGCGGGGCTCGGGCTTTGACTTTCTGCCCTTGGCCCCAGCGACTCTAACTCTGGCCCTTGCAACCCCATTAAAACAAACTAGCCCACAATCTTAGAACTGCTGATATAGTATATAGAACAGTATAAACAAGTCTGCATGAAATTTTAGTTTGTACTGACTTCGCTAGTGCTTTTTATGTAGACTGTGGTAAAACTAGGCAAACAATTAGATGAGTTGATATCCCACCTAGAAGACCTCTACATACTCTGAGAGGTACACGTACCCCTGGTTGAGAACCACTGATCTAATAGTCCCTCTTGGCCTTCAGTTTTTTTCATCGACTCTGCATAAGAGTATATTCTTTTGGAATCCCTTTTCTAGATTACTGTATCAATGTTAAGTGTTAACCAGTGGCAGTGTGAAAGGGAAGCATGACTATGGGATAATGTGTACTCCTATGGAACACAAGGAGGGGCAATCTGAGGGTCTCCTATCATGCTTTGATCCTTATGTGCTCTCCATTCCCACACCTTCATTAGGGCCACTTACAATCTGTCTCCAAGGCAGTGCCTCAAGATACAAATGATGTAGCAGCCAAAATTGGAAAGCAATTAAATATACCCTTAGCTGTCTTGTTCCACCAATTCAAAGAATTCCCCACACATTTCCCAGTTGTGTGGCTTGGGGAATGAAATTCAGTCATTTTTTAATTATTATTATTATTATTATTTATTATTATTTTTCTTGCAATCTCCCTTAGCCTTGTTGTAGAATACTGTGGTAACAATAAAGTCAGTTAGGTAGCTTGCACATTTTGAAACCTGTGCAGTTATTTTTACAGCTTTTTAAATTGGATGTTTTGGAAACAGTTTTATAATTTCTGCTGAAGTTTTGAACAGAAAGGCAACACTAGATATTTTCCTGTTTTCATTTCTGAGTAGAAAGTCTGTTTAAATGGTCTGGTTGTGGTTTATTAATGTAAATTACTTTGTATATTCTATTTTGAGACCAGCGATGGAATTATCTGGTGAAAAAAGCTCTGTAGATTAATCTTGATGAAAACAGTTATGGATAAAAATGCTCTGGATGATTGTAATATGATGGTGCAAATATTATCTACATGGGAAATCTTAGCCAGGATGAAGCTCAAAGTCCTTTCCTTGTGATTTCTTCATTGTCATTTATTTTTTAAGAAAATATGCTTCTGTTTTATTGCCATGAAATGGATTGAGTAGAACAAGGTCTGTCTCAGCAGTGTAAGGCTCGTAGCAGCTGCAGCTGCACACAAGTTATGCATGGGGCAAAGCCAAGCAGGCACCGGGGTGGTCCCTGGTCCAAGATGATGACAGTGACTGGGAAAACTAGAACTCTTGACCTCTGCCCACTCACAGCAGTATATTTAAATTGGAAGTTTGATCACATGACCCCAGAACATCCCAGTTATTCTCTGTGAAGCAGATACAGATACTGGTAAATTTTCAGCAGCAAATATGAACTATCTCCTACCTATTCCTTTAATTTTCTGTTATCAGTGTTGATGTAATGAAAAGCTAAAATAAAACTATATTGATCAAGAGATGGATTTTTTTATGCTTGGAAATTTGTTGAAGTATGCTTACTAATCTGGGCCTTGTTGCAACCTTTATTCACTGTGTAGCTTAATTGAAGTTAATTGAACTATTCACATGAGAAGGGGCTCAGATGAATAAAATGTACACCATATAGCCTCTCTTTTGTAACAAATAAAGGTATGAATGTAGGTACCTTAAGAATTAAAATAAAAATATTTTTATAGGGAGATTTTTATATGGACAGTATAACATTTTCACTTGGATTCTGTTGTAAACTTTATTTATGTCATAGGCATTGCTTGAAACTCAACTTCACTTTCAGTCTGGTATTTTAAGATAAGTTCTATCACACAGGTAAAATATCATGAAATCATGTATACCTTTATTTACCTTTCAGTCAAGATTTCACATCTACTATATTTGTTTTCTATATTTAGCATATTAATATTATGACAAAAAGCAAGAGAGATCACACAGTTTTATATGATCTGCAAGTAGTGCTTTCTTTTTCTGAGGAGTTCATACTTTTTCATTGATTGCTTGATCTGAGATTTTTCTCTTAAAATTATGATACAATAATCAGTTCTGAAACTGAAATCCAGCACATGAACAGATAAACAAAAGCAACAAAAGCCCTCCTGCCCCAAACCAACCAACCAACCAAAACCAAACAAATAAAAACCACACACACCAACCAACAACAACTCCTGAACACTGTGTGACATTTTGGGAGGACATTCTCAATTGTTCACATCACCAATGCCAAGGGAATCCACAAGGAGATAGTTAAAATGACTGTACATCTGCTTTGTATTTCAAGAGTGTCACAAAACAGTCAGGGTCTAGCCCACATATATGGTAGTTGGCTAATAATGATAAAGCATTATGTAATAAATATTATACAAGAAAAATACTTTGAAACCGAAGCAATGAAATTTACAGGTTTCACTCTGTAAATTATGGAAACTATTTTAATGGAACTACAGGTGTTTTTTTGTTTTTGCCATGTATTAAATGTTTGACCCTTAGCTCAAGTAATGCATCCTGATGCTCTTACTTCTATTTTCATCTACTCTAACATTAAGGCCAAATTGTGACTGGCAATTGCGTGAATGTGCCAGTCAAGGAGTGGGGAAGGATTCCCCAGTGAAAATTCAGAAGATTGATATTATTCCTAGTAAATAGTTATTGTAAGCCCCATTTTACAGATGGGGAAAACTAAAGATCTTGGAGAGTGAGTACTTTTCAGTGCTGCATTCTTCTAGTTGGTTAGGCATAGGTCTGGGACTCAGGAGATCCAGGTTCTGATCCTAGATCTTTTACTGACTTGCTCTAGAATTCTAACCATGACACTTATCCCTTCTCATACTTAGTTGTCTTATCTGTAAAATGGGGCAAATATCATAATAGTAAATCTAATAGACTTTGCAAGATCAGGCAAATGGGTTCTAGAGAGGACCTGAGGTTGGTGTGTTGTTTTGGTCCAACTATAGCTGGAGAAGACACTATCAAATTATAGCACCTTGATAGAGCTGGATTAATTTTTTTGTGTCATTTTTTCAGCCAGCTCTGAATGCAAACTCCTTTTACCCAGCTTTTCTCACTCAGTCCAGGAGACCTTGTACTATTCTATTGGTCTCATTTCTTCCAAGTCTATAACAAAATATTAAAATCATCTTCACTTGTGAGCCATATAGAATGTCAAGCTGCAAAATTAAAAAATAAATTCACTGGAGTCTCGGTCTCTACCTTCCTGAACTGGAGAAAAGATTTCAAAATACAAAAGGCAAATGGGAGTTTTAGGTCTGAAAATTGTCAGGCTGTAACTGATACTTTGAGACTTGCCCAGTGAAGCAACAATTGTTAGGTTCTTATAAATGTCTCATCCTTTTAAAAGTGGTGTTCAAGTATTTGCCTAAATAATTTCCCAAGTAAATGAATTCCAAAGGTTAATTGGACACTATAAAATACTTATTCCATTATAGTCATATTATTTTCCCCACTCATTCTTGCTTTCGGACAGGGTGCGTATGGGAGCTCAGTTGCCTTTTCCTATGCCATTTATTGTTTTGTATATCCTTTTCATGTTCCTGCTTTCTCTTTGCAGCAGGGTAACTCATAGGAGCATTTTTTCATCTCTCCCCACCCCATGCCATTAATCATTTTATTTTTCCATCTCTGGAACTTTTCTATTTCAGCTACTGTTTGCCCATATCCCATTATAGACGTAGGTGAAATAGAAAAAGCTAAGAGATGGAAAAATAAAATGATCTTTCAGGTGTGATGACCAAAATTGAATGCTGTTTCAAAGGTGAGCAAGGACCATTGATTTATACTATCTCACCCTTTATTAACCCACAGAAACACACTATTAGCCTGCTTCCCTACAATGGAGCAGTGATCTCACTGAGTTTTCAGCAGTGACTCCTAGATCCGTAACCTAGAAGTTTCACCTAATGTGTGTGAAAAGTTCAAATTGTTTTTTCAATATGAATTAATTTGCTCTTATTGTCACTGGACAAAATTACAGCAGATTTAATACAGAGAGCCCTTTTTATGAAATCCTTTTAAGATTCCTCATAATCCTGAAATTTGCACTAACCCGAATAAAGTAATGTCACCAGCACATTTCATCACCTCACCACCAAATTTATCCTTCAGGTTATTAATAAATATATTGAATAACATTGACCTCACTGCTAATCTCTGAAGTAAGCCACATGTGATGTCATTATTAAAGATGGAAAGACATTTATTTCTACTCTTGGATTCCTGTGTCCCCAGTGATTTAGCTGTGACTGTAACATTAGAAAAATTTTAATGAAATATATGAAATTATTTCAAGGGAAGAATCTGAGTAGCCAGGTTTATCTAATGGAGACTTTTTTGGGTGGTGAAACGGAGTTTATACAGAAGAGGTAAAGGGGACAGAGCAGTTTCATGAACTGATCTATTTTCTTTACCTGGATGTAATAATATGATGGCAATATCTACATTTTATTGTGAACACTAATATATTCATGTTAGCATTAAATACATCGAAGGAATAAAGAATCCATAGTCTATATGTTCAGCTTCATAGTGACCATTCCTGTTGTCAGAAGCTCCCTAACAGAACAAGACTGGATTGATTCTGTTCTCACACCAGTTAAAATCAGGAATAACTCCACTGACTGTAATGGTTTTACACCATTTTACACCAGTGTAAAAATGGTATAAATAAGAGCAGAATCAGGCTGAAGATGTTGCAATAAATTACTCAGAAACTTAGAGCATCTGTAATATTACTAACACATTTACCGTATTTTCCGGCGTATAAGGCGACTGGGCGTATAAGATGACCCCCTAATTTTACAGTTAAAACATAGGTTTTGGCCTATACTCGCCGTATAAGACTACCCCCCCTTCCGAGGGGGGGGAGCCCAGAGCCTTTTAAATCCCAGCCGCGGCCAGGAGTCAGAGGGCTCTGGGCTGCCCGCTGCGGTGGGGAGCCCAGAGCCTTTTAAATCCCAGCCGTGGCCGGGAATCAGAGGGCTCTGGGCTGCCCGCTGCGGCGGGGAGCCCAGAGTCTTTTAAATCCCAGCCGCAGCCGGGAATCAGAGGGCTCTGGGCTGCCCGCTGTTTATACCCGGCGTATAAGACGACCCCCGATTTTTGGGGGTTGTTTTTTAGTATAAAAAGTCGTCTTATATGCCGGAAAATACGGTATTTGGTCATAAGCTTTCGTGGGCTAAAACCACTTCCTCAGATGCATGGAATGGAATATACAGTAGGCATTTTTATATACACACAGTACATGAAAAGATGGGAGTTGCCTTACCAAGTCAGGGGTCAGTTCTAATGAGACAATTCAATTAAAGTGGAAGTGGGCTATTATCAACAGGAGGAAAAATCATGTTTGTAGTGGTAATCAGACTTTCTATTACTAATGGCCATATTATTCTAGAAAAAAATTCTAGGTTTTGAATATGAATCAGAGGAAAAATCAATCAAAACTGTGTAACTGTTCTTCCACAAAAGTGGCAAACTAGGTAGTTTTCTAGGTGGCTTCAGTAACTTGGGTTTTGGTGATATTATTCAATAGTTCACAAGTAATCATTCGAAGCAGCAAAGAATCCTGTGGCACCTTATAGACTAACAGACGTTTTGTAGCATGAGCTTTCGTGGGTGAATACCCACTTCTTCTTTGCATCCGAAGAAGTGGGTATTCACCCACGAAAGCTCATGCTACAAAACGTCTGTTAGTCTATAAGGTGCCACAGGATTCTTTGCTGCTTCTACAGAACCAGACTAACACGGCTACCCCTCTGATAAGTAATCATTCATAAGTTTTGATTTTAAAAGGAACTTGAAGAAGATGGAGTTTTACTTGTACTATCCTCTCTAGCACAGACGTGCCATACACACCGAAGCTGCTGTATACATAATAATGATACAACAATTGTAAGTGTTCCTTCATAGAACTGCCTTGGAGGTACAAGAATTGCCTTAAACCAATTATTGGGTGTGTGTGTCCACCAACTGCAGATTGGAATCCTACTACACCCAGTCCCTCTCTGTCACTCTGTGCAGTGGGGACATGGAACTGTTCTCACCGCTGTTTCTCAAAGTTTTCAGTCTTTGCTTAAAGATTCTCAGCTGTTTTAAGTCACTGTAGCTCCATTAAAACCATTTAACCCCTTTATATATCATGTGAGGGTCTGGCCCATATTAATAAATTAACTGAAGTTCATTTGAAATATACAGTGTCTTCTCTCTTTTTAGGATTCCAACATGGTGGATCCTGAGAAAAAAGTCACGTTTCAAATAGTGCGTTTTGATATCAAGATGTGCATTGTCATTATTATTAATTCTACTTATTACAGTAGTGGACAAAGACCAGACAAGATTGGAGCTTTGTTGTGCTAGGCACTGTACAAACACAGAAGTAGACCCTGAAGAGTTCCCAAAAAAGACAGGCAAAGGGTGGGGTAAAGAGACATAACAAACAAGCAGAGTGAACAATGTGATGGATGCCAAACAGCCACACTAGGCCCATGTGAATACCTGCTTACATTACTAGATCCTTAGTTTAAAGAAGATTCAGGTGCTCAGGATCTGATTGCAGCTGTTGGCTCAGCTTGCTATGACTCAGTTCTGTTATCCTTTTCTTTTAAAGAAGGAGAAACATGCAGTCCTCAGAGCACTGAATACAAAGCATTCAGAAAGCATTTGTTGCTTTCAAACCAGTCATACAAAATGTATATCTTTTTCATATAAGGATTCAGATATACTCTGGTGTGAACAGATCCTGTAGACTAGGGATGCTTAGTGCGTCAAGTTTACTCAGCTCTGAGGATCCCAGTAATGAGTGAATGGAATGGGAAATGAGGAGTGGGAAAGTGGTATTAATTATGGGCAGCAAGTATTTTTCCAGTGCTTCAGGTAAGCTGTTTCCACAATCTCTTTATTATATTTTTCAATTTTTTTTAGAAATAGCTAGCATTTTTGGTCTTTGCATTATAATATTACACATTGTTGTGTCGGCTATCCCCAGGTCCATAACAATAAATCAGTTATTTGTCTTATTTTACAAGTGAATGACATACTGAAGTGTAATCATGACAAAAGTCAAAGAATTCTCTGAGTAATGAGTTTTTCAGAATTGATTTTAGGGAACTTTTTTTCTAACCACATTTTTGAGGGACGTGTGTGTGTACTTAAAATGCTTTACTTCTTTTATAGCTCCTAATGAAGAGATGCAATTGTAATATCCAGGCTTTTGAAGAGGTGTGTTTTTCAGTTTACACCTCAGAATCAGCTCCATTATGTTTTTTTTTATTATTATTATTATCAGATTAACTTCTTCACTGTTATTCTCTGCTGAAGCCTTTTGTGGGTGGCAGCACTTTGGCAGTTCTTATGGGTGTAAAGTATTAGCTACATTGGACAGCACCAGATGTGTCTGCTATACTATACATATGATCCACCCGGATATAGGGGAGTGTCCAGTGGGTGTAGAGCAGGCTCCTACATTTTTCTCCTCACAGCTGCCTGAACAAGGGGTGTGTCAGAGTGGGTGTTGAGGGGATGTGGTGCTGATGGTCCCTTGGGATAATAGCAAGCTGCCACATTTTGGAGAAATCCCAAGGCTTTCCTAACTTACATTCAAAGCTGGAACCAAGAATTGGGGAATCATCACCTGCCTTAAAGCTCACTTAGTCTGCAGCACCCAGCAGAGTCTGGAAGCAGCTGAGAATCTAGCTCTGCTGTGGGGTTGTTGGGAGTTTGATTTTATATATCAAACTATATTCTCTTTTATATAGTGATTTATTGGTCTGTCTTGTCATCTAGAAAATCATATACCTCAAATTCCAATGACAACACAGCTAATGTTTTTATTAGTTCTAATCATTATTTGACCTTTGCAAAAGAGGACTTGGGAACATTGCAGTCGGAGTGTGGCACAGATAACATTTTTTATACAAACCCAGGGGAGAGGAAATGGACATTTTGAGGCTGACTTAGAAAGAATGAAGAAGACTAGGGTTGTATAGAGGGCTGACGCGGATCTTACAGCTCTCAGGGATTCCTGGAGCCCTTGGTTCTGTCAGGAACTGTAACTGTTGAGCAATGATTTTCCCAGAGCCAGCTGATAATGGAAGGAAACAAGGGATCTTGAAAGAGTTCAGCTAACTGAATGTTAGTTTGCTGTATATTTCAGGAACGTGGTATTCCGACTGACATTTGCTATGCTGTTGCTCCACGTGACTTTGAGGTCTACCCTGTACAAGTTCAGCTTTACAAGACCTGGAAGAAAGTTGGGGGTATCAAAGTCACCAGTACAGAGGAGTATCTGCATCTGAAACCAGAACAGCACAGACAAGGTTTTATCCACAATGGCATCATGGTTAATTATCTCTACATATGTATATAGTTTTTTCACATGTTGACATGTTTTCTTAATTAGAACTTTTTCATTAACTCTTCGGCATTTTCCTGAATCATTAATATTATGGGATGGTTGTGCAGTTCTTCTCCCTTTGCTCTATCTTTGCCATGAATTCTGTTCACATACGGTATGGGAAATAGCCATTTAAAAATAACTTTTGTTATATACAAATGGACATGATTCATTGCACTGAAGGAACTAAAGTCTGCCTTTCATTGATAGTTAGTGCAAGCTATCTGGCATGGTATAGAGATAGGTATGCACAAGTGACAATGATTTAATACATACTCTAGGTAGCCTCATGTGGTGGCTCAGACATAAATTAAAAATGCTGCACCCTGGTTGGACCCCCTGAAGTTGGGCAGGGCCGCCCAGAGGATTCAGCGGTGGGGGGCCTCCACTGCCAAATTGCTGCCAAAGACCTGGCACTTCGGCGGCAGGTCCCGGGGCAGAAGGACCCCCCGCCGTGGGTCTTCAGGGCACTTTGGCAGTGGGTCCCGGAGCGGAAGGACCTCCCACCACCAAATTGCTGCCAAAGATCCAGAGCGGAAGAAGCTCCGGGGGCCTGGACCCCGCAAGAGTTTTCCGGGGCCCCTGGAGCGAGTGAAGGACCCAGCTCCAGGGGCCCCGAAAAACTCTCATGGGGCCCCCTGTGGGGCCCGGGGCCTGGGGCAAATTGCCCCTCTTGCCCCGCCTGGGTGGTCCCAAAGTTGGCAGTACTGCAAACTGTTCTCCACATTTGGGAGTCCCTTGTGAGTTCAGGAGGTTGCAATTTATACCTTTTTACCTCAAAAGGTGAATCCAGTCCAAATGTGCTTAACTATTGAACTACGCATAATGGCTTTTAAATCCCGATTATCCATTTTTTATAAACTCCAGGGGAGACCCCTGGGGAAATTAGGGATGTTGTTTGTAGACTGATTCAGTCCTAAATTTACATGCATTTATAGATTTTCATTGCTATTTCTTCAGGTACTTCCCTAACAAACTTGTGATCTGTTCACACATACGATATCCACAAAGAATACCTTGGTGGTCCAAAAGAACTAGACAGAAGCATCCAGGGAGGGGAACTTTTCTTTCCAATTGTTCTTAACCCAGTAAGTATTTCAGATTTATTTATCTCAGTAATAATTATTAATGGCAGTTAAAAATACCACATATGGTGTAGCATACCAGTGAATGATATCAAAGTTAATTCATCTGTGCACCTGGCCTAAGCATCTCTCAGAATGTTAGGATGATACAATGGCAAGCAAATTGCTTTTCAAGGGCTGTGAATCAAGACTATTTAGGGGTGTTATTTAAACTGGGAGCTGAGGGAAACCTGATATTTACTTAGGAACACTCAGATGAAATGATGAACTCTGCTAGCCACTGCAGAAATACAAGTGAAACTGTGTACGTTCAGTAATAGGGGATAAATCAGCAATTAAGATTGCACAGGGGAAAGGAGAGGAGGAATTCAGTAAGGTCACATAGTTTCAGCAAAAAGTACAAACATTACAAATACAAATATTAGTATGTATTTGGATTCAACTTAGAGGTTCCCAAAGTGCTTTATAAACTTCCATAACACACCCATTTCCTGCCAGAGAAGGGACTGAAAGACAAAATGCAGGATCTGCTGAATTACAATACTGCTAAGCCATTATGACAACCAGGCTTGTGTTAACAAGGAATGAAGGAAACAGAGCTGCAACAGTTTTCATTTTTTCTGAGGGCGATTAAATGCCACCTGAAATATCAAAGATTAAAGCAGTAACTTAAAGGATTTATACAGTGCTCGTCAAGTGTAATAATCTAAACCAAATAAGATAATCTATTATGGCAATATGCTGGCCATCCTACTAGAAGCCACATCCAGGGGAAAAGTCTGCCACACAGTGAGTTTTTTAGCCATTCTTCCAGTTCAGGGCAGTTCAGTTTAAGAAGGCCATGGGGGACTGGGAGGAGGAGGAGGAGAGAGTCTCATTCTGGAGTACACTTTACTAATGATCCAAACCAGAGTTTCCACCTATTGCATGATGGGCACTATAGCATATGCACAGAAAGGACATATCCCCTTAAATGTTTTATTAGGTATGGTGTCTACCAGAGAGGACCATTATCAAGAGTCCAATTTAGGAGTAATAGGATTAAGCACAAGGCCACATGATAGAGTGTATTAAATCAGAATTCAAGTAACAGGCAGCAATTAGCTGTGCTGCGCCAGGAGCAGGCTACAAAACAAATTGTGGCTCAGAGTCACATTCCTCCCTGCTTTCTTATTGTCCTGCAAGAACAGTAAATTCCATCAGTCCTTTTAGTAGCTTAGTTTATTCCTCTGCCTCCTCTCTGCAGCTGTCCACTTCTCTGTGCACCCAGTCAGGGCAGTTCCCATTCTACACCCCTGCTCCCCTCTCTCCCTGCCCACTTACTCATATTTGGGGACTGTCAGATGAGTTGCACCTGTTCTCCTCCCCAAAGCCAGTCACAATTTGGACAGGACTAAGCAGAGGAGTTAAAGGGGACCTTTTGCCTTTATTACTTCCCGATGCAGATGAGTACGGGCTGTGAACACCTTCAGATTTGTCCATGTAGGCACATGCATTCAGTAATGTATTGTTTAAAGGTTAGATAAATCATGTTTTAATCCACTGGCAGTCTGAAAGGGTTAAACTATGAATTACATCTTCAAAGGTTTATTAAATTGGTCAGTGCATTCTAATTCAGTTGGTTCAAGCATTTACAAATAACTCTGACTGCCCTGCTTTCTGCTGAACTAATTTAGTTTGCATATGTGACACTGAAAAGAGGATCATTTCAGACATTTTAGGTCAGATTCCCCACTTTCATAAGCAGATACAGTAACAACAAAACCCCAAATAAAAACAGCATGTGAAAGGTACAAAGTTTGGGGGTAGAAAGCAAGAACCCGCATGCATTGTTATACTTGTATCATACCATAGTACCTAGGACCTCCAGTCATGGACCACTGTGTTAGGAGCTGCACAAACACAGAACAAAAAAAAAATCCCACCTGGACATTTTTATGTGAGGTAATCTAGCAATACCATACAGGAGAGACTGATGAATAGATGGGCAAGAGAGACATATTACATATAGCCTGATTTCTGTTTTCATTTACATCAACACAGAGCAGAGAAGAATTGACTGAAGTCAAAGGGGAATCAGGCCCAGAGAGTTTAAGAACAAAATCTAGATCCTATAGATTAAAAGGGTCCTTCTCACATAGTAGGACAGGCTTGTAAAGGTCAGTGCACCAATAGAAAAAATAATTGCATTTTGGAAGAGATGGAATACCATTATAATGAATGTTCCCTGTTGGAGTACTAAGCAGCTGTGGAATTTTCTCCGTATATTGCTGGAATGAAATGCATTATGATATAAACTAGTATCCTATTTCCTGCAGTGCAGTTTGTCATGGTGCAGTGCCTAATGGTCTTCAGTGTAAATGCATTTTATATCCTTGTTTTAAATTAGGAAACCTCTCATATCCCCAGCCTTCCTTTTGGTTTTCTTGGAAATGGTAAGTTTTTCAAGTTAAATTATTAGCTCATGGTGTTACTAACTACCTTTGTTTCTTGGGGCAATGAAAGTCAAAATTATTGGTTTGCCCAAAATAGCAAGGTATACCCAAATTTCTTTCAGTTTAGTATTAGCAAGCAACTAAAAATGCACAGATATTTAGCCTTTCCATTGTTTAGCCTGTACTCATAAGAAAAAATATATGTGACAGTAACCTTTATTCATAAGAAAAAGTATATGTGACAGTTTGGGATAAGAGAAATATTGAAACTCAACAATATTACCCCAGCTTTTTAGGCTTTTTATCATGTCAGTCTCATTTCTGAATGGTTTAAGTTAAGTTAAAACTCTGACTGCATAATAGTCTCCTCCCGCCAGTGTTTGTGTTTATATTAGATTCATTGCTTCTTGCAAGCTTTTACTTACTGTCATATTATATTTTAAGTGTCAATAAAAAAGGAGAGTATGAATTATAATGTAATCTTTCTCCTTTTTATATTGTAGCACATTAAATACTTTGACATTATAAGTATGAAAGATACCAATGCAATAGGTTGGCATTGATCTGTCTAATTTTGCACAATATTAACACAGTTTTATTGGAAGAATATGGGTCCAGATGTCCTTAATCTTCATTATGGCTTTGATATTGGTGTATATATAGGCTAGAGCATGACTAATTTATATGTCACTAAACCATACACATGCAAATCCACATTGACAGAAAATTTTCAAGTCCTCTAGTTCAGTGAAGCAGCAATCAGTGAAGTGCTATAGCAAATATTTGGGCCAGGACCAGGCAGAGCCAGTTCCTTGACTTCAGGCTCCCTGTGGGCAAATGGGAAAGCAGTATATAACTGGCCTTTCCCTGACAGTGACTTAAACTGGTGAGAGGATTATTTGTCGTGAACATGCCATCTCCTACTTAATGCTGCTGTCACAGAGGCACTACTATGCTCACTCCTTTGATGGCAGGCCCACTGTGAGAGGGAAGGGGATCCCAGTGGCCTGTTTCAGGAGAAAAAAAATGGAGAGGTCTGTAAGAGAGGCCCCCAATAGTTCTCTTATCAGTGGTGACTAGGACTCATTCTTGCCTCTCTCTACTCATGATGGTAATACAACTGCTGCAGGCAAAATCATGTCCTCAGTTACACTATACACACAGCATCATTTTCAAATTCTGCTCCCAGTTTCACTTATGGTGCCCAGTGGGTCTGAAGAACTTGAAGGCAATGAAATTACATTATAGTAACTGATACATGCATACAAAAACTTCAAGTAACTCAATTCCTATGCTTAACAATGAATAAAGAGGAAAATATTTTTCTGGCTTGTTACCAAAATGAGAATTGACCCCCGTGTAATGCATATACTTGGCCACATTAATCTTTAGGGGAAAATTGTACTTATGTACGTGAGAGCAGAATTTGTCTTATTGTCTTAATGTATGAAACAAGATGTACTTTTAGGGTACGTATTTAAAATGGGAATATTGTCTGCATCGTGATACCAGGAAAAAGCTCATACAAAGCAAATTGGTTATGTGCATAGAGAAGTTGTTCTATTGGCAGGTAGTATTGTATGTAAGGAAAAATATAAATGTTGATATTCTCTTCAGAACAATATGTTAAATCGGTTAAATTGTTTCCAGCCATAAATCACATGTGCTGCAATATTCAAGAAGTGGTTAAGGAGGGAGGGGAAAGAATAATTCTTTGTCAGTGAAGTACTGCTATTAGAAGAGGTTGCTAAAGCATATAACAATATAACCATGGGGATCCATTTTTATCATGTGCAGAATACCCAAGATATTCAATAAGTCATTACAAAGATTGATTAATTTAATAAAAATGCAAGCTCCTGTGCAATATTTTATTCAGCTCACTGTAGCTTAAAATTGCATTTTATTTTTATTAGCTATATTACTTAATTATCCTCAAAATTGCTCATTTTGTTTAAATTAAAATATTTTTTCCAGATAAATATAATAGGAGTACGTTGTTTTTTTAAACAACATCCAATTATAAAGGCATTTTGAAGTTTGCTATTTTTACCATGTACAGGATGGAAGTTATCTGGACTTACTGATTTAAAAATGTCTAGTGACTTCCATTTAACATGCTCTTGAGATATTAGTGGAATCAAAAGAGTGTTATATGATGAGACTACCTCATCTGTTCTCCCACTCCCCAATATAGAACATATATAGAAATATATATTGAACACTTCTGCCTTTCCTGCATCCTGATTTATAATACTACCATTTCCATCTAGTAATGGGCCACTATTATTGTCAGGATTCTTTCTGTTCCTAACATACTTAAAAATCTCCTTCTTACTGTCCTTAATTCTGCTTGTCATAGATTTTTCCTTATGCCGCCTTATCACTTTACTATAGTTCTTAGATTCTGATTATATTCATTACTATCAACTTCCTCTTTCTTTCATTTGTTATAAATTACTTTTATAGCTGCTTTCACTTCCACTCTAAACCAGGTTAATTTTTAATATGGCTTTCTCTCTCAATTGTGTGGGTTGTTTGTTTTTTTTGGCATCTAGACAAGTGTTCTTAAGCAATTCCCAATTATCATTAACATTTTTCTGTTTAATCAGCCCAATTTGGCTCATAATAGTTTTCAGCATTGTGAAGTTGGCCACTTTTAAAGCACCAAGTATATGTATTACTGGTCTGGACTGTATTCTGCTTACACATTATAAATGTGATCAAATCATGTACCTACTTACCATTATAGACACTATATCAAGAAACCAAAGAGAGCCACAGGATAATTCAAACATGAGAATTCAGAGAGAAGAATTTCTATTGCAATGGCTGGGAGGAAAAAAAGACAGAAAAAAAGATGATCATTCTTCATCTTGAGGAAAAGCCTCTTGAGATCTGGTGCTTTGGGGAACACTTTTCAGGAATAGCTCATCTCTATGAAATTATGACTGGTAATACCGTCAAAAAATCAATGAGAAATAGAATTCTCTCCTGTAAATGGTAAATGCTGATGGAACCCAGTATAGTCAATCCCCATCCCCGGCCCCAAGTTTACAAAAAAATTTTGAGAAGAAATCTGTGTGGAGGAGTTAAGACATTTTCCTATCTCTACTCCCTCCTCCCTTTCCCCATTTTGTACATCCTCAATGCCTCCACTTTTGCAAGATTTTATTTTAAAGGTCTCTACAAGGAAGACTAGCTTTACTTAAAAGGGGTTGAATAATGTTGCCTCTTCATTTACATTGTACACAAAAACAAAATACACAAGGGCCTAGAGTAATGACTGAAAAAAATGCCTCAGGAGACTGGATGTCTGGTAAGATGTTTGTTTGTAATGCATTCATCATAAAAGGTCAACTGAGACAGCAACTGTTTTCCACTGTAATCCTGATTTTGCAAGTAATTTTGCATACTACTCAAGTCTTCAGTGGAAGACAAAATTATCTGGGCCAGAGGGCTTAGAAAAAAAATTATGAATACTGTTACAGTTTATGAAATCCCATTGAAAATATGTTGGGTGAGATTCAGCTTTGTTTTGTACAGGCAGAAACACAGGAAGGAATATCTTGTGATAGAAGAGTTGCTGGTTGGAACTGGGGTTATGGTTATGCCATTAAAGTGGACAGAGCAAATATCAAAGGAAAAAGTGGGACTATCTGATGCTATATCAGCCAACAGGAATGAGTCATTTTTTATGAAATGTTAAATGGATATATATATGTATACTATGCATCTTAGTATGTGTTAGTAAGCTTTAATAAAGTGGAAAATATTACACACACACAAAATAAGTCTACTTTGAGATAGATGGAGGAAGGTTGTTTTTACTTTTCCACTTGATATACAAAATGTTACATTAGGTAATCTACTGACATACAAGTTTTATTTATTTCCTTCTGTTCTAACTCAGCTGTTCTCAGTGATGAATGCTAAGGCCTCAGTGCTGCAAACATCTTTGCAGAATCAGGGCCTAATGAGGGTCAGAAGAATAAGGACTTTAAGAGATATATTGGTGATGGTGGAAGAGAGGAAGGAGAAAACACCAAAGCAAGTAGGCTCATTAGTAAATAAGGAGGGAGAAAAAGTGTAAGTATTTTAAAAGCATGTAAGTGACTAAGCAGCCTGAATTCCATTTTCAGAAGTGATTTCGGCAATCAGAAGCATGCATTTCAGTGAAATTCAATGGCTCCTAAGTATGTAAATCATTTTCAAATATGAGTTGGACTTCTAAGTCACTCAGGCATTTTTGAAAACATTACCTCAAATCAACAAATATCCTAAAAGCCACAAGCTGCTAAATTGTTCCTTGATATGTCTTTACTGGAAAAATAAAGAAAAGGAGAATAGAAAATGAATAAGTAGAGCTTGTCATAAAATTGGGGGTTGTTTCCACAGAACATTTTGACAAAAACAATTTTTTGGTTGTTTCACTAAATATTTCCATGGAAAGTTCAGATTTTTAATTACAAACTGAAATATTGTGGCCAGCTGAAAATATTCAGTATTTGTCCAGGAGTATATGTGTAAATACAGCAAGTTTCACTTAAAATATACCCAGAGTCTGTATCACTGATTTCTCTTTTACTGGGAAGCAGACCCCTCCCAACATTTTCTACCATGTGACAAAGGGTTGGTTTGTATTAATTTGGACTAGATGGACCTAAAGAGTCAAAAGTATTAATATGACCCTGCACTGTCCAACCTTGAACAAGGTTCAAGGCTTGGTATACAGAGCCCGCAGCTTGCTTAGTATCATGGCAAACATATAATTAAAAATCGTTTTAAGATACTGGGGGGGGGGAAGGAAAAAACAGTTAACGCCTTTGAAGTGTAAGGTATTAAGAGGGGGTTTCATTTTAACAACATCCTTTATCACCTTTCTCTTTAGCTGTAGAAAGAAAGAAAGAAACCTTGCCTGACACTCTTTTAGATGCTATAAAGAGGAAAAAGTTAGTTGCAATGGGCTGGAGTGGTTGTTGTTAAAGTTCAATCTCATTTCTTAATAGACAAGACAAAACAAACACCCACAAAAGGGGAAAGAAAAGAACAGCAAAGATAGAAAATACAGCTTCTGTCTCTGGCGTTGACTTTCACTTGCAACCTTGCTACTGGAAAAAAACACAGTCACAATATATAGTCATACCACCCTCCCCAAGACTTGACAAACCTTTACCACAAGCAGGTTGTTTAGGGCATTGTTTTTAGTTGCCGCTCTGGTCACAGGCTTAAAGGAGTGTTGCAAAATATGCAGCCGTGACCAGCTAAGCCAGACTCTTATTAGACAGAAAAAAAGAGAAGAATAGGAAACAGAATAAATAAGGTGGGGAAGGGAAAGGACTCATGGGCAAGGGTAGACAAAGTTTCATGTCCCAGGTGGTGGTCAGGATTTAATCAGAGCCAGTGCAGGTAGTAGCATCATCTGACTCCCTCTCTCTGGCCTGGTCTGATCAGGACATCTCTCAGGACTAGGCTGGAGAAGGTCTGGGGTCTGGAGATGGTTGTGTGGCAGCAGCCATGATGGTGAAGCTAACTCCTTCTCTTTCTTTTGTCTTTCAGTCTGCCCGTGTCATGGTAGTCAGCTTTTTCCCCCAGAGACTTTTCTTAAGAACCTCCCAAAAGAGTGATAGGTGGAATAGCCCATCTCCTTATTTTTTCCCCATCAATGAGGCCTAATTTTGGACACACCAGTTTTGGGTAGTTGACTTTCTGATTTACCAGGCATGATCTTAGTACAGTCCTTGAATTATATTAATAGGCCGTTTGGTTTGGATTTAATTCAATCCCTTTCTTTTTTGCACATTTTCCCATCAACATTTGTTGTTATAAATCAGAAGTCTGCAACCTCTGGCACGCAGCTCACCAGGGTAAGCACCCTGGCGGGCCAGGCCAGTTTGTTTACCTGCTGCGTCGGCAGGTTTGGCCGATCACGGCTCCCACTGGCCGTGGTTCGCTGTCCCATGCCAATGGGGGCGGCAGGAAGCAGCGCGGGTAAGGGATGTGCTGGCCGTGGCTTCCCGCCACCCCCATTGGCCTGGGATGGCAAACCATGGCCAGTGGGATTCGCGATCAGCCAAACCCGCCGACGCGGCAGGTAAACAAAGTGGCCCGGGTGCTTACCCTGGCGAGACTCATGCCATGGTGCTTACCCTGGCATGAGTGCTTACCCTGGCGAGACTCATGCCAGAAGTTACAGACCCCTGTTATAAGTTGTTGTAACATTTTATGAATGTTTAATCGCTGGCCATAGTTGAGCTCACAATTAGGGTAAATTTGTAGGCCCAATTATTACAACAGGTGACACCGAAGAGGGATGCTATTGTTGGAAGAAGAGGATAATAATACTCATGAATTATTTATATATTTTTTGTAATAAAGTCAAAATATTTACAATCTATTTTCTTCATTGTTTCCTAAGTTCTACAGAGGCTAGGAAATAGGGGAAATGAACATCTACACGCACTCTTCAGATCAAGTGCATCAGTTAAATTTTATTTATCCATCTATCTATCTATCTCTGTGTTTATATCATTCTCATAACTGAGGTATCTGAGTACCTCAGTTTATGATGGACCTGAAATAATTATCACACTGAGTACTGCCAACATCCTGAGGCTGGCCTAATGCACAGTGGTACACCCACAATGGATATTAGTTGGTTATGTTTGGGTGGTGATAAAATCAAAATTGTTCTGCTTCTCATCCAAAAATGCAAAGGGGGTCTAGGAAGTATTTTCTTCTGGTCAGAGTATGGATAAGGAATGTTAAATAGTTTTGCAGAGAGAACTTTATGAAAGGAAACTCAGTATCAAAACTCATGGATACAGTACCTCTGCTGCTTCCAGATTAATGTGTTAGAAAATAAAAGCTCTTTCAAGTAATTTCATTAGCTAGTTCAATGAGATGATTTCACATATTGTAATTAGTGGCATGAAACACACTGCCAGCAAAAGGCAGGAATGTTAGCTAAATCATAAGTACAAGACTTTGAGTGAAGTCTCACTGATGCAATCAATGCAATATTGTAACATTTATTTTACAACAATGTACTATATTATATTTGTGTTAAGAATCTAATTATATTTTCCAGAAAGTTGATGTTAAAAAAATGCAGAAATTAAGATAAAATATCTAGTTCAAATTTGTATTTGTTATGCAAATCAGAATCTTCATGACCCATTTGTCCAACTATGGGAATGTGCCCCTGGGTTTGTACATCTTTGTGAATCTGGACAACGTTCTTCAGAGCTGGACCAACCTGCAAACTTTGCCTCCAGTTCAGCTGGCTCACAAGTACTTTGATTTTTTTTCCGGCGCAGAAGGACCCTCCCTGGCAGGTATTGCAGGACTAACTCTTTCTAGCTGCAACTGTACTTTTAAACAAATAATATAGAATTCTAAACAGAGGGGTGAGAGCTTGGAAAACCTCTACTAACAAACAAGGCTATAGAAAGTCCTTGCTATTCAGCCCTCACATATGAAGTCCAGTATATTATGGGATTTTTTTGGTCAACATATCTCAGTTCAGATTCATATCTAAATTAGTCATCACAGGGGTTCTCAAACTTCCACAGCATGAACCATGACATAATGAAGACTGTCTTGTTGGTCACCTGCCCTCCCATAACGGCCCTGTAACATGAAGAAAATGTGTATGTTTAACTGTCATAATGCAACATTCATAAAAGTCATTATTGCTTTCTAACCTCCTCCTTCCCATCATACATTACATGTGTTTGGGATTAGTCTTGCCCAAATATATTAGCTAGAGGTGGTCTAAACATTTTTTTAAAATGCAACAGCAATACATTCTTGAAGTTGTTCTTATTTTGTAGGGTCAAAGTGGACCAATTTTTCTTTCCCCCCCCCCAAGAATTTGTTGTGAATTTATCAATTTTAATTGAAATTGTTATCAAAGTGGTTATTACAGTTTGTGTATGAAAATCCAAATTTTCATTAAACAAACTATATCAACCCAATCAGATATATGCTTTAGAAAGAGGGTTATTTTTCCTCTCCCATTATTGAATTCTTCCTTCATGGACACCCCTAGATCCCCTGTTTTTGTGCGCAATTAATCTTCTGATTGCATAATCATATATGAACATAAGAATTGCCATAATAGATGAGACCAGTAGTCCATCTAGCAAAGTATACCATCAGCAACAGCAGCCAGTACTCAGTGTTTCAGATGAAGCTGCAAAGAATCATGGAATATGCAGTTATGAGATAAACTGCCCTCAGGAAAAGTTTCTTCCTATCTGCTAGTAATTAGGCATCAGCATATGCTCTGTAATATGAAGGTTTGTATCCCCTCCAATACTCTTGTTACTTTTTAAAAAATATATTTGCTTTTGGAACTCTGGATAGTCTTATTGTCCATATAAACATCTAGTCCTTTCGTAAATTCTGCACCTCTTGCTCCCAGTGATATCCTGTTCCATGTGGCTCCCTTCTGTTTGTCCCTGCCTGACTTCCATGTCACACATTCTGAGTGTTCTTTTCCACCCAAAGGGCTCAGATTTCCCATGAACCAGGAACCATGCTAGTAACTATTTCCTGTTAGTTCAGCACATTTCATAGCAATCATGAAATGTGTTAAATATATCAAAAAATCACTAATGATTCATACATGCGGATTCACTACTTATACCAAAACGATCATGTAAAAAAATTGGGAGCTGTATCCTGAAAGGTGTGGAATGCTTTCAATTCTCCTTGGAAGTCCCAGAAATTGTATAGAATGAAACAATATAGTAAAGCCTTTCATTTATTAGTGGAACAGGACCTCAGAGTTAATTAATGTAGAGTTACTTAATGAAGGGGAATAGGGGAGGAGGAAAAGAAGAAGAGTTTCTGTCTTTTTAAATCAGAACATGGTTGCTTAAGATATAAAGATACACTGTACTATATTGTATTGTACACTAATGAAGTTGCAGGTACAAATGTCCCAAAAGCAGCTATAATTATTCCGGAAATTAAAGGAAAGCAAAAAGTGCTGGAGAGGGAATGCTTATCAGGCACTTTACACAAGGTTAGGTGCTACTTTTATTGCATGATAAGCTGTGCAATCCATGAGTAATAATATTTCTAAACAATCTGATTCTTTTGATATGTGCATACACTGCGTTTTTAATGTTTTGTGTAAACACCCCATTTACTAGTTAGTTAATAATGATAAAATGGGTGATTAAATAAAGGTGCTGGCTTGGTATGATTGTCACAGATATTCATGGCTCAGCTTCAGTTACCAATAATGTTTATTTCATGACTAACATAAGACATAATGAAGCTGCTGGGATTAGTTTGAAGATTTTAATAAACAGATACAACCCAATGAGCTGTTTCACGTGGAATGGAAGCCATGGGTACTAAATAGGAAGGAACAGACAGCCCCTGCCTCTGCATACACATTAAATAGACCTGACTGTCAAAACATGAGTTTTGCAGGCAAAGAAGAAGAGTTGCTCGATGTCATCTTTTGAAATCCAAAACCATTATTTCAAAGCAGCATCCATAGAGAAGTTGTTTGATTGTCCATAGTAAGGAGACTTGATGCCACTGGTCCAGCCATTTGCTCCAGTGCTGTAGGATAAGAAGCAGGAGCTGTGGAGAAGTCACCTAAATCTATCCAACCCAGAGGATATTGAACAGGAAAGGTAGGGAGAAGGCCAACTAGCCACTATCTGATGACCCATCCTCCAGAAGACAACTGAAAGTAACAAGCAGAGCCCAGGGTCCATCTGTCATTTGAACCTTCAACTTGAGTTTTCAGGTTTGACAAAATGAAGCACAGGAACTCCAGTAGCATGCAAACTGACCAGATCTGGCCACCCTTGCTTACAGTGCTTCACAAGTAGTCTCATTGATATCAGTATGGAATAAGCAGCATGCTACTACTGAGCACAGATCTGACTCTAGATATGCTGATAAGGTTTGCTGAAACTTGTGCAAATCAAAGATGCCAAGTTTCATACAGTCCTACATGAAACCACTACTGTCTAAAAACAGGGTGTGTCCTTTGGTGCTGTCACAATTCAGGACAACTGCATCTTTACTCCCTTTCAATGGTCCAGCAAGTGCACCTGTTCTCAGGCTTCTGGCTCCCCAGCCAGCACCTCCTTTGGGCAGAGACACATGTCTCTCTTCTTCCTGACTGGGGAATTTCCAGGCTGCATGGTTCCCTGCCTATTCTGGGAGTTCCCCAGTAAAATCAGACTGCTGTAGCAGGCCTGCTTTGCTTTTCTCCTCAGAGGCTATAAACAGTGTAATTGCCACAGTTAGAAGTTATCACACAGCTCTTTCCATGCAACTACATATATTCTTGAAGTAAAACATTACAAATAAAACATTAAAACAACAAAAGAACGTATGCACATGCTAATAAACTTACTAGAGATCAGTCCAACTCCAGCAAAGGCTCTGGCCAGTAACAGCCCTTCCAATTCCACTGCCATTGGGCCAGTGGCCCTTTAGGAGAATTAAGGCCTAATTGGCCCATGCCAACTCCATGGGCTACCTCTGGGAATGATCAGGTGTTCCAGGTGATGCCGCTTTAGCTAATTAGAATTGGAGCAGCTGAGTTAGGAGGAGAATAGTATAAAGAGGAAGTTACCCTAAATAAAGAGAGCTCTCTCTGGTGAAGGTCTGTGGTTTCTGTAGGTACTCATATGTGGGGAAATAGATCTTTGCGGTGGGCAACAAGCCTTAAGTAGAGTTAAAGTGACCAGATAGCAAGTGTGAAAAAAGGGACAGGGGGTGGGGGGTAATAGGTGCCTATAAAAGAGAAAGCCCCAAATATTGGGACTGTCCCTATAAATTCGGGACATCTGGTCACCGAAGTTAGGGTTGATGGTTAGAGCCACTACTGCCAGAATGCCTGGGGGAAGGGGGATAATTAAGGCGTTTCTGTCAATAAGCCGGGGGGCTGTCATCACTAAAGCAGGAAGAATTGTATCCCAAGCAGGGCGGCATGCCGCGGGAGGCGCTCTGCCGGTCGCCGGTCCCACGGCTCCAGTGGACCTCCCGCAGGCATGCCTGTGGAGGGTCCACTGGTCCCGAGGCTCGAGCCGCGGGATCAGCGGATTCTCCGCAGGCACGCCTGTGGGAGGTCCACCGGAGCCGCCTGCCGCCCTCCCGGCGACCGGCAGAGCGCCCCCCGCGGCATGCCACCCCAAGCATGCGCTTGGCGTGCTGGGGTCTGGAGCTGCCCCTGATGCCAAGACTTGCTTCCAGGGAAGGGAGTAGGAAGGTTCTTTCTGTTGATTTAATGGCTGTTGATAAATGATGTCTCCCCTTTAACAGGGGATTGGTAGAAGCAAATCCTGAGTTGAGACCGATTTCTATGACAAAAAGGTGAAGTGGAAGTATGGCATGGTGTTTGGGTCTGTGCCCTCCACAAGGTTTTTTTCCTGTGGTCACAAGTTCTTAACCACTTTTAGCTCAGAACAAGCACAGCCATGTATCTGAGAGTCACTCTTTTATCTAGTTTGGACCTCTGGTCTGGTCCTAATGTAACAGGTGATCAGAAAGCAAATGGTTTCTCCTCAGGTGCAGGTTCAAATGGATGGGTCCAGAGGTGAGTAATTTGCATTTCCCTCCTGCCAAGTATGTTCTAGGAAGCTCACTCAACTAAAAGTTCAGTCTTGGTTGGGCTATTGTTCTAAGAGTCCTTCAAAGCTCATAATACTTCCCAGAATTTATGTTTATCCTGTCTCCCTCTAAAAAGTTATGTACAATCTCACAATAGCACATGAATACTTGCATTTTTTATACAATGAACCAAGATACTTAAACTAAGTTCAATAAGGTGCAATTGATTCTTCTTCAGGTCTGACAAGCTCTGTGTGGCTCAAGAGCATGTCACTCTCACCAATAGAAGATGTTACCTCACCTACCTTCTCTCTCTAATAGCCTGGGATAAACATGGCTTTCAACTACATTAAATATTGCAGGAAACTGTCATATTTGTCCATCCATGCTGAGACAAAAAACAGGAAACGGTTTCACAAAAAAAGTAAAATTTTAAATCATGTATCGTTTACCATGGTGTAATATTAATTTCTACTGTGATTAGTATGTTGATGAACTTGTCATCTGGTGGGAGGAAGCATAGTCTGGTGTGTATAGTCCAGGGATGGGGAGGGTCAGGCTATCACCCCCTTACCTTGCCCAGATGTAAAATGGGGATAATACTACTTGTCTACCTCATGTTTTGGGGCCTATTTCATAAATATGGACTAAGTATTGAGATCTTCAGACCCAAAAGCTAAGTAAAAATATGTATATGTAAAATTAATAATTGGAGTGTATTTTTAATATATATTTTTCTTTTTTCTTTTCCAGGTACATGGACTTCTTTCTCATTCCTGTCAATGCAAGTAGTCACTTTCTGTTTGAGAATATACCACTTTCATTCAGAGGACATTCCCAAATGATTGGCTTTCCTGGTCATGGAGGCTAAGATCATCACCATTCCCATTGGATCAGGCATACTCCTGGTATCAGGTATAACAGAGCATCCTCTTGTTGGTCACATGGTGGCTTTTTCTTTAATGAACTGTAGAAGAAGTGTAATGTAACTGCAGTAAAATATATTAATTTAACTCCTCACTGTGTCTAATCTGAAGCAAATCAATTTTATTAATGAGATATATTTAGCACTGCCAATGTCATACTATCATGTTTGTAATCCACTGCATTAAGTCTTTAAAATTCAAATTATTTTCTTGCAACACCAGTGTGTGCTTGAGGAGCCAGCTGCACTGAAGTTCAGTTTCTATAAAATGATCACAGCTGGATCCCAAGTCCCTCTAGAATTAATGATTCTGTAGAAGAGAGGTCTCGAAACTGGGTGGTACAGTACACATACAGAAATATGGCTAACTTACTTTCTCACCCCCTTCAGGTGGGAAATACAGGCATAGATGATAAAAGTAGACTGGAGGCTGACTTTTTCAAATTTGGTGGCTAAGTTATGGTGCCGAATTCCACATTCATGTTCAAATACCTCTTATACCTACATGTCCAAATCCAGAAATGGTGCCTCATATGGATGTGCAAATTGCAGATTATGCTTCCCCTCTCTATCTGAAGCTTAGAGGTCCTGAATATCTCTATTGTAGTGTCCTGAAAAGGAAACAGTGTACTTCCATAAATGGATATACTCTCACCTTCATACTCAGGTTTATATTTGCAAGTTCTGTGACCATTAACTGAAAATTTTTGTATTAATCTTCAGGCATTAAGAAGAGATTATACACTTATGGTTAAGCATATGAATGGAAAAAAGTTATTTTTTCCTGTCTCCAGACAGTTTAGTTTTCTTTTATGATATGTTGTGGAACAGCAGCAGTGGCTACTCGCTTCAGAAAATTAGGGCATCAAAATTATATAAATCACTGGATCCATAACAAAAGTTATTCCCTCTCCCTAAAAATGTCTATTGAGGAGAAAAACACAATAGATTTACAAGGTATTCTGTGTTGAAAGGGTAGATATAGAGAGATATATGACAGTAATGTAATTTCCCAGCTTTTGTCATTTAATTTCCACTCGGGAAAATTAGGGTTGTAAATGTTGTTCTAATGCCTACTGATTGATATTGAAAGTTTGCTTTTAGGGCAAAAGCTATTAAACACCTAATTGTCATTACACACATAGTTAGAGCTGAAAGGTGAAATCATAGCCAGGTGTTCTCCCAGGCAACAAACACCAGTGCACTTGCTGCACCATCCATGAACATCCTACATGGTAATTTTAGTCATGCACCTAGTCCACTTTCAGTCACTTATCATTTCCAAGGATGACAGGAAGAATCAGGGGCTGTTCTCCCTACTGGGATACTGACTAGCTTCCAACCTCGCACACCATGCAGATTTTGGCCGGGAGAAAGTGAGATTGAAATACAAGAATTACCATCTTGCATTTTATTTATTTAGTTATTTACTCATCTACTCAATATAGTACTGTACAGTACTGTATGTCACTTATGTCACATTAACCACAACTTAATGCCTAAAGTAATTGGCATGTTAAAACATACCTGTTGTAAGGAATGCAAGTGCAGATCTTATTGGGGCATATGGTCTCTCGTCTAAGAAGTCTAACTAGAGTTTTGCCTGCAATAGGATTTTATTTTACCAGTCCCCACTGTAGATAACACTGATTACAACAGTGGGGACAAGAAGGCTTCCACTTTTCAGCTATGCTATGGCTAGTGACAATGGGAACTCTAGTAGCAATCAAGCCTTTCTGGGTTCAGCAGCCAGTTCAAGGACTGATGGTAAAACCTGCTCATAGCTAGTCCAATTGACACATACTGAAATTAGCTGCATGAGCTAGAGAGCCATCTACCTAACATCCATATTGCTGAAACTATGTTAGAAATAGTAGGAATTGTTGTACAAATACAAAATTTTAAAGGGGACAGACTGAGCTTGTATCTGTCTTTATGATGTTTAATTGGGGTTTTGTGTTAGGGTTTTTTAAATTAGGGTGACCAGATGAAAGGCAGAAAATATCGGGACACATGGGGCGAGGGGGGGTTGGAGATGTCCACCAGCAGAGCAAAAAATAAAAATAAAAAAGAAGCTGAGTTCTGCTGGTGGAGCGAAATAAAAAAAAAATGCCAAGTGCTGCCGGAGGAGCGAAATATCGGGACAAAGATCAGTCGGGATGCAGGACAAACACCTAAATATTGGGACGGTCCTGATTTTATCGGGACGGACCTGATTTTATCGGGACGTCTGGTCACCCTATTTTACATACACCTCTACCCCGATATAACACGACCCAATATAACATGAATTCAGATATAACACAGTTAAGCAGTGCTCTGGGAGGAGGGGCTGCTTTACCGCGTTATATCCAGCAGCGAGGCTTGGGCAGAGATTTAAAGGGCCCGGGGCTCCCCGCAGTGGCCACAGCCTGGGGCTCTTTAAACCACCTTTGGAGCCCTACCACTGCTACCCTGGGGCTCTGGCAGCGGGGCTCAGGTGGAAATTTAAAGGGCCCGGGGCTCCGGCTGCTGCGGGGAGTCCAAGGCTCTTTAAATCATCACTGGAGCCCTGCCGCCGCTATGCCGGGGCTCCGGAAGTGGGGCTTGGGTGGTGATTTAAAGGGCCCGGGGCTCCCCGCAGCGGCCGGAGCCTGGGGTTCTTTAAATCACCATCAGAGCCCTGTCACCGCTGCCCCGCTGCTATCCCTATATAACACGGTTTCACCTATAACACGGTCAGAATTTTTGGCTCCCAATGACCGTGTTATATCAGGGTAGAGTTGTATTACAACATCTTGTTTAGAGTGCAAATTTTTCCAAGGCCTGGAAACATCTAGTTTAATGATAACATCAAAAGAAGCAACTGAGTGAAAGCTGAGCTATGGAGAGTGGAATGAAATTTTGGTCAAACTGTTTAAAGCTTTTGAGGTTTTAGTTTTTTGCTAATGGCATTTAATATCAATGACTAGTTAACATTTTGAATAAAAGAAGATGTTCAGTCATGTAGACTTCCTGATGGTCTACTAACAAAACTAATCAATGACTAGTTAACATTTTGAATAAAAGAAGATGTTCAGTCATGTAGACTTCCTGATGGTCTACTAACAAAACTAATCAATGACTAGTTAACATTTTGAATAAAAGAAGATGTTCAGTCATGTAGACTTCCTGATGGTCTACTAACAAAACTAAAGGAAACCAAATTTTCCATTCCCAAGAATTTTAAGGCAAAATAAACAAATTTTATAGGTCTTTGTTACAGGTCTCAAACAAGAAGGAATGGGGGCAAGCCAATTTTGTTTTTTTTAAATGTTGGATCCCTTTAAGATATGAAGACATTTCTATTACATCCGTTGATACTCAGCACACAGAGCAAAGTCACTGATGAAACCAAAGCTAGACTCTGTATTCATTCTGCTTTTAGGGCCTGATCCAAACCCAACTAAAGTAAATGGAAAGATGTAGATCCGGCCTTTAAATATTATCTGATTAACTGATAGCAGATCTACTTATGCTAGCTCATCAAAAGTGCTTATCTGCTTGCTGCTATTAAAATGAACTTCCAGAAGAAAATATGAGTTACACAGTGAATTTTGGAAATTTGTGAATCAATTAATATATTATCAGTGATTGATTAAATTTATGTAGTCTCTCAGGATGATGCAACATTAAATGTGTATTTACTTCATGAGATATACCGAGGCTTCAATTCAGGAATTATTTATTTTCAAAATAGCATTTAAACATCAGCTTACCTCTAAATTGTACTTAAATTACATTGGATTTATGTGCTTAAGCAGTTGGTGAGGCCAGTCTATTCAGTTCAGCACCTAAGTATTTTCTAAATCAGAGCCTAAACCTGAAGAAAAAAAATCTATTCATCTTTTCTTGTCTATGTTTTCATTTCACCAACTTTAGGCCAGCTGTGTAATATTTTTAAAAGTGTTTCAGACTGAATTTTTTTATTACACATGTGGCTGTCAATTTCACTTCCAACTGGCACCATGAAAATCCGCCTGGAGAAGCAGTTACCTTTATCATAAGTTTAACTTGACAGCTACTCTGCAGCACTTTCAATTAGAATCCATTTTTTAACAAAAGAAGTGCCAGTCCAAATGTGTTGGGGAAAATGATATTTTGTAGTGAGCCTGTATGTACTCTATCCTGCTCCAAGTCAGTATCAGGATCCCCTAGTGCTAGGCCCTTAAACAACACAGAGATAAATATTATACTGTAATGGCACACCATTACCTGCACCTTCCAGTGCTAAATTAGTTAACAATATAAGGCTCAGTTGGCCATTTCAGCAGACCTATGCATTGGAAGCTGCACTGCACCAGAGAGAGCAATGGCTGTAATTATGGAACTCCCTGATGTATCATTGCATTGCATTGCATTGCATATATGTGAAGGGTGAGAACTCAAGGCTGCGGACTGTAGTGTGCAGCAGCAAAGCCACTCAAATCAGATTTGTCCCATTTGATCTTTGCTCATTCCACAAGTCTCCAGATTCCTGTTCTGCTGAATGCTTTTATTATGAAGCAGCAGGAACCTAGCACCTGGAAAGCTTTGAGTCATGGGAGGTGAAAGCTTGAGCATCAGTAAAAGCTTTTTCTGCTTGGAGTGTAAAGCTATAAACTATGCATATTCACCAGCTCCTCATTTTCCTACTTCCTGCCCAGGTCTACTCCTGAGGCCTGACCCAGTCTCCATGACTTGCTTTAAGTCACAGGCTTTGTCACCTTTTGATGCCATGTCAGAAAGATCATCAGTGCATCATTTTGACATCAATTATATTTGTCTCCAAAGCTCCAGAATCTGTTTAATTTTGAAAACAAATTTCTAGCCTGCCTGGTTGTAAAGAGAACCTTTAAACAGAATTAAGTGTAATCTAATGCAATGATATCTGCCTGCATCTACAGCAGGGATCAGCAACCTCTGGCACGCGGCCCATCAGGGAAATCTGCTGGTGGGCCAGGCCAGTTTGTTTACCTGCAGCGTCCACAGGTTTGGCCAATCGCAGCTTCCACTAGCCGCGGTAGATTATGGGGAGCCACTGAAATAGAGGGGGATAGGAGGGTGGCACACAGGGAGATTCTGGGGGAGAATGCACACACCTTTGTATTCTTCCAAGGAGCTTGGTGTACAGGAGCAACAAATAATATTAATTATTATAGAATCCATAATCTATAAACTCTAGTGAGTATCCTACCACCATACATCACCATGTATAAATTCCACCAACTGTCCTGCTCATAGTCTTCCATCCTGGCTTGATGAGTCTTTGTTTCCTAGGGCTGACTTAAAAGCCCCCTTGAGCTCTTATCTGAAACAGTCAAAGCTGATTAGAAATTCTGTAACATTTTTGATATCTTCATATTAAGTTAGCATGTGTCTAAAAGCAGAATGAAGAAATTGCACTCTCTAAGTATTTCACACTGTTCTCTACTGAGTATGTCATATTTCAGGTCAATGCATCCATTCCATTAGCAGAATGTCAGCAGTAGTAGCTGTGCTTGGGTTGTGTTTGACTCAAAATCTGTAACTCAGCAAAATGGAGCACATTTCATATTTTTCTGAAATGTTTCCAGTACTTAGTTTGAACCCTTTCACCTATCTTTCCTTAGGTGCTGTATTATCTCCCGTTCTGAAAAATCAGTCCCAGTAGGAATGAATAAATAAATATAACCTGTTTGCAAAATGTTTTTTATTATCCCATTAATCTATTTTCTGCTTCTCTCATATCCTGAGGATGTGGATAGAGAATGGAACTGATTTATGAAAAGGACTTGATTTATGAAGAAAGATTAAAAAAACTAAATAGATAGTACTTTGCTAAGCCAAGACTAGGGGGAATGTAAACCTCCACTGTGCCATATTTAAAGAGTGGAAATGTGAGAGAAAGAAATTATTTAGCACAAAGGAATATAACTAGGAGCAATGGAATTAAATTTAATAAAGGTTTAGGGTGAGGTGGTATTTACCTTACTCAGGTTGAACAGCACCTGACACCATGAGTATTCTCACTGAATTCAGTGGGATTTCTTGCCAAGTAAGATGCTCATCAGTGTTAAGATACAATCTTCCCTGAGTAAGTGCTGACCGCAGGGTGGACTAGTGGTCAAACTATGACTGAGTCAAGACTCCACCCACTCCTCACCACTTGCCCCAGAGAGGAAAAAGCAACAAGCTACAGTGCTTTCCTGAAGATCAGCAAAACTGTTGACAGCACAGATTATGTTCTTACCTTTTTGTATATATACTCCTCTCTTTTGATGTTTAGGTAAGGGAAGATAGTGGAGTTGAGATGGTGTAGGTTATGAGTCACAGTATGGTACATGTATCAGAGAGGTAGCCCTGTTAGTCTGGATCTCTAAAAGCAGCAAAGAGTCCTGTGGCACCTTATAGACTAACAGACGTATTGCAGCATGAGCTTTCGTGGGTGAATACCCACTTAGTCGGAAGACATGCATCTGACGAAGTGGGTATTGACCCACGAAAGCTCATGCTCCAATACGTCTGTTAGTCTATAAGGTGCCAAAGGACTCTTTGCTGCTTTTACAGTATGGTACATACGACTTTGAAAAAAGTTATATGATGGACTGGATCAAAGATAATGCGATTAAATGGCTATTTAAAGACAACTAAATGGCAGGGGAATGTCCTGCCAGTAAGATTTATAAGACTAGGAAATAATCAACCAAAGGAACAATGTGGAAACAATGTTCATGGTCAAATTCAAATCTAAAATGAAGAAAGCATTAGAGAGAGCACTGTTAGGAACAATTCCCTATTGACTGGCAGAGGAATGAAACAAATGTCATTGTACTGTGTATTTTTCCACCGCTGATAACTGTTAACATATTAACTAAAGAAACTCCATATTCATATGTATGACATTGATTTCAGATTTGATCTGACATCTTGTAGATTTCTAGCCATCAGCTCAAACTCAGCATAGCTAAAACAGAACCCTTAATCTTTCTCCCCAAACTCTCCCAGCTATCTTCTATCTCAATCACTGTGGACAACATCACTATTATGCTTGTTACGCAGGCCCATAACTTGGGTGTTCTCTTCAACTCGGACCTCTTTCAAGGTTGTCACATCCAGGTTATGTCTAAAACTTACAAATTCTTTCTTTATAGCACTTTAAAATATGACTTTTCCTTTCTGTCTGCACAGCTAAAACTCATCCAGGCTGTCATCACCTCTTGTTGGTCATTGCAGCATCCTTTTTCTGGCCTAGACAAAAGCAATCTTGGCCCGCTCATATCCATTCAGAATGCTGCTGCAAAGATCATTTTCCTATCCTATCGCTTTGACTATGTCACCCCTCTCTTTGCATCACTCTGCTGGCTCCCACTTCTCTATAGGATCAAATATAAGCTCTGTATATTCAGCTTCAAGGCCCTTCGCAGCCTTTCCCCACACTACCTATCATCTCTCATGCAATATTAAAAAGTCAAATCCCACCTCCAATCAGCCCATGATGCCAGCCTCCGTTGCCCACTTGTTAAAATTGCAAACCAACACTTCAGTGCTTTCTCCCATCCTGCCCCTCAGATGTGGTAGGAGCTGCCTGCAAAATCCTTCTTTAAAACTCTGCTTAAGATTTTCCTTTTCCATGATGCCTAGAACATCTTGACAACAGTTAGGACATTGGTATGCTGAAACAAAAGGGGACTCATGCCAGTCCCTCACAGTTTGAATCTGACCCTGCCATTTCTTATGTACATGGTACTCATTATGGTATATCATGACAAATAATAGTTTGCAGTGTAACAAATGGAAACACTGAACTGTACATGTGGGATGGGACTATTTATGTGCTCAAAATTAAGCAAATGCTTAACTGCTTTGCTGGATAGGGACCCTAATGTATAAAATAGTAACAGATTAGGTTGTGTTCAGTGGCCTGGACTTTCTTTTAATGCACACTGTTCATGAGTGTATTACATTGGGCAAAGCCAATTCCTGACTTCAGTGTGAACAGTGGCTATCAGACACATCAAACAAACCCAAAGAGCCAGTGAAGATTTAGGCTGAGAAGGAAGACTTCTTTTCAGAAGACTGCATTTTGTGTTTGATTACAAATGTAATGTGTAGTTAGTAAATACCTCATATAGGACATGTTTTGGGAGGGGGGAAGTAGTGAACAATGTTCTTTGTGGACTATCAATTACATTTGGGATTGCTTCTTTAAATATAGGCGTTCTGGAGCTGCTGCAAAATTGAGTAGTGGGGACATCAAGGGTACAGCAAGATGTCAAGTAGCAAAAGCTGCTATGCTGAAGACAAAGTAGAGTTAACAGATGCAAATGGGCAAAGTGAGATAAACAGCTTTCTGAAACCAGAGAATGATATAGCTTTGTTAGGAGATTTGCAGTCATGTTAAAAACAGGGTTAGAAGCATGAGTGAAAGGCAGTTTCTTCAAAGGCCGCTTCATGAAAGGTGCTGCAAAGGAAAGCAAGGCTATATTTTGAAGACACAAAAATAAATAGAAGTTGAAGAGAAGCAGAAGAAAACAGTGGGGTGGAGTGGGGTGAGGAGAAAGGTTGGGACCCCGAATCCTGAAAGAGTGTCTCTGAAGTCACATAAATAAGATTGGCTTTTTAAAAATGGGATGTTATCTGTGAGTTCTGCCACAGTTCACGCTTATTTCAGTTAAATGGTAATACTGTGAGAGACAGGTGAGAGCTGAGCAAAAGGAGCATGTCATGGGATAAAAGGGAAGGTCCTTTCATGGATTGAGAACTGGTTAAAGGACAGGGAACAAAGGGTAGGAATTAATGGTAAATTCTCAGAATGGAGAGGGGTAACGAGTGGTGTTCCCCAAGGGTCAGTCCTAGGACCAGTCCTATTCAATTTATTCATAAATGATCTGGTGAAGGGGATAAACAGTGAGGTGGCAAAGTTTGCAGATGATACTAAACTACTCAAGATAGTTAAGACCAAAGCAGATTGTGAAGAACTTCAAAAATATCTCACAAAACTAAGTGATTGGGCAACAAAATGGCAAATGAAATTTAATGTGGATAAATGTAAAGTAATGCACATTGGAAAAAATAACCCCAACTATACATACAATATGATGGGGGCTAATTTAGCTACAACGAGTCAGGAAAAAGATCTTGGAGTCATCGTGGATAGTTCTCTGAAGATGTCCACGCAGTGTGCAGAGGCGGTCAAAAAGGCAAATAGGATGTTAGGAATCATTAAAAAGGGGATAGAGAATAAGACTGAGAATATATTATTGCCCTTATATAAATCCATGGTACGCCCACATCTCGAATACTGTGTACAGATGTGGTCTCCTCACCTCAAAAAAGATATTCTAGCACTAGAGGCTAGGACTCTTCAGCTTGGAAAAGAGAAGACTAAGGGGGGATATGATAGAGGTATATAAAATCATGAGTGATGTTGAGAAAGTGGATAAGGAAAAGTTATTTACTTATTCCCATAATACAAGAACTAGGGGTCACCAAATGAAATTAATAGGCAGCGGGTTTAAAACAAATAAAAGGAAGTTCTTCTTCATGCAGCGCACAGTTAACTTGTGGAACTCCTTACCTGAGGAGGTTGTGAAGGCTAGGACTATAACAATGTTTAAAAGGGAACTGGATAAATTCATGGTGGCTAAGTCCATAAATGGCTATTAGCCAGGATGGGTAAGAATGGTGTCCCTAGCCTCTGTTCGTCAGAGGATGGAGATGGATGGCAGGAGAGAGATCACTTGATCATTGCCTGTTAGGTTCACTCCCTCTGGGGCACCTGGCATTGGCCACTGTCGGTCGGTAAACAGATACTGGGCTAGATGGACCTTTGGTCTGACCCGGTACGGCCGTTCTTATGTTCTTATATTCTTAGAGGCAAACAGACACTAGAGAAAGCATGAATAGGCAAACATCTGTAATGGTAAAGAGAGTCATCAGAATAAGACTGACTGAATGAGACCACTGAGTTTCTCTGTGTGTATATGTGTGTGTGTGTGGTCTATCTTTGAGGACAGAGAAAGAGGACAAAATGAACCAGGAGAAGTCTGAATCCCTAAGCCATGAAGAGCAACCCCCCTATAAAATAGTAGGATTAAGGAAAATGGACATCTGAGTTAAAATTAAATAACTGATTAACTGAGATATTAAAATGAATAGGACTAATAACTTAATCCAGTTAATTCATTATTTTTTAAACTCTCTATTGCCAATTTATTATTAATTCTGGAACTTGATTTAAGGGCAAAGTATGTAGGACTTTTCAAGGTTTACCTAAGTATAAAATGGCCAACATTCACTGACTCTGAACAAGACAATTACAGTATAATTTATAATTTATAGTCATATCCTTATCACTAGTTAACTGTTATATTCAGTTTTTATAGCCCCACACTCAGAAGGATAAGTAGTACACTATAGTTCCTTTTACTTATGTTACATTGGCATGAATCTACTGGCTACATCTACTATTGAAAATGGTGAAATGATCAGGGATTGATCTTCGGAGGACTGGTAAAGGCACAATAAAGAGAGATCCAGGAAAATGGGGACGTGAACCTGTAGGTCAGCAACAGAAGAAAAGTGTGGTGGAAACATGAAACAGAATGTGACTAAGTAGGAACATAGGTATTGCCATGATGGATTAGACCAATGGTCCATCCACTCCTGCCTCCAGCAGTGACCAGTACCCGATGCTTCAGAGGCACATACAAGATACCTGCAGCTGGCAGTTATGGATTAATCTGCGTAAATGGAATTATTTCTCTTAATCCCCATTTAGTTAGATGTTGGGTTTTCCCTGAAGCGTGAGGTTTTATATCCCTACCAAAACTATTTTTTAAATACTTAGTGATATAATTCTGGATACTCTTGTTATCCATAGAAATATCCCAGCCATGTTTGAATCCTGCTAAGCTCTTGGTTTCTGTTATGTCTTATGGCAATTAGCTAGCCTAAAACTGCTGAAAGAATGCATGCAAAAAGGAGACACTTTGGGAATTTTGGGCCAGATTTTTAAGGTATTGAGTCAGCTAAAGATGGGAGTTAGGCATCTAAGTATTTCTGAAAATCTACTAGCCACCAAGTGCTTCCTTATGTGCCTCCCTTTAAAAATCTGCCCGCAAATTTGACTGTCATATTTATCTTATCTATTCTAATCCTTCCACCAGCTCACTGCTACAATGATGTAAATGTGAATGTGAACCATTATAGCAAGCATTGATTAATGGATATTTTGCAACGAAGAACTTGTATTCATTTAGTTTATTTACCCTCAGCTACTTTTCCTTTTCACATTGTTGGAGTCACTGTCCCACCCACTCATATGCGAGCGGAAACCACCACCAGTTTGGTTGACTTTATACATTATCTCTTCATAAATGCACATCATTTGAAAGATCATTATGTCTACTTTAAGATGAGGAATGCTGTGGGAGCTGTCACATGGTGCTATCATAGAAAAGGGGCTAAACAATTACACAAACACATTAAGAAGAGCACTTTGAAATATTTGCATTTGTTTCTGTTAGTTTAATGACTATGTATTATTTCAAGAGAGAAATTTGGATTTCTTTGTGACCTCAAAGAATCACAAAAGCAATTTGAAGGATAAAACAAATTCTGATGATAAATTTGTACTGTTATCATTGAACTGTAATAATGCTGGTGACTTTTCTACTCAACATCATTATCATCATCTTCTTCATCAATATGATCTATGTCAAGAGTGTGTGGGTTATGACAGTATTGCCTTGGCATGTACACAGTTCTGTGCAGGGAAGATTGTTCTGAATACAGGCACAGTTGATTGTGCAGCAACCTCTACTGGTACAGGAATAAATAAGGTCTTGTAGCAGCTCATATGCCATTGGGCATTTGAAGCATACAGGAAGTAGTTAATCATTCACATTTTTGCATCCATGTTTTGATAGTGATCCAATATTCGGTATGCCTGTGTGTTCAGACATCCAAATCTTTGTTTACCAGGATGCTTTTTTTACATGCTCTTCAAAACTGTCCACAAGTGGTAGGAGTTTGGCCAGTGATTGTTCTTTTTATGACTAGTTTGAGGTGCAAGCAATTCAGGTCTCTTTGGGTATTCTTGTCTTTCTGACTCTGGTCATTCAGCACTGCTACCAACTTCCTTGCTGCAAAAATTATGGCTTGTTCATAATTGCCTGGTATTTTTTGCATCCAACATTAGATCCTGTCTGCTGCTGTCCTTCTGCCATTTTCACAATTACTGTTGTCATATCTGTCAAACAATTTGATTACAGAATTAGCTTTGTCAAATCCTTTTAGGACTGACCTCATTCAATTAATCAAATGTGTGGAATCTGTTTTCAGCCATCATTAGTATAACAGGTATGGTATCTCTGATTAACACTGTGGTTTCTTTGTTTCACACTCTTAGCTCATGGATTCTTTCAGTTTGAGCTTCCACCTGATGCCCTAATTCATCTGTCTGTTCTTCTCATTGTTTCAGCAGCATGGAAGAGGAACTTGTGCATAGGTGTTATTGGGGTGACTAAGAATAATTGTCATTTAAATATCATCTCTGCATCTAGCTAAGGAGAGGGCTCTGCCGAAAACAATTTCTGGACTGATAGCTGCTGTGATTGTTCTTCCCTTGCCAGACTTAAATTTGGTCTTCTTGGCCATGTCAGCATACGTTTGATGCAATATTTCTTGACTGCGCTGAAGAAGCTACATGTACCATCAGAATCAAGTGCTGCACCTCTCACAAATCTCTCATTTGTTCTTCACCAACATCTGCTATTTTCAGTTGAGAGTCTTGTACATTTGATGTTACATGCAGTCTAGTAGATAAGTTGATAAGTGGATGTGATTCAGGGTCAAAGCTGTTAATCAGGCTCACTTGCCAGAAAGCCATCCACAAAACATTTGGATGACTTAAATTCCTGCTTCAGATTACTAACTGCTTGGATAGCATCAGCTAATGTTATTGCACTGCATAAAACAATGGTAACTTTCCTTGTCCTTGCTGTGTGCAGAATTAAATTGCAGAGCCATCATGTTTTTCTAATCTTGCCTGTAATTTACTACTGGAATAACTTGCAGTTTCTACATCTGAGGAAAACAGGGCTTTATATCTTTGTAGTCGCTCGCAGAGGATAAGACATAAGATAATTGTCTATCTTTTCAATCAGTTGATAAAACGCAGTGTCATAAGGTGGCTGTACTGATGCAGTGTAACCAGATGGTTTTGCTTTAAGATTCATTTTATTCAAGTAGGAAGAAAGGCATGTTGAGTGATAAACTGCATTCTCAGCAATCAAGTCTTCTACAGATATTCAGCGCAACATGTTATCTCCTCTTTGAAGTGCTGCCTTCCTTAGATTGGTTTCTCTCTCAAATGCTTCTATTTTATGAAGTTTTTTTGTCTGTCTTGTTTTACTCAAGCAAACAATTTGACAGGACCAAACACTGAAAGATGTGCTTCCTCTGGTGTCTATAGAAGCAGGTGAACATGATGCTTTCTAATCAGATTCAGAGTTAGTTTTCTTTCCTGTATTCAATACAGCTGACATGCACCAAATTCAACTAGTTCATGTATTTCTGAAAGCAACCATTGTGATAGAGTATTGGTGGCACATCATCTAAACTAGAAAACTCATCCACTAGCAGCCAGTACAGTTCATCTCTCCTGGCTTCTTCTCTCAGCATCACAGAATTCTGTGCAGCACTGGTGGCTTTTGACAGTTTTGTAATCCATTAATTTTTCTTGACAAATAACACATTTTTAAAAAGTTTTCTCTTTGATGTAAGCTTTAAGGGGCTTTTATCCTCCATGTCCATATACTGTAATTTACCTATGGAGGAAAAATTCCTAAAGAATATTGATAGCATTACCACCATTTTTCATTTTTTCATATGTGTAAGGACTGGTGCTAAATTAGATATAAATTAGATCTATTTTTAGTATCAAAATTGCCATTTTTGTTTAGTGAGCACTTTGATTGAAGCCCAATATGAATCTGTGTGTCTAACGCTAATCCTTGCCTGTGTATAAGTGTCACTGAAATTAAAAGCTAGTTTCTGGAATATCTCAAAGGCTAGTTCTGCATGCATATGCATTTACAAATTAAAACTTTCTACCAGGCAGATAAGGTGCTACATTGTATGGACAAAAGCTTACAAATAGAGAAGCATTACATTATGAAGTCACATAAATTTACATCTACCCACTATGCAATACAAACTGGGGTCATGCAATCTATTGCTACTGGTGTAAAACCTTCAGTGTGAGACTGATCTGGTCAGCAAATTTCAACTGAAAATATAGAAAACGATTATAATCACTAATGAGGTAGTTTGACAATAAAGAATATTTGATGTGAAAACATTTCATGTTAGCATACTGCAAAATGTTGATATTTGTCATTTTGGGCACGTCTAACAGTTTCATCATTTCTGAAAAAAATTATTTGTGCATGCAAATCACTAAAAATCTTTTAATACATTGTTGTTTGGTAGCTCTGACTAATAATTTCAGCACCTTAATGTGGTATTTAATTTAAAAAGTAAAAACTAATCAGTCATGTTGCAGTGTTTCTGGAACTGTGCAAAAAAAAAGAAAGAAAGAAAGAAACAGATGCTTTTCAATTGTAGGTACTATTGTTTCACCATGCCTACAGGCTTACAGCCCCACCTGACAGCTTTACATCATACCTCATCTAAATTCACATAAAATTGGCTGTGTGTAGGATGGTTACATTAAACTAAAAAAATGTGTCTTTTTGGAGAATTGCCACATGCCTATCCTAACAGTAACTATTTCTTCTAAATTTCTCATGCTTTATATCTGTAAGAAGCTTAGCAGTCTTGCAAAGCATGCAAAGGCGAAATGGTGGTATTTTTATATAGTGAAACCAGCCTTAAATGACATCACAAGGGACTGACAAAAATCAATTGCTTAGAGGTGGTCTTCTAATAAGTCAGAGCAGAATTGTGCTCAGTGGGTCATACCCTCATTTGGTTTAAATTGGCATATTCCATTGACTTCACTGAAGCTAGGCCTATTTACACCACATGAGGATTTATCCCAATATAGATGGTGAAACTTTGGAAAGGTTTCTTAAGACAGCTTTCATAACAAGGCTGGTCTCTTACAGAGATTATATGGTATAGTTTTAATTTTTATTGGTCAAAAATTTAAAAGTATGGTTATTGTTAATAGGAGTAGTGTTTAGTATTATATGTTATTTATATTGCCATAGTGCCCAAGACCCTGATGAAGTGGGTTTTGCATTGGGTGCTAAAAGTGTTCAGGTTTAAGTTGGTTCTGCTCTCCTCCAGTAGGGTACTTCACTGTATAGGAACCTCTGATGAGAGTGCCCTGTATTCCAGTTCCCAAAGTTTTGTCATGGGCTGTGTTATTGTCACTTGTCAGTGGATCATAAATGGAGCAGCAATGTTGGGAAAAGCCTAGGCTCAGTCTGTTGATAGCTTTTAAATATTCACAGATTACAAGGCCAGAAGGGACCATTGTAATTGTCTAGTCTGACCTCCTGATTCACACACCATAGGATTTTGCTGAATTAATTCCTGTTTGAACTATAGATGTGGTTTTTGTAGAAAAATATCTAATCTTCATTTTAAAATTTCCAGTGATGGAGAATCCACCACAACTCTTGCTAAGTTGTTCCAATAGTTAATTATCCTCACTGTTAAAAACATGTGCCTTATGTTGAGTCTGAATTTGTCTAGCTTCCACTTCCAGACATTGGGTCTCATACCTTTGTTGGCTAGATTGAAGAGCCAACTGTTATCAAACTTCTGTTCCACATGTAGCTATTTATAGATTGTGAACAAATCATCTGTTAGTCTTTTCTTTGATAAGCTACATGGGTTTAGCTCCTTAAATCTTTCACTATAAGGCATGTTTTCCAAGCCGTTAATTATTCTTATGACTCTTCTCTGAACACTCTTAAAATTTTCAAAATCCTCCTTCAATTGTGGACACTAGAATTGGGCACAGTATTCCAGCAGTGGTCACATCAGTGCCAAATATAGAGCTAATATAACCTCTCTACTCCTACTTGATATTCCTTTGTTTATATTTCTAAGTATCAATTCGCTTTTTTGGCCACTGTGCTGTATTGAGAGTTCTGCTGTTCATCCACTGTGACTTCCCAGTCTTTTTCAGAATCACTGATTCCCAGGATAGAGTTCCCCTTCCTGTAAGTTTGGCCTCAATTCTTTATTCCTAGATGCATGATTTTACATTTGATCATATTGAAACACATGGTTTTTCCACTTGCCCAGCTTACCATGAGATCCAGATTGCTCTGTATCAGTGACCTGTCCTCTTCATTATTTGCGACTCCCCTAATCGTTGTCATCTGTAAACTTTATCAGTAATTATTTTGGTTTTCTTCCAGGTCATTGTTAAAAATGTTAAATAGCATGTGGCCGATAATAGATTTCCATGGGACCACTCTGGAAATATACTTGATTGATAATGATTCCCCATTTACAATGACATTTTGAGATCTATCATTTAACTCGTTCAGGACCTTGAAATAATCAGAGGAGTCAGTGAAGGACAGTGAGCATAATGTGTTCTTGGCATATTTTTTGGCACAGTAGGGAGGCCATCAAATGTTTCACAAGTTAAGTTTACTGAATGACCTCAATGTTTAGCCATATGTAGGGTAAATTACAGTAGTCCAGTCTTCAGGAGATGAACAAATAGCTCACAATAGGCAGGTCTTCATCTGAGATAAAAGGCATATTCTCTTATCTAGCTGGAAGTGGAAGAAGGTGTTTCTAGCAAATGGCATTCTTACCTGAATGTTAAGGAGCTGTGATTAATAGGAGCCTAAGACTTCCCACTATTTTGATTTTAGGAGTGTGGGTGCAGGTGCCTTTAATGGATGATACAGTAAGTGCCTGAGTTAGCACATCAAAACAGTCCCCTCTTCTTGCTAACATCATTTCATCTTGTCTGAGTTAAGCTTGACCTAGTTGTTTTTCATTCAAGTGCTTATTTCTCACAAACATTGTGACATTTGTGTGATAGTGGTGTTCATATCTTCAAGATGGAAGTATAAACGTGGATATTGTCACTATGGAGAAGGTATTGAAGTCAAGAGAATTTTACCATCCCTCCTGCATGTCTCATACATGTGTTTAATTGGAGAGGAGAGAGAATTGATTCCTGTGCATTTACAAATATTCATAAGAAGTTGAGATCAAGCAGGAAACAAAATCTTCAGCAATGTATTAATTGATGACATTGTTATTACCCATGATTTTTATTTCATAAAGGGCACTAGTTAATATTAATGATTCATTATAAAATAAAAGATAATGTATAACAACCTTAGTTATTTTCCTTTTAAAAGCTATTACTGTGCATGTAATATGCCTTTCCTCTGGACATAAATAGCAACAGGCAAATATAAAGTAGAAATGTTAAATTGATATCATGCCATGTCTAGTATGGAACATTGTGGCATGGAAGTGCCACAAATATTACAAGAATGCATGAATAGGAACAGTTCCATTGATAAATGCTTCCTCTGGGGTCATTGTAAAGGATGATGCAGAATTTATTGTTGGCACGCAGTGATGGAGCACATGGATATTTTTTTTTAAAAATGTGGTATCCTGGTTTTGTTTCTCTTTGAAAGTCGTGTGTGTATTTTGTTTTTGTTCACAGAGGACTGGGTACAAAGATGTGTGTAAAAATACTGTAATGTTAAAGGATACACTTTCACAGAAGTACATGAGGACCTATCCATGCAACTCCCATTAGCATCCATATCAATTTTGCCCAAGTAAGTGTAAATTAAATAAAAAGTGGAGGAAATTCAGAGTTAAGGCTGCCTTAATTAACCATGATGGCTGTCTTTAGCTGTTGTAGCACATAAGTAATGCACGAGATATGCTAATATGAGTTCCTTAGTATGGAATACCTGAGCACAACAGGAAAAAAATTGAGAGAAGAATAGCCTTACTTCCATTGTATACATTTGTTATCACATTCCTCAGAGGGATACAGTTCCTGCATGGTGTGAGATAATTGCACATATTTCCACAGTCCGCAAATACCATATTAACTGTAGAGAATTGAGTGGCATGTTGAATATTTATTGGAAACCAAATAAAACTGTCTTGTCTGCCATGCAAGAAATCAATTGTGTGTGCATGTGTGTGTGAGTAATTTATGTGCATCTATATAAATATATAGATATAATTATGACATTGCATAGAGACAGAGTAGATGGGAACGAGGGGAGAGAGTGTGTCAAATCCTACTATATTAGACTGCTCACTGTAAAATGGTGTACCATATAAATGAATGTTTATAATTTAGTTCAGTAGAGCAGGAAGCCGTTACATACAAAGAAAATCCTAAAAGTGCATAATCTATTTTATTTGAAAATATCTCAGACTGCTCAGACTTTGTTAAATGAGATCAATGTGTGATTGATGGTCCACAAATCCAAATGTATGTTTCCAGATTATCCAGTAGCATCTACAACCTTGTCATGAGACCTCCTTGACACCAAATGCTACATCATTTCAAAACTGCTTACATGCTGATTACCTGAATATATTTTTAGAGGCTATTCATAATCATAATTAAATGTCTTTATCATTGTTATAACAAATATCACTCACAGTGTAAGAGAAAATATTAGGCTAGCGTTCCAACCTGCACTCAGCAGGAGCCCTTGGTATTATTCTGAATACTCTTGTTTGGATTTTTTTTAAATCAGAAATATGATTTTAATTTGGAATGTTCTGGTTTTAAAAATTTGACTCAGATTAAAATATTTCTTTCTGGGTGGTGTTGTTCTTGTGGTTCTGAGTTCTATTTCAGTGCACTCAGTAAAGAAGTCAGGCATAGAATATAATATAAAGATAGATGGCTGGATAAATGTAAAATATTAATATCTGTGTTTGTTGCTGAGCATCTGACAGCTGCCAGATTTGCCTATGTGCATTTATATACTACCCTGTACTATTTATTCATCTGAAACACACTTTAAAATATGAAAGATAATATGTAAATTAGGCCTGTTTTAGGCAATCAGGACCTTGAATCATTCAAGAGCAGTTAACATTAAAGCATTTAAAGAAAAACGTATTTTATTCTTTTGTAATATATGCACATTATTTTGTTTTAATTTTTAAAGCTGCAGTTCTCTAAATATAGCAGCTGAGGCAGGGGAGGGGAAAGGCTAAAATTAGAGAGTAAAGGAGAATAAAGAGAAATGTGAGAGATGGGAATTTATGTGGTGAATATGGAGAGGTGGGAAGTACAATACAGTCAGATAATGGGGTTCACAGTGCAGCACTACATACAGATGACGGGAACGAGGGAAAAGTGTGATCTTGAATGGCAGGGGTAAATTCTAAGTTGCTTGGTGTTGATACTAATTAGCCTGCAGAATAAGTCCCCTCCCATGCCAGCCCCATTTAGGTGAATACAGTGGATCTGGCTGGAAAGAACCTGCCCTAAGTGGTGAGATGGAGATGTGGTGAGATGGAGGAGAGTGTGTGCAGGGAGAAAGCCTTCCCTCCTGGATCAGACCCAAGGAACCTAGAGCTGTGTACACTATATGGTGAGAAGGTGGTGGGAATGCAGAGTTGTAAATAAAAGCACCAGTGGTTTTAGAACCAGAGGGTCTCTGAGTGACTTTATCTGAGCCTAGCAGAGGCAGGAGCCAAGACGGTCAGCTGGGCTTGGCTACACTTGTGTTAAACATCTATGCCAAGATGTGGCATGGGACCCTGATATCAGACCCTTGAGGTTAGCTATCAACAGTTCTTCTGTAGTAATTCTAATGTCCTCCTTAATAGTGAATCTGATCTCAAATAAAAGATTTGTAAAGTATTGGATTTTCTCATTCACTCCTTTCCAGATTAAATTTAGTCTAATGAAGCTGACCTAATGACAATGGAAATTTCTAGCCTAATCAATATTTTCAATGTATTGTAGAGATCTGACCTGATACAATGTGTCTTATGTCCATATCTTACATTACATCTTATAAGGAGACAATGGGTTGGCATTTATTTGTATATGTACAACATTGCATATGCAAGGACTTGAGTGAAAGTTTTTCTCACAAAGTTTTCAGCTCAATTGTGTTTTCATAAATAAAATTGTAGGAAACACAAATGAAGGCTGTTTAGAAAAGTTCCTCAGATAAGGTTCCTTTTCCAGTTACTAGTACAGTTTTTGTGCTATCAGATTTCTAGTGTTACTGGTTCTGTTGCATAGGGGAGAGATCTTGGGATTCTCTCCAAGACTTTTTCTACTCGGCTTATCCAGACCAGTTCTTTGAGATCTGAAAACTCAATTTGAATCTAGCTTTACTGGATCAGGCTACTTTATTAGTCATGTAGTTCTATGCCCAAACTGGCCAGGTCCAGATGCAGGGGGGTTAAGCACAGAGTGATACCATACTTCAAAATCATGTCATATGCTACATGATTTATATAATTTTTTCCTTGCTACAACCATATATACTTCTTGAATCTAATTGGTATGGACATATAAGGAACAGTAGATAGTGTAAAGACCAGTAGCTTATTTCCTCACCTGATCTACATTTCAAGCATATCAGTTCAAGGTGTTTCCATTTATCTCAAAAAGAACAGGAGTACTTGTGGCACCTTAGAGACTAACAAATTTATTACAGCATGAGCTTTCGTGGGCTACAGTTCACTTCTTCAGATGCATAGAATGGAACACACAGACAGGAGATATTTATACATACAGAGAACATGAAAAGGTGGAAGTATGCATACCAACAGGAAGAGTCTAATCAATTGAGATGAGCTATCATCAGCAGGAGAAAAAAAACTTTTGAAGTGATAATTGAGATGACCCATAGAAGGTGTGAGGAGAATTTAACATAGGGAAACAGATTCAATTAGTGTAATGACCCAACCATTCCCTGTCTCTGTTTAAACCTAAGTTAATTGTATCTAATTTGCATATTAATTCGAGTTCAGCAGTCTGTCTTTGGAGTCTGTTTTTGAAGTTTTTTTTGTTGCAAAATTGCCACCTTCAAGTCTGTCACTGAGTGGTTAGAGAGGCTGAAGTGTTCTCCCACTGATTTTTGAATGTTATGATTCCTGATGTCAGATTTGTGTCCATTTATACTTTTCTCCCACTGATTTTTGAATGTTATGATTCCTGATGTCAGATTTGTGTCCATTTATACTTTTGCGTAGAGACTGTCCGGTTTGGCCAATGTACATGGCAGAGGGGCATTGCTGGCACATGATGGCATATATCACGTTGATAGATGTGCAGGTGAATGAGCCCCTGATGACGTGGCTGATGTGATTAGGTCCTATGATGGTGTCACTTGAATAGATATGTGCTGTGGAAGGAGGACAGAAGCTCAGGAGCTACTATAAGGTGGGTGCAAAACTGGTTGGAAAACCGTTCCCAGATAGTAGGTATCGGTGATTCACAGTCATGCTGGAAGGGCATAATGAATGGGGTCCCACAAGTAACAGTTCTGGGTCCAGTTGTGTCCAAAATCGTCATCAATGATTTAGATATTGGCATAGAGAGTACACTTATAACGTTTGTGGACGATACCAAGATGAGGTTGCAAGTGTTTTGGAGGATAGGATTAAAATTCAAAATGATATGGACAAACTGGAGAAATGTGACACTGTTGCAAAAAAAGCCTTGGGGATAGCGGGAAAGTTGCAGATGTGATATATCTTGACTTTAGTAAGGCTTTTGATACTGTCTCGCATGACCGTCTCATAAACGAACTAGGGAAATACAATCTCGATGGAGCTACTACAAGGTGGGTGCATAACTGGCTGGAAAATCATTCCCAGAGATTAGTTATCAGTGGTTCACAGTCATGCTGGAAGGGCATAATGAATGGATCAGTTCCAGGTCTGGTTCTGTTCAATATCTTCATCAATGATTTAGATAATGGCATAGAGAGTACACTTATAAAGTTTGTGGATGATACCAAGCTGAGCTTGTAAGTGCTTTGGAGGATAGGATTAAAGTTCAAAATGATCTGGAAAAACTAGATAAATGGTCTGAAGTAAATAGGATGAAATTCAATAAGGACAAATGCAAAGTACTCCACTTAGGAAGGAACAATCAGTTGTACACATACAAAATGGGAAATGACTTCTAGGAAGGTGTACTGCGGTAAGGGATCTGGGGGTCATAGTGGATCACAAGCTAGAAACACTGTTGCAAAAAAAGCAAACACCATTCTGGGATGTATGAGCAGAAGTGTTGTAAGCAAGACGCAAGAAGTAATTCTTCCACGCTATTCCGTGCTGATTAGGCCTCAGTTGGAGTATTGTGTCCCATTCTGGGTGCCACATTTCAGGAAAGATCCACTACTTGCATCCGAAGAAGTGGGTATTCACCCACGAAAGCTCATGCTGCAAAAAAGAACCAGACTAATGATACTAAACAATTATTAAAGGTCTCAAAAACAGACCTATGAGGGAAGATTGAAAAAATTGGGTTCGTTTAGTCTGGAGAAGAGAAGACTGAGAGGGGACATGATAACAGTTTCAAGTACATAAAACGTTGTTACACAGAGGTGGGAGAAAAATTGTTCTTCTTAACCTCTGAGGATAGGATAAGAAGCAACGGGCTTAAATTGCAGCAAGGGCGGTTTGGGTTGGACATTAGGAAAAACTTCCTAACTCTCAGGGTGGTTAAGCACTTGAATAAATTGCCTAAGGAGGTTGTGGAATCTCCATCACTGGAGATTTTTAAGAGCAGGTTAGCCATGAGTGCAGGCAACTGGGCTAGATAACCTCTTGAGGTCCTTTCCAGTCGCATGAGTCTATGCTTTTTATTATTATAATTATTTATTATTTATTTTATTGCTGTCTCAGGCTTGATGCCAGTCTGTGGATGCATTAAGGCTTATGGTCCCTACTTAGGTAATTCTTTTAATAAAGTCGGAATTTTCAGAATTCCCTGAGTGTGGCTATATGGAATCTAGGAAGAGGACTGTGTGGCTTTTTGTTTGTTTGTTTTTTTGAAAAAAAAAAACCTTCTAATTTTATCATTTTTGATAATAGACTTATCTAACATTTTAGATTTGGGAATTAAATTACTTCTGTGTTTGTATTTCAAATTAAAAATTACCACAATACACTATGCCACTACTTAATTAATATAAAAAGGTCTCTTCCAACTTCTCACCTTAACATTATCATTTTAACCTATGTCTGATAAAACAGTTGTGATATCTTTTGGTGGTTGTTTGCCACAAAAGTATGTACTAGAGAATTCAAAAGACTCAAAATGCTGTAGCTAACTGCAGGATTAACTTATGGTGTGAGGTGAGGAATCTGTAACCGTAAATCTTTCTCATTTGGCAAAATTTCAAATAATGTCTGGTTTGTTTAGTCAAATACATCTAGCAAGCACATCCTGTTTTTACTCATTGATTCTTTGTACCATTTAAAGCTCTTTCTTCATCTGCATTCTATCTACATCAATGTAAAAGGCAGCAAACAATGATTACACATATTTGGCAAAAAATACAAAGTAAGCTGGTATAAAAAGTGCATGTTTGGGGCTGATTTTCTTTCTAAAAGTCTTTGAGATGTTTAGAATGCATGTCTCAATAAGGCTTCCATGAATATTGCAATCTCATTAGTACAAAATTAAATTACAAGAGCTATTGATGGGTCAGAAAAATCAAGCAAAGTTTTCAAAGATCTGTAGACACTTAGAGACCAAAACCCAGAATTCTGCACTCTGAATGGCAAAGATTCCTGCACTCTTAATCTTTCATTCATTAATATGGAATGGACCTCTCCAATCTAACAAATACATTCATGTTTACATTTCTTTTCTTGTATTTTTCTTTGCTGATCAAACTGCTGCTTTGCACTAGCTTCAGTCACTGGACTGATGGCAGGTACTCTGTCTGAATTATTGTGTGGGATAAGCAAGTGTTTAACTTTGCTAGTGTTTGCAAAATTCCAAACAGCACAGCTTGCTGTCTGTCTGAATTATTTTTGAGAACATTAAAGATGCCTTTAGTTTACAACTGTCTCATTTTTAATAAGTGAACAGAGTTTACATGACAGCAAGAAAAAATACATGCCAATTTTTGAGTTTCATTTTTTTATTACAGAAGTCACTTTAAAAAAAATCTAACTTCCATTAAGGGTTGATAAAATCTAATGTGCAAGGGGTTTAGGAATTTATTTTTCAGTACACAAAATAAATGGATTAGGTATCTGTATGTGGTGAAGTGTTGCTAGCATTAGAAATTGAAAAAGTGTCATTAGAAACAAACCTGATATGACAAAGATATAAAAATGTAGCATTTTCATGCCACTTGACCAAACCTCAACCTTAAGTAAATACACCTCCATTTTCTGTAGTGAAAAAATAATTTAATTTCCTTGTATTTTTTACCTCAAGGACTCTGATCAATGCTGAATTATGGAATATATATTTTATACAGTGGATTTTTGCCCACTGTGAAACCAGCAGGACCTCACTGGTGACCTGGGACAAATCTTTCAAGTAGAAAGCAAGGATATTAATCTACTCCACCTTCTACCTATCATGATTTTTTTTTCCCCATCCTGAACTCATTCTAAAATAAAATAAGATAAAAGTTATAGTCTCACAGAATTTTTATTACTTGGACACTATCCTTTTATATGTTGGCAAAATAGATCATTTACCTTAACTGTCATAAAAATGTTCAGGACAAGATTCTTGGATTAGATTCTCATGTGTTGATTCATATTGAGCAGTACTGTTGATTTATGACTTTGTGTAAGTAAAGATGGCAAAATCTAGCCCTCTGAGATTGTTTTTTACAGCATACAGACTCATTTCTGGATTGCACTGTACTCAGGCCAAAAGGTGGATTTCTGTAGGTGATAGTCATTAACACAATTTTACAAATTTTACAAATATCCGTATCTCAGAGCTAATCCCAGTTCATGAATCCTAAATTCTAATTCATCAACCCATCAGGATTCAGACTCTGAATTTCCCCCTTCTGTGAAAATATAAGCTTCTGCTACTCTTATACATGTACAAAAATGGACTACTCTGGCAATACAATTTACAATCAACTAAGTGTACTTAGTAGAAAAGTGACCTCAGAAGTCTAGCACTAGAAAGACATAGGATGAATGCCACGAGAAAGTAATATATGTAAATAACAGTTTTAAGAGAGGGTATGGTTCCCACTGCCCACATGAAATTTCAACCTAAATAGAAAACTGTAGGTTTTTTTTTACTATTTTAGTCTTAAAAAAATATAAAACTGTAATTCAGAGAACTTAGACAAATTGGGTAGTGGATCTGGTCTGACAGTAAAGATGCTCTGGACGATGGTATCCCATGTTTAGATTAATTATCAAAACTCTGTAAGGGACAGATTGAGCGCTTCCCTTCCCTGATATGTACATTTTTTTCCATACTCTGAGGAATGGAATCTTAGCTGCCTCCCTGGCACCATCTTTCCCACATACCACTGACCTCATTTCCATGCTGAGATGGCTACGATGGGTCACCATCTTCCCAGAAGGCAACTTGGTTTCACTCTTTTGGGAGGCTGTGGTAGTTTTGACAAAGAGGGCCACCATTTTCCTGTGGGAAGCCTGCGGGATCAATTCCACTGAGAACAAGAGGAGATGAAAGCCATTTGAAAAGGGACAATTTTTCATGGGATTCTCTGTAGTTCAACATTATTTGTCATCCCTTAAAGAAGAAACTTTCACTCATAAATAAAACTGGCAAAAAAAAATACCATTAATCCTTAAAACAATAACCAAAACTGCCTGTTACACTATATCTACTCCACAGGGAAGGCAAGAGTGGGAAATTAGGCTGAGTGTGTGTGTCTAGGGCCTGGTCTACACTACGCATTTATACCGAATTTAGCAGCGTTAAACCGATTTAACGCTGCACCCGTCCACACAACGAAACCCTTTATATCAATATAAAGGGCTCTTAAAACCGATTTCTGTACTTCTCCCCGACGAGGGGAGTAGGGCTGAAATCAGTATTGCCATGTCGGATTAGGGTTAGTGTGGCCGCAATTCGATGGCATTGGCCTCCGGGCGGTAGCCCACAGTGCACCATTGTGACCGCTCTGGAAAGCCATCTGAACTCGGATGCACTGGCCAGGTAGACAGGAAAAGCCCCACGAACTTTTGAATTTCATTTCCTGTTTGCCCAGCGTGGAGCGCTGATCAGCACGGACTGTACGGGAGATACTGGATCTGATCGCTTTATGGGGAGACAAATCTGTTCTATCAGAGCTCCGTTCCAGAAGACGAAATGCCAAAGCATTTGAAAAAATCTCCAGACAGAGGCCACAGCAGGGACTCAACACAGTACTGCATGACAAGCGTAACGGAAAGCCAAAGAATCAAATGGACGCTCATGGAGGGAGGGAGGGGGGACTGAGGACTCCAGCTATCCCACAGTCCCCACAGTCTCCGAAAAGCATTTGCATTCTTGGCTGAGCTCCCAATGCCTGAAGGGTCAAAAACATTGTCCCGGGTGGTTCAGGGTATATGTCGTCAATTTACCCCCCTCCCTCCAGTGAAAGAAAAGGGGAAAAAATTGTTTCTCGCCTTTTTTCAATGTCACTGTATGTCTACTGCATGCTGCTGGTAGATGCGGTGCTGCGGCGCTGAACAGCAGCATCCCCTCTCCTTCCTTTCCTGATGGCAGACGGTGCAAAATGGTGGAAAACCGTCCTCATCATCCCATGAGTGCTCCTGGCTGGCCTCGGTGAGGTCGGCCGGGGGCGCCTGGGCAACAATGGGAATGACTCCTGGTCATTCCTGGCAGACGGTGCAAAAGGATTGAAAACCATCCTCATCATAGCAACTGGGGGCTGAGCTCCATCAGCCCCCCCCTTTCATGTCTAATGAAGATTCTGTACTGCCTGGACTATCATAGCAGTGGGAGGCTGCCCCCCCCCATTATATCTCACTAAAAAGTCAGTGTTTCTTATTCCTGCATTCTTTATTACTTCATCACACAAATGGGGGGGACACTGCCACGGTAGCCCAGGAGGGTTGGGGAAGGAGGGAAGCAATGGGTGGGGTTGTTGCAGGGGCACCCCCTAGTATGGCATCATCATTTCTGCGGGAACTCTGGGGCTCTGACCTGGAGCAGCTGTGCTCTCTGGTTCTCTAGTACACTTGCCCCATATTCTAGGCAGGACTGACTCTATTTTTAGACAAAACATAAAGAAGGGAATGACCTGGGGAGTCATTCCCATTTTTGTCCATGTGCCCCCGGCTGACCTCGGCAAGGCCAGCCAGGAGCACCCATGACAGCCGCAGATGGTACAAAAGGACTGAAAACCGTCATCGCCAATTTCCAATTGCAAACGGTGCAAAATTACTGATAAACGTCATCGCCAATTTCCAATTGCAGACAGTGCTATAGCTTGTAACTGTCTCTGCTCCCTTGCAAAGGCAAATGAATGCCGCTGTGTAGCACTGCAGTACCGCGTCTGTCAGCAGCATCCAGTACACATACGGTGACAGTGACAAAAGGCTAAACGGGCTGCATGGTTGTCCTGCTATGGCATCTGCCAGGGCAATCCAGGGAAAAAGGGCGCGAAATGATTGTCTGCCGTTGCTACAGGATAGCTACCCACAGTGCAACGCTCCGGAAATCGACGCTAGCCTCGGTACATGGATGCACACCGCCAAAATAATGTGCTTAGTGTGGCCGCGTGCACTTGACTTTATACAATCTGTTTTTAAAAACCGGTTTATGTAAAATCGGAATAATCCCATAGTGTAGACATACCCTAGGAATGTGCCAGTCAGCGGAAACTTGGATGTGTGTAGGTGGGCAATGTGTGAGACAGGACAAGAGGGAAATTAGGGAGGGGTTGTATGTAGGAGGATGTGGGGGTTTAAGGAGCAGCCCACACTACTTAAACCCCCACAGTACTACAATGAGGTACGGCTTAGTTATAGTCATAGAGATCAAGGCCAGAAAGGACCACCAGGTCATCTGTTCTGACTTCCTGTATATCACAGACATGAACACTACCCATGACCTGCACATTAAAACCAACAACTGAAATTAGACCAAAGTACAACAGCTCACCTGAGACTAGGCTATTATGTGCTACAGGGAGGCTTAGTTGAGTAGAGTATAGACCCACTTGACGTGTGTGGGTATGTGACTGAGTACATACCCTACATGGTTTTTTATTCGCCCAAGCTCTGCCTTCCAATCTACACTGCTACTTTCAGTCATATAGTGTCTTGCTGCCTCCCAGATGCCACAGGGTTTCTCCACCACAGGAAAAGAGTCCAATAGTGGGGAAAGGTTCTAGCTGTGGGGGAGGCAGTGGGACCTCCCCCTGCCAGAGCCTTGTGTGGACATAAGTGTGTGGACACAGCTTGCTTTTGACTGAGGTGTGTAGCTACACATACCCTCCAAGCTGCTGAAAGTAGTGTGTAGTGTAGACATAGCCCAAATGTGGGAAGGGGAATGTTGGGGAACAGCAATGGGGAGAAAACTGAAGTACATCTGAAGAGGAATATGGAATCAGGAACAGGAAAATCTGGTCAGTTTCCTCTGTTTGCTTTGTGCTGCTCCAGGGTGGAGGAAAGAGCATATTCGCGAATTTGGCCTTAAAACTTAAAATAAAATATTTAAGATTGATACTAGATATTTTCAAATTATTAGAAATATCACATGGCGACATTCTGTTTGTTTAGAATTGATGTATGAAATTTTAAACCAGGGGTCGGCAATCTTTCAGAAATGTTGTGCCGAGTCTTCATTTATTCACTCTAATTTAAGGTTTCGCGTGCCAGTAATACATTTTAATGTTTTTAGAAGGTCTCTTTCTATAAGGCTATAATATATAACTAAAATATTATTGTATGTAAAGTAAAAAAGGTTTTTAAAATGTTTAACAAGCTTAATTTAAAATTAAATTAAAATGCAGAGCCCCCTGGACCGGTGGCCAGGACCCGGGCAGTGTGAGTGCCACTGAAAATCAGCTTTTGTGTCGCCTTTGGCACGCGGGCCATAGGTTGCCTACCCCTGTTTTAAACCATTATTTTAAAAAAATTCCCAGATGGAATTGAAGTTGAATAGATACAATTAAAGTTGTCCCCAAAAGAAACCCAAACATAAAATCATAGGATTGGAAGGGACCTCGAGAGGCCATCTAGTCCAGTCCCCTGCACTCAAGGCAGGAATAAGTATTATCTAGATCATCCCTGACAGGTGTTTGTCCAGCCTGCTCTTAAAAATCCCCAATGATGGAGATTCCACAACCTTCTTAGGCAATTTATTCCAGTGCTTAACCACCCTGAGAGTTCCAGCATGACTGTGAACCACTGATAACTAATCTCTGGGAATGATTTTCCAGCCAGTTATGCACCCACCTTGTAGTAGCTCCATCGAGATTGTATTTCCCTAGTTCGTTTATGAGACGGTCATGCGAGACAGTATCAAAAGCCTTACTAAAGTCAAGATATACCACATCTACAACTTCCCCACTATCCCCAAGGCTTATTAGCTTTCTTTGACAGGGTATCAGGTTGGTTTAACAGCTATCAGGTTGATTTATTCTTGACAAATCCATGCTGACTGTTATTTATCACCTCGTTATCTTCTAGGTGTTTGCAAATTGAATTCCTAATTATTTGCTCCATTATCTTTCTGGGTACAGAAGTTAAGATGACTGGTTTGTAATTCCCTGGGTTGTCCTTATTTCCCTTTTTATAGATGGGCACTATATTTGCCCTTTTCCAGTCTTCTGGAATATCTCCCATCTTCCATGACTTTTCAGAGATAATTGCTAATGGCTCAAATATATCCTCAGTCAGCTCCTTGAGTATTCTAGGATGCTTTTCATCAGACCCTGATGATCTGAAGACATCTAACTTATCTATGTAATTTTTGACTTGTTCTTTCCCTATTTTAGACTCTGATCCTACCTCATTTTCACTGGCATTCACTATGTTAAACATATTAAGGTATAGACATACACAGTTAAGGCAACAGGCAACCTTAACTCTATCCTGTACTGGTGGTGTGTGTGTGTGTGTGTGTGTGTAGGGGGAGTGAATGAAAAAAATCTAATGTCTAAAAAACTAGTTACAATCTAATCTTGTACTAAAGCCGCTATTATACACTAATCATTTTAAGATTAACCTTAAATCTTTAAATTTTGTGGGTTGATTTTATTGTATTTATTTATGGAGGGTGATAATTATAACATCCCTGTTATGTATTTTACTCCAAATACTAATATGTACTAGCAGCAAAGAATCCTGTGGCACCTTATAGACTAACAGACGTTTTGCAGCATGAGCTTTCGTGGGTGAATACCCACTTCTTCGGATGCAAGCAGTATTCACCCACGAAAGCTCATGCTGCAAAACGTCTGTTAGTCTATAAGGTGCCACAGGATTCTTTGCTGCTTCTACAGAACCAGACTAACACAGCTACCCCTCTGATACTTAATATGTACTCTTAATCTTATCTTTGATTTAATGTAGTTTTATTCTGGCAATATAAACTAGAGACTAATATGACAAATGAAAATTCCATGATTTAAAAAAGTAAAAATTCCAAGAATTTCTAAAAATAAGCAGTTTAATGTCAGCATTTTGTACTGTGCTTTTGTTTACTGGTAGGCCTGACCTGAGTCAGGACCCCCATGCAATCCATCTCAAATGTTGGGAGAAGTCTGATTCATGACTCAACTTCACAGTTTGGGCCTATCTGCATAATGGGACTGAAGCCCAACATTCCAAAACTGAAGGAAAGTGAAGATTCAGATATGAGTCTAAATTTTGTAGATTGGGGTCATCTCCATTTATAGGGCCATATTCTGATCCCCTTAGTCACAGTGGACTGTACCATACTCCATGAGTATCCCCATTGACTTCAGTTGAACTACTCGTGGAGTAGAATGCTATTCAGAATGTGTAAGTGTGTCAGAATCTATCCTATTATGATCAGTAACAATATCTAGAATAGCTGATCAAACTATTTCCTGCAGTTTGTATTAGATGCTCACTGAAATAGAGCATTTGTATTTCTACTTTATTTCTGTTCACAAAGTCTATATCCTGTGCTTATTGAAACCAAAATGTTTAGTTAATGACTCCATACTAAACCCTTTTTATAACAGGCACCCTAATACTTTGATTTTTTTTAACTTGTCAGTTCCACTGGGAGATAATTTACTCCAAAATACTGATATTATACCATTTGATTTTATCAGGTAACCAGTATTGGCTGAATTCACCCTTTGTGTCATGGCTAATTATCTCTTGACAGCACCTTTGAGTAGGGATTATTGTTTAAATAATTCCCAGGTCTTCTATTAGTACTTCTATTGCTAATCATAACTCAACAGTGTAAATGCAATGTTTATACTGATACAAGATAGAGAGCATTTTATAATTAAGCCCTATGTAGGTAGAATATAATTACCATGCATTACCTTACTTTGTTTTTATATGCTATCACTGCACTTCAAACAACTTATACAGCTAGAGAGACAGAATACATGATAGTATGTGGTGGGTGTGTGTCTGAGGGAAAATTTTGGTGACATGAGAATGGGATAATTTTGTGAGTGACAAAGGTGAACATTCCAAACCTGTACCACCATTTTGTGCAAGAAATGTTATTTTAGAAGCATTTTAGAGTTTTCATTTTTTATTGGCATTGCATTTAGTATCTCTCATCCCATAAACTCAAGTTGCCTTATTTATGTACATCCCTCAGAGTGACAGGAATATTAAAATAATTTTTAGAACTTCTGTTAATGTCTAAAATGCTGTTTCTCAACACAAAGATGACTGTTTTACCTTCTGATATCTCATGAACAAAAGCTACATATGAAAGACTTTATAATCATGGGAACAGCAGATGCTTTTTAGCTCTGATGGATTGTGAGGTACTGGAATTTAAACCTGTTGTTGGTCCAGCATGTTGTTGATCCATGTATATTGTCAGTTTTGGAAAATGGACCAGTGTAACTTCGGGAGAAAATGATGTATTTAGGGGAAAAGAGAAAATCATAATTGAGGGAAGGTTTTGGTTTAGTTTCTATTATGGAGAAGTGATAGACTCTCCATAAGCAAGTTTACAGCCAGCTTCTATTACAAAAGCCTTTTTATAGCCTCCCTATACCTTTGACTGAGAGAACCCATGTTGCCTGAAAATTGCTGGATTTATTTTAAAGTTTCTGCAAATTTTGATTTTTTTTTATTTACAAGTCATTAAATTTAACTTGCTTTCAAATTTTACTTGTATTTAATATTACTTAATCTCCCTTTAGCTCAAACTAGTCTGTTACTACACCTCCAAACTATAGTTAAAGCTCATTGAACCCTAATGCACCAGCTTATTTGAAGAGAATAGGCTAATGTATTAACAATTGGGAAAATTCCTTTATTAAGAAAGGTTTCTTTTATTCCTTTATTAAACAAGTTATTAACAATTATTTCTAGGTAGTTTGGAGCTCAATGTTCTTTCCATTGATTTCAGTAGCAATTATGGGTCCAATATTGCTCCAATTATTATCAGTAGGATTTTGTTTTTTCATTCCATCTCAACTATTTACAATTTTTTAAACTGACTTCATTGATTCAACCAGTTCTAATTAGGATAATGTATTACCTTTTTGCATAATGCAAAAACAATGGGACCCAGAATGAAAATAAGGAGTAGTATATTTCAAACTGATAGAAGGAAATGTTTTTACACAACACATTTCACCTAGGGAACTCATTACCCTGAAGATACTATTGAAGACAAGAGCACAGTGGGATTCAAAATCACTTATATGGATAATACTAATATCCTCATTTCCACCAGCAGGATTAAAAATGCATAAAGGATATTAAGCCTCATGCATCAGCACATAAACCCTCCTATAAATGTATGGTGTTAGGAAGAAAGCTTGTCTATAAGCATGTTATTACATTTGGTTCTGGCCACTGTAAAATACAATACAAGTATCCCCATTAGCTTCAGTGGGACAATTTGTGTAAGAACTAGCATGAAAGGAATGGAGAATCAGGCTTCTAGAAAGCAGCTAGTTTAATAAATCAGAGATACCAGAAAGTTCTCTAGCAATGTCAAGAGGGCTTTCTTTCACATACTTGATGAGAATATGATTCCTTCATAACTTTCTTATTTAAAGGGAGCATCAGATGACAGGACATTTTTGCATGTTGATAAGAAAAATCTTAGAGTATATACATATGCATAAATGGTCCATTGTGGTAGTACACCAGTAGATGTGCCTTCATTATATTTCTGTGATAAATATCTCCCTGCATAGCTGCAATTATCAAAGGACTTGATTAAGGGATTGATTTGACTGAAACAGCATAATTGACCCAGGAGGAAAGATGAATTAATATGGACAACAAAGCCTTTAAGTAAGCATGATATATTAGGAGGTAGCACTGGGAAATGTCCACAGTCATGATTCATTATTTTGTAGTCATCTTTTGATTGCAAAAAGGAGATTTGTGTTTATTACATACAGTACTTATATTTTACTGCATAACACAGTCTTCATAGTTTTAAAATAGTCTTCAAAAGGTTCAAACAAGGATGTCTTGCCTTGCTCATCCATAATCTCATGCTGTGTATTAGTTTGACATAAAAATTTGTAATGGACACTTAGCTGGAGTCCTTTTTGTGAGCAACAATAAACAAAGTATAAGGTTATTGGAATAATACTTCAGTTTGTCACTTTTTATTGAGGGGAAAAATGAGAGAGGCAAAAACTTTGAAATACTGAAATTCAATTTCTGAAAGATTCAAACAGCATTTTAACTTTTCCATGCTCTATATTTTTAAGTGCAAAATGCCAGGGATATATATCTTTTGTATTTGCCATTTAATGCCTGTATGAACTAATGTTAATACTTACACTTCTATAGTGCTTTTCATCCTGAAATCACTTTACAATATTAACTGAGGAATCTTCACAACATTCCTGTAAGGTAGATTAGTTTTATTATCCCTATTTTGTACATGGGGAAACTGTAATGTGAGAGACAGAAATCAAGAAGTGAAGTACACAGTGAGTGTCAGGGTCAGACAATGATTTAAACTCAAGAGTTCCTGAATCCCAGTTCCATATTTAGACACTTGGACTATATGTATGTTGTTAGACTGCTCCCCACTTTCTAATGTGATTGATTATCTTTGCCTTTGGCTTCAGCTAATAAAATGTTTCTACAGTGAATTTAAGTATGGATTTGTGTGAAGATCCAAGATGTAAGAGTGACACAGTCTTGCTTGTGCATGTAAAGTTTAAAAGAACTTTGATTTCTGGATTGTGCACAAGAAAGGTGGGAGTTTAGATTAGGGGAAGACACAGAAAACATATAGTATTTGGAAACATCTTTTAATATGTTGAGATAGACTATGCCCGGCCCTTATACAGGTGATGAAGGGTTCAGGGGCATGTTCAAGGAAACTTCCTCTCCCTTTTTGCTTCAACATAAGGTGAGGCAAAATACAATTCCTGTGCACAAACTATCTCCTTCTAATGGTCTATGGGGGCTAAACTAGGGGGAGAGTTATGTGGAGCATCCTCAAAGATGGTACATTTGCCTTCATTGATGTCATTTGCATTCAAAGATGATGTGGCTGTTACCTCTGCTACTGATGCTAGTGCTTCCAGAAGGCTGACATAACACACTTTGCCATTAAACCTGCATAACTTCACTTTTTCATTTTAGTTTTGCTGGAAAAACAAGTGAATTATCTTAATTATTTAGATCACTGTCAAGCAAAAATTCCTGTCACTAATGTATTTTTATTTTGAAAACACTTTTGCTACTTTAACAGAAGGCATAAGATATGCACATTGGACATAATATAAACATTTTCTGCTTTGATTAATAATGAAAGTGTCAAGGAATGATTTTGGAAAATCATTGAGTCAGAAGTCAAGATAAGATATCAGGCTTCTGACAGAGTGTGTTCACAGAATTAGTGAAATAAATAGAGGTAGCATCACTAAAATCTTTCTTTCTCCCAATGATGCCTGCCCAGTTTTCTCCCTGCTAGACTTTCCCATATATAATTTCACATTTTGCCACTATTTCCGTCTCTGATTTGTCATGTGTACTATCTGTAAGGGACAAGGAAAGGATGCTCAGGTCTATCCAATTCACAGTAGCACTTGGGAAGAGAATGTCAAGAGCATGGAGGATCTTCTCAGCTTCCTAAAACAATAACCCCATATCCCTGCTGATGAAGTTCTGAGAGCGCAAGGATTTTTTTAGTGCTGTCCTTGCACCTGCATCTTTGCTGGGCTATATGAAATGTCCTGGCTGCCTCCAAATTGCTTAACTCAATCACCAGAATCAGCCCTGGAATTGAGGAATTGTGTTAATTTCTAGAACGTACTCCTTGCTTCAAGGAATGTCATATCTAAAGTTAGCATTTCAGCTACTTAAGGCAAGGAGTGCAAATTAGTTGAATGTTAAATTTAGACCTAGATAAATGGGAAAAAATCTTGAATTTTATGATCTGCAATAATTAACACGCTAATCTGGTATTAAATTCTGAAAAAAATATACAGGGCTATCTTAAACAACAAAAATGTTATTTTAACCAACTCCATAATTTTTCAGTATAAGACCTCATTTAGACCGGGTGTGGGCTGGTAAACAAATAGGGCTCAATCTGGCATTACCCCACTAGCTCCTCCAATTTTGCTGAAATCAGTGGGAATGTAGGGTCAGAAGGAATGCAAGAACAAGCATATAGAATTCAGACCGGTTCCCAAGCTTCTTTCATTGACACCTAGAACTACACCCCTGGCAGAATCAGGAACTGAGTGATGCTTCCCAGGGATGATGTTAAAGAATGATATGGAAGATAGCACCATCCTCCCAAACTCAGCTAAGTGATAGCAGCAAGCTATGGCAACAACATTTGGCTTGGAGACATCCTTATATTAGAGTTACATAGACTTATTAGTTGTGGAGCCTTCACAGCACTCATGGAATCTGTTAACTTCATCTAAAGACAAGCAGAATGTCTAGTATGAAATAACTTCAAGTCCCTCTTTAAAACTGACCTCTACCAAAACTGCCATCTGATAACAGTTTGGCAGGTCAGAACATAAGAATAGCCATACTGAGTCAGATCAGTGGTCCATCTAGTTCAGTATCCTGTCTTCTGACAGTGACTGATGCCAGATGTTTCAGGGGGAATGAACAGAACAGAGACTTACAAAGTAATCCATCCCCCTGCCATCCAATCCTAGCTTCTGGAAGTCAGGGAAGAAGTTGTGGTGACTGCTACTGATGGGCTGTGTGCACAATTGTAGACAGTTTATGCTAAAAGTACCCTATTATCTGATAATATTAATGAGTAAGTTATGATCCCTTGTAAAGAACATCTTCGATATTGTACAGCAATCATCCTAAATATGTAGGGAATTAATGAAATATATATCTCTAGCTCTCTACGTCTGCTTTGAAAAGTTCAGACTATATCTTTAAGTAGAATACTGTAGGTTCCTTTGTGCATAAGGAGTCTTTCCTAATTAAAATATTTCATTTGTAAATAATTGCAATTTAAAAACAAATCTTTGTACTGTAACAAGTAGCTCTACTCTGACATATGTGGCATAGGAACAAAAGCTTAAATGAATGTACCAAAACTGAGCTCACTGACACTAATTCAGAAGAAATGAACATTGAAACAATTTATTTTTGATGGGTCAGTTCTTTGTGCATGCTTCTTTGTGCAACCCTGTCTAAAATAAAATTGTATTGAAGTTTTCATATATCACCTAGTAGGGGTTCTTTGAACTGGTACTCAGCCCAGAAATGCTCTATTACTGCTTCAATTCCAATTTCAGTTTTTATTTCAATTCACTAAGCATCATGTTTTTCTATGTAATCTCTAGGGATCCCAAACAATCTACAAAAAAAGTCTATTTTACTGCCCTAGTTATGGTGTTGCTTGATGCTTCAGACTAGTTAGGTGCACGAGAAGTAAAATACTCAGCATGAGCTGAAACTTAAAAAAAAATAGTTACATTTTCAATTGTAAAGAGATGGGTCCCCCATTTTGTTGTTGAAATTGCTGTGAAACAATAAGAGACTGTCCAGCTCCCTTGCAGATTGAGCCCTACATCTCCTACAATCTGGTTCTGATCCAGTAAAGTACTTAATCCATGTTTAACTTTAATCGTGTAAATAGCCCAATTGAAGTCAGTCATATGCTTAAATTAAGCACAGGCTTACATTCTTTGCTGGATTGGAGTCTCAATGGAGTATCATTTAAATGCCTGTCAGGATGTATCCAGATAAATAGCACAATAAAAAGCTTATCTACTGTAAGAGTTATTTTATGGTTCTTTGTGCTCAGTGATAAATTTATTACTAAATAAAGGTAATGAGGGAAAATGTTGTGAACCAGAAGAGGGATAGAAAAGCTGCATTTAATTCTTATTTGTTTTCATTGAAGTATAAAGTAGACAGGAAAATTGCATACTTATGTGATGACTGAGCCTGCAGGGTAGGAGGGTCCCAGAGCTCGGGCTCCAGCCTGAGCCACAAGTCTGCACAGCAATGAAAGGGCCCTGCAGCCTGGGCCCAGCGAGCCTGTGAGCTGGCCCGGGTCAGCCACGGGTTTCTCTTTGTTGTGTAGCCATACCCTTATTAAGAATTCAGTTGGCCTTAATTCAGTTTAATGTAATTCACTTCCAAGGTAAATTAAGATAAACTGAATTTTAAGGCCACTTGAATTCTGCATAAGAGAGTCCACAAGGGGTTTAGTGTAGTTTAACTAATCTATGTTTAACATTAACTTGGATTAATTTTCCTGCATCTCCCAGTGTAAACAAGTTTGCCTAGAATCAATAGAATAATAGAGTTCAGAAGTGCTGACTCCTAGACCCTGGGCTGCTACACCATAGATGCTAATGCTCTAGGAATATGTGGGCCAAATTGATCTCTGATGTAACTCACATTGTGTGTGAATCTGGTGCTGTGGATCCAATTGTCTCCTCAGATATTCTTATGCAACATCCATAGATGTTAATGGGAATTGTGCATGCATATCTAAAGGCTGATTTGGACCCAAAATGACAACAACTTCCATTTAAAGAAAACAAGAATTACTTTTGTTGTAATAGTGAGGAGTCTTCCAAATGTCAGATTAGAAATATAAACAGGAGAGAAGGACTACAATTTTGTCCTTTTGAGTATCCATTCCTAAATTGGATGGAGAGGAAAATAAATGGGAGACATAATTCATCACTTCCTATTTATGGACAGCTTGTTACTTTTTGTCAATTTACTATGCATGTTTAGATGTTGCATAACTGAAAGAGTGGGAGTGGAAGAATTAGGATTATTTTAAATCATTATTGATCTCATTCCATAGCAACCCTTCTAAAAGTAACCTTCAAATACTTTACTTCCCCCAGTGAGGATTACTTGCTGTTAAGTAAAATATATATACAAAGTCACAAGGCATTGTGAGTGCTCAAGAAAGCAACCCAAGATGACGGACATTGCTGATGTGGTTTGAATTAAACAGAGAAGGGCACACATAGTTGTAAAACAACAGGTCTTTAGTTTTGTTGGATTCAAAGAAGAGAGCCTTTCCTCACTAGTACAGCATGAGCAAATGATGAGGAAAGTCCATGTTAAAAGAACTGTAATTCTAGGAAATCTATTTAATCTAAAGATTAAAAAGAAAATAGGTATGCAAGGGAAGTATGATGACTTTGATCTTTTCTCTAAAGGTCACATAGAAGTGTACACAGGGCCTGTGTACTCTGTAATTCTTAATATGTCACAAAGTCCACTGCTCACTATGGAATTCTCCTCCATAATCTAATTTTCCTTTTATTTAAGTTTCTAGCCTTCATAATCGGTAAGGTAAAGTGTCTTCCTGAATCAGCAGATAGCCTGAAACAGTGGCTTTGATAACTGTGAATTGCCACATTGGTTTCAATGGGACATTGTCTCTGAAAGTTTAAGATGGTAATTTAGATATTGACATTTAATTATTTCACTGCTGAATCTGAGCCAGACTGTGATGCCTTTATGCATACTGACTAGGACCTTTGGAGTCTAAGGGACTACTTGTAGAATAAGGTACTATTCAGCATGGATATTAGGTATAACTGTTTATCAGAAACATCCAGTTTATCCAAGACATTCAGCCAATATGCTTATCCCACACTCTGCAGCTGTCTCTCATGCTTTCTCATGTGCCAGATGTCCTAGCTGTCCCCCATCCAGTTGTCAAATTGTCCAGCTTCCATTTTGACAACATCTATAATACAGGGATGTATTGTCAATACAAAAGTCTGTGGCACACTGAAAACTGACAAATTGGAGATTGTATGAAATGGATATAATTTAATATTTTAAAATATTTACTACTTTACTGGGAAGACAATGGTGATAGTTTTACATTAGGTGAGGTTTGAAAACAGTTTAGTTAATTTTTTATTGCATTTGGAAAAAAGGTTTTTCAGGAGTTTGAACAAAAGTCAAATACATCTAAATTATTTAGGAAAGAGTTAAAGGTGATGCACATTTATTTAAATTAGGACAAAGTAACAGTCATTTTAAAACATAGTTTTCTTTTCTTTTAGATGCCCCAACCCTGATAAAGGGCCCTTCTAGGACTTCCAGTGCTGTGTTAGCTGCTGCCACCCCTTTTCATTTCACATCACTGAGGAGCAAATTATGCCAGGACCATGTATCAGTGGTAACATGCTAGTCAGGGAAAGGGATTTCTGTGACCTCCGTCCTCTCCAGCACACCCAGACAGGGAGGAGGTATAATTCAATCCACAGCCTATGGGTAATCAACACAATTCTGTGCTGCATGGCTTTCGTCCCTAGCTACATCATTTCACATAAGGTAAATTAAGAATTTTACATAAGGTAAAGTGGCTGGGTAAATACAGAAGTAGGATTGCTGATGTTCAGGAGGATTAATAGATATGGGTTTTTGTAGTCTAAGCTCTGAATATACAAGTCTTTTTTCCTCCTCCAGTTGTACTATAGCCTTCCAATAGGAGTAGTGGAGACAAAACAACCTAATTAGTTTAAAGACAGGACTTAATAAATTTATGTGTGGATCATATGATGGGATTGCCTGTGATAGCAGGAAACTGGACTTGCTGTTCTCATGTACACTCTAGCTAGCACTAGCAATATAGCTACCATGACATCCCTGGTCTATTACACCTTTACCAGTGACTCAAGCCACAATTTTCAAACATAAAAAGAATTATTTTCATCCTCCTACAATGATCAAACTCAAGATCCCAACAAAGAAACCTTGAAATCCAAGGTTTTAGTTTTTATCTTTGAAAAATGTAAAAAAAAAAAAAACTAGGGTTTTTTTTTGGTGTGTGTGTCTGAAACTGGTTTTGCAAGTGAAGTGAGTCAAAAACCATGAAAAATGTCCCTAGCAAATTTTGCTTTATACTGAAATTGTGGGTTTTGCTTTTGAGCATTTTGATTTTTGCCTAATCTAATTGAGTTTTGGGGGTTTTATGTTTGTTTTTAACAAGAAGTACATTGCTAACAGCTAGAATGCAAAGATCACATGCCCTGTACCTGGGGTTAGTCTTATGGGCATGAAGAAAGTCACTTCCACTTTGGTGCATACCAGCTTTCAGTCTGTAATTGTTTTTATCCATTTGTTCTTGTGTCCACATTGGTACTGAGCTTAAATAAGTCCTCTCCCTCCCTGGTATTTATTCCTCTGATATATTTATAGAGAGCAATCATATCTCCCCTCAGCCTTCTTTTGGTCAGGATAAACAAGTAAAGCTCTTTGAGTTTCCTTTCATAAGACAGGTTTTCCATTCCTCGGATCATCCTAATAGCCCTTCTCTGTACCTGTTCCAGTTTGAATTCATCCTTCTTAAACATGGGACACCAGAACTGCACCCAGTATTCCAGATGAGGTCTCTCCAGTTCCTTGTATAATGGTACTAACACCTCTTTATCTCTCCTGGAAATACCTCGCCTGATGCATCCCAAGACTGCATTAGCTTTTTTCACAGTCATATCACATTGGCGGCTCATAGTCATTCTGTGATCAACCAATACTCCGAGGTCCTTCTCTTCCTCTATTACTTCCAACTGATGCCTCCCCAGCTTATAATAGTTCTTGTTATTAATCCCTAAATGCATGACCTTGCACTTTTCACTATAAATTTCATCCTATTACTATTACTCCAGTTTACAAGGTCATCCAGATCTTCCTGTATGATATCCCGGTCCTTCTCTGTATTGCCAATACCTCCCAGTTTTGTGTCATCCGCAAACTTTATTAGCACATTCCTGCTTTTTGTCCCAAGGTCAGTAATAAAAAGATTAAATAGGATTGGTCCCAAAACTGATCCCTGAGGAACTCCACTAGTAACCTCCCTCCAGCCTGACAGTTCACCTTTCAGTACAACCCGTTGTAGTCTCCCCTTTAACCAGTTCCTTATCCATCTTTCAATTTTCATATTGATCCCCATCTTTTCCAATTTAGCTAATAATTCCCCATGTGGAACCGTATCAAATGCCTTACTGAAATAGAAATAAATTAGATCCACTGCGTTTCCATTGTCTAAAAAAGCTGTTACCTTCTCAAAGAAGGAGATCAGGTTGATTTGGCACAATCTACCTTTTGTAAAACCATGTTGTATTTTGTCCCAATTACCATTGACCTCAATGTCCTTAACTATTTTCTTCTTCAATTTTTTTTCCAAGACCTTGCCTACTACAGATGTCAAACTAACAGGCCTGTAGTTACCCCAATCACTTTCCCCCCACCTTTCTTAAAAATAGGAACTATGTTAGCAATTCTCTAGTCATACAGTACAAACCCTGAGTTTACAGGTTCATTAAAAATTCTTGCTAACAAGCTTGCAATATCATGTGCCAGGTCCTTTAATATTCTTGGATGAAGATTATCTGAAAATTTTGCCACATCACTGTTTAACCCCTTTTCCAGATCATTTATGTATATGTTGAATAGGACTGGCCCCAGAACAGACCCCAGGGGAATACCACTATTTACCTCTCTCCATTCTGAAACTTTGTTTTCGATCTTTAAACCAGTTATTAATCCATGAGAGCACCTTCCCTCTTATCCCGTGGTGGCTTACTTTGTGTAAGAGCCTTTGGTGAGGGACCTTGTCAAAGGCTTTCTGAAAATCTAAGTACACTATATCCACTGGATTCCCCTTGACCACATGCTTGTTGACCCCCTCAAAGAATTCTAGTAGATTGGTGAGGCATAATTTCCCTTTACTAAAAACATGTTGACTCTTCCTCAACAGATTATGTCAATCTATATGCCTGACAATAATATTTTTTATTCTAGTTTCAACCACATTGCCCGGTACTGATGTCAGGCTTATAGGCCTGAATTGCCGGGATCACCTCTGGAGCCTTTTTTAAAAATTGGCATCACATTAGCTATACTCCAGTCATCTGGTACAGAAGCTGATTTAAATGATAGGTTACAGACTACAGTTAGTAGTTCTTCAATTTCACATTTGAGTTCCTTCAGAACTCTTGGGTGAATACCATCTGGTCCTGGTAACTTATTGCTGTTTAATTTATCAATTTGTTCCAAAACCTCTTCTAATGATACCTCAATCTGGGACAGTTCCTCAGATCTGGGACAGTTCCTCAGATCTGTCACCTTCTTGGGTGGGAATGGTAAAGCTTTGGCAATAGGTAAGTAAAATTGTCCTTTATTTGAGGAAGGATTTGTTCTTGTTTCCAACGAAACAAGGTTTCCAGAAATAAAGTGCCAAGTTGCCTTTTCTACACTTCCTTAAATGGGGCTACTCCTAAAATGTGGGACAGTCACTTCAATAAGCAATTAGAGGTAACCACAGATCCCAACTATCATGATGATCATCTGGATTGTTTGAAATCAGCTGGCCCAAAGAGTAGCCAAGACACTGAACAAACTGTGACTGAGATGTAAAATTGTAGATCCTATGTGTGCCTCAGAATTTTAATACATTATGGAGTAGTTGTGCTTTGTAGTTTCTCCCCTGGTCACTGAATAGAGTTTGAGTTATCCCATACCCATCTTGAATCTGTGAGATAGAGCTTGTGTCAGAATCTATGCTCTCCAGTCACTTAATGCTACAAATTCAGGATATTTTTAAAGAAGTTTAGCCTTGGACAACAGTTTCTAGGGCTGACCAAAAATGTTATATTTTGTACTTTAAAGATTCATTTTTTTCAAAATTCCCTGTGAATTATTTTTGATCAAAAAATCAAAAGCAAAACTGATTTTTTTTATTTTCAAAATTATTTTTTCTATCTTTTATTTTCAGTTTTTCTCCCTTCCTCTCTATTTTTCCTTGTTTAGTCCCCCTTTTCAAAATGACAAAATGAAAAATTGAAAACCAAAAATGTTTGTTTTTATTTTTTTGTTGAAAAACTGAAAACATTCAAATGACACACATTCTCCTTCAAAATTTTATTTTTAAAAAGCCATGTTCCCTCAAAGTTTCGACTGGAAATTTTCTACCATCTCTGCTGGCTTCCCTGTGCATTTGCACAACCTGTTGTGAGAAAGCACCTTTACTTTGTAGCTCTCAGAGGTTTTGTTTTTTGTTTTTTGTGACCAGCATGACAGGATAGATGTAACAGCAAAGCTGGTAGATCAGTCATCTCCAACAGAAGCAGTATAAGCAACATGTAAATGGGTATGGCGTCATCAGTGAAGGTCATTTTTAATGGGTGGGGTCTAACATAGAAATATTATTCCTGCGGAATGATATCCTGCACTTGGCTGCTCTGAACTTTCATATTTCCTGAATTTTCAGTGAGTTAGTTTGCAAACTTTTTAATGGCATTTTCCAAGGTTATTTTTTTAAAAGAAAGACAAATTACAGAGCTTGCATGTTAAATAACTGACTACAGAGCAAAAGAATATGTCTTGTGCAAGATGTGTACTGGGAACTTTAGCTTTTGAAATATCCCACACTAACCTTTCTATATACAGACCTGTTTTTTTTCTTCATGTAATAAAATCACAGAATAAAAAAAACTTACAGCCCTTTGTAATAGATACATACAGGACAGAATAATCTAGGGAGATTTGAAACAGGTGTCTTCACTCAGAACCTCTAAATATTGTTTGGTTTTAGACAAACCCTTAATGCCTATGTAGGGAGTTTTGGTCTGTTTGGTTTTTGTTACAGAATCTTATAACAATTGAAAAGCTTTGTGAAAGAAGCAAAACATGCATAAACAATTGCTGGTTGGAACTATTTACTGAAATGTGAATAAATATCTGGGAGAAGCAGAGCCCAATAACTTTCTATTCTTTTAACAAATTAATATTTTATAGTGATGTGTCTGAGACCACAAATCACATGTTTTCACTGCACACACGGTGTAACTGTGTACAGTACTGTACAATAATATATTGATGGCAAATAAATTAGAAAGAAACATAAGGTTGAGTGATTGTGTTAGAAATCAAATACTAGTAAGTGAAGACAAAGTGACTATGCAATTTAGTGTTATCACTTTAAGAAGGATCTAAATGCTCTCTGTTTTTTTACCACATTCTGTTTAGAACAAATTGTTATTTTAAATCATATAGCTAATTATCCATCTCACACACAGAATCAGAATCTCCTTGTGTTTCACGTACTGTATGTACTCATGCAAAACCATGTGTAGGTTATTTAAAACTGTGATGCATCAGTAAATAGTTTTCTCTACTAGCTCTCCTAAATGTATCGTTTTAAAATATTAGTCTATTACTCATTTTGTTTTGTTTTTTAATTACTGGTGTCAGCTGTAATTATTTTCCCCCTCTTGTATTGGTGCCAATCAGATATTTATATAGAGTTTTCCATGAATGTCTTTTTTTTTTTGTAATTGTGGAGATGGACAGTTCCTGGATCCCACTATGTCTGCACTGCATGGCTTCCCCAGTGGAGGTTTTAGTGAACAGAGATGATGTGCAGCAATGAGTTGACATATTCTGCACAGTCTGGTGCCCTTCTTCACTGCTGGGCTGTGCAGACCCAGACACACTGAGATACAGTCAGAAATCCAGTCTGAAGGTGATAAGTGAATGGATCGCTGCAGTCAGAATCCTATTTAGGAGGAAGGAACAAAGTTTCTAGCACTTTTGAGAAAGAAAAAGCCATTTTTTTTTGTCTTTCACATTAACTGATCTTCTTGGGAAAAATGCAGTGTTAAACAGGACCCTGAAACTTCATGTCACTTTGAGGTATAGGGGACAGATGCATTCAGTGGAAAGAGAAGATTATTGACTTAGCTAGTTCCTCAGAGCATATCCCCTTCTAACCAATATTATTTCAGTCTTGACTGGGTTCAACTAGTGTCAGCTGCTCTTCATCCAGTTTCTGATATCTTATTGGGACTGTAACATCCTTCTGATGGTGTTGGTTGTGTTTGTGAGAAAGGAGATATACAAGAGTGTGTTGTCTGCATGTTGATGGCATCGAAGTCTGTGGTATCTCACTACCTTTCAATGTGGTCTCATGTAGACATTAAAGAGGGAATGTCGGAGCAGGAGCAGGATAGATCTCTGTGTGACTGTACAGATGAGGATTTGGGGGAAGATGAACAATTGCCTGTTTCTATTCTGAATCTGGAGAGGAATCTCTAGAGCCATTGCAGTTTTGTGCTATTCACTGCAGGGATGTCATGTTAGTGAGCCTGCAGTACATTGTGGTTAACTGTGCCAAAAGCTGAAGAGTTAAGCAATAGTAGCTTTGAGCTGTGGTCTGCATCCATTGCCATGAGGAGCTTATTATTTTTTTGTAATATCAATAAGGCTGTCCCCAGGTTGGAAACCTGATTGTGAAGTATCCAGGAAGTTGGCAGATGTCTTGTGGTGGCGGAGCTTGGCTGTGTCTACACTCATGATTTTTTGATACAATTTTCAAAAGATCGTAAGTGAGTTAGGAAGTCCCAGTGGGTATGTTTACATAGCATTTTGGAGTGACGGAGTGAGCCACTTAGATGGGGTTGACAGACTTGGGTTAGCGGGGCCCATGCTATCACTCTAGAAATGACCTTATAGGCAGCATTTTGAAGTTGCAGCTCAGACTGGAGCCCATACTGTTACCTAAGCTTCAGAGCCTGAGATCCAGCTCAAGCTGCAACTTCAAATGCTGTGTAGACATACTCCTCGACTTCCAATGAGACTGGCTTCTAAGTCACTTATGAAAATGGGACTAAGCCTCATTGTAGGTCAATGAGACTTTGGCTTCTAAGGCCTTATGAACTTCTGAAAATTTAAGCCTCTGATGACAACAATCAGAACAATAGTATGTTACCAGGAATGAAAAGAAAGCTTGATAGTTTCTCTAAGGCAGTGGTTCTCAACCTATTTACAACTGTGGGCAGCATACGCAGCTCTCTATGTGTTATGTGGGTTGCAGCCACACAATATATATAGTATCTGTATGGCCCTGAGGATATTACATGGACCACAGCTGTATGCTGATTGGGCCACAAGCTGAGAACCACTGCTCTAAAGGAATAATTGTAGAAAACAGCTTCCAGAGACTTTGTACAGTTTATGCTGAACAATTTGGACTACAACAGAGAAACGACATGGCAACTCTTGGCATCTTTTTTGCAGAAGGTCACAGATCTTTATAGTTAGATAGAACCCAAAAATATCAGGTATAAATAGCAGAGTAAAGGCTCATAAACCTTATCCTTAAAATGTACAAGAAATGGCACTTTTAATTACATTGTTACAAAAAGAAAATCAATACTTACTCATCAACCTGTGGTTGAGAGTTTACCTTCCTGCAGTTCAGTGACGATCACTAAATCAGTGTCCCTTTTTAGCAATTAAAATTCTTCTAAATGTGAAAAATATTCAAATGGACAATATCCAGAATAGCTTAAATAGAGTTTTCAAATTACAAAGATTATTCAATTGCAGTCCAAGCAACATCATTTTACTTTATGCAATTTTAAAACTCTTTTCTTATATCAAAGATATTACATGGCACAGTTTTATAAAATGACAACCCTTCAGATTCAGGAGTGATGAATCCCCTCTGACATCACCAAAATGAATGTGGGGAAGCTGGAAAAAAAGATTCAGTGAAAGAAAGAACAAATATGATAACTTTAAGAAAATCTAGTGAGAAAGCTATAGAAACTCTAACATTAATTGCTGAATTTCATGCAATCAATTTGAAACCATAACATAGCCATATTTTGCTTAATGATATTCCTACTCAATGGCCCCTACACAATGTATCCTACTAAAAATTCAGTACTCACATTTGTATTAATACATAATGGGCCTTAAAATATTGATATTTAATGTACTCTAGTGTTTACCTGTATCTTAGTACTAACTATGAGAACTAGAATGTGCAATATCACAAATACTGAAGTAAATTTAACTACCAGGAATAATTAACATCAAGATTGTAATGGTTTGTATATAACATGTTGACTAACATTTGGGGAAAGTGAAGTTAGAAATAATGTGAAATGCTACTGAAACATTATGGGTGAAATTCTGCCTCAGTTATGCCTGTGCAACTCCTTGAAACTAATAAATTTACCAGGTTGGAACTGAGGGTAATGAAGTTACCAGGTTGGAACTGCTCCAGAATATCTTTAACTGAAATCTTCAATGGGAGAAAAACTATTCATGATACATTACCCATATTGTTCCTGGTTTTGAAAAAAAATCTTTAAAAGAGGTGGAAATTACATGGATCCTTGATGTATACCAAGCTGACCATCCAGCAAAGACTTACTAGCAGTTCTTCCATGTAAAGAAAAGGTATTATAACACAGTAAAATGGAGGAACCCAACTCCTTTACATGTCATAAGCTTCTGTTCCCAATATTAATCAAACTAACTGGTATCTTCTAAATCTAAAGGAAAAACTGTGAAAACCAGAGCGCTAAAAGGATATCTTATCATCTAAAGTTAGAAATTCTTGGAAGTAAAAACCAGCAACTCATGGGTAAATCACTTTTTGGTATCATTCTTACATAGATAGATAGATAGATACAATTTTAAAATGGAAATTATAAACCTGTGAAAAAAATCACATAAGGATGAGAAACTACTGTATATGCTGGGATTCATGTTTTTTACTTAAGAGGACCCTCTTTTCAAATTAACACCAACAGCTCTCCCAGAAATCCATATGCCAAGTTTTTAATCAGCTAAGGATAAAAATACGTATGACTTCAGATTTGTACAGCCATCCAATCAGAACCAACTGCTACAGTAGGGTTTCTGGTTCAATTTGGAAATTGCTGAACTTGTGAAAGAACAGCATTTGCAATTTCAACACCATCTCATGCAAACCTGAATCCTACTGCTGATTTGACTTCAGAACTGAATCCCGGTCCACAGTTTTTCTATCTAATCTAGATCCAAACACTGGCTCCTCATCCCTTTCCCAATTTAAACATTGATTTACTCCCTTATAGCATTTTTTTTCTCATTTGATGCTTCAGCGAAGCCATAATGTAGGATTTGTGCCATAACATCCATTTCCATGGGATATGAGAGAAATAGTACCCAATGCCCAGTTATCAACTCATGCTCAACGTTAATGAATATCCCACGCTGTTTCACTGCTGATTGACACTTGACAGTTGTTTTTTATTCTCCCCCCACTGACAATGTGGCAAAGTCACTCAACGTGTTGGTTCATCCTGTAGTTTGCTGCATCAGTCAGACTCAACAGCAGGCATCAATTGACAGGGAAACAGAATTGCCATGCTATTAAAGATGGATGTGACGATAATCAATGGGACACAGTAAAATTAGGATACAAAATATATAGGAATGACAGAGTAGGTCACACTGATGGGGGAGTGGCACTACATGTGAAAGAAAGCATAATGTCAAACATAGTAAAAATCTTAAATTAATCAAACTGTATCATAGAATCCTTATGGATAGAAATTCCATGCTGGAATAAGAGTAGAGCAGTAGGAATATTGTACCAACCACCTGACCAGGAAGGTGACGGTGATTGTGAAATGCTCAGGGAGATTAGAGAGGCTATGAAAACAGGGAAAAAAAACAAAACAAAACAATAATAATGGAGAATTTCAACTGTCCCCATATTGACTGGATATATGTCACCTCAGGACAGGATGCAGAGATAAAATTTCTATATTCAATTAGTGACTGTTTCTTGGAGCAGCTAGTTCTGGAACACACAAGGGAAGAGGCCAATTCTTGATTTAGTCTAAGTGGTACACAGGATCTGGTCCAAGAGGTAAATATAGCTGAGCTCGGTAATAGTGACCATAATGTAATTAAATCAGACATCCCTGTAGGGGGGACAAAACCAAAGAAACCTACCACAGTAACATTTAACTTCAAAAACAGGAACTACACAAAATGAGGAAGCTAATTAAATGGATATTAAAAGGAAGTCACAAGAGTGGAATGCCAGCAAGCTGCATGGGAACTATTTAAAAATACCAGAATAGAGGCTCAAATTAAATGTATGTCCCCAAGTAAATAAAGTAAAACAGTAAGAGAACTAAAAAAAAGCCACCATGGCTAAATAACAGAGTGAAAGAGCAAAAACAATTAGGAGTCCTTGTGGTACCTTAGAGACTAACAAATTAGTTAGTCTTTAAAATGCCACAAGGACTCCTCGTTTTTGCTGATACAGACTAACACGACTACCACTCTGAAACCTGTCACAGTGTAAAAGAGGTGGTTAGAGGCAAAAAGGCATCTTTTACAAATTGGAAGTCAAATAGTACTGAGAAAAATAGAAAGGAGCATGAACTCTGACAAGTTCAAGTGTAAAAGTATAATTAGATAGGTTAAAAAAAAAGTTTGAAGAGCAAGTGGCAAAAGAGTATTTTTTTAAAGTCTATCAGAAGCAGGAAGCCTGCCAAACAATTGGTGGGGCCACTATAGGATCAAAGTGCTAAAGGAGCACTCAAGGAAGACAAGGCCATTGCAGAGAAGCTTAATCAATTCTTTTCATCAGTCTTCATTTCAGAGGATGTGAGGGAGATTCCCACACCTAAGTCATTCCTTTTTAGGTGACAAATCTGAGGAACTATTCCAGACTGAGGTGTCAGTAGAGGAGGTTTTGGAACACATTGATAAATTAAACAATAATAAGTCACAAGGAACTTGAATATGAAATTGCAGAACTATTAACTGTATTGTGTACTCTATTGCTTAAATCAGCCTCTGCACCAGATAACTAGTGGAAATCATCATGTGATGCAGATTTTTAAAAAGGTTCAGAGGTAATCCTGACAATTGCAGGCCAGTAATCCTAATTTCAGCACCAGTCAAATTAGTTGAAACTATAGTAAAGAACAGAATGATCAGATACATAGAAGAACATGATAGGTTGGAGAAGAGTCAACACGGCTTTTGTAAAGGGAAATCATGCCTTGCCAATCTATTACAATTCTTTGAGGGTGTCAGCAAGCATGTGGGCAAGGGGAGCCCAGATGATATAATGTACTTAGATGTTCAGAAAGCCTTTGACAATGTCCCACTTCGAAGATTCTTAAGTAAATTAAGCTGTCACGGGATTAGAGAGAAGGTGCTCTCATGGATCAAAAACTGGTTAAAAGACAGGAAACAAAGCTTACTAATAAATGATCAGTTTTTAGAATGGAGAGAGGAAAATAGTGGGATTCCCCAAGGACCTGTATTGGAGCCTCTGCTGTTCAACATATACATAAATGATCTGAAAAGGGGGTGAATGAACAATGAGATGCAAAATCTGCAGACGGCACAAAATTATTCAGTATAATTAAGACCAAAGCTGTCTGTGAAGAATTACAAAGGGATCTCACAAAACTGGGTGACTGGTGAACAAAATAGCAGATGAAATTCAGTGTTGATCCGTGCGAAGTAATGCATGTTGGAAAACATAACCCCAACTATACATACAAAATGATGGGTCAAAATTAGCTGTTACCACTCCAAAAAGAGATCTTGGCATCATTGTGGATAGTTCTCTGAAAATATTTGCTCAATGTGCAACACCAGTCAAAAAAGGTAACAATGTTAGGCGCCATTAGGAAAAGGGATAGATGATAAGACAGAAAAAATCATAATGCCACTTTATAAATCCATGGTACACCCACACTTTGAATACTTTGTGCTGTTCTGATTGCCCCATCTCAAAACAGATATGTTAACATTAGAAAAAAGTACAGAGAAGGGCAACAAACATGATTAGGATATTTCACAGTTTCCATGTGGGGAGAGATAAAAAAGACTGGGATGGTTCAGTTTAGAAAAAAGGTGACTAAGGGGGGATACAGTAGAGGTCTATAAAATCATGAATGGTGTGGAGAAAGTGAATAAGGAAGTGCTATTTATCCCTTTACATAACATGAGAACAAGGGGTCACTCAATTAAATTAATAGGCGGCCAGTTTAAAACAAATAAAAGGAAGTACTTCTTCAGACAACACACAGTCAACCTGGTGATGTTGTGAAGGGCAAAACTAGAAGTGGATTCAAACAAGAATTAGATAAGTTTATGGAGGATAGGTCTATCAATGGCTATTAGCCATGATGGTCAGGGACACAAGCCCACACTCTGGGTGTCCCTACACCTCTGACTGCCAGAAGCTGTGTCTGGATGACAGAGGATGGACCACTTGATATTTGCCCTGTTCTGTTCATTCCCTCTGAAGCATCTGGCACTGGCCACTGTCATAAAACAGTATGCTGGGCTAGATGGAACACTGGTCCAACCCACTATAGACATTCTTATATTCTAATGTGATTGGAAAGCTTGGCAATGATCAGTGGGACAAAATTATTATCATATCCATACTAAGTAAATGAGATTATATTACTCTGTGTTATATGGCCCCTTGTTCTTCACAGTGAGGATTAATTGGCATTCTGGAAAAGCTTCAGGGACTTTTCAGCCCAGAAGAGATCACATAATTTATCTAATGGGAGGCTCCGGTGTGTCATAAATGCACTGATATTTGAACACAGAAACTGACATAGGTTTGACTAGACCTGAACAGGTTTTTTTAATACAGTCAAATTAAAAGAGAGTTACAGCTAACAGTACCGAAAGTCTGTACTCAACATTGCAGTGCAGTATAAAGTATTCTCCATTTAAAAAAGATCTTGGAATCATCGTGGATAGTTCTCTGAAGATGTCTATGCAGTGTGCAGAGGCGGTCAAAAAAGCAAACAGGATGTTAGGAATCACTAAAAAGGGGATAGAGAATAAGATGGAGAATATAGTATTGCCCTTATATAAATCCATGGTACACCCACATCTCGAATACTGTGTACAGATGTGGTCTCCTCACCTCAAAAAAGATATTCTAGCACTAGAAAAGGTTCAGAAAAGGGCAACTAAAATGATTAGGGGTTTGGAGAGGGTCCCATACGAGGAAAGATTAAAGAGGCTAGGACTCTTCAGCTTGGAAAAGAGAAGACTAAGGGGGGATATGATAGAGGTATATAAAATCATGAGTGATGTTGAGAAAGTGGATAAGGAAAAGTTATTTACTTATTCCCATAATACAAGAACTAGGGGTCACCAAATGAAATTAATAGGCAGCAGGTTTAAAACAAATAAAAGCAAGTTCTTCTTCACGTAGCGCACAGTCAACTTGTGGAACTCTTTACCTGAGGAGGTTGTGAAGGCTAGGACTATAACAATGTTTAAAAGGGAACTGGATAAATTCATGGTGGCTAAGTCCATAAATGGCTATTAGCCAGGATGGGTAAGAACGGTGTCCCTAGCCTCTGTTCGTCAGAGGATGGAGATGGATGGCAGGAGAGAGATCACCTGTTAGGTTCACTCCCTCTGGGGCACCTGGCATTGGCCACTGTCAGTAGACAGATACTGGGCTAGATGGACCTTTGGTCTGACCCAGTACGGCCATTCTTATGTTCTTAAAAGAGTATTCTTCACTTTGGGCTTGATGTTGAGAGGTTCTGTGAACTCCCAAGTGTCATTGAAGTTAATGGGTCTAGTCCTGAAGTGTAAGTGCAGGACATGGTTTCATTCTCATTTACCTTGGTGCAAATCTCATTTAGAACATTGGTTGGGAAGTCATTGGGACAGATTTTTGGTTGCATTCCCCTGGCAAAAAGCCAGTTTATACAGCCAGGGGAGGATTACCCCAGTTAAATTACCCAGTTAAGGTTCACATGGTTAAGGGAGCTCTCTGGGTTAGAGCTGATGTATTTATGCCATCTCATCTCCTCTCCAGCTCACCTGCCATACAGATGCTGGCATGCAGCCAACAATAGGGATTTGTCTAGGAAAAATAGGTTTGGTGCTGGTATTTCTATACCCCATCAATCCCCTACTAATGTAATAGCCCAGTGGGGCATGAAACAAGTGCACTGCTTGCATAGTAAGGTACTACTCAATGGGCATGTAGGTGGCAGCACAGGGTCCTGAGTGATGAATGCACTTTCAAACGATTTCCAGCAATAACAAATTTCAAAGAGAGAGGAGAAAGCAAAAAGATGTTATAGGTGATTTCTCTTGTTGCCATTAGATTAATTAAATAATGAAATGACCATGTTTTGAGAAATTCCGTCTCATCAGCCGCCCATGGAAAACAGAGAAAAGCATGAAAATATCTACCCTCTCATAGTTAGTCTTATTGAAGGGATTGCCAACTACTTCATTGTCTCTTTTAATTCCTTGTCTTCCAGACTAATAGAGTTAGTTGCCACATTTATACATACTAGCAATTCACAACAGTTTCTAGAGGACATATGGTCAAACATTCAAAATGGTGATCTGTCATCTGCATCTCTGAGAAATTTCATTTACAACATAGGTTGGGGAAACTTTCAAATCTATTCAATAATGTTACATGACACTGGGATGGAGGGGTGCGTGGCAGAGAGATTGCTTACTATGGGTCTTTGCAAATATATTTGCATTTACATATGTTTTTGTAGTTGCACCATGCAAGTATCTCTAAATAGAAAGTCTTGTAATCCTTTTTCCCGGTAAAAGTCAGGGCATTCAGGCAACTGAATCCCATTGCCTTTCTGAAATGAATAGCTTTAACATATGAGTTTTCCTTTCCCCTAATATGGAAGAACCAGGCAGAGGGAAATCATTGGTTGTCACCTTTACTGTGACAGCTCCATCTGAATATATCGCTGGGTTGATTCTCTTGATTACAATTTGTATCCCCTACTAGATATGCTTTCAGTTTCACTGAGGTGTCAGGAGTCCTTGATAAGTCACAGAGCAAGACATACAAAGGTTGAGCCTACTTTCATTGAAGTCAATAGAAATTTTGCAGAATCATGCCCCAGCCTTGTCTTTGTGACAGAAAGAAGTAGAGAAATGAAGGGGAAGATGGAACAAGGAATCCTCAGTATCACTGTTTAGGTTGCTTTATTTAAGTTTTTTAAATATTGTGGGCACACTTAGGAAAATAAAGGGCAAGGGTGATATCCTGGCTCCATTGATTTTGTTGGCAAAACTCACTTGGACTTCAGTGGGGCCAAAATTTCACACTGAACAGAGTATAACCAGAATTGGAATTAGGCCAGGATTCAGGGACAACACCCATATTCTTGTGAAAAATGCCATGGGCTCTTTAGTGACTAACAGTGATGAGGAACTTGTTTTGTATCTCATTTAACTGACAACTCCTCTGGCACCAGTTCTCCTAATACCATACTGTGGTATTCAGTACTAACTCAGAAGAAAATATGTTTCATTGGAATCCCCAGATGAATTTCCTAGAGGCCTCTCATTCAAATACTGTGGCAACTAATCCCTAGTTATCTTAATAGAACTAAGAAAACCCCAAAACAAAATGGCATGGCTGTCATTGGAAGAAACCAAACATTCTGAGTGGGACCAAAATGTAGTCAAATATGTACTCACAAGGCCGATTTACAACCAGAAAAATCCCCTATGTGCTTTATTTCTCTGGAGCAACAGTGACATCTTGTGGATTCATTTTAAGTGTGCTCCATGTGTGAGTCTTAGCTACTATCCCCACTCCCTGCTCCTTCTGTTTAAAGCTGGCAGTCTGAATTCAAATGGCATCCACGGCCATCTGTTCAGCACAACAGTAGACATGACAGCAAAAGAAGTGATGGGTAGCAGAACTGCTCATAAAGTGTTATGCCAAGGGCTTGCAAGGAAATTCAGTTAGCAGGGTTATATTATTTGGAAATAGTATTTTAATTGGAAACTGACTTGTTAGTAGATATTACACATACTATATTATGAGCACAGAGTAAAGCTTAGTTTGTACTTGGGCAATAAGGAATTGAAGTATCTGTCAGTCCTATTTTTGAAGATGACAATATTCTGTTTGCACGAATGCAATGAATTATGAATGTTGTCTGGGGTCTTGAGTCTCTTCAGGTTATTAAAACTTCTCTTTGTTTTTTGTCAGCAGCATTGATCATGACTTTTTTTTTTACTAAGTTTATGAATGTATTAGTCCACTTGTAGCTTTTTTATTAGGCGCCAATCTTCTTATTTTTTTACCCAGCATATTGAATTTGTTGCTCCAGAGGATTTTTCATTCCAACTGGGTTCCAGTTATTCCTAGGATTCCCCTAGGGCTCTATTTTGAGTCTTTCTGTGATTTGCATTTGTAGACTTTCAGAGGATAAACATTATTGCCTCTCAAGTTCTGTACTATTGTATCTGTTCAGATGGCATTCAGCTCCTGCTGATCTTGTAAAAAAGCATGGTGTTCTGTTAATATTCTGCATGACATTCAGTTACTTAAATCTTCACTTTTTAAAAATTTAATTGAGAGAAGACTGATCTGCTATTAATTAGCTATCCAATGCTAGGAATTATATTGATGTTAATGGTTTCCTTTGGTTATAGTTTTATTCATACGTAACAAAACATACCAATTGTACTCTACAAACAATTTTAGAGTATGAAACTTACATTAAAGGGACTATGTCATCTTGAATATTTGTAGATTGATTCATTTTAAAATTAGTCTGTAGAGTATTCTTTAAAGAACAATGAATGTTTTAGATATTCATTTTATATATATTACAATATTACATTTGAGATAATATACCTGTGTGCGTGTTTGTATGTACACACGCTGCTCTAAATATATATATGCACACACAAAATACACATTTTTGTTTCTCTGTTGATATATAGAAGAATCTTTTGGGCCCAGTTGTCCTCCCCATCTCCAGGGCTGGAGCACCCAGGGAAAAAAACTAGTGGATTCTTAGCATCCACTGGCAGCCAGCTCCCACCATCCCCTCCCAGTGCCTCCTGTCCACTGGAGCCCTGCCAATCAACTCTTCCCCTCCCTCCCAGCACCTCCCTTCTGCCATGATCAGCTGTTTTGTGACATGTAGGAGGCACTGGGGAGGGGAGAGGAGGCAGAACTGGGCAGGAAGAGATGAGGCAGGGCGGAGTGGAGGCTTGGGGAAAGGGGTTTGGTGAGGGTAGGGCAGGAGTTCTCAAACTCGGGTTTGGGAGCCCTCAGGGGGTCACAAGGTTATTACATGAAGGGTTGTGAGCCGTCAACCTCCACCCCAAACCCCACTTTGCATCCAGCATTTATAATGGTGTTAAATATATTAAAAAATGTTTTTAATGTGTAAGGCAGGTCGCATTCAAAGACTTGCTATGTGAAAGGGGTCATCAGTACAAAAGTTTGAGAGCCACTGGGGTAGGGTATGAGGCAGAGTGAGGGTTTGAGCACCCCCAGGGCCCAGAGGAAGCTGGTGCCTTTGTTAACAGGAGTGTTGTAAGCAAGACACGAAAAGTAATTATTTCACTCTACTTGGCACTGATAAGGCCTCAGCTGGAGTACTATGTCCAGTTTTGGGCACCACACCTGGGGAAAGAGGTGGACAACTTGGAGAAATTGGAGAAAGTCCAGAGAAGAGCAACAAAAATTATTGTAGACAAATAGACAAAAATATTAAAGGGCCTATGAGGAAAGGTTGAAAAAATTGGGTTTGTTTAATCTGGAGAAGAAGGGACTGATTGGGGACATGATAACTGTATGTAAAAAGTTGTTATGAGGAGAAGGTTGATAAGTTGTTCTTATCTACTGAGGACAGGAAAAGAAGTAATGGGCTTAAATTGCAGCAAGGGAAATTTAGGTTAGACATTGTGAAAAACTTCCTAACTGTAAGGATAGGTAGTTAAGCACTATTACAAATTACCTAGGGAGGTTGTGGAATCTGTGTGTCTGAAGATTTTTAAGAACAGATTGGACAAACACCTGTTAGTTATGGTCTACATCATTTGGTCCTGTCTCAGTACAGGAGACTGTGGCCCTGGTCTACTCTACGAGTTTAGGTCAAATTTAGCAGCATTAGATCAATTTAACCCTGCACGTGTCCACATGACGAAGCCATTTTTGTCAACTTAAAGGGCTCTTAAAATCGATTTCTGTACTCCTCCCTGATGAGGGGATTACTGCTGAAATTGACCCTGCTGGATTGAATTTGGGGTAGTGTGGACGCAATTCGACGGTATTGGCCTCCGGGAGCTATCCCAGAGTGCTCCATTGTGACCGCCCTGGACAGCATTCTAAACTCAGATGCACTAGCCAGGCAGGAAAAGTCCCGTGAACTTTTGAATTTCATTTCCTCTTTGGCCAGCATAGCGAGCTGATCAGCACAGGTGACCATGCAGAGCTGATCAGCACAGGTGACCATGGAGTCCCAGAATCGCAAAAGAGCTCCAGCATGGACTGAATGGGAGGTACTGCATCTGATCGCTGTATGTGGAGATGAAGCCGTGCTATCCGAACTCCGTTCCAAAAGACGAAATGCCGGAATATTTGAAAAAATCTCCAAGGGCATGAAGGACAGAGGTTATAACAGGGATTCGCAGCAGTGCCGCATGAAGCCTACCAAAGAACAAGAGAAGCAAACGGCCACTCTGTGTCAGAGACCCAGACATGCCGCTTCTATGATGAGCTGCATGCCATTCTAGGGGGTGCCCCTACAACTACCCCACTCCTGTGCTTCCCTCCTCCCTCACCCCTCCTGGGCTACCTTGGCAGTTATCCCCCTATTTGTGCGATGAATTAATAAAGAATGCATGAATTTGAAACAACAATGACTTTATTGCCTTTGCAAGCGGAGATCAAAGGTGGGAGGGGAGGGCGGTTGGATTACAGGGAAGTAGAGTGAACCAAGGGGGCAGGTTTTCATCAAGGAGAAACAAACAGAACTTTCACATCGTAGTCTGGCCAGTTATCAAACTGTTTTTCAAAGCTTCTCTGATGCATAGCATGCCCTGCTGTGCTCTTCTAACCACCCTGGTGTCTGGCTGTGAGTAATCAGCAGCCAGGCGATTTGCCTCAACCTCTCACCCTGCCATAAATGTCTCCCCCTTACTCTTAAAGATATTGTGGATCACACAGCAAGCAGTAATAATGATGGGAATATTGGTTTTGCTGAGGTCTAACCGAGTCTGTAAACTGTGCCAGCGACCTTTTAAGTGTCCAAAGGCACATTCTACCACCATTATGCACTTACTCAGTCTATAGTTGAACTGCTCCTTACTACTGTCCAGGCTTCATGAGCCATGGGATCAAGGGGTAGGCTGGGGTAGGTGCAACCGTGCAGTGCTGCCAACTGGGAGAGCAGCCTGAGGCAGAAGCCTCCAGCTGGCATGATATTCCAGGCAGGACTGAATCTCCATTAGACAAAACTTAAAGAAGAGAATGACCTAGAGTCATTCCCATTTTTGTCCAGGCACCCCCGACTGACCTCACCAAGGCCAGCCAGGAGCATCCATGTGACGACGATGATGGCTAGCAGTCATATTGTACCGTCTGCCGTCCGCAAGCCAAGGCAAGGCAAGGGGATGCTGCTATGTAGCACTACTGCATGCAGTACCGTGTCTGCCAGCAGCAACCAGAAGACATATGGTGACAGAGAGCTGAGTGGGCTCCATGCTTGCTGTGGTATGTCGTCTGCACAGGTAACCCAGAAAAAAAGGCGAGACACGATTTTTTGCCGTTGCTTTCACAGAGGGAGGGAGAGAGGTTGGGCCTGACGGCATGTACCCAGAACCACTCGCAGCAATGTTTTTGCCCCATCAGGCATTGGGAGCTCAACCCAGAATTCCAATGGGTGGCAGAGACTGCAGGAACTGTGGGATGGCTACCACAGTGCAATGTTCCGAAAGTTGATGCTAGCCTCGGTACTGTGGACGCACACTGATGACTTAATGCGGTAGTGAGGACACACACAATCGACTATTTCTAAAAAATCGACTTCTATTAAATCGACCTAATTTCATAGTGTAGACATACCCTAGATGAGCTATCGCGGTACCTCCAGTTCTACACTTCTATGATTTTTTGTTGTTCTAGTGCATGGGAGATCCCCCATTTTTCTGCTTTATCACACACATGCACAATACTAGTGCTGCACCCACAAATAATACAAAGTGCTTTAGTGCCAATCACTAGGGTATTTGGGACCAGTATTGCAACTCAAACTTGGATTCCCTGCCTGGCAGTGCATAAATGCATGTGAATTATGCTGCATGTTTTTGCCTGTTCTGACAAGGGGCTAACAACAATTTCTCAGTACCATTACTCATCAACTTTCTTGTAAAAGTAACAGCATCTACAAGGATTTACTTGTTGGAATCAGAGCTTTCAAAGTGAATAAATGTGAGAGATGGCCACAACCCAATAATCTACTAATCTTCTAACGTGGTAATTCATCATATTTAGAAAAATGATAAATCAAGCACTTTCCCTGCACCTCTGACAATGCATATAGCAGTTTGGTGTTTTTAATCTATTAAAAAGAAATTGAGAGAGAGAACAATCCAGCAATTTATCAGTTCCAGAAGTGGATTGTGTTGGATTCTAAATGTCAATTAATTAAATAATATTATGGGTGCAGTTTGTAAGTACTGTCATAATTTTTTATTACAATCAGTAGTTCTTTTTATATTTCTAAGCATTATGATTTCTATTATTCTCTTGATGTACACACATTAATGTGACAGGGAGGTGTGTGTCAGAACAGAATATACTCCTACATCATCACTCCCTATTTAGTGTATGTCTTTTGGCAAGAAAATGTCTTTTTAGAGATTAATTTTGCAGTTCAATTCAACCTGTCACTTTTTCCAGCTAAACCTATCCTCATTATTTTGTACTGATCAATTTTTGCTCCTGCATATTTACACGCCTCAGTGAATCATGAGCACAAATACATTATTCTTGTTAATTATTGAAGAACTCACAATTATGCTAGGTGTTTTCCATACACTGTATAGGAGGAATGAGTTCTTGTCCTAATGGATGGATATCTAACAGTCACTGATACGCAGACAAAAATGTAGATAAATATATCACTGCTAATACTTGTGCTCTCTATGAGTTGTATGTGCAAATATAGAGGCCACAGGTCTATTTGCAGGGAGATCCTCTTAGGCCTACACTAAGAAGGGGGGTCGAACTAGGGTACGCAAATTCAGCTACGTGAATAGCGTAGCTGAATTCGAAGTACCCTAGTTCGACCTACCCACCCATCCAGACGCGGCGGGGTCGAACTCCGCGGCTCCCCCGTCGACTCCGCCACCGCCGTTTGCAGTGGCGGAGTACCAGAGTTGACCTCAGCGCTTCCGGAGTTCGAACTATCGCGTCTAGATCAGACGCAATAGTTCGAACTCCGAGAAGTCGAACTCACCGCGTCGACCCGGAAGGTGTAAACCTACCCTTAGATTCCCTGTTTAAATCTCTTCACTATCAGCTGCCAATATTTATGATCACCCTTTCAAGGAAGGTAAAATAAAGCTTTTTCTGAACTTAAACCAACTCAACAGCACAGCAATTGTATTGTGCATGGTCCTATTCAGGACATTGAACAGTGGTCAGGTAGGCATATCCTGTGACATAGCTTTAACTGCATTTGTCATCTTTGATATCTTTGTGTGGATTGTTTCAATCAGCTGTTGTGAGATGTTTGTGATATGAGAAATGCTTTTAGTAAAAAGAGAGATTAACAAAATGATGAAGGAAAAAATGATGTCAACATATTCACTGTATATCCTAGAGATAGATCCAAATGGCAGAGTTCTGATTTAGTCAAACTTTCCCTAAATTTAAAGTACTTATGATCTGCAGTATGGGTTTGGCCCTTTATAGTCATAGGACCCACTTGCAAAATTCAGGTCCGGAGTTCAGGAATCTCCAGATATAGGGTTTTGGTTCAAAGGTATTTCAAGTACATACCTAATCCTCCCTCAAAACACATCCAGTTTCCCACTGATCTCCATGTGTTCAATATATTTAATAGTACTGGCGATCTTTAACAATTTTTTGCTATGTAACTCAAGTGTAAAAACCTTGGGCTTTCTTAAGTGTGGCTATGAAAAAAATTACATTAAAATGCTCTGCAGTAAATAAAAGGACAGGCTAAGGTTTTCAAAAATAGGCATCTATAGTTGGGCTCCGCCATCCATGTTTAGACTCCTAAACAAGTTGCCTGAAGTCCATGAGACCTGTTGGGTGCTCAGCACTTTTGAGAATCAGACCACTTATTTAGGAGCCTAAATACAGATTACAAAGCCTAACTTTAGACTTCTGTATTTAAAAAAAAATCTTGCCCACATTGTGTATGGGCAATCCTATTACAGTGATGCCATTTTTCCACTACACAATTTCAGTATAAATAGCCCTGGCAGAATTCAATTTTGGATTTGTTTATAAATTGTATGGGTTATATATATTTTTATTTTTAACCTTTTTTTTTTTCAGTTTCAGTTTCATGGCACTGCAGGGGGCTCCCTGCATGTCCACATTGCTGGTGACACCAGATCCCTGCAGGAACAAGGAGTGGAGAAGGCTGAGGTCCTGGCTGGGCAAAGCAGAGCCCCCTGGCCAGGACCACAGGGAGGATGATGAACCCCAGGCTGCGGGGGGACAACTCTGCTGCTGAATGACTACTGCCCAGTGACAGTCTCCACACTTCTGGCTGGTGAATGAGTGAGCAGGGCTGTGACAGTGGGCGCAGAGGGCTCCCTCTGCTGTTGTGGGGTTGGGATATGGGATCCCTGCAGGTGCAAGATGTGGGGGAGGCTGCTCTTTTCAAATCATATTGATGGATATTTTCTCATCAGTTTTCAGCGTGTCAGGTGAAACCAGCATTTGCCAGTGACTAACACTTTAAATCTAATCCCACCAAGCCTAAGTATAGGCATAGGATTATAAATGTAGGATCGCCATAAGCAGAATGGCAAATTGCACATTCCAAGGCTCTGAAAAAATTCAGGACTTCCTTAATCTTTGTTTTGATGAGAATAGGGTGACCAGATGTCCCAATTTTTAGGGACAGTCCCTATATTTGGGGCTTTTTCTTATACCCCTATTACCTCCCATTTCCTTGTCCTGATTTTTTACACTTGCTATCCAGTCACCCTAGATAAGGGGTTTTCACTCTATCCAAGTTCATTAAAAGCAGGTCCAACTGTACTATAATATATATCTCATCTTTCGCACTCAGAGTATCTAAAAGTCATTTTACAAAACAGTGATGCAAAGCAGTAGAAAGCTACTGAATGACCAAAAAGTACCTAACAATTGCTTCAAACTATATAGTTTGGGGAATCAGAGAGAGTCACAATTACATCAATTATATATTTTTTCTGTTCTAAATGTGATGCTACTTTAAAATGTGGATAAAACATAGTGACAATTCTGTTTTATCACAGCTTTAAAGATGCTCTTTGATTAAAAGGAAAGAGAATACTAGTCTGATTTTATGCCAAAATACCTATTCTACCCAAAGGACAGCAGCAGCAGCTATATCTACTTTGGTTTGTATTTCTTGACTTGAGACAGTAGGATGCTTTTGGATCTAAGGCACATAGAGATGGGTTTTTATAATTATATATATATATATATATATATATATATATATAATTATAAAAACCCATCTCTATGTGCCTTAGATCCATATATATATATAAACTGCAAAATGGAAAATATAAATTTCCACCCTAAAGTGCCTATGTCCATTTCTCGGAAGAAAATGCGTGTAATTTTACTGTGTTCAAAAGGAAAGGAAAATCTGTACTCTAGCTGCTGTTTCCTTTTAGTTTGCAAATAGAGATGTGCCATTTAAGTAATGGAAACTATGAGGCATCACTGTACTTTTCCATCTGTGCCAGCTGGTATCTGTTTCTGGGGGCTGGGGAAGATGTTTCTTTAGTCTAGCATTGCATGCAGTGTTATAAATTGGGAGAAATACAGTCTCATTACAGCAGTGAATGAAAGCATTTACTGTACCTGTGAATGATGGGTGTTCTCTCACCAACAGAAACAAGAGGCACATATTTCACAGTTGTCTCATCTTCCTTTTCTGAAAGCACTTTCCTGGGAAATTAAAAGTGAAAAGTGGTCTACATCAATGCATCTTGTGCATTTAAAATACAATATACTCTTACTGGGACAAATCCTGCATGCCTTACTCATGAGTCATCCCACTTAAATCCATGGACCTGCTTGTGTATGCAAAGACTGCAAGATTTATCCTCTTAAATGCTTGTCCACTTACTGCACCATTTTTCTTCTCTAAGAGTTATAAGTGAAGTGTCCTGGCTTACAAAATATACCCAGGCGTACAAGCCCCTTGTTAACACAGCTGTCCTTTGGGCTCCCTACCTCAGAATCTCATCTTTCATTTAAAATGGGGAGAGGTGTGGGAAGCAAGTCTCTAGCCCAGTGATTCCCTCACAGTGGTCTGTAGATCACTGAAGTTCCAGAGAACAGTTGCTGTGGTCCGTGAAGCGCCGGTTGGCCACAGGGTGTTGGCTTCTCCTCCTCGTCTCTAGTTGATAAACCACATTTAAATACTCCCTTAATATTACCTTCCATGTGTGCAATTGCTGTAGTTACCACAGGATGGTATAAGGTTGTACATGTGAGGAGAGGTGGTCTGCACAATGACAAATGGGAGGGGAGAGGTCTGCAAGACAGTATCTCTTTTTCTGGGTTATGTTTTGTGTATGTATACTCGCTGGCGGGGATGTCAAAAATGTCTTGCAGATCTGCCTCAAAAGCTATGGTTTCCTCTGCTTAAAATGTTCATACCTCTGCATCTGTGCCTCAGCTGACCACTGCTCACTCTGGGGCTTATTTTGCTACCTTTAGTCATGTTGAGAAGTATTTTATATTGATGTAATCCTGTTGGTTTGAATGGTGCAATTTGCAGAGTAAGGTGCAATTCAATATAAATGTGACAAAATAGGGACCTTGGGCAGCTGTCAAGGTACAAGTTCACCTTTCACTGCCATGCCAGCTGCCACAAGAAGTACCTTCCACCAGTTAATGAGTAGTGCCCATTATGTGTGGGAGACTGGAGGATTTTTGTGTGGGGAAGAGTAAGGGACATACAGATTTGAGGGGAGGGGGAAGGGAGGCATTTGGAATTGATCAGTTTTCTGACAGAGGAAGCAGAGTATGGAATTGGTGGATCTTGAGGAAGCCAAGATGAAAAGCAGTATATCCAGCTGAGGTAAGAAACTTTTAAAGTAGTTCCTTTTTAAAATGTTGACAGTACATTACAGTTTTAAAGATGATCCACTTTACTTCAGATTGCAAGAGTTAAAATGTCAGCAGCAATGTGGACTGATGAGACCATTGTCATACAATTATCAGATGGTGATGGCCTCACTTATCTGTGCTTTAATGGACAGCAGGTCATATTCCTTCGGTCTGTGATATCTTATATGTGGAGGCATTCCCTACAGACACTTAATTTGTTCTTTGCCTATCATAATTCCAACTTTTTGGCATAACTTGCATTAGGTACTGTTTTATCAAGTTGTCTCACCGCTGCAACTCTATCAAGATATTTTTTGTGTCAGGAATGTACATTTAAGTTCCATTCTCAATATAATTTTAGCACCATTTTCTATCATGCTTGACTCTCTATTTTGTGTCAATTGATTTATGAAGTTTTTATATTAGAACATAAGTACTACAAAGATAATAGTGTTGCAGTTGACACCCCCCAAAAAAGATGGACAAACTTTACACTGTGAATTTTTAGATATAACCATAAACTGCATGATCTGCTTTCTGGTTATTATGGTGAATTTATTATTAATGTGAAAAGTTAGTTAAATGTGTTAAATTCGCAAGTGCGCTGCCTTTCTGTTCAGTATAATTGATGAAAGCTTGCACAGTGTTCAGATACTTAGCAAACTAATTTCTTCTTGAGTTAGTCATTTTCCATTATAAAGACCTCTGCAAGTTTCTGCAATTGATCTAAATTGTAATATTATGCTAGGATTAGGATTACACTAATACTGTAATATCTGCTATAATCTTAAAAATTAAAACATTCATGGCCAAATTCATCCCCAGTGTAATTCCATTAACTTCAATAGAATTGCACTCAGAAGGAATTTGACTGAAATCTTCAAATTACTATTCTTTTAGGAGAAGGAAGTTGATTTTTTTTTGGTGGCTGGTTTATTTGATGATGATGATGATGATTTAATGGTAATTCTTATCTATCTGAGTTATAATCAGGTTTCATTTTTTCTCATTTTCATTTTTCAATTGATCATTAGGTTTATTTTCTTTAGAATTATTTTAGATATGGCATAATTAATTATGTATAGACATTGTTCGTGTTGAAGTGAGTTTACAATTATATGGCTGATTTTTACACGCATACACCATCTTAGCCAAAATACAAGTAGTCCATTTGAAATTGAATGTTTCTTGAAATCTTGAAGCAAGAAGGAGAAGACATTTGGGAATCCAAAAAAATCTAGGTGATCTCACTTCTTGGAGATTTCTTTTTCCTTTGCTCAATAAAACCTCAAAGAAATTTGGTTTAATCTCTTGATCGTGGTGAGGAATGGTGTCTTCGTATTTGGAGTGCGAGACAATTACTTATTATACAAAATTACATCATGAGTCTCATGAGAGCTGCTTTGTGAACAATGCTTTAGTGTGACAAGGTGGGTGAAGTAATATATGTTATTGGACCAACTCCTGTTGGTGAGAGACCACATATTACTCCTCTTCAGGTATGAAGAGCTCTGTGTGGCTCCAAAGCTTGTCTCTGTCAGCAACAGAAGTAGGCCCAATAAAAGATATTACACCAGACACCTTGTGTCTTTAATATCCTGGGACTGATACCGCTACAACTACATTGCATGCCACACAGTGTCATGTTTATCTGAGGATCTGCTGTTTCAAAATCCTTTCCCACTGCCTGTCTCTGCTCTAGCTCAAACAGTTTCCAAGCTTCTTGTGAGTCTATGTGCATCCTGTAGTTCCACAAGGTGTCTGATCACTGAGCAATTCTCAAAGATTACATTAATGACTCCAATTCAAGAAGTTACCTAACTGGCCTACTTTCCCCCTTGTTGACACACTGATTATAGAGTAGCACTGATACACCGTAGCCTGAATCCAATGTTTCTCAAACTAAGGACCAGGTTTTTCAAATTAGTACAAGGGAGGGGTGCAGGGTACAAGAGGGCAACTGGAAGTGCAGGGGAAGCTTCATGACCTCAGCTCTTCTGCAAATATTGTACTACATCTGAGGTTCTGTGGAGTCACTTGTATTCCCTCTAAAATTCAACAGTAGTCCCAAATAGGTTGTAGGGCATGTCACACGTGCGGAGCTGCATCACAGAAATCAGGAAGCCTTTGAGGAAAAGTACATATGAAAATGACAATAGTCAAAGTTAAGAGAGAAACTCTGAATGATAAAGCTGCAAGAAACTAATTTTAAAATTGTAAAGTGGTCACAATCACCGTGCCCACCTAAGGAGGTATATCCATTCCTGACTCGTTTTCTTAACACCTGGTACAAATGAAATGATGCTGAACACAGTTTCACTCTAAGTCTAGACCAGGACAATCTTCTGCACCATTTCACAAGCCACAGTCCTTCTCTGCTCCACATACACACTTCAAGATGATTTTTTGAATGGGGGTTGTCAAATGCAATAGGTCTTTGTTATAATTTCACTCCAAGGACTGCTATGAGCACATTGAGTTGTCTGACATGTCTTAGTGCATAATTATATATCAAAAACTATTCTGTAAAGGGCTATATTTATATCAGCAAAAACATCAACTCTGGCTCTTTTTTTAGGGGAAAAAAACCCTTTAAAAACAGTACTCACTTTAGGGCTGCTCCTGTTCTTTTTTAATTCAGTGGCAAAATATTATTTGACTTCAATAAGAAGATGATCAAGCCCTTTGTTCTACAAGTGTATATGTTGCATTATGCCAAAACTGCATACAGTGACTTTATATTTAATTGTATTTTAGAGAGCTAGGATTTCTAGTACCTATAGCATCATAACACTCTATTTGAGAAGTTGAATAATGTTTGATTTAGAATGAACATCCCAATTAAGCACTCACAGCAGTGCTAAAATTCTACATAATTTTGCATGTCTGCTATTTTGTGTTGTGTATTTCTTCACATTGCCACTTAGAATTTGTAATGCATTGTCTTGAGGTATGACGTCTATGGATTATTTATATGCATACAGATATCTGTGAAAGTTGCCTTGACACAGCACAATCTGCAAGTAGAAGATAAATGGTATTAATGCCTATGACTCCCCCACACTCATTGCCACAGATATCCTGATACACAATATCAACACTTGATGTACAAATGTATGGATGCTGTAAGCTCGCTCATCACTGAGTTCCCTAATGGAACCAATAATAAATATAGCAAGTGAAGGGGAAGGAATGTGGAATATAGGACTGCATCTGCAGGACAGGCTGTCAGCCTTCGGCAGTGATAAATCTGCCAAGAGCTATAGCACAGCTGCTGAGCCACCTGCAATCCCCTCACATCGGGGGTATGTGTGTGTGTGTGTGTGTCAGGAACTAGACATTGCTGCAGAGGTGGGGGCCAGCTGAGAGAGATGTACCAATTTGGCACATCTCCCAGAGAGCTTACACTTGTGGGACTCCCTGTAGAGTCCTGGTCATGTATTAAAGCTGACCTGCTCTAGCAAAATCTCTGAGGGAAGGAGCAGTGCTGACTCCTGCCCTCACCCTGGATGAATGCTTCCATGAGGGCAGCTGCCTTCATTCTCACGGGAGGATGTAATTGGTATACCCTGCAGTGGGGTAGGGATGAGGAATGAATTCTTCCCTGAGTTTTGGAATTGAACCTTAAGGGAAAAAATGCTGAATCTTAATCACCTATTACTTGTTTCAGCTAGTGACTAAGTACTTGCATTCATTGAGGAATTGATATAGGCAGAACGTATTTTACTAGGTTTTACTTTCTGCTATAGCCTCATAGACATCTTATTGTAATGGGGGCCAGAATTTATGCAATATTATTCAAGAATATTTCAGAGTGAGGCAAACATTGCAATGCAGGTTACTCACTTTCTACACCTTGGAATTGTACTCTGACAACCCTTCTTAAAATAAGGGTTTAAAAGTGTATTTGGAATTTGGGCAAGATACTGGGTTAACATCCCTGCTTTTGCCATGGGAGCATTAATGACCACAAGTGTTCAAGACCTCTGTTCTATTTCTCATCCAAAAGATGTCTGCAGCAATAAAGTGCACCAAAGTACCAAACCACATGGTGGTTTATTGATTCAGACCTGACTCAGAATGGAGAGTGCAATCTCCATAAATACTTCTATCACTGTTGCTCCTGGGTGTCTCTGGGAAGTCTCCCATCCAAATAATGAAGACATCCAACCTTGCTGAGCTTATGAGAACTGACAATATCATGGTTTGAGTCAAGTCTGGCTTCCGGCTCAGTCTTGCTATCTCATCTTCTTCATTATTTTTATATTTGTGTGTGTGTGTGTGTGTTTGTGTGAACTATTTAACTTTCAACCACATTATTCTTGAGGTAGGATCAATAATGATTTGATTCCATTGAGCAGAACAAAGGTCAGCACTTTTGATGTGACTGAGAGAACAGTTACATAGGGTTTTTTTTATTTAGAAGGAAAAAACATGTTTTCTGTTCAGTGTTTGTTTATTTTATTTATTTAGTATTTATAGAAACCTCCTGTACAAGAGATACTGGGATTTTTATTTGAGGAAGTTTTGCTTCCCATTCAGTAATACAGAAGTAAAGAAGTGTTTCTTTAGATAACGTGGCCAGCAACCTGTAAGTATTAGATCTAGAGCTGGTGGGGAATTTTTCAACAAAAATGCCAATTTGTTGAACCCCAAATCTTTCACAGGAAAGAGTTGGTTACAAGAAAGATTTTTCAGGTTCAGGAGAAGGAGAGACATAGCCCAGAAAAGCCATTAGTTGGTTAGGGTACATACCTTGAATATGAGAGAACCAGGTTCAGGTCCTTGCTCTAAATCAGGCAGAGGATTTACATTTAGATCATGTAGGTTTTTTACTAACAAGGAGATGTGGCAATTCAGTAGCTATCAGTTCAAGCCTAGAAGCATTTCCTTCATAGTAGTTTCCGCTTCTTTATGAGCCACAGCACTCTGTATTATTTGCCTTAACTGGTTTAGAATCAGATGCATAATTGTGCCAATGATGGTGGGTAGAATGAGGCTACAGTCAACTTTCTTTACAGAGTTGTTAATCCACAATCATTGTCATAGGATTGTTGACAAACTGAAATGTGGATACAATGGCCAATTTTGCTGGTAAGATTCCAAAAAAACAAACTAGCATTTAATGAAAAACACAATTATTGCTAGAAAGTTATAACAAATAAGAGAGCTACATAACATTGTAAGAGTGCTCCTTTAAACATTCTCAACACTTGGATTTCCTGAGCTAGCTCTCTCACACCATTTTTATGGTAATAAGAATTCACTAAATATTTGTATGTTACACTTGTGTAACTGAGTGCTGGATCAGGCTCTAGGGTTGAAATTCTGGCTGATTGAAGTAAATGGGAATCTTCTGTAGGGCCAGGATTTCAACCCAGCTGTTTATTACTTGAAATCATTGTGCTCAGTATTCTTTTCCCTTCATCCCTCCTCTCCTTTCTTCCTCTTCTTCCCTTTATAGCAGCAACAAAGGGCTCTGTTTTGGGTTTTTTTTTGGTTTTAGTTTTTTTTAGTTCATTGTTTTCCTATTGATTGTGTCCATCTCTTTCTGTAAACGTCATACTTATACCAGCCCCAAAGGGTAGAAGATTAACCCCTACAATCAATGAAGCTTCTTGGAGTGTTTAAAGTGCAAGGGTGAAAGCAGTGTGGTTGTCAGCTTCCCTTGGGATGCAGAATGAGCCACGTGATTCTACTAGCATGAGGACTGGCAGCCTTACCTTATTCCCAGTGCACCACCAGTCTAGTGTGTTTGGGAAAGCTGTCAGCCAAACTTGGCTAGGTTTTTGCAGCTCTGATTTTCCTATCCCCAAGAGTGCCTTTACTAAGAGAAAGCATTGATTTTTCCATCCAGTGTACACACCTATGAATATGATTCATTCTGCTCTATTCCTCAGAATAAGTTTTGAGAGTTGTTACCCTTGCTAAAACAATCTTTTTTTTTTTTTTGAAGTCATGTATTTTCACCCAGCACACACACACAAAAATTACTTGAAGTGAAATAAGCACTTTTTGAAGTGGGAAAAATTTATTTAGTTGTACAGAATGATTTCTGAGCTAAGTTAATTTTAGACATATTTATACATTTAAACCAATACTATTACCTATTTGGTTCAAATATGTGATATACTAAAAACCAGCATATTATTCAAAATAAGCATACACAGTTTGATAGTAATTTCTTTTTCATCAAATTGCATCCAGTTATTGTGAAGTACACAATTAAGGCCATGCTCTGTCATCCTGACTTGTTGAGAAATACTTTGTTTGAGAGTGGGAATGGGATTTCTTGTGTGAGTAACTGGCCACGGTTGGGAATATTAAGTGTTTGCCATGTGGCCCAGAGTCAGGATCTACCCATCATGAGTAACATTTTGTCCCTTAGCATCAAATTCTGCCTTAAATTTCATTCAGACTACCCTGTTTGTTAGGTATAAGTAAGAGCAACTTTTAGCTAGAAATTCTTAAAATGCACCTCTAATGTTTCATGCATAAGAATAGCATTTAAAGAAAATTAGTATCATTCTAAGATTCTATAACTAACAAAAAAGGATCATACAAAAAGAGAGTATCAAAGAAATATGTAAACAATGTTATGAAAATGTGGGTAGAAATTTAAAATTACACAGCTTTGATGTATATTGCAAATAACCTAATATTACTAGAGCACTATTGTAGGAAAAATCTTTTTTAAGCCTGTCATATACACATTCTACTTTATTTTATATTTTTTCACTCCTCCTTCCCTCCCCTTCTAACTTCATACTGAGCAGCAACCACAGAAATAGCAGGCCAGGAAACCAATAGTTTGAATGAAGGTACTTCTGAGTTTTGGCTTTAGTAGAGTTGGTTACTAACCACAAAGCAAAACTGTTTTTGTCTTTTAAAAAGTCTAAATCATATGATAAGAAAGAGTTGTAATATAAAATATTATCTTGCAGTGAAACAACCAGAAATATAGAAGAGGAAGACATTTTTCTGTTTTGTATACATATTCTTTAGCTATTTATGCCATATATAGTGTATCCCAAGTTCAGCTAGTTTGGGAATGTTTTGAAAACTGCCATTTACCTTAAAGTCTAGCCATAAGGCTGTCTTCATCCTTGAGTCAAAGTTGAATCTCTCTGAAGTTCAAGGCCGTTGGATTAATCTCCCTTCCCCTTCTCCTTCCCCATACCATTCCAACTTGGTTGTTTTAATTTTGACTGGAAGTGTCAGAGTATTATGAGATGGTATATCCAAAGTAATTCTATCCAAACCAGAAACAAATAACACCAGAAATCTAGTGAGAAGCCTTTTGCAAGAATTTTACCCATTTTGCACAACAAAGACATACATAGATGTTGACAAAAGCATTCAAGCATTTGGGATCTTAGGCCTTGTCTACACTACAAGACTATTTCGAATCTACTTAAGTCGAATTTGTGGATTCGACCTTATGAAGTCGAATTTGTGTATCCACAGTAAATACACTAATTCGAATTTCTGAGTCCACAGTAACGGGGCTGGCGTCGACTTTGGAAGCGGTGCACTGTGGGAAGCTATCCCACAGTTCCCGCAGTCCCCGCTGCCCATTGGAATGCTGGGTAGAGCTCCCAATGCCTCCTGGGGGAAAAATGTGTCGAGGGTGCTTTTGGGTAACTGTTGTCATTGAACCGTCAATCACGCCCTCCCTCCCTGAAAGCTCCGGCGGGAAATCTGTTCGCGCCCTTCTCTGGTCGGTTACAGCGCGGACGCCACAGCACTGCGAGCATGGAGCCCGCTGCGATCATCGCTGCACTTATGGCCGTTGTCAACTCCTCGCACCTTATAGTCCACCTCTTCCACAGTCAGCTGCTGAGAAATCGGGCGAGGAGGCTCCGGCAGCGCAGTGAGGACAGGAATTCACAGAGTGGCGCAGACCTCTCACAAAGCAGGGTACGCCGCGCCGTGGAGATCATGGTGGCAATGGGTCAAGTTCATGGTGTGGAACGGCGATTCTGGGCCCGGGAAACAAGCACGGACTGGTGGGACCGCATAGTGCTGCAGGTCTGGGATGAATCACAGTGGCTGCGAAACTTCAGGATGCGTAAGGGCACTTTCCTTGAACTCTGTGACTTGCTGTCCCCTGCCCTGAAGCGCCAGGACACCCGGATGCGAGCAGCCCTGACTGTGCAGAAGCGAGTGGCCATAGCCCTCTGGAAACTTGCAACGCCAGACAGCTACCGGTCAGTAGCGAACCACTTTGGCGTGGGCAAATCTACCGTGGGGGTTGCTGTGATTGAAGTAGCCCACGCAATCGTTGAGCAACTTCTCTCAAAGGTAGTGACTCTCAGAAACGTCCAGGACATCATAGATGGCTTCGCCGCGATGGGATTCCCAAACTGCGGTGGGGCTATAGATGGGACTCACATCCCTATCCTGGCACCAGCCCACCAGGCCAGCGAGTACATTAACCGAAAGGGCTACTTTTCAATGGTGCTGCAAGCACTGGTAGACCATAGGGGACGTTTTACCAACATCTTCGTTGGGTGGGCGGGCAAGGTTCATGACGCGCGTGTGTTCAGGAACTCTGGTCTGTTTAGACGCCTCCAGGCAGGTACTTTCTTCCCGGACCACAAACTAACGGTTGGGGATGTGCAGATGCCTACAGTGATCCTCGGGGACCCAGCCTACCCGCTAATGCCCTGGCTCATGAAGCCCTATACAGGCGCCTTGGACAGAGAGAAGGAACTCTTCAACTACCGGCTGAGCAAGTGCAGAATGGTGGTGGAGTGTGCTTTCGGACGTCTCAAGGGGAGATGGCGGAGCTTACTGACTCGCTCGGACATCAGCGAAAAGAATATCCCCGTAGTTATTGCTGCTTGCTGTGTGCTACACAATCTCTGTGAGAGCAAGGGCAAGACCTTTTTGTCCGGATGGGAGGTTGAGGCAAATCGCCTGGCTGCAGTTTACGCTCAGCCAGACACCCGTGCCGAGAGAATATCCCAGCGGGAAGCGCTGTGTATCCGGGAGGCTTTGAAAGCAAGTTTCCTCGGAGAGCAGGGTAACCTATGACTCTCCACTTGCTTTCAAGAGAAACTGACCCTGGGCCTGTGTCTGTATGTGTCGATTTCGATCTGCGGTTACATACCCCGTTCTCCAAGTTTCCCCCACTTCCAAAGCACGTTTTAAAGCAAATTAATTGTTACACTCATTATTAATAAATCTTTGTTTTACTTTGCATTTCTGTTCAGGTGTTGAAACATGGACGCATACTGTGCTGGGCACGGTGTGCACTGATGTACAGACCGCTTGTTCCATAGAGGAATGACATCCTCCTGCTCCTACATAGGTCTCTGGGGTGGGGGACGGTTGCAAGTGGTTGTGCATGAAGGGGAGGGATTGCAGGAAGGGGTGGGTTTGCAGGAAGGGGCGAGTGGTGCCTTCTTTGGATAGGGGTTTGGATGACGGCAGTGGGCTGCGGGTTTGGGCGTAGGAAGGGGTGAGGGGTGTGGGGGAAGGGTGAGTATCTGTCCGTGGATGAGGGCTCTTGTTGGGGCTCAGGGCAGCGGAGAGGCTCGGTGCTACGGTGGAAGTGCATGGTAAGGGCAGCGTGCCTTAACATTAAGGGGGTGGCAGGCGCTAGGACCCTGGACAAGCATACACATCACAGAATGACCCGGGGCAGCATACACCACACAGAGTGACCCTGGTGCCTACTGATTGCAGTGTGTGTGTGCCCTGCAGTTGATCATGCCCCCAAGTCTGTACCCTGGTAATGTAGGCTATACCGTGCAATTATAAATCCCCTCCCCCCCCCATACACAAAAAAATCCTCTGACACGAAAGACGTGACCGAAACAGTGAATAACAGCAAACAGCTTTTAATAATCTAATACACAGTGGGGGGATGAAACTTGGATTTGGGACTGGGTGAGCCTGTAAGGGAAGCACTTCTACAAATGTATAGCGTGAGAGGTGTGTGGTACATTAGTGCTATGCAGTGGTGCAGTGACAGTTCTCACGGCCCCTACCGCCCCTCCGTCTTGTACTTTTGGGTGAGGGGGGGCAGGACTTCTTGGCGGGGGAGGGCGGTTGCAGATACACTGCAGGGGGGCTCTGTCCTCCTGCCTGCAGTCCTGCAGAACATCAACAAGGCGCCGGAGCGTGTCCGTTTGCTCCCTCATTAGGCCAAGCAGCGTTTGAGTCGCCTGCTGGTCTTCCTGCCGCCAGCTATCCTCCCGTTCGATGTGTGTGCGATGCTGTTGACATAGGGTCTCCCTCCACTGTCTCTGCTCTGCCGCCTCGGCTCTGGAGCAGGCCATCAGTTCCGCAAACATCTCGTCCCTAGTCTTTTTCTTTCGCCGCCTAATCTGCGCCAGCCTCTGCGAGGGGGATGCCGGGGCAGTCCGGGAAAGAGCCGAAGCTGTGTGATGGGAAAAGTAACTGATTTCCTTGAACAGATACATGTTTGCGAACAGTGAACACAGTCTAGTCAGTTTCTCTGAACAAGACCATACAGGGCAACAAGTCTCACGAGATCTCAGGACAAGTTCGAGATTTCGGAATACGCTCTCATTGGCTGCGGCATTGCACAGGAGAGCGGACAAGTGGGGAGAGACAGCTGAATCCATCTAGCAGACAGTCCTGGTAAGCCTTACAGTACATTCTGCTTATCAGTTAATGGATAGCTGTGCCCTCCCGCTAAAGGCAATCTGGAAATCATATACTCTGACCCTTTTCCAGCCACTCCCGCCAGTGCACGGGAAAGATCAATGTATGCTTTTCCTATGTGGCCTACAACACGTGGCTGTTAAGCGAGGGTCATTGTTATGCAAAGTAAAAGTCAACCATTCACAACAGTAACAATACACTAATTGCCCTAATTAGATGCAGCATTTCATGAACGAGATCACCCTGATGCGGGTCCCTCAGAGTCACAAAGAGCGGATGCTAAGGGAAGCCCTGCAGAGACCAGGACCATATGCGGCCATGCTTGTGGAGGCGATGATTCCCATCTACATAAGGATGTCCTGGCGCAGAAGAGTGTGCTTCCACGGAGCACCCAACAAGGCACCTCTCCCCAGGAACCTCCTGCGGAGGCTTTTCGAGGACCTAAATGAGACCTTTCTTGAATTGTCCCTGGAGGATTATTGTTCAATCCCTATATGTGTGGACCTACTTTTCATATAGTTTTTCATTGAAAATTTTATATATAGCATTTCTATTTTTTTATACCTGTTTTATAAAAAATAAATGTTTACATGTTTATAGCACTTACCGCCTGATCCTTCCCCTGATTCAGAGTACGGGTTAACGGCCGGGGAGGGTTGGTAGGGGATCTCTGTGAGGGTGATGAAGAGATCCTGGCTGTCAGGGAAAGCGGTTTTGTGTTCGCTGTTGCCTGCGCCGTCCTCCACAGACCCTTCCTCATCTTCCCCATCGGCGAACATCGAGGAGGAACTGTCCAGGTTCACTATGCCATCCACTGAGTCCACGGTCACTGGTGGGGCAGTGGTGGCAGACCCACCTAGAATGGCATGCAGTGCCTCGTAGAAGCGGCATGTCTGGGGCCGGGCTCCGGAGCGTCCGTTTGCCGCTCTGACTTTTTGGTAGCCTTGTCTCAGGTCCTTGATTTTCACGCGGCACTGCATTGCATCCCGGCTGTATCCTTTCTCTATCATTGCTTTGGAGACCTTCTCGAAGGTCTTTGCATTCCGCTTGCTGGAGCGCAGCTCCGAAAGCACAGACTCCTCGCCCCACACACCGATCAGATCCAGGACTTCCCGGTCTGTCCATGCTGGGGACCTCTTTCTATTCTTGGATTGGCCGGACTCCTCTGCTGGAGAGCTCTGCATCGTTGCAGGTGCTGCGGAGCTCGCCCCGATGTCCAGCCAGGACGTCAGATTCAAAGTGCCCAGACAGGAAAATGAATTCAAATTTTCCCGGGTCATTTCCTGTGTGGCTGGTCAGAGAATCCAAGCTCTGACTGCTGTCCAGAGCGTCAACAGAGTGGTGCACTGTGGGATAGCTCCCGGAGCTACTAAGTTCGATTTGCATCCACACCTAGCCTAATTCGAGCTAGCCATGTCGAATTTAGCGTTACTCCACCTGTCGGGGTGGAGTACTGAATTCGAACTAAAGAGCCCTCTAGTTCGAATTAAATGGCTTCCTGGTGTGGACGGTTGAGCGGTTAGTTCGAATTAACGCTGCTAAATTCAAATTAAAGTCCTAGTGTAGACCGGGCCTTAGAGCTTGTCTGCATGAGGTTTTTCCAGTTATACTGGTGTAGTGAATACCAGTATAACTCTGCCATGTAGATACTCTTATTCCACAAGGGACATAAGCTAAACAGGAAATGGCACTCTTACCGCAGAATAAGACTCTCCACACAGAGAGTTGTACCAGTATTAACTCTAGTGGCTTAAATTCATGCCTTGCTTTATACTGATAAAGCTTCTCTCTATAGACAAGTGTTTACTTATCCACACTAAATTGAGGGGGGAAGGGATAGCTCAGTGGTTTGAGCATTAGCCTACTAAATCAAGGGTTGTGAGTTCAATCTTTGAGGTGGCCATTTAGGGAATTGGGGCAAAAAATCTGTCTGGGGATTGGTCCTGCTTTGAGCAGTGGGTTGGACTAGAGAACCTCCTGAGGTCACTTCCAACCCTGATATTCTATGAAAAAAAATCACATACCAATGAATGGGCCTTATTGGTGTATGCTCCTTTCAACTGCATCCCAGCAAGAGAAAGTGCTGCATTAGGATGGATATTTTGATTTTTTGTATATTAATGAATTTATTCTTTAAGATCTTTTGACTCAGATTTTCAAAGTCCTGTGTGTACAATTGCTCATATACATTTATGTTCACCAAACCTGAGTTTGCAAATACCCAATATGAAGAAATCAAGTATTTTGCCCATGCATATGGCCAGCTAGATGTGAGCACATATGGGTAACTGATAACTTAAGTTAGGCCAAAGATATATAGAAAAAGGGGTTGTATAGAAAGAAAGGTCCTGATGAGAAAGCATCTTGTAGCTAAACCAGAGAGATCCTGATATTATAACAGGAAACCAAGGCTAAAGAAAGAGGAAGTTAAAACTGTAGATGGGAGTATGATTTACTGTGGAATGAGAGTGGTAAGTATAAATAGCACAAACTACAAGCTCTCATGCATGTTCAGGTGTAAAAAATAAACTCCAGAGGTCCTATTTTGTTAATAGAAGGAATTTAAGGTAGAGGAACCCACTTCCATATAGAATAGGCAGCCTTCATATAACTTCTTTCATTAGGGAAATCTTGTTGCTTTGCCAAGAGGACCATGAAATACATAGACTTTGGAACAAGACTGAGGTCTGAAACAGGAAGGATCCAGGTGAAGATCAGGCTAGCAAGAGCTATGTGAAGTCATTGAAAGTCACTGAAGGAGTTATAGAAAAGAAATTGAGACTTGTAATTCACAGATTATATCCTCCCCGCCCCCCCCAACACACAAAATCAGCAGAAAAGCCTGATGAGCTTTCCTGAACAATTAATTCCAGAAGAAACCTGTTCAGAGCAAAAAATCTGAAGGGAAGACCACTAAAGACAGGAAATCCTGTAAGCTTGACCTCCTTACGCAGAATGGAATCATCATGACTATCCGCATTGTCTTCTCACAGGAGGCTCTTTCTCTTTTACTTGAATTAAACCATCAGAGAATTTGGCTCATAATGTTTAGATATTTTAAAGAGAGTATTAACTAGAAACATTTAAGTGCTGGGACTTGATTATTCTGCCGAGATGTTTGCAGTCATTAATAAGAAATTCTTCTCATCTGCTATCTCTTAACCCATTTGAAGTGAAAACATTCTTGAGAGAGGAGGATTTTCTACAGTTTAGAATTCAAAATGTTAAACATAAGCATGAGAAACTAACAGGAAAGTTATATATACAACAAAAGCCTAGTAGAAGGAGTAAAAGAAAAGTATTCATAAGTTGCTTTAGCTGGTGTTTTTACTAGTCAAGGATGAATCACATTTCATTTTTGCGTAGAGGAGCTGTAAACCTAGTTTAACAATAAAGTCATTACATGTAGAGGGAGTATGCTAAGTGTGTATTGGAGACACAGTCAGGGACAGAGCTAGATGAAGTTCTATGGATTCCTTCCAGATCTAACAACTCTGTAATTCTAATATTGGTCATGTTGAGTAAAGATATTCTAACCTCAAATTGCCAGGCACTCGTCTTACACTAACTCCACGATCCAGTAAAGCTGGCCTCTTGGGATAGTTTTAGAACAGCAAACCAAATTCTTAATTCTCTGGTTCACTCATTTGTTCCTCTTTTGCCTCTCGTTTTTGTGAGGAAGCAGAGGAGGCTGTAGAGGCCCTTCTGTCAGAGCTCCGGACTTTCGCTTGCAGAACTTCCTCTCCATTGCCTGTGACTGGAACAGCAATCTGTCTGTAACATGTGGGGAGAACAGGCAGCAAAGCTTGTATCAGAGGCACTAGAGAATTGGACTTTGGGAAGAGAGGAGAAGTATCTCAGAAATGCTTCTTGTTTCAATCAGGAGGAAAGGGGAAGAAGCCAGAAGACACTTCTAATACTGGGCAAAGAATGGGAAGAGGAAGAAGGAGCCCTTTCAACAGCCAGAGGATGGTAGAGTAGAGCAACAAGATTTAGGGGAGAGGGAGTGTACAGAGGGAAATGCCTCACCTCCTGCAGCCCGGAGAGGCAATAGTGCCAATTCAGGATTCATTTCTCCATTGCTATCAATGCAATGAAAAGACTAAAATTGTTTTTTCCATTGGTTCAGGGAAGACTGTCACAATATTTAAAAGCAATTATCTGGAAAAGTGTCATAAGACAGTAGACGGTAACAGTTCCCAGAGATAAAGTCAACATTATGTCCTAGAAAGAAACAAGCTTCAGAAGGGATGTGGTTTCTGCTTAGTATAGTTTCAGCAGAGTAAGGAGGGCAGCAGTCATACAGGAGCAATTTGGATAACAAATGTATGATGAGATGCTGTGTGTAATGGTCACAAAGAGGAAAATAATGTAGGATTGAGAAGGGCCTCCAGTTGGTGGTCAGTGATTAAAGTGCCTGGACTATAGTTTAGAACTGCTGGTCAAGAGAGCTGAAACCCTTGTGAAATCTAGTAATTCTGACTACTTATATCAACCTTTATTAGACTAAAAAAACAGGAGTACTTGTGGCACCTTAAAGACTAACAAATTTATTTTAGCATGAGCTTTCGTGAGCTAAAGCTCACTTCTTCGGATGCATAGAATGGAACACACAGACAGGAGATATTTATACATACAGAGAACATGAAAAGGTGGAAGTATGCATACCAACAGGCAGAGTCTAATCAATTGAGATGAGCTATCGTTAGCAGGAGGAAAAAAAACTTTTTGAAGTGATAATTAAGATGGCCCATAGAAGGTGTGAGGAGAACTTAACATAGGGAAATAGATTCAATTGGTGTAATGACCCAACCATTCCCAGTCTTTGTTTAAACCACAGTTAATTGTACTCTGAAACCTTTATTAGACTGTAATGGAAACTATCAGAATCTGGCTAAGGCAGAGAGAAAGGGTGCTCTCTCTAACTAGATTGAAAATATAAAGCTAACAGCTTGTGTGTGTTGGTTGGGAGTAGAGGATGTGGAGAGAGAAAGTTTAGGATCAGTTAACTAAATTTATTGTTTGTGTAAGATTGGAATGTGACTGGCTGGTGGCAGATCTGATAAAATATGTTGACTGAAGAGACATATTTTGAAAGCTGTGCAATCAATGGACTTTCAATCTCTTTAAGTGAATGGCAAACAGATAAACAGGAAGGAGTAAGTAACTTTAAATCCTTTGAATAGGTGAGAGCAGAAAATGAATATAAGGAAAATGCAAGTTACTGTAGTGTGCGGCTTCAGGTGGTATGAGAACTATTCTGTATAGATTGAATTGCTGTATGTAGTCAGTATAAAGGTAGGAATACGCATGGGATATAGAGGTACTGGTCTCATAATGTCCAGGGAACTGAGTGTAAACACTGACTGGCGCATGATCTGGGCACTGAAAAAGGACATAGCACTGCTGTTTTGCAATCTGCCAGCTGGAAGCACCAGAACTTATGCAGTGTGATGACAGCTGGGTGCACTAGGAGGGAGTTGGGCATGCAGGCAGCACACACAGCAATTCTTAAGATATATAAATATTTTTTATCATAAATGGTGAATTAGTGTAAATAACAATCCCTGTATTACATACTGAAATATAAACCTGACATTTTATGATCATAAATCTCCATGCATAATTTCTAATCTATTTTACACTGAAATTTCTGTGGCAGAATGCCTTCCAACACTGGCTGCATGCCCATCTGGTTGCAGGAGACTTGCACCATGAGAGCCAGAGGAACAGCAGCTATGCCCTCAAAGAGAAATGTGCAAAGCATATGGCCTGGCAGAATTCCTTTACTTTGGACAGGCAGGGAGCTGGTTTGGGGAGGGGAAAGAGTGTGTGGGCGGGGGGAAGGGGAGAAGCTCAGCATCTGGGGCCTTGTAAATGAATGGCAGCAAATCTTTCAGCTTAACTTTTCCAGCAGCCATTAGGAAGACTCACTCTAATAAAGGTGATCGTTCTAGTTAGCAGAACTATTATAAATGAGATCATGCTCTTTGATAGATGAGGCTTAGATGCATTTAAATTAAAAGGGCCTGATCCAAATTCTACTGATGTCAATGTGGTTTTTTTCCATTGATGTCAATGGGCTTTGGATCAGACTCAAAATCAACCAAATCCAGATTTTCATTGTGGTTTTTTTTACTGCAAAAGATGATTGTTTTCTTGCTAAAAATCTGGAAGAAAAATTCATTATACATTCAAAAATAAAAAGGACATAATTGTTACTTCAAAAAACGAGGGAGTTTAGACCTATGGAAATATAGTAAAGGTTTTTCATTAGGTAAAAAAAATAAGCAGGCGCTGTTGCCTTGATAAATGCAATGCACAAAAGAAAGATCTAAATATGTAGCAGGTAAAAGAGGTGTTATTCTTGGATTGCACAGTGCCTAGCACAACAAAATCCTGGTCTGTGACTGGGGCTCGTAAGAACTATGAAAATACAAATAATAATAATAATGAATAATAAAAATTATTAACTCTGATGGCAGATTTTCATTCTAAATCAATATCATGTCATTGAAGCAATCAGCGAGATTTCTGTGAATCAGTTCCTTGACTATAGATAGCACCCCCACACAAATTAGCTTCATCCAAGAAATACAATATATTTGAGGGTGATTTTCTAGGATTTAAGAATTCTAAGTGCAGCTGGTCAGTAGAAAATTCCTCTGCTGGAAAGGAACTCCCTGTTGATATCACTATACCAGATCTACATCTTACGTCTTCTTCCCTGCTTGGCATAGAGGCTATATCAGAGTTAGGCAAGAGACTGGGAGTGGATGTAGTGGAGCTCCATCATACTACGGTTATGCTCCCCTGACATCAAGTCCACTAAGGTACTTGCACCAGTGAGACAAATTGGAGTTACTGGGAAGCAATTCTAGCTCCCAGCAGTGCCAGAACTGGCCTTGAAAATAAGGGAGAAAGAACTGTGCTGTGCTGAGTCGAACTGAGTATAGGAGAGAATCATTCTGTATATCTGACATTTCAATACATCATTGAGTGATTAAATTATAATTTTATGGTCAGTACTGATCCCTACCATGAATGGGACTAAGGTTTTATTTCTGGACTGGGTCTTTGAGAGATTGGGAATACTAGTTAAAATAATAGTCTTGTACTTAAGGCACTGGATTATGACTAAACCTAATGAAGAGAGGGAAGAGCATCTTCGCAAGCAAGCTGGCTAACCTAGTGAAGAGGGCTTTAAATTAGGTTCATCGGGGAAAGGAGTCCAAAACTCTGAGGTAAGTGGGGAAATGGGGTACCGGGAGGAAGCATAAGCAGGAGAGCACAAGAGGGGAGGACTCTTGTCTCATACTGAGAAAGCGGGATGATCAGCGAGTTATCTTAAGTGCCTATACACAAATGCAAGAAGCCTGGGAAACAAGCAGGGAGAACTGGAAGTACTGTCACAGTCAAGGAACTATGATGTGATTAGAATAACAGAGACTTGGTGGGATAACTCACATGACTGGAGTACTGTCATGGATGGATATAAACTGTTCAGGAAGGACAGGCAGGGAGAAAAGGTGGGGGAGTTGCATTGTATGTAAGAGAGCAGTATGACTGCTCAGAGCTCTGGTATGAAAATTCAGAAAAACCTGAGAGACTCTGAATTAAGTTTAGAAGTGTGAGCAACAAGGGTGATGTTGTGGTGGGAGTCTGCAATAGACCACCAGATCAGGGGGATGAGGTGGATGAGGCTTTCTTCCATCAACTAACAGAAGTTACTTAATCACAGGCCCTGGTTCTCATGAGAGACTTTAATCACCCTGATATCTGCTGGGAGAGCAATACAACAGTGCACAGACAATCCAGGAAGTTTTTGGAAAGTGTAAGGGACAATTTCCTGATGCAAGAACCAACCAGGGGCAGAGCGCTTCTTGACCTGCTGCTCACAAACAGGGAAGAATTAGTAGGGGAGCAAAAGTGGATGGGAACCTGGGAGGCAGTGACCATGAGATGGTCGAGTTCAGGATCCTGACACAAGGAAGAAAGGAGAGCAGCAGAATACGGACCATGGACTTCAGAAAAGCAGACTTTTGACTCCCTCAGGGAACTGATGGGCAGGATCCCCTGGGAGAATAAAATGAGGGGGAAAGGAGTCCAGGACAGCTGGCTGTATTTTAAAGAATCCTTACTGAGGTTGCAGGAACAAACCATCCCGATATGTAGAAAGAATAGTAAATATGGCAGGTGACCAGCTTAGTTTAAGAGTGAAATCTTTGCTGATCTTAAACACAAAAAAGAAGCTTACAAGAAGTGGAAGATAGGACAAATGACCGGGGAGGAGTATAAAAATAATGCTCAGGCATGCAGGTGTGAAATCAGGAAGGCCAAATCACACTTGGAGTTGCAGCTAGCAAGAGATGTTAAGAGTAACAAGAAGGGTTTCTTCAGGTATGATAGCAACAAGAAGAAAGTCAAGGAAAGTGTGGGCCCCTTACTGAATGAGGGAGGGAACCTAGTGACAGAGGATGTGGAGAAAGCTAGTGTACTCAATGCTTTTTTTGCCTCTGTCTTCACAGACAAGGTCAGCTCCCAGACTACTGCACTGGGCAGCACAGTATGGGGAGAAGGTGACCAGCCCTCTGTGCAGAAAGAAGAGGTTCAGGACTATTTAGAAAAGTTGGATGAGCACAAGTCCATGGGGCCGGATGCGCTGCATCTGAGGGTGCTAAAGGAGTTGGCGGATGTGATTGAAGAGTCATTGGCCATTATCTTTGAAAACTCATGGTGATCGGGGGAGATCCTGGATGACTGGAAAAAGACTAATGTAGTGCCCATCTTTAAAAAAGGGAAGGAGGATGATCCAGGGAACTACAGGCCAGTCAGCCTCACCTCAGTCCCTGGAAAAATCATGAAGCAAGTCCTCAAGGAATCAATTCTGAAGCATTTAGAGGAGAGGAAAGTGATCAGGAACAGTCAGCATGGATTCACCAAGGGCAAGTCATACCTGACTAACCTAGTTGCCTTCTATGATGAGATAACTGGGTCTGTGGATGAGGGGAAAGCAGTGGATGTGTTATCCCTTGACTTTAGCAAAGCTTTTGATATGGTCTCCCATAGTATTCTTGCCGCTGGATGAATGGACTATAAGGTGGATAGAAACCTGGCTAGATCATTGAGCTCCATGGGTAGTGAGCAATGGCTCATGTCTAGTTGACAGCTGGTATCAAGCAGTGTGCCCCAAGGGTCGGCCCTGGGGCCAGTTTTGTTCAATATCTTCATTAATGATCTGGAGGATGGCATGGACTGCACCCTCAGCAAGTTTGCAGATGACACTAAACTGGGAGGAGTGGTTGATATGCTGGAGGGTAGGGATAGGATACAGAGGGACCAAGACAAATTAGAGGTTTGGGCCAAAAGAAACCTGATGAGGTTCAACAAGGAGAAGTGCAGAGTCCTGCACTTAGGACGGAAGAATCCCATGCACTGCTACAGACTAGGGACTGAATGGCTAGCCAGCAGTTCTGCAGAAAAGGACCTAAGGGTTACAGTGGACAAGAAGCTGGATATGAGTCGACAGTGTGCCCTTGTTGCCAAGAAGGCTAATGGCATTTTGGGCTGTATATGTAGGGGCATTGCCAGCATATCAAGAGATGTGATCATTCCCCTCTATTCGACATTGGTGAGGCCTCATCTGGAGTACTGTGTCCAGTTTTGGGCCCCACACTACAAGAAAGATGTGGAAAAATTAGAAAGAGTCCAGAGGAGAGCACCAAAAATGATTAGGGGGCTGGAGCACATGACGTATGAGGAGAGGCTGAGGGAACTGGGATTGTTTCTGTATGATGACAAGCAGAGAAATTCATGAGTGCAGAAGAGAAGAATGAGGGGGGATTTGATAGCTGATTTCAACTACCTGAATGGGGGTTCCAAAAATGATGGATCTAGATTGTTCTCAGTGGTACCAGATGATAGAACAAGGAGTAATGGTCTCAAGTTGCAGTGGTTTAGGTTGGATATTAGGAAAAACTTTTTCACTAGAAGGGTGGTGAAGCACTGGAATGGGTTATCTAGGAAGGTGGTGGAATCTCCATCTTTAAAGGCTTTTAAGGTCAGGCTTGACAAAACCCTGGCTGGGATGATTTAGTTGGGAACCTTTCCTGCTTTGAGCAGGGGGTTGGACTAGATGACCTCCTGAGATCCCTTCCAACCCTGATATTCTATGTTTCTATGATTCTATGAAGACAGCTAGGTTCAATTTCTGTCTCTGCCACTGATTTCCTGTATGAACATAGGCAAATCACTTGCATGCTTCATCAACCACATAACTGATTATTTACTGTCTCCAACCTGAATAATCTTTCAGAAAGCAAGACAATTCCATGAATAAATTATTACATTCAGTGATAGTAGGTGAGGAGGCAAAAAGGATCAGTGCATCATTTATAACTCAGTATCATATTGTGGCTATTGTCGTGAAAATGTATTGTAAGATGGTTTCAAATAGATGTTTAATTAAATGGATAAATGGTTACAAGTTGCATAAGAGAGAGAAATTAATTCTGATTGATCTGTCTGTATGAACTCTTGGGGAAGCTGTTTATATGCCCAATAACCTGAGCAATATCTAATCTGAATTTATAGCCACAACTGTCTGACCACTTGTTCTGTTGTGGCGGAAACCTCCCGCAGAAACGCCGGCAGGTGATTGGGTTCCTTTATCCCTGAAATTATCCAACAGTAATAAAATCTGGGCGTGTTAGCTGAAGGACCTGATCAACCTTTCAGCCAGGGTCTCCTCCTGGTAAAGCGCGCTCGTGTCGTATCGTTTGGATTCATTGTCGTTTGGACCCGATCCCTGTCAACTCGTCATGCTTCCGGTGTCTGTTCTGCTGGTCAGCTGCGCCTGGAGTGCGGTATTTGTTTTTTGATATCTGACAGTTAGCTTATCTAGCCTCTTATTTTTCCCCTCCCTAACTCAGTACCAAATATCTACTCAGGATATCAGAATTGTATTAATGAGCTCAGAATTGCACAATTGCTTAGCTAGCTTGTATAGTTGTTCTAGTTGTTAGTGAATTGTTAATTGCAAACTGTTTTATGCGTGTGAATCACTGCTCTGTCTCTGTCCGGAGTGCATGAATCTGGGAGCTGTCTCCACCTGGAGATTAGTTCCCGTCCCCGCGGTCTAAGTGAGTGGAATCTGCCCAGCTGCAGCCGCACCACACTCTGGGTTACCCTTAGTGTGAAAGCAAGGGTGGCTGAGGCAGTGGCCCGGTGCACACTCTGTTCTGTGTTGCACCGGGTACCGCCCTGATGAACCCGATTCCTATCTTGTAAGATTGGTGTGTCTGCCTATTTGGTGTGGTGTGGTGAGCAGTATAAAGTGTATTATTACTGTGTTTTGGGGTGTGTTTGCACTTTTGATACCATCCCAACCAAAGTTGCCTACTCCCCCGGCCCAAGTTGTAATTATCCCCCAAATAAACGCAGCCACTTGGCTTTTCACTGTTATTCTAGTCCTGCCTGTTTTTCCTCACTCAATACCAAGCTTAACGGACCGCAATCTATTTCGGACAAGGCTCAGGGCTGGGATAAAAGGAGTGTGAAGGTCAGGACTGGTGTGTATTGGTAGTTAGCTCTGTGTTCTGTGCACTGTGCCCTGCGTGCACTATTCATAGCTCTACTGTCAGTCCTTTGCTTCCATGTGTGCAAAAATTCAGCAATTTAAGTAAATTAGTATTTAAGTAATCAGTATTTAAGTAAAGCAGATCTTTGACCCCGACAGCCAGTGCTGCTTCTAGGACAGAAGTTCTTTTGAGGGACAACCAAGTATTAGTGTACTCCCACTCACATAAGAGATTTGACAATGCTATATTTTGTCTATTTTATTTGAGCTCCTTATCCATTCTAACAAGATCTTCTATATTTCTGTCTTAAAGGTCTAAGCTGTTTCTCACCAGCGATAACTGACGAATGAAAATATTGTTTTTTAGAAAAATAACATCCATAATAGGTTAACCTAATCTTTATCAACTGAACTTGATAGAATGCTCTTGAAAAGTGTTTGGGGATATCCATTGTAAGCACCATCAAGTCAGTGAAAAGCTTGGTTTAAGCTCCTCTTATAACAGACTGTAAAACTGATCAATGTGATACCTGAAAAATATTGGTGGATCAAAGTGGATGCCAAGTTTTTATAGTCAGACTCTTATTTCAGTTTATTGTATCAATGCACTTGAGTGTATCACAAAATCTTCAAAGATCCCTCCGGAACAGAAAACTGCAGGTTTTAAAGTTCTTTGCTGCCCCTCCCCCACAAGCAGACTTGTAGATTAGTCCATATTTTAAAGTTCCTATAGTATGTGAGATGTATCCAAAGAAGTTTAATGCAGCTTCACAAAGAGATCTGTAGACATCAGTGAACTGGAGGCTTGTTCAGTGTGTTGCAGGTTTCTTATATCTATATTCTCTTGCAACTAATTATAACTTCAATTTAATATTTTTGGTTCACTGTTATGTACAGCTACTATTGTTACATACAACATATACAGATCACTTGCTGGGATTGCATTTTATTTTGTGGGATACTCTCCCATGGAAGAAAGTATATTTAATAAGCAATTTCTAGTATAGGATGAGCATTTTAAGGGTATTGAGTCATCCCTCAGTGTGCTCATGTAAATCCCATTGAAAACTGATTGTCGTTACCATGGATGAGAAGATCTGTATAGTTAAAAACCAGAATTTCTCCTGCCAAATCCCTGATCCTTCACCGAGTTCTAGAACTGAACTTGAATCGATTTTTATTTTAAGGGTTTGTAATGTTCTGATTTTGTGTTTCCATTTTTATAAGCTTTTGCACTTTTGGCTTGGACAAGGGCCTGAAGTGAAGTTACAGAAGTACCTTGAGAGAGTCTGTTGCCGTGGCTAGGATCAGTAATAGAAATCACATCAGAGACAGTATTTCAGGCTTTCATCCCCATTTTGTAGATTCTAGAAGTCTGAATATTTCAGATAAACATCCACATTCACACATCATATAAAGAGAGAATATATGCATGTGTGGGTTTCTGTATAGGTTCTATTGGCACTCAGCCAACTTAAGCATGTGCTTAACTTAAGCATGTTTATCCCTATTCAACAAAGCACTTAAGCAACTGCTTTAAATGCATCACCTGCTTAAGTTCTATTTAAGTCAATGGATTATCCACAAATGGCAAACCCATGAAATCGACAAGTAACTGTCTAAGTACGATATCAGTGATACATTTTATTATTAAGTATATTGAGACAGGTATAAATTACATTGCTGTAGATTTATTTTACAAGATAAGAAAGAAAATGCTCTTTATATTAACACCCCCACCTTCCAAACCCAAGGGGTCAGTTTAAAAATTATGTGAAGAAAATATTAACAGTGCCACTTTATAAGTAATATTCAAAAACATGCACAGTAAAAGCAGGGGTGGCCCTAGACTAGCTGCCGGCAACTGACACTCTAGGCAAACCATGCAATCGGTGCCCCCACCCCTAAACCCCAAGGGGAGATCTAGGCTGAGGTTTTTGGTTATCTTGGAAACATTTTGCCCCTTTTTTCCTTTTAATGTTTTTTAAGCGTTTTTTTTTTAAACAGAGGCTTAATTATTCAGTTTGTCCGTCCATCCGTCTGTCCAACCAATGTTTCTGAGATCAGATAAAATAGAGACATGAAATCAGAATAGATTTGTACACACAAATAAGAATAGATCTGTACACAACAGCTAGATGATGTTTCAGTCTGATTTCAAATAAAAATGCATTAAAAATGTTAATAATAATTTCTATTATTGCAAATAAAAAATCATCCATTATGCTATCCTGCTTTAACTGCCATTACCACCACATCCAATATAGAAAGAAATCTCTTCAATGAACTTTAATCTGTATTAACAAAACACTCTGAATAAAAAACACACTGTGCTCTTAAAACATAACTTTTCTTGCTTTAAGTTTTAAAAATTCAGTCATTAGTTCTTTTTAGATCCAGTTTTCCAGCTATTTCATGCTCTATTGACATTGTGGCAAGTCCAACAAGTCTCTATTGCACCATTGTTGCACGCAGATATGTTTTTATTAATTTTAACTTTGAGAAACTGCGTTCCCCACTAGCTATGGAAACTAGAAAAGTTAAAAGAATGCGTAGAGCTATAAAAATGTTTAGAAAACTGTGAGTTTATTTTCACAAACTTCAGTACTTCTTCAGGAGTGGAATGTTTCTTACATCCTCTTGAAATAGCCTGAAGCTCACTACACAAACCTATAGCATCAATGTATTTTGAATTTTCATGAGTCAATGTCGACTTCAGTTTTATACAAAATTATTTTATCTGTTTTTGTTGTTTTCTTTTGCAACCTGTGGATATCATATAGAAAGACAAATACTGACTCTAGCTGCTGCATCTGCTGAAATCTTTCATCAACTGAGTGAATAGGTTGGATATTAGGAAAAACTTTTTCATTAGAAGGGTGGTGAAGCACTGGAATGGGTTACCTAGGGAGGTGGTAGAATCTCTTTCTGTTGTGTATTTGGTTGTCATGGTTTTTGTTGCTATGGCAACTGAGTTAGATTATTATGGGTTAGCTCAGCCAGCTTCAGCCGGCTGAGTGAGCTCTCTCTCTCTGTAAATAAAATGGTGGTTTTGTTAGCTGTCTGCTGTCTGGCCTCAAGTGATATCTTCCTAAACCGGCTGCCCCCAAGGATATAACAAGTGGCGACGAGGGTGAGATTCCGGTGCTGCTCCAGTAACAGAAGGAAGTAGAAGTCAAGGTAAAGAACAAACAAACCAAAAAGCTGCTTGTTTGCACTGACTGTGAAAGTGAAACTAAAATCATGGCTACTCTGACCAGGCCACTGGAACCTTTTGATGAGAATATAGACCAGTGGCATGTGTATACTGAGCGTTTTGAGCTTTTTTTATTGCAAATGACATTACAGAAGCGAAGAAGGTGCCAATATTCTTAAGTGTTGTAGCGGCTAAAACCTACTCCCTGCTACGCAGCTTACTACACCCTGTTAAGCCAGCAACTAAATCTTACAGTGACATTGTGGAAATCTTCTACTTTGAACAGGTAGAGAATACACCCATCACTGCTACTCAGATAAAGAAGGCAACTCGCGTTGACCCAGTATTGTCCCAAGTTATGGACCTGGTGATGCATGGAAAATCTCGACAAACCTCTCCGGTCTCATTTGACCTTGTTCCCTACATGTCCAAGCGGACGGAGTTATCGGTCCAATCTGGTTGTTTGTTGTGGGGAAGACGTGTCATTATTCCACCACCACTGAGATCACAGATGTTAGAACAGCTACATTCCAGTCACTGTGGAATAGTGCGCATGAAGGAAATTGCACGAAGCTATTTTTGGTGGCCTGGATTGGACAGCGCTATTGAAGAGAAGGCAAAAGCTTGTATGTCATGTCAGGGTGTGAGGAATGCACCCCATGTTGGGCACCCCTACACCCATGGGACTGGCCTGAAAACCCGTGGCAACGTATTCACGTTGACTTTGCTGGCCCCCTTGAAGGAAGCATGTTCTTGGTGGCAATAGATGCCCACTCTAAATGGCCAGAACTCTCTATAATGCAGTCCACTTCTGCAGAGAGTACTATCCAAAAACTACAAGGACTCTTTTGTCGTTTTGGTCTGCCAGAACAACTTGTGAGCGACAACGGACCGCAGTTCGTTTCTCAGGAGTTTCAAAATTTTATGAAGGCAAATGGGATACACCACATCACGTCAGCACCATATCATCCGTCCACCAACGGATTAGCTGAAAGATTTGTGCAGACAATGAAAAACGCTTTGAAATCAGCAAGGGGACAACACTCCATTCAAAAGCGTCTGGATACCTTTTTACTTTCCTACAGAAACACACCTCATGCTACGACCCACGCATCTCCGGCCTTTCTAATGATGGGACGACAGCTGCGCACTTGCTTTGATCTGCTGAAACCTTCTGAACCCCGACAAATTGTGCAACATCAGCAGCAATATCAAGTCATCAGACGGGCACCCAGAGCAAAAGACCGAACCTTTAGCCCGGGACAGCCAGTTTTGGCTCGGAATTATACTTCCAGAGCTAAATGGGTCCCGGCCACAGTCATCACTCAAACAGTTTCCTACACAGTCCGAACTGCAGAGAATCTTACCTGGCGGCGACATGTAGATCAGCTGTTGCCAGGTCATGCCAGTCCTCAGGACCCATCTGAAGTTGAGGGGTCTGACTTCACCTCTTCTGGTGAGGCACCGAATCACGAGTCACCTGTTCCTGACTGTTCTCCTCCATTACTGCCGGCGGCTGAGATACCCCTTTGCCCAGCACGAGTTGATACCACCTCCTCACCCGTTCGTGCTGCGGACCCTGAGCCCCTAGTGCTTTCGGGTGCAATAACACCGGAAGTTCGCTGTAATCCACCTAGAGACAGAAGGTCTCCTCATCGGCTGGATCTTTAGCTAGGGCGAACCCACGGTTATGGGGCAAAATAATCCCCAGGGTTTAGCCAGGAATGGAGGCAGTCTACCCTCCTTCTCTAGTCTAGTGTGTGTTTTATTTAGGGGATGTTCTTATTAGGGGGGGAGGAATATGTTGTGTATTTGGTTGTCATGGTTTTTGTTGCTATGGCAACTGAGTTAGATTTTTATGGGTTAGCTCAGCCAGCTTCAGCCGGCTGAGTGAGCTCTCTCTCTCTGTAAATAAAATGGTGGTTTTGTTAGCTGTCTGCTGTCTGGCCTCACGTGATTTCTTCCTAAACCGGCTGCCCCCAAGGATATAACACTTTCCTTAAAGGTTTTTAAGGTCAGGCTTGACAAAGCCCTGGCTGGGATGATTTAGTTGGGAATTGGTCCTGCTCTGAGCAGGGGGTTGGACTAGATGACCTCCCGAGGTCCCTTCCAACCCTGATATTCTATTATTCTATTATTAATAGCGGTATCAAGGACTGTGAAGTAGAAATTCACTTTGAACCTTTGTTTTGGGTTCTGAATGGGTGTGTCTCATCCTTCATATGAAAACTGCTGTTTCTTTTGCTGAAAGCGAACTGGCTCTGGTTCAAATTCTGTCAGAAAGTCTATTTCTTCAGCAAACTCAAGAGAATCTATCAGTGTTCTTTCAAACCATTCATCACTTCTGAATTCCTCCAGAATATTTTTAGTTTGCTGCAGTTTTTGAATAGCAGAATGTATGTTCAAGTTCTTTTCCTGAAGCTGCTTACTAATAAGGTTAATCTTGAAAAGAATATTATACCACAAAATGAGTGAAGTCACAAATTTGAACTTGGAAAGGCCATTTGCAAGAGCTTCTGCATCTGAACATGCCGTATTGCCAGATGATCCAGTAAAGGGCATCATAAATGTTTCCAAGTTCATAGTGAAGAGGCTTCAAAGCATCAATGCAACTCTCCCATCTTGTCTGACTAAGTGGTTTCACAGTTAGAGAATTCACGTGGTGAGTCAGAATCTCCCAATGGTGTGTTGAGACTGAGAAAAACACATAAACACATTGCACCAGGTCAAAGAAACTGCTTGCCTCCAAACAACATCTAGCAGCATCATTAATAACCAAATTCAGAGAATGCACACTGCAAGGAATGAAAAAGGCCCTAGGATTGATTTTCATCATTCTCCTTTGCACACCATTGTCTTTACCCTTCATGTTACTCCCATTATCATAGCCTTGGCCATGTACGTTTTCAACAGACAATGACATTGTTTCAAGCTCTTGTAGAATAGTTTCAGTCATAAATCATAGAATGTCAGGGTTGCAAGGGACCTCAGGAGGTCATCTAGTCCAACCCCCTGCTCAAAGCAGGACTAATCCCCAGACAGATTTTTGCCCCAGATCCCTAAATGGCCCCCTCAAGGATTGAACTCACAATCCTGGGTTTAGGGGACCAGTACTTAAACCACTGAGCTATCCCTTCATCTCCTTCAGTGGTATGAAACCCAAAACATGCTCCTTTATGAGCACTTCAACATTATCTTCATCTGTGTTGTCAGAGTGGTACCGGTGTGGTGCTCTGCTCTCTCCAATGTTGATATCACTCGGCTGTGTGCATGTGTTCCATCTGTGTGCTGCCCCAGCTCTGCGCAGATAGCTGACACAGCAGACCTGACGAGAACCCCCAATAACCACAAAGTCCAGTAAGATGCAAAGTCATGTCGACTAGGTTTATTGCGACCTCGGACACAATGGCAGTTCCCTGTAGGTTTCTTAGCCTAACTCAGGGCATACTACGAGAAAGTGCCTCTTGGCAATGGACCCGGCTCAGTCAGTGGCGGGACTTTCCACTGCCCCCTCGGCCGGACAAAGACACCGCCCCAGGGGTATATTCTTATACACAGGTACAAACAAGTTACACATCACTCCTGACGTATTGAGGGGCCACCCCTCTACGCAGCAAGGTTCAACCTCTCTACATATTTAGGTGCCGCCTTCTACCTTGTACATGTTGGTTCGATCAAAACAACTCTATCCATCATTTTACCCTTTTGCCCCTGTCATTGGGATGGGTCGGCCTGTCCTTTTATTATCTATGGAATGTTTCAGTATAGTGTATTTTAATGCTGTGCTTATACTTCGGTATGCTAGGTGAATATATGTTTATGCAGCATCAGCCCTTTCTTTGCCAGCTTCTGTGAGCAGGGCCTGCCTCTGGCTCACAGCTTAACTTTGCTTTATGTTAGCAAAGTCTTGACCATTACTTTAGTTCAGGCCTCAGGCCTCATACCGGGCCTCTGATACCAAGGTTTATATCTTAGGGCCTCCTCTTACTACATTCTGCAGACTTTTCCATATCCACAAAACGAATGATCATCATCATTTGTTTAACATGACTCACATCTGATGTACAGTCCAGTATTACTGAAAAGTATTTTGCAGAATGGGCAGCTTCTACAATTGTCTTTTCAATGGCATTTGCTAAGATTTGAATCAGGTCATTCTGCATATTTTTTCCTAAGTAATGAACCTGTTATCAGTTATTTTATGTAGAGGCTCCTTCATGACTGGATCAAACAAAGCTAGGTATTCAACAAATTTTAAAAAGTTTCCATTATCTAGAGTGTATAATCTTTCATTTCTACTGCAGCCGCGGAATGCTAAATTTTGCCCACCGAGAACTCTCATTAAAGCAATCAGACGCTCTACTATTTGTTGCCAATATTCTTCTTTTTCCTTGATAACACATAAATTTTTGATAGTTTTTTTCCTTTTTTCAATCATAATTCAAGTTCTTTCCAATTTTGAAAACATTCCAAATGTTCTGTACTTCTTTCATGTGAAGAGAGAATTGAACATATATTTTTCTAGTCTTTCAAACCATTTTCAGTAGGTGATGTACCAATTGCTTGATTTCTAAACAACTTGCAGCAAAAGTAAAACACAAAGTCCTTCCAACACTGAATATTGTAACCAGTTTTGATGAATTTCTTCCCCATTAATGAGTTTCCTCTTGTAATGCTGAGCGGAGAATTTTCTTTTATTTCCATCCTTAGGGAAGGGAAATTCATGAACTTGTTTGTGTCCATGTTCTACGAGAATTTGCCGCATACTGTCATCACATCTGGGCCATGAAGCTGGGTCCCTATACCGTAACTTGTTTGTAACTTCCTCATCCTTTCTTCCTTCTACTTCATTTACTTCAATTTCTGCATGTGTCTCTGAAGGTGAATACATTTTCTCCACTTCCATATCAGTCTGATGCTGTGAGCTGCCTTCATCTAGAAGTAAGTTTCCATCATCTTGAGTTTCCAAACTACTTTTTTGTGGATGTGAGCTACTCTCGTCTCGAAGTAATATACCTTCATCTTGATGTTCCAAACTGCTTCCATGCGGATGTGAGCTAACCTCCTCTCCAAGTAAAATTCATTCATCTGGATGCTCTGAACTGTTTCCATCTTTATTTGGATTAAAGAGAAGATATTTCAGGAAGGATCCCTGCTGTTTTGCTTGGTCCTTTTCCTTCTCAGCCTTTTGTTTACAACACTCAGCTCCTGAGGATTTTCTTTTTCCTCTTTCTACCATGGGGCATTTGAATATTATGTACTGTGCTCCCAATTGCAAGCATTATAGCATTAAGGATGGCTGACACACCCACCACATGGATGGCAATTTAAACCACATTGTAGCCATCCCAACATGTCTTTTCACTGCTTAAAGATTCAGTGATTAGTAATATACATTCATTTACCTATTAAAACAGTTAGTTACAGCATTTACACGGAAACAAAATGATCTTTTTCAATGTTATAACCTGACAGCGATTGTTTGGAAAGTAATCCCCTTCCTCATGGTTACCTGCTTGGAGTGTGACGTCATCACTTTCATAATATATTAAGTGTTAACGCAGTTACTTTTCTTTTATGGACCTAATTTATTACATGTGAACGAGTCATAACAAAGAAAAGTTCATAATTATACAGCCCCATAATAACACTAAGGTTTAATAACACTTAAAGATACTCACATTTTGGATTTATAATGCTGAAATGTTATTATTTATTTTTTGGCACCAAGAAACACAATTTTCCACAGTATTTGCTCGATTCTTAACCATCTACCTGTGACGTGTGTTAAAATGCCCGTTTGACATGTATCCACTCATGATACCTCTGTTCTACATGAATTTCCGGCTATGCAACCTTGATGTATATTCAAGTTAGGTGTCACTTGCATTGCAGCTCTTGCTGACAAATGTGTTTCATTGTGGCTGAGTTATTGCTTATCAAAATTGCGGAGTGGGTCTTCTTGACCCTATATCACAAATTTAAAAAAAATCGCTAAAATATTATTTATTTTTGCAGTAAATAAAAGATTTGACATATGAATACATTCTCAGAAATGTAGATAAATGAAATATAATTTATATTCCCTCCGTACGTGCACAGGAATTGAAATAATAATATCTTTGTTATTTTGTTTGTATTTTTTTCATCTTTTTCATTTTTTTATTTTATTTTTTTTTATTTTATTTTTTTCCCTTGAATTTGGCACCCCATTTACCTTGCACCCTAGGTGACCACCTAGTTCGCCTATATGGACAGGCTGTCCCTGAGTAAGAGGCTTGAAATTAATTTTTGTGAATGCAGTGGACAAGAAACTGTTTGAAGTGCTGTATTTTTCTTTTATAACAACACTCATATAGTAAATGCTATGAAAGACAAAATGCAATTTATGGATTCACTTTTAGAATTTTAAGTTGACACAAACAGGGATTATTAATAACAATGAAAAAAGGTAAGCTGTATCTCTATTTAGAAATAAGAAGTGTTGGAAGTTGCAGCAATATTGAATGAGCCTCATTCACCCTTGTGTTATTCCAGTTTTGAATTGATTTAACATGGAATTACAGAAGCATAAATATGGAATAAAGTACAGGGGAATCAGCCCATGGATATGCATTACTCCAGAACAATAAGCTCATGACATATGGGTAGTAGGTGTATGTTCAGTAGAAGAGATGGTAACATTTAAAATAAGAAGCAGCATCTTCGAAATAGTTCCACTAAGTTTAACTTAAAGGATGGGATCCTACAGCAAATGAGCAGATGTCCAGTGAACATAAGAAAGTCAAATGGAGAAAAAAGGTGGCACTCATGAATTTCTCTGCTTGTCATCATACTATCTGCAGCATTAAGATACTAGGATAAATTCTTAGTCCCACTGAAGTCAATGGCAAAACTCTGGAGGAGTGGAGCCAGGATTTAACCTCTATAGTACTATTCACTGGATTCTACTGAAACACGTCCGGTGCTGAAAAATGTCTGTAATACCTAGAGATGGAGCAAAATTAAAATCTTTGGAGCAGATCTTAAACTGACAATTTAAACTATCTGGTAATCTGCCCCTTAATTTCCCTTAATTTTGGATTTTAGGAGAAACTGGATCCTAACAAACCTTGATTTTTACAGAACCAAGACTCATTCAAGACAGATGGATTTTGCAAATCCAAAGCATTATCTCTTCAGTCCATTTCTACGAATACAGGTAAAATACTCCAGTAAGCTTTTGATCTCTTACTGGTAGACAGGGATCTGAAGACAGTGAGAGGCATTGTGGGTGGATCTCAAAGGCCAATTCTAAACCACTCCTTTTGTAACTACGGAATTCGTGGGACAGCATGGTGTGATTCTTCAAAGGATCGGGGATAGAGCTGATGCAGGGGCCATGTAAGGTATATGGAAGATGCTGAGGTATAGGCAGGCCAGGAAAGGTGTGAAGATAGGTCTGGAAGATTTATGATATGTGGGTCCTTCCCTCTTCTGCTCATGGAGTTCTGTATAAGGGGATGGGGAAACTACTTCAGTCGTTCAACTGAAAGATATGCTGTGGAATGGCTCTGCAACTGCTGTGTGTACTAAAAGAAATACTTCTCCCAACATCACCATTCATCTGCCCAAGCACTCAGAGTTATGGATTTGGCCACATTTTCCTAGTCTTATTAAATTATAATAATTTACTGTCATTTTACTGTACTATTTTTAGTCTCTCTAGCCCTCTCCCATGGCTGAACACTACCCATCCCATGTGCTGTCCATAAGGATTGCATTGGTTGTGGCAGAATGTTCCCTTTTTTTCTGTTCAGTGATGCTCCAAATCACATTTTTAGTAAGAATAGTTTTAATGAAAAACATTATATAGAATAAACATCATAGCCAGATTTTTTAAAAATGCAGCTTTTCCTTGATATTGTAATGTGCACCCATAATGGAACTGGGGGTGCATCTCTAAATATACAACTGCATATGGAGATCACATAGTAAGAGGTGCAAGCACTCAGATCAACACCCACAATTCATTTTGTGGCCTTCTACGGGAAGTCTGGGCATCAGTCCTTCTGAAATGTCACCCCATATGAATATTTACATTACAATACAGCTATGAAATGGTTTAGATTAAACCAACCCCATCTCTTCTTTTTCTGCCCAGCCTGAACAATAGCATGAGGCACAGAACAGGTCTCATTTCAGTAAGAAAATATCAGTGAGGAAATATGATTTTCTCCCATCACTGGTTTCCCCAGCTGTGAGAAGAATTAAGCAATCAGGTGAAATAATTGTTTAAAATTACTGAAAATGAATCTTGATCACAACCTCAAAGCCGAGAATTCTGATCACTATATTTGCATTCTCATGAATGTTCATTAACTTATTGTTGTGTACCAGAGTAGGTATTTGTGTATTAACTTTATCAAATTTAAGTGTTTGTGATATCTCAGTGAGCATGAAATGTAGTTACTTGGTTGCACCTGTTCATTATAATTGGATTCAATATTCATGAAAGATTTTTCCAGCATCCATGTGCATGAGCAGCGATCATTAAGACAGGCTTGCAGGCTCCCAAATGTTGTACTGCAAGTGATCCGCAAGCTCCATGAAAGCAAGTGTTTATTAAAAACCAGCAGAGACTTTGAAATATATGCACAGGTGATTCTGTTTCACTTGGCCATGGTAATGAATCCCTACTTGTTTACATGTGGGAATTCACCTGTGTGTAACAATTAGGGATGATGTCAAGTGGAATGGAACACTGTTTAAAGTAAAAAGTTCACATCAAATGCAATAACTGTTACCTGATTTTGAACCAGAAGCAGACTGGGGAGTATAGATTATAAATATTTATTCAAAGGTAAATGTGAAAAAACCCTCCCTAAGATAAAGAATACGACTTGATGTACCCTATAATAATGAAAGTAAATATTCTGTCTTTTAAGGAAGCATTTATGTGCCCTGAAGATTGTGCCCTTGAAAATGAAAATTACACAAATCCACCAAATACTTTGTTAGATGGAAAACCATGGGCCAAACCCAGTACTGTTTGAGTTACTAAAAAAAAAGCATTTCAGGGTTGCAGTGGTGGGAAATCTGCCAGAAAAAGAAGATTTGGCTGTGAAAAGTGGTCCCAACCTACTTATTCTGGGGAGCCATAGCAACCTTACGTGTGCTGACCAGGAATGGGGTGTGACCAAGGTAGCTAGGGATATAGTGATTCAGTGCATCTCCTCAAAATGAAACCATGATGCTTTAATCTCAGAACATTATAGGTGGGTTCACAGTGAGATCAGGTCCAGATAACATTCATGCTTCCAGTTTGTTCATGTTGATCCTGATGATTATAGAGATGGAAAATAGATTTTGCATTAATCGATACACCACCAGCCCAGCTTAAAGCCTCTACTCCCAGTTCACAGTCTCATCAGTTGATTGTAAAATAGGCTACATGCAGTATTAGTGCATCAATGGAGTGCTTGACTTCCAGAACACATAAGACACACAGCTATTGTATGGAGGGATCATTCTTCAGTGTGAGACAGCAATTGTTATACATCTGTGCAAGGATAGTGTCACTTAGCACCTGATCCGAAGCCCATTCAAGTCAATAGGAGTCTTCCATTGACTTCAGTGGGCTTTGGATCAGACACTTAGTGGGCTGATTATGCAAGCAAAGAAAGATCATTACACTGAAAGATACATGCTGGTGCTGCTGGGGTTACCACAGTGGGTAGTCACAGCTATACTTTATGTGGGGGTCATCTAGGATGTTGCGAGCTGCCTCTAAGAAAAACATATGACACTACATAATAGTTTTGTAATCGACCTGTGTAAAGTATGGAACATACAGTTACCTCAGAGTTAAGAGTATGCATGTAGATTAGACAATGAGGCGAGTCAGCCACCTTAAACCATTGCTGCATGAACACAAGCACAAGAAGCCATCCTTTTGCTGCCTCCACTCTCTTTCCATCTCACCCCCAACTAAACCAGATCTACACTAACAATGAATTGCACCAGCATGCAAACTGCATTACTGTCTCACCTGCTCCAAATGACTACTTGGATGATGTCTATCACATTTCACCAACCTTTTACAGGGCCTGTGAATCAAGTCTCAAAGCATATAACTCAATGTGCTAAGCCAATTCACAATGAAGTGAAGGGTTTGAAGAATTATATGAACAAATGGGATCTGGATCACCTCTGTTTTAATCCTGTTTGATCTAGTGTCATTCTGCTGAAATACATCAGCATAAACTGGAGTAATATTGGTGAATCAAGCCCTATGGAATCCAAGAATCACTGGGCTAGATACTGCACTGCTGAATCCTGCACTGTCATTTCTAGTTGTACCTAGAGAGTGAAAGTCAGTGTGAGTGGAGGTTTCTCATTTGATAGCATGTTGTACCCACATTCACTTTGCACATATGGAAATGGAGTAAGCAGCAATAAAAATGGGGCACATATTTGTTTTAAAAAAAAGTTACTTGCAGACTCTTAGAATGTAAACTTTGCAGGGCAGGACTGTGTCTTAGGGATGTCTGCCAAGGGGTTATGTAAGGTTTTTTCCTGCAAGACATTGGATATTGTGTAAAGAAGAAAAAAATCTACTTGTAAAAAACAGTTTTATGTGTGAAAAATAGCAATATATACTCTTCCTGAAATTTTCTTTCTAGTCAATGTAGAAAATATATTATGCCTTTTGACCGATATTAATTTTAAAAGAAAATGAATACTATTCCATTTCAATGAATTGATTAGCCACTTAGGAACATTCCAATTATTATGATGTGGAAAGGGCCACCGTTTTTAAAAACAAGGATGTATAACGCTGCACCTACATTTTTGCATCCAATTACTGCAAGCACTCCTAGGAACTTGGTGTTTGGTGCCAGATCCAACTCTTACTGAAGTCAATGGGAATATTCACATGGCCTTCAGTAGAAGTTAGATTATGCCATTAAACACCTAACTAGCCATTTTGCATGCAAATACTTGACCTAGCTTTTCAACGGAACAATTCCCCATCCAAATGTAATTGAAGAGTTGCACATACATATTTTGTTTGTGGAACGCCTTTCACATTTTTTAATATGTTGATCATAATAATAATCCGCTGTCAATGAAAGGACACAATTTTTATATTTAATTCTATGCATATGCTAATAACTTATGTTAATTGTAAGATAGTTCTTCCAATGCTACTTGTAAAATACACCTAGTTAATGTAAGTGGTCTACAAATATTACCTTTACCTCACTTAAAGTTGTCCCGGTTAACATTGTTTCATTGTTACGTTGCTGATCAATTAGGGAACATGCTTGTTTAAAGTTGCACAATGCTCCCTTATAACGTTGTTTGGCAGTCGCCTGCTTTGTCCACTGCTTGCAAGAGCCGCCGCCGTTGGAGCTAGCTGGTGGGGGCTTGGAACCAGGGTTGACCGGCAGCCTCCCTATCAGCTCCCCACTCCCCTAAGTTCCCTGTGAGGCAGCTGCCCAGCAGGCTATCAGTTTCTGGCAGTTCAGCTGTCTCTCCCACCACTGCCATGTGCTGCTCCTGCCCTCTGCCTTGGAGCTGCTCCCCAGAGCCTCCTGCTTGCTATGTGTGGGGAGAAAGAGGGGAGCTAATGTCAGGGTGTCCCCCTCCCCTCTGCTCCTGCACCTCGCTTACTCCCTCTTCCATAGAGCAGGGAGGACACACGACAGGGCTCAGGATGGAGGGAGCTTCCTGGCAGAAGCTGCCATCTCAGCTGGCTGATCTACTTAAAAAGGCAGTGTACTTAGAGTGGGGTCAGCGTCCTTAAAGGGGCAATGCACACCTCTCTCTCACACACGGTGTGTGTCTCTGTCTGCCATGCTGTCTGCCCTCCCTCCATTCGTGCTGCTTTGTAGAGTGTGAGGTTTACAGTAACAACAATGAGTTAACCCTGGAGGGCTCAGCCAATTGCTAGTTCATCTTTTAGCAGTAAAAGCAGCAAAGAATCCTGTGGCACCTTATAGACTAACAGACGTTTTGCAGCATGAGCTTTCGTGGGTGAATACCCACTTCTTCGGATGCAAGTGGTGGAAATTATATATACCTGCCCCAGGAAATTTCCACCACTTGCATCCGAAGAAGTGGGTATTCACCCACGAAAGCTCATGCTGCAAAACGTCTGTTAGTCTATAAGGTGCCACAGGATTCTTTGCTGCTTCTACAGAACCAGACTAACACGGCTACCCCTCTGATATTTTTAGCAGTAAGGCATTCCCTGGGAAATATCCCACCCTCTGACTTCACCACCTCAACCAAGCCTCACAATCATCATCACTGTGTACCACTATTAAATTGTTTGTTTAAAATTTATACTATGTTTATGTGTAGTCTTTTGTCTGGTGAAAAAAAATTATCTGGAACCTAATGCCCCCATTTACATTAATTCTTATGGGGAAATTGGATTTGCTTAACATCATTTCACTTAAAGTCACATTTTTCAGGAACATAACTACAACGTTAAGCAAGGAGTTACTGTATATTAAAGATAAATATATATTTCTCTGCATGCCTACCAATATGTGCTGCTCTGAATGTCTATCCTAGCTATATATTGTATAGGATTAAAGTATAACACAACCTGACTGCTCGTGTTATGTTATGCACCAACCCAACAGATCACAGAAATTTTCAATTTACAAAATAAATAATCTTTACTTTTCCATTTTATGGATTTTAAAATTTCAAATGAACAGGTGTCTTTCTTACTTTAAGTCTATCAGTTGTACTGTCACAGGGAGTTCTACATCTCTAATTGAAACTGCAGAACCAACTCAAGCATAGGACTATATCCTATAACACACTTTCTGCAGGGTACAGTGTTTAACCATGATAATAAGCATTATATTCTGTACTAAGCATTTGAAGGATCAGGCCCTTATTTTATAATTTAACTTTCATACTTTTAGACCCAATTTGTAAAAGACCATGCACAGTGTATTTAGAAAGTAAAAGTTAAAATTATTTTCCTAACTAGCTGTACCCTAGCTTGAAGTGGAAAATACTAAAAGTAATTAGGGACGTAAAAGCCTGTCTCATTTACAAATGTGATTCAGGAGTTTAGAAGCCTAAGTTCCATTAACTTTCATTGAGACTTGGCCAAATTTTTAAAGATATTTAGGAACTCAGTGGGATTTACATAAATTCCTAAGCAGATTAGGTTCTTAACTTCCATTGAAATCAGTGAGAGTTTTGTTATCAAAATAGCAAACTAACTTCAGGTTTCACCCATTTACCTGCTTTCCTTGGAGCTTTTGGTCAGCACAAAAAATCCCCGAAAAGTCCCGAATGTTAAGGAAATGACTAAGCCTGAGTTTAAATAGAGGTTAAACACAGAAATAGAGGTTAAAGTGAATTATTTTTAAAGTTTATTTTGGGTAAATGACAATCCTCTTTGTTTAATTCTCAGGGAGGGGAATATGGTTATTTGTGGAAATTTTAGTAACTTAAGCTTCAGTTCAGGAAAGCATCCGTGTTTGGAAAGCACTTAGGCATCTTTTAACTTTATACATAGTTAAATTTTAAGCATGTGTGTAAGTGCTTTCTGTCATTGGGAATTTAAAATGATAATTCATTTTCAGCTGCTGTAACCTATTCTCTAGTGTACCGGTAATATCTTTGGAAGATTGCATTAAAACAAAGCAAAAACAAGCACGTTCCATGCCTAAAGAAGGTATTTTAAAAGACTATATTAAATCCGCTCCCCATCCTCAAAGCTCCATTTTTCTGCTACAATATTGGCCATTTATTGAATTATTGTACCCATTAGATCAAATTGCAATACAATGTCCCTGCCATATTTTAACTGTTCTGTCAAAACATGGGGATGGGGCCTAAGCTGTGAAGTTCAGATATACATTTAAATTGATATCAGATCTTTCTGAGAGTTCAGGTGGTGGTGGTGGTGATAGGGGAGTAACTTTGGGGGGTTCCAGTTCCAGCTACTCTGATTTTTTTCAATACACGATGTAAAAGAAAAGCAGAGAAATTCAGCTAAGAATGATTTAAAGAGAGAGAGAGAGCAAGATGTTTAACATCAAGGTCCATATATCTAGGTAGCTAGATATACCTAGCATTAAGTCTATGTTTAAGCATCTGCATAAGTGGTCTGATTTACAAAAGTTTTGGGCATGCAACTCCCATTGAAATTAATGATGTCACTGTTTAAATGCCTAAATATGGATTTAGGAGACTTAACATCAGAAATTTGTTTTGTCCTAAGGTTGCCTAGTTAAGGGGGTTGGGGAATGTTAACAGTAATTAATATTTTAATGCTGACTATCATTAATCTTTAAATTACATATATTATCAAAAGGAAGTGACCATTTATTTTTTACTTTGTTTTTCACCCTCCTGTTTGTTTGTTTTATATGTTGTACATGTATATTGGTTAGTGGACTTTATAAATCTAAATAAATATTGGACCCAGATTATGCAGCACTGCTTGAAGAGTAGAGGATAAAAACTCAAGTTGCTTATTGACTATAGCATAGCACTAGTAACACAGCTAGCACACCCAGGCCCAGGTTAACACAGTTAATGCCAATCTCTGTGATTTAGTCACAGCTGTCTCTCCAGAGCACTTGGACTCCTCTTCCCAGAGCCTGTCACCACACAGCTGCTGCATAGTCAGGGGAAGATGTGACCAAAATAATTTAACATACGAATTTAAATCAGAACCAGTTAGTCTTGGTCATTTATAAGATGCTTCCTCTGACTATTGTCAATGGAAGAGAAATGATTCAGCAATGAATGGTTGACAACAATACTAGGGGAGTTTATTGATATGACTGCAGGTCATATCAACTGTTACTAACAATCATTTGGCTCAAGCCAACCAGCAACCAAATCCAATCTCTGGTTTTTAGCAAAAGCATGTCTTGGTGTAGTTGTTGAAGGTGAGGATTCAAATTAATCTCTGACTCTTACTCCTTACCAGAAAGGTTCTCAGCAGTTTGCAATTGTTCACAACACCACTCTGAATTGGGAGGGGTTCAGATACTTCTGACAGGGCTCCATGGGGTCCACACTGGAGGAAGTATGATGACGACATAGCCAGAGGGATGAATGGGCCAACTGGGACTTGGCAAGGGGAATGTGCATTGTCCCATCTCCAAGCCCTTGGAATATCCCTTGAAATGATAACACAGCCTCAGTTATATTCTATTTTCTGAAGATTCCACCTCTTCCCCAAGAGATGATGGAACAACTTCAATAAAGGCTTCTCCATGTGGATGGATCCCGCCAGCTGGGGGGAAGAAAGACAACAGTTTTTTTGCAGAGGCCAAACTGCAACTCACTCAACAGGAAGCCATAGGAGGAATTTCTGTGAGGGGATCCTTATGGAAGTATCATTCTCATATATCCTGCCACAGCACTTACCAGGGAAAGGGATGTTCTGGCCCCTAGACTCTGTTTGCCAGAAGTTGGGAATGGGCAATGGGATGGATCATTTGATGATTACTTGTTATGTTCATTCCTTCTGGGGCCCCTGGCATTGGCCACAGTCGGAAGACAGGATACTGGGCCAGATGGATCATTGGTCTGATCCAGTATGGCTGTTATTATGTTCCCCATTTTTTATATTTAACAGAGAGATTGTCTCAGGGACTGTATCTCCTTCCAATCATGATTATCCAGACAACCTCCTTTTCCAGTGGTAAATGGAAAACATCCCTTGGCAATGAAAAAATTAGGAACGTACTAAATGGTTTTCTTTTCATGACATTTAGTAGTAGGAGTCAAAGGAGAGAGATCATCATGTTATCAACTGGCTTGCAGTGCACCATCAGTGGGCCAGAGACCACATTTATGAGCCATTAATTAATTAAAAAGTGGGGGTTTAGATTTAGAAAGGAAACTGAAATATTAGAAGCTCAAGTTTTATTTGGATCTCACAAAATCTGAATGGTTGAATATTTTTTATTCTCCTGGCAGCCCTAGAAGAAGGCAAAAGTTTTTCTAAAAATAATCATTTTTAGCACATTTCCATTTTGTGTATACACAGACATATACACATAATTAATTTTCTAGTTCAAAATAATGGTTTCAATTAAAGAGGGATTTTTTTCTGAAATTCAAGTTTTGTGAAATAATTTTTTAAAGTTCTAGACTTTGTACAAAACATTTAGGATCAAGTTCAGATATAATGTGGAAAGTGCTGTAATTTAGCCCCCTATATTCAAATGCCACAGACTGTTTTCACCATCATACTAATGTTTAAGTTGTCTAAGTTGGGGCTGCAAATCTGATGAGGGGCTAAAAGAACATGTAGGTTACATCTATTTGGGCTACCTCTCCTACCTCTCAGTTTTTTTAGACTGATTTTATTATTTTCTCTTGAGCTTTACCATTCTGGAGTACAGAGACAAGATTAAATCCATTTCCATCCCACCAGCTAATGCTGAAATTCACACACTGATTTCAGGCAGTAAACATTTATATTCTTAGGGGAATAAAATCTGTGGAAATAATAGCCCTTCTCAAAAGAGTTACATCTGGGTTATTTTTAACCTTTTTCTCTAGCATATCATCTCATACTGAATAGTAGAAGTCTTGTGATTTTCATCTTATTGGAAACAATGTGAATTCAATGTGATTTTGAGACAATTTGATAGACTAATTATAACATGTTAGCTCAAACTTCTGAAGTAAAATAATCTATTTTATCTCACCAGTTTGCTTAAAGGGGCACATTCAAACTCAGGAAAACTTTTAGATACCATAATATTGATATATAAACTCACTGGCATTCAAACTTTTCAGAAGTCCAGAATATGGATCCAAGGTACTGGTTACGCCTGATGGAAGGAAAAAAAAAACAGCTGATAAATGTAAGGGTTAATTGACACATAGGCCAAAGTTCTCGTTTGGACATGTCAGGTTTTTTTCCTGTGTATTCCTGTACAAAGATAATCATGATAAATTTACATCCAACAATTTCCTCAGCAGCATGGTGTAGTGTGATAAGCATCAGATTATTCCACTGAAGAACATTTTCCTTGATTGTACTCCTTTGCTAATTCAGTTTAGGTTCACTAGCACCTTCAAACTACTGAAACTGCAGTTGTCAAGCTTTAGTGTGTTACTGATATACCAGATTATTAGAACATTCATGTGTCATGCCGTTTGCCAGAAGCTGGGAATAGGTGATAGGGGATGGATCACATGATTACTTGTTCTGTTCATTCCCTTTGGGGCATCTGGCATTGGTCACTGTCAGAAGACAGGATACTGGGCTGATGGACCTTTGGTCTGACCCAGTATGGCCATTCTTATGTTCTTATGTCCATGTGTATTAGAAGCCTTGATATTTCTCTAGGGCTGTATGTGCATCCAGAATATTTGACAATTTAAAATTAATACAAAATGTAGGTTGCTAGCACTTGACCAGACCCTAAAGCTGGGCAAAAATGTGGAAAGTGAGGACTATTTAACCCGAGTAGAAATTGCCCTAACAGCAAGACATCTAATTCTGCATGGCTCTGAAAAACATCTGTTTCAGTTATGTTACTTACATACCTCCAAGACAGAAGCACAGAAAGTGTCATAGTATATTTCTAGTAGCAGGATGATTTGAGAATGACTAAAGAAGAGAGAACAGAAGAAATGGGGATGTGGATCAAATTTGTAGTGGAAAGAGTGTGGACTACACAGAGCAGAAGAAAGAAGCTACGGCTAAAGACTTGTATTTGTAACTAAAACAAAATCTGTATTTCTTCCTTAGAATACGACAAGAAAGCTTAGAAAAAATGGATAGCTAGTAAAAATGGAAGCAAGTAAAAATCAAATGGAATTAAGGAAGACAAGGAATATTGAAGTCTAGTAGGACTTGTTTGTAGTGTTGTTGTCACCATGTTGGCCCCTGGATATTAGAGAGAGACAAGGTGGATGAGGTAATATCATTTATTGGACCAATTTCTGTCGTTGAAAGAGACAAGCTTTCAGGTCTGAAGAAGAGCTCTGTCAAAACCTTATCTCTTTCACCAGCTAAAGGTGGTCCAATAAAAAATATTACCTCACCTGCCATGTGTCTCTAATAGGAATTTTAATTTATTTTCAGGGAGGATGGTTGTTAAGGATCTATTCCTGGCTATTGTAGGATTAGACGAAGCCTGTAGAATATCTAGAAATAGACAAAATTTTTGTCTCCATTTCCTAAGCCAGAAAATTTAGCTGAGTGGTGGGGAACTCTGAAGGGGAAAGGGATTCTCACCCATACATAATGTATTAGCAGTTTCTGGTGTAGTCTCCACAGTGTTTGTGCCCTTCCATCCTCTATCTAAAGGGAAAAGGCAAGGAAGATAATGCAGTTGTAGTTCCTCTAGTCTAATTCTACCCTGCCCCAAGTCATCCCCTGAAAAACACTGTGCAGAGTTGCATCAGAAGCCTATGTGGAACTCTGCTGTGAAACTCACAGGGTCTGGATACCTATGCTTGCTATTGTCATCCTGCTGCTGCTTTGCCACACTTGCACACGCTGTAGAACTGTGATGTTTCATTTCTGTCAATGACCTCTGCCTCCATAGAGCTGGATGCAAGATTTGCCCCATAGGAAACATTACTTCAAGTTGAACACAATACAGTATTGGTATTCTTTGGGGGTTTGGTATTTCTAGTATTGAATCTGTTGTATTGCTTTTGCATTTAGCTTTGATTTTGGATGTGTGGAATGGGGAGGGGAATTGTATGTAATCAAACCCTCAGAACTATTAATTATAAGTTTATATCAGTAAGTACATAGCAAATATAAAATGCAAATATCTGTGGATCAGTGTGCGCACCTGGTTCTCTAAGTGCTTTTTGTTGCATATTTTATACCTCAGTATTTTTAACAGTATTTTGGCATGATAAACCACAGTGGCCATTTGCAATTAGAGAATTTCGAATGTGTCACATCTCATCAGAGTGTCACCTAATTCATCTTCAGCCATTTAGTTTCCAAATATGACATGACCTACCTAACCTAAGCAAGACAAACAGCCCATCTGAAATGTGACATGATGCATTAGTGTCTTCCATTACATATATGATAGAAGTACCATATATGCAGAAATGTAATGTTCCAGAAATGACAGTATATGAAGACAGACTACTTAACATTTCAGTTGAGTGCTAAAAATATTGTTCATAGACTGAGATCACTTGGAGAAAAAAAATGTAAGTGAAAGATTGTAAGATTTGGTGTTTGAGAGAATGCCATTAATTAATGCTTAGCAACATCAACACGATATTCAGCTTTATATTTTCTGTTTCTTCCAGGTCAGTAATGGCAGCCTTGGATACACTGTGACTTTATTCCGTTAAAGTTAATTTTTATGAACCAAGCTTTCAAACATCAGCACCAAAGTTGTGTCCATAAAATATCCATGTGCAATTGTAGATATAAAACATATGGTTTTTGGGTGCCCCAGTTTTAGGGCACCCAGCTTTAGCCATCGCAAAGAGGCCTGAATTTCAGTTTATGCAGAACATCCAGCCTGTGAAAACCCTGCAAATGTGTCTGAAGCTGGGCACCCAAAAACTTATATCACTTTTGAGAAACTTAGACAAGATGTGAAATAGGGTCAGCTAAAAACTGCAAAAAAACAACAGTTTGGGAATCTTGACTTTTGAGTGTTTGACCTTTCAATCTTAATATTGCATTAGTATAAGGGTCTTGTTTGGTTTGGTTTTGCATTTAGCAACTAAAATCCTTTTACTTCATCTAAATTATATATGGTCTAGTGTCTGAAAATGTCAATTCACTCTCTTTTGTTTTAAATTGTATTTATTGGTTCCCCTTTGTCTAACACAGAAATTTTCCTACTTAGCCCCAAATAAACGGGAAAACAAGTGCTGAAGAATAGTATTGGAAAAACTTCGCAGTGTTTTGATTCCAGAAATGTTAGTTCATGAGTTATTCTCTCTCTCTCAAGCTTTCTAAACAACTATGTATGGATATGGGGCCAATCTAGGAGGTGGGGAGTACTGGTAGATAAAGATGTCACAGCCATGCCCTCTTCCATGGTGCGAGCATCTATGGAGCACTAAACCATGAAAGAATTCTTCAACAAGGAAGTGATCTGTGTGGGGTGATCACTGGTGGTGGTGGATGTAGTATAAGTAGTTGTGAGAGGAAAAGAGGGTGATCTTTGAAAAGGACCAGATTCCTAGCTCGTGTGAGTCAGTATATCCTTGATCCATATCTGTCTATTAAGATTTGATCCATACTATTAAAATGTTTGACAACTGTTGAAGTGTAAATGGAAAGAAAGTGCCATCCATATCATGTCAAACATAAGCTGTTTATATCTTCACTTTCACGCCCTTCGTAGTCAGTTCCTCCTTATCTCTCGTTTGCTATTGAGCTGTTAATACTCACCTCAGATTGGCCCACTGTGCCAGCCTACTCTGCCCACTCATTAAATTTTCAAGCAAATACCTTTGTGCTTTCTCCCATGCTGTCCCACACACTAAGGAGGCACTGCTGGTAAAGTTCCACAAAACTACCATATTATCCACCTTCAAATCCCTCTTTAAACTCTCCTTTGCAGTGATTCCTACAAAATTGATGATGGTTAGTCTGCTGGTGTGCTGAGCCTATCATGCAATATTAACTGATTGCTCACTTATACTCCACATCTTTCTGTATCCATCAGTTGCCTATTGTTTTAGATTGTAAGCTCTTTGGAGCAGGGACCATCTTTTTGTTCTGTGTTGTGTACCTGTCAGGACACACAGGTGTTTTTGAAAATCCCACCCCTAATTCTTAGCTATTCAACCTTAGTTACATTACATTTTAGGTATGCATTGGCTTGGCAGATTTTTTTTTCCAATTTTGATAATTAATACAGATTTTATTGAACATTTTGTTCAATTTCTAATTTTAATTTGAATGTGCAAGTTGTGGGGAAATTATGGGAAGATAGGGTTGGGGTTTGGGTCAGGCCAGCACTGACAGTGGGGCTATAGGGAGCTCCCAGCACTGACATCATGGAGGCTCCCAGCACTGCAGAGAGGCCTGGAACACCAGGGTGCAAGGTACAGGGGAGGCTGTGGTCCTGGCCCAACCGAGCAGAGACCCCTGGCCCTGGGAGAGGGAGGTTTGGGGCTGCAGTGTGATGAGAGAAGTTGTGGTAAGGGGGCTAAATGAAGAGAGGTAGCAGGGGAGGAGAGAGAGGGTGGGGGCTCAGGTAGAAGACATAAACAAGCCCCTGGCCACAGGGGAAGGGACACTGCTGTTGAACGGCTCCTGCCTGGGGACAACCTCCACAGCTGTGGATGGTGATTGAGTGTGTGGAGCTGTGCCAGTGGAGCTGAAGAGGGCTTTCTGCAGGGCCTCATGGCCAGTGACACTGGATCCTTACAGGCCCAAATTGCAGGGAAGGCCCCGGTCCTGGTGGGGCAGAGGAGAGACTCCTAGCCAAGGTCATGATGAGGAGGACAAGCTGCTGGCTCTGGGGAAGGCCACTGAGCTGCTTGATGGCGCATGTCCAAGAATGGGCCCCATAATCCTGGTGATGAGTGATGCCATTCGGCAGGACTGCAAAGAGTTCCCTGAATGGCCAGGGGAAGGGACACTAGATCTGTCCAGGAGCTAGGTGTGGGGGGTGCTGTGCTTGCTGACTTATTGGTGGAATTTTTTGTCAATTTGTGTTCATCAGGTGAAATCAATGTTTACCAATGAGTAAATGTTTAAATTTAAGCCTGCCAAGCTTACCTATATAGCACTGTTGTTCAAAAACACTGAATATTGCTAGGCATATTAATACAGGACTTTGAGTAATTTATTTAAATTACAATACAGAAATGTATTCCTGCACCTGTCAGAAGCAGTGCAAAGGCTTGGGAGTGTCAGGAGTAATGGAGGCACTGAGGGAGAAGGAAGATGCCTGGAGTGATCCTGGAAGGTTGTTGGATGTGATGGGAGAAGTATGGAACAGGTTTTTTTGCAGTGGAGGGGGGGGGTTGTTAGTGAGTTGGGGAGCCTCTCCCATGAAGACCCTGGCTTATCCGAAGCCTCTCCCATTCAGTCAGGCACATCTGCCCTGTCCCTGTGCCCCCCATCCAGATGGGTCCCTGAAGCCTCCTCCCCCAACCCCATGTGGCCATGCACCTCCACTCCCATTTAGCCTCTGGCTCAATGCTGTCATCCCAATAGCTCCGAGTCCATGTGCTCTGATGAATTTTCACTCCTGGGGGAATTCTGTGCCACTGCACAAAGACAGAAAATATATTGTGCCTGAGAAGTGCTTCAGTTCCACTTTTTGCCCCTGAGCGGCCAGTGTGGCACCATAACAGCCTTCTGCATTCATGCTATTGGCTGTTCTGGCACCACAGAGGTCTCTGGTGGGTGAAAGATGGAACTGAAGCACTTCTCTGGCACAATGATTTTTCTGTGGAAAAAAATAAAATTCTGTGGGACACATGAATTCTGCGCATGCGCAGTGGCACAGAATTCCCCCAGGAGTAACTTTTTTTTACATAAATAGTGTGCATTTATGAAGGTGGATTTTTGGATGGAGGGAATCTTTCAGCTGCAGAAGTGAAGTTCAGCTGCTTGTATCTTTCAGGCCTAGCAATTAATCTTCATTATATCCATTTTCAGTTTCAGAACTATCTTGGAAGAAAGAGTTGGAAATTTATTTTCTTTTTATGCTGAGATTATCTTTTATATTTATATTTTCCCCAAGATTGGGGGACATTGAAAAGGAGGATGGGACATCTTCAGCCATAGGGTCCCAAAGGCTGTCTCTTATTTAGAAGAATTTTATTGTACATTTACATGGATGGCATCTCTGTGCATTGTTTTCATAGGGGCTATTTGTGGAGCACATGTGAAAATGGATAAGTAGCATTTTCCCTTGCATTGTGTCAGCTGTATCCTCAAACTGAGTGAGACCAAACATGCTACTCTGGCATAAATAGATTACCTTTAGCACTGAAACAGTATTATGAAAGCTTCATTACTGAGCTCCCTTGTTCTTAAAAGAGGATCACACAAAGCAGAGATTCACTTGAAGGACAAAAAAAATCTGCCTACAATTATAGCAAGGCACTTTTTGGCTTCAGGAGAAAAGTTTTTAATTAATTGTTCCAATCAAGGTTTTCATACTTTTAGAAGGAAGTTGGCTTTAGGGTATGTGAAATCTCTCACCAATTCTCGTGTTAATCTAGCTGTCTTTAGAGATTAGAAAGACTCTGCCAACAAAAATGAACAAAAGATCTCATTCTATTACTGGGTAACATATATTGTAGGTATTTTATAGTAATTTTGTCTTCCCACAAATGATACAAAAATTTCCTCCCTGCGCCCACATGTTTATCAGTCTTTTACGTGACATCAGTCTGATATCAGTTCACTCTTCCTTTTTTCCCCCTTATGATTAGAAGAAAACAAACAAACAAACACAAAAATCAACAGGGAATTTTCTCCTCTAGGATGCCCTAATACATTATCCTTGGGAGACAAATCCAAATGAAAGTCCGGGGCTCATTTAATTTTTAAAGGATAATGGAAAATGCATGAGTGTCACTTTATATTTGTTGCCTTATACTGCGCTGCTTTTTTATTTTTGCTTATATGCTAGTAGAATTAAAAATAAATAGAAAACTGTAATGTAGCAGAAAATGACCCCAAAAGATTCTGACAAGAAACCAAACTGAAACATTGGATGTTCAATTACATAGCATTAGCATAAACATGCAGTTTTCTGTCTGGTTTTTTTTATATTACTGTCATATTAGTTTTTCTTTGAGGGGAAAAATATGTTCTTTGTTTTGCCTGAAATGCAAACAGTTTAAGGGGAAAATTATGTCTATTCCCTGTTAACCACAAGAAAGTTCAGATCACTTGTCCAGGAATAATCTTGTATGTATTTTTTTATTTTTATAGAAGTCATACTAAGTTATCCAAACCTGTGTTACTCCTCTTCTCATTCAAAGGCTGACTTATCCAAAGCTAGCAGCAGGGACAAACTGTCATCTATCACTACCTGAATCCCTGATTCAGCAAGCTACTTAAGCACATGCCTGATTTTAAACATGAGAATAGTCCCCCTGAAGTCAATGAAATTTTACATATTTAAAGTTAGGCATGTGATTAGGTGCCTTGTTCAGTCAGGGTCTCAGAGCGTATGTGTATTTGTTTTCCCCCACAAAACAGGTCATCCTATAACAGTCCTACAGGCAGTCCTGTTATTGTTGTGTTCCCAACAGACACATCTGTTCTGGGACACATTGGTTAATAATAAGCAGGCTGATGCATAGCTCACTTTATGTATATATTAACATGTTTTCTGTCCAGCGGAATCTGACCCTTATATAACCTCCCAGGGGCTATGACAAATATGCAGTAAAATTATATTAAAAATCCAAAGATGACAGGAAGAGGAAGATTCATACCCAGTGAAGCTCTTAACTTGTGTTTACTGCCATCTGGTATTGTAATCCCTTGAAATACTGACCTTCATTGCCTCTTTTCACCCTCCCATCCCTTGTCAGTATTTCATGAAACAACCTCTTCTGCTGCCATGAAACCAAATGAACTTATTCTATCCTCCTCGCCCCTTTTTTCCTACAGGAGATTATACTTGAATTAGATCTTCCTTTTAGATATCTACTAATGGAGTTCTTGGAACTTTCTGTGCTAATAAAAGTAGATTTCCTCTTTAAAATAATCTGTGTTCAAATTCTGTCATGTCTGCCAACTGCTTGATGTGGTCAAGCAGTGGAAACCCAAGGGTGCAGAGCCTCAGCTGTAACAGTGTAAACTGTTACAGTTCCATGTAACTCCATTGGCTCCATAACAGCTTACACCAGCCGAGAACATGCCCTTTTGTGCATACTTCTGACATGTTATCACAGCTGAGACTGAGACAGAAGGTTTCCATAGTCTACAAGAATAAGATCTCCTAAGGGAGACTTCTTCAGGCCAAATTTGTAAAATCTGTGCTGCTAAGCTTGTCCAAGCTTCAAGCTGTATTTTTGTATTTCTGACACACAAGCTCTCCCTTGTCCGATTTATATAAGTTTTTAATTGAAACAAAAGCTGCATCTTCTATTCTGTTCGGGTAAGGTGAACAAAAGCAGAACTTCTCTGCTGGTGCCTGGAACCCAGACTGTGCAGTATATTATGAAAAGCTCTCAATAGCAGGAAAGGGAGGTTATAGTCAAGCATTCATATTTCCACCTCACTGAACAGTACATTAAAAGTAACTGACCTGCTCAACTACCTTGTCCTTTTTAGAAATACGTTGTAGGGGAAAAGTATATCTGACAACAGCCTTCTAAAGGTCACTGTAAGCCGAGGAAGTCTGGCACCATTTCTTTCTGCTTCTGTCATCTGGCTTAACTGCTACATTTATTGCAGTCCCTTCTGTTGATAATTAAGCATTTGGTCAGTTATAAATCACAGAGTTACCATTCCATGTATCAGGAACATATTACAAAATGCTATTGTCTGGACTTAACAACAAGATTTGGCTTTCTAAGCAAAAATGACTAAATGCAGAATCACAGGTATCAGAGCTGTAAATGTCCTTCAGGCAAAATTTTGTCAATGTTTTTCATGTATTCACTGACTGTGCAAGCCAGATTGGTACCCTCTATGCATGCCTACCAAAGACAGCAAACTCTAATCACTACTTTGCATTTCAGGACCCTGGAAAGGGAACTATTCTCTGGTAATATTGAATTCAGTCTTGGAATCCAATGTACTGTCCCTGATATGGTATAACTGTTTTTCTTTCCATGTGGTGGAATATCCTTTTCTGTTGCCTAAAATGTCAAATTTGTGAAGTTAGTTATGAATTTTTAGAGCCACTATTCAGGATGGTAACTAGGGGCATATAGCAAGTAGATAAAGATCTGCGTAAACAGAAAATAAAGACAGTCTTGCATTCACCTCAACCAGTGGCCTGGGTCTCTGTAATTGCTATAGACCCATGGCTCTTTTCACTTAATGGAAGTAAAAACTTCATGTTAGCTCCCTATAATACTGTCATGCATGGATATGACCAGTGGTGGGAATAATTCCACCATCCCATCCCTTGACATTTTTACTAATCTGTTAACGTCCTCTTCACTGTGGTTATAGGACAAATACATTTTCAGTTCCAGGTTACTCTTCCGCCCCCAAATTCACTGGTTGGGCCTCTGCTGACACTGAATTTAACAAGCAAACAAAACTTCAGAGACACGCAAGATACTTTAAGCATAATGGGCCATATGCCCACTTGGTGCAATTTAGTGTACCAGCATTGAAATGTATGGGATACACAGCCCTTATGCGCTGCATTGACTTACATCACCCTTTTAGTTACATTTGGCAGACTAGTAGCAGATTAAGGGTTAAATCATTGTCACATTTCATTTAAAAAAATCATCCTGCTTCTCTTCTTTGATTCCTGGATGTTACACTGAGCTTCAATCCATCCAATCCACATGCCACTCTTCCTGTATTCACTGGCAGTTCCGATGGGACCTAATGAATTATACTATAAAGGCATGACATTACAGTGCATGAATGTCATTTGTCATGATTCTACCTAGAATTCACCTGCCTCCAACCTCACCCAATAGGTTGTATAATAGTTTATAATTACATTAGGTGAACACCTGTCCCTAATCAACTTAACGTCAAAGGTCCCATTGACTTGAATAGAGGCAGGATTTAACCCATTTAATTTAGCAGATTGCTTCACCAGGTAAATCCTTAAGACTCCAATGGAGTTTTACATTCCTGCAGCCTCAACTACAAGTGAAACTCAGGCATTGCAAACAAGTATGAAATAAAACTAAAGAAAGATGTGCATGAATTTGTGAAAGGCCAAGCTGTTCTGCTTCAGGGTCAGTACCTCTAGGAGGATTATACAGAGGGCACATTGGGCTATCTGGTAGCATGGTCATGACCCCATTTTCTCCCCACCTGATTTCACTCTCTTTTGTGACTCTTTGAACTCTTGTGGGCAATAGGAGAGAAGAATTAATGTAGCTATAAAGGGGAATTATCAGGACAGTTACTACATGAAGAGTTTACCTGTGTTTAAGCTTCTGGGCATTCCCAGTGTGAAAAACAGGTGTGTCCAGAAGACTGAGCTGTCTCTGTATGAGTTGGGTGCTTGTACAGTTACTCAAAGTGGTGTGCATTTGATCCAAGCAGCCTGCCTCCTGTGTGCTTACCAAACATTTATGTAAGGCATCTAGTCAAATTTGTCAACAGCATGTTCTAAGTCCTGTCCATATGGTTTTTTGTGTGTATATATAAATAAAATGACCAGTACCTAGTGGTTCCATATTTAGAACAAGGAATGGACAGCATGTGAGAATTCAAAAATGTTAATGGTTAAATCTTTGTAGCCTTAAATGCTTTTTTATATGAAAGTTTATTCTAGCTTCTATCATTCTTTGTAGTCCATGGAGTTGCAGAGTTGGATATTCTGCCATTCAGAAAGATGATAGTGGGTTATGGTTGAGAAGAAGCAATGTGGTATTTGAAACAGAAGTTGGGTAAATGAGGCAAACTAAGTATAAAACATGGTCTAGATTTTTGCTTGATGCAGGGGAAGAGGGTATCAGGAAGGTGGATATCCCTCCACGATTCTCAGGACCAACACTGGCCCCAGCATAAAGTTGATAGTAGGCAACTTTATGATGCACAACAAGCATGATTATGGTGGGACTGAGCTCACCACACCCACAACTCCCTTCAAGTCTTACAACTCCCAGTATACATTGATGCCAGGAGGCAAGGATTGGAAGATCAGGGACTTAACCCAACACATCTGCATAAGCAGGGAGCTCCCCTCTGATAAGAGAATTCTTTGCTGGCTAGTTGTGGTCAGTTTCCAGTCCTTTGTACTTCCCAAGTGATGACAAAGAAGCCGGAAACTAAAAAGCAAAACTTTACTAATTTCAATCTATAGTTCATATATAGGTGAGTGGAGAAAGATTATAATGATGTGTAATGAAAGATCCAAATGGGGAAACCAAAACAAATGGGCAAAACATGTCTCCTTTAAGAAGGGCTGAGGGAAGGCATAGTCTTAATAAAAGTTCTCAGAAATATTGCTCTAAGAACTGGGGGGAAAAAGTTTCTTCAAGCTGTCCAAAAAATTCAACATGTTTTGTTTGGTGTAGTCTGGTAGGACTGTTGCTCTGCGTCCGTGTCTCAGGGACGCCACACCTTCTCACAGTTTGGGTCTCCCAGAGCCTTCTCCAAGCAAAGGGAAAAGGTGGATGGAGGTGGGGAATTAGCGGTTCTCAATAGGCCCTGGCCTTCATGTGGGGCAGGGCCATAAACAGCAGAGCAGTAGTAGTTTATTCACCTTGTCTTTAAGCAGGGCAGGACAGCAAACAGTCAAGGCTCTGGTCTGCAGTCAGGCAGAGCTGTAGCACCAAACCCAGCCTATGAGGCTCAGGTAGGGGTAACTGAGGAGAGCAAGTCTTTTGGCCTAAGGAGGGGAAGTACTGCCATCCCAGGAGTGCAGTTGCAAGGGGGATGTGGGACCACCTAATTCCACTGTGCCCCAGCCCAGGGCCCTAACAGGGGCAGAGTAGTCCACCACTGGGGCAGCAGGGATCTGTCCACAACACGCTGAACTTGTTTCAGGCCCGCTCTGAACCGGACTGTTGCCTGGTTTCCCTGGGCTGCTTCCTGCTTGGGTGTACCTGTGTCCATAGGTCATCCTCAGTCTCCCCAGGATACACCACTGCAACTCAGTGGCAGACTCTCCAGCTCTCTGGAAGCTCAGGCAGGTCCCTGGGGTATCAATGGTTCTCCTTGGTGTTTCAATTCAGCAGTGGGGAAGAAACATCTGTCCCCTTCCACTTCCTGTCCCAACCCTCTGCTCTGTCCACCAGGTGGCTTGCATCTGAAGGAGACCATGCTTCCTTGCTACAGTTGGACACCACCCAACAAGAGTAGAACTGCACAAGTTAGATCAGAGATGCTTTGCTCATTGATAGGGTCACAGAAGTTAAAAAATGGGAAAATATCTCTAATATCCTTCTTTTTTTTAAGCCTCACAAGCTAAGCAATTAAGAGAATAAAACACTAATCTAGTAACTCTGGAGATCAGGTTTAAATTTACTCAAGGTTCTAATTAAAATTAGTTTGGTAGTGTCACTGCAATCCTCATTAGAGAATACTTCACATCACAAAACTTGCCACATATAATCTGGCACATAAGACAGTTTCTGTACAGCAGAGGCCCAAGTCTCAGCTAATGTGGAAAAATAATTACCTCTGACCTCAGGAGAAGCAAGTTCATGTCACCCAAGTAGCATAGGGAATTTTGTATCTCTGGATAAACTAACAGTTTCACATCACAGTGTGTTCCTCATTATTCTCTACCCATTGTTTTGCTGATAGGTACTATTACATACAGTAGACTAGTTTTAACAGGCAGCATAGTGATTTAAAATTCTGTTTACCTGAGCATTATATATTATAAAAAGTTAAAAGCACATAATTTTATAAATAAAAGTATGAACAAATTTAAACAAAGCTATGGAAGAACTGCCCTGATTTCAATACAAATAACAAACCTTGGAGATAGGATTTAAGATGTTTTTCTTTGTTAATATCTGAGGGCCTGATCCTGCAACATGTTCATGAGATTCAGCCTTTAAAGAATAAGATTGGTATCCTGGATCAAAATATAAATGTCAAAATACAAATATAAAATATAAAAGTCGATGTAAAGGAGGAGAAACATAAACTTTATTCCAAAACTTGTCACCTTTTTTCCAAATTGTCTTGAGCAAATGTTAATCACGTTGGCTTATATGCTTCAGTTAACTCATGATTTCAGCATAATTAAGCAACATTACATCTCTTAAACTCATTTCCAATTTCTTATACTATTCAGAACTTGTTTGTCTTTTTCTGTTGTAATATGGTTCTTCTTGCTCTCTGTCTTACCTTGGCAAATCTCTCCCTTCCTGGCTTTAGCAGCACACTGGCTGTTTTATTGTCATTGTTGTGGTCTGCTTAGATACTCAGAGGTGTTAGCTTATTTGCTCAAAGATATAGCTGTTTAAAGGGAATGACTCAGATCTTTGACAATAACCAAGGAGACCACAGATCATCTCAGGATATGGGGTGGGAGGATGGTGGCCATTTCATCCCCTTGTTCCTGGGCTATTAGTTACTTCAACTGCCAACAGCCTGAAGGGGCCAGTAAGGTAGCTAGGGATCAAGGGAGCTTTGGATAGCCTTGCCTCTGTGATCTTTCCCTCTGACAACACCCCTTCATCGGCAGCAGGGTGTGGGTTGGCTTAGCAAATGCTACATTGGCTCTACATCTGTGGAAGATCCCTCTATGCTGACGTGACCCTTGTGGCTCAGTGGCTTTAGGGACACAAGCAACAAGCAATGCAGAGCAGAACTGATCTACTCCCAAATACTTTGCAAGTCAAAACTCAACTTCTTGCCCATTGTGGCACGATAGTGTGTTAAATTCTCCCCTACATTTTTTTCTTTCCTTTCTTTATATTTAAATAAATATGTAATATGGATACAGTGTGTCTGTATTAATACAGCCATGTTTCCCTTACTGACAAAATATCTGAGTGTCACAGACTTTTTAAAAAAATCTTTAGAATGTCTCTAACTTTGGGGGATGACAGCTGAGAGCAGACAAAATATTCATGAAGAGCTTTACAATTCCAGTCCATTAGGGAAGAAAGAAAGAGACACCCAGTCAGAGGGGTTTGTGGTCTCCCCATTATCTTGCATGCAGGAATATCAGGGTATTTTTGATAGGCTGGTATCATTTGTCCAGCTCAATGTTTTGAACTTCTGTTTTCCTGAAATCAAATCCTCCTCTGGACAGAATCATGGTGTCTCCTTCTGCCCCCACCCCCTCTGATTACATTGTGATTCAGCAAAGTATTCAGGCACAGGCCTAAATTTGAGTATGTGAGTTATCCAGTTGGCGTCAGTGGGACTACACCTATGCTTAGAGTTATTAATACTTACCTTGCTTTAACAGGACCGTAGCATTTTCCGCACATAAAACTAAATAACTCGGTCAGATTGCCTGATCTAGCAGTGAAACCTTGGGGATGAGAGGCTAGGTCTGAAGAAAAAATAGTGTTCCCCAATGTTGTTCTGTTGAGGGAGGGAAGCTTTCTACCCCCACATAATAAGCTATAGGGCTGGTCCTCAAACTCTGTGAATAGCCTGGGGAACCCATAAGAAGCCAGTGCTATGCACACAGGACATTTGCTGCTGTCACACTACTAGCAAAAATAGGCATAGGCCAAAAATCCTGGACCACAAGTTGTCAGGGTTCCCTTCCCACTCTGAACTTTAGGGTACCTGCATGAAGACCCCCCTAAGCTTATTTCTACCAGCTTAGGTTAAAAACTCCCCAAGGCACAATTTCTCTCTGATACCTTGGATTAAGTAACACTGCCACCACCAAGTGATTTAAACAAACATTTAGGGAGGGCCACTTGGAGCCCTACCTTCCCCAAATATCCCCCCAAACCCCTACACCCCCTTTCCTGGGGAGGTTTGAGAATAATATCCTCACCAATTGGTACAGGTGTACACAGACCCAAACCCTTGGATCTTAAAACAATGAAAAACCAATCAGGTTCTTAAAAGAAGAATTTTAATTAAAGAAAAGGTAAAAGGATTACTTCTGTAAAATTGGGGTGGGTAGTATTTTACAGAATAAGAAAAGACTCAAGAACACAGAAGATTTCCCCTCTAGGCAAAACCTTAAAGTTACAAAACCAGGCATAAACCTCCCTTTTACACAAAGGAAAACATAAGCCAAAATAAAAGTAAACTAACACATTTCCTTGCTAAATACTTACTAACTCTATAGGAGTTGGATTGCTTGCTTCCTTGGTCTGTCTCCGGCAAACACACAGAACAGACAGAACAAAGCCTCCCCCTCAGATTTGAAAGTATCTTGTCCCCTTATTGGTCCTTTTGGTCAGGTGCCAGCTGGGTTACCTGAGCTGCTTAACCCTTTACAGGTAAAAGAGAAATTAACCCTTTACAGGATAAAGAGGGATTGTATGCTACCCTTAGCTGTATGTTTATGACACAAGTGGTTTTCACAACTTGACTGGAGCTATTGGGCCCAGTTGTGCTCTTCATTTGCGATAGGTTACGTGTATTCTGATGTTTGACACACCCTTTTCTAGACTGCATCATAAGTGAAGCTCTGCTGTAGCTTCTCAGCCTTGTCCTATACCCCACTGTGGAGCCCATCACTAAGTTCCAGAACTACCACAAACTATCTGATAATCTTGAAACTGAGATTTGATTCATGTGGAGGCAATGCCTCTCCAGCTGAATAACTGGCAAGGATTACTGGACCAGAGCAAGTAGACTTTTGCCTTCTCTGAAAAAGAAATGACAGCTGGGAGAGGATGGATCCAGAGATCCACTCCCCATAGGAATTGTGGGTGGGCCAGGGGACACCACTATTCTGTCCATGGGGCAATTTGATTTCAGGAAAACAAAGGTTCAAAACACTGAGCTGGAAAGAGACAGACTCATCCTCTTCCCCAGGATCTGACAATCCGCCTTCAATAGTCAAAAAACTTTTATTCCCTTTTGGGATCCCATTTTCCTGTTTTTTCTAGACACTGCTCAGGATTCACTGCTGCAGGTCATTAGAGAGAGAGAGAGAGAGAGAGAGAGAGAGCACAGATTCTTGGAGATTCTTCCTTGGGGCAAGGCCTCCTGCCAAGTGACTGTACATTTTGCTCCTGGAGTAAAGACGTACAGTTCCTTGGCTCCCATTCTGCTGCAGGCTTGAAATCTTAAACATCTACAGAATTACTTATAAGGGATAAGAAAATGATAGGGAAGGTGCTAGTAAGAGGCTACTCCCATGTAACCATGGAATAGGATTTAGTCCCAGAAGAACATGTCTAAAATCAGAATGCATTTCTCTTTCTATTCATTTGAAAAAGCATGACACAAAACAGTACATTTTGATGCTCTGTGTTTATTGCTCATTTTCTGTCAGTTATCCATAACAGTGTGAAAATATTTGAAGTGAATAAAAGGTCAGGACTCTTTTTTATTGTGTTAGAAAAGGTAGTGCTAGCAGATAAAATATTCAGGCACCAGATGAGAGCAGACAGAACCAATAAAATCAGAAATAAAGGGTGTTTTATTGTGCTCTGGTGGCTGGGTAAATTATGCCTCTGAAGCATGTTTCTCTGTGCACTGGTTTGATGGTAAGTCACCCTCATTGTAATTGGTGCTTAGTGTTTGCTTGGATAGAGCAACATGATGTAATAGCAATAATGGCCTGTTTGAAACTCTTTTGATGGTCACATAAAGACCAGAATTGAGGTCTTTAATAGACCTGTAATGACTGACTACAGATCTGCAGCACATTAAAAATGATCCTTGAAACACGAGGTGTGCCTTCAGTAAAGTAAGCCATGTTCCACTCTTTCTGAAGTGCAAAAGAAAAGGTCAAGAATACTATGCAGATTCATAAATTTTAAGGCCAGAAGGGATCAGGAGATTATTTAGTCTGACTTCCTGCATAACACAGGCCAAAGACTTTCACATGCTTACCCTGGTAGTAAGCACAATAGCTTGTGCCTCAGTAAATCATATCTTCTACTAAGGCATCCAGTCATGATTTGAAGATATCATGAGATGGAGAATCCACCATTCCCATTGGTATATAATCACACTCATCATTCCAGTAATATAATCACACTAATCATTAATTAAATCAATAGTAGAAGTTAAGTCCCTAATTCATAAAGTCACTTTAGACAATCTATCTGCATCTTTATGCATTTAAATATCTTTGAAAATATGGCCCACACTGATTTAATTACATATCTAGGGTTAATAAGAAAACATGGCTAAAAGAACTGAACATGGAAAATTCATGAATGCTAATGGATTTGACTCTATTTTCTTGACTCCTGTGAGGTTGTCCTGGAAATGATGGAGGCCAATAGTATTCTTGAGAACATAGATAAATGAGAAACTCAAAGGGATTTCTGATATTGACAGTGGAAGCTCTAGAATGATATGGAATGCAATAAGCAACAAATGACTCAAACAGTATTATAAGGATTTAAAAATGAACATTTTAGGTGTGCTGGCAGTGGCAAAATAAATAATTCTACTTTAAAGTAAAAAAAAGTTTATTCCTGGTCATCTGACTAGGAAACATGTTTGCTCCAGAATATGTAAGTTGCCTTTGGACTCCAGTAATACTGCTGTGTTGGAGAAAAAACAGGAGAGAAATTAGCCCAGTAAAAATATTCAAGATGCAAAGCTGTAATTTTCTCAAACTGAGGGCAACCAGAGATTTGGGTGAGATAAATTTAATGAGCCAGATACTCAGCCCTATTTTCACTTACTTCAATGGAGCTCCACCAGCTGAGAATCTGTCCCCATGTATTTAACTAATATTTATACACATTGCATCTCAACCACAATGAATGAGGCCTGAAAGAGTCGCAAACTGATTTCCTAGAACAAACCATCCTTTGAGGTTCACCCAGTCTCACCCTGGTTAGTGACTTCAGCCCATATCCCCAAAGGTATTTAAGCACCTAACTCCTATTGAAATCAATAGAAATTTAGGACCTAAATATCTTGAAGTATCTGGACCTTCCTGGAATATCAGGGACTTCACAGAGCAATGATGCCTCTGAACAGCACAATGTGGAATGGAAATCATATTGCAGCATCAGTATGCTATTTTATTAGGAATAACCCAGCTGAAAGAAATTGACTGCACTTTCTGAAGTGCAAAACAGTGTAGTGTGATCAGTATAATAATGGAAGTCTAATTAAACTCACAGTCTAATAAAGTGAGTCTCTTTCTTAAACTGCTGCACTAATTAGAAGTCAACCTATTCAGTGGCAAAAAAAACCCTATGTTAATGCTGAGTTAAGGTTGCTTGGTGGTATGTCATCCCTTTGCAGAATGGTGAGCTAAGTAGAACACAAACTTCTGAAAACCAGGATATGCAGTGTTAAGATTGCCCATGCAACTTTTACTCTGCCTTCTTCCAGCAATGACCCGATATGCCCCATTAACAGACATATGTTTACTCTGCCAACCTCACACTTGCTGAAATGTACAAGCTTATCATCTCCTTTTCCAACCCATTCACTCTCACCCACAGGATTCCAATTAAGACTATTAAAGGACAAAAAGGAAAATAAAAGAGTCATGCCACCTTCCCTCTGTTGTCATGGAGGTGGCAGTAGCCAATGGTAGTTATTTGATTATGCTGTAGGTGCAAGTCAGTGTGGCAGTTCCAGAATTGGGACTGAAGGGTAGTTGAGGTACAGGGCAGTTGAAGTGCACTGGCGGAGCTGGTGGGGAGGGGTCCAAGCAGGGTGGCATGCAGGAGGATTGGGGTGCACTGGCAAAACTTTGGAGTGCAGGAGGGTATCAGAGTTGGAGTGTAGGAGGGGTTGGGGTGCACTTACAGAGCTACTAATGCAGGGGATTGGCAGAGATGGAGTTTCAGGAGGTTGGCATGCAGAGGATTAGGGTGCACCGGCAGAGCTGCTGGTGCAGGGAGGTTGGGGTACCATTGATTGAGATGCACTGGCAGAACTGGTGTAAAGGAGGTTGGGGTGCATTGGCAAAACTGTGGCATGCAGGGAAGCCCAGGATGACTGGGGTGCACTGGCAGAGTTGTGGAATGTAGGGGGGGTTGGGACGCAGTGGCAGACCTGGGGCTGCAAGGTGGCTGGGGTATAAGATTGGAGTGCACTGGTAGAATGGGGTGTGTGTGTGCCAGACCTCTCGCTCCTCCCCATCATCCATCCGCATTGAACTCCTTCCACTGCAACCCCAAAACCAAGGCGGGTGAAGGAAGCTTTTTTTTGGTGGGGGCAGAAACTGTAACTTGGGGGAATCTGTCAGTCATGTGATGCTAAATCTGCATCACTAATACTACCCTATGCCCTTGGGATGCACACCAATTTTCAAACCAATCCATTCATATTCTAGAGCACTTAGAATGTAGTGGGAATGGAAACCCTCTAGATGTCTTTCTGAACTGGTATGGAAAACAAACATTTTCCTAATTACTATCATCAGTTTGGGTCCCCCAAAGATTTAGTGAGTGCCATACACTGCCTTGGGTAAATCTTCTTGGATTCAGACTATTTTATCCCATACTATATTAATAGCTTGATTTTTAGCTCTGGGGGGAAAAAACAAAACTAGCAACTTTTTAAAAATGGCTCTACTTCAGGGCTTCTGTCTCCGGAAACCTGGGCTCAAATGACTCACACTTGGATCCGTAATCCCACCCTGCACTTTCCTGACGTGCCCCTTCCTGAGGCTCACCACATTTCAAAGAAAACTAACTATGCCTGTTGATTTTTAGTTGACTTAGAAAGGTCAACCATTAAACTGATGTCATAATGCAGACATAACTATAGTGTTGTTCCCATGCCACTATAGCCTAGATGGCACTTGCCAGATGGCTGCATAAAAGGAGATTTTCAAGAATGTCAGTGCTGGAGGGAGGGTGGTTAGAATGCATGGATACATCCGTGGTGCCAGAAAGCCATGGTGTTTCAAATAACTTGAGTTACTAAAGTCTTATATACATACCTGGCATGAAATTGTTGCCTCCACTGAAGCCAATGTCTAAACTCTCATTGGCTTGAATAAAGCCAAGATTTCATCCCTGGCTTCCCAAACTCCTCCATCTCAGGCTTTCTAAGACACACTGAATGGGAAGGGAGAAATAAAAGGAAAGTGACCTCTCTGAATCAGTGTCTGAGATGGCAACCTCCGAAGTTTAATGGTGAGACGGGAATCTTCAGTTCTAGGCTCCAGAAAGACCTGTTGGCTATATCAAGCTCTGTGTACCAGTGTGAATGTTACTATTTTTTTTCACTATTCCTGTATAGGGGAGCATAAATCAAATGTTACTACATGAAAGACTTATAGCTTTCACCTGAGACTCTTTAAAGGGTCAGGCAGAAACTCAAAATATAGGAGAAAATGGTTTCCCAAATAATACAGAATTGCATGTTGTAAGGATTGCCTTTGATTTTAATATTGGAGATGCATGGAAGAGACTATGTAACAGGATTTAATAACTCACAGGTTTCTAAATATTATAACTAACCATACAAATGTTAGGTCTCAAATCGTTATCCTATGCATTCTCAGTGTGGTTTAAGACTTGAACATAGCTTGTTCCACAAGCCTCAGAGTTGGTCCATCAGCGTAGAACAGGGGTTGGCAACCTTTCAGAAGTGGTGTGCCGAGTCTTCATTTATTCACTCTAATTTAAGGTTTTGCATGCCAGTAATACATTTTAACGTTTTTAGAAGGTCTCTTTCTATAAGTCTATAATATATAACTAAACTAGTGTTGTATGTAAAGTAAATAAGGTTTTTAAAATGTTTAAGAAGCTTAATTTAAAATTAAATTAAAATGCAGAGCCCTCAAGACCGGTGGCCAGGACCAAGGTAGTGTGAGTACCACTGAAAAGCAGCTTGTGTGCTGTCTTCGGCACGCGTGCCATAGGTTGCGTACCCCTAGTGTAGAAGATTCCCCTTGAGGAACTGGTGGTAGAGGGCAACTTGTCAAAATCTGCAGAATAAACTGTTTCCCAATAGCAGCACAGCTAATTCACCAGTATACACACCTTTCTTTTCCCTGCCACCCAGGTGGATTTGAAACAAGGCAGCAGGAATGAAAGGTGATTTGATCAGCAGTACCAAGTGGATTTATATAGGAAATCTAAAAACTAAAGCATTCCATAGAGTTTAGCCATTTCCTCACTCTTCCCAGCTCTGATCTATAGTGTCTATACGCAGTGTTAAGATTGCCCATGCAACTTTTACTCTGTCTTCTTCCAGCAATGACCCAATATGCCCCATTAACTGATATACTTTTACTCTGTCAACCTCACACTTGCTGAAATGTACAAGTTTATCATCTCCTTTTACAACCCATTCACTCTCACCCACAGGATTCCAATTAAGACTATCAAAGGACAAAAAGGAAAATAAAAGAGTCATGCCACCTTCCCTCTGTTGTCATGGAGGTGGCAGTAGCCAATGGTAATTATTTGATTATGCTGTAGGTGCAAGTCAGTGTGGCAGTTCCAGAATTGGGACTGAAGGGTAGTTGAGGTACAGGGCAGTTGAAGTGCTTCAATAAGAGATGGGAACAGGAGAGAGAATCGGTGGGTTGGCTAATCTGCCCATATTTGACAGCTCTTTAGGTGTACTTTATCTTCCACTTATTGTAGTAGAGGATAGTATGTGGCCATCTGTTAACAGATTTTCCAAGAAGTGTTGAATGTCATACTCCAGGAATCACTTTGATGAGTATAATCTGAGAAAGTGACATAGGTATGGGATTGGTGCATTTAAAATAACCTCAGAACTGAATTTTCAGAAAAAAAATTGTTTCCTTGAGAATCTTTCTTCTTGATTTTAAAATTAAGCAGAACAAAAGTAATTAGATTATTTCATAATGGTATATACATTCTGACTAGACGTCTAAAGCCAGAAGCAGAGAAATCAAGCACTAGTAGAAAGGCAAAGTGGCTGATTCGGGCAAAGGCTCCAGGTATAGTTTTGCACAGTACACCATGAATTTGTGAAGGTCAAGAAAAATGTGTAAACCACATTCTATTATGTTCTGAAATTACTGAACACAACCTATAAAATTGTGTGGCTTCTGAGACTTGTGTATCCTCAAATGGGCCATAATTACAAACTGTGTGGGAACGGATGTAATGCTCTTATCTTTGTCTGTTCCCCAATAAATAAAAACTTGTTTCAGAACAAAACTGATATTTAGACAGTGTGTATATCCAAGAACATATCCAATACCTTACTGTGCTTTGGGATTACAGTCTACAATAAAAAATGGTGGGTCATCCAGAGGGATATCAGATATATTGGTAATATAAAAACAGTAGCCCCAGAAACATCATAATAAAGATGATAGATGTATGGATTTAAACTTTCAGCTCTTCTTTGATATAAAAATTCTGCTGATAAATTATCAGAATGGATCTCCTCATTTCTAAGACAGATATTGAGATTTTCTATGGTTCATTTAATAAAAAAAACTATTTTTTCTCCCAGTAGCATATTTCAACATTTTTGGTTAATAGAAATAGAAACTGTTCAGATTTGTTCTCCTTTCCTTTCAAGGGCAGATACACACATTGAAAAGAACTCTGAAAACAAATCAGAGGGAAAAAAAAGATAATCGTGTGGACTTATGCTTTCAGATTCTGTCCATAAGTATACTACCGTATCTGGCCTGATCCACTCCTCAGTAGAAAGTCTCCCACTATTTTCAGTATGCTTTGGATCAGTCATGAGTGATTTAGTATAACACTTTTTTGTTAAAAACTAGACCTTCTCAGCAAATAAATGTTGATATTTGGAGAGAGAGATTGGGAAGGTAATATACACATCAGTGTACATTTGTATATGCACGCATATATAAAACAAATTCTGGAACAGTGTGGAGAAAAAAGGAAACACTAAGAAAATGAATTTTATTCCTTTTAACACACAAGTGAATAATTACTAAATTTAGTTACATTGTGACACTTCAAAATTATATTAAATGGAGAGACTTTCTGTTTTAGTGTCAAAAAGAGGGCTACAACTATGAAGTTGCAGAAGGGTTGCATTTGCCATGATGCGTTTTTCTGTATCAATATGAAGCATATTTGAAGATTCAGAAGATGTTTCATCTAGATTCCCCCACACACACTTTGCTGCAAAAAAAAAAAATCAAATACTGACACAGGGACTTGTTAGATCTCTGCACTGGAAGTGGTGGTGGGGGGAATCAGGAAATGATTCAGGGTGAAGAAAAGCAATTTTTTTGAATTTTCAGCAAAATGAAAAATTGTTATGGGTCTTGTGTGACCTGAAATGAAATATTTCCTTTTAGGTATTTTCAATCTGTGGTTTTAAGAAAATAAAGTAAATTGAGGTCTAGATTCATAAAATGGAAGTGGTGGCTATTATTCTCAATAGCCCCATGGTTAAAACGCTCAGGTGTGATGTGAGAGACCAGGTGAAAAATCTCTGCTTGACATAGTTGAATAGCCACTGGAGCAGAGAAAGTGACTCTATTACCTGGTGTTGAGTACTCCACTGGGAGTAGCAACACCCTGAGTTCAAGTCCCTGCTTCAGATCTGGGATGTGAAACTGGATCTTCCACAACCCATGTGAGTGGACCAGCCACTGGCCTATTTCATAAAGGAGGGGTGGCATGGTGTTCTCAGTTTTGTGATTTCCCCTTATGAATCTAGCCTGAAAAACCAGTGTTTTATTTAGTCTTTTTTAACCAAAATGACTCACCAAAATTAACATGAATTCTCAAAACGTTTGTTATCCCAAACCTGCATTTTCTACAGGAGGAAAGTTTTGGCCAAAATTTTTCGTGCAGCTATAATGATAACACAGCTTTGAAATATTGTTACAGTGATGAGGTGTACCAGGCTCAGAGCCCCCCTACTGGAGGCCTTAGGGTCCTGCCACACCTGTCCCAGGAAAAGAATAGTAGAGGAATCCTCCAAGCTCCATAGACAGACTGCATGGGATATGGCCAATCTGGGGCTGGAGGGGGGTGGGGGGGTGAAGGAGGCTAGCCAATCAGGGGATTGCAGGCTAGTATAAAAGGAACTGCAGTGCTGTCTGGAGCCTGCTGAGGAGTGAAAGTGATGGTTCTAGTGGCCTGAAGGACTGCAGCACCATGGACAGCTCAGTGCTGGCAGGGACTGGGGCCTCCTGGCTGGCTGCTGGGCCTGAACATTGGAGAGCCTGAGGTAAAGGAGAAACATTGGTGAGGACTTGGGGCAAGAGGAAGTAGCCCAGGGAACTGAAAGCAGTTTAGTTAAAGGGACACGGTTGCATGTGACGGCTATTCTTAGGGTCACTGGGCTGGGATCCAGAATAGTGGGAGGACCTGGGTCTCCCTCTTTCCCCCCCATGCCCCCCTAAGCCACCAGGGAAATGGCCTATACTTGGCAGTGATAAACCCCCAGAAGGGGATCTTAACAGTGGTGAGGCCCAGCTGGGGCCACAACAGACCAATGGGGTTAAGCGTCTGAAAGGGGGAAGCCCTGGGGGCACAGCCCCTTACCAGGACCAGGGACACTTAAAGACTTTGAATTAATACCCTGGAAGAGGTGTGTTTCAGTTGTGTTCCATACAGACTGTGTGACTTGGCTGGAGCGCTGAGTCACTAGCAATGATCAAATACATTGCCACAAGGAGTCACCACAGACTGAAAGAAGTGCACAGACAAACCCAAACAAGGGGCATTCATGAGACATCTGTGCCACCCTGTAACAGTGACCACTCATTTTAGTCATGTCTATGAGGAGATCAGCTTATATTTGATACACTAGTTACTTTTTAGAAAACAGAAAACAAACTTTCTGACATGTTTCATTCATAGCCTCATTCTGAGTTTTTACCTTTCATAATTCAGTATGTTTCTGCAACATAATGTATCATAAACTGTCTACAAAATCAGTTATTTTATAGCTCTTATGAAGAACCAGTAAAACTTTCCAACAGAACTCAAAATTTCAATCTCTAAAACCCACTGAAGTTTATGGCTGTTGGTATTTAATCTACATGATTTGCTTTAGTGTTCAATCTTTGGCTTCTGCACACCAGAAAAACAGCTTGTAAATACATATCTTTATCCTTAAGATGAATGGAAATAGATAAATCATGATTGACCACCATGAAAGTGTTGTTAAAATTTATGTGATGTTAGCTCTGTGGCCATAAGAAATACCCAACATAACAGTATGACGGTTGTACACAATATGCAATTATGATATTGACAAAGTTTAAACATAAACTTTCTCCTGAAATCTAAGCTTATGAGAGTTCAGGTTGGGATCCCAAAGATCCAAACTTTTTGCTGGTTCAGCAATATTAACTGCACTTGCATTAGAGATTATAATATAAATGACTATCCTGTTTGCTACTGCATGTGAGAGCAAAACTCAAATGATTAAGGTTCTGATATGCAGACTGATAACTTGATTTGCTTGGGCAGGTCTCCTTTAATAGCCTTGCATAAAAGGGAACTGTCTGCCAAGATATTGTAATGTGTTTTCATAACTTACCAAAAAGTAGAAATGACTTCACATGTGAACATTTTAGAAAGGAGGGATCTGTTGTCAGATCATTGTCTTAAGTAACTGAGTTAAATCTATATTGTTTTTTCCCCCTGGTTTGCAGTTAAACACTTTATTCATTGTTTTGGGATCCAGCCATGAAATATTAATATTCTAGCCGCTAAATTAATAGACAGCACATTAGCAGCACTTCAGAGACCTGCTGGGGTATACAAAGATCCACTGTACCTTGATCTGACCCATTTGACATTGCATAGGACTAGGGGCCATATCAAATACTAAATGCATTAAATGGACAATTTAAAAAGGAATAATTTAACACAGAACTATTAGTGCCATGTCTTACCTGGAATGTTGTATTTTATTGTTGAACAACACCACAAGTCATGCTATTAACTAGGTAGTTCCCCATAACTTCTAGAGATATAAATTTAAGCTTATATTTTCTTGTTATTCTGCTTTCCTTTAATATCAAAGGGTAATGCAAAGCTTGCCATGTAACTGTTTAAATTCCACATTTAAAAGATGAAGAATGTAAAGCATTGTTTTTGTTTATATATTAGGCAGGTCTGGTAGTACTACCTTGTAATAAGTTTGACTGACACTTCCCATCATAAGACCCTGTTTTCAGTTGCTTAAACTTTGCCAAACTTTAACCATTTGAGCTGAGATTTTCCATGTCAGGTGTCTGCCTGAATTTGTTGGGAAAGTTCAGCCAAAATGGTTCAGCCGTTTCAGAGAATGGAGCTAGTGACAAATACATTGTTTTTGCCCATGTTTTAAAAAAAAATTTGGCAATCTTCTTTAAGAAAGCTTTAGCTTTCTGTGCTTTGGAGAAGGGACTTGAAACTGGTAGGGGGTAACCTTTGTATTATGGATGTGCCTTTTTCCTGTGAAAATCTCCCTAGACTTGACCAAATTGCTAGTTTTTGAGAAACTGCAGTTTTCGTTTGCTTAGCAGAGATTTCTTAAATTTTTTTAGCAGTTAAATTAATCAAAGATGTTGTCTATATCGGGCATGCTGCAGCCTGTGTATGAGCAGAACTTTCTCTGGAATTGCAGCTTTGGGCTGCTGTAACTTGTGCTAGGCCAGAGTACAGGCACCAGAACTGAGATATGGGAACCTGTCTGTCCTCTGCGCTCAGTGACTTCCCCTTCTCAGCCAAGGCAGCCTAGAGGAGGAAACTCCCTGATTCAAATGCAGTGGGGACAAGGACTGTAGTGGAAAGGGGGAGAATAGATCGGGAAAAGGAGTTTGGGGACAAGAGGTAATACTGGGACTGGAGGCCTGCATGAGGGGAGAGTGGACTAGGAGTTGGAAGCAGACTGCAACTGGCTGAGCAAGGAGGCTGTGACTGGGAGCCAGGGAAGAAAATTGAGGTAGGAGTCATGGGATTGGACTTGGAGTTGGTTGATGTGAGAGATTGGATAAGGAGCTATGGGATGGCTGAATGGAAGAGAGAGGAGGGGAGACATAACTAATGGGGAGCCAGGATGGTGATGGTATTATAGGATTGTCTGGGGACATGGACAAGAAGCTGGGGCAGGTGAGGGACATAGAAATTGTGTGAGGATCCCAGGGAGTGTGTTTGGGACTGGGAGTCAGGAGAAGGGGAACATGGGTAGAGGACAACCTGGAGGTGAGGGTGCAGGAGAGAAATCAGATTTTGAACTGAGAATGGCTGAGTGACGGGGGACTGGGAGAGGTGGCTAGAGGAAGAGACTAGTACTTGCTGGTTGAGAAGACTGAGGAGTGGAGACTGGGGCTGGCTATGAGAACATTGGTCTTAGGTTGAAGAGACATGACTGGGACAAACAGGTTGAAGGGGATGGGTCAGAAGGGTCGAGGCTTGGGGGATGGGTAGATGGGCAGACTTCTGCCCACTAGAGAAGCCTGGAATAGAACTTTAAAATATGGATTTTTACTATTCCTCTAATATTAGCATATATCTGTGAAACACACTGGCCAAGTGTCCCATCTCCCTCTGGTAGTGGTCTGCATAGGGGATGACAACCTATTACTGCTATCAGTTACTCCATTAGCTCAAGAGGCAGAGGTCTATGCAATGGATCTAAAGATTCCAACCCAGCGGATGACCCATATGGATGTCAATATGATGCCACATGATGGAATTTCTGTTTATTCCATTTGCTTCCTTTAATTAAAAAAAACCCAAGGAATTGCACATATGTTAAAAGAACATTCACATTGCAAAGTGAAGCACTCAGATGTTAAAAAATGCCAGAATTTGAGCCCCTTTTTGATGCAGTCTTCAATTACATGACCACATAATATTTTTTCCCACAGGCCCCCTGCCTCATTTGGTGCATAGGATGGATTTGGTCTAGGAATTAATCAGGGCTGTGTAGTAAAGGAGGCTGTTGTTTGTAGGACACCCGCATCATTTGGTGCAGAAGTTGGAAGATGTGTATTGAGTGACGGGGGGGGCGGGCATTGCTGAAAGAGAGAAGATGGTTAGGGCTCTGGGATTCTGCTCTAGAAAATGGGATTCTATTCTTGCCTCTGGCACAGAGCTCCTACATGATGCTGGACAAGTGACAAAATCAGACTTTTCAAAGATGGTCACTAACTGTCATTTTCTGGGTGCTTGACTTCAGACTCTGTAGTCTGATCTGGAGAAGCATGGAACACTCACTGCTGCACCTAAAATCAATAGGAGCTGTGCTCTGAACATGTGAAGTACTATATTATGTTAAGTATTCTGAAAAATCAGGCCAGTGGTATCTCAGCTTGAGCACCCAAAATTAATGGATACTCTAATCTTAATCTCTTCAAGTGTCAATGCCCCATTTGTAAAATGGATGTTGTGAAAATAAATTCATTCATGTTTGAAGCACTCTCATACTACAGGGATAAGCTCCATAGAAAAATTCATAAAGAAATTAATAATTCTGTCAGAACATGCTATGAATAGTGTACAGTAAATAAGACATGGGGCTATCTTTTGAACAATGAAGAGAAAACAAAATATTGAATAGATGTTCATTAAGTGATTACTGTCCATTCTGTGCACTGAATAAGACAGGTCCTGTGGGGGAAGTGTATAATCATATAATTAGACTGTAGTGTCATGCATATGCACAAGGTGACAAATTAAGGTTGCACAGACAGTCTTAACTCTGGCATTCTTCTGAGCTTGACTTTGCAACCTCAATGCTCTTTTAAACATCATTTTTGTGTAATATGAATTTTCTTTATCAGCATCTTTGTTTCAGTAGTATGAGTGAGGCAAGGAAAAATAAGCCAAAACATAAATTTGAGTGAAGATCCATCCACCCGTAATGTAAAAAGGAGGAAACCATGCTAGTCTGTGGATTCACAGCATGTACAAAAATTAAGACATATGTTCAGTAGGCTAGTCATCAGTTTCAGAATGTTCCAGAGGAGTTTAGAAGAGAACTAATTACTTGCTACAAATACAACTCTTAGGACTATGAAAAAAGAGACAGTAAAGATTGCTTCTGGGGAAGAGTCACTTGCATCACTACCAACTCATGTCTCCTTGATATTTTAGCTTCTCCGCTGTGATCACTGGACACAGACCTTTGAGACACCTTAATGGGAGAGGAGACTCCCAGAGACTCTTTATTTTTCAACACTTCTCTATGGTTTTGAGGAATTCTCATCTCTTTTAGACCAGTATGTGTGAAGTTGCCCAATCCAACAGTTGTCTCAAAAAAGATATACTAAAAACAGAGAGTAGTTAAAAACAAAAACAAAAAAAATCTAGAAATGGTTTGCATAGCATATCTTGTCTGAATATTTTAGAAAGCCTACAGTTCCCTGTAGCTTAGTTACAGAGGAAAAACAACTAAAACCTTACATTTCTACAAATAAAATAGTCTCTGGCAATTCCATTGTCAGACTGACAGCCTCTTCCTGCTCACCAGAGAAAAGCCCTATCCCTCACCTGACCTGCTTATCAAATTCTAGGGGTTAAAATTTAACATACAAAGGTGAGTCATACCAACACATCTGCAATGGAGTATTTGTTCAGGAGTGTCATCTGGTGCAATTGTTACAGCCTTTGTCCTCCACCCCAGGACTATTTTCCCCTACACCTCTGGGAGGTCATCCCAGTATAGCCACATCCAGCATTTCACAGGCTATTTTGATCACTACCTACCATTTGAGGTGATTGACTTTTGATTTGCATGTCCATTACTATTGATTATTGGAGTTAGATCTAGAGCTTATTGGGAATTTTTCAGTGAACCATTTTTCCCATTAAAAAAGTCAATTTATCAGAAGCGCTCACAGGAAATGATTGTTTTTTACAAATCTCTCTACTCAAATATATTTGAACAAAAGTTGGAAATGAAAATTCTTAAGTTCCAAATTACTTTATTTTGGAAAACTTTTTTATTCACCTCAATTGAATTCTTGTTCAGACTAACAGTTTGCAATTTTTTTTTGTGCTTTCAACTTTGTGCTGATAAGGGATGGCATGTGTGTGGGGGGAGAGGAGGGGGCCAAAATCTCAAACTCTATCAAGATGGGGAAAGTTTCTGTCCTAGCTCCAGTTAAACCACACCCTCATTCTGGAAGTATTCAGTGCCTAACTTAATTGATCCCAGAGGTAGCATTGGTGGTGAAGACGCTTGATCAGGGGCTCTTGGAAGCTGAAATACCTCTAGGAGGAGATCACACAGCAGTATAACAAACTTGGTTGTGGCTTAATGGAACAGCAATGGTTCATAACATAGAATTGGTTTTGTTTTTTTATTAATATTGGTCCATTTCAGTAAAGCCATATTAATGTTTTTTTCAGTAATTTTCACCTGTTTTTAAATATTGATTTTTAAATCTGCCAAGGTTATGCATATGCAAACTCCTCTTACACCATTTTTATATCAGTGTAATTCTACTGGCTTCAGCTGAGTTATTCCTGAGTTATTCAGGTGGAAGTGAGAGGAGGACCAGGTCCCAGGAGTAAAAATACCAATTTAACTATAAGCTTGTGTACAGACACTTATTGATATAAATTATGTGAAAGTCATAGATGTCCTGGTGGAACTGAGCTACTAATCTATTAATGTATTGAACTCACATGAGGAGAAAAACAAACCTGGAGATCTGACAGGCTTATAAAAGCATTCCCATTGTGGCATAATCTTTTAGAAAAATTTTATAAATCATACCCAATCTTTTTGTAAACTGACCTGTAAGTTACTAGCAGCAAATCAATAGGATACAAATGAAAAATAATAATGCAATAACAGTGCTGTGTATTGTCCTGCACCTGAGACGAAAAAATGTAAAACAATCAATATGATAAAGATTCAGCACTGCTACTTCTTTACAAAGAAATGACAAAACAACATTGATACTAAAAGATCATTGTAAAAACTAAAAACCTGCCTTCAAAAAAGAAAAAGATAAAACTGAATATTAAATGTGTACATGGTTCTTCCAGCTTTCCATTCATTTGAAATGGACTGAATCACAGAGCAAATGTGCTTGGGGGTGAGGAACCACTTTCTGTACATTTCCCCCATTTACCAACATCTCAATGTCATTGACTAAGATGATATGTCAGCGGCATACTGTTAAGTGTAACAACGAGTAAGTGTCAAGGAGGAGCCTATGCTTGTTTCATTTGTTAATGCAGTATATTCCAACACTATCTGCTGCTCTGACAAACAGGAGCTAAGTGGCTACAAAACGTGGCAACCCACTGCCTCAGTGGAACAGATAAATGAGATTGCATGTCATAGGTGCTTGGCCCACTGTAGCAATTTGCTATTCTGTATAAGCATTAATTCAAGAATCTGATCCTCATCTTCAAAACTTTACCTGTCTAGAGCCCAGTGATGTGAAGGACCACGATTCCCCTTCAATATTACAAAATATATACTTGTGGGTGTGGAACAGATTATAAAGTGTAGTGGAACAATATGACAAGTGAGAAAACATTTAGAAAACCTGACTTATGAGAAGTTTATAATAAATAAGGGGGTGAGGGAACTGGGCATGTTAATTGAGAAAAGAATACTGAGGGGGCACCAGAAAACAGTCTTAACATAAGTTAAGGGCTTTTATAAAGAGTATGGTGATTCATTTTTGTCCTTCAGTGGAGAACATCTAGTTGGCTTCATCTGCTGAAAGGGATGTTTAGGTTAGATATTCTAGCTATAAGGATACTTAAGTACTGGAGTTGTGGAATCCCTGTCACTGAAGGTTTTAAGCACAGGTTGGACAAATATTTGTCTGGGATGATGTAGGTATACTTAGTTCTGCCTCAGCATGGAAGAGATAGACTAGATGACTTCTCCAGGTCCCTCCTAGATCTACAATTCTGATTTTTATAAACCAGTAGCAACTAGCTTAAACATGGGTATTAAGAAATAATATTCACCCTCAAACCTTATGCAGAGTAAGGTATTAGTCCATTATGGATAAGGGCAGCAGAAGCAGACCCTTAAAGTTTGTAAAGCACATTATGTTCCTCAGAAAAGAGAGATGATATAACTCATATTTCATGAGTGATAATCTGTAATATTTTAGAATTGTTTACTTAGAGATAAAGAATCATCATTTTTAGAAAACACAACCGCACATTAGTGCTGTCACTCTTATTTCTAAATATTTGCCTTATTTTGTTGGATCAGATATAATGGCATTCCAAAATCTTCCAAGGGACTAGATTCACAAGGGGGACTTTGGAGCCTGAGTCCAACATTTAGGTACTACTCGTATTCACAAAACACCTACTCAGCTGCCATCTAACCTTGTAAAAATTTAAATTCCTTAGGCTCCTAAGTTTCGATAGTCAAGCCACTAGGTGTCTACATTTCTACCAATAGGCATTCACACAGCACCAAGCAGTTCAGAGCCTAATTCACACCTAAGCCCCGACAAGATTCACAAACTGCCTTTCCTCACCTCTTTCTCCCATATGGCCCAATCCAGTAGGCATGCTCAGAGAATGCCTAATCCACACAAAAGGCAGCTGAGGAGATGGTGGTGCTTGGTGCTTTTGGGTAGACAGGGACAAAGCTGTTGGAATCTCTTATAGGAGAACCTGTTCCACTGGGTATGAAATACTTAAATATTCATTGGGCCAAATAGAGTGACTCTAGGCCTGTGGTCAGGGCACTCATGGAAGACCTGTGTTCCAGTCTTTGCTCTGAATCAGACAGAGGGGATTTGAACTCCCCATCTGCCTCTGACATCTTGGGTTAGCACTCTAACCAATGAGGGCTACTGGGCTTGGGGTGGGGTGCGGGAAAGAGGGCACTACCACCATTACTATCATTTTGCATGAAATGGCTCACCTGGGTTAGGCACCCAACACTAGAAAAAGGTTTAAGGCTGTCACTCCTGATAGGATCTTAGATCTTTTGAGGGGTGGGTTTAGGATCACACGCCCCATCTTGGTATTTCCTACTGGCTATCTTAGGTGGCTCTCTGCTCAGTGTGCGGCCTTCTGTGAATCCCTTTTAGACACCTAGCACTCCTCATACAATGCATGGGGAGCCTGGACACCTAATTCAGCATTGTGAATTCTACTAGATGACAGGGTGTTTAAGACCTCTCTACCCCCTTTGTGAATCTAGCCCTTGGTAGCTGGAGCAAAACTCAAACAGCAGACTGTGCCTTGTCTTCATGTTCAGATTCTATAATCCCAATATAGTTTTGTAGCATTCAGGAAACATTGATTCCTTTCATTGTTCTGCAGCTCAATTCAAATAGGATATAAAAGCTTAATGCAGTTTGGCATCAATCACAAATGCAATATTAACTTTAAAAGGTTTTATGACTGGCCAGTCTTCAGGGAATGACAAGAGGATGAGAAAACACAGATTTCCATTGCTTTATCCTTCTCTCCATCCATCCTAAGTTTTGAGTGTACTGCATATAGATTTTCTACTTTTACAATTTAGCTGTTGCTATTTTCATTGTGTTCTTTCTTATAAACTAAATTGTGTGCTTATTTAGATATGTAGCTTTGCATTTTTAAAAAATACAATATGTATTGTTTAGGTTGGAAAGTCAAGCACTAACAATTAGAAAATGCCATAACTAAAGTTGCTCATTAAAGCTTAATTCAGTCACCACGTGTGTATCATGATAGTTTATATGATCACATACTATTTTTTTTCCACCTGACTCCTTAATCAAAGTACAGATGCATAAGTTAGGAACATTTTGGGTATCTCTGCAATGTGATACCAAAAACAAAAACCTGTGGTACTGAGTCTCAGAGCCTGGGTCAGTTGCCTGGGGCACAGACTGTAGGTCTATAAAATTGCAGTATAGACACATGGGTTTGGGCCCAGACTCAGAGACACTCCACCCTCACAGGTTTTCAGAGGCCAGGCTCCAGCATGAGCCCAAACATCTACACTGGATTTTTATAGCTGCATATGCTTGAGTTCCATATGTCCAAGTCAGATGACTCGGGCCAGCTGTGGCCTTGTTCTGCATCTTTTATTGCCATGTAGATATACCCAAAGAGAATATTCCTATAGTATTAAATTCCTATAGTATAAAATTAAATAGGAGCAGAAGCACACCCTTAGTGAATTCTACTATATCATGTTGGGCTGATGGATTGTCTTGCAAGAAGTAATTATTTTCTAATAAAGTCAAAGCTCTAGATACACTAGAATCTTTAGACTAAGCAGATATGAAGCTGCAAATAGGTTTAAACCATTTCAGAGTTTGTTTTCAAGTGATGGTAGGTACCAGGGGAAATTTTAGAATCTTAAAACAAAAGCTTGTGCATCATAGGTTATACATTTTAGAATCACTGTGAAATGAGTTTTCATAGTTCTTAAGGCTTAATTAGCTCACTCTCTTTTTACTGGCTAGTTTGAGTTTGTGGAGATAGAAAGAACAAGTGCTCCATAGAACTGAAAAGACATTTTCAGACAGAGGAACCCTTTCTTAAGGTTCAGTAAGTTCAGAACATTTCAGAGATAACATTGGAATCTTCTCAATTGTCCAAGAGCTGTAGTTCTGGCATCCTTCAGAGCTGAGGAAGTTTATAGAGTGAACAGGGGGTTAAAATGGCCCATTACCTAATGATCATGATGTAAATTTAGTGATCTGCAACACTATGCAGATTTTGGTAAAGCATTTTTCTTCATCCCTGTAGCTCCACTGGTACTACCAGTGGTAGAAGCTGTCATTTAGACAGAGTGCAAGCATATATATTACCATGAAAGTGCTGAACTCTGTGACACAGTGAAAAGTATATTCTGACCTGGCCTCCTTGTATAGTCGCTCTGAGTTAGATGACATGGTGGTAAGATGAACATGTTCCAGCCTACAGTCCATGCTTCAACTGTTGCCAGCACCCAAGGGGTTGCACCAGGGCAGCAAAATTGTTACAAATGTCCCTAGTGTAGAGAAATCCTTAAAGACTTACAGAACCCAGCAAGACAATAATTGAAATCAACAACCGACAGTCTATCAGAATATAAGATTTTAGGAATGAATGGATCTGAAGCATGTGTTTAAGTGCTTTGCTGAATCAGTAAGTTCTTAAGAAATGAGGCAGTAGACTGAATTCAGTATTTTATTGTTCAAAAGTGATTCATTCATACAAAAATAATTGCAACTGGATTGAAGAGTTCACGAAAACCCAAACTTTCAGCAGGAAGTTGGCTTAGCCCTCATAATCAGTGCTCACTCCCTCAAGGACCTGGGCAAATTTCAGGAACTACGAAGTGTCAGCCTCAAGAGTGAAGCTCATGAAAACAAGAGGCAGGGCTTTCTCAGAAACAAGGTCCAGGCTCTGCATTCATTATGGGAGGAGATAAGAAAGACCATAAATCTTTCTGACTTCAGAAGGAATCTAAAATTCACTTTTTCAGTGTAGCATTTCATAAACATAACAGTGAACAAGGAAAAAGAGGAAGATCAAGAAAAAGGAGGTGATGGCAAGCAGATAAAAAGGAAGCCAAAAGGGGTAGCAGAAGAGGAGAGAGTGTGTTTGTTTATTTTAACCTGATTGTCTCAGAAGAAGCAGGAAAACAGCCTCAGCTTTCTGCATTAATATATTTTTGCTTTCTCCCTTGAGAATCATTCAGATTCTATGGTGATGGGCGTCATTAAAAGAAGCTACATAAAAAGAGATATGGCTATATTCGAGTTTGAGGGGATTATCTGAACCTTTTGAGTTCACTCATTTTTAGTATGATATATATTTATATAGATAAGGTTAAGGAAATAAGCTCCAGTGTGAAATAACTTACTGTAGAAAGCTTCCAGAAAGAAAATCATAGATGAGTACCAGTGGGTGAGCATGTGTATACATTAAATAATCATCCTTTTTAATATTGCCATATCAAGCATGCCTCAAATGTTATTAATCCACCATCAAGTTGGCAAACATACCATGGAGAATTTGCATGACAAATCACCAGCACTAAATCCTGGAGACCAAGAGGAAATTATACATAACACTGGAGTCACCTCATCTATGTACACAATATAACACAGGCACTACCCAGGCCAGGAAATTTATATTATGTATCTATCACTATAGGTCTACATTGTGCAAATAGAAAGACAAGGACTTTGCCCTGAGGATCTTATAGTCTAAATTTAAGGGATACTCATAGTAAACCCAAGATAAGGAGAGGGCAAAGAAAACAGTGAAAAAGTAAATTGTTCTTGTGGGAATATTATTTACAAAAAAAAAGTTGCATTTTGAGCTTGCTTTCCTATATGTTCGATGCAGGGGCGGCTCCAGACACCAGCACGCCAAGCGTGTGTTTGGGACGGCAAGCCGCGGGGGGCACTCTGCTGGTTGCCACGAGGGCGGCAGGCAGGTTGCCTTCGGCGGCATGCCTGCGGAGGGTCCACTGGTTCCGCGGCTTCGGCGGTCCTCCCGCAGGCATGCCGCTGAATCCGCGGGACCAGGGACCTCCCGCAGGCAAGCTGCCGAGGGCAGCCTGCCTGCAGTGCTTGGGGGCGGCAAAATACCTAGAGCCACCCCTGGTTCAATGTAGATGTTTGTCTTGCTCTTAATTATTCTCAGCTACTGCACTATTCAACCTGTTCATGAATAAAAACATGCAAAATCATTTCTTAATTTGTGCCGATATGGGCACTGCTAAAATGGTGTAAAATGACTTGGACAATGAATGTGATATGGTAAACAGCAGTTACCCTTTGATCTTGCTCATATTTCTGTTCTGGATTTACACTGCAGAGGCAAAATAAAATGAATTCCTTAAAAGACAGCCAAAAGCTTCTGTTTACAAATTTCACTTTGTGTACAAGATGGTACGTATAAGTTTTGAGTGAATAAATGATGCTTTGGCATACAGATTTTCGCAATGGCTTAAAGGTGAGCTTGAAGCCACTTTATCCCACTTCCACTTGAGCTGCAGGCATCACTTTGAGAACTGTAGTTATTTCACTATTAATACATCTAGTATTTAGACGGATGATTTGTGAATTGGGAGGGAAACAGCTTATTTTGAAAAATCTTGCCATCCCTTAACCCACGGGAGGGAGGGGAGAAGTAGCACTAGAGGACCACTCCATAACAACTTTTGAAGACTCAGACAGGGTAGATGAGCCCTGGCAGCCTGTAACCTAGCTTCAGGACACTAACATATCTGATAAAGGGAGCTGGGATGGTTAGGGGAGGTGGCTATGACTTTTGAGGGATGAGAAGAGAACAATTTAGATCTGTGCAGGGAGGGTCATAGTGTTACAGTCATAGAATGTGGATAATACAGTAACTAGATGCTTATTTGAACCTTACTAAAGTGTCAGTGCTCCTATTGAAGTCAGTGAGAGTTGAATCAAATCCACAATATGAAATTCCCATTAACATCAGGGATTCTAGGTATCCCTACAGCAGAACAGACCCCCTAAATGTCCCCTGTCTAGGCTGAACAACTTTAGGTGGCTATTTTAAAATTGTATCTATAATTTATCTTTTAGACTCTCTCAAAGCAGCTTTTGTGTCCTCTTTGCAGATCACTTTGAAAGTTCTAAGTGCTGCACTCTTAACACTCTATGTGTATTAATACTGAAATAACTTATTAAGCTCTCAGGGTGAGATTTTTTGCTTAACTTCTAAAAGACACAACTTAGAATTTACCTTCCAAGTGGCATGTACCTGCCTGAACCTGGGATGTTCTAGGGACTGGAGCGGCTTCCAATATAACTTAAGCAGCCTTTGTCTTCTCTAGTGCCTGTCCCAGGCAAATTCTACTGTAGCCACAACTGGTGGTTTTTCGGTCCTTTGATGTCACTACAGCCCTTTTATGCAGCAAAAATTAGAATGGTAACTAATTTTCAGTAGTTTTTTTTTTAATTTCCTCTCCATCTTTTTTTGTATGAAGATTTTCATCTTTTTAAAATTACACTTCTTTCCACCTATGTCATCTATTTTTTTATACCACAAACATACAGGGTCTGAGTCTGCTTGCACAGAAGCCAGCATCAGACCTCTCGTTGACTTCAATAGGAACAGCATATCTAAGAAAATACTGACCTTTTAGATAGTAAACACCTTCCCAAATTGCCTTAGTATGCACACTTTGTTTCTACAACTGTGCATAATGTATAATTCACAGCTATTTCAAAGGTATTTGATGTCCAGTCTTTTCTGATCATGTCCTATCATGGTAAAAGCTGGGTAGATGCAGAAGGAATATAAGAGAATAAAAGTAAATGTCATGCAGATTATACAAGAATTTGTGATAAACTTTATGAAATACTCAGAATCAATCTTTTCCTCCACAGAGTTTCAGACTAAACATTTTTAACAATGAATCCTAATGTCATGGATAAATCTATGTCTCTACTATTAGGAATGAACCTTTGTTCCCCCTCCATTCTGGCTGGATGAATTGTCAGGCTTTGAATTTGACAACATAAAGTTTGTTTTGGAAAGTAGGATTTGGGTTAGGTTCAGATTCAATCAGATCAGAATGTCAAAATTTGTCACTTGAAGCTCATAAAATTAAAGAGGAACAAGAACTTTTTCATGTGTTATTTCTATGGTAACCACTCTCATGCACTAATACTAACATGCTTCTAATTTGTTTTACACATAGACATAACTATTGAACAAAACATGATTGCACTCCAAAGTAGTAAAGTGTTGTACTAAAAAAAGTCCTTTAAGTTCTCTATAGAAACATGTCACTTAAGCATTCTTTTTTACTACACTTTGGCTAGCTAACAGCTTATTATGTTAAATCAGAATCCATATGTATTCAAAGGCCTAGTAGCAAGCTTTTCTCATCTTCCATAAAAATAAGTAGGCTGTACAAATAAAAAAAATACTACCCAGTTTTTTACTTTAATTTTGTTATACTAGAAGTTTCATAGCTGAAATATATAATTATATGTGCAAATTAACTCACAGCCTAAGTTGAGGAATTACTCAGTGATACAGGGAAGTACCTAGTGCCACATTGTCCTAACTGCATATAAGCTCAATTAATTTTGAAATCTGATCTGTTGCATAATTACCAGTGCCTAAATTCTACAGCTGAGGTATCTGTGATCATTTCAATAGCCCAGCATAATGCTTTAACTGAAGTGGAACAGTTTCTTAATTTTTCATTTTGGTTCTCAGGTGCTGTTTAGTTACAAATATAAAGCTCCGGTTTTTTATTATGCAACAGGCAAGTGTTCAAATCATAAAGTCTGCTTACTCAGTGAGGAATGAAAAATTGTACATTCAGGGCATGATAGTTTCCAAACTTCTCCACCCTTGTTATTAGCTTTTGGGCCAAGTCTATGATCTTTATTATTTCTGAAAGAATCTTATATAGGGATAACAAGGTGTTTTAAGTAACTAAAACATTGGATGGGTTTAGGAATGATTTTAATGATGTCATTTATTTCCTGTACATACTTAATCTGTATTGAAGTTTTGAGAAATACACTGAACTGGTTTATAAGTTTATTAAAAGATTAAATAAGCAGTTATAAAACAAATATGAGTTTAAGCAAGATGTTGTTAGCTAATTTAATTTATAACTAGCTAATTTTATTAATCTAATTTACAATAATCCAATGCAATGGTCAAATCAAGGTTATAATTGAAATATAATCAATAAGTCAATTTAATTTGTCTGGTTTGCTAATTACTACAATAACTATGGTAATTAAATCAATTATAATAAAAAATAAGGAAAACATTTATCTTAAGGGTTTACAGAAAGGCTGAGGGCAGAAGCTGTTCCCTTTGATTTAAGCAGTTTAGCTAAGAGTCTGTTAAGGCAGAGGCTATTTCTTGCCATGGTTTTTGAGGAATTCCGGCTCTTAAAATGAATTCATGGTAGCTTCCTTTTTTTAAATCTGCTTTTTTTCTCATTGTTTCACTGTACGATAAAACCCTGTTAAGCTTTTCTTTATTTAACTATTTCCCCACACTAGTTTAATACAATGCCTGCATTTTTTGGCAGTCTTACACAAATACGAACAGCTATATTGGGTTAGACCAAAGGTCCATCTAGCCCAGTATTCTGTGTTCTGAGAGTGGTCAATGCCAGGTGCCCCACAAGGAATGAACAGAGCAGGTAATAATCAAGTGATCCATCCCCTATCACCCATTCCCAGCTTCTGGCACACAGAGACTAGGGACACCATCCCTGCCTATCCTGGCTAATAGCCATTGATGGACTTTTCCTCCATGAACTTTTCTAGCTCTATATTAAACCCTGTTATAATCTTGTAAACACTTATAGTAGCTTTAGAATGACATAGGTCATAGAATAACTCAGATATCTGACTGTTTAGACAAGACACTTATGGGTTTATTGTCTAATTTGGGGAACAGTTAACTATGCATTCATGCATACATACACTAATGGGCACATGAGAAATTTGAACAGCCTCAAATTGCCCTACAGAAGAGAAGGGCACAACTTTAAGAGTCACGTTTGGTCTTAGAAATACCAATAAATATTATTTTAGTTCCAATCTATTATAGGATGAACTTCAAGCTTTCTGCATTTGTGCAGGAGTCTGATCTTCTTTCTTTGTTAGAAACTTCAGGCTTGGCTTAGCTGATTGTCAGTCTCTCACCTCTTCTTCTTTGGTTGGCCAGTCCAGGGAAGAGAGCAGGATACAACTTTGGGTGATGTCATCAATGAGAGAGAACCACCATACCCTCCTTCTTTATTAATATGGTCTTTCATAGGGATCACTGTCCCTGTACTCTGCCTCAGGAGACACCCCAATATCTTCAAAGCCAAGTGGATGTTGCAGCCAGTTAACCATAGTTTTTACATGAACCAATGGCCTGGCATCTTGACGTCACATAGTTGATTCCGGGTTAGTGTGTATGTGTCTTGCAGCAATTAGTTGATAATCACAAACAGATGTCTCTTGAAAACAGGATGCAAGAAGATGGCATGTGATATGGAGTTGTTAGACAAACCGCCCCTTGAGGTCAAATCAAATGTCTTAATTGTTCAAATATAATTAATGGCTTGTCTACATCCACACCTCCGCTCATTCCCACACATCTTCATGACAGTGAGTTCATTATGACATCTGGAAAGTAACTCTGAGAGGTGGGGGCAGAGTCCAGGGCAAGTGAGTCACCATATTCTAATAACCCCTTAGCCTACAAGCCAGAAAGCCGCTTTTAACATCTCCAGTAATGTTATGTTTCATTAAACATTTAGCCAGTTATTGAGGCCTAAATCCTAATATGGACTATCTTCCCTACACTTAGTATGTGAATATATAATGGAAAAAATAAAGTCTCTACAAAACAATTTTTCTGTTTTACGGATAAATAAGGTAAATATCTCCTAGGCCTATTCTAAAAAGGAGAGACTCAGTTTGCTGAAAATAGAAACAGTCTATGGTTTTATTAAGTATTCCCTCTGGCATACAATAGTTAGTTAAAGCAAAGAGACATTAATCATGAAAAATGAAATTTAGGCCTCTTGGGTACATTTCTGAAATAAATTTACACTTCTTCCCTAACCATTCATTCACTGTTCACATTGAAAACAAGAACATTATTTGAACTGGACTTCCTGAATGTGAACTTGCTAAGACTGACTGTCTGATCCAACACTGCAGTATATTCTGATATATGAAATCTCTATGCTTTGTAGCAGACACATTGCAGTCCTATAGAAGAGAAATGGAATGTGTGATTTATCAGTAGAAAATGTGTGCTTTAAAGACACCTGCTGTAGAAGTTTGTAAAAAAAAAAAAACAAAAACCCTCAGTCTATTATACTTTGAAATGTAGCAAAGATAAACTTAGACTGAATATCAGGAATAAGTGCCTAACAATGAGTCATATTATGCTTTGGAAATATCTGCACAAGGAAGGGGCTGAAAATTGTATTGGTAAGTTTGGGTTCCTCTGTACCCACTGCTCAGTGTGTGTTAGATGTCCCAATCCGTGTTCTATCAGCAGAAAATAGTGTGCACTATGGCTCTTAGCTAGAGACCCTGGCTCATTAGCTCAAGTTAGAGCCTCAGGCTTTGGAGGTCTCCTATGTTTCAGATCTGAAATTACCCAGGATTCAATTAGGCTCCTATGCATCAGCCAAGATACCTGCTTTCCAATGACGACAAATCTGATAACACAGCATTGACATTATGATGATTTCATAATCTTAGTTTGATATACCTGTAGTAGGTATTTTATTTTGTGGCCATGTATGAAGTTATTGGTAATACAAACTCACATCATAACCAGTGATTAAATGCTTTCAGTGATCCTAAAGGTCTTGTACATGTTTCTGTTCATCATATTACACATTGATAAGGTAAACAATAGTTAGTAATAAGAAAGGAAAATGGCCCATCTTTGAGCCTTATCTTCAGGATGGTTGATCAGGGAAGTGTTATTAGTTTTGTTAGGTTCAGAAACAGGCCTCTTAAGTAACTGCTTAAAGTTTTAGGCTTCTTTCACTCATTTTGGTTAGCTACTGTCTTTCCCTGGCTCCTGTGATTATTATCCTGTGCTGATCTTATAGGTGTTTAAGACTGTTAATTGACAAAGCCCTGGCTGGGATGATTTAGTTGGTGTTGGTCCCACTTTGAGCAGGGATTGGACTAGATGACCTCCTGAGGTCTCTTCCAACCCTGATATTCTATGATTCTATGTTTTTAGTATCAATGATTGCTCATCTAGCTGTATACTTGATTTTTCCTACACTGGTGTGATCCCAACATTTTCTCTATGCTATTAGTCATGTCCCACACTCATTATTAGGAATGAGCATGAATCCTGATACTTATATTTTTCAGGGCCCATGGATACAGGCTGTTTATGTTTAGAATGAGTGTAACTCTTAGAGTGGTATGAAATACTACTAGTAGTTTGAAATTATAAAAATTTCTAATAAGAAAAGAACTTATATTTTCTTAATAATCTTCCCTAGAAAAGAGAAATTAAAGGCAACAATTGGAAAGAGTTTCAACAACATTAGGCTTCTTGAGGTGGAAATCTAACAATTACTCATTTGACTGGTGCTGGCACCTTGCCGTCTCAAAGGGAGATATTGACAATCTTTATAATAATGAATCCATTGTCTAATTCACAAGCTGAAAAGACCAGACCCCTGCTCTCAACTAGGAGGCAGTAAATGATTCACCATGACAAGGGAGAAACCGTCCCATTCTCCAATCCAGTCCAAAAACCAAGATTGAGTAAAACAATTTTTTTGCATTAAAACAAAATACCTGGGATAGTACCATGGTTGTCATGGAAGACATGTGATCCTGAGTTAATTTAGAAGAGATTATCCACATGAGCAAAAGCCTTAGTTACTTCAAGGTTACATCAGAGATGAATTCTTTCAATTCACACTAAATTCCAGAGATGCCGCAGGGTAGTCTATCCAATTTGAATTCTAGCCTGAGATATATGCACAAGGTGGACTGCACTTAAATCAAATTTATGATTGGGACTAAAATTTCTGTCCCCTGAGTTCTGGTCTGGAAACTAAACTCTCATGCAGAGAATGCCAAAATAGGCAAAAGATCAAACACTTTTTTTTAAAATAAATATACAGCTGCCCCTGGCTGATTACAGGAAAAGGACCCTCAGCCAGGGAAGAGGAATAGAATGTGCCACACTTTAAAACAGAACAAATACTGGATAGACTGGTTTTTTCCATGCTCATGAAAGTGTTTTTTATTGTTTATGAAAAGACAGTTGATCTGAGGAAGGGTAACTGCAACACCTGTCACACTTTCCCACACTGAGATTATACTGGATAAACTATCCAGTATAAAATTGGAGTGGTTTGGAGATCAAGGTTGGTTGACCTAGGACATGTTTTTTTGTCTACGTACTCCAACTAATGCAGGGTTTAGGGATAATGATTAAGAATGTCTGCAAAATGTATTAAAAACTGTTATTACAGTGTGAACTGTGGTCCAGTGTGCGCCACGGTGGTCCATAACCAATTAGCTGGACATATGGTATTGGTTCTTCTCCTTGTTTTCAGCTAAGGAAAAGAACAGATAGCAATCTTTTTGCTCAACAGAGACTATAAATCTTTGGGGGCAGGGACACCTGTCATGTGTTTTGACAAAGGGGGCTGGATGCCTGTAGGCCCTACTACAATACAAACAAATAAAGTCAAAAGAAGAGAGCTAAAATACATGAATATTCTGTTTAATGTTACTGCATGGAAAATATTGTGCCAGGGATGTTATATTCTGACAAATGGGAGGGAAGTGGCCCGTGAGATTATAAATGAGTGGGAGGAAGTAGCAAATCCCCCCCTATTAAAGTGGACCACATTATGGCAATGTTTTAGAACCTCTGTGATGGGAGAAATTCCCACCTCAGTCAGGAAGGTGGGGAAGAGATTCTCTAGATGCAGTCAGCCCCAACCCACTGCACTTGTGAGGCCTGTCTAACCTGGAGAGGGCAGCTCCTTCAAAGGGAGGATCCAAGCCCAGTCCAAGATGGCATTCAGAGAGAAGTAAAACTAGCCCCACAGAGCAGAGCCTGCTTACCACGAAAGCTGCTTAAGAGTTTCTATCACCTGGACCCTATGACAGCCCCAGCTCTATAATTAACTTAATTTTAGGTGCTCAGGGATTTATCTATAGTCTCATTGACAGGAATCTTTCTATTGACTTCAGTAAGTTTAGTGTAAGGCAGCAGTGCTGTAGTTTTGAAAATTATCAAGTAAAAAACAGACAGAATGAGATGTTTTCCTCAAAATATTTGTCCTGGCTAGTTTAATAAGAGACAGAGTGGAACTCAAACTCTTATGGTCCTGATGTTTTGGATCAGACTGAGACTTTTTGAGACACTAACATATTTGAGAATTCATCTTTTACTAGACATGGGTGACAAGATAAGAAGCCCAGCACATTAAGTACAAGATATAAATGGATCCATCTGTCAGCAGTTATTTTATAAGTGAATTGTTTTCAATTATGTTAGAAATATGATTTTAAAGTACTGTGTAAACCAGGAAATGTTGAAAAGTAAATTTGTGACAATGAAAATGTAATGGATTGATGGATTCTGCTCTTAAAATTGACAAATAGAATGGAGGGTTTTGAGACAGTAGCTGACAAACAGTTTTTGGGATATTGGTTTACTGGAATAACAACCTTTTTAATATGTTCAATTTACCTTCTGAGGTCACTTTCTTAGAGTACACTAAAATGCCATCTGAGAGACAGTAGCATCATAAGACACGTCCCCCCCCCCTTCCCCAATCAGTTGCAAGGAGATATGCTTTCATTATATTCCCTTGTTACCACATCAAAAGGGATCAAAATACAAAATCAAGTGGTGGACAGATGTCAGTGAGAAAATGGAAAGCTATACCCGTCAGTACATTTGAAATCGAATTAAACCCTACTTGCAACACCTTCTCTTGGGAGAGACAGTAAGTAATTCATACTAACATATGGTTAAAAAACACTGGCACATATTTCAATTTCTTCTGTTTTTCCTTTAAACTACTTAAGGCTTTTAATGTACCAGTTATTGTAAGAGAATAATATGGAGAGGTGGTACCTTCTACATATTGAAGTCCAGATTCAAGAAGGTACATATGCATGTGCCTAGCTTTAAGCATACTTGGGTATCCTAACAACTTTAACCCATCCCTGGGTGGATACAATGAGGGGTGAGAGGTGGGGTATGTTTAATCTAAAATGTCTTAAATCAACATGTTTATTGAATGGTGTTTCTCCAGGGCAGAGTTGGGGCAATCAAACAACCTTAACTGTGCATTTCCAATTGGTTTTGTTTAGATGCTTTCACACCCTGTGTTTCCACCACTGTCTGTTTGATACATTTCCTACTGCATTGTAGTCTGTTTCTATGCCAGTAACATCTTTCTCAATGGTTATGTGATGTGTTGCCTTCCTCCTTTTCTGTCTTCCAAGAGGTATCCAGGTAAAGGCTTGTCTAGTTTTCTTGATTTCTGTATGACATCCTCAAACCACTTCAGCAATTGAAAACAGAAAGCTGTCTCTAATCTATTGGCCAGTCAATACATTAGCATTAGTTACTGTATCCCAGCATTAGACAAAGTATTTCCCTACCTTAACATGTTTAGTTTTGTCTAAGTTTGACCTTAACTGTGAACTTCTTGGGATTATATTACTTGTATGGGAGATAATTACAATATCCATGTAATGTATTTTACCTTAAATTACTTATATGTACTCGCAAACCTACCCTCATCTTAATGTAGATTATGTCTGGGAATCAGAAGGTCTGCACAGGTTGCATTATGTTACATTTAAGTTTGTTAGAAATACCTTAATTTTCACAAATATTGAGCTAATTGGCATATAGAGAGAGCAGCTAAGCTCAGTACAGTAATTTCAATGACTGATTTGTTAGAATTCATATTTACAAATTATACAAACCTAGTTTACTGATTTATATAAGACTTAGAAGTTATTTCTGCTACTTGTGAAATGTTTTCTATGTCCTTTTTTGTTCCTGGGTATGCTATACACTGACAGGCGTATTTCCCATCTGAAGTCGCTTTCCTGAAACATCTGCTGTCAGAAAGTTTGGCTGGAGCTTGCAATGATGGATGAATTTTTGACAGGTAATTCCAATTCAGATCAGAGGCAGACACATTTAATACCCAAAAGCTCCCAATTCATTAAAATCACTTTTTGATTTATTTAAGCACCCCTTCTCTTTTCAACACCATTTAAAGATTAATCACTTGGGGATGGTGTTCAGGGCTCACCCAGCTGCTCATAATACGAAATGCACCAGTTTATCCAAACTTTATCTCTCAGCATTTCTGAAGTGGCTGTTACCTGAGCATCTAGCCATTGATAAAAGTCATTTAGGGTAAGTCTTTTGTGAAATCTGAATGAAATATTTCGGACTTGAAGCTAATACTAATAGTGTTACACACATTCTCCATTCTTTGGTTTTACTAAGGCAAATAAGTCCATTAACTATCATAGTTAATTTTTTATGGTCACTGGATTTTTCTTGACATAACAGTAGAGGGAGAGTTAGTCCTACTGAATGTGACTTATGCAGCCTGGACACAGCAAATAGATTAACCAATACATTTTAATTGAACAACATACGTAAGCAAGACTTCAACACCTAGCCCCCACAGATGTCTCAGAATTCAGCAAGTTTGTGTAGTATGAATAGTTAAAGCAACAGTAATCAAACGGAAAAATGGGGACAAACCCACCAACATGCAGCAAAAGACAAAATTCTTGAGCCGCATTAGCACTACAAATGAAATGAAGTGAGGTGGTTTGGTATTTGTTTTTGGCTTCATGGCCTGAGTGTTTTATGCTTTCCATATATTGTTTGCTTGACAGATATTCAAAATGAAATAAAATAAAGAAGAAAATAGGATTATTGCCCTTGTTTTTAGAAGCAGAGAAATACTTAATGTTTTTAAAGCATGTACACTCTAGCATGAATATTGGGAAATTGTATGTAATATGCACTCAGTAAATCAGCCACCTCGTGTATATACACAACTACTCAGTGAGCCAGCCTCAAAATTGCAAAGTTCATTTAAAAAAAAAGCAGTAAATCAGTTTTTGTATCAGAAAAAGGCAGATAAACCCAGTGCTAGAGAAACCTTAAGAAATTCAGAATTCAGTTCAGATTTACATTCACACTCTTGGAGTTTAAGTCTGGATGCTTACTGATCTATCCAAAAATATGGAGATCTCCTGATAAGCCCAATGGCTTTCACATAACTTACCTTTCCCCAACAGGAGCTGTGACAAACCCTCCAATGGAGAACTCCCTTGCCTCCCTAACTCAAGTTCCTTTTTTGAGGGAACAGCTAGGATTGGTAGATGGCAGGTCTGTTAGTTTTACAGGTTTCTTTCTGGGTAGTTATATCCTTTTCTCACCCATCCCACATGGACTTAAATAAAAATGCTTTCCACTGATCCTTCTGAACAATGGGTAGCACATAAGAACACCTGAAGAAATACTGTGTGATTTGAATCATAAGAAAGAACCCAATCATCCCAGCTTTAAACTATGAGAAGTTGCATTTAAACTTTCACTGACCTCTAGGTAGTGACAAGAAAAAAAATGTAATCTTTAAATTTATTAAAGTTTTATTGATTTGAAACATTTTATAGAAACATTGCATTTCCATCAAATCAGAGTGAAGTAGGTTGTGACAATCAGATCCAGAAACCCTTAACTGAACCCCAAAGAATAAGCAGCTAAGTCAACTGATTGTGTACAATATTCTGCTATAAAGTATATTTGATAAGGTCTCTTATGGAAGCTTGTAATGTTCTAAACTTAAGTCACCATGAGCTGTACACAGAATGTGGCTATGAATTTATGTAATTCATATATATAGAAATCTGTGCTCATAATATATTGTGCAGTCAGGCAGGGAGGAGCTGCCTCCCCAGTCAGATGAGATTAGTTTCAAGCACCTAGGGTTGTACAACCCAGGAAGACAAATGATGGGCCATTAGGGTTAATAGGAAGACATTTCAACATCCCAGGTAGAATTTTCTGACCCTGAATAACCATGATTCGCCATATCAAGAAGGGTGGGGGGTGGAGAAAGAAAAAGCCCTTTTGAAAATGAGGCTTGAAACTGAGGTCTTCATCCAAAAATTGAGGGGAAGTCACTCGGTGGGTGCTGTTTATGCTAGGAAACTATTCAAAGGGATAGGTCCTTTGTACTAGAAAAGGGACTTTCCCTAATGTGGAAGTGTGAAGCCTGAAGTTACCTTCCTGCTTATTTTCTGTGTATCTTGAAGAGGATTGCTCTCCCTTACTCGTACCTTCAAAGCTGTGTTTCTTCTATAAAATAAACTGTTTATTTTTGCCCAATAAGGCTTCTGGTGTGCAAACTTTGTGGTGGCCAAAGTGAACTGATAACAATGGGACTTGTTTCACACCTTTGAGCATGATGAATCAGAGGGGAACAGTTGAAGTGTCTCATACTTAAGAATGCAGAGATGATGAATTTGGGGGTCTCTGGAGTGGAAAGGCTATTGGTGTTACCATGCAAGGAATAACTAGGCTGGTGGAAGCCAGGGTGAGATCTTGTGGTTGGGGGCTGGCTACTGGTGTTAGGGATCTGAAGCAAAGCTGCACAGCATAAAGGCACCCCAAGGTTACAGGGAAGATGTGACAGAACCCCTTACTGGTCTGGGGGATCCCAAAAACATCACATAGGGAACAGAATAAATTTCAGCTTCACTACAGATATTTTGCTCTGATCGTTATGAATAGAAAGACTGTCATTAAGGCTTTCATAAAGATGAACTTTAATTTTCCTTTACAATTAACATTCGTTTCAACAAATAAATATATTATATAGACATGGCCAACAACTCTGCCACAACTACATGTAATTAGCCAGCTATGAAAACAGTTACTTCATTCTACTATACATGAGCCTTCACTGTGTAACTATGGAATCTTTTTGATGCTAATACTATTTTGCAATCACCATCCCATTCAACTGTCTCAACTCATCATTATGCCATACCTAATTTTGATTGTTAAGCAGGAACCATTTCTTCTTTGTTTTTCTTCTGTTTGGATGTGCCTAGCATACCTTAGGTATTGATATAATTATGTGCATACACACAAATATAAACATATTGTATATGTTCTATCTATTTGAGAAAAGACACTAAGGGCTTGTTTTCACTACCAGGGAGATTGACGCTGCTCCAAGTGATGCAGCGGGTGTTGATTTAGACTCACTAAATCAATGGCAGATCACTCTCTGGTTGACACTGGTACTCCAGCTCCCTGAGAAGAGTAAGGTAAGTCAACCAGAGAGCATCTTTGGTTGACGCAACACAATGAAAACACCAGGGTATGTTGACCTTAAGATACATCAACTCCAGCTGTGTTATTCACAGATTAGGCGTAGCGTAATTTAGGTCGACTTATCCCAGTTGAGAAGACAATCCCTAACATATTTAATATTGTTTGTAATGTGTTCCGTGTCTGAGAGCCTCATTCATGGCCCAGGACCCCATTGTGATTGTGCAATGCACAAACTGACTTTTTTTTTTACACTCTCAGAGCCGAAGGACTTAGATCATAAGTATAATATGATAAATGGAAACAAATGAAGGGGCAGGGTGGGGGGAGCACAAGGAGACAGTAATGATGATAGGCAATGGTGTCAGCACACCAGCTGCTGAACCAATGTCAAGTTTTTGTAGCCATCATGGCAAAGGAGAGTTTTAAGGAAGATTCTAAAGGGAGATAAGATTTTTACAGAGAGCTCCTCCGATGCATGAAAAGCAGAACAGGAGAAAGTACAAAGGTGTTTAAAAATTTAATAAGTAGATGGTGAAGATTAACATTACTGGTAGAGCAAAGATGGGAGTCAGCATCTCAGTAGCATATGGAGAGATGAGGTAGGATGTGTACAGACTGTGACAGGCCTCAAAATTATAGGTTATGGTGCTTTTTGGAGGTGGATGTAAGCACAGCCATTGGAATCAGTGGATTCTGACTCCTGCCAAGTGAAGGTGTGTAAACTTTAAACCACCGACCCATATCGTATTACTGAAATTGGGAAATAGATGTATTTTACCAGTTCTCCTTTGTCAGACCATAATTAAAGAGGGTGTTTTAAAGAAATCATTGGTCTGTGTGGATGATTCTATTGTGAATACTCACTAGTCCTCTAGGTAATTTTAATTACAATATGCAGCCAGCATCACTCTGTTGCATATAAATAGAGGTTTTAATTTTTACTGAGGTAATACTTTAAAGAAACCAAAAAAACCACACTATTTCTGACAAGGCCGATTACAGAACATCAGAGCTAGGATTCTCCTCTCATTAGAAGAATGGTGTCCAGGGGATGAAAATCTATAGCACATTTAAATGTGTGTTGAAGATTCATGAGCAAGAGCCTTGGTGATTCATTTCTGGAAGCAGCCCAGTGAACAAATATGTAAAATACCATGTATTTTTCCAAGAGATAAATGTGAGTGTTAGATGATCAAAGAGTTCATAAATTCCTAAATAGGAAAAAAATTTCCAGGTTTGAGCAACTAATTATACAACGCCATGGAACATGAAGAACAACTGGAGATAAAGAATTCTACTTTAGGATTCTTTAAAGGCAGTGTAGAGGGCTCTATTTGATTGTTAGTATATGTTTTGCAATCTTGAGCATGATACATTCAACATCAACTTCTTTCAGTTGCACTCTCTACTGCCCCAAAGAAGTCTGATCACTCTACATAATCCTGTGGATAAAAACAATAGCCCTCAAATATAGGCACCAGTCTTAGCATTCCTCATGCTTTCCTTAAAAGTGACCTTCAAAAAAGAGTTTTTAAAAACTTAGCTTTGTCACTTTTTTTACTTCTGTATGATGTATAGAGGGAGCCCCAAAGGTTTGTTGGTTTTTTTAAGGATATTTTATCCAGTTAGTTATTTTGTTAGAAATATAAGGAATGTACAGTCTGGTCATTTTGGTTTGGCTCCTGGATCTCTTTGGGACACAGATACTGAATGTGAGCTCTCTCTCTCTCTCTCCCTCTCCAATGATGGCGTGAGGGTGTTGCTTTAACAAAGATATTTTTCTAAAGTGTTTCAATCACTGGAGGTGAAAGTGTTAACAACAACAACAAAGATTTTAAATCCTGTCCACTCTCTTTAGCTTTGTCTCTTGCTTACTGTGTTGATTTCACTTGTATTCCAGATACCATAGTGTGTTCTAGGAGACACAACACCTATTTGGTCCTCTTTGTACATCATAAACTTGCGAACAGAAACGAAATTTTCCACTGGCTTTGAAGGATGGTTTTTTAGGGTTCTACCTACTAAATTTAGGGATGCCAGGCATCTGGTTTTCAACCGGATGCCAGTTGAAGAGAGACCCTGGTCAGTCCAGTTGTAGTAGTAGGATTTTATATTTGTGTTTTGTATAATTTAGTAAGAAGGATAAAGAATAAAGATAATAATTAATATATGATTTGATCATATCCTTTCTGAATAGCAGAAAGGAATGGCCTAATGTGCCATTGGTAGAGATGAATCAGACAGAAACCTTGTCTGGGCTGATTTCAGACCTTTTAGCGTCACCACTTTGTTGAAGGTTACCATTTTAAAATAAGTAAAATTATATGATTGTTTTTCTTTTGCATTGCAACTTGATGTTCCTGTTCAAAATGTTGTGTGTAAATCAGTTCTGTTTTGTGTGTGAATGAGGAATGTGTGTGTTAAGTGATAAGTATGAAGGACATCACCAGACCAGATGTTCTAGGGAGGAACTGAAGACAGATGCAAGGGTGCCAGGAGGTTGCAACACGCCCCTACTGAAATGTCAGAGGAGGGCAGATTGATGACTCTAAAGATGAGACAGGCACTAATCAATAGGGACAAGATAGGTGTGATCAAAACCAGCATGGGATAACTCCCTGAGAACCTTGATGAAAGAACAAGATAACAGACGAGAAGGATAATTTAAGAAAACAAGCACTTGTCAAACAACAATTGATTACAGCATGACAGTGCAAAACGTATTGGTCCCAATGAAGGAAAATCATTACATAAACAGTGTCTTGCCATAAAACTTCGGGTTCATCCTGCCAAGACTTTCCCCGAGCATCATGTCGCGACTGACAGAACCCGGTTCCTACCTACGTGTGATCAACCTAGGTGACCACTAGATTGATCCAGACCCTAGTCTGGCGGGATTGTGTGTGAGTGAGAGACATATTGAATGCATATGCTAATTGTTGTATCTTCAATAAATGCAGCGTATTACCTTTTCCCCTGAAAAAGATCCTGTGTGCTTCTTATAAGCATAACACAGTCAGCACTGCTGACCGGGCCACCAAAGGTCCAGTCAGCAGCACAGCGGGGCTAAGACAGGCTCCCTGCCTGGCCTAGCTCAGCGTAGCTTCCAGAAGCGACTGGCATGTCTGGCTCCCAGGCAAAGGAGCGGACATGTGCTGCGCCCCACCCTGAGGGCTGGCTCCACAGCTCCCATTGGTCAGGAACCGTGGTCACTGGGATCTGCAGGAGCGGCGCCTGTGGGTGTGAGCAGCGCACAGAGCCATCTAGCCCCTCCGCCGAGGAGCCAGACATGTTGGCAGCTTCAGGGAGCTGCCTGTGGTAACCGCCCCTGGAGCCCTCACCCCAAACTCCCTCCCATACCCCAACCCCAAGCCCTGAGCTGCCTGCCACCTTCAAACTCCCTCCCAGAGCCTGCACCCCACACCCCAGCTCCCATGCCCCAGCCCCCTCCCGCACCCCAAATCCATCATTCCCAGCCTCATCCCTGAACCCACACACCCAGCTGAAGCCCTCACCCCAACCCCATGCCCCAGCCCCGAGCTCCCTCCTACACTCCAAGCCCCTGAACCAGGTGGGCGCTCCCTCCTGAAGCCCACACCCAAACTCCCTGTCATAGTCTGCACCCCTTCCTGCACTCCAAATCCCTTGGCCCCAGCCCTAAGCACGCTCCCATACCCCCAACCCCATCCTGGAACCTACACCCCAACCCTCTGCCCCAGCCCATAGCCTCCTCCTGCACTCTGAACCTTTTGTCCTTGCCCAGAGCCCCTTCCTGCACCCTAAAACCCCTCCCAGAGCCCCCTCCCACACCCCCAGCCAGATCCTGCACCCCAGCCTCCTACCCCAGTCTGGAGTCCCTTTTGGGAACCTCTTGGCCCCTGCCCGGAGCCCTCTCTTGCACCGCAGCCCAATGACAGTGAGCGAGTGATAGAGTGAGCAGGGGGACTTGAAGGGACAGTGGTGTTCTGTTTTATGGGATTAGAAAGTTGGCAACCCTAACAATATCACAAACCAATATGTCTGCATATTCTGAAAATTTGTGTATTGTCAGGATCTTTTCTGATTTCATTGACCTTATGATTCATAAAATTGCATAAGAAAAACAAGATGCAAAAAAATGACTGAGAGCAGAAGTAGGTACATCATTATATCCAGAAGGGTTGTCCTTGAATCCAGTGGGAAAAAAATCATTTTTTATTATCAATTGTTCATGTATTTCCCCAGCCCTGTTGTAGATTTACACTTTTGTATAGGAAGATCATAAATCTGGGGGGTGGGGAGGTGTCTCTTTTACATCAACATTTATCTCTGAAATTAGGTTTATGTTTCAGGGGAATTGTTCCCCCCGCCCTTGTTTTAGAGTCAATAAAGATCATGAATAGGGAAATGTTATACTTTAAATTTCATATTTATTACTATATTGTGTTAATGAATTTTTTTCTGCCATTACTAAGGGAGTTTCAGATATGTTTCCCACAAACTCTCTCATGGTTCCAGCTTTTTAGCTGTTACATCAGTAATTATGAGTACTTAATTAGGCAGTTAGTTAATTATTAGGGGATCAAAGAAAATCTATTAAACTGAATAAATACAAGTAAAAATAGTCTTGGCATCTATCAAATAGATAAAAGATGTCCAGCACTAGAATGAGTAAAAAGTCCTGCTTCAAAAACAAACAAACAAAAAGACACACTTTAATCATCCCCTTTTTGTTTAAAATTTTAAAAAGTTGGATATTTTCCACCTGCTGTGTTTAGCACAGTAGATGGAATAAAATCCTCAATTTTAATTACGAAGTCAAAGGACTAACAGCAGTTTAGAGTAGAAGATACAGAGTATACTGCAGAATGTAGCATGTACTATTTGCTATATATGTCTTGAGGCAAATTGACATTTATATGCACCTGGTGGTAGCAGTCAGGGCTCGTGGAGCCCAATACAGCATTTTGGCAGATGAGGGGGACACTTTTGTTAATAGGCATAGCATATATTGCCATTGTTGACCTAACTTGGAATTAGAAGTGTCAGGATTCCAGTTTAAAAAAACAACAACAAACTTTCAGAAAGAGAGAGGATCTGGTGGAATTGAGGGACAGACTACTTTAGCTGAAACTCACCTTCTGAGAAACAGAGGAGGCTAACTATTCTCACATTGAGAAAGTCACTCCAGAAGACAGGGATACCGATCTGAGTGGTAGACTGGCTGTGGCAATAGGGAATTCAATCATTGGGAAGAAAACAGAATAAAAAAACCCAATAGCTGAATATGGTAACCATCAGAACCACTTGGTCTCTGTGTAGTCACAACTAACATAGTAGCAAACAAACTCCCTGAAATTATTAGTTCAGGACCTCTTACATGCTGACGCCAAGAATCAAGCTGTGCGAGGTCACTGAACAGAGCTTGCTAGGCTGATGTCAAGGCATAGGCCTCTGTGAAGCCATGATCCAGTTCCATTGATCTGACTGGACTAATTTCAGCATGACTAGCTTGTTTGACTGTTGCTGAGGCACCATTCTCTCTTCAGCCTATTAACAGCAGCTTTTCCCTTCTGGACTTATATCAAGGATAGGCCCCTGAAAGATACAGGCTCAGGGACTCTTCCTGGAAAGATGCTAAAGCACAGGATTTTGTGAGATCACTATGCTGATATGAAAGCAGAGGTCTGAGGTTACTAGCTCAGCAGATTAACTGATCTGATCTAGTACTAAATGCTTCTTAGAATGAAGGATCTTCTTAGAAGGATGTAAAAAAAAAAAAGACCTGTAAATGGTTAAAATCTACAGCTGTCATTGAATCTGTAGTCCAAGTACACAGTAAAAGGTAAAGTTTTTAATCAGACGTATACATTTCATGGAGAGAAATTGTGTTTGCCTGAATATATAAAGCATTTCACAAGGGACAATCTGTCTTTGGGGAGGGGGGGAACATCCAGTTTATACCACTCAAGTGATAAGTGAAACATTTCAAAAATAGAAGTGCCTACATGTGTTGATGACAGTATGTCAGTGCTAAATAAATAAATATAATCTGCTTGAAAAGGATAAAATTTCAGCCTGTCCCCACATGCCAGTTATTTAAATTTCTACAGCTGTGTTGAATTAACAAGCCTTATGGCCCAGAAGATGGAGAATTTTTAAAACTTGCTATATATTGATTATATTACAGAATTACCCGGAGGCCTTGTCAGGGTCAGAGACCCATTTCACCTGGTGATATTTACACTTTACAATCAAAAAGTTTATAGGGAAATCAGTTGGAAAGAATATCTAATGACACCTACTGAATAATAAACTTGATCACTGTAAATTCTCCATGTAGATACTTATGGACTGTAATCAAGTCTCTCTCCTTAACCACTTCTTTGTTAAGCTCAATAGATAAACTCAAGGATCTCAATCACTATAAGGTATATTTTCTAATCCTTGAATAATTCTTGTGGCTCTTCTCTGAACCCTCTCCAATTTATCAATATCCTTCGTGAATTGTGGACATCAGAACTGGACACAGTATTCTAGCAGCAGTCTCACCAGTGCCCTCCTCCTGCAAAAAAACCCCACCTCAGATAAAAATGACACCTCTATAGCTACTTGAGATTCCCCTACCTGTGCATCCAAGAACTGCATTAGAAGCTCATGGTCATCCGATTTATGATGGATAATCTCCCTGCCACAGCAATCTCTAACCCACTAACCACACTTTTTTTTTTTTGGTCCTGTGACTGCAAAGGTTTTAACATTCACCTTAAATGGTCTCTTAGAATATACATTAACTATATCTGTTCCTACTTGCATTTACCTTTCCCAGACCTGAAGAAGAGCTCTGTGTACCTCAGATCTTGTCTCTTTCACTAACAGAAGTTGGTCCAGTAAAAGATATTACCTCACCCATCTGGTCTCTCTAATATCCTGGGACTAAACACACCTATAATGCTACAAAGGTCCTAGACAGTCATTGAATCTAGGAAGCAACAGTGGGAGGGGAATCAATGCTGCAGCACAGCCTGGGAATGGGGAAAACCTGATGTCCAGACAGGTCTATAAAAAACTATAAGGGAGCTGTCACAACAGGAAATGTAAGGCAGGATGCAACTGGAGACTTCCACCCCTCCGCCACTTTGGGCAATGGCCATATTCTCATACTTCAGGCAGTGCAGAGGAGAAATTTCATTCTGAAGCTGGGAAGGAGCAGGAGTGCAGAGGGAAACAGGGAAGAGAAGCAGAAATAGGGCTGAATTTTCTTAACTCCTTGAAACCCTTGCTACTCACCCTAATCGTTTTCTAACTATTAACCTAGTCAAACAGTAGCATATTGAAGGGTAAATGTGGGAAGTCTTATTTGGGGGAATATGGAATTACCCACTCTTTTTTTTTAAATTATACCACTCTGTTTAAGCACAGTGATATATTAACAGTAAACATGGAGCCAAACACTTACCAGGCTCCGGGGCTACTTCTGTTTGTGCTGCCACACCTATTAATCTCAATGGAATTTTAATAACCCATACTTCTCTAAAGAAACCCATAGTTTAATAAAGAAAGACCTAAAATTTGCAAATGGCCTTGCATTCATGTTTCAAGCACCTATGAAGTTCAGAGATGTCCAGAATCAAAGTTTAAGTTCCATCATATTTTTAAATGAATAATTTGTACTACGTTGTGGAGATATTTTTCAATCAACCACAATTTATCTGAGTTTACCCTCCCTTGAATTGAGGTAGGTTGGATGATTAGATCATGAACATGAATCATTCTGTTTTCAGTTTGCAAAACAAACCTGGCAGACCACACACACACACACACACACACCTCAAGGTTTTGCCCATCTTTGATACAATCCTGTGTAATTGGATATTTCAGATTTATTCCTTTACAATCAGCCAGCCCCAAAACAATTCTCCAGTGGCAAGGAGCCAAAATGGATCAGACTCCAGCCACACACATTCATCTTTGCAAGAGCTGGATAAACAAGGTTCAGATCTGAGCCACACATGGTTTAGTTTTACATGACACAAACCAGTTTGCGAAGTTTGATTGCTCAGTGGTTTGAGCATTGGCCTGCTAAACCCAGTGTTGTGAGTTCAATCCTTGAGGGGGCCACTTAAGGATCTGAGGCAAAAATCAGTACTTGATCCTGCTAGTGAAGGCAGGGGGCTGGACTCAATAACCTTTCAAGGTCCCTTCCGGTTCTAGGAGATAGGTAAATCTCCAATTATTAAAAAAAGACAGGCTCTATAGTTACTTATACAAGGATGAGGGATAGCTCAGTGGTTTGAGCATTGGCCTGATAAACCCAGAGTTATGAGCCCAATTCTTGAGGGGGGGCATTTAGGGATCTGGGGCAAAAATTGGGGATTGGTCCTGCTTTGAGCAGGAGGTTGGACTAGATGACCTCCTGAGGTCCCTTCCAACCCTGATAGTCTATGATTCATTTTCCCTGCACTCTTTAATGAAGTTTGCACAAGCCCATCTAGTCTGGTGATCCACTCAACTCCTAAAGAAAACTTGCTCATGTGCCAAGTCAAATAAAAATCCATGCACACTAAATTTGCATTGGATGCAGTTATACACCATACATTACAAGTACTGCACAGTACCCAGTCAGTACTGTTATTGCAAACACGAATTTTTAGCATTTTATTAATGCAATGGAAATATACAAATCAAAAGCATATGTTAATGGTAAATCTAGAAAATGAGTCAACATATAACAAAGAATATATGCACATTCAAAAACCCCAAGCATCTCTTTAGTGATTGAATCATGGTAGCAAACTTGATCATTGTTAACCAAGGGCATGGTTCCTATTATGTGGTGTACAGTACCCAAATTCATGGGGAGGCCAGGAATTGTTCAGAGGATCATGGGTGTGTACAATACTTTGAAAGGGAGATAAAGACAACTGTTGGAATTTGAAGCATAGTTTGTGCCTATCTGCACATAACCCTCAGTATGGGATGATGTGAAGGCACTTTAAGGGGAGCACTTGGAGCCATTGTGACTCAGAGGTACCAGTCCTCCTGCAATTTTCCTGTTGTGCTGAAAGGGGAGTGATTTGTATCACCCTCTTTTGAGATGCAGTTTGCTCTCTCCACCGTAACCACCTAACTCACTGGTCAGCGTGTAAGAACGGTGAACAACATTTTCGCCTATTTCCCATCCTTCCTCACCTACTTGTGCTGTAGTGTAGAACATCGGATGCATAGCTCCTACACTGTCTCACAACCGGGTGTTATGAGTCAGACTTGGGCAAAGGGAAAAGAATCTTTATCCTCCACTCTCTCTGCCTCTCCTCCTCACTCTCCTCACCCCCAACACACTTGTGCAGCTGAGCTATTGACCTCAGTAAATAAGAGAAACAACTTCTGCACAGTCAGACAATATTTGCAGTCCAACTGCACATGAGGAAGAAATAATACAATTTGTCCATTAAGTAACTTAAGTAGATTGAAGTTCAGGATTGGTTCACAATGTCTAACTGTATTGTTTTCCCTTTATTTATGGGTTTATGAGTGTTGTGCAAGGGAAAGTACTAAAAGAAAAAAAGGTTCTGAAGGTCAAACAGCTTTAGGCTACTGCATTACAAAGCTGTTGCTGATTTTTCTCCAATGATTGGCTATCAGACTGAAAAAGACTCAGAAGGGGTTCTCCCAAGTGCTGTAAACCTACAAAACAGCTATGAGAACTGCACAAGAGAAGGAAAAGTTTATTTGAGAAATGTTTCCAATAGAAGAAATAATATCAGCTTCTACTTAGAGTTTAAAATGGAAGTTTAACTGGAGCCTTTGTAATAAGACGACAAATTAGATTTATTCAGTGTCTTTCATCCAGAAGCATCCCAAAGCACTCTATAAATTGCATACATACATACAGGAATCATTCCACCTCGCCAGTGAAATATAGGCACCTGCAAGTTGGAATACAGCAGCACTTCAAATGGGTCATGGCAACATTGCAATAGTTTTGGAACAAATGAATAATAAAGCTCTACTAAAGCAGCTACTTTGGCAGAGATTACTGTGGCACTTGTGCAAGACAATGGATTTTTTTACATAGAAAAACTGAAATCTCTGACAAGGAATTTCAGTTAATTAGCTAATATTTGTACAGAGCTGTAAAAGCAATTATGGATGGTTATTCAGGGTAAGAATCTGTGGTTGTTAGACTGTTTAAAAGACTTGGGTGAGGCAAGGAGAGTTTGCTGATAAAGAGCTACATTATGGTGTTGCTAACCAGCCCTAAGGAATGGGTCCCAGAGCTGTGATTTTTTTTAAGGAAATAATTTATTTTCTTCAAACAAAATGCAGTTTTGGTCCACCCGAAACTATTTGCAAATTTGACATGAGTTTGATGCATAGTTTTGGTCAACTTTTGGGATGGGAGGTTGGAACTTAGCTGCACCTGCAAAACAACCTTATAAAGAGAGGCCTCGCTTATGATTCTTGAGTGAGTTGTTAGGGCACTCACCTGAGATGTGGGAGACCCAGGTTCAGCTCTCCCTTCTCCTGACTGAGAAAAATTATTTGAATTTGGGTCTCCTACCTCTTAGGAGGATGCTCTATCCACTGGGCTATTCTAGGACAGGTAGCTCTCATTTTCTCCTGTTTTAGCTGTTCCACTATTTATAAATCATTAAAGAGCAGTTGGAGCAGGGACTTTACTATGGTCTCCGCATCCTAGGTATGGGCCCTAACCAATACCAATAACCAATGATTCATATGTTTTCCCTGTGCCACTGATTAATTCCAGGTTCCCTCCTTACTCCAGGGGGAATTGGGGAGCAAGGGGGGTAAACTGTGCCAGCCCTATACCTGGTGCAGATTACATCCCTCCTTGTGGCATCACAGTTGTGAGAGCTACTGCAGGGTGGGAAACCAAAGCTCCACCTACTTCCTGCCCTTTCTCACCTGCACAGGAGGGGGAGTAGTAGTCCTGCAGCGGCTGCTCTCCCCACATGTTACGATAGGCCCGCTTACCAGTTTATGTGGTATGTTATAAACTTTTAATTCCCTATGCAGACATGGGGACACATGATATGGATCACCATTGGGCCTATAACTGCAAGTTGTTTTAACCAAATTTGGATTTAGGATTTCACTCTAATTAAAATGTATAGAAAGATCTCTGGATTCCAAATCCAGTATGCAATCCAGTTTCAAGAGATGGTCAAGGTTCCAAAGAATTGGTTACTGTGATGAAATCATACTCTAATGGTTCTAATGGCCCTTGTCTTCATCTGCAACTAAAGAGGCTTTATGTCATCTTTGAGCTCCCCTGATTCTGGGTCAGCTGTTCACCTGGATTAGCCAGCAAAGGAATTTAAATTCCATCAGATGCTATAGCCCCAAGGGTCATTTAAGGCAGCTGAAGAATGCAAGGACTCAAGGCGGTTCTGTCCATTCATCCTACATTGGCAATGTGGAAAGGGATGGCATAGGAACCAGTATTCCAGCTCAACAATGAGATGATTCTCCTCCCATGGTAGGCTGTGCCCTTGATAACACTGTCACTAGAGATCATCAAGGCCAGGAGGAGGGAGAAAGGAGTCAAGAGAAGAAACATCCAGAGGGAGCAATTCCATTTTGAATGTTAAGTAAAATGAAAGATGCTCAGATAATGGTTGTCATAGGGAGGGTTTTTTTGATTAAAGGTACTTGACATAAAATATAAAGGCAAAGAAGAGGAGAATTTCATTTTTCCCCATTATAGTCAAAACAAGGAAACCCTCTGGAATTTAGATGGTGTGCTAACTGTTCACATAGCCCTTTATATTCCCAGCATGACACACAATATGATCAACTCAAACAGCCTTCACAATGGATTAGCATAACATGCAGCCATACACAGCTAGCTTTGCTTCTTTTTTCCCCCCTTCCCAGAATATTCAGAACCTCAAAGTGAGAGAGGATAATCTATACTGCTAGTACTGGGTGTGACTGCAGCTCAAATAGATGTACCTGAGCTTAGTTACCGAAGCAGTGACGCTGTGACAGCATGGGCTTCAGTTTGGGTCATATAAACCTACCTAGAACCCGGGGTATTTACCCAAGACTAGCCCATATCCTGTGACTGCAGAACAGATATACATGAATTCTGCTCCAGTTACCTAGGTGTCACCATTGTAACTCTACCAGCCCTTTGATAAAATTGCTTTTTTAAAGACACACTGCTCCAAATTTAAGGTAGGCCAGCCTGAACCAAAATAAAGCTCTCAGATAGTAAATAGGAAAGCATTTGATAAATAGAATTTAGCCCATAAAATCTCAAACTTACAAGTGCAGAGCCTAAATGTATAAAGAGACCTAATTCAGAGAGGAGTCAATATTAATGCTATTAGTGTAATCAGTTTCCCCAATCTGTAAAGTGTGGATAATGATACTGAACTCCTTTGTAAAGAGTTTTGTAATCACTGATAAGCGCTAGGTATTACTGAAAATAATTGGAGTACAGATTCATCTCTGAGCCAGGTCATCTTTATTCCTTTTCTTTCTCTAGCTCCTATTACCATGTTATGATCCTGGCTCTACTTGGTAGGTTATCTTTCTCAGCTTGCAGCTGGCTAACCTGTGCCTGAGTACTTAGGCCTTGATGCTGTAACTCTTTGTCTGGCCAAAGCAGGAGTTGAAGGCTGCTGAGTTCCAGTGCAGATGTAAACATAGGCTATATGTGGGCACAAGTAAATTTCAGTGCTAGAAACTGTCCTCTGCACCAAGCAGTAGTTAATCTCAATTCTGCCTCCCACCCCCCATGCATTGCTCATTAACTCTCAACAGAAAAAAAAAAGACAGGGTGGGACTGAATTGGTTTTAGGAGAGAAGGGATCATAGAAATGTAGGGCTGGCGGAGACCTCAAGAAGTTATCAAGTCCAACCCCCTGAGCTGTGGCAGGACCAATTAAACATAAACCATTCCTGACAGGTGTTTGTCTAACTTGTTTTTAAAAGCTTCCAGTGATGGGGTCTCTACAATCTCTCTTGGAAGCTTATTCCAGAGCTTAACTACCCTTATAGTTAGAAAGTTGTTCCTAATATCTAGCCTAAATGTCCCTTGCTGCAGATTAAGCCCATTACCTCTTGTCCTAGCTTCAGTGGACATTGAGTACAATTGAGCACCATCCTCTTTATAACTAGAGCCTTGCAAATCAGTATTCCAACTGGGGCATTCCCAGCAGGACAGTTTCCTCCTGTGTCTTACATACAATACCCCTGTTAATGTCCAGAATCATATTAGCCTTTTTTACAACTGCATCACATTGACTACTCCTAATCAAAGTACTTTGCATTTGTCTTTATTTAATTTAATCTTGTTGAATTCAGACCAATTCTCCAATTTGTCAAGGACATTTTGAATTTTAAACCTGACCTCCAAAGTGTTTGCAACTCCTCCCAGCTTGGTGTCATTTTCAATTTTTTGTAAGCATGCTCTCTACTCCATTATCCAAGTCATTAATAAAAATATTGACTAATACTGTACCCACGACTGACCCTGGCAGGACCCCATTAGATATGCCCGCCCAACTTGACATAAAACCATTGATAACTACTTAAGTATCAATCATTTGTACATTCACCTTACAGGAAATACATCTAGACCACATTTCCCTTGTTTGCTTATGAGAATCTCATGCAGAACTGTGTCAAAAGCCTTACTAAACTCAAAGTACATCATGTCTACTGCTTCCCCCCTATCCCCTAGGTCAGTAATTCTACCAAAGAAGGAAATTTGTTTTGGCATGATTTGTTCCTTTTCTTATAACTCCATTGTCTACCAGGTGCTTACACATTGATTGTTTAATAATTTTCTCTAATATCTTTCCAGGTATTCAAGTTAGGCTGACTGGTCTATAATTTCCTGGGTCCTCCTTGTTCTCTTTTTTAAAGATATGTACTATGTTTACGCTTCTTTAGTCTTCTGGGACCTCTCCCGTCCTTCAGGAGTTCTCACGGATAATTGATAATGACTTTGAGATTGCTTCAGCTAGCTCCTCAAGTACCCTAGGATGAATTGCATCAGGTCTTGCCAACTTGAATACATTGAACTTATCTAAATATTCTTTAATCTGTTCTTTCCCTATATTGGCATGGATGCCTTCCCCCTGGTTGTCAATATTAATTGTGTTAAGTATCCGGTCAACAACCTTTATAGAGAAAGCTGAAACGAAATAGTCATTCTTGATGTCATGAGTTATTAGATCTCCTTCCCCACTAACTAGGACCTACACTTTCCTTCTTTTTTTTCTTGCTCCTAATGTATTTCAGGAACCTCTTATTGCCTTTTAAGTTGCTTACCTTTCCATCCACTTCAGTGGGTTTCAGATCTGATAGTATGGCCTGGATCTACAAAGGAACTACTTAGGCATTACAATGCTCAACACCTAACTTTTAGGCACCTTTAAAAAAAAAATCACAGAAACAATGGAATCCACAAAGCCAGAGTGAGACTCTTATACAAAGAATGGTGAGAGAGGTACTAAGAATGCAATCCATAAAAGCCACCTTGCTAGGTAGGGAGCCTCTTGAGTTAGACAATAGGAGATGCAGAGGACACAGAGGGTGTCTAAAGCCCCACCTATTTCACATAGTTAGGTGCCTAAGTCTAGGATTTAGGGAGTGCTTGCAGTGCACAACCAGGAACCCCTCTCTTGGCATCAGAAGGTGGCTTTTGCCTAACTCTAAGCTATTTATTGAGAGAATGAGTTAGGCACCTGCCTCACTTCACATAAAGTGACCAGAAAAGGTGGTGCCACTTCCCACCTCATAGCTTTTAACGTAGGAGTTAGAGCACTCACCTGGCATGTGAGACACTCAGGTTAAATTCCTCCCCAAGGCAGGGGTGGGAGAAGACAGGATTTGATCAGCTTTCTCCTACCACTGTCAGGTGAGTGCACTAATCACTGAACTATGGGATATTCTGATGTAGGATTTCCTCACTCTCCTGTTGAAGCTGTTCCACTTTGTATACATAAATTCTCAGAGCAAGGGGCCTGGATACTGGGTCTTCCACCTCCTAAATACATGGGGGCCCTAACCACCAGGCTAGAGAGTCACTCTCTCTTTCTCTTCTTGACTATTTTTATCTTCATTGATAGTGAAATAGCTTCAACAAGGAAGACAGAAAGCTTCCCCATATCTCATTAGTTTGAGCATTCTCCTGAGCGGTGTTGTAGACCCCTGTTCAAATCCTGTCTCTCTCTTCCCCCTCACCACCTGAAGGGAGAATTGAATCTAGGTCTCCCACACCCAGGGTGAGTGCTATAACCACTGGACTAAAGTTTAAGGGGGGCACCAAAATCATCTCCAGCCAGATTTTGAATGGGACCCAAAATGGTTAGCAGCCTCCGAGTATTCCTACTGGACTGGGTCCCCTGGTTGAGACAGCTGGGGGAACGTCTATCTTCCACCAGATCGCTCTGGGACTTAAGTGAGAAATCAGCATTCAGAAGCCTAGCATGAGACAGCAGTACCCATGCCCAGAGGCAGAAACATAGATAGCTAGGAAGTTTTAACTGTGAAAACTTACACACCTGCAAGGTTAGGTGGCAGACAAGTGGGAGTTTTGTGGATCACAGTGGCACCTAAAAATGGGACTTATAGGCTCAGATCCACAAAGGTACACTTGGCACCTTTGAGTACAGAACACTAGTTAACACATCCAAAACCTTGGAAAAGCATGGCTGACATCTGTGTCTTTTCTTTCCTATGCTCTCAAACGTATCGATCTCACAAATTTAATCAAACTGCATTACAACATTTAGATTACACATACCTTTGTAGTTTCACCCAGCAGATTTCTGGACAACCATAAGATTAATTTCTCCATTAACCCCCCCCCCCAAAAAAAACCCACAAAAACAACAGCAAAAACACACACACACACCACGGAAGAACCATTGTGGCCTCAGTGGGCAAAATTGCTATTAAAGCAGATAGTACTGGAGATAGGTATCAGAAGAACTTGAATTAAGTCCCATACCATGTTTTTAAAAAGCAAACCTCATTTGCTGCAACTTTAAATGTTGGCTTCATAGTCTTTATTTGAGATTTTGAAAACAATTGATGATTTTTATGAAAAATTTTCCCTATTTTTCAGTTAGTAAAAATGTTTTAAATTTTGAATTAAAAGAATGAAAATATCCACACAATAAAATTTGTGCATTATTTTCCTGTTACTCCTCAACTAGTTTTTGGCACTCCTATCTCATTGAGAAATATTAAAAACACTAATAGATTTAAACGTACAAACAAGTTTTAGCATTTTGTAAAAGTGCTAAGAAGTCATTAACTTGTTTTTTTTTTAACTCTCATTATTAAAAAAGGTTTAAAATCTGCAGAGTACATCTTTTTGGTATTAAAACAATAACTCTGAAGTTGTTCATATCTGAACATTAAGAACTCTGAATGTTCAGTCTTTAATTTGTTTTAAATAGTCGTATCCTTGCTACAATCATTATAGCTCTTATGTACTGGCATTAACTTTTCCACATATGTACTATAGCATTACATGTATTTTGTAAATTGTTTAAATGTTTGTCATTTATCACGTACAGGCAGCAATACCAGTTTCTAAAATTTTCTGAATATATGTTTACATGACAGATTGTGGTAGTTCAGCATTGTATTGTTTAAGATACTTACATGTCCTTCCCCCCTTTCATATTATAGTAAAGTAAAAAGGAAATCACACTACAGAAATGGCTTTAAGGTAGCATATAACATGGACACTGCAATTCATATCTACAGAAATTTAAATTCAAAGATGCATTTTTTATCTAAATTGCTGTCCTGTTTTGCTTATGTACAACACCAGGATCAGAATAATTTGTGATTTTACATATCAGATATGCTGCAACATTGGACATAGTGGATGTGCTAATAAAAGGGTATCCATCTCAGCCCAGCATTTCAGCCTTAAACTTATAAAACAACACTATAAAGTTAAGGTAGCATTACTTCAAAGTAATTTTTCTAATTTAATTTTATATTTATATCTTTACTCAGCTGCAAGATATTTTCCAATAAATAAAGAGAAAGGCTATGAATCTTGCATTATAGTTGTAAATTCTTGCAACAGGCAACATTTTTAGTGCTGCAAATGGTTGAGTATCAGTGCTGGTTTTTCTGTGGTAAATATATCAATGTCTGAACCCAACTAGTGGAAATATGGCTTCATTTTTTTTCTTAAGAAACAGGGATCAATCATTGGGGCCAATACTTATTCTATTCTGTCAAAATGTTTCAATTATTCTGAAGTATCTTTAGAAAGTTTGAGAACCACTGTGGCTTCTCATCTTGCTATACTTCTCTACCACCTTCATTTTCAACATGGTGCTTCTTGTTACGCCTTATTTACAACTATTTTTGACAAAGATAAATCTGATTAATACCTGACTATTTTAATGGACACAATAAAATAACCTAAGTTACATCAGGATTCTCTCTTGGAGGTGCAGCACAGAAAAGATGGAAATTTCCACTTCAGCATAAATCCTGCTTCCACTGAATTAAATGAGAACTTTGTCTTTTACTACAAGAGAATTATGGTTGGTATTTTGCAAAACAGTCCCAGAAACTTTTATTTGTACTTTCTATAGGCATTTCTGTGGTGCTCATCTGCATGGCATCTGAGTGTCTCTGACTTTTTGCAACATTAGTGGTTTGAAAATATTTGATAAATGAGAAACTTCTTTAAGGCTGGAATTTTTAGTGGGACCAAAGTCAATGGTGTTGAGTGCCTAACTCCCTTTAGCCCCTTGAAATATCCCAGTCTCAATAAGTTATATGTTGTTTTATTAGCTCAGTTGGATGACAGAACAAGGAAGCTCATGGAAGGTACATTATTTAGATAATACTAACCCTGTGGGTAGGCTTTAGCATTTTGTGGTTCAGGACACTATATTCATTACCTGTCACCATAATTAAATTATGTTTCAAGATCTTTGAGATGCATGTAAGGGAAGTTTTGAAAACTCTTGTCTACCTGCATTTTAATGTATTTAAGGGGTTTTGATTTCTATATCAATCCATTCAATAATAGTTGATGGGTTCCTCCTGTCATGCCACCTGGAACTGGGGTACCACTAGGGTGACCAGATGTCCTTGTTTTATAGGGACAGTCCCGATTTTCGTGTGTTTTTTTTTAAACATAGGAACCTATTACCCCCACCCCATCCCGATTTTTCACACTTGCTGTCTGGTCACCCTAGGTACCACTGAGCCTTCTGACTCACTAGCCTGGGCTCCCTCTCACACGGTGCTGCTGTGACAAGCTACAGACCCATTCCCAGTCCTACACTTTCACCAGCATGTAAATGCAGCCAGGTGTGTCCCTGCCTGTGTGAATGCTGGTGAAAGTGTAGGACTGGGAATGGGTCTGTAGCTTGTCACAGCAGCACCGTGTGAGAGGGAGCTCTGACCAGCCACTTCATGAACCAACAACAGAGAGGCTACAGCCAAGATAACCCCCAGTTCCCCAGGGATTCTCCCCCCCCCTCGAATATAAACCCAAAATTATACCATTGTGTGCCGTACAGGGAACTGTACAGCATAAGCTCATAGAGTTCGCCTCCCCTCAATGTGGAGAGGAAATGCAACAGCCTCTATCTTGGGAATCTTAGCTCAAGGGAACTTCACTCCAAACTTACTGGTTTAGATTAAAACATAAAATAAGTTTATTAATTACAAAAAAAAAAGATAGATTTTGAGTGATAGGAAACAGATCAAAAGATTACCTAGTAAATAAACAAAAACACAAACTAAGCCTAAAATACTAGAAAGATAGGATATGAATTAGTAAATTCTCACCCTGGCTGATGATACAAGCAGATTTGCAGATTCTCAAGGCCCAAGCTGCAAAGCAAGTGCAGCTTGGGAGCCCCAGGTTTTCATACACAGGCTAAAAATCCCTTTAGCCTGGGTCAAATCCCTTTAGCCTGGGTCCACCACTTCCCCCAGTTCAGTCTTTATTCCTCAGGTGTTTTCTTGTGAGGTGAGTGAAGAATAACCAATGATATCACTCTCTGCCTTATATAGCTTTAGCATATAGTGGGAACCCTTTGTCCCAAACTCAGTTTGAGGAAAAATACTGGTATCCAAGAGAGTTCTGTGTCATGTAGCCTGGTTACATGCCCTTGCATACCTTGCTGAGTCATAACAGCCATTATTAACAGGCTGTCCGCAACATTCTCAGGAAGGCTCACCGGGTGGGGGATAAGCTTCTCCTAAAGCCCATTGTTTTTGCTAATGACACATTACCTTGATTAGACCCATCACAGCCATATATCTAGACTGGAAGCATTTTGTCTAGTGGGTGTTGCCCAGGTCTAACTACATTTGAAATACAGATACATAGTCAATATTCATAACTACAGATACAAAATACATGCATACAAGTAGGATATTCATATTAAGCAAATCATAACTTTTCCAGTGACATCTTACACAACCCATCTTGTACAAAATTCATCACAATTATACCATAATCATATCATATTACTACAGTGTTTCTCAAACTGGGGTCGCCACTTGTGTAGGGAAGGCCCCAGGCAGGCCGGGTCGGTTTGTTTACCTGCCCTGTCCGCAGGTCCGGCCGATTGCGGCTCCCACTGACGGCAGTTCACTGCTCTAGGCCAGTAGGAGCTGCTGAAAGTGGTGCGGGTGGAGAGACATACTAGCCGCTGCTTCCAGCAGCTCCCATTGGCCTGCAGTGGTGAACCGCGGCCAGTGGGAGTCATGATCAGCTGGACCTGCGAACGGAGCAGGTAAATAAAATGGCCTGGCCCACCCAGGGCCTTCCCTATAGAAGCGGCGACCTCAGTTTGAGAAACAAGGTATTACTAGGATGAATATGGGGTGTAGTGTCACAATGGTCATGAAAACATGCCTCGTTAAGATTCACCTAATAGAAAAATCGTTTTTTGAACAAAAGCAATGTTGTTTAATCTACTTTATGTGAAAGTCTGTCCTTATGATTAACATCATGTCCACTAAAACATGGCAATATTGCCATTAGTTGCTACAAAATGCTCTTTTGTCATGGCATCACATGGCAGAAATCAGCACAACTCCATGGCACTAATGAGGCATGAGTTCACCATAAGAGTGTACTGGGGGAAATGTGCACATAAATCAAACCTAGCCAAATTTGCCTTAACAAGTATTTGCTACCTTTTTCTTAAGCAAAAAGCAGACTGATTTGACAATAGACATCAGCAATTCGATCTTCTTGACTCAAAAGAAAAAGTGTGGTGTTGGGAACTGAATGCCCAGGGTAAAAAGATGCATAGTGTCACATGCGTTCTATGAGCCTGATCCTGCAAATGTTTATGCACTGGTTTGAGCAGTTCAGTTAAAATCACTGGACTGAACTCAAGTTAGGCATCCATGGGCAAAAGTGTTTGCACAACTGGGGCCTATGCTCATGTTCAACACTCTTCACAATCTAAAGAAGGAGTTTGTACAGGTGTCTAGCTAACATACAATCCATTTGCCAAGATGGTACATAGTATTTCTGACAAGTGAGATACTATTAAGGCTGCCTAACTAAGCTGTCCATTCTGTAGTGCTGGAAGGCAAGCACTGTACTGGAAATTTCCCCTGATGCAGCAAAGCAACTTAAACAGCCTTAGTAATATACACACAGTAAGGAGCAGTCCTCACACAAAGCACATAGCAATACTTCTGGCACTGTAAAAAGCACATGATCCGAAAGGAGTAACATCTCTCAGTAGAGAAATATTGTAATACCTGCACCTAGCAATCAACTCTCCAAGACTAATATTGATGCCACTGGTCAAATTAGCTGATACTGTTCCACCCAATAACCAAATATTTGTAACTGCAGAGAGATACATAAAATGTGCAGGAATCATACTCTCATACCAGGTATTGTGTGAGGGTATCCACTATGGGTTGCTACATCATTAATTGCAGGTTGCTTGCACATTTATGTTGGGATACACTTTCAATTTCTGACTCCTCTCCACCTCCAATCCAGCTGGTGGCTAGTTGATGGCACCCAGGATGTTAGCAAATTGCACATGCAAAGAAATCATCCATAATTTTTGCTAGCTCAGTACTGTTAGTGGAAAGTTTGAAGTAAAATATTACAAGATAGCATCAAGGAATTGTTGAAATCACCACATGGTAGGTACATACCAACCTCTGCCTTGGCCCCCCTCTGGAGTGATCCAGTGCCTAAAAGCACACACATCTTTTGACAATATACAAGCAGCAATGTGTACCTTTCATGTCATAATATCCCCAAAATGAACGTGACAAGATCACACTGGGCCAAAATGGCATGTCTGCCAATGCAAAAAATAGTACACATTTTGATATATGCATTTTGGGGAGACAGTTTCATCTACCACAAGAAACTGCACATTCCTGAAGCAACAGTGCAAGTTCCTAACAGCATCATATTTTTAGATAGTACCTTGTAACAGGGCTTTGCTTACAAGCTGAATATTTGCAAATGGTGATAAAATCTGTATACGCCTCCATGTGGTGAATGCACATGACAAGAACTTGTGTTCTTCCCTAATAGCACCAATATTCTTAATGGTACTACAATGCAGTTCATGTGCTTGAAATAAGAGCTATATGATACATACTTTAAACCAACAGGTACTGTTATCAATCCTGTTTACTCAACCCTACCACTAGAAATGTGCTACATACATAAATGTCTACTGTACAACCAGTGGCTATGCAGAACTCATATCATACCTGTAAAGATGAGACAGCCACCATAAATAGAATAGCATGAGATAATAGTACAGGAGCCAGCAATAATGAGAGCTGTATACGTTGTGATAACAGCAGTAATAGCAGCTGTTAAGAGCTAGCACAGGTGAGTTTTATATACAAGTATGCCACAGGTGCATGCAATCAATGACTAATAGGACTAATGAGTAGCAGTTACATTCCCACCTGCAACTCTTCATGGAATTACTTGCTAAGGAACTGCATGATTAAGGCCACAACTAATGCAAAAATGGTTCATGCTGATAGCATTAAATGAGAGCAACATGCCATTTGTGAACAGCTGTTATGATAAGTAAGGACAGGTATTTTGCTGTTCAAAAGCTCACCCTATCACTATATGGTTGTATGTTGCTTATGGGCCATCTGTTGATAGTAGAATGGTGCAAAGAAATTATTCACTGACATTTTAATGAATTATAGTTAGAATTTTGTTTCAGTGTTCTCACTTTTTTTTGGCAAACAATCATGCAAGTTAAGATTTGCTGGCAGGAGTATTTGCAGAAAATAAACACCAAGTCAAAAAAGTCAAGTATAAAACAAGATCAGTTTTGGGAGGATGAGCTTTAAATACCATGACCAACACCACAACTCAAATATCAAGTGAAAAATATCAAATTCTCACATCACTGTTCACAGAGAACAGTTCATGAACTAACAATAAGCTGGAACACATTTGAACAAAACATTCAAGCAATTCTGAATAGCAAACGTGTAAACACACCATTGTCATGAATGAGAAATGGCATGTGGTGTTGTCACAGGGTCACTAGCCCTTTAATGAAGATAGGGCCAGCCACACCTGTACCATAATTAATTGACTGCTTCCAAATTGAGGGTGAATGAAGAACCGTTCTAAAGGGCAGAGGAACCTCTGTTTGTTTAGGACTCTTTAGTTGGAGTCTTGGTGTCCTGGAAGAGGTTAAGTTTATTACTTGGCTGGAAGGTTAAACCATACGTCTGACAGACTAATAGCTGTATGCTGAGAAGAACAGCACTGGGGAGGGAAACTGAGGCCGAAAGTACCAGCTATGCCATGCTTTACCAGAAGGCGTTGCTACAGAGCAGATAGGCCATATAATTGTTGTTCATTGTGAACTGCTTGCCCAACTTCAGCTGCTAACAAGCAGGTGCTCACATGTGAACCAATTTGCCAACTTTATTCTTCAGACAAGTCATGTAAATGGGTAATCCAGTATATGAACCTCGTAGGAATTAAGATTGGTTATTTCTGTTAATTAATGGTTATTCCTATTATCATTGCTACGCACACATTTTATAGATTATATCTGAGGTGGTTGGGTTTTTTTAAATGTATGCTATGACATCTTCTTTAAGGGAGGAGTGCAAAACACAGTTTTGTAAGTTTTATATCTAAAATATGCACTAGTAGATCTCATTGTCTCCAGTTTTGAATCAGGTGCTGCAGGAAGAGAATTAAGGAAAATTAGAAGAGTTAATATTTTATTAATCCAGGCCACAGGCTTGGTCTGGCTACACCTGATGGGGTCTTCAAGTTATTATTTCACCACATTTCAAGTGACAAATATTGTATGTGGCAGTAGAGTGCATATGAAAGAAACTGCTCAAAAAGTACTTGTGATAGCTTGGTTGGGTCATCTGTGGGCATGGCCTGACAATCCATGGCTTTGCATTCTTGTGGATTTTGCTGGTCATTTCAAAGAACACATTCAGATGCACCAGTGATCAGCTATTATGCTTGATGGGTATGTTAGAAAGGCCAATAAATAAAATGATTTTTTCAAAGTGGCCAGAGATCTGTGGGATGACATCCATACTTATACAAAAGGCATGTGAGGTTACACATTAGCACTACATTATTAGCAGATAAGGAAAAGGGCCATTGAATCTAATATACTAGCTATTTTGGGTCTGTAAATGCTTACTGACCAATGTGGTGTTGTCAGCACTATAGTACATTCTATATGTGTAATATTTGCTTTTTTTCTGGATTCCATATAACTGATTATAGTTACACAGACTGCCCTTAAAAAAGGAGCCACATGATATGTTGTACATTGAATGGATACTCACTGCAGATTGGGACATGGTAGGCCTTCTAAGGTCAAGCAAGGCCTACCAACTCCTATGGCTATCATAGCCCATTGTAGCAGTACCTGTTAATCCCAGTGCTGGAACAAGCATTAAAATGAGTCTCATGCATACGACTGATGGATATTTTTAGAGTGTTAAGGTTGAATCATAGGTTGGTAGTTCCACTTGGGCTGTGCAAACTACCACATCCTCCCTCCAGTTGAATGCAGATGAGCTGCCAGTACAGACTCTGTCCATGAGGTCATAGGACAGTACTCATGGAGGAAGAGGATCAAATGTGTAAAGCTGTCACAGCGAGTTCTCGCCACAAAACACACATCTTCTGCAGCGATAGAAGATGTCACTATCCCCTCATAACTGAAAATTTGTGCTAAAGATATTCAACAGAAAACCAATTAGGGTGATATACTGGCCCTACTGAAATCAATGGTAAGACAACCATTGACTTCAGTGGGGCCAGGATTCACCCTTACTATGTACTTTTAAATTGTCAGCCTTATGTTTGAGTTATCACCTTTGATATATGAACACACCTCTCCAGAGTTATTGATTCTAGCTGTTGGTAGTCTCAGAAAAATGGTAGCAGTCCAACTCAAGTATTCCTTTCTACAATCTGAAAGAACTTCATTTAGAAAAATACGAAAGCCTCTTCTTGCTGAAAAAGTCTCTATTATGCCAAACACTAAAATTTCTTCTTCCAAAAAATCAAGTGAAATTCAGCCAATAAAGTAATTTTCAGTTAATTTTTTTCTGCAGGAATATATAATGAATTTACAATTGATTAATAATAATTTGAAAAGTTATTGGAAGACACACAGGCTTTTTTTTTAAGCCATGAAAAAAAAATCACCAAAATAAACTTGTACTCCTGACCTAACAAAAACGCACGTCTGAGAAGTAAAAAAAAAAAAAAGAAAAAGAGAAAAGGAAGCCCTAACCAAAAACAGATGACATGAATTAAAAGGCTGTTAAAGGGAATGCAGTTAGTCATTATGTAACTATTAGCTCTTTGAACCAGAACAATCTTGGAGTTTCACACTCATTGGGTTAAATTCTATCCTGAATTAGACCTGTTCACCACACAGATGAGACCAATAGGGTTCCATGAGTGTAACACAGGGTACAATGTAGACAAAAAAAATTTTCCTTGTAAGTTAATAATCATGAAATCATATAACAAATCTGTAAACCAATTACCAAAAGTCAGTAGGTGCCCTGATTAAACAACACACATTTGCTGGAACATGCTAGATTCACAAATTAGCCCTGTCTTATTTATAGCTCCTCAAGGCACAATAATAAAGAAAGTGTTAATGAAATCTGAAGGCTTGCATGTCTCCCTTATATTTGAATGTAAATCCCAAGAGTCCCATCTATAATCCAAGTTTAAAAAATACCGTTTTTTAAAAAAACAGGTTCTATATTTTAAAAAAATCTATAAAGTAAGTTCCTATTTTCCAATCCCATTTTTTTTGCCACAATGAAACTTCGATATTCCTTCCTGAATCTTTTGCATGCAGTTAAATATTTTATTTTGCAGCACTATATAGTTGAGCCAAATCATGAAAAGAGCAGCCTCCATTTATACTGGGGCAATTTACTTTGCTGACACAACTTGTAGCTCCCAATTCATCTGCACAAGAATCATAACTTACTTTCCTGTACAACTACCTCTAACAACTTCACACCTACCTCTTGGATATAGCAGTCAGTTACCCAAGTGCACTCTCCATCCATCACAGCCCCACAACTATGTGAGGCCTAGGGTCTAACAAATCTGGCATGATTGCAGATTCCAAGAAAAAAAAATCACATTAAACATCTATGGTTATAATAAGGGTCCTAACCCATTCACTAAGAATCTTGAATGGAGTTTTCCCAGTCTCTGAAATTCTCCAGAAACTAGGTCACCGAAAGACCACTAAAATTAAAAATATATCTTTCTTCCATAGGTAACTATATATCTTGTGGGATTTCACTGAGTCAATGGAGGCTCTAATTTATATATTTTTAATTTCATTCTGCTAAGAAGGCAGAAGGCTGCAGTTCCAAGGTAGACCCATTTAGCTCCTTAAGATACCCATTTTTTCAATCAAAAGTTGAATCCTCTCCCATTGACTGATGGAACTTAGTTAATATAAATTCTTTGGTAGGTAACACCAGTACTGGCCAGCTGTTGGAAGTTTTCACAATGGCTCCATGCATTGTGGTAGGAACCAGATGTAGAATGCATTAGATGGGTACAAGTTTCCTATGGGGCCTCTAAGATTTTTAAGGAAAGGAACATTTTCAAATGAATTCATATTTGGGTCAAAATGCAAAGCTCTTACTATCTCTTCCAGCCCAGCACTAGCCTTCAACTCTATTTGTTGCCTTCCTATATTTATGCCGTTCACTGATGATCATAAGGGACTGTCTATCATATCATTCAGGTCCTCTCAATTCCATGTTACTAACATAAATACTTTTGATCTTTAATATTATTGCTATTCATGTTCATGCACATTCATAACATACTGTATGCACTGTAGATTTTATTAAACATGCAGCAATTGTACAGAAGCATTTATATTCTTTTGCATTCTGTGATGTGATGAATTTGTCACATTATTGCATTAGGACAAAGCAATGATGAATGGTCAATCAAACAAAAGTGAGGAAATGTTTTTAGCATATTGTAGTCAGAGTCTTGAAAATCTTATGAAGGGGCTCAAAGGAAAAAGAATTCTGCCCATATTTTCTCATGTGTTTCCCATTTGTGGGATGCAAACACAGAGGCTACAGCAGACTATTTTTTAAAATATACTTCAAATGCTGTAGTGGTGGAAATGATGCATTCCAAAAAGTCAGAATTTCAGATAAAGCATTGGAACTGTTATTTATTTATTTTTGTTGCTCTTCTCTCGCTCTTTGAATTGGTTAGGTTTTTTCTTGTGTTGTGGAGAAGTTATTTCAGGTGACAGAAAATAGCTGGAGGCCGTTGAAGAAAAAAAAGCATGCTAGGAGCCAGTAGTTGCTTCTTTATATTATTTTTACTGTCCTGACTCTCAGCCAGAGGGCTGGCAGATAAGCAAGTGATGCCAAAACATATTTTGAATTAAAACAAAATTACACTGGCTGGTTTTGGGCTGCTGTTGAACTACATTGACCTCAGGAACTGTTTCTGCCTCTGCATTGCGCCCAAATATAAACTATACTAATGTTTAATTTGTCTGATTTAAAAATATCACATAAAAACACAAATTTTCTTGTCAGATATGTGGATAATAGGAACTGTTCTTCTAAAAAAGCACTTCATAGCCCTCTTAACACCCACCCCCCATACTAAGAAACAAACCAAAACCACACACAGAGATCTTTTTTATCTGGGATTTGTAGCACTCTGAAATACATTGCTACTTTTTTTTCAGCATTTCTTATTATGCACCTCTGACCTTTTGCATTTCATCCGCAAAGGCTCTTCTTGTTTTTCTGGTTCAGTCAGAAAAAGGATGCAGCAGAATTCTCCTGAGAAACTCTGGAGGGTAAATGTAGATTGAGACATGAGGATTTGCATTCTGGGGGCTTACTGAGACATCTTTCATTTACTAGACGCCTAAGTCACCAGTCTGTTTTAGTCTAAGTAGTCTATAACTTGATATTTCTTTTAAAAACTGTGGTATTCTCTCATATTTGATGGCAGGGTTGTCTTAACAAAAATATTCTAATTAGAGCTAATAGGGTCACAGTCAATAGACTTGTGCTTACTTAAGCCAGATGTGAATTTGACACATCTTAGGGAAGGAAAAGACCTATTAAGTCACTTACGCCACCCTGTGCCACTGCATGACTCTTCCCTACAGTATATAGACCTATCTAATTCTTGATTTGCCAAGTGCTGGTGCTTCCATCTCTTGCCTTTGGAGACCATTGCACAGAGTAATATATTTCACTGTCAGGATGTTTTGTTTGTATGAGTTAAAAGCTGACAGCACAGTCTGCAGAAACTTAGTTTGGGTTCCATTTCATATTGACACTTGTGAATGGTGCTTTCATCTTTTAACTCAGGGACATAAGCCTTGCATAAAGTGTATGTCGACTATGCAGTGTAAAAGCAATTCTGATTACTCTCTGGGTCTGCGTGACTCTTTCTGGTGTTTGAGAGGTCAAAGTTCAAATATGTTACCATTAATTTTTAAGGGTGAAATTGCAGAAAGTTAACATTTAATTCATCCCAGAATGTAATTACCTTTTGTTTTCTGGGTGGGACCAAGGTGCTAGGAGGTAAAAGATTGTCTTTTGTTGGGAGAAGCAGACTCCTGAGGCTTTATAAGTTATTGTGCTGTTAATTTTGGCTAATTCCCCTCTTTATGGATGCTTTATTCTGCTGTTTCACTTTCACTCTCCATTAATGCTGAGGATTTAATGCATTTTTTTTATCATACTGAGCAAAATGCTGATGGTATCTTTATGCAGGCTTTCTAATGGCAGAGAGAGGTTATTATCCTCCTCTTTTTTACTACATCTGTACAGTGTAGAAATCTATGCATGCACTTCATAGCCACCCACTTTCCTGGGGAATATGAAGACGTTGTCTTGCATTATTCACTACAAAAAGGATATTGGTAAAAATTGACTTAACTGACCATTTTAAAATTTGTGCATGCGTAAATCATTTCTTTTACACAGAAATTAGTAGAATGGCATCAGTTATACCTATCCTACCACTGAAATTCTTTTTCAGCTTAGAAGTAAAATTAGATGTGGTTTTAAAATTGGTTCATGCAAGAAAAGTAATTTGTTAACGAGCCATTATGTTAATTGCCTTCATTGAAGGAGAAGCTCTACCCCATATAGAGGGCAAGCAAAAGGCCTATGCACAACTGGAGTTCTCAAAATGGGATTTTGCAGGCCCTGTGCGTAAAAGTAAATTTCACTCAGATTTTATAGGACCAGTTGTTTAGGTTCAGTCCTTCACAGTAATTCTAATGACAATATTCAGTACAAAACAATTAACAAACCCAGTCAGAATTCCAACATGAAGTTAAACTCACCATATTATCAGATTAACAGATCAGAGTCAAACCCCTTCTTCTGCACCCATCTGCCTATCTGAATGCTGAATACTAGGGCAGGGCAGAAATCCCGCTCTTTGATTTGGGTATAAGTTATTCAGATGGCCTTATTATTCAGATAAAATTTGCCTCCTTTTCTGACTTCTACACCAAAGTCACACTGATCTGCTGGGCACCTGAGCACTGGCCTAGTGATCTGGTCCCAGTCTTAAATCTTGGAGCTTGGCCATTCCCTTTCAGGCTTATGGACATTAGCATAGGTACTGAGAGGACCCCTGTCCCACTGCTCATCTTCCTGAAGTGCTGCTGCATGTGGAAAGGCAGTTTCATACATTTCTCAGAAAATGACTATGAAAGAGCTTTTCACTGTTGGATGCTGCCTTCAATCACCTGGATAAAATTCAAGTAAGGACAAGTGAACTTAGACCTCCATTTGCTGCTGGTACCAGTTACCCAGTTGCTACTACTCTGGCCCTATTAAGTATACAAGAACAACACACTGTATATGCTACCACTATCTAGCCAGGCCTGAATCTACAAAACTACCAGACGCTTGCCTACCTAAGGAGGAGTGAGCTGCCTCCTTCCCACCACCAAGCTAGCATACTTCCATTTCTTTGTCCAACCCTCAAGTTCTCACCCTCTCTGATACACTAAGAGTATAAATAACATGATTTTCTGAATACTTTTAGCTGACATGTTGACCTCACTAGCTCATTCAATGTATTATTCTATCCATCCATACCTGATGTGTATATATAAAGGACAGCTGAATGTTAAAAACAATTTGCTTTAAGAAGCTGCAAGGAATTGTGACTTTTCAAAAGGATTATGTGAAAATAAAAATAGGATGGAGCTAAACATTCAGCTAGAAATTCTGCTTACTTATTGTGCTATATATTTATATAAATTCATTTTCCAACAAGGGCCCATGAGAATTTTCTGGGGGTACGTTTTCATGCTGCTGAAGGTAACGTGATGATGATTTTCAATAAGCATACATCTGCTGTTTCTCTAAAAGTTTGTCTATACTTAAGCTTGGCAGGATTTGATTTAAATTATTAGTCATCGATAATGGTGGATTTCACCTGACACCGTAATCAATGATAGCTGCTATCCATTGATAAATTGGCAAGCAGAGCCTCCCACAAACCTAGCACTTGCAGAGATCAAGTGTCACAGGCTCCAGGGCCATGCAAAGAAGCCTCTGCAGCCCTGCCAAATAGCCCAGCTCACTCACTTATAGCTGGTAGAATGGGGGCTGTCCCTGGGCATGAGCTCTTCAACAGTGGGGTGAATTTCCCCACAGCCAAGGACTTGTCCTTCTCCTCACAGCCCTGGCCCATGAGGACCGCAGCTTTCCCCATACACTGTGCCTGCAGGGACCCACTGTCACTGGCCCTATGGGTGTGCATGGAGCCCTCTGCAGCTCTGCTATCATGGACCCACTTGCTCACTCATCTGGGGGAGTACAAGGGCCATCCTGAAGCAGTGGCTGTTAGGCATCGGGGTGGCTTTCCTTGCGGCTGGAGGCTCATCACCCTCCTGGTTTCAGGGTCTCTGCTCTGCTCATCCAGGACTCCACCTTCCACCTGCAGGGATCCAACGTTACCAGTCCTGCTCGCTCACTCGCTCACTGACTGGGAGTGTGGGGGTTGTCCCCAGGCAGGGACAAGGTGGCCTCCTCTATGGCTAGAGGCTGGTGGTCCTTGTTCTCTACCTGAGCCACCTACCTCTCCCCCTGCATTATTCCCTTCCCATAACTCCCCTCCCCTCACTGCAGCCCCTGGCCCATATTCCCTGGTGCTGGGGAAAAATTTGCTTCTCTGCACCAGGACCGGAGCCTCACCTACACTTTTCACCAGGTATCTCAGGCCACTGAGCCATGCTGGGAAATCCTGGCATCCCCTAGTCCATGCTAGGAGCTCATTGGCTGCATACCTTTCAAATGGCACTCATTTAGAGTAGCATCACTCATTTTGTCACAAAGTAACCTATAAGCCACACAAACTGGGGCAGGGGGATTAAATTTAATTGTTGAAAATTCTGTAAATTGAAATAAAAAAACCTCCTAAAGCTGATGCTACAGAAAGTTCTATATGCTAAAGGAAGAAAGCTCATAGCATTTAAAGTTTGTTGCATGAATAATTGTCTGTGTGTCCCTCGTTCTGAGTCTGTCACATATTACATCCCACATTTGGGCCTTGGCAAGATGAGAAGTATGATTGCTTGACATTTCTTTTGAAACTGGGAGGCACATCTGTTGCTGATGAGGAACAATACTTTTATTAACTGCACAGAAATGCCACATTTTAAAAGGTCAGAGAAGGTCAAACAGATAATTCCTATCAGCAGCACTGGCCATCACTATGACAGCATTCCATAAAAGTAATACTCTTATGTCAATACAAATGTCTATAAAAATAAACTAATAGTGCTCCCATCATCACTTAGGGCTAAATTCACAAAAAACTTTGGTTTGCTGATGCTCAGCATGAGAAATCCTAGCTTTTATGTGCCTAGAAAATTACTGGGATTCACACAGAATGAGTTTGGTGCCTAGGATACTATACGTTGCATGGAGGGAGATAGGTGCCTTAGACTGGGATTCACAAAAAGACAGCATGCCAGGTGGCTCCAAGCTAGCCAATGTGCAATGCCAGGCTAAGTGCTAAGCCCCTCCTAAGAAATAGGCACCTAAGTCCAGGCTGCAGGGGAGGCACCTTCCTCTGTTTGGGATTCTCAGCTGAAAATTCTCTCGGTTTTAGCACCTATGCTGTTTTAGTAAGTGGCTGGAGTGGGGAGGAATAGACCCTCTCTTATAACAGTTAGGACACTCATCTAGATATGAGAGACACTCAGTTCAAGTTTCCCCTGCATGGAGTCATTATTTAGAGCCAGGAGAGAGAAAGCATAGAAAGCATAGATGATGTAGCCTGGTGGTTGGAGCATTCACGTAGGATGTGGGAAATGCAGGATCCTTGTGCCAATGACTGCGGCAGTCCACAATATCCCACAACCCAGTGGTTAGAACAGTTATCTGAGGTTTAGCAGATATCAGTTCAAATCCATTGGAGGGTGGAATTGAACCAGGAGTCTCTCAGTCTTATGTGAGTATCCTAAGCACTGTCCTCCTCCCCTCCCAGCTATTTTGTGTAAGCTTATCTATAGGGGCCTGATCTAGTAGGTGAGCTCTAAGAGTGCTCACTGGATAGGGCCCCACTGATGAGTTAGGCATTCCTCCACTTATCTTCTCCTCATTCAGTGCATTGCTATGGGACACCTAACATGTGGCTGCAGTATATATGCTCACCTGGGAAATTTTATTTTTTTAAACACAGAAAACATTTAGGTGCAGAGCGTTTAGGCAGCAACTGAATAAGGGCTTTGTGAATCCCAGAACCTGATTCTGGGATCGAGGCTCCTAAAGTTGTTGTTAGGTGCCTATAGGGTGACCAGATTGAAAGTGTGAAAAATCAGGACGGGGGGTGGGATGGGTAAATAGGCACCTATATAAGACAAAACCCCAAATATCGGGACTGTCCCTGTAAAATCAGAACATCTGGTCACCCTAGGTGCCTAAGTCCTTTGTGACTCTAACCCTTAAGAACTTTGTGGTAGTCAAAAAATTTGCTACATCTAAGCTGAGTCTCAGAGGGGAGATGGAGAGTGAGGGGAGGTTGTTTAATCAGGAGTACCTTTATTTTCACATGTGTTGGGAGCATGTTTTTAAAAAGAAACTTAAATTTCCTTCCAGTTCAAGCCCAAACAAAAGAGCCTTTAAATAAGGGGCGGGGGAAGGGGGAGAGCCCTATGTTGCAGTTTCTTCATTGGAATTTTTCTTAAACTATGTATATTCTTCCCACCAGTCAGTGTAATTGCCTTTGAGGAAGGCAACCATTTTATGCAGAAAAAGCATACCTCACCCATCAAAAACGTATCGTCATTGTTCATATGTTGTATACCTTCACTTAATGGATGGGAAAATATATTAATAAAGTCCCTAGACACTACAGAAATGGACACTTTAGAAATGCATGTGATAATAAAAAATGGTAATAACAGTGTGAGAAATGCTTGTAAGGAAACCTGAGCCTGGTAAAGCTAGTTGGGTTTTGGGTTTCATTATTGTCTTAGCAGAAACTGACTCTGACATCACCAAAATAGGACTGGAAGGAAATTTAAGTTTCATTTTAAAAACTTAAGATCCAATTCCATAAGATCAGTAAACAGGATTGTCACTTTTACTTCACTTGGCCCGACTCTGGAGAAAAACCAGACAGGAGAATCTCTTCAAAGACATTCTGTGAGTAGTTTGCAATATATCAAATATAATACCCGGAATTAATATTTCTATTAGAGATGGGCTGGAACCAAATCAAGATTCTAAGCAGAACCCTGTGTGATATTTGGATCTGAATCTCTAGATACTGAGGGAGTGAAATCCTAACCCCACTGAAGCCATTAACTTCAATGGAAACAGGCTTCTCCACTGAGTATTTGAGTTCTCAGTGTATTAGCATTTAAGGCAAGAAACAATAATAGCAAAATGCAGATTCAAAGAAGGTCAAGGTAAGACAGGATGGTTAAAAACAATTAAAGTTCAATTTCAAAACTCAGAAAGGTGTGTGAAAGATTGCACAAAGTTTTATAACCTGTGGCAAACAACTTTCAAGTAAGTATGAGATTTATATCTTCCTTTAAAGCCCTTGTGAAATTTGACATTGACTATATGAAAGTTTGGATGGATATGAGCTTGGAATTCAAACAAAGTGGGATGCAGACCCATCAGAACTGAAATATAATAGAATGCTAGCACAACCCCTATGAAGTAAAAGTAACATATTCTGTAGCTCTAAAATAAATTATTACCATATTATGACCAATAAGCAAATTTGATATTAAATATACAGCCTCATCTGAGTCACACTAAGAGAGAGACTCAGTAATATATGGTTTTCATTAAAACAGCTACACAGGGTTGTGAAGCACCTCACTGCCATCTACTCTTCGTGCGAGGAAGTCTGGTCTGTGCCTGCTGAGAATCTGCTCCCTGACTTCACCAAGCTCTAGCAACAAACAGTACTTTTCTAGGCCTCCCTGATCCACACTTTTTCTGTACAGGTTAGTGATAGGCATGCACCGACGCCCAAGTCCTCCTAGGGTCCCTCTGTAGTGCCAAATCCCAATCCACTGAACACAGTAGAGTAGAGACTTTCCTTATAATACCCCTTTTGGTGAATCCAGGGGATCCCTATAACCCTTTGTAACCTGTGCCAGTGGGCACCAAGAGGTGCTTGGGTCATAAACAAATGTCAGATTGTTTGTTATAAGCTGAACATATCAGTGACAAATGATTACCAGAAGAGACCTATCGATGGTTCAATATATTGTAAATCAGTAACCTCTAAAAGATGTGGTATTTTGCCTAGTCTTGAATTTTAGTTAAAAAAATAACAAATAAGTCTACAGAAATCATCATTTTTAAAGATGTTATTCAGAAAGTTATTTAACATTTTTATCAATACAGTTGATGCACTGAAAAGATATCCAATTATTTGAATGTCACATTTGCAAATTCTGTTATGGCTGATTTAGTTACACTGGCCAATGTGGTCTTGGGTATTCAGCAGAAATGTGTAAAAAACACACAATTAATAGTTTAGGCTGGGATTGTCAAAGGAGCTTGAGAAAGTTTAAAATTCAGTGGCATTTAGCTGCCTAAGGGAACCAGGTGCCTAAAGCCCATAGATTCCTTTGAAATTCCAAATTTAAATTCAGCCTTAACAGTTTAGCACAACTGTGAATGTGCAGAGGAGGGAAGGCTCAGAGGGAAACCCATAATAAAATCAACATGACTGCCTTCCACACGTAGTAGTGCTGACCATCCTCAGTTAGAAAGCTGCTGATGGTCTCTCACAAATAGCATTGTTTCAAAAGCTATGATTTGAAGAGTGAGAGAAGTGGGTCGTAAATGCCACTGATAACAGAAAATTAGGAGATGAAGAACACTTGAGTAACTTTAAGTATGGTACGTATGATTACAGCAATCAAAATGCTATCCTATTCCTCTACAGTTCATCTAGAATAACTGGTTTTAAAACAAAACAAAAAAACCTTACTAGAATGATTGTAAATTGTACAGTATGCATAAGATTTATAAACACTCCTGACAGAAGTCTGAATAGGCAACTGACCCAACAAGTAACATGCTACTTATTTTATAGTACTTTAGTGACCAAAACAATTCCTGCTGTTTCTTCAGCAAACCAATTTCACCTTTTTGCTATGCTCCAAGTTGTTCAATATCATATTTCTTTGCCAGTTTGACATTGTGGGCTGAATTGTTTCTCACAAAATCTCTGTACTTTCTTGCCTGAAGCTAGATACAATATCCTTAATCAAAATATCATAAGATCTGGTGCTTATACAATTCACTGGTGCATAATAATTATGTATATATTACTAGGGATCATCAATAAAACAATGTTACAATATTTTGAAATATACCATGAGTAGTCTCACGGTAATAGATTCATTCTCTTATGTTGCTTGATTTTATAGTAAGAGAATTACACATACACGCTGTGTTCCTTTTACCGTCATCCTGGTCTTCCCACTTCTCTCTCCTGACCCTGCTATGTTCTACAGTAGCCTGTTACATCTTGTTTCTATTTATACTCAGATTTGGGGGGCATGGACTGTCTCTGTAATAATGTAATTTTGTTTTATTTTATTTTGAACACCACCATGTGCAGTGGGGTTCCCTAATGTAGTGAGAGAGAGCTCACAAGGACAACAAAAATGAACTGAAAACACGAAACCCATGAATTCAAATGTTGTGTGTGAAAGAATATAACTAGTGTCATTATACATCTAATTTTTTGCTAGCATACCTGACTACAACTGTTGTAGCAATAAAATCAATATTTTTGTTCGTTAAACAAGAAACTGGTACAAAGTCTTAAATCCTTTTTTTTTTAAACCAACTTCCATTCTCTTCAATGGCTTTTGAATTTTTGACAGACTAAAAGCTGAATAAAATTTGAGTAAGGACTACAGGATCTTACTCACTATTAACATCTATGAATTAATCTGCATCCACAAACTTGGTTCACAGTTTTGAAACTTCAGTCCTTGATTATACAAGTAATTTTTTTTAAGTTTTAGAACCTAATCTAAAGCCCACTGAAGCCAATGGAAAGAGTGTCATGGACTTTGGGACAGGTCCTCAGTCTCACTCAGTTTTCAAAGAACGTGGCTAGAGGAGATTATATAGGTTTTTGTAAAATTTACATGCAGCCACTAAGTGAACTAGGCAGACAACTGGGACTCAAGTGTTGGCTATGCGTATGACATGCAGCATGGACATCAGACCCATCCTCTACTCTTTACATAGGCTTCCCAGAGAATCTGAAATTAAGTTCAATGTCTCAGTCCTTAGCCTTAAGGCACTTCATGGTCTGGGTCCAGGATATCTAAAGAAGACGGTCTAAAGCTCCATGGTGAAGACCTTGGTCAACAACTTTGCTCCTCTTGCAAAATGGAACTCCCTGCAAGAAGGGTAACACTAATCTGTGCAGGAGACAAAACTTTCTTGGGGTGCTGGTCTGAGACTGTGGAATGTGCTTCTATATAAGTGGCCTCTTCCCCTCACAAAACCAAGCCCTGTGCATTTTATTTTAGGCAGTCTCAGATAAGTGAAACCTAAAGTGTGAACCCATAAATGAAACCAAATTGAAGAGTGCAACAAAAATCAATGAGTAGAGGCTAACAATAGCTTTTTAGGGTTTTTTTTCTGATTTCTAGTGTCTTCTAGAGTCAGTATTAGAAGGTTTGCAAAAGATTCCCAATACTGAGCACATTAGTAATGTCGCAATCCGATTCATAGTTATGGCTATGTATGGCCACTTGTCGGTCCATGGCCATCTTGTCCTGTTAAAAGGACAAGGCAGCCTCCATTTTGGACCAGGTTCCTGTTGTATAAGAGAGGGCAGAGACTCAATCCTGCCCAGCAACACTAGCTGTGTATGCTCTCCTGTGTTTTTGTTTTTTTTCTCTCCTGCTGGGCCATCTAAAGGTCAGGCTAGTTCTGTGTGTGGAGGCCTGATTCTGCCCAGCAACCTGTTTTTTTTGGGTCGGTCGTCTGGAGGTCAGGTTAATTCTGCCCAGAGACTCATTTTCCTGCTCTTTTTTGGACCCAGTCATCTAAGGGTCAGGTTTGTTTACTCGTCAACTCCAGTGTGCCGTGTGCAAAGCCTTCCGACGTGGGGTGGCAACAGCTCGAAACCTGAAGGGAGGAGGGACCAGGGAGCCAATCAGATGCTGACACGAGGGAGTGAGACCCTTCTATAAAACTAGGTTTCCCCCCAAAATTTGTGTGGAGCATCCGCGTGTTAGCTGAAGGACCTGATCACTCGTTCGGCCCAGGGTCTCCTCCCGGTAAAGTGCACTCGTGTCGTATCGTTTGGATTCGTTGTCGTTTGGACCCGATCCCTGTCTGCTCGTCATGCTTCTGGTGTCTGTTCTGCTGGTCAGCTGCGCCTGGAGTGCGGTATTTGCTTTTTGATATCTGACAGTTAGCTTATCTAGCCTTTTATTTGTTCCCCTCCCTAACTTGGTACCAAATATCTACTCAGGATATCAGGATTGTATTAGTGAGCTCAGAATTGCACAATTGCTTAGCTAGCTTGTATAATAGTTCTAGCTGTTATTAAATTGTTAATTGCCAACTGCTTTATGTGTTTGAATCACTGCTCTGTCTGTGTCCAGTGTGTGTGTGTGTTTAACTTGGGAGCTGCCTCTACTTAGAGGGTAGCTGACCAAGGGGGTCCAGTCCCCGCGGTCTGAGTGAGTGGAATCTGCCCAGCTGCAGCCGCACCACACTCTGGGTTTACCCTCTGTGTGAAAGCAAGGGTGGCCGAGGCAGTGGCCCGTGGGTCTCTTTTCTGTGTTTGCACCGGGCATCGCCCTGACGAACCCGATTCCTATCTGTGTGATTGGTGTGTCTGCCTATTTGGTGTGGTGTGGTGAGCAGTATAAAGTGTATTATTACTGTGTTTTGGGGTGTGTTTGTACTTTTGATACCATCCCAGCCAAAGTTGCCTACTCCCCCAGCCCAAGTTGTAATTATCCCCTAAATAAACGCAGCCACTTGGCTTTTTAGTGTTACCCTGGTCCTGCCTGTCTTTTCCTCACTCAATACCAAGCTTGACGAACCCCCAGCTAATTCAGACATGGCGTCACGAACAGGATTGAGTGAGGAAAATCCTTCCCGGTTGTCTGTACAGTTTGCTTGTCCGTGGCGAACCAGGGTCACCGACAAAACCCCAGAGGACGAACTTAATCATTTTCAACACCATGTTTTACTTGATCGGGGGGAGGCAGAGGCCATTGGCTGGAATTGTATTATTGGGGAGGGCCACCTGAGCCGAACCTATGCTGCTAGCTTGACTGTTGGTGCTGCAGGCTGTCTCCTGACATGCCACATGGGTCTGCGGTTAACCCCCACGGAGGCCAGTGACCGGCCAACGTGCATTAAGGCAGGGGAAGCCGGCGCTGGGACTGATCCAGTCCAGCTGTGGAAAGGTGCCCGAAGGATTTTAAAAGCAGCCGGGGGCACTTGTCCATCAACTGTTACTCCCCCGAGACTCCCAAGTGGGGGCCCTGCACATGAATTGGTAGTCCAGCTAGTGCAGGAGTTAGAGGAAGGGAAAAAGTCCAGAAAGCTCCTCCCTGACCAGTACAAATCTAAGATCGTTGCCAGTACCTATCACAAGATTTTAGGTCTGGCTCTGGACAAATTGACCGTTGTTATGGGGGCTCTGGCGTCCACTGCTCGGGAGATGGCTGATACCCCTGAGGATCCCGGTACAACCCAATCCCTACCTGCAACCCCATCTCCTCCCTCTCTGCCAACTCCTAAAACCCCCGAACCCTTCCCTCCACCATATCCAACAGCGCCTAGTTTGTACCCGACCCTGCCATCATTGACCCCCGAAAAGGTAGCTCTTAATCCTGCCGAAGCTATGCCAGTACAAATCACTCGGACTAAGGTGGACCCCACAGGGGCACAGAATGTCGTTTTTGAGTGGCGTACACGCAGCAAGGCTGAGATGAAGGAGTTTATCAAGGACACAGGGCGGGGACCAAACGAACCTGTATTCACCTGGTTAGGACGGCTTATTTTAGAATATAGTCAGGAACTTATTGATCAGGAGGAGGCAACCCTTATTTCCCGGAGTGCTGCCTGGTCAAGGGGAACGGGCCGAGGGGTACTGTTAGCTGCTCCTGTCTGGCCAATCTCCGTGCCAGCAGCTGCTTTCCTTCAGATTCAAAATAGTGCTGTAGCTTTTCAGCTACCTCCCAGCGGGATCACTACCCCACGCGATCTCATTTTTACCATCGCAGGGGCATCTCTTATTTGGTGGGAGCCTGCACAAAACCCCCTAGGCTTAACACTGGCACAGCAACAGCTTCGGTCATTTGAAGCTTATTGCTATGTTACTGATCCAGCTGCTATTCCCATCCAAGAGCAGGGGATAGACGTGGCCCTTGATAGCAGCCCTCTGGGGGACACTAGCACGCTGCTGTGGATGCGGGGGTTCCAGGGGCGGCCGGTAACCGCGTTGTTTCAGGCTATGGATCGCCTGATGTGGCCTGGGCCCCAACCGCCTGCGGTGGCTGCGGGCACTGCACCCCACGGGGGCAAGCCCCGGGCTCCTAAGACCAATAGCGGGGAGCCTAGCAAAAACACTGTTTGCAGGGTAAGCTCTATATCGCAAAAGCTTCTGGCTGTAGCGTTGGGGTGGCATAAATATATTGCTCCAGAGCCGCCTCCACTTTGAGAGCCAGTTGTTCCTTTTCCCCCTTTTGTTTTTCCAGGATGCGGGTATGGGTATCTGCCCTAATAACATCTAGGCCAGGCGACCCGTCTTGCGTCCCAACCCCTTGTATGCCACGAAGCCCCACGACCCTGACTCTTCAAACCTGGGCATCGCTGGCCAGTCAGAAAGTCGGCCGGCCCACATCATAACAGGACCTGCCCTAGGGCTTGTCCTATTCTCCCCCTTTTTCATTCCAGGTTTGTTCACAGCGGCGCCATCCCCATCCAAACCCTCTACTTAACCAAACTGTGGCTTACGCTCATCAGACACTTTTGGCCACCAAGTCAAGTGATGTACCCTCCATGTCTCCAGACCGTCCTGGCTGGAACAATGTCTCTGCCATTACCCAGCAGCTGTCGTCCCTGGCGGTCCGCATCCGTGAGGAGCGTCAATCCTGGGACTGGTGGCAAACAACCTTGTCAGGCTGGGGACTTGGACAATGGGCACAATCCTTAAAATATTGGTTAATTGCAGCAGCAGTAATTATTGTTATTTTCTGCTTAAGCCTTGCATGTACCAAAGCTCTAATTAACAGGGCTGTGTCAGCACTTCCTATTCAGACTGTGCACTACACTGCCTTCACGTCAGCTGACGACCAGTCGGGCTCTGAGCTTTCCGCTTGAATTCGGTTTTCCCTTATGTTCCCTAGGTTCGTTCCCTCCTAGGTGTAAGCTGACCCTCCCGTGATGGACCGCCAATCGGCCACGGGGGCATGTCGCAATCCGATTCATAGTTATGGCTATGTATGGCCACTTGTCGGTCCATGGCCATCTTGTCCTGTTAAAAGGACAAGGCAGCCTCCATTTTGGACCAGGTTCCTGTTGTATAAGAGAGGGCAGAGACTCAATCCTGCCCAGCAACACTAGCTGTGTATGCTCTCCTGTGTTTTTGTTTTTTTTCTCTCCTGCTGGGCCATCTAAAGGTCAGGCTAGTTCTGTGTGTGGAGGCCTGATTCTGCCCAGCAACCTGTTTTTTTTGGGTCGGTCGTCTGGAGGTCAGGTTAATTCTGCCCAGAGACTCATTTTCCTGCTCTTTTTTGGACCCAGTCATCTAAGGGTCAGGTTTGTTTACTCGTCAACTCCAGTGTGCCGTGTGCAAAGCCTTCCGACGTGGGGTGGCAACAGCTCGAAACCTGAAGGGAGGAGGGACCAGGGAGCCAATCAGATGCTGACACGAGGGAGTGAGACCCTTCTATAAAACTAGGTTTCCCCCCAAAATTTGTGTGGAGCATCCGCGTGTTAGCTGAAGGACCTGATCACTCGTTCGGCCAGGGTCTCCTCCCGGTAAAGTGCACTCGTGTCGTATCGTTTGGATTCGTTGTCGTTTGGACCCGATCCCTGTCTGCTCGTCATGCTTCTGGTGTCTGTTCTGCTGGTCAGCTGCGCCTGGAGTGCGGTATTTGCTTTTTGATATCTGACAGTTAGCTTATCTAGCCTTTTATTTGTTCCCCTCCCTAACTTGGTACCAAATATCTACTCAGGATATCAGGATTGTATTAGTGAGCTCAGAATTGCACAATTGCTTAGCTAGCTTGTATAATAGTTCTAGCTGTTATTAAATTGTTAATTGCCAACTGCTTTATGTGTTTGAATCACTGCTCTGTCTGTGTCCAGTGTGTGTGTGTGTTTAACTTGGGAGCTGCCTCTACTTAGAGGGTAGCTGACCAAGGGGGTCCAGTCCCCGCGGTCTGAGTGAGTGGAATCTGCCCAGCTGCAGCCGCACCACACTCTGGGTTTACCCTCTGTGTGAAAGCAAGGGTGGCCGAGGCAGTGGCCCGTGGGTCTCTTTTCTGTGTTTGCACCGGGCATCGCCCTGACGAACCCGATTCCTATCTGTGTGATTGGTGTGTCTGCCTATTTGGTGTGGTGTGGTGAGCAGTATAAAGTGTATTATTACTGTGTTTTGGGGTGTGTTTGTACTTTTGATACCATCCCAGCCAAAGTTGCCTACTCCCCCAGCCCAAGTTGTAATTATCCCCTAAATAAACGCAGCCACTTGGCTTTTTAGTGTTACCCTGGTCCTGCCTGTCTTTTCCTCACTCAATACCAAGCTTGACGAACCCCCAGCTAATTCAGACAAGTAATTGCAGTAATGACCTTCCACATCACCCCCACTGTTGCAGCATGTTCTTTTGCTGAACTCTGACATTATTCAGAGCCAGATTTTGACACTTCTACTCATGTTGGGTGGCACCTTATACCCTGAGTGCTCCCACTGAAGTCTGTGGAGTGAGGAGCTGTCCAACATGAATAAGAGGATCAGAATCTGACCCTCAGTTTGTAGCTCTAGAAATGTTAAGGGAGTTGCCTTAAAACCAGTGTAGTTTATATTATATTCAGTTAGTTTTATACTTCAAGACTTGCATTTTCAAAAGCTTGTGTGGGTGCCAAGTCTCTTATGTGCATGGCACAGTACAAACATAGTGGGAAACAGCCCTAATTTTCAAGATTTCTATATAACATCCCAAAATTAAAAGAACATTAAGGTTGCAAAGTCAAGCACGCAAAGGTTAAGAACTACCAGAATTAAGGTACAGCCTTAATCTGCTCCCCCCGAGCATATGAATTATGATAGTCTTTAAATACATGATCACATAAATTTTTTTTCTGGTGTTACAGATAGACAAGTAAGCTTCAGAGAAGGAAGTTAGTTCAACCTTCTCTTTTCTCCCTGCTGTGGAAAAAAATATAATTTTGCTATCCAAACAGTAAAAGACAATCAGCCTAGAAAGTTGAAATTTTCAGAGAGGAGCTAAAGAAGTTGCAGCTGTATGGAGGAAAATGATATGACAGACACTGAGTTGGAGTGATGAAAGGGGAGTGAGAGGAAGGTTGTAAAGCTGATTAATAGCATGGAAATGACAGAGACTTAGCAGTATTGAGTTATCCAGAGTTTGCAAACAGGGAAAAGATGAAGAAACGCCAGTAAAAGGAAATGTATCCTTTCCCCCAGTTTCATACACAAAGGGTATGAATGAAAAAAAGCCTCTTGTTCTCCTGCAATGAATCCTGACAGAGCAAATGTATATTGCTTTACGTTAGGATTTGGGGTTTCCTGAAGGAACATTCACATAAATAGCAACAGGAATGTAGGATTCCCATGGCCATGGAGTGCTAATGGGTTAAAATATCCAATTATTTTGATAGCACAGGGTTTCATGTCATTCAGTGAGTTATTGCCTCATCAGTGAGAAACACCTCATTGAAGTTTATGGAAAGAAGTTACAATTTTTTCATATGCACTTACTTCAATTAATATAATCAAAATGAAAATTTATTTGAAATTAAAAAAAATAAATAAAAATCCTCATTAGGGTCCACAATTCCAAATATTTATGTTAATAAATGACCCAGAAAAATATACAACATTCACCCAGATTCCTCATGGTTCTTCATGTGATAGTTCTTTAACTCAGCACCTCCCATTCAATTTTGAGCCATCAGTTCTCTTCTACATTACTGTAAATCAGTATCATGTGCATTTTAACAATAGGAAACAAAATGGCATGTGTTACTGTGAAGAAACGTGTTTTGTTGCTATTTGGAAAAAAATTAACATACCAGTGATATTTTCAAGGCAAAGAACATCTGGGACAAAGACTATAGAAATATACATCCTGCAAACCTAAACACAAAACACCAATCCTTACTCCATTTGTCAGCTAATAAAGCTGATACAAATGGAACCAGCCAAGACTACCAATCGTAAGTGTTCACTGATCCATTGGCAATTTTTGATCACTGCACAATTACATAGTGTTTACAGGGCATATAGCAGAAGCAGGTTAAGGAACAAACATTGTCCATCAGTGTTACTTTTATTCTAGGAGGATAATGACATCTATTCTTTCTGGAAAATGTTTGTGTGATGTAATTTATTTTCTTCTGGATATGTCACTATAATGGCAATATCAGCAAGGAAGGATTAAGGAAGAAAAAAGATGTTGGCAAGCAAGTGACATTACCTCATCCAAGGGAAAGGACACACTTGCGCTTTCATGTTACCATTCAGCAAATATTTACTGTTTTAAAATGTTGCTCCTCCCACTGTTTGTTTTCAGATACACTAAGTTTTTTTCTTGACATGCTCTTATAAATTGCTGTATGTATTTTTATTCATAGAACATTTTTATTGTATGCTTAATTCTAATCAATATAATCTGCTGCTAGGATTGGTTTGATACTCATTTTATTGACTTTATTAATAAAGAAGCTAAACAGCAATGAAGAACCTTACTCTTCTATGTTATACTCTGACAACCCCCACAGGAATAATTGGCCCCTTAAGATAAAGTCAATACTAAATTTGAATTTGTTGAGGACACAAGTAAGAACAGAGCAATAATGCAAAAGGAACCCGAGAGGTTAATGTTAGGAGCAGAAAATCATTCAGTGTGATTGAACCTGACAAATGCATAGTAATGTAACTGACTACAATTAGTTAAACTACCCCTTAGATTAATTCACTGTGAGAAAATTATCTGATAACTGTTGCCTTTTCTTCTGTTCACATACCATTCATGAACCAATCCTGAGTTTTGCTCTTAAATATTCCCAAATTAGTTTGGGCAAACAGTGTGTGTCTTAGGGGTGCTGGTAAACCATTCACTTTGACTATTCATTATGGTCCTCCTCAAGCAAAATATGAGTATGTGCTTTAATTTAATTTGACTGTTGAAGTCAAAGGAACTACACAAATCTTATCATTACACATATGGTCAAGTGCTTTCCTGGATTAGGGAATGTGTGTTCTGCATGATTGTTTATTTACGTCACATAGTATTCTCTCTGCTCCCCATTTCGGTTAAAAAAAATGCTTAAGCAGCAGAAATGACAAATGTCAAAAAATAAGTGATGAGAAATAAATATGCCTGTTTGCACGAGTACCCTTTTCCCAGTGTATTCATACAAACAGCCACTCAAACATTTGTTTGACCAAAAGCCTGTTTGCAAGAAAGTCCGCAAACAAAAAGAGTGCTAACATGGTTGAACTAACAGCTGATGAATGTTAGTGAGCTCCATTGTTTTAGTATTCAGGCAACTCTATTAAATGATAACAGACCAACTTTGTTGTAAAGAAAATAATTCACAGAGCTCTTGTCACGAGGCCCAGAAACTGTAATAAGCCTTCACTTTGGACAGCCCATTCTAGAATAGGCAGCACTTCAAATGTAATTTCGAAGTGTCACTGAAAAGTTTTAATGATAATCTCTGTCAATTGCACTAAAAGATTTTTATTTTAGACCATGAAGTAACTGCTTAGGCCATGCTACGCTAGCAAGCTTACAGCGGCACAGCTGTACCACTGTAAGATTGCTTCGGTAGCCGCCCTATGCCAACAGGGGAGAGCTCTCTGGTTGACATAATTAAATCACTTCCAACGAGCAGCAGCAGCTATGTGGGTGCTACTGACATAGCACTGTCCACACCGGGGCTTCTGTCAGTTTAACTAATGTAGCTCAGGCTCGTGGTTTATTCACACCCTTGAGTTATATGACAAAAAAGTGCTAGTGTAGACATAGCCTTAGTCTATTTCCTACCTAAATACCGTATGTTTGAAAGTTACAATTGAAAATCTGCTGCAGAAAAATGTGTAATTTAGGTAAGTATTCTAAGAAGGTCATACCTTTATGATTCCTTTATGTCAATTACTAGCATACAACAAAACTACTAAGTAAGTCTGTGCAATGTTACTTTAGTTATGTGGTTGGTATATGGAAGGAGACAGATTCAATAGTAAAACTGAGTGAAAAAACTCCCAGAATTTCTGTCCCACAGAAAATACCAATATTTCTACATTTGTTTTCATCCCAGATCAGGACAAAGTTGAAATATCAAAGTTTTTCACACAAACAATTCAGCAAAATTCCTATTCTGAAGTGTCTGTGTTTTGTTTTAACATTTTTGAACAAAATGAAATGTTTTAACATTTCTGATTTGAAACTTTTCATTTTGGTTTATCAGCCTGAAGCAAATTTTATTGATGGATCAATACTGATCTCTGCATTTTCCTGAAATGAGCTCTCTCATGCCTATATTCTTCCATGTGGCACTATGGTATCTCTATCTATGGCCGAGGTGTTGTTTTTCGCCACAGGAGATACAACCTGTCTAGGGAGCCTCGCCCAAAAGCAGACAATAGTGGAATGAGGCATGGAGATTTGGGAGGACTCTGAGATTAATGTTGCATTGACTCATAATGAAATGTTTCATTTAGATTTTCTAATGGAAAATTAGAAAATAGCAAAATCAAAATTTTCCCACTATAAAATTTTAATTTTGTGAAAACCACATGTTCCATTAAAAACATTTGGATGGAAAATTCCTGACCATCTCTATTCAATAAACAGACAGACCCATGAAGTGCTCGTTCTTTACTTTACAAGTACTGTGATCACTTTGAGAATATTGTATGCAATCCTGACCACCTGAATAAAATATGAATAATTTGGATACAGTTCAGAGAACAGTAACAAATTATTTAGAAGCTTGAGGGATCTGGTTTAGGAGGAAAGATTTAAAGAACTACTGGCAGGTAATGAAATGGATGCAACAACCATCTACATGTGTGAACACCAAGGAGAGAATTGTGATCAAAAGAAGTGGGCGGTTAACTTAGCTAAGAAATAAGGGAATAAAGCAGAGCAAAGGTAAATTTAAGATGAATATCAGGATGTCCTTAACAGTGGGTGGGCCTACTGCTACTTTGATGATGCTGGCAAAACTTGCATTGCCTTCAAAGGGAGCAAGACCACATGGATGTGAAATATTGGATTGTGGTCTTAAAAAAAACCCAAAACACCACAACCAAACCACACACATACACACAGAAGCAGCATCAGTATTTACATAATTAAACAGTACAGTAGAAAAAAATACTTGTGAATACATTGTCAGGAACAGTCTGCTAGGCCAGATGCTAGTATAATTGCTCACACTGAGTAGTACCTTGTTCCAAATAGTTCTATTTACTGCAATAAAGATATTCACAGAGTATGGCGCTATTCAACATAAGTGAGGGTACCCAAATTTGGACCCATGATTCCAAAGCAGCAAAATATATTATAAACCCTCACAGTATGGCACAAAAACTGAACTAAAATGGAAACGCATAATTAAAGCCCCATTCTCCCATATATAACCTAATTCTCTGTATAGGAAAGGAATGTAGGTGGTTTTCAAATTGGCTAGAATCCTGTGAACTCTTCTACTAGGAGGTAGCATCGCCCTCCTTCCTCTCTATCCCAGACACTAAAGGCTGAGAATTCGAGCTATTAGCTGTCCAGATCCAATGAAACAAAGTGGCTTCCTTGTGGAGGTTACTTGCCTCTGTAGAAGCCTGCATGAAACTTGGACAGAGCAGAGTTTTACAGGAGATAACTGTCTGGAGGAGATGTCAGGAAGCCAGTCTGCGTGTGCATGATTGGAGTGATAGCTGCAGTTGCAGCTTCTATGTAAATAGTTTTCTTAATAAACACCTAGTTTAGCTTTAGAAACATGGCGTCCTCTCACATTATTACCCAGCACGCAGTACATGAAACTGTCTCCATACTACTTTTAGCTCCCACTTTATTGAGTAACATGGCTACAGTTGGAGATATGCTACTGGATATTTGCTTAACTGGGGGCTGCCTCCAGAAATCCCTCAAGGGATAATGTGTTTCCCATTGTGCAAAGTATGTAACAGCCGGCAGCAGTTTTCATTCATGAAGAATTTCTGCATGTTTTGCTGTTTTAATAATGGTTTCTGTAATCATGAGAATCACTTTGATATGCCTTAATACACAGAAGTCAATCCATTGAGTACTAAAATTAATACAGTGAATGTTTACAAAATATAATTATGAAGTCAACAGAAGTTTGGGTGAAATGTCAGAAATGTGTAGACAACAATCTGACATATATCCTAATGAGAACATATGGTTCTTTCTTTAATTCCTTCTTCGCTGTCAGAAAATTAATATATCTTCTACAGGGGATTAATTATTATTAAAATAGAACAATGAAAAACAGAATTGGCTCCAGCATTGATATCCCAGGGCCTATGAACAGCATTTTTCTGGCCCCTTTCTCTTAACCCCAAGATCTCCCATTTTTTGCCTTAACAACTTCCTCAGTCATTCCTGCCTCTTCCTTCCCCAGCCTCACCCCTTTCTTTATTCTTCTCCAGCCTTCACATCTTTCTTCACATCCATAGAGAACTTGTCTTCTGGCCAGACAGTTTCATATGATATATTCCAAGTAGCCTTGAACACTTCAAAATTCACTTTAAGAAGATATCAAACTGTACCTGGTAAGAAATTGAAATGATCTAATTGTTCATTTTGGGTTTGATCAGTCAAGGTGCTTAGCACTCTGTCCTTACTCCAGTACTTACTTTCAACTATAAGCACTTAAGTATCCCCATTAATTTAAAGTTAAGTAAATGCTTAAGTGTTTTGCTGGATCAAAGTCAGGTTGCCTTGCACATTGTTCATCAAGGGCTTAATTTGGCAAATATGTATCTTTTCTCTCTCTAATTTCTGAAAATCTATAAAGTGAATCATGCTGATCCCTGGGAGACCTAGAAATCTTCCTAATCTAGGGCATCAGTAATGATTCAGTTTTTGTACTTATGTGCTGAAAATAAGGCTGTGGACATGATTATTTAATTGGACTATTGGTGGTATTCCCACAAACAGGTACATTTTAAGGAGGTAGACAAAATGTCAAACCATTTGCAGCATGTGTTAAAATATGTATTGGTCAAAAGGCAAGTCACCAAATTTGATAACCTTAATTTCAAAGGGGAGGAAATAAAAAAATATGAAGGCTGATTCATTGGCAAACTGAAGCATCTCATACAAAGAGTACCTATTAAACACAAAAACACTTTTCAAAGAAAACCATTTTTCTCACTTTCTTCCTGGCCTGAAACAGGCCAGGAAGAAACAGAACTCTCACTACTTGAGGGCACCCCAGCTCCTTTGGGTTATCCTGATCACATAGCTTGCATCCTAGCAAGAAATGAGATGTCCTTTTCTTTCAGAGCTGAACTTTGCCACACTTATCCAAGCCTTTATCACTGAAGTTGAATTAACGTGATGAGCTCTATATGGAACTGCACCTTCATTTTATTCAGAAATTGAAGCTAGTGCAGAATAAGGCTCACTCTTTATATGATAATCAGTTTAATAAAAAGCACCTATGCCTTCTGACATACACTGACTTCCCACTAATTTCCATGAGAGGTTCAGTTGCTGGTTGTGACTTTTAAAGCCATAAATGATTTAGAACCTGATTTTTGTGGCGCCCAAGCTAACATCTCCCTGGTTTAAACAATGGCTGCCAGAAGGATGCACTTTTGGAGCGGGATATTGGCTTTCAAAGTCATTTTCTATGCTGGCTCACCAGAACCCACATTGTGGGAATCCTCGAGACACTGAAGGCATTAGAGACATGATTGCTCTCTGTAAATATATCTGCAGGATAAATACCAGGGAGGGAGAGGAGTTATTTAAGTTAAGCACCTGTGTGGACAGAAGAGCAAATTGATAAAAACTGGCTATCAACAAGATTAGTCTTGAAATTAGATGAAAGGTTTCTCACCACCAGAGGAGTGAAGTTCTGGATCAGCTTTCCAATGGGAACAGCAGGGGGAAAAAACCCTAACTGGTTTCCAGACTGAGCTTGATAAATTAATGAAGGGGACGGTATGATGAGATTGATTACAATGGCACCTGGCCCATCTGTGACTGTTATTAGCAAATATCTCCAATGGTCAGGGATGGAAAACTAGACGGGGCTCTCAGTTACTACAGTAAATTCTTTTCCAGGTGTCTGGCTGATGTATCCTGCCCACATGCTCAGGATCTACCTGATCACCATAGTTAGGAATGGGTTGGAATTTTCCCCCAGATCAGATTGGCAGACACCCTGGAGGTTTTACACCTTTATCCTCAGCATGCAGCACAGATCACTTGGTGGTTTAAACTAGAGTAAATGTTGGGTTCTCTAACTTGAATTCTTTAAAACAAAATTTGAGGAATTTAGTAATTCAGTTAGAAGTTATGGCTGGGCAAGTTCTGGGGCCTGCACTGTGCACTGAATGGTCATGATAGTCTCTTCTGGCCTTAAAGTCAAATTCTCCAGGCTTGCTGTGGGGAGGTAGTGTGTCTGATTGAGGATAATAAGGGATTTTGGTGACACTATTTTGGACTGAAGGCTCTTGAAGTCAAGCTTTTGAAAGCCTTTCAGGAAAGTATGCAGCTATTAAAATGTGTAAGTGGGGCCTAAAAGACTGAATTGGATACTCAGTATTTTGTATTAACGGCTGTGGAGATTTCCCCAGGGAATGTTTCCTTTTTGTTTGTTTGTTTTTTTAAAGTTTAGATATATTTGTGTTTCCTTTAACTGTGTTAATGCAGTGAGATATGACTCAGAGGGGCAGCTACAGAATATAGATAAATACTGATTGCAAGAATGTTTCCTACAAAGTATGTTTGATATTTAATCTCCTCCAACAAGTGACTGGGTCACATCACAAAGCAGGCATCACTGCACGTCTTAGAAAGCAGTTCTACTTGTCCAACAATATGGGGAAAAGAGAGTTTCTCTCTAATTCGATGTGTTGTGCTGTCTTTAATTATATGGAGTTTTACAGGCTATACAAATTCTATGAAGCAGACTGATCTTGATTATATCTGTATAAATCCACATTAAGTGTCTGATTTTTCAGAAGTGCAGAGCATTATATAACTCCAACTGTGTGTGTGTGTGTGTGTATACACACACACACACACACACACACACACAGTTGGAGTTATGGGTGCTCAGGACTTCTAAAAAAAACAAGGCCTAACTTTTGAGTTACTCTGGGATTATACAGCTGTGGTAGAGCACATTGTGACCTGAAAATATCTGTGGGTATTTTAATTTCCTAGTGCACAGTAGACTACCTTCATTATCTTATCTAGACATTATGGATATAATATAGATACATCAAAATTCTTAACTGATTTTTTTAAATCCTTGTATCACTCAAAACTTTGGAAAAGGGAAGTTTTGCCAATGACTTTAATAGGAGCAAGACAGGTGCCTTTATATTTTGTAATGAATCTGAAAGAAAGCTATTATAATTTTTCAAGTACAGAATTAGGTCTCCCTTTAAAAGTAAGTACTGCAGATTTAGCATATTTTTGTGACTGATGCACATGGGCTTTTAATGAAATTGAATGAAGTGAGATCCAAAGTCATCCCAGTAATACACTTCAATAAAAGAAAACACAAGCTGATAGAGTTGCATACGTGAATGTTCAAGGTTTATGGCATTACTTAAGCAATGAATGCATGCAGTTATTAACCTTCTTTGAGAATTAAAATGTTCTAGTATTTGATTAATTGAATCCACTGCTCATTTTAATTTTGAATGTTTGATTTTTTTGAAGATGTAATAAAATGTAATTAACAGTGTAATTATTCTGCTCTTGAAAATTTGCAAGACAGCACTGCCAAAAAACCTGTTTTTAATGGCTTCTCTTGAGTAAAAACATTAAAAAAATGAATATTTTCAAATAACTAATACCAGTTTCCCTGTTAATAGAGATAGTAACCTAAATTACCACCACCACCATCAGCTGCCAGATTTTAACTGGTAGTCTAGATGTGAAAAGGTCTTTGGGGTAGCTCAGTCAGTTGGTAAAAGACATTCCTTCTGACTTGCATGAATGCCTATAATTACCAGTAGTAGTGATAGGTTCTTATCATTAATAAGGATTGTGTGTGCAATTAACTATAAAATGGCTATTCAGATACACTTTCACCTATCTGTAGATAGTTTACTGAGATGAGCTCCTAGATGAGATTTGACATGATTTAATAGTTCTATAACACCGTATATCACCTACATTCAAACACTAGCTTACTTGTTGATTTGTAATTATAATGTGCTGAACTTTAATGTGGAAAATCAACTTGGGCATCTAGCACAGAAATGTTGGGCCTTGATGAATGGACTGACCTGAGCTAGCAGGAGGGAACATATATTTTTAAGAAGATATTCTATAAGGCTTTCTCTTTAGCTATGTCGACATTGTGAGTGAGGGGGGTGATTCCCAGCTTGTATAAGCTTTCATCTGTGCTAGCATGCTCAAAATAGTAGTGCAGCTGCAGTAGCACAAACAACAGCAGTGTCAATAGGTACTAGTAGCCTCTTGAACATACCCACAGAGTTCAGGTGAGTTTACACTTGGGACAGCTAGGATGGTTGCACCACTGCCAGCAGTACACTATTCTTTTTAGTGCACTAGCTCAGATGAGAGCTAGCACAAGTATGTCTATGTGATTGGGGAAATCACACCCCTAGCTCATAGGATAGGCGTAGTCTTTATGTTCATATGCTCTAAACAATTCATTGTAAGGGATGAGCTATGCAAGTTAATCACAGCCACTTTTGATGTAGCTAAGATTCAAGACAATTGGTGACGATTGCACAGCAACAGTTATACATTACTAGAGGAAAGGACTAAATCTGGTCAAAAAGCGATACATTTTTTGTGAAAAATGTACTTTTTAATCCAGATTTGAAAGAATGTCAAAAGCGCAAATTTAAAAAAAATAACCAACTCTACTTAATCCAAAAGCAGATTTGTTTAAGCAGTTTGGAAATCTAGATTTACTCATCTGAGTAATTGATTATTTCCATTCCCCATCCTGGAGTTTAAGTGTGTTACTTTTATTAGTGTCAGAGTTTTACATGCTCTAAGGACTATCATAGGAATCCTCTTAGTGATCAGACCTATCTTCATTCTAGTCCAGTATTTGTCTCTGACTGCAGGATGAAAAAGAGGATGCAGGATTAGACTAAAAATAAAGTTCCAATTTGAGTGTTCCAGAACCAGTAGGAATTACATGCAAAAGCTAAGCTATATTTATAATCACAGTAGTTTTACTCATCCTGAAGCTTACAAGGCTGAACCTCCTTCTCTTCTGGCCATGTCTCCCACCCATACCCAAGTCTTCCTATGTATTGATGAAAGGAGCATCCCTACCCTCTTTCCCCATTGTGAGCCATACCTCATCTGGCCTGTCTATTCCTATGTCACGTAGATTAAAATAATGAGAATAAAAAGATGAGGATAGGGAATGAAAATGCTTCCTAAGACAGTGTTACTGGGCCACTCACTGCTAGGGCAGTACCTTGTCCTAGCTACGCTAGAGATCAAGTCCATCGAGGTCTGATGCCCCCTTCTGTCATCTCACTCTCCGGGACTCTGCACACTTCCTCTTTGTGACTCAGCCCTCCGGCCAGCTCACTGTACAGTCTTCCCTTTCTGAGGTATCAATATCCCACTGGATCAGCAGTCTTCATCCACTCCAGACAATCTTACAATACAAGGCCAGCTTCTTGTTAGCAGCAGAATCAGGCCTGCCCACTCCCCCAGGTTCCAGTTCAGGGACCCTACATCCAGCACCTATGATCTGCTTGCTCCCAGACCTTATTACAATTTTCCTAGATTAGAAAAGCAGGAAGGAATCTATCTTCTGCCTCCCCTTAGGGATTTAGCAGCCCTAATTCCCTCCTTGAATGGAGTAACTGCAGACTGCATAGCTCTCTTTCCCTAGGAGAGGAGAGGTGTGTTTGCAGTAAGACTACAGACTAGCTCTGTCACAACCCTCTCCTGTTCTCAGCCACTGGCCTGGCTGGTAACTTTCTCCCTTTTCTAAGCACTATGGCAGAATGGGGGTAGGGAGCACCTTTCTGCAACAGTGCTGCCATCACTGTATTTCTGTGCTAGCAGCCAGGAGAGCTGCTGTCACAAAGCTCCCATCATTATAGTCAGTTTCTAAAATGGCAATTTCCATATCAGGAAATCACTGCCTCTTTTAAAAACCCTTTATTATTTCCTAGCCACAGATTTGTGTCCTGGAAAGATTACCCATATGCATGAGGGGATTCTTATTAGGAAACCTACAAATTGCTTTTGGTCCATCTCATCTGCTGTCAGTTGCCAATATTGTATGCTTTTGAAATAGGTGAGAGGACAAATGAAAACCCACATACATAAGAAAGAAAAGCTCTCTGTTGGTTTTTATGCTAATTGTACCCTTAGCCTTTCTGCTAAGACTGCTAATAAATTATCTGTCCAGGCATGGACACAAATGGGGTGAGTTTAAAGAAAAAAGCCCACCAAGGGGGTAGGGTGGTGGTGGCAGGGGACAAGAGATACAATACAAAAGAATTCCCACAAATTTCTAACCTTCAATTTGGGCCTAGCTTTTCCCCCTCTCTTCATTTATTTAACCTTTTCTCCTGTATCCCTCTCTATTCATAACATCTCTCTCCTTTCATCCTTTATTTTTTCCTTACTTCTTCCTATCTCTGCCACTGCTCTTCCTCCTCCATACCCAGATGTCCCCCTACTTATTTTCATCTTGCTTTTACCTGTTTCTTCTCTCACTTTTCCTCCCAGTGTCTCTGCTTCAATTCTCTTCTCCCCCTTCCATATTATTTCCTCTCTGCTTAGTCCCTTATAATTATTTACCCCTATTTTTATTTCTACCTCTCTTCCCCATTTAAATTTTCCTGCCAAGGATCCTTTCTTTCTCTGACCATCTGGGTCTCTTATTTCTCTCCCCATCTTGTGTTCTTTCTCCAGAACCCCCTCAATTTCACAGCTGTACTAATTCTTTCCCAATGTTTCCATTTATTTCTGTATTTCTCTCCCTTTCAATTTAGGACATCTGTCTTCTTCTAGCTACTACACACAAAACACCTTCACCTGCTGTAAAGTGAGGATGCCTCCATTTCCCACATTCTCTGAATCCCAGGGGCCTGCCTGCTGGTGGAGGAGAAGAGGACCTAGCCTGGGAGGCAAGTAGAGTGGAAGAACCAGCTGGAGACCCAGCTGGTTCTCGCAGATAAAGTTTGGAGCAGTGATGCCTGAGTGCTGCTTAATCCCGGTGTGTAGAGTGGGGCAGACTAATCATCATCTTTAGATTTCATCATCACACCTTAAAGCCACCCCTAGATACAAATCCACTTGTAACTGAACTGAAAACACAAGTCATTTCATGTAGGTCACCATCATATGGTAATGATTATATCAGTCATTACTGATTTGAGCTTGTTTTGCACTATTAGCCAATTCTATGTGAAACAATTTTCATATACATTTTTAAAAGATATTTTCCCCAATTTCAAGCCTGAAAACCCCCCACATTGTCTGGATCCATAATCACACCTTGTAAGCGAAACATCTGAGCACCTGCAGACTAGCAATTACCATCAGTAGGCAGACACAAGTGTGCTTTTACTATTTAGTAGTGATTGGGCTCAGGCACGTGGACCCACACATTACCATCACAGAGAATCAATCTGAGACCTGTTGTGATATGTAGCTAGCTAAAGTTAACTTTTGCTTCAGTTTATAAGCCAACCACTAACATTTTGGGGTTAGGAAGCTGCTTCCCTTATGGTATGTGTTGATTATTCCAAATTTGTCCATTAGGGGTTTCTTGTGCCTTTTCTGAAACATTTGGTATGGGTGGAGGTCTGAAATAAGTTCTCCATGGTTTAATTTAATTCTTCCATATCATGCTGAGATTACTAATATGTATAACACAAGAATTGTATATAGTACTATCACTGAGTATAATAATCCTATGATTTCCTTGAGAGATTTTGGCAACACCATGAACCATTATGCTGAACCACAGGTGGTCTGGCATGATACCACAGACCCAAGATGTAACTATTACCTTAGGGCCAAATTCTGACTCCCTTAGTCATTGGGATTAACTCAGACTACTAATGGAATAAGGATGTCAGACATTCAAAATGAGTAAGGTCATAAATAATCCTTAATATATACATATGATTCCTATCATTTTAAATACCCACTTTTCATTCGACCTCCAGTCTTATCCCAAACCTAGTTTGCCCTCCTGTTCTCCTTCCCACCCATTATATTCTTGAACTTTCTTGCATCCAACCCATTCCATCAAAAGCTGATGGTTGGAATTTTAGTAATATTCACATTCCAAAAGAGGCGTAGTAAATAATATGTCTTTATTCTGACCACTTTCTTATTACCTACTTCTCTGGAGTCACGTTCATATCAACTCAAGTACTGAACAGTAATAAGGAGATAAACATCAATTTGTATAAGTCTATTCCAGGCGTCCATGTGTAATCAGAATATAAAGTGTACTTTGTACACTGCTGTTATTTACATTTCTATGCATACCTCCTAGTTGTGAAACCTATCTCTTGGTTATATATACACAATATGCGTAGAGGTTTGTCTTCCAAGATGCATGTTAGGAATCTGTGAAATGTACATTTTAGAAGGTACTGAGATTGAATCAGGTCCATATTGCCTTGAATCAATAGATTTGATGATTTAATGTCACTTAAAGAGCTGCCTGTTGTAACCTTTTTGGGAAGTTACAGGAAATGCCGAATGCAGTGCACAGATTTATTTATACCTAGAAATCTTAACCCATTGCTGCACTTTTCTTTAATGCTGCAAGAAACTGTAAAATTCTGTCTGGATGTCTAGCTAATTATTTACTTTGTTGTTTATTATTATTAGGGTTGGATGAATTTCCTCTGCATAATTCCATCCCCAGTAAAACCTCATGGATCTGAAAGTGCTACTGACTTAAATGATGGTGCTTTCATATTCCACCTTTTAAGAGACTTTTGAGAAAAAAAGCAGCAGAGTAGAATGAGAAAATTAAAAAAAAAAAACAGAAGAAAATGGTTCATCATACAGGAAAAGTGAAAGCTAGCTATAGGGCTCTATTCATTACAGCAAAAGTGAATGCACACATCCCGAGACCATTCAGATGCTCACTACTACAGGCTATACCTTGCAACAGAGTGGAACCCAATACACTTATAGTGCCCACTGTTTCACCCGTAGCAGTTATCCTTTTCCTGAGAAGTCTCCCTAATACTCTATCACAAAGATGTCAAAACTCATTTATAGGCTCACACCATTAGGGAGTTTTCACAATCCTGTGCAGCAAACCTCTCCCCTTGAACTCACTTAATGCATAACTTTAGAAGCCCTGATGTGTGCCATTCTTTTCCCTCTTAAGTAAGTCAGTTTGTTGTGCATCATTATCACACAGCAGTTATCTCCTGTTCTTCTCCCTACACTTGAGCTTGGAGCAAATTCATTTTGCACATAAAATGATATTTGCAAAATAGAAAGTTCTCTGTTGTAGTATTATCCTCTCAATCTAGCAGTATAGATTTGAAAATGTGTGCTCCAACTCCACATTTTCATTAATTATTATGGTCTTTCCATCTGGTCTAGTTGTGGTATAATCATGAAACACACATACACAACTCACATACACCCCCCCAATACATTTTTCTGCCTTATACAACAAGCATAGTACAACTAAGGATTATTTGAAAGATGGCTCCACATTCAACAGCCACCTTTATGCCATATATAAGTGAGAGTGCCTGGTCTTGGGTGAAGAGATAATATATCCTGGCTCTAATACCCTTCTTTTCTGCATAGTATCAAGTAATCCCTGTGTATATCGACTGATTTGGGCCAAGCACTTACTCAGGAGGAGTAACTCACTGGAATAACAGGCATAGTACCACAGCTCCTGGCTTGAAACTTGCAAGCTGAGCAAATTGTATATAGAAACCACTGATGCAGAATTAATGTAAATCAGGATGCCAGTTTTTCAGTTCCTTCTGGTCTTAACAAGACTCTAATCCAGTTATAGTAAATATTTGAAATATTGATGAGAAGCAAAAATCAAGTAAAGTGTTTAGAATAACCCACACTCCAACTCATTTTTTAAATATGTTGTAGCAGTGAATTAAAACCAGCTGCCACGGGCTAAATATAATAAATGAAAATAAACATTTCACTAAAGCATTCTTTCTTTAAAAAAAAAATCCTTAAAAGCTAGAGAGATAAACTTAACCTACTGCATAGATAACACTGGAAATATTTTAGCACAGAGTAGATTATTTGATTACATTAAAAATGAAACATTGCCACTTTAAATCAGAATACACTAACGTTAGAATGTTTTATACTTTTAATGAAATTTAGAGGCAATCACTGATGAGTATGCAGAAGTCATGTCTGCTGCCAACACTGTCAGTTTATATAAATGCCTGGTGGGGAAACCAATATTAATGGCTGAAAGATCTCTGTACCCTACGGCTATGTTCAATTGCTAAGATATTATAAGCAGTCATGCCAGGCTGTATGCCCTGTACTCCTGCCAACTTGTGAATGTATCTTTCAGAAGAGCACCATAAACAGACATGAATGCATGCCTGCCTTTGTTGTTAGAGCCTTCTGTCAAGATCTTTAAAGCAAACATGTTGACTAGAGAGTTAAGATTAAATGGCTATCTAGACGAAATTGTACTGCACTGTTGAAGGCCTTTTATCAGGAGGAATTGCTGAGAGATTTTCTTTTCTTTTTCATATGTCCTCATGTATAGAGTCAAGTGACAATATGGTTTATATATTAGAATGAAAATACGTCATGTGTTTTAAATAAGACTATTTTAAGGACCACATTGTTTTTGTGTATTATATACTATCATCAGTTTTTAGTCAACAAAATACGGTATTAAGTACAATAGAAGCCAGAGTGTGGAAATTTTGCCTCGGAGAATTTCATAGAAATGGTGCAACATATATTTTATTTTATGTTACAGCATGTTTGTTAGTAGTTACTAGCACCTAGGGAGTACCCAGACTCCTTTAACTGGGCATCTTGAACTCACAATCATTTTTTAATAGTTTCTAATAATTTCAGGACATTTAAATAATTAAGTGCAAAAAAAATCAAAATGAAAAAATGGGTATTATTTAGTTTATATTAAAGAGGGTAGAGTTATGTCTAAAAGTCTAAAATGCTAGGGCCTAATCCAAAGCCTGCTAAAGCCAATGGAAAGATTTATCAGGACACAGTGTTGCAGGGGTTCCTCCTTTTTAATGCCCCTTGTGTCCTGGTTCCACCATGGTCTGTTGCTTCCATGGCCTTGCCCTCCAACCAGGTCAGCTCTCAGTCCAGTCTCCTCCTGGGGTTAACAGAAAACTAATTAAATCTAAACACAAAATAGACTCCTGGCCCTTAAAGTCCATGCTACAAACACTGGTCCTTCGCAGAGGTCCAAGGTCAATACTAGGCCCCTGACTGACTGGGCCAGATTTCTTGGGGTAGAGCAGGGAGACTCTTCTTTCCTGTTCTGAATTCACCCAGAATTGGTCCCTAATAACAGCAGCCAGCTCCTTTATCTGCCGTGCTGGGCTCTGACTGGCCTCCATCTGCTCTCAGCCTTTCTAAGTACCTGAGAACCAACTCTCTCTAATTTTCCCTGAAGTTTATCATGGGAGGCTGGTCTATACCACCCCCAGAGATCACATCTCACTGATCTTCCCTTCTAGCAGGGCACTTTCTTAGGGTGAGGTGTGCCAAGGTGGTGGCAACTCCACCAGGGGCAGAGAATGCCTGGTACACCTCATTACAGACTCCCATTGTTTTCACCTGACTGCCAATGCTAGTTCCACTTCCAAGACTTCTTCAGTCTGTAAGAGTGATGCATCAAAAATTAAACAATGCACATTATTACTCTACACTGAATGAACATTCAACAGAAGGAGTTATCCAAGTAGCCGTGTCACTAAACACCTGTATATAAGACTAAGCCCTGATCCTTAGATGCATAACCTTTCAGTTGTATTTACTTGATGAGCACAGGATGCATTTTATAGCACAGGGGAGGCACTTTGTTTTTACAAGCAGTACCAAATGCAGTAATATTGTGATTATTCCCTTTTGGATGATTAATAAGCCTTTTTGTTTCAATAATAAACTGTATCTGCATTAGCCAATCATAGATTAAAAGGTTATAAGGTTTAAGCCATTTGCCAGTTATGATGTAGCTACCAGCCAGCAACAGTTGGGCAATAAACTTTTGGTTGTAAATGTTTTCATGAGCAGTAAGTTCATGGCCAAAGCCATAACAACGGTGACAAATTCTCATCCACAATATAATCTAGCAATACAGTTCCTTTCAAAATAAAGCAATACTTCAACATTAAAGCATCTTATTCATCATCAGTCTCTGGGTTAAGTCAGAGAGGTTAGGACTAAAGTTGAGCACACTTTATAAAGGTTCATCCACCTGACCTGAGATTTGCAGTCTCAATGCAACTGCCAGCATAGCCTGATTTCATCCTGGTTCTATTGCCCATTTTTAATATCATTTTAGATTGGATCTTCATGCAAGCATTTAGCATCAATCAAGAGAGTACTGTAGAATTCAGTCCCCGTTTGCTCAAATATCACTTTCAGTAGTGTGACATCTGATAGCTTCTGTAACAGGCCTCAGCCCCTTGCCTCTGTAGTTTACTAAACCCATCTGCACACCTGGTAGCATGTTAAGTGTACCTCAAACTTGAAAGAAGGCATAAAGGTGCGTTAAATGCTAGACTCACAAGTGCCCATAACCAGTGACTTCCCAATAAGCACTCTCTACTTATCAGACTTGTCTATGAAAGGCCTCTCCTAAGACTGGCAGGAAAATAAGAAGTGCCAGCTCTGTAGTGCCCAAAGTCTAGATTTTAGAAAATGCAAGCAGAGTAATTTCTAATAATAACCCACAGCACCAACCAGATAAAAAGGGGAAAAGTATAACTTTGCAGAAAAGGATTCCTCAAATCTAGTTCTTGAAATGTCCATTTAAATCTGACTTTATTTGAAAGAAGATAATATATTTGTCCTATGGTCTCATAGGTTTGGGTTTAGCTGCTCTTTTAGAAATAAGGCAACTTCCTCTAGGGCTGAATCCTGCAGTCCTGGCCACTCCTTCCCTCTCTATCTCCCATCTATGCTAACTCTTTTTTGTCTGCTGAAATTTGTATTTCAGACAAGATAATGTTAATGAAACAGTAGTGCATTACAAATCATGTCCTCTTCTTTTCCCCATGCAAAAATATGTCTTCTAAATGTTTGCAGTCCCATCTCATGTTCTATATGGAATGAACTCTACAGTGGTATGGAAATTGTTGAGGTAGAATGACTAGCCAAAATCCCAGTGACTATGGTTCCATAAGAAAACAAGGGAAAACACTACAGATCTCAAGCCATATGCCTTGTATCTCTGTTTCAGTACTTCTACATGCTTCCTGATGACTACCTTGCCCTCCCATCTATCGTGCTATTACCATGGCTGGAACATATCCATTTGGTTACTAGTCCACAGCCCTGTTGCATCAGTGTGACGACTGTGATGTCTACTATTCATTATTGTATTTCCTTATTTCAAAGCATCCAGAAGTGCTTCACAAATATAGCCATATAAGACAGGTCCCTGTCCTGACAGTATTACAATCTAAATGGTGAATTTACTGGGCAAGTGAGGATATAATATGCTCCAGAAAGGAACTTGATAGTGTTTTCAACTGTTATGGATAATAGATGTAGCATAGAGGGCTTGGAAGGACAGATTATCCAAATCACTTTTGACCAAATTGAGTTTGAGATGATGGCCAGTCACCCAGATGCGACATCTGAGAGACTCAACTCATAGGAAATGTGTCCAGAGAGTAAACCAAGTAAGTATAAGCCTATACAGTGTTAACAGACCAGCTGAACTTGCAATAGTCATGCAGTCATACATGTGTATAATAATGCTGTTAAAATGTATGAGGAGGTTGTCAATGCTATTCTATCAAATATAATAAGTGCAACTATCTGTATGAAATAGAAAGGTTGTCAGGCACTATCCATCCTCAAATTTAATAAATTCAGTTATTCTTATATTAATGAAGATAGAAACCTATGTAAGAAAGTAATGCTGCCTTCTTCAATAGTTGGGGGGTATCCATGTTAGTCTGTATCCACAAAAACAACACGGAGTCCGGTGGCACCTTAAAGACTAACAGATTTATTTGGGCATAAGCTTTCGTGGGTAAAAAACCTCACTTCTTCAGATGCATCTTATGCCCAAATAAATCTGTTAGTCTTTAAGGTGCTACCGGACTCCTTGTTGTTTCTTCAATAGTGTTTCCATTTTCAACTGTTTACTGTTATTCCTAGAGTGCTTAGCTTCCAATGATGTCTTGAAGGCACAATTAGCGTGCTGAGTCCTTGTGGTGGTGAGTCAGAATTACAGCTTGTCAGCCATTGCAATAGCGGAGTGACTGGGATATGAAGCAAATGCTGCAGAAAAAAATGAAAAGGTTGGGGGGGGAAGACTGTGCCATCTAAAATGGCAGTCTTGGAAAGGCAACAGGAATGGCATAAGGACAAAGACAAAAGGGAAAATAGTAATTAACAGAAGATGAAGGTAAATGCATGAACGTTATTTAAAAATACAACTGTTTAGTAAGAGATTCAACTTAAGCCTTTTTTAAAAAAAATAGAAGGACAAACTTTAAAGAACAGTTTAAAATAAAAATCATGTTAAAAACCAGAAAGAGGTGAAAATATCAGGGAGAGATGTAAAATACAGCTGGAGAAGGAAACAGCAAGTGAAAAATCAGTGACCGTATTACAAGAAAAGGCTCATTTCTAAAAGACAAGTCCATAGTCTACCTCAATAGCCTAGAAGTTAAGGAATTCCAAGAAAAATGTGGCAATTGATTTTTGGTTAAAAAAAAAGGCCAGAGTGTGACATGCTTTCTCATACTGAATAGTTTCTTACACTGATATCAATGGAGCAGTTATGGAATAAGGTACTACTTGGCGTGAGGGGAAGTACAATGGTTTAACCCTTCATTAGCAAAGTGAAGCGTTCTAGGTTAATAAGGAAAATATTAAGTTTTATCTTTAGGCCAAATTTTTACAAAATACATGTGCTCACATATTGAATGACCCCCAACCTACATGCCACAAGAGACATTTTAAATTACCTGCTCAGAAATCTTACTTAACATTTCCCTTTCTATAAAACTGCCCATAAAAAATCATAAAATGTATAGCTAAGAGACACAAGTGGATGGTCAACAAACCATAGCTACATGTCATGTGGGAACCATGCCTTTATGTAATTGAGATGGTAGTGAGATAATAATTCTGTACTAATAATATATTCATCCCAAAAGCCAGAAAGGTTGAAAATGTTGTGTCTTCCTCTAACTCACTCACATAGTAACATTAACGGGAACATTCATTTGAATGAGAGGAGTTGGAATATTAGAGGTTCATCAATACAAGTTGTAATAAAACCCACTAGAAGAAGGTAGGTGGTGTTCAGAATGACAAGTATCCCAACAGCAACATTACTCAGGCCCATATTTTTGGATGTGCCTGAAGAAAACATGGAACAGCTCAGGGCTGGGTATATAAAGGTTGCTTTAAGACATTTTTGCATTTTCACAATTATGGCGCCAGTCAACAGGCACAAGACCCTACATGTTGCTCCAGCTGCTGTGGGTCACCTACACATAAGGAAGTTCCTTTCACACTCCCTTTAACTTAGACATGCCCTCTACTCTGGTGGCCATGAGGGGTGGGGATATATGAACATCTATGTCAGTTCTCTACCATTTGAGGGTTCTCTTACACAAAGAAAATCCTCAGGTAACTTGCTCCACCTTGGGTTGGGTTTAAGTCTGCTTTGAGCCTGGAGGAATGGGCCCAAACTTTTCATAGTGATTCAGTCCATTTTTAATTGTGATACATCTGGAAAAAAAAGATACAAAAAGGGAGGTAGAAGTGGAAAGATTAGGAATAATATAGTATATTTCATTGCTACCAGAAAGAAGAAATGATAAGCTTTTAGCAAAGCTCTGGTCATTAAACTGACACACACCATTCATTCGATATGCCAAAAAAGCTCATTTTCTTTAGATCATGACTAATGAAATTTGTTAGTAAATCAATTAACATCCAACAATTATTTGTGTATGTCTAAAAACAGATCTTCTGGGCCCTATTCACCACTCCCTTATAACAGTTATAGGTTGCTGTTACTGCAATCCTACTTTCTGTATTAAAATCATATTGGTGTAAAGTTGCTGTAATGGAGGGAAAAATCAGGCCCTCAGTTTGGTTGGTTTCTGTACGTATTTATATAAACAATTCTTGTTTGTTTATGGAACAAGACTGTTGATGGAATCCAGAGACATAAATACTATTTCTTAGAAAATAAATTATTTCCTGATTTAGTGAATATGCTATTGAATACACACACACACACACACCATTGACTGGATTGAAAATATATTATATGCTATTGTATTTTTTCCTCTTTCCCTGTACATATAATTATAAAAATGTTGACAGCTTTACTTTTTTATTATCTAAATAGTTGCACATCAATCTGCAGAAGAATATCCACATGGGAATCCATTTAAAACAATAAAGGAAGCGTTCACCAAATGTTCGGCAAGAAAGGCTAACATTTTGAATATATTTGGGAGACAAGGACAGCACTGAAGCAGCTACTTCAGTCATCATGTGGTCCCGTCTGAAGAGACAAGCCAGATGTTAAATACTTGCTTCTGAGACTCCGCTACCTGTGGGGAATTTTGCTCTTTGGAATTTTTTTTTAAACACAACAACAAATAATTTACATAGCAAATACACAACCAGATAGGTTTTAAGAGCACTTTCACAGTTCAGCTTTAAAAAGCACAGCCCTTGTCATTTTGAAAGTAGACTGGGCTCCTGTATCCCAATTATTTGTGAATAATGACAGCTCATTATGAAAAGCCAAAGAATGACAATACCAGATGTGGAGTATCACAAAAGAGGTTGTCAGATACAGGGTATTTGGAGAGGAAAGAAATGACTCTTTGTATTCTGTTCAAGAAAAAGTACCACTGTAATAAGAAGATGGGGGAAGGATGTTGGGTTTTCTGTGTCCTTTTATTTTTCCATAAGAAATGAATGGAGCTGGATATTAATATTGCTGTGTTGTTTTTCAGCAGCCTGGAAGATGCCTGCAGTTGTGAAAGGTTATTGGGGTTGGTTGCTCATTAGTCTTCTGTCATCTTTTAAACAGACAAAAGCCAAATCATTGGCATTGTAAATTGGTACAAGATGCCATCAGCATATAAAGATAAAAGCTCACTCTTTGACACTGATTGGCCAGCATCCAGATGTCACCCTATTTCTCCTGGCACAAGAAATAAGCTCCTTACATGCATACCACCTGCTAGTTCTTTTTTCACTCTAGAAACATACTATAATTTACTATAAACAAGTAGACTACACTATCTAGCATAAACAATATACAAGGCCAAAAGGGAGCTTACAAAATTACCAGTTTCTCTTGTGCATTGAATAGCATAACTGTAACTCTTTTGTGCTTTGAACGAAATGGGAGAGTAATGTTACAGGTGCCCTTCAGTCTCTGTTGTTTGCTCCTAAAATATAGTTTCCATTAGCTAAAATACCATTTCTGTTCCAGCCAGAATGAAAGTTTAAAACTGATGGTATAAAGCCAGGAAACAATAAATGTTACATTATTGCCAAGTACTAGGCTCCAAATAAAGACATAATCAGAGGCCAAACGTGCAGTCTTAAACACCTTGCAATACCAATAGCTTGTATGATGTCTGTGCAGGATATAAAAAAGCACAGAATTTGGTCCACTGTTTACAACTGAAATTGGCTACAGCTTTTCTTAAATAGACAAATAAACCAGACCAACTGACCAAGCAAACCAACCAAACTGAATAAAGTAGACCAGGCAGGCAATTCTTGCTGAACTTCAACCATGACACTGATAACTGTGATATTATAGAATCTGTGGGTTCTCTAAAATCTTTGACCCACACTACAGTATACAACACTGAAACGGTTTGGTGTGTGCAGGGAGATCATTCATTGTTAGAAATTCTAAGTCTGTACAAGTTAACTACTATTATGATTAGTATTATTGTAATGCCTAGAGACACCAACTAAAATGGAAGTATGCAATTGTGTTAGGCACTATAAAAGCAAAATATGAGATAACCTCTAAGAATTTATAAACTAAAAAGACACATTAGGCAATGAATGTGAAAAAGGAAGGAAATGCACAGACAAGGCTTTCAAACATCCTAAACTATGTGAGTTTTGCCATTGACTTTAATAAAACAAAAAAAAACACCTCATGAGCAGATAAATAAAAAGTAAATAAAATTAATAGGTTGTAAAAGGTCAGGTTAATCTTATCTAGCAGACATATGCACTAATCATTGTAGGGTAATTGCACAGCATCACTACAGAGCACAATTAAACTTGTTTGGATGCTTTAACTACACATTTTCACACTTCCATATGTCTGGAATTACTTTAAGTTTAACCTTAATGCTGAATTTCCTGGATTTGAAATGCTCATTATTGGGAGAGTGCATTTACTGGCTTGCTGGAGGAAAAGAAATAGCGCTTTACAGGCAGGGGGTAGAAGATTGTCTCAGAAGTTGCTGCAAAAGGAGGAGTGGGTCAATGTGACGGTGCTGACTCATCCCCAGGGACCAGAAGGGCTGGGGAGTTGATAAGGGGTAACAAACCCGGTGGAAGAAGACGCTTTTCCCTGGAGAAAAGCAGCTCCCACCCATCCTCCCTTTGAGGTGGAAAAATACCAGGTTTGGTCAGGACCTGCTGCAGGCATCACGCTAGCTGCTCCTTTCTAGCGGGGCCGGGAAGGAATTTTCCCCTCACCACCAGATTGTCCTAGGTAGAATGCTTTTTTTTTTTTTCCCACCTTCCCCACAGCGGGTTCGGGGGCTGGGGGAGGGGATTTTTTATGTGAGTAAGAAGGGAGTTAGGCTATGATATTGCAACTCATTATGTAACTGTGGGGCAGACATCCAGAATAGGTAATCCATAGGGAAAGGATAGGGTGACCAAGGAGGTGTTCGTTAAAGGAGTGGAGCAGGGTGGGTAGAGGTTTGGGGCTCTTATGCCTGGCATGGCAGGGAGCCAACTCCCCTTCCTTATAGCCCACCTTAACCCTTGTTCATGGAGGGGACAGTAAGGTCCCATCAATGGGTTAGCTGGGGAACTTGGATGGAAAAAGACTAGGGGGGTGTCAGAAGCCCCCAGGGTAGATATTGAATGATCTCGGCATTACCTGCATTGTACACTTTTATCTATTGGGTAGTCCCAGACAACTAATAATTAAGTTGTGCCCTGATTAAAACCATATCATGTGTCCTGTCCATCTTTCGGTATTACTTTTTAAATGGTATGAGTTCTTTTTTAGGGGGAGCTCACATAACATTTATAAAATGTTGAGGTTTTTGCCAGAGTTTATAGATTTCCTAATTTTTTTTTCTTGTGTTTTTTTTCTGCCCTTTCAGGACTGTGACTGTGCAAACTCATCTATATTAGATGACTATAATGTACTTGTCAATGACCTATCAACTGTGGGGTTAGTATGGCAAGCACAGGCCTCTTTCCACAGAGACAGGAAATCTCACCTCCAGAAAGTGCCACACAATAGATCCTGGAGCAGGAATCATAAATTGCCTTTAGCTGTTATTCCCCATCAAGGATGTCTCTTTCTAAAGAGATAACCTTAAAGAAGTTCTAAATAAGATTTTATTTCTCCATTTTATTATTGTCCAAAAGCACAACACTCAGGGCCTCCTTGACCACACTTACATGGAACTTTCACTGAGGTCAATGGGAATTATGTGCACATAGCAGAGAGAAGTTGTCTTTAACGAAGTGTTCTCATCTCAGTACCTTCAAGTAGGAATGACAACTTGTCTGTATGATGGTCACTTGCAAATAAAACAAAGGAGCTTTTAATGCAAAAAGTTGTTTTTGTTTGAAACTTTGGAATCATTATAGGAAATTCTGACAGAAGACTCTGAGACATGAGCATGCATAAATGAACAGAGCATTGTTCACATCCACATCATTGGCAGTCACGAGAGGAATAAGGTTTGGAAAATAAATCTATTTTTACAAAGAGACTGATCTGAAGTTATTCAAGTTAGAAAACTTAACTAACAGTGACAGACAAAGGTACTTACTAGGGTAACTTTAGTTGAAATCTGTTCAGTTTGTAGGCTGCTCAGGAAACAAGACGCTACATTTAAGTTTAAGACCATTTCACACTTTTCCCTGCAGAAATATACATTTAATTTAACAGTCACAATAACGGGGGAGACGGCATCACATAGTGACTTTTCTGCCTGAAAACTGTTCAGAAGGGAGATGGTTGCATAATTACAGGATGACAGTGTATGTACAGGATGACATTCAGACCAGCTGGGCATGATGATATTAAAATGAAGATTTAAAAAAAAAATCAACCAGCTCTATAAAATTCACTTTTTCCAGAGACGGAGAACAAGCCTGAGCTTCACTTGAAGTTCCAGATGTGATTCACTCTGCATCTCTCAGTATTTTGAATGATAAGGAATAAATGTTAAATTTTAAGTTTCATTAGAACTGTGAAGATTATGAAGAAGACAGGTCTCATTTATTTGTTTTGACCTATTACATATATTGAAAGTTGTTGAATTTTCTGTATTTGATTAGGTAATTGTACTGATATAATATAAATCAGAGGGATGATAAGAGTTAATTTCATTTATAGTTATTGGTGAAGATGCAACGAGTTCATATCTCATGCAAGAGAATTTCAAAGCATTTGTAAATAAAACCTCTGGCATGTCTATATTTTGAGCCAATTAGTTCTTAAGCATACGTAAGATTTTTCTTTTGTTTTCTCCAGCTGCTTCTGAAGCATATATGAGAGAGAGGGAGAGAGAGAGAGACAGAGAGAGAGAGAATTTATTTAGAGCAGGAAGGAGGGTGGAAGAAAATTTTTGAATCAATATATAAGAAAAATTAAATATTTTTCTCTTTCTTCTTTTTTAAAGTCTGTATATTTGGACTTCTGTAGTTTTTAATATATAGCAAACTGACAAATCCCTGGAGTGAAATCCTGGCTCCATTGAAGTCAATGGTAAAACTCTCACTGACAATAGTTGGACCAGGATTCCCTAACAGGAGTCAAGAACATAAGCCAAGTAAAAAAACGGCTACGTAACAAAACAAAACAAAAACCCAAAACAAGAAAAACCCATATTATACGGGAAAAGCTCATAAACAATTTAAAAAAAAAGTCAGGAGACAAGGAAGATTTGCTGTTCTAGAGGTATTTTATGTGTCTCAGATAATGTTTATTACATGCTTTATATTTATAGTTAATAATCTTCAAAATGATATATATTACAGGCAGGGCTGGGAGCATCACCTATCATTAAGATTGCCTTACACTTCCTTGTTTTTAGTTACTTACAACTTTGTCAATCTTTAACTCTTTGCTTTGAAATGTTCCATGTCGGATGTCTCCCTCAGCCTTAATTCTTTCAGAACATTTTGGCCAGATTTGTTCACCCATTTTTGAGAATGAGTCTCTAGAAAAGTATTTTGGTTTGCACCTGTTAAAAATTTCTGGTGATGTTTCCTTTGAACAACTCTTGTGCACCCATGCTTTGGAGCAAGGGGAGTTGAAATCTGGCAGAGGTTGGCCTTTGTGTCAGGGATGTGTCTCTTGCCATCCTTGTGAAAATCTACCCAAATTTGGCCAACTAAGAAGTCTTTAGATAAACACAGTTTGCATATTCTCAGTAGAGACTTAGATTTTAGTAGCTAAATTCTCAGAAGATTCCATTCACAATGAGCATGATCTCACACTGGGCTCAGCAGGATGTTTCCTACAATTGCAGCTCTGGGCTTCTGCAGCCCTTGCTGAGTCTGGATTTGGACACATGAACTGAGAGTAGGGAGATTGGGACTGGGAGTTAGGGTTGGGGTTAACTTGGACAGTAAGTCAGGCAGAGAAATGGGGTTGGTGTTTCTGGGAGCCAATAGGTAGGGGGGATGATCAAAATTTTATGGGGAGCCAGGTGGGAGTGGGACTGAAAGCCAGTTGGGCAGGAGGAAAGAGATAAGTCGAGGAGAGGAGAGACTGATGTAACCAGGAGCTGGCATTGAGTAACTGAGGATGTTGTCCACTGGACCCCCGCCTGATATGTTGGAGAAGTTGGAATCGGTGTAATGAATTAGACAGAGATTTGCAGGAAGAGAAAGGAGAGTCTTGTGGTTAAGGCAGTTAAATGCTGCCCTGGATAATTGGATTGTATCCCTTCCTCTGCCTCAGAGTTCCTGTGTAATGCTATCCAAATCACTAAACCAAACTTTTCATGGGAGATCACTAATTGTGAGTTCTTGATTTTCTGAGTGCTTGATTTGAGACCTTATGGTCAAATTTGAAGAAGAGATGAGCTACAACTGAGGTCAATAGAATCTGTGCTTTGAACATATAAACTACTATATAATGCTAAAATCTTTAAAAATAAGGTCCTAGGTGCCTCAGATTGGGCACCCAAAATCAGTGGATAATTTTTAGCTTGATCTTTCTATGGCTCACTTTCCTATCTGGGGATAATACCACTGGCTCATCTCACTTGGGTATTGATGAGCACCATAGAAAAGCCCATGAGGAAACCATTCTGATTTCACAGCAGAGTTTGAATACTGTGGAGTAAATAAGGTGTGGGGTGACACATTGAACAGTGAGGAGAAAAACAAAATAATGAATGCTTCTCATTATGTGTATGAGGCATGGGTCCTGTGAGCATGTTAATAAAGACTTATTATAATATATCTGCATAAGGTGGTCAAGTTAACATTGCATGAACAACTTTAATACTGGCATTTCCTAACTTTGCAATCTTAATAATGTTCTTTAAGCACAGTCTTCTTGTGTGTAACAGGCTGTCCACCTACATCTCCATTTCTATCACATGAAAATCAAGAGATTTTGTAGTAGTTTCTCATGATTCAGTGTGTATGTCAGTGAGTACAAAAGGCAGCAGTTTAGTGTGACACAGGAACATTTTGATGCCAACTGGCAAAGAGCACAGGAGGTACATAAAGTTTTACAGGGATCACCTGTGTTGCATACATACAAATAATTTACTAAAGAGTGGCAAATGAGATCTCTACTGAGCAGTAGCCTACTGGTCGCCATAATTCTGTCATGCGGTACAAAGTCAAATACCTTACTTACAGAAGAAGTCAAGTATATTATGTTAACATAATGCTCTCTACAGCGGGGAAAGTTCTTGCACGGGTTTTGTTGAACCGACTGATCACTCATCTGGAGCAGGGCTTACTGCCAGAATCACAGTGCGGCTTCCGCAAGGGGTGTGGGACTATTGACATGATCTTCGCTGCGCATCAGCTACAGGAGAAATGTCAAGAGCAGAACCGTGAACTCTACACAACTTTTGTGGATCTCACGAAAGCATTCGACTCTGTCAGTCGCCAGGGCCTGTGGAGGATCATGTCGAAATTCGGCTATCCAGACCGATTCATACGAATGGTACGTCAATTTCATCACGGTATGATGGCTCATGTCCTGGATAACGGTGAAACATCTGAGGCCTTCCCAGTCACCAACGGCTTCAAGCAAGGGTGTGTTTTAGCACCCACTTTGTTTAGCATGATATTCTCTGCCACTCTGACTGATGCCTTTCAACACTGCACTGAAGGAGTAGGCCTGAAGTACAGAACCGATGGGAAACTATTCAATCTGAGGCGACTGCGTGCCATCACCAAGGTGAAGGAAACTGTACTTCGAGACTTTCTCTCTGCCGATGATTGTGCTCTGAATGCTAGTACAGAGCCAGAAATGCAAGCCATTATGGACAAGTTTTCATCTGCATGCAACAACTTTGGCCTCACCATTAACATCAAGAAGACTGAGGTCATGCACCAGCCAGCTCCCCACACTCTGTACTCAGAACCGTCCATCACTGTAAATGGACAGAGACTTCAGGCAGTGGACCACTTCACGTACCTGGGCAGTACCCTTTCTCGAACAGTGTCAATCGATGATGAAGTAAAGTGCAGAATTGCTAAAGCCAGCTCTGCATTTGGCCGATTGCGCTCCAATGTCTGGGAACGTCGAGGGATCAGCCTACCAACGAGGCTGAAGGTCTACCGAGCAGTGGTGCTTCCAACTCTGCTGTACGCCTGCGAGACGTGGACTGTCTATCGGAGTCATGCACGAAGGCTCAATCACTTCCACATTTCCTGTCTGCGAAAGCTTCTAAAAATCAGATGGCAGGACAAAGTGCCCGATACTGAAGTCCTTATCAGAACCAGTCTGCCGTCAGTTCACACACTGCTGATGAGAGCCCAGACCAGATGGGCCGGACATGTCGTGAGAATGTCAGATGAGCGCATTCCTAAACAGCTCTTCTACGGAGAACTCGCCCAGGGAAAGCGCTCCCATGGAGGACAAAAGAAGCGGTTCAAGGACACGCTGAAGACCTCTCTGAAGTCCCTTGAGATTAACACCGCTAGATGGGAAACCCTCGCACTGAACCGTCCAGCATGGTGCAGCCTCATTCACACAGGCAGTAATACCTCTGAGGCGAGGCGTACTGCTGAGGCTGAAAGAAAGCGTGAGCTGCGCAAGTCCAGAGCTGCCCGCACATCATCGACAGTGCCATCACATGTCTGCCTGACGTGTGACAGGACGTTCCATGCCCGAATCAGACTGATCAGTCATCTTCGGATGCACAGAGTCCGGTCATCGAACAAATGAGTTGTTGAGGTCTTCATCAACAACGATGGACGAACATCATCATTATGTTAACACTATTATCTTTATCAACCAAACTTGTAATTGCATCAAAAAAAGATATCAAGTTAGTTTGTCAGCATCTATTTTCCATAAACCCATATTGATACTGGTCTGGACTTGATTCTTCTTTACCGGGCTATACTTTATTCTGCTTATAGGCTATCAAGTCCACTTTTAAACTTTTTTTTTAATGTAAATAGTTTTAATTTCTTAATTGTCTTGCTGTAAGGTAGGATTTCCAGATCTGGAATCATTATGGTAGCTCTTTGCTGAACATTTTCCAATCCTTTTCAAATCCTTTTTGAAGTTGGGACACACAAACTGGATTTCCAGTAATGGTCTCACCAATTCTGTATACAGAAGCTACAACAATTCCCTTCTGGAAAAATGGAATACATATATAAGAAATGTGTCCCCCCAAAAACGTGTCCCCATTTGAAATGTTTTGACCAGTTGTGCTTACCATGCCATCTCAGTAATCCTCTGCTTGTACACTAAAGGGTCACTTTTAGCCAAAAAATAACACTTGAAATTCATGTTCCATCAGTTATCCATCATGACCAAGAGAGCCTTTTCTGAGACATTGTTTTCCAGGATACAATTCCCCATTCCGTAAGTGTGCTCTACATTTTTTGTTCATTGATGGTTATGAGGTTTGCCATTTTATTTCAGTTTGGATGAGTCCTTAAATTCACTCATTTCTCTGAATTATCTATACTATTGAGTTTGTTAAATTATGCTAAACATTTCATGGGAACAAGCTTCATGATGACATTCCTGTTACGATTCAAGAAATATGTATGGAAACAGCTATTCTATTTTACATCTCTTCTTCTGGTACTGGCTTGAAGCCGGAAGTCCAAAGGTCCACAACAATAAAAAAAGGAAGTTATCTGAATATTACAGAATTTCAAAAGAAGTTTGGTTCATCTCTATTTCTAAAGACAGGTGAAGGTTTGGGGATATTTTCTCTTTTTTTTTCTTTTTTAAAAAAGAAAGAAGTCTACTTACAACCTATATGACATTACGTGAGATGGTAGAAAAACCAAATAAGGGACCACAGGTTTCATAGAAGCAGGTCAAGGAATGCTCCTTTCCATGAAATATGATGTAATTCTAAACCTGAGTATTTTCCAAGAGCCACATAAGTGTGTGTTCATTTGGCCATGTTTCTCTTTCATATCCAGATATCTCTGCATTTACAGATTAAAACCTGGAATGTAAGTAAAAATGTCACAGCAAGCTTTGCTATGCTCATCCAAACTAAACCTCTGAGCATTATTTGAAAACACTCCTCACCTAAGAGCTGCTTCAAACTTATTGTACATCTTAAAATCAAACCTAGGTTTCCCAAGCATAGAATTTTCAGATATTTCAATTCTCCAAATGCCCAGCCAATGCCACTTTCAACCTTAGTGGTATTTCTGCTATAGTGCAATTTAGTGGCAGAAAATGCCACTTTAATTCTCTAAACTTAAAAAAAAAAGAAAAAAAAAGGTATGGACCTGATCGAAAGCCCACTGAAGTCAATAAGAGGCTCTGAACTGATTTCAGCTGGTTTAGGATCAAGTCTAATATGCATGAATAAATGCATTTAGAATAATTATAATTTAGTTCCAGTGCCTGCCAATAATTCTCATATATACTATGATTACAAATCTTTAAATAGAAGGAAAATCAGGTGGGAAAAGACTAATTAAGCAATGTTTACAATATTTATGCTTTGTTCCCTGCATTTATATTTTTAATTATTTCTTACTGCATTCTACTGAATATGTATGATAGAAGCCATAAAAATGTATCTGCTCTATGTATACGTGGGAAAGAATAATGATAATCATAACACTTTTACAAAGTACTATAAAATAGAATAAGGTTAGTATAAAATTGTCTGTGTTTAAGCCACTAGGGAGTAAAAACCTGAAAGATAGGCCTAGCTAGTATCATGTTGCAAAATAAATAAATTTAAAAAAACAAACAACAACAGCAAAAACAGCAAACCAAACATCACAAAACAAAAAAATGCCACACCTTTTAAAATTGTTTTTGGTAAACAGAATCTATTTTATTTATCACTTGCTTTTCTATCACTAACCTGTCTTTCAGAAGGCGGGGAGAGATGCATATGTTGATTTTTTCTGAAAACAGCTTTAAAAGGGCCATTTAACATTTAAGTAAGCTTATATCAAAATACAAATAAACACATTTAATTTCCATACAAACTGTTCTGACAAGCTGAATACTTCCTCTTTGCAATGTTCAAAGTAACAAAACCCATATCTGAAGCATTTCAAATCCCTTCTGTCTAGTTCTGAAGCTCTCATACACTACATTTTGCTGTTTCTGAGGTCTAGACCTTCTGATATCTTCTAATAAGATTTTGGGACAAAATCTGTACCTTAAAAGTTCCAATTTCACTCCCAGTAGCACTTAAATTTGTGCATAAGTCCCATTCATGTCAAAAATAGGGAGGAATAATATTTTTAAAAATAGATTATTTTTTGTGATTTCATGCCTTAAGGTATCAACAAATAATTATTCCCAGGATCAAAAAGTTTATTTCAGTTTTTTTGTCAATCACTTTTTGTTACAACATCACCCTGCTTTTTAAATGATGCGGGGGCAGGGAGGGAAGGGGACTGGTGGTATAGGGAAGCTAAGTTCCACTCCAAGCAGATGGCCATTAACTTTCCCTGTAAAGAGGGCTTAGCTTTCTCTCCACACATATTTAAAACAAAACCAAAAACTTTCCGCCTACCTTAACTAGCTTCCCTCCACCAGAAGACGTTTGTGTGACACTACATTTCCCATCTGTTCCATGAACCTTGTGCACTTTCCAGGTATCCTATCCAACTTTTCTTTTAAAGAGAAAGTTGTATGTGAAACAATGTGTCCAAATTACTCTAAGGCAAACAAAATTACACATTTTTTAAATCAAAAAGCTAGATTACTATTTAGGACACCCGCAGGAGGCACTGCAACTCCGAAACACACCTCTGAGTCACAATTCCTCTCCTGTTTCCTCCTTGCTCCCAGAGATTAGTAATTAACTGCTGAATAGTAGGTTTACCCACCCATTCCCCACCACTTCCTGCCCACCTGCTCCTGGGAGGGAGTAAGCAGATGTAAAGCCCCACTCACTTCATGTCCGGATCCAATCCCACACAGGGTTACTGGTGAAGATTCTTAATCCCTGTCATTCCCCTGCACAGATGCATAGATTAAGTCACAATGTAACCCATAGTAATAAATTGTTGTTTATTTTCTGGAGCTATCCATATATGTAGAGTGTGTTACCTACCTCATACATCTCAAGGGATTCTCCTGGGGAAATTTAAGGTCTGTGAAGAAGGTCTCTTTTTTCAAAGAAAAACATGAAAGTCTTCCCTCCCACTGAAATGTTCAGTTGCCATAGGTAACATTTCACCAATAGTGATATCAAAAGGGGCATAGGTAATTTATTATAGCCTATCATCTAATTTGACAAACAACTCAGGGAACTGACACTGAGTTAATCCCTCCTCTGACTGGAATACAATTTTGTAACATGTTTACAGTGCTTCTACTACTGGAGCAGTCTTTTGATATTCATCCCTCTTCTTTTTGCTACAGAAGAAAGCGTTAATGCCAGCAATGATTTCTAAAGTGGGATTAATAGATTCTGATTTATGCTGGTTATGTCAGAGGGCCATTCACACACATTCTGGGTCACGGTATTACATTATTCTCCAAACATCACCAATCTGATATTGATATATAAATCAACAAGCATGAGAGCATGGATTAGTAAGAACATGAAAATGCTAATGGATGCTATTATACCACCAGATACCAAAATTAGCCTTTATCATGGCAAAAACCTCTACTAGACTGCACATAGATCCTTAGTCTGACACCATTCCTAATGATGGAGAATGTGGGGGAGAGGACTGAGATTGTCATGGGGAAAGAGAGAAATGGTGCTGTGCAGGGAGGGGATTATGGAGTGAAGAACTGGCCTCCTCTCTCACATCATTGCCCCCAGTAACATTAACCCTTCCCCATACAGGCACACTCTGCCATATCCCACAAATCTCAACACAGTCCTACAGTCTCATGACCCCTCAGACTCTATTCCACCCAGTAGCCTCCACACAAAGATCCAGTCACAAACACTGCATGACCTGACACTCAAAGCCAAGGCCCCAGTAGCTTTCCCACATAGTCCCCTTACTCCAGCTTCATTCTCCTATACATCAGACAGCTCCACAGATCATCATTCCCCCATCCACCACTCCCAGCCTCCTAGTGGCTTAAGAATCAGGATGGAGAGAAGTTATACAAGCATGTAACTTCCTATGCTCACTGATGACAATGAACCACATCCCACATGCATACATCATCTGACTCGTCCCACCTTATGAGAGCTTGCCTCTCCATGCTGTGCCCTAAATACCCCACTTCCCAAATGCCTAGGCAGTCCCTCTTCCCCCACATGTCCCTCTCTTGGTAGGCTGCTGCTGATTTTAGAATCTCTGCTAGAGAGGAGTTAAACTATTTTTATTATACACAACATCCCCTCTTCCCCCCGCCCACAGAGCCCTGCTGTTCTCTTGCCTCCTCCATGTCTCCTTGACATGGTCCCTGGCTCCCTATCCTTGTGTTTTCCTGAATGCCTAGGTCCTATCTTCAACTGCACACAAGAAAGTAGTATTACAGCACAAAATTTGTAATAACATTTATGAAGCAAAATAACTGATGGGCATCTAGCTAAAAGCACAAGATACCACTTCAGCTTCAGACTTACCCTACCCACTGACATGCCCATATTATCCAATCAGCACTCATGCAGATTTTGTGTGGAAGCAAGCGGTAGAGACCCATACTCAATATAGTGTGACCAGAACACCCCACTGGGTACACATGGCTATTTGGCATCCACTGAGTACTGAACAACATTCATCATCTCCACACATCTCAAATGGCTGTTCAGTGTCCTTCTTGAATTTCAGCAAACACATTATATGTGTAAGGATTAATCTGTCCAATTGGCAGTTGCACAGTTAGCTGACATCTCCAAAGTTTGTAGAGATGCAGAAGACTTCAAAGCTTGCAACTTACTTCATTTCCAATAACCAAACTTCTTATCCAGTGACTACAATAACCATAAAATACAATTCATTAACATTAAGTTCTAAGAACTGCAATTTTAGGGTGGTATCATACTCTTTCTTGGGATGCCTGGTTACTGCATGTGATTTTCAAAAAGTAGACATTTCAGATCTGTTAAATGTCTGTGTCAACAATTATTTCTGCTTCACTTCTTGCTGCTTTGTGTGTAATTATTAATTATTTAGATTTTAGTCTGTTCAAAATATTTTTTCTCTTTGATATTTACTCTTACTCTTCATTTGTCACACCTTCTTGGTCACAGCTTCAAAGATATTGCAACTTATAATTTATAGTCAACATACCAAGGGATTTGGTACTGCCACTAACATGTAATTTCTATCTCCTCACAGTCAGTTACCTTGAAATGCCATTCAGTTACTTACTACAACCTTACAACTACAACTACAGCCTTACTTATGCAAAACTATTGTTTATTTCATAGGACTATTCACTTAGCACGAAAGAGGCAGAGGTCTAGGAAAATATAATCCTCTCCACCCCCTTTTTTATAGCCCATGAGATGCAGTAGTAGCTCAGCTTGCTGGACAGCCCCTTATATGGATTTGTGGCCACTGAATCTGACCAAGACATGGATCTATTGCCCATCTCCTTACTACCTGGTCCCACCTACAAATCTTTAACCTAGTATGTCCCTACAATGTGGGTGGCAGACCTTATTGCAACCTCTTTTATATATAACAGCAAAACTTTTATGGTTCCAGGCAGTGACTCTAAGTCAATGTGAACTCTTCTGGGTGATTAGCACTTTTGAAAATCAGCTTCACTTCATAATAGAGTGGGATTACTCTTAGAGTAATGAATTATTCACCATGAGTAAGAGTTTGAGAATCTGGCCCAAAATTTGCTATCCATTGTTTTTTTTTTCCCCTCTCACAAGCCTATGTGGCTTTATTAGAGTTACTGGAGAGAGAGAGAGAGCGAGAGCATGAATTTTGGATCTGCAAAACTCAAATACAATATTAAGCATAGACCAAGATTAAGCCACCTTTACTTATCCTTCATCAAGTTAACCCTAATGATTTCAATGGAAATGCTTGAGAACTAATCCTGCTTAATGTGAATAATCATGGTAGAATCTGGCTTATATTAACGGAGCTATTAATTGAGCTACTATTGTTGTCTATTAAGGTTTGTTTTTGTCACTTTGTATTATTAGCCAGTAAATCCTCATTGTTTCTTTTCAGATTCATTTTTGTTAGAGCTCTATTAACATTTTTTCCTCTTCTCAGAGATGCTTGTAGAAATCATATTAGACAGAAATGTTGTGTGGGGCTTAGTTCACACATTCACATATCCTAGTCTCCTGTGTGGTTTCATTATATTAAAGCACACCTTTAGGGTATGATCTGTCCTTGATACACGCACACAGCTCCCATTACATAATCCTGGTACATAAGAAATCCAAAACTTCCATTAACATTAGTCAAAGCTGAATTTAGCTCTTAACTCCAATTGAAATCATTGGAGTCCAAACTATCCACAACAAAGCTAATTAATAACTCGTTTACAACTTATCTTCTTCAAATATATGTGGTGATTATGTTTTCAAGGAGATTTGATTATACGGAAAGCCCAAAGGGATAGTAAGAAGCTCTTTGTGAACTAGACAGCATAAAAATAATAGGCAAGATAAAATTTCAAATGTGGGTAATTATTTAAATAACTGTAGAACCAGATAAAGTTTGAAGACTTTTCTTGAAACCAGGCTCTCCAGGGGGCCGGGGGCAGAGACAGTTAGCCTTGGGGCCTCCTGTCTGAGAAGGCGCCAAATCCATGAAATTTGAGTGGCATTGTGATCTGGCACGCAGGGTTGCAGCTGGCATGGACTCTTGAACTTGAATTGGGACCCTCCAGTGTGGACTCCTATGACCTCTCCTTGAACAAATGGGACTCTGTAAGGCTGCCAGGGTACATACTAGTGGATCCCAGTGCAGGATCAGGTACATTGTGTTATGTATCTCTTAAAGCTTAAAAACAACCAAGTATTGGAGGTTTGGTTGGTTGCTTCCTGCTCCCAAGCCTTAATTGCCAAGATTCTAGAAAATTTCTACTTCTGAGCTATAACTGCCTGAAAATAGTGGTTTAGAACAGAAATTTTGAACATTTTCAAAACTATAATGTTGTTTAAGGTGGCTGCTACAATAAATGTAAACCATTCTAGTACTGAATGCAAAAGGCAACATAGTGAGAGTATTATTTTAGAAAAAAATATATTTTGGTGATTCAAACCCACACAAAACAATGAATGGCTATGTAAAGCCCCACAACATAAAAACCATAATGTTTGGCTGTCATTTTTAAACTTCCATAATAAAAAGGTTCTCATTACCTCATTAAAGAAAACTGAGCAGTCAGAGTCTCAAGATTTATCTAGCATTTGCCCTTTATGCCTTATAAATCATTTCCTATTCCTAACAACTAATGATGATTTAACACAAGAATTGATCAACGGATGCCTTTGGCTTATAAAGGAAAAGATACTTTAATTACTCTGGAGGACTTTTGACCTGTGCAATCTTTTGGGAAGATTAGCTTTTGAGTCTTTGCATTTCTCTCATTTAATTCAAAATTCGTTCAGCTGTCATTAAAAATGTTAAGGTTTGTTGATATCTTTCTTCTCTTTCTCTCCACTTCTAGGGTAGTAGGAAAACCTGTAACTTCAGACTCTGTCATTTAAAAAAAAAAATTAATTCTTATAAGAAGACATTCTTACCACTGACAAGGCATCATCCTTCTCCTTTTTCCTAGGGTCTGATCAACACATGAGCCTGTGTAAGTCCATGGTGTTGTTGACCTTTAGTTACCAGACATGTATATTTGTTTCTTTCCTGTAGAAATAAACTATTAGATAATTAAGAGAAGGGGGGGGGGAGGGAAGAATTTTTAAACTTCAAAGCCAAGTAGGCTAAAGTCTCATTAACGAGTAACAGGGTATTGTATGCTATCTCCTGAATATCATGTGACAGACATATTTCAAATCAGAGGTGGTAAAATGTGGATGAGAACTCACAGTTTACCACAATATAGTTAGTTATCCTTTTTTTGTACCTACCTTGTAGTTAGAATAAATTGCATATTAAATTCAGTAAATGCCCAGCTAACTAGTCAATCCATGATATAAAACAGAAACAATTTGCTAATGGTTTGTTGTGAAGGATTGTATGTAAATATTTGTGTGAACTGCATTATAAAGATACAGCTTGCTCAAGTAAAGTTACTGTGTAAGAAATTAGAGAGTCATTCAGTTTCATGACTGCCACTAAAATAAAGTATACAGATCTCCCATTACACATAAGGTTGTGAGCACTGAAATTTAAAAAGTATATTTTTATTGTTTGTTTGTTTTTGTTTTTTTCAGTTGAAGAACAAACCTGCTGGTATTACTCCACTGGTTTATGTAGTTGAGGCCATGTAATAGATATCTCATGCTTGTGGGGTTTTGTTTGTTTGTTTGTTGTTTTTGTTTTGCTACTTTAGTGCAAAAAGTTACATAAACTATGAAAAATTGACAGACACATTTGTTAATTTCTGCTTAAGACAGTCTGAAAATGTGATCTCTTATTGAATTAAACAACTTTATTTGATTTGATACTTGCATTAAAACAATATTCTTAATATAAATATAACAAATGATATCACAATAAGAATGTTGTGAAACTTAAAAAAGGGCTAGAAATCAGGGGTAGGCAACCTATGGCACGTGTGCCGAAGGCAGCATGCGAGCTGATTTTCAGTGGCACTCACACTGCCTGGGTCCTGGCCACCGGTCCAAGGGGGCTCTGCATTTTAATTTAATTTTAAATGAAGTTTCTAAAATATTTTAAAAACCTTATTTACTTTACATACAACAATAGTTTAGTTCTATATTATAGACTTATAGAAAGAGACCTTCTAAAAACATTAAAATGTATTACTGCCACGCAAAACCTTAAATTCGAGTGAATAAATGAAGACTCGACACACCACTTCTGAAAGGTTGCCAACCTGTAGGCTAGATTGTGCCTTTAGGCAAAGCACTGCAGAAAGAATAGTGTACCGCTGCACTGTCCCATAGCAGATTCAGAGCTGTGTATCAGGAATACACACTGAAGAATAATTCCCTCCCTGCTTACTTTTGCACTGGGGTAAGATGTTTATTATTAATTATTTATTAATTATTATTATTATTATACAGACATATGGGGGGGTCAACACAACTTTTGTAAAAGAAATCCTGTATGATGAAAAGTTTCAGTTCTGACAAATCAGCATTTTCAGATGGAAAAATGTTTAATTAAAAAACTCCTGACCAGCTCCAGTTATGATGTGTATTCCTACCTGGTTTAACATACTCATCCCTTGGCCCAGCCAGTCTCCATCCCCTCCTCAGCACAGAGGCAGACAGAGGACGGTACTGCAGAGATGACAAACCTCTGATCCACGTGGGCCAATATCTACACATGGATTTTGGATGGACAGGCCCACATGAGCATCTCATATCAGATCCTGAATCTAGGAGAGCTACTTATTCTGCGTTTTTAGAATTGTGTTGTTAAAAATCTATCACACAGCTCCTTTAACTGTCCCCAAAATTAAATATATATTTTTTATTTCTAATATATTATAGGCAGTAAACTAAGTGAAACAGTAGCATGACACACATTAGTGTACATGGTATTTATCCTATGTAAACCAACAAAAAGCAGAGAGTTATTTTTAAAATACAAATATTTTTGCAGCAGGTAGTGGAAAAGGCTTGTTAACAGCAAGAAGGCAGATCCTTGTATTGCTTGCTGGGGAGATTATGACAAGTGAATTGCTAGAAAACTCAAGATTTTTTTTTAAATAATGCATTTGCCTTTACCGTGCTGTTTACACCCAGAAAAGCAGAATGTAAACAACATAGCTGCTTTAGGGAGTGTTTATTTTTTTATCTTATAAATCTAAAATCCTTATGCCCAGTTCTGAAATGTGCTTCAACTCCCACTGGAAGCAAGCACTTTACAGAAAGCTCTCAACACCTTTCAGGAGTGAATGGTCAACAGTCCCTGCTGCTATAATGTTTTCCTGTTCTATCAAGTGCATTAAGCTAATTCACAGAGAAACACTGATTTAGTACAATTCTAACAGAGCGAGATTGGATCCATTTCTAAGAAAAAAAACCTCAAGAGTCCTGAAATATTTTAGGTTTTATATCTCTTGGATAACTTGTCCTTGAAATATATGTAGAAAGAAACAAAGAGGAACTTAGGCTTTAATTAAGGGATGGAGAACCAAAGACTTCTGATCTCCCAGCCAAATGTACATTACATTTTAGGTTGGGAGTTTATAGCAGACAGGTTTGTATCTTCATTTATTTTAATTTAACTAATAATATCTCAGCGGCGTATACAAGGCTCTGGGTGCTCTAACTCATAATTAGTATTACTACAGAACCCTAGCTGTGTTCAGAGAGGAGCTCTGCAAACTTATCATCCTCAATGAAAGCTTCCGTTGCTTCAGAACACAGCCCCAAACTCCTATATAAACAAAATAAATACACTTACCATGAAATCTCAGCTAACTTTTTCTGTTCTTGCTCTCTTCGCCTTACCTAAAGTCAAGGCATAATTAATCAGACATATTAGTAAATATGTAAGTTTTATTTAAATATGTAAATAAGCTTTTGCACAATAGTAACAATAAGTTATGTTTGCACAATAGTTTTGCACAACAGTAACCACATAGCTAGCACTTATGGCTAGACTGTAATTAATCTTAAAATAGGCCCTGAGTAAGGAAGGAATGCATAGTTGCACCCACCCAGGTATAGGCCAGAGAAGAAGCTGTGATTCTCAGTCAGAATTCCTCTTGGCTCCTCACTTACACTGGGGGTGGGGCAATACATTTCTTTATCCATTTTTGGAAGTAGATAATTCCTTTCTGTTCACTGGCACAGTTACTCTGGCCAGTAAATTGGAGCTAGAGCCAGGGCCTCTGCTGCTACCACTCTCTCCCCGCACCTTGCTCATATTAGAAAGACAGAAAGAGCACAAGTAGCCCCCGTTCTCTTCCCATTAGCTGGAATCACAATCTGAGCAAGGTGAATTGGGGAAGCATAGAAATCCTTACTTCTCACTGCTGCTCTGTGTGGCTGAGTACAGGCTGTAATAATCTAGTCTTTATTCACCACCATCCTTTTGGAAAAATCCTATAGAATATAAAATATATAATCAAGCCCATTATTATTAACATATGGGAAATCCCTGTAGAATTTAATATGGATACAACCAATACGGTTAGATAGAAATTGCTCTAAAAAACCTTATCGAATAGCAGATTTGCCTTCATTTCCTGAACTGTCCTACATCAGGGATATATATATCTTAATATAGGCCTATATATATCTTAATATAGGCCTACATCAGGGATATATATATATAAATATATATATATATCTTAATATATATCCCTGATGTAGGCCTATATTAAGATAGATAGAGATATATATATATATATATATATATATATATATCCCTGATGTTGGACAGTTCAGGAAATGAAGGCAAATCTGTTTTCGATTAGGTTTTTTAGAGCAATTTCTATCTAACCATATTGGTTGTATCCATATTAAATTCTACAGGGATTTCCCATATGTTAATAATAATGGGCTCGATTAAGCACTCATTATTCCTGTAGAGAAGTACCTTTTCTCAGGTATTGCCAGTTGATTTCAGTGGAACTTCTTCAGGAGTAAGTTACAACTCTGTGGAAGTGAGGTTGCGAGAAAGTGGCCCAATGTTTACAGATGAAGGAGTTAAATGGATCTCAGCCTGAGTACCTTCCTTTTCACTTGCTATTTCCTGCTACATGGGGATAGATTTTCAACCACCCCAGATGCTGCCTATGAACATTTCCAGCTCTCCCAGGAGGAAGATGAAGCCCAGTAATAGCAACAGTGAAGGGGGTCACTAGAGAGAGATTTATAGGGGGGTGCAGTTCATGAGTGCTCTCCTCCCAACCTCACTGGGGCCACCCCTCTCCAAGGGAGCAGCCTATGAAAAGGCTCATGCCTCAGCTATCTCTGGGTATGAGGAGCCCCAAAACAGAAGGGGCAGCTCTGCAGGACAGATTGACCCCATTGGGGAGAACCCCTCCTCCCAGGAAGAGATTACAGCAAGTGGGAAATAAGGTCTGGTCTTAAATTATAGGAAAACAGGTTTGCAAACTCAAACTACTTTTGTGAACTTTCTGATCCTACAGAGGAGTTTGGAAGGTTGGCAAAACAACAAACACCAGAAGGTTTGCCCATCTCTCTAGCAGTGCTCACACAATAACACCTGTAAATTTTAGGCAAACTTGGAGGCTCAGGGGAAGGGAGAACAAGGGTGATTACAAGACTGCCTATTCATACTGCCTACAGCATTGTTAACCCATTTTTCCCTTGTCTCCACTTACTGGGAGAAAAAAAACTGAAAGAGAAAAAACGGATTAAATTAAATCGTAATTTGATCGTTAACCAGCACCTGGGATTCTGATGATCAGGTACTTAAACCTACATGGTGCTTTCAGGAATCCTATAATACAATTCCCATGTATAATTCTAAAGCTAAAAGAACAGCAGAATTTGTAATAAATTCCCCTGAAATAAAACTCATGGTATTGCAAGTTTACCATCTCTTTTTTCTCTAGATAAATTGACAGGAAAAAAAGAGTAGCAAATGGGAATTCCCTCTTATTTTTCTAAATCTAAAACCACTTTAAGAGTCACAGAGCTTGATTTTCCACCATGGTACTTCTGATATACTCTAGAGTGACTTCACTGGCATCAGAGGAGTTACTCCAGTACAAGCCCCCAGTCCTGGACTTACTTACATGTGAGTAACTTTAAGCATGAGAGTAATCCCATTGATTTCAGCAGGATCAAGGCCTAAAATAGTAGTAATGCAGTGCAAAATCAGCCCCACATTTTTTTAAATGATGGGAAGAAGTATGCAGAACTACCCAAATACAATATGAGCTCTGTGCTAAAATAAGCCTATGCTGATTCAGGGATATAGGATGACTCGCATTTTGATAATTTGCCAATGAGGGCATAATGCGCAGAATATTAAATAATCAAAAATGTATTCCAAACGAGCAGAAAAAAAGGCTTCACTGTGAATGTCATCTGTCAGGGCTACTTAAATAACAAACATTCAGAAATAAAATATAACATTATGTGTTTGTAATCACACTTTTGCAGTTAATCTTTACATTCAATATTCTCATAAATGTACATTATATTGTTACGTATTTGAGGAGGCTATCTTCATGTCACTGGCAAGATTCTGTATAAATGGATTTTTAAAGTTAGGACATATGATATATTTATGTTCCAGAAGAATGTGTCAAATAAAGATGAGAGAAAGTTTCAATTTGTGCTATGTCTTTCTAAAAACACAGGAATTACCATATGAGCCCCATGCAATAGGTTCAGCTACTCCACTATTCTGTATCCGATAGTACCCGGGTCCTGGTGCTTCAGGGGAAGGTTCACAAAACCCCATAATGGATAATGCACATATGAAAAGTTTATGTCTACCTGTTGGCTTTTGCCTTTTGGTCTGAAGCCTGATGGTTCATGCTCCTCATACACTTGTATCATACCTTATATAACTATGGATGCTCTTAACCACATAAGTGCCTATTTAAAAAAAAAATCATACCAAGATCTTGGACACAGATTTTGTGGCAGTAAATTCCACAGATTAATTATACATATAGATTACAATGCATTCTAAAAAGCTCTGAAAAACAACAGTAGAAAAATTTAAAAGGAAGCAAACATCTTTACTTCCCTCCTTGTGTGTCACTATGATTCAGAAATAATTCCTGGAAAAACCTTCTCTTGGTTTGGTTCCTGAATTTCAAAAAATGAATGTGAGTACTGAAAAGTGCATGAGCTGCCTATAACTTTATTTATTCTTAGTTAAGTACTTCTGAGATTTGGAAATACACTGAATTACAGGTTGTAGACTGTGGGGAGAAGAAAGGGTACATAGCAATATTGCCTGCAGGTCATGGACTTATACACACTCATAGTTAGATTCCTCTGAGTTACTTGGCCCTTTTAACAGCAGATATATTTTCTTTAAGCAATATTACTATTACTAAATTGATTATAATGCTCACTTTGGGAAAATGAACTCCCATGTGGCTGACAGATGTTTTAATCATACTTCATATTATGGCTACAGAGAAACGGTGAAATGTTTTCACCAATTTGTTTTGAGTGCTTTTACATCCTCAGAATGCCACTTCTCACAAAAGTGGAAAGATCCAACATCATCTCAGAGATCTGCTTATGAAATTCACTCCCATTTTGAAATTTCATACATTCAGATTTGGTGCAGAGCACCGAGGCAGACACATTTGGAAGCTTTAGCTTGTGGAGGAAAGAAAGGAGAGAATAAACAGTTACATACACATACAGAAATGCACACTAGATCAAACGGAAATGGAGGCGGATAGTACCAAAAGGCAGAGCAGGAGCAAAGTTACATGTAACTATATACAGTAAATCAGCTTCCCTCTACTAAAACCACAGGAAAAAGCAAACTGCACACTAGCCTCAACGTAGTAAAATAGCATGTAAAAGACAGCTTTAGTGTGTTGTCATCTCCTATGATTTTATCAGGATTCTTGTGATACTTGTTATTTTTTATTCCAGCTCCTGAAGTCTCATGAATATGTGGTAATAAAAGCAATTTTCTAATCCTTATAGTTGCAGAGAAAAGCTTGAAGCTATCATTCAACTGTGGCCTAAAGGCTCAAAAATCAAAAGATAAATAAAAAACCCTAACATTTATTAAAATTTAAAGATATAGTTTTAAGTCAGTCTGATGATTTTGGGGGCCTGACTCCTTATTTTTTTAATGCTTGGGGTTGGCCATAATTTGGCTTTAACAAACAAAATATAAACCTAGCAATGAGGAAATCACAAAAGGTGAAAGTTTGTCTGTTTACCCAAACTATACTATGGAAACTCCATGAGGCAACATAGCCTTCTACCCACAAAATCTCTCTCTATGCCACAAAGACTGCAATAGACCTTCCCCAACAAACAACCATCACCTCTCCCTAGTGTGTCACAATTTATGAGAAAGGTGGTTTAATGGTATCAGAGTTGTGGATAATCCAGCCCTCCACATTCCAGCTGAGAATAGTGCTGTACCACCCGGAAGTGGCAGATTTTCCTAACTGGCTCAGATGGAGCATACAAAATTCAATAATTGATTTTAAGAATATGAATATGAATGGCTTCTTCTAACCCTACTGATCATATGCAGTAGACTTGGCCAATCAAGAAACTAGAACCAATTCCATGTGACTTGTGTGACCAATAATATTAAATATATCTGGTTGGAATTAAAAAAAATCTGAAAATATGTCACAATGTTTTCACAGTCTATGTAGTGGCTGCATCAAACAAACAATTTAAATAGAATATAAAACAGAAAAAATGGGAAAAAATTTGAAAATATCAGAAAATTTATAAAAGTACTCCAATTTTGCAAACCTGAGAGCAGGAAAGTCTTTTCTTTTGAAAAATTCCCAGCTTTAATTTGTATTTTCTTAATGGGCTATGCTCATCCATAAGCAATTCTGCTAGTTTGTTGCATTCCACTTACAGTAGCTCAGAGATGCAGAATAGGTGACAAACCATAAGAAATACTCTATGTGGACACATTAAAACCATTCTGGATTAACTTAACTCTTGACAAATTACTAATGGAAAAAATGTACAACTACTAAGACAATTTTGTATTTTGATAGGATTGTGTCAAATTAGACCTAAAGAAAATGAAGAGTTCCTTAAAGCTTGTTTCCAGATTGATTTTCTTTGCCTCTAGAATATTTTTTAATTAAATCTTTGAGAAATGAGTAATCTTTGATTACAAAGTGTTATTTCTCAGCCCCTGTGAATTATAAAACTGCAACAATTGGTGTTTGCTGCACTAATTAATTTAGACTAAAATAAATATGTTAGCAATATCTGCTCATATTTTGCACCCTGACAAGTTAAGATACTCATTCATTCTAATTGTTTCCCCATAAAAATAATGCCATTAAGTGCTAAAACAGTGAAACCAATGGGCTTGCAGCAGGGCCTTAAAAAGGTTGCTCATCTGCCTGACTACTCCTCTATGGACAACAAAGGCCTTTATAAAGATTGGTAGAGGTGGTATCCTACCCTGACAAGGCTCAGAGTTTTAGGGTATGGGAGAAACTAAGGACCACTACAGAAGTGACCAGTTTTCTCCTCTTACTAAGTTACAGATAAAATAATTCATGATGCCAATCAATTTCTATTTGTCAATTCACTTTTTTTTTAGTTAAGTCTGATTTTTATTGGCTGATATCTCCAGCCAATAAAAAGGAAATCTGTTATTGACACCCAAATCCTCTAACTGTTAACTGTATATGAGAAAGAAAGTTTCCATGAAATTTCTATCCAGAAACATGACTTGGAAATCTCACAAGGAAGTAAGTTATTCTAAGGCCTGGTCTACACTAAGAATGGGGGTCGAACTAGGGTACGCAAATTCAGCTACGTGAATAGCGTAGCTGAATTCGAACTACCCTAGTTCGAACTACGTACCCGTCCAGACGCCGCGGAACCGAACTCCGCGGCTCCAAGGTCGACTCTGCTAACTCCAGCTGCCGAGGTGGAGTACCGGAGTTCGAACTAGCGCTTCCGGAGTTCGAACTATCACGTCTAGATCAGACGCGATAGTTCGAACTCCGGAAAGTCGAACTCACCGCGTCGACCCGCGCGGTAAGTGTAGACTAGCCCTCAGATATGCAGCCAAGCTTTGAGGATGTATGAGATTTTCAGAGTTTGGATAAGATTCCATTTAAACTTCCAACACTGTAATAAGAGACTACACTATATAGAACATTGTTATCTGAACTGAACCTGAATTCTAAATATCTTGAGGTACACTAATTACAGTTGAAGCACATAATACACTTCCACTGAGGCCCAGTGGAAATTTATCTGATGCTGACCTTGCAACAAGAATACAATATAGAAACACACTAGGACAAGTACGGTATCTGTTTTTACATTGATTCTTTCTGCAACATCCTTAGCCTCTTGGCAGGAGTTAGCAAAAAGAGGTTGAAAATTGAGAGGATTGGAAATGATAAACTTACTTTATTATTTTAGATTTAAAGCATAAAGAGGCTGTAAAATGTTGTATGTATACAAGATAATAAATATTATTTTGTAGGGCCCTATCTGGAGACCCTTTGAAAGCAAAACTTCTATAGCCAGCACAAGCATGTTAGGACTTCCAGATACAGCTAGTAAGAATTTTTTTGACAGAAGAGTTTTCTGATCCAAAATGTTGATTCATCAACAGCAAAACATTTTGCAGAAACAGGTCCATTTGCATGAAATTACAATTTTGGAAAAGGGGGATACAAAGACTTTCAATAATGTCAAAATTGAATGTTTTGACTTTTTCAAATGAAACATTAAAATTTTTAATTTCAAAATGACTTTTTCACTTAGAAATGGGTAAAGTAAAAATCTGAATAAATGTTTTGATTTTATTGATTAGACACTTTTTTTGCCCCCCCGAAAAACATTTCATGGCAAATTTTGAAATTGTTTGTTTTCATTCTTTTCTGGAATGGAAAAAATTCAAAATCCATGGAATTTTCCACAAAATGAAAAATCTGATTCCTGCCCAGCTCTATTGATGGATAAAACCCTTACTAATAAAGGGCTAGATTTTTAAAGGTATTTAGGTATCTGAAAATGAAAATAATTGTCTAGTGAAATTTTCAAAAGTGCCTAAATGGGTGAAGCATCTAATTCCCATTGCTTTGAGTATGTTAGAACTTTGAAATTAATGGGAATTAGTTGTTTAAGCTGCTTAAGCACTTTTAAAAATTTTGCACTTTCAAAATCTGTACCAAATGCTATAAAATAATTTTATAGCTCTTTGGGATAAATTCATTGGAAGCACTGGTGATTATACAGTAAATTATGGTGTTACATCCATGAAATCCAGACATAGTGGTACAGTAAAAAAAAAAAAAAAGTTTGTGCTGAACAGTATGTTAATGTTGTCACTTTGTAGTTAATGAAAGAAAAGTGTGTGGACAAATGTAATGTAATTTATGGATGTGCATGAATAAGAAAAGATTCAGAGCAAGTCCAACAGGAATTGTTCCTTGTGGGAACCAGACTTGTTTACACTTTTGGACTGGAAATGATGTTTTAGTATTTGTAATGTGGCTAGGAATAAATCAGCATGTCCATCTGGTGAGTAACAGGTCTCCAGCTCAGTTCCAGTAACAATATTAATAGAATTTAGCTGACCTTTGTCTCTGATCCCTCACTGAACCCATGGCGTCCTAAAGTTTATGGCCTGCAGCAAAACTGGCGCTGTGCTATGAAACTTGATAACAGTAGTTTTGAGCATGAAAGAAATTGTACATTGACCCTGATTTATGATAGCACAAATTATTTTTTAAAGTGCAAAGGGTGCATCTATTTTTTTTCCTTAGAAGGACCCAATTAAGATATTTTCTAGATGAGAATTCAGCTACTGCCATCTATTGATATATTATGAAGATTCACTGTAAGAAAGAACATGTCTATACTCATCTCTTCTATTAGAGTGTTACTAGGATTTCAGGACTGGAGAGAACCACTGAAGGGGAAGCTTCCTTTTCCCAGTTAATAGTTCTAAACATTGATTCAGAAAGAGCTAGGAAAATACTGAGAACAGTTTGAGTGGAACAGAGAGATTTTTACTGTAGAAAGTAAATTTTCTAAGGGTGGATAAGGAAGGTAATATCAAAGTGCATAAGAATGGACTGTCACTAATTGAATTTTCTACCAGAAATCATTTGAAATGTATACAGATTATCCTCATTAGGTTATATTTAGCACCAATGGCTAGTGTTCATATTTCTTCAACATCCATGCTCTGTCACTGGCTATACCCAGCCTCAAAGCATTTACAAATCACAGCCTATGTCTCCAACCCTTTGCAGAGGGGGGAAACTCACTGACCTGATTTCAGTAGCTGAAGCCAAAGTAAGATTCCAGAGAAAAACACCAAGAAGAAATTATTTTAAATTAATGGGTTAGATTTCAACATCAGGCATAGCCCTAAGCAAGGGATTGTGTGTAAACTATACATCCCAGGAGTAGATCCAGGAGGCACTGTGACTCTGCTATCCCCTAGCTCAGGAGTGGAGAGGAGGCGGGGTTAGTCATGGGGGGATGTTGGCCTGCACAACCTTCCCTACCACCTGCACTAGCTCAGCTGTTCTGAACAGGAAAGGGGTAGGGCCAAAAGAGCCAAGGCTCTACCCCCATCCCACCACTCCTGGCCAGTCACCTTCCTGTTCACCTGTACCTAAACTCTGAGTTGTCCACTTAATAGCATTATTATGCTACCTCACTCCCTTGAATGGGTGCACAGTCCAAGTCTCAATCTAGCCCTAGAACAATATTGCAAGACTATTGAAAGAGTCTCAAAAGCATCCCTCTTTTCTCTACCTGTCTTTCTTAATTCACCCAAATAGCAACGCTTGCTTTTCTGCAATAAACGTAGCATCTCTACACAGAAATCCGCATTATTAATTCATTTTCAATTAAATACATGAAATACCAATGGTATTTTTTTTTTATTTTTTCAACCTCGTTAATTACTCAAATGATACATATTTGTGACAAATGTGGAGGAGAAAACAAACACCTCTCTTTTAGTTACTCATTTCATTTATGCAAATAACAGCTTCCCAATCCAATACAGCAATAAAAGTGCTCTAGGGTAAATTCTGAATTCTGTTTCATTATGATCACCTAAATATAGTGCAAATAGAATCATGGTATGAATGACAAACAGTTTAGAAGCAATTTATGACTTTCTACCTCAGAGCAAATATTTGCCACATTTTTGTTTGCTAGTCTTTTCAATTGGCATTAAGATTAGAGAGCTATTAAATCATCTTTTGTAATAGTAAAAGAAAACCAATGGCAAAATCCTACCCTGAGAAAGCTGAACAAGGGGAGGAGTGGAGTCATGCCAGCTATGTGTCCAGCAACAGAGCTATACTGCAAATGGGCCTTCTTCTAAAGCCTGCTAAAGTCAGTAGAAAGAATCCCCATTGCTTCTCTTAGATAAGGCACTTGATAAGCTTCTACCATATGCAGTTGGACGCTGCTAATGCTCTCAGCAAAGCAATACAATACATGTTCATTTAGCATAAGTTGGCTGGACATGCTAATGAGCAGTATAGACACTAGCAGCCTGGTCATATCCCTTAATCACTCCCTCCTGGGGGTCTGATGTGTCAGTCAGCCGCACACTCTCCAGGCATGCCTCAACTGTTCTGTTTAGTGGTGTGAAGGGATCCTGCCCTGATTCATTATGGTTGTTCAGGATTCCATACACGCACAAACAGGGGCGGCTCCAGGCACCAGCACGCCAAGTGCGTGCCTGGGGCAGCAAGCCACAGGGGGCGCTCTGCCGGTCGCCGCGAGGGCGGCAGGCAGGTTGCCTTCGGCGGCATGCCTGCGGAGGGTCCGCTGGTCCCGTGGCTTCGGCGAACCTCCCACAGGCATGCCGCCGAATCCGCGGGACCAGGGACCTCGCGCAGGCAAGCCGCCGAAGGCAGCCTGCCTGCCGTGCTTGGGGCGGCAAAATACCTAGAGCCACCCCTGCGCACAAACCAGAACAGGATTTCCCCAAATTTGGTATGTCCCAAATTTGGGATATGTTACTCCCAAATTTCCTGAAGGATCCATGATTATTATTCCAAAGTCACAATGTAGTGACGTGAAATAATATAAACCTGAAATGAAGAGCATTTATGACGTGTCAAAATAAGCTCCACATCATTTTGTCAAAAGTTCTTTGTTCCTGATCAAACAACAAATATATTCTCACTCAGCTGCAGTGTAACTCGCACACACACATCCTGCACCCCCATTCAATAAAAGAACAAAGTAATAGACACTAGCAAGGTGTATCTTCAGCACAGATCAGTAGTGCATAAAAGTCATAAGTCCTTTTGTACCACATTGAAAATTTATCCTTTGCATATTTTTAAGTATTTCCTATTTTAAAGACTTTAAGCTCTCCAAAAGTATAATGCATTTGTTTAGATTACTGCTGCATTCACTTCCTTTTTAAAATACAATTTATGTTTGGTACTTATTATTTTGAGGGTTACACTTCACATGTAATCTGCTGAGAATAAATATCCATGCAATGAGCCTGAAATGATATGGTAATTTCTTAATTCAAAATAATTACATGGCTATTTGTGCCCTCTAAAATAAGGTATTACTAATTCAGCCAAAACAAATTGCTATTTGCCTGGGTTTTGAACTCTGGTAAACAGTTGGACAACAGTGGGTTGAATGCAAAGCCTGAAACCATTTTTGTGTTATGAATGGGAGTAGATGTTCACATACAGTGAAGAGGAAACAAATATTTGTCTATACAATAACCAGACTATTGTACAGTCAAGTGAAATGAGGACAGAGGACCTGAGAACGGTCTGGTATGATTCCCAGTGGCTGCGAAACTTTTGCATGTGTAAGGGCACTTTCATGGAACTTTGTGACTTGCTTTCCCCTGCCCTGAGTTGCAAGAATACCAAGATGAGAACAGTCCTCACCATTCACAAGCGAGTGACGATAGCCCTCTGGAAGCTTGCAATTCCAGATAGCTACTGGTTCAGTCGGGAATCAATTTGGAGTGGGCAAATCTACTGTGGGAGCTGCTGTGATCCAAGTAGCCAACGCGATCACTGACCGGCTGCTATCAAGGGTAGTGACTCTGGGAAATGTGCAGGTCATAGTGGATGGCTTTTCTGCAAAGGGATTCCCCAACTGTGATGGGGGCGATAGACGGAACCCATATCCCTATCTTGGCACTGGAGCACCAAGGCAGCGAGTACATAAACCAAAAGGGATACTTTTCAATGGTGCTGCAAGCACTGGTGGATCACAAGGTATGTTTCACCAACATCAGTGTGGGATGGCCGGGAAAGGTACATGATGCTCGCATCTTCAGGAACTGTTTGAACTGTTTGAACAGCTGGAGAAAGGGACTTACTTTCCAGACCAGAAAATAACCGTTGGGGATGTTGAAATGCCTATAATTACCCTTGGGGACCCAGCCTACCCCTTAATGCCATGGCTCATGAAGCTGTACACAGACACCCTGCCAGTGGTTTCCCAAGGAATTGAAATTAGATGGGGTGTTCAAATTTACAGGGGGGGGTGGGGGTGTCAGGGCCGATGAGATATATGAAAGAGATATGAATAAAGTAAATGTTTTGTTAGGATAATGCAAATTTAACATAAGGATAATGCAAGTTACACCAAAACACATAACAGGTCTAGATTTCTAAAATATATAGAGAGATTTTTAAATGTATTTAAATTAAGTTGACTTTTGAAAAGTAAGCCATCATGGGATAAGAGAGAAGGTCCTTTCATGGATCAGTAACTGGTTAAACGATGGGAAAAAAGGGTAGGAATAAATTATCAGTTTTCAGAATGGAGAGAGATAAATAGTGGTATCCCTGAGGGGTCGGTACTGGGACCATTACTGTTCAACATATTCATAAATGATCTGGAAAAATGGGTAAACAGTAAAGTGGCAAAATTTGCAGATGATACAAAACTATACAAGATAGTTAAGTCCCAGACAGACTGCGAAGAGTTACAAAGGGTTACAAAACTGGGTGAGGAGAAGAAGGAAGAGGACTAGGGAGGACGTGATCTGTGAGATCCTACAAGCCAGTGCTCAACTGGACTGTGAACAAAGGGCTTTGAGGGCCAATATAACCAAGAGCATGGAGAAAAACAGACAGAATAGTCACAAGGCCAGCAGTCCTAGCAGGACAAGGAGTGGGAAATGTATCAGAACATAAAGGCAAGCAAACCCAATTGCCGCAGACCCTGGTTGACCTACAAGTCTAAAGAGCACAGACTGCATCCTTACCTCTATCACTTGACACCAGAGAACAGCAAGGAAAGCCACAGCTTTGCAGACACTGACATGTGGAAACCACAAATTGGTGTATGTATAGCCACAAAGGAGTACACTGAACTACCTTTTTGTTTATTAAAATGGACATAAATATTTACTTCCTTTTCAATAGGAATTTCAAAGTTTCACCCCATTATGTTTCAAGTTTCTATGATGGATGTGTTTGTTTGCACTTTGATTTTGTGCACTGACTTTTTGCAGTTAATAAAGTTCTATTTTTGGAGAATCAAAGTATCTTTATTAGTTTACAACAAATATTACAGAATCCAAAGCAGAAGTGAAGAACTCAAACAGTACTTATGTACACCAAGCACCATAGAACTCATAGCTTCACGAAAACACCAAGCCTTATTTATAAAGGTACAGCAAGCAACACACATTTATAGCAGCTGGCAAAGCCCCAAGCCCAGCAGTATTTATAATTTTGATCTGGCAAAACAGAATAGATACCAGCAGCAACAACAAACAAAAAAAATCCTACAATTTAAATTATACAAGACAAACTTTATCTCAGGACAGCAAGACAGAACACTACTATGGCCGACTGTGAAAATGAACCTTTAAAGCCTTCCTCAAACACAAAGCTCCACCTTGGGCTCTTGTAATCGTCTTGGTATCTGATTAAATTCAGCAGACAGCTACTCCATCACACACCTCCGCCCTGGCAGGAGCTTTCCCCACTTTGCCTCACATATGTTATGAAGTATGCAACATGCAGCTCTAGTTCGGAGACTCTATTGCTGCATATTCATCCATGGCTTCTTGCACATTGCCAAGAGTGACAGTACCAAGTAGCAGGAGACAATTAATAGCCCTACTCACTACATGATAATCGCCCCCACTATAGATTTTCCAAATCCAAAATGATTTCTCACTGACAGGCAGCAATCCAGCATTGCAGGCTTTCAGAGTCTGATTACCATTCATTTCTACACCATCAACGCAGAGCTCAGTCTTGCCCTGGAGGGCTGGAGTGAGTTCAGCACACAGATCCAGGAATGTGACCTGTTTTTGCGTACATTGGCCAAAGTGGACAGTCCCTACACAAAAGAATAAATGGACACAAATCTGACATCAGGAATCATAACATTCAAAAACCAGTAGGAGAACATTTCAACCTCTCTGGCCACTCAATAACCGACTTAAAGGTGGCAATTTTGAAACAGAAAAGCTTCAAAGGATATGTCTACACTACAAGACTATTTCAAATCAACTTAAGTCGAATTTGTGGAATCGACCTTATGAAGTCGAATTTGTGTATCCACACTAAAACCACTAATTCGACTGTGTGAGTCCACAGTAACGGGGCCAGCATCGAATTTGGAAGCGGTGCACTGTGGGAAGCTATCCCACAGTTCCCGCACTCCCCGCTGCCCATTTGAATTCTGGGATTTCCCCCCAATGCATGCTGGGGGAAAAATGTGTCGAGGGTGGTTTTGGGTAACTGTCATCATTGAACCGTCAATCACACCCTCCCTCCCTCCCCGAAAGCGCCTGCGGGCAATCTGTTCGTGCACTTTTCTGCTCAGTGACAGCACGGGCACCACAGCACTGCGAGCACGGAGCCCGCGGCAGTTATGGCCGTTGTCAACTCCTCGCACTTTATCGTCCACCTCTTCCACAGTCAGCTGCTGAGAAATCGGGCTACTTTTCAATGGTGCTGCGAGCACTGGTGGACCATGGGGGATGTTTTACCAACATCAACGTCGGGTGGCCGGACAAGGTTCATGACGCGCGTGTTTTCAGGAAATCTCATCTGTTTAGACGCCTGCAGGAAGGTAGTTTCTTCCCGGACCACAAAATAACTCTTGGGGATGTGCAGCTGTCTATAGTGATCCTCGGGGACCCAGCCTACCCGCTAATACCCTGGCTCGTGAAGCTCTGTGCAGGCGCCTTGCACAGCGACAAGGAACTCTTCAAGTACCAGCGAGCAGTGTGACCTGTGACTGTTCAGTTTCTTTACAGAGAAGCTGAACCTGCCCCTGTTTCTTTACCAAGTTACTGTTGACTAGCATCTGCAGTTACATACCCTGTCCACCCCGCTTCCCCCACTTCCAACACACGTTTAAAAATAAAACAGATGGTCCACTTGACTTTACAAAGGTTTCTTTATTGATGACTTTGCGTTAAAGGGTTGAAACTGGCACGCAGACTGTGCTGGGTAGGGTGTGCGGTGATGTAAAGACCGCCTCTAAACTCGAGGAATGACAGGCTCCTGCTCCCAGAGCGGTCCGCAGTGCCGGACTGGTTGTTTCAACGGAGCCTGCCATCCCTCCTTTTTGGGACTCTGTGTGCGGGGGCTATGTGGCCTTGCGGCGGGGGAGGACGGATACAGATTCCTCTGCTGCGTGGCTCTGTGGTCCAGGACAGGGACCGTTGCATGAGATCTGTAACCCCCCTCCCCCGCTACAAAGTCACGTACCCCCCCCACCCACACAGAACCTGCAAACCACCTCCCATACCGACCAGGGTGCCTACTGACTGCACTGTGTGTGTGACCTGCTGCTGATCCTGCCCCCGTCTCTGTACCCTGCTAAAGGTGACTGTCCTATGCAATACCCTACCCCCTTCCCCATCCACCCCTTCAAACGCAGCGTTGTGTAAAAAAGCATGAGGGAAACAGTAATTAACAGCAAAGTATTTTTAATAATTAACCAGACAGTCAGGGGATGAAACTGGGATTGGGGCTACGGTGAGTCAGGAAGGGAAGGAATTCTCAAAAATTAGGGTATGAGAGCTTTTGGGTACTTGAGCACTCTGCTGGGGTGCAGTGACAGTTTTCACGGCCCCTGGCGCCACTCCTTCTGGTTACTTTGGGTGACGGGAGGTATGGGACTTTGTGGCGGGGGAGGGCGGTTGCAGATACACTGCAGGGAGGCTCTGTCCTCCTGGCTGCAGTCCTGCAGAACATCCACAAGGCGCCGGAGCGTGTCCGTTTGCTCCCTCATTAGTCCAAGCAGCGTTTGAGTCGCCTGCTTGTCTTCCTCACGCCACCTCTCCTCCCGTTCGCTGTGTGAGCGCTGCTGCTGAGAGAGGGTCTCCCTCCACTGGCTCTGCTGGTCCGCCTTGGCTCGGGAGCACCCCATAACTTCAGCGATCATCTCGTCCCGTGTCTTTCTCTTTCACCGCCTAATCTTTGCCAGCCTCTGTGAGGGGGATGCTGTGGCAGGTCTGGAGACAGTCGAAGCTGTGTGATGGGAAAGAGGGAGTGAATTCCTTGCAAAGATACATTTCTGCGAACAATGAACACAGACTACTCTGTGTCTGTGAACAACACCATGCACAGCACCTATCTCGTCCGCACTCCTGCAGCAGGCAATCCGGAAAGCATAAACTCTGCCCCTGTCCTACCCCATCGCAGTGTCCCCCAACCCTTGCTCTACTGGGTTGAGATCCCAGTGCCTGATGGTGCAAATTTCATTGTCGCGGGTGGTTCTGGGTAAATGTAGTCAGTCATTCCTTCCTCCGGGAAAGCAATGCCAGACAATCATTTCGAGCCCGTTTTCCCTGGATTGCCCTGGCATACGCAATAGCGTGGCAACCATGGAGCCTGTTTTGCCTTTTGTCACTGTCACCGTATGTGTACTAGATGCCGCGGACAGAGGCGATTCAGCAGCGCTACACAGCAGCATTCATTTGCTTTTGCATGACAGCAGAGATGGTTATCAGCCATACTGCACCATCTACCACACCATTGTAAATTGGCAAGGTGATGACGGGTAGCTGTCCTATTGCACTACACCTTCTGCTGCTGTCATAAGTGCCCCTGGCCGAGATCGGCCGGGGGCGCAAAAGACAAAACTGGGAATGACTCCCCGAGTCAATCCCTCCTTTATGGTATCTAAAAATAGAAACAGTCCCGCCTAGAATATGGGGCAACTGTACTAGGGTTTTAGTTTATCAGAGAACTACAGAGCACAGCCGCTCTGTGTCAGATCCCACAGGAATGACGAGCTGCGTGCCATTCACAGGGGGTGCCCCTGCAACAACCCTACCTGTTGCTTCCCTCCTCCTCCAGCCTTCCCGGGCTACCGTTGTAGTGTCCCCCCATTTGTATGCTGAAGTAATAAGGAATGCAGGAATAAGAAACAGTGACTTGTTAGGGAAATGGAATGAGGGTAAGGGAGCCTCCAGCTGCTATGATAGTCCAGGCATTACAGAATCTTTTCTTTACACATGAAGGGCGGGGGCTGATGGAGCTCAGCCCCCTGTTGCTATGATGAAGACGGTTAGCAGGCCGTCTACCTATGGGCTGATGATGAGGACAGGTAGTAGTCCTATTGCACTACATCATCTACCGCAAGGCTGATGATGAGGACGTACCAGTCGTATTGCACCATCAGTCAGCCATGAGGCAGGGGAGGGGGGGCGAGGATGCTACCGTAGCGTGCCGCAGCATCGCGTCTACCAGCAGCATTCAGTACACATAGGGTGACATTTACAAGAGTCAAGAGAAGATTTCTTTCCCTTTTCCTTCTGGGGGTGGGGGGTGGCTGTACATTGACGAGCTATGCCCTGAACCACCGCGGACCCTGTGTTTGACCCTAGAAGCATTTGGAGGTCAGCCAAGAATGCAAATGATTTTCGGACACAGCGGGAACTGTGGGATAGCTTGCGTCCTCAGCCCCCCCACCTCCCTCCTTCCCTCCATGAGCATCCATTTGATTCTTTGGCTTCCCGTTATGCTTGTCACGCAGCAGCGTGCTGACTCTCTGCTACGCCGTCTGTCCGGAGATTTTTTTAAAATACTTTGGACCGGGCGTAACATTACGGTAATTTTCCTAATTAGATGCAGGAGTCGCCGAGCGAGATCGCCCTGAGGAGAGTCACTGAAGGAGATAGAAAGCGCATGCTGCGTGAAAGCCAGCACAAACCAGGGCTCTATGCAGCCGTGCTCGGGGAGGCAATGCTCCCTGAGTACCTCATGAAAGCCTGGCACGGAAAGGTGTGCTACTACGGAGCACCCAATAAGGCAGCTCTCCCCAGGAACCTCCTGCGGAGGCTTTTCGATTACCTCTAGGAGAGCTTCGTGGAGATCTCCCAGGAGGATTTCTGTTCTGTCCCCATATATATAGAGACCTCCTTTTCACATACTTCAGATTCCTGTTATATTAAGAATAAAAGTTTACATGTTTAAAGCACTTACCGAGTGATCCTTCCCCTGATTCAGGGTCCGGGTTAACGGCCGGGGAGGGTTCGTAGGGGCTCTCCGTGAGGGTGATGAAGAGATCCTGGCTGTCAGGGAAACCAGCGTTGTAAGCGCTGTCGCCTGCCTCGTCCTCCACAAACCCTTCCTCATCTTCCCCGTCCGCGAACATCGCCGAGGAACTGGCCGTCGACACTGTCCCATCGTCAGAGTCCACGGTCACTGGTGGGGCAGTGGTGGCAGGCTCCATAGCGTCCGTTTGCCGCTTTGATTTTTTGGTAGCCTTGTCTGGGGTCCTTGATTTTCACGCGGCGCTGCGTTGCATCCCGGCTGTATCCTCTGTCTCTCATGGCTTTGGAGACCTTCTCGTAGGTCTTTGCATTCCGTTTTTTGGAGTGCAGCTCCGAAAGCACAGACTCCTCGCCCCACACACCGATCAGATCCAAGAGTTCCCGGTCAGTCTATGCTGGGTCCCTCTTTCTATTCAGAGATTACATGAACTCCTCTGCTGGAGAACTCTGCATTGCTGCCGGTGCTGCTGAGCTCGCCCCAATGTCCAACCATGAAATGAGATTCTAACTGTCCAGACAGGAAAAGGAATTCAAATTTTCCCGGGACTTTTCCTGTGTGACTGGTCAGAGCATCCAAGCTCGGACTGCTGTCCAGAGCGTCAACAGAGTGGTGCAGTGTGGGATAGCTCCCGGAGCTACTAAATTCGATTTGCATCCACACCTAGCCTAATTCGACATAGCCATGTCGAATTTAGCGCTACTCCCCTCGTCGGGGTGGAGTACCGAATTCGAACTAAAGAGCCCTCTAGGTCGAATTAAATGGCTTCCTGGTGTGGACGGGTGCGCGGTTAATTCGAATTAACGCTGCTAAATTCGAATTAAAGTCCTAGTGTAGACCAGGCCAAAAACAGACTCCAATGAGAAACTGCTGAACCTGAATTAATATGCAAATTAGACACCATCAACTTATGCTTGAATAGAGACTGGGAATGGCTGAGCCATTACACACATTGAATCTATTTCCCCATGTTAAGTATTCTCACATCTCTTGTCAAACTGTTTGTAATGGGCTCTCTTGATTATCACTACAAATGTTTTTTTCTTAATTAATTAGGCTCTTAGAGTTGGTAGGACAACTCCCACCTTTTCATGTTCTCTTTATGTACATATATCTCCTCACTATATGTTCCATTCTATGTATCCTATGAAGTGGAATGTAGCCCACGAAAGCTTATGCTCAAATACATTTGTTAGTCTCTAAGGTGCCACAAGTACTCCTGTTCTTTTTTCCATAGATGTTCAGACATTTTTATTCCTTGGTGAGCATGAACTGGATCAATCTGAAGAAACAAGGGTGTTCAGAAATTCACAGGCTATTGAGCAGATGTAATGCAAGCTTTCATTGTTAATAGTTTTGTTTTATAACAAGCGATGGCGGGGAGGAGGTTTCAGTGATGTTTCGGGTTAGTATCCAAAGACATGTGTAGCTAATAAATATGAACATTTTAGGTTCTGGTCATCTCTAATCCATTGTTAATAAGGGCTACCTGCTGTTCCAAAACTATAAGAAAACAAACTATGATTTCTGTTTTAGTATTTTATAAAAAGATTTTAAAATGTTTCTTTAAATAATATTGCTCACCTTAACTGATGCAGTATTAGTCACGCTCATGCACAAAGCAAGCTCTTTTTGTTTCAGCATTAGGTGTTGCTATCTGCTCATATACCATAATTAGACTGCTCTAATATGTGCTTGCTCCATAGAACACACCTAGAAAAGGATCTAAAACCCTGCTGGACATTGTATTGTATTTACTGCAGGCGTGGAAGTTCTATTTTTGGACAGTTGTACCATATCAAGGATTTTTGATGTTTATAAAATGAATTTATAAAATTACCATTTTGAAAAAGCACTGAGGAGTCCTTTACTATGCATTTTAAAAATATGCTGCCACATAACTGTGCTGTGTGTAGTATATGCCACCTCACATTTTTCCTCCAGGAAGTGTATTTCTTCTCCCATGATCTGTATTTCTTTAGTCCAGCAATTAGATGACAGTGTGTGAACATTGTTGTTTTGTTTCCCCTACCAGAGGTTTTCTGGATCAAGTATCAATATGATAATGCCTAATGTACAGTCAGAGACAGCAAAGACATCCTCCAATGGTTTTCAGTGACAATTGGAGTAAGGCAAGGGTTTATTATGGCTCCACTATTGTTTGCATTGGTTTTTGACTATGTTATAAGGAAAGGAAACCGCAGAAGACAATTGAGAAATTTTATGGTCAAATGAAAAAATACAACTAGATGAATTAATTTCTATTGATGACATTTTCCTGCTTAGTTCAACACATTGCTTAATGGAAGAAAAGCCTTAGCTTTTGGCTGTACAGCAAAACAATCTGGTTTGTTCATCAACAAGGAGAAGACAAAATATACGATTATCAATATCCCCTAAGTAACTATTAGAGTGGATGAAGAAACAGTAGAAGAAGTTGTACCGGTGTGGTGCTCTGCTTTCTCCTTGTTGATATCACTCAGCTGCGTGCGTGAGTTCCCTCTGTGTGCTGCCACAGCTCTGCAGATAGCTGACACAGCAGACCCGACGAGAACCCCCAATAACCACAGAGTCCAGTAAGATGCAAAGCCACGTCGGCTAGGTTTATTGCGACCTTGGACACCCTGGCAGGGTCCCCGTAGATTACTTAGTCTACAGGGCGTACTGCGACAAAATGCCTCTTGGCAATGGACTCAGCTCAGTCAGTGTCGGGACTTTCCACTGCCCCCTAGGCTGGACAAAGACACCGCCTTCGGAGTGCATTCTTATACACAGATACAAACAAGTTACACATCACACCTGACGTATTGAGGTGCAACCTTTCTACGTAGCAAGGTACAACCCCTCTACGTAGCAAGGTGCCGCCTCTCACCTTGTACATGTTGGTTCGATCAAAACAACTCTATCCATCATATTCCCCTTTTTGCCCCTGTCATTGGGATTGGCCAGCCTGTTCTTTGTTATCTGTGTGGAATGTGCAAGTATGTGAATGTTCTGATATCTAGTGTTCAGTACCTTTTAGGTACGTATCTTCTTGCAGCATCAGCCCTTTCCTTGCCAGCTTCTGTGAGCAGGGCCTGCCTCTGGTTCACAGCTTAACTTTGCTTTATGTTAGCAAAGTCTTGACCATTACTTTAGTTCAGGCCTCAGGCCTCATACCGGGCCTCTGATACCAAAATTTATATCTTAGGGCCTCCTCTTACTACAGGAGTCATTGTGCATGCAATTCCCAATAGCCTGAAAGGGAATTACACAGGAAGCCTGAAGAGCTCTGTATAGTTCAAAAGCTTGTACCTTCTACCAAAAGAAGTTGGTCCAATAAAAGATATTACCTTACCTACCTTGTTTCTCTCACAGGGGAATCAACATCTTTTTCTGCCATTGGCAATGCACACAAAGTAATGGAAACCATCTCATGCTCTCTCCTTTATTAAACTGCTCTGAACTACTTGTGAGTGATGATCCCCAGTTTACATTAAACGCATCAGTTAAAACTCCAACTGTTGAATCTGATACAAATTTGATAATTGCCTTACTCAACATGAATAAACTTCCTGTTTCTATATCAATAATTTGGCTTGCTTCACCTTGTTTGATTATAATTCAGGCCGGAGCGGCTCCAGAATCATTTGTGCATGTTTGTGAGATTATGTATTGTTGACTAATAGCTCCATTTTGCAGAGTTTCCAATTGATTACTGTCAGTTTGCCAGTTTGTTTTGAATATTTTCAACATGCATATTACTGCATGAGTAAAATGCCATTGACATTTACCGCTGATCCTGAGAGATCTTCTGACAGTTTGTCACTTTAAGATCAAACTCTTTTGCTAAAATCAGTTATAATTTAGCATCAAACAATGATTTGGCTGAAAGGATAACTCAGAGTGAAAGCCTACAAGTTCTCAGAAAGAGAATGAGTTTCCTAATGCATTCAAATAAGAGTGATCTTCTCTGTTGGAAAACAGAAGGGCTGCTAAAAAAAGAAAGGACATACAATATTTGTGAGATCAGGGATGCTTGTATAATCTGTATTCCAAATTGATTAATTTTATAAGGGTTCTAATGGAATGCTAATTCTTGTGGACCTTGCAAAGTATTTGAGATGTTGTTAAGGTTCACAAAAGGAGCTCAAGTTCACAAATCTCTCATTTAAACCCTTCAATTTTTCCTGTAAGATTTTCCTAAGTTTGATTCAATAAAACAAAACAAAAAACTAAATGTCTTTTTGTACACCACTGAAATTCTGTGCTTTAGATTGTGGATACAAGAATGGCTTGAGCATGTATACTGGCATGAGCTCTGCCCTATATATAGTTATATTTTGTTCTCTATTTCTTTTGTTGCTACATTTTCTCAATTTTCCAAATGAGAACTGAGTAGAGTTCCACTTAAAATTTTGAATCCACATGGATTTAAAAAAAGACAAACAAGCTCACCATCCGTAGTGATTTTTAGTGAATAGTTAGTACGCATGCTTCAAATGTGGTGTCAGTTTCATAACTAAAGTATATTAAAGCTAATCACTGTGCTTCAGATGCATAGATTAATGGCTTCCTTAGAAGACTACACGTTGAACTTGATATTGCCTTAATGGGACAGGCAAACATTTCCTTGCAAATACTCTGTCACACTATGAACAGTAATTCTTCTGTGAGTTCATGGCAAGAATATACACTTGATGCCCACTTCAAAATAAAAGCAAAATATTTTTAAAATAAGAAATTGAATATTTTTTTTCCTCAGAGGACTTGTCCTGAAAAATAATGCCTATATTTTAAGGGATTGATCTAACAGGTTGCCGAACACTAGTGAAAGAAGTAGAGAAAGGCAAAGTGTTCTGGCTCAGAGCCTGTGCACGGTACTTAGCAATGAGTTTCTGCTGCCTAATCAATGATACGGGAAGAAGCTGTGAAGAAGGGTCAGGAAAAGGAACATGGAGGTGAAAAAATCATGGAGCAGTCTCCGGTGGGGAAGGGAAGGGGAAGAGACGGGTGCCCTATCACACTAACTGTATAATGAGCTACCCAATTTGTGCTGTACGGACATATCTGCATGCACAGTTCCAAAGACTGGTTTAATAGTATCGCTCTTAACTTGATTGTTGCAACTCATTTTATCTAGTAAAGAAGCCAGAAACCATGAGAAAAAAACACACCAAACAGTGAAACAACAAAACTCCAGCTGTTATTAAGGCAGAAGCCCATTTAGTATACCAGTTGTCATAAACATATCATCCTGGTGTTCTGATTTCTGCAGTGGCTTCTTACTGAATAGAATCCAGTTCAAGAAGTGAAATATTGCACCCATTGAAGTCAATGGAAAAATGCTCTTTGACTTCAGTAGTTAGGATTTCACCCAAGTTCTCTGTCCTGATGTTCTAAACCCTCTCTAGGAGTGACCTTAGTTACTGAGATTTCACCTGTCCCTCCATTACTATGACCTCCCAAAAAGTTAATTTTTTCTGACCACAGACATACCCACTTTCAGAATCATAGAATCATAGAAAATTAGGGTTGGAAGAGACCTCAGGACTAGGGTGACCAGATGTCCCGATTTTACAGGGACAGTCCCAATTTTTGGGTCTTCTTCTTATACAGGCTCCTATTACTCCCCACCCCCGTCCCGATTTTTCACACGTGCTGTCTGGTCACCCTACTCAGGAGGTCATCTAGTCCAACACCCTGCTCAAAGCATGATCAACCCCAACTAAATGATCCCAGCTAGAGCTTTGTCAAGCTGGGCCTTAAAAACCTCTAAGGACGGAGATTCCACCAGCTCCCTAGATAACCCATTCCAGTGATTCACCACCCTCCTAGTGAAATAGTTTTTTTCCTAACATCCAACCTAGACCTCTCCTGCTGCAACTTGAGACCATTGCTCCTTTTTCTGTCATCTGCCACCACTAAGAGCAGTCTAGGTCACAGGTGGGCAAACTACAACCCGCGGGCCACATCTGGCCTGTGGGACCCTCCTGCCCGGCCCCTGAGCTCCTGGCCCAGGAGTCTAGCCCCTGGCCCTTCCCCTGCTGTTCCCCCTCCCCCGCAGCCTCAGCTCACTGCGTCCTGGCGCAATGCTTTGGGTGGCAGGGCTGCGAGTTCCTGGGCTGACCCAGTGCTCTGTGCTGTGCGGTGGAGTGGCTGGCTCCTGCCAGGCAGTGCAGCTGCCTCTCCCACTTCTCTGGGCAGTGTGGCTGTAGCGCCGCCAGCCACTGGTGCTCCAGGCAGTGCGGTAAGGAGGCAGGGGAGTTCGGGGTGGTGGTTGTCAGGGGGCGGGGTTGTGGATAGGGGTCAGGGTGGTCAGAGGGTGAGGAACAAGGGGGTTGAATGGGGGCAGAAGTTCCAGGGGGGCAGTCAGGAAGGATGGGGGGTGGATGGGGCAGCAGGGGTCAGTCGGGGCAGGGGTTCTGGGAGCAACAGAGGACAGGGAGAAGTAGTGGTTGGATGGGGCAGAGGTCCCAGGGGGGGCAGTCAGGAATGAGAGGAGGGGTTGGATGGGGCAGCAGGGGGCAGGCAGGGGAGGGGGTTCTGGAGACAGTCAGGGGACAGGGAACAGGGGTGGTGGTGGATGGGGCAGGGGTCCCCAGGGGGCCATCAGGGAACAGAGAGTGTTGGATGGGGCAGGAGTCCGGGGGGGGCTGTCAGGGGCTGAGAAGCAGGGGGAGTTGGATGAGGGCAGAGGCCGGGCCACGCCCGGCTGTTTGGGAGGCATAGCCTCCTCTAACTGGCCCTCCATACAATTTTGGAAACCTGATGCGATCCTCAGGCCAAAAAGTTTGCCCGCCCCTGATCTAGTTCCATCCTCTTTGGAACCCTCATAAGTCATGTGCGCGAGCCCCCTATTCATTTTTTTTGACCTCCGCTGGACTCTCTCCAATTTGTCCACATCCTTTCTGAACTAAATGCAAAACTAATTTCTTCCACTTAGATCTCTCCAAATAATGTCTTCAACACACCTCCACACACAATATATTACACTGGGAAGAAACGATGAAAGAGGAAAGAAATAAATTATTTATGTTTATTTTGAGAGCTGCTTAGGAATTTTCTGTTAAAATTAATATCTATTAATGGAATAGTGTTCGCCTCATCTGATGGGATTATATCATTTGTTTTTTCCCCAGAGACAGACCAGAAATATTGATTGATAATTCAACCACTAAATAATGAGTAAGACCATTACCATTGTTAGGATTTGTTTTTGTTCCTAATATGCTGTAAAAATACCCCTTTCTTTTTATTGTTATTTGCTTTGCTGACCACAGATTTCTCCTTGCGTCCCTTACCAATTTTCAACTTTCTGATTTATATTCATTATTATTAACTTCCCTTTTCTTATGTTTGTTTACACACACATCTATATATATAGCCACTTTTAAAATATATGTATATATTATAAATCTGTGGTTTTATATATCTATATATATTTATGCATATATAGATATATAGAAATAGCTACCATAACTTCCCCTCTAAACACATTGGGTTTTTTTAAATCAATATGGCCTTCTTCCTCAACTGTGGGATTGTTAAAGAGTACCAAATTGTCACTCATATTTTTCTGATTATTCTTCCTAGTTGATATGTTCACAGTTGTTTTCCACTTTGTGAAATCGGCACTTTTAAAGCACCAGATATATCATTTTTCCTATTTTCTCATTATAAATACAATCAAGTCATGATCACTTATAGCTAAATCACCATTAATTTTTTAGTTTTGGAGCCGTTCCTCTTTATCTGTCAAGATGAGGTCTAATATAGAATTCCCCATATTGGATGTAACCCTGTTTGAGTTAGGAAATTGTCATCTATAATATTTACAAATTCCAGGGTTGTGTTAGTACTGGAATCATGATAGCTCCAGCATACATCACTCAAATTGGAGTTTTCCATGATCACACAGCTTTTTTTGTCTTTACACATTATATATGAATACATCAGATACTGGTCATCCTGTTTCCTAGCTTTGATTTGATGGTCTGTAGCAGACACAAACTAATACATTGCCTTGTGGATGATGTATTCCTCCAGGGAGCCTAGTCCATAGGAGACAATGGGATTCCGAATTATAGCTCCCATAAGGCAACAGAAATGCAGTTTAATGTTTATCTGACTCAAAACAAAGGATTTCAGATCAATTCAACAACACAAAATGAAATTTCATTTTAAGGAATGTAAAAGTATTCTGTTTTGATCAAAAAATGATAAAACAGAAACATTTCAGCTTTTCCAAACCAAAATTTCAACCCTTTCTTCCATTTTGGAAGAGTCAAGTCCAAGGGGCCCTATCAATGCAATCAAAATAAAATTTTGGTCTCGGTAGATCTCTTTGTAATTGGAATATAAATACAAAGCAAGCAAGGACATAAAAACATGATGATTCATACATGGTTACAACACACCCAAAGCAAAAATCATAAAGGTGGCTTGTTGTCACAGCACAAAGTTAATTTACTTTTCAATTTCAGTCTATTTGTTATCACAAATGTCCTCAATTAAAATGAGGGTGAATTAAAAATCTCTTTATTTTGAAGATAGAGATGCACTTAGCAGCATATAAAATAGTGATTTAATAGGCACTTAATGGTCTGAAGCTCTAAACTGAACAAATCATAAATTAAAGCTTTTCTTAGCCTTTTATGCTTTCCCATTTGGAAGTTGAAACATAATTCACATTCATTATATAAGACTGATACACAGTACCTTGTCTCCCAATGTCATTCCGACATATCATAAACAATACTTGTTCCCCTAGCAGCCATGAAACTGTTGCATTTTGAAAAGCTTATTTTTAAGGATTGTGTTGTAATCTTATAATGGAAACAGACAACGATTCTAAATTTCTTTGAAAAACTTTGAAGTCGATGTACTGCAAAGATTCCGAGCAAACACTGACAATAGACCCATCTTCCCCTCTTTAATTCACCTGAATTTCAAACCAGCCAAGATGGGTGACGTTTCAGCACATTGCTGTGAGCACAAAACCCTGTTAAGTAAATAATGGGTTTTGTATGCACCAGTTTAGCTGTAGGTGTCCAATTTTCCACGTGATACGATCTGAGAAAAATTCTAAACTGAAAATAAACCTTAAAGGGGGAAGAGCTGTTTTTCTGAGAATTAATGCATAGATCTTGTTTCCAAGGAAGCCAAAGCCCTTTTCTATACATATTTGAAGTCTGGCTATCAGATATGCTGCAGATAGCAATGTGGTGTCAAATCATGAGTTTAAATAATACAACGGACAACTTTAAGGAGCAATCTATGTCAGCATTCAAGCATGACCTAAAAATATTATTATTGAATGGAAAATGTTTTTGAAGTTCTAGTCTTAAAAACCCTCTGTAGCCTGCAATTCATATAAATCTATCCATCCACTACTATAGAGATATATCCACTACTATACTTCATACTACCCACTACTATAGACAGAGATATATCCACTACTTTCTTAGGATCTACATAGAACAGCAACATGAAATTAAGGAAGGAAAGGTTTTTTTTAATTGTTACTTAGATAGGAGAAAATGAAACTCACAGTCCACAACCCTCTTGGGAACTGTCATATACTACATCTGAGACAGGCTAGAGGTCATGACAAGCAAGGCAATGGTGGCTGTCCTGGATGCACTATTAGAAAGCAAAAGGACATCTCCAGCAGTACCTGTGACTATCCTTGTGGATGAATATTTTACATCCTGCATTCATACCACATGGGACTATCATTTAAAGAAAAAAAGAGCCCTAGATTATTCATACAACCACAGGCCACTTAAAAGCTGCTACTGGCTTACAGTGCCTTACTTTTCTAAGTTCTGCCGATGCTCACAAAATCAGACTGGATTGGCTTGTGGGACCGAGCTCACCTGCTGTTACCACTCCAGCAGGTTCTCAATCAGTCAATAGGGAAGCCATGTTGTGGGACTGTTGGAGGCAGAGGAGAGAGAGACTTGATTAGATAGGGATGTTTTCAGGATCCACAGAGGAGTGAGTACAATGAAGGAAAAAAACAGTCACACAAAGTCAGGTTTCTTTGATCAAATCCACCACACTTGGTCCAACACAGCAGATAATGGACAGTTACGGACACTGAGGTAGCGAGTGTGCAGCCAAAGGGATCAAAGCACAACAGAAGAGAAGTCCTGCTACTAACTTGATGAAGATTAATACCCAGGGTGCAAAAGAAACCTGGATATGGCTGCATCAAAGAAAGAAGAAATTAGATATGGTCAAGAACTCTTAGCCTTGTAGTTCAAGGCTGCACCCTTGGAGTACATTCTCCAGTGGTCTGTCTCTTCCCATCCATTTCCAAATTACTCAAGTAATAAGGCTTCCACTATTCTTTTCTTAGGATACTACAGCCCAATAGTTACCAGTTTTAGTTATTCCTGGTATCAAGCCTTTCTCCATTTTATTTCCATTGCTTAATGACCTTCCACTACTCCTAGTTATTCCTCCTGGAACTACCCTGATCCCTGCTATCCCTTTCAGTGGCTATCTCCCTCAAAATACCTATGGGCATTTATTAGACTCCATCACCCTATTCTTGGAGGATTTTTATATATAGTTACACATGTATACGTATTTAGTTATTTCAGCCTTTAATCATTAGTGAGGCCCTGAAGTCCCTTAATTCACTTGTATTCCTCTCCTTTGAATCCCCTCCAATTTGTTGACATCTCTCTGTTAACGAGGTGACTAGCCCAGAACACAGCCTTTTAGGTATGGTCTCGCTGGCACCACATAGAAATGCACTATCAATTCCCTGGTCTGTAATGTGATGTTCCACATTTTCCCCCCAACTGCATTGCTTCATTAGCTCTTATGTAATTTTACAACAATTGTCATCTCTAGACCATTTTAATCACTTCTGCTTTCTGTGCATTTTCCTTTCATCAAGCATCCATGTTTGAAATAATTCTTTAGACATAATAATTTGGATTTAAACATATTGTAAATTTCCTTTTATTATTTCCTATGCATATTTTCAACCTTTTTAGGCCCTTACTTCATGTTTGCCACACTTCCCAATTTAGAATCATGTGTAAATTTAATTGTTCCTGTTTACTCTTTCTTCCGTATCACAAGTAAAACAAGGCTTTACACTGAACCTGCAGCAGCTCATTTGATACCTCAGTACATTACAGTGAATATCTATTGTTTATGATTAGAGCTGGTCAGAAGTTTGACAATGTTTCTTCTTTGGAAAATGATTAGTTGAAACTGAAATCTTTTCTTGAATAAGGTTTGGTTTCAATAAGTTTCCCAATTTCAAAAACATTTTGAAGAGTTCTTTAAACTTGTTGAAATGGCCTATTTCAACATTTCAAAATGAAAAGTTCATTTTTGTTTGAAAAAAATTGTTTTAAATTTAATTAATTAGCAGAAAAAAGTTTTAAAAAAGGATCATAAAACAAAATGTTCACAAAAAAATGTAAAGTTGACTTTTCATCTCACTTCAGGAAGATGAATTTGTTTTTATTTTCAAAATCTCAAATTCTGAAGGGACAGGAAAATCATTTCCTGCCCAGTTCTGTAGGATCCTTCAGCCAATTCCCTATCTTGTAGATAATGTACATAATTAAATTAATGTGAATTCAGTTTTCTAGCAAGATTTTGTAATGTATTGTATCAAATGTTCCACTAAAGTCCATCTCTTACATCATCATATTCCCTTCATCCACTAATATTGAAATTTAATTAAAAAAATCAAGTTTACCAGGCATAATTTGTTCTTTAGAAACCAATGTATTTTTATTGCTCAAACTTCTGTTATCCTCTAGTGACTTAAAGATTAAATTAAATGAATAGCTGCACAGTATGCTGCGATGAGAGGACAGACATGTTGTGTGAAAATTAAATCAACTTTATTAATAGAAAGCCACCACAGATAGCCTATTAGATTTTCTCATCTCTAATTTCTATAATTCTATGAGGTACATAATACAGAAATGGGAACAACCTGCATTAGTGTCATGATTTTCTAACCTTTTTTGCAGTATTATCACAGAATAGAATCTGTCTGTTCCTGTAATGTTAGTTTTCTACACTTAAAGTTTAACAAGTAAACAGTTCTGCAGTAATAAAATATACACATTACTTATTTCAATGCTTATAATTCCACAGAAAAACAGGTCTTTCAGATCGTACTAATAATGCCCCTTTTCAAGTCACTCTATTTGATATAATACTCTGGAATATTACTGTATTAGTACTGTTCAGAACTGTATTACTTCCCTAGAGCCCACTACAACTCCCCATCATCTGGAATTGGGTACCAAACCACTGACTGGGAGAGGGTCAGCAAAGCAGGACAACCCTGAATCTTTGAGGAGTGTGTATGAGAGAGGGATCTTCCCTGACGACCATCAAGATCTGCATAGTGGGGACAGGATGCAGCATACTAAATCCCCAGTCTCTGCATGCTCCTCCATGCAGTATCATATTGGGGTTTTATCATGGCCGTGCATGATCTGACTCCTTTTTTCACCTGCTTTCATAGATATCCTATCCTATGTCCTAAAAAGGACATAAACATAGGCATCCAATACACACATATTCCATGGACAAAGGCAGCTTCCTGAGAAATACAGAATTAAACTGGAAGCTACTATAGATGCTACATTACATGAGCCATGAAAAATCTCATTTGCATTGTAAAGCTAATTAATGATCATATGGAGTGGGTAAGCTCCAGGGTAGCAGTAGAACTATTATACAAAATGATTCCATTGGGACTGCTTACACACTTAACGTAGTCATGTACTCAAAGCACGTGCTTAAATATCTTGCTGAATTGAGGCCCAGGTGTCTAAGCTTGATGTCTGGTACCCCTTGTTTCAGTGAACTGGATGACAGATCTAGGTACTGGTAGGTGAAACAGAGAAAGTTTAATGATATTCCACACAAGGGAGATACAGTGTACCCTGATGGCCCATTAGTAATTCAAAAAATGTTTCAGAAGAAAGTGAACAAAGCATATGCTGGGTAATGTAGGGCTGAAGCCACTGTGGATGATATATTGGTGGTTAAAGCTCCAGTGGAAGGACATGATGCCAATTCATGTGCCATGATCCAAAGATTTAGAGAAAAGAGGTCAAGTTATAATTGGATAAATGCATTATCAGAGCAATTGGAGTAAAATATTTTGTAATTAGACACTTTTTGCATATTCCCATAGCTATAAATTAGGAAGGTAATATTTAAACATTCAAATTAAGCGTTAATGGAGCTTTAAAATATCTGATATTATTTTAAAATTGTTCAAATGTATTAGAGAAGTTAATATTTCATGACAGTAAACTAATTTGTTCTATGTACTAAACTCTTCATAAACATTTAAAATTAGAAGTGGGAATATTATTAATCATTGCCAAATTATTCTCCCTCTCCTCCCCACTCATCATCAAGCTTGTTGAGCCAAAGGAGAATTTAATAAAAGTGAATGAAGAACATGCAAAGTAGAAAGATTGAACCAGATTCAATGCAGGATCTGTAAAAAGCAAAAAAAGCCAAACTGAACTCAGTGCAGATCCCCAGAAATGGCATCTCTGCAAGGGAGGTAATAAGCAGCTGCAGCTTCAATTGTGCCTGAATGGGAAACACAGAAATCATAGGGAAACAGTGCATCCAAAAAAAAGCCAGCAATGGCCAGACCGGGACATCTGGGAATATGCCAGTTCAATGTAAGTCTTCAGCAGTCTAAGTGGATTTGTATTGTCCTTCCCTGTCTTCCCTCATTCAGTATGGAACTTCATACAAATGACACAACGGTATCATGTGTACCATTCTGTGCAAACATTTGGAAAGGTGGCCCATAGTCAACTGACTCACTGGAAGTTGCATCCTGAGGGTGGAGTTCAACCCTATATAATGTTTTGAAGGGAAAGGAGCGTTGTCCAGATGTTATAAGTCTTTTTTCTCCTGATCTGGACTTAATCTCATATAAAACTAAATCTCAAATTAAAAATGTAAATAAGTATTGCATTGACATAAATGGTGAAGTTTAGTCATTATGCAACCTTTTTCATGTGTTTCTAAATTGGTTATTCACTTATTTTGAATTTCTTGTACCAAACAATTAAAAACAAAACCTCACAGTAGTTTGGCTCCCATGAAAAAGAAATATGCTTTCTGAGAGCAAACCTATTCAAGTTGAGACTCATACTTAGTAAAGTTAAGGTAAAACAAGTGCAACATTTTCTGTGAATTCACTAGAAATTATAAATGTATTTGCTTCAGCCATGCTCCTTTTTCTTTGGTGTTTTCTGCAAATATTCAAACAGCTGAGTTTTGCTCACAAAAAGTATTCCAAGAAGTGAACCTCAAAGTCATATTAATAGAAAATAAATTTTAAATTCCTACAAAATTCCATTCATGAGTATTAATAGAAACTAAATTTTAAATGTGTACACACTGGGCCAGACACTCAACTTGTGTAAATTTTGCAGCTCAGTTTAAGTCAATGGAGTTATGACAATTTACAACAGAAATATTCCTACTGGAAATGCTTGCATAGTCATCCAATCATGGAAGAGAAACAATGGCACAAGACTTATCTGACTAATTACTCATTAACTCAGTTATACATTATGAATTATTTGCTCAATGTTGATCAATGCCTACTTACAAATCTATTTGGAAGTAATGCGACTAAGTTGTGATATTAGATATGTGGAGAATATTTACAGTGAATGGTCCTGTTGAATGATATATTTTGCTCAATTATTTCTGTCGTTTAACTAGTTTATGGAGTCTGTTTTTATCAGTAAGCTTAGTCATAAGTTATTTTGATAGGAAACATCTAATAAACATCACTTGGTTTAATTTTTATTCCTGATTCATTATAAAATGGAACAGGAGATCTATTGATGGAAAAGAATATCATATTTCATCTTCAACAGAACATTCTTTGTCTCATTAGTCAAATTATTTCCTCAGAGTATCCAAATTTATTTTTAAAATATGTGCACTGTGCTAATTAGAACGATACAAAATATTCAGCCTGAAGTTAAACACATAGAAATTGACTTAGCTTCAAGTTCATCAGTTTTTATGCAAGATAAAGCTGGGTTTTTATATAAAGAAATATAGGGCTAAATCAATATAGGACTAAATCACGCTTTACCCCAAGCCTCAAGCAAGAGGTACTGTTGTGCAATTCCAGGAGCAGACCAGAGAGTAGGCTGATGCAGATTCAGAATCTGTCTCCTCAGTCTCAGGTGGGGGGGTGAAGGAGTGAAGTATCCTGCACCAGACCTATGCCTGACACAGCAAGCACCTTCTGCAATGTCTGCATATTCCATCAGGTGCACTGGGGATTGAGACAAAGGCTTTGTCAATTCCCTACCCTCTCCTGGCATTACACATGAGTAGGAGGGGGGTACTGGCTCTGAAGAGGCAATGTCTCCCCCTTTACTGCTATCCACAGTATGGCTGGCCTGTGAAGGGGCTAAATGGGCAATAGGTGGCCATGCAAGCTGGGTCATGATTTGCCCCAAAACCAACTATATAAAAAAGTGAAGTTTCAGCTTTGTGAAACCACTCAAAATGGGCTGGGGTAGCTGAGGGCAAGGGGGAATTTTTAAAGTAACATTTTCTATAAACCGCTTTAATGTTAATGTTCGTTTGAGGAACAAAACATCACTCTGTGCTAAAATCATTTATTGTAACATACATTGCAGTACAGTATCCTTTCACAAGTATCCAGATAAATATCATTTTACTTGGATTCAATTGAAATATAATGTAGAGTTCATAAAAATGCAGTTTGGTGTTTTGTTTTTCCAATCCAGACTTCACTCTCATTATTAAAATGGAAAGATATAAGTAGTAAAAGTGAGTCAAATATGTACAGAAGGCTGATCCTGAAATCAAATCATGGAAACATGGGCTTCAGAATTCCTTGTTGCACTTTCTTTTCTGTTTTTTGAGGATGGGATGGGTTCAACAAGCAGGCAGCCTGATTTCTGAATAAGAGAACATTGAATTGCCCTATTGGATCAGACCTACAGTCCATGTAGTCCAGTACCCTGTCATGGACAGTGGCCAATACCAGATATTTTAGAGAAATCTTCAAGAAACCCTACAGTAGGCAGTTATTGGATAACCAGCCCCTGAGAAAATTTCCTCAAACTCTCAATAGTTAGGGATCATGCTAAGCTCTTGGCTTCAGTATTATCTTGTTGTTCCTGAGGTTAATGGTGTTTTGGAAGAAACTGTTTCCTTTCATCAGTTTTGAATTGGCAACTTTTCAATTTAAGTTGAAGTTCTTCCACCAACCAGCATCTCTTGCATGTAAGACCACGTGTTATTTGTTCTAGATAATGCCCACAGAGAGAAATAAGAGTATTCGGAGTGGTTTGCAACAATTCACTAAATAGCCCAGCAACTACAGAAGACAACAAAAAGGTACTTTCAAAACTGGCCACGAGTAATGAGTACATGTGTAACAAAGGCCTGGTCTACACTAGGACTTTAAATCGAATTTAGCAGCGTTAATTCGAATTAACCGCTCAACCGTCCACACCAGGAAGCCGTTTAATTCGACCTAGAGGGCTCTTTAGTTCGAATTCGGTACTCCACCCCGACGAGGGGAGTAGCGCTAAATTCGACATGGCTATCTCGAATTAGGCTAGGTGTGGATGCAAATCGAACTTACTAGCTCTGGGAGCTATCCCACAGTGCACCACTCTGTTGACGCTCTGGACAGCAGTCCAAGCTTGGATTCTCTGACCAGCCACACAGGAAACGACCCGGGAAAATTTGAATTCCTTTTCCTGTCTGGGCACTTTGAATCTGATGTCCTGGTTGGACATCGGGGCGAGCTCAGCAGCACCTGCAACGATGCAGAGCTCTCCAGCAGAGGAGTCCATGCAATCCCAGAATAGAAAGAGGTCCCCAGCATGGACAGACCGTGAAGTCCTGGATCTGATCGCTGTGTGGGGCGAGGAGTCTGTGCTTTCGGAGCTGCGCTCCAACAAACGGAATGCAAAGACCTACGAGAAGGTCTCCAAAGCCATGGCACTCAGAGGATACAGCCGGGATACAACGCAGTGCCGCGTGAAAATCAAGGACCTGAGACAAGGCTACCAAAAAGTCAGAGCGGCAAACGGACGCTCCGGAGCACAGCCCCAGACATGCCGCTTCTACGAGGCACTGCATGCCATTCTAGGTGGGTCTGCCACCACTGCCCCACCAGTGACCGTGGACTCTGAGTATGGGATAGTGTCGAGGGGCAGTTCCTCGGCGATGTTCGCCGATGGGGAAGATGAGGAAGGGTTTGTGGAGGATGACGCAGGCGACAGCGCTTACAATACCGCTTTCCCTGACAGCCAGGATCTCTTCATCACCCTCACAGAGATCCCCTACCAACCCTCCCCGGCCGTTAACCCGGACTCAGAATCAGGGGAAGGATCAGTCGGTAAGTGCTATAAACATGGAAACATTTATTTTTTAAAAAACAGGAATAAAAAAATATGTAAAAGCTATATAAAAACTTTTCCTTAAAAAACTATATAAAGAGAAGGTCCACACATATAGGGATGGAACAGAAATCCTCCTGGGACACTTCCACGAAGCTCTCGGAGAGCAGCTCGAAAAGTCTCCGCAGGAGGTTCCTGGGGAGAGGTGCCTTATTTGGTGCTCCGTGGAAGCACACTCTTCCGCGCTAGGCCATCCTAATGTACAGCGGAATCATTGCCTCCACCAGCATTGCAGCGTACGGTCCTGTGCAGGGATTCTAGCAGCATCCTCTCTCTCTCTCTCCGAGTGACCCGCCTCAGGGTAATCTCGTTCGGCGACTGCTGCATCTAATTAGGGCAATTAGTGTATTGTTACTATTGTGAATGCTTGACTTTTACTTTGCATAGCAATGACCTTCGTTTAACAGCCACGTGTTGGAGACCGCAGAGGAAAAGCATACAGTGATCTTTCCCGGCCACAGCCGTGAGGGGCTGGAACAGGGTCAGACTTTATGCTTTACAGATTGCCTTCAGCTGGAGGGAACAGCTATCCATTAACTGTTAAGCAGCCTATAGTGTAGTGCTTACCAGGCCTGGCTGCTACACGGATTCAGCTGTACCGCCCCGCTTGTCCGATCTCCTGTGCAAGACCGCAGCCAATGAAAGCGTATTCCGAAATCTCGAACTTGTCCTGAGAGCTCGTGAGACTAGGTGCCCTGTATGGTCTTGTTCACAGAAACTGACTAGACTGTGTTCAGTGTTCACAAACATGTATCTTTTCAAGGAAATCACTTCCTTTTTCCCATCACACAGCTGCGGCTCTTTCACGAACTGCCCCGGCATCCCCCTCACAGAGGCTGGCGCAGATTAGGCGGCGAAAGAAAAAGACTAGGGACGACATGTTCTCTGAACTGATGGCTTGCTCCAGAGCCGAGGCGGCCGAGCAGAGACAGTGGAGGGAGACCCTATGTCAGCACCAGCGCTCACACAGCGAACGGGAGGACAGGTGGCGGCAGGAAGACCAGCAGGCGACTCAAACGCTGCTTGGGCTAATGAGGGAGCAACGGACACGCTCCGGCGCCTTGTAGATGTTCTGCAGGACCGCAGGCAGGAGCAGAGAGCCCCCCTGAACTGTATCTGCAACCGCCTTCCCCTGCCACAAAGTCCTGTCCCCCCCTCACCAAAAATCACAAGAAGGAGGGGCGCTAGGGGCCGTGAAAACTCTCACTCCACCCCAGCAGAGCGCTCATGTACCAAACAGCTCTCATTCCCTAAAGTATGAGAAGTGCTTCCCTTCCTGGATCACCCAGTCCCAAATCCAAGTTTCATCCCCCCACTGTGTAGTTGAGTATTAAAAGTAGTTTGTTGTTATTCACTGTTTCCGTCACGTTTTCCTTGTCAGAAGACTTTGTGTGAAGGGGGGGAGGGGTTTTTTAATTGCATAGGACAGCCTCCATTACCAGGGTACAGACTTGGTGGCAGGATCAACAGCAGGACACACACAGACTGCAGTCACTAGGCACTAGGGTCATTGTGGGAGGTGAATGCTGTCCCGGGTCAGTCTGTGAGGTGTATGCTGCCCCAGGGTCCTAGCGCCTGACATCCACAAATGGAAAGGCAGGCTGCCCTTACCATGCCCTTCCACCCTAGCCACGAGCCTCTCCGATGCCCTGAGCCCCAGCAAGAGCCTCATCCACGGACACATACTCACCCTTCCCACACACCCCTCACCCCTTCCTACGCCCCAACCACCAGCCCAGAGCCTGCATCCAAACTCCGTCCCAAAGACGGCACCCCTCACCCCTTCCTGCACACCCACCTGCAACCGTCCTCCCCCCAGAGACTGCTGTAGGAGCAGGAGCCTGTCATTCCTCTAGTGTAGAAGCGGTCTGGACATCAGTGCACACCGTACCCACCACAGTCCGCGTCCATGTTTCAACCCTTGAACAGGAATTCATAATTAAAGAAAACTTTATTAATAATCAGTGTTCCATTAAAGTTCTTTTAAAACGTGTGTTGGAAGGGGGGAAACCTGGAGAACGGGGTATGTAACCGCAGATCGAAGTCAGTCACTGAAACAGGCTCAGGTTCAGCTTCTCTGTAAATCAACTGGAGAGTCATAGGTTACCCTGCTCTCCGAGGAACCTATCTTTCAAAGCCTCCCGGATGCACAGCGCTTCCCGCTGGGATCTTCTATCGGCACGGCTGTCTGGCTGAGCGTAATCAGCAGCCAGGCGATTGGCCTCAGCCTCCCATCCAGCCATAAAGGTCTCCCCCTTGCTCTCACAGAGATTGTGGAGCACACAGCAAGCAGCAATAACAACGGGGATATTTTTTTCGCTGAGGTCCGAGCGAGTCAGTAAGCTCCGCCATCTCCCCTTGAGACGTCCGAAAGCACACTCCACCACCATTCTGCACTTGCTCAGCTGGTAGTTGAAGAGTTCCTTCTCACTGTCCAAGGCGCCTGTATAGGGCTTCATGAGCCAGGGCATTAGCGGGTAGGCTGGGTCCCCGAGGATCACTGTAGGCATCTGCACATCCCCAACCGTTATTTTGTGGTCCGGGAAGAAACTACCTGCCTGGAGGCGTTTAAACAGACCAGAGTTCCTGAACACACGCGCGTCATGAACCTTGCCCGGCCACCCGACGTAGATATTGGTAAAACGTCCCCTATGGTCCACCAGTGCTTGCAGCACCATAGAAAAGTAGCCCTTTCGGTTAATGTACTCGCTGGCCTGGTGGGCCGGTCCCAGGATAGGGATGTGAGTGCCATCTATAGCCCCACCGCAGTTTGGGAATCCCATCGCGCCGAAGCCATCTATGACGACCTGGACGTTTCCCAGGGTCACTACCTTTGAGAACAGTTGCTCAACGATTGCGTGGGCTACTTGAATCACAGCAAGCCCTACGGTAGATTTGCCCACACCAAAGTGGTTCGCTACTGACCGGTAGCTGTCTGGCGTTGCAAGTTTCCAGAGGGCTATGGCCACTCGCTTCTGCACAGTCAGGACTGCTCGCATCCAGGTGTCCTGGCGCTTAAGGGCAGGGGACAGCAAGTCACAGAGTTCAAGGAAAGTGCCCTTACGCATCCTGAAGTTTCGCAGCCACTGTGATTCATCCCAGACCTGCAGCACTATGCAGTCCCACCAGTCCGTGCTTGTTTCCCGGGCCCAGAATCGCCGTTCCACACCATGAACTTGACCCATTGCCACCATGATCTCCACTGCGCAGCGTACCCTGCTTTGTGAGAGGTCTGCGCCACTCTGTGACTTCCTGTCCTCACCGCGCTGCCGGAGCCTCCTCGCCCGATTTCTCAGCAGCTGACTGTGGAAGAGGTGGACGATAAGGTGCGAGGAGTTGACAACGGCCATAAGTGCAGCGATGATCGCAGCGGGCTCCATGCTCGCAGTGCTGTGGCGTCCGAGCTGTAACCGACCAGAGAAGGGCGCGAACAGATTTCCCGCCGGCGCTTTCAAGGAGAGAGGGCGGGAGTGACGGTTCAATGATGACAATTACCCAAAACCACCCTCGACACATTTTTTCCCCCAGCAGGCATTGGGGGCTCTACCCAGCATTCCACTGGGCAGCGGGGAGTGCGGGAACTGTGGGATAGCTTCCCACAGTGCACCGCTTCCAAAGTCGACGCTGGCCCCGTTACTGTGGACTCAGACAGTCGAATTAGTGTATTTAGTGTGGATACACAAATTCGACTTCATAAGGTCGATTCCACAAATTCGAATTAAGTAGATTCGAAATAGTCTTGTAGTGTAGACATACCCTAAGACAGGTTAAAGCACCTAATCTAAAACATTGGCCAAGGGTCATCGCTAGCTTTCTACCCATGAGAATAGCATTCTGGGTTTACAAGCAACTTTTCCGCCAAAAATGACACCGCCTATGCTGGTTAAGTAAGAATTCCCTTTAGAAAACAGTTGTGCATGTTTGTTCATTCTGCATTGTTTTGTCATTCTATATTTTGGGGCTGCAGTCATAACATTTCTCAAAAATCTTGAAGACTGTTCTCAAAAGAATCAATTACACACAATAGGCAGTTGTAAATTATGATTTGTTAGCTCTATATTGCTTGAACTACTTTGTTAGCAATACTTTTAAAAGAGGAAACACTAAATCCATCTGTTTTACTTTCAGCACTGATGGGACCCAGCTGGAATACACTTTAAGAAAGACATGGACAAATTGAAGAGAATCTAAAGGAGAGCCACAAAAATAGAGAATTTCAGAATTAAAACTCATTCAGATATCATCCATCGTTGTTGGGTGATGGAGGACTTAAGAAAATTCTGCAATTACCTGAGGTGATCATAGGATATTGTCAGCAACCATCTGCAGGGGTTTATAGTGAGTCAGAATTGCCATCTGCAGTAATTTATTCCAACTGTTCTAGCAATATAGCTATCAAAGGTAGTTAAAAAACTGATCTGAATATTTGTGCTGGTCAGTTTTCTATTATACATGGGCCATAGTCATTATTCGCAAATATTTGGACAAACAGCTGGGTAATTCATTATTATTATTATTATTTTCAAATCCCAAATTGTACTGAAATTTAGCAAAAATCACTGTCTGAAAATTCTAACTGGATAAATTTTGAAATTTCTTATTTGTTATTTATCATCCAATAAGTATTCTCTAATCTAACAAGTTTCACCCATCCAGTCGGGTAACAGAAAAAAAAAATAGCATGTCTAGTCACTCACTGAAAAAAAAAAGCAATAATGAACAATCAAAATGAACAGGTGACAAAGAATCCAGGGCTGAAGAGTGTTTGTGCAAATTCTTCACAGAATATCTACAATTAAAGACTACACTGAAACACAGAGTTGACTCAGAAATGCTTCACAGACAGATAAAAGGTTGATTAATGAAATTAATCTGCTCATGTGGGCAGAATTATGTCTGTGTGTACGTGTTTGTAGGAATAGGGCTTAAATTCATTATTTAAAAAGAAGACAGAACCTATACTGACATTACTACTGTTTCTGGATACCCAACATGTGATGTCTTTAAAGTGTCTGATTTTCAGAAAGTGCTAAGCAAACACTTTCTAAAAACTCAATTCCTTCTAACCTGTGTCAAATTGGGGACCGAAAAACATAGGCAGTCATAATACTTCAAAAAAATTTTGAACACTGTCCTCAAAAGAATCACTTACATACAATAGGCAGTCATAAATTATGATTTGTTAGCTCTAGTTTTCCCTACTTTTAAAAGAGGAAACACTAAATATGAGAGAGTACTTTATTCCAGCACTGAATTTTTTTCTCAAATATTATAAAATCAATGATAGTAAAACAGAAGGATGACTTCTTCCCCCGTCCCCAATAGGTTTATTGATTTTGTTGCTTTAACACCCAGCAATAAAGTGATTTTAAAGAACAAAAGTAGTTATTTACCTTCGTTCAATGCTGTTCAAGTAGGTGAAGTAGCAACTTAGTGAAAGCCAAATTAAAAACAGAGAGGTGTGTGTGGTGGTATGCAGGGACTGTTTGTTCAGCTGTGGAGTTAGAAGTTAAAATGAAAATAAAGAGTGACATGGTCTGCAGTCCCACCGGGATTTATATATAGCATCCACTTGAGAAAGAAATAGCACAATTCTATTTTACACTTGGGAAAATAGGAACTGCCTGTACAGAGGTGCAGGTGTGCGTCCAGTGGCAGCTGTGAAGAACTAAGGAAAGGCAACTATAATCTTTACTGTCACTTAGTTGGACAAGTGAATCATACTAACCCAATTAGGGTATGAAAAATTGACCTCACAGGCTCTACAAGATTAGCTTGCTCTGGAAGGTTTATTTTGAACCCATTTCTTTGTTTAGCTTAATTTTGAGCTTGCTACCTATGCAAGAAGAAAGAATGACTTAGTGTCTTCAGGTTTTCAGTGACTCAAGCAAAAAAAAAAATAGTGTCTAAATAAATATACCCACTAGGAAAGAGGTGTTTTGTTTGTGAATGGTTTTCTTTAATGCAAGAAAGGAGGTTGTATATATGCAAAGCTGATATTGCTTTTTTCTAGAATTTTAAAAATAACTGGGGGAGATTAAAAAAAAACACCCACTAACAAGAGACAGAAACCAAGATTCAGTTGACTATGTTCTAGCTGCTGTATAATGAAGATAATTTGGGATTGAAATGGATATCCAGGCTGTGAGGTCTATGCATATTGGACACTCATTTATATCTGTTGATGTTCTAAAATTGCATCTGACAACCAGAGTCCATTTTTATATATATTATTAATGAGGGCCACATTCTTGAGCTATTATCCTTGCAAAAAGCTTGAGAAGTGAAAATTTTGGGTATTACAGAGAAGTCATAACTGAAACCCTTCATGTAACTTCTATGAAAAAAGAGCTAAGTAGTAAAAGATAAATTTAGTAGAATTAGTGGAAGATTTAAAAAAAAATATTCATCCAGGGACAGATCCTCAGCTGTTGTAAATTCTCATGGCTCCATTAAAGTCAATGGAGAATCAGTCACTTAGACCCCAATTCCATAAAGCATTTAAGCACATTCTTCAGTTCATCCCTATTTAGGCAAGCACTGAAGCACATTTAACTTTAAACCAGTTCTTAAGAGCTTTATTGAATAGCGATGGATTGCCAAATCGGGGCCTTTGCAATTACTATACCTTGACAATGACTCAATGTTTTTTTGGATACATTTTTTTGTCCTTCCTCTTACTGAGGATTTATAACATTATTTTTATTTTTTCTCAAAACATATTCAGAAGTTAATATTAATAGGCACAGCTGATAATTGGACAAGGTAATGTGGAACCCTCTGGTGGCTTTAACAAGGTACCAAAAGACTCCCAAATATAAAACACTGTCATTCCAAATCAGACCATTTCAAACTTGTTTGTCTCTTTATTATGAGATTTCTCCAGAAGTGTGAGCTGGATATTTATTCTCTCCCCACTCCATCTCTCAAAATCTATTGATGACACTTGTGGAATTACCTCCCAAAAGCATGATCCAATATGAAACACTACTAAACATCTGCTTTGAAAAGCCCATTATTTTCTTGATTCATCAAGAATATTAAGACTACAATAAAAAAATAAATAAAAAGATGAAGGTTTGATATTCTAGCAAAAATAATAAAAACAGCAACGTGTGCATATTAATCATTTCTATCCTTTGGGACATTTCAGGTTTTTTCCTCCTTATCTTGCATCAATTTTCTAGGCTTGGAGAAATAAAAGTTGCTTTCAGATTTGATTACATGTTTTCCCTCTACCAACACAGTTTTTGTTAGGTAGTAAATTAATTGGGTTAGTAACTTTAAAAGTAATTAGCAAGAAGAACATGACAGTAAAGATGTTAACTGTCAATAGTGGAGAAGTATGAATATTTCATTAACATCACTATATCATTCTTTATAAGAGAATAGTAAATGATCAATACACTGCCACTGTTAACTCATAATACTGAACCAAGTAAGTTCAGAGTTTACTGCTTCAAAATTTGTGAATATTGACTGAGAGGGTGGGGCAAGTAGACCTTGTGCCTAGGTTTGTACATTTTCATAACAATTTTGCAAGATTGATATAGGAATTTATGCCACTACTTTCCTTTAGGCATACAGTGTGATTCACATACAATAGGCTATAAATGATTATTGTCAAAGTATATTTAAGATAGTCCAACTTTAAAGCTTTCAGAAATAGTTATTTTAATTTGCTACAGTAAAAAAAATTGTACGGAAGTCAATAGGAAATAATATATCCAGTTCATATAGTTGCCTTTTTAAATAGGAGGCACAACCCCTTTAGGACATCAGCTCTACAATGCCCTCTATGAAGATTAATTTTTCATGTTAGGAGCTCTGTCAACTTACTCATGAGCAATATAACAAAATAACTATTCAAAATGACACATTTCATTTATCTTACAGCTTTCTTTGTAAGGGATTTACAGTGATATTTCACCTCTTTTTCCCCACTATATCCAAGCTTATTCAAAACGACTTCTTTAGCAGACTGCAAGACTCAACCATCTCAAAACTCCTGCCTCAGAACCCTTCATGATCTGTAAACCCTAATAGAAGGCATTTATAACAAAATGTTATATAAAATACTAATAATACAAATATTATAAAAACCTGTCAAACTGGAAGCCCTGAAGAGACAAAAATTCATAAATGACTACAAAGGAACGGAGTAATGCTCAGAATCTTTACCTTGTATAAAGTACTCTTTAATGGCACTTCCAAGTGGAACTCCATCATTGTTATGCTGGGTAGCTAGAATGTTAGCTCAAATAATTGGATCTAGTGACTTTAGGCAATGGAAGAGCATGAATTTGCTCCATGTGTTGGCAGAGACTGTCAGTTCAGTGATAAGGTGGCTTTATCAATTTCTGGCTGGTTAATTTGAGTTAATTCACGCTGCTTTTCCTCTTTCATTATGCATGGGCGGTATCTGCTGATTTCATATATATTTGACAGATGTCCTAGAACAGCAAGTGGCCCCAGTTCAATTTTTCCTGATGTTCACTTGTGGAAGGCAGTAAATGACTCTTATTCAGTTCAATATGGGTTATAACCAATGGTATTCTGTATGTAATATAATATATATATTGTGTAATAGAAGGGAGAAAGGATAGTCTTGTGGCTAAGCACAGCTCTGAGAGGTGAGAGATCTTTGTTCAGTTCTAATCCAAAATCTACCACAGATTTCCCATCCTATAAAGAGAAATATGGTGTCCTTCCCCTCTTTATTGATAATATAGTCAGCAATCCATTTGTACGGGAACTTCATGCACTCGACATAGCTGCATAAGTGGTATTTAGTTTGAAAATAGTGAGTAGAGCCACAACATTGGTGCTGTTTGCCTCTTAGCCACACATCAGATTAACTCTGAAAGATATACATAAGAGAGAAATAAACATCATGAAAGTATCTAAACAAAATATACCATACCTGTACATGGGACCAATCCACTTTGAGCAGGAAGAAGAATGAGTTAATTTAAATAGAGTAGAGTAATCTACTCTAAAATCACATCAAAGTTCTAGAAAGAATTTTGTCATTTCAAATTGATAATGAAAATTTTAAAAAATTCTCTTAGTGATGTTCTGCTAAGCAATTTATAGAGTGACCTAAACTTCTAAAAAATATTGAGGATTTTTTGCAAAATGTTGCAGAAAACTTTAGAGAAAAAAAATCACATATTTTAACCAACTCTACTATAATTCTTGTGAGAGAAGAAAAGAAATAAATTCTTAACAAGGTAAAAAAAAGATAAACGGTGATATTATTTTACTGGTCATGTCGTCAAAAAAAGAAAATTAGCAGGTAAAGGAAGATTTTCTCAACAATTCCCACTGAAGGAGTAAGATTGTGCAAAAATCCTTAAATAAGAAAGTGAGAAAAGAGGAATAAATAACCAAAAGCATGATTAATTGGAGAATGACCATGAGCCAAGAACAATGCACCTAAGAATGCTTTATTAATAAAAAATACTTAGCTCTTATATATCAGTAGACCTCAGAACATATATCATTTATCGCCATTTTACAGATGAGGAATTTGAAGCAGGGTAGGTGAAGTGGCCCGTCCAATGTCACCGAGCAGGCTAATAGCAGACCTAGGAATAGAACCCAAGCCTTTGAGTCTGTGAAATGCTCTGTCCTCTAGACCACACTGCCTCCAAAGACATTATCAGAAGAAGCTAGGCGGTCTGTTATTTAGCGTATCATGAAAGTGAAAATTTGCCCATTGTTACTCTTTTACAAATTGCATCAGTAACAGCTCTTCATGTTTTGGTTTCCGTTTCTCTGTAAGTGCAAGGAATCATCCTCAATCAAGAATGCCAGCTATGTAATCCTCAGAGAAAATGAGTAATAATACTACCCTTTCTCACAGAGGTGTTGTAAGGCTAACTTAGCCAATGTGCGTAAAACCCTTTGCTATGCTTGTGTAGAAGCTGTTACCCAAAGGTAACGAATTACTGTAATTTATAGATAAGACAAAATTTCATTCTTCAGCAAGAGCTGTATCTATCTTCTTCCACTAGTCATTGTTTTGGGCAAGAATGCCACTAATATAGTTTTACATGAGGAAATCCACCATTAGCACATACAGGCAACAGACCAACAACATTAAATTTAAGGATCATATTTTAATCCATAAGTAGCACTTACATTTCTCTGATCAGAAGACAACCTAGATTTTTTTTCTCCTGCTTGTCTGATTACACTTTCCTCCTACAGATCCCCCTATCTGATCATTAGACTGTTACTAAGAAGTTTAACACTGTTTTTTTCACACTTTCTTGCCCCTCATTCTTGATATAAACAGTTTATACTCATTTTACATTCATTTCCAATGCAGTTTCCACAACTACATTCGTCAAGGCATTCAGTCTCTTATAATAGGATTCAGCTACACATTTATCGTACAGTTTGATCACTCTAGGTCATCAGAACTGAGTGCATATAGGCTGGCATTTAATCATAAAGTGATATTCCTTCAATATTCAGCAATACAATTGTGCAGACATGGTTTGACTATTTTAGGGGGGAAAGGCATTTAAATAGAGAGTTTATCCACAACTGATCACAGCTGTGATGTGATAATAGTAAACAACACTGGAGTCAGGCAGAACAATTTTGTTCAGTCCATCCATTTTCCCAGAGTAATTTATGAGCCACCTTTTTTACTTGTGGTATCCAAAGGCAAACCTTAGAGGGAGTATTTTTGTTTACAGAAAATGAATTCTAGCTTCTCCTATTAAGACCTTAATTGCTGTAGCACTTTACAACTAATGGGAAGAGAATGAGATTATTTTGGACACCATTACTGCCTGTTTAAACATGATACTGTCAGTGGCATATACAAGCAACAGCTTATTGCCTCCAGTGGTGCCAATGCTTAGTGGTAACAAGCGATTACACATTCCTGACCACTTTGCACCTGTGATAATACCACTTCCAAGGTTATTAAATTGACATCTGTGTCCAGAATAGAAAGTGCTGTTGATTTTGGATATGCCAGATGACAGCTCATTTACTTATGGTTGATGGAGTGATATTCCAGTTAGGTGTATATCTCTCTTTCACAGCTTTTGATTGAGATTGGATAAAAACAATGTCAGTTCAATTCAATGAGACTTTACTGGCATGAAAATGCTACAGATGTGTTGCCAAAGTGTAAAAAAAGAGACAGATTCCTCAGGTATGTCAGAAGTAGACCAGAGCTGCACATAACAGGACTACATGCTGTTTGGGGTTTGATCCCTGTATCTATTTGTCCATCAGGGACAAGCAGATGAAGGGCTATCAGACCAATCTACCTCTGTTAAAGTTATTATGCACCCATCCCCTATGTATCTGAGCATTTATTTGTGCATACTAGGGGGCACTGTTTCTTCACTTGGAAGTCAGAGTAGGAAGAATAAAGTTATGTCTTTCAGCTTAATAACACTGTCTTTGAGGTTTCATATCTGATTTTTAATTTTTCTTTTCTTTCTTCGGCCTTTAATAGGCTGAAATTTCAGCATACAGTAAATCTGAGTACTTGAGCTGTAAATGCCTCTTGGCACACTGTTAGTAGCTCAGAACCCTTTTCAGCACATGTGCAGAAAGCACTGAGAAAGCAGTTCACAGAATTTCTCCTAGTCTGTGCAGTTATCTATTTGAGACTTCTTTACCCATATTTATTTTAGGCTCAAACTGAGCTGGCTTCTCTGTAACTGCATTGTCTCAATCACTTTCCCCCTTAAGCTGATGTTCTCTGACAAGTGAACATTACAAATGGGCTTGCTATTCAGCAGTCTCTTCTCCTTTTCATCAATTACCTTTCTCTCTTCCTCCTTTCTTGTTCATCTATAAAAAGTGTGAGAAGGTTCTGAATATGGAAGTTGCACTTTCCAGCCATTTGAAAGCAGGTGGATCATGACATTTACATGCAACTGTTCTTGAAGAAATCACTGACAGACAGTGCTCCCTGGACTATATAGTGCTAAAAATCCTGCTTATCTTAAAGTTAGTAACAAGCTTTCATTTTGTAAAAAATTCACGTTTGGGATTTTGAGAGACCAACAAAAGCACTGTTCAGTTATACAAATGTTTTTATTCCGTAGTCATATTACATAGTTCTGCTATTATAAGTGACATTTCTGAGTCCCTAAGACTCATTACAAGAAGTGAAACTTAGATGCCTAAATTACTTTTGAAAATGGGATTTATGCCTCAAAGATTTAGAAGCCTTTCAAAAATTTAACTTAGGTCTGCTTATGTTAATTTAAATTGTGTATTGAAATGAGTAATATTGTCCACTCGGGTGAGGCTGGGATGTGAGGAAAGGGGTAGTGGGTTTTTGTTTCTTTAAAAAAAATGGATCCAAGTTAAAACTCTTGTTTAAAATACTTCTGCTCATAGCACTGCCAATGTGTTTCAATCATGACCAGGTAGGATCATCTGAGATTGAGAGGTTAGTTCAATCTCTATGCCCATTAAGTCAGTCTCTGGTCTCCCTGATGAGAACAAGAATATCATTTAATCTTAACTGTATGATATGGACACTTTCTCACTAGGTACTGGCTTAAAACCAGAGATTCATTTCACATTAGGCTGCTGGAAAGCCTTCACATGGTAATAACTTTCAATGGAGCATTTGAACTAGTGACCTTGTGACCTTAAGATGTAAAGATCTCCAACCACTGTTCAGTCCCTTGAGACAGCTAGATTCCCTGTCTTGTTTTTATATTAAGCAGAATAAAATACACACTATTAAATTCTAATGCATACTGTAAATGTCTAAAACAAAAATTAAAAATGCATGACTGCTGCATTCTCCAGAAGACTTGGAAATAAAGTGTTGTAATAATGAAATATTAATATTTAAAGTGGCAAACCACAAACTTAAAACATTATATATTGTGCTAGAGATTAGTCACTTGCAATTACCATTCTGTTTTTTCTACACTAACTATGCAGACAGCTGAAAGGGACACTCAAGGACTTGTTTTTACTCTAATACCATTTCAGAAGCTAAAAGAAAAATATATTTTAACCTATTTTGTCATTTATCTATGACAAATTCTGATTTTTATAACATATATTGTGTCAGAAGTCAACATCCTTGGCCCTGATTTGCAAACAGATACTCATGTCCTGACCCTAACTCCTGTGTAGAATCCCACTTGACATCAAGGAGAGAAATAAGTGTCTGTGAGGGTGGCTTCCTATATGCAGGATGGTTACCTTTATTTGTACATCACTAGTATTCATTAGGGTTATCAGTAATGTGTTTCCATGGATTCCAGAAACCATCTCTGCAAAGTTTGCTACAAACTGCCTTCCTTACCTTTTGCAACAGAACTATGCTCCAGAATTTAAGCTGTTCTACACTAGCCACCTATAGTAAAAGCTCTCCTCCTGAGCACTTACTGGTGCAAGAGAGCAGTGCTGAAAGGATCAATATTACCTTACTTGAAGAAGACTCTTTCAGGTTTGGGGTGGGTATGATACCACTGGGAACAATGATGTCCTCTGCCCTACCAGCAGGAGCTCAGGTTAGAAGAGCAGGGAATGAGATTACACTGTTTGGGTACTTCCCTTTTGCCACCAAACAAGATTCAGGTTTCCTGTTTTGCGGATGTAGAGAAAGTAAATGTAATTATTCCTTCATCAGTATTAGAACTGATTATGAAAATTCTCCCCAGCAAAGTTGATTTTATGTTCTAGCCGTCTCTCAACAATTGGATTCCATTTTCTTTCCTCCCTGCCCCACAATCAGTATTGAAGTGCGGGCAATGGCATAGCTAACTATAGCTTCCCCACCTCTAGCACTACCTAGAGTGTAACAATGACTGCAATTTAAAATAAGAGAGAGAGAGAAGAAAAGAAGGTATAAAAGAAAAAAAAAGAGAGGTGAGGAGAAATGTAAAGAAACGAGTCACTTCCTTCCAAAGCTCATCTTGTGTTCTGAATGGGAAGAAAAGAAAGATCTCTCAGCACATATCAGTAGTGGTAAAATCACCTTGGATTCAGAAATGGCAGGTACATGCAAAGTTTACAACAGCCTGAGATAAAAGTCTGCAGCCAGAATATTTTGCAGCTCCCAGTAATCTAAATGGATTAGAGACATCACATGATCCTTTAGCAAGCTATTCCCCAGGAAACCCAGAGAAAGCAATATGGCACACTGTGATATTACAAATAAATTGGATATGAATAGGTATGAAAACAAAGTACAATAAGGCCCATAAGGGAAGAGGGAACTACTGGCTAGAACATTAGCAAAGGAATGGAATGTGTGACAGTGTCAGAATATTATATATGGCAGATGCTAGAAAGTTCAAGTATAACAGGCAAAATATATCCATCGGGGGATATAAAACGATAAAGCCCATAGGACTAAGGAGGACAGGTAGGATTAGATACAAGACAATGATTAAGGTTCAGCAGGAGAGAGGCACTAGTGTAGATTATGGCCTGCTAAAATCATCATATTGGAAAAGGAAAATCTGGATAAAAAAATATCTGGAAGCGTCACCAATATGCACCCTGAAAAAAATTAAAATGTACAGGAAATTTCAAATGCAACCATTTTGGAGGTAATAGCTGGTTGTTATAACTGTCAGATATAAACTAGACAAAAGACAGATTCTCTTGAAATGTCTTGCCCAATAAAGATCCTAAATGTCACTCAAAATGATCAGACTATTTATTACAGAATTTGTAATAGAAACGTGAAAGAAGGCACAGTGTGATACAATAGAGACAAATGGAATGTTTGGTACATGTGTCATTTAATATCAATCAATGACTAGAGTCTATTAACACAGTCACTGCTGGATGGATTGAACAAGCTTAAAAAGATATTCACAACACTGGATAGCAGTTGGTAAATTCAACTGCAAGCCATGAACCTTACAAACAACTAATACCCTCTTAATCGTAACCAGTATCATCTATAAGAAACAAGGTTTCATTCACTTTCTACTTCTGTTAAGATACTGACATTTTTTGTTTCACTGCACCAGCCTGTTATGTGATGGAAACAGGGCAGAGTATCATCAGTATACTGAAAATATTGCACTCCATGTTTCCTCACTAACTCATTTGCTTGCTTCATTTACACATTTAACAGCAGCAGGGAGAGAGTATTGTCCTTTGCCACCCAACAGAAGAGAATCCTTGGAAGTGGAAACGCAGTTGCTCAAGACCACAGTTTGGGACATCCCAGCTAGCACTGAATTACGCTAGAGGAATTGCATGTATTCCTACTGGTGATATCATATCTCCCAGCAGAACCTCATGGTCAGCAGCATCAAAGGCAGCTAAGAGATGTAATTAGAAAAAGCCCAGGTACTTTATCCTCACCAATGCTAGAGAAGGATAATCACCAAAGGCAACTATTGTATTTTCAACTACAAATCCAGAAGAGCAGCTCAGCGCACACGAAAAAACTTTTAGCAGGGTCTGCATGGACAGTGTGTGTGCATGGCATGCTAGTGCACTGTAGATTTACACCCCAGCTTCCCACGCACTAACTATTCAATTAGACAAGCCAATTGGATTTATAATCCTAAATGCCTATAAACCAACAACAAAACAGAATTGTCAGACACATATATGAACATAACCTTTTGGGGAAAAGTCAATATGGTTTTTGTAAAGGGAACTCATGCCTCACCAGTCTACTAGAATTTTTTGAGGGTGTCAACAAGCATATGGTCAAGGGGGATCCAGTGGACATAATGTATTAGATTTTCAAAAACCCTTTGACAAGGTTCCTCACCAAAGACTCTGACACAAAGTAAGCAGTCATGGTATAAGAGGGAAGGTCCTCTTATGAATCAGTAACCGATTAAAATATAGGAAACAAAGGGCAGAAATAAATGGTCAGTTTTCAGAATAGTGGTGTTCCTCACAAGTCTGTACCGCAACCAGTCCTATTCAACATATTTATAAATGATCTGGAAAAAGGGGTAAACAGTGAGGTGGCAAAATTTGCAGGTGATACAAAACTATTCAAGACAGTTAAGTCGAAAGCAGACTGTGAACAGCTACAAAGGGATCTCACAAAACTGGGTGACTGGGCAACTATAAAGCAGATAAAATTCAATGTTGATAAACGCAAATTAATGCACATTGGAAAACATAATCCCAACTATACATATAAAATGATGGGGTCTAAATTAGCTGTTACCACTCAAGAGAGAGATCTTGGAGTCATTGTGGCTAGTTCTCTGAAAACATCCATTCAATGTGCAGTGTCAGTCAAAAAAGATAACAGAATGTTGGGAATCATTAAGAAAGGTATAGATAATAAGACGGAAAATATCATATTGTCTCTATATAAATCCATGGTATATCACATCTTGAATACTACATGCAAATATGGTTGCCCCATCTCAAAAAAAGATATATTGGAATTGGAAAAGGTTCAGAAAAGCACAACAAAAACGATTAGGGATATGGTACAGTTTCCATATTAGGAGAGATTAATAAGATTGAGAGTTTTCAACTTGGAAAAGAGACTAAGGGGAGATATGATAGAGGTCTATAAAATCATGACTGGTGTGGAGAAAGTAAATAAGGAAGTGTTATTTATTCGTAACACAAGGAAGTGTTATTTACTCAACACAAGAACAAGGAGTCACCAACTGAAATTAATAGGCATCAGGTTTAAAACAAATAAAAGGAAGTGTTTCTTCACACAACACACAGTCAACCTGGGGAACTCTTTGTCAGAAGATGTTGTGAAGGCCAAAGCTATAACAAGGTTCAAAAAGGAACTAGATAATTTCACGGAGGATAGGTCCCTCAATGGCTATTTGCCAGGATGGGCAGGGATAGTGTTCCTAGCCTCTGTTTGCAAGAAGTTGGGAATGGGTGACAGGAGATGGATCACCTGATGATGATCTGTTCTGTTCATTCCCTCTGGGACACCTGGGATTGACCACTGTTGGAAGACAGGCTACTAGACTAGGTGGACCTTTGGTCTGAACCAGTATGGATGTTCTTATGTTCCATTGAATTTGATTATTCAGGGTTAAGCCTTACGTAACTTTTGAAAATGAGACTTAAATGGTTTTGAAAATTTTACCCTGGTTCTGAAAAATACCCAAAAGGCTACAACTTGCCACAACTTCTCAATGAGCTTTCCACAAAAATGGGAAATATGATGATGTTTGATAACTAGTGAAACTGTTAGCATTGAATCATGGGTTTTCTTCCTAACAATGTCATTTTATAAAAATCAGGCTTTGAGCAATTATGAGCAATAAAATGAGCAATTATGGGTATAAAGTATTTTAATAGTAGGTTAGAACTGGTCATTATTGACACTAGTGAACAGGTTATATGATTTACTTATTAATATTGTTTCATGTGCAGAGATCACAAGATCAGTCCTTTCATATATTAAATAAATGTAGGTTAAGGAAAATCGGGGACCAGGTAAAGTACTGTATTTCTTTAATGGACTTCCTATATATAGGAAGCAATCTAGTTTTCAGACATACATACTTTGTCTGGGATTTTCAAGAAATTTAAGGATGTTAGGTGCCAAAATGCCACTGAAATTTAATGAAATTTAGATATTTAACTCCATTATACTACTTTGAAAATTCCAGCTTTATTTTTTAAATGTCAGTTCTTCTAGAACTAGGTGTCTTAGTACTTGATTTGTTCCTGGCTTATGTCTTAAACTGTGTCTTCAATCCTGAGTGAAATGTACAGTGATATTACAGCACTTCCTAAACTTACTGGCACTGAAAACAATATTGAATTTTGTTTTACACCCCCAGCTATTTCTGGGTCATATTAGCATTGCCAGCACAAACCCTAAATCACATATTTTGTCAAGAGACAGGTCCATGTGCTTCCTATGGACAGATGTGTATAAGACAGAGTTGTTTATATACAATCCTCTATGTCAAAATTATAACTGGTTCAAATTTTTCCAAATCAAACTTCTTTCCAATTTAAAATGTGTTTTGTTTTAAAATAAATCATTTAACAAAAATATTGACATTGCCAAATTTTTTGTTTGTAAGAAACTGACTCATTTCCCCCAATTTTTATTGAGAAAACATTATTAAAAGTAACAATATTTTTAAATATTGAACAATGGCATGAACATTTTTTGAAAACAAATAATTGGTCCATTTGAACATCTGAAAAACAAAAAAGAACTTTTGAATTTTTTGAAAGATTTTTTTTTACTATAACTAATAAAAACCTTTACATTCTAATGCATTCACATATTGACTTCGTTAAAATATCAGTTATCTAAACCCAAAATATATTTGAGAACATTTATAAAAACCTCAGACCAGATCCTTAGCTGGCATAAATGAACATAGCCTTTTATTCTTCATTTTTCTGTTGCTTAGCAACTCAGGGATGAGAGCATTTAAAAAATAGGTCCCAGTCATTTAATGAGAGATATTTCAGATTTGATATTGTGTATGATTTTTAAAATGATATTTATAGTTACTCTGTATTACATGTCTAGAGGTGAAGTCCTGGTCTCCTGGAAGTCAGTGGGAGCTTTCCCAAGTGAAGCCAGGATTTCACCATATAGATTTTTGTGTGTTCGTTTTTTAACCTTAGTATGGACTAGGGTTTAGTACTATTTCTCCTCTCTCTGTTCCACTTTCTTTCTTCTCTAAACGTGCTGCACATACATTGTACATGGGCCAAATACATCTCCCTGAAACCGAAAATTATACTTTGGTATCTACTGCTGAGAAATGACCAATGACATATTCGTAGCATTCAATGTAAAACTGATGCACTAATCAAGTTAGACTCACTACTTTTGTAAACCACAAATGGGTCTTCATGTTTTATACTGAACACAATTTGAACCAGGGTAGCTTGGCAGTGCATTGCTATCATAATCATAAAAGCCTATGAGAGCTGTATCAGCTATTCTGGGACTATGAAGGTACAGCAGTATGCAAACATAGAAAGGATAATAAAAAGCCAGGCCATTTTCTATATTAAAAGTTATGTATTCCATTAACAATTTAGATAAATATCTACAAGGATCAATTTAGACTAATTTGGATAATACATTCTGTAGCTGCATTAGAGTCATTATAATCACATTTGCTTACTGATGTTCTAATTATGTATATTTAGACAGCATGGTGTGGTTTGACTCTGAAGTAACTGTTTCTTGCTTCTCACTATAGAGAACAGGAAAGACAAAATACTATAGTGATTTGTTTTGCCTAAGAAAAAGGCGTGTGCTCTAATGTATACAAATTGTAATTCAAAACCAGAACTGAAAGTAGGCTGAGAAATACATCATTTGCTGCTTGATTAAAATACTGACATAAGTCTTGAACTGCTAAGAATTATAAAGAGCTTCTCAATGCATAATTTCTAATCTAATTATTCGAGGAACTCATAGAAATACAGGCTAAGCATTAGCACTTTTGCCACAAAGTCATTACAGTAACAAAGAAAATGGATGATTGAGTTAAATAATACAAGTGATTAAATTACAGCTTTCCCAGGAGAATCAGTTATTATGTACAATTTTATACAAACACATCAAAAAATGCTTCATGAATTCTAAAATAATTTCATGCCTATTTCAGAAAGTAACCGTTTTGGCACAGAACTTAAGATAAAAGGGAAAGTATCTGTCAACTTATAAGACTCACATTTTAACAATATAGGCAAGATTTTTAAAAGCCATGTGATCTTTTGTTTACTTCTATTTTTAGTTGCCTAACATGAGAAGTTTAAAGAAGTCTGGTTTTCAGAAAGCTGTTTGCTCAGCACTTCCAAAAAATTATGTTAATTTAAGTTGGACACTCAAAAACACTTTAGAAAATCTTGGCCAATAGTTCTAAGACCCTGGTACCCTTTCTTTAATTCATCTTGTTTATTCTTAATTCTTTAGGCAGTCAGTATAATATGCATGAGTTTGTATTTTACTTTAAATAAAATAATTTGTTACTTTTTGTACATTTCACAAATTAGGAATTTGGGTTGAATTATGGTCAATTTTAGAAAATGTTTTGTTTAGATAACTTCTTTTTTCCTTAAAATTATGGGATCCTTTCTGCCATGTTATAGCTGCACGATAAATCTTTACTAGAATGAAGTGGCAAAAAGAAAGAAAGGGCTTGGGGTTTCTTACTGCAGTTGAAGTTCAGATTCTTGGGGTGATGGGGTTTTTAGTTTGGGGAGTTCAGGGAAAAGGAAGCAATAAATAGAGGGCAAAATTCCCTTTCCCATAAGAATAGGGGGGTAGAGGGAGGAGGTGAGGTTTAAGATGACTGAAGAGAAGGAGCAAGCATGATAGGACTACAGAGAAAGGCAGGAATTTTATTCATTACAGTCAAGGTTCTTTATTCGCATGATATATAATGTGTGTTGGGATAACAAGTTTACCCAGTTATTAAACATTGATTTCCTGTGCCATCATTCCATTTTTCACAACATCAACCCATCACCAGCACTGGGCAAATCTCAAGTCAGGTAATCCCTCTCTGGGAAGGTGTTCCAAGAGAAGTGGTTACTGGGACGCATTGCAGGATCTTTCCTGTTAAATGCAAATACAGTCTGGGACAGGAGGCACTACAACAACAAAGCAGTAAACCTATAGCAAATTATTTTTACCTCTTACAGTCCCAGGGATCCTTGCATTCTTTGCCTCTAACTTCTCTGTTACAACAGAGGAGCAAGGCCTTGTCCACATACAGCATAGAACCAATTTAGTTAAATTAGTAAGTCCCTCAGGCTATGTCTACACTATGAAATTAGGTCGAATTTATAAAAGTCGATCTTTTAGAAATCCATTTTATACAGTCGACTGTGTGTGTCCCCACTTAAGACCATTAACTTGGCGGAGTGCGTCCATAGTACCGAGGCTAGCGTCGACTTCCGGAGCATTGCACTGAGGTAGCTATCCCACAGTTCCTGCAGTCGCCGCTGCCCATTGGAATTCTGGGTTGAGATCTAAATGCCTGATGGGTCAAACACATTTTTGCGGGTGGTTCTGGGTACGTCATCAAGCCCCCCCTCCCTTTCTCCCTCCCTCCGTGAAAGCAACGGCAGACAATCATTTTGAGCCTTTTTCCTGGGTTACCCGTGCAGACGCGTACCATGTCAGGCATACGCGTACCATGTCAGCAATGCAGTACCAGGTCTGTCAGGTGACAGTGAGTGTCCACTCACTGTCCACTCAGCTCACTGTCACCGTACAGACATGGTACTGCATTGCTACACAGCAGCAGCTCATTGCCTTTTGGTAGCAGATGGTGCATCATCATCGTCTCCTGGGTGCTCTTTTAGCCAACCTCGGGGCTTTGAGCTCAATCCTTGAGGGATCCATTCTGTGTCACAGTTGTGTGTGTTTCTCCCCATCCACCCACTTTATTGATTTTAATTCCCTGTAGCTCATGTCATCAGTCGCCCCTCCCTCCGTCAGAGCAACGGCAGACAATTGTTTTGCACCTTTTTTCAGTGCAGATGCCATAGCACGGCAAGCATGGAGCCCACTCAGTTCACCGCAGCAATTATGAGCACTGTAAGCCCCACACGCATTATCCCACAGTATATGCAGAACCAGAATCTGCAAAAGCAAAACCAGGCGAGGCAGCGACGGCAGCGCGGTGACGAGAGTGATAAGGACATGGACACAGACTTCTCTCAAAGTACGGGCCCCAGCAATGTGCACATCATGGTGTTAATGGCGAAGGTTCATGCCGCGGAATGCCGATTCTGGGCCTGTGAAACAAGCACAGACTGGTGGAACCGCATAGTCTAGTACGATTCCCAGTGGCTGTGAAACTTTTGCATGCATAAGAGCACTTTCATGGAACTTTGTGACTTGCTTTCCCCTGCCCTGAAGCGCAAGAATACCAAGATGAGAGCAGCCCTCACAGTTCACAAGCAAGTGGTGATAGCCCCATGGAAGTTTACAACACCAGACAGCTACCGGTCAATCAGGCATCAATTTGAAGTGGGAAAATCTACTGTGGGGGCTGCTGTGATCCAAGTAGCCAACGCAATCAAAGAGCTGCTGATACCAAGGGTAGTGACTCTGGGAAATGTGCAGGTCATAGTGGATGGCTCTTCTGCAAAGGGATCCCCTAACTGTGATGGGGCGCTAGACGGAACCCATATCCCTATCTTGGCACTGGAGCATCAAGGCAGCGAGTACATAAACCAAAAGGGGTACTTTTCAACGGTGCTGCAAGCACTGGTGGATCACAAGGGACATTTCACCAACATCAACGTGGGATGGCTGGGAAAGGTACATGACGCTCGCATCTAAAGGAACTCTGGTCTGTTTCAAAAGCTGCAGCAAGGGATTTTCTTCCCAGACCAGAAAATAACTGTTGGGGATGTTGAAATGCCTATAGTTATCCCTGGGGACCCAGCCTACCCCTTAATGCCATGGCTTATGAAGCCGAACACAGGCAGCCTGGACAGTAGTCAGGAGCTGTTCAACTATAGGCTGAGCAAGTGCAGAATGGTGGTAGAATGAGCATTTGGATGTTTAAAAGTACGCTGGCGCAGTTTACTGACTCGTATAGACCTCAGTGAAACCAATATTCCCATTGTTATTACTGCTTGCTGTGCGCTCCACAATATCTGTGAGAGTAAGGGAGAGACGTTTTATGGTGGGGAGGGAGGTTGAGGCAAATCGCCTGGCCGCTGATTACGTGCAGCCAGACACAGAGTACTGGAGGGCGTGCTGTGCATCAGAGAAGCTTTGAAAACCAGTTTCATGACTGGCCAGGCTACAATGTGAAAGTTCTGTTTGTTTCTCCTTGAAACCACCCCCCGCTCCCGGTTCACTCTACTTCCCTGTAAGCTAACCACCCTCTCCTCCCCCCTTCGATCACTGCTTGCAAAGGCAATAAAGTAATTGTTGCTTCACATTCATGCATTCTTTATTAATTCATCACACAAATAGGGGGATAACTGCCAAGGTAGCCCAGGAGGGGCAGAGGAGTAAGGAAGGACAAGGCCACACTGCACTTTAAAACTTACTGAATGCCAGCTTTCTGTTGCTTGGGCAGTCCTCTGGGGTGGAGTGGTTGGGAGCCCGGAGGCCCCCGCACCGCATTCTTGGGCGTCTGGGTGAGGAGGCTATGGAACTTGGGGAGGAGGGCAGCTGGTTACACAGGGGCTGTAGCGGCGTTCTGTGCTCATGCTGCCTTTTCTGAACCTCAGCCATATGCCAGAGCATATCAGTTTGTTCCTCTAGTAGCCTCAGCATTGCCTCTTGCCTTCTGTCACCAAGCTGACACCACCTATCATCTTCAGCCCGCCACCTGTCCTCATGTTCATATTGTGCTTTCCAGGACTCTGACATTGTCTGCCTCCATGGATTCTGCTGGGCTCTTTCAGTGTGGGGGGACTGCATGAGCTCAGAGAACATTTCATTGCGAGCAGGGCCGACTTTAGGCCGATTCACCCGATTCCCGGGAATTGGGCCCCGCGCCTAAAAGGGCCCCGCGCCTTAGGCGCCTTTTAATTTTTTTTACTTACCCCGGCTGCGGTCTGCTCCGGCGTCTTCCATGGCCCCACTCCCCTGACCAAAGCACCGGCGGGAGCGTGGCTGCCCCACAGCCCTGCTTTCCCAGCTGGAGCTCCAGCCGGAGCGCGGCAAGCCCCGCAGCCCCGCTCTCCCAGCTGGAGCTCCGGCCGGAGCGTGGCAAGCCCCACGGCCCTGCTCTCCTGGCTGGAGCTCCGGCAGGAGCGCGGCAAGCCCCACGGCCCTGGCTGGAGCTCCGACCGGAGCGCAGCAAGCCCTACCCTGCAGCCTGGCTCTCCCGGCTGGAGCTCCAGGCCCTTTAAATAGCCCCCAGAGCCCTGGGGTAGCAGGGGACTCCGGGGGCCATTTAAAGGGCTGGGGCTCCAGCTGCCTCTGCCACCCTGGTCCTTTAAATAGCTGCCGGAGCCCTGCCACCCCCATGCATTCTCCAGGGCTCCCACAGCTATTTAAAAGGACCAGGGTGGGGTAGAAGCAGGGGAGCCCAGGGCTCTTTAAATAGCCCCAGAGCCCTGGGATGGCGGGGGAATGGGGGCTATTTAAAGGGCAGGGGCTCCAGCTGCCCCTGCTGCACCCCCTGCCCTGCCTGCAGCCAGCTCTGCACCTTGTGCCCACAGGCAGCCCCTGCCAAACCCTCTGTCCTGTCTTCAGCCAACCCCTGACACACACCCCTGCAGCCCTGCCCAAAGCCAGCCAGCCCCACACACACCCCTGCCTGCACCAGCCCTGCACCCCCTGCTCTGACCGCCCTGCCCACACCCAGCACCGCACCCCCTGCTCTGTCTCCAGCCAACCCCTCCTGTACCCCCCTGCCTGAAGCCAGCCAATCCTGCCCTACTCTGTCTCCAGCCCTGCCATCCCCTGCTGCACCCCCCTGCAGCCCTGCCTGAAGCCAGCCCGCCCCACACTCCCCTGTCTCCAGCCAGCCACGCACAGCTTGCCCTGCCTGCAGCCAGGCCCTACCTCCAGTCAGCCCCTGCCCTGCCTCCAACAAACACCATGTCCACTGCTGCCCTGCAGTTCGCAGGGCAGTAACCCTGCACACCTCCTTCAATGAGGGGGGGAAGGAGCAGCTGGGACCCACACATGTGTGCACAACCCCAGGGAGTGGCGGGGACCCACACATATGAAACGGCGGTCATTAATAACAAATCAACAGTATATATGACGCAATGTACATAATATATAACTTTATTATTTATATAGTTATGGAAAGTAAATAATACATGGAAGAAATGAAAGGCTTTTTTTAACACTTTTTTTCTTTTTTTTTAGTCATCCCTGCCAGGGGCCCACCGAAAATGTTCGAATTGGGCCACGCACTTCATAAACCCGGGTCTGACTATGGGTAGGACACTTGGAGCTAAGATGAGGGATACTCTGGGTAGGGCACTTGGAGCTAGGGTCAGGGTGCCTAAGGGTAGGGCACTTGGAACTAGGGTCAGGGTGCCTAAGAGTAGGGCACTTGGAACTAGGGTCAGGGTGCCTAAGGGTAGGGTTTTCTGCCCTAGGGTGAGGGTTCCCAAGGGTATGGCATTTGGAGCTAGGGTAAGCGTTCCTATGGGTGGGGCGCCCTGCCCTAGGGTGAGGATTCCTATGGGTAGCACACTTGGAGCTAGGGTTAGGGTTTCTAAGGGTAGGAAACATGGAGCTAGGGTTAGGGTTCCTATGGATAGGGCTCCGCACCCTAGGGTTAGGATTACCAAGGATAGGGCACTTGGAGCTAGGGTCTAGGGTCCTATGGGTAGCGTTTCCCTCCCTAGGGTTAGGGTTTCTAAGGGTATGGCACTTGGAGCTAGGGTTAGGGTTCCTATGGGTAGGGCCCTTGCAGCTAGGGTTAGGGTTCCTATGGGTAGGGAACTTGGAGATAGGGTTAGGGTTCCTATGGTAGCGATTCCTTAGCTAGGGTTAGGATTCCTAAGGGAAGGGCACTTGAACCGACGGTGAGTGATCCTATGGGTAGGGTTACCCTCCTTAGGGTTAGGGTTACTAAGGGTAGGGCACTTTGACCTTGGGTTAGGGTTCCTATGGGTAGGGATTCCCGGCCAATGTTTAGGGTTCCTAAGTGTAGGGCACTAGGACCTAGGGTTAGGGTTCTATGGGTCAGGCACCCCACCCTACTGTTAGGGTTCCTAAGGGTAGGGCTCTTGGAGCTAGGCTTAGGGATCCTCTGGGTTAAGCATCCCCCCCAAAGCTTAGGGTTCCTAAGTGTAGGGCACTTGGAGCTAGGGTTAAGGTTCCTATGGGAAGGCTTCTCCGCCGTAGGGTTAGGGTTCCTATTAGTAGGGCATTTGGAGAAGGGTTAGGGTTCCTATGGGTAGGGTTTCCCACCCTAGGGTAAGGGTTATAATGGGTAGGGCACTAGGAGCTAGTGTTAGGATTCCTATGGATAGGCACCCCACCGTTGGGTTAGGGTTCCTGAGGGTAGGGCACTTGGAGCTAGGGTTAGGGTTCCTATGGGTACGGCTTCCCTCCCTAGGATTAGGGTTACTATGGGTAGGGCTTCCCGGCTTAGGGTTTGGATTACCAATGATAGGGCACTTGGAAATAGGGTTAGGGTTTCTATGGGTAGGGCACGTGGAAATAGGGTAAGAGTTCCTAGGCGTAGGGCTTGGCGCGCTACGATTAGGGTTCCTAAGAGTAGGGCACTTGGAGCTAGAGTTAGGGTTCCTATCGGTAGGGCACTTGCAGCTAGGGTTAGGGTTCCTATGGGTAGGGCACTTGCAGCTACGGTTAGGGTTCCTATGGGTAGGGCTCCCCGCCCTAGGGTTAGGATTACCAAGGATAGGGCACTTGGAGCTAGGGTCTAGGGTCCTATGGGTAGCACTTCCCTCCCTAGGGTTAGGGTTTCTAAGGGTACTGCACTTGGAGCTAGGGTTAGGGTACCTACGGGTATGGCTTCCCACCTTAGGGTTAGGGTTCCTATGGTTAGAGCACTTGGATCTAGTGTTAGGGTTCCTATGGGTAGGGCATCCCGCCCTAGGGTTAGGGCTCCTAAGGGTAGGGCACTTGGAGCTAGGGTTAGGGTTCCTATGGGTAGGGCACTTGGAGCTAGGTTTAGGGTTCCTATGGGTAGGGCTTCCCGCCGTAGGGTTAGGGCTCCTAAGGGTAGGTCACTTGGAGCTAGGGTTAGGGTTCATATGGTTACACCACCCCACGCTAGGTTTAGGGTTTCTATGGGTAGGGCACTTGTAGCTAGGGCTAGGGTTGCTATGGGTAGGGCACACGGAGATAGGGTTAGGGTTCCTATGGGTAGGGAATCCCTCCCTAGGGTTAGGGTTTCTAAGGGTATGGCACTTGGAGATATGGTTAGGGTTCCTATGGGTACGGATTCCCTCCCTAGGGTTAGAGTTACTAAGGGTAGGGCACTTTGACCTTGGGTTTGGGTTCCTATGGGTTGGGCACTAGGAGCTAGGGTTAGGGTTCCTATAGGTAGGGTATTTGAAGATATGGTTAGGGTTCCTATGGGTAGGGTATTTGAAGCTAGGGTTAGGGTTCCTAAAGGTAGGCGAGTCGGAGCTAGGGTTAGGGTTCCTATGGGTAGGCAACTCGGAGCTAGGGTTAGGGTTCCTATGGGTAGGGTACTAGGAGCTAGAGTTAGGGTTCCTATAGGTAGGGTATTTGGAGCTAGGGTTAGGGTTCCTATGTGTAGGGTATTTGGAGCTAGGGTTAGGGTTCCTATGGGTAGGGCACTCAGAGCTAAGACTAGGGTTCCTATGGGCAGGGTATCTGGAGTTAGGGTTAGGGTTCCTATGGGTAGGGTATTTGGAGTTAGGGTTAAGCTTCCTATGGGTATGCGAGTCGGAGCTAGGGTTAGGGTTCCTATGTGTAGGGTATTTGGAGCTAGGGTTAGGGTTCCTATGTGTAGGGCACTCGGAGCTAGGGTTAGGGTTTCTATGTGTAGGGTATTTGGAGCTAGGGTTAGAGTTCCTGTGGGTAGGGCATGTGGAGCTAAGGTTAGGGTTCCTGTGGGTAGGGCATGTGGAGCTAGGGTTAGGGTTAGGAGCTAGGTTGGGTATTTGGAGCTAGGGTTAGGGTTCCTATGTGTAGGGTATTTGGAGCTAGGGTTAGGGTTCCTATGGGTAGGGCACTCGGATCTAAGACTAGGGTTCCTATGGGCAGGGTATCTGGAGTTAGGGTTAGGGTTCCTATGGGTAGGGTATTTGGAGTTAGGGTTAAGCTTCCTATGGGTATGCGAGTCGGAGCTAGGGTTAGGGTTCCTATGTGTAGGGTATTTGGAGCTAGGGTTAGTGTTCCTATGGGTAGGCGACTCGGAGCTAAGGTTAGGTTTCCTGTTGTTAGGGTACTCGGTGCTAGGTTTTGGGTTCCTATGGGGTAGCACTCGGAGCTGGGGTTAGGGTTGCTATGGGTAGGGCACTCGGAGCTAGGGTTACGGTTCCTACGGGTAGGGTCCTAGGAGCTAGGGTTAGAGTTCCTATGTGTAGGGCACTCGGAGCTAGGGTTAGGGTTCCTATGTGTAGGGTATTTGGAGCTAGGGTTAGAGTTCCTGTGGATAGGGCATGTGGAGCTAGGGTTAGGGTTGCTATGGATAGGCGACCCTATGGTCAGGGTTAGGGTTCTTATGGGTAGGCGACTAGGAGCTAGGGTTAGAGGTCCTATGGGAAGGGCACTAGTAGCTAGGGTTAGGGTTAGGAGCTAGGTTGGGTATTTGGAGATAGGGTTAGATTTCCTATGGGTAGGGTATTTGGAGAAAGGGTTAGGGTTCTCATGGGATGTCGACTCAGAGCTAGTGTTAGGGTTCCTATGGGAAGTTGACTCAGAGCTAGGGTTAGGGTTCCTATGCGAAGGGTACTAGGAGCTAGAGTTAGGGTTCCTATGTGTAGAGTATTTGGAGAAAAGGTTAGGGTTCCTATGTGTAGGGTATTTGAGCTAGGATTAGGTTTCCTATGGGTAGGCGACTCGTAGCTCCTGTTAGGATTCCTATGGGTAGTTGACTTGGAGCTAGGATTAGGGTTCCTATGGGTAGGGTATTTGGAGCTAGGGTTAGGGTTCCTATGGGTAGGGCACTCGTAGCTAGGGTTAGTGTTCCTGTGGGCAGGGTATTTGGAGTTAGGGTTAGGGTTCCTATGGGTAGGGTATTTGGAGTTAGGGTTAGGCTTCCTATGGGTATGCGAGTCGGAGCTAGGGTTAGGGTTCCTGTGGGCAGGGCACTAGGAGCTAGGGTTAGGATTCCTATTGGTTGGGCACGTGGAGCTAGGGTTAGGGCTCCTATGGGTAGGGTATTTGAAGCTAGGTTTAGGGTTTCTATGGGTATGCGAGTCGGAGCTAGGGTTAGGGTTCCTATGGGCAGGGTACTAGGAGCTAGGGTTAGGGTTCCTAGAGGTAGGGAACTAGGAGCTAGGGTTAGGGTTCCTATGGGTAGGCAACTCGGAGATAGGTTTAGGGTTCCTATGGGTAGGCATCTCGGAGCTAGGTTTATTGTTCCTATGGGTAGGCGACTCGGAGCTAGTGTTAGGGTTCCTATAAGTAGGGTATTTGGAGCTAGGGTTAGGGTTCTTATGGGTTGTCGACTCGGAGGTAGTGTTAGGGTTCCTATGGGAAGTTGACTCAGAGCTAGGGTTAGGGTTCCTATGCGAAGGGTACTAGGAGCTAGAGTTAGGGTTCCTATGTGTAGAGTATTTGGAGAAAAGGTTAGGGTTCCTATGGGTAGGCGACTCGGAGCTAGGGTTAGGGTTCCTATGGGTAGGGCACTAGGAGCTAGGGTTAGGGTTCCTATGGGTTGGCGACTCCTAGCTAGGGTTTGGGTTCTTATGGGTTGGCGACTCAGAGCTAGAGTTAGGGTTCCTATTGGTTCGGCACTAGGAGCTAGGGTTAGGGTTCCTGTGGGTAGGGTATTTGGAGCTAGGGTTAGGGTTCATATCGGAGGGCGACTCGGAGCTAGGGTAAGGGATGCTATGGGTAGGGCACTCGGAGCTGGGGTTAGGGTTGCTATGGGTAGGGCACTCGGAGCTGGGGTTAGGGTTGCTATGGGTAGGGCACTCGGAGCTAGGGTTAGGTTTCCTTCGGGTAGGGTCCTAGGAGCTAGGGTTTGGGTTCCTATCGGTAGGGCACTCGGAGCTAGGGTTAGGGTTCCTATGTGTAGGGTATTTCGAGCTAGGGTTAGAGTTCCTATGGGTAGGTCACGTGGAGCTAGGGTTAGGGTTCCTATGGGTAGGCGACTTGGAGCTAGGGTTAGGGTTCTTATGGGTAGGCGACTCGGAGCTACTGTTAGGATTCCTATGGGTAGGCGACTCGGAGCTAGGGTTAGGGTTGCTATGGGAAGGGCACTAGGAGCTAGGGTTAGTGTTCCTATAGGTAGGGTATTTGGAGCTAGGGTTAGGTTTCCTATGGGTAGGGTATTTGGAGAAAGGTTTAGGGTTCCTATGGGTAGGGCACTCGGAGCTAGGACTAGGGTTCCTATGGGCAGGGTATCTGGAGTTAGGGTTAGGGTTCCTATGGGTAGGGTATTTGGAGTTAGGGTTAGGGTTCCTATGGGTACGCGAGTTGGAGCTAGGGTTAGGGTTCCTATGGGCAGGGTACTAGGAGCTAGGGTTAGGGTTCCTAGAGGTAGGGAACTAGGAGCTAGGGTTAGGGTTCCTATGGGTAGGCAACTCGGAGATAGGTTTAGGGTTCCTATGGGTAGGCAACTCGGAGATAGGTTTAGGGTTCCTATGGGTAGGCAACTCGGAGCTAGTGTTAGGGTTCCTATAGGTAGGGTATTTGGATCTAGGGTCAGGGTTCCTATGGGTAGGGCACTAGGAGCTAGGGTTAGGATTCCTATTGGTAGGGCACGTGGAGCTAGGGTTAGCGTTCCTATGGGTAGGCGAGTCGGAGCTAGGGTTAGGGTTCCTATGGGCAGGGTACTAGGAGCTAGGGTTAGGGTTCCTAGAGGTAGGGAACTAGGAGCTAGGGTTAGGGTTCCTATGGGTAGGCAACTCGGAGATAGGTTTAGGGTTCCTATGGGTAGGCAACTCGGAGATAGGTTTAGGGTTCCTATGGGTAGGCAACTCGGAGATAGGTTTAGGGTTTCCATGGGTAGGCAACTCGGAGATAGGTTTAGGGTTCTTATGGGTAGGCGACTCGGAGCTAGGGTTAGGGTTCTTATGGGTAGGCGACTCGGAGCTACTGTTAGGATTCCTATGGGTAGGCGACTCTGAGCTAGGGTTAGGGTTCCTATGGGAAGGGTACTAGGAGCTAGGGTTAGGGTTCCTATAGGTTGGGTATTTGGAGCTAGGGTTAGATTACCTATGGGTAGGGTATTTGGAGAAAGGGTTAGGGTTCTCATGGGATGTCGACTCAGAGCTAGTGTTAGGGTTCCTATGTGTAGGGTATTTGGAGCTAGGATTAGGGTTCCTATGGGTAGGGTACTAGGAGCTAGGGTTAGGGTTCCTATGTGTAGGGTATTTGGAGCTAGGGTTAGGGTTCCTATGGGTAGGGCACTCGGAGCTAGGACTAGGGTTCCTATGGGCAGGGTATTTGGAGTTAGGGTTAGGGTTCCTATGGGTAGGGTATTTGGAGTTAGGGTTAGGCTTCCTGTGGGTAGGGCACTAGGAGCTAGGGTTAGGATTCCTATTGGTTGGGCACGTGGAGCTAGGGTTAGGGCTCCTATGGGTAGGGTATTTGTAGCTAGGGTTAGGGTTTCTATGGGTAGGCGAGTCGGAGTTGGGTTAGGGTTCCTATGGGTAGTACACTAGGAGCTAGGGTTAGGGTTCCTATAGGTAGGGCACTAGGAGCTAGGGTTAAGGTTCCTATGGGTAGTCAACTCGGAGCTAGGTTTAGGGTTCCTATGGGTAGGCGACTCGGAGCTAGTGTTAGGGTTCCTATAGGTAGGGTATTTGGATCTAGGGTTAGGGTTCCTATGGGTAGGGCACTCGGTGCTAGGTTTTGAGTTCCTATGGGGAGGGCACTCGGAGCTAGGGTTAGGGTTCCTATAGGTTGGGTATTTGGAGAAAGGGTTAGGGTTCTCATGGGATGTCGACTCAGAGCTAGTGTTAGGGTTCCTATGTGTAGGGTATTTGGAGCTAGGATTAGGGTTCCTATGGGTAGGCGACTCGGAGCTCCTGTTAGGATTCCTATGGGTAGTTGACTTGGAGCTAGGATTAGGGTTCCTATTAGTAGGGTACTAGGAGCTAGGGTTAGGGTTCCTATGTGTAGGGTATTTGGAGTTAGGGTTAGGGTTCCTATGGGTAGAGTATTTGGAGTAAGGGTTAGGCTTCCTATGGGTATGCGAGTCCGAGCTAGGGTTAGGGTTCCTGTGGGTAGGGCACTAGGAGCTAGGGTTAGGATTCCTATTGGTTGGGCACGTGGAGCTAGGGTTAGGGCTCCTATGGGTAGGGTATTTGAAGCTAGGGTTAGGGTTTCTATGGGTAGGTGAGTCGGAGTTGGGTTAGGGTTCCTATGGGTAGGACACTAGGAGCTAGGGTTAGGGTTCCTATAGGTAGGGCACTAGGAGCTAGGGTTAGGGTTCCTATGGGTAGGCAACTCGGAGCTAGGTTTAGGGTTCCTATGGGTAGGCAACTCGGAGCTAGTGTTAGGGTTCCTATAGGTAGGGTATTTGGATCTAGGGTTAGGGTTCCTATGGGGAGGGCACTCGGTGCTAGGTTTTGGGTTCCTATGGGGAGGGCACTCGGAGCTAGGGTTTGGGTTCCTATTGGTAGGGCACTCAGATCTAGGACTAGGGTTCCTATAGGTAGGCGACTCGGAGCTTTGTTTAGGGTTCCTATGGGTAGTGTATTTGGAGCTAGGGTTAGGGTTCCTATGGGTAGGGCACTCGGTGCTAGGTTTTGGGTTCCTATGGGGAGGGCACTCGGAGCTAGGGTTTGGGTTCCTATTGGTAGGGCACTCAGATCTAGGACTAGGGTTCCTATAGGTAGGCGACTCGGAGCTTTGTTTAGGGTTCCTATGGGTAGTGTATTTGGAGCAAGGGTTAGGGTTCCTATGGGTAGGGCACTAGGAGCTATTATTAGGGTTCCTATAGGTAGGCGACGCGGAGCTTTGTTTAGGGTTCCTATGGGTAGTGTATTTGGAGCTACGGTTAGGGTTCCTATGGGTAGGGCATGTGGAGTTACCGTTAGGGTTCCTATGGGTAGGGTATTTGAAGCTAGGGTTAGGGTTCCTAAAGGTAGGCGAATCGGAGCTAGGGTTAGGGTTCCTATGGCTAGGTCACTCAGAGCTAGGGTTAGGGTTTCTATGGTTAGGGTATTTGGAGATAGGGTTAGGGTTCCTATGTGTAGGCGACTCAGAGCTAGGTTTAGGGATCCTATGGGTAGGCGACACAGAGCTAGACTTAGGGTTCCTATGGTTAGGGCTTCCCACCCTAGGGTAAGGGTTCCTTTGGGTTGGGCTTCCCACCCTAGGGTTAGCCTTCCTATTGGTAGGGTCCTAGGAGCTAGGGTTAGGGTTCCTATGGGTAGGTGACTCGGTGTAACGGTTAGGGTTCCTATGGGTAGGCGCCTCGGAGCTAGGGTTAGGGGTCCTAAGGGTAGGGCATGTGGCGCTAGGGTTAGGGTTCCTATGGGTAATTTATTTGAAGCTAGGGTTAGGGTTCCTAAAGGTAGGCGAATCGGAGCTAGGGTTAGGGTTCCTATGGCTAGGGCACTCAGAGCTAGGGTTAGGGTTGCTATGGGTAGGGCACTCGGAGCTAGGGTTGGGGTTCCTATGGGTAGGGTATTTGGAGCTAGGGTTAGGGTTCTTATGGGTAGGGCACTGGAAGCTAGGGTTGGGGTTCCTATGGGTAGGCAACTCGGAGCTAGGGTTAGTGTTCCTGTGGGTAGGGCTTACTACCCTAGGATTAGGCTTACTATGGGTAGGGTACTTGGAGCCAGGGTTAGGGTTCCTATGGGTAGGCCACTCGGAGCTAAGGTTAGGGTTCCTATGTGTAGGCGACTCGAAGCTAGGGTTAGGGTTCCTATGGGTAGGCGAGTCGGAGCTAGGGTTACGTTTCCTATGGGTAGGGTATTTGGATCTAGGGTTAGGGTTGCTATGGGTAGGCCACTTGGAGCTAGGTTTAGGATTCCTGTGGGTAGGCGACTCGGAGCTAGGGTTAGGGTTCCTATGGGTAGGGCACTAGGAGCTAGGGTTTGGGTTCTTATGGGTTGACGATTAGGAGCTAGTGTTAGGGTTCCAATGGGTAGTTTACTCAGAGCTAGAGTTAGGATTCCTATGGGTTTGGCACTAGGAGCTATGGTTAGGGTTCCTGTACGTACGGTATTTGGAGCTAGGGTTAGGGTTCATATGGGTAGGCGACTCGGAGCTACGGTTGTGGTCCTTTTGGGTAGGGCACTCGGAACTAGGACTAGGGTTCCTATGGGAAGGGTATTTGGAGCTAGGTTTAGAGTTCCTATGGGTAGGGTACTCGTAGCTAGGGTTAGTGTTCCTGTGGGTAGGCGACTCGGAGCTAGGGTTAGAGTTCCTATGGGTAGGCGACTCGGAGCTAGGGTTAGGGTTGCTATGGGTAGGGCACTCGGAGCTGGGCGTAGGGTTGCTATGGGTAGGGCACTCAGAGCTAGAGTTAGGGTTCCTATGGGTAGGGTCCTAGGAGCTAGGGTTTGGGTTCCTATGGGTAGGGTACTCGGAGCTAGGGTTAGGGTTCCTATGGATAGGGTATTTGGAGCTAGGGTTAGGGTTCCTATGGGTAGGCGACTCGGAGCTAGGGTTAGGGTTCCTATGGGTAGGGCACTAGGAGCTAGGGTTAGGGTTCCTATAGGTAGGGTATTTGGAGCTAGGGTTAGGGTTCCTATGGGTAGGGTATTTGGAGAAAGGGTTAGGGTTCTCATGGAATGTCGACTCGGAGCTAGTGTTAGGGTTCCTATGGGTAGGATACTAGGAGGTAGAGTTAGGGTTCCTATAGGTAGGGTATTTGGAGCTAGGGTTAGGGTTCCTATGTGTAGGGTATTTGGAGCTAGGATTAGGGTTCCTATGGGTACGCGAGTCGGAGCTAGGGTTAGGGTTCCTATGGGTATGCGACTTGTAGCTAGGGTAAGGATTCCTATTGGTAGGGCACGTGGAGCTTGGGTTACGGCTCCTATGGGTAGGGTATTTGGAGTTAGGGTTTGGGTTCCTATGGGTAGGGTATTTGAAGCTAGGATTAGGGTTCCTATGGGTAGGGCACTAGGAGCTAGGGTTAGGGTTCCTATGGGTAGGGCACTAGGAGCTAGGGTTAGGGTTCCTATGGGTAGGGCACTAGGAGCTAGGGTTAGGGTTCCTATATGTAGGTTATTTGGAGCTAGGGTTAGGGTTCCTATGGGTAGGCGACTCGGAGCTAGGGTTAGGGTTCCTATACGTAGGGTATTTGGATCTAGGGTTAGGGTTCCTATGGGTAGGCGACTCGGAGCTAAGGTTAGGTTGCCTGTGGTTAGGGTACTCGGTGCTAGGTTTAGGGTTCCTATGGGTATTGTATTTGGAGCTAGGGTTATGGTTCCTATAGGTAGGGCATGTGGAGCTTGGTTTAGGGTTCCTATGGGTAGGGTATTTGGAGTTACGGTTATGGTTCCTATGGGTAGGGTATTTGAAGCTAGGGTTAGGGTTCCTAAAGGTAGGCGAATCGGAGCTAGGTTTAGGGTTCCTATGGCTAGGGCACTCAGCGCTAGGGTTAGGGTTCCTATGGGTAGGTGACTCAGAGCTAGGTTTAGGGATCCTATGGGTAGGCGACTCGGAGCTAGGGTTAGAGTTCCTATGGTTAGGTCTTCCCACCCTAGGGTTAGCGTTCCTATTGGTAGGGTACTCGGAGCTAGGGCTAGGGTTCCTATGGTTAGGGCTTCCCACCCTAGGGTAAGGGTTCCTATGGGTAGGGCTTCCCGCCCTAAGGTTAGGTTTACTAAGGTTAGGGCGCTTGGAGCTAGTGTTAGGGTTCCTATTCGCGAGTGTGTTTTTTTCATCTTCTAATCTTTGCTAGCCTCTGGGAAGTAGAAGATAATGTGGGTGTTGAAACATTTACCGCTGGTGGAGGAAAAAAATAAGGGAGAGTGGTAGTTAACAACACACATTTTATGGAACAATGGGTACACTCTTTCATGGTAAACCTTGCTTTTAACTTTACATTGCACATGTGCTTCCGGTATAAGGTTGCATTTTGCCTCTTATTGAGGATATGCTGGTTTGTTGTGAGAGATCACGCACGCAGGGCTGGGCAACAGAATTTGGCTTGCAGGCAGCCATGGTAAGACACAGTCTTTTGGCTTCTTTAACCTTCATAACATGTGGGAATGGTTTCAAATAGCAGCACCCTCATTTCCCATATCAAGCAGCCATTGATTTGGCCATTTAAAATGGGTTGGAAATTTAAAAGGAGGGGCTACGGGTTTTAGGTTAACGTGCAGCACAAAGCCAAATAACCCCCGCCCACACACACACCCAACCCAATTCTCTGGGATGATCGCTTCCCCCTCCCCCCACCGCATGGCTAACAGTGGGGAACATTTCTGTTCAGCCACAGGCAAACAGCCCAGCAGGAATGGGCACCTCTGAATGTACCTTTAATAAAATCACCCTATTTGAACCAGGTGACCATGAATTATATCACTCTCCTGATGATAACACAGAGAGATAAAGAACGGATGTTGTTTGAATGCCAGTAAACACCGGTACCATACACTGTGTTATGCAATGATTCCAGACTATGTGCTACTGGCCTGGCGTGGTAAAGTGTCCTACCATGGAGGACGGAATAAGGCTGCCCTCCTCAGAAACCTTTTTCAAAGGCTTTGGGAGTACATCCAGGAGAGCTTTATGGAGATGTCCCTGGAGGATTTCCGCTCCATCCCCAGACACCTTAGCAGACTTTTCCAGTAGCTGTACTGGCCGTGAATGCCATGGCAAATTAATAATTAAACAGGCTTTCTTTTAAACCATGTATAATATTTTCACATGTACACTCACCAGAGGTCCCTTCTCCGCCTGGCGGGTCCAGGAGGCAGCCTTGGCTGGTTTCGGGGTCTACTTCCTTCAGGTCCAGCGTAAGAAACAGTTCCTGGCTATCGGGGAAAACAGTTTCTCCGCTTGCTTGCTGTGAGCTATCTTCCTCATCCCCAAAACCCACATCCCTGTTGCGTGCTACTCCATTGACAAAGTCAAAGTACAGGGCTGGGGTAGTTGTAGGGGCACCTCCTAGAATGGCATGCAGCTCATCATAGAAGCGGCATGTCTGGGGCTCTGACCCAGAGCGGCTGTTTGCCTCTCTGGTTTTTTGGTAGGCTTACCTCAGCTCCTTAAGTTTCACGCAGCACTGCTGCGGGTCCCTGTTATAGCCTCTGTCCTTCATGCCCTTGGAGATTTTTTCAAATGTTTGGGAATTTTGTCTTTTGGAACGGAGTTCTGATAGCACGGATTCGTCTCCCCATACAGCGATCAGATCCTGTACCTCCTGTTCCATCCATGCTAGGGATCTTTTGCGATTCTGGAACTCCATCATGGTTACCTTTGCTGATGAGATCTGCACTCACCTGCAGATCGCCATGCTGGCCAAACAGGAAATGAGATTCAAAAGTTCGCAGGCCTTTTCCTGCCCACCTGACCAGTGCATGAGAGTTGAGAGCGCTGTCCAGAGCGGTCACAATGGAGCACTCTGGGATAGCTCCCGGAGGCCAATACTGTCAAATTGCGACCACACTACCCCAAATTCGACTCAACAAGGTCAATTTCAGCACTAATCCCCTCGTCCGGGTAGGAGTACAGAAATCGATTTTAAGATACCTTTAAGTTGAAAAAAACAGTTTTGTTGTGTGGACGGGTGCAGGGTTAAATCGATCTAAACTCATAGTGTAGACCAGGGCACAGTTACACCTGGGGCTGCACAGACTTGACCAGTTTTTCCTGTCAGCTTAATTAGACTGTTTAAAAAAAGTGTGTGTAGACTAACTGTTGGAGTGGAAAGAAGAAGAGAATGAAACTCCACATGAGCAGTCATATAGGGGATGATGTATATTTATTTTCCATCACACTTTTTTTGTTCATTTAATGAAGAAGCTTAACTTTCTAAAGCCATCATGTTGCAAAAAACCTACTTTTTTGTGATGTTTCTTGTCTGCCATTTCTTGTTATGAATTTACACTTTACCAGCAACTCTTTTGGGTACATGGATTGGAGTTGAGAAAGAGAGTAGAATTTGGCCCACTGAACTTACACAAGTTTGCTTCATAGCTTCAGATTAGCTATTAAGACGCATTTGAGCTCATTTATGCCACAAAAATAGCATATGCATCAAAACCTTTTTTTCAATTTCTAAAAATATATCACTTTTTTATGATAACGATGCTCCGTTTAAGAATCAGAGGGTAAGATGAGAGCAAGGACATCAGAGTGCAAAAATGCAGAGTACTCTTGGATAGAATTAAAAAGTGAAAGTAAATTAAATGAACTAGCTGAGGGAGGTATACTATGCCCTTGAGTGATCCTTTGGAACTGTCCCAAGTGATCGTACAATTTATAGTCTGAAAAGCTCATTTTACAAATAATGTCTTTTTCCCTAAAAACACCAGTAACTCACCCTAGTGAGATTTTAGAATCAAACTAAGAATTTCTGCACTGAACTACCAAGAGCTCATCTGGAGCACACGGTAACAAACATTTATTCATTGGGCCAGTCTCCTGAATGATCTGTGTGGCCACTGCTTAAACAGTTCTAGATTCAAACCTAAGCACATTAGGCAGTGCTCAGCTTGCTCTGTCTGCTGTGCTTTTAGAATAAAGAGAACATGATGAGCAAAGCACATTTAGACAATGCTCCATTCACTCCACAGTACAACATCCATTTAGTTTTGGGATGAAAGTCACTGTCCCATCTCGCCTCACTAGGGAGGGGGAACAAAATTCACAATGCTGTTCCCCATTATTAACAACATCAAGTATTCAGAAATCATGAGTTATGCCTCAAAAATTCATGAGTGGCTTTAAAGCCATGAGATTTCTTTTTAAATAATAATGTTAGGTTCATTTTACCTGTCATCTGAGCCTTCAGGGTGCACTTGAGTCATATTTAAAAGCTTTTAATTGCAGCAAAAATGAATAGAAACTTTCATTTAAAGAAAGCTGCTATTTTCACATAATCACTGGAACTCAAGGTTTGGGGCTTTAAGAAACAAAACAAAAAAAACCCTAAATATCAAGAGACTCATACCATTACAAGAGTTGGCAACACTAGGTCCTCTCTTGCATGAGCATTCAAGAAATGGGGGGAGAAAATGTTCGTAGTTTTTCTCCTCCTCATTATTTTAGTAGTTTTCTCAATCCCACAGGGTAAGCTCAAAAAATTAGGGAAACAGGAGAAATACTAGTAGTGAATTTAAAGATGGCTCCCTGAGGCTATTTAGAAAATCCCAGAATTCTATAAGCAGCTCAGTAAGATAGGAGCTGAAATACAACTGGTTTACAAAATTTATTTGGACTTTGAGAAGCCTTTGACATAGGAAGCTGTGGCAAAGCCAGTAAGTGTTTCCTAATCCAGTGCCTCAACCATAAATGTTCTTCTCCTCTACTGGTATCCATATGCTTATTTATTTCTGACAGGTGAACACTGAATTAAATATCATGAATTACTTCTAATGTCTGATTCAAGACAATGATTAATTCTATGCTCATATTCAGTGAATAGCAATTCATGACTGGATACTATTTCTTTATCAAAACCAGAATCAAAGTAATGAATGACTATTTTAATTTACTCCTCTTCTATTCCTCCATTCCATTTTCTTATTAAAGATGTCAACTACTATTCCAACACCTGTCAGACAAATAGCAGGCTCTTGGGAAAGGGTATGTAAATCACCATGTATTTCAGGCTGGCAAAGCACAAGCAAGATAAAAAGTTGTAAAAAGGCTTCAGTGCTGCGAAACTGATGCTTCAGCAAATGTGATATAAAAGTTAAAATGAAATATTAAAGAATCTGTAATCTTAAATTGTCTTTCTTGCAAAAAATGTGATCCTTTCATATGATTTGACACATACATTCCTTATTGAATTCATTACTTTTAAAAGGTTAACATTTGGTGAATTGGAAGAGACATCTCACATGATGAGGGTGAAGACACCACTTCCATTCCAGCTCTGCATTTAACCAGAAAGTGGTTAAAGGCTTTCTACATTCCAGAGGTCTGCAAAAGCCCCTGAACAGGTAACTTTCCCACCTTGCTCCTCACACAGTACATACACTGGATGGTGTCAGTGCTTAATTTATGCTAACTTCCTCTGCACCATGTCTGTTCCTAGGATTTCTCCCTGCAGGAGTCTCTTGTCCCTGCCCCTAATGGTTCTCTTCCCTCAAAAAGGGACACAGACACTGTTTGGGACTAGAGATAAAAAGGTCCACCTAGTCTTCTAGTTAGGGTTGAGTCAACAGACTAGTTCTACATTCTTATGCGGGATCCTAAAACTTGCCACAGTCTCAAGGACTTTCATGTTTCCCAGGCAGTGGCTTCTTCTGTTTGTATGGATAACCAGCCTCAGATTTAGTGAAAAAGCTGCAGTAGTGTTGCTGATATGTATGTATGGTAGATATATTAGATAGAGCTGAGCTAGCCATTTTTTTTTGCAATATTTGTTTGCTTTTAATAGATTATCCACACAGTTGTGCATACATATCAGAGAGAAGAATATGAAGCTTAGAAATTTTATCGTCTGTACATTTTTTTTATATCTATGTGACTTTCACTTTATTTGCAGAGTATTAGCAGAAATGGAAAGCACTGCTGATACTTTGCTTATTCTTAAGAAAATCCTAATAATGCTACAATGTTATACTGGATTAAACTTTGTGTCCATGACTGCATTTCAAATAATGCAAGTGAGTTGGAAGTAAAGTTCAGGAACTATTTAAAAGAAAAAGCCTGGAATTTCTTTCAGAACCTCAGCTATTCTTTTGACAGTTCTATGATAGGTGCAGATACTGCAATCTCTCTGCTTTCCTAATGCCTGACGAAGATGGAGAGATGGATGAGAACACTCTCCCATAGGTGCAATCAGAAAAAAACTGAAGTGATACTGTGCTTATAGGGAAAACATCTAAAAGAACAGGCATGGGCTGTCTATTGGAGGTGTGTGTCTGAACTTTTCTCAATTCATTTTGCAGTCTCTGGATCACTGTAGTTTACTTGATGCGCCTTGAATTTCAGGTGTCACGTTATGTCTCCTCACATCAATGGTTATGCTGTAGACTATGAGAACTCCTTTCTGATGCTGATCTTGTTCCTGTTATCTGTGCTTTTGTAGCCTCAAAATATATTAGATACATCCTTCCCACACTAGACCTTTAGGGCACAAACAAGGGTCCACCATCCCTGCCTATCCTGGGCCACTGTTTAAATGTTCTTAATGTTGTTAAATCCCATAAGTTTTCATTCTGTAAGAGCTGTTTAGCAAAGGGATTCTTTCAGTCAGCTTCTATTACATGTTCCACCACCTGCCCAATGGTATGATATGGCATGACAGATGCTCCAGCTTCCTTCTTAACACGTCCCAAATATTTCATTTTCTTTTCTAAATAACTTTTGAGATAGGAAGGTGCTGAACTCGCCAACAAATTTCAGCATTTGTTATAAATTAATTTAATTTAATACATTTTTTCTAAAGTATTTGCTTTCAGAAGTATTTAGACATCTGTCTTTACCTTTGGTGGATTTCCAGCTTTTGCATCCCAACATTAAGTTGGATCATAAACTTTATAGATTTCAAGGAAGCACTTGGCAGCCTGCATCATGATTCACTTTGGTACATCTTGAATTGTTACGGTGACACATTTTGGGGATCACCCAGACCAATAAGAGGTTCTGTCACCAACTGCTCTGTAATCTTGGGTACTTTTTATGTTGTACAGTTTTGGGTAAGACCAATGACACCAAAAGCCTGCCCACAAGGACAAGGTCTCACCCTGGCTTCCATCAGCCTAGTTATTCTTTGCAGGGCAACACCAACAGCTCTTCAAGTTCGGAGTATCCCGTCCCCAAGCTCTTAACTATCCACCGTCCCCGAGTTCTTAACTATCAAACACTCAGACATTCCCTTCTGGTCTGTCACCTTTGAAGGCACGAAGCCAGCCTCCCAGATACCAGCTTTTTTAGGCATACAGACTCCACACAGTCTGCACAACAGAGACCTGCATGGGTAAAAACTAACAAGAGGTTTATTTAATTGAATCTGTGGCTTTCCTAAGATGAAACAATAAGGGAGAGCAAACACATACAAGTTACAGAGAAAATAAATGTAAAGATGCAGCCTCAGGCTTTACTGCCAGATTGGATAAAATCCCTTTTCTAATACCTATTGCCTTTCAACAGCTTCCTTGCATAACCCCAGCCATAGGGAGAATCCAACATTTCAGGGACAGCACCCACCAGATGACTGTCCCTCAATTTCTGGACTAAAAAACCCCCCAAAAAATCTCAGACACAAGCCTGTTTTCAAAAGGCTTTCTCTCCCCACCCCCCTGCTTTTCTTTCTCTCCTTTCCGTCCCTGGTGATCCATCTTTATTCTGAATGTGGGAATCCCCTCTCAGCTTAAGAAACGGGAAGTCTTAATGTCTTTCTGTTAACTCTAATGGTCCACCATTGTCCTTTCCTAACTGGACAACAGGTCATTACTTGGAGCCAGTTTCATGTAAATATCTTGGGAGGTGCCCATCTCTGCTGTGAGGTGTAGATGAAATTGCAGTAAGCTTATGAGCACACAATTTTCTATATACCTAAATACATAGATTCATAGCCATGGTCTGTATACATGTTTCATAATGACCCTCGAGTTCTGAACATTACAAGCTTTCATAAAAGACTTTGTCCCATACCCTTTTATAATACAATAATAGTTGACTGAACTGCTCATTTTGGGGGTTTTAGCCTTCCGTTCTCTCCTTGGGGGATCTGGACCCTGATTGTCACATATGGTATGCCAATAAAAATAAATTAGCATCATGAAGGCTTTATACTGAGGTGTGTGAATGGGTCAATATAGACGCTAGGGACAAACAAGGATGCATTTTCTCACCTCTATTGCTTGATATTGCCATTGACTTAATTATGAGAAAAAAAGCCTAAATGGACACAACAAAGTAATTGTCTCAACAACAGTATACCAGAAGATCTAGATTTTGCTGATGATATATCTCTTTTCAATGAGAATTCAACAAATGTGGAAATAAAGACCAAGACTGTCCACTATTCAATGAGAAACAGGATGAATAACCAGTTATGAAAAAAAAAACTAGTCACAAACAGTTCTAATGAGATCCCTAGCAACTCCTAATTCAAGCATTACTTTCAAAAGCAAAGAAAAAAGTGGTGAGCCAATTTACATACCTTGGTAGCAATGTGCAAGCAAATGGGGATGTCTGGCAGGAAATATGTCACAAATTGTCAAAATGGCAGCTGCATTCATCAGCTTAAACAAGATTGGTCATCAAAAATCCAGAATTAAAAAAAATAAAATTACAAATGTTCAAATCTACTGCAGGAATAATAGAGCTATATCTTAAGTAATTGAAATGTAGAAAGAGGTCAGGGATGACTGTTAAGGATTTCACCTTTTTCTACTACATAGGTTATTTTGTCTGTGTTTAAGATTTGGGAAATATACCAGTTCGGTGTATCTTACATAAATGTATTAAAACATTCAGCAGATTAATTATAAAACAAATTAGTTAAAGCAAAATATATTACTAGGTAGGTGAATTTATAATTCTAACATAATTTACGAGAGTGGACTACAATGGTCAAATTGATATTACAACTGAAATACAATCAATAAGCCAATTGTGTAATTTATCTGGCTCACCAATTGCTAAAACTTTTAATTAAATCATACTGAGCAAGTTTGAGAAAACACTCCTTAAAGTTTTACAGAGAGGTGGATGGGAGAATCCCTTTTTCTTTAACTAAATTAAAGTAAGTCTGATGAAAGGAGCCGCTATTACTTCATCTTGACTTTAAGGATGTACAGATCTCACAATGATTTCCTGGTCACTGTCCTTTTGGCAACCTTTCCCCCATTTGGCTTTGCTCTTCACAAAGATAATATTAAGCTTCATTTGTCTAATATATTTCCCTACCCACATTACACAATGCCTATATCCAGACTTATAGCAGCTTTACAACGACACTGGTTTAGTCCACATATACCTCTCATTGTTTCAATAGTAGATTAACATACATAAAAACATAAAAATGTCCATACTGGGTCAGATCAGTGATCCATCTAGCCTGGTATCCTGTCTTCTGACAGTCGCCAGTGCCATATTCTCCAGAGGGAATGAACAAAATATGGCAATATATGGAGTGATCCATCCCCTGTCATCCAGTCCCAGCTTCTGGCAGTCAGAGACTTAGGAGGGAGTCGCGGTCCTTGACAACAAAAATTTCTACACAACCCTGAGAAGGGGGACCCAAGCCAAAGCCCGAAGCCAAAGCATGAGGCTTCAGTCCCACATAAGGAGGCTGTAACCTGAGCCCTGCTGCCCCGGGCTGAAGCCTGATCCCCAATACCCAACACTGAAGCCTTCGGGCTTTGGCTTCAGTTCCAGGCAGTGATGCTTGGGCTTCAGCGGGAGCTCAGGCTTCGACTTCAGTCCTGTGCCTGAGCAAGTCCAATGCCAGCCCTGATGACCCCATTCAGATAGGATTCTGCAGTGTTTGGAAGAATCTGTGGGGAGAACACAGTAGTGGCTCTTTGATGGGATACAATATTGAGAGGGCTCTTTGCTGAAGCCACAGTGGACAGCAGCAGAATGCGTGAACTCAGGTGAGGACACTCTTATCCACTGCTAAATAAAGAGGGAGGATGGGGGTGGGGGCAAGTGATTTGGTAAAGGGTAATTTATCTATTAGACTTCACAGTGGCAGTGGGAAACCAATTTACTGGATGACTGCCAAAGTTATTGTGGGGAGTAACGTAGTCATCATTCATTTAGATATATTGTGGGTTTTCTTAATCTGATGCTGTGTTCCCTTTCCCTAATCAAGTTTTTCTTGTTTTACCCACAGACTCAGTTCTTGCAAGTGGGGAAACATCACTTACTTAGGCTGCCCAGAGAAGTTATTTAATGATAGAGCTGGTAGGAAAAACATGTAGTAAACATTTTTTTCATCATAATCAGATTTTGCCAAGCCATTGACATCAAAATGTTTAGTTTCAATAAAATTCTACAAGAAATTCTACAAGGTTTCTGACAAAACACAGACCTCTTCATTTGTTTCACTCTGACCCAAGCCTGTTGAATAGACCAGGGGGACATTAAACTTTCCATAGAGGTCTGGAGAGGTACAACACATGCACATTCTGTTATTTATAAATGGAATTTGAACTTGTAATTGCCTTTCAGGAGTTAGAAAATGCTCACCTAGGAGCAGAAGTCCTGTAGAGAATGATTATTTTGTGCACAGCCTCTGGCTGCCGAGGTAGCATAGAACTTCATATTTTTCTAGAAGTATAACTGACCCACTGTCAGCTAAGCTGTTTCACAGTATTTTTCTGCACCACAGTAATTGTTCCTTCTAGAATATATTCTTAGACATACCAATCTTCAAATGAAATCATTTTTTGTCACTGCTAAAGCCTATATAGGAGTATTCTTCAGATTAAGAGATTTAATTGAAAATATTCATGTTTAGAAATCTAGCCTGTTAATACAGGATACATTCTGCCAATATTTTGTCATTGAAGTATCATCAAGGGAAGAAAACATTAATTGAAATCAAATGAAAAAATAATAGCAAGTATGAGTTATGGAGTAAGTGCAATGGTAGTTAATTTTGGAACTCTCTTTCCAGAATAAGGCATTGGAATGGAGGGATGAGAAAAACAGAAATACGTTTATGATAAAATAATCATCAGTCATGTTATCTGATTTTAGTTTTAGACTCATCGAATCTTGGCAGATTTTCCTCTTATTAATAATGACATTGCGATATTTTAAAAGAGTTTTAACAAAAAGTCATGTTCAAAATAGCCTATTGTCATTAATATAATATTATTGCGTAACAGGGATTTGTAGCATCCAAGCGATCATAGTAATATTGGAGGGAGACGTAACCTAACAGAGATGGTTAGAGTAACGGCACAAGGGATGGCAGGCTCAGTAATTTGAGATCAAGAAGGTGGTGTTACAATATTTGACTGTGGTTAGTTCAGGATAATTCTAGGTTACAGAAGACTGATTTTCAGAGATGCTTAGCAACCACAGTTCCCATTAAATACAATTGACAAAGACATTGATTAACCAACGGAATACAATGCAAGTTGCAAGTGCTCAGCACTTTATAATCAAGCCCTAGGTATTCTTTATTTAGGCACCTATGGTTTTTGACATGCATCATCTCTGATGAATTCCTTTTTCATATGATGTTTCCAGCGCCTTCTATCGTATTGAATTTAGACATTTTTATCTACTGTAATTGAGTAAATACCATTATTGTTGTAAGTATAGGTTCAGTGATCAAGCACAGAAATAGATCATGAAGTTTCTTCAACTGTCACAGACTTTAAAACTTCTTGTATGTTATGTGAAGGCTGATATTATTGCATGTTACAAGAGACTTATCGCTCCTTGCCAAAACAGTATGCAACTGAATGACTATGTAAAGTTATTTCACAATCTTGTGTTATGTCACATTGTTTTTTGGTTGATCCAGTGCCTCCTATAGCATAAGTTCTTTAAAAAAATTGCTTGGTTGTTTTGTTGGAGTATATCTAGGTTTATCCATTATTTAAAGATTTAACCTGTGATCCCAGACCAAGAAATCAAGAATGTAACATATACATATTCATCCACTTTCATATTCCCATTTATTTAAACTCAGATACTACTGTCAATCAGTATGTAGACAGGTCTATTTCAAAAGCAAATCAATAAAATATGGCATGTACATTTAACAGAATGGCTAATGTGAATTGGAGGCTGTCAGAAAAACATAGGTTGCAAATTTCCTAAGTTAGTCAACATATTTATATATATTGTAGCCTCGAGATTTATGTTTGCTCTCAAAAATTGTAGTCTTTTTTATTCTTATTTACCTTGAAATCTATATGCAAACCAATTGGTCACAGAATATTGTTATCTCCTTTACAAGAACATTCTGTTCAGATTCCTAGCAACAGAAGATTTATATTGAAGGCTGACAGCAGATGATATCAGTAAAAGAAGCAATTTAAATTTAACTAAAAATATTTTTTTATAAATATCTTTTAATCATAAAAGTGCTGTTCCAGTGTTCAGATTCCAAATACCCACCAGGATTAAGAGCATTACAAGTAAAACACTTTTCCCAAACAAATTAGTACTTTTAAGAAAAAGAAGGAACACCAGATGTTCCCAAAGAATAGGGTATAAATTTAAGAATCAGCAAGGATGATAAATATGGATCATGAAACAAAACATTAAGCAACATGAAGAGCATCTGTTGAGTTATAAATCTAGACTTTGCACAGTTCTGTTTTCAAAGTAAAATTAATAGGAAAGTGGGCCAACCTGATGCAAGTATTGTCAAGTTCAGATAAATAATATTGGTAATCTTACAACTACATTTCATATGTTAATATGAAACATTACATGTTATTCAAAGATAATTTCTTCATTTACTAAAGAGAGCAATCTCAGGTTTTAGCTAAATAAATTGCAGGTTTTGTTGATATGTGTAATCCAGATGGGAAAATGTAAATTACTAGCTTTATATTTAATAATAAAACCCTTTAGAAAATTTAAGCTTAAGCATCACACTTCAGTGTCAAAAGTATAGTATAATGGAAACAATTGCTGTAGTCAAGATTACATAGCATTTTCCTTCCTAACCCCCCCTTTCTTCAGTCATTAACAACATTTGAAAGGTTCCATTTTCAGGCTAAAATTTTCCAGGACTGGTCTGATGGAATATAAATATATGTTGACAGACTGAACAAAAAATTGCTGAGCAATTTGCATGTGAGAAATGGGGGGGGGAGAGAAAGAGGAAACCACTTTTCCCACAACATGAAACAACTGAATTTTTCTGAACAATATTAGAGCTAGAGCAGAAAGTTGACGTTTGGCCTGGAGATGCTCCTTACTGAGGACTATTTGCCTTTGAACATTCTTTTGAATTTTGGATTTGATTCGGCAGGATTAGGACCCTCTGAAAATTGCATACCAAATGTGCACAGTATATTTTCCTCAGAGATTTTCCACTAACCTTTTAAAGCATGCAGCAAAGGAAAGTTACACATGTTATGTAGTGTGGAGACTTTGGCTCAGTCTCTGCAGATCTTGTAAAAGGAAAACATGGGCTGATATGTGGCATTTACTTCATCTATACAGAGCCCAAGTATTTGGTCTATAGGAGAGTGGAGTGTGGCATAGCTGAGGAAATTCAATGCCACCCCTTCTCACCCCAAGGCCAGCTTTCCTTTGTGATAGAATTGTGACCACAGATGCTCCATGATGATTGCATGGGATACAGGGGACCAAAGAAGTCATACAAATAGATCTGCAGCCAGGGCCGGTTTTAGGAAGTGCGGGGCCCAATTCGAACATTTTCGGTGGGGCCCCGGCAGGGATGACTAAATAAAAAAAAAAAAAAAAAGGAAAAAAAAGCCTTTCATTTCTTAGCAACCGGTTCCCTATAAAAAGATCTGATTTAAGGGATGTGCCACAGTATGTATATTTTGTACCAATGGGGTTACCATATGTCCGTATTTTTAAAAATTCCTCCTGGATGGCTATTTAAGAACCAAAAAGCTGGACATGTCCGGGAAAATACGGATGTATGTTAACCCTACCTAAAGTTCTTTTTTAATAAGGTGGGCCTGAACTAGAAATGAGCTCTGTTTCACATGTGTGGGTCCCCGCCACTCCCTTGGGGTGTGCTAGGGTGACCAGATGTCCCAATTTTATAGGGACAGTCCCGATTTTTGGGTCTTTTTCTTATATAGGATCCTATTACCCCCCACCCCCGGTTCCAATTTTTCACACTTGCTGTCTGGTGACCCTAGGGTGTGCACGTGTGTGGGTCCCAGCTGCTCCCTGCCCCCCTCATTGAAGCAGGTGTGCAGGGTTACTGCCCTGGGAACTGCAGGGCACCAGTGGACATGGGGCTGGCTGGAGGCAGGGCAGGGGCTGACTGGAGGTAGGGTCTGGCTGCAGGCAGGGCAAGAGGCTGGCTGGAGACAGGGGAATGTGGGGGTGGGGTGGGCTGGCTGGCTTCAGGCAGGGCCGCAGGTGGGTGTGGCAGGGGTTGGCAGGGCTGGAGACAGAGAAGTGCAGGACTGGCTGGCTTCAGGCAGGGGTGAGTGGCAGGGGTTGGCTGGAGACAGGGCGGGAGTGCGGGGCTGGTGTGAGCAGGACAGGGGGTGCGGGGCTGGTACAGACTGGGGGTGCAGCAGGGGCTGGCTGTGGGAAGGGGGTGTGGGTACAGGGGGTACAGCCCACCCTGTACGGTGAGTGCCCCCTCCTCCTCCTCCCTCCCCCACCGGGGTAGCAGCAGCCCCCCAAGGCTTGGGAGCTATTTAAAGGGCCCAGGGCTCCCCTGCTTCAACTGCCCCGGCCCTGTAAATAGCTGAGGGAGTCCTGAGGAAGCGGCGGGGCACCGGGGGCTATTTAAAGGACCGGGGTGGCAAAGGCAGCTGGAGTCCCAGCCCTTTAAATAGCCCTCAGAGCCTCCCGCTACCCCAGGGCTCTGGGGGCTATAAAGGGCCAGGGCTCCCCTGCTTCTACCACCCTGGCCCTTTAAATAGCCGCTAGAGCCCTGGGGAAGCAGCAGGGCTCCAGCGGCTATTTAACGGGCTGGGGTGGTAGAAGCAGCAGGAGCCCTAGACTTTTTAAATAGCCCCCAGAGCCCGCAGCCCTACCCCAGGGCTCCAGCAGGGCCTGCTACTCCAGTCTCTCTTTTAATTCAAGATGTCCTGACCCCCTTAACGGAGTTCAGCTAGGTCAGCTTCCTTGTCAGTAACTGCTTTGTCCTGCCTATCCCAGGGCTAAGCATAGAGGAATCTGGGGTGGTTTGAGGGACCCCCCCTCCCCCCCACACACACTCTACCAGGTCCTAGCCCATCCTCCTAAAAGAATGATAGCATAGGATGGTCTACACTTGGCTCATCTTCTGTTCACCTTCCCTTGGGTCACTTCCTACCCCACCCAATGCCTCAGTTTGGAACATGGCTGCTGTTTAGTTATAGTTCTTTGCTTCAAAGACCAGCATCTCAGGGCAGATGCGAGCAACTCTCTAGGGCCCCGGCAGGTGGTTCTCCCTACTTTTCAGAGACATCTAAAGGGGTGTGTGTGTGTGTGTGTGTGTGTGTGTGTGTGTGTGTGTGTGTGTAAAATGACTCTTAGCCAGACCTCCTCAGTAAAGGCTCCTTCTCCTACTGTTGCAGAACAACATTCCTCCTAAAAATAGCTCCACTGGCCTGAGCTGGTGGACCATTCTTTATACTGCTCCTTTCATCAGGAGCATGCTTGGCACTGCCTGAGGGGTAGAGCTTTCCAGGTCTGCTACAGCTCCAGCCTTTTCCTTGCTTCTCATGGGGTTTGTAAGCCCTGTCACAGCAAATTTAGAGAGAGAGAGAGAGACTCCGTGATCCCCTTTCCCCCAAATAGCCATTCCTATTTTGTTAAGGGTAGATTAAATTGATTGTTCTCATTTATTTGAGTGGTTACATTGTGGTTCATTCTCCATCCTTGTTTTAACTCTCCCCTCTTAGCTCTTGAAAAACTCTTAAAGAAGCATAATGTGTCCTCATATTTTATTCTATTCTTGCCTGATTAACTGCAAATGAGCTCCATGTGGGCTGCACAAGTGCAGTATAGCTAAATCCTCCCTGTTACTTTTTGGAATTCCTTTTTCACCCATTCACTTACAGTACCAGTTGTGGCTCTCTTCTGCTGCTGGTCCTGTGAGCTCTGGATATTTGGACATTTCTCTACACATTTATAATCCTCACTCTAACCTGATGAGTTCACTTATCCTCTGGGGAAACCCTTCCATCATGCTTTAAGTGAATGATTAGAGTCTCTAAGCTAATTACACGCGTTCTGCTGCTTGCCCTTCACCTTCTCCCCTTTGGATGTTCATTCATTACCTCTAACTTTCTACCTTGCTATTAATTTTAACTAGATTAAGTAAACATAATTCACTCATCCCTCAGACACTGGAGATCAGCAGTCACTTCAAATCATACAGTAGCTACACTACTTCAGAGGGTAAATCATTTTTATGATCTCATGTTAGATTTTTGGAAGATGTTTGTCCACCCAACAAAAGCAACTTGCAATTATGACAGAATGGCAGAAGTCTCTACAGGTTCCAGATTAGATTGTAGGAGTGTTCTATGACAGGATTCATGTATTTAATATTATATACAATGAGAAATGCAGAGACATTTTTGCAACTCTTGTCCACAGCTTAGATGGTCTAGCTAGTCCCTTAACCTCACAAGTATTAAATTTCAATTATCCTAAAAATGCATATGAAAGGCTTATATTCATTAATCTCAGGCCACAGGGGGGAAAAAAGGGGATTTTTGCTTTTAGATAAAATACTGTGTTGCAGTTTCTCCTAATTCCAAAGGCACATTACCATTCCGCTCTTTCCCCCTTGATCCCCTCACTCCACCCCACCCCAGAGGTTTATTCAGCTGTCATCTTTCCTTCAGACCATTTATCAACTGCTCTCTAGTCCCATATGGGACCACAGTGGCACTGAAGAGTTCTAAAGTGGCAACACATCTTTGCTGAATGCCTTGGAAGAAGATGGTTCTTTTCCCATTCACAGTGATGCAGCTTGAGGAGTCATGATATACAAGACAGAACACTCTACAGAGCTTGTCAGGGAGGCCTGCAAGTTTTGAGATCAGCCAAAGCAATTCCCTGTCAGGGTCAAATGCAACCCTGATATCAACAAATGCAATGTGAATGGGGTGCTTCAATTCTCATGGCTTCTCAACCACTTTGAAAATCTTCTCCATTTGTGTAATGGCTGGGAGTGAAGCCAGCTTGCTCTGGTCTTTTCACTCCTTAAGATATCAGCAGCTCAGGCCAACAAGACAGAAGCAAATGACTTTCCCTGGGATGGATAGACGTGTTATATTGCAATAGTTATAACTGCTTCCCTTATGTTTCCAAACAGTAAAATAATGCCTTTTCAGCAGTGCATAAAGGTATGTGGCAGACATCAGAGGTGGAGTATTTTTTACTGAAAATATGAAAAAAACCGAGTTTGCTTGTATATGTGTCAGTGAAACTTCAGTGGGAAACTCTGGGGGATCAGAACCTTTGAAAATCCAGCCATATGCTTTACTGAATCAGAGCCTAAGCATGTGCTTAAGTGTTTTGCTGAATAGAAGCCTTTGGCCCCAGTTCTGCTAAAACTTATAATGAATATGCCCACCAAAATCAAGTGGCCTGATTTTCAAAGGTGCTGACCAGCCAGCAGTTCCTACTAAAGTCACATACATATTGAAGGAGTAAAATCTTGGGACACACATATTTCATATTTTTTCATAACTTGGCATTCTGCCATATTTCTCTTTGACAAGCTCTGTAGGATAAAGATTCATTTCTAAACAGAAAGGAGGTGTTTTGCCAACAAGAACAGAGTAACAAAAATATCAAATGGTAACTTTTGGAGAGCTTAATGAATAAATAGAAAAAATATTTTATTGGAGATTAATATTGAGAAGGAGGGGTTCAACAGCATCAAATTTTTCCTCCTGACTACTGCCTCCACCTAGCTGAATAATTAAATCAGGCTACATAGATCCCATTATTTCTTTTTGTAAATCATTTATATAGGAACGTTTTCTTTACCCAACTGTTATCTCTGAGCAATAAATTTAATTGTGTGAGTGGTATTGCCTGCAGTAACATTAAATTAATGGATTCAAGAGGCTGATAAATCCTAATGAGCTTAAATATAAAGGGAAATTATTTAACTCAGAAATGTGTGTTTAATATTAAAATATGCTGATTTTCTGTTAGAAAATTAAGACAGCACTGTTTATGAACCAGAAAAATGATACATATATTCACTATAGAATGTCACATATTCAGAGGAAGGCTGATGAGGTATGGGCTGGAGTCTTCCTAAAGGGCTTAACCTGGGAGAACCACATCTGGGAGGGTGCACAAACTGTGGAGTATAGTAAGAAGTTATTAAATCATTCACATTAGGATGAGTGTGCTTAGTGAAGGGTGGGGGTAATTTGTCAGAAAGTTCTCCCCCTGTGCAAGTTTATAAGTGGTATATTTGGATTTTAAGATACCTTTGTGCCTTGCCCTGGAGATCGCCCAGCACCAGCAATTATTCTGTCTCATTTGATGACCACCTTAAAGTGGCCAAGAGAGTGGAGCAACACTGCCAGGCACTGGGGATATGGAAACCCAGCTGGGTTGAACATTTCGTTACTTCAATCCCAGTGGTAGTAGCTAGGGGGCAAACAAGGCAGGATATGATCTGTTTCATAACTGTATATTTAAAAGTTCTTCAGGAACACCTAGAGTAAGGGACAGATGCTCCTTTTTAACAAAGTATGTGTGTATATAAGTCTGATCAACAAAAAGAGTATTTGGCAGTAGATTACAGGCCCTGTTCATCCTAAAATATGCTTATGCAATTTCCAATGCATTTTAAAGGCACAATAGGATCCTGTTGATATTGTAGATTCACTCCTACACCCTCAGTAGTCAGTGGGAGTGCAGTCAGACCCTTCCAGTTTTTTCAGCCCTTGTCTTTCAGTGACAACTTCGCACTGACTGCAAGAGTAAGGGTTGTAGGATCAGCCCCTATACTGTCAGCAGGTTCCAGAGTCCTGCTTCAGTTCCCCATCTGTAAAATGGAGATAATCTTTCCTCTCTCCCACCCTTTGTTGGTTTGGTCTATTTAGACTCTATGTCATTGGGGCACAAATTGTCCCCTATTAACATAATAGGGCCCTGAACTCTATTGGGGTCTCTAGGTGATACCATAATATCACTAACAACCAATAACAACTACTATACACAGGCACTAATGGGACTTAAAGCTTCCTCAAAAAGGGACTCCTCAGCTAATGTGACATTACCCTTCAATCACCCCTTAAAATGTTGGGGCAAAGTTCAGAGTGTAGAAGCACATCACAGCTCAGGATCCAAACTTATAACTATAAGCCTCATTCTCTCTCTCTCTCTCTAATATCTAATCATCTGTGCTGACTCCTGACCATTTTGTAATTTATTTATCTGCAGTCTTTATGTTTCTAGTAAGAAAGGCAGTGAGTAATGTTGAGCAAATGGCTGATTTTTTTCAATTTGGCCTATGAACCAAATCGTTTTGTTGAGAAAAAAGCAAAACAAAACAAAAAACCCATTTGGGGCAATTTTATGGGGACATTACAAAAATGTCAATTCCAAATAAAATGTTGATTTTTTTTCAACTACATCAAAATGAAACACTAACATTTCGAAAATGTTTTGGTTTTTTTTCAGCCGAAGCTTGTACCCAAATTCATTCATAGTTTTGGTGCCTCCAAAATGTATTGTTTGGCTAATTTACTATTTGCTCCAAAAATTTTACCCAGCTCTGGTAATAAGACACAATATTCAAGCTATATTACAGAGATAAAGATAAAAATAATGCCACAAGTGGCAAAGCATACATCAGCCTACATTTGGCCCACTGCTTATAGTGAGTTTTGGAAAGTGGAAAATTAGAAAAAGAAATATTAAAAAGGTTTTTTTTAGAATTTTTAGCATGTAAATTCACATGATAATTTAATACAGCATGTGTACAAATCCTCAGTGAATAGGATACATTTTAAATGAAAAATAGTTCCCCAAAATAGACACATTAATAATTGCTGTTCTTTTTAACATTAAATTATCATTTGTCATTCTATCCAACACTTTTGATTTCTCAGCATTCTGCGTGACAAAGCAATTTATTTTATTCTATTCTTAATCTTAAATAATAAGGATTAAAATATAAATATCCAGTGTTGTTAGGAGATATAAACTTTTACATTTTCATTAAAATCAGGAGGGGGCGGAGTTTCAAGTTAAAACCCCACTTAATCCCTTGAAATTTTACCACTAGGATTTGTATTCATTTTAAAAATCATGTTGTATCATTCTTTCACTATCCTATTCAACATGCATTTCATAAACCTTCAGTACAATTTGGCATTCTGTGTTTTCAGGACACAGTACTTGAAGCATGTGGCTTTTAAAAAAATATATTATTTTCCTTTTTTTTCTTGCATTATGTAATTCCTTTGGTATGTGGGTAAATCTATAACTTCTTCATTAAAGCATATCCTCATCTTAACTTTCTAAGGTCACCTATCTAAATCCAACTACAGAGCTATACTACTCCTTCACTGGAAGAATTTGTTTCTAAATAATGCTGCATGCACCAAACTATATAGTAGGTAATTATAATGGCCCTAAAATAATTGCGTCCCAGGATGAAGTATTTTTGCATTAAGAGACCAGTTCATTTACCATGTATTTTAAATGAGGGTCATATTTGTTGTTACATATGCAGATATGCTTATGCCTTGAAAGCTAATTTGTAGTTAAAAATCACAGCTCTGATTAGCAGGCAAGGCTTAACTAAAAAAACAAAATAAAAAACCATCAGCCAAGACAAAAGTTCATTCTGCAATTATTCATCCAGAATTATCCAATGTCTGTGATTCACCCCCACCACCGCACCTAATGGACATTATTCCATTGTATAGTTTATTGCTTCTCAGTATTTTAATATAAACAAAAAAGAGTGCTAGTGTCTTAAGACAGTCTGATTAATTTAGGCACTAGTATCCCACACATATGTACTTCTGGGGTTAAATCCTGATCCCATTTAAGTCAATGACAAGACTCCCATTAATTTTAATGAAGCCAGATTTCACCTATGATATTTATACCCCATATCAAATAGTAGGCCCACTCTTGTGGTTTGTGCATGCTCAGAGCTCTGATCCAAGAATATTTCTGTCGGGAGTCTGGTGCATGCAAGTACTTCATTCTTATACCTTAAATCCATCAGATTTAGAATTATTTTAGATGACAAAAAATTCAATTACCAATACATAACTGATTAATGCTATCTTCAAATGGCAGATTTAGTTGTATGCATCCCTGATTGTTTAGGGATGGGCTGAGCCATTGGAGCCAAGACCTCAGCAACAGATGACAAATAGTTACACTGCCCCAAGAGGCATCAGAAAAAGAATTGTAACAGAGACAAACAACGATGGATTTAAAACAAAAACCAAACACCTTTCCAAATAAACCTGCTTTTGGGAGGCGGCCAAACAGAAATGTAAATTATCAAAACAATATAAAATTACGTCTCAGTTATCTGCTGAAATACCAAAACCACCTCAAACCTCTTCATCCTAGTATGTAGTGGTAATATCACCTTACAGTCATACGTGCCATCTTGAATCTTCCCAAAGTTCTTAACAGAAATTATAATATAGTTAATTATTATTATTACTTAAAATTTTAGAGGGAGCTATAAATAAATGCAGGTATGCAGAATATAGTGATGCAAATTGGAGTGTGGCTAACACATATACTGGGAGGGGAGAGAAAAGGGAGAGAAGAATGTGAAATGGGATCTTTATTGATGATAGATGCTCTAAGATTTTGGTTTAATGACTTAGCTGAAGGATAGCACCTCCACAAGTGCTGTGCCCCCAACAACTTGTGTCATGGGTCCTATACTTAATCACACAGAAGACTGACTTACTGAATTACCAGCAGCAATTCCTGCATCATCTGGATGTTCCTTGCAGAGCAGTCTGCCAGATTCCTTTCTACTATCAAATACTATACTATCAAAGTAAGCAGCACTGAGTGGAGTGTACTAGCATAGTAATTAATTGGCTGGCTACACACCAAGCCTACGATGGCATACCTATGCCACCATAGCCCTAAAGTGTAGATGTAGTGTATGCCAACAGAAGTTTTTCTGCTGGTATAGGAACACCAATTCCCTGAATGACATTAGCTACCTTGACAGAAGCACTCTTCTGTTAGTATAGTTGCCTCCACACTGCGGATTTTGTTGGCACAGCTATGACAGTCAGAGCTTGGTTTTGTTCACACTCCTGACTGACATCGCTATGTCAGTATAAGTTTTAAGTGTAGATCAAGCCCTACATTTCACTAACACTACATTATAATAATAGTGTCCTATTGGCCCTATAGGGCCAGAAGCGTGACGCAGCGATTGGGAGGAAAACATGTTTGGACGAAGCCATTTGCTTAGCATAGGAAAAGCAGTTCACTCTCTTCAGCTGATTTAGACTTTTCAAAGTACACATTGGCTGTAGGAATTTTCCTTTTTTTTGGATTGGAGAACTATTTTAACTTACATTGCTCATCTTGCGATTCTGGTCTTTCATTTAATTTAATTTTTAAACAACCCTGAAAAGTAGGGGATATTAATTCTTGATCTGTGTGTTTCAAAACAGCTTGGCTGAGGAAGAAATATGTAAAATTCTTCATGAATGGTGATGGAAAACTTAGAAATGGATAAAGAGTCCTGTGGCACCTTATAGACTAACAGACATATCGGAGAATAAGCTTTCGTGGGTGAATACCCACTTCGTCAGACACAGGTATGCCAACGTAGGCCTGGTGTGTAGCCAGCCAATTACTTACAATGGTAGTACACTCCACTCAGTATTCACCCACAAAAGCTTATGCTCCAATATGTCTGTTAGTCTATAAGGTGCCACAGGACTCTGTGTCACTTTTTACAGATCCAGACTAATACGATTACCCCTCTGATACTTAGAAATGGATCTTACTATGAATCCCAGTTCTGAAGACCTCTTAACTTTGAGGAGGTTGAAATATAAATCAAAATATTTTCTGTTTTCAGACAGGATCTCATAAGCTGTAATCAATAAGTTTCTACGTCAGTGGAGCCTATGTGGCAATGTATTAGAAGCACTTTTTGGATTCTACTCCAACGGTACCTGTCAAAATGTCTTGGGTAGATTTGGATAGCAGATTTTTAACCACATTCATGTGGATCTAAAAGTTGTCAGCTGAGGACTGAAAAAACAACCTGATTAGTGCTTGACATCAATTTGCATTTATTGCTGCTGTCATTGACTCTCACTTTTTTATGATACCCTGAATATTGGACATAAGTAATTTAATTTTTCACCTGTAATGTTTAGTGAAAAGGCCCAGGTTATCTGTATTTCTTGGTCAGTTTCTCATGACGTTTAATGATATTCACATGTTTTCCTTAAGAAAAGCTATTTTCTAGCAATATTAACAGTTTCACATCAGTTGGCAATGCTGCCATTACTATGACTCCCTCTTATTTTCTTTTTCAAGAGGAGATTGTTGAATGAAACCAATTGAATTAAACAGAATGTGAGCCACATCCCATGTTTCCCTCTTCTTAGGGAAACAATTGTGTCAATAGGGGCTGGTTGGTGGTGCCCTGGTGAGACAGGCCAGGATCCACAAAGGCATTTAGGCACTGCAATGCTCAGTGTCATGGTACCTAACTTTTAGGTACCTTAAAAAAAAATCATAGGAACACATGATCCACAAAGCCTGGATTTCGGCACCTAGGATCCCTATACAATCAATGGGAAGAAACAGTCTCCTAAGCATGGAGCCCCCTAAACAAGCTACTGAATGCTGGTGAGAGGGATATGTTGGAAGATAGGCCCATAAAGTGTGAGCTGAAGGGAGATGTCTGTCTCTCTGCTTAGTAATTCATAAATGGGAATCTGTCTCCTGGAATAAGGCAGCTTAAGCACCTAAGTAATTTTCTCTTTTTTTGCAGGAATGAGTTACTGCCTACCTCACTCCATCTTATCAATTTTTAGCCTGGTGCACTCTGAGAGGTAGGAGACCTCTGTGCAAGTGTTTTCTTTCCATCAGGCTGAGGAGGGAATTGAACCTAGGTCTCCCACATCCCAGTTGAGTTCTCCAGGCCCATTGACAGCAATTTCAGGTGCCAGAGCAGAACAGTCAATGGGCCCGCACACATGCACAAGCCATGGACGCAGTCCGCCTGACATTTGGGTGGTGCTGCACCTGTGCTGACTTGTGCCCACAGAGCTGCTGGATGCACTAGCTGGTGCCCAGCAAGCTGCCGGCACATGCCCACCTGGTAGGGTTGCCAACTGTCTAATCGCACAAACCCAAAGAATCTTGCCCTGCCCCTTCCCTGAGACTACACCTTTGTCCTGCCCCGCCCCCCGCTCATTCCGTCATTGCTCACTCTCCTCCACCCTCACTCACTTTCACCAGGCTGGGGCAGGGGGTTGGGGTCAGGGGCAGCTCCAGGCACCAGTGCAGCAAGCACATGCCTGGGGCGGCACACCGCGGGGGGGCGGCGTGCTGGTCGCCGTGAGGGCGGCAGTCAGGAAGCCTTCGGCGGCATGCCTACAGGAGGTCTGCTGGTCCCATGGCTTTGGTGGCAATTCGGCAGCGGGTACGCCAAGGTGCGGGACCAGCAGATCACCCACAGAAACGCCACTGAAGGCCGCCTGACTGCCTTGCTTGGAGCAGCAAAGAACATAGAGCCGCCCCTGGTTGGGGTACAGGACGGGTGTGGGATGCAGCCTCTGGGAGGGAGTTGGGTGCACGAGGGTGTGAGGGGTGCAGGCTTTGGGACGGGGCCACTGGGAGGGAGCCATTGGGAGGGAGTTTGGGTGCAGGAAGGGGTGGGACTCTGGGAAGGAGTTTGGGTGCAGGTGGGGGTCCGGGATCTGGGCGGGAATTTGGGTACAAAGTGCGGGCTCTGGGCTGGGGCAGGAGGTTGGGGTGCAGGAGAGGGTCAGCGCTTACCTCAGGCGGGTCCTGAAAGCGACCAACACACCCCTCTGGCAACAGCTCTTAGGCGGGCAGCCCAGTGGGTCTCCATGCACCACTGCCTGCAGGCACCTCCCCCACAGCTCCCATTGGCCGAAGTTCCCGCAGGCCATGCCAGCCACTTCTGGGAGTGGTGCAGAGTGAGGGTGGGCAGGAAGCCAGCCTTAGCCCCGCTACGCTGCCAGTGGCTCCCGGGCCCTTTTAAATCGCCCAGGTCCTTGGGCAATTGTCCCTTTTGCCTCTCCCCCCCACCCTTTGGAGGGCCTGGAGTGCTCTAACTCCCAGGTACATTAGATGGGCACCCCCTTTGGCTGGATTTTGAATGGCACCTGATCCAGTAGGCATCCACTGACCACACCTGAAGGATTATGTCCTGCACATGGGATGGTGAGTGAACTCCTATCTTCCCTCAATTTGTGGATTGCTCTGTGTCTTAGGTATGAGATTAGGCATCTGGATGCCTAGAGTGAGGCAGCAATGTGCATACCCAGAGGCAGAAACAGACACCTAAACTTACTCATCACCTACAGTGCTAAAAAGGAGTATGTGGATCACAGTGGAGCCTAAAACTGGGACCTACACACACTTGGTGGGGACCATAGTATGTTTGTGGAGGCTGGTATCATTTAAGCTTTCCTTTTTTAAAAAGCATGAAGAGACTTAGGTGTCTGACTCCTTTGAAAATGAGACCCAAATCTCTAGCCTTTACACTTAAGATAATTTGCAAGCTACAAACCAAATGGAGCCAATTGAGCTCCAAGGTATTGTTGACATTGATTGTTAATTATGATAACTTCATTATCAACATAATTAACTACACTATTGCTATAGCTATCTGTATGCTTGCTATTATGCTTTATGAACACTTCTCACAAATTTAAATATAAGAATAAACTCTTCCTTCCTTCTACACCTGTAAGAAATGTTAGTTTAAGTGGAGTGTTTTGTTACTAGTGGTGTTGTGAGAGAAACGTGAGCGAAAGCAAAGTTAAAGACATAAGTTTTACATTTAGTTCTGAGAGTTATCATCTATCTCATCTAGGAGTGAATTACTCTGCGGAGCCAGTTTCTACAAGCTTTCCATCGCTTAGTTGACTACTCCTTTGTCCCAGCTGAATTTAGCTGTTCCAGGAGGTCATAGTTACAGATGAAGAGACCATGTAACATCTCTCTAGGGCCGGTCCCATGAAAGGCTTTGAGTATCAAGACAAATAGTTGAAACTGGATTCAGTATTTAATGGGGAGACAGTACAGAAAACTGGAAGATGAGATAATGGCTGCTTAGGTGTCTGTTGACTTCAGAGAACCTTGTATCAGAACTTCAATCTAGTCGAATTTACTTTATATAAATTATAGTGGATTCAGATTTTAGGAACAAAATTTACCAGATAAGCCATACCATTTAATTAGGCCTGAGCTTACTAAGTACTCAATGCATTTTGCCATGTGTAAGCAGGAAATCTGTAATATTCGCAGATGATAGGTTCTTATGCAATTCACCTCTTTACTGGATTTACTTTATACCACTTCCTCGGGAACACAAAATATCATATTCCAAAGGTAAAACTGTAGTTGCAGAAAACACAACCGAAACCATCTCTTACCTCTTCTTGAGCTGGCTTTTGCTGCAAGACTTCCTGTCCCTTCCTTTCTCACAACTTTTCCTCAGAGAGACATTCAGCCTGTTGTCTGGCAGACTTGGAGTTAATGGTAGCTGCAAGGACGGGCTACCAGTGATAATCAGTAGAATAGCTATGTACCTCCACACAGGGTCCTAAAGCCTGACATTATCCCATCTCACAATTGCAGTATACCACTTCCTGAAAGGATCTTCTCTTCAAAGTTCTGAATTCTAGGCTCCCATCAAGTTCCAAAATGATGGATTCTGCTTTCTCTCATCTGAATCCTCTCTTTATTCTGGGATTTAACTAAGATGGTCTTGCCATCATCTATGCTGCTTTAGTTACTGCTGCTTGAAGTGATCATTCTGACTTGAGAACATGCACAAATAGATTCTGATTAAATGGCTTCCATTTTGGGGCCTGATATTTTTCCTGTAGTTAGTTCATTATATACACTTTTGATGTGCGGTAGTATAAAGAGACCTGTCACTAATATATATTAGCCAAACCAAGGCCCTAGAATCCTTATTGCCTAAACATTCATTAGCAGGCTGATCTAATTGAACAGAACATTTCTAAAACATGCCAAAGGCCAATCTAATCACCATATTGAATTAGGAGATTTAAAATAATCATAATCATGCAGAATTTTTGTTTTAATTTACTTCACTTTTGCTTGGGCAAGAGATGTACAATTGTATCAATTGTGTCAGGGCATTTTTCATCCCCAGCAATTACAAGCAAATTTCAATCCACCAGTACATAATCAGGTTTTATTAAGGTTGCAATTAGTAACAGTGAACTTCACTCACATTAAAAGGCTGCCTACTTGGCACTGTAAAGCACAATTTCATTGACATTTTCATCACCGCATCCATACTTGACAAACTTGTTGAGGAAAAAAGTTACAATCTGAATAATGAAAAAAAAAATTGCCATGGCAATATACAAATGTGTCAATAGTGCTGCTCTAATAACTTCATAATGCAAATAAATGCTACTGTAATAAATATACTTCTACTAGACAGCTGTGAAACCCCACTGCTTCCTGTACTCGTGTCCAGCTTGCAGCTTCCTGTAGTTATGTGTGGTCTGCAGGATTAGAACTGCAGGATATGTAAGGCATGGACCCCTGTGACCACATGAAAGGTTTAAGCTTAATGCTAAACATTATTTGAAAGCTGGGAACTTCCACTCGTTCTAACTCTATTGTTTCATGATATATTGAACTTTACAATTTAATTATTTGAATGCCAGTTTGGCTCTTCTTCCCCACTTCTTTTAGTGGGGTCACTGTCTCAGTTACTTTAGAGAAACCATTGCTGTATAACTTCTTAAACTAAGACTTCAATCTTGGTTTTCAGACTGTATAATCTCTAATTGCCTATGAGGATATTGGCTTCTAAAGTCAAGCTGGAGTTTAAGTGGGGAGAAAAGTAGGAGAGTCGTTTAATTAATTTTAAAGAGTAGGTGTTGGCTCACTATTTTTTAAAATAATATTGTGTTATTAGGAACACAGGAATTGCAATATTGAACCAGACCACTGATCCATCCAGTCCAGTATCCTGTGTCCAACAGTGGACAGCACAAGATTCTTCAGAGCAAGGTGAAAGGAACCCTGCTGTGATCAGTTGTGGAATAGCTAGCCAGAGGGAAAGCTGCTTTCTAACCCTCATTAATTAGTAGCTGGTTTATATCCTGAAGCATGAGACTTTAGATCCCTTCCAGTACAGTATATTTCAAACCTCTCAATAGTTTCACAACACTTAAAGAATACTTAATATTTGTGCCTCAGTTGTGATTCTCCCAGAAAAATTAGAGGCAATTTGAGTCCTATGCTGATGTTGACAATTGCCCAGTGAAATAAAGTGGAAAAAATATCCAACTACAAAATAAAGATATTGAGATCTGATATTTTCTCCACTTTATGTCTTTGGTCTTTTGTTTATTTGTTAAACCATGTAGAAGCAGGAGGGTCTGTATCCACAAAGTGACTTAGCCCTGGTCTACACTAGGACTTTAATTCGAATTTATCAGCGTTAATTCGAACTAACCGCTCAACCGTCCACACGAGGAAGCCATTTAATTCGAACTAGAGGGCTCTTTAGTTCGAATTTGGTACTCCACCCCGGCAGGTGGAGTAACGCTAAATTCGCACTTGCTAGCTCGAATTAGGCTTGGTGTGGATGCTAATCGAACTTAGCAGCTCCGGGAGCTATCCCACAGTTCACCACTCTGTTGACGCTCTGGACAGCATTCCGAGCTTGGATTCTCTGGCCAGCCACACAGGAAATGACCCGCGAAAATTTGAATTCATTTTCCTGTCTGGGCGGTTTGAATCTGACGTTCTGGTTGCACATCGGGGCGAGCTCCGCAGCACCTGCAACGATGCAGAGCTCTCCAGCAGAGGAGTCCGGGCAATCCCAGAATAGAAAGAGGTCCCCAGCATGGACTGACCGGGAAGTCCAGGATCTGATCGCTGTGTGGGGCGAGGAGTCTGTGCTCTCGGAGCTGCGCTCCAACAAGCGGAACGCGAAGACCTTCGAGAAGGTCTCTAAAGCCATGAAAGACAAAGGATACAGCCGGGATGCGATGCAGTGCCGCGTGAAAGTGAAGGACCTAAGACAAGGGTATCAAAAAGTCAGAGCGGCAAACGGACGCTCCGGAGCCCAGCCCCAGACATGCCGCTTCTACGAGGCACTGCATGCCATTCTAGGTGGGTCTGCCACCAGTGCCCCACCAGTGACGGTGGACTCCGAGGACGGAATAGTGTACCGGGACAGTTCCCCCTCCCTGTTCGCCGATGGGGAAGATGAGGAAGGGTCTGTTGAGGACGGCGCAGGCGACATCGAACCCACTCCCGCTTTCCCTGACAGCCAGGATCTCTTCATCACCCTCACAGAGATCCCCTACCAACCGTCCCCGCCCGTTAACCCGGACTCGGAATCAGGGGAAGGATCAGGCGGTAAGTGCTACAAACAGGGATACATTTATTTTTTTAAGAAACAGGGATATATATAAAAAATAGAAATACTATATAACAATTTTTAAATATGAAACTAGACAAACAGCAGGTCTACACAAACAGCAATGGAGCAATAGTCCTCTGGGGATAGTTCAAAAAAGCTCTCAGAGAGCAGCTGGAAAAGCCTCAGCAAGAGGTTTCTTGGGAGAGGTGCTTTATTGGGTGCTCCGTTGAAGCACACTCTTCCGCGCCAGGCCATCCTCAGGTACAGGGGGACCATCGCCTCGACGAGCATGGCAGCGTATGGTCCTGGTCTGTGCAGGGCTTCTGTTAGCATCCGCTCTCTCTGTGTGCGCCTGACACGCCTCAGGGTGATGTCGTTGTGGAAGTGCTGCATCTAATTAGTGGAATTAGTGTACTGTTACTATTGTGCATGGTAGACTTTTACTTTGCATAAGAATGACCCTCGCTTAACAGAGTTTTACTTTGCATAAGAATGACCCTCGCTTAACAGCCACGTGTTGCAGGCCACAGAGGAAACGCATACAGGGGTCTTTCCCGTTCACTGGCGGGAGGTGCCGCATAACGCTCATCTTTTCTGCTTTGCACATTGCCTCCAGCAGGAGAGCACAGCTAAGCAGTAACTGATAAGCACTCTGTACTGTAAGGCTTACCAGGACTTTGTGCAAGAGGGATGCAGCTGTCTCTCCTCGCTTGTGCACTATCCAGTGCAATCGCGCCGGCAATGAGAGCGTATTCCGAAATCTCGGACTAGTTCCGAGATCTCCTGAGACTTGGTTCCCTGTTTGGTCTTCTTAACTGAAACTGACTAGACTGTGTTTACTGTTGGAAAACATGTATTTGTTCAAGGAAATCACCTACTTTTTCGCATCACACAGCTTCGGGTCCTTCCCGGACTGCCCCGCCATCCCCCTCGCAGAGGCTGGCTCAGATTAGACGCCGAAAGAAAAAGACAAGGGACGACATGTTCCAGGAACTGATGGCCAGCTCCAGAGCGGAGGCGGCAGAGCAGAGACAGTCGAGGGAGAGCCTGTGTCAGCAGCATCGCACACACATGGAACGGGAGGATAGGTGGCGGCAGGAAGACCAGCAGGCGACTCAAACGCTGCTTGGTCTAATGAGGGAGCAAACGGACACGCTCCGGCGCCTTGTAGATGTTCTGCAAGACCGCAGTCAGGAGGAGAGAGCCCCCCTGCAGTGCATCTGCAACCGCCCTCCAACGCCAAGAAGTCCTGTCCCCCCCTCACCCAAAGTGACAAGACGGAGGGGCGGTAGGGGCCGTGAGAACTGTCCCTGCACCGCAGCACACCGATAATGTTCGAGACAACTGTCGCGCTGTAAATTTGTACAAGCTCTTTCCTTAAAGCATCAACCAGTCCCAACTCCAAGTTTAAACCCCCCACTGTGTACTACATTATTAAAAGCGGTTTTGTGTTACTGACTGTTTCCGTCATGTTTCTGGTGTCAGAAGACTTTCTGTTGTTCTGTAGGGGGGGGGGGGTTGTAATTTCACTGCATAGCCCACAGTGCCATGCTACAGACTTGGCTGCAGGGTCAACTGCAGGGCACACACAGACTGCAGTCACTAGGCACCAGGGACAGTCTGTGTGGTGTATGCTGCCCCGGGTCTTTCCTTGATGTGTATGCTTGTGCAGGGTCCTGGTGCCTGACATCCCAGAATGTAAAGGCAGGCTTCCCTTCACATGCACTTGGACCGTAGTCACGATCCTCCCCGGTGCCCTGAGCCCCAAAAAGAGACCTCATCCAGGGGCAGATACTCACCCTTCCCCCACACCCCTCACCCCTTCCAACGCCCAAACCCACAGCCGTCATGTTAACCCCTATCCAAAGACGGCACCCCTCGCCCCTTCCTGCAAACCCACCCATCAGTGCACACCTTAACCAGCACAGAGTGCTTCCATGTTTCAACGAAGAAAGAGAAATGCAAAGTCAACGAAAGATTTATTATTAATTACTAAAACATGTCCTTAGTTTTAAAACGTCCTTCGGAACTGGGGAAAACTTGGTTTATGATCAGGCTCTCTTAAAATCAAGTGGACAGTCACAGGTTACCCTGCTCTGCGAGGAAACTCGCTTTCAAAGCCTCCCTGATGCATATCGCTTCCCGCTGGGATATTCTCTCAGCACGGGTGTCTGGCTGATCGTAAACAGCAGCCAGGCGATTTGCCTCAACCTCCCAAGCGGCCAAAAAGGTCTCGCCCTTGCTCTCACAGAGATTGTGGAGCACACAGCAAGCAGCAATCACTACGGGGATATTCTTTTCGCTGATGTCCGAGCGAGTCAGTAAGGTCCGCCATCTCCCCTTGAGACGTCCGAAAGCACACTCCACCACCATTCTGCACTTGCTCAGCCGGTAGTTGAAGAGTTCCTTGTCTCTGTCCAAGGCGCCTGTATAGGGCTTCATGAGCCAGGGCATTAGCGGGTAGGCCGGGTCCCCGAGGATCACTGTAGGCATCTGCACATCCCCAACCGTTATTTTGTGGTCCGGGAAGAAAGTGCCTGCCTGGAGGCGTCTAAACAGACCAGAGTTCCTGAACACACGCGCGTCATGAACCTTGCCCGCCCACCCAACGTTGATGTTGGTAAAACGTCCCCTATGGTCCACCACAGCTTGCAGCACCATTGAAAAGTAGCCCTTTCGGTTAATGTACTCGCTGGCCTGGTGGGCTGGTGCCAGGATAGGGATGTGAGTCCCATCTATAGCCCCACCGCAGTTTGGGAATCCCATCGCGGCGAAGCCATCTATGATGACCTGGACATTTCCGAGAGTCACTACCTTTGAGAACAGTTGCTCAACGATTGCGTGGGCTACTTGAATGACAGCAATCCCCACGGTAGATTTGCCCACGCCAAAGTGGTTCGCTACTGACCGGTAGCTGTCTGGCGTGGCAAGTTTCCAGAGGGCTATGGCCACTCGCTTCTGCACACTCAGGGCTGCTCGCATCCTTGTGTCCTGGCGCTTCAGGGCAGGGGACAGCAAGTCACACAGTTCAAGGAAAGTGCCCTTACGCATCCTGAAGTTTCGCAGCCACTCTGTGTCATCCCAGACCTGCAGCACTATGCGGTCCCACCAGTCTGTGCTTGTTTCCCGGGCCCAGAATCGCCGTTCCACACCATGAACTTGACCCATTGCCACCATGATCTCCACTGCCCGGCGTACCCTGCTTTCTGAGAGGTCTGCGCCACTCTCCTCACCGTGCTGCCGGAGCCTCCTCGCCCGGTTTCTCAGCATCTGACTGTGGAAGAGGTGGACGATAACGTGCGAGGAGTTGACAATGGCCATAAGTGCAGCGATGATCGCAGCGGGCTCCATGCTCGCAGTGCTGTGGCGTCCGCGCTGTAACCGACCAGACAAGGGCGCGAACAGATTTCCCGCCGGCGCTTTCAAGGAAGACAGGGAGGGCGGGATTGACGGTTCAATGACGACACATTTTTTCCCCCAGCATGCATTGGGGGGAAATCCCACAATTCCAATGGGCAGCGGGGAGTGCGGGAACTGTGGGATAGCTTCCCACAGTGCACCGCTTCCAAAGTCGAAGCTGGCCCCGTGAATGTGGACTCAGAAGTTCAAATTTGTGTATTTAGTATGGATACACAAATTCGACTTCATAAGGTCGAATCCACAAATTCGACTTAAGTAGATTCGAAATAGTCCTGTAGTGTAGACAAGCCCTTAGGTGTACAACATTCAGCATCATAGTACCTAACTTTTAGATTCTGAATTAGGCACGTAATCCTATACAATGCGTGGGGATAGGTAAGTGATTTAGAATGCAATCCACACAGCTAACATACTAGGTGGGGAGCTACCTAAAATAGCCAATGGGAGAGGCCAGCGAGAGAGGCGTGTCCTAAGCCCTGCCCCTCTCAGAGAGAGGTGCCTCCCTACAGCCTGGATTTAGGCCTATCACTCCTTAGTAATCCACAAATCCTGTCTCCTGGAGATATGAGTCTTAAGCACCTAAAGCATTTCTTGCAGAAATGAGGTGGATGTATACCTTAATCCACACAAAATGGCCTGAAGATGAGAAGGTGGTAACATCTGCTTTATAACTTTTATCCCAATGGTTTAAGTATGACATGGGATGTAGAAGGCCCAGACTGAGTTCCCCTTTTTCCTGAAGGGGAAAAATTATTTCAAGAAGGGTCTTCTACCTCTCACTAAGCTATGGGATGTTCTGAGGTTGGGTACCCTCAGTCTTAGTCTGATGAAGCTATTCCATTGTCGATAAATAATTAACTATTGGCTAAGGGGGATTAGATCTTGGGTGCTTGTGTCTTCCATCTCCCAAATGGATAACCTATCTATAGAACTACTCTGTTGGAGGTATGGGGAAGAGCGGAAATTGAACCTGAGTCTCCCACATCCCAGGTCAACGTTCTAGCCGCTGGGCTAAAAGTGATAAGGTGGGTGGTGGCAGCAGTAGAATGACCACCACTACCTCTGGCAGTGAGATTCTGAATGGGACCCATTCCTGTAGGAAGCCTCTGAACACATCTACTGGATTGGGCAGGTGAACATCTATTTTCCCCTGGTTCATAGATCACTCAGGGGCTTTGGCAGGGGATTGATGATCTTTGTAAGATATATATGGGACTGATATGCCTTGAATGATTAATAACTAATGACTCCTTCTGGCCCACAAAAATTAGAAAACCTTTCCTACCTCTGTTTATCTCAAAATAGGATCCACCTATGAAGATAATAACAAATGTTTCACTTCATGTGAGTCACTTTGTCTAAAGAACCAGAGATCAGCCAATGTTTGGCATTTCCCTACCCAATTATAGATACCACAATGGCTAAGTATGGGTATTGTTAATCACCTAGGCAAGAATCTTTCAATATTTGCATATGCATAAGGCTCTTCCTTCCAACTGAGCTAAAAATCTTCAAGCTACCAAACAAGAATCACCTTGCTTTCCTGTGCAAAGTGGCCCTTTGGATATTGAGTGGATCAAGAAGAGATGGGTGGGCAAGCTGCCAGTTAAACGAACTAGAAAAGTGCCTGTAAGATTGAAGGTCAAACTGAGCAATTTATTACCCCAAGAAATCCAAGATACCTGTTTTCAGCCCTAATTATAAACTATACAGTTTACTTGCAAATTAAATATACCATGAATAATCTGTCTTTTACCCCAAATGAGAATTTGCACATAATTGGGACCTGGGCAGTCTGACATAGGGGTCAGAGCAGGAGTCAGGTCAGAGTCTGATCCCAGGAGGTCTGTGTCCAAAACAGGCCAGAGGGTAAGCTAACAATCAGGTGTCAGGAGGCAGGCAAGATCAAGTTACCAGAGTCCAAGACAGGGTAAAGGGCAAAGTAGGAGTCAGGTGGCAGGCAGGATTTAGTTACCAGATTAGTAGGAGCAGGTATCACAGGGGAAGCGGTCCAAAGAAAGGAGAACTTAGTTGCACAGACAACTTCCTGTTCCTGTGCTGGGTTTATAGAGAAGCTGTGAACAAATCAGGACCCTCACAATTCTGCCAGTCATATGCCTGGATTGGAGTCCTCTGTCAAAGTTCTGCTCCTATTCTGAACAACAGTTAGCCGCTCACTGGTCAGCAGGTTACAAGGTCCAAAAAGCCCTGTGGATGAGGGTCCAAGACTTGAGGTCCTTAGCAATTTGTTTGACTTGTGAGTCAGATCTACATCCTTCTATATGTAGAAAATGTCTATTGTTCTATTGTAAGTCCTAACTAATGTGAAATACTTAGTACAATCAAAGAATGTATGGAGTATGTCCTCCAAATTTAGAAGACGATAAAGATTTTGTAGGTTTCCATTGTGAATAATTGTTGCCCTCTAGAAGTAATGGGAATTGTCTGGCACAAGGAAGGAGAAATGTTGTAAAAATATATACCAGGGTATAACTTTGGGATATTAAGAGAAATTGCTCAAAAGAGGGAATTCCAATTGATACTAGGGGAAAATAATGAAATACGGTCCTTGAAATGAATCAAACTTAAAAAGCCTCAGATAAAAAAAATGGATTAAAGACATTTGTTTTATACCAATGGAAAAGGCAGAGAAACTAAAAAAGCTGAAATCTGAGGAGCCAATTAGCACATTTCCAATAGGAATCAAAGGGTGGTCCCCACCAACAAGCCCTGAAACAAGGGTATCTAAATTAGGTTACCATGTGCTCAAGAGAGTTGACTGAACACAACACAAGCAGCTGCAGAATCCTAAGTGTGAACCAATGCCCAGACCAGCCATGTGGAAAGGACTCTCCCCTATCCCAGAGCTAACAGGAGAAGAAGTGATGAGATTTCACCTCAAAGACTGCATTTCTTCTTCTATTATTTAATATAAATAACTGTAGGTTATCTTGCTGAGTCTACACTCTCTTCTGAGAATGCAGCTATGACGAGGGTCCCAGGGGGGCCACGCTGAGATTGCTCTGTTAGGGCAAACTGCAAAGAATGGGACAGACAATACCCAAAACTATTGGTTATTCTAATACTTAGATTCACCAAGCCAGCAACAAAACAGCTTCTACAATACCTTATGGTTACCCAGAAGCCAGAAATACAGTTCCCTTAAAGCAACCTAGAACTCCCACCCAGCCCGCCAAGTCAAATATGATGAGGATTGCTGAAAGTCTTGTTCATCATATAAAAAAGTTCTACCAATCCCAAAGGATCTGACACATTACCCACCAGGTTAATGAATATTTCAGATCTTACCCAAATACATGCTTTTAGCCAATTATTAACTAAACTAAGATTTATTTAAAAAAGAAAAGAGAGTATTGGTTAAAATATCATTATACATACAGATATGAATAGAGTTCTTAGGTCAGTTTCATAGTAGAGATGATGAACTTTAGAGTTGCAAAAAGTCCTTTCAAGAATTAGCCCATAGGTTATTGTCCAATGTCCAATATCAGGGTGATCCAGATGGGACTGGAGACCTCAGTCTTGCAACTCAAACTTCCCCTGAGGAAGTGTAAGCACATCTGAGAAAAAAGGATTAGGGCCCAAGAGTCCTTTTTATAGTTTTCTGGCAAACTATGATAGTCTCTTGACAGCAGATATTCCTTGGGTGAAGAATAGTGGCTTTTTAGTAGAATTACCTATTTATAGACAGGTAACTAGTTGAATTAATCAGCATAAGGTAATTATCCATCAAGCAGTTCATAGGCAGTTTGCTACAAATTTAAAAGAAATATAGACAATGACATTATTACACCCACGTTTCATCTAAATTGTTAATATTCCATTTTGATCTCTAAATCAATAGATATAGTAACACACAGGAACCGTCTGTTTATATGGTTAACATCTAACAAGATATAAGTAAACACATACAATTACTATTACTTCTAATTCTCTAACAATACAGGTTTGCATTTCAAAGCTCTAGTCTATTTAACATGGCTTTGTTAGCTATTTATAAGGAACTGCCCTAATTACCATGTATATAGTTCTCTAATATGTCTTTAAAGGATGAATTTGAGTCATTTAGCCTGCAAGTTGCTTAATCCTTTTGTTGCCCTGTGTCACAGCAACTTATCATATTTTCCATTTTAACTAGTGCTGCCGATTAATCGCAGTTAACTCACGCAATTAACTCAAAACATTAATTGTGATTAAAAAAATTAATAGTGATTATTCACAGTTTTAATCACACTGTTAAACAATAAAATACAAATTGAAATTTATTAAATATTTTGGATGTTTTTCTATATTTTCAAATATATTGATTTCAATTACAACACAGAATACAAAGTGTGCAGTACACACTTTATATTATTTTTATTACAAATATTTGCACTATAAAAATGATAAACAAAAAACAGTATTTTTCAATTCACCTCAAACTAGTACTGTAGTGCAATCTCTTCATCATGAAAGTGCAACTTACAAATATAGATTTTTTTTATTACTGTCATGGGGCAACAACTCACCGGCTTGGCGCCTCCTGCTGGTTGTCCTAGGAAAGCTCTTCCAGCCCAGCGCACCCTCTGCAGGCCGGTGACTCACCTCCCACTGGCGCCCATGTCCCTCCCAGACTCCAGTGCCCCTCTACATCAGGGTTCTGCCCCAGCAGTAACCCACAAGCTGGGTCTCCCCACCCAGGGGAACCCCCAACCCTCTATCCCCACCTTGCCTCAGTGGCTACTGCCAGTCACTATCTATCCCCCACTCACTGGGACAGACTGCACTCTGTAAACCACTCATCATTGGCAAGGAGGGTTGGACCAGCTGCCTCTGCCCCTCTGCAGTCCCAGTACCTTTTTATAGGCCCTTTTCAAGGCCTGCAGCCTGGGGTTTTACTAGGCTGGAGCTCCCCAGATCCCTCTGCCCTTCCCCAGCACTGCTCCCCCTCAGGTACCCTTCTCAGCTCCCAGGCAGCCCTGGTCCTTCTCTCTCTAGAGCTATAGATAGACTCTCTTTTTCAGCTCCTCTCCCCCAGCCCTCATATAAGGGCCAGCTGGGCCCTCATTGAGCGGGCCACAGCTGTGGCTGCTTCCCCAATCAGCCTAGCCTTTCACAGCTGCAGTCCTTTCCAGGGCTGCTTTTACCCTTGTTCTGCAGGAGCGAGGAAGCTGCCCCACTACAATTATATAACTCCAATCAAACACAAAACAATGTAAAATTTTAGAGCTTACAAATCGACTCAGTCTTACTTCTTGTTCAGTCAATTGATCAGAGGAACAAGTTTGTTTACATTTGCAGGAGATAATGCTGCCTGCTTCCTATTTACAATAGTAAGTGAGAAAAGGGATTCACATGGCACTCTTGTAGCCAGTGTTGCAAGATATATACATGCCAGATGCGCTAAAAATTCATATGTCCCTTCATGCTTCAACCACCATTCCAGAGGACATCATTCTATGCTGATGACGCTTGTTAAAAAATACGCTAATTAAATTTGTGACTGAACTCCTTGGAGGAGAATTGTATGTCACCTGCTCTTTGTTTTACCTGCATTCTGCCATATATTTCATGTTATAGCAGTCTCGCATGATGACCCAGCATGTTGTTCATTTTAAGAACACTTTCACTGCAGATTTGACAAAATGTGAAAAAGTACTAATGTGAGATTTCTAAAGATAGCTACGGCACTCAGCCCAAGATTTAAGAACATGAATTGCCTTCCAAAATCATCAGGGCGGTGTGTGGGGCATGCTTTCCGAAGTCTTAAAAGAGCAACACTACGATGTGGATACTACAGAACCTGAATCATCAAAAAAGAAAATCAACCTTCTGCTGGTGACATCTGACTCAGATGATGAAAATGAACATGCATTGGTCTGTACTGCTTTGGATCGTTACTGAGCAGAACCCATCATCAGCATGGACGCATGTCCTCTGGAATGGTGGTTGAAGCATGAAGCTGAAGCAAAGCACTGACTGTTTCATGCTGATTTTGCCATAATCGGTCAGATGACTTCCTTCAGTAAGAGAAAAAAGAAAAGTCTGAGAGATTCAGATTGGGGACCAGAATGTACTAATGTTTGCATGAAGAAAAAGTAGAGGTGACCATTGACATATACTGTTAATTTAAAGTGATGAGGTCTCATTCTGATTTCACACTAGATTCACATTGCTGTTATTCCACTGACTTCAACGGAGTTATTCCTGATTTACATTAGTGTAAGCAAAGTCTTTTATCTGAAATTCTGTAACACTATAGTTATCTTGGATAATTATGGAAACTGGTTGGTTGATATTCTCAAAATATAAGGCAGAGTGTGCTACTACGGAAGGCAAAAGTTTGAGATAGAATGACATTCACAAAAATTCTTGCAGTGAGATTTGGGTAAAACAATAATTTTTAGCTCATACTACATGTCAAGCTTTGTATTAAAACATTGCATTATCTAAATAAGGAATCAGATCCAGTCTCAATCATTTTTAATTAGGACCCAAATTTATATCAATTGCTGTAAGTTAAAGGCTTTGCATAAATAATAGTTTAGAGTTTCTTTCAGTAAAGACTGAAATGTGTACCTGAACAGTAAATCAAATTTAGTATGGTATGGTGTTCTGTATTCCATAAAATAATTTATGCTGCTAGTGTAAATCTACTATTTATTATGGGCACATCTGCATTCTTTACATTTACACTGTAGGTCAAATCTTTCCAATTTGTAAAAGGTCGGGGCTTGGTAGGACCTCTGTCATTAGGAAGGATGGCTTTGGACTGCAAAGCAACCTTATTTTGGTGACTGAAGAAGGCAAATGCCACGTGCTGGGCTAGAATGAAATGGGAGAATATTACATTAAGATATGGGTGAATATTGCTGTTTCACAGATGCATTCTTTGTAATTTTGAAATAACAGTAACTTTGTAATATACAAATACTGTCAACATCTACTACCAAAGCAGACGCCTATGTTTCTTTATAATGTACCTATATTTTTCTGACTTTTAATATCACATGCAGTGTTTTCCAAAATTTATAATGGTAATCAGTTTTTGATAAATTTTGTATACTTAAAATGCATAAAAGATATGAAGGCAAATTATTGCTATGTAAAACAAAACTATAAAGTGAACAGCAGGAACTTGCTCAACATAGATAAAGTGAAATCACATTAGAAAAAGTGTAAATTGCTAATTGGCAGCCCAATACAGATCTCTTACACGCCAAATTAGTTTTACTGATATCTTTATTTTTTTCAGATGCTTTAACCCTTCCATTTTCCTAAATGTGGTTTCAGACTCACATAGGAATAATTCCTTTGTTACTGAAAGTATAATGTGTCCTGTTTGCCAGCACTGAATTGTGTGTGCTTAAATGCACAACATGATGGATAAGAGAAAAAGATAGAATGAACTATCCACAGATTCCGCCCCCCCCCTCCCCAGGGTAAAAATATGCCAGTAGTTATAACCCTGGCATTATCAACTGGTCTTTCATGCTTCTCCATTTTCACCTCATGACACCACCAGAATAAGCTAGAGGAACTGAGATGGCTGACATTAAAGGTTTTCTTGAAATTATTTGCTTCAATGATGCTCCAAATCCTGAAGTGAGGATCAGGAGCCAGACTTTGGAGGTTAGGGGGTAAAGAAGCTAAAATATAACTGTACTAGAATGCATAGAGGATAATTACCCCGATATGAATGCCTTTAGAACTCTCATCACAACGGCCCTCATCCTGCAATGCAAAGACTTTCACAAGAGATTAATTTTATGCAGCCTGACCAGTCCCATTAAAGTCAATAGGATTGCTCACTGAGAAAAGTTAAATGTGTGTGTAAATCTTTGCAGGATTGGGTCCAAAATGTGTAAAAAAGACAATATGTGATTCATGGTATCAATTAAAATAATGAAGTATTTTTATTTAATTTGAGTAACGTGCTCTGAGTCACTGCAGGTTCTAGGGTAACCAGATAGCAAGTGTGAAAAAGTGGAACGGGGGTGAGGAATAATAGGAGACTATATAAAACAAAGCCCTGAATACCTAAAATTGGGACATCTGGTCACCTTAACAGGTTCTTGTCTGTCCAGGTGGTAGCATAGAGTATATGTCAAGTGTTACCTTTACCTCAGTGAAGCAGGGAGGAAAGTGTACTAAACTGGGATCCTCACATTTGTAACAGATATTTTCTTAATGCTTCGGTCATTTTTAAATCCTCAAACCTTTTTCCACTTTCTCAAGTGTGTTTTTGTTGTGTTCCTATAGCCTGTTGCTCACTTCAACAATGAGCATCTAAGCTCTGCAAACCCTGTTCCATATTCACAACTATCATAAACCTCAGTGAGAGCTCTGCACATATAGCAACTGCAGGGTCAGGCCTTAACTCATGTAGAACTAGAAGATAAAATACCTGTTTGTTTTGCCATCACAAACATCAAGCCATCAATTTTGATGTCATGTTGTTTTCCATAACTTCATACAAAATCTGAGTCCATTCCTACAGAGCTTACGCAGGCAAATTTATCCTGAAATAGAAGCACTGGGAGATTTATCAGTGCAGTCTATGATTAGGGCCCGTTTTATATACAGAAAGTTTCTATTACTAACCTTAGAATTGTATTAGTGTGAAATAAACAATAAAAAACCTGCTATTCAGATAAGAAATTTTCACCAAATGATTTGAAATATCACACTTTGTCCTTATTTGATTAAATCACATTCACCTATCCCACAGGTAAGGTCACTGTGAATATCTAGGACAGAGTTCTGCTTGTCTCATAGCCATGTATAACTCCTGTAACTTCAGTGAGGGTTGCAGAAAAGGAAAAAATAAAACAAACTCATAGCAATAAGCAACACAAATGCAAAAATTCTGAATATATAAACTGATTGATCAAATAGGATAATCATATTAATGTTATGATTAGCTATCTAAATTAGACCCCAAATGTTCTATATGCCCAATCAATTAAAGCAATTCTTACAAAAAAACCCATCTCATTTTCCTTTCTGTCAACCCCAAGCTGTTTCTCTAATGCATGCATGAAATGGAAACAGTCAATGCATTATAAAGCTTTATTATCTGCAGTGGTAAAATTGAGAAAACTGTGCTGAGACAGCTGCATAACATTTCATGTTAACCTCCTGGGTGTCTCTGTCCAAAGGAAAAAATATGCCTTCAATCTCTATGGCCTAATCCATCTTAACTATGCACTAACAGATGCCTTAAAGGTATGCTGATAACACAAGGTAGTTATGAATGGGCAAATTGGAATCTGAATACTGCTGCTCCAGCTGGAACCGGGCAAACCCATAGGGAATCTGAACTAGCTAGATGATCTGAAAGATAGTGTTCTGATGGATGCCCTTGATAAAGTACTAAATTTTAAATAATGTTTCAAAAGTATATTAACTTAATGTCTGATTTGGGTTTAAGGGAATTCTTTCCCCATACAATCCAGTCAGAAAGACTTCTTGTCTAGTTGCAAGGGGTCAGCTATTAAAAATTAAGAGCCTAAATTTAATATCCTAAATCCTTATTGTCTCAGTTTGAAGGTAACTGCCTTCCCCCACACACACCTCCACGGCCCACCAAGGGCATCCATTTAAAGGTTTCTGGTTCCCATCTGTCGCCTCTTTTGAGCAAAGACCTGTGTCTTACTCCTTCCTGACTGGAGGCTTTTAAGAATGAACAGTTCCTTGCCTACTCTGTGATATCCTCAATGCCAGACTGCCTAAAAGTGTCAGCACTTTGCTGTCTCTCTTAAGGCTATGATCAGTTTAGTGCTGCTGTTATAAGTCACTGCACAGTTACTTCTTAGCAAGCATATTTATTTTTAAGGTAAAAGCACTATATAGAAAACATGTTAAAACAATAAAATGCATGCTAAACAGCTTGCCAAAGGTCACACCCAACTACAACTTTGGGCTCTGGTAGGTTTCAGTCCTTCAAAACCCACAGTTGAGTTTTCCTCTCAGTTACAAGTTCTCATAATCTTATATCCAGAACACAAGCTGGACAGTTCAGAGATTTCTTCATATAGTTCAGGCCTTTGCTTTCCAGTCTCGGGTAACTAGCAGACAGTCATCCTCACATCAGGCTATAACTTCAAAAGACTGGAAAAGGGGAATTTGCATTAATCTCTCCCTAGGTATTAACCAGGAAATCCATTTACACTTCTAGTTCCAAAAATCCATTCTTTTCTGGCACATTTTTTATATAGTACTTTGAACAAACTGGTCTCACATCTATCACATCTCCCCTCCAAACAGGTTAAATATAATTCCGACCAACAATAATACATAAACCATTCATTCTATACAATGGACCCCAATGAGAATTTAACTTAGTTCAATAAGGTCTCCAAAGGACATGTCCATTTCTTTATACTTATTTAAGTTCCTAAATATATAACCTGATTTCTAAATGCACTGAGCACAGAGCAGCTCCCGCTGCAGCCAATAAAAAATGTTGGATGCTCAGTACTTTTGAAAATTGGGCCATTTATTTAGGTACCTAAATATGAATCTAGGAACCTACCTTAGAATCTTATTTTTGAAAATCTTCGCCAATGGGGTTTGTTTATGTGCTTTGGTTTGGAGTTTGTGTTTTGTTGAAACATCTGCGGTATTTACTGAGTCATGATATGTTAATCTTGTTAGCAGCAGTGCCACTAATGATGGATTATCCCAATTTCTGTAGCTATCTTAGAATTTGATTACTATGACTATATCAGAATACAGAAACAAGTGTGACTAAATTGCTCAGGAAATTGCTACATTGGCTTTTACTCAAGTTCAAATGCAGCTCAGATTGGGAATGAACAAAGTTATTACCCTCTGATGGCTGTTCAATAGCCTATGTGATAAATAAAGAGGGGAGGAATAGCTCCCTTTGATGGACACCCAGCCAGCCAGTAAGCTGTAAAATCCTTCTTGGTAGCTGTTCTTTACTTGCTTTACCTGTAAAGGGTTAAAAAAATCCCCCAGGTAAAGAAAAAAAAAAGTGGGCACCTGACCAAAAGAACCAATGGGAAAGCTAGAACTTTTTAAAATGGAAAAACAAACTTTCCCTTTGTGTGTGGTTGTTCTCTCTAAGCTGCAGGAACACAGAGCAGCAATGCTACACGCAGAAATGCTGTGCAAGGTTTGAACCAAGTGTGAAAAATTGTCCACATCTAGCAGGACTCATTGGGATAGGGAATGTTTAGGTAAGCACAATCTGGTTATTTCTTTATTTTGGCTTGTGGACCTCTTCTGTGCTAACCCCAAATGCTTTTACTTGTAACCTTTAAGCTGAACCCTCAAGAAGGTATTTTGGGTGCTTAATTTTTGGAATTTCTCTTTCAAAATCTAGCAAAATCCTAAATTCCAAGTATTTTCTTTCTTTTTGTTTTTTAATAAAATTTACCTTTTTAAGAACAGGATTCGATTTTTGGTGTCCTAAGAGGTTAAGCATATGCTGTTTGATTAGCTGGGGACAACAGCAAATTTCCTTTGTTTTCTTTCTCAGCTCTTCCCCGGGGCTGGGGGGGGGGGATGAAAGGGCTTGAGGGTACCCCACAGGGAGGAATTCTCAAGTGCTCCTTCTTGGGTTCAAGGTTTTTTTGTTTTTTTGTTCCCACACATTTGAGTGGTGGCAGCATTTACCAAGCTAAGGTCAGAGAGAAGCTGTAACCTTGTGAATTTAATACAAGCCTGGAGTGGCAAGTATTAATTTTTAGAATCCTTGTGGGCCCCACTTTCTGCACTCAGAATGACAGTGTGGGGATTCAGCCTTAACAGCCTATGTGAACTGGCCCAAGGGACCAGTGCCCAGATATGGACATAAAACAAAAAATCCACCTCCACAATTGCAACTAATTGGCAACATTTGCTGTCCATTGTAGCAAGGGAAACAATAAATGAGTAGATATGGAGACCAAGCTCGACGTTGTCTCACCAGATTCACACTTTGGAGAAGCTTACTCTGCTGCTGCTGGCTGAGAGTTTCCTGTTCTGAGAAGAACTAAAGGATTTCAACAACTGTAGCTGTCAGTCTGGGTGCTTTCACAAGCAAGAAAAAGCCATGACAATAAAAAAAAAAAAGACAACTAAAAAACCCAAAAGACTATTAGCTTTTCAAAAACATTTCAGTATATGTACTGGATATGTCATCAATCATCTGAGTGATAGTAATGAAATGTGGGATATTGTTAATGAAATGCTAATAGTTTGCTACTCTGCCCTGTAGATATCTGTGCATTGGGACTAATATAATATTGATCCTGGGAGGCAGTAATGCAATTGGCCATAAAGATTTTCTCTGAAAATCATTTCTGGGAAGTTCATCAATTATAAGCAATTCTTGTTCAATTATAATAATTACTCAAAGGCCCTCTTACACTAGGGACATTTTCTAAACATTTCCCACTCATGCTCACACCAGGAGTAGGTTTAGCTTAGGTAGCAGAGATGGCATAGGCAACCTGTCTCCATCAGCACTCTCAACATTGTTAATGTTATGGACAGGGCCAAAGGGTTAACAAAAATATTTTCTAGGTTCTGAAAAAGACTCTGTTTTGGGGATGGGAATGAGTCTATCTATATAAGGTACTTATATGGTCTCTATTACTATAGTATCTGAATGTCTCACCATCTAATGCACTGGGGTAGGGGATGTAATGTAAGAGGTTAAGAACATAAGAACAGCCATACTGGGTCAGACCAAACGTCCATGTAGCCCAGTATCCTGTCTACCGACAGTGGCCAATGTCAGGTGCCCCAGAGGGAGTGAACCTAACAGGTAATGATCAAGTGATCTCTCTCCTGCCATCCATCTCCATCCTCTGACAAACAGAGGCTAGGGACACAATTCCTTACCCATCGTGGCTAATAGCCATTTATGGACTTAACCTCCATTAATTTATCCAGTTCTCTTTTAAACGCTGTTATAGTCCTAGCTTTCACAACCTCCTCAGGCAAGGAGTTCCACAAGTTGACTGTGCGCTGTGTGAAGAACTTCCTTTTATTTGTTTTAAACCTTCTGCCTATTAATTTCATTTGGTGACCCCTAGTTCTTGTATTATGGGAATAAGTAAATCACTTCTCCTTATCTACTTTCTCCAGGTTGGGAAGTGCTATGAAGAGAGTTGAGGCACAGAGACTTGCCTAAGTGCCCATACTCATACAGAAATTCTGCAGCCGACCAGAGAATTAAATCAAGGTCTCTCAAGTCCCAGCTTAGCACCCTAAGTGTTGTACATTCTTTCTTCCTGTCTTGTCTCCTCTTTCCTTGCCACCGATCCCTCCTACAGAATGGAGTCAGTATAGACAGTTAAGTGTTACTCTTGAAAGGGAAGGAAGCAAAGGCAGATGGAGAGTCATACAACAGAATTCGGTGCAAACATTTCCAGAACTCTTCTATTTTGCAATGTGTAGTTGGAACTGTGTAATTGCTTGGAAACTACCATTTTGGACACACAAACACACACACACACACACACTTTCAGATTTAGTCAAAGCCAATATTATGTGAATAAGATTGTCAAACAGCTGCTTATCTGATGCAGTGATTGAACAGGTGCTACCACCACTGTGTGGATGGCCTCGGAAGAGCTCCCAAAAGTTCAGCATCACCTTCCTGAGCTGCCGGGGAGGACTTTAGGTGAGGGACAGGTATTCAGCCTGTAACCTGAGCTAGGCAGGGGGGAGGGGAGGTCAACACCTCTGCCCGGGGAGCTAGACAAAGGAAGAGAGGAGGGTCAAGTGGAGAGGGTTGGGTCAGTTTCGGTTTGGGGCTGGGTGGTGGGAGTTCAGGGAATCCTATGCTGGGATCCAAGCACCCTGAACCCCAGAAGGGCCAGATTGAGAGGTTCCTGGCCCTGGCCACGAACTCTGCTGTATCCTGTGCTCCTGTTGTTCAATAAATCTTCTGTTTTACTGTCTGGCTGAGAGTCACTGTGAGTCCCAGGAAGTACGCTTTGAATGCTGCAACCTTTCCAAATCTCAGCTCACCGTCACTCTGTGCTATTTGGCTGACATAAGGTTGATTTGCTTAATGCAATCTCATTGTTATTCAGATTACCCCCTTTTTGCTGTGTGAAAGTCCCCGCTAACAAGTTTCTCCCCAGTATTGTTTGTTAGTGAATTGGCAGTTCCATGGGTCACAAGATTAGTTTATCCCAGAAGGGATGACCTGGAGTGCTGATGAAAAGCGCAGTCAGGAAAGTATTTCAGTTACTTTCCTGATGGATTGTATTTTCTAAATGGACAACATACCCTAAATGCTCAATTATTGAAGGACAATCTACACTCATTCCTGTATTTGCTTTCTACAACCAACTCCTGTATAACTTTTCATGAGTGATGTACCCAAGTATTTGGATTCTAATATCTAAACTGTATTGTTAAATTTATTCAGCTAAATTTGGGTTATTGCTGATTATGTACTATATGTATCTTATTACTTTTTAAAACATGTGGATAATATACATGTGGATAATATAAGCACTATATCCAGATGTATAGACATGTTTCTTAACCTGTGTATTATATAATTTTTAACATGAGCTTTAATAAAAAAAATGTATCTGTATCAGTAGGTATTTGTTATTCATTACTGTTCTGCATATTAATCACTCTGCTTCACCCACCAAGTTTGTGCAATGAAACAAAATATATGTATACGAATAAATTGCATTACTGTGCTTCTTTCTCTGTACCTCTGTCATGATTTCTGAGCAGTCAACAACCTTTGGACTCAAAAGGGCCAGTTTCAGAAGTGATATATAATACCTTATTCTCTGGGGAGCCAGAAGGACATGCAAGAAAGTGTAAGATAAAGTTGGAGGAAGGCTAATGATTGACACCTGTGCTTGCTACCATAAATATTAAATAACAACAATATCATTCATGACTGGGTCCATTGTGATGACTCAGTTTTATGGATTTGCCATTCTTCCTGTTTGGTCGTAAAACTACTTAGTGAGGAAATTGGTTTACTAAATATAGTCATCAGCAACCCTGGTACCAAGGAAGCAACTCATCCTTTAAAATACATTAGCATAAAATATTAATGAACTTAGAGGATTGCCCATATAGGCAAGGGTAAGAAACATCCAATTAGACTCTTTTACAGCTGTTTTTAAATGACTGAAAACAGGAATAAAACTTTTATAGAAGTACCTCTTTAAGTCAGAAAATTGAAAACAGTGGCTGTTATTAAATTAGAAGGATAGGTGATGTTCAGTTTGGAGGAGGTGTATCTATACTTTTTAAAGAGGGATTACCTTTAAGATATTTCTGGCTTGTGGGGAAAATGGCACTTTAGTTCCATACTGTTCACCTCATACGCTGTACCATTTTTTCTTGGAAAATTTGAAAAGTCTGTTTCATCCCAATGGGAACAGATCATTAATATTTTTTAGCTAAATGGAATTTTGTTGTCTGTTCAGCCCTAATTAAAGATATTCCCTGGAGAAAGGGAAAGGAGCTTCTTTTTTGTCCCCCATCATTTCTATATTAAGAGCCAAACTTTGTTTGTATGTGTACTTCATGGGTGATAAAGCATGATGTTTTCCAATTTATATGCAGTAATGTCTGTTTATATGTACAAACATGTGCATGCTAACTTTCCTTATGCCACAAAATGGCACCTTTTACTCCACCCAAAAAACAATATTCTAACAATTCTCCAACACTTTTGTTGGGTACATGGTATGTACCTGGAACTGGTAGTTTTGTCATAGACACCACAGTTAATATTACAATGCTCCTCACTTCTCTTTATCCAATAGAGTGTTTATTTATGTGACAAGGAGATTCTTCTGCTCTGAAGGATATAGGAATTGCTGCTGCAGGATACTTCTGAGGCAAGTAGTTAAAGATTTATTTAAAAAAAAATCATTTATATGAATAAGAATACCGCTTGCAGATACATTGCACAAGTTAAGATTAAATTACAAGGGCTATCAAACCTCCTGCTTAAAGGCATAGATTATTATTATTATACATTTATGTTGACCCATAAGTGTACCCTATGCTTCAAGACACTTAAAGACATTTTGCCCTAAAGAACTTACATTCTAAAATAATTATCATCCGGGGTCAGGACAATTTTTCTCAGTTACTGCACAATTTTCTGCATATGTTATGAACTTTCTTCACCTTCTTAAGTAAGATTTGGCTTTAACTCCTATTGGAGAAAGAATACACTATTAGATGGGCCATTGGTCTTTATTGGCATTTTAACCACTTAATTTATGAAAAGAGAAAAACCTAGTGGGGAGGATGGAATGTCATGCATGAGTGTTTTTAGTCTCTTTGTTCAAGGAAAATGTGTTCTCCTTGAAAACCACTAGATCTACAATGCATCCTGTCACAGAAGGCCTTTCTCCCACATTGTCCTTTTCCAGAAATTCTGCTGCTGTTGAGGGTCAGATAAAATACAACAGCATAATTCCTTCTGCAGTAATCAGAGAATTAGCCATTTTCTGAATACTTTCATGTCCTCTCCCAGTACAGTGAGAAGAAACTTGGCTAGTCTTGCCAACTTAATACATAACACTATGGGGAATGGACTATAAAGACTCCTTTCCCTTTGAAAAAGTAGCATACTCTGGTCAATATCAGTTGTGTAATATATAATGTCTAGAAAAACAGTGAAGAGAACAGCAGAGGAACACAGACCAAATGAGCTCACCGAGACATGCTACAGGGCCATTTTAAAACAAGCATTGAAACCTGATCATATGGAATCAGAGGTGTTTAGCCTATCTCCTGCAACAAGTGAAAGAAAAGAGCTGTGATAAGTAGACTGTGGCCATTATGACCCACCTTATGGCTGGATTCTGCACCCCATTATACCAGTTGTATCTCCATGAAAGTCAAAGATATTATAGTGTTGGTTTAACAGAGAATCTGGCATTTAGTGCCAAGAAATTTTAGCTTATGTAAATTAATGTCTTATAAAATGCAGGTGTTCTTTATAGTTTGCCAGGCATTGTGTGAAATTTTAGCTCAGTGGAGGAATTTCAGCAAACTTATGTAACACATCTGTATTGTCCTTTGGCATTACTAGTTACAGGGTTATGCTCTCTAAGAATTGTTCTCAAACTATGTTGATCCACAGAGCTGCTTCTGTAACAATGGAGAATCCTCTGCCAGACTGTTTTTATTCCCTCTGTACTAAATCTTTCTTAGTCTAGCAGCCTCAGGGTTTCCAGGGGGATATTTCCTCAGTTAATCTTAAGAAAAAAAAATGTTGCATCATACAGGAACACAGGAGTTGCCTGGATAAGACCACTGGTCCATCCACTCCATTATCTGGTTTCATAACAGTGGCTGGTACCAGATGATTCTGACGGAGGTGTTAAAACCTCTGTAATAGCTCTACACTGGCTATCAGTTGCCCAGTGTCCCCAGTTTAAAGTCCCCTGTGCCTTTGGAGGAGTACAAAGGGGAATATCTCAGAGCAAGGATCTGTCACTAAATCTTGTGGAGAGAAGTTTACATCCTGAAAGCTATCAGTGAGAAGGCTTGTCAAAATGATTTAAAAAAAAACTACAGTAGGTCACAGATGCGTTTGGTTAGGAAATCGTCTACAGAAGTGTTATCTAGCTGTAGAATATTTCCCTGGTGGATTGTAGAGCTGTGCACCTCAATTATGCATTGCCTATACCCATCATACTGATCTTTTGTGCTGCTGCCATTGATGCACAAGTGAGAAAATCACTACTTAACTTTTGGATCTTAGGTTGCTGTTACAGGGAATCAAATGAGACAGTCATCCTGGATCACCATCATACCCTTTTTACAGTCCGTTTTCAGAGCAGAACTGCACATTAAGTATCATTCTATTTGAAACACGGCAGAACAAATCTCTTTCATTGTTGCACTGTCTTTCGGCTACAAGAGAGTATAAATGCAGCCACAGGGGGCCAGGTGGAGAATTTTGTTCAAAATGAAAAGGACTGGAGCTGGAAAAACAATGGGTAAAATGTGAAACATTTCAAAGGTGTTGGTTCATAGGGTTTGAAATAGATCCATGGGGGAAGGGGAAGAGGTTTGGTGAAAAAAATTAATCAAAAACATCAAAAAGATATCAAAAGTTCTACATTATTGAGAAATCTGGAGGGGGGGACAGAAAATGGTTTGGTCCATGGGGTCTTCTATTTTCTGTGAAGTGGCTAAGCACTACCAGAATTAAACGATAAATAATTAATAATAATAATAATTAATTAATTAGATGGGAATCAAAGGGGATATCACTGGAGGGGACATAGTTGGAATATACATTTTTTCCAATCTCCCCATTGGTTGCAGCTGTGCCAGGTGGCAAATGTTACACAGCCATCCTGTGCTTTTGCCTAAAGTCTTGTTTAATCCTGAATCTCCTGCATGGCAGGACCTAGCAATTATCTGACAAGTGGAGCTGGTTAGGAACTTAACAACAAAATGGATTTTTGTTAGAACATGCCTATTCATAAAACATACAGGTTCAACTAAGACATACAAGTTCAACTTTTCATTGGAAAAGGATTCTTCATTTAAGATGTAATTTCTGGTCAAAAATGAGAGAGAGAGAGAGCCCCAGATTACCCAAATGGTTAGGCCAGTCTCCTGGGATGAAGTCGCTGCTCCAAACTGAGCAGAACAAGGGTGTCCAACATCACAGGCAAGTGCCCTAACCATCCAGGCAATTGGCTACTCTGGGGTTTCTCTTTCTCCATCAAAAAACTTTGAAAAAATCTTGGGCCTGGTCTACACTAGGACTTTAAATCGAATTTAGCAGTGTTAATTCGAATTAACCGCTCAACCGTCCACACCAGGAAGCCATTTAATTCGACCTAGAGGGCTCTTTAGTTCGAATTCGGTACTCCACCCCGACGAGGGGAGTAGCGCTAAATTCGACATGGCTATCTCGAATTAGGCTATGTGTGGATGCAAATCGAACTTAGTAGCTCCGGGAGCTATCCCACAGTGCACCACTCTGTTGACGCTCTGGACAGCAGTCCAAGCTTGGATTCTCTGACCAGCCACACAGGAAACGACCCGGGAAAATTTGAATTCCTTTTCCTGTCTGGGCACTTTGAATCTGATGTCCTGGTTGGACATCGGGGCGAGCTCAGCAGCACCTGCAACGATGCAGAGCTCTCCAGCAGAGGAGTCCATGCAATCCCAGAATAGAAAGAGGTCCCCAGCATGGACAGACCGTGAAGTCCTGGATCTGATCGCTGTGTGGGGCGATGAGTCTGTGCTTTCGGAGCTGCGCTCCAACAAACGGAATGCAAAGACCTACGAGAAGGTCTCCAAAGCCATGGCACTCAGAGGATACAGCCGGGATACAACGCAGTGCCGCGTGAAAATCAAGGACCTGAGACAAGGCTATCAAAAAGTCAGAGCGGCAAACGGACGCTCCGGAGCCCAGCCCCAGACATGCCGCTTCTACGAGGCACTGCATGCCATTCTAGGTGGGTCTGCCACCACTGCCCCACCAGTGACCGTGGACTCTGAGTATGGGATAGTGTCGAGGGGCAGTTCCTCGGCAATGTTCGCCGATGGGGAAGATGAGGAAAGGTTTGTGGAGGACGACGCAGGTGACAGCGCTTACAATACCGCTTTCCCCGACAGCCAGGATCTCTTCATCACCCTCACAGAGATCCCCTACCAACCCTCCCCGGCCGTTAACCCGGACTCAGAATCAGGGGAAGGATCAGTCGGTAAGTGCTATAAACATGGAAACCTTTATTTTTTAAAAAACAGGAATAAAAAATATATAAAAACTATATAAAAACTTTTCCATATAAAACTATATAAAAAGAAGGTCCACACATATAGGGATGGAACAGAAATCCTCCTGGGACACTTCCACGAAGCTCTCGTACAGGAGCTCGAAAAGCCTCCGCAGGAGGTTCCTGGGGAGAGGTGCCTTATTTGGTGCTCCGTGGAAGCACACTCTTCCGCGCCAGGCCATCCTAATGTACAGCGGAATCATTGCCTCCACCAGCATGGCAGCATATGGTCCTGGTCTGTGCAGGGATTCTAGCAGCATCCTCTCTCTCTCTCTCTCCGAGTGACCCGCCTCAGGGTAATCTCGTTTGGCGACTGCTGCATCTAATTAGGGCAATTAGTGTACTGTTACTATTGTGAATGCTTGACTTTTACTTTGCATAGCAATGACCTTCGTTTAACAGCCACGTGTTGGAGGCCGCAGAGGAAAAGCATACAGTGATCTTTCCTGGGCACAGCCGCGAGGGGCTGGAACAGGGTCAGACTTTATGCTTTACAGATTGCCTTCAGCGGGAGGGCACAGCTATCCATTAACTGTTAAGCAGCCTATAGTGTAGTGCTTACCAGGCCTGGCTGCTACACGGATTCAGCTGTACCGCCCCGCTTGTCCGATCTCCTGTGCAAGACCGCAGCCAATGAAAGCGTATTCCGAAATCTCGAACTTGTCCTGAGAGCTCGTGAGACTAGGTGCCCTGTATGGTCTTGTTCACTGAAACTGAGTAGACTGTGTTCAGTGTTCGCAAACATGTATCTTTTCAAGGAAATCACTTCCTTTTTCCCATCACAAAGCTGCGGCTCTTTCACGAACTGCCCCGGCATCCCCCTCACAGAGGCTGGCGCAGATTAGGCGGCGAAAGAAAAAGACTAGGGACGACATGTTCTCGGAACTGATGGCTTGCTCCAGAGCCGAGGCGGCCGAGCAGAGACAGTGGAGGGAGACCCTATGTCAGCACCAGCGCTCACACAGTGAATGGGAGGACAGGTGGTGGCAGGAAGACCAGCAGGTGACTCAAACGCTGCTTGGGCTAATGAGGGAGCAAACGGACACGCTCCGGTGCCTTGTAGATGTTCTGCAGGACCGCAGGCAGGAGCAGAGAGCCCCCCTGAACTGTATCTGCAACCGCCTTCCCCCGCCACAAAGTCCTGTCCCCCCCTCACCAAAAATCACAAGAAGGAGGGGCGCTAGGGGCCGTGAAAACTGTCACTCCACCCCAGCAGAGCGCTCATGTACCAAACAGCTCTCATTCCCTAAAGTATGAGAAGTGCTTCCCTTCCTGGATCACCCAGTCCAAATCCAAGTTTCATCCCCCCACTGTGTAGTTGAGTATTAAGAGTAGTTTGTTGTTATTCACTGTTTCCGTCACGTTTTCCTTGTCAGAAGACTTTGTGTGAAGGGGGGGGGAGGGGTTTTTTAATTGCATAGGACAGCCTCCATTACCAGGGTACAGACTTGGGGGCAGGATCAACAGCAGGACACACACAGACTGCAGTCATAGGCACTAGGGTCATTCTGTGAGGTGAATGCTGCCCCGTGTCAGTCTGTGAGGTGTATGCTGCCCCAGGGCCTGACATCCACAAATGGCAAGGCAGGCTGCCCTTAACATGCCCTTCCACCCTAGCCACGAGCCTCTCCGATGCCCTGAGCCCCAGCAAGAGCCCTCATCCACGGACACATACTCACCCTTCCCACATACCCCTCACCCCTTCCTACGCCCCAACCACCAGCCCAGAGCCTGCATCCAAACTCCATCCCAAAGACGGCACTCGTCACCCCTTCCTGCACACCCACCTGCAACCATCCTCCCCCCAGAGACCGCTGTAGGAGCAGGAGCCTGTCATTCCTCTAGTGTAGAAGCGGTCTGTACATCAGTGCACACCGTACCCACCACAGTCCGCGTCCATGTTTCAACCCTTGAACAGGAATTCATAATTAAAGAAAAAACTTTATTAATAATCAGTGTTCCATTAAAGTTCTTTTAAAACGTGTGTTGGAAGGGGGGAAACCTGGAGAACGGGGTATGTAACCGCAGATCGAAGTCAGTCACTGAAACAGGCTCAGGTTCAGCTTCTCTGTAAATCAACTGGAGAGTCATAGGTTACCCTGCTCTCCGAGGAACCTATCTTTCAAAGCCTCCCGGATGCACAGCGCTTCCCGCTGGGATCTTCTATCAGCACGGCTGTCTGGCTGAGCGTAATCAGCAGCCAGGCGATTGGCCTCAACCTCCCATCCAGCCATAAAGGTCTCCCCCTTGCTCTCACAGAGATTGTGGAGCACACAGCAAGCAGCAATAACAACGGGGATATTTTTTTCGCTGAGGTCCAAGCGAGTCAGTAAGCTCCTCCATCTCCCCTTGAGACGTCCGAAAGCACACTCCACCACCATTCTGCACTTGCTCAGCCGGTAGTTGAAAAGTTCCTTCTCACTGTCCAAGGCGCCTGTATAGGGCTTCATGAGCCAGGGCATTAGCGGGTAGGCTGGGTCCCTGAGGATCACTGTAGGCATCTGCACATCCCCAACCGTTATTTTGTGGTCCAGGAAGAAACTACCTGCCTGGAGGCATTTAAACAGACCAGAGTTCCTGAACACACGCGCGTCATGAACCTTGCCCGCCCACCCGATGTAGATGTTGGTAAAACGTCCCCTATGGTCCACCAGTGCTTGCAGCACCATAGAAAAGTAGCCCTTTCGGTTAATGTACTCGCTGGCCTGGTGGGCCAGTCCCAGGATAGGGATGTGAGTGCCATCTATAGTCCCACCGCAGTTTGGGAATCCCATCGCGCCGAAGCCATCTATGATGACCTGGACGTTTCCCAGGGTCACTACCTTTGAGAACAGTTGCTCAACGATTGCGTGGGCTACTTGAATCACAGCAAGCCCTACGGTAGATTTGCCCATGCCAAAGTGGTTCGCTACTGACCGGTAGCTGTCTGGCGTTGCAAGTTTCCAGAGGGCTATGGCCACTCACTTCTGCACAGTCAGGGCTGCTCGCATCCGGGTGTCCTGGCGCTTCAGGGCAGGGGACAGCAAGTCACAGAGTTCAAGGAAAGTGCCCTTACGCATCCTGAAGTTTCGCAGCCACTGTGATTCATCCCAGACCTGCAGCACTATGCAGTCCCACCAGTCCGTGCTTGTTTCCCGGGCCCAGAATCGCCGTTCCACACCATGAACGTGACCCATTGCCACCATGATCTCCACTGCACGGCGTACCCTGCTTTGTGAGAGGTCTGCGCCACTCTGTGACTTCCTGTCCTCACCGCGCTGCCGGAGCCTCCTCGCCCGATTTCTCAGCAGCTGACTGTGGAAGAGGTGGACGATAAGGTGCGAGGAGTTGACAACGGCCATAAGTGCAGCGATGATCGCAGCGGGCTCCATGCTCGCAGTGTTGTGGCGTCCGAGCTGTAACCGACCAGAGAAGGGCGCGAACAGATTTCCCGCCGGCGCTTTCAAGGAGAGAGGGTGGGAGTGACGGTTCAATGATGACAGTTACCCAAAACCACCCTCAACACATTTTTTCCCCCAGCAGGCATTGGGGGCTCTACCCAGCATTCCACTGGGCAGCGGGGAGTGCGGGAACTGTGGGATAGCTTCCCACAGTGCACCGCTTCCAAAGTCGACGCTGGCCCCGTTACTGTGGACTCAGACAGTCGAATTAGTGTATTTAGTGTGGATACACAAATTCGACTTCATAAGGTCGATTCCACAAATTCGAATTAAGTAGATTCGAAATAGTCTTGTAGTGTAGACGTACCCTTGGTTTCATCCTGCTGCAGAATGGGAAAATATTTAGTCTCAAAATTTTTTGTGGGAGGGCAGAGCCATTTCCTGCCCAGTTCTACTCCTAAGTACAGAACAGATGTAATTTCATCAGCATATTACATTAATGAAGCCTAATATGGGGCATTAAGAAGGTAAATACTGCAAAGTACTATATATAATAAAATAATAAAGTATACTGGCCATCCACTAAAATTATATACATGTGTATATGTTTAGAAAGGTAGATAAATAAAACAAGGTCACTGGGGCTCATCTGTTGGCTACAACAACAAAAGTATTATTAACATGATATCATAATACCTGGTGATCCGCAAGAATGGTGTTTCTGATCCATAGGTGTAACAGTGGATTTGGCAACTCGTGTGCACTATAAGAGCTTGATCCAGGTCCCACTAAATCCAATGGAAAGTCCCCTATTGATTTCTATGTGCATTGGATCAAGCCCTAGATCAGTATAAATTATATAGAATTTATGCCATTACAACAAGGTAGAGCCTTCATTTTAAGAGTGGCAAAAAGATATTTAAACTGTCAAAGTTTTATTCACATGAGTGGGTGTTATAACTGCATAACAACGCTACCAGTCTCATTTTTGCTTTGTATATATGCAGTGCTTTGGGATTATTTCCTATTTTATTTAGAGATGCACTGAAGTAAAATGAGTTCTTCATTTGATCAAAAATTGCCTCCAGTTACCCAGAGCTTATTGGTATACACTCTGCTGCCTATGCCCTTCCCCTAGAGATTTTGACTCCCTAGTGGTAACTCAGAAAAATATACTTAGAACAATTTTCCTGCTTTCTTTCACCCAGAGAATCCAGTATCAAAATGCAAGCCCTGTACAAAGACATGCTCAAAATCAAACAAACACCTTAAAAGGAGAAAGATAAATTAAGAAAAAAAATGAACTTATTTGTGATATTTTTGTTGTAGTGTACAAAAGTCTTCATTCTGCAGAGACAGGTAAGCAATATTGCAGACAGTGAGACTAAGCCATGAAGTGTGGCCTTGAATGTGAACTCATCTAAAGGTTCAATTGTTTGTATTAATTGTATTTAAACTAAGGGCTGGGGGAAAGCCAACAGGTGTGGAACAGCACATGGTTCGGACATCCCTTAGGGGAGGATCTATTAATAGAGACTCCCTATGTCCTAGTGAGGATGAGAGGATGGAAAATGATAAAATACAGGCAGGGTCTGATCTGAAACACTCAAATAAAAAAGAGTCCCATTCAATTACATCATGTAATGGCAGACAGCAAAAAGGAAACAAGTTTTTTAAGTTCTTATGTACCAATACTAGAAGTCTAAATAATAAAATGGGTGAACTAGAGTGCCTCGTATCAAATGAGGATATTGATATAATAGGCATCACAGAAACTTGGTGGAATGAGGATAATCAGTGGATACAGTAATACCAGAGTACAAACTATATCTGAAGGACAGAACAGGTTGTGCTGGTGGTGGAGTGGCATTATATGTGAAAGAAAGCGTAGAATCAAACGAAATAAAAGTCTTAATGAATCAAACTGTACCACAGAGTCTCTATGGATAGAAATTCCATGTTCTAATAATAAGAATATAGTGGTAGGGATATATTACCTACAATCTGACCAGGATGGTGATAGTGACTGTGAAATGCTCAGGAGATTAGAGAATAAAATAAAATAAAAAATAAAATAATTTTTTTTTAAATAAAAAACTCAATAATAATAATGGGGGAAATCAATTATCCCCATATTGACTGGGTACATGTCACCTCAGGATGGGATGCAGAGAGAAAGTTTCTTGACACCTTAAATGACTGCTTCTTGGAGCAGCTGGTCCTGGAACCCACCAGAGGAGAGGAAATTCTTGATTTAGTCCTAAGTGGAGCACAGGATCTGGTCCAACAGGTGAATATAGCTGGACCGCTTGGTAATCCTGACCATAATATAATTATATTTAATATCCCCGTGGCAGGAAAAACACCACAGTGGCCCAATACTATAGCATTTAATTTCAGAAAGGGGAACTACACAAAAATGAAGATGTTAGTTAAATAGAAATTAAAGGGTACAGTGCCAAAAATGAAATCTCTGCAAGCTGGTTGGAAACTTTTTAAAGACACCGTAATAGAGACTCAATTTAAATGTACACCCCAAATTAAACATAGTAAGAGAACCAAAAAAGATCTACCATGGTTAAACAAAGTAAAAGAAGCAGAAAGAGGCAAAAAGTTATTCTTTTAAAAGTGGAAGTTCCTAGTGTGGCAAATTGAAAGGAGCATAAACACTGGCAAATGAAGTGTAAAAATACAATTAGCAAGGCCAAAAAAGAATTTGAGGAGCAGTTAGCAAAAGACTCAAAAAGTAATAGCATTTTTTTTTAAGTACATCAGAAGCAGGTGGGGAGGGATAGCTCAGTGGCCTGCTAAACCCAGGGTTGTGAGTTCAATCCTTCAGGGGGCCATTTAGGGATCTGGGGCAAAATCAGTACTTGGTCCTGCTAGGGAAGGCAGGGGACTGGACTCAATGACCTTTCAAGATCCCTTCCAGCTCTATGAGATAGGTATATCTTCATAATTATAAGCAGGAAGCCTGCTAAACAACCAGTGGAGTCACTAAAGGAGCACTCAAGGACAATAAGGCTATTGCAGAGAAACTAAATTAATTCTTTGTATTGGTCTTCACAGCTGAGGGTGTGAGGGAGATTCCCAAACTTGACCCATTCATTTAGGTGACAGATCTGAGGAACTATCCCAGATTGAGGTATTATTAGAGGATGTTTTAGAAGAAATTGATAAATTAAACAGCAATAAATCACCAAGACCAGATGGTATTCACCCAAGAATTCTGAAGGAACTCAAATGTGAAATTGCAGAACTACTAACTGTAGTCTGTAACCTTTCCCTCTGGGGGACCTGGCACTGGTCACTGTCAGAAGACAGGATACTGGGCTAGAAGGACCTTTGGTCTGACCCAGCAGGGCCATTCTTACATTCTTATTCTGTGTTCCAATTTAAGACTCTCTCATATTGTAGGATACAGTATAAGACCCTGATCCTTTAATGAGTGCCCTGTGTTTGGAGTCCAGCACATGTACAGATCTCTATTGACTTTAGTAATGCTCTTGATGTTCTCAGTGTTCTGGGTGCATGGGCTCATTGCAAGATTGGTCCTTTTTTAGCAAATGACAATGCTAACCACAGAAAACTACTATGTAAAGAGGAAACGTTCATTCCTTGACCAGGAAGGTACTAGGGGAAAATTATTTATGAATACATGTTAAATTAAAGAGCTGAGTTTCATACAGCTATTTTAAAGTCCATAACCAGATATGAAATATTTTCTGACAAACTTGTGTTTCAGTTATGCTATACAAATGTAAGTTAAAATATAATCCCGTCCAACAGAAAAGGAAGGTGGCTATAAGGAATAGTCTGAACATATGACATATCAGGATCCTAATTTTCTGTACATAATGCTGTTTGATGGGCCAGTTTAAAAAGTCTGAAACTCAGTATCACATGGTTGTTTAGCAGGCTTCCCGCTTATAATTATGAAGATACACCTATCTCATAGAGCTGGAAGGGATCTTGAAAGGTCATCCAACCTAAAATGCCATTTAGATAGCAAACAAAGAATATGAGTGAAAACCTGTAGAATTCTTTGAAAATTGGCACAAAGATCTCCAAAAGTCCCAGAAAACAATTCATAATGTGACATGAGGTAAAAATATGAAAGCTTTGGAAGCTTCATATAGTGTGGCATACTTAATTGCAAAGCCCGGAGCTGCTGAAGTGATTGGAGAGATATTAGTAAAACCTGCAGCCAAAGTAATGGTGCAAGTGATTGGAGACAAGGCTAGCAAAGCTATAGATCGTGTCCCCCTCTCAAATAACACTGTTCATCGTAGAATCACCGATATGGCCGAAAACTTAAAGCAGCAATTATTGTCAAGAGTACAAAAGAGCCACTACTATGCACTGCAAGTGGATGAATCCACTGATGTTGTGAATTTAGCTAATCTTTTGTTGTTTGTCAGATATGAGCTGAATAATGAAGTCCGCGATGATATTTTGTTCTGCCAACCTATGCCAACACATACAACTGGAGAAGCTATTTTTATAGTTATTGATGACTTTATCAAAAACAGTGACTTGGATTGGGGTCATTGTTTTGGAATAAGCACAGATGGCGCCAGAGTCATGATTGATTCAAATAAGGGAGTTGTTGCACGTATTCAAGTTGTTGCGCCAGAAGCAAAATCAACTCATTGTTGCATTCACAGGGAAGCAATCACCAGCCAGAACATGCCAGCAGATCTAAAGCAAGTACTGGATGAAACTGTGAAAATAATCAATTTTGTAAAAAGGCTGTCCTCTGAGTGCCCGGCTGTTTTCTCAGCTTTGTGATGAGATGGGCAGTGATTACACACAACTCCTATTTTACACTGAAGTGCATTGGCTTTCGCATGGAAAAGTTCTGAATTGCCTGTTTGACCTGTGAGAAGAGCTGCACGTTTTTTTTAGATGAAACCTTTAGCCTGGAAGACCGTATGCATGACTGGAAATGGCTGTGCAAACTAGCATATATTGCAGATATCTGCTCATTTTAACAACCTCAATCTATCCATGCAAGGGAAACTCATATCCATATTCCATGTTCAAGACAAAGTGAGCGCCATGGTCGTAAAATTGAAAACTGTAGCATAAACATCTTAGTCATCGTGAACTGGATTCCTTTCCACCTCTTCATGAGTTAGTAATAAACTTGACTAACGAACTTGATAGTAATGTGTTGCAAACCATGAAGCAGCATTTGTAAAGCTTGCAGAAAGATCTTCGTAAGTATTTCCCTGAACCGGACGGCACCTTTGAATAGATAAGGAACCCTTTTATCATCAATATTCAAACATTGCCAAATAACCTCTCTGCTTCAGAAGAACAGCAGCTCTTAGAGCTGGCTTCAGATAGCTTCCTGAAAACAAAATTTGAGCAAAATACACTGACATCATTTTCGCTGGGGGTTAGCTCTGAATATCCAGCTCTATCGGACAAAGCTGTCAAGTATCTTCTGACTTTTCCCACCTCATATTTGTGCGAGATCAGATTATTTGCGCTGGTTGGCATCAAAACAAAAAAACTAAATTGTCTTATTGACGTGGAGCCCCATCTTCATCTTAAGATCACAAACATTGAGCCAGATATCCCTGCAATAGTGCCTGGTCAAAAGCAGTTCCATCCCTGGCACTGAATAGTTTGGTTTGTAATGAAAATTTTTCAATACCGAAATAGTAAGTATTAAAACTAGTGCTTTCTTCACTAGCCTAACCAAACCAATGTATTTTAATTTCAGAATGATACAAATTCACCATATATTCACTGTTGATTCACTTCTATTATTTTAATTATTTCTAGTACTATTTCTATATGTAACTATTATTTCTATTAAAAGTTTTGTTTCGACTGTATGTAATATAATTTTGTATTTATTTCTCACAAACATTTAATCCAGAAAGAAATGAATTAGGAGTGTGTTATAAAAATGTGGCTACCCTCCCCCGCCCCAAATTATCTTCACCGGAGAAGGGGTACACCAGTAAGACAAATGTCTCAAAAGGGGTACGCAAGTGTTGTAAGTTTGGGAAACACTGTGCATTGGGGCATCATGCACTAACTGGCCTGCACATGAACTAAATGTTCACTAGGATTTGTTAATGTAATACTGTTTGAAAAAATGCTTAATCCACTTAAACGAAACCTCCAGAGGCATTGTTAGTGTGGAAAGGTGTGTCACATGGCCAGTTAGCACAGACACTACTCCTCTTTAATTTATACCTAGCTTATTTTACAATAGCTTCTCCATGTAGACGAGTCCTTTGTTTCCAAGTTTTCTGTGGATATATGGTGTCAGAGCTAATGTATTTCCTTCTCCATATTACTGAGGCAATAACAATGTGTATGCAGAACACTGCAGGCCTGAATATCACTGAAGGCCAGAACTGAATTATCGATTGGCTATGTCACAAAAAGGTCGGATCTATATCTGAATTTCCCCAAAGTTTGGGAGTGTCTGCATATGGAAGTGAAGTTCTCACTCCTTCTCTGGCCCCTTTATGCTGAAGAAAGGGTCCATATGCTCTAGAAATCCTGGACTTCAGCGGAAGAAGGTGCCCTTGGTGCAGGAAGCGAGGAAGACTGATGTACGCTTCTTGCTTGGGAAATACTGTGAGTTCCAGCATATATAATAGTCCTGGAAGGTGACAGAGCAACTTTGTGAGCTCCTTCCCCCTGCAAGTCGCTCCCGAAAGCTGCAGCCATTTGACAGTTTCAGATGATACTGAGGACATCTCACACAATTCTATCCACAGACATATTATTTCTCTTTCTTGTATCACTTAAACTTACAGTATGAGTTATAGTCACCAAAGTCAATAAATTTATATTGGTACACAACATAATTCCCATAGAAAGTATCAATGAAATAATAAATAATAATAATTTAAAAATATACCTAATAAGTCTCTACTAAATTTCTCCTGTCTACTCTATGCTTGTCTTAAATTGTAAGTGGCAGAAACCTTCACTATTTGTCTTTTGTACAAGGCTGAACACATTCTCAGCACTCAATAGACAATAATAGCAAGAGAAGGAGCTACAAAAGAGGACTTAGAGCTTTGATACTGTGTTTGGAATTCAGAGTTCATCGTAGATTTCAAAGCAGCTTGCTTTTTTGTAAACTCACTGCAATAGCTGATAATACAGTTCCATTTTTCTTTTTACATCTCTGCCATATCTCACCACTTCAAAGAAGACATTTAGAATGGCACCATGAGCTCATCTTGAAGAGGCCATTCAAGAACTCCGGTAGCTTCCATATATGAAGAACCCTGAATTTCCTAACAGTTTAAATACACACACAGTTTTCACTTTTCTCTGGCTCTGTAAAGGGGTGCACCTGTATTGACTTGAACAAAGATTTTCCAAAGATTTACCTCAGCAGATAATTTGACACTAGGTTTTCAAATGCATGGTTGTCATGATCATTTTTTCCAGATTTATGATGAAGAGTAAACTTAGAGTCGGATTCCACATTATTAAGGTAAACAGGAGTTTCGCCATTAACTTCAATAAAGCAGGTTTGGATCCTTAATTAATGCAATTACAAGCTGATAGGTCTCAAGAGAGTTCAAAACGTTGCCCAACAGCTTGTTGCGGTTCTGACATGCACCGTTTAGTGAAAGATTGTTTTTACCTTCAAAAAGGAGTGCTCGTACAAGCCAGTTATGCTTTCCTCAGCACTAAGAACACTTATGTGTCATTTTTTTTCATAAATTATTAGTAAAGTTAAATTCAATAATTATTTAAGTCTGTGACCTTTAACTTTCATTCCTGACAAGGAAATTCAGAAATATATGGCCATTGGGATATTTGGCATGAAATGAAAATGGCCACAGATTTAATTAAAATGTAAGTTATTGTTAGCAAGAAAGGTCATGATAAGAAAATGTAATTTCAGGAGTATATTAGCAACTACACTCCAGTGTTATTTGCATGTAAAATATATATTTTGTACTTGACATTTAGAAAGGAAATTGGAACTGTTTATAATGGATGCTTGAACACTTTTGTGTTCTTGTGCTGCTTTTGTTCACATTTTGTATAATTGGTTAGATGTTATGTACAGCAGTAGTTACATTTTATTCTTTATGCCTGAGTGCCTAACTGATCTGGGAATTAGTCCACAAAGACTTAGATGGCTTGGAATAAAAAGCATACTGCTGTATATTCCTTCTCGAGCTACAGCTTTAAAAGAGGATAAATAACCACAGGACATCCTTTTTTCTGGACAACTGTATGCCCAAGTTGCTTGCACACCTTTTAATTTTATTTTTATGTAGAGCATTTTAAAGGTCACCAAGTTTTCTGAGTCCATGTGGTTTACTGCATGTTGAATAGATGTGAATGACAAAAGTTTAACAGCTTTTCTTTGAGAAGCAATAGAGCACATTTTAGGGTTTGCCATGTAAGTCATGGTAGTCCTGACAAGTGGTCTAGCTTTAGGAGAGATTCTTTTTAAGGAAAAAAGATACATTGAAATATACACCCTATGAACTATGACTATTTAAAATCAGTGAAGTGAGTTTCTACTTTGAAAAGTGATTATAAAAATGGCATGTTCCTATGCTGCTGAATGCAAGTATCTGCCTACTTATAAGAATAAGCTTGTACTGCTTTTTTCTCCTGTTATCTTTGAAGAGACAAACAGTTTTGAATAAACTGGTTTATATACCTTCTTCTGCCTCATCAACAGATCTGTTTACTAAATTCTAATAAAACTCACTGAAAGCTATGAGGGCTGAACAAGTGTCGCTGAGGGCATGATTTCAAGAAAGTAGAATTGTGAAGGAGTCAGAGGGTGCATCATTTGGCCTGGAAAACTGAAATTAAGGCCATGGCTACACTTGCAAATTTGCAGCGCTGCAGCAGGGTGTGTACGTTATTCCCCACAGGGAGGTGGAGTACAGACAGCGCTGGGAGAGCTCTCTCCCAGCGCTGGCGCTTTGACTACAGTCAATTTAAGTTAAGTTGACATACAGTAACTAAGTCAGTTGTGCATGTCTGCACTATGCTCCTTGTGTCGGTGGATGAGATCCACAGTAGAAGCAAGCATATTGACATGGAGCAGTGCACCATGGGTAGCTATCTCACTGAAACTCTAGTGGAGGGTGTCTTGGGAAGGGGTTGCAAAGTTCAAAGCATAGGGGGAAAAGGTGGGGGGGATATTCTGAGATCATAACAAGAGGTACATTTGCAGAGGATAGCATGCAGCTCCTTGTAAAAGCAGCATGTCTGCAGCTCTGCACCAGAGCAACTGCTTTGGGTAGTGGAGTTGAAAATGGTGACCAGAGCAGTCACAATGGGCATTATGGGACAGCTCTAGGCCTGCTAATCAGTGTAAACAATGCAGTTATCTACACTGCCACAACCCGACTTAGCTACATTAACTTAAGCATTATGCCTTTTGTGGAGGTGGAGTTAAGCTGATGTAGCAGGTGAATTGTGTCAGTGGGACAACATTGTACTGTAGACCCTGACTGTGTCCAAGCTATCTTATGTCAGTATAACTCTGTACTTCTCAGGCCTGAGAAGAAAGTCTAGGAGAGATTCTTAGAGCTAATGCTGAAGACAGTGCAGGCAGTAACACATCCACCTACACACATACATATACACATAGTTAGATATACAGACAGACAATTTGCTTGTAAACTGAGAACATTTGATATGCAAATCACCAAGACACCACATAAGTGACACTCCACAATGCCATTTCCTTACAGACACTTTTCAGAGTGGAGATGCACTTTACAACTGATGACAGACACATTTGGCGAGCCAGGCTGACAAATCAAAGTGTGCAAACAGGGATATTTAAGGCAGCAATTTAATCTGCTTGCCAGAGTGCCTCTTGAAGTTGATAATGAGTATCAACCTATTTATTACCATAGTATCTAGGAGCCTTAGTCATGAACCAGGGCCCCATGATGAGACGCACTGTACAAACAAAGAACAAAACACAGTTCTCACCCAAAAGCTTACAATCTAAAAACACTTATATGGTTGTGAAAAGCAACCTTCCAGAATCAGATAAAGTTACTGCTAGTAGCAGGAAAAGGTAACTAAAGAAAATTTGTGTCACATGCCAGCTGATCATTATGTTACAGACCAACCTACCCTGGAGTCGTGAATTTCTTCCTTTGCTTGTGTGGCTAGGAAACTAGTAGTTCATTACAGCACTTTAGCTGATCTCCAAAACTGATTATATAGTAGCGTCTATAGGCTTAAGAAGTATATAAATACATACAAATTTTATATTTCACTCAGTTGGAATGGAATTTCCATCTAATTGAGATTAGAATGAAGTTATGATGGAGAATCTCAAAAAACAAGTCACTTTATTTTAAATGTTACTGAGTGAATTATATTGCCAATTATACAAAGAGTAAGTTCTAAATAATTGCAAGTTTTTACTCATTGATCATTTTGTTGTTCCCTGTATTTCTGCCAGTAGGTCATTCACCTGTTATTCAAAATGCTAAAATAATTTTGCTTCTACAACCTGTTAGTCATTTCAGAAAGGGAAGATAAATATATTTATTTATTTAAATCAGATCAGAAAAAGCTATTTGATCATGCTGAATTCTATAGCGTCACGGGATGTATAGCATGTTTTATGACATCAAAGCCCTTAGATATAGAACTGCTTAAAAGAAATTGAGCAACGAATATTTTTACCATTATCATTTATCACCATTTGTCTGTAATATTTTGATATGTCCAATTCCAATCTTTACAAGAGGATTTCATATTCACTATGTACCAAATAGGTGTTCAGTCTGTAATGCCCAAATATGAGGGATGGAGTTTTCATTCAAAGCCCTTACTGGTACCAGAACCTCAACACAACCATTGTGTAGCATCTGCTCCAAATTGGGCTTTAGTAGCAATTGAAGTCCCTATGCACTTCTAGATGGAGCTTAAGAATTTTGGATTTGCATTGTTTGCAGAGTCACTGGCCACATTCTTGTCCTAGGCCCTGACTTGTCTGAATTTTTGGAGCCCATAAAGAGAGCTCCCATGAAACAATTCTCTATGGCATGCAAAGGGCAGAGCTTTCCTGCTCAGCCTCTCCATGACATACACTTCCAACAGATACTGCAGAGGCGGATCCCTTGTTTGGGGAATTCTGCAGTCATGAGTTGCATTTAGTCCTATAATACTACTGCTAGTAATTGTAACTTGATGGCTCATGTTTCATGCACATATAAACTCACTCCACAGTCAAATTTAGGTTAGGTAATAATTGGAGATATACCAATCTCCTAGAACTGGAAGGGACCTTGAAAGGTCAGTGAGTCCAGCCCCCTGCCTTCACTAGAAGGACCAATTTTTGCCCCAGATCCCTAAGTGGCCTCCTCAAGGATTGAACTCACAACCCTGGGTTTAGCAGGCCAATGCTCAAACCACTGAGCTATCCCTCTTATGGTTACCTAGCTCATCCTGTTTACCCTTTCAATATTTTAGCATAACATTAGCCTCTAATACCACAGGGCCAAATCCCCCATTGCTTGTCCTTTCTCTAAGTAGGCTTTGAAGGCCTGTGTTAAAAGGCTTGGCTGACTTGCTTTACTTAAAATTCAGTTGCTATATTAATTGGGGCTGGAGCAACTTGGGTTTGTTCAAATCTGGTAATGAACGAAGTTGAGCAATACGGAGTTCCTGTAACCTCTTCTTCTCCTCCCTGTTTTAGTTATCTGAAATAATAATATTTATATTTAGCTTTGTTTTATATTTCAGTCTCTGTTTGGTGTGCTTGACAGAGTATGTAATATTCCATGGCCCATTAATATAGAATGAGTATATAATTAAATTTGGCATTGTTTATGTAGAATGCCAAAGATTTTTTGTTTGTTTTTAATCACTCATATGTATGTGAATAATATAAATACCATCTCTCTCTAAAAATGCATCTTGTTGGGGGGAAGTAATAATTCAAGTTAGGTTATAAATGAATGTCATGTCTTGTATGTCTAAAGCTGTATTAGCATCTGTTGCAGCAGCACCTTATGACTAAAAAAGGAGAGGAGATAAATGTAGGGCAGAAGTAATAAGAAAAAAAAATTGTCATACAAGGGAAATTTCATTCTTCATTTCGGTTGACATTCCCATTATGTCCATTTTAATGTATCTCAGGATATCCATAATCTTTATCATTTTGTTCTAAGATGAATCTTTCCTTGTATAATCATCATTCAAGCCCCTTGTTCCACAGAGAAAATGGTAATATTTAATGGTAACCTGTCCCAGATATTTTGTCTGCCTCTAGTCATTGAATCCCAAGATATAAACTAAAGTTTGTCTTTCTGCGTTTGGTTACAAAATTCCCATATACGTGCTAACTCCATAATATTATCCTCCAGTGAGGTTTGCCCTCATGTCATTAAAGCAATGTCTCAGTGCTCTCTTGGGTTGCTAACTGCACCTGAATAACCAAGTGGCTCTGGCTGAGAAAAATGCCCTTTTCAATCTATACTGTGGATGGACAGAAGACTAGACTACATCCTCTTGGAATCAGATTTGACCACTGTGCTCTGTGCATTTGTGTGACATCCAAAGTTAATGGCTGTGATAAACTATACCTATGAATGAAACAGTAGATTGACAAGCTCCAAATGGTTCAGAATACAGCATACCTGTTAATGCCAAATTCAGCAGCTTGGCCTTTATCTTCAAACCTCTCCATACAGGACTGGCCTAAATGTTTCAAAGGACTCATTTTGATCAAATGTTTCTACAATACCACCATAACCCTTCCTCCTGCACCCCAAAAAACAGGCCTTCAGACTTCAGAACGAAAAGAGAGAATTATGTGTACTAACTTTAATAAACTAGTGAAGTGCTTAGATATCAAAGTTACAGTGTATGGTCAAAAATATCTAAAGATACCTTGATTAGATATTGGTTAACCAATTTAATAGACTAAATAGGATACAGCTGTATGTATGAATATATGAAGTCAGTGCACCTTTCTTACTATGGACAGGATTTTCATGGAAGGAAAAAAATGTATGCACAGAAGTAAGTAATATATACTAGAGCACAGCCTCAAACGTGTAAAATAAAACAAACAAAGTAGATGTCTGTCTAATATCCTAGGATTGACGTGGCTACAACTACACTGTATAAATTAAAACAGTAATAACATTTAATTTGCAATCTATTGTTTCTGTAATTGCGAATGGAGGGGGATGGGATTGGTTTCAGTTTTTGAATCCACTTAACACTGCAATTGCCAGTTTCTGATTAAAGGAAATTAAGACAGTTGAGCACTGCAAGCAAAAATTAGAGAATAGTGGTTTAGTGATGATTGACTGCAAGTGCAATTAGTATTACACAGTAGATTCAGGTTAATATTTAATCCAAAAAAGTTATAATAGAATCAAGCTCATCATAAGACATATAAGCGATTTATTGCCTTAGGATCAATAGGTAAAGCTGGTATCTCAGCTTCTTTTTAAGAAAAAAAGGCTCAATAGGCATAGTGTAGGTTTACTGTAGGCTATTTGTGCTACTTGTTAACAGCATCAGTGTTGCAGGTGCTTAATTGCTTGAAGCAATCACTTGTCTGTAAAATGAGGCATTTTTCATGTTTGCTTCCATTCTACCTCTCCACTGTCCTCAATGGAAACCTTGAATTCATTCTTATCCCAATGGCAGAATAATTGCTGTAAGCAACAAAGATGGAAATTGAACTGATTAACTGTTTAGCACCCCTAGTAGAAGGTTAGAAACTGAATTTTCTATTATATAGCAGTTGCCATTGGAAAGTAATCCTGCTTATTAACTGCACTTTTATCTTCTCTGGAGGGATGCTTGACATAAGATAATGGAGCTTGCTCACTCTTTATTGTTTAAAACTATAATCATATCAAGAAAAGTAAGCATTTACTATATCATTAAACCAAGGTAGGGAGGAGTTCTTGATATTCTATAAACCTTTTTATATCTTGCCATATATCCGGTTTTATTATACAGGCATACATGAGGTTTTACAGTCTTCCTTAGTATGTTTATATCTTAATTAATTTGAGTAATTGAGATTATTAGCAAGAACCAGACTGTGCATCAAAAGTATAGAAACAGCTATTAAAGGGCAAGGCCACAAATAGCTATGCAAGTATGCCAGTTCAATAATGTTATGGCTAAGAAAGGCTGCTCTGAAGCACCTGCCATATATTATATATGCAAAGTATATTTATATTAAATCAATAATTTCCAAACATTGATATGAGTGTTTATTGCCTCTCCTTTGTGACCTTTGACAAAACAAACAATCCTTTTCAAAGTCAGGAATCTGATTTCCCGTATTGTGACAGATGAGTGATGTTGCATCAAAGACTCCTCCTTAAAAGATGGTGGACATCAGTTTTCTGAATGTGACCCTGATCAGGATTTAGTTTAGTTGTATTTATCTAGCTTCCTAAGCATGAAGGGACTTTGTACAGAGTCAAATCAACATGAATGCATTAAGGCTACTTATATACTTACCAAAAAAGTCTGCACCACGCACATTCATATTTCTAATCTTTGGGTCAGCTTTTATCCTTTCTGGCATTTGTTCTTTGTTATTAGGGCCTGGAGAAAATACACTGACAGCCTGTTCTGCTTTCTACTCCAAGTGCAAGCAGCAGGGTGTTCCGCATACAATACATTTAAAGGTTTGATTATTTGGATTTAGATTCAGTCTGAAGGGGAAGATTGATTGATCTTAACATATTAGTGAACCGTAGCTTCAGGCTAGGAATAAAAACAGTATTTCTCAAGTTGTGTGTTATTACTTTTCATTTGTTGCGTATTGATTAGCTGTCAGTGATAAGATCTTGGTTTTCAAAATGAGACAGGTGCTGGTGGGCTTTTTTTTTTTTTAAAGAGTTTATAAAATAGAAAATATAATACAGGAGGGAAGAAGGTAAAACAAGACAAGACAATATTCAGTATAGCAATGCCGGATGTTAAAATACTTTGGTTGCACAGAACTGGTAAAATGTAGCCTGAAAGATGCCTCCAAATCTAGTTCTTATCTCAATACAAATTCTCATTCCATTGTAGAAAGAAAACATTTTGCACATATTCCAAATGTTTTTGACTGGCTTTTTTATATTTATTTCCTTTCTACTATATAATTATGAAGTAGGAAGACATTTTTAAACAATGCATTGTTTGCATATAATTTAATTTATTTCAATTTACAATATGCAACGTGACTATCCTAAATTCTAGATTTATACCGGCTAATGCAAGCTGATCCAGTGTTAAAACACTTGCCAGGCCACAAAACTAAGCTCTTCCCCACTGAGCCCAATGCTTCTGATAAAAGCCAGGAAAATTGAAATGCTTTGCAGCTGGCAGTGAAGGTCAGCAAGTTCCCGATGTATCAGAAAGAGCTGGATAATAACGTTATCCCCCTGGTGTATAAAGACTTCCTTAATCATGGTTCAGATAGGGGAAAGTTATACGTTTCCCCTTCCCTCCTTCTATTTAAACAGGAAATGTATATTCATTATTCATATACATACAGGCCATGTTCCCTTCCAGCTGAGCTATAGATGGAGCTGGAATAGGGCTGTGTGGGAGTGAATTTGCATTTAATTCCTCTTGTGTTGCCTGTATTCTCTGACCTGCTAGTGGCTTTTGGGTCCCTGGGGTAAGACACAGTAGCCTTAGAGATGCTCTAAATTATGTTTAGCTGTAAGGGCCATTTTGCTGCTCTGAATACCAGGAGGACAGAACACTCTCACCATCCCCTTTTCCCAGGGATGCTCCCTATGCTGGGGCTCCAAAGAGACATATTGGCAAGTCTACATTGCCTGAGGAACCCTTTTACACAGGGAATATCCTGGCTTTTCCACTGGCTTTGTGGCCCTTTCACACCACCAGGGCAGTATAAAGGACTAGAGCAGAAAGAGAGAATCTGGCCTGTTAACTATCGTTCCCGCCCCCATTTACCCTGGTACGTTAACTTCAAGCTGATACAGCATAAGAGTTAGAAGCGCTTAAGGCATTTTGCCTAAGTGGATTTTTCTGAATGATCCATTAAGATGCTATCACACTTCTGGGTGCAATCTAAACCAGTAAGGGGCTGTGTCACCTCTTACTCTGTAAGTGGGTGCCTCACAATGCTTTACTGCTATAGCTCCCAGCTTGGGATGATCACAGCCAGCCTACAAGCATGTAGATTACCCTGAATGTGTGTGCACTAGACAGCCCTGGTTCAGCATCTCTGACCCCAGCAGTCTGCCCACAGGACCACAGGCTCACTCTGGCTTCTTCCAACCTGGGTTACAACCAGCAAGGTGACCCCAACATACTCCTAGTGCCAAATAGCCCCAAAACCAGGTGCCCTGATCTGACTAGCCCTCAGCTGGACCACTCAGAGAAATAATAGCCTTCATTGCTCCTTTAAAGAGACAAAAGCACATTACAACTCATTAACTTAACTGGGTAAATACACCTTTCCCTTCAAACACAGAACCAAGTTGGTTTATAGTAAAAATAAAACAACAAAAAAATGATAATAAAATATACATATGGAAAAATGAGTTAAATTATAAGGAATTAAGATAAAAAAACTACAATTAAAACAAAACAAAATACACTGTCTGGTGGTAAGACTTAACTTAACAAGCTACAGTCTTGGTTCAATTTTTCTTCTTTCCAGCCATGACTGAGAGAAAGTCAGAACCTTCTGCAATCTTATGATCAAGTAAAAAAAAAATTCTTCCTCATGATTGTATGTGATTTTCCTGCCAATATATAGAATACCTAAACTTACAGGTCTTGAGTATAGCAACAAAATGGAACACACAGTGCTAATGAAGCCTTGCTCATGTAAAATACACATGTATTACACAAGCAAGCAATTATTATGTAATGAATCAAACCATTAACAAGTTTCTCATTTGGCATAACAGTGTGCTAATGGCTATTTCTGCAATTCTCACTATGAGACATTAGGAAACTAGGTGCATAATACAGATTGCCACAAAAAGCTCTGCACTCTATGTTCACTTTGTTGTAATTAAATTAACTTAGGAAATTAGCAACAAAGAGCAAATATTTGTAGAAGCTCTTGAAGCTCCCTGTGGTGTTGCATGAGTGGTAGAAATGATAGTGGCAGATTTTTTCCCCTTGATTCATCAATAGGCAAATATAGTTATCACAGAGTTGCTTTTCCTTTCTCCCCCAAACCACAAAGTGAGCCTTTCTTGCTTGAATGTTGTGGATACAATGAAATCAAGACTGTTAGACAGTTTCTTTACTGTTAAAATTGATTTTTTTAAAATTAAAAACGATAGCCTTGGCATTACGCCACAGGAAATCATATCTCTACCAACTGGATTTCATCATGGATAAAGTATTTTAACTTTGTTCATTTACAGCATTTTCCTCAATCTTCCAGATGGAATTCATGACAATCCATTCAGCAACAGATGTCATTCAACCTGACATAATATCAAAGAAGATATTTTATTGCACCATAAGGAGAATCTGCTGGTAACTGCAGTCCTTTTTGACATGGTTAAAAAAAAAGATAGCAAGAGATATTGTCACTGACTACATAAATGCAAGGCCTATGAAGCAGATCAGAAGACAGTACATGACTGTAAGGCTGCAGAGAGCAATTATTTAGCCGAAAGATAGGATAGTGACAGTTTCCTGTTGGCATGATGGCACTGAATGAAACATAAAAGATGTGACAGAAAATAATTGGAATAAATCCCTTTGTGCCAAAGACAATCCACTGATTTCTCACTTATCATAGGCTTTTGTTGCTTATTATATTTGTAGTGACTTCAGAAATAAGTCATTAAAATTAATTAATTAATTCACAAACTTAACTAGCAAGTTAATGCTCACATGATCTATAGCTTCAGGCTTTCAAAATCCAACTTGAAACACAAAAAAGTATTTTAGAAGGCAAGCAACATTTTATATAAATATTCCACTTCTCTAGAAATAAACTTTCTAATGTCTTTTATCATCCCCTCAACCATGGGGACCAATAAATGGAATGCAACTGTAGATTGTAAAATAGGTTCCTCTTTGGTTCAAATAGGTTCAAATTTGTATCAGGTAGTATAAATAAAATTAAGCTTTGGGCCTGAATTTAATTTATGAATGAGTTGTAGCAGCAAAAATGTTGATTTGTATTTATCACATAACATATTTGTTGTTAATTGGCCTTGAAAAAGAATATGCAATCTTATGTGAGTGTCATAAACAGATAGTTAAGGGTTAATGCTTCTTTTACCTGTAAAGGGTTAAGAAGTTCACCTAGCCTAGCTGACACCTGACCAGAGGAACCAATGGGGGAACAAGATGTTTCAAAAGGAAGGAGGGAAGTTTCCTTTGTTTAGAGTCAGTTTCAGTTTCAGCTGGAGTGAAAAAGATCAAGGAACCAGCCTCTTATCAGAGTAGTAAGTTTTAGAAAGGAATAAATAGGGTTATGTTTATTTTCTTTTGTAACTTATCTTTGTGCAATTAGGGAGTAATCAAATTTGGGTATTCTTGTGTGTACTAAGGTTTTTGCCCAGGGGAACATCCTGTGTTTTAGATCTGTTGTCTGTGAGATCAGCTTGTATGCTGTCTCCCAGAGGTTTTTTTTTCTTTTACCTTTCTTTTCTTTAATTAAAAGCCTTCTTTTTAAGAACCTGATTGATTTTTTTCCCTAATTTTTAGATCCAAGGGAATTGGATCTGGACTCACCAGGGATTGGTGGGGGGAAAAAGGGAGGGGGAAGGAGTAATTCTTCCTTGTTTTAAGATCCCAGGGATTTGGATCAGTGTTCACCAGGGACTTGGTGGGGGAGTCTCTCAAGGCTACCCAGAGAGGGGAAGGTTTTGGCGGGGAAGACAGAGTTTTCCAGATAACTCAGAAATCTGGATGGTGGCAGCGAGACCAGATCTAAGCTGGTAGTTAAGCTTAAAGGTATTCATGCAGGTCCCCACATCTGTACCCTAAAGTTCAGAGTGGGGGTAAGACCTATGACAGTGAGTATCAAACAAGAAGTGTTTAGACAATGAAGAAGAAGGAGACAGCTCTGTGAGTTCTATCCCTTTGCTTAGTTAAGGGCCTAGCACCGTGAGAAGTTTTTCTAAAAATAAAGTAAAATGTTGCAAAAAGGTTAAGAGAACTGAAATTGATGTGACATACTATTCTCTGTACATTGTTTGTCAACTTGGGACAGGAGAGGCTTACTGTAATTTACTTATAAAAGAAATGTTTCTAGAACTATCCATGGTCTGAGTCTTATGACTATGCAGGAGCTGTGAAGAAACCTGACTGATTATATCTTGTTTTATTATACCATGAAGGCAAAATCTATTAGAACAATGATCTATTTCTGAAGGATACTGCTATTAGCAGTGTATGTTATGTTTACCTGTAGGAGAAACTACTGACCCATCTTTGTATAACACCTATCCCAGTAAGTGGTACTAGCAGAGTTGTAAGAGGGGCATGGGTTCTTCAGCTGGAATGGCACTGAATTTCTGTAGCACTGATGGAATCCGTTAGTGGCATTTCTGCATGGTAATTCCAGTGTTCACAATGTGTTTCTTACACCTTAAATGACTGCTTCTTGGAGAAGCTGGTCCTGGAACCCACCAAAGGAGAGCAATTCTTGTTTTAGTCCTAAGTGGAGCATACGATCTGGTCCAAGAGGTGAATATAGCTGGACCGGTTGGTATTAGTGATTGTAGTGAGGTGGCCTGGTTCCCAGCCACCCCGGAGAGGGACGAACCCTTCCGGATGGCTAAGTGGTTGGAGCCAGTGGAGCTTAAGCCTGCCCCCCAGAGGTCAGGGCACAGGACAGGAAGTACAAAAGCCCAATCTCAGAGCTCACTAGAGGCCCGGCCGCTGGAGAAGTCAGACGTGTGGGGCCTACAGGGCCGGCGCTTCCATTAGGCGACCCTCAGTGGTTGCCTAGGGTGCCAGGATTCGGGGGACAGCATTTTGTGCGCTCCCCACAGGGCGCATGGGAGCTTCTGGTTCTGCTCCCATCGCGCTGCCGAAGAAGGACCTTCTGCCGACGTGCTGCGGAAAACAGTGGCAGGCAATTGAGCAGCTCAATGACTGCCGCTGTCGCCTGCGGCATTTCGGCGGAGGGTCCTTCTTCGGTGGCGCGATGGGAGTGGAACCAGAAGCTCCCGTGCACCCTGTGGGGAGCGCACAAAATGCCACCCTCGAATTCTGCCTAGGGTGCCAGAAACTCTGGTGCCGCTCCTGGTGGCCTAGCTCCTGGTTGGGAGACTCCTGCAGCTTGCGGCCGATCCGAGGACTGGCCAGATACCGACCAGACCCCAGAGAAGCTGGTAAACTTGCCACTGGCAAGTTACCCAAAGGAACTGCCAAGTTTACCGCTCACCAGGTACCCAGAGGAGCCCATGGTGCTTGACTCCTTGGAAGACTCCGTCCAGACGCAGGTACCTGTGGAGAGGGAGGTAGGAAGTAGCCTGGGGGCAGCTGACCTTAGTCTGGCTGCAGCACACCCAGAGCCAACGTCAGTGTGTTGCGGTCAGGATCCCCACTGACACAGCAGCGGGTCTTCTGCTGCTAGGGCCCCAGGCTGGGACGCAGTGGAGTGAGAGGGCCTGCGTCCCCCCTGCCACCCAAAGTGCGGGTGGCAGTCTCCCCCTCTCGCTGGTCCTTTGGAGTTAGGGCCTGGGCCTGTTATTGAACTGTTTTCTCAGCCCCTGCCTGAGGGCCTGAGCCACTGACTGTTTGCTGCGCAGCCAGGCTAATTCCCCCGATTCACTGGACCTAAGTAGTAAGGCAGCCTGGTTCACAGCCGCCCAGAGGGGGACGATCCCCAGCCAAACCCCTACAGTGACCATAATACAATTAAATTTAATATCCCTGTGGCAGGAAAAACACCACAATGGCCCAATATTATAGCATTTAATTTCAGAAAGGGGAACTACACAAAAATCAGGAGGTTAGTTAAACAGAAATTAAAGGGTACAGTGCTAAAAGTGAAATCTCTGCAACCTGTGTGGAAACCTTTTTAAAGACACCATAATAGACGATCAACTTAAATGTATACCCAAAATTTAAAAAAAAATAGTAAGAGGACCAAAAAAGAGAGTCAGTGGCTGAACAACAAAGTAAAGGAAGTAGTGAGAGGCAAAAAGGCATCTTTTAAAAAGTGGACGTTAAATCCTAGTGAAGAAAATTGAAAGGAGCATAAACACTGGCAAATGAAATGTAAAAATAGATTTAGGAAAGCCAAAAAAGAATGAGGAACACTTAGCAAAAGACTCAAAAAGTAATAGCAATTTTTTTAAAGTACATCAGAAGCAGGAAGCCTGCTAAACAACCAGTGGGGCCACTGGACGATCGAGGTGCTAAAGGAGTTCTCAAGGACGATAAACCCATTGCAGAGAAACTAAATGAATTCTTTGCATCAGTCTTCACAGCTGAGGATGTGAGGGAGATTCCCAAACCTAAGCCATTCTTTTTAGGTGACAGATCTGAGGAACTGTCCCAAATTGAGGTATCATTAGAGGTTTTGGAACAAATTGATAAATTAAACAGCAATAAGTTACCAGGATCATATGGTATTCGTCCAAGAGTTCTGAAGGAACTCAAATGTGAAATTGCAGAACTACTAACTGTAGTCTCTAATCTATCATGTAAATCAGCTTCTGTACCAGATAACTGGAGGATAGCTAATGTGACGCCAATTTTTAAAAAGGGCTCCAGAGGTGATCCCAGCAATTACAGGCCTGTAAAGCTGACTTCATTACCGGGCAAACTGGTTGAAACTATAAGAAAGAACAATATGGTCAAACATATAGATGAACATAATCTGTTGAGGAAGCATCAACATTGTTTTAGTAAAGGGAAATCATGCCTCACCAATCTATTAGAATTCTTTGAGGGGGTCAGCAAGCATGTGAACCAAGGGGATCCAGTGGATATAATGTACTTAGATTTTCAGAAAGCCTTTGACAAGGTCCTCACCAAAGGCTCTTACGCAAAGTAAGCTGCCACAGGATAAGAGGGAAGGTGCTCTCATGGATTGGTAATGGGTTAAAAGATAGGAAACAAAGGATAGGTATAAATGGTCAGTTTTCAGAATGGAGAGAGATAAATAGTGGCATCCTCCAGGGGCCTGTTCTGGGACCAGTCCTATTCAATATATTCATGAATGATCTGGAAAAAGGTGTAAACAGTGAGGTGGCTAAATTTGCAGATGATACAAAATTACTAAAGAGAGTTAAGATCTACAAAGGGATCTCTCAAAACTGGGTGATTGGGCAACAAAATGGCAGATGAAACTTAATGTTGATAAATGCAAAGCAATGCATATTGGAAAGCATAATCCCAACTGTACATATAAAATGATGGGGTCTAAATTAGCTGATACCACTCAAGAAAGATCTTGGAGTCATTGTGGATAGTTCTCTGAAACATCCACTCAGTGTGCAGCTGCAGTCAAAAAAGTGAACATAATGCTGGGAATAATTAAGAAGATGATAAATAGGACAGAAAATATGTTGCCTCTATATAAATCCATGGTATGCCCACATTTTAAATACTGTGTGCAGATGTGGTCACCCCATCTCAAAAATGATATATTGGAATTGGAAAAAGGCAACAAAAATTATTAGGGGGTATGGAACAGCTTCTATATGAGGAGAGATTAATTAGATTGGAAAAGAGATGGCTAAGAGGAGATATGACTGAGGTCTATAAAGTCATGGCCGATGTAGAGAAAGTAGATAAGGAAGTGTTGTTTACTTATTCCCATAACACAAGAACTAGGAGTCACCAAATGAAATTAATAGGCAGCAGGTTTAAAACAAATAAAAGCAAGTATTTCTTCACACAACACACATTCAACCTGTGGAACACCTTGCCAGAGGATGTTGTGAAGGCCAAGTCCATAACAGGGTTCAAAAAAGAATAGATAAATTCATGGAGGATAGGTCCATCAATGGCTATTAGCCAGGATGCACAGGAATGGTGTCCCTAGCCTTTGTTTGCCAGAAGCTGGGAATGAGTGACAGGGGATGGATCACTTAATGATTACTTGTTCTGTCCATTCCCTCTGGGGCACCTGGCACTGTCCACTGTAGGAAGACAGGATACTGGGCTAGATGGACCTTGGTCTGACTCAGTAGGGCCATTCTTATGTTCACAATGGGTGTCACTTTGCCTTTGAGAGCAGTTGCAATATACTAGTACAATGCAGTTTATACAAGGCTCTAAGGAGCTCCATGAACCAGTTAGCATTATACAAATGACAAATTCATAGTGCAGCACTCTAACAGAGTTTTCTAATTGGGGGAAATGATGAATACAGTGTTCTGTTTGCCTTATAAACACATTATCAGGTAAACAATAAAAGAGTTTAATACCACTCATGTATCTTCCTGGCCATTCACCAAGCTCCCTGAAACTTCCAAGACCCTAAAGCTCTTGACAGCAAGTATATACATGATGAGCTCTCACTTTTTTTCAGGGCTAGTGCTGACAGAAAGGTGAAGTCAGATTTACAGTGAAAGTATGGGGACATTTAGGGCTAGATTCACAAAAGGACTTAGGCAGCTAATGCCACTTATGGTGCCTAAATCCCAGAATCAGGCTCCACTTGGATTCTCACACACAAAAAAATAAATCTATGCTCAGTTGCACCTGAGCCCTGAGGGCACCTACATTTTTACATTAAAAAATTCCTAGGTACCTATGTTTCTGCCTCTGAACATGCACACGGAAGCCCCAGGCCAAGTGTCCAAACATCTAATCCTCAAAGTGTTTCACAAACCAGGGAACTATAAGGTTCCTCTGCCTAACTCACCAAGAGGGGCCAGATCTGATAAGCCTACTCAGACCTCACCTACAGCTCAGACCCTTATATATGATCTTACACAAAACAGCTTGTGGTAGGGGAAAGCATGCAGACTTCCTCTGTAACGTTTAGCCCAGTGCTTAGGATACTTTTAGCCCAGTGGTTAGGATAATCATCTCCCCATGCACACACCCAAGAGAGAGAAGGGACTTGAACAGGGGTCTCCTATCTCTCAGGAGCAAGCCCTAATCATTGGCTTATGGGATATTCAGATGAGCTGGGGGGGCTCCCTCAGTCTCTTGCAGTGTGAAGGGCTCCCTCCTGTTGAAGCTGTTGCAGAGTGGCTCAGTAATGAAAGAATCATTGGGGTAGCAGGGAAGAGAGTGAGCACAAGCATGAGAATGTCTTTGTAGCCCGGTGCTAGATCTTTTATGAGAGAGGTAGAGGACCCAGCATCCAGTCCCTTGACTTTGTTTGTTTCTTTTTATACACAATGGAACAGCTTCAGCAGAAGAGACTGAGGAAAACACATGTCAGAATATCCCATACCTCAGTGGTTAGGGCACTCACCTGAGAAATGGCAGATCACAAGTCAGATATTTTCCCTTGACTACATTTTTTAAAAAAAATTGATCATCTCTCCTATCTTAGCTGAGTACCCAAACCACTGGGCTAAAAATTATGAGGAAGGTCCTCTTTCTCCAGTCCACTTCTTGCTAAAATAGCAAAGGCACGTAACTCCAAGGGAGAGTTTGCAGCTGAATCCCAAACAGAGGGAGGTCCTTCCCTGCAATCTGGACTTAGGTGCCTATCTCTGGGCTTCTTCATGTACAGCACTCTGGCTGTGCATTTGCACCACTGTAGCATTTTGTGAAGATGCTCCTACGCCAACGGGAGAGGTTCTCCTATTAGCTTTGTTAATCCACCTCCCTGAGAGGCGGCAGCTACATTGAAGGGAGAAGTTCTCCCTTTGACATAGTGCTGTCTACACAGAGAGTTAGGTCAGTGTAACTAAATCACTTGGGGATTTTTCATAAATACAAAGATCCAAAATGGAAATTGAAAGATACCTATTGACTTCACTGTACTTTGGATAAGACTGTGAATGCTGCTTCTTAGGCACAAATGAAAAGGGGAAAGACTATAATTAAAGAGACTATAATAGCACTTACTTCTGTGTTACCTTGTTTCTAACTGGATAGGAAACCTATTGCCTAATTAAACCTTCTTCTCAAAATATATACTGAACCACAAATATTTTTCAGCTTAAAAACGTTTTAACGTTTTTAAATAATGTATCTGATTCTGGACATGCCAAAGTAGGATGCAAGACAATTTGAGGAAATTCCAGCTAGTATTTTAAAAAATGAATAGATATTTAAGGTGATTTAATTTTGGGGTGAACCAACTTTCACAGAACCAGTTTTCATAAAGTGTTGAGCACCAAGTCTCTGAAAAATTAGGTCCCTCTAAAGTGTTTCAAGTTAAGCATCATATCACTGGTCATGCTTGAAAGTCTAGGTCTTCATTCAAATAGTGTTATTTTTTGCATAGTATCCCATGTCCAAAATGAACTGTCATGCTGCAAGTTCTATTATTCTGCTGTCATTTGTTTTTACTGGTGAAAAAAAAAACCTTTTGACAAATATATCTCCCAGGCACAGAGGAGATGCAGTATTCAAGATAAGCTTCCTTCCTTACTAAAGTAGGTTCTACATAAGATAGATTTAATCAACACATTTTTGCATTCTCAGTTTTGTAGCATATTTGCTACTATGCAGAATGTTCTGAAGTGATAAAAGTAAGAAAAAAATAGAAACAAAAACCCTTTGGAGGTGTCAGTCTTGAAATTCTCTGTAATACTTCAAAAAAAAATCTAAAGTACACAGTTGCTTTCTTTTGGTAATATCCTGAGCACGTGAAGGAATTTAACAATCTTCAGTGTCTGAATGGTAGTGTTTGCTATCAAAAGTAGTTCTATTTACTTCTATAGGTCTACTTGTGGGATTAGTATTATATCCAATTATAAATATTAGGTTGTAATAATTATCAGTATGGCTGCCTTGGGTCAGAAAGTCAATTGCAGACCAAGAAACACAGATAGTGCCTTGGTTACGCTTCGGCTCCAGTAGCAGATTATTTCCTCTTCTATTCCTGCTCAGCCTTGTTGGATGGGACATGGAGCCAAGGCTCTGCCCATTTCTTGCTCCTCCCAGCTTGGTCCATCTCCATGAAAAGGAGAGTGGCAGACCCCTGGAGATTAGACAGATTGTTTTTGAAAATATTAGCCTTGGGCTGTATTAAATTTCTGCATGAAACCTTTATGCATAGAGACCTACCCATTGACAGAGACCACTGTCACAGCGTGAGAGGAAAGAAACAGGTTGCCTCCCTAACCTTATCTTTCAGAAAGCCCTTTGCCTCTGACAGAACCCCAAATTCTGAATGGACTACAGAGAATCTAAAATAAAGAGGTCTAAACCTCTGTTCTACCATGGAGCTCAGATTGGAGGTGGTAGGGGGGAGCACGGAGGAAGAGGTTGCAAAACTGCTGCCCTCACCTTCAATGGAGAAATCTGGTGGAGCCACAAAGCCACCCAATGCTCTTCCACTGGGAGTACAATCCTATCCTATTTCAATTTGCAAAGAGCTGTGGGTATTTTGGATGATAAGCACTAAATTTGCAATTAATAAGCTACATCACTATCACTTCACTATTCACCTATGCAAGGCATTACATTTAATCAAACACAATCACAGTGAATCATGCTGTCAGTTTATTTTATTTATTGAATTAACTGGATAGGTTTCTAGACATTATTGCAGGAAGTCTCATGAAAAGAAATAGGTCTTGCATGCCTCTCTGAATCAGGTAAGAGCTGGGGTAGTCCTGAAATCTGCAGAAAAAGGGAGTTTTAATAATCACTAGCTACCAGAGTAAGACCATCATGTTCCCCCTACTACTCATATCCAACAATAAGCAGAGTTTAAAAGCCAAGGCCTGATTTTCTGGGTCTGTTAAGCTTCAATAGCCACCTGAAGATTCCCTCCTTGTGGGACAGCAATAGCTATGCCAGCTTTAGGCCACACACACACCCTCTGGCCAGGAGACTTGGATGGGGAAAAAGCAGCTGTGGTAAGTGTTCTGCTGTACTCCAGTTATCCCCAGATAATGGAACTGCCTTTTGGAGCTGTTGACATCCAGGAACAAATTAGAGTAACCTGAGTGTTTCCTAAGTTGTGCTGGGGCATAAACTGCCTCTTACCAGCTCAGAATTGAGTTTGGGGGCAAAAAGCCACTTTCACACCTTTGAGTGCAGCTCAGCCAGAGCAAAGAATTAATGTTTTTAATCCACTGAACTATTAAATACGTCAATGTTTCAAATTTCTATAGAACCTCATTCAACAGATTTTTCCAGGGGGAGGAAGGGGGTTCTGGTTTTCTAGTTCCTTTGAACATTGTGGCAACAATAAATTTGACAGTGATGCATTTCTTCCTTGAATCTCCATGTCTTTGGAAAATTCAGTTGAGCTTTTCCTCTTTTATTGCCATTTCACACAGAAAAGCCTACTGACCCCATCTATGGTTCTCTGGAACTTTGCCCAGTAAGCTACAGGCAATTCATTTTACTTTGCAATTTCAGCCATGTCTCCCCCTGAGTAAAAGAAAAGGTTCCATGCTACTTATGATCAAGGTAAAAGACAATACCTTGGGAATGCTTCATGCATATGAAGCATTCCCAAGCACCACAACATGGTTTAACATTTTAATGGACAATGAGTGATGGCTACACAATACATGTTCTACCTTTTATTCTTTGTATTGTGCAGGTTGGGACTATTAACTACCATTTATCAAAAAACAGGAGATTTATAAATGAACTATCAGGTTTTTTTTAAAGTTATGAAGTTCACTCCTCTCTACACAGTGAAAGTTCTAGCCAGGTCATCTCTGGAAATTACAACACTGACCCTTCTATTAATAATGTAAAACAATAGGTAGGAGAAAATGGTACATTTTCCTTAGTCAGATCAATCCTATAATACTTCATAAAGCCAAGAATTCCCCTGTGGTAACACACGGTAAAATCTGGTTTGTGTGCAATGAGATTACTTAGTATGCTGTAATTTATTTCACAGAAATCATGTGACTAAGTGCAAATAAGTTACTTCCTTGCTCTTCCCATTTCATCACAACTGTTGCATTTAAAGCTCTGTCTGACCATATTCAGTGAAAGAACGGTGGGAAAGGGATATGGCTGTTTGGAGATCTTTGTTTCCCACAAAGCCAAGAAGTTTCCTTTCAGATCTGAACAGCAATGATTGTATAATTCACCAGTTATTAGGATTTACATATCCCCAATACACAGACTCATCTGTGGGTTAGTCTCAGAAGGGAACATACAGTGCCCAGTGAGTTACAGTTGCATCACTTGGCAATAGATTTTTGGACAATAAAGCATAATGGATTATTTTAGCATTTATGAGGGAGAAGTGCTTTCAAGAGCAAACAGCATTTTTACATGACCAAACAACTTTGCAGCTGTGAATAATGGTTTGGCTTAGTCCTCCATCTCAAGTTGTTAGAGCAAAGTGGAGAGCTCTGCTTTATCATGAGGGGGAAAAAAACAACAGTGTTTATTCAAATGAAATTGCTGTCAGGTGTTCACTTTTTAAGAAAACATTTTTTCCTGCATTACATCGCAAAGCAAAAATATACTAATGAAAATACTTTACACTTCTCTATCTTTCATTCAAAGAGAGCAAAATACTTTAAATACTAAAACACTGCACTTACCAACTTTTCAGCAGTGTTGAGAAGTAAACTATAGCCATTACTACAGGTGTTTCACAGCTGGGTAAACTGATTCAGAGGTCAAGGGGCCAAAGGCCATATAATAATTCAGTGGCAGAACTGGGGGGGGGGGAAGGCAGTGGTTCTTATTCTGCTGCTCTAATGACTAAATACAGCTCCTGTTAAAGGCAACACATGCATTTTCATGTAAAGCAAGAACTGTCTTTTACTTTGTACTTCTTTGTTCTTATTTTCTTCATTTGCAAATATTGAGATAGTTGAACTGTTGAGAGAAAAAAAATTACTGATGTTTCTCAAAATCATTGGTATCAACAGCAAATTACTAGCAGAGTCATTGCCAGCAAAAGAAAGTAAAATGAATGCATTAGTCTTGTGTCATTAGAGTGCTATTTGAAGTATAGTGTAAGTGCCATCTGTGCTTGGAAAAGGACCAGGAAAAAGTATGAGTGGCAAATTTGAAGATGGCAAAAAGTGAAGAAAAGGTGTTGTTGTAGCAGAAGCCCTTTAGGTAATCTCAGACTTAAAGGCAGTAGAATAAAGAACAAGAATGCAATGAGTGGAAGATGTTTTGTTTTTCAGTCTTCTCCCACAGTCTTGCCTTGAGTACAGAATGAGTTACATTTGTAGTGAGAATAGGGGGGGGGAGGGAAATGGAGGTCATCTATAGCAGGGAGTTCACTATGACTCCATAATAGTATTGTAGGAAGTCACTACCACTATTAGATCTTACCTTTCCTAGTAAGAAAAATAAATATTTACAGAATTAGCCTCAGAAATCCCCATAAGCCAATAAGTAAATCTGACAATTCTGAAGAGAAATCCTTCAAAGCTGAGGCCAAATTCTCAGCTAGTTTAAATTGGTCTAAGTTCATTATGGATATGGCCCTTTAATTACAGATGGAGTAAACCCTATGTCACAGATCTCAGGCTCCCCAGACTACTTGTGAGTGGATCCAGACACTGAACCTCCCCCATATATTTTAACTTTCCCTGGTGTAATGGTATGCTTCACTACTCTTCTCAAAAATCAGCTAGAGACCTCTTCTGTGCAAACACCAGTGCCCTTTTATTTGCAGTGTTTGTTCCCACCACTATCTATGTACAGTTCAGTCAATACAGCCAGCTCCCTGAGGAACTGCTAGTCTCTTCAGCTAGCAGGGAATGCCAGCTACAGGCTCTTCCCTTTCTAGTCCCCATCCCTCCCCCCACATGCTTCCTTCCTGCCAGCTCTATAGTCTCTTGGCTGATTAGGCCAGCAGGTGTTTCTCCTTAACCCTTTAGGCCAGCCACACCCAGCCAGCTCCAATTAATACTCCTTACTTGGAGCTGGGTTAACAGGGTCCTAGCACAGGTCTCCTGGCCAGCCTGTTACACCTGGGTATCAGTAGGCTGAAGCATTGTTTCCTCCCTTGGCTGCTCTGACACTATGTCAGACACTGACATTTCTTGGACACTGACTCTCAGTCTGTTACCCCTTCAGAGAAATAGGGCTCCACAGCAACCTTTCTGAGGCTCCCAGGAACAGTGCTGACCCCAAAAATGTCCCAACAGCTTAAACCCACCATGTCTCAAAATGCTACTCAAAGGTGTAAACCTTCTGGTTTATCACATGGACTCTTGAAGAGGTAAGTGTAGCATATAACACTTTTCACATAATTCTAACACAGTGTTGCTCTTTACTTATTTACACAAGAAATATGCAGATCTATATATACATAAAAACCTCAACATGCTTCCCTGCTTCAGTTTCCTAACCCTTTCAGAGCATTCTGTGGTTTGGGGTACTCTGAGGGTTCAAGGATCCTTCCCCTGCAGACATATTGTTTCTCTTCTAAAACATGGAGCCTCTCTCCTTCTGACCTTGTCTAATCTGTCTCCTTCCCCTCTCCTGCCCAAACTTCTCGAGTCTTGGGACTTCCCTCATGATCCCTTTGATAACTCTGTCCTTTGGTCACCTGTCTCTTTGTCCTGCTTTGGTAATTTTCCACTTCTCTCTTCTTCTCCCTTCTCTCAGAGAGATGGACACAGTATTGTCTCAGCTGGAGCAAACCCCTTGTTCTAATGTACTTACCCCTGAATAGACAGTTGTTGAGTTCTAATGAGCCACCATGGTCATCAGATTGGTGTATACTTGTCCTCAATGGTAGATCCCACATTTACAAAGTGCATTCAGTGCTACAGCAATTTTCATTCCAACAACTTCATAATACTAACCAGAAATCAAATTATACAGACAGATCCCCCAAATCACCACACCATGTAGTCAAACTTTTCAATCTTTACAGCCTCCTCTAGTAAACCTCATTGTAATGTTTTGTTTTTTGAAGTTCCTAGGGTTATTTTATTGTATCTAACCTTGCTACAGGGATGCTGATCTCTTTGAACAGGCTGTTGGCCGGTTGACTTCCTATGGTTAGCAATGTGACATTTGGACTCTGTTACAATTAGTTTGCTTTTTGGAAATAAATCATTTTTCCTTGTCTTTTTTTCCCCCTGAACTTTTATTCCTTTCTCTTCCTTCTGCTCTAAGGAGATTTTATATATAATTATGAAAACAATTTTAAAAGTCCATTTCTCTTAAACTAGATCTCCCACAGCATGTCAGCAAGCAGCGACTTTCTTGCTTACAAATTACATGGTTTTACTATTTTTGTTTTTAAAACAAAATGTGTTAAGATTCATCTGCAGCTCAAACACAGATGGAAAAAAATACTTTAGAACTTCCTTTTTAAACAATTTACAGATGCATTTTTTTCCTCTCACAAACATCCTTTCATTCCTGCTTCTTCTGCTGTATCCTGTCTTTCTAATTAACTCTTAGCTTGGGGAGAGGCATCACTAGAAACTGCTTGGTGGCAGTGTCATAATCTATACAAAGTACATTAAAAAGGCTGTTACTCCCTCTCAGTTTAGAATCTGACAGAAACAAGTTTTTGATTTCTGGTGACCCAGTAGTGTATATGCCCAGGGGCAGACATTTTTGCACAGAGAACTTTTACAGCAAAATGTAGGCACAAAATGAGTTTAGGCACAAGCTGAATGGGGTACTGTGAATTGCAGTAGCACCTAAATCTGGTACTTAGATGTTTAAGTCCCTTTGTGGATCAGGGCTGCAAGTCCAGAGAGAAATGGAGATCTAACAGCCAATATTTTATTCTCCACCATTATATCAAGTCAAGCTCCCTGTGACAGGCAAAGGCTTCATTCACAGTTGAAGTACCCAATTCAGCAAAGTTCCTAAGCACGTTAAAGCTTACTTCTGTCAGGCAATCTTTTTGTGCCTCTATAATAGATGGTGTCCATACAGCCAGGTGCAGAGTGACAAGAGACCCCTGGGTATTGAGTCCTGCATGTATTCATTCTTAAGATATCAGCTTAAAAAAAAAAGTCAGTATACCAGAAGTCTGGCTCAAGGGAGTTTGTCCTTCAAGAGGCTTGAAGGACAAATTTGAGATGCTTTATTTTTTGTTCAATGGTATGACTCGTGATTAAAGTTAAGCTTATGAATATATATCTTTGCAGGCTGCAGCTTTATACCTAAAATAGCCTGTTAAATGATCTGCTCTCATTTTGGCATTTTACCTTTCAATTAAGAGGTCTAATATAAATGAACTGTTGAATTAACTCATGGTCCAAGGGTTTATTACAAATGCAAATATAGCCTCTGTGATCTGTAACTAAATTAGGTAGGTTAAAATGAATAAAAAGAAACTTGTGATATTTATTTTGTTTTTATATAAAGGACTGCATTAATATTAAAATGAAAGTATTATCCCCAGGATGGGATTTAATTTATTCAGTACATTTTGCCTAGATGAATTTAGTTTCAATTTTCTGGTGCAAACACTTGAGGTTTTGAAATCAAAATTTGCATTCTGAGAATATTGTGGAATATTCTCTTAAAAATTACTATTTTGATGAAGAACTTGCCATTTATTTTTTTTTGCTAGAATAGTAGTGCAAAGAAAAACAAAAAGGGACACAATGGAGTCAAAGCAAATTTGTTTAAAAATAAAATATTTGTGGAAATTGTTTTCAGTATTTGCCTAACTTTATATGGATTTGAGCAGAGCAATTGAAACATGCAACATCTGGTGTGGGGGGGGGGCATTCACATTTTATTGTCTTTTACTAGTCCTCTTACCTCATGCTAAAGTGAAGTACGTATGGCATCTGTAGCACAAAACATTAAATGCTAGATACTAATCTCAGTCTGCGTCTGGATGCTCATGTCCTTGACATGCAGTGTCTTCTCTCCAGCTGCCTTGTTTCCTGAGTGCTTACTAAACATTAGAACCAAGCATTTTAATCCAAACACTGATGCAATTGTGCAATTTACTAGACACTTATGAATTCTTATCATACACCTAAAGATACAGTACTAGCCTATCTGAGCTGTCAACGATGAACAGAATGCAAAAAAAAAAATCACTTTCTATCATCTAAGGTGTGTCTATGTGTGTGAGAGAGACACACCTAAGTTGAAGATGTCCATTCACAGTACCATAACAAAGCTTGTGGAAGAAAATTCTTTCCTACTGTAATAATGAAATACTGAAGTGATAAAAATAACATGTTTTCTTGCCTTGGTGTTATTCCTGTGAGGTTTATGTGACATCGCTGCATATAATTTTAACTCTGAGCAGTCAATCACTTTCTGATTTTTCCATCTGTTTCTCTGCAGTTGCAATGAAACTAATGTCGCTATGTACATAAAGGTGAAATAAAATGTTTTAAATCCCTCTGCTTAGAGTATTTGCATATATATTTGTGTTTGTAGCTTTATTTATTAATTTGTAGTTTGTTTAATTAAAAATCAAATTTCACCTCATGTGATCATAAGTACAAAAAACTGAAGTGTGCCTCTACCAAAATATGCTTTCTTTAAACAATGAGAGCTTGTTCACAGTCAGTGCAATCTGGCAGCCAATGGTCTCTGCAAGTTGCACATTTAATTAGAGTGAGAAACTCATTAAGGTATCTGGGAATATTAAGATGATAGTATTATTCTAAATAACTGTGTACACAATCTAGTGTAGCAGATGGCTGAGATAGCTGACACCTGTCCTGGTTATGCTGTCTTGCTGACTGATACTATTATAGTGCTGACTGTTTGTAAGATACATAATCATAAAAGAGGATACTGTAATAAAATACCCATCAAATCCTCACTCTTGTTCCTGGGTATCTGTTTATAAAGTTGCATATTTTTGTGTCGAATACTGCATTTGAAATGTAACAAATAATGCAGTTTTGTTTAAGTGATGTATTTTTATGTATGATCCCATCTGAGAGTAAAAAAACCACAATGGCTTGTAGGATTTAGGGTTTTTTTTTTTGGCAGGGAAGGCAACAAGGAGGGATTTATAATCATTTACCCATGTCTCAGAGGATAGTCCGTATGCACAGAGATGGCAAGGGATATTAGCTGCTTCTGCATCCTCAGCCCCACCCTAATTAAGACTTCACAGAATACCCTCTGCTGATTTGGCGATCTGCAGCTACAAGACCAGGGGGAGACTCACTGGTAATAGTGTGCAAAAGTTAAGGTTAGTTTGAAAGAGCCCCTCCCTCATTGCGTAACCATATTATGCATGTAAGCTCACTGTACTGCAGTCCAGCAAATGATGAAGTGTCCCAACCTGAAAACAAATGAACCAACCAACATCCTATACTGAAGCATTGATCGATCAACAGATACATTTTTCATGTAAACCGGGGTAAATATACAGAACATAATTTCAATGATCTTATCAGTCACTGAGAAATAGATCTGTTTGCATACCAGTCTTAGTTATTGGAATGTTTTTGCACCACTGTAATATTTTCTTTGCATGTGTAGGTATAATCTGTAGGCAGCAGTTCTACATCTAAGAAATAATTCAGTTAGAGGAGAAAGAGAGGAAGAAAAGATTTGACTGGTATGCTCAGCTGCTAAGAAAAACTGCATCACACAGCTCCAAGACCTAACTACTTATTCAGATAAACAGAATTTATAACATTCTCTACAGTAGTCTCATCTGATTACTTCCAAAAATATTAGTTCCTTTTTTTAATTCCATGTAGTAGAGAAATCATGATTTGTAATTTGTTTGATAAGAAAGAATGTATTGACAGTCTGCACTGTCCCATGCCCTTACCTAGTCTCACATGGTATATGTTGTTTATTGAACATCCTGAAGTTCTGCCTTTCAAAAGACTAAGGCAAAGCTAATCTGATTTCAGAAGTATATTTTTATTATCAATTTGCTCATTAGAGAGAAGGATTAGAGAACAAGAATGTTATTGTCATGGAGAAGTTGGTTTATTAACAGCCTAGCCTCCATCCTGAGATAGCTGTCTTTGTCTAATTAAAGTATTATGTACATGCTAGCTTTCAAATATGGATTCAAGTAATTTTACCATAGTTTGTTCAATCATCGCAGTAAGGATGGTGCAGACAGCTTGGTTGGAAAGTTCACTGCACATTTTAATATGGCAATGCTTTCTTTTCCTTTTTGAAACAAGCTTGGGTGCATTCCAGTGATCAATGAAGAAAATTAATTTCTTGTAGTTCTTGGCATAAATGTGCCTTATCAGCACTGAGTTTTTGTGCCATAACCTCAAAAGGGCAGAATATGTGAACCAACTCAGGCTGACAGATTTACAGTTAGTGGCAGCCAGTGAAATATCAGTATGCCTTGTGAATGTCCACACTTTCTAAGAAAAGAATCCTGTGGCACCTTATAGACTAACAGACGTTTTGCAGCATGAGCTTTCGTGGGTGAATGCCCACTTCGTCAGATGCAACATTGAATGAAGTGGGCATTCACCCACGAAAGCTCATGCTGCAAAACATCTGTTAGTCTATAAGGTGCCACAGGATTCTTTGCTGCTTTTACAGAACCAGACTAACACGGCTACCTCTCTAATACTTCACACTTTCTAAATGATGTTATGCAGTTCCAGAATAGTCTTAATCCTGGTTTCTCAAACAGGGGTCACCGCTTGTGTAGGGAAAGCCCCTGGTGGGCCAGCCGGTTTGTTTACCTTCCAGGTCCACAGGTCCGGCTGATCACAGCTCCCTCTGGCTGTGGATCACTGCTCTGGGCCAATGGGAGCTGCTGGAAACTGCAGCCAGTAAGTCCCTTAGTCCCATCCACTGTTTGCAGTGTTGTTGTAGCCTTGTCAGTCCTTCCTATGACAAAGGGGTGTTAATGAGCCACTTCACCTTGAATGGTCCCTTGAAATGTGTTAACTTCTTATAGTAAACAGTCTGTGCCACCTTAAGTTTAGCTGTGACACTCTGAGGCCTGGTCTACACTTTCAGGAGGGAGGGGGGAAATCGATCTAAGTTACACAACTTCAGAAGTCGACATACTTAGATCTACTTACCATGGTGTCTTCACTGCGGTAAGTCAATGGCTGACACTCCCACCAAATCCGCCTGCACTTCTCACTCTGGTGGAGTACTGGAGTCAACAGGAGAGCGCTCGGTCAATTTATCGTGTCTAGACTAGACATGATAAATCGACCCCCCTTCTCTCCCCCCCGCTGGATTGATCGCTGCCCGTTGATCCAGCGGGTAATGTAGACAAGTGTCCCAGACCTGAAGAAGAGCTCTGTTGAAGCTCAAAAGCTTGTCTCTCTCACCGATAGAAGCTGGTCTAATAAGGTAATAATTGGAGATATACCAATCTCCTAGAACTGGAAGGGACCTTGAAAGGTCATCAAGTCCAGCCCCCTGCCTTCACTAGCAGGACTATTTTTTTTTCCCCAGATCCCTAAGTGGCCCCCTCAAGCATTGAACTCACAACCCTGGGTTGAGCAGGCCAATGCTCAAACTACTGAAGTATTACCTCACCCACTGGTCCATAGGTCAGTGGTTAGACATACCAGATAATAATTGATAATGGTAAGGTTATTCATTATTCCTTTCCAACCAGAAAGACATGTTCACTGTCCTATTAATCAGTGAAACTGCCTTTTGCTGGAGAATAGTTACAAAGGACATGCTCTCATCCATGGAACTAAATATTTTTATCCTGAGAACAGATGTGATATAGTGTACAGAGTACAAGAGCTGAAAATGCTCACAGATTTCTTCTTATATTTTTAAAGTTAAAAAAGAAAATAGAAATGCCTAATTCAAGTGGCTTAGAAATGAGATTTGAATTACTCTTGCTATATTAGTGCAGTAATGAAGAATTAAAGCTATCAATTTATTATAAGCCAATATTGATTATCCACTCAATTAGTTTGGTGAAGTAAATGCAATGCTAATCTTGCAACTCAGTTTATATGGTATTCTGGTCCTCAAACATATTCTTTATCCATTTCTATTTTTAAGACAGGATAGCCTGTTTTTTATATATTTATATCTATTGATATATAGATAGATAGATAAAGCCCTAGAAAGAAAATTAGTTTACAAAATGAAATATAAATGTATCAGTCACCCATAGATATCCTTTGAAATAGAATGAGAGAATTACACTAGTTTGAGGTCCTGTGTTCAGTACCAGTCTTATTTTCAAAATAGTTGTGCTCCTTTTTATATATATAAAAACCTTGAGCTTGAAATACCCCCAAATGACTCATTGAATACATTATGCAACAAAAAGGAAAAGTTTGCCAAATAATGAATGTGAACATGATCATACTTTCTTGCAAATTGATTCAAAGTCCATTTTTTCTTCTGTTACATATCTGTCCTTGTCTTTCTCCTCCAACTCTGTCTTCACTCTTTGTTCCACATTCTTTTTTCTGTTTATTTGGTTCAAATCTCACTGCCCTTCTGCCCAGTAACGTTTCCCATGGATTTCACCCCAAATGAGACATTTCTTGTTTTGATGAGCTGTACAGTAAAAATTTTAGTTGCACAGAAACTTTACCATGATCATTTTTCAGTGCTAAAGATCTGAAAACAAACAGGAGTCATCCTCCCTAGAAAGCCTCTGGAAATAATTTATTTCAATAAATGAATTTTGAATCCATGTATTCCAGTTGGATTAGACTTTTACTAGCATGTGTATTTCCTCCTTTATTTGATGCAACATGACCAGAAGAGTTTAAATTAATGAACAGCAGACAAAATTCTGAAGACACAAAAATGAATGTCTGATTTTTCTTGTAGTACGTTGATGTACTTCTAGCATTACTTCATGCACTTGTAATACTAAAATAACAGAAATACAGAGCAGATAAGGAAGAACAGAACTGAGAAAGATACTTGCATAAATATTTACAGCTTGGTTATAAGTGGTCCACAGTCTGACAGCTGAAATGTGTTACACTGGTGGATTTCTTCCATTTTTTTAACAATTTGATTAAAAAACATGTTTTGTTTTTTTCAGGGTTTGAGTCTAGTGACACTAACCAATTTCATTCCAAAGTAAAGAATGGCAGATGAATGAATTACCTCCTTTGGTGTAGAATGTTCTCTTACTTCATTTCTTAGTGGAAGATTATTGCTATACACCTAGTTGCATGCTATTGCCTTTATTATTACGGAAAGCATTTTCTAGTTGGCCACTCTTAAAAAGTAGAATGAATCATCTCAGCATTTATTTTATTTTATTTTGCTGGCAGTTCCATCAAACTCTTCTAATACAAATTTAGACAGAGAGAGTTGCCTGAGATCAATGTTTTTGAACTATAGAGCACTATATGGGACAGAAATTACTAGTGAACAAAAAAGAGTTTGATGATAAAGGGGGGGAAATGTAGTACAAATGAATGCAAGAATGAGACTTTTGATGACCAACAATTGAAAAAACAAATTTCAAAAACAAAAATCACCAAAAGCCAATCCCTTTTGTCCTTCTTTTAACTTCACACGGTTAGGGCTAAGGTATGTAATTATTTTCCTCTTCATACAGTTTATCAGGGGTTCTAGAACTGGGGGTTGGGACCCCTGAGGGGGACACAAGGTTATTACATGGGGAGTCACAAGCTGTCAACCTCCACCCCAAACCCTGCTTGCCTCCAGCATTTATAATGGTGTTAAATATATTAAAAAGTGTGTTTAATTTATTATGGGGGTCGTACTCAGAGGCTTGCTGTGTGAAAGGGGTCACCAGTAAAAAAGTTTGAAACCCACTGGTTTACATACTAAATTATGGCATCTTTGTAAAGAGGTTATCATATACCTTATTTAAAAATACTATGACAAAACATTTTTTCAATAAGCAAGTCAAATTTAAGAGACTATTTGAGGTGATTTTCTATGTATATTTTTACCTAAGTAAATGTTAAACATTTAGATTCATAGACTTTAAGGCCAGAAGGGATCATCATGATCATCCAGTCTGACCTCCTGTGCATCACAAGCCACAAACTCACTAATGGGGTCAGCATCCACCTCTCACAAGTACCCTCCAGTCAAGTGCATGTGCCTGCAGTTTCTCAAAACATGGTGGCACCCACCTCTCACAAGCACCCTTTCACCCCCACCCCACCATGTTCCATGGTTTCTTTGGCAGAGCTTCAGTGACAGCTCTCCAGCCATGTCACACTCTGTCTGTAAGTGGAATAGAACAAACCTCCTCCAGAGTATATAGTCTTTACCTTTTCCTCCTTGGAGGCATTGTCTTCCTGCAGCCCTCCCTAGACTCAATCCTACCTGCCAGCCAGAAGTTCCTTCTTTGCTCCCCGGTCCCTGCCCACACTGAGCTGTGCATGGTCCTGCTACTCTTTCAGACAACCAGGAACAAAGTCCAATCTCTTCCAACTCCAGACAGCAAGTGACTGACTTTGTTGCTACTGCTCCTTTTTATATGGCCCTCCTGGTCCCTGATTGGCCACTCCTGAAGCCCATATGATTGGCTGATTCCCCTGCAGCCACTCTAGGCTGCTTGGAGGGCTTCTCTTCTGCTTCTCTGTGACACAGGGTGTGGCAGGACCCTGAGGTTTCTGCAGTTGGTCAAAAACCTCTGGCTGAGATACTGAAGTCCTCAAATCATAATTTAAAGATTTCAAGTTAGAGAATCCACCATTTACTCTAGTTCAAACCCCGTGCTTCAGAGGAAGGCAAACCTCCCTTCTCCCCCTACTAAGTCTCTGCCAATCTGAATTGGGGGAAAATTGTGGTGATGAGTTGGACCCTGAGCATGTCAGCAAGACCTACCAGCAAGACACTTGGGAAAGAATTTTTTGTAGTAACTCACAGCCCTCCCAAATCTAGTGTCCCATCTCCAGCTATTGGGGTTATTTGCAACTAGAAGTCACAGATGGATCACATACAATTGTAGGCAATCTTATCATATCTTCCCATCCATAAACATATCTGACTCAGTCTTGAAACCTCTTCTCCCCTTGGAACTTCACTCCTCTGATGGTCAGCAACCTTCATCTAATTTCAAGCCTGAACTTGTTGATGGCAAGATTATATCTATTTTTTTCTCCTCTCCCTGGTATTTATCCCTCTGATCTATTTATACACAGCAATCATATATAACCTCAGTTATTCCTCTGATCATCCTTCTCTGCACCTGTTCCAGTTTGAATTAATCTCTTAAATATGGGACGCCAGATTGCACATAGTATTCCAGATGAGGCCTCACCAGTGCCTTGTATAATGGTACTAATACTTCCCTATCTCTAGTGGAAATACCTTCCCAGATGCATCCTAGGATTATGTTAGCCTTTTTCATGGTCATATAACATTGGTGGCTTATAGTCATCCTGTCATCCCACACACCAGGTCTTTTGTTGTGTATTTGGTTGTCATGGGTTTTGTTACTATGGCAACTGAGTTAGACTATTAAGGGATAGCTCAGCCGGTTTCAACCGGCTGAGTGAGCTCTCTGTGTCTGTAAATAAAATGGAGGTTTTGGTTAGCTGTCTGCTCTCTGGCCTCAAGTGATTGCTTCCTACACCGGCTGCCCCTAGGACATAACACTGGCGACAAGGATGGGATCCTGGTGCTGCTCCAGTAACAGAAGGAAGTAGAAGTCAAGGTAAAGACCAAACAAAGAAAAAAAGCTGCTTGTTTGCACTGACTGTGAAAGTGAAACTAAAAATCATGGCTACTCTGACCAGGCCCCTGGAGCCTTTTGATGAGAATACAGAGCAGTGGCATGTGTATACTGAGCGTTTTGAGCTTTTTGGTATTGCAAATGACATTACAGAAGCGAAGAAGGTGCCAATATTCTTAACTGTTGTAGGGGCTAAAACCTACTCTCTGCTACGCAGCTTACTACACCCTGTTAAGCCTGAGACTAAATCTTACAGTGACATTGTGGAAATCCTGGGGTCTCATTTCTCCCCAAAACCACTGGTAATTGTTGAAAGATATAGGTTCCACAAAAGAGACCAAAAGGAAGATGAAACAGTTGTACAATTTGTAGCCATTTTAAAAAAGCTAGCAGAACACTGTGAATTTAAAGAGATGTTAAATGATGCCCTGCGTGACAGGTTAGTGTGTGGCCTCTGCAGTGAAGCTATACAGAAGCGCCTACTGACAGAGGCTCAGCTTACATTACAGAAGGCTGTTGATATTGCTGTCTCCATGGAACTGGCTACAAGGGAGGCACAATACATCGGTGCATCCCCTAGGGTGCAAAAAGTGTCACAAGAACTGACCCACAAAACGGTGCAGAGTCAAGAATGTTACCGCTGTGGTAAACTGGGTCACCAGGCATCAGAATGCTGGTGTAAGGACCTGGTGTGTCGACACTGTGGCAAAAAGGGACACATTGAGTGTGCCTGTAAACAAAAGAAAAAGAGGCCTGTGGTCTGGCCGACAAAAAGAGGAACCTTGCATACCCTAGAGCAGACCCAGGATGATCAAGGTGACACCTCCTCACAAGAGGAAGTGCCACTGCATGTTTTGTCTTTGGCAGCAGGCTCACATGAATACTGGGTAACCCCCTTATTGGAGGGCAAACCTATACGCATGGAACTAGACACCGGTGCAGCTGTTTCGCTGGTTCCTGAGACTGTGTATAAGGAAAAGCTACAGCATCTTCCGCTTAAGGCAACAAAAACTGTTCTGAAGACGTATACAGGTGAAGCTGTGCCCATGTTGGGCACTATTGATGTTAAGGTGGAGCTCAATGGACGGGCGGCTAAATTGCCACTGTTTGTGGTGAGAGGTAACTACCCAGCCTTAATGGGTAGGTCTTGGCTTGGGAAGATTCAGCTGAACTGGGCAGAAGTGCATCGGATGACTAAAGAAGAAACCAGTCTAACCCCTATACTAAGGAAACATGCTGCTGTTTTTGGAGATGATTTGGGAAGTATGAAGGGAATCACTGTGACATTGAACATTAAACCTGGCAGTCCACCAAAATATCTGAAAGCCCGAACTGTGCCATATGCCATCAGGCCAAAAGTTGAAGCAGACCTGGAGCGCCTGGTCACCAATGGAGTCCTAATACCAGTTACCCATAGCTCATGGGCCACTCCTATTGTTCCAATAGTGAAGAAAGATGGCTCTCTCCAGATTTGCGGTGATTTTAAAGTCACTGTCAACCCAGTGTTGTGTGCAGAGCAATACCCGCTTCCCCGAATCGATGACCTCTTCGCAGGCCTGGCTGGGGGACAAAAGTTCAATAAGATTGATCTGAGTCAAGCATATTTACAGATGCACGTCGATGAAAAGTCCCAAGAGCTGTTGACTATTGTGACTCATAAGGGGCTTTATCGATACTGTCGCCTACCCTTCGGAATCACATCGGCTCCCGCCCTGTTCCAGAGGGCTATGGACCAGATCTTGTGTGGCTTGTCAGGAGTTCAGTGCTATCTGGATGATATCCTGGTCACTGGAAGAAATGAAGAGGATCACTTAAAGAATTTACAGGCTACCCTACAAAGACTGGAAGAGTATGGCCTACGAGTTCGCAAAGACAAGTGTGAATTCTTCAAGCCCTCTGTTGAATATTTGGGACACATCATCGATTCTGCAGGTCTTCATAAGGCCCCTGCAAAAGTTAAAGCTATTGTGGAGGCTCCCCCACCTCGAAATGTAAGCCAGCTGCGCTCATTTCTAGGACTACTGAACTATTATGGAAAGTTCATCTCGCAGTTAGCCACACTGCTAAAACCACTTCATGAGCTCCTTGGGCAGAACAAGGCCTGGAAGTGGACTGAAGCCTGTGATGTTGCATTTAACAAAGCTAAGGATGCATTGTTAAATTCTGAAGTTCTAACGCACTTTGATCCATCCTTACCCCTGCAATTGGCCTGCGATGCTTCCCCTTATGGAGTGGGAGCGGTCGTGTCACACATTATGCCTTCGGGAGAAGAAAGACCTATTGCTTTTGCTTCACGCACTCTAAGCAAAGCAGAAACTAACTACGCCCAAATCGAACGTGAGGCATTAGGAATTGTTTTTGGAATTAGGAAGTTTCATCAGTACCTGTTTGGGCGAAAGTTTACTCTTCTTACAGACCATCGACCTCTGACATCAATTTTTGGACCCCACACAGGCATTCCCCCATTAGCTGCTAGTCGTATGCAACGTTGGGCATTGATACTTTCTGCACACACATATGAAATCAAATATCGGAAATCCACTCTGCACGGCAATGCAGATGGCCTCTCAAGGTTGCCTTTACCGGTCAAACATCAAGATAGTGCCCAAAAGGAAATCTTCTACTTTGAACAGGTAGAGAATACACCCATCACTGCTACTCAGATAAAGAAGGCAACCCGCGTTGACCCAGTATTATCCCAAGTTATGGACCTGGTGATGCATGGAAAATCTCGACAAACCTCTCCGGTCTCACCCGACCTTGTTCCCTACATGTCCAGGCGGACGGAGTTATCGGTCCAATCTGGTTGTTTGTTGTGGGGGAGGCGTGTCATTATTCCACCACCCCTGAGATCACAGATGTTAGAACAGCTACATTCCGGTCACTGTGGAATAGTGCGCATGAAGGAAATTGCATGAAGCTATTTTTGGTGGCCTAGATTGGACAGTGCTATTGAAGAGAAGGCAAAAGCTTGTATGTCATGTCAGAGTGTAAGAAATGCACCCCAGTGGGCACCCCTACACCCATGGGACTGGCCTGAAAACCCGTGGCAATGTATTCACGTTGACTTTGCTGGCCTCCTTGAAGGAAGCATGTTCTTGGTGGCAGTAGATGCCCATTCTAAATGGCCAGAAGTCTCTATAATGCAGTCCACTACTGCAGAGAGTACTATCCAAAAACTACGAGGACTCTTTAGTCGTTTTGGTCTGCCAGAACAACTTGTGAGCGACAACGGACCGCAGTTTGTCTCTCAGGAGTTTCAAAATTTTATGAAGGCAAATGGGATACACCACATCACGTCAGCACCATATCATCCGTCCACCAACGGATTAGCTGAAAGATTTGTGCAGACAATGAAATACGCTTTGAAATCAGCAAAGGGACAACACTCCATTCAAAAGCGTCTGGATACCTTCTTACTTTCCTATAGAAACACACCTCATGCTACGACCCAGGCTTCCCCAGCCTTTCTAATGATGGGACGACAGCTGCGCACTTGCTTTGATCTGCTGAAACCTTCTGAACCCAGACAAACTGTGCAACATCAGCAGCAATATCAAGTAATCAGATGGGCACCCAGAGCAAAAGACCGAACCTTTAGCCCAGGGCAGCCAGTTTTGGCTCGGAATTATACTTCCAGAGCTAAATGGGTCCCGGCCACAGTCATCACTCAAACAGGACCTGTTTCCTATACAGTCCGGACTGCAGAGAATCTTACCTGGCGGCGACATGTAGATCAGCTGTTGCCAGGTCATGCCAGTCTTCAGGACCCATCTGCAGTTGAGGGGTCTGACTTCACCCCTCCTGGTGAGACACCGAATCATGAGTCACCTGTTCCTGACTGTTCTCCTCCATTACTGCCGGCAGCTGAGATACCCCTTTGCCCAGCACGAGCTGATACCACCTCCTCACCTATTCGTGCTGCGGACCCTGAGCCCCTAGTACTTTTGGGTGCAACAACACCAGAAGTTCGCCGTAATCCACCTAGAGACAGAAGGCCTCCTCATCGGCTGGATCTTTAGTTAGGGCAAACCCACGGTTATGGGGCAAAATAATCCCCAGGGTTTAGCCGGGAATGGAGGCAGTCTACCCTCCTTCTCTAGTTTAGTGTGTGTTTTATTTAGGGGATGTTCTTATTGGGGGGGAGGAATATGTTGTGTATTTGGTTGTCATGGGTTTTGTTACTATGGCAACTGAGTTAGACTATTAAGGGATAGCTCAGCCGGTTTCAACCGGCTGAGTGAGCTCTCTTTTTCTGTAAATAAAATGGAGGTTTTGGTTAGCTGTCTGCTCTCTGGCCTCAAGTGATTGCTTCCTACACCGGCTGCCCCTAGGACATAACATCTTTCTTCTCCTCTGTCACTTCCAACTGATATGTCCCCATTTTATAGTAAAAATTCTTATTGTTAGTCCCTAAGTGCATGACCTTACACTTTGCACTATTAAATTTCATTTCAATTATTCCAGTTTTCAAGGTCATCCAGATCATCTTGTATGATATTCTGGTCTACGTCCATATTGGAAATACTTCCCAACTTTGTTATACACAACTTTTACTAGCACACACCCATTTTTGTGTCAAGGTCATTAATGAAAATGTTAAATAAGATTGGTCCCAAGACCAATCCCTGAGGAACTCCACTGGTAACCTCCCTCCAGCCTGACAGTTCACCTTTCAGTATGATCGTTGTAGTCTCCCCTTTAGCCAGTTTCTTATCCACCTTTCAATTCTCATATTAATTCCCATTTCCTACATTTTAATTAATAATTTCCAATGTGGAAATGTATCAAATGCCTTACTGAAATCCAGGTAGATCAGATCTACTGTATTTCCTTTGTCTAAACAAATCAGTTATCTTCTTAAATGTTGGTCTGGCATGATCTACCTTTTGTAAAACTATATTGCATTTTATCCCAATTACTGTTTATTTCTGTGTCCTTAACTACTTTCTCTTTCAAAATTTATTCCAAGACATAGCATACAATTGAAGTCAAACTAACAGGCCTGTACTTTCCTGGATCACTTTTTTCCCTTTCTTAAAAATAGGTACTATATTAGCATTTCTCTAGTCAGTGTATAACCCCCAACTTTATGGGTTCATAAAAAAAAAGTCCTTGTTATCGGGCTTGCAAATTCATGTGCCAGTTCCTTTAATATTCTGAGATGGAGATTATCTAGGCCCCCTGATTTAGTCCCATTAAAATGTTAGAGTTTGACTTTCACCTCAGATTGGTAAGTTCTTCTTCCATCTCCTCATTTCCATTAGCTACCTGCCACTACCCCTAAGCTTGTCACTACCTTTATTAAAATCTAAGCCAAAATATTTGTTTAGGTGTTGTGTTGGGCCATGCCTAGACTATTTTAATCTGCACCCCATGCTCAGTGTTTAGTGGTCCAACTTCTTTCCTTGTTTTCTTTTTATTTATATGGCTATAGAACTTTTTACTAATTGGTTTTAATTTCCTTTGCAAGTCCAACTCTGCTTGGCTTTTGGCAGTTCTTACTTTTTCCCTACACTTTCTGACCTCCAAGAGGATTCTTTCCTGATCCCATTAGGATCCTCTTCAGTCTCAGGTCTACATCCTGTATCTTAGTTTTGCCTGATCCAGCCCATCTTTCATTCATAGGTTTTCTGCTTTCTCTTAATAACCTGTTTCAGATGCTTGCACATCCAGTTTGGTTTGCAATGTTTCCCTATGATTTTTTCCCTTGCTTGGGATGCAGGTTTCAGATTGTTTCTTCAACTTTGACAAAGTAATTCCAAGCCTCCTCCACGTTCAGATCCTTGAGTTCTTAAGTCTAGTCCACCTCCCAAACCAATTTCCCTATTTTTTTTAAAAAGTTTATTGTTTTGAAATCAAGGACCTCTTGCAGACCTATTTTTTTGTTTAGTCTACCATTTAGATAAACTGAACTAGCTCATGATCACTCAAATCAAGTTTGTCCTCTACAACCAGCTCTTCTGTGAGGTTCTCACTACTCAATACTAAATGTAAAATGGCATCATCTCTTGTTGGTTCAGCCACTATTTGGTGAAGAAATCTGTCAGTTATCACTTCCAGGAATATCTAATATCTTAGTAGCTAATATCTTAGTAGCACTTGTCCTCCAATCTATATCTGGGAAATTAAAGTCTCCCATAATCCCACAATTTCCAGTAGTATTTATTTCATTACAAATATTAAACAGGTCTCTAACCATGTCCCAATCCAATGCTGGGGGTCTGTAGCATACCCTAAGCACTATCCCAGAGGAGCTTCTGTAAGCTTTGTTCTCAAAAGTTATTTGAAACCAAGCAGATTCCATTTGGTCCATTCCACCACTTCTAATTTCTTTAGTCTACTTCATTAATATACAATGGTACTCCACCACTGTTATCTTTATTTCTGTCTTTCCTAAAGAGCACATACCCTTCAATACCTGTACTCCAGTCATGACTACTATTCCACTGGTTTCACTTCCTGCACCAGAAGTTCTAGGTCCTCCATTGTGTTACCCAGGCTCCTTGCATTGGTGTGTAGACATCTTAGTTGTTTCTGCTTGGCTTCACACAGATTTCTTGCCTGATTAACTGCAGTCATTCTACTGCCAGTATTGCCTACATGACTGTTAGTGTCATTAGTATTGGACACTATATTTTCTCTTGATGTCCGTTCTTCTATCCTATTGTTCCTTTCTCCATTGCTGTCTCTCTCTTACTTATCCTCCCATTCAGTATTAGAATCACACATGGAGATTACATGAGCATCTCCCAACTGTCTCTCCCTAATTCCTAGTTTAAAGCTCTTTTAAATCAGTTGTGCCAGCCTCCATCCCAGAAGTTTATTTTCCTCCCTGATGAGGTGGAGTTCATCCCATGAGAACAACCCAGTGTCCATGAATGCCTCCAGTGGTTGAACATCTCAAAGTCTTCCTTATAGCACCACTGCCTGAGCCATTTGCTGATCGTCATAATCTTGTTTTGCCTTCACTCTCCTCCTTTGGGAAAAGATAGAATCCTACTGAAGATCACCTGTGCTTACATTTCTTTGAGTTTCTTCCCCAGCCTGGTGTAGTCTCCCTTGATGCATTCCAGAGAGAATCCAGCAGTATCATATGTTCCCACATGAAGGACAATCAGTGGATTCTTTCCTGATCCCATTAGGATCCTCTTCAGTCTCAGGTCTACATCCTGTATCTTAGTTCCCAGGAGCTAGCACACCCTTCTATTTTCCAGATCAGCTATGGCTGGGGTTGGCAACCGGTGGCTCGCGGCTCGCCAGAGTAAGTACCCTGGCGGGCATGCCCGGTTTGTTTATCTGCCGTGTCGGCAAGTTCGGCCGATCGCGGCTCCCACTGGCTGCGGTTCGCGGTCCCAGGCCAATGCGGGAGGCAGGAAGCGGCGTGAGCCGAGGGATGTTCTGGCCGCGGCTTCCTGCCTCCCGCATTGGCCTCGGACCGCGAACCGCGGCCAGTGGGAGCCGCGATCGGCCGAACTTGCTGACGCGGCAGATAAACAAACCGGGCCGGCCCGCCAGGGTGCTTACCCTGGCGAGCCGCGAGCCACCGGTTGCCGACCCCTGAGCTATGGTGACAAGCATGTGTGTTTTTCTTAGCAGGGAGTCTCCAGTCACATAGACCTGCCTCTTCCTAGTGTTGATGTGATTCTCCAGCCTTCCTCTTTCTGTTTTTTTTTTTTTTTGCCATAATCTGTTTTGTTTGTGTAGTAGCCAAGTGGAAAGGATATTATTAATTATGGACCACATTTTCTGGTCCACAATGGCCATGTTAAGCCATTCATGCAATACAAAATTGTAATAAGTGACCAGCAGAGAAATGTCCTGTGGCCGCAGGAGGAATATGGGAGTATGCTAGGGGTGTTCCAGAGCTGAGAGCAAGGAGAGGTGGGGAGGGGGCATTGCAGAGCCCACTCCTATATATAAAATGTGACATTTATAATGTTGGCATACAGATGGCATACGTTTTTGTTCTAAATTGCTAGACTGAAGAACTAATGGTGGATCTTTTATAAAAGGTTGTCACATTGACAACAGATTCAGTTTAGGGTAACTTGTGTTAGTTTTTGGAAGGTTTGTGTGTTGAAACTGCCAGCTTGCAACAATCTGGAATAAGATTCAGCAAAAGGAGATTGTGTTTGAGCTCAGCATGAATCGAAGCAGCTAGGATTGGGTTTGGCTCAACTTACCTCATGGCATATTGCCCCCCTAAACCTGATAGTTGGGAAAGGGTCAGTGTTTCCATGCTGCTTCACCCCCTAGTTTGAGAGATGTATGTAACTGAGCATCCAGAGGATGACACAGACAGAGGAGTAGTGTGCCCATTGTGGAATGGAGGGCACAGGAAGGTACAAGTTAGATTGAACAAGGTCAATAATACAGCCCCCTTGGGCAGTAAAATATTGCTCCCATGCAGGAGGCAGCACATTGAAAATCTCTAAGCATCATAGTACTAAGCATCATAGCATCATAGTGAACAATAAAGGAACAATTATGTAATGGTGCTTATGGAAGTCACAGGGATCAAAGAAATGCCATTGTTTAGGGAGAATATATGCCACCTCTCTCCTGTGGGAGGATTTGTGTTCCTGTTTCCATCTGAGGTAGAGTGTGAGTGTAATACTGCCATTGACCTCCCAATCGAAGAGGTAATGATGCTGGTGAAAATTGTTGTAGGCTAGTAACATTTATACCATCACATGGGTTCTAGAAAGGAACGTTTCTGAAGTGTCTGCAAGTTGAAGAGAAATAAATCATCAAGTACACTTCTTGCTCTCTTGGAAAAGGAATCTGTAAGCCTATGCTGCAGCTGGGAGCAAGAGTAGGCTTCTAGGGCAAAAAATTTGGTATGAGAATGAGGGGCTCATTTATTTTGCGTCTTCTCAGCTTCCACAAATACTTTCTGCAGACATTCCCTTCCTTTGGACTCCATTTTTCCTGAGAAGAGTTGGGGAAGGGAGGAAGCTTGGGTATGAGGAAAGGGCTAGTGACAATTTCTCTTCCAGTATTGGCACTGTGGGTTTAGCCACCGAAGCAAAGAGCAAACATCTGAAGGGAATTCGTAAGAATGAAAACTACATTGGTGGTCATCCACTTTGGTGCAGCATAGAGGAGAGGGGAAGAAAATTCCAGAAGCAGGTAACTGTGGTATATGGGAAACTATTAAAATTGTGTTCTATTACTTTAAATGATCTGGGGTTTTCCCCATCCTGCTTGCAGGCAGGGGGCTCTATAGGGAAGTGTGTGATCAGAATCAGTCAGCCAATGTCTAGTCTTAAGGGTGGGGTGAATTGTGCCTCTTTCTTTTAGGGTGCAGTCTGCTTTGTGTGTGTCTCTCTCTATATTTTGGTTTCTTGTGTTAGGGTTCTGAATTCTAAGAAATAAATTGTTACATTGCAACCTTCCATCAAGAATATTTTATGTTTTTATTTAGCTTTTCTGTCTGTATACAGGTGACCAAGGGCCAGATCATGACTGTACACATTCCCCAAAAGGGTAATACCCTGTGCATGCAGAAGAAAGAAATTATGAGGATCCTAACAATGTGTCAAAAGGAAATGGCCAGAGCCTTGCTTTAACAAAATCATAATTTTAGGGCTTGTCTACACAGTGGGATAATGAACTGTATGGGAGTGAGATTTCTAAAGCGCACTAATGTGTTATGCTTTAACTGGTTAATGTAGACCCTTCTGGTGAGCTTTAACTCAATTTTATTTGAAACAATACTACATTAAAGTGAACTAGGGAATATTTAGTATGCATCAGGAGGGTTTACACGGACCAATTAACATATGCTAGTGCACTTTAGAACGCACACCCCTTAGAGCGCATTACCCCACTTAAATCTAAAAGCCCTTAAATCTAAAAATAGTGCAAAAAAATTGCATCAGCAAATAACTTCCACAATATATCTTTTCCAATGAACATGCAGCATAGCCTTAACCTTTCCTCCCAATGTTGCTAAAAAATGTACCAAAGATTATAGGGTTGGGTTTTTTTTGGCAGTTCAATCAGTGTTTTCTACACATTTCTTAGGTTCAGTAAAATATCCTAAGTTATACTCCCTATGCATTAGCTTACTAATTGCAGTGCCCAAGTCATCATCAGTGTTCATCAATTTGTACATAGATTTTTTCAAATTAGAAAAGCACTGACTTAGCAATACAACAGCTAAGTACTAGGGAAATCATTAATCAAACGGTTGAAGCAATATCAAATTTGGACTCTGCATTAAATCATTACATTATTGCCCCATTCCTTTTCCACAACACCTATTTTTGGATCTAGCATTACACACCACTTCCAGAACTGGAAAACAAATGCAGCTGACAGGGGTATGTATTTAAGGTAATGTATTTTGAACCACAGTAAATTACATGGTTCATTTACTGTGTATTTACTTGTAAAATGATTCAGTCCAAAATCCTTTCACATTTTAATTTTTAGCACCATGGTTGTTTTGATGCATGATACATTTTGTTTTCACAGAGCATTCAAACCATATCATATGGCTAAATACTTGACTTTAGGTTATCCTTATGTTTCCAATATATTATATATGCATATTTTAAATACAGTTCACATATTTAGATGTTGTTCATAAGTTAATGTACTCAAAACATTGTATTCCTTTTAGAGCACTAATGAGTAGGTTTGGGAAAACTTGGGGCTATTTTATTAATATATTTATTTAAGCAGGGGATCAACACATTTTAATTCCTGGATAACATCAGAGTCCATGAGCCAATTTCTCAGGTGCATCGATTCTAATTAAACTTTCACCTTCTTTTATTTTCCTAAAATGTACATCATGCCAACTCAGACCCCTTTAAATTTACTTCCTTAGGCTCGCATCCATGTAATCTTTTGAAAAGAGAGGCAGATTCTGGCCCAATACTTGCAATTCATACACTCTCTGCTCAGTCTAGAATGCCACCCACATAAATTAAGTACCTATTCACTAAGCATCCATAATGAAAATGGCTCTTTTTTCAGTTTTTAGTTACTTCATTGCTTAGTTTATTAAGATCTCACCTTTGTACTTTTTGCACAGAGTAAATAAGACATAGCACATTAGTAGCTCATGAACAAGCACCAGACAGCCTGGATAACACCTTGCTTAGATAAACAAATGTGCATAGGTTTCAGAGTGGTAGCCATGTTAGTCTGTATCAACAGAAAGAAAGAGGAGTACTTGTGGCACCTTAGAGACTAACAAATTTATCTGGGTATAAGCTTTCGTAGGCTAAAACCCACTTCATCGGATGCATGCAGTGGAAAATACAGTAGGAAGATATATATCTACACAGAGAACATGAAAAAATGGGTTTTGCCATACCAACTCTAACGAGACTAATCAATTAAGGTGGGCTGTTATCAGCACGAGAAAAAAAACTTTTGTAGTGATAATCAGGATGGCCCATTTCAAACAGTTGGCAAGAACTGAGTAACAGTAGGGGAAAATTAGCACGGGGAAATAGTTTTTACTTTCTGTAATGACCCATCCACTCCCAGACTTTATTCAAGCCTAATTTAATGGTGCCCGATTTGCAAATTAATTCTAGTTCTGCAGTTTCTCGTTGGAGTCTGTTTTTGAAGTTTTTTTGATGGAGAATTGCGACTTTTACATCTGTAATTGAGTGACCAGGGAGATTGTTCTCCGATTGGTTTTTGAATGTTATAACTCTTGCTGTCTGATTTGTGTCCATTTATTCTTTTGCGTAGAGATTGTCCGGTTTTGGCCAATGTACATGGCAGAGGGGCATTGCTGGCACATGATGGCATATATCACATTGGTAGATGTGCAGTGAATGAGCCCCTGATGGTGTGGCTGATGTGATTAGGTCCTATGAAGTGTCCTTTGAATAGATATGTGTACAGAGTTGGCAACTGGCTTTGTTGCAAGGATAGGTTCCTGGGTTAGTGTTTTTGTTGGGTGGTTGCTGGTGAGTATTTGCTTCAGATTGGGGGGCTGTCTGTAAGTGAGGTCTGGCCTGAGTCCCAACATCTGTGAGAGTGAGGGATCGTCCTTCTGGATAGGTTGTAGATCCTTGATGATGCGCTGGGGAGGTTTTAGCTGGGGGCTGAAGGTGACGGCTAGTGGCATTCTGTTACTTTCTTTGTTGGGCCTGTCCTGGAGTAGGTGACTTCTGGGTATTCTTCTGGCTCTGGCAATCTGTTTCTTCAGTTCAGCAGGTGGGTATTGTACAATGTAACAAGACCAGAAAAGCTCTGCAGCTGCAGTGGGGAGTGAAAGCTCCTCCAGCCCCGGGGCTGTAGTGTGGGGAGATTTTTCGGGAGTCTGAAATTAGCCGGGCCCCCTGGGCACGGGCCCCAGGGTCCCGTGCGGTAATCTGCCACAGCCCCTCTCCCACTCCCAGTGCTGTGAGGTTTGGGGAAGCCTCCCCCAGCCTCCATTACACCCGGCCCATGAGGAAGAGAGATGAATGTGTGTCATATGGCAACAGGAACTATACAACACATTTTTTTTTACAAAGACATAGACAAAGGAAGAAAAGGGGAAAAACAGATTGACATTTGACATTTATTTTAGTGATAGTTGTGTGCAACTAAAAGCACCTTTGTACAAAGGAGCCACAGGAGTCATGTGATGCCAGCCAAAGCACTGAGCTGCATTTAGAGGCAGTTTTGATTCTACTCCTCATTTATCTGCTCAACACCCTGACAAATTGTGACCAAACATCTCTAAAAAGTCAGGCTACAGTACTTCTGTAAAGGGCACAGAAATTTAGCTGCACCTCAAAGGAGGATTTGGGTACCCAATACATCCAAAATGAGAGACAAAGACAGTACAGCCCAGTTGGTCAGAAACAAAATAGACCATACACTGCAAAAAAGTCCCCTTCTGCAGATTCTAACAGGGAAACTGTGAAGAGCATACTGTAGAAGAGTTAGCCTGCAACCTCACGATGATTATGGAAAATAAAATTGAATATACTCTATCTGCCCTACATTCTTCTTTGGATGGATATAATGCCAAAATGGATAAGTAAAATGCTAGATGAGGTCAACTGGAACAAAATTCTCTCTAACTGAAGACATGATGCTAAAATTAAAAATCTGTGGAAAAAAATCCCAGAAGAAAGTGTTGATGATCTGGAAAATAGAGGCAGAAGAAAGTTGAATTAACTTACCTCATGGCACATTGCTCCCAAATTCCATTGAATACTTTGAAGACTGGGTGCTAAACTCACTATTCTAGCAAAAAGTGGGAAATTAAGTTAAACTATGCCCATGGCACTATGTCCCATCAGTGAAGACACAGGCCACCTGTGTTCATTAGACCACACAATTATCAGAACAAACCATTTGAATTAACCAAGCAAAGAAAAGCTTTCTGCACTAACAAAACAAATATCTGATTTTATTCCAGGATTTTTCATGCATTGCAAATAAGCAATACTCAATCCAGACAGGATCAGTCTTAGGACTGGCATTCAGGAGAATTGGCTTCTGTTTCCAGTTCAGTCACTAACCTGCTAGTACAAAACTTTTTATACAAAGTGTGTTTCAAACTAAGATTATTCATTTTATTCATAATATTGTGATCTCTCTGAACAGAAGAAGTAGTAGTAGAAGAAATACACAAATAAGAAGCAACCCATATTGATTAAGTTTAAAAAAAAGTTTTATCCAAATATTTTCAATTTAAATGGTCAAGACGTTGATTTAAATAAGTAGTCAGAAATTCCCACTAGAATGTCTATGCTATAATGTAAAACCGTCCCCCTTTATTGCACAAAATAAAATTAGAACTTTCTGTATGTCAAGAACTTCTTTCGTTGTGGTACATTCACATAATTAAAGTGAACATCCTCCCCAAACTTTTATAACCCTTTCATATATTACCCATTTATTTCTTGAGCGGACATAAGAAACTACTCGATAAAACAATTAAGGAATATCTAAGGAAGAATAAAAAGCCTAGAATAAACCTGTTAAAAATCCAATTATGAAAGGAAAACCGAAGCGTCGCGTTTCCAAATTGTAAACTATATATTATGTAAGGTTGCCAAAAACTATATTGGAATGTGAACACTACACTATGCATTCCTATCCAGGTCCTACTTGGCAGTCCAGGAACATATATCTATTTTCATATCGGTATTCTGCATCATCCCCATTGTTATGACAGGGGTTCTCAACCGTGGGGACACCAAAGATGCCAGGGGGCTTCACCATACTGCAAAATGAGATGAGGGTCCCGAAACAGAAAATAGTGTTAGATGAAATCTGGCCTTCAATACATCACTACAAATCTAGCATAAAATCTGAAAATATTTAGTTATAGTTTGCCATATAGACACCAATTCAAAAAAGCATTTATGAACATGATTAACTTTCAGAACTTAACTTCAATGGGTCTATTCACATGATTAAAATTAAACAGGTGCTTAAACATTTTGCTGGATCAGAGCTATATACCTGTTCTCATCTATAACTATTGAGAATGAATATTTCCCTGAATGGATAATCAAAGGCCTTAGTAACATTTCAGTTTGCTCCAAGGATACCCACCTCCTCTCCTACAAACAACTTAAATATAAAGTTCACTTAGACTATATACACTATAGATATATAATGTATTTCCATCTCTGGAATATTCCTTGTAAAGTCCTCTCCAATTCCACACTTTCCTAGAAATTAGAAGCAAATTAACAAAAAGTAATAATTAAAAATCCCAAACAATTCCTCACCAAATTCTGTTCAAGATTCTAATCTGCAGTTGATGAAAAGGACAGCAGTATTCCACTGGCCTATAACATTCAGAGGATGAAAAATGTGCCAGATATCATGCAGTATTTTGCATCAAATGTGCAACTCACCTATAACTAACAACCTCTGATCAGAATAGCCTCTATGCTGTTGCAAGTATCTTTTACTAAAACCTACTTTCTTTCATTGCTAGTGCAATTACTCTATTGTTACTAATTTCTTTTCTCTAATTCACTTAGTAAATGAAAGACTAAATGCAGGAATTACTATATGAAATTCTCTGACCTGTGAGTAGCTGATACAGTACTTGACTGATAAAGAATTAAAGGAGGATAATATAATTAATGACAATAAATATAGTATAGAAAATAGATCCTGTCATGCTAACTTGGTATTTTTTTTATGAGATTACAAGTTTGGTTGGGAAAGGTAATAGTGTTGATGTAAAGCATTTGACCTGGTACCACATATTCTGATTAAAAAAACTGGAATGAGATAAATTTAACTGGCACATATTAATCAGATTAAAAAGTTGCCTAACTGATAGGTCTTAAAGTGTAACTGTAAATAGGGAATCATCACTGAGCAGGGTATTTCTTATAGGGTTCCACTAAATTCCATATGAACTATTATGAACAGGCAATATGTCTGCCATCATATGCCTTCTGTAGTCAGGACCAAAGAGCTTTTACCAACTTCTCTGACTATTTGCTGCTCGAGTTAAAGTGAGAAGGTATGTGTCTGGTAAAAAGCATAAAACACTTATATGTTTTAGCCTTATTAAAGCACATCACCCACTCAGCTGAAGATCCTGTTTCACCTTTCAGACAGTGCTTCACAGCTATTGAGGAAGAGATGTTTATTTTTAAATTCTAGGAAAGTGTCTTAATATGTATGTTTATTTTTCATGTGTTGGCCTAATTCTTGCTCTGTTCTTTTTTTTTAAGTCACAGAATATTCAGTAGCTTTGCAGATGCTCTGTTTTATAGTATACACAAATCTATGCATATTCTCAGTTTCTTATCATTCAGGAATATTACCTCCCTCATTCTTAAGGTTTGAGCAGGAGGTTCTCCTAGAAAGTGATGGGCAAAGGGAGAAAGGAGAATGAAGAATGTTTCTTGTGCACATTATGGACATACTGTGATTGGATGGCTAAGAACAAATTATGTACAAGGACGAAAGAGTTTAGTGCCTATTCAAAAACATATTTATCCTCATAGGATACTTTACCTTCTGAAAAAGGAAATAAGAGGTAGAGTAGCAGGAAGGCTTACCCTTCTTCACCCTCTGAAGTAGTACAGGCACTTGTTTTATGAATACTCAAGATCAGGTATCAGAAACAAGACAGCAATGTTTCTAGTATCTTAGAAATTGGAGATGAAAAATTATTTGTGCGATTATTGCCATGATCTTTTTAGTCATCTTGCTCAAGGAATCATTACTAGAAAAGTGCAAAGTGATTTAGTAATGATACCCAACTCTCAATAGTTCTTAAGTTCATATCCTATTGTATAATTATCCCCAATCTTTCTTCCTGAACCCCAAGTGGCCTCTTAATTAGCTGAAATTCACCTCATGGGCTCAGGAGGTCTGGAAATTTCTGCTGAGCCTATGATAGTATTCTGATCTCAAGTTCTGGAGCGTTCCCAAGCTGAGATGGTTGTTCGTGAATTCTAACATCCCAGGAAGCACTGAGTATAAAATTTGAACCCAGAAGTTTATCCAGAACACAATGGGCAGAGTCATTTCCTAAAACAATTATCAAAAGAGAGATCTTAGCGGAGGTCAATATCTGGGAGTTCAGGGGACTTGGTAGAATTCAAGCAAGAAATGTAGGGGTCCAGGAAAGGACCATTTTAACTTGTGAGAATGGAAAAAAAGATATGGGATATTGCAGATCTTTAAAAAAGTATGGATATCACAATTAAGCATTTGAATTTTTCAAATCTTATACACAACAACCAGACTCTCAAACCAAACCAGATAATTAAACTTGAGATTTGCTTGTTATTGATCACTATATCCACTATGTGTGTTCCCAATGACTGTGTGATTACATGTTTTGTTAACAGTAGTTTCCTATTAAACAAATTACATTTCAATCAGTTCTTCGGGATTTTTCTATGAAGAATGCATTATTTTCCATAGGTCAAGCTCTTAAATATAAGTAAGGTTAACTGCACATTGATCTTGCCAACCTTTCTCAATTTCTGGACAGTAACAAATAGACTACTTCTAATCTTGTTATGAAGTGTAGGTTCATAAAATTCATGATTATATTGCTCTGGAAATTCACTATGACCTGAGGCACTAGCAGTGGAGCAAGTTAGATTAAGCTTCCCTTTTGCAACTGTTCATTTATATTTTTACCATTGCTCACAGAGTTTAAATCATCAAACTCATGAAATTCATTTTTAATTGCTTTTTTGTTATGTTTTTCTGTTTTGCTTTTTTTTCTTGGTGTAATGTGAATCAATGTTACCATTATAAAGTTAGCAATCAAAGCAGGAATCTCCATTACTTCAGTGTACTGGGAATCATTATGCCTCTAAGACTAGAAACCATTGATGTTTAATACTAGTAAATAGCTTTGATTAAGGAAAGACTAATAGTAATGTTCCTTTTATGTTTATACTAGTAACATCAATTAAAGCAATATTTGATAGAAAATCTAAAGACCACACTGACAATGATGGCTTATACTTCCACCTTGCCGTATTAATATTGTTTATTTAATATAGTTGGATAGAAAGGCTTTGTTCAGTGCATATGGCTATCAAATATTTTACTTGTGCTAGTGGTCCAAGATGAGGTTAACCTATTACAACAACAAGATTCACAGTACCCCACTGAATATATCAGGAATCTATGTCCGTACAAGATTAGTTTTAATGGTTCATTTGGGGCATGTATTGAGGTGAAGAAAAGGTATGCTAGTAATAGTTGTGAAGAGACATTAACAGTGAGGTTTGGAATGCAAGTGATGAAGTCCCCAAAAGAAAGGGAAACAGAGAAACTGTCTGATATATGTATGATGACAACCTGCAGCCCAGGATGACCACGCTGATTTCAATGTATTTTCGATCAGGCCCAATGCGATAATCAGGCTCTGATCTGAGCAATGAAAAATGCATTTTGAAATTTATTAAATCAAGTTCCATTAGTATGTTTTAAAAGGTTCCTTCCAGTGTCAAATATTAAGGTGGTGTAAGTATTGAATCCCTGTGGCCTCACCATAAGGCAGTATTGATATTATGTGACCCAGAATGAAAATGACAAATTTATAAAACCAATCAGTATCAGAATGCAGGCTCATAACAACCACATTAGTTAACCCTTTGCAATCAAAATGACTAACTGGAACAGGACAAAGATATACTGAGGTACAATTAAGGTCGCTTCAGAACCAGAGGCAAAACAAGTTATAAGCAGATATAGTATACCTGTCAGTAAAGAAGTTGCTCAATGACTGTTAATAAATTTGCAGGTCATTTATCCAATGCAGTTGTGGTCAACAGCAAAAAACAGAATAGTCCCAGTTGTCTCTGAAACACTAATTTTTCCATTTTATGCAAGCAGAAGGTAATGCTATATAACTGAAGAAATTAAAGAAACAAAAATTATACATAAAACAAAAGTGCAGTCTTTCCTAAAGCTCACTTGCTTAATAAGGTAGTGTTGAAAGTAGGAAAGGGGAATCATTCCTCTGTTAACACACAGTCATAATAACAGGAAAGGAGTTTTATGTCAGTCTGTTTCTTTTAGTAGAAGCCAGACCTGGAAATCTGGAGAAGCAAATTATTCTGAATAATATTGTGTATTAATTACCAATAACTGCAGTTCTCTGTGTTCTCCCAGCAGATCCTAATTTGCTCTTTCTCCCTTTTTCAGCTTCTTCAGAATTTTATAACTAGTTTAGGTGAGATGGAGAGGACAATTACTGGATCAGGGCCTTTAATAAAGTGGCTGGAACCCTGGATCAACACACTGAGGCTTGTTTACCTCCTGATGATTGAACTGCTTTGGAAAGGTTCTGGGATTGAAAGGCAGAGAATACGGCTCCTACTATTTGAGAGGAGGGCCCATATTCAGAAAATCACAGGGTATATCTACACTGCCATCAAAGGGTGTGGCTGCAGCCCCAGTACACATATCTGAGCTAGCTTTAATCTACTTAGCATGGGTACTGGAGCTGTGAGGCCATGGTAGCATGCGCTGTGGGCAATTCCTGTGCAGGGGCTAACCCACACTGAAGCCCATGCTGCCAACATGCTAGCTCCAGTATGCCTACACAATCTATACTCACACCCTGTGATTGCAGTGTAGACATACCCATAGTGGTAATTAACCATCTATTAAACATAAACTGTTGGACTAGAATATGAGCTAATTATCCTTATACTATTTCAACTGCTGTAGCTCATCTGTGCCTGAGCTCCCCATGTACACAGTGGGAATAAAATTATGTATAAGAGTCTTGGGGGCCAATATAAGAACGCTTCTAAAGGGCTTTCTATTCTTAGATGGAAAGTGCTAGACAAGTGAAGACCATTAGTATGGTATTGGTGTAGCTTGCATCCTTTTATGTATGTATTACATGACAAATAATATAGAATGATTTTAAAGAAGCTACATTTTATGGCATAAGCACAAACAGGCAGTGTTATGACTGAGTTTTCAAACTTTGCATTACTTGAGTTTGCAGTGCTTGATTTTTTTAACCTTATTGTTAAAGTAATGTCAGTTTTTTTACATAGGAATATATTAACTTCAATTTCATCCCAGACACGTTGACAAAAAAATGAAGTGTGTGATGTGATGTGATAAAAGTTGAGATATTTAAAGGGACCTAAGAGAGTTAAATGCCCAACTCCAATTAATTCAATGGGGGAGAAGACTCCCTAATGCCTTTGACAATACCAGCCAATGTCAAACCTCCAACCCAACTCCTGCAAACAGTTGACAGTAACTGCTTAATGATGCCCTTTTATAATTTTAGCCTGAAGGGTTCATTTTTATGACTTTGAGAGTCTGCAGGAGTGCAGCCTTAGAATACAGTTAGACAAAAATTTCAGGGAGCCTAAAAATTTGGAAAGATAAATAACACTTGTGCAATAGGGATAAATTCTCTGACGGTTTGAATTGGTGCAGTTCTATTTACTTCAGTAGTGTTTTTTCTGATTTCCACCTGCAGAGAATTGGTCCGCTGAGTAGCACAATTAGATCTATCGATAACCAAACAAAAAATAAAGAAAATATTTTAAAAAATCAAATTACTTTGACTGAAAACTCTCTCTCTCATATATAAAATAGTAAGCTAAACCTAGAAAAGCAGGTTAAAAACTCTTCATTACAATTGTTTAATTATATAATCTGAAGAGAAGTTTAATTTACAATTTACTACTTAGCAAGTATTAATAACATAGTGAAAAATGATTAAAAGTCCCTCTAACCCTGCAGTTCAGATTAAGATTGTGCATCAGATGTGAAGTGTAATGGGAATGAAAATTACAGTAGTACCATTACATGAAGGAGCTCAGTTTCCAAAATGGTTTGCCTATAGTATTGCAAATTTCTTCCAGAGTCAGAGGATTTTGCTTTGGGCAAGAGCATTTTAATTTATATTAAGTTTAATTTTTGTATTTAATTCAAAATTTGAAATACTAAACTGAAAATACATGAAAGACTGGGAAATACGAAGTGCTAATGGTTACAGTACCAAAGTGGTTTGTAAATAGAATGAGACAGTTAAAAATATATTTAATTAACATGCATCTGAAAAAAATCTCAATTTCACCTAACACGATGAAGACAAAAATATCTACATTCTTCCAAGCTCAGTAAGCCCTGGAAGGTCGCAGATTCTGGTTCTGTGGGAGGTTGAACATGTGACAACAGACGCTGATCCTGAAAAAAAGATTAATGGATAACTGTGGGCCTCAAGCAAATCAATTCTCCAGCATTCAAACTGTACACCCTAAAATATGAGTCCTTTAAAAATATCATCTCTATCTATGCAGGAAGTAGCAAGGTCTGAGCTTGGACGCAAACACATGAGATGACAGAAGAATGATACAAAACAGAATACAATAGAAATGGTACCAAAGAAATGATAGAAATATGGGCAATAACAGGAAGCTATAACCCCAAATTCAAGGGATAGATCCTGGAGAGCATTCATGCTGCTGTGTACACGGTTCAGGAGGAGGAGGGCCCCACACTCAGAATTGCTGAACCAGACCCTGGTGCAAAATAGCCTCAGAACAGCTCTCTCTTACACTGGCTTTGTGTGGCTCCCATGCACAGAAGCTAGGGATTACATGCCTCATTTCTATGCCAGTAGTTGCAGTGGAGGAGGCATAGAACCAACTACACTGGCCATGCACAGCCCACAAATTCTCCCCCTCCAGAGGAATCTTAGGCTTTACATTTGTTTGTGCTTGTAGAACCCAAATATATAGATATTCAAAAGGAGGTGCTTGAAAAGCAGTAGAACAACAACACTGCCGCATAATGATGAAGTCTATTAGACTGTGGAATAGTCCCCAAGAGAAGTAATATAAGCCTCATCACCTGAATCATTTAAAATTAGTATGGAAAAAATACTTGAGAATTTACTGCCAGCAACAATCTAAGCAAGTGACTTAATGGGGTCTTTTCCATTCATGATTCTCAGGTGACACAGCAGATAAAGAAAAAGACCCCAAGTTGGATTTCTTTTAGTCAAACTTAAATATACTTTTGGCGGGGGGAAGAAGGGGTAGAATTCAGCTTTCTGGTGAAATAGTTGGTGCAGCTTTAGATAAAATTAAATATAAATACAAAAATTGTCCATATAAACTTTTATACGGAATCTCAAATTTGGGATTAAGATATACTAAGCTTTTACTCAATTTTCTACTATAAGGAGATCTTTTCAGGCTCAGGCATGTCGAAATGGAGATATCTGCTTCTATCACAAACTAATTTGAGCTAGCATTTTCAGCTCTGTTTAGCACAGAGATTAGAAAACCTAAGCAATTTTTTATAACAGGTCCCAAGCCAGAAAGGCACGATTGCTCTTGGTGAGATTTATGGAAAGTCTCTACTGATTATTACTGATTGATACTGGTTAATATTACTATACTAATAAGTCTTATTCTACACCATATGATTGAAAAATATCAATTACATCATAGAATGGGTGGTTTTACACCTCTTTCTTATTTCTAGAGCTGACTGAGTGGCAAAGCTAAGTCAGTTACTACTGTCGTCTTAAAAAGCTGGAAGAAACACTGTGAAGCTTTGCTGTTTCAGTAAAATACATTTATTTTACAAATGTTCTCTTTATTCCTCTGATATACCAGAGGCAAGCAATGCTGTTTATATTGCTTAAATGTTTTTTTCTATTATATATGCTCCATTATTTATTTTTCCCAAGTCAGAGAGGTAACAGAATGAAATACATACATAGTTACTATGAAATGATTATGACAGTGGACACTGGCCAATTGGATCTTTTAGGTTATATCGCAGTGATATCACTTGCAAATACAAAAAAGGGAGGAGGAGAATCTTGCCATCTGTAGAAAAAAAAAGAAATAAGGGGGAAGATACTATTTTTTCCGTATTCATCTTCTGCACTCATTTAATAGAGTTACTTGCCCATGCAAGGGAACAAAGGAGCATAACGCATTCTCTTACTCCCTGTGTGGGCTACCAGATTTCTAGTCAGAGCTGTGAGGAAAACAGGCATCCCCACATGCAGGTTGGCAGAAAGTGGGGAATGAGTGGAACGTTGAGTCTCTCTCTCTAATATGCCAGTCAACAAGCTGAGTCAGCATTGAGGGAGAAGAAATCTGCTTCTGCTCTTGGACAGGGAAAGCAGGAAAAGAATAATTACTCTTAGTAACAATTTTTTCCATGTTCTGCTTCTGGGGTAGTGCAGCTAAGTGTAAACTATGCCTTTACTCACAGCAGGCTATAAGGCTACCATATAGCCCATAATAGGCTAATGCCAATATTTTCAAACAGGGATAACCAAAGTTGAAATCAGTGGCTCCTATGAGTGCTCAGAGACCTGATTTATACAGAAAATATCAACTTTTTTTTTAAATTGGGGTTCAAATACTTCCTTCAAATTCTGCCCTTGGATGAAAGTTGTCTTTGATGGGACTTTCCCAAAAGTCACTGAATTTTTCAAATCCACCCAAAACCTATCCCAAGCAATAATAAAATAAATTAAATGGCTACAAAAAGTAGTAGATTACTGGGACTTTGTGAAATTTTTCCTTTTGTTCATCTTCTAGAACCTATAATTGCACAAAGTATTTGCTCAGCTCTCACTGTCCTCACATAATTAGCTTAAAAAGTACAATATTGGCAAAAAATCCAAGCAGAATGGGTTCTTCATTGATATTACATTTTTTCAATGTCACATGCTGTGTTTTGTGAACACATTCCTAATCATGTCATGTAGTTACATAATTTTCCTAGTGCTGATATTTAAAAAAAAAAATTGCAAGAACAGTGTCAAAAAGACTACTTCTACTTACTGCTTTCAGTAAAACAAGTGATATTCCAAAATACTGTAAGATTATTATTCTAATGAATTCATATAATCCCCATTACATTTCCAAGGTATCTGCATCTTTTTAATAATTCCTTCACTTCTGCTGAAATACATAATTTGCTTTTACAGCTCAACCTTCTTTTCATGATATGTTACAAATACTTCACACATCTTCATTCAGTCTTTCTTTATTCTATCCAACTCCTTTTAGAGTCAGTATCAACCGTGACTGAAACATTGTGCTTCTTATATATAATGGCACAGGACAGTTGTTCAGATACCACTATGATGGGGCTGATGATGATGCTATCAAATGGCTGGGCACACTGCACATATGCTGCTGATGATGTTGCAGATATAAGACCCAGAATAAAACTGAGAACAGAATAGAAAAATATGCACATGTGTCTCTGTATCTAAAACTGTGTGTGTTTGTTTATATTGGATAGTCATTTGAATTATCCCTACTTGTCATGAAAACTTCAGGCATTCAGTGCCCACTCAGACATCATTGCTACAGCAGGAAAATCAATTCGTGATGTGAAAGGAATAGAGAAAACTAATCTTGAAAAGGTCCATATAGTTAATAAGCATCTAGATTAGAGAACTCCAAAATGGCTGGGGAAGGGTGCTAGGCAAAGAGAAGGCTAGGAAGAAAGAGGAGAAAGGCCTGGAAAGAAATAGGTAGAACGCAGGTGACCTGAGAATCTCTGATTTGTGCACAAAGCATTCATCCTCTAAGGGCTTGGCTACACTTGCAAGTTAGAGCACATTAAAGCAGCCCCGGGCACCCTAACTCCTGAGGTGTCCACACTGGCAAGGCACATAGAGTGCCTGGACTCTGCAGCTGGAGTGCTCCCCCCTCCATGAGAAGCATAAAGCTTGCTGTGCCCTGGCAGAAATGCTCGGGTGTCAGTGTTGACGAGGTGTTGCACTACTATGCTATGACTGGCCTCCCGAAACGTCCCATAATCCCCCGAAGTCAATGTGGACACTCTTCTCATTGTTTTGAGCTTGGCTGCAGGCATGTGGATATCCCCTTTCAAAGCTCCGTTTCTGACAGCCAGCATGCTTATCTGCTCCAGGACAAAGCAAACCATTAGTGTGGAATGCTGCTGTTGTGAGTGTGTGTGGGGAAGGGGAGGGGGGGTCTGCTACTGTCTGAGCTTACAAGACAGCATGCTGACGCACTCTTAGCCCCTGAAAACACATTTTCTCTCCCCCACATACACACAACACATTCCCTGTCACACTCCACCCCCTCCACACCATTTGAAAAGCACATTGCAGCCACTTGCACACTGGGATTGCTACCACAATGCACCGCTCTTTGTGGTATTGCAAGAGCTGCTAATATGGCCACACCAGTGCGCTTGCAGCTGACAGTGTAAACATACGGCAGCATTTTCCCTCCCAGCACTCTACATCTGCAAATGTAGCCAAGCCCTAAGTCTAAGAAAACAGTTACAATTGCTAAGCAATGAAGAGGATTAATATGCATATAAGATAATGTAAGGGTTTTTTAAATTAATGCTAGAGAGCTATGTTACGTGCTCTTGTTGCCAGTGATGCACATGATGAAACTGGATATGTTCTAAGTTGTTCTGACTAGAAAATTTTTGATGCATGTTTTAGAAGATTTATGGCTCAAGCCTCAGCTGGAGCAAATAGATATATTCCACTGATGTCAATGGAGCTACATTGTGTTGTGTATTTGGTTGTCATGGGTTTTGTTACTATGGCAACTGAGTTAGACTATTAAGGGATAGCTCAGCCGGTTTCAACCGGCTGAGTGAGCTCTCTGTGTCTGTAAATAAAATGGAGGTTTTGGTTAGCTGTCTGCTCTCTGGCCTCAAGTGATTGCTTCCTACACCGGCTGCCCCAAGGATATAACACATTGTCTTACAGCAACTGAGGATCTGGTCCCTAGTCCTTTTGGATCTTGGGCTCTTCTGTGACATTTCAAACATGAAGGAAGATACATTAGGGTTCATTACTAGTTTGGTCCACTCCCCCCCCCCCACCTCCCTACTGCCACCCCCTCCAGAATCTTGGGCCAATGGGAAAAATGGCAGTTTCTCTGATTTTGTGTAGCCATGGATCTCAATGGTAAGTCAGTATTTCATCCCCATTGATTCATATGGTTCTGAATTAAAGCAGAGGTTTGTTTTAACAAAAAACAGCTAGATGCAAGGTTCTCCTCAGGGCGGCTCCAGGCACTAGCATTCCAAGCTGGTGCTTGGGGCGGCAATCTTCAAGGGGTGGCAGTCCCTGTTGTTTTGCCCCCAGCAGCGCGCCGAATTGCCGCTGCCGCCATCCATGTGCCCTTAGGGCGGCACGTACGTTTCCGCTGTGGCGGCAATTCGGCAGCAGCTTCTAAGTTTAGCTGTCCATGGCGGCTTCAGCTAAACATAGAGGCTGCCGCCGAATTGCCGCCGCTGCGGAAACGCGCCTGCCGCCCGAAGAGCACACGGACTGCCCCCGCCGTCCACGGCAGCAATTCTGTGCACTGTTTGGGGCAGCAAAAACTGCAGAGCCAGTCCTGGTTCGCCTTATGCTAATATGCAATTAGGTGAGGAGAAAGGAAGGAGTCCTCTCCTCCTTGCATTGCCTTCATAGGGGCTAGCCAGATTTCAACCCTCTTTGGAGCACAGGGGCTGCTACTGGCTTGTTCCACCACAAGAAACCAAAAGGAGCAGGCCGGAGCCATGGCCCCACCCCATCAAGTGTCAGTGTGGTAGCCTCCTTTTGGGTCAGCACCAGAGATTGAATCAGGGACCTCTAGAGCTGAGTACATGAAAATCCACAGCTTGAGCTGAAGAGCCAGCTGGGAGCTGCAACAGACTCACATCTCTGGGAACAGGCACAGACAGGGATGTGTGACACACTCACTGGTGACAGATATGGCCTGCCACATTAGGACATTGTAAGATATGCTGCACCCTTGAAAGGGATAAAATAAATTGCTTTCTCCCCATTGCAAATGGGAAGCTCAGAAATAACCTCATGTCTTTGAGCCAGAATACTTTCCAATACTTCTGAGCAGGTATGACTCCCTGCAGCAAATGTAGGGCTGTGGCTAAATAACAGGATTACCTATTAATAAACAAATCAGTTACCTCTGAGGGTGTGCCTACACTGCAGCTGGAAGATTGTATCTCAGCCCAGGTAGTCAGAAACGTACTAGCTCTTTTCAAGCTAGCACACTAAAAATAGCAGTAGGGATGGTGCAGCACCAGCAGCAGCACAGGCTAACTACCCTAATACAGACCCAGGGGGATGGGCACCAGCAGGCTTGTACTTGTGCAGCTAGCTCATGCTGCTACCTGTATAGAAATGTCCACACTGCTATTTTTAGCATGCTAGCTCAAATCAGATCTAGAACATGTCTGCCCACCTTTGCCAGGAGGCACACTCCAGCTGCAATGTAGGCATACTTAGAGTGCCCCCAACCTAACAAACATAAAACTATGAAAGCCCAGGGATGCTTATAAGACAGGAACTGTATTCCTCTGCCATTTAGATAGAATTGCAACCTTTGCTTTTATCCTTCAGATTCTAGTCTAATTCGTTTTTTAAAAGTATTTTATTCATTCCTATTGCTGCTCTTGATAATTTATCCAATATATAAACTGTTACATCCTCCCAAAATTACATTGAAATATATTCATATTGCAAAGTTAAGCTCTCAAGAGTTTGGAAATGCCAGAATTGAGGCTGCCTGTACATCCTTATTTTTTCCCCCTCAAGTTAGTATGAATCATGGACCAGTCTATAATTACATGATCCCTTTTCCCCCCCACCACAGGATCTCTACCTAATTCAGTGCATAAAAAGGGCAGTGCTCACTGAATGAGTAGCTATTCAATATTTTGTTTATTGTTACATTTGTAGCCCCATGCCTTACTCTCTATTCTATAGAGGTTTTTAGACTGGGTTATCACTGTAGCATCTGAGTGCCTGCCAGTAGCACATTAAGCAATGTGATTACATATCTGTCATGTGTTGTGTGTTTTTGCATCCTCTCCCCAAGGTGAGAAGCATGTGCAGAACAGTGTCTTATTATGGTAAGATTTGAAGATTGCTTTTTTAACTTTACATGTTTATCTGTGTTTATGTTAGAGAAGTTAAGGTAAAAAATATATACTTTGCATTAGGATAGGAAGGTGGTGAGGACAGAGATTGTCCTTAGATCCTAGGGGTCCACCATCTTGGACCAGCTCTTGAGAAAGTTCCATTGTGCCAGAGGAGTGAAGTGTCAGCCACACTCTTTAGATGCTTTATATGGTCTTTCCGATTTCTTGGACCAAGACCAGGTTGCACATTGAAGACATGGACTGAGACCTTGAGATTGATTTGAAATTCTATGGGAAGCCACTGTAGAGCACAGATGACAGTCTCGATGTGCTGTGCACTATTCAAACCCTGATTTTCATACAGAATTATTTCCCATGAGCTTTTTTTCAATGGCACTCACCACTGTGACATCTAAGGGCATGTCTCCCCTTACCATGGATCGCCACTGCTGTGATTGAGCCACAAGGAGTCAATTTAGTGGATCTAGTGAAGACTCGCTAAATCGACCATCAATTGCTCTCCCATTGACACTGGAATGAGAAGTTGACCCAGCACAGCGTAGACACCACAGTAAGTTGACCTATGGTACGTCAACTCTATCTACGTTATTCACATAGCTGAAGTTGTGTAACTTAAGTTGACTTAGCCCTGTAGTGCAGACCTGCCCTGAGTGCTTCACAAATATTGATGTCTTTATCTTCACAACACCTCTGTGAGGTGATAATTATGCCCATTTTACACATGAAGAACCAAGGCAGATATATTCATGTCAGATATGTCCAGTAAATTTGAGTGTGCAATTGGAGATGCTTCCTGCCTCCCTCCTCTGAAAATATATACGTCAAACATGCCTTGTCTTCTCTGCTCCTCCTCTGTCTTCTGGCTCCTTGCAACTCTCACATTCCCTAGCCCCTCTGCATTTGAAACATGTCCTTTCTCCTTCTCACTGTCTGGACACTAGCAAGACAGAATTCTGAGCACAGGAGATGCACTCCTGCTCAGGTCTCTCTGCTCTCAGTTCCAGTGCCCAGCATCACTGTAGCCCCGGGCACCCAGGAGGAGCAACTGCAAGAAAAGTCCCAGTCAGCCCCTGGCTGGAGCTTGCCCAGTCACTCTGTGGGATTTGAGCATGTAGAATCTGGTCACATGTCAGAGCTGTGAGAGGCTGGAACAGAAGGAATCTTTAGAGATTTTAGCTGCAAATCTCTAATAAATCTCAGTTGAGCATGTGTAAAGTAAAATTTTGTGGAGGTTTATAACCTGGCTAACTTTGGATATTATTCCCACAGAAACAGCAAAAAGCACAAATTTCCCCCTGCAAATTTCATATACCTTCTCCAAAGCAAGGAGATGCTAGAGATTCTCAACAAAACAGTGGATTTTTTTAATATGGTAAAAACTGTGTATATTTGATAATATTATTCTCAGAAATAGGTGAATCATTTTAGCAGAAACTTTCCAAAAAGAAAGCTTGATGAGACACTCAACATGTAAAATTTCAGCCCAAATGGTTTATGTTTGTCAAATTTATACTGGAAAGTATTGAATATCACATCCTCTGGTACCCACAAATTTCTTAAATTATGTGTACTGTACCTGACCACATTTTTACTAGCACACTATACCTGCTTTAAAACCACAGAATTAAAATTCTTTCTTTGTTCATATCATTCCAATTCCTATATTGTCTTTACTGTCCTCTATACTTATGTTTAAGTACTTTTAAAACTTCCCCCAAGTGATCTTGTGGCTTTGAGATTTCAGCACATTTCCTGAGATGTATCAGTTTCCTCTTGTATTCCTCACTATGAATTATAACTACTTCACTGCTCAGTGTTATTTCCTCCCTTTCCATAAATCTGCTAATCTGAGTCATATCTTCCTTCCTCTCCCCTTGCATTTTGCATAGATTTCTCTCACTTAGGCCAATAATTTTAATTCTTCCTTACAAATCATGTCCGCTCACTGATGCCCTTTCAGGTTTATATATAACTTTTCAACATAAATATTATAAGCTCCATTTCTTTTAAAAGATCTCATTCCAATCCTTACAAACCCAAAATGTTGCTATCTTTGCATTCAACTCAGTCTGCCAACTACCTGACTTTGGCAAGCCTTAGTAATACTTCTGAGTATATGACCCTTGAAGACATATTCCTTCTCTGATAGAAGGCCCTAGGCGCTGACAATGCAAAGACTAGTGCATGTGCTTCAGTTTGGCAGGGAGGGTTAAACATATATGTCTTTACAGGGCTGGGGTCTTATTTTCTTCAATCTTCTTTGGTTATTTGTATTCTTCGTGCAGCACCTAGGGATTACTCAAAGGGTGCAGATACAATAACTGACCCAAACTTTGCCCCCAAAATGGAATTGAAATTTATGAGATTCAAAAAACTTAAACACAAACAGCCACCTTCACCACCTACAATATTGCACAAATAACAAATAAAACATCTTCTGTATTTCTTTGTTTCATATGACACTGAAAGTGTGATTGAATAGTTTTAAAATCTTTTCTGATTTCTCATGCTTTCATTTCTCTCATCTGTCCACAGAAATAAATATTTTGGGTTCTAATCTATGCACTCCAAATCCTCTTGCCCTTGATCTGGCATATTTCAAAATATCTAAATTTTAAAATTTGTATTGCTCTTACTACCCAGTGAAGCCTCCAAAAGCTCATAATCTAAATAGCCAGACAAAGAGTGTCAGAGTACTATTATCTCCAAATTACAAAAAGTGGACTTGAGACAGAAAGATTACATACTATGCTTGAAGTCACTGAGGGAGTCTATTACCTAGCTAAGAATTGAACCCAGATTTTCTAAATTTTAGAGCAATATCATAATCTCAAAATCATGTATCCTCCCCCATTCTGCATCCATTGTATACTCTGTAGAGTTAAAATCTTTCCTTTTTTGTGCTCATGATTTTTGCCTTCATTAAGATATACTGGCAGAAACGTTATGCTTTTAAATAATCAATATATTCCCTGTTGCAGAAATTTTCCTGCTATTTTATCTTTAAACACCACATGGTAACATGGATTCTATTCATGCATTAAGTCCAATTAACTCATTTAAATGGCAGAAAAACTTCATTGCTCTGGCTTGATATGGTTACTGCAACTGTGATTACAACTTTTTCCACCCACCTTCACCACCTACAATATTGCACAAATAACACTGTAGTTCAGTAACAACTTGCTTTCCTTATGTCCAACTGGAGAAATACGTGTGCCCAGCTATAGAACTTCCTCAACCACACAGTAGAGGGGAGAGCGAGCTACTTATGGACTAGTCATGTACTTGAGCTTGTATCTCCTCCAGAGCTACACTGGCTCAGGAGCAGTGGTGGGGTTGAACCAGACTGGCACTGTGAAAAGAACCTGTGCAATGACAGAGATGCCCACCATGTGCAAAATGGCCAAAAGACACCACCAGTGGGCAGACGACCCCGAGCCAGATAAGACACCCTAAGTCCCTCCCCCCCCCCAACAGTAGCATATCCTTGCAGAATACCACAGTGGGCTGGAGAAAGATTTACTGAGTGCCAACCAGCAGAGTCTCTTCTACTTAACCAGACCCACTTGTTGCCCCTGCTCTTCAAATTAAAAGAATGGTTCAGGAAAGCTTGCCTGCCTCACTCTGTCCAGTGCAGTATGCTTGTGCCACTCAAGAGGTTGTGCGCCATCCTGTGTTGAAAATGTTCAGATTCCTTGAAGCAAACCTTTTTTACCCTAACGATAATGGAGAAGATACCCTAGAAGCTTGTGCTGATCTCACCAGAGCTTCATCCTTTCAGCAGAGAGAGAAGCTCTTTTAAGGGCTGGAAATCAGCCACTTCTCCCTTCTTCTTGGACTGAACTCCATAGCTCTGTATCTGCATGTGAAGTGCTAGCTATTACCAGTTCATCCCATATTGCTGCAGCTGCATTCAAAGGATGGAACAGAGCCTGCTCCACCAGCCCCTCTGTCCTCTTCCTTTTCCCCCCTTCAATTTCTCATTCCCAGGATTGCACTGGATTGTATTTAGCAGCAAGGAAAGATATTTAGCAGAGAGTTTATTTTTAAACAAGCAAGAAGTGATAAAATTTGTGGGGATTTATTACTGTTAAACAGAGTTTTGGGTTTTTTAATATATTTCTGGAACATAACACTCCTTTTTTTCTTAGAATCCCAGAATCCTAAAACACAAGAACCAAAAACAGACAGAGAGAAAGTGGTCTGCTCACTAAAGCAGAAAGGCACAACTCACCTTTCTCTAGGCTGGCTCTTTGCAGACTGACTGCTGATAGACCCAGATAGTATGCTGCCCTACAGCAGCCCCTATCCTGCAAACAGGACCAGTAAACCCCCTGAGAATTTAAAGTGATAGCTTACAATTCTAAGTTTTCAATATACCACATTTACCAGTCACTTTGTTGAGGACATGAATCACCTGCTAATAAATAAACCTAATGAAAATGTACTGTATGATATTTGTCATGTTAATGTAATTATTGTGCTTAATCAAAAACAAGGTTTTTCTATTTTCCATGTTTGCACCCTGTGATAATGTGTACCAACTTCACACTGGTGAGGTGAGGGGAAAAGAGCTGCTCAGGGCCCAAAAGGCCAGGCCTCTTTACTCTCCTGGGCATGTTGCCAGTGGAGGGAGGATTAAAAGGGAGCAACTCAGCTCAGTCTGGGTTGACTGTAGAGGAGACCAGTTGGATGCAGCATCTAAGAAGCCACCAGAACTCCAAACTGCTGGGATTAAGCCTCATAGCCAAGCCACTTCAAGCCCATTGACCAAGGGAGCTGAAGGTGATGACTCACTGTTGCCAGCAGAGGAGACTCAGGAGATGGATCAGTGGGGAACAGAGGTGAGATCCCAATTCCAGCCCAAGACAATGCCAGAGGAACTGGAACAAGGATAAGAAATGAACTGTGGAGTGCATTTAGGGGTATCAGGCCCTAGGTGCTGGATAAGCACTACTGCTTTGAAGGGCCCTGGGTAAGAGTAGGGTGGGCCTGGGGTTCCCCTACCCCCCCACACTCTCCCCAGTGGGCAACAATACCCTGAGCTATTGCCGCTAGGCAAGGCAACCTTTGGGCTCTCACCAGTTAGAAATACTACCCTGAGCTATTGCCACTAGAGAAAGTGGTCTTTGGACTCTAACCAGTAGGCAACACTACCCCAAGCTGTGACTACCAGGGAAACCGAGCCTTGAACTTTCACCGTTAGGTGATCCTGCCCGTCCAGAGCACACAGCCAACCCCCTGACAACCTCTTAGAATACAGGAAATGGTCAAATCTGGGCATGGATCTTCTAGGAGAGGTTCCCGCTTGCCTATCGTCTCCATGGTGTATCAGCTAAGGATGAAGATGCAGTGGTCCATACCATTCTCTTTCATGGTAAAACCCACAGGTCAGTGTTTTGGGGGAAGGATCCTTTGCAGAGTTCCTCCTATATCATTCCATTGTGGGCTTCGTCCCCAAATCTGTTGGCATCTCAAGCAACCATGCAGAGTCTGGTGAATTCTGAGAGAGACCAGGACAATCAATGAGGAGGCTTCGTGCCTCCTTACCTGTTCTGGCCCCAGTGGTCCCCTGGCTCTCTGGCCATGATACCCCTCCCTATTGTATCTTTTCCAGGAATCTTTGCATAGCTGCAGGGGAAGATGATATGTTTTCCACCCTCTAAGCCACCAATTGTACACATGCTCCCACAGCATGGACTCTAGTTTTCCCCTCTCTAAGTTGCCCCATCGGCTTACAGCAGAATAGATGATGGTTGCATGGAGACAGCTGATTCCCCATCACTTCTTTTCCAGGAGAGATGATCTGAGCCCATAAGTATGATTAGAGACTGTCAAATAATGCTTATATTATAATTTGACAAATATATTTCAATATGGCTATCTGGGCAAGTAATTTGTAAACATATTTCAAAAACTTTCAACAAATTTCACACAGTATCTCAAGTGAAATATCTGAAGAGCAATTTATTTAATCATTTGTCCAGGTCCAATGTTCAGGTACCTGCTCTGGTTGCTGTCCGACTTGTAAGAGAAGTGCTACTTTGATTATGTGGAATTTACTACACTGTATTGGAAAACTGACATCAAAATTCACTGTAGGATCTCTGCATGAGTTTTCAACCTTATTACATTTTTAGGGTGAATCAATAAAGCTTTTTGAACTATATATGAAGATTGCAAGCTTGCTCACTGTCCCAGATTATAGGGTTCCAGCTATATGTATATTATATTCGACATTGGTGAGGCCTCATCTGGAATACTGTGTCCAGTTTTGGGCCCTACTCTACAAAAAAGATGTGGGAAAACTGGAAAGAGTCCAGCGGAGGGCAACAAAAATGATTAGGGGGCTGGAGCACATGATTTATGAGGAAAGGCTGAGGGAACTAGGATTATTTAGTCTGCAGAAGAGAAGAACAAGGGGGGGATTTGATAGCTGCTTTCAGCTACCTGAAAGGCGGTTCCACCGAGGATGGATCTAGACTGTTCTCAGTGGTGGCAGATGACAAAACAAGGAGTAATGGTCTCAAGTTGCAGTGGGGGAGGTTTAGTTTGGATAGTAGGAAAAACTTTTTCACTAGGATGGTGGTGAAGCACTGGAATGGGTTACCTAGGGAGGTGGTGGAATCTCCTTCCTTGGAAGTTTTTAAGGTCAGGCTTGACAAAGCCCTGGCTGGGATGATTTAGTTGGGGATTGGTCCTGCTTTGAGCAGGGAGTTGGACTACATGACCTCCTGAGGTCCCTTCCAACCCTGATATTCTATGATATGTATCTATTTGTGGTATATCAATATGCTTCAGTTCTTCAGGAGATCATGCTCTGTGTTAATCAGATTATAAATGGGGGCTGTAAATCAAGATTCTGTTGGAGTTTTTTGTTTGTTTGTTTGTAATTCATTATTCAGTTATGGTAACAGTTTCTTCGGCAGTGAAAGCAAGAGGAAAACCTACATCTACATATGCCTATTATGGGTCAATTTTTTTTCCTAGCATAACACCAGTAAAATCAGTGAACTTACACTGTAACAAATTTGGCCCAAAGCAATTTAACACAGGTTTGCAAGATGGATAATTTCTGTGTGTTTTGATTTTCCCCTCTCTAAATATATATATATAGTCGGAATATAAGGAAAAACCCAATTTTCACTTCTCACCTGATTGGTAGTCAAGAAATGTGTTTCCAAGCAAGTATTCATGGCTAGGCACTGCAGACTTCTTACAATGGTATTTATGCAGGTCCACATATTAATGTTCCTCATTACATTGAACAAGAAAAATTTAGGGCCTGAGCCAAAATGGCTTATTAAAGTTTGCATAAACCATTCCTGATATTTAAGGTTGGTTGGCCCTCATAGTCATCTGATGAGAGAAGCCACTATGATAGGCCTATGTATTCTACACAAAGTTCAAGCCAACATAATTATAACTTGAAACTTGAGACCGTTTTCATTCAAACACAGAACATAAACTCTTAAAAAAAAAAAAGAACTTCAAATCTCTTTTCTGTGGAAACCTAACATTTTGTCATTCAGTGTCATTAATTAATTAATATTACTATTACTATTCCTCTGAAACTACTTAAATTTCAAAGCACAAAATTGCACCAATTGTAACAAATTACATATTTCTTTTGAAGAACAAATATAGTATAGTGAGCAGGATATTTCATTAGAATATGCACATGCTGGTAAAATAGATCATCTTTAAGTTACAATAGCTGGAATTCCCTGAAGTGCTTCATAATTATCAGCAACAATAAAAACTGAGATATACAGAATCAAGGAAATATATTCATACTGTGTGTTTCTGTTTGTATTTGTATATTCATTCTTTTCATACACTGTGCCAAAGCACACTCAAAACAACAAACTGAAGTCACTATGTGGAGGTAACAACAGCATTCACTATTCCCTGAGCATCAGTGATGAAGAAACTGTAAAGTTTAGATTTAAACAGGCAGATTCCAAATAGTTTTATTAGGGAGAATTTAGGTTGGAGCCTGGATATTATTCCCTCAACAATTGAAATTACTGTGATGGGATCCTCGATGCCCACCTGGCCAAACAGAAGATCATTACATCTAGAATTCAGCTGCAATGCTTTCTCTGATAAACAGTACTTTGCAAGAGACTCTCCTACTGTTGTGTTGAACTACACATCTAGGTAACAATCATGGATCCAGCAAAAGAGAGTTTACTCAATGTCAGGATCCATCAACAAGATATCTTTAGAACCAACACCATATTCAGAGATGTTTAAAATCATATCTCTAGAGAAAAACCCAATATTTTAAAAAATACTACCACTGACGAATAAATGGCAGCAATATTTATTAGACGTGTGTACAGTACCTCTGTTGAGGTCTCTGGGTGTTATAACAGTACAAATAAATAACACGGATAATATATAGTTAATAATTGATAGCTAAATTATTCTGTGGAACATCTGCCATTCATTATGGCCATTATGAAATAATAGTGTGCTGATCAGAATAATATTGATAGGTAGCAACTGATGTTTGGCACAAATTAAAAAGAGAACCAAGTGCATATTAAACAAAATAACAAAAATATCAATAAGTAATACTGACATTAAGCAGCAAACAATGTCTATGGACATAATAGCAATGCTCTGAATCATTAATTAGTTTTGCAGTCTAGCAACCAGCAGTGCTCTAAGGATCAAGTTATTTCTTGCTTCACAAAAAAGCTGTGGCACAAGTCATCTAGGCCAAGATCCTCAGATGTATTTAAGCACCTAACTCATTAAAATCAGTAGGCATTAGGCCCCCTATTTATACTTGTTCACATCCCTTCTTTTTTTCAGGGAATCTAGAAATCTCTTTAATAATGAAATATCTGCTGCAGAAGAAAGCATTAATGCCTCTTGATCAGGTCAGGTAATTTTACATTCCAAAGTCTTTCTTGCAAATATCCTAATACTTCTCTGAAAAACAGCTGAGTGCTGCCACTTCTGGGAAGCAGCAGAATGTGCGAGGTATCAGAGGGGTAGCGGTGTTAGTCTGGTTCTGTAGAAGCAGCAAAGAATCCTGTGGCACCTTATAGACTAACAGACGTTTTGCAGCATGAGCTTTCGTGGGTGAATACCGAAGAAGTGGGTATTCACCCACGAAAGCTCATGCTGCAAAACGTCTGTTAGTCTATAAGGTGCCACAGGATTCTTTGCTGCTTCTACAGAATGTGTGAATTACTGTACAGCTGATCTCTTTTCCTGTTGCTGAAGCACTGAAGCTTGTACAGTATTATGAAAAAGCAGCACTATTTCCAGTTAGGTCTGATAAATCCTCCCTATTAAAAACATGGTGCCCCTCCCTTAGAGCCCTGCTACTGAGATCAGTATAGTCACAGTGCAACACCCTCTGCCTATAGGCTCCTTCATCCCTGAGGTCAGTTTCATAAGCAAAAGATATTGATGTCCTTGTTTTACCCTCTCAAAAGATGACTTTATTTATTTATTTATTTATTTATTTTAATAAACCCTAAGGGTATCTAACAGGGTTTTCAAACAGCACAGCCATTATTCTGAATTCATACTGGATTTACACAGGTGCCACTATTAACTTCAGTGGAGTTACTGTTCATTTAGACTGGAGTTACTGAGTTCACAGTCAAGCCCAGTGAATTTCCGAAACAGCAAATCACCAATGTTCATAAATGTTTTAAGCATCTTAAGTGAACTAAAATATTGTATTAAATAAATATATCTAAAATCTAAATCAGTAAGAGATGAGATTTACATTTCAAATTAATACTTAAAAAAAAGATGGACTATTAAGTTGGGTACCTGTCACAGTCTGTAAGCAGAAGTCTTCTTCATTTCACCTGTAGCAGTTGACTTACAGAAACACTTACAGCCTGATGTACCCTGTACTGATAGGAAAAGCCAAAACTTCCCTTACGTAGCCTGGCTCTTTTGTAAAAATCTATAGGAAGCCAATTACTGCTTCAAACTACATCTCAACTTCAGCCCAACCTGGTGTAAACTGGCCTTGACTTCAATGGAACTTTGCCAGTTTACACCTGTCAGTGATCTGTCCCATTACCTTTTCAGGGGTCAGAATCCCGATTGCACCTTTCAGAGAGAATAAAAGATCTCTCTGTACAGCTAACCTGGACCCAGAAACTATGACATGCACCATGACATAATGATTCAGAAAGCAATGAAGAGGACAAACAAGAGAAGGTGATGCATTGTCTGTTTTCCAGGAAAGGATTGAATATGTGCTCACTGATGTATCTGCTTTTTCCCAGCAGAGAGCCTGGATCACCTGCAACTAAACCTCAGTAATCCATCCTATTCATTCTCCACTTTACATCAGGGATGTAAAACATCTCACATGATATCTTTTGCCTATGAACTTCCCAGCTACTAGCTTCATTGGCAATTAGTGTGAAAACAACTGGTTTGGAGCAGTTCAGTGAAAAATGGACAGCAATTAGGTGAGGATGCTTAACTATCGTTAAAACAGAAATGATTTCCTGCTGTGTTAGAGTTATATGCACATAGGGTGAAATGATGGCCACACTAAAATCAATGGTAAATCTCCCATTAATTTCAATGAAGTCTAGATTTCACCCCTAATATTTTAATGCTTTCTGGAGAGAAAAAGTTCTATGCAGGGTGAACTAGACATTGTTAAACATTTGAACTGCCTTAATAAGACAGGAATGTGGTTGTTTCATTATGTTTCCATATTCTGTTTTTAGCTCCAGCTTGAGAATAACCTTTCCTCTATCTATACAATTTAACTAGCAAGTTTTGATGTTTAAGTATTATTCTGACAATCATTTGCTATAATTCATGGTCGCATCCTTCCTCATTCAACTCTGAGCTATGTTGCTGTTGAAGGCATGATATTCTGAAGGCACACAATCATCTATCTTATCTATTAATCATGGAAACCTTTGTTACAATTTGTATTTATAGAACAATTTGCACCAGAAGGTGGCACCAAAAGACTCAATTTCAAAACTTGATGTTTTGATATGTGCTTGAGATTATATCATTCTTAGCTCTTTAAGCACACAAAAGTAGAGCCCAAGCCTCCTCATTTAGGGACATACACACAACTTGTGGCAGTCGAATCATACAGCAAGGAATTGTTCCATCTAGAAATCCTGGGTGACAACCGGGGGAAAGTAATATCTTTTATTGGACCAATTTCTATTGGTGAAAGAGACAGCTTTTGAGCTACACAGAGCTCTTCTTTTTGCTTTCTGTTGTCTCTCTAATATCCTGGGAATAACACAGCTACAATCACACTGGAAACAATTCTAGGAATCCTGACCTTTTCCGTGCTGCATAAACACTGCTGGGTATGCTAATTGTTATTGTTATATATTGATTATGTAGCAAAATGCACACTTCAGCTGAATATTGTCTCTGCTTAAACTCATTTTATGAAATGCAATCAGCTGGAGTTATTAATGATCTGGTAAGACCAAAAAAAAAATCCAAAGGTTTTTAATTCTAAAGTTTAGTTTGATTTGATGCAATGGACTATTAGCTCCTTTGATGGCCTCTAAAAACCTCATAACCTTAATGCACCACCCCTCTGTGAGGAAGGGCAGTGCTAATACTCCCATTTTACAAATGGCAATTTGGGGCATAGATTAGATGACTTGTCCAAGGTCACACACAGGAAGTCTGTGAGAGAATAGGGAACTGAAGCTAGGTCTTCTATGTCAGAGACTAGTACCCTAAAGTCCAGGCTATCCTTCGTCTCTGTAGGTCTTGCCTTTAGTTATTGCCATATTACCTAAAGATACAATGTGTTATTAAATAGAATATAACTGAACAGACATGTATGTTTGTGCATATAATTTAGATACAGTACAATGTAAATGCACTGAAAAATACATCTGTAAAAATTTGATTGCGGATGCATATATTACTTTTTACTAACAGATTTGCAAATTGGCTCAGAATTAACAAAGCTAGTACAGAAAGTAGGGGACATGCTGACATCTAGTTTCTATCACAACAAGCCTGATGAAAAATCTACGCTTAATGGAATGACACTGATGAAAGGATTTAAAGACCTTTAGAAAAATCTGCTGTAAAACTGGGTAAAAGCTGTATTTTGCTTAAAACAAAACAAAACAAAAAACAACCCCCCCCCCCGAAAAAAAATCCTCAAGAAAAACCTGACATACTAAATACACTAAATTACCAACACAGAGAAGCTCCCAATTGTGCAATATATTAAGTAAACTCAGTTCTCATTGGAGTCAGGAGACATAAAGAACATTGTTGTGAATTTGATCAATATTGAGGATGTTCAGCACTTCATAACATTGGGCTTAGGGGCAAATTCTACACCATTCTCTGTAGAAGAGGGATTTGTACAGTTCTGCTATACAAGGACAGGTGGGCTGGGACTATGAGAAAATTTTGCCCTGTGGTAGATTTTACACCCCGCATGAGAGAAAGTCCAGCTCAGTGGTGGATCCTTATATGGAAGCTCAAAAGGGCCTGATCCAAAGTCCACCACAGGCAATGGAAAGACTTTCACTGACTTCAATAGGCTTTGGATCAGGCCAGAGCAGATTTGGCAGGGTCAAAGCTATAAGATCCACCAATACTCAGACCTGTATGTTAGACCAGACTCTCTATTCCCATACTTGAGGAAGGAGAGAATTCCTTCTTACTCTTGCCTCCAAGGAGTTTCCCAGTGCCCAGCCAAGCTACTGAGAAGAAGACTTAGCCCTTTCTGAACAGCAATGAGCAAGCTACCTCCCACCTCCTCATGTCTTCTATGAGGGGAACTTTCTAAATAAAAACACACCAATCACCACATAATGGAAAAAACAAAAGCCCACAGGCTTATTTCTATGGCACTTTTAAAACAAATTAATAGTCAAATTGTTCACATAAGGAATAAATGCTTAGATGAGTTATGTGAACCTCAGAAGGTTCACAGATTCAGTGCAGATATAAGCGTTCAGAATTTTAGAAACCCACCTAGATGTATTGGACCATTTGCGTTTAGTACCCCGCCCCCAATAGAAGCCTATGATAACCACTCTGTCTCCTTCACCCCACCATGTCCATTGTCTAGACTTCTCCATGAACCTGTTTCCTCCAGGCTCTCAACCATTTACCTTGGATTAGTCCACCACAGGGCTAATGTTTCACTCTTCACATCACACCTATATGTGGTTCAAATTGTATATGCATTAAGACTTCTTTAAAGTCTGAATATGTAAGATATGATGTGAAACACCTGCCCAGGCCCAATAGAGAGACTGCAGTTTTATTGTTTCCAGACTATTAATGGGGCTGTGCCCCTCATAAGCTACTGTCATAAGGCCTGATCCAAAGTCTATTGAAGTAAATGGAAAAATATTATTTTAATGTAGTGGGTTTTGTTTTGTTTTTATAAGAAATAAGTTATATACACATACACACATGGGAAACCCTGGGTCCAGCACTGTAATACAAGAAGCACTAGAGTGGAAAGCAGCAGATATTTATCAGTGGAGAGTAAAAATACACCACAATCTAGGACAAGAAATGGAAAATACCATCTAGGAGTTGAAATTGCAGGAGGAATTTAGGTTAGCAGATTGCATTTACACAAATTGGGATTTGGCCATGACACTATCTCTGCTATACTTATAAAAAGTGCCAAGGGATCTTTAATGACTGTAAGAGGTTAGGACCTAAGTTTTGTCACATATGAAAAATAGCACCTCCAACTGTATACTGCTCCAAAGCATCACAATGGCTTATTCTTAATGAGTTGGTAATAGGGAACTTTCATTAACTCTCCCGCATGACACATGTGATACTCAGGAGAATCTGTCTACATACAAGTTATAAATTCTGGTTGAATTTATGCAATTGCTGTATCATTGAATGCTTTAGTGTATGTAGAATCCATGATCTGTTACAACATATCTCCCAGATGGGCAACAAGGATCGGTTTTTAAATCTTGATGGTCATCTATTCAAGTGTGCGAATTAGGCTAATGAGTTGACTGAAACTAGAAGAACCATTTTTCTCCAACTTTTCTGCAGGGAGCTGGGATTTGAAGGAATAATTCCCCGACAGTAGAACAAAGATCAGGGATTAGCTCTGGGTATTAAAGCCACAGAGCTCAGAGACTTTGGGGGAAGGAGGGTTCCAAGGAAAGACTCAGGAAGAACAAAGGCTTTTGGAGGAAAGGGGGATGCCTTTGATCAGGGGCGGCTCTAGGTATTTTGCCGCCCCAAGCACGGCAAGCAGGCTGCCTTTGGCGGCTTGCCTGCGGGAGGTCCCCGGTCCCACGGATTCGGCGGCACACCTGTGAGAGGTCCACCGAAGCCGTGGGACCAGCGGACCCTCCGCAGGCATGCCGCCGAAGGCAACCTGCCTGCCGCCCTCGTGGCGACCGGCAGAGTGCCCCCCGTGGCTTGCCGCCCCAGGCACGCGCTTGGCGTGCTGGTGCCTGGAGCCGCCCCTGCCTTTGATGGCGGGACTGGCCAAGGAGACTGGGTACAGGAGAGGAAACAGGAGGAGATCAAACAGCTGAGCACTATTTTTCGAGAAGTTCTTCAATATTGGAAAAAGTACAAGGTAGCTGTTTTTCAGTTAATACCAGTATTTAAAAAGAAGTTATGAGAAAAAGGCAGAAAATAGCTAATCTGTAAAGGACAGATTCTGATACCTTTATTCATCAGTAACACCATAGTCCATATTACCAGGAGAAGGTGTTATTCAACATAAATGTATGAATCAGAATTTGGTTATAAGTCTCACACCAAATTGTTCAGCCAGCCTCACTTGGGAAGGAGTATTTGTGGAATAAGGCTGGACAAATCTGGCCTTTAGAAATTATATTTATGGATGACTATGATATTTAAGGATATATTTGAATGAGTACATTTTAACATGCCTAAGTGGATAGACAAAAACGAAACCTTAGAAAAACCTAATTAGTTTGGAAAGAAAGGAATTAATAGATTTTTTTAGCAGGAATTTCAGAACGCTTTTGGCAACGTTTCACATGATGGATTATTTGTATAATCACTCTAAATAGAGGGAAAGATGAAGGACCGTGTGATGGCGCTAGATTCACAGGTGAGCTCTGAGCAGGCTTACTGGATTGGACTAACAGGTGAGTTAAATGGACCAATGCCTGTCTTGATGGTTGGCATGGGGTTGCAGTGAGCATGCCGAGGCAGAAACATAGGTGCCTAGAAAACTTCTACTGCAAAAACTGAGGCAGCAAGAGAGTTTAAGCACCTACAGGGCTCAGTGGCAGGAGTTTTGAGAGTCCCAGCTGGGACTGATTCTGGGATTTAGGCTCCTAAAGTGGCAGTTAAGTGCCTAAGTCCTTTTGTGATCTAGTCCCTGGAACCCAATCCTGACAGCAACTGAGCTTTGTCAATTCCTCCTGAATTCAGTGAGAGTTGAGAGAGCTGAGTACTTCCCAGGAAACACTGAGAACCAGTTAGGTTTAGATCCATATTTAGCAGGAAGTAAGCAATAGGCAGGCAGAGTGTTTTTTTGTTTTTTCCTACAAGTTGGTGATAAATGGAGTCCTACTGAGACTAGTACTTTTAAATATTTTTATTGATTAACTAATCAAAGCTTTATGTGGAATTGCATTACACTTGAAAATGATCTCAAAATAGGAGGCTTGAGTGATTAAGATTCAGAGAGATGCATTTGTTTTAGAGGATACTTTTGAAAGATTAGACAAATGGGCAGAGAGGTGGAAAATGAAATATATAGAGTCAAATCCATCCCTGGTGTCATGCCATTAACTTCCATTAAAGCTGCTGCACAGAAAAAAAAATCTTAACAACACCGTTAGTTACATACACTACATCAACTATACATATATCTATAGATTTTAAGGTCAGAAGGGATGATTAGATCATCTAGTCTGACTTAATGTAACACAGGGCAAAGAATTTTACCCAGTTATCCCTGTATTGGGCCCAATAACTTGTCCTAAAATTTACATATTGTTGGCTGAATTAAAGATGACTTCAACTTTAAATTTGCCTTTTGTATCACCTTTTTATACAGTACACTGCTTCATAAGAAATTTGTAGTTCTCTTGCCAGAAAGAACTGACTGATTGACTTAAGTTGCAAAATCCATCCATCAAAATGTCCTCTCCTGTCAAGGAATCAACTCTTTTATTCTGTCTCTATAAAAATAAATAAATGATATTCATATCATAATTTGAGAAACATAACACTTACAAATATTTAGATACCATGGTGATAAGAACCTTTGAATTGCTACAGGAACATTAGATAAAGAATGTCCTAGGAAGTTACAACTAAAAACAAATCAGACTTTTTTCAAGGTTGTCTGCAAAACAGAAGTATTCCATTATAAATCATGTTTACAATATAATGATGAACATAATAATAATTAGAGGATACCCCAAAGTTCAGGGGTGTTGAAATCCAGGGGTGTTGTTCAGCCACAGAGTTAATAACAAACAGCACAACTGTTATACAGATCTGGATGCATATTCCAACTTCCTTCTAGAAAAGTTAGCAGTTCTAGGTCCATGGTCCCAGGCCCAACTTCAGTGTAGAGTAAATCAAAAGATCCTAAACATCTTTAGTAAACGACAAAACAAACTTTGCACATACTTATAATATTGTATGTACAGATTTCTTACACACACACACACACATTTCATACATAGAGGCAATATCCCTGTAAGAAATTGAAGAGCTATATAATACATGAAATATACAACTCTATCTCATCTACTACCAGTCTAAGGGTTCTTAAACTTTGTCATAGTAATGTGCTCGTGGCAATAAAATCTTAATAGCACATTAAGATCTATATAAATACAACTACATTAGGGTGACTGGTCAATAATTCCTGGAGTACTCTTTGTTCCCCTTTTTAAAGATAGGTACTATATTTACTCTTCTCCTGTCCTATGGAACCACCTCCTATCCTCCATAAGTTCTCGAAGAGTTCTCTAACAGTTCAAAGATTCCTTCAGCTAGTTCCATAAGTAATCAAGGATGAACTTAAACAGGCCCTGTCAACTTGAATACATCTAACTTACCTAAATATTCTTTAACCTCTTTTTTCCTATTTTGGCTTGTGTTGCTTCTTTCTTGTTGTTAATCTTAATAGTGTTGAGTATCTGGTCACCATTGACCTTTTTTAGTGAAGATTGAAGCTAAGTAGGCATTAAACACCTCAGTCTTCTTGATGCCAGCTCTCTTTCCCTGCTAAACAGGGGGCCTACACTCTCTTTTGTCTCTGTTTTGTTCCTTATGTACTTAAAGAACATCTTCCTCTTGCTTTTATGCACCTTGCTAGGTGTAACTCATATTTGTGCCTTAGCCTTTTTGATTTTGTCCCTACGTTTGTTCTATTCTTTTGTATTCTTCTTTAGCAATTCATCCATGTTTTCACTTTTTGTAGGATTTCTTTTTGATGTTCAGGTCTTTAAAGGGCTCCTAGTGAAACCATATTGGCCTCTTACTATCCCTATTTGTTCTTCACATTATGATAGTTTGCAATTGTGCCTTTAATATTATCTCTTTGAGAAACTTCCAGTTCTGAACTCCTCTTTCCCTTAGATTTTCTTCCCATGGGACCTTTCCTACTGCTTCTCTGAGTTTGTCAGACTCTTCCTTTTTGAAGTTTATTGTCTTTATTCTGCTGCTCTCACTCCTTCCTTTCCTTGAATAATTAAATCCATCAGTTCATGATGACTTTCACTCAAATTGCCTCCCACATTCAGATTTCCTAAGAATTCCTCCCTGTTGGCCAGAATCCAGTCTAAAATGGCAGTACCCCTGCTTACTTCCTGCATTTTCTGAAATAAAAAATTGTCCCCAATACATTCCAAGAATTTATTACAAATTTTGTGTTTTAATGTATTATTTTCCCAATTGATATCTGAGAAGTTAACATTCTCCATTACTACCAGGTCTTGTTTTTTGGATATTTCTTTAAATTGGTTTTATAAATGCCTTCTCCACCTCCTCTTCCTGATTTAATTGTCTGTAGTAGACTCCTACCATGATGTCACCCCTGTGTTTTACTCCTTTTATCTGTACCCAGAGACTTTCAATGGTCTGCCTCTCATCTCCTTCTGGATCTCAGAACAAGTGAATATATTCTTGATGTGTAAAGTAACACCTGCTCCCTTTTTATCTTGTCTGTCCTTCCTCAACAAGCTATACCCTTCTTTACCAATATTCCACACAGGACACATATCCCGTCAAGTGATGCCAATTAAGTCATACTTTAGCTTATAGACTAATACTTCCAGTTCTTCCTGTGTACTTCCCACACTGCTTGCATATGTGTACAGACAACTAAGATGCTGAGCAGATCCCCCACTGATTTCCCTCTTGTTGCTTCTATGACCCTATTCTAATTTTCCATGCCTCCCCAACATCTAGCCTTCTGTTAAGGTTGCCTTTTTATATTTACCTTTGGGCTTTTTTCACATTCTCCCTTTGAACCTAGTTTAAAGCCCTCCTCATTAGGTTGGCCAGTCAGTGCATGAAGATGTTTTTTCCCTTCTTGGTCAGATGGATCTCATCTTTTTATATATATATGCATGCCTATATGCATGATCATATAACATACTGCTATATGGGACAGCATAATTTCCACTACACTTAGAACAGGATATTGTAGTCTCTCAGACACCACTATGGAATAGCTGTTGGTAAATATTGACTTTTTAATAGCAAAACTTAGAAAATATAAACATACACACATAGGCCTGATCTTTCACTCCTTACTCAGGCAAAAGTCCACGTAATGGATGCAAGATCAGGCAATAGCCATCTAATAAAATGGCTCATTTAATTTTTTATTTTATATTGAATTACTACTTTGGTAATCAATAAGATACAAGATCTAATTGAAAGGACATCTGAAGATTGGCCCTAAAAGAAGGCTGCAATCTAGCGTCAAAGATTACTGAAAGAGGGAAGCTTTACACAAAAATAAATAAATAGGTTAATTCTGCATCATCCATGTATTTTCCTAATTTAATTTCCTTTAATGTTTTCTCTATATGCTTAAACTGCATACAAATTAGGTTGACCTTGTTCATATCACCTTTGAAAAAAAATTGCTGCTTAACTGAAGAGGCTGTTATCACCTTCAGCAGCATTTTCTGACTTCTTTTTATGAAGTGCAAATTCTGAACTCTGTTCAAAACCACAGTTCAGCCTCCTTGTTGCAAAAGAATTTTGAAGCAGCAGTACAGTATCAGTGCATCACTCATGGTAAACACAGTCCTACTAACAGTTCCCTATTTGTGCATTTATTATAACCTTATTAATTCTTGTTTTTCACTATGGGTAAAATTCTAATCCCCCTTGAAATCAATGGCAAAGCTCCCATAGACTATGATAGAGCCAGGTTTTTATATTGCCTAGTACAATGCAACCCCAATCTCTGTTGGGGACTTAGGCACTAATGTAATACAAAATATTAATAATTGTTATTGTATTGTATACTATAGGGAAGTACCTCATAATTTATAATCCTGAAATAAAAGATGAGATCATGTAACTTGAAGCAGCTGATCCATTATTCTCTGAAACACTGCAGTGTCCTGGCTACCCCAATGAATTATACCAGACAAGTTTTGCCAACTTTATCCTTTTTGTAAGCTTAAGGCTAAATCATGGCACTAAGCCACAGCCCTGTGCTATGCATGGTGAGAAGCTGCACAGCTCCAGTGCTAACACCAGGAGACATTCTACCTTAGAGAATCAGTGCAGGAAACTGTACAACAGAGAGGATGATATAATTTTCAGTAACTGTAAAGTATCCCTGAACTCTGACTGCCTAAAATAAATTCATTTTCAGGTGAGAACTTTATAGTTTACAATACAGCTGTGAGATAATTGGATTTTTGTTTCAGGAGGAGTTTTGCAATTTCAAAATTTCCATTCTGGAATGAAATGGAAACAGAATATTGAGAAATTTCCCATGAACCAAAATTAAAACAAATTGTTTCTGATCAATTGAAGTGTTTCATATTGACAAAATTGAAATGTTTCTTTTTGATTTCAACTTCTGTTTCATATTCTTTCTATGTTGTAATATAACATTTTAAAATATTGAAAAGTAGTTTTAAAACAGAAAATTGAAAAATTCTGAAAAGGTAGAGATGGAACATTTCAACTTTATCAAAATGCTTTGTTTTCAATTTTCATTATAGAATGAATTTTTCTCAAAGCTAACATATTTCAATGTAACATTTCACATTCAATGAATCTTAATTTTCCAATGGAAAAACTTTCTCTCAGAGTATTTTTAACTAGCTGTAATTTACAACTGCTGGAGATTTCTATTTATAGCTCTGCGTTCCTTGTGTAACAAAAAAGTTTCTTTTACTGTTTACCTTCTCCACTGATTAGGTTGGTAGAGTCAAAATACAATGGCACTGTTTGAAATTAGTATAATGCAATCAGCTTAAAAACAATCTAATCTATACTGTAAATCAAGGAATCTATATCTTATATTTTCCACAGAGATGCCTTTGTGGAATGAATGCAGCAGTATGTCTATTTCAAATACCATGTTGTATAAAGTATTGTTGTAGCCATATCAGTCCCACAATATTAGAGAGACAAGGTGGGTAAAGTAATAACTTTTACTGGATCAACTTCTGTTGTTGAGAGAGACAAGCTTTAGAGCTACACAGAGCTCTTCTTCATGCCTAGGAAAGGTATTAATGGCAGATCTATATTACAAACTTGCATTGGCACAGCGGCATCATTGCCATGGTGCCACTGTAGCACTTCTGGTGAAGACGCTCTAAGCCAACAGGAGAGAGCTCTCTCATCGACTAAATAACTCTACTTCCACAAGAGGCTCTCCCATCAACATAATGCTGTCTACATAGGGAGTTAAGGTTGGTATAACTATGTTGCTCAGGATTGTGGGTTTTTCACACTCCTGAATGACATAGTTATATCATGTAGTGTAGGCCTGGCCTCAGAGTGTCACAGCTAAATACAAGATTGAGCAAATAGTTTAGCATAAGTCGTTAGCACATATTGCAAGGGACCATTCAAGGTGAAGTGAGGACATAGGACAAAAATGAGGGATAGTCCGTTACATATTGTTGTAATAAGCAAAAAAACCAGTGTCTTTTAAGAACATGATTTTTAGTGTCTGGCAAAGTTATGAATATAAGTTCCCAGGCTCATCTTTTAAAGTGTTGTGCAGGTTTCCTTTGAGATTGAGGTGTGATAGGTCAGATGTAGAGTGATTGCTTTGTGAAAAGTGTTCACCAACAGGTGATGTAGTGTTTTTGTCTTTTATCATTTTTCTATGTGAATTCATTAGAGAGCACAGTGACTGGTTTCACCTACACACATTTGCTATTAGGGCATTTAATTCACTGGATGAGGTCACCATATATTGTGATAGACATGTATAGGATCCACCAGTCTTGAAAGGTGTGTTGGAGGGGGTGATGAGAGAGACAATCCTTCGAACTACTCAGAACTCTACTTCTGGTTTGTGAAAGGTACTTAGAGTGTCAGCTCAGAGCTGATCATTGTAGAGTGAAGATATGTCTGCGTCTGCAGGTTTTGTATCAAAACAGCACTATATACTGCCAGAACAACAGAGGCGAAAACTACAGATATATCTCCACAGCTGCAATGATCAGCTTGGAGTTGAAACTCTGAGTACCCTGCCCAGACCAGAAGAAGAGCTTTGTGTAGCTCAAAAGCTTCTCTCTCTCACCATCAGAAATTGGTCCAATAAAAGATATTACCTGACCCATCTTGTCTCTCTAATATGCCTCTCAGGTCATTTGTTTGATATTAGCCTTCCTGACTGCCAGGAGTAAACTGAAAGGAGGCTGTTAAGGGACAACCATCAGAAATCAAAACACTAACAGAGATTAGGGTCCTTGGGGAAACAAAGGGATAGCCAGTGATTGTAAATACTTATGAGACCATGTCTCCTCTCCTCTTCTATTGCTGCAGTCATTATCAGAAAAGGAGCGTAAACAGATTCCTCCTCCATTTAAAAAATAAATAAATAAATAAAAAGGAGCTGATTCTAAATAAGAGGTCTTAAGTTTTAGAAGCAGTTCCCCATGTTGGTTCAAAATGACTTTGAAGGCATGCTTGACTTTCAATGCATCTATTTTGTTGGACTATTTTTGAGGGAGGGGTTTGGTGGGAATTAAGGATGAGTGGGAATGGTGAAGCTCTGTAGGACTTCTGAAAAAGGTTCAATTTGGATAACTGTTGGGGGTTAACACCATTGCCAGTCCCAAACATTCAAAAATCATGCATCAGGTCTCAAAAAATCATCCATTTGGCTTAAAAAATCATGGAGTTTTTTGTTTGTTTTGTTTTTAAATAATACATTTGGGGTTCATTTTATTTGTCTTCTAGTAGCTGAGCCTTCAGAATTCACTTGGGTTTTGGCTTTTCAAGCTTTTCTCTTTTCAAGCTATGTCCAAATTCTTACATTTGGCAAATTCAAAATGTATGTGTGTCATCTATGTTGACTGATGGTGGTGCAACTCTATCACTTGCAATGTTTACTATTACCTCTGGGTACTTAGTGGTGTCCAAGGAACTGATGCACAACTCTACCTTCTTACTAATGGGGTCTCTCTCCATTGCCTCTACAGCAATCCTTGACTTCATTTCTTCTTTGTGAATCTCTTGTATTTGTGCATCACTGGTGTCATTTATTTTTGCAATGTCTTCCACCTGCATATGAGTCTGTGGTTTCAGGGTGATACCAATGATGCTGTGATGTCCATGGCCATACCTCATGAAGGTGGTTTCAATGTACATGTCACTCCAGATATCATTCCATATTCCTGGGACATGGTGCATGACATGCTCACCTTACTTCACGAACCGCTCTAAGATTTTTCCTGGCATGGATATGTGGATTGTAATTAATACAATATTTACTATGCAAACTGGCATGTACAGCTGCAAAGAAGTAAGTCAGCATCAGCTTCACATTTTCTAGATGTAGAGGCCAATATCCTTTTCCTTCTGCTTTTACATATATCATCATGTCTCAATTTGGAGAGTACTAGCAAACCACTAATACAGATATAACATATGTATGCTCCATAACAAAATATTAGTGTGAAGTTATATTAAAAATAATTGAAATCCAATGAAAATAGTTTCACTGTCACTTGGCTTGTGAATCAAGAAGGGAGTTGTGATAAGTTTTCATATTTCAAAATGTTCAAGAGTGACAAGGTGTCATCAGGCAGTTTCTTCAAATTTAGGATCTTGAAATTCATCATTCAAATGAATAAATAAATAAATTGCATGGACACATAAACAAGATACTGCTAAAAGCTTGCATTTTGGCTACTGGACTATTGCCACTGGAATTAAATAAATGGATATACCTATCTCATAGCACTGGAAGGGACCCTGAAAGGTCATTGAGTCCAGCTCCCTGTCTTCACTAGCAGGACCAAGTACTGATTTTTGCCCCAGATCCCTAAGTAGCCCCCTTAAGGCTTGAACTCACAACAACCTTGGATGTCACAGGCCAATGCTCAAGCCACTGAGCTATTCCCCCCTCACCCCCCAATTCTATGAGCTAAAGCATAACCCTCTACTAGCTGGCAGCGATATTTATTTACATCATCCATTTGAGGGAAAAGATGACAAAATACTTGAGTGGGACCTATCCCACCAAGTCTATAGCGTGTGTGTGTGTGTGTGTGTGTGTAATAACTTATACAAATTTAGCTCAACTAACTATGCATTCAAGCACAGAAATAGCATTCACTTCTTTACTTTTAAATACCTCTCTAATCCACACTCCCTAACATTTCCTTCTATTCTACAGGTGAATTTAACTTGCTCTATTCAACTGTCCCTGTTCTTTCTCAAGTAGTAGAAATACTAGGTATTTAATAGAAAAGAGGGTATGGATCATATTTAATGTTTTAAGGAAACTGTAAAGTCTAGTGGTTACAGCAAAGAACATGCTGACTCTAATCCCAGCTGAACCATTGATGCCACGTGAGTCAAGTTACTTGAACTCTCTGCTTGCTGGCACTTAATCCAGCTTGAAAATTATGTAAAATGGAAACTAGATGCTTCTTTTCAGAGTGAAATAAATTACAACGAAAAAAAGGTCAAATCAAGCAGAATTTACCTTGTAAGGCTGACAGATAAATTTAGAACAGTAGTTTTAAAATTTGAACTACATTTCTCATCCAATTTAATATGAATTTGTAGAGATGAAATTGCTACCTAATCACTGTCATAAGGGAAGTGTGAGGAGGAGAATCTTATTCATATAATTAGTAGTTTGCTCTGCAAAAATATTACTTGCTCACAGTGACTCATACAGTATGAGAAATTTCCACTTTGTCAGATGATTAAGAAAAAACCTTTTGTGTGACTTTCTAGCTTCATTATCAACTGTCATTTGTAAAAGATACATACATTGTTTACTTAGATTAATGTTTCTCAGTCACTAATTTAACTCTAGGAAGAGAGTTAGCTGTATTTAAGAAATTTATACAGCACCTTGAGCCCAGTCAGTTGGCACTAATTTAGAGCAGTAGCACCACATATGAATTTAATTAAGAGCCACTCCTGCCCCATTTGCCAATCAATGAGCTATAGCAGGTCTGCGAGACCTTGTGCAAATTACAGAGGAGCAGTGTTTGTGGTTAATATATGAAATCCTTAGTTTGAACTCAATGTATTGGTTGAAGGATTGTTAGCAAACGTCTCAATCTTTTATTAAAAAAAATTGTTCTCAAATTGCTTGTTTTATCTTTATGCCCCATTAAATCCTAAATATAGTGGTTGAGTATCTACGGCTAAAAGAACAGCAACCAATGGTTGCAAGGCCAATCAGGTAACTTCATGCATCCCTATCTCTGCTTCTTACTGTACAGTATTGGGTTAAGGGTAGATCGATGGATCCACAGATCAAGACTCAATGGAAAGTATCATTTACAATTATCCGATTGGAGACATAATAAGAGATACCATTGACAACAATCTTATTTTCCTCACTGAGTTACTCTGCTGTAACTCAACTGATACCAATAAAGTAACGTCGGTATTAAATTGGGTTAATGAATGCAGTGGAGACCCATTCTCTTGAGGACCTCTCTGTATAGCAGTTCTATTAAAAGCCAGTAGCAGACATGACAATAACATATATTTTAATAGCAGGGAAAGAGAACACAGTTTCCCACAAAAATTAAATTTTATGTAAAAGGCTCAATGTAAAAGTCTTCTTTAACAGTATAGTGAAAATAAAAGAAGATGGCCAAAAATTCAGGAAGAAAGACTGCCATAGAAACCCATACATGGCTTCTATCAGAGTCCACAGGTCTGACACATGAGTAGCTAAGACATTCAATACTAACAGCTTGATCCTGCACCATTGAATTCAATTAGTTTTGCCACTGACGTCAATGGTAGCAGGATCATGAATATTTGTTCATGTAGTTACAACGAATGAATGAATCATTTACCGACAAAATTATATTCTTTGGCTGCAGATGTTTCTTAATTTAAAATAATAACCTGGTATTTTTTGTTTGAAATAGGAATTCTGTCAATTTTTTATTGCACCTTGTTCTAAATCATGCATCTGCAGAGTGAAATTCTGGAAAAATATTATAAATGAGGACAATTTTTACTGTTGTCATGTGAAGTTAGTTTTTAAAAAGACATCCGTTTGGCACTGGCATATAGGAAATCAGTTAGTTATATTCATAAGATATGAACTATTTAGGGCTCACTACTGAAATTGAGAATTTCAAAAGAAATGTCTACTTTGGTTAGGTAAATCTAATACTGCTGAGAGTATCTGCTTTCAGAAAGAAATAACATTAATTGTTCAAAGAGCCTTAACATGCATACAAACTTGTATTGCTGAAATGTGTGAATACTTCCAAAATATAATGGCTACAATTGTAATGAATGTGATCAATTTATCATCTGTGTAATTTAAATTTCTGAACATATTTTCCTATAAAAGTTTATAGATTATTCAAAGCAAAGTAAGTAAGAAAGGGGATTATATTACTGTGTTTTAGGACAGGATGAGTGGACATAATCTATACAACATGAAGGATTTCTGCTAGGTGGGAGAGATTCTAATATATAATCTTATAACTGGATATGTCCTCTATTTTTTTTTGGTCCACTGGATTGTGTCCAGAAAGGTTGTGGTAGCGAGCACAAATATTCACCAAACTCCCAAAGACTCACACTACTTCAACCCTGAACACATGTATGCATATGTTAAATTTTACTTCAGTGGGATTACTCAATCAGAAAAGGGTTTATTGGGAAAGCCAATCAGGAGAAGGCTTGCTGAAGCAGCCCATATATAAAGGGCTGCTCAGATGAGCAAGGGGTAGCTTACTGATTAACTTGACCAGGCAGTGTACTTAAGAGTAGGGTCAGCATACTTAAAGGGAAAGTGAGCATCTCACACACACACATACACATGGTGTGTCTCTCTGTCTGCCATGCTGTCTCCCCTCTCTCCATTTGTGCTGCCTTGTAGGGTGTGAGGTTACATTAACAACAATGAGTTAACCGTTGAGGGCTCAGCCAATTGCTAGTTCATCATTTTGCAGTAAGGCATTCCCTGGGAAATATCCCACCCTCTGACTTCACCACCTCAACCAAGCTTCACAATCATCATTGCTTTGTATAGTATTAAATTGTTTGTTTGTTTAAAACTTATACTGTGTGTGTGTATAGTCTTTTGTCTGGAAAAAAAATCCCTAGAACCTAACCCCCCCCCTTATTTACATTAATTCTTATGAGGAAATTGGATTCGCTTAACATCATTTCGCTTAAAGCCGCATTTTTCAGGAACATAACTACAACGTTAAGTGAGGAGTTACTGTACTGGGCAGTGGATTTTTTTCAAGGTGAACTATGAACTTGTCCTTGCTGTTTCAGTTAATCTCAGTGCTGCTGTATAGATTTCCATTATCTCTTAGATGATGCTGGGAAAACAGTAGTTTGAAAAATTGAAAACTACCAAAAGTTGGTAATACACTTCACATTGTACCTGAAATCTTAGCTTGATGTTTGACTGGAAGATTGGAGCTATCAGTGGGTTTAGAAAATCTGATTCTATCCCAATGATATCCTCCTTGGCCTCTCTGCCAAGTTGTCCAGCTATATATCATCAGTGTACTGTTTCTACTACAACAGCATGACACTAATCAAGCAAGTCAATAGGAGTCCAAGATTTTTTTTTAACCTGGTACAGTGAGCAAGTGCCTAAGGCAGGTAAAGGGGTGGGGGTGGGGGCAGAGAGGCTGTTCTGAATATCTGAGAGAAATGGAAGACAAAGATATAGTTGTATTTTGGCACAGGAGTAGGGAGTCCTGAAACTTAAGCCTGTCACTTAACTTACTCTGTTTTTCCCCCATTTTGTGAAATGGGCTAACAGTATATACCATTCTTAATTCACAAGCTGTTGTGTATATGTATTAAATAAAGGGTCAAATTCTGCTCTTTATTGCATCAGATGAATTACAATGAAGGGTGAAAATCGTATGTTTGGGGGTTCAGATAAGTACCTAAATTTTAGATGGTTATTTGAAATGTATATAAATCATCTTGGTCTTCAAAGTGTGGATGGAAATCTCACAAAAAAAATACTTCCTTATGCAATTTCAGCTAGGCCCGTTTGAGGGCAGGCCAGAAAAAAATGGACTTTTGGAAACCAGAAGAGTGAGAAAGAGAGAGAGAAATATACCTGCACATTTTAAGAGCTTAAGGAATGTTCAGTGAGGTTTTCTTACCCTTGGAAACAGTCACCCATCTGTGAGCTCTGATCCAAATGCCACTTTACTGTTTTTTCAATAAGGCCCTTAGGAACCAAGAATTAAGCACTTACTTATGCCATTGAGGAGAGAAGAAATGTTTAATACCCTGAAGCAATAAAGTAGTAATGCTTGTATTTAACTTTAGGAAGGAGAGTAGTTCCATGAAATCAACTGTTTTCATATATTCCTGAAAATAGAGTTAATTTCACAGCTCATTGATGCCATGATCATGTCATCTTTACATTCTCTTCTTAGTCTGGATGCTTTTTGATGCAAGACCCATGAGTTATCTACTTAGCTGATATAAATCATTGTAGTTCCATTGAAATCACACCAATTTACACTAGCTTTGGGTCTGTCCCCATGTTTTCATATATGCTTGTACAGCATCTATTGCAATGGGCCATGATTCTCACCAGAGCCTTTGGGTAGAACCATAATACTAATATTTAAAACTCCTACAGCAGTTACTAGGAGTTGAGTGCAGAAAACATTCAGGACCGGACTTTGCATGTTTGAGTTCTGCCTTCTTCCTGAACTAGTTCTCTTTGCAAAGTTGTTAATTGCTTCTGAATGAACTTGTGCTAAACCATTTTAGAGCACAATAGGTATGTTTCATATAGATTGAAAGAATATTTTGTGTTTCTGTTCTGCTGGATAGTGTTAGTTTGCCACTTCATCTCCCATGAGATACATTTATCCTCTCTTTTCAGTGAAGACTGACAGGAATATATAGTCATCCAAAGAAAGTTCTTCCTGTATATATGTTGTGGCTCTCAACCAGGAGTATGTGTACCCCTGGGAGTACACAGAGGTCTTCCAGGGGTACATCTACTCATCTAGATTTTTGCCAAGTTTTTACAACAGGTTACATGAAAAGCACTAGCAAAGTCAGTACAAACTAAAATTTCATACTGACAAAATGAGAAAATAAGCAATCGTTCAATAATAGTGTGCTGTGACACTTTTGTACTTTTAAGTCTGATTTTGTAAGCAAGTAGTTTTTAAGTGAGGTGAAACTTGGGGGGTACACAAGACAAATCCAACTCCTGGAAGGGGTACAGTGGTCTGGAAAGGTTAATAACCACTGATCTAACCTGTTTGACTGATATCTATTGCAGCAAGAACAAGCAATAGGAAACAAATATTTGTATAATAAATATAATGTCTTCATAACAGTAACAAGTCACCAAAATGTGTTTTCCAATAAACTGAAATGTAGCCACTTTATGGCATAACACAGGCCCACAGGTTCCTTAGATTTGTCGAAGTCATCCAGGGAATTTGAATGTCCAATCCCCATTACTTTCAATGGGAATTATGTGTCCACATCCATTCGGTGGTTTTGAACGTATTGGCCATAGTTACTACTGTGCTTTATCTGGTTTTCATATAATTTAAACAAACGGTCCCCTCCTTCTTCGAAAAAAAAAAAAGCAAACCTAGAAATGAAACACAAATATCTTTCAGAGTCTTTAAGGTTAGCAAGCCCTATGTAGATTTGTGAATGGGAGCTGAGAGATTTTTATCTCCAAGTCCTGTAGTGCTGCAACAAGAACCACTAGCTGTGCTCCTGTAAAACTGTTTCATTGTATTATTACTCTGCTGAAACATCACTGCCAGGGAGCAGATGTAGGGAAATGATCTGTTCACTGTTCTTCTTTACTTTAAAGAACTGCAAGGTACACAGTGGAAATGGTTTTGCCTGCTGACTCAGCTGAGCTTCAGAAGGATGTGTAGTTACTAGCACAGAGAATTCAGCAAAGCAAAGAATCATCATATTACAGTGCCTTAATAAATGCAATCATGTCATCTTACAGTCCCTTCCATACTTGACCCGTGGTCTCTCCTGGCTTGAGAGAGAAACGTCTGGGAGTACTTGTACTGGTGATATTTTTTACATATTCTAAGAAGAATGACAGTTGTGGAGGGGACAGCTGAAGAGCAAAGATAATTTTCACTAGGGGAAATGTTATCATGCAGAGCCATTTTGTGGCTGACTCCTGCATGGATATACAAATAAGTAGTGGGGGAAAGGGACAAAGAGCTTTATACTGTGCTGCACAACAGCCACCCACAGTTCAGTCCTTGCACATTAGAACTGCTCCTTGCTCACACCCTTTAGAGAGCACACCACCTTAAAAAGGCAGCCAACTTGCAGGATCAAGGCCATAGCTGGTATTGAGTTTGAAACTGTTTGGTGTCCCAGCTATGGCTAGAACAGAAAGAGCTCAATTGAAAAAGCACTCACATTTTTAGTTCCCTCAAAGGATTTATTCCTTGGGGTCTTGAAAGCTAAAAGGCTTAAAACATTTAATGTTGAGAAATAACGTCTGCAAACACACCACAGCCATACTTTCTAGCATTTTTAATAGACAATTTATGGATTCAGTTTCGATAAAATATTACAATTCTTGAGCCAACCAATATCATACTATTAAAATGCCTTATTCATTTATCTGATGTTGTTCCACCTTCTTATGTGCATCCATTGACATCTAAGCTATTAACTGCAGTGTCTCACACATATCCATGGTATGATGGTACAGTAATTGCACTGTCTCATACACTTCAATGTTTTGACATTAATTTCAGTTCCTTCATACACTTCTGCATTGTGATGTTAACTGCAGTGCCTCAGGCATTTCTACTGACACACTAATAGTTGCAACGGTGCCTAACTGCAGTATTGATACTAGGGTTTAGACTTAGGCACTGCCATTTACATTGTAACAAAACTAACCCATGCAAGTTACACGTAAAAAATAAAATTAGATTTCCTCCCCCTCAACAAATTCTAGGCTAAATATAATTTATCCCAATTTACAAGGACACTATAAAAGGGAAAAATCACATTCCACACCTGTCACAATCATTACATTAGTGAAAATAAACTAATTGTTAAATATCATTATCCTTTTCCTTTTACTATCTTTCTTCATCATATTTCATTCAGCCTTGTCAATGAAAACAATCATTTTTGCTTACCGGTAATTGTGAAATTAAGCCACATTGCTATGCTTGGGTTTCTAGCTATGTAACACTAATATTTTAAAAATAAACCTTGTTTTATCACTGTTTGGAAATTGTTATTAATTTTAAGCACCTGAAAGCATTTCTGTTTTGTTAGGTTTCATAAAATGTCCCATTACAAAACTTAGACTTACTAAAGAGAATACCATTGCATTCCTAACTCACCTCATTGTACAACATGAGCGATCTGGGTGTACATTAATTGCTCTAAACTCTGCAGAAGAAAACCAAGAGTTTGACTATGTCTGAACCCTCTGTGTATGAGATAGGAAAAGAACACAAGATTCCTCCTCACCCCTACATTGGGACTAGCACAATCCCAGACCCTGCTTTCCCAATACACAAGGACCAGGGAAATCTAGGGCACCAGACTAGTACACGGATAGCACCTCTTGACTCCAAAATGGATCCATGAAAATTAGGGAGATAGTGGTGCCATGACCTTACTCCCTTGTTCAGATCAGCCAGTAGAGATACAGGGATCACACCTCAACACTGTAAATGGTTGTAGCGGTGACTGCTCAGGTCCATTCACGTCCAGCCTATTGCAATCTAGCTACTTTAGGAAACAGCCACTGGTGTATAACCCCTCCACACACACAGATAAATCATGGTTGGTGAGTTAAAGCCACTTCCTCCATTAAAGTTATGTGAGATTTAGACCCACTCGGCTAAATTTTGCCTTGATATGCACGTGCAGTGGCTCCCATTAACATCAATGAATGGGCCCACGTGAGTATGTGAACACAAAATTGAATTCAGTGAGGTGAGTTAAGGATAGAATCATAGAACTTTAGGACTGGAAGGGACCTTGAGAGGTCTTCTAGTTCAGTCCCCTTCACTCAAGGCAGGATTAAGTATTATCTAGATCATCCCCCTGAAAAGGTATTTGTCTAACCTGCTCTTAAAAATCTCCAATAATGGAGATAGCATGACAACTTTGTAATTCCCCTATCTGGTTTGAGTCAGCCCTTCAATGGTGTTTTTACATACCAGCTTTTGGTATATAAAAGGCACAGATCAATATAAATTAAGGTTAGAAATCCATTTTGTCTGTCACTAGCAACAGTCACTAAAATAAAACAAAAAAGCCCCCAAAAACTTAGTGCTTCACTAGTATTTTAATTGTACTGATCAATGCTCTGCTCCTTTGCTGATGTGTAACTACAGTCTCAGTTAATTTCACTGAGTGATGGAAATACATGATGCATTTGTAGGTTATCAGGATTTGAAGGAGAGAAGGTTGTTTTTATTTTTTTTAGTGTCAGAACCAAAAAACTGGTTGATCAACAGCTTTTGGAAATCCTATTTAACTTTTGCCTACTTTATTTTTTTCTTTTAAACTACAAAGCAAACTGGAATAAAAGAAAAAATGAAAAACAAGATGAAGCTAGATGAACACACAGATTTGTGTCTGCTACTTTTAAATATAAAGGGGGTAGTGTGAATTCAGGTGTTAGAGAAACATAAATTTTGGGAGCAAAGTGGCAAAGATTTCTTCTGTGCTAGGCAGAGTGTGCACATACACACAGGAGAACACAGTCTGTGTCTCAAGGAGCCTACACTCTGGGAGTCAAACAGCACATAAAGGTGAGGGGAGGGATCAGAACATAAAAATGGCCATACTGGGTCAGATCAGTTGTGCTGTACCTCAAAGTAGCATCCTACAACCGCATATTCATCATTGATGTATGGTTGTGATATTTCATACAAGGCATACCTTACACAGTATCATATAAAAGGTAATGATCTGCTGAAATCCATTGTTCTGTCAAAATATGTGTTTCGTTAGTGTGTATGAAGTGATGAGATTTTTCTATTGAAACATGTTGTGAATTTAGGAGTTGCCCATTGCTTGTTCTCCAGTGACAACACCCAGGCAGATGTTAAACAATCATTGACTGCAGGGCAGAGGTGAAAGGAGGCTAGTATGGGCTAGTACCAGTAAAAAGTGGCCGCCGGTATGGGCCCATACACAACCAACATTAAAGTGCTGCATTGGCAGCACTTTAACATCGCTGCCCCTTTTGCCCCCGCCACAGGGCCGCCAGAAAAGAGGGGGGCAAAAGAGGCAGCTGCCCCGGGGCCCAGCAATTTAAAAGGGCCTGGCGCTCCCAGCCACTGCCGCCACTACCACAGCAATGGTTGGAATCCCGGGCCCTTTAAATCGCCACTAGAGTCCCGGGCCATGTGGGCAGGGCCGGCTTCAGGCACCAGCGCAGGAAGCAGGTGCTTGGGGCAGTGCAGGAAGCATGTGTTTGGGGCCGCAGGTCTTCAGCGGCAATTCAGCGGTGGGTCCCTCAGTCCCTCTTGGAGCGAAGGGCCGGCCATGGAATTGCCGCCGAAGAATGAAGCGGCGCGGTAGAGCTGCTGCTGAAGTGCCGCCAATCACGGTTTTTTTTTTCCTCTTCACCGCTTGGAGTGGCAAAAAAGCTGGAGCAGGCCCTGCACGTGGGCCAGGCAGCGCTGAACGGGTAGTGATCAATGGTTCCATGTCTACTTGGCAGTCGGTATCAAGTGGGGTGCCCCAAGGGTCGGTGCTGGGGCCGGTTTTATTCAATATCTTCATTAACGATCTGGAGGATGGTGTGGACTGCACCCTTAGCAAGTTTGCAGATGACACTAAACTGGGAGGAGTGGTTGATACGCTGGAGGGTAGGGATAGGATACAGAGGGACCTAGACAAATTAGAGGATTGGGCCAAAAGAAATATGATGGAGGTTCAACAAGGACAAGTGCAGAGTCCTGCACTTAGGACGGAAGAATCCCATGCACTGCTACAGACTAGGGACCGAATGGCTGGGCAGCAGTTCTGCAGAAAAGGACCTAGGGGTTACGGTGGACGAAAAGCTGAATATAAGTCAACAGTGTGCCCTTGTTGCCAAGAAGGCTAATGGCATTTTGGGTTGTATAAGTAGGGGCATTTCTTGTATAAGTAGGGGCATCCAGCAGATCGAGGGATGTGATCATTCCCCTCTATTCAGCACTGGTGAGGCCCCATCTGGAGTACTGTGTCCAGTTTTGGGCCCCACACTACAAGAAGGATGTGGATAAATTGAAGAGAGTCCAGCGGAGGGCAACAAAAATGATTAGGTGGCTGGAACACATGACTTATGAGGAGAGGCTGAGGGAACTGGGATTGTTTAGCCTGCAGAAGAGAAGAATGAGGGGGGATTTGATAGCTGCTTTCAACTACCTGAAAGGGGGTTCCAAAGAGGATGGATCTAGACTGTTCTCAGTGGTAGAAGATGACAGAACAAGGACTAATGGTCTCAAGTTGCAGAGGGGGATGTTTAGGTTGGATATTAGGAAAAACTTTTTCACTAGTAGGGTGGTGAAGAACTGGAATGGGTTACCTAGGGAGGTGGTGGAATCTTCTTCCTTAGAGGTTTTTAAGGTCAGGCTTGACAAAGCCCTGGCTGGGATGATTTAGTTGGGTTTGGTCCTGCTTTGAACAGGGGGTTGGACTAGATGACCTCCTGAGGTCCCTTCCAACCCTGAGATTCTATGATTCTATGAAGGGCTGGCTGGGAGTAGGCTGCCCTCCCAGCCCCACCCCTTCCACCCAAGGCCCTGCCCCTTCCAGGGGCCCAGAGCCAGGCCCCATATCGCTGAGACCTTTAAGTTACTTTCATCCCGCGGCAGGGGAATTGTGAACAAGAGAGCTACAATTTGATAAGAGACAGTTGTGGAAGCACCATACAATGAGGATTGCTCAACTCTGACTCAGTTGCACAAGCACCACACAATGGGGAGAACTCAACTCTGTGATTCAGCATGGCCCACCAAAACATGCCTGGGACAATATCTTTCCAGGGACATGGACTGAAAGTATAAAATAACCTAATCTTCCTAAAATTGTTTCTATAAATATAGACTACGTATTAAAAGAAATTTCCAAGGATATAGATCTCCCTCTATATACTGTGGAGAATAGAAATAGCCTAAATCAATATCTGCCCAAGATTGACTTATAATATTAGCCTATTGCCTTTCAAGGTCTCTCCCTTGCTCTTTGCTTGAATAAATAGGCCTATCATGAATTTATATGGGGTGAAAACACCCTTGCTTGTTACACAAGACTCTTAAAAATCCTGGACAACAGGAGATTGCCAGATTTGTATCTATATTATCTAGCATTCCAAATTTGTCCTGTTGTAAGGTGTTTCCTCTCCAGTAGCTCTACATACACACTGGCGTGGTTTGAGATTAAAAAAGCTAAACTGTGCTGTTAGGTCCCTCTCTTCTATTATATACCATCAGACTATCTAAATCAAATCTACAACATTTACTGTGAGTTGCCAATATAGCCTTAAACAATGTTATACAGTCCAATAATACCTGTTCAATATCTTGTTCTGGAAGAATTGGATGGATAAAGAACTTGAAGTATTTTTACTTTGAGCCAGATATCTTCCCAGGTATCTATTATGATAGTAAGGCTAAGTTCTTTTTTCCTATTTTTCTTTGAGACGCAGATTGAGAGGGTAATGCAAAGCATTAAGCCACATATAAGTAATTCCTACAAAGTGACTTATTTCCATATTTCTTAATGTGTTCTTCTAGAGGTGAGAGATGAGACGGCCACATGTTAATCTTTCACACATCCTCTATACCTGTCAAAAATCCATGTGTTCTGGAACACCATATAAGTGGTCTCTCCAAAACTTCAAAATCTTTCTGTCTCCAAGTGTCTGTATTTTAATGGTGCTAGATGAGTTGGTATTACCAGTGAACAGGAAGAAATGGATTATAGTAACTATTTCATGGCCAAAAGAGTTATTTTGAGAAAATGGAAATCTGCAATTCCTCCCTCATATACAGACTGGCTCAGTGAGCACTCTACTACTGGTTATGTTCTCACTTATTTATCCATTTAGTCACTTTACTAATTGATGCCTTGCATGACCTCAGGATTGGTTGTTTGTTTTTGGTTTGGTTAGATTTTTTCCAGGTTTCACAAATAATGAAGAATGAATTTTGTTTTTTAATATGCTATTTCCATCTTGTGCATGTATTTATATGTTTTGTTTCTTTGTGTTTATATTTTATATATAAACAAACACCCACTCACGTGATTGACCCATCAGCCTATACATTAAGAGTTAGCAGATGAAACAATGAGTAAAGGGTCTCTTGGGGGATTTAAAAGGAGTGGGAGTAGTTTAAAGAGTTCATTCTACCATGCATGCTGTAGGGAGTAGCATGAAGGGAAGTGTAAAGAACACTGGAGAAGGTAAGAGAGACAAGGTGCGTGAGGTAATATCTTTTATTGGACCAACTTCTGTTGACAAGTGAGACAAGCTTTTGAGCTTACACAGAGCTCACCCATCTTGTCTCTAATATCTTGGGACAACAACACTGCATATGACACTGGACAAAGTAGTCAAGCTGATAATACTTCCCACCCACACATACACAATTGAAAAAGACATATCAATGAGGAAAGACAAAGATTGTTGAGCTTAGGGGATGGGAAGAGTGTGGCAAGGGGAATGTTATGAAGCCTGGTGTGTGAGAGAAACAGACAAGCATCCAAACTTTTGGGTATTTATCTGAACTGCAACAAACTCAATATCTTTGAGGTTTATATACCAGTTAGTAGAATAAACACAGTATTTTAAGTATTAATATGAAGGGTTTTAATGCTTCTGCATTTCTCTAAAACATTCCCTCAGATTGTCCCCTGCATGACTACAGCAAATCTGCAGGCACACAAAGCACTCCAAAACAAAAACAAAAAAAGGAAACTATGTATTCCACCCCACTGTTTACATCACTACATGATTAAATGAGAACATGTGGGCTTAAAGTTCAAAACAGATTTCCATGGGCCTTTTAAGAATCAGACATGTTATCCATACTGACATTTCCACTGGTCAGAGTTAGGTATCTATTTTCTTAATGAGCCATATACAGCAAGTGTTCCTAAACAACAGTACAAACTAATCTTCTCATTCCAGAGATATATTACTTTGTACTACATTAACTATTTAAGAGAAATACAATGGAGCATGATTGACTCTTGTTTCCTATGTAGTTCTCTTGTAGTTGGAGTTTCTGACTCCAAAACATAGTTTAAGAAACAGGAACAACATTTTGAATTGGAATATTATCTTTGGAATTAATTGAAAGATTTATTTCTTGCAATAAAGACCACAGTAAAATATCAGAAGTTTATAATCTGGTTATAAAGCACTCCAAGTAAAATATCACCCCAATGGCCTTTTTTTACCCCAAACTGCCACCAAATTTGGTGTCATATTTATGAATGATTCCATAAGCTGTTGCCATTTTAGCAATCTACACAAGGCATAAAGAATGTACAGTAACCGCAGTGACAAAAAAAAGTTATCTTTCCAGTGAGAACACCACCACCTTATAAATCAAGAGTATCAAATCTGCTACCAAGTTATCAAAAGATTTTCTCCTCATAGGTACCGGTATATCTTCTGTATGACATGCACATTATTCAAATTGAAGTTCCATCATATTTCATTTTTAAATAAAGTTATATACCTGAGTAGAAATCTAAATATGAACACGGGCTTCAAATATTGGGAAATTAATGTTCCTTTTTGTCTTTGGTGGTTCTATTGTGAGATTAAAAGTAAAATTGAACAATGCAGCTTCAACATTTCTTGTCTTGAGAAATGCCCTATCACTGGATACATCTGCAATATATATAACTTTAGGGACCCAAGTTGGAGATTTTTTTGCCAAACAGCCAAGAATGTTTTTTAAAATGTTATTCCTGTACTTCCTCTTTTGTGTTAAAGAGAAGCTATTAGTTAAGAAACTATTTTCTTGTTTTTAAAATAGTTTCTAGCTCATTATTCTATCATGATTGTTTAAACTTCAAAGGATGGGGATGTGCACCCATGAGAGGTGTTATTTAATTTAGATACTGCTTGGCTGTTATCATTTGTTTTTCTTCCGAAAAATGTATTAAATGATTTGGATAGCACCATTAAAAATTCCAATTTGAAGTAATTATATCCTGATAATACATAGGTTTGTATTAGGGATAGGGGGAGTCTATTTGGAATGGGAGACTGGGAATCAGGAAAACTCCATTGCTCTTCCAGTGATTGATTGTGACTTAAATGACCTTTATGTTTGCCATTGACTTCTATGTGGCCAGGATTTTAGCCCTTTTGTTTTATTCAGCCTTTCTGAAGAAGGGTTATAAATAAGACTTCCTACCTTTATAAAGATGTAGTGAGCCTTAATTAATCAATGTTTGTAAAGCACTTTAAGATCTTCAGGTGAACTTTACAGGAATGGTAATGAATAAATGCAAATTATTTTCATTATTTAATTATTGCTGAACTGATGAAATAAAAACTGACCCAAACTTTCACTCACAACCTGAATCATATCCAGACACTCTTTTGTGACATTCAAGGAAGATCTGACAGCCTTTTATTTCCTGTCCTTTTTCATCTTCATACAGTTCTCCACTGCCTGATTCCAGCCAGGAATGGAGAAAAGTGTTGAATTATTGTGGGGCAGGCTATATTTACAAGAGGGCTTTTTTCCCTAACAAGACTGACAGATTTATTTTCCAGACTCAGGAAGATGAGAGTCTTCAGGTAAGCACCCCACATTTCAGATGTTCAACTGGATCAAATCTCTGAATCTCCCATACTCCCCTATCAGTATTTTTTATTTAATAAGGTATAAAATAAAATGTTGAAATACCAATTGAGTAGTAGCCCTAGAAGAGACAATTTGTTTTTATATAAGCTTGGTTAATAAGGTAGTTTATTCATCTAATTGACTACCTGCATATGTTTAACCAATTTGAGTATGAAAACAATCACAGGTAATTCCATGTTCTTTACAGTAATTACAAAGTCATGTATATCTTCCCAACAGAAAGGTTTTTCCTACCAACATAGCTGCTATGTCTATGAAACTGAAGATAACTAATCAGTTTTGTTAATTTGATAAATATAATCAAATCAAACATCAAAAATTTGCACTAAATACATCCACTTTAAAAACAAAGCCTTTAAACTCATTTAGTCTGGGCATTCTGCCCACAACTGATGTATTGAAGTAGTAATTAATTCCATGCATGTTCAAGAATTTTCTTTTCTTCTAGAAAATTTTGTTTGTGGAGTATCACATACATCCAGATTGTGGATTTATTCAGACTCATGCAAGTAGATCCTTTGGCTTCAATGGGACTATTTGTGTCAGTAGGGACCATGCAATTTAGTCCATTGTTTAAAGTTTGATTCTGATGAATACAAATTATGTAGGTTCTTAATTTTTTTTAACAGGTGGAAAGAATTGGTTGCAAGGGAGAGGAATAAGAGTGGGTGGACCAAACAGCCAATCAGCACAGAGAAAGGAGTATCCCAAGGAAAATCTTAGACAAGAATTAATTGGATGGCCAATAACCATAAGGTGCAAGTCTTGATACTCCATGGTAAAAGTGAGAGGGGAGGATCTCTCTCCAATGATGCTTTAGTTAGTGGTTGCCAGTACAATTCAGCAGTTTAGAAACAGTTACCACACTGAGGTATTTCCCCATGTCATGATTATTTTCTATTTGAAGTATCTCCAATACTGAGAGTTGTTAGTAACAAAGGATACTTTAATGGTGACCATTATACATGAGAATGTCCTAAAATGGACACCATAATGGTTCCTTAGCATCCATGAAAAATACATTCTTCAGAAAGGAATGAAAAGCAGTTTATGAAATCTAGAGGACCAAACATCCATCCATAATGAATACATCTGACTCTGAAAAAGATCTGAGAGGGAAAGTTGCTGTACACAATTTTTGTCAACCCATTTATTACTGAAGTTCTTGATGTTGGTGATATTTCACCACTCATCAAAAAAACATGGGGAATATGATGGCAAGGTCACAACAAGTGCCAGCTCAAAAAACTATGTGCAAGGAAGCTATAAAACCTGTGAAAGAATGTGCTCATAGCTCAGCCTTTACTTCAAATGACAACAATTTGTGGGAGCCACTGGAAAATCATTCAGTTCTGCATTATTTTGATTTCAACATAAAATACCAACCCTTTAACAAATAATTTAAAATGTAATCCCAGCAAAGAGACAACAGTAGCTAACCAACACTCATTCTCACTGGGGAATGACAGTAATCAAAAAATCAATGTTGTGTAGAAAAACATTTTTTACTATGGCCCTGACAAATGTTTACACCCATTCATGATGACTGACAGTCTAATGTTACTAGTTAGCACAAAATTTCGACACAAAGTTTGTGGAAGTAGGGACTTTCTTTTTGTTCTGTTTGGACAACACCTACACTACAATGGGACTCTGGTCCATGACTGGGACTCCTATATGCTACTACAATACAAATAATAAAACTGACAGTAGTTGCCTTAATTATTGCACATTCAGATATATTAATCATTATAAAGTAGTCTTGCAAAGATGCTACTTATTTTTAGCTGAGCTGCTCAGAGAATACTAACTCCTCCAGATGAAACTGTTCTCACATGTGCCATCTTGGATGAAATGGGACTCACCTAAATATTAAAAGAAAGAGCTGTCAAGTTTTTGAGAGCTCTCAATTAAATTGTACTGTGTTACCATTCACCCTTATTAAATAGTAGTAGGCTGCAACAAAATATTGTCTTCAGTCAATAAGGGGAAGAATCAATAAAGGCAACAGAAAGGAAGTAAGGAGGGAAAACTACCCGTGGTCCTGTAACAGAAATTGACTGTACTTGCCAGACCCAAGGTATTGGAAGAAATGTATCAGTAGAACAAAGAATAAAGTAAATCTAATTGTCTGTCTAGCGGAGGTATGGTATAAGTTTAGTCAAAGCAGCTTGGGGAAATCAACAAAAAGAAATCAATCAATGCTAGGCAGTTTGGGAACTCCATTTGATCATCATATGGCTAGAAAGACAAGCTAATACCATCATCTATACTGTAAGCTGTCAGGGGAGCTGAGTTAATCATCAGCTTTTGACTACCAAGGGTCCATGCCTTCACTATCTGTGACTAAACCAGTGGATTTAGCAGAATAAGGAGGACAGCTCCATGGAAGGCACTGCTCAAGGTAATCATCTTCACCACTGAGTCACAGTCTTGTGTATGATGAAAAATATCATATCCTAAGAAACTAGTAAGAAATTGGCATGCTGTTTTTGATCTTCAGATGCTTAATTTGGAGAGACATTAAATGAATAGCCTTACTTCATCTTCTTTATAAAATGACAAATGAGGATTTACCATTGAAACACCGTGTCAATAATATACTGAATAAGTCCGTTTCTAAGCACTGCAGAAAAATGGCACTACTCCATTGGGTGAATTGTCAGACTTTTAAGTCAGACTTGTTTAGTTCTACTCACCTTCTCTCATGTTGCGAGTCTTTTTTTTTTTTTTAAAGCCGAGTAAAATATAATCCTCACCTTAGTAAAGTTAGATATTCATATTTTGTAAGTAGGCTGACAATTCTCATAGCTATTTTGCATGAGTAGTCTACATTATGCATGGAGGATATGGAATGCAGAGCAGAAGGCTCTGCTTATGACACATGAAGGTACCAGGAGCTTAGTAGTAGTAGCCATAATTAAAACATTCATGGATGCCATTTATAAGTAATTAATATTACCTTGTTAATGCTACAATATAGTTAATTTGATAAAACACATAATTATACAGATTTTACTGATGACCACATAAATAACTGAATTCAATGAGTTTCAAAATGTAATCTACATGTAAATTTGCTGTTTGGTATTGTTAACACTGTCCCTCCCCCATACTTCACCATGGCATAAAAATAAATAATATAATTTACTAGTGCACCGATATCCAACAAATGTGTATGCTAATAGTGCTGAGGTTGGAACTAAGATTCCTTTTGTGCCAGACTGAGGTAGCAGTAAAGGAGGATTTGGAATTAATTGATAAATTTAACAGTAATAAGTAACCAGGGTCTGATGGTTTTCGCCAAAGTGTTCTGAAGAAACTGGCATATGATATTGCAGAACTGCTAACAGTGGTATGTAACCTATTGCATAAATCAGCTTCTGTACCAGATGAAGGGCCAGTAGCTAACATGACACTGACTTTAAATAAGGCTCTGCACGTGACCCTGGCAATTACAGACCAGTAAAGCCTAATTTCAGTACCAGGCAAATTGGTTGAAACAAGAGTAAAGAACAGAATTATCAGACACACAGACAAACATGATTTGTTGGGGAAGAGTCAACACAGCTTTTGTAAAGGGAAACTATGACTCACCAATCTATTTGAATTCCTTGAGGGGTCAACAAATGTGAGCAAAGAGGAAACAGGGGATATACTGTACTTGGACCTTCAGAAAGCCTTTCACAATGTCCTTCGAAAAAGGCTCATAAGCAAAGTAAGGAGACATAGGATAAGAGGCAGATGACACGAAATTACATAAGATAGTTAAGTCCAAAGCTGATTGAGAAGAGTTACAAAGAGATCTCACAAAACCGCAAGACAGGGCAAAAAATAGCAGATGAAATTCAGTGCTGATAAGCGCAAAGTAAGGAACCATAATCCCAACTATACTTACAATATGATGGCTTCTCAATTCACTGTTACCACTCAGGAAAGATCTTGGAGTCCTCGTGGGTAGTTTTCTGAATACATCCACTCAATGTACAGTGGCAGCCAAAAAAGCTAACAGAATGTTAAGAACCATTAGGAAAGGGATAGATAATAAAACAGAAAATATCATAATGATACTATATAAATCCATGGTGTGCCCACACTTTGAATACTATCTGCAGTTCTGGTTGCCCCATCTCAAAAAGAAAAATATTTGAAATGGAAAAAGTGCAGAGAAGGGCAACAAAAATGGTTAAGGGTATGGAACAGCTTCGATATGAGGCAAGATTAAAAAGACTTGGACTGTTCAGCTTGGAAAAGAGAGGACTAAAGGGGGGACATGATAGAGGTCTATAAAATCATGAATGGTGTGGAGAAAATAAGGAAGTGTTATTTACCCTTTCATATAACACAAGAACGAGGGTTCACTTCATGAAATTAATAGATTGCAGGTTTAAAATAAACATAAGGAAGTAGTTCTTCACACAGTACTTCACAAGTACTTCTTCTGGATAACTGGATGGATCACATGATAAGTTGCCCTGCTGTGTTCACTCCTTCTGAAACATCAGGCACCAGTCACTTTCAGAAGACAGGATACTGGGCTAGATAGATCACTGTTCTGACCCAGTATGGGCATTCTTACATTATAGAGCTATCATGTGGCATGTGATGTGTGTTATCATAACTTTTAAAGGTGTGTGGGGTTGATTCTGTCAGTATAAGTGGCAAATGTAATGGCTGGGTTGTTAAAGGAATAAACCTTAATCTGATATTTTATTAGTGTTAAGGTTTTGGGAGATACATGTTGCTTTTAAGCAACTTTAACTGTTTTTAACCAAACCTTTTGTCTTTGAGTAAGATGAAGTGTAAGTAGTCTCTTGGCCTATCCAAGGCCACGATCAAGTGTCTTGATGTTTTTGGTCTTTTGGCCTCGAGATGAAAACCTTGTCTGTGTCTCTTAGACCTTGAAGTAAAAATATTATCTAAGTTATAGCTTACGCTGGAGATAGCTGAACATTGTGAACATTGCATTTGGCCTCCCTCCACGCCCCCTGCATTCCTGAACTTTGTCTAATCCTTTCATGACTTTCCAGACTGAGATTGTTATTGGTAACTGTTCAACAAATACATATTTGGGCATATGGGTTTTTTATGACTTGTGTGATTGGGCATTTAAGTTATATGGTTTCTTTTCCCTTCATGGGTGGCCTAGTCTTTATGAACTAGAGCAGTGCCTGAATAAAATCATTACAATACAGTGCAAATACCTACATATACAGGTATGCAGAAGAAATCTGGTGTGTGTGTGTGAGAGAGAGGGGGATGAATTTCTCACCACTCAAAAGGAGTTAAAATGAAAATACACATTTTGAGGAGTAGGAGTTCCTCCGATCCATCTCTGGAAGTTCTGCTTTACTAAGACCATGAAAGAAAGTACACAAGGTTCTCTTAAACTGTCAGGAAAAGTAATAATAGAGGCTCCAGCACTCAGATTTCTATGCAACTGAAAAATAAAATCACTTTCTCCGTCCATCGCCCTTCAGCATTATGGCAGTAGGCCTTCATGTGTCCACTCCAAAAGACACTCCTGTTTTATGTAGACCATGGTTGTATTGAGTGATAGTTCCTGGGTGAGAAGCAATCTGTCCACACCTTGCTCCATATTCTGAGGCTGGAACTGGTTTCCAGACAAGGCCTCATCCTTCTCTTTTACCCTTTTGCCCTCTAAAGTTCAGTGCTACTCATCCTAATGCAGTATTTATTAATTTTGTTCAGTTTTAAAGCACTCTCTTAGCATCTTCATTGCTCCTAAAACACTCACTTCCAAAACCAGTTTGTACAGAGGTGGCCATCCTTCACACACTAATATATAGTCTCACAAATAATGGCTTCTCCCTAAACTAGGGTGACCAGGTGTCCGGTTTTCAACCAGAACACTCGGTTGAAAGGGGACCCTGGCGGCTCTGGTCAGCACCACCAACCAGACGATTAACGGTCTGATCAGCAGTGCTGTGGAACTAAGGCAGGCTTGTCCCTACCTGTCCTGGGGCACCGTGCTGCACCCTGGAAGCGGCCAGCAGGTCTGGCTCCTAGGCAGGGGAGCCACAGGGCTCCGCACTGCCCCTGCCCCGAACACCAGCTCCGCACTCCCATTGGACAGGAACCAGCCAATGGGAGCTGGGGGGGTAGTGCCTGTGTGAGCGAGCAATGTACACATGGCTTGGAGCCTCCTGCCGCACTTCCCTGCTTACTAGCGCCGGACCTGCTGCCGCTTCCAGTGTACGCACAATGCAGAGTCAGGACAGGCAGGCAGCTTGTCTTAGCCCTGCTGCGCTGCTGACCGGGAGCTGCCTGAGGTAAGCCCGTGCCCCAACCCCCTATCCCAGCCCTCAGCCCCCCAAAACCTGGAGCCCCTTCCTGCACCCCAGAGCCCTAATCCCTGGTCTCACCCCAGAGCCCACCCCCACAGCCCAGAGCCCTCACACTCCCCCTCTCCCCAACCCCCTGTCCCAGCCCTGACCCCTCTTAAACGCAGAGCCCCCTCCTGCACTCCAAACCCCTCATCCCCAGAAAACCCCCTTCCCCAACCCAGAGCCCTCTTCCACACCCTGAACCCCTCATCCTCGGCCCCACCCCAGAACCTGCACCCCGAGACCAGAGCCTTCACCCCACCTGCACTCCAATCCCTTGCCCCAGCCCAGATCCCCCTCCCACACCCTGAACCCTTCATCCCCGGCCCCAGCCCAGATTCCTCACCACCTCCTGCACCCCAAACCCCTGCCTCAACCCGCAGCCCCTTTTCACATTCTGAATCCCTCGGCCCCACCCTGCAGTCTGTACCCCAAAGCCCTCATCCCTGGCCCCACCTCAGAGCCTGCACTCCCAGCCAGAGCCCTCACCCCCTCCCACAGCCCAAGTCCCTGCCCCAGCCCACTGAAAGTGAGTGAGGGTGGGGGAAAGGAATGTTGTGAGCAGGGGAGGGTGGGGTTCAGGGAAGGGGCAGGGCTAGAGTGTTCGGTTTTGTGCAATTAGAAAGTTGGAAACCCTACCCTAAACATTCATGTGAACAAAATCCAGTCATGCAAATGTATGTGGGAAAGAAAAACAAACAAGCTATACACATGGATCAAATCAGGAGTCTGATCTCCTAAACATTCACACGCAAGTTATCCACTCTCCATCCAGCTCTATTTTCTAGTATTGTTTTGATTGCAGCTCTGTAGTGCCATCTTAGTTGACTAAAGTGCCCAGATACATTGTTTTTTCCCCAGGAAAGTCCTGTTTTTCAAAGACCTGTCCCAGAAATTTGGAACCTTAAAATAGGATAAGCCTAAGTGTTCCATTTTATACTCCACAACAATCCTTACTCTGCTTCTCCAGAGGGGAGCACAGAGGGACTCTGGGAAGTCTTTCTCCCCAGTTCCAACTCCCAGAGCGAGCAACCCTACCTGTGCTACCAGGTAGAAGACACCAGTAACAACTGATGCATAGTTAGCAGCACTGGCCATACAATAGGCCTGCAGGCCAGAGATAACTGGCAGCAACCCTGGCTTGGGGTGGCGGGGGCGGAGGGAGGAAGGGACTGTGAAGATTCCCCACTAGGGAGAAAAACCATAGTTGCCCCCTACTGGGGAATGGATGGAGAGAGGGTCATAAACCTCCCATCCCTGAGGATAAGGAGAATAAAGGAATTTATTGTGATTTATTAATTATGCTGGTGGTTAGGGTTAATACAATGATTATATGCTGATTTTTTTAAACAACATATGTTACTATCTGCTATTTAAACATGAAAGAAAAATTGTAAATGATTAAATATGACTATTTTTATTTTTAACTATCAAAAATGTATTAAGATGTTATAACTGAAATATCTTTAACTTATTTACAAATCTGTGATGGGTATTATCCCTTCTTCCACCATTCTCCCTGTGCTGAGTGCCAAATGTCCAATTTTTTTCATTTTGATAATCTGGTCACCTTACATTTCAGTTGTATGTTTGACTTAAGTTTTATGATCAGTGACCTTGTCCTTGACTTTGCAAAGAATGCTGACTGAAAATATCAGAACAGTGAAGACTTTTTCTTCTTTTATTATAGCATCACATGTATTTGAGTTGTTTATTGCAAAACATAAAAGCATTGTAAAATGCTTGGTTAGAGTTTCTGGAACTTCACTTGCTCTGTACATGGCAACTTTCAATATTTGTATTTTGAAATTTATTGGATAAAAAATTTGAAACATATTTCATTCTTACTACCTCCCTTTTCTTACTTTTCCAAATACAGTATGAACAAGATTGGAACTTGTTTTTACTACTGATTGGCTGTGTCAGAAATTGAAATAGCAAGAAAGCAATACAGTTGAGTCATAGTTATTAACTGCAACCCACACAGCCACTATAGACATGCACAAAATGCTATATAAAGTATTAGAACTTTTCAAAGAACTATAGAACCCCAAGATGGACCAGGTCTGCTTGGTCATCTAGTATGCTAATTCTCAACATTTTACCTATTGTTATATCCCTATCCTGACCAACTACCCCTCTAGTTGGGATCTAGCTGGGAACCTGAACATTTAGCAGCTGGGGAAGGACAAGTGGTTGCAAACCCCTGCCATCTGGCTGCAACCCCCAGCTGGCAAACCCATGATCTTGGCCATCTCCTTTCAATGCAAGATCCTTCCTTATTGTCAACTTAGTGTTTTTCCAATTCAAGGTTAAATGTCCCAAGTGATAGTGCTCCTATCACAATCCTTCTGATAGCATTTTAGTTACTAATACATCTTGTAGTGAGTAAGGTTTTATTTTCTCCTTTCTTAATTTCTCCATATTACTTCTATTTAGTTTCAAAGCTCTGAGTACTTCATGGCTCATTAAACTTAAATCCTATGGAGATGCCCCTTGATTTCTGTGTCATTTCTGAGACTGCTATCCAACTGTAAAATGGTTACAGAATATAGTTTGAATGAACTAATTCTACATTTGCACCCAGCAGCACACTTTAAATATATAGTGTAGTTTTGGAAGCGGACAAGTTATGGTGAAAAGTTTGAAACGGGAGGGTATACATTTCCATACCTAAATCTAATTTAGATTATTAAAATACAGGAGCAGAAAACCCTGAATTCATATGGAAGTCAATGGTAACCTCTGAAAATCAGGCTACTGATATTTCCATGCTTAAATCATTTTCAACTTTTAATCTCCATTTTTGGTAAGAAAATTTTGGTTTTGGCAAACACATTTTGTTAAATTTCTATAATTTTTTTATTACAAAATTGGTGACAGTTGTTCATGAGAAGTTTTGCTTTTTTAACAAACGGCTATTTGTTAATAAAAAAAACTTTTCCTATGAACAAGTGTTTACCACCTCTATCCACCATACAACTGACTAGCCTATTTGCCTATTACAATCCCATGATCTACTAAGTACTATTAACATTGTCTAGATTTTCTCTCATATTTTTCTGATTTTAATGAATATTTCCAGGAATGTTATTACAACACAGTTGGGTCTATAGGCTTTCGTCACAGCTCATACTGTGCATGTATTTAGTACCCACACAACACCTTTATTAAAATAGATTTTAACACTGGAATTTTATATTTTTCTTTGCCTTGACAATACTGTTAAGTTTCTCTAAACTGAACAAAAACTGTTGAAAAAACTCAATAAGCAATACAGTAACTGAGGAATAACATAGCAAGGCATGAAGACAATTCTTGCTTTGAGTCTTTTCTATGCAAATGAGAAGGAAAATAGATGAAAACTTTAAATAATCTATTTGGGAAGTTAGGAAGTCTCATGTACACTAACTCAAAGTTTGTGCAGTTTTAATTACAATGTTTGAAATGAGATCAACACATTACCATAGTGAAACATTCTAGAAATGTACCAAATATTTGTATAATTCACCACAATATCCTTACATCTTGCTGTTTAATTTCTATTACATTTTTGTATGCCAACCACTAATGCCACCATAATCAGCCACTGTATTTGAAATTTTCCTCTAAAAGTTATATATTTGATCTTATTATCATTCCTGAACAGCACTCTAATAAAGTTTGGTTTCTTTAATTTAATTTCCTAGCTGAGAGATGGTATTTGAATGTGTAAAATTTTACAATACATTTTGAGAATTGGAAGTTTGGCATTAGAAGACTCGAACATGTCAAGAATCTGAAAGCATTAAATAAGAGTTATTTGCTGAGTCACTAGCGTGCCCATATTTTTGCTCATTCTCTTTATTACAGCCACTGAGAGCTGGCAAAGAGCACAAGCTGACTTATAAATTTGCTAGAGTTACACAGCTATGAGAAGTCTGTGGCTGTGTGACATATGTTCAGAATGATGTGTAAGCCAAATAGACAAAGGGTGAGAATATTTTAAATAAAGCAAAGGAAAAACTTATTTCTTATTCCGTTAATAATAGCCAAAGTGTAGATGTGGGAATTTTGGGACAGGTCCTCAGCTACAGCCAAAGAGTGTTCAGTGAAATAGAGGGGTTGTGTGGGTGCAGAAGTGTTTTTAAACACACTTCTTTGCCTCTCTCTGCTTCTGGAACTGGACTGTATGCCAGTCCAGTCCCCAAGTGCTAGTGGTAACCAGGAATCACTGTAGTACAGGAACGCAGTAAGCATGCCCTTTTCTCCCAGCAATGTCTCCTGCACTAGCTGGTGTGTGAAAGGTGGGGGAGGATGTGCTACAGCAGCTCTGTGCCATCTGAGGATCTGTCTATGCAGCAGAGACAGGGGAGGCACTATTTTTTTTTGCTGCCTCAAGCACGACAGTCAGGTGGCCGTCGGCGGCACACCTGCGGGCACTCTGCTGGTGACGCATATTCAGCGGTGTTTCTGCAGGTGATCTGCCAGTCCTGGAATTACAATTCTTGAAAGTCCTTAGGACAGACACTGACCAAGAGAATTTCCAGCTTGGTCAGTGAATGCATTATTGCTTCTGCCTATATTTTTGAAATCCTGAATGACCTATGCTCCACAGTCTAGTTCTCTCTTTGTCTCCCTTTTCAACAAAATATGTATAAATATTTTTTTTCTTAATAAAAGTAGGGAACACTATTTTTAAGACTGTGAAAGTATGCCAAAATGCCAGTATCAGTGTTCATACAAAGCCATTTGTCAATGACAGGATACCATGAAGTCTGTTATTAGTAATGATAAATTGACAGAAAGTCCTTTAGTTATTTCCAAATTCCTAGCAAGGCTGATTATAGAAACATAATATGTACCACCTCAAGTCATATTGGTGGGCTGTGTTGTTTGATTAATGTCTTGCTTTTTATAAATAGTTCTTTTGCAGCAAAGCCAGCCCAATTTGAAAAACAAAATCCACCCCCACCCCATTTTCTTTATTTAGCAAATTTATGTTGTTTTTTGGAAATATTACATTGATTATCCCATTAAAAGTTAATATTTAGCATCAGTTACCACAAAGTGCTATCGGTGATTCTGGAATTACCTTCCTATACTTAGAACAGGAAATAACTGTGGCATTTAAAAACAACGTTGTGTCATAACCCTGGCTAAATATTGACTTTTTAATGTAAACTCTATACTTCATTATTTTATGTAGAGAAGTGTAAGTTTTCGAATTAACATTTAATTATGTAAAATAATGATGGCAGTAATAGCACTTACACAGACATATTTATCCGTAGATCTCATAGTGCGTTACAAGAGTGGTTGAGCATTATTAACAGATTAACTAATCAATATTAAAGGCTCTCAGTGTATAGAACTAGAAGAGCTGTTTGGAATTTTTCATACACTTTTATTAAACCAAAAAAATTCATTTTTCAAAGGAAAAACTTTTTTGGAAAAAAAGCAGAATTTTTAATTTTCAGCAAAATGTTCCATTAATTTTTTAAAATTAAAAATAGCTAAGATTTTATTTTTAAAAAAATTATTAGAGAGATGCAGACCCTTTTTTGAACTCATATTTATGACGGCTTTTCAATACTCAAAAGATTGAAATGTTCCCAGGGAAATTTACCGTGAAAGAAAAATAAGATTTCCTGTTTAAATAACCATATTATTTCCCCTATTTACTTCCATATTTTTTCTGTACATACAAGCATTTACATATAGTTTTAAAATAATTATTTTGAGAATCAATAGCTACAAATAACCAGTTCATGTTACAAGGTTAGTTAATGATTTTATCTATTACTGAGCGTATGTACTGCATGAATGAAATGGCTGCAAGGTGCATCTTTTAGAAACACCATAATAAAAGGATCAAATTAAATGTATACCCCAAATTAAAAATAATAGCAAGAGGACCAAAATAATGCCACTACTGCTGAGTAAAAGAAATAAGTAGAGGCAAAAAAAAAATCCTTTAAAAACTGGAAATCAAATCCAACTGAGGAAAATAGTAAGGAGCATAAACTCTGAAAAGACAAGTTTAAAAGTATAATTATGGAGGCAAAAAAAATTGAAGCGCAACTAGCAAAAGACTCAAAAACTATCAGAAAAAATATTAAATACAGGAAGCCTGCCAAACAATCGCTGACCACTGGACAATCAAGGTACTAAAACAAGACAAGTCCATTGCGGACAAGCTAAATGAATTCTTTGCATCGGTCTTCATTGCAGAGGATCTGAGGGAGATTCTCACACTTGAGCCATTCTTTTTAGGTGACAAATCTGAATAATTGTCCCAGATTGAGGTGTCAGTAGATCTGATTTTGGAACAAACTGATAAATTAAATAGTAATAAGAAGTCACCAGGACCTTATGGTATTCACCCAAGTGTTCTGAAGGAACTCAAATGGCAGAACTACTAACGGTGGTATCTAAACCATCGCTTAAATCAGGCTCTGTACCAGATGAGTGGACAATAGGTAATGTAATGTCACTTTTTAAAAAAGGCTCCACAGGTGATCCCAGTAAGTCTAAATTCGGTACTAGGCAAATTTATTGAAACTAGAGTAAAGAACAGAAGTATCAGACATGTATATGAACATGATTTATGGGAAGGAGACTCAGAACGAGTTTTGTAAAGGGAAATCATGCCTCACCAATCTATTTGAATTCTTTGATGGAGTCAGCAAACATGTGAACAAGGGTGATCCAATGAATATAGTGTACTTTGACTTTCAGAAAGCCTTTGACAAGGTCCCTTATCAAAGGCTCACAAGCAAACTAAACAGTCATGGGCCTTCTCATGGATTGGTAACTGCTTGAAAGACAGGAAACAAAGGGTAGAAATAAATTATCTGTTTTCAGAATTGAGAGAGGTAAATAGAAGGGTCCCCCAGGGATTTGTGCTGGGGCCAGTGCTGTTCAGCATATTCATAAATGTTCTAAAAAACGAGGGTAAGTGAAGTGGCAAAGTTTGCAGATGATACAAAATATCAATTCAAAAATCACATTTTCAAAATGAAATGTCAAGTCAAATCAACATTCAAATTATTTCATTTTAATCCAAGTCCATTTTCTGTTTTTATTGAGAAAAACTGGGGTGTGTGTGTCTGTTTTAGTTCAAAACTAACCACATTTTTAAAGCTTTTTTGATTGAGCCACCAAACCCAAAAATAATCAATTATTTGCTCAGCGTTAGTTGCAGTGTATGTTGTTATGGCAAGCATTTTAAGGATAGTGAATGTTAACATTGCCTAAAGTGTTCCTATTCTAAACAGTTTGCTCAGTTGCTTTTAACTCACTGACTCATTTTCACCCCTTGTTCAGAAATTTCTAGTATTAGTCTCTGCTCCAGGGTAAATTTTCTACATTATTTGAGCAGTGCAGCAGGGTACTAGACAAAAAGTTACATTTTCCCTATTATAAAAAAAATGTGGCAGCCTATGTTTGAACAGGTCTAGTGCTTAAAATATGATCCTTCTACAGTTGTACAACTGGGATATTGATGCTACCTACTTTGTGGGTTGCTATGATATTTAAAATATATAATGTTTGCAAAGTCCGATATACATACATAGTACTATTAAGTGACTAGTACATAGCAGAACTAGGAATAAAATTCCACTTCCTCCAGTCTTTTTAAAATGCTGCAGACTTTGCTACAAAAAACAAACAAACAAACAAAACCCCCACACACATTTTCCTTACATTACACACACAGAGACACAAATGAAATTGTAGTCAAGGTGCAAAAATCACACATTTTTATATTTTGCATACATTTTCACATACAAAATTGTCAGCAATTTTACCCAGGTCTACTTTATTTAAGCAGTTGTCTAGACCTTATCTAAAGATAAATTGTGTGAGACTGTATATTGAGGACCTATTTTTCCAGAATAATGTGCATACAAAACCCATGTGTGAGTAGGGCTGAGGAGAAATGTAAGCCACATTCTATCTATATAGATGCTTATAGTGCTTCCATCACTTTCGTATAAAAGTAAGTTCTACTGCCAGTCGTTCTGGTGTAACTATATTGCATTGAAAGCAAAATTTGAGCTGGAAATAAAATCATCATAATGGAGCTTTAAGTATTAGTGCTGACTGTAATTTTTTTCCCCTCCTTGATAGGTGTTAACTAAAAAACTCCGTTTAAATTTATCATGGCATCATCAAGTAGTGAAATTTTCCATGACCAAAAGTGTTAAATTGACTTGTTGCAGTGTCATTTGCCTGAATAATGAAAAGTGTTCCCAAGTCAAGATCTGCACCAGAGTGTTCAGCAGAAGCGTAATATAACTGCACTGTGGCAGTAGATTATAGATGATGGAACTCTTAGAAACTCTCATCTATTTTTGCTTCATCTTTTAACAAACCTGTTAAGTAATCTTCCCTGGTTCTGGTGAATAAAATGGAAGGGTTTGAATTAAATCCAAATGTAGCAATCTCTCAGAGATAAGCAAGTTTTATCCTACAGTATTTGCCTTTTCTCCCTTTAAGCTCTCCCAGGGAAGATTACATGTTGAGCTGCACAACTAAGCTTTCACAGATCACTATTGAGTAAAGACTAGAAATATGTGATACCATACACTGTAATTAGAAAATCAGAGTAGTTAGTGGGATTTCAGTTCACAGACACTAATTCACTTATGAGCTAACCTTAATAACATTTTATACCAAATCCTGATCACTTATTCTCACAAGCAGGTCCAGTATAGACAGGGGGACTATTTGCACAAGTAAGATGAAAAGGATTGGGACCTTTGCGGGCAAGATTTTAATGGAAGCCTAACCACACACAATTCTGTGACTGATGTGCAGTCCCCACTCCTGCTCTGTAACTCAGGGATTTATATTGAGGAGACACTGGAACTGCTTGCTTACTGATAAAGGTGACTGCTGATGATAAAAGGTGATTGTTACTCATCAAAATGTTGAAGTGATTTCTAGATGAATTCCTACCTCCCCAAAGGCTACAGGAGGGGTCTCTACCCAAGGCAAGGTGTGGGAGTTTGGAACTGCTTACCAGTAAGGGGAGCCCACCACACTACATCTGTGTGTACAAATTGGGTAACTGAAAATATAGGTGTAGTTATGCAGTTATGCATAAATTATTGTGCCTAGAACTTGAGCCTTTTCCTTTAAAAAAAATTGACTCCAAATGCCATCATGTCTGTTTAAAAAACAACACCCCATTAAATCGTTAGTGTGCTGAACATCTTTGATGTGAATTATGTATATTCAAGCCAGCAATAAAAGAAAGCATTTACAGAAGTTAATCATTCAGAAGCAGACACAGTGAGGAGTTGCTGTGAATCCGTTATGTCTCTGATATCCAGTGTTGCGGGTAAAAAACTTAGCTGGCACATTTCCTGTTCAGCCTATTTTCACATCATTTTGATTAAATATTATTGCTTCTTGAACAGGAATCATTTTGTCAGTGGACAAGCCATATTTAAATATTGGTGACCCAGTCATCCCTTTCCAGGGTAAAACCCAGGTGTCCCTAGCTTTTGTTTGTCAGACGGTGGAGATGGATGGCAGGAGAGAGATCACTTAATCATTACGTATTAGGTTAATTCCCTCTGGGGCACCTGGTACCGGCCACGGTCAGTAGACAGGATACTGGGCTGGATGGACCTTTGGTCTGACCCAGTATGGCCATTTTTCTTATTCTTGTTCTTATATAGAGATATATTTGTAGTTTATATTTTCGAAATGCTTCCTCATAATGGACAGCACTATGAACATAGGAATTTGGAAATGTGTCCTGAATGCGGGGGTTGGGAACACCACATGGCTCTGTGCAGCAGTTCACCAGAGCTGCTCTCCAGTTTGTTTTATTAAAGTTCTTTTCTTTTTCATTCACTGGTTTATTTAACCAATCCCAACATAGTTTTATGGTGACAGAAGTGCTGAATGAGAAGGAAACTGCAGTCATTTTTAAGTTAACTCCTGTGTTTGCAACTGAAAGCAGAGAAAAAGGGAGGCACCAGAGAAGCACGCGGAGCACAAAGCACAGAGGCTTTTACATGTATTTGGTGAGCACAACAGTACTCTGACTAGCTTATGAAGGGGAAAGAAGGCAAAAATTTATGTGTTGCAACCTCCATCCGGTCTGCAACTAGCCACCATAAGGGCAGAGGAGAAAAATGAAAAAGTGAAATCTTCAATCTTTTTGCATGTTGTTGGGGAGGATGCACTGGATATTTATAACAACTTTAAGTTTGAAGAAGATGAAAGCATGAAGTTAAGTAAAATATTGACTAAATTTGAGGAACATTGCATGCCAAAAAGGAATGAAACCTTTGAGAGACACAAATTCTTTACATGCATACGAAAGTCTGTTTTCACCATAGAGCAATATGTTACGGAATTAAGGAAACTCAGTAAAACCTGGGACTTTGGTGAGCTGACAGAGCCAGACAGAGATATAATTATTTGTGGCCTTAAAGATGATGTGTTAAGAGAGAGATTGCTCCGTGAAGGAGACTTAACTTTAGAAAAAGCTCTTTAAATATGCAGGGCAGCAGAAACTATGAAAGGCACAAGCCAAAGAGCTGAATTCACCAGAAGAGGTTATCCATGTACTAAGTACAAAAGAATATATCCAGAATAGGTCAAATCAAAGAATTGAACCACTCACTATGAAACCACTGCTACAGGGAAGGTGTGGATCACAGCATGGCCCCAAACTGTGTGTTGCCTTTGGGAAACTCTGTCATAATTGTGGAGAAAACAATAATTTTTCCAAATGCTGCAGAACCCAAAAGCAGAAAAAAAATCAAATATATTCAATTAAAGACAATGTGATTGAAAAGTTTTTCATAGACATACTAGGATCTAGCAAGCCTGATGTGTGGGACTGGATACTGCCTATCACAGTGAATGGAACAATTATTCCACTGAAATTGGACACAGGAGCTCAGGTTAATACTCTGTCTGAACAAGATTATGAGAGACTGAAAAACAACACCCAAACTGGGACCAACAACAAAATAAAAGTATCTGGTTATTCTGGAACAAATATACCAGCAAAGGGAAGGTGCATTGCTAACATCAACAATAAAAACACCATGTACAGGCTCCCTGTAGTACCAATTTGAGTTTCTCACATGCAGCCAGGCCTAAATCTGGTAAAACGGGTGCTGTCACTACAAGATCATATTGAACCTCTCTATGAGGCACTCTTTTGGGAATATCATGGCCTGTTTCAAGGGTTGGATTGCTTGTAGGGTAAACATACAATCCGCATAAACAAGCAGATTCCTCCAGTTATCCATCCATGTAGAAAGGTGCCATTTGCATGCCATGGTAAACTCAAGGCTGAGCTTGCAAGGATGGAAGAAATGCAAGTAGTAAAAAATAAAAAGAGGAACCAACAGAAGGGGTGAGCTCCCTTGTCACTGTGGAGAAAAGTAATGGCCAACAATGTGTATGCTTAGATCCTAGAGATCGCAACAAAGTTATAAAAAAGAGAACATTTCAAACTAACCAGAGAAGATATTATGGCTCACTTTGCAAATGCTTAATATTTCAGTAAATTGGATGCATCCTCAGGTTTTTGGAAGCTAAAATTAACTGAAGAAATTTCAAAGCTATGCACATTAAATATCCTATGTGGAAGATACAGATTCTTATGCTTACTCTTTGACACAGCATCAGCACCAGAAATGTACCACAAAATCAGACATATGATCTACGAACATATTAATGTTATTGACAACTTAAAGGATGACATCATTATCTGGGGCTTAATGAAAGAGAATATTACCATAACCTCTGGGAAGTCCTAGATGCAACTAGAGCAGCAAACCTCAAACTAAATAGGGAGAAATGCATTTTAGGGGTTACAGAACTGACTTTTGTTGGGGACATTATTTCCAGTGAAGGTGTAAAACCTGATAAGAGTAAGATTTCAGCCATTGAATGATGCCACGTCCCTCATCAAAGAAAGACATCCAGTGGTTCCTGGAAATGGTTAATTATCTTGGAAATGTCATATAATTTATCTATGAAAGCAGTGACTTTGAGAAAACTCCTAGAGAATAAAAATGAATGGTATTAAGGTGCAGAACAGGAGGAATCATGGGAAGCTTTAAAACAACTGATATAAGAACAAGTGGTGAAGTTCTATGCACCAAGAAGGCCTATTAAAATTTCATCAGATGCTTCACAATCTGGGTTTGGTCTAGTGATTTTACAGAAGCATGGGGTTGGCAGCCAGTGGCATATACATCCAGATCATTGACTGAAGCAGAAGCTAGATACACAGAGATTGAAAAGTAGCATTTAGGAATATTGTTTGCCTTTGAGAAATGTAATCAGTATATTTATGGACAGACAGTGGAAGTTGAAATGGACCACAAGCCCCTGATAGCGTTATTTAGCAAACCGCTAAATGACTGTACCTTAAGGATTCAAAGAATGACAATACAGTTTAAAAGTATGATTCAGTTGTGACCTATATGCATGGTAAATTCATGTTGATACAGACGCACTTTGCAGGGCAGTGGATCCCACAAAACAAAAGAAGACTTTAGAGACAGAGATGAAAGCCTATGTAGATTTGATTGTAAAGTCAATTCCCATAGATAACAAGAAACTGCAACAAATAAGAGAGGAAATGGAGAAAGATGAATCATTGGGAATCCTTAAAGAAGTCACAGGTGGCCTGAAGAAATAAGCAGTTGCTTTCAAAGTATAAGAGAGAATTGGAACTGCAGACATGAACTTACTGTGATAGATGGGTGATTTTCAAGGGCAGTAAGGTTGTTATTCCAATGAGCCTCTGAAAAGAATTACTACAAAAGATCCATGAAGGTCATTTAGGAATTGAGAAGTGCAGACAACGAGCACAGAAGGTGCTATATTAGCCACGGATCAATCACAACATTACTAATGTGGTAGGAAACTGCTTTTCATGCTTGAAATACAAGCCATGCCAAGACACAGAGCCATTGAGACATCATCCAGTTCCACAAAGGCCTTATAAGAAGGTAGGCATTGACTTGTTTACCTGGCAACAAAGGATTATTTAATAGTCACAGATTATTAATCTCTGCATTCAGAAATTTGCACACTGCACAGTACTAATAGTAAGTCAGTGATAGCCGGCATGAAGGGAATCTTCTCCAGAAATGGAATTCCAGATGAAGTCTTTAGTGATAATGGGCCACAATTTTCCCGTGCAGATTTTAGGCAATCCACCATAGATTGGGGTTTATATCACAAAACATCATTACTCTCCCCTCCAATCAAATGAACATGTGGAAAGGTTTTTATGGACAATAAAGAACCTTTTGAAAAAGACCTTTGACAAGGGGCATGATTTGTATAAAGCATAACTGGTTTACTGAAGTATACCACTGGTGAATGGCTATTCTCTAGTTCAGCTGTTAATGGGAAGAAAGATCCAATCTAGTTTACAAATAACTGACTTACAAATAACAAATAACTTGCTGAAATCTCATAACAATGAAACCATATGAAGATGAAAGAAAATCAGAACTTAAAACATAAATATTATTTTGATAAGAGGGCCCATGATATCCCAGCTCTTAACCAAGGTGATAGAGTGTGCCTGAGGAATCACACCTCTAGTACTTGGGGCCAATGGTGTACCATTGAAGAACAGCTGCATCCAAGTTCTTATGTAGCCCAGACAGACCAGGGGGACACATTTCAACATAATCAAAGGGATTTATGAGTAATCCCAGAAAGTTCCAACATGTTGACAGTAAATGTGGACTCTGACATTTTCCATCTGATTGGTCCTTTATCATCAACGCAAAAAGAAGAAACTGCCATGGAACAAGAGAACAACTGAGACTCTAATGAAAGGTTGATACTGGGAAGATCAGAGCAGGAGATTAAACATTCTGAAAGACTCATAAAAACTTGCTAACCTGCCTGGAGAAGGGGTATTTGAGGAAAGTGAGTGGTAAAGACTCATTCGAAAGTGATGGGTTGGTAACCTCTCCTCTCTAGGTAGTTGACACTTTGGGTTTATGGAAATGTACTACAAGGATTGAGCATTTAATGCATGTTATTAGATAGCTGTTTTATATGTATGTATATGAGTTAATTTGTTTTTCTTTAAGAGGGCACATGTAGAGATATGTTTGTAGAAGATTATAATTTAGACATGCTCCCTCATAAGGAGCAATATTATCAACATAGGAATTTGGAGATGTGCTCTGAAAGTGGGAGTTGGGAACATCACATGGTTGCATGCAGCAGTTCACCAGAGGCGCTCTCCAGTTTGTTTTATTAAAGTTGTATTCCTTTTTCATTCACTTATTTGTTATTTAATGAACCCCAAGCTCATTACACCAGGGAAGGGGTCTCTAAGGGAGAAACCCTCATGAGGATGAGGGGAGGAAGTCCACTTGTTAGAGCCCTAGCTTGGAAATCTGGAGGCCAGGGTCCTATTCTCTGATCCATCACAGACTTCCTGTGTGACTTTGGGCACGTCACTTAGGAACAGGTTTTTCAAGTTACTTAAGTATCTAAAGAAGCAGATATGTTTTGAAAATACCAGTAGGTCCCTTTCTTCCTCAGATGCCTAAATACCTTTAAAAATCTGGCCCTTAGTGTTGCTATGCCTCAGTTCCCCATCTGTAAAATAAGAATTCACTACCTCGTTTGGGTGTTGTGATTATAAATGCATTAAAGACACATGTACAGTGATGGGGTTGCCATATAAATATCTTAGATAGACAATCATCTCACATCATTCTTTCCTGGGGGAAATTTGCATCCTCTGCAGAAAAGGCCATAGCGCCCATCCCCTAATTTGCTGAGTGATCTTTGTGAGCGTAGGGTCCTCTGCACAGAGGGTCAATATCTCTGCATTGGTTCTGGGCCCCTTCAGTTTTTGTCAGCATAAATCCACTGTAAGGAGTCTACCAGTGACTCCTCCTGGCCATTCTGATCTGAGGCTTCTATGGAGGTTCTGTACAAACAGTAATTCAGCTGTAAGCTAAATTTATCTTCTTCTCCAGGAGATCAGAGGGGTATAACATGGTTTGTGTTCCCCACTGATGTGCAGACTTGAGACCTGTAGAGGTGCCTCTGTATGGCCTACAGCAGAGGTTGAGAGATGGTGCCAACGATGTGGCTGAGCTCCCCTTCCATGTAAAGATGATCTGGGTCAGTTTAAGGAATTTTACAGACTCAGTGGCTTCCTACTGTAAAACTCAATATCTTCCATTGTATGCAGTGTCTTTATTGCTGTCTCAGTCCCAGGCTATTAAAGAGACACGATGGGTGAGATAGTATCTTTTAGTGGACCAACTTCTGTTGCTGAGAGAGGCATGCTTTCAAGCTTACACAGAGCTCTTCTACATTGACAGTACCTCACCTAAGTGAAGTGGGTTTTGTGGTCTCAGGAAATTTCCTTGTCGGCACGGTCTACATCATAAACAAAAATCAAAGTGCGATAATTTCCTAAGTGAGACATGAAATGCCATGAAGACTGGGACCCATCCAGGTCACTCTGCAGCCCCGTCAAAGCAGTACTTTTCACGAGCACTAAATTATTACAAAAATGTTTTAAATTATTGAAATATAATAATGACCTGCTATGACTTTTATATGGTACATGATTTTATTTGCAGGTTAGTGTTGTGTGTAGTAAGCAACTCCCATAAATCCCATGTTGCCTCTTTGAGAAACACAGGCTTCCTGGAGCTTGTTTCTGAGATGTAATGCCAGAGTGACATGAACATTACACAGGAAGCTAGAATTGCAGCAATGTCAGGACAATTTGAAGTTGCATAAGTTAGAGGAAATGAAGATCAGAGGGGTGATGCAGCACTGTGTTCTGAATCAATGCTAAAATGTATATGTTACTAAGTAGGAGTCATTCCGATCCTGATTTTCTGGAAGTGTGAACAGGGCTCTGATTCCAGTACATACCTGGAGATCAAACCTAGCAGGAAAAGGCAAATGAAATAATTGACCTGAAACTGGTTCTGTAGTTGGCAAGCCAGTTTCTCCTCTCTTGGTTTTCACTCAACTGCTAGAACAGGGCCTCATCCTCCCTGATTGAACTAACCTCATTATCTCTAGCTTGCTTCTTGCTTGCATATATAAACCTGCCCCTGGAAATTTCCACCACTTGCATCCGAAGAAGTGGGTATTCACCCACGAAAGCTCATGCTGCAAAACGTCTGTTAGTCTATAAGGTGCCACAGGATTCTTTGCTGCTTTTACAGATCCAGACTAACACGGCTACCCCTCTGATCCTCAGCTATTGTAGTTTGGTGTGGCTCTGTTGACATCACTGGAACTATACCTATTTAATAAGAGCTGAGGATCAGGCCCAATTTATTTGTATGCTGAGGAAACAAAACCACTTAATTACCTTGAAGTAAAAGGTTCTAATATGACATAGCAAGAGGAGTGGGAACTAGAAAGAGGTAAAGGATCCTTTAATTATAAATATCTACCAAAAACTGATGTGATCCATCAGGCCAGATCCTCAATAGCTGTAAATCAGCATATCTCCATTGACCTATGGCAATTTACATCCACTGAGGATCAAATCTGATGTCTTTAGTTACCTAAACTAATCCACAGCTTTAAGAATTCTTCTGCTGAGACAGGTGTCATCTCTCTGACACAAAGAATCTGAGCAGACTGAGCTGCAAAAATTACCTTGCACTAATGCCCTTCTTTAATTCTTTCACTGCTGCCAATTCCCTGCATTTTCCTCTGAGGACATTTATAGGCACAGTTACTTGCTCTTAGCTTGCTTCTCACTCTCTTCCATTTTTCCTTTTCTCAGAGCTCCTATCAGTCCCATGCCATCCCTCATTCAAACTTGGCATTATGTTTCTACCTCTACATCAGTTCTATAACCTGGCTGTACTGTTCTCATCAACAGTTTCCACGGTTCTTCACTTTCCCCCCATTAACCTCTTCTGATACATGTAAGATCAATATGTCCAGCGGGGAAAACATACTACAATGAAACTTCAAATGGAAAGAGACCACCTGGAAATTACAGGTAGCTATAACTTACGTGTGGCAATGTCTCATTGACTTTAATGACAAATATACATGCAAAACAACTGCAGGAACAGTCCATATAATATTATATTATAGAACCTTAACTTCTTATTTGTACTGCGTGGATATTCTAAAATAAATAGCAATCATAGCTTTAACAATAATTAGTAATAATTTCATCAGAATTTCAGTTGTTTCCAAATTCAAAATGATCACAATAACTGGAGTGCCTTTTGTTTTCTTATTAATTGGTGATGTATTTTAATTTAGTTTTTTCCCATTTTACTTATTTGTCTGATTATTTCACTCACACATCAATACAAAAATGGGTATAGATATGAAAATATTTGTTTATACCATTCAGAAATGAAAAGATAAAAACAAGACCCCCCCTGTCCTCCCAATCAGAAAATGTGGATTTCTCAAAACAAACACTTATCATAAAAATATATCGGTTTTCATAAAACTTTAATTGGGAAGGTGTATCAGGTCCAGGATGGAATTTTTTGTCAAAATGAGAGTGAGACCCCAGAAAGTTAATAGCACAGTGGTTAGGGGACTTACCTCACATTCAGAAGGACTTGAACCTGGCTCTCCCACACCCCAATTGGCTATTTTTTGAATCATTGTGTTTTAAGGGGGAAAAAAAATCAGGTCTGTTTTATTGTGATGTGGAATAAAAAGAAGTTTCCAAACCTCAATTTTTTTCACAAAATGGAATTCTTGTTTTCTTGCCACCCAACAAATCCCAATTTACATATGCAAATAAAACACACCTAGTTTGTTGTTTACAGAATTAAAGCTGTATAGTGAAAATAATAAAAACAAAATATTGAAGGGATTGTGATGGGCACTATGTTCAACCCTGAGAGAGATAGGTACCGGTAGATAAAAGGAAACTAAATAGTATGAGTAAAAAAAAAAAGCCAACTTTTCAGATGAGTTTTAAAAATAGACAGCTGGAGAAACAGAGAAAGATATAGCACAAGAAATCTCTGCCAGCTGGCTGAAGTTGCACAGGAAAAGGTTCCAATGCCAAAAATGGCAGGAAGAGTCTGGTATTAGATGAACACATCCTGAATTAAACCAAAATTACTTTTAAATAATTATCGTCCAGTGGGAGACAGTCATTTCTGGTAATAGGGATTCATAATTATTTAAGTATTAATGATTAAGAAGTTAATGACTTCTGTAGTCTGTAATTAAGGACACACAGGCTTACCCCTGTAGCCTCAAAAAGTGGTAGAAAGATAAATTTTCCTATTTGACCCCTGTTTTTTCCAGCTTGGACACCAAGTAGAAGAGGATCCCTGACCTTTGCTCACTCAGCTCTAAACGGATGGCATAATTAATCACCAGGCTGATTACTTAAACTGTTCATACAAGCGCAATAGTTTTTAATAAAATAAAGTTTTCTTATCTCAAAGAGCTTTTCTAGTGTTGTTGCTGCTGCTGTTTTTAGCTGAATTATCTTCAGCTGTTACTAATTATTCTTTTCTTTTGTTGCTTGTCCATTTCTGTTGGGGTCGGGGGAAAGAGGTCATTGCCCTTCGTTAGCTGAATTTGAACTGATTGGCAGGTACCCATCCTGTTGGTGTATTTGTGTTTTGAACAATATGTTTTTCTAGGCAGGGACTTGCCTTTGTACTGTACTTATGCCATCGCCTTGAAATAGTCCAGAAAAAATTAACTGGATTTCATGAGGCTTTCGGGGCAATCCCAAGTCTATGCAAGAATTTAGGCTGTATGGGGCACCCCTCTGGGAACAATCACATAGCCACACCAAAAAAAGATACGGTGGGTAATATTCAGAATGCTTCTGTACCAAAAGAAATGCTGAGGTGCAGTGAATGCAGCATGCCTGCAGTTTGGATTACCTGCCTCCCAGGAGTCCCTTCCCTTCTCTTGCCTGTTATGGGAATGGATATTCCTTCATGCCTCCCCTCCCCTAGGTCTCTGGGAAAGATGTCAAGATTCTCTTGGCACCAGTGGCATCTGGTATTTCTTTTTCCTCAAAATTTTGGGGAGTTGGGGTGTCTTCTTCCTTATTTCATTGAGTAGTGGAGACACAGGAGTGAAAGCACAGGGAGGGTGTACATGAGTGGTGGGGGAACACACATGGGAAGCATCAGGAGTTAGCATCATGCGTATAAAGAGGTGAGAGAGAAGTAAGTAAAGCAGGAGTGGGTGACGAGTGGATATTAAGTTAAGAAAGGCTGATGTAGAGGACAGACAGGTTGATTGCCTTGGAGATTATGTATGCAGGGCACCTAATGCCCTTCCTGGCAATTCTTGCATAACCGATGAGCATTTATAGGACATTTTTGGGTAGGTTATTCTAGTAAATGAAAACATAAAAAAGCTAAAAATAAACCTATTTGTTCCCTATTTAAAAATAAGAGGGAAATCTCTATTATTTCACTGAGAGTGAAGCCAAGTCAAGGTCAGTCTCTCAATGATGCTGTCAGAGAGAAAGATTAAGAGGAGGGGGGACAGAGAAGATTGCCATAGGTATTGAAATGACATCCTGTAGCTTTTAAACACCACACTATGTGAGTGACTGAATGCTATATGCCCAGCTAGAAAGGAAGGCAGTGAGGGATTGAATACTGGGTAGTGCAATGTGCTGGGGTTGTGTGATCTTTTCATTTCACAATGGGAAAGTATGTGATTACAATGTCCCCTTTCTTTCATCAAAAGATTAGATATCAAAAAAATATTCCCTTCAGTAGCTGTGACCCCTTGAGGGGCTCATGGTATTTGCCAGTCTTCACATTGCAGTGCATTCCACTGTCTCATCTCCAAAACACAAACAAGCTGTTTTTATTTTAAACTGTGACAAGTTTCATTGAAACAGAAGTGCCAAAATAGATACCTTTTCCACCTTGGAAAGTTGACGGACCGCTACTTAAAATAGGTTCAATTTATCTGTCAGAACATGATATATATTTGTAACATTATTTCTGAAATTGTAACTTGATATTTTATCACCTCTACCAGCTAGATGCCTATCACAAAATTCAGCCTATATATTGGAATGATAGAAGAGGAAAGTGCTCAGATTTTTTAAAAATTAACTACAACCTGAATATTGCCATTTTTACTCTTGGATTTTAAAGGACAAAGAGGATAAGTGGTAAATATATATACAGTAATATCTACTATTTTTTTTGGAATTTAATGAAATATTTGACTGAACACTGTCTATAGAAATTGCTATTAAAATCTCAATAAAGAATGATGCTGTTGATTGACACAAATCAAAGTATTTTTTTCCTACATGCTTGAAGCCTCCATAACATGTTTCATATACTTTTCCTTATGGATAAGGAATCTATCAGTTAGAGGGAGGCTAGCTCTAACACTCATATCCCTTTAAAGAATACATAATAAATATTACTCTGCAATTACATACTGTAACAGTTTCTACCCAAAGAACTCAAAGCACACTGAAGCTGATGGGCATTGTTATTTCCATTTTACAAGTGTGGCAGCTGAGTGTCAGAGATGAGCTATGAGGGCTCAATCCCTGTGATAATCAGAGCAATTATTTAGCTGCCTAGATTTGAACATTTTGGCCTCACTGACTTGCACAAGGTCAGTCATCAAGTGCATGGCAAAAGTGCTAATTTAAACTACCCAGGTATTTCCATTGTGCCCATCTCAGTGGCATCTGATCACTTATAGATCATAGTGAACATGAGCTACAGTATTTACCTGTGGGTTAAGTGCAGATGCAGTCTATGCAGAGACTAGCTGTATTCTAAAGCATGTTCCTACACTAGAGCCTTTTCAAAGAATTTAAACATACAGAAAATGCCATGATCACAGCTTTGTCCCATATATTGGGACTCCTAGGTTTGCTGTTCCACACATATTTCTCTGGGGCCCTTCTTCTGCACTGTGTTTTTCTGTTGTTGCTCTATAAATAGCTGATGATTGAATATAGGGATTGTGACATCACAGGTGGTGTGGAATTTGGTGGCATAGGGCATGAAACAGACAAAAAAAAATATTATAGAGATGTCTAGCTAAATCTCCATTTCATAAGAGATTAGCTCCATGGAAAAAGTTTCTCTCTCTTTCCATTGTAAAGGTTGCTCTCTCTCTTTTTTTTTTCCAGGGCACGGTTTCTGTGTTACATATGTCTTTATTGTTCCACTCAACAATAATAAATTACATATAAAAAAATTAAAGCAAATTATTTAGGTTGCAAAGTAAGAATTCAAAAGTTAGGAATGCTAAATTTGAGGTTGCTTATGTAATCTTAAGTCTGTCCAGTTGTGCATTCACCCAGTGCACTGTATGAGGCAGGAGTCTCGTGGAAAAAATAATATGATCATGTAATTGAAGACTGTCTCATAATGCATTCACACAAGTGGTCCAAATGAAGGTTGCATGAGCAACCTTAAATTCAGCATTTCCTACCTTTCAAGTTCTTGATTTTGAAAACTAAATAACTATTTATTTAATTTTCTGTGCTTACTGTAAAAGGAAAAAAGTTCTATTATACACAATTGTAACAATATACATTAGCAGTAGCGTTTTCACTCTGGACCTTCATCACTGTAGTATAACTACCACCTACATGACACAAAATGCAACTTCCCAGAAATTCTTTGTACAGCAGTGGACAGACTAGATGAGGATGGAATGGGACCAGGGCTGAAGTAGTAGTACTGGAGCTATGGATGCTACTCCAGTAGCCTTTGCAGAGTCTCTTGAATAGCCTCTGCAAAGTGACTCTGCTGCCAGTCTGCAGCTGCAAAGGACAAATTTCTCCTCACAGATCTCCATAGTGCCCATCTGATAGAGTCAGCATGAACATTGAGAAGTGATTTGCCTTAACAACATTAAAGATGTTCATAAGTGTTTCAATTTCTAGTCATCTGAAAATTAGTACCCAATAATTTAACCCTAAGTCTATCTAACACTAAATCTATGCAGATATCATCATACAGCTGTTCATTTTATTTGCAGAAAGGTAATAGGATGTGAAGCACTAACAGGCACAATTCTCCTAATGTTTACTTGGCCTGTTATCTATAAAGTGTCCCAGTCAAAATGATTTATACATTACAATAGAATTCATCCATTAGAAAATGTACAGATGGGGTACCGTGATTAGTGGGAATGCAGAATCAATGACTCAGCATTTGTTTCCCTCTCAGCTTTTAAGCCACAATGAAACCGTTTGTTGAATGTGATACATCTCCTATGTAGTGAACACTGCTGTGAGACTGGACTCAAACCTGCAATCCTTACTTGTGCCTGGGACTTCATATCCAACCCCACAAACATTTTACAGACTCACTACTTCCTAGGACAGAGTCCTCCATCCTGTAAATAACATGCTTTGTTCCTAGTTTTATTAATTTACATTTAGCAGTATTAAAATGCATATTGTTCCCTTGCATTAAGTTTTCCAGGTGATCTTGATCACTCTGAATCAGTGACCTGTCCTCTTGATTATTTACCACTCCCCTATTTTTTGTGTAATCTGCAAAATGTATCAATAATTTTATGCATGCCATGTTATATCATTCTAGGGTTTTTTTTAATCAAAATGTCATGCAAGGGGAATTGTAGCTCAGAGGGGTGTCTTCAAGGCATGAAGCCTTCCACATCCATTTCCTGGGACAGAACAGCTTAAGCACCACCTAACACACAATCTAGCACTGGGTGGGCCTTTTCAGAAACAATCAGTGTTGGTTGCTCCTGCTAAAGTTATTGAGAGTTTTACTTTGTCTTTAGTGGGAACTATTGGGCCAGTACTGAGCACTATTGATAACCCCACCCTTATTGGGCTCAAAGGGAAGTCTTCTTTAAGTACGGACTTCATAATCCAGCCATTAGAACAGACCTTTCAGAGTAATATGTTTCTCTAATTCCATGCACTAAGCAGTTTAAAGGCAAGCTTGAGGACTTTAGAGTAGAGGTGGTCAGGAATTTTCTGACCAAACAGTTTTTTGGTTCTTGTTTTATTTTATTTTAATTTTTTTTTCAGAAATCGCCAATTTGCCAAAAACAAAACATTTTGCAGAACCAGCCTGCTTTCAACAAAGTTCCTCCATAAAACAGGCAGATTTTCAACAGAAATCTGCCTGGTTTCCTGCCTACTCACTTGGTGGGCTGTGGGGATCTCAGGCTTTGAGGGTCCATGTTTATTCGGACAGTCCCAATATTTGGGGCTTTGTCTTAAATAGACACTTATTACCAGCTTCCCAACTCCAAGACAACGGGAGTCTCCCAGAGATGGACATCATGAGGAATCCTCCACAGTCAGGGCCACCAGCTGCTCCATTTTATTTTGAAAAAAACAAAACAAAAGGAGACATTTTGATTTTTCTGAAATGAACATTTATTGGAATTTCCTTTCCACAGGAAGGTTACAAATTTCCAATTAAAACCCTTAAAAAAAAAGTTAGAATTTCCAGGGCAACAGGAATTGAGTTTTGACCAGCTCTGCTTTAGTGTGCTTTTATGGAGCCAGCTCTTGTGCAGTGCTTCATGCTATACTTTTGTCTTAATATCTTTCTACTCAGAGCTTTGCCTTTATTTGTGGTTTTGTCAGGCAATTTTGAAGGCTGTGATTACAAAGGGATTAAATGCTTTGACTACTGGAAGAACCTCCTGAACTTTACTCCCAAATGCAAGCTAAACATAGAATCTAAATAAATCTTCAGTTTAACTTTTTAAAACAATATTTTTCATTTTTGTCTACCTCTGAGTTCTAGCTAGGGACAGAAGCAGAGTTGCTGAAATACCACAAGAAAGGCTGCTCAAAATATTTGTGGCCTTAATAGAAGCGAGTAAGTTTTTAAATAGTAAAGCCCACCAATTTCCTTCCTTTTGCTTCTGTTTCTTTAGCTTTGTTTCTCTTTTCTTTTTCAACTTTCTGGCTTGCCATGTTTTTAGCATGCATATATCTAGCATTAAAATAATATTTTTCCATCTTCTACATCCTGGAAAATCATTGAGTAACTGCAACTTACATTGACTTCTGTGGGCGGGATGGATGCGCTGCATTTCTGCACCTCTCAGGATATCATGCATTTGAACTAAAACAAAACAAACAAAAACAAAAATTAGGTCTTCGGTGGTAGAGTTCTAAGATAAGGTAGGTCTTCAGGTCAGAGCAAAGCCTCACATAAAGTAGGGTTTTATGGGGCTTCCAACGCTTATTAAATATCAGGCCTAATGTAGGATGTGTTTTATTTTTTGTCTGGATGAACCAGAAGGGTGAAGGAAGTTGACATTTGAAATATTTGTGAAAATTTTGATCACCTCTGCCAAAAATCCAAAATAGAAGTGAAAGTCAGCCTTCATACACAGGCCTAGGCTAAGATGGTAAGAAATGGGAACAGAAATTGGACTACTAAATAATTTAATTGTCCATATTTGCCTCCTACATGCTGGCTGGTTTTCAAAGTGTTCTGCAACTATTAGCTCCCCTAACTTACTTACCTTCTGTTTCTTTAAGTAATGGATTATAAACCCTGAACTGAATTTAGAAATCTGAACTCTCGGCCTGAAATCAGAAACACCATGGCATGCTGTGAAGAACCAGTGAAAGGCTACACATACCAAAATATAGCAGAAATTAGAAATGAAGGTATTAAACTAACAATGCAATGTGCCCAAATATAAGCTCCATATTGGGCATAGAGAACTGAGTACACTGTTGTTGGAGCAATGATTATAATTTAAAAAGAATCCATGAGTTCCATTGCTGTGGTGTCAAAAAACTCATATTTACTGATTTGTTCTTGCAACTGCACTTGTTACAAGAGATTTTGGCAGTGATTCACCTGCTGTGTAGCTGAAGCAGGTATCTGTATTGCTGTACAGCAAGATACAGTATAGGTTCCAGTTTCTCCTCCAGCCTATCAATATCAGTACTACAACATATCAGGTGGCTGGAGTGCAATCTGATTTGAAAAGAAATCACAAGACAAAGTTTGAGGACAGTCAAGAGAATGCAAGGAAAGGGAGATTCATTTTAGCAGACGCAGAGGGAGGAAAAACAAGACTGAGCAATGTGATGGAGAGCTATAACTTATAACTATATAGAGATAATAGAATATGAACAGTAAGGGGAGAAATAGTACCAGACTATAAAACTCCTCATGTATATTGGAAGACGAGAGAAAGAAATCTTGGTTTGGTGTATGGCTGTCAGTGAAATCATAAAAACCCAGAGAGCTATATAATCTGTAATAAGATGGTCCATCTTTTCTTTATGGTTCCACTGACAGGTATAGAAAACCCAAATCCTTCCCTACAACAAACAGGAACTAATTTTACAATTGCGCTCTCCTTTTTCCTCCTTCCTTTCATTTTCAACTGCCCTGCTTTCTCCCTTCTTCTCATCCTAGCTCTGGTTGCTGCTGCTGCCATCATTAAAAACTACTCCCTTGTCTAAGCAATGTCTGTTCAACTGCCCAAAAACCAGATGTGATAAAATAATTTTCTTTTCAATCAGACAGCTCTTACTAGTGCATGCTGCCTCGGTCCTATTAGTTTCAACAGGCTTGAGTGACAGCTGGAACCTACCCCATTGCGTATCCTAGCAACAAGCAAGCTAGCCCTTCAGACATGGTGGCTCACTCTAGCAGGAACATTAGACAAGAAAGAAACCGAGACAGCGTCTGACATGTCCAAAATCACCTTCTTTCCTTTTTATCAGCTAATGATATATCTGATATAAAAATCAAAATACTTCTATTTTTAGACAGCTGGGAGATCGTTTTTAAAAATGCCTTTTTCTTAATAAAAAAAAATCATAATATAATAATACCTTTAAAGTTTTGAAATAGAGTATCCTTTGCCAGAGGCTTCCACGCTTTTTTTTCTTTCAGGCACAAACTGATCAGTCACCTCATGGATTGAACTTAATCAACTGTCTGACTTCAATCTGTCCTTGAGGATTTCATGCTATATTATGATGCAGATAAGAGCATTAGTACTAACCTCAGAGGAAGATTGGATTGTATGGTATGCTGCTGGTACTGAGAGATTAAATCTTGGTGTAGACACCATTCAGGCCATGGTTTTATCAAATCTCACAACCTAAACTGCACTGGACTAGTGCAGTACTTGCATGAAAGATTATCAAGAGAAGTCCAAGATGCTACAGGAAGTAATGATGGAGATTTGATATGTGACATTCTGCTCTCAGTACTGAACCAATGCTTGCTTAGGGATAGAATGCATTGTGCTGCCAGAACCATGATTTGGACAAAACACAAATCTATTGTTCTAATTACTTGTGCCATGGACAAAAACTAGCTCTTATTATAACAGTGACAGTCAACGTATTTGAACATACATAATATTTTTCATGAGAACAGGAGTGTTAGTGAATCCTAGAGTCCTAGTCAATTTTCTAACTAGGTAGCGTCAATCTTCCTACACTTTAGCTTCAGCTGGAGAAGTTATTTCTCACTTTTCTCAATAAAAACTGTGTAGTGTGGCAGGAGCATGAGGGCTGGTTATATAGATGGAGAGTGTTTCTTGGGCTCATAAAGGATGATCACCCAAAATAAATGCATTAATACCTCTTATGCAAGTTCTACTTAGGCTAGCAGACCCTGGGCAATAGACTTGAAGATCTCGTTTCCATGATGGAGTAGTTTACTTTTTACCTCAGAACAGTCACGGAATTATAATGATAAAAGATAGTTGTTCTGTGAAAGGCATAAAAGTTTCCACAGTGTGACTAACTTCACTATTCATTTAGCATCAGTTTGATTTAGTATGACTTATTTTCCTCCTGTTTTATTCAGTCATGGCCAGAAGCAGTGCTAAGCATAAGCAGACTAAACAATTGCTTAGGGCCCTGAGCAGTTCAAGGGGGCCTCCTATTTGCTTTTCCTTATGTGTTGGGGAGAGCAAAAATATTCCTGTTTAGGACCTCCTATGGACTAGCACCACCTCTGGTCATGACTTATAATTGTCTATCAAGGGAGGCTATAAGCATGCATAATTTGTCTTCTGTGACTGCTCTATCAGGCTGCTATCAGAAATCCCAGTGTTTCTGGATGTTCCCCTCCTTCACCCTCCCCACAACACCTTTCTTTCCTGTACAGAACAGAAACTTCTGTTTCTATCATTTAATTTCTACTTAGATAATTGTTTTACAACTTTCGTTCAGAGTCATAGAGTAGCAAAGTTTTCAATGAGCAAAGTTGCTGTGGGGGCATAAACGGCAGTGAGGACACAGATGATGAAGAATAATAAAAAAAATGAAACATCAAGCACAATTGCTGTACTTTACACAGGCATCAAGAATGTGCTGAGCAGAGTGCAAAAAATGCACATGCTATAGTCTTGCATTGACAAGGGGAATATTCTGAATCAAAGCTACTCAATGACTGGACCAAAGAAAAGAAAAATCAAATGAGGCAGAAAAGAGAGAGCAAATAGAGGAGAGAACAAGGAATAGACAGAAACCTGGTAGAGCATGCGGGGGAGGGGGAATAGGGGGGAGAAAAAAGGGTGGGGAGGCTGTATTTTGTTGGGGACGCAGCCCAGCAACAACACATTTTTTTTTGCCAAATGAGTTTTTCTCCCTAAGGCTTTATATTTGAAGTGCAAGGTGGACAGTGGTTAACAAAAGAAAGTATAAAGAGCTCATGGATAGACTGGTTCTAGTCTCAGTTACATCAGTGTAAACCAAGAGTCAGTGGAGTGATTCTAGATTAAAACCAGTGTACGTGAAAGGAAGACTAGGGCCTGTGTTTGTAGATACCTAATTTCTCATTGTGCTGTTAATTCTCAGAGACAACTGTCAGGTCCAAAGATATACCAGCCTAAGGAGAAAGTGGAGATGAGGATTTTAGACTTGACACTTTCATGATAATTTTCATAGAATCTATTCCATGTTATTGGTAGTGTTCTGTTCATGACCAGAGGTCTCATTGTGCTGGGCTTTGTATAAATATACAATAAAAGGCAGTCCTTGCCCTAAGGATTTTATAATCTAAATAGGGACAAAGATACATTACAGGGTTTATAGCACAATGTACGAGGGAGAAGAGGAAGACAAGGTTGACAGTAAGAACTTATATTTGCATATATATTTAGCTAGATGCCATTTGGTATCTTCAGAGTTTGGAGCTGGTTTAATAAGGTATGTGGACAACCACCTGCCTGGCCATTATAATTAGGGCATTTGCCATTGTAGTCATGGGGGTTAAGAAGGGATTTGAAGAAGAACGAATAGTGGCTATACAATATACATGGATAGGATGTTCCCACATATAAGGGTCAAAATAGAAAGAAATCTGAAGATGCATGTGGGAGAAGTGGACAAGAGGGTGGAAGAGGCAGTCATCGTCAGAAGAGTAAGAGCAGATTACAATGCAGGAAAAAGATAATCAGCAAGTGGCATGTTTTTGTTTGTTTTTTGTTGTGATATATTTAGTGAAATGTTTGCAGGTATTCACAAACAATACGGAGTTGGTCACACCAAAAGAATTGTCTCCCTTTCACTTGTATTTTATACTGGCAAAGAATGTGTTTGTAATGGATAAGAAATTAACTCTCCTAGGATCTGCCCAAGAGAAGAAGTGCTATTCACTAGGCACTACTGGAAGTCCTGGTCAAGCTGATTAAAACGTCCCATAAAAGCGTCCAATGATTCTTAAAGGGGCTAATTAAGAAAGACTAGATTTTGCTGATGAGTCAAAAATGAACTATGCTGGTTCCCAAAATATTGCAAGGGAAAAGGTGTTTTTCCATGGTAGGTCTTAGAATAAGTCTTAGTAACCACCCAATTTTAGACAAAAAAAAAAAAAAATCAAAAAAACCACCACAAACCCACACAACACAATGATTTTCAAACTGAGCCAAATAGAATAATAGTAAATATTTTGAAACCTGCTTTTATAAGAGCAGCAAAGAGTCTTGTGGCACCTTATAGACTAACAGACTTTTGGGAGCATGAGCTTTCGTGGGTGAATACCCACTTCGTCGGATGTATTCACCCACGAAAGCTCATGCTCCCAAACGTCTGTTAGTCTATAAGGTGCCACAAGACTCTTTGCTGCTTTTACCGATCCAGACTAACACGGCTACCCCTCTGATACCTGCTTTTATAAGGGATATCTGTGACCACTTTGAACACAAATCACAGAAGGCAGGTCAAACATTTATCAAAAAAAGTAGTATCCAACCAATGGGAGAAGGGGAAATATGATTCCCTGGTTTAAACAGTACAGGACACTTCTACATATGTAGTTGTTTCCCTATTTAATAGGGATAGACTCTGATCTCTGTTGCATAGGAGTAAATCAGGTGAAATACAACTACTTTACTTCCTATCAGAATATGGTCCATAGAAAACAGTACTTGCAATTTCATCCTCCTTATCTATAAAATCAGGTATTAAAAGTCTTGTCTGAATTTGAGGAATTTCTAATTGATCTTGTTATTACTTTGGAAACAGGATAAATGGCAGGGAGACATTTTTCTAGTGATTAAATCATCAGAAAACTCAAGACATGGTGGGGAAAACTAATCTGCAAGTGTATTGCTCATGAAAGATTCCAGACTAACAGTTCAGAAGTCTGAAGCTGTCTGTTTATTCACAGAACAGACAGAGCTTCTCCCTGAGGAACATATAAGGTAACTGTAGTTGCAGCTATCACTGTCTGGGCAGATTGTTGCAGGGGGGGTCTCTCAGCCTAAAGCCCTCTCCATTCTTTTGGCCTTTTGCTATACATATTCTAGTCCTCCAGACTGGGTACCTCTCAGTTCATTCCCCTTTTGGGAATCCCAGAAGTCCAATGTCCTTTTAAACCCAGCTTTCAACCCCCATCTGGGCTTGCAGTTCTTGGCCTCTTCCACTTACGGAGCTTTTTCCTTCCCTTTCAGTCTTGTGGAGATCTGGGGAACCCAGGCCAACCCTGACCTTTAATTTCCAACCAAAGAATCCTGTATTAGGCAAATAAGGAGTGTTTCTTTGATCCCTTCTCCACATCTCTAAGATAAGCCTACCTTCACCCATATCAACATCTTCACCATGTCTTCTGGAGTCTCATTTTCCCACCTGAATCACCTAAGGAACTGCTTTTTGAAAGACCAATCCCAACCCTCTCTTCAGCAGCAGCTGGGCTTTATTGCAAGCAGTCCTTCTGTCTCTCACCCTTAGCACAGTCAGTATCTCCCTCCTCCAGACAGGAGTTTCCCCTCAGCCCTTTTTCTGTATTTCAGGCTTCTTGCTGTAGGGCAATCTGTCTTCCACTCCCTTAATTGGCAATTCTTCCTCAGGGCTCTCTATGGGTCTGAAGTTTGTGCCTCAGGTCTCTTGCTTTGGAATAGTTAACTGCAAACCTTTTGCCAGTTCCCTTCAGCTGAACACCCTTTCTAATTAGCCTTGTCATTTGGAGTGTTCAGCAGACCAGCCTTCATCTGTCAGTGTCTGCTTACTGTGAAGGGGGAGCTTTCATACTGATCACCTTCTCCTAACTCCTTCCCAGTTGATTGGGCAGGAGGGGAGCCTTGTCCCCAGGCTTCTCTGTAAGGCTTTGGGCCTTTAAAAGTACAGTGTCAGGATTCCTTCCCCAAGAACCATTCATTTCCAGCACTCTTAGTTCTCTCTATATATCTATTGGATCCTTCTGAATCATTAAATGGCCATGGCAAATGGTGGGGTGGGCTGGCAACAAGGCACTACTGCTCTCCATGGCATTTTTAAAAGCACCTAACAGGACTAGATCAAGGCACATTTATGGACTGTTAATGTGCCTCAGCAGGATCCACACAGTTCATCTGCAGCAGGCTAAAGCAGCATAGATTCACACCCCACCTTGCCACATGCTAATTGTTCATGTAGACAAGTCCAACTGAAAATCAATGAGACTTAGGAACATAAATGACTTTGTTGCTTTTGAAAATTTTATCCAGGATGTCAATCACTAGGGCTACATAGTCAACTACCTATAGCTAACTATGGAATATATATATACATTTTAAGTATATAAAAGGTGTATATACTAATAAGGAAAGCATGATGAACACCAGTGATTTTGACATATATAGGAATATAAGGACAGATGCTCAGCTGGTATAAACTGGCATAGTTCTATTCATTCCAGTAAAGCAACATTGATTTACACCAGCTGAGGTTTTGGGTCTCAGATTTCTAACAATTTTTTATTTTTATTGAAATGTTTATACATTGAAATAATCTAATAGGACTGAGAGCAGTTAAAGCTCCCTTGCCTTATGGTACTTGACTCATACAACAATGGCATCCAATAATAACTAGAGATGAAATCCTGGCCCTAATGAAACCAATGGCAAATCTTCCATTGACTTCAGTAGGTCCAGGATTTCACTCTAGATGTTCTACAATTGACCTGAACTACTTGAATTTATTCAGTTTAATAGTTATTTTGATGATGAAGGGAGCTAAGTTAGGCAGAAACCCACATTACTATTCCTATAGATCTGTCTGTGGTATGGATGTACAGTTAACTGTGTTAACAGTGTGCTAGCACTAGGCAGGGAGATGTCCACCCTTAGATCTCAGAATTGATGCATGTGAGTTACCCAAGGATTTTAACTTTTCAGTGATAAATGAGCAACATGCACATTCTGCAAGTTATGGTCATAAAGAAAACATTCTCCTGTTATAAGATACCACATTGTGGCAGATGCTTGTAGGAGTATATTGATCTCAGAAAGCATCAAGTATTTGATTGAGACAATCACAGGATGTCACACAAGATGATGCCTCTGAGATTTACTAAACACAAGGTTGGTTGACTCTACAGTTAAGGCATATAAACAACCACATTGTTAATAAAATATACTATTCACCAATTGCCTTGGAAAGTGAACACAACAGTGGGGAAGTGAATCTCGCCAGAACAATTTCATATTATATATATATATAAAATATACATGCACACATATCTTGAGTAAAAAGTAGCAAAAACATATTTATCATGAGAGAGAGAGAGAGAGAGAGATACATTGTTATACGTTTTTACTACTTATACTCCTGTTAGAACTGAGGAGTCAGCATAGCTAAATGAGAGTGAGCTGGGGGAGCATTATATATATGTTCTCCCAGCTCACTCTCCTTTAGCTATGCTGACTCCTCAGTTCCAACAGGAGTACAAAGTAGTCAAAACATAGTTAAATCAGCACAGCTTGCAGATGACAATGAACAAACCGAGGAACCAAGTCTACTGAGTACGAATATGCTATTTTTACATAGTCACTTATCAGAGCACAATCACATTTAACTGCATGTGATTAACATCTATTGTTTAACGGCACCCAGTATAGTACTGCTATAATGAAGAGTTTGGCAGGGTTAATTTTCAGGGTATGTTCATTTTAGCAACAAAATAAAAATCATTCAAATTTGAAACATGGACTATGGGAGCTCAGGCCATAATGTCCATTCCTCCTTCCTTCAAAAAGAGTTTTTATAGTGCTAAAATACCTAGAAAATATTTATCCCAATCATTAGATTTTTGTTTTGTAAACCACATAATATGCCATTAGTGAAATTGTTATTTGTTGCAATAATTAATAGTAGGTTAGTTCACTTAGCAGATTAGTGATTTTAACTACTTACGAAAATAAATAAATAATAGACAAAACTATTAAATTGAAGGAAGACTACAATGGCTATTATATATTGCATATGGGCATGAAACAATATAGGCAGAAAAATGAGAATAAAAACTAAACCAAATATCAAAGAAAAGGAAAAAGGACCATTACATATTGGGGTAGACTCTGAATCCAACTTACAATTCTTAGGAGGCTTATTCAATTACCAAAGTGTTCAAAGTGAAGCTAAGAATAGCTATAGGAAGATAATTACATGCTCATGGTTTAGTGCCACCATTTGATTATTTGAAATATCCTTTATACTTTCAAAACTCTTACAATATAAGAACAAAAACACTTATCTAGTGTTCAAGTCCAAGGCACTTTTCAAATATTACATGCTGTATAGTTTAGATTTATGTAACAGTTAGAGATCTTATTGAGCTGGAAAATAGAGAGACTTTTTGTTTCCAATTTGTTCTTTACATATTTTCCACTCTGGTGACATAATCCTGCTTTGAGACTGAAAGTCAGTAAAAAGCAGTTGATTGTTCATGAGTTTCCAACAGTACAAATTGACAGGAACATTTGTTAAAATTTATGGAATTCAGAAGGAAGGCTGGTTGGTGACTTTTACTGTAAATTTTCCTTTAAAATTAAATACGTTTATATGAAATTATGTATTTGTCATTTTAAATTGTCACTATATGCCAATAGCTAGACAATCTATCTATCTATCTCTAGCAATGGATATATAGATATATAAGAAACAGTGCATTGGGATTTATTTAATAAATAGATAAATAAAATACATGAATTAGTTCAGTGGCATTTAACAAAAATAGAAAGGAAACATGTCATTGATCCCATCTATATAATACCCTAAACTATACCAATGAAAAGAACTCATATATAGATATGAATTTTGTTTTATACCACGTATGTGGAGATAGGATGTTTGTAACAAACTGTAGAGCCATGTGTTCTATTGCATTTACTGTATAACTTTAACAGCTTCACCTGCCCTATGATCACTACTTAGCATTGGTCAGAACATTTCTGTCAAATTGTGCAGTTTGAAAGTTGATATATTTCATAAAAAATGTAGTGCTATTGACAAAGTTTTTAACAAGAGAGTTTTGAAGTCCAGGTGGACTCTCTGGTCCTTTCTAATCAGGGATGGAGAGAGAAAATGTGAGAGCCCCATGCAAGGAGTAGAAGAAGAAGAGGGAGCGTGGCCCCCTCTTGTAGCAGTTGCGCTGTGCATAGAGGTTTAGGGAATCAGGTTTCAGGTTTTTTCTGCTGTGGGCAGAAGACAGCATGGAGGGCGGACTTCGCTTCACCCCGCAGGTTAGCCTCCCTGGGACAGGGAGCTTGGAAGCAATCAAATGCTGCACAGGGCAGACGGAGGTCGCTTATTTGGCCCAGGGCTAAGTCAAGGGCAAGGAGCTGGGGGAACCTGGGGTAATGCGTTTCATTATCAAAGGCAGCCTATCAGGCCTGGGGAAGAGAGGGCTCCAGGTGAAGCACTCACCAACACAAGTAAGCTAGCTGCATTTGCTGGTGGGACAGTCAGCAGGGATTTGATACAAGTAATCAGGGCTATTCATCTGAGGTTGTTTCTGCAGAATTACAGGCTGTACAAAGTGTAATGGGTCACCCAGATCCAGGACATTCCTCGCAGGCAATTGCAGGAGAGGAGGGAGATGCTGAGGGCAGGGGTGAGTTAAATCAACAATGGATAAAGGTTCCTGATTGCAGGGGTGTTTGGACCTGAATTGGGCACAGGCTACAGAAGGTGGTTGAGGGGCCTATATCAAATAGGGTGGCAACAGGTGGGGATTGCAGGGGCCTCAGTGAGGCTTGGCGTTCGGGTGCTATTGGCTCCTCTGAGACTTTACATGGAAAAAATTGGGGATGACATGAAGGGTTATTTAATGGGGCAGGGCAAGGATTGGCAGTCTTAGAAACTGTATTAGTTCATCTGGGGCACACACACCAGTAAACAGGTGCATGGTATTGCATGGCTGCTACAGGCTAACTTAAAGTTGTTCCAATGGCTGGGGACATCAATGAGAGAGGTATCTTTCTAAAGCTGCCTACCTTAGCTATGCTTAAGGCTGCTTCATTGGCTATGCTTGAGTTACAACTGAAGCTTACACAGAAAGATGCCTGGCCTTGTTAGATATATGAGTATAATTGGGCACGCATACAATACATTCACGGGCATGGATTTAACCATAGCAGTTGTTTTTTGCAGCTTCTGTATGTTCAGGCACACTTGCAAAATATGTTTTGTGGAACAAATGCCACTCGCAGGTTAGGCCCTGCATAATGGGGCATGGGTGACAGAATGCGAGCCGGTGTAAGGGCCTCCTGTGGGACTACCCCAGCAAAGCTGATGGGTCAAATTTGGGGGTATTATGGGGGTTCTTATCCCCTTTATGTAAAATAATAATAATTAAAGTATGGGGGTTGGCTATGTTTTTTAAGACAATAATTCTGCAGGAATGAATTGGGGATAAAGCGGCAGAGCCACTCCAATTGTCTGTGGAGAACTTGTGGGTGTTTCCCCAAGGCTTGGTCCCCGAGAAGGATTCAGGGAGTATACATTACTTCATAAACTCTCTGGGGTTGATGATGGCATAGCAGACGCCTTCTCTCATTTTCAGATTCACAGACTTCTGGAACTGGCACCAGGAGCCAGTCAGGACCCAGGCAGATGCCACTAGCACTACGGAACCTTGACATAGAATGTTTGTCAGTGTGGTCTGCAAATCAGTTGCTCCACACACGTGGCAGAGCTATGAGAGATCGTTTTGATGATTTCATACAATTTCAGGATCAGGAAGGCCGGTCAACAATATGGCCCATTACAGAGGAACAGGTGCTGCAGTAAGTGTACTTGCTGTTGTTGGCAACCTGTCAACTGGCGCCCTCCACAATCTTGAATTGCCTGCATTACATTTGTCAATAGGCTAAATGGTTATCCAGATCCTTGCAGTGGCTTTTTAGTTCAAAGGTTTTTGGTAGGGTGGTCACGTAACGGTGACCCCAGGGAGGATTCCCATCAACCCATCAGAGTTTACCTACTCAGTAATCTCGTGCAGATACTTGATGCCATATGTCACAGTGGACAGGAGGTGGGCTTGTTAAGGGCAGCATTCTTGATAGCATTTTTTGGTGCTTTCAGCATCGGAGATCTAGTACCTGGGTCCATTAGGAACTCTAGAGGAAGGGCTTTTGAACCACATGATATACAATGGCATGAGCATTCGATGATATTACACTTGCGAAGGTGAAAGATGGATCAAGTTGGACGGGATGAATTTGTTATCCTCTGGGAGGGTAGTGAGCATGGGGTCTACCCTGTTCGGGCTTTGAAGGCCTACATGGCGATGCAGCAAAAGGCAGAAGGCCCCCTTTTTATGCACAGTGACGAGAGTCCCCTCACAACATATCAATTTGTTCCCATGTTGAAACGGGGGCTGCCGAGGTTGGGGCTGCCAGCCCATAAATTTGGTTTCCCCTCATTTAGAATCTGGACAGCAATGACCAGGGCCATCCTTAGGATTCATGGTACCCAATGTAGTATTATTAAACTATGCCCAACTTACTCTTAGCAACACAATCATAAGCTTACAGTATTGGAAAACTAGCCACATACACTTTATTAAAACCAATTTAAACAAATTAAGCACACTATAATGCTGATGGACTATACTTGCACTAAAGAAGTAGCGCTATAGAAAAAAAATCTGTTTTATTGACAGAATGATGCAAATAATATAATTTTTTTAAAATTTGTCAACATTTTATTGGAAATTACTAGGAAGAGGTATTGAAACAAGGATTAGTTTTTAATTAAAAGCAATCCTTCTGGCTTATTTTGGCTGCAAAATCAGTAATCACTGATGTCTTGTTCGATTGCAAGAAGAACAAGACCAGTCAAGCATTCCCGACTCATTGTAGAGCGGAGATAGTTTTTAATGAGCTTCAGTTTTGAGAAACTCCGTTCTCCTGATGCTACTGTTACAGGAATTGTCAGTAGAATACAAGTGGCAATGTACACATTAGAATATATGTCAAAAATGTGCTGGTATGAATAAACTGTACAATGTCCATCACCGACTTTGCATGTGGCAACACTGATGACACTGTACTCAATTCTTCATACAGTTCAAGTCAATTTAAATAAAAACTATCACTGTGCTTCAGGATGCTCTCTAGGTTCCTGCACTTTTTCATTAACTGCTCTTGTTTTCCTATGTCATTGAATTTAGTTATGTCATACAAAAATCCAAACTGTCCATGGTATGCTTGTAAGTTATTAAACCTTTCATCAATGGCAGATATTGCTTTATCCATCACAACATTAAAAAATTCAGCTTCAAATTTCTTTTCTGGATCTTCTATGCGCTCATCTGCTCCTTCATCTTCCACTTGCCGTTTTATTCTTGTAACTCTTGTCATGTTCGGACATGGAAATTTTGTTCTGCAAACTCTCTTGCTGTAAAATGTGCTTCTTTGATTCCATTTTCTCTGTATTTCACTAAAAAGTCTTGTGTGTTGTTTAGTAAGGTAAGTGTTGAATAAAGCTGCATCACTGGACCCTGCATTATTTTGCTTACACTTGAGATTTTAACAAGAATGTCATACCAGATTACGACAGATGTTAGAAACGTGAAACTGGATATTTCAGAGGCCAATAACTGTGCTTCACTTTTAGCTTTTGGCTCTCTGGCTTCTTCTGAAATAGCAACCAGTGCTTCGTAAACTTCCTCAGATTGATCTCTCAATGTTTTTACACTTTCTACTCTGCTTTCTTAGTGTGTCTCAGATAGAGGCTTAACAGTAATACCACTGACGTGTGCTTTGAATATTTGCCGTTGTTGAGTAGAAGCTGAAAAGAGCATGTAAATGTATTGCAGCAAACCAAAAAAAGAAACAGCTTCTACAGAAGACTTGGCCATATCACACAAAATCAAATTAAGGCTATAGCATGCATGTGGAACAAAAAAAGGCTTATGGATTTTCCACCAGCAATGTAGCTTGCACACCTGAAACGCGTCCTCTCATATTGGCGCCATTATCGTAGCCTTGTCCTCTAATGTTCCTTTTGGACAATCCTATTTGTTTTAGTTCTCAAGGAGAGCTTGAAGAAGTCCAAAACCTGTAGTGTCCTCTACTTCTAAAAATGTGATAAATGATTCCTTAACTATAATCTGTGGTGAATCACTAATGTCGACAAACTCACTACTGACGATGCCTATTCTTGATGACTTACGTCCAGAGTGCAATCTAGAATTATGGCAAAATATTTTCCCAAAGAAACCAATGAAACAACTTTGTCTCTCACTTTACCACTCATTAGCACAATCAGTTTCTTTTGAATTCTTGCTCCCAAATAGTGGTCATGTATTTCATTTTCAGGTACTCTTCAGAGATGTTCATTCATCACTGTGCCAATTTTTCCCAGCAGTTCTCCAAGGCCCAAAAAATTGCCATTTTGGGGCTGGTATAATTTGTCAATGCTTCCTCTAAAAGCAAGATTGTTTGTCAATAGATATTCAACAATAGATAATATATGTTCAAGAAAACGACACCAATGCTGCTTCTCTGACTCCAGCAATCTTTGATTTTGGGCATTAAGAGTTGTCTGATTTTTTAACCTTACACTCAGCTCACACCATTTGTGCATACTTTCAATTTGGTGTTGTGCCTTTTCATGTTGTGGTAATGGGTGACTAAGATTTTGCCAATCATTAATACCTAAGGTTACTATGTTGAAATTGCAACTGTTGAAAATCTTGCATGGGAAACAAAATACAGCATCCTTACATTTAAAGTACACAAGCCACTGTCTGCTGACAATTTCACCGTTAGAAAGTCTTTTATAGTAATTGTTTTCTGTGAATTCCTGCCTCTCTTTAGGATATTTGAGACCTTTAATTCTCACAGGGCCTTTCTCGAGTATAATGGAGCATAATTTGTTGTTTAAAGATTGCGGCCATGCGCCAATGTCATCTATATCCCATGCTAGTACAGTTTCAACTGTTATAATTTCTTATTTTGTGTCTGCATCTGTTTCAAATGATTGTTCAGTGTTGCTGAGTTTATTGACCTTTATCTGCATAAAAATTTTCTTCTGCACTTACTTGATTATCTTGATCAACTTCATTGTTTTCATCTTGAAGATCTTCATCAACTTCATTGTTTTCATGATGTACAAACTTAAGTATAGAATCCTTCTATGCTTTTATAGCTAATTCTATTTCATCTTTCCATTTTGTTTTTTGTGACTTGGAAAGTTGTTTTTTATATGACATTATAGCTTATAAGGGTGTTTTTAAAAGAAATAACTATTTTAATTATTGTCAGATTATCAGAAATATTATTTAAAATAACTAATATAGGATAGCTGTAGTCTGTGACCTTGAGCTAGTGGGGAGACACCTCACGGGACACTCCACCCTGACTGAGACACACCAGAGTTGGAAACCCATGTCATTTTTACAAAGTTACTTTTTAGTTTTCAATGTGTAGTGGGTATCAGTCTTAATGTTAGTTACAACTCTATGTCAACCTCATACTCTAAATAGATCAATGGCATTATCCAGTTTAATAAGCTGGGTTTCCAAGCAGCAGGAAAATAGGACCTAATTTTATTCCTAGGTAAAGCACAAAGTGATCAAAATGAAGCCAGCACAGAATCATCTCATCTGGATTAAGATAGGACGGAAATATTACAGAAGTCCTATTCACTAAAATTAGTACAGCATGGACAGAGACAAGCGAATTTCTTTTTCCAACCTAATGTGCCCATGTTATGGAAGGACCCTCTCCAGGTTTTGTCACTCCTCCTTTCTGATAAACAATGTCAATTATGATGCTGAACTTCCATCACCAGTTCATTTTACATAGACAACTGAGTAATCAGATGATAACTTCTGATCACTTGCAATATTGACTGGATATGAACTGATTAACCTGCTTGAATAGAGCTATCACGTGTCTGTCCACTCGGTCCAGGAGGCAGTAAAGAGATGCCCTAAGTATTACTATAATACAGAGAATAATTAATAATAAAAGGAATAAATAATAAGTCAAAAGAATCTTTGGAATCCCCATTAGGGCAACATTCCAGCTGCTTTGCACTTCCTCAGACCTAGGATCCTCATTCCTCACTGGCTTGAACTTTATTTAGTCATTTACACAAGTGCAAAATGGATGTGAAATATTATTCTGATGTGGTAGCATTTTATATCCATGTTGGACAGGTGCAAAACCTTGCCACATGTGGTGTTGGAGAATCAGACCAAAATCCTTCTCAATATACAGCTTTTAGATATCAGAATACTCTGCTAGCAGCACATCTGCTTGAAAAGCCACTCTTTTCCATCAAGAGCTTACTCAGAAAAAAATATTCGTTGAGATATTTCTGTATTGCACCCATACCTCTAAGCTCTGCCTGTTCACAGTCTGACCTTAAAATTGTCCAGTCCTTAAATTGTGCCTTGTTTTTGTTTGGAAAGACATTAGCAATAGCAGCACATTTGGGGCACTGTCAGAAATACATGATAAATCACTGCCTCTAAAGTTCCACCAAAAACTCACATTTTCACAGTTCTAGCATGATCTGCTGCACAGATTCTTCACAAGGACGTGTCCCTTGCCTTTTAAACTCATATTAAACATGTATTTTCTTTATGAAAGTTGGACAAAACATTGTGAAAACTTAAGACATTGGCTGCCCACCTCTGGGCTGGCAAAAACTACATGGACTCACTGAAAAAAAAAAGCAAGAGAATCTTAGAATGACATATGGTCACTCTATACACTAGTAAGGAAATAAGCATATTACAGTTGTTGTAGGGCTCTATTTAGCAGTAACAGGGCTATAGAAAAGCCTGTCAACATTTTTTGTTTCTCTGATGAAAACTGACCCACTCCCTCCCCAAAACCAAACTTGTCACAAATAATTGTCAACAACTTAATTTTCTGTTTTTTGGCTAAGATATTGATTTTAAAAATATATATATATTGAAATTGGATTCAAGATTGTTAGCAAGCATTTTTGGCAAACAAATTTGTTAAATGACAATCTAACATGATTTTAATAAAGGTATTTAAAATGTCACCAAGACTCTGGCAAAAAAAAGGGAAACCCAGTCCATTTTGAATCCTGTGTAAAACATAAGGTTGAAAAAAAATTTTTAAGAGAAAATAATCCGTAATAAAATAATAGCTCTGATCTGATAATGTTCTATTGCTGACAACATATCGATTCTCAAAGCTGATCAATAGCAAAACAGTACTGCTTTCATGTTTGGCTCACCCCATGCCTGCTGGTCCAACAGCTGAAGTAGAGGAGATAGGTAGAAAGCCGTGGGACCCCAAAATCCACCTCTTGGGATGAGGAGTGGCAATAGCAGCAGCAAACCCTCAGGTCAGGTCACACCGCTGGACACTGCTGTCAACACCACGGTGAAGTGCGGCATCTCGGGGATGGGGGGGGGCACAGGGCCGCAGCAGCTTCTCCTGCCCCATGCGGCTCCCCCCGGATTAGATGGATCACTGCCAGGCTGCCGTGCCCGCCGGGCAAGAGACGTGCTTCCCAGCCAGACAGCTGTGCACATGCCAGCTCCTGTGGTCACTTGGGGTGGAAGTTTTCGGGCTGGCTGCAGAGGAAGTGGCTCACTTCTGGGGCAGGCAGCCAGCCAGGCTGAGCACCTGCACTCCACCCAGCTCTGCCGGGGGGTGGGGAGGTGTAATGCGCCACACAGGCGCATTCAGCTCTATGACCCGACCCCGCTCTTACCTGTTTGCTGTTCTGTCCCAGCGGTGGTGCCCCAAATTTAGTGGTGCCCTATGCAGCCATGTATGCTGTGTATGCCTAAGGACAGCCCTGGCAATGACAGCAGCACAGCTAGGTATGGGAGCAGAGGCTATTCAGGCAATTGGGTGTTGGCATTCAGATGCATATTGAATGTATGTAAGACCTCAGGTGGTAAGTCATCATTAATTGGTTGTAATCTCATTGCAAATGGTGAATGACAGACCATGCAGACAGTGGTGTGGCTCTGCAGGCACAGTATTGTCTTTTGAGTGCATAGGCACACATCCAAGTTGACCGAGGGTTTGCAGCTGGGCTTCGGTGGTGAAGCAGTACTCAGTTGGCATGCAAGAGGGTTATGTTATGGGATGAACTGATACCACTGCTGTATGCTGTGCGGGCCCGTCAGCAGCCAGCAGATATAATTGTAGTACATCCTGGGCAAAACAATTTGGGAATGCTTAAAGGGGTAGAACTAATGCTCAGAGCAAAGGAGGGACTTGAGGCTCATCCTTGATTTTTTTCCAAGAGTCAACATTGTACTGTCAGACATGCTTAAGCACGGGGGCTGGCGGGGAGCCATGACCTCCCCTTCAGGGTGGACAACGCAAGGAGGTATGTTAACAGGGAGGTGGCAAAATTTCTTAGGACCCTTGCAATGACAGTAATTTCACATCCTGGCATAGTATATGGGGCATCAGAGTTGTTTCAGAAGGATGGAGCTCTCCCGTCATACTTAGGTGCTGTCATATTTTTGACTGATATAAAAGAGGGTATTAGGAGATATCTGGGAACCCCATTGGGTTTGGGGAGGATACAGCCAAGCTAATGTCTGGTCAGGTACTCCATAGAAAAGGTATACAGTGACTGGATAGATGGCTTGGAAAACTTAAAAAGAGGTGTTCAGTAAAGGAGCGAATGGGATTGGTTTGGGGACTCCTATGATCAGTACACCATGAAGTCAAACCCATTATTATAGCCCACCTTAACCCACCTACAAGGGGTGGGGAGCTGGATGGTAAGGTCCAGGCAATGGATTTTCTGGAGGGACCTACATGGAAAAAGAGGGGGATCTGGTAAAAGCCCCCCCGGGTAATTATGGAATAAACATGGGGTTACGTGCACTGTACACTTTTATCTGCCAGGTAGTCCCAGACATCTAATAATAAAGTTGCGTCCTGGTTAAACCCATGTCAAATGTCTCCTGTCCTTTCAGTATAGCCAAACAACAGAAGTTGGTCCTGCAAAAGATATTACCTTGTCTCTTAAATCAGATTGTTGCTTAGGGCAGGTCTACACTAAGGGCGGGGGTCGAACTAGGGTACGCAAGTTCAGCTATGTGAATAGCGTAGCTGAACTCGAAGTACCCTAGTTCGAACTACTTACCCGTCCAGACGCCGCGGGATCGAAGTCCGCGGCTCCAAGGTCGACTCCGCCACCGCCTTTTGCAGTGGTGGAGTACCGGAGTCGACCGCGGCGCTTCCGGAGTTCGAACTATCGCGTCTAGATCAGACGCGATAGTTGGAACTCCGAGAAGTCGAACTCACCGCGTCGACCCGGACGGTAAGTGTAGACTAGCCCTTAGAGATGCCCAGGAGCTGCTCATTGTACTGTTGGGACCAGGGTTAGCCCTGAGAAAGCAAAGCTTTGACCCAGGAAAGAATTTGCCCCTTTGAAATCAGCAATGTAGGTTTAGACCCAAAAGAGACCTCTTAGATATTTGAAAACATAAAGCTATCACAGTTTATAGATACATACAATGAGGAGTCTGGTGGCACCTTAAAGACTAACAGATTTATTCGGGCATAAGCTTTCATGGGTAAAAAATCCACTTCTTCAAATGCATCAATATACATCAAGTTGCATCTGAAGAAATGGGTTTTTTACCCTTGAAAACATATGCCCAAATAAATCTGTTAGTCTTTAAGGTGCCACTGGACTACTCATTGTTTTTGTGGATATAGACTAACCTGGCTGCCCCTCTGATAATAGATACATACCTTATCCTAGGCAGGAGTTTTGAGAGAAACCTGCAATGTATTGTCTGTAATAAGACCCTAAACTAGGGTCTTCATTTCATAAGAAAAAAGGAGGGACTTTCCAGATGTTTGCTTTAGCTGTTAACTTTGTTAAAGGCATCAGAGAATTAATGGTGCTCTACAAGCTTCCGGGGGTGGGGTGGAGAACAAGTCATTAAACTAATAAATCGAAGAATATTTTGTACAGCATTTTAAACAACTTACATTTTATTCAGGGTCTTATTCTACAAGTGTTTAAGATCTGAGTGCAGTATTTTGAGCTGAAAGGAGCAAATGAAGTCCAGAACAAAGTTTCAGAACACAAAGATTCACATGGCATGAATCATTGTGAATATTTATAGATGGCCAAGAAGAATGCTAATTTTAGTGGAGAAGAGACAAATGTTTGTACCAAATGGATGAAAGAGTTTAAAACCATTGCTTTGTCTCTTCTATGTGTCTTTTTGTGTTCTTGTCATGTGCCTTTTGTCTTTTTTGGGGGGTGAGTGGGACGGACCTCTCTCCTATTCAGTGAAAACTATCCAAAGATTTTTATAAAGATCAAAATTCTGGCAGGTTATTGTTACCATGTTATCTTTTTTAAGCTTTCTGACTCATTTCTTACCTATTAAACAACTCTATTAGAAGCATTATTTTATATAGACAAAGAACTCAAAGTTCAGACAATCAGAACTCACTACAGCATAATATTTTTTGTGATTTTTTTTGGATGGGTCGGAGACTTGAAAGAAACAAACTTTTTTTTCACAGACAAAATATCATTTCTGCAATGTTACATCCTTTTATGTTATGTTATTATTTATTTTATGCCCAGTTCTTTTTTGGCCCAATCTATAATTAACAATTTTTTTTGCCAGTGCAAAACTTCACCAATCGCAAACTAAAATAAGCAAATACACAGAATAGTTTATTAAGAAAATATCTGGAAAGAGATGCTGTGGTTTATCAGAGAACAAAGTTAGCAAACATTTGTTTAGCAATTCCCATACTAAAAGTTATTGTACTCCCCTGATAAAGCTCTGGATGCCATTCTGAAAGCTCTTCTCACTGTTCTCTAAATAAACTGATATATGTCAGAACTCCATTTAAACAAACATGAACCATTTTAAATTACCACAGTGCAAGACTAAGGTGATATCTCACACATTGATCATGAACCCGTGTACAGGTCTGTAGCTATTGCTTATATGTCATTCTTTGAATTAGCTCAGACTCATTAACAAGCATGTTTTCTGCCTATATGAAGCAATTATATATGATACTATTAGCAGCATCAATTAAGGTAGATAAAGTAATGGCCTAATTGAAGGCTTGAGGAGTCTAATGGTTTTGCTTTCCCTTATAGTGAATATAGACTGCAATCCATTATATGCTAGACACAGGTTCAATACTTTCTTCTGCTTAGAAACCTCCTAGCCTGGAGGATAACCAATATCTAATTTAGGACTCATTGTTCAGGCTTTCTTCACTTAATCAGGGAACAATACATCATGAAATAAAAAGTACTTTTTTGAAAATATAATTTTCCCATCATTGCATTTAAGAGCATTTTAAATATTCAATACTTGAACTCCATGGAAATAAAAAAGCATAACTAATGACTAGGGACATATTCCAGCTCTCATGGAAGTCCAAGAGAATCTCCCCAGTGAATTCAATAGAAACAGGATCGCCCTCTGTATTTGGAAACTTACTCTATCAAGGGTGCTTTTTTGGGAATACTGAATACACTTTGGGGCTCATGAAACTAACACAGGTTGTGCATCTGCAATTAAACCAACGCTGAGAAAAGTGAAATTACTTTAGAGCATTTTAGTGCTCCCCTAAGTCAAATTTATGTTGGTGAAAAAGGTAATTTTCATTTTGCAATGCCAGTAAATATGATGGTATTTCATATCAACCATTATATCATGTGACCAGTACAAAGCACAAGGGAAGAGCTTCTGACTTCTTGGTAAAAAGAACGAGGAGTACTTGTGGCATCTTAGAGACAAACAAATTTATTTGAGCATAAGCTTTCGTGGGCTAAAACCCACTTCATCGGATGCATACAGTGGAAAATACAGTAGTAAGAGAGAGATATACACAGAGAACATGAAAAATGGTGTTGCCATACCCATATATATATTTCTTATACAATTGACATGAGTAGCTTCTTTGTGGGCAAAAAAAAAAGAAAAATGAAATCCAACTGAGGTTTATGTAGAGTAGATACATTCTCCTATGAAGCAAGAGTATTTTAAAGAATGTGCAAAATGAATGAGCTTTGCAGCAATTCAAGCATTGACTTAAGCTTGGTAAAACTCATAAGCCTCACTTCTTATTACCATTCCTCTGTCATCTCAGTAAATAACAGAGGAGAGAGATTTGAGAGTAGCAGCCCTGTTAGTCTGTATCTGTGATTGGGTCACATCAGCCACACCATCAGGGGCTCGTTCACCTGCACATCTACCTATGTTATATATGCCATCATGTGCCAGCAATGCCCCTCTGCCATGTACATTGGGCAAACCAGACAGTCTCTATGCAAAAGAATAAATGGACACAAATCAGATGTCAAGAATTATAACATTCAAAAACCAGTTGGAGAACACTTCAACCTCTCTGGTCACTCGATTACAGCCTAAAAGTCGCAATATTACAACAACAAAAACTTCAAAAACAGACTCCAATGAGAAACTGCACAGAATTGGAAATAATTTGCAAACTGGACACCATTAAATTAGGCTTGAATAAAGACTGGGAGTGGATGGGTCATTACATAAAGTAAAACTATTTCCCCATGTTTATTTTTCCCCCTACTGTTCCTCACACCTTCTTGTCAACTGCTGGAAATGGGCCATTTTGATTACCGCCACAAAAAGTTTTTTTCTCTTCTGCTTGTAATAGCTCACCTTAACTGATCACTCTCGTTAGTGTGTGTATGGTAACACCCATTGTTTCATGTTCTCTGTGTGTGTAGATATATATATCTTCCTACTGTATTTTCCACTGCATGCATCCGATGAAATGGGTTTTAGCCCACGAAAGCTTATGCTTAAATAAATTTGTTAGTCTCTAGAGGAGGGAGAGTATTGATAACCCAATGCACAGGGTATGGAGACTCTCAGATTGGGGAATCTGCCTCATTGCAAAAGATAAACACACTGTACTGTGAAACTGACTGTGAAATAGATGAGTGTTTATCTTACGATAAAAAAAAGAAAAGAAAACCGAAGAATCTCAAATTTCCAAACCACTTGATAAAACAGATCTCCCAGACTAGATTACTTGGAAAGCATTTAAGGTCTTTATTATCTTCTTTTTTTTCCCCCAGGTCCTCTTTTTGCATGTAGCGTATTCACTCTATCACTATCACTCCTACAACCTGATCATCCCTTTTTGGGCAAAAAAGGTGTGTTTCAAATAATATTCTTTTCTGTATAGCATTTTACATTGTCAAATCAAAGATTATCTAATACCCTTACAATATCCCTAGTAGGCAGAAACATATTAATATCTCTATTTTTCATATGAGAAACTGAAATAAAGTGGCCAAATCTGTGGCAGAACTGTGATTAGAGCACAAGACATCCAGATTCTTAGCCTCATGCTCATTCCTCTAACCCACATATCCTCTCAAATGTAAATAAAAAATAGCTGAAACAGAATCGTTCTAGTTGCACCTCCAGCCAGTTCCCAAGAACTGTACTCTGCAATCCATCTGCAGTAACAGAGACAGTCTCAATGTACGTGGTTATCAATAGCCAAAACTGGATGAAGAGGGGTCAGAAATTCAGTAAAGTGAGCCTAGTTATAAGTTATTCTGGGACAAAAATATAAATGTTTCCTAATGACAATCATTAATAGCAAGATGTAGGGGTGACATTAGTCAAGAAGTACGGCTGTATGATGTAAAAAGCCTTTATTGTTTAGCCAAGGGGTGTTGGCAGTGGGAGAAGGTATCAAGCATACTGTTAATACCCATTCAGGAAGGTGTGGCACAGGACGTCTGTGCATCTGTGTGTGCAGGCAGCCTTGCACAGGTGACAATGACCATTGCAGTGTCATAAGCTATATTCCAGCCATCCACTTAGAATCATAGAAGATTAGTGTTGGAAGAGACATCAGGAGGTCATCTAGTCCAATCCCCTGCTCATCCCCAATTAAATCATCCTGGCCAGGGCTTTGTCAAGCCAGACGTTAAAAACCTCTAAGGATGGAGATTATACCACCTCCCTAGGTAACCCATTCCAATGATTCACCACCCTCCTAGTGAAATAGTTTTTCCTAATATCCAACCTAGACCACCCCCACTGCAACTTGAGACCATTGCTCTTGTTCTGTCATCTGCCACCACTGAGAACAGCCTAGCTCCATCCTCTTTGGAACCCCCCTTCAGGTAATTGAAGGCTGCTATCAAATCCCCCCTCACTCTTCTCTTCTGCAGACTAAACAAGCCCAGTTCCATCAGCCTCTCCTCATAAGTCATGTGCCCCAGCCCACTAATCATTTTTGTTGCCCTCTGATGGACTGTCTCCAATTTGTCCACATCCTTTCTGTAGTGGAGTAGGGCGGCAAAACTGGATGCAGTACTCCAGATGTGGCCTCACCTGTGCAGAATAGAAGGGAATAATCACTTCCCTTGATCTGCTGGCAACGCTCCTATTAATGCAGCCCAATATGCCATTAGCCTTCTTGGCAACAAGGGCACACTGTTGACTCATATCCAGCTTCTTATCCACTTTAATCCCCAGGTCCTTTTCTGCAGAACTGCTGCTTAGCCAGTTGGTCTCCAGCCTGTAGCAGTGCATGGGATTCTTCCATCCTAAGTGTTGGACTCTGCACTTGTCCTTATTGAACCTCATCAGATTTCTTTTGGCTCAATCCTCCAATTTGTCTAGGTCACTCTGGACCCTACTCCTACCTTCCAGCATATCTACCTCTCCCCTCAGCTTAGTGTCATCCATAAACTTGCTGAGGGTGCAGTCCATCCAATCGGCCAGATCATTAATGAAGATGTTGAACAAAACTGGCCCCAGGACCGACCCCTGGGGCACTTCGCTTGATACCAGCTGTCAACTAGACATCGAGCCATTGATCATTACCTGTTGAGCTCGACGATCTAGCCAGCTTTCTATCTACCTTATAGTCCATTCATCCAATCCATACTTCTTTAACTTGCTGGCAAGAATACTGTGGAGACTGGAGCAAAAGCTTTGCTAAAGTTAAGTGCAGTGGCATTACTCCATTGGATGGATTCGTGTAAACTAGAGCATATGCCCTGCCAAACTAATCTCTGCACAGCTTGTGCCAGTAAGACTTATTCAGAATGAACATTTCAAGTAAAAATCACAGACCTGATTCATCATTGTTTTACTCCAGTTTTATGCTGGAGTAATGCTATTGAAATCAATGGATGTAAGACATGGATAAGTGTTGTGGTAGGCAGGAGGGAGTCTGAGCAGCTTTTTTTTGCTTCGGCAGTTTGGGCGGGAGTCCGAGCGGCTTTTGATACACTATCAAAACAGTTTGGAGACCACTGATCTAAGCAAAACTTCCATTGACTTCAATCAGAGTTTATCCTTAGTAACAAGAATTGAACAGGATCCCATATGAACAGGATCCCATATGAATTAAACCCACAGATCGTAGGCTAGTGCAGACAAGTATAGCATGACACACATAACAGTGGTCAGCTACAAAGGCAGACAGTTGCATGGTGAAATGCTATGACCAGCAGCAGAAAATGAGACACAAATTTTGTAACACAAGGCATATAAAATAAAAAGAGTTTGGATTAAAAATTGATTTAATCAGCGTTCATATCACCAGATGATTTCTCTGCAAGAAATGGCAGTACATCACGCTCACTTGAAGTTTAACTGCACATCCCCTGCTTTTGATAAATGCCTGTCTAACAATTGTGAATCATCAAGTCTATCAGGTACAGTACATTGCAGCCAGTTACACACAATTAAATCTTCAAGTTGAACCCTGAAAGACAAGATATGTCTCTCCTATAATAATGCAGAAGACACATTAAAATGCTTCCAAAGTGTTGAGTTTTCATCTTCTTTAACTACACAAGCTGTTAAATGTCTCTGTAAATCATTCTTAGCTCTCTGTTTTAGTTGTTTCCTTCATAATACTTCAAAATACTCAGTCTAGAAAAATTAAGTCTTTTTAAGTTGAGAGTGACTAGGAAAATCATCAAGAGCCTCTTCTTTATGAACCAAAAACATTTCCTTGACTTGTGAGAGTAACGAAAGGTCAGTTAAGGTTCCAGAGTGCCACATTAAAATGAGAGAGACAAAGTGAGTGAGGTAATATCTTTTATTGAACCAACTTCTGTTGATGAGGGAGACAAGCTTTGGAGCTTCACAGAGCTCTTCTTCAGCTCTAACAACATTTGGTCCAATAAAAGACATTACCTCACCCATCCTGTCTCTCTAATATCCTGAGAGTGACATGGCTTACTTGCATACTTTAAAATGTGTTCACATCTACTATCACTCTGCTCTAGAAAGCTCCCACTCTGATAAGTCAAAGTCAGAGGAAGCCTACTTTAAAGTAAAAATGTAGGTGTTAAATGTGTATAGCTTTCCTTTCCCGTATCTTTCGCCTTCCTAATCCTTAATTTGTTCAAGAAAATACATTATACATAAATCTTTTGGATTGCACATGTGCTTCCAGATTGATTCCCCTTTTTGAGACATGATATAGTGGCTACTGTTAAAAACTGGACATTTAACATCGGCAGGGGTTACACTTACCACATTATTTCACATTCTAAGTTAAAGGAATGCTGCAAATAAGACAGTAAAGGCAAATAGTGAGATGTGACACTGTAAATATACAGTTTTTAATGGTGACATCTTTGTAACAATAATATTTAAGGCCAAATTTATATCCAGGTTTCTAAGTGGGCACTTTTCATCTACTATTATTTGTAGTACTGGGCACAATAATGTCACTGAGGCATCTAGGTACATGACTGCACTCACAAATCAGGTACTTATCTAAGTGACCTAAATTGCACGCAAAAAACTCTAGAACTACTATTATAGCTTTTGATGGAGACCAATGTCTGAAAATTCATTAGGGCAGCACATTCTGCTTGGGCTTTTTGCTGGTGTACAAGAAGGATAGAAGACGCATCACCCTCTATACAAGCAGATACAATCCCCACTAAAAAACTCATAGGCACTAGCTACTGGAAAGAGAAAGATGAGGGGAGAGTGTGGGATTATGGCTTCCTCCCTTGTCAGCTATCACACATTTGCCAGGCAATGGAATATATGCTGCACCTTAACCAAAATTCCTCTTAGGGACTCCCAGCTGCAAGGTGGTGTCTCTATATCCTCTCCCAATTGTGGGTCATGACGTCAAAGACACAATATGCTTGCAACATATACATATATGTTGCAAGCAGATTGTATATATATATGTATATATACACACACATACAGTGGGAAGTATTAGACATCCTTATCTGTAGTTGTCACTACTTGTGGAGCCTATAGTTATCACTACTTGTACAGCCTATAATACAGTATATGAACTAATGTATATGCCAGGCACTGGAGTAGGGAAGTTCTTTACATTTATTTATACCCTTGTAAAATTGTGAATGTCTCAAATGATTCCATGTGTGTTTTTTTTATTTCATATAGTTTCTTGTCTTGGTCTATGTTGGGGAGGGGGTTACTATTCCTGAAGGCTGTATACATTTTTTTCAGAGGTTAAGAACAATAAAGCATATCTTTAATAAATATACAACCATGCTCCAGAGTATCTTGGCAATGCACATTTCTTTCATAAATACCAATATCCCCTCACTGATATAATAATATATTCATTGTGCTGCTGTCAAATAAGATACAATAGCTTGATTTTTACATATTTATATATCTTCTACTGACCCCATGACTGACTTGTATTAGAATGTACTGCCTCTCACATTAGTAACAAGATATAAACAGTAATACTTCTTTAGAGAAAGTCCTGATCAATTGCTGCATGATCGGTGTGTTTGTTAGGCTCGATAATTTTTTTGAATACAAGCTAGTCAAAATAACCTTTTTGGGACAGCATTACAAATTCTGGTTATCAACGCTTCCGTCTCTCTAAGATTTTTGCAAAGGTTTGGAACTTTTCTATTCAGGACAGTACTCCTTCTCCTTTGTTGATATAGCTAAGTTATTTAAAGGTGAGCCAGAACATTACCTCAGCTGTTTCCTACATGATGGCAAAGTGCCAATGTTGCTGGGACAGAAAAAGTAGACATTTTACATGGGGATGAAAGTCAGGTGAAAACAACTAAATAAAACAAGCCCCCTAAAACAGCCTTATGACACCCCAGTTGTTTAGTTTCTACTTTCTTAACTCTGAAATGAAGGGTAGTCACATTACTAAATTAATTTGTAAAGAATATGAATTCTTATAAAAATCTCTGCTATCTTGTGTGCTTGGCAGTGCTTAATTTGTGCCCCGGTTTGCCAGGGCTGAGTCCTGGTACCTCTAGGCTTGCCATGTGAGTTATGAAAGTTAAAATAAAATTGTTTGAGCCCAGGCATCTAATTGCTTGAGTCCCAGCACTGTTGCTTGGTCATCAGAATGAAAGTCCACAAGCAGAAACACTTTATTACAACAAGGAGTCACCTACAAGTAAGTGATATAGTGAAGCCTATGACTGTAGCTAGATTCATAGGGTTGGAAGGGACCTCAGGAGATCATCTAGTCCAACACCCTGCTCAAAGCAGGACCAATCCCCAAATGGCCCCCTCAAGGATTGAACTCACAACCCTGTGTTTAGCAGGCCAATGCTCAAACCACTGAGCCATCCCTCCCCCGGTGTAGAGAAAGTACACTTCTGCTTTGTTATAAGGAGAAATGTTTACCAAAAATGCTTCAATAAATAAAATGTATCTGGAGAAAATGCTCTGATAAATCATTTATGAACCATCCTTCATCTGATAAAATTAATATTAACTCTAACTTCTCCCTGAGTAACCAAAACAAGGCTTTTTATAATTGCAGGCAAAGCCCCAAACAGCCCACACATATTCTCCTATTACTCCAGCTAATTAGACCCAACAAGTTCTCTTATAAAACTGGACCCAGCTAGCCTCTTACTCCCCCTCCCCGCCCCCACCTTCTTTCTTCAGGAGGGGCTAGTCTGTCATAGATAACAGGTGATATGGTGTAGTTACTAATCAGTCCTGTTCCTCTAGTGTACTCTGTTCTGTTTTCTGACCCTAATGCCAGAAATGAGTTTTTAAATGCTGAGTGATTTTTATTTGCCTTCTAGGTTTTGATCCTTTAAGGGTTCACATTTTCAAGCTTTTCTGCTCAACCATAAGGGCTAGAAACTTATTTATTTTTATTGAAAGTAGAGATTTGCAGGTAATTTTCCTGACTTCAGGAGGTAGGGCTTTAAAAAAAACAACATATGACAAGACTCTCATTAAACTTGCAAATGTTGGCAACACAATCAGAGTAATCAAAAGGGGAGGGTGGCCCTGAGGCCTGAATACCAGTGCACCAAACAAGTTTATTTAGGAATAGGGGAAGGAGAAAGTATGGAGAAGAAGCAACAAAATGCAGCTTCCAGATGAAATGCAAGGAAATAAGTCTAGTTAACAGCCTGACAAATGGTAGTCTTTTGAAAAAGTGGGAGTGGGACTAGGGAGATGTACATTGCTAACATTTAAAAAGAGGCTTATCTGTGAGGGTTCTGATCAGAGCCTAGGAAGGAAAAGATTGGGTTTGGACTCTTCAGCTACAGGTAGGCAGTTTAAAGGACTTAGCTTTTTGCTAGAAGGTTAAAGTAGAGTTTTCCTTAATATTGAATCCAAATGTATGAACCTCCAGTAAAAGGCTTCAGAGGGACAATTGCAAAGCCATTTAGGGGACTTTTTTAGGGATTAATAAATGCATGCAGAAAGCTAGGTTTAATACTGTTAACTGATGGATCCACTTATGAACAAGCATCAGTGTGTCAGATTTATTAAACATGAAAAGCCTCATTCTCCCTTTGCTGGCATAGTAGACTTGGAATATTAGGCAGGAAATAACTTTAGAATTTATTGGGAGTGAACTGGAAGAGCTCAAATCAAAACTGACCAGAATATAGATGCTGCAGTAATGAATATGGGTGTTCAAAGGGGGGTGCCAGCCAAAATATAAGCCAAGATACTCTTCATGTTGTTTTAGCCTCCTTTAATCACACTCTATGGCTTGCTATTTTAGATGTCCAGAATTATAGGTATCTTAAGAAGTTTACACTGATTTTGGAAGACATTATCAAATACTACTGTTTAAATCTAAAAAGACAATGGCAACTTCAAACTCTTGTTGATGCTGTTGGAAACCATTGTGAGCTGATTTGGAAATATTAACTATGTATATTTGGTTGGTAATTAGGTCAATTATTTAAAATAATTAAAAAAACAAATATGCACTTCAGTAACCTTACCTCTTTTACAAGCTGTAGTTCATGATCAACTGCTAACAACTCTTACATCTGCCTAAACCTCAATCAGCCCTGCAGTGATTGAGCTCTGATAATCAACACAGCTGCAATATTGCAGATGAGGTTGAAGTGTATTTCAAAGTCCTGGGGACCACTCAAGAATGCTCTGCAAGCACCCCCTTATCAGTTACTTTCAGGGGATCTAGAATCAGTATATCTATTGATCACAACTTGCAGTGTGGAAAAAGGCAATGTTTCAGGTAGGCTGGTTATATTATCACTGGACTGTTACCAATTTAGAACATAGTATAGAAACTGAGTCTGGTGCTACTGTAGCCCTTGATAGGGGCATTCTTAAGGAGATCAAACCTGGCACATTTGTGAACAAACTGTAATTCATGATAGACTTAATCATTATTGTGAACAAAATCTTTCATTTTTCAAAGAGGATTACATAAATGCTTGCACATTTGCAATATCTAGAAAGTGCTACACTGAGACTTGCAGCAGTGAAAGACACATGTATCCCTCTTTTTGTCCAACAAGTATCTTTGGGAATGATAAATTGGAAGGGGTAAAGATTTTTTTTGTCAAAGCTGAAGAAAAAACAGTACTATCTGCTTGAAGCAATTGCTGAATGTATGAAAATTAAATTAAATACATAAAGCTTCAGCAATCATCTTTCACATGGGTTCAGTGCTGTGACTCCAAACAGTGGTTTAGTAAGAAAAAAGAATTAGTCTATTAAGTGAGTATATAAATTGACAATATTCTGGGGCATTATACATAGGTGCTGAGTGAGAAGGAAAAGGTACATCAGAGGTTACAAATAAATACCATCAAATGTACAACAAATGACAATGCACCTGCACATTTAACAAAACATTTAGCTCCTTTCAGAATGTATTGCTCTTGGTCAAAATAATGTCCTTCTTGTCCTGTAGCACTGAAGTAATAAAATGTGGGTTTTACACAAGGAACTCAAGCCACTGCACATACATCAAGGCACACTCCACAACTTATTGCAGATTTGAGTGAAGCGCCAAGTTTAGGTGTTCTCCAGTCTCCTCAAACTATTCTCTATTGGCTTGAAGAGGGAACACTCATGGACACAAAGCAAGCACTCAACTCAAAATTGGGGCAATCGTGTTTTCTTTTGGACAAACAAATCTGAAATCTTACACAAAATATAATAAACAATGAAGTTCCCAGGCTGTAATTTGGTGAGAAGGTCTGAATGGAAGATAATCAGGTTGCACAGATGTCACAGAAAGCATAGTTTGGTCTGCAGAATCTTTATTATTGATGATAAAGCTTGTGAGAGAACGGTGATTTTGCAGGGCTGGCAGTTGGGAGAAAAACACTGTTTCCCAGTGTTAACAAAGGACATTAAATATAGAAGTCACATATGTGCCATAAAAAGAGAGGGAAGGCCAATAGGTATACATTATTAGTCTTTAAATGTCTTTGAGTGTCTTTGACACTGTCTGGTTTCAAAATTATTATTCAATAGCTGAATTCACCAGAGGTAAAGACATGCCAATATACTGGGTGAATTCCGACCAGACCTGATCAGTACTGAACATTGTCCCCAGATCAGGGCCACGTAAGATGATGTTGAGCTAATGCAGCATGTGATCCTTGTTAAGGGATACAAAACTTGATATTTTGCTCATTGACATTCAATTTGCTAAAGAAAATGGCCACAAATTGGAAGTAGAAGAGATTGTAACTACTTAAGTAAAGCACTTATAGTAAAAACTGTAGGTTCCCAAATTCCTATTTTGGTTGCTATAATCTAATTGGTATTTTTTTCAGAGAGGGATAAAAAAAAGTCAATCCAGATATACACTTACATAATAGTTTAAATTTCAAAAAGTAATTAGTGATTGTGGGTGCCTCAATTTTTCTATATCCAAGTTAAGATACCTCAAGAGACCTGTTTTCCAGAGAGCAAATGCTTAGCACTTTTTCTTGAAATAAAGTGTAAAATGATGGGCCTTGCATTGTACCCTGAAGGTTAACAAATATAGTCCATGATTGGCTCAAAAGAACAGAATGTGTTTCTGAGTCAAAGGCCTTCCATCTCTGAAACAACTCTTCCCACTCTGCACTGAATTCACAAGGATCTCATCCAAAATATGAGTTCTGTGTTGTAGCATCCCCTTTTGCTGGTTCTCCACCACTGTCATAATCAATGCAGTAAAAACACCCGTTCCTCTGAGGTGCCCTTTAAACAACTGTGTAAATGGGATTTGGCCCTGCTTGTTCTGCTACATAAATAAAAAGTGGGAAGAAGGCAGACGGGAAGAATGACAAAATTACTTATGTTTTAGTTATACATATCTCCACATCAGACCACACAGCTCAGTGATTTTTTGAGATGTGCTATAAAAGGTGTTAGGTCTGTCCAAACACAAAAAGAACAAAATGTCAGTGATTGGTATTAATAGGATATTTGTTCAGAATCCCAGTCAAATTCAGTTCTAAATGCTGAGCAGTAACAGTGGGCTGTTTTCCTAAATTGGCTTGGCTACGATTCAATAGTGCTCTTAAAAACCTTGGTCCCTAAAAGTGCCCTTATAAGCACATCTCTACAAAATGTGTTCACACTCTCTTTCCCTCTCTGCTGATTTTGCTAACATATTCATTGATTTCAATGCAACAGCAAACAAGATTACAGTGTAGAGCATGTCCTCATCATTCATCCACTCTGTCATTTAATTTGGTCTGTAAAGAACCACTATTGTTGTGGGGATGAATCAGCAGACAACGATAAGTGATTGCTATTCTGAAGAAATTGTTTTGCAGCATATTTCTACTCAGAGCAAGGGGGACATCATAATCATCACCATCATTATCATTCCTCATGACACATGTTTTATTGAGAAAGAAAGAGAGTACCTAGGTAATATTTACTGATTTACATTAACTTTACCCAAAAGTCCTTTAGGGCATCCATTTTAAATCCCAAAGGATCCTTCATAGGAGGGAACTCTGTGCATTTTTAGGTTGGTTTCAATCAATCCTTACAAGTGAACAATAAAAATGCACTCTTAAAACTAATCAGGAAATCCCATACACCATTTTTATCATAGCATTCTTCCCACTAATCTTAATCTTCCCTTTTGTCCTTCATTCCCTCCTCCCCACCAAGAAAATCTAGGACATAAAACAGGGCTTCCCTAACAGTGCAGCAATCTGATGAGAGGGGTCATGAAGATAATTTAGTCATGATAAGAGATCTTGTCTTGACTGTCTTTGGTCTAGGAAGGCAGTTTGTGAATGATTGGAAACTATAAAAATGGTCTTCAGACCATGACTGTAAAACATTCTTTCTGCTTGCTTTCCTAGTCAGGGGATTTAACTGAATTGGATGCTTTCACTCCCTTTGCCATACTGTTACATTATTCATATTAAGTATTGACATTGTATTTTACAAGTATATCAGCTTGTGTTTTTTTTAAAAATGCTACTGACATTATTGAAAAATGAGAAATTGTCATCTTTAGAATATCTTGAACTCTGCTTACAAAAGGCTGTTTTCCTCAAATTAAATATTGTGCTAAACAGTCCAAGATTGTTAGTGCTAAATTGGGATATATGCATATAAATGTGTGTATATGTATATATGCTATTTTTTAAAATGTATCTGTGGACTGTGGTACTAGAACAAACTTTTTGGTTACTTAGCCTTAGACTGAAGGTTCAATGGAAACACAAATCTCAGCCTGTACTTACAAACATCTGTCTTCTGAGGTTGTTGACACATCTTGAGATTGGCAAATCCCCATTCCTCACAACTTCCCCTTGCTTCCGAAACAATTGCCCCTCCCTCTCCCAAAACTATTAGGACCTCGTTTCTTATCTTAGGTATCTCTGAGTGGGTGGTTGTGGAGAACCCAGACATTCCCTTGTAGCAACTGTGATTATATGACTCTGCTCTGTATCTTATCTGCAAGAAGGATTGTCTTCACTCTCACAGCTCTGAAAGGAGCCTGGCACATGTTTGTCCACCCTTAACCCTAGAAAACCTTTATGATTTAGGCAGGCTGTAGCTTGAGCTAGATGCCTTCCTGGAGCTGCCTGCTGTGGAGGTGGGTGCCTTAGTTCCTTTGGAGAGCTGGAGGAAGATGGAATCAAGCAGCACAAGTCAGAAGGGAGAGAGGTCAGACTCCATATTCCCCATGAGGACTGCCAAAGAAGTAGGGGAGGGGACTTCTGAGAGAGATGAACATCCTTTCCATTCTTCTCCATTTGTCAAGTTCTTCAAACAGAAGCCATCAAGTGAACCAAACCATGTGGAAGGCAAAGGACTGTACTATTAACCTGTTTTATATTATTTACGAATTGTGTAGTATAGGTAAAAATTAGTGTTCACCAGTAAAAAGTCATTGTTAAGATACCCAAACATATCTGGACACCTATTCAGAGACATTTCTGTGGTAAATGTCAATGACATTATTCATGTGCTTGAAGTTAAGCATGTTAATAAGTGTTTGATCCTGGCCTAAGTTTTTTAAAATGAAAGGAAATGGAAGATAAACAGGTTTATCACTCTTCATGGGTAATTATTTTTCTAACAAAATATTGTGGCTTTAATCCTGATGCAAGAGCACTCTCTTCCCTGATCAATAAATAAACTCTTGGTTTGTTTTTTTTCTTAACATATTTGGCACAGCCATATAACTGTTTATTTTCCAATAAATTTGCTTCTACTGCAAATAATGATTGGTGCACTAGGGTAATTAATAAATTACTCTTTAATTTCTGGCAGAAAGTAATTTCTAAGTAACTACTGCTTGCACATATATAGTAAAGAAAAATATCATATAATCTACAGAAATAATTAACAAAACAATCTGAATGTTAATGGGGGGTATTAAAACCGTGCATAGCTTCAAAATGAAAAGCTCTTTATAAATCCTTACAGGGAAATGACAGGCATTTGGGAACCTAGTGTTTTTTGTGTTATTACTAATTGTTTACAGTTTCATCCCCAAATTCTCTTGCTACCATTTAACTTTGCTTCAAAATTGCTGCCTGCAGTGACATCTACTGGCAGTAGCTGGCACTACTTTAGAGTGTTCTACAATAAGAGCCTGGGAATTTTTGGTTTCAGAGTGGGTTTTTCTATACTTGGCTCAGTTACACAAGGTCATTCTGATAAGCTCCATTTCTTATTCTTCCCCCCAATCCATTTTTCAAGTGAACTATCCATTCATTTGGCATATAGAGATTTGGAAACTAGTTTTAAAATATTGTCACATTTGCATTGGAAGCATTAGAAACTCAACTTCAGTCTTTGGCAAGTTGCTGACAGCTGGTTGACTCATCACCCAGAGGAACACATCTGTTCTTCTCATGGAATATTTTTAGTCATGAAGTATGCTGTATGCTAACTAACTGCTGCCTGGTGTGAATTGTGAATCAAATTCTAACTCTATACATTTTCCATGTGAGCTTTCTTTTTGAAAGAAAAATTGCACTGATAATTAAAAATGTGTGTGTAGTATATACAGGAAACTGTCTAGTTCAATTTTACCAGTTTCCCTGATACTAAAAATTTAATCTTTTCCTTTAGCTAAGTGTTTCAATACTTACAAAAATAACCTTATGTTACACTAGAGTAAGTGGCCAATTCTAAAATTATTTATTTCATATGTTCATTTTTACATATTGACATGCATTTAAAATACATGTACATAAAATGAACTGCCATTTAAAATATATGGGAAGATATTTTTATTTGTGGTATTGGATATTTTGTGTAATAGTTTAGTTTCTCTAGATATTTTAAAATCAAATTCAGTATCAAAGTTTCAGTAGTTAAAAACTTCCACAAAGTAAACAGCCTAATGTGATCATCCCCAAGAAGACCAAATATAATAAGCTCCTTACAGTATTATTCTAAAAGTGGACATTTAATGCATCTTTGTTGGAGACATTCTATAAAGCATGTGACAGACATAAATGGGGAAAAGAAAGATATGAAGGAAAAGCGTATTTGCTTTGACCTCAGGATATGATTACATAGCTCCTAGGATTCGATTACATAGTTTATAATTCAAGGGTTACCCAGTTTTTTCTCAGTATAAGTTATTGTAGACATAGCACTCTGAACAGAGGGAAGGACAAGGAAGACTCACTCACATGAAATGCTGAAGTTTATTACAATAAAGACTGAAACAGTCTTTTACCATCACCTCTTCTGCTGCCTCTTTAGGTTCCCTAGGCAAGGCTGCCCTTTCTGTATAGAGCTGTTCCCAAACTTGATTTGCCATGTCTGGGATCCACTAAATGTTCAAAAGCTTACCCCCAAAAGGGGTCCAATCAAGTTGAAGGATCCAGTTGTCCCCTCATACCCTCACTCCCAGTCCTTTTTTTTTCTCCTGCCCCTGACCAATCTCATACTTCAGAGGGTGGCACTGGACAGTCACAATGAACAGCTCCTTCTGGTGCTCCAGTTTGGAGAAATATCTCCCATTTAAACTGTCCCTTAACAAAATATTCAGTTTACCATTGTTCCCAACACAGTATTATCACCCCTAGGTATTCATTGACAGGGGGCAGGCCTCAAAAATCATGAGATGATTTAAAAATATGTTTGGCTATTTTTATTTGCCTTCTGGTTTCCAAACCACTAGGGTGCATTTGGGTGACTTTTTCAAGCTTTTTTCTGCAACCATGAGGGTGAGAAACTAATTTTTAATGAAAACTGAGATTTTTACCTCACATTTGCTGCCAGCAGATGTGGCTTTAAGAAAAAGCCAACCATTACCAGACTCCCAATGAATCATGAATGTCATTAAGTGACATGTAAGTCATTTGTCAGAAGGTAGCTGGGCTTCTGAAGGGATCAGGCCCAGCTTACCTCTGACAGGCTCCACAATGGGAAATGATGCAGCTCAGGTTCAGGTGGAAGTAGTTAGCTCCTGAGTAAACGAGGTAGTTAGGCAGGAAAATACCTGGGCATGATGAAAGGTTGAGGAGGTCAATTAGAGGGAGCACTCCAGAGAAGAAAGGAAACTGCCAGAAAGACTGAAGGACTGCAGAGAGACCGAAGATCCGCCCAGCAGATCAGTGAAAGAGGCTGTCAGAAAAACATTTCAAAGAGGGAGAAACAGGGCAGAAGGGGGCAGGGGAGCTGGGGAGAGTCTACAGAGACAGGAAATAGCTCAAGAAACAGCATAGGACTGAGAAGGACTGGTCTGGGTGTCTTAAACAAGGGCCTTGAGCTGGAACCCAGTGGAGTGGGCATACAGGTCTGGTTCTCCCAGTCTGGTGTTTTTTACAAAAGATGACCCTAAAGGCAGGAGATCTAAGGCTGATTAGCCCGTATTAGAGCTATGCTCAGCTGCAAGTGAGTGCTCAGGAGGTGACAGTGCCCCTTCTACATCACTGTACATAAATAAACACCAATATGAGAAATATAAGCTTATTTTTCCATGGCCCTTCAAAGGCACTCTGAGATTGTAGAAACTTATTGGCTGATACTGATGAAACCACAGGTTCCCATGGCTTTAATTTCCAATAATACAAGCCTACCTCTGCTTACGGCATTTTATCTATTAATAGTTTGAGTGCTCGTACTATCACACAGTTTGCCAATCCTTACTATTGATTTGTCAGGGTAAAATCTGTAATACAATTTTAGTAGCATTAACAGCTAAAGTAGGAGACATATATGCTTTTAAACAGCAACCACAAGATTCTTGCAGCCCTTATATATAGTATATAAGCAGGACTGGAAAATATCTTGCTTAAAAGTGATCAGTGGATTTCAGAATCTCTTCCCAATTTTTCCTACTAATATGGTTCTATATGAAGTAAATACACTGTCCCACCTTATATTCTCCTATATGAGTGAAAGATCATGGAATTTCAAAGCTTTTTTAATATTTTTGCACTGTGGAAGGTGACTGGAAATACTTGCTACAGTGAATGTTTTTATTTCCACCTCCTCTTTTCACTCACTATTTGTCTTCCAAAACATTTGGCTTTGGAGCTGAAATCACTAATGTTTCTTCTCCACCAGAGAATGAAGTTTGTTGTTTTAATTTATGTGGAGTAAAGGGGCCGAAAGAGTTAAAAGTGTGAACACAAATAGAGAGAGGTCAGTCTGCTTAGTACCATGGCAAACACATCATAAAAAATCCTTTTGATTAAAGATACAAAAAAAAAAAAAAGAAGATAACATAAGAATGGCCCTACTAGGTCACACCAAAAGTTCATCTAGCCCAGTATCCTGTCTTCCGACAGTGGCCAGTTCCAGGTGCCCCAGAGGGAATTAACAGAACAGGTAATCATCAAGTGATCCATCCCTTGTCGTTCATTCCCAGCTTCTGGCAAACAGAGGCTAGGGACACCATTCCTGCCCATCATGGCTAATAGCCATTGATGATCCTCCATGAATTTATCTAGTTCTTTTTTGAACCCTGTTATGGTCTTGGCCTTCACAACATTCTCTGGCAAGGAATTCCACAGGTTGACTGTGCATTGTGTGAAGAAATACTTCCTTTTATTTGTTTTAAACCTGCTGCCTATTAATTTCATTTGGTGACCCTTTGTTCTTGTGTTATGAGAAGTAGTAAACAACACTTCCTTATCTACTTTCTCTACACCAGTCATGATTTTATACACCTCAATCATACCTCCATTTAGCTGTCTCTTTTCCAAGGTGATAAGTCCCAGTCTTATTAATCTTTCCTCATACAAAAGCCATTCCATACCCCTAATAATTTTTGTTGCCCTTTCCTGAACCTTTTCCAATTCCAATGTATCTTTTTTGAGATGAGGCAATGACATCTGCCCACAGTATTCAAGATGTGGGCGTACCATGGATTTATATAGAGCCAACATGATATTTTCTGTCCTTGTATCTATTTTTTTCTTAATTATTCTGTTTGCTTTTTTGACTGCCGCTGCACATTGAGTGGATGTTTTCAGAGAACTATCCACAATGACTCCAAGATCTTTCTTAAGTGATAACAACAGCTAATTTAGACCCCATCATTTTATGTGTATAGTTAGGATTATGTTTTTCAATGTGCATTAATTTGCATTTATCAACATTAAATTGCATCTGCCATTTTGTTGCCTAGTCACCCAGTTTTGAGGGATCCTTTTGTAGCTCTTCGCAGTCTGCTTGGGTCTTAACTATCTTTACTAATTTTGTATCATCTGCAAATTTTGTCACCTCACTGTTTACTCTTTTTTCCAGATCATTTATGAATATGTTGAATAGGACTGGTACCAGAACAGACCCCTGGAGGACACCACTATTTACCTTTTTCTACTCTGACAACTGACCATTTATACCTACCTTTTGTTTCCTATCTTTTAACCAATTACCAATCCATGAGAGCACCTTCCCTCTTATCCCGTGGCAGCTTACTTTGCGTAAGAGCCTATGGTGAGGGACCTTGTCAAAGGCTTTCTGAAAATCTAAGAATACTATATCCACTGTATCCCCTTGGTCCACATGCTTGTTGACCCTGTCAAAGAATTCCAGTAGATTGGTGAGACATGATTTTCCTTTACTAAAACCATGTTGACACTTCCTCAACAGATTATGTTAATCTATATGCCTGAAAATATTGTTCTTTATTATAGTTTCAACCAGTTTGCCCGGTACTGAAGTCAGGCTTACAGGCCTGTAATTGCCGGGATCACCTCTGGAGCTATTTTTAAAAATTGGCATCACATTAGCTATCCTCCAGTCATCTGGTACAGAAGCTGATTTAAATGATAGGTTACAGACTACAGTTAGTAGTTCTGCAATTTCACATTTGGGTTCCTTCAGAACTGTTGGGTGAAGACCACCTGATTCTGGTGATTTATTGCTGTTTAATTTATCAATTTGTTCCCAAATCTCCTCTAATGATAGCAGCAAAGAATCCTGTGGCACCTTATAGACTAACAGACGTTTTGCAGCATGAGCTATCGTGGGTGAATACCCACTTCTTCGGATGCAAGCACTGTGGGTGAATACCCACTGCTTGCATCCGAAGAAGTGGGTATTCACCCACGATAGCTCATGCTGCAAAACGTCTGTTAGTCTATAAGGTGCCACAGGATTCTTTGCTGCTTCTACAGAACCAGACTAACACAGCTACCCCTCTGATACCTGTCTAATGATAGCTCAATCTGGGACAGTTCCTCAGATCTGTCACCTAAAAAGTCTGTGAAGACTGATGCAAAGAATTCATTTAGTTTCTCCACAATGGCCTTGTCATCCTTGAGAGCTCCTTTAGCACCTCGATCGTCCAGTGGCCCCACTGGTTGTTTAGCAGGCTTCCCGCTTCTGATGTACTTAAAAAAAAAATTGCTATTACTTTTTTAGTCTTTGCCTAACTGTTCCTCAAATTCTTTTCTGGCCTTCCTAACTGTATTTTTACACTTCATTTGCCAGTGTTTAAGCTCCTTTCAATTTTCTTCACTAGGATTTAACTTCCACTTTTTAAAGAATGCCTTTTTGCCTCTCACTGCTTCTTTTACTTTGTTGTTTAGCCATGGTGGCTCTTTTTTGGTTCTCTTACTATGATGTTTAATTTGGGGTATATATTTAAGTTGAGTCTCTATTATGGTGTCTTTAAAAAGTTTCCACGCCACTTGCAGCGATTTCACTTTTGGCAGTGTACCTTTTAATTTCTGTTTAACTAACCTCCTCATTTTTGTGTAGTTCCCCTTTCTGAAATTAAATGCTATGGTGTTCAGCCACTGTGGTGTTTTTCCTGCCACAGGGATATTAAATTTAATTATATTATATTATGGTCAGGATTACCAAGCGGTCCAGCTATATTCACCTGTTGGACCAGATTCTGTGCTCCACTTAGGACTAAATCAAGAATTTCCTCTCCTCTGGTGGGTTCCAGGACCAGCTGCTCCAAGAAGCAGTCATTTAAGCTCAAAATAGGGTAGATTTCTAGGTTCAGTTATTACTAGTCTACTCTGAATTTTATTTTTATTATTATGTTTCAGTAGTTTCAGTTGCCTCTTTCATATGGATCCTGAATACACAAAAACCAATGCATCAAAGTAGGAAGGATGCTCTAGTGGATAGGAAATTAGATTAGGATTTAGGATACCTTGGTTCAGTCCTGACTCTGAGACAAGCTTCAAACATGACGATGGGCAAGTCACATAATCTATTGTGTGCCTGATTTCTCCATTTGTAAAAAGAGGATTATACTTCCCTACCTCACATAGAGATTGACTTTGTACTACACACAGATTGTGTGAAACTGCCTTCCAAAAATAGTTTAAAAAAATCTTTGAACACTTAAATAAACCATTTACAGTTCTAGATTATTAAACAGAGTTGTTTGAAATCTCTATAACCAAATAACTTTTTGTAAAATCCTTTAAAAAATGCTGTCCATAAACACATGCATAAAAGACTATCTTTAATCATGTTAGATTCTCATTGATTTCACTGAGGACTATTCACATGCCTAAAGATAAGCCTGTGATTATATGTTTGCAGGATTGGGCCCTATCACTTTGAATAAAACCTGCAATACAATAGAGACTATGCTGACTACGTGGCCCCTGAGACTTAATCAATCAAATGATTATACTGTCCTGACTCTGACAGTATATGTCACTACATTTTAAAATCTTGTAAACTGGCATTCTCCTTCTATCCTAAAATCTGTGAATGTTCAAGTTGGTTGGAGAATTGTGTTGACTCCATAAACATTTGCAATGAATCCAAGATACTTATCAGAGTTTCATTTAAAAACAAAAACAAAACAAAAAAGCCACTTGAACTCTTATTCCATGTTAATCTAATTGTTTAAGATGGTCTCCAACTTTCCGTGATATTTTTAAATTTTCCACTCACAATTAAATCAACCAGAGAGCATCTCACTGGAATCTTATTCACTGATGACTGGAAAACAGCTGGTGCTGAAGTATCACCAGATGGTATTTTCATATAGCAATATAAACCTAAATGAGTGTTTATGGAGGCATAATTTGTAGATTGTTGTTCTATTATTAATGTGCTAGTGTGCTTGAGATCCAGTTCTAATAAACTTTTTTGGACACAGAGACAGTTCATCGGGTGCACCAAGGAACTACCAGATCCTCTTTGGTTATCATTTTGCAGTCATAACATAAGATGGACCTATCCAGTTTTTAGAATCTTGCAATTGGTGCAATCCATTCCATATGATCTACTTTCTTTATAATATCAAACTTCCCAGAGTCTCTGAGTTATTTTATCCTTTAGAACTTAGGACACAGAATGTGCTTAGAAAAACATGTTCCTTTATTGTTGTTAATCTGTATTCACCAAAATACCCAACTTAGTTAAGCATATGGATAATGTTCACTTTTAAAATATACACATTTAACTTCCTGCCAACTCCATGAGAGACAAGAAACCAAATCTTTGCCTAATAGCCCCATTCCTGATCTCTGGGCAACATATCCGGATTTCACAGTTCACATCTCTCTCTTCTTTTGATATCCTAGGCACTGTTTGACCCATGAAGGTTTTTGGCTTAACATCTGGCACTTGACGTGGTAGTTCCTTAAACCATTCCTTATACTGTTTTTGAGTTAACAATTACAGTATTTTACCTGTGTGCCTATCCATTTCCATACTATGGGCTGGTTCTCTATTTCAGTGTCAGTCATAGTTTCCAGATATTCATTTTTCTTTTAAGTCATTGCCTTAGGAAGGGATAATTCACTTCACTTTCTTATCCAAATCTCTTTCTGCAGCAACATTTCCCTCACTTTCATTTGATTTCTCTAATGGTTTTAATATGGACACTTCTGCTTAGCTTTTTTGCTTTTGATTATCAACTGGAGTATATTTATTTTCTGTGCTATTTTCTTCATGTCCAACTTATGTGCCCCAATCTCCTGGCATTTATGAACTTCTGAATTTCAGTATTAGCACAGTGGTTAACAAAAGCATAGGTAAAATCTCATACTAGCTTTGAATTTAACTTCTGAACTGGGGAACTACATGTCTTTATTTCATTTGCCCATTTTTCCTGCAGTCTCATGTTTGATAGATATATACACAGCCTTTTTTATTGCATGAGCTGATTCTACTATACTTTGTGTGTCATGAATTTAACCTATGCAGAAATCTGTCCAGTGAAATCTCTTCTAATAATCTCCAGAATAATAATGCTCTGCCATTGTTGTGAGTGGTGTTTACATATTTATTTATTTATTACTCTTTTTTCATTGCAAGAGCCATAAGGGAGAGAGATGTAAGATCAACAGAACTGTTAACTAAATTCCAATTGACAGACCAAATTTGGTCCTTGGTTACACTTGGGCAACCACCTTAAGACAATGGAGTTGTTCATATATAAGTGAAGGCACAACTTGGCCTGCAGAGTCATTACTACTAGTGATGATGTGCAAGCAAGAAAGAACACAATTTAAATGTGAGTGCCACATATTGTGTCTGATCTGTACCAATCTACATAGTGCAGGAACAAGGAGCCTCTTATCCCTTGTATCTCTGCACAGGGTCTGGGTATAATCTTAGGGTCCCGCTAAGGTGACCAACTAGGAAATGTGAAAAACCAAGACACTTTGTGTTTTGTGGGGAGGAGAATTGTTGCATGTATAAGACAAAACCCATAATATCAGGATGTCTGGTCACCCTAGATCGCATTAACTTCAGTGGGCACTGAATCAGACTCTTGTGTTCAGATTTTCCAATGGGACAGGAAGGCATAAGAGAAAGTAGGGCTGAGACCCTGTCTTCCTCCTAATCATTAGTACAGTTGGTCTTCTTTGGAAGAGAGTGCACATTCCTCCCTCTGAAACTGAGACACACCTGCTGCATTCTTTGAGGTAGGGCATTTCCATCTCACTCTGAAAATGGAGCCATGCCTTGAAGGTAGAACCAAGTTCTGAGCTTTTTTGGCTAGTAGTTAGAAGACCTGTGTTGTTTATCCAAATGCTAGAGCATGTGTAACAAACAAGAGGAATTGGAATTGCAAACCTATGAAAATAAATTTGATCTAGTTGATGTTACTGAAACCTGGTGGGATAATTTGTGTAACAGGAATATTAAAATCAATGGTTATAAGCTATTTAAGAAAGATCAAGTGAGCAAAAGGGGAGGCAGAGTGGCACTGTCAAAATGGTATTACCTGTTTCTGAGTCACAGAAAATCTGGAAGAAAATTATCTTGAATGCTTATGAATAAATATCCTAACAGATAAATCATAAGATGGAGTATGGGCTGGTGTCTTCTAGAGAGCACCAAATCACACTAGGAAAGAGGCAGACTGGCTTCTTACACACCTATCTATAATGTATAGGGGGGACAAAGCTGCATGATTACGGGGGACTTTCTAATGTGTATACAGAATAAAGTTCAGATTATATACCTGTTGCTTTAAAATAGCCAATTTCAAAAAGCTGAAAACAAGTATGAGCCAAATCTATTGAGAGGAAGAATTAATCCGAAAAATGGGAATGATAATTGAGAATTGTTTAAGAATGCTTTACCAGATGCCCAAAAGTCACAATCAGGGGAAAAGGCCCTATTGGTTATTAAAAAAAATGGTTTTGAGGGGAAATAAAGGCAGAGATTATCTATCTATCTATCTATCTAAACTATCCATCTATCTAATGGAAGAAAGGAGAAGTTGATAGCAATTAATATAAATCAGACCTACGAAATGTAGAAAATTGATAGAGGAAGCAAAGGGACACAAGGAGAAAACTGTCGCCAGCAGAGTTAAGAATAAGGTGACCAGATGTCCCGATTTTATAGGTACAGTCCCGATTTTGGGACCTTTTTCTTATATAGTCACCTATTCCTCCCTCTCCCCTGTTCCGATTTTTTACACTTGCTATCTGGTCACCCTAGTTAAGAACAATAAGAAGGAAGGCTTGGTTGTTTTTTTTTAAGTATATTAGGAACAAAAAGAATCCTGAGACTGGTACTGATCCATTACTAGGCAAAAATGGTAGAACTATCAATAATAATGCAGAGATTTCTGTTTTATATTTTGGGGGAAAAACAGATGGTGTAGTCTTATCATATGGTAATACTCTGTCCATTCACTAGTATCTCAGGAGGATGTGAAAAAGCAGCTACTAAAGTCAGACATTTTAAATCAATTGGTCCATATAAGTTGCAGCCAATGGTTTAAATGAGCTGGCTAAGCAGCTCACTGGAATGTTCATTTTCAATGTCTTGGAACACTGAGGAAGTTTCAGAAGATTGAAAGAAAGTTAATGTTGTGCCAATCAATGACCTACACTTTAAGCATGAGGAGGGGGTTGTGTGGCTGGCTGGGAGAAAAGGACAGTGCTTCTGGCTTGGGGGAGAAGGGAGAAATAAAACTGCTGGAGAAGCCGTCAGCGTGGTGGATGGCTCACCAACTAGGAATGAGGGGTTTATAAAGGTCAGCCTGGGCCTGGCCCCTCCCCTCATTCATTTCTCTGGCTATGCTGACAGAATGACAGAAGACATTAGATATGGCTGCAATTTTATTAGATGTCTGGGACTAATCCGGCGGATAAAATGTGTAGTGCAGGTGAAAACCTGCACAATTCACCGGGTGGGTGTGGGGGGTGCTCTTTTCAGTCCCCCCTGCACCTTTCCATTTATGTCCCTCCAGCAGTTCCCGGCCACCCTGTTCAGCACCCACACTCCCTCGCTATTTAGGTCAGAAATATGCTGAGTGTTTAGCTATATCTGCTGTGGGCATTGCACTAGCTGCCCCATTAAGGGGGGCTGGGAAGGAATTTTCCCTTACCTATACTGGCCAGGTGCAGTGGGGGACGGGGGGTTTCGCCTTCCTCGCAGCAGGTTCAGGTGGGCTCTGTTCATGGATAGCATGACGGGTGGTAGGCCACATGTCGCAACTTGTTATTTAAGTGTATAGCAGAGGTTCAGGGCAGGTACTCCATAACTTAAGGTACAAAAGAACAGATAAATGGCTTGGAAAAGGAAATAAGGAGAGGTGCTTGGTAATTTAACAAGCTGGCAGGGGGTTGGGGACTCCTCTGATTGGTACAACAGGGAGCCAACCCCTCATCATTATAGTCCACCTTAACTCTTCTTACGAGCAGGGGTGGTCGGTAAGGTCCTGGCAAGGGAATTGCTGGAGGGACTGGATGAAAATGGGGGGAGCTGGTGGAAGCTCTTCTTCCCCCCTTCCCCCTCTCCCCCCGCGAATTGGCTGGAATTGGAGGGACCTGGCAGTAGATCTGCTGGAGGGACATAAACAGAAGGGGAGGGAGGCTGAAAAAAAACGTATCCTCCCCCCCAGTGAATTGTGGGGGGTTTCACCTGCAGTGCACATTTTATCCGCCGGGTTAGTCCCAGACATCTAATAATAAAGTTGTGGCCTGATTAAACTCATATCTAATGTCTCCTGTCATTCTTTCGGCATAGCCAGACAATATTTACAAAGGGTAAACAGAATGACTCAGGTAACTGTATGCCTGTCAGTCTGACTCTAAACCCTGGTAAGATAATAGACTGGCTGTTACAGGACTTGATTAATAAAGAATTTAAGAAGGGTAGTATAATTAATGCTAATCAACATGGGGTTATGGAAAATATGGAAAATAGATCCTGTCAAACAAACTTGATATCTTTTTCTGAGGAGATTACAAACTTGGTTGATAAGTGTAGATACACTTAGATTTCTGAAATGTGTTTGACTTGGTACCACACACCATTTTGATTAAAACACTGGAACAATATAAAATTAGCATGTCACATTAAATGGATGAAAAACTGTTTAACTGATAGGTCTCAAGTGTAATTGTAAATTGTAAATACCCACTTGCATCCGAAGAAGTGGGTATTCACCCACGAAAGCTCATGCTGCAAAACGTCTGTTAGTCTATAAGGTGCCACAGGATTCTTTGCTGCTTTTATTGTAAATGGGGAATCCTCCCTCAGCGGGTGTGTTTCTAGTGGGATCCCAAAAAATTGGTTCTTGGCCCTATGCTATTTAACATTTTTTTTTTATCAATTACCTTGAAGAAAACAAATCATCACTGCTAGAGTTTGCAGATAACACAAATTAGGTGGAGTGATAAATAACAATGAGGACAGGTCACTGGAGCCACTGTTCTGGAATACTGTGTCCAGTTCTGGTGTCCACAATTCAAGGAGAATGTTGACAAATTGGAGAGGGTACAGAGAAAGTCACAAGAATTAATTAGAAAATATACCTTAAAATAATTGACTCAAGGAGTTCAATCTACTTAGCTTTACAAAGAGAAGGTTAAGAGTGGATTGGATTACAGTCTGTAAGTATCTACAAGGGGAACAAATATTTAATAATGGACTCTTCAATCAAGCAGAGAAAAGTATAATATGATCCAATGGCTGGAAGTTGAAGCTAGACAAATTCAGAGTGGAAATAAGGTGAACATTTTTAACAGTGTTGATAACTGATTGTTGGAACAATTTAACAAGGGTTGTGATGGATTCTCCATCATTGGCAATTTGGCAAGATTGGATTTTTTTCCTAAAATGTATGTTTTAAAATTATTTTTGGGAAGCTCTTTGGCTTTTATTATACAGGAGGGTCAGACTAAATGATTACTGAGGTCCTTTCTGGCATTGGAATTTATAAATGTACTCGTATTTACAGATGACACAGAAATCACTGAGACATTATAAAGCTTGGAACCAGACAATTCCATTTCAGAGACTTTTGCAGATACTTTTGATATTAGAACCACAATTAAAATTTATCATCATAATCACAGCATGATGCCTTATTTCCCTCTATTATTAAAAATATTAAATATTTATGGTAACACCCTAAGGCTCCAATTAGGATTGGGACTCATTGTGCTAGACTCTGTAGAAACAAAGAAAAGTGATTAATCCCTGATTGGAGGGTTTCATGTATTTATGGGCCTGAACAAGAACATTAATTTCTGAACTCTTGTGAATTTGGCAGGCACGTGATCAAAGCCAGATCTGAATTTAGATCAAAATATGCAGTACTTAATTATTTAGCCCAAAATACATAGGGACAAAGTAGAAACTGCAGCTTTTTTCAACAAGCCCACTGACTTTCCATGACAACAAAATAGCTGTATTTATAGTAGATTTACAGAAACGTAAATTTTACACACATGGATGGCTCTGGAACCAAACATAAATGAGCATACAGTTGTACATCACCAGGCTTCAATAGTTTACTTGAGAAGAGAATCTCTCTGAGGCATGACCCAGAGGTGAGGGAATGCCATCCCTTGGGATGGGAAATCCCTGAATTAATTTCATTCTTTCTTTTTATAGTTTTTACTCGTTTGTATCCAACCAGAGATACTTTAAAATGCTGACTGACAGCTGGACGTTCCTGAATAATTCTGCTCCCAGCCTTGCTTCTACTGAAGCCAATGATAGTGCTCATGTTGACTTTAATGAAGCAGAATTAGATCCTTTGGTTGGTAAACACTTTAACTCAAATCCTTTCAGTTAAGCACTGAAACAGAACATCTGCTTGTCTGTCCCATGAATTTTATAATGACCAAGGTCCCTCTGCATTAATCATGCGCTTCTTGCTATTACAGGGATTGAGAGTTTTTTCTACTTTTTGCTTTGAATCCAGATCCTTACTGTGGGTATGTCTACTAATCAGGCTCAGGCTGTGGAGTGGTATCATTGCTGTGTCGACTTCCAGGTTCAGGCTGCAGCCTGGGCTCTGTGACTCTCCTACTTTGGAGACTCCAGTCCAAGCCTGGAAGTCGACACAGCAATGAAACAGCCATGCATTCCAAGCTTCATGAGCCCAAGTTGGTTGGCATGGGCCAACCATGAGTGTCTAGTTACTGTGCAGATATACCCCGAGTGACAGTTATTTAAGGAAAGGAATGACTTATTTGTAGAGTCTAGTACAAATTTTAAACTTTTGTAGTTCGAATTCTCATAACAGATCTTCCCACTTTATATTGTCGTCTTGGGATGGAGAGGGAAGACTGACCCAGCATCCCACTAAAGTGTTCTAGGGGTGGTCTGCTTGTCCTCTATGTGTTATCCTGATTGACATTTACAGACTCTCACAGAGCTTCCATTTCTACTTTGCTCTTTTTTCCTTTGTGAGGACAAGGAGACCTGTTCCCCTAAATCCACCTTCTAGTGGACAGGTGGTGTGTTCATTCCCCTACAAGAAATTTGTGGCAACTGAACTCTAAAATATCACTATACAGCCTGCTCTGGCCACTGATAGCACCCCTTTAAAGCACTCCATATAGGAGGTTCCTTGAAATAAATTAGTATTTACTCATTATTACAAAATAAAATCTACCTGTGAGTAATAAACAGACCCATTGTAAAGAACCCCTTTCTAACCCAGTTGGTATGTGCAGTTTGACTTGCTGCACCTTGAGATCTATGGCATCCAAATCAGCCAGTAGCCGTCTTCCTACCTCCCCCACCAAAGAACGTAATTAATCACAAACAAATATGGTCTATGACATTTCGAGATTCTGCAACTGGATTAGAAGATGTCAAAGGATCTGATTCTATTTCACTATGCCTAACAGAGAAATATGGAGGTGTTATAAAGTCTTTTAAAGCCAGAAGGGAGCATTATGATCAACTAGCCCGACCTGAAAAACACATATCAAAGAACTTCACTCACTAATTTCTGCATCACCTCCCTAATGACTGTTGAACTATAACAACACCTTTTTAGAAAGACTTGACAAAAACACTTGAAGTGATGGAGAATTCACAATCCATATTTGCAGCTATTGTTGTCTGTGACTCGGTACAAGCTGTTACCTGTGAGACAAAAACATAAAACAAAAGAAGGAAAACTAGTTTTTTCTCTGATAGATGGGATCAATAATAGTGAAGACAAGTACTTCCCTGTCCTAAATTCTTATTTAAACACTCATCATGGGCTAATTAAAATTGACTTTCTTAATATGTCCTTCATAATTCATGGAGACATTACCAGTGTGGCTGCATTAGTCAAATCTTTAAAACACTGAACATTATCTTGATATAATATACAGCATTTCTGTCAGCACCCTATGTGTAATGTGTGGGAACCACAAGGACAGTCTTAATGTTCAAGACATTATCCTGATACATGGACTGTGTTCTCTATTCATGTTGCCGCATTCCAAGAAGTATGCTAATACCCCAAAGCATTGTAAAACTGTTTATTATTCATCTATTTTACCACTTCAATAGAAGAACTAAGGGAAACATTAAACTTGGCATGATGAACAACACATGGCATGATTACAAAACTTTCTACCTCCTCCTGTTGTGGTAATGGGTTCTCATTTGCATTGAACAAAAATTTGAACTTTATTGAGACAAAAGTTGAGGAAACACATCAATGTAAGATACTGAAAGATACCAGTATAGCATGTCTTGTTGATCTGTTGTAACATGTAGCCTGTGTGCACTACCTTGGTTATGTATTAGCTAGATTTGAGATAATAAAGCCTAACATAGTGAGGTAACAAACAAATGTGTGTGTTCCGTAATCTATTTTCTGCAAAAATGTTCCACAGCAAAATTAGCATATGAAATGTGACACCTCTAAATTGTTTTCATAATCAGTTATTTTTATAGCATGTCAAATGACTTGTTTATTAAATTTAATCCATCTTGAGGAATCATGATGGGGAAAAATGCAGGTACTGGCAACTTCTTGCCAATTAATTAAGCTGGTTTTCTTTCAGTATCTTACAGTGATTTATTTTAAAAGTCCATAGGTTTTTTTTCTGTTTGTTTTGGTTTTGGTTTGTTTTGTTTTGGCTCAATGACTAGAAATACAGATAGAGGACAAGTCACTAATCCATTCATATAATAATGAGGAAAGAAAAGAGAGCTTTATGGGAGAATAAAAACAGTTGACGTTAGTAATAAGAACTACTAACAAAGGTAAGGAAGAGACTGATTACATGTCCAGAAAGAATGAAGTAAGAATGTGTTGTCAGACCTAAGTGGAGACTGAATTGTTATGTTTGGTTTATTTCTAACTTTACATCAATCTAAATACCAAATAGAAAAGGAGGAAAAGTTATGTTTCTTTTGTGGCTAAAGGAAGTAACTTATTAAATTGAATAGAACTTATTATTGGTGGTTTATTCTGCTTCTGTTTTGCATTTATTTGAATTAAGTGATTGATGTTGAGACATTATTTCTGAACTTGTGTTATCTCCTATGTGTTGAAGTACTGAACCTAATTCCAGATACTTGTCTGTATCAAAGTTGCTGAAGGTGTGTTTAATTTGTTTGCTCAATAGCTACCATGATTTTTGTCACATCGAAGGTAGCAATAAATAACTTGATTGGACTTTGAACAATAGCAAGGTTATATAATGGATATTATTTTGAAATGGCATATGACTCACACTGGCCATTTGCCACTTTTATTCCCTGGGGTAGGGTGACCAGATGTCCCATTTTTAAAGGGACAGTCCCATTTTGGGGGACTTTTTTTATATAGGCACCTATTACCCCTCACCCCCGTCCTATTTTTTTCACAGTTGCTATCTGGTTACCCTACCGGAGGGGAAATATCACTGATGCAATGTTAAAATGAACAAGTCAAACACTCAAAAGTAAGGAAGTGCAAAGGTGAAGTTGAAACTGAAATTTTACTCTCTCCTCTGTGCTTATGCCTTAAAATATTATCTTTTCCTGTATATAATATATATAATCATAAATTATGTTAGAGAAAACAATTTATAATCAAACTGAAATTTTTTTTAAGGACTGATCTAAAGCCCAATGAAGTCAACAGGACTCTTTCCACTGATTTCAATGTGCTTTGGAGTAGGTCACTATAACCTAGCGTATAGTACATTACAAGGCCTGACTCTGACTTGGACTTGTGTATTGGAATTACTTTATTGACATCGGTGGAGTTATTCTTGTGTTACATTGTCATGGTATGAGATCAGCATCAGGTCTTCAGTCTTCAGATTTGGTTGGGTTTTTGTTTTATTTATTTTTTGAGATCTATATTTTAGAACAAGACAAATTTGATGAAAATCCACTCAGTAGTTTTAGACTTGAGTTAGACTTTAAGTCTTAAGTTAAATGAACCTGAGTCTGAAACACTCAAGTTCTGAAACACTCAAAGGATACATCTACACTGGACCTGGAGGTGTAATTTCCAGCTCAGGCAAAAGTATGCCAGCTAGCTTTGATTGAACTAGCACGCTAAAAATAGTTGTGTAGCTACAATGGTATGGGCAGCTAGACAGGCTAGCAGCCCTGAATATATTCTTAGGCCTCAGATGGGATCAGGGTAGCTACACTACTATTTTTAACACAGTATCTGGATGAATAATAGAGCACATGCATCTACCTGTGCTGGAAATTACACTTCCAGCTCCCATGTAGATATACCCTAAAACTCCAAACGAAAACGTTTTAAGGGGGTCATGTTAAGCATTCATAACTTTACAACCACTAACACCAGACGTAACACTCTTGTGAGGAAGTGTCTGGGATCTAATGACCACATGTAGCCAGGAATTATTTTTTAATCCCTTTGGAAGATGGATTCTGCAGGAGGACCACTGCCCCATTGCACTGTGCTGAGGCACTGAAGGAAAGAGGACCACTTCCCTGAACCACCAGCACCACTGCTCAGAGCACCTTGGAGTTTTAGAGCAATATCACACAATCTCTCTTACCTGATGTACATCAAATTGCCATTGTCCTTCACACCACAGGAGGACAGACAGGATTGTGGTTTAACTAGGCAGTAACACATCTGGGAACTCTCCAGCAATAACTTGTCCAGTGTGGGTCATTCCTACACTGTGAGCCATGAAGGGGGGCGTAGGGGATGCCTTCAGTTCTTCTATCCCTTTTGCACTGTCCATCTGGCCCCAGCACCCCACAGCCCACCCGTCATATGTGGGTTAAGAGGGTGGGAAAGATGGTTTGTCTGCTTGCTATCCCAGACACTAGGACCCCCAACCCCATTCCCCACCTTCTTTAGGAGATGTTTCTCCAAATCCTTTTCCAATCCTGGTTTAGCAGTGAACCAGACCTCCAAATGAATGAACACCTGCACTGGACACCTTCCAAGCTGCAGCAACATGAACTTTACAATTCAGCTTACCCAGCAGGTCCCTGGACTGCAGAGAGGAAAGAGGAAAAATACTACAGTACCCAGATGCATGATACCTAGCATGATGCACATAGCAGGCAACAAAACTCCAGCCCAAAGGTAGGGAAACGAGGCTTTTCTTCCCAGTGCAGAATGATGCCCTAGCTAGGAGCCCTCCCCTTGGGTATTCAGGAGCCAGTAGGCTTATAGTGCACCCTTCTGTCCAGCCAATCAGCCATAGAGTCCCTCTTCTCAAGCCAACAAAGAGGGTGAGTGTCCACAAAGTGGGGGAGAGGGAAGCAATCCTTGAAGGTGCCAAGAGTTCTTTTCCCCTTGCAATTGGTCCAGGCACAGCCCCCTCCCACCTCAAACCTCTGGGGAGGAGGACGTCCTTCAGCAAGACTTCTTCAGAAAGTTTCATGTAGTTCTATTAATATCTGATGGAATGATCCAAATTCATGTTTTCTCCAATGTCAGGAAAAGGAAAGAAATGACCTCCTCTGCCACATTTTTCAATATAATGTATGACAGTTTTTCAGGTGTAAAATCCACCTTCCTGCTATTCAAACCCAGCTATTTCCCAGACCTAAGGAAGGGCTCTGTGTAAGCTTGAAAGCATGTCTCTTTCATCAACAGAAGTTCATCCAATAAAAGCTATTACCTTAACCATCTTGTCTCTCATGGCTGATGTCAGTCCAATAATGCTATTCTTTGGTTAATGTCAGCCTGATAGACTGTAATAGTAATGGTACAGCAGTTAATGAACCTCCTTTATATGACAGTAGAGTTAATAAAGGAGATTCAGATAATTTTCAAATCAAACTTTCAAATTACAAGATACTTTGACAGATAACATAACACCGATTTGTATTTTACATTAGGAGGTTGAAAATATGACAAAGATGCATTTAGCAAAAAGTATTGATATTACTTTTCTATAATGGAAGATTCACAGTAAGCTTTTATTTTTAGTGTTAGTCCTTATTTTGTGTTTAAACTATGTAAGAAAATATTACTAAGAAGCACTTAGAAAATACAATTTGAATCTATGTGTTCACTTTGATATTCAAGTTTCTTTAAAATCCTGTTACACCAACTAAAAGAATTTGTCACATACTGCGTATGAGAAATTAGTTCCTCTATCTACTGCAGTAATGAATCCATGTTAATGGTAGTAGATTATGAGGGGGAAATGGCCTTGTCAGACACAGACATCAAATTTGCTGTTCTAGTCATGTTTGTTTTTTATTTATTGGAAAAAAGCATAATCTTAGTACTTGTTCCTCAAATAATTGACCCTTGTGCACATATACTTTTTATCCTCTGGATTTTCTACACAGCAAGAATGGAGCATTGTCTACATCAAAAGTAACACTTGAAATATACCTTAGTCTGTATGCCAAGCTCTTCTATGCTGTGTTGTTGTAGCTGTGTTGGTCCCAGGATATTAGACAGACAAGGCGGGTGAGGTAATATCTTTTATTGGACCAACTTCTATTGCTGAGAGAGAGACAAGCTTTTGAGCTTACACAGAGGTCTTCCTCAGTTCTGGGGAGATGTACTATGGCTAAATACCAGGTGAAATAGATTGTTTTGCATAAGTAGCTAACACACATTTCAAGGAACCACTGGAGGTGAAGTGGCTAGTTAACACTTCTCCAGTCATATGGGGGAAGGAGAGAAAAACAAAAGCTGGGCGGAACGGGGTGATTTAGTGGGTTATAGATTGTTGTAATAAGACATAAATTCTGTCTCTCTATTCAGTCTATGAGTTTTAATATCTAGCAAATATGCATTTCAACTATAAGTCTCATCTTTTGAAGGTGTTGTGCAGGTTTCCTTTGCAAATGAGGACTGATAGGTCAGATACAGAAAGATCACTTTGTGGAAAGTATTCATACACAGGTGATAGGGTGGTTTTTTTCATTTAACATTTTTCTATGTGAGTTCATTTGAGCACATAGACTGTCTTGTATCACCCACATAGTTGCTACTGGGTTATTTAGTGCACTGAATGGATGCACTGTTGGATTTAGTGCACTGTTGGATCTCGAAAGGTGTGTTGTGGGGGATGTTGATCATCGTAGCAGTGGGGATATGTCCAGAGGTTTTGAATTGGTTTTGTTCTCGCAGGATCTAGTGCTGCTTTGAGTTGGTGTGTCCTGGTCTGTGCGGAGCTTGCTTCTGATAATGATCTTGACAAGATTGGGGGGTTGTTTGAAGGCCAGAAGTGGGGATTCAGGAAAGATTTCTTTCATCATGTGATCCCCATCAAATATGGGTTGTAACAGTTTAATGACACCACATATATGTTCCAGTGTGGGAGTGTCCTTGTTTAGTAATACAAGGTGGGTGAGGTAATATAATTTATTGGACCAACTTCTGTTTTGCCTTGTATGTAGCTGTGAATACACTTTCCCAGGCCTGAAGAAAAGCTCCATGTAAGCTTGAAAGCTTGTCTCTCTTAACAACAGAAGTTGTTCCAGTAAAATATATTACCTCACCCAGGGCCTCCCAGAGGATTCCAGGGGCCCAGGGTCTTCGGCGGCGGGGGGCCCTTCTGTTCCGGGACCGCCGCCGAAGTGCCCCAAGACCCGCGGTGGGGGCCCCCCCGCCGCCGAATTACCGCCGAAGCGGGACCTGCCGCGGAAGTGCAGCCCGGTCTTCGGCGGTAATTCGGCAGCGGGGGGGCCCCGCCGCGGGTCTTCGGGGCACTTCGGCGGCGGTCCCAGAACGGAAGGGGCCCCTGCCGCCGAAGACCGGGCTGCGCTTCGGCGGCGGGTCCCGCTTCCCCCCAGCCCCAGCCCCAGCCCCAGCCTCTTACCCCCAGCTCCCTCCTCACCCGGAGTCTGAGCGCCTCGCCGGAACAGCCCCAGCGTGCGGCCGGCAGGGCCTGAGCTCCGCCCCGCTCCGAGCTGTGTGGGGAGGGGGCGGGGCTGGGAACTGAACGCCGAGCGGAGGCAGCTGAGCTCAGCCTGGAGCTCCCAGCCCCGCCCCTCACCACGCGGCTCTGAGCGGGGCGGGGCTCAGGGGCCCCGGCGGAGACACGGCGCTTGATGTGCTGAGGCTCCAGGAGCCTCCGCTGTTCTCTTGGGGGCCCCTGCGGAGCCCGGGGCCCGGGGCAAATTGCCCTCTTTGCCCCCCCCGTGGGCGGCCCTGACCTCACCCACCATGCCTGTCTAATATCCCAAGACCAACACTGCATACAAGATCTTGGCATACAGACTAGAAGTGTATTTCAAGTGTTACTTTTGATGTAGCTGCATAGAAATCCATGGGATAAAAAGTGTGTGTGTGCAAAAGTCAATTATTTGAGGATAAAGTACTAAGATTATGATTTTATTTTCAATAAATAAATAAAAGTACACCTGACCAGAGCAGCAAATTTGACCTCTGGATTTCACAAGGCCATTTTTTCCTTCTAATATCTGTCAGTAACATTGATTCATTTCTGCAGTAGATAAAGAAAATAATTTCTCATACACAGTAAGTGACAAATTATTTTAGTGGGTGTAACAGAGAATAGAATTTGAATGTATGTGCTCACTTTGATATTCAAGTTTCTTTAAAATCCTAAGAGTGTATTACTTGCATAAATTAACACAGAATAAGGACTAACACTAAAAATAAAAGCTGACGTTGTGACTCTTTCATTATAAAAAAGTAATGTAAATACTTTTTCTAAATACATCTTTGTCATATTTTAACCTATTAATGCCAAACACAAATTGGTTCTATGTTATCTGTCAGGGTATCTTGTAATTTGAAAGTTTGATTTAATAATTATCTGAATCTCCTCTATTAACTCTACTGTCATATAAAGGAGGTTCATTAACTGCTGTACCATTACTATTACAGTCTATCAGGCTGACATTAACCAAAGAATAGCATTATTGGACTGACATCAGCCGTGAGAGACAAGATGGTTAAGGTAATAGCTTTTATTGGATGAACTTCTGTTGATGAAAGAGACATGCTTTCAAGCTTACACAGAGCTCTTCTTCAGGTCTGGGAAACATACTTAAAGTGTCACAGCTAAATACAAGGTGGAACAGGAACAAGACAAGATGTTACCTCACCCACTTTATCTCTCTAATATCCTTGGACCAACCCAGCTACAACAACACTGCATATATCAGCAACAAGAGAATTTGTACTTTAAAAGTATCAGAGGGGTAGCCGTGTTAGTCTGGTTCTGTAAAAGCAGCAAAGAATCCTGTGGCACCTTATAGACTAACAGATGTTTTGCAGCATGAGCTTTCGTGAAGTGGGTATTCACCCACGAAAGCTCATGCTGCAAAACGTCTGTTAGTCTATAAGGTGCCACAGGATTCTTTGCTGCTTTTACTTTAAAAGCAATCCCTATACATTTGAGCCAGCCCAACAGACTGAAAGTTTTAATGGCAAGAACTTCTCCTGTGCTCCTAACTTCCCACTGGGAATAAAGGAATTTAACTATTTGAAAATTAATATTTCAATTATTTTAATTTAAATTGGCATTTATCTACTTGGCCATGTTAATCAAGCAGTATGAAGTCCTAGTGTTAGTAACTATGTACAAATTTTCCTTCTGAAATATTATTGGATCCCAGGTTGCTTTAAGATGGTCAGTCAGCTACTGTTATGTGGTGGGCAATGAAATCACAACCTTTCCTGCCACAGTTATCCATTTCTTTGTCACCTCCAGACTGGACCACCGCAATATACTCTACATGGAGCTACATGTGTGGCCATTTTGAAGATTCAGCTAGTGCAGCATTTGGCTGCCATTTACTTAGTGGTATTTGCATCAGGGACCTTATTAAATCAATGCTCTGTAGCCCACCTTGCCTTCCAGTTCATTTCCAGGTCTGATTCATGTTTTTCAGCTATAGAACTCTTTTTATGGTTTAGGTCCTGGCTATGTTAGACACTGTCTCTTTCCTCATGTTCTTTACAGAGTTGAAATCAACTGAAATGGTTGAGTTAACATTCCCACTCTCAGATTGACAAATGTTAGGGGTGATGGCAGGGAGTTCTCGATGAAGACCTCTGTACTCCAGACTTCACTCTCTCTCCGTTAGTCTGACAGAGTTTGAAGCTTCTGAGTGCAATGGACAGCTCATCTGTTTTCCACAGGCTTTGCCTGCAAACATCTACAGAAGGTGAACATCCTTCTGGTGTGAGAAATTTGGAGTTCTTAAATAATAAATTGTTGTTTTCTTAATGTATTATTTCTACACATACTGTCAAAAATAGTTTTATACAAAGCTAAATAAAATACCTTTTACTGGAAAACTAAAATATGGAGAGATTAAGGTCTACATTTTCTGGACATAAGGAGGAAGGGTAGTGTAGATACCAGTCTAATAGGTGATACTGGCAGTAGAACGTCTGTGCCTAATCGGATGAAGAATGTGAGCGCAGCCAAACAGCAAAAATTATGATGTTTGTACACCAATGCAAGGGACTTAGGTAACAAAATGGAGGAACTAGAATTACTGGTGCAGGAAGTGAAACCAGATATAATAGGGAGAACAGAAACTTGGTGGAATAGTAGTCATGACTGGAGTACAGATATTGATGGGTATCTGCTGTTTAGGAAAGACAGAAATAAAGGCAAAGGTGGTGGAGTAGCATTGTATATCAATGATGAGGCAGACTGTAAAGAAATAAGAAGGGATGGAATGGATAAGACAGAGTCTGTCTGGGCAAAAATCATATTGGGAAAGAAAGCTACTAGAGCCTCCCCTGGGATAGTGCTTGGGGTGTACTATAGACTGCCAGGATCTGATTTGGATATGGATAGAGACCTCTTTAATGTTTTAATGAAGCAAATACTAATGGGAATTGTGTGATCATGGGAGACTTTAACTTCCCAGATATAGACAGGAGGACAAGTGCTAGTAATAAAAATAGGGCTCAGATTTTTCTGGATGCGATAGCTGATGTATTCCTTCACCAAGAAGTTGCTGAACCAACAAGAGGGGATGCCATTTTAGATTTGGTTTTGGTGAGTAGTGAGAACCTCATAGAAGAAATGGTTGTATGGGACAACCTTGGTTTGAGCGATCATGAGCTAATTTGATTTAAACTAAATGGAAGGAAAACCAAAATACATCTGTGACTAGTGTTTTTTATTTCAAAATGGCTAACTTTAAAAAATTAAGAAAATTAGTTAGGGAAGTGGATTGGACTAAAGAACTTTGTGGATCTAAAGGCGGAGGAGGCCTGGAATTACTTCAGGTCAAAGTTACAGAAACTATCAGAAGCCTGCATCCCAAGAAAGTGGAAAAAAATCATAGTCAGGCATTGTAGACCAAGCTGGATGAGCAAGCATCTCAGAGAGGTGATTAAGAAAAAGCAGAATGCCTACAAGGAGTGGAAGTCGGGAGTGATCAGCAAGGAAAGCTACCTTATTGAGGTCAGAACATGTAGGGATAAAGTCCAAAAGTCATATAGAGTTCGATCTTGCAAAGGGAATTAAAAGGTTCTATAGCCATATAAATAAGAAGAAAACAAAAAGAATTGGGACCGCTAAACACTGAGGATGGAGTGGAGGTTAAGGATAATCTAGGCATGGCCCAATATCTAAACAAATACTTTGCCTCAGTCTTTAATGAAGCTAATGAGGAGCTTAGGGATAATAGTAGGATGACAAATGGGAATGAGGATATGGAGGTAGATATTACCCCATCCAAGGTAGAAGCCAAACTCGAACAGCTTACTGGGACTAAATCAGGGGGCCAAGATAATCTTCATCCAAGAATATTAAAGGAACTGGCACATGAAATTGCAAGCCCATTAGCAAGAATTTCTAATGAATCTGTAAAAGGGGTTGTACCGTATGACTAGAGAATTGCTAACATAGTTCCTATTTTTTAAGAAAGGGGGGAAAAAGTGACCTGGGTAGCTACAGGCCTGTTAGTTTGACATCTGTAGTATGCAGGTCTTGGAAAAAATTTTGAAGGAGAAAGTAGTTAAGGACATTGAGGTCAATGGTAATTGGGACAAAATACAACATGGTTTTACAAAAGGTAGATTGTGCCAAACCAACCTGATCTCCTTCTTTGAGAAGGTAACAGCTTTTTTAGACAAAGGAAACACAGTGGATCTAATTTACCTTGATTTCAGTAAGGCATTTGATACAGTTCCCCATGGGGAATTATTAGCTAAATTGGAAAAGATGGGGATCAATATGAAAATTGAAAGATGAATAAGGAACTGGTTAAAGGGGAGTCTACAACGGGTTGTACTGAAAGGTGAATTGTCAGGCTGGAAGGAGGTTACTAGTGAAGTTCCTCAGGGATTGATTTGGGGACCAATCTTATTTAATCTTTTTATTACTGACCTTGGCACAAAAAGTGGGAATGTGCTAATAAACTTTGCGGATGACACAAAGCTGGGAGGTATTGCCAATACAGAGAAGGACCGAGATATCATACAGGAAGATCTGGATGACCTTGTAAACTGAAGTAATAGTAATAGGATGAAATTGATAGTGAAAAGTGCAAGGTCATGCATTTAGGGATTAAGAAGAATTTTTGTTATAAACTGGGGGTACATGACTTGGAAGTAACAGAGGAGGAGAAGGACCTTGGAGTAGTGGTTGATCACAGGATGACTGTGAGCCGCCAATGTGATATGGCTGTGAAAAAAGCTAATGCTGTCTTGGGATGCATCAGGTGAGATATTTCCAGTAGAGATAAGGAGGTGTTAGTACCGTTATACAACACACTGGTGAGACCTCATCTGGAATACTGTGTGCAGTTCTGGTCTCCCATGTTTAAGAAGGATGAATTCAAACTGGAACAGGTTCAGAGAAGGGCTACTAGAATGATCCAAGGAGTGGAAAACCTGTCTTATGAAAGGAGACTCGAGCTTGGCTTGTTTACCCTGACCAAAGGAAGGCTGAGGGGACATATGGTTGCTCTCTATAAATATATCAGAGGAATAAATACCAGGAAGGGAGAGGAATTATTTAAGCTCAGTACCAATGTGGACACAAGAACAAATAGATATAAACTGGCCATCTGGAAGTTTAGTCTTGAAAGTAGACTAAAGTTTCTAACCATCAGAGGAGTGAAGTTCTGGAACAGCCTTCCAAGGGGAGCAGTCGGGGCAAAAGACATATCTGGCTTCAATACTAAGCTTGATAAGTTTATGGAGGGGATGGTATGATGGGATAGCCTAATTTTGGCAATTAATTGGTCTTTGACTATTAGCGGTAAATATGCCCAATGGCCTGTGATGGGATGTTAGATGGGGTGGGATCTGAGTTACTACAGAGAATTCTTTCCTGGGTGTCTGGCTGGTGAGTCTTGTCCACATGCTCAGGGTTTAGCTGATCGCCCTATTTGGGGTTGGGAAGGAATTTTCCTCCAGGCCAGTTTTTCACCTTCCTCTGCAGTGTGGGGCACAGGTCACTTGTTGGAGGATTCTCTGCACCTTGAAGTCTTTAAACCACGATTTGAGGATTTCAATAGCTCAGACATAGGTTAGGGGTTTGATACAGGAGTGGGTGGGTGAGATTCTGTGATCTGCATTGTTCAGAAGGTCAGACTAGACGATCATAATGGTCCTTCTGACCTTAAAGTCTATAATTCTATGATCTAGTTGGCTGTCTGAATTTTTAAGTGTGCAATTTCTGTCAACTAAGGCCTAATTCTCATAGCAGCTTATCACCTATTGAATTCAGCCCCTATTTATTTCACTTTCGAAAAACTGGGCTTAAGTTGTAAGGAGGAAATTTTGTTAACCCTGTAACATGCCTAGACCTCTCTCCGCAGCTGGAATATGAATTTTAATGCTTATTGCTCTAAGGGGGACTGTGTTTGACTTAAGGTTAACCAGTGTTGTACTGCAGAAGCTTTTTTGTTACTGGTTTGATTAATCTGATTATAGAATAAACCACCAATTTTGAGGATTGTCTGCCCTATTTCTTGCAGTCTGCTCTGAGTGTGGCATTTTCAGTATGGCCCACCCATGCACAGATGGTTCCATATTTTTGGAATTTAAGCTCCACAAAAGAAGTGGGGTTTTTTTTGTTCTGGAGTTTAAATAGCATCTGAAATGATAATCATTTGCACATCAAAGAGTTTACACAAATATCTCCTCTGTTTCATCTCTGGTTAAATAATGTATTTTTTTAAATATAAAAGTGTCCTTCCACACAATAGGCCAAATCTTTAAGTGTTCTAGCTCAATACCTGCTGAACCTGAAGGAGAGCAAAGATTGCTTTCTGCCACTTTTCCACCTGTCTCCTCCTCCCAAACTCCTCCCAACGCGCAGGACTAGGTCATCCTAGTATTGGTATAACTTCAAGCAGATGCAGGGCTGTTGTAAGTTTGTGGAGCCTCTCCACGGTCCCTTATGCTGACAAGCATCTCAAGAGTAGAGTACACTCTGGCCATATCCCAAGACTTCTATGTCGGAAGAGCATGGTGGTGTGGCATAGACTAGAGCTGTTGTAATTATCTCTAAGCCATCTGAAAATTCCTTGATGTTAGAGGAATCCCCAGCTGTCCACTTAGTGCCAAGGAGACTTAGTGGCACTGAGGATCTAGTCTAACAAATAAAACCTAAGAGAAGAAACCATCTAATCATATGAGAATGTAAAAGGTTGCTGCTAGTGAGCTACTATTGCTTTAACTAAGGACAAAATTCTGTCCTCAGATTAATGCAACTGGCAATGCATTTACTTCCATACCCCTCCCCCCGAAATCATCATTGGGAGTTCTATGGAAACATCTGAAGGTAGAATTTTTCTCTAAGTTCTTCCCTGTTAATAGTTATGACAGCTCAGCACAATTAATTAAAGCTTGGGTGGAAAAGATCAATAATCTGTGTTTTCTTTCAGGTTTTATCTTTGATTTGTGCGTTATACATGTGTATTTTTTATTTCAGTCTAGTTAGTAGGTGTACGTGGATTTTGAGTTTTTATGCTATTTTTAACCAGTCATCCAAATTGGGGGACATGGAATTCAGAAAGAAAGCAGGAATGACAAATTGTGAAAAGCAGACCTGTTGATCATGCACCAAGGTCATAACTATTGGCAGAATAACAATGTGCAGTTTAAAAAAAAATAGACTTGGAATATTGCTGCATTCTGAAAGCAATGAGCATTTATAAACTGCTACAGTAAATCAGGTGCTACTGGTAACTTCATAACTTTTCTAGCAAAAACATGTTTTAACTGCTGGAGTTTTAAGTCTATAAAATGAAGACTGATATAGCTGTATTTCTGAATGGCAAAGGCAAAAAAGTATACTTCCTATAACTAGTTATGATTTTTCATTATACAAATGTGCCTTGAAGAGTCACATTACTGCAGGGTTATTACACCCAATAACTACTGACCCCTAGGTCACAAATTAAAATCAACCAGACCTACAACTCTATTTAAATTATACCTCCATTTCATGGAGGAATCTCATAATGAGGATCATAATTGCAAATTGCCCACCACACACATTAGCAGTAGTTGCATTTATTTTAAATTAAAAAGTAGCATTTCTTAGACCCCATCAGCATAATATAAGGGTGATTAAAACACATTTGGGGGGTCATTTTTTGAGTTTCTGATCAACTTTCCTATTACAGAGAAATACGTTTTACATATTTAAATTAATATCCTTGTGCCTTACAAGATGACACACTGGAAACATTTCTACTGCATATATTTACATTTCTGCTGAGCATATATATGTGGCTACACTTTTTCTTTCCTCCTTAGATCTTTAGTGGATATTTACAAGATTGCAATTAAAAATGGATTCCCTAAAAATTTTGGCAAAAAGTGGGGAGGACGGAGAAGAAACTTACTGAGTGAGGAAAGCTGAGAATGAGTCCAACTTTATTTGTGCTGTGTCAAGTATTGGTACCACATGTAAATAATACAATAATAGCTTTGATTAAAAAATTTATTTGTATTTGATTCAAAATGGTATCAATATTTGAAAAAACATATCCTAGGAATCTTGCATATTGAGGGTGTCAATTCACTTGCAATGTTTCTGCTTCCCTATGGGTGTTAGTCTTCTATAGGAGACTCAATATTAGCAGTTCAGTAGCTAATCACCTTACATGACATCTAGATTCCAGACAGCAGCACACAAGGGTGAACAGAGATTTAAAAAAAAACAACAAAACTACTTGGAGTACTTTTGTGTAGTTAATACTCAGTCAATGTGTCCATGACTCCTGTAAGCCTTGATTATTAGTTCATATATAATTAACATTTTTCATCCAGAAGGAATCCAAAGCACTTCACATACAGGGATCACTTTGTCCTTCATTGAAATGCAGCAACCTCTGGGAAAATATAGCTGAACAATGAAAACTCTACAGAGCAGTTTAAGACAAGAAGAGAAGGAGAACACCTTACCTGTAGGTTATAATGCTAAGAACTTGAAATTATGTTGACGCTAGTGTGTATAGAGACACTAGCTTAACAGTACAGCACCTCTGCCTATCAACAAATCCTCTAGAGTATAGAGAAAGGGAAAGACTGCTTGTGTTGACTCAAAGTGATTACAAACAAGAAGCAACAGTAGAAAACCTATGTAACGGAAACAATGCAAAATGGGCCAGATCCAAAGCCCTTAGAAGTCAATGGAATGACTCCCATTGACTTCAGTGAGGTTTGGATTTTGTTCAGTGAGAAGTGTTTCAAATGGAAATTAGCTTAATATCTCAAAATAGTCATTAATATAGAATCATTTGATCCTAAGTGAAAAGAATTGTTAACATCTGTATTTTACAGATAACATATTAAAACATGTCTACGGAAAACTATTTTTTTCTCTATTTGCGTCACTTGTATAATGCAATGTAGTAACATTTATTATTGAAATTAGTGATAAAAATGTCATGCAAGTTTCTCTTAGATTTGTAAACTGGCATGATCTAGAATTAGGGTGAAGTAAGCAAAAGAATATTAGAATTTAGATTCTGTATGAATGAAGAAGAGCTTAGCTAATATTCTAATGATTTTAGAGCCAGTTCAATTGTTTGGAGAAAATTCTGCTCTCAGTAAACACTGGAGAAATGCTGGACTAGTGATTGAACTGTTCGTTGCAACTTATTTGTTATGAATTTAACCCCTTTTTGATTAGAGAATTGTTCATTAACTAGTCCCAATTTTCTCTAAATATAAGTAATCATAACTGGGTTTGGATTAATAACTTTTATACTGTGGGTGGTTCACAAGTTATTCACTCTGACTATTCACTTTGTATTGTCTCATTCAATCAGGGAGCTGAAACATTACTTGAGTCACATTCTGTTGTTTCTGCTTCCAGATGGAAATGTTTTAAATAGAATATCAAATGGTAAATAGTGAAATTCCATACCAGAAATACACTTTGTTCTTCAACTGAATAATCAGCCATGGTAAAATTAATGAAACACTGGGGATTCACAGACATTTTTCACAAGTAGACGCATGAATATTTTCAAAAGGTGAAATTCATCCCTGTATAGCCAGACAGCATAAGGCCTGTATTGAGACCAAGTTGATAATATTTTTATATTTAAAAGGAACATTCATAGCAACTCATCTAGTTTTGAAATGCTTTGCATTATGACTCACAGATACTGAGTTCTGTGTCCTCCTTGTTCATGCACTGTCCCTCCCTTCCCTCTATGGTTATAGCAACAGAAGGGATAGAATAGGTACCTAATAGTCTCTGGCCCCCCTCCTTTTAAATTCTGCTTACCACACGCAAAGGATAAGTTACTCTCACTGATTGGAATTGTAACAGTATGGAGCAGGGACAAAAGTGGTCTTTCAGATAAGTAAATGCCAGGCATTTTGTGGGTCTGAAGAGCATAGTAGATTTCAGTGAATAATTCTAGAGGATTTTGCATGGAAAGACAGCTCACTCTTTATATAGAGTTTTTTTGAGGTTATATTTGTTGACCTCATAAAGCCTGTTTTATTGTGCATGTGAAACGAATTTGATTCTTCTCATCCTTCATCTAGCAGGTAATTAGATGAAGATTTTCAAGGATGTGTTTTGAAAAGCTCAGAAAGCGTTGTGATAACCACAGTTAGTGCTGATTGTGGTGATATTTTTTTCTTTCACTTCCTGTAGTCTGAAGCCATCACACTAAGCTGACTACAAACTTGAATGTGTTTGTTTTATCTTTGAAGATCTACAGAAACATTGGAAATGAAGCTTTTGGTTTGCTGAAATATGCTGCATTAGTCTGCTCCTATGTATACACGTCATTGCCCACATATATTCTGGAACATCTCAAACACAACAAAACCATGCAGCCAATAATGCAGGTCAAAACAAGTTAGAGTGTACCTCACTGGCAGAAACTGTCATCATAAACCATATAAATAGTGTTAACTTTGACTATATGGTACTGAAAAAGAAAAGAATGTTAAGGCTTGCTTTCTTCCTCATTACCAGTGCCTAAGGCTTGTTTTTCAGTAGTTTTCAGTAGCACCCTAACCAATAGAAGTCTAAATAGTATCATTCTTTCTCTTTTTGCATCATTTGTATAATACAATGTAGCCAATGTTTTGGAAAAGTCACTGTCGGCTGTGAATGCTCAGCACCAATGCCAATCAGGCAAGTGCTGTGCAGTTTACACTATGACCAAGGGTAACTCCAGTTTGACTAATATAAATTTGATTTGATTTTTTTATAACAGGGCAAATCTGTTTTTTTTTTAAAAGTCATTTCTTCATACCACTCAAGTGTTTTAGGATTAAAATTGTAAAGAGATCTGGCAAAGTAGCTGATTGACGATCAGATAGTAATTTGATAGTAATCTGCATATATGAAAATGAACTTTTTAAATTGAGAACATTACAATGAAAGGTTCTATGTAATGTAGTAATTCATATGAACTGTTTTCTGAAGAATGCCATTCCAAGCTCAAGTTTCATCCTGTTCCACTAATACACAGTTTGGATTTTTAGTATTAGATTACAAAATAATACTCTGTTTAGAGTGCATCACCTCTGCTCAGCTTTACTTGTTCTGGAATAGCTATCATCAGTCATAACACCTGCACCATTTTATTCAATACACAGAGTACCATGGGCCAAATTCAAGTGTTGTGCCTGCCTATCTCAGGACTAAATTTGGACGTGTATGGCTATTTTCTGGATTCTGACCACAGTAGTACAAATAAAGATTGTTAGAGGAGATGTAAAAATAAAGGACCCATATTCTGATCTTATTTACACCAGCGTAACTCTACTGAAGTAACCCTAGTTCGGTAGGTACTTATATTGCCCGTGTCATACTATTTGTGCTCTTCAATTAATTTGATCTGGTTCGACACCAATGTAACTAAGATCAGAAAAGTTCAGAATTGTTTGTATGCAATTGGAACATCTATAGCATTAAGCTTAATATTTAAGAAATATTGTATGAATGTGAGACTTGATTTTAACTTTGTATCCTTTGTTTCATATTATGATTGGTTGTTTTGTTGTTTTTTCCTTGTGATCTAAATCAATATTTACTGAATTCAGAGGACAAAGGGAGATCTCTCTTGTAACTCATAAAACATCTGTGTATTCTTACAGCCTTTGTAAAAATCATTGGGCAGCCTGCTTGGTAAAGTATTTTCCTAGTGTTACAAAGATAGTAAGTTGAAATCCTTTTAAAGATCTCACTTATTACTTCTGTAATAAACAGAGGTCAAACTAGATGATCATAAGGGCCTCTTCTGATCTTAAAATCTATGAATTAAAAACCTAAGGAACAAGAAACTTTATTTACTAGGTACAGGTCATTAGTGACTAAACATGTATTATTCCTCAACAGAAACAGAGAATTTTAAAGGAAATCATCATTAAAAAATAACTCTAAGGGCTACACAGTGGAAAAAATATAATCCTAATTCATATCAAGATATTTGTACATGGAAAATGTTATGCAAGTCCAATTATGCCCCTTCAATAAAAAGTAAATCTTCCTACATTTTACATATACACATGCTAATAAACTGGACACCCACTGAAATATTCCTGTGTGGTCTGGGTGATTACATTAGGTCTAGGCAAAAAGACATTGAGGAAAAAAGGTCCACTGCATGGGATTATAATTCCCTCCATCAGGTTAAATTCAACATAGACAATTACAGTGTGATAACTGTTAGTAATTCTTGTGACAAAGTGGAAAAATGTCCATCATAAAATATAGAGAGGGATAAGGAGAGAGGAATGACTCCTTCATATCACTGGGAGGTCTCATTTTCATTACACATATCTATCCCTTTTGTAAGCCAAAGGTAAAACTATGACCATCTACAACTATCCTTACATAGCTAATCAGGCAAAAAGGAACAATTACACTATTGTTTTGTTTATGGCACAGCATAAAATTATCCTTCTAATTGTCATCAGCGGAATGTAACAAAAAATGCAAAAATTATGATAAAATAGTGCTCAGAAGTTAATGTAGAAAAAGTGGAGACTTATAACTTTCTCTACATGATTATGATTAGAGCTTTTCAGTGCTCCTACAAATACCCTATCACCCCAAAGAGAAACACCTTCAAGCTCTGGTGCATGAGTACCAACCTCTGGGTATTGGTAGTATGCAAAGGAGCCAATAACCAATATGTCATTTTCATCCAAGTCAGAAGGCAGTATTAATGAAAGGGAAAAATAATTGTACAATTTTATTTTTTATTAAATAGAATTGGCACATCATAGTTAATATTGCAACTGAATTTTCATTATAAGTCTGATCTGGCACTCCATCTAAAATTTACAAAGGAACAAGAAAGTTATATTCAACTTCAAGAGTAGAATTGGTGGGGTCAAAGTAGAATTTGTGTATAAAATTTCTAGTGATTTGGACATGGGTTTCCTGAATTAGGACAACTAAAGCTGGCTGGAAAATGCTGAGCATTTTTTATGAGGGAAAAAAATGCACAGGGCTATTTCAGAAAAAGCTGGGGGAAGAATGGAGATATATTGTGAGGTGTCGGGACACGGTGCAACTAGGGCGCACCTGTTCTCGGTGTGCCCTAGTATCGTCAGGACTATTTCAACGGGGGTACACTAACGCGTGCAGCGGTTTAACCCCTCCCCACACACACACAGATCCCTTGAATAAGGGAAGAGCAAACTGCCTCCTTTATCCCTATGCAGAACTCAATGCACCGATGAAGCTGGCTCTGTGTGCTTATGACTAGATTGTGCCTTAAAGGTACAAGCCTGGGTTTGAGGAAGATGGTACTGAAATCTATATTACAGCAACAGGCCTGCCACTTTTCAAACATGTGCTGCATGCACTCCCCATTGTCCTGATCATATGGAACAATCTAACAGGGTTAACAATATAGGCCAGCACAGAAAATACCCAAAAGCTCAATGTCAGTATTTTCTACTTTCCCACCCTGCCTCGAATTCCATATCCCAACCTTGTCCTCAATCATCAATTCCAGTGGCTATGGATTTATTAACTTTTACTCTCAAATCTAGGCAAGGTGTTTTCCAATTGAGTCATCCCAGCATCGATAGGGTGTATTTTACCTGTCAGATTGTTTTATCAATATTAGAAAAGAACTTGGAGTCAAAACTTTTGTGGAGGCACTCCATGCTTTGGATCGTGTTTTCTTTGAATTATCAAAGTGCAGCATTCTAGTGCTATGAAGTAGGAAACTGAGACAGCATCACACAGCTAATGTCCTGCTGTCAATTTTACAGGGCTCTCAGCCAGAACTGCAGTGGGGAGGAGGGAGAGGATTCAGTGTGAGAAGTGTCTCCACTTTTGTTGGATGTTTTTCAACACATCTGTAATCTATAATAATCATAGAAGTGAACTGCAGCAAAATAACATATAGTTTATAGCTACCTATATTCAGGAGCAGTGTCTTGAGGAATATAGAACCAGAACAGGTCTGAAATACATCTGAATTGATTCCCATGCATTTGTCCCCCCAAACTGGTTACATTTTCAGCTATGCCATCATTGTCCATGATGGAGCTCTTTTTGGATTTGGGACTGCATCGCCACCCGTGCTGATCGGAGCTCCACGCTGGGCAAACAGGAAATGATATTCAAAAGTTCGCGGGGCTTTTCCTGTCTACCTGGCCACTGCATCCAAGTTCAGATTGCTGTCCAGAGCGGCCACAGTGGTGCACTGTGGGATACTGCCCGGAGGCCAATACCGTCGATTTGCGGCCACACTAACCCTAATCCGATATGGTAATACCGATATTAGCGCTACTCCTCTCGTCGGGGAGGAGTACAGAAACCGGTTTAAAGAGCCCTTTATATCAATATAAAGGGCCTCTTAGTGTGGACGGGTGTGGCGTTAAATCGGTTTAACGCTCCTAAAATCGGTTTAAACGCGTAGTGTAGACCAGGCCTTAGAGTCTCTAAGACCCAAACTCTCAAAAGTATTTCAGCTCCTCACATCCATCAATTTCAATGGAAGTTAGAATCCCAAATACTTTTGGGGATCTGGGCTTTAGAGCCTAAATAAAATATTTATACAAACTGCATTTTCATCCATAAATCTCAAAGCACTTTGCAAAGGAGGTAAGTATTATTGTCCTCATTTTCCAGATGGAGAAACTGAGAGGCAAAGTAGAATCCAGATCTTCTCAGTTCCAATCTAGTGCTCTACCCAGTAGGAAATACTGTGTGGACCACCTATGCTAAAAGGCATATTGTTGACCAATAGAATTCATATTTGTCTTGTGTAATTATTGGGTTAATTAGGGTAGAAAATGTTGTCTTAAACTTCTAATGTATACTATGGAACTGATATTTTAAATTCTTGTAGGCAGAAATTGTGGATACAATTGTGTGCTTACCAGGGGTGGCTCCAGCTTTTTGCTGCCCCAAGCATGGCAGGCAGGCTGCCTTCAGCGGCTTGCCTGCGGGAGGTCCGCTGGTCCCTCGCCTTCGGCATACCCACCGCTGAATTGCCGCTGAATCAGTGGGACCGGCGGACCTCTTGCAGGCAAGCCGCCGAAGGCAGTCTGACTGCTGCCTTCACAGCGACCGGCAGAGCACCACCGCGGCTTGCCGGCCCAGCTACGCGCTTGGAGTGCTGGTGCCTGGAGCCGCCGCTGGTGCTTGCAGTTATGCACAGATACAACTGAAGTTACTTAGACACTTAACGAAACTGGTTTTTGAGCACAAACAATTATATGTAGATTCAAGCTTTTAAAAGCATTATACTTCTTCAAATATCACTAACCATTTCTTTTGCAGTTACTTTCTTTCTGTTCTTTGTTTAACTTGAATATTCATAAGCAGACACACCTAGTTGATTCCCTATTCTGAAGTTCACCCTCCTTGGTTCTCATTGACAACACTGCTTAAGGTAGGAGCAGGCCAGACCCTTAAAGTATTGCATCTTCATTCACATTTTGAATTTAAAACTACTCTTCTTCTTTGTAAATATTAATGAGGTCAATTAACACTTCTTTCTCTGCAGATACAACTGTTAATTTGTTAGCTCAGTTCAACAGCCTCCTCCTGTGTGAATTTAACTATCAATTTGTGAACTCAACTAAACAGCCATAGATAAATGAAAAATAAAATGAATAAATTAAAAAAATGACTCTACTTTAAAGTAATGTTTCAAATATATGATCAGTTTTTTCTGCATCAAGCCCTATTCCTCATTTGTTTTGAAGAACTGTATAGAATATTCCAATCAGAAACCCTGTTTTTAATTTTGTTATTAACCTTTGTCTCTAAATGTGGAATTTCCACATCATGAAAGTTACACATCACAAAACTTATTTCTTTACAGCTCAGTTCTGCAATAGGATGAGCACTCTGGTCCCAGTTCAACAAAACATTTTAAACATATAAGTAATTTTAAGCATCTGAATAGTCCAACTTAGACTGAACTGCTTCAATGAATAAATTGTCCTCAATGAGAATGTTTATGAGCTTAAAATTAAGTCTTTTCTTGGTTCAGGGCCAAAGTACTCAGTACCTTGCTAGATTTACTCCTTGAGATCTTAGGGTACATCTATATTTGAGCTGAGAGATGTGATGCCCAGCTCACATGTACATACCTGCACTAGTTCTGTTCCGGTTAGCACATAAAAATAGCAGTCTATCCGTGGCAGCTTGGGAAGCAACTCAGAGTAGCTGCCCAAGCACACACCCAGGGGTCATGTGCAATTGTATTTGGGTTTGGTTGGTTTTTGGTTGGTTGTGTGGGGTTTTTTTTTTTGTTTTTTGTTTTGTTTTTCTTTGTATGATAGCTGAAGCATAGCTAGCGGGGATACATCTATGTGAGCTGGGAATCACACCTCCCAAATATAGCTGTACCCTTAGGTACTCTTAATGAAGCAATATAGGGCATCATAAGGCTGACAAGACTGAGTTCATCTTCCAATCACTATCTTACTTATGGGTAAACCATACTTGGTCCTCCTCTTCTTCTTTTCTATACTGAACAAGATGTCAAACTGTCCATAAAAGACACTGCCTGTTCAGGAGCATTCCAGCACCTGGTGTCTCCTTTTGTGGTTATTTTCACAGCTGCAGGGATATATCAGGCCTTATCTGACCTCTGTGACTCTGCATCTGGATTTGACAGGTAAAATGTTCACTCATTATTATTTAAAGAAAGCTTTGGCGATAAGTCCAGGGCAGGGCTTACATTGGACTAGGTTCACTTTACTCATTTCTAGCCTAAATGATATCTGTCTGGGTGCTGGAGGGGAAGGGGGCCGAGTTGCAGTATATTCCCCCTGTCCACTCTTACAGTGACAGAGCAGAAGTTGCAGCCCCTTCACAGCCTTTGTCAGAGTGATCAGGCCGCTGAGTTTGTATAAACGTAGATCAGGGATCAGTAACCTGTCAGAAGCGGTGTGCCGAGTCTTCATTTATTCACTCTGATTTAAGGTTTTGCGTGCCAGTGATACATTTTAACATTTTTAGAAGGCCTCTTTCTATAAGTCTATAATATGTAACTAAAGTATTGTTGTATGTAAAGTAAATAAGGTTTTTTACATGTTTAAGAAGCTTCATTTAAAATTAAATTAAAATGCAGAGCCCCCCAGACTGGTGGCCAGAACCCGGGCAGTGTGAGTGCCACTGAAAATCAGCTCATGTGCCGCCTTTGGCACCCGTGCCATAGGTGCCTACCCCTGACATAGATCCTTGGCCTCTTCCATGATCCACCCAACTCATGTCTTTCAATTTGGCTACAAATACACCTGGGCACAGGGACCCTTTTATATGGCACGAATGGCCAGCTTGCCCAGCTCCCGTTCAAGACTTAAGTGGGGCAGAAGACATTGTGCTGTCCCTCTATACCTCAGTAAATATCACACAGTGTCATATGCCAGAGCAGCTTCACCTTCTGATTAAAGATTTGTTAGACCCTTTCTTTATCTCTTGAAATAAAGAATTTAAAGATAAACCATCCTTAAGGTAAAAGCGGACTGAGATCTGGTGGATCCAAGACAGAAGGAAGTAGATTTCATGAGACATGCAGGTGTTTCAGCAGAAGATGAATTGTTTTAAATATTTTGTAGAACTGGTTGGAAAAAAATAGATGGAATATGTTTTGTTGAAATCAAACGTTTCACAGGAATTTATTTTTTCCACTAAATTTTGATGGTAATTTTCAAAAGAATGTCAAGCAAAATGGAGTATTTTCTTTTGATTTCTCATATTATTTCAGCTTTCTCATTTTGTTTTAACATATATGAATTAGATAACTTTAATATAACATTTTACATACTAAATATTTACATTCTAATGTTTTGACATTCCTAGAAACATCTAAACATTTTATTTCAAATCAAAATATTTCACATATTTTGTTCCATGAAATATTTATATTTTGACTCTTTGTTCTTTTTCAAGATGAAAACAAATTTCAGGTTGTCAGAATTTCCCGTGGGCTGTATGTCACAACTCATTATATAAGTGTGAGTAGGATGTCCAGTGCAGGTACTCCATAGGAAGGTATACAGTGGCCTGATAAATGCCTTGGAAAAGGGCTTAAAAAGGAGGTGCTGGTTAAAGGAACAGAATGGGGGGAGGGAGTTGTAGCTCTGATGATTGATACAGCAGGGAGCCAACCCTCCCTGTCTTATAGCCCAGCTACACAGGGCCGGCACCAGGGGTTTTGCCACCCCAAGCAGCCAAAAAAAAAAAAGCCGCGATCGCGATCTGCAGCAATTCAGTGGGAGGTACTTCGCTCTGAGCGAGAGTGAGGGACCCTCCGCCGAATTGTCGCCGAATCCCTGAAAGTGCCACCCCACTCCCGAGTTGCCGCCCCAAGCACCTGCTTGATAAGCTGGTTCCTGGAGCTGGCCCTGCAGCTACAGGGGGGAGGGTGGTAAGCGCCCAGCAATGGATTGGCTGGGGAAACCTGGATGGAAAAAGAGGAGGATCTGATAGAACATCCCCTGGATAATTATGGAATGAACATGAACCTACACTGTACACTTTTATCTGCCGGGTAGTCCCAGACATCTAAAAATAAAGCTGCAGCCTGATTCAAACCTTGTCAAATGTCTCCTGCTCTTTTGATATAGCCAGACAATACTAGATTAGGAATGTTTACCCATCCCACTAGTCCCACAAAGATGAAATGGAAAAGATCAAACAAACTGGGGCTCTATTACCTTTTCCAATACACAATACTCCAGGCATGAGTGTCCCAGAGATAGCCAAACAACGGATGTTCCTGGCATCGCTGCTCAAATAGAGCAAGGGTGAGGTATAAGGGGAGCAGACTGCAGCTTCAGATACAGTGCAGAAGCATGACGGCTTCCACAGGGATGGCCCTAGACTTTATGAAGCCTGGGGGACCTACAGAGTTTGTGAGACTCCACAGCACACTACGTTGGCAGGGCATTAGAGGGGGAATTGGGACAAACAGGACCTTGGCCATCCTCCTTCCAAAAGGATAATATGGGGGCATTCTTTGAGAGTTTTCCTCCTCTTTGCTCTCTTCTTGCAGTGAAGAAGACTTCAGTTTCATTCATTCTGTGCTGAAGCTGAGTAAGGACATCAGGATCAGGCCTTTGCTGGTCTTATCTGTTAAAAGATAATGTGCCATTTTTTCATAGTCACATCTCAGAGGAGATCTGTACTTCAAAAGGAAGAGGAAACAGCCATTCAACATGCCGGTCTGATGGGGTGTCCTGGGGTGACTGGAAATAAATGAATGAGACAAAAAGGCAGTTTCTGATTAGTGGCTGCTGCTAGGTACCGGAAAAAGGTTGTTATTACCACAAAATAACCCATTATAGTCACAATCACATTCCAGTTAGCAAATCACAAATAAGCTCTGGATTTATGGAGTGAATTGCTTCACCAGTCACAAAACTCATTCCTCGTGAAGATTGCCTTTAAATTCCTTAAAGTAAAACTGATGGTCTCTGGCTGTTTTTGTTTGGTTGTTTTGTTGTTTTTTTTCTTTTGCCAGGGGAAAAGAGAACATTAAACGAAAAGAGAACAAATCTGCATAAAATGTGGCACTCTGCATGTGTGCCTATGTGTGGAGGCAGAAGGGTGTGGAAGGATTTGGGCCACTTCCTGCAAACTTCTTGCTAATGTGACTACTCCTTTGCTTTTGTGAGTAAGGGTTTGCAGGGTTTGAGTCCCATATCATTGTATATAAAAATGACCTGATCTGGAATCTGATGCACTCATGCATGACATGTTTTGGTAAGTTGCCACATGCTTTTAAATGACACACGGTAAAGGTCTCCTTAAAATAATACTTAATGAGCCCTGAATGATTGGCATATGTGGTTTCCCTTCTGAGAGTGAGCTTTTTAGCAGAAGTTGATTTTAGGGCACCTGAATTTCCTCTCAGCAACTTAGCTGATGAGAATTGCCAAATTAAGCTCTTCCTTTCACTTGTGACAATCGGGCATTATTTTATCTTCAGCCTTGATTGCCCCCTTAAAGCACACCATGGAAATATTTGCTATGCACATAAAAGAAGAAGATGAAAGAGCTTAAATCACAGACCCAGAGTGATTATCCAGAAATCAGAGTGCTGAAAAATGAAGGATAATATCAGTTGAAGTGTCACTAAAATAGAGTTATGAGTATAGTCAGGTAAAATACTTGATAATTGCTTATAATTTTCAGTGTTTGGAAAACAATTTCCTGGCCAGATGTTTTCACATTGTATTAGATATTTCACTCTCTGTCAAGTGTTATACATTTTCTCTAGTTTATGATTCAAGGTGTTAATCATATTCAGTCTTTCGAGATGATTACCTGGTAACATTAACATACAAATGTACAATGATTATCTCTGCTGTTCAGAATTCTTTGCATTATGCACAAAAAAAAAAATAGAGAGAGAAATAAAAGAAATAAATCAGTCTCCTTCAACTGGCATGGTGCCTGGCTCAAAAAAATTAAATTATCCTGAATTTTGAGGCTATGAAAATTAAGTATTAATCAAGACAAAAGTATTGAAAGTTTCTCCTGAGCTTGTGCCAGCATTGCAATATGGCATCAGACTTCCAGTAAGCTAAAATTGGGGGCACAGTTTGACCCAACAAAACATATACATTTCTGCCAGTAATCCCCACTTTTCCCGACCCCACATTTGCCATCAGCTACAGTGTGCTAAATATCTGTGGATATCTTCCAGGGACTTGCAGGAACTTGTAAAGCAGGATCTTGCAAAGCTAAAGAGATTCTTACTTTGAAACACTGAAAAGTCTGTACAGAAATTGGGTCACGTCTACCACATTTTCAGCTACAAAATGGTAGGGCAAAATTTTCTCACAGTCAAAAGACTATCTCTTGGTAGAGTGTGTTAATGGATATTCCTTACAGTATCTTTTTCTATACTTGCTGCTACTTGCACTAATCATAATTCCTCTGCTTTGCTGAATTAGCTCATTTGGAATGAGCCCTTCCTGTATGTCATTGCAATAAGAGAGCTGCTTACACAGTCAATGTAGAACCAGGGGTTTCAGAGACAATAGAAAATAATAAATGGGAATTTGAGCCTTATGTAAAATGAGAGATTGGAGTCAAATGGGAAATAGTAGCAAAAGAAAAGATGAGAAATTGAACCTCTTTTCCAACCATCTGTGAATACTGGATACAAATATAACAACAGTCCCGGTCAGGTGTCTGCAGGGATTTAACCCAGGATGTCAAGATTTAAAAGAGCAGGCGCTTCTACTGCTTGAGCTAAAGGACCAGGTCTGGCAGTATACAGTTGGTAGCACACTCACAAATCTCACTATGTAGTCTAAGCACTAAAATCCATGGGTTCCACAAATGTATAAGCGGCCCGATCCTTGGGTCCCTGAGCTGAGTGTGGCAAAGGTAGCTTTATACCACGTCTATTCTCCACCTTTCACCTAAATCCTGGGGCTAACTGAGGCACCTCAGATATCTGCTGTGGGAGCTCAGAACCTCTGAAAATCAGAACACGTGCTAAAAAGCCTAAATATGGATTTTTGAGACTAACTTTAGGCCACCAGATGTGGAAATTTTGACCTGGATGACTTCCCTTTTCCCTTTTGTGAGCTCCTACTAAGTTAAGGTAAAAGTTCTGTCTCCAACATAATCTCCAAGTCTCAATAGGCTCACATAGAACATCCCTAGAGGTGATTGGCAAGAAATGCTCTAAATGTCAATTGCTTATTCCCGCCCTCCTCGTGCATTCTCTGCTTGTTAACTGCCTTTTGCCTTTTCCTTCTGTTGCATCTACCTTATAGAGATAATCCCAATGGACAATTTAGTTTTAGGGTCACTCTTTAAAATGTTTACTTCAGACTTGGCCTGTGCTCCTTCAGTTTGTTCATCTGTGGTTCTCCTTACTACTGCTTAAGACCTCACATCCCAGCATTGCAACTGACTCTTTAAAAATAAGGAAGGAGAAAGCTGAAGTGGAAACATGTTCACTTTTAATTTTATTTTTGTCTGTCATCTATTTATTTATTTATTTATTTATATTTTATATTTTATATTATCTAAAATTAAAAGCATTTGTACTACAGACTAACAAACAGCTGTTCTTATCATATGGAAACCAGGATCACCTACAGTAGAATTTGGTGAATAGCATTATAAGGCCCACTTTTCAAAGCAGACATATATATCACAAAGGAAGCATAGCAAAGGACATGTTTTTATTTTTTTAAAGAAAATTTTAATTGATCCAAACTTTAAAACTCATTGAAATAAATGAGTTTCAGTGGCTTGTCAATGTTTGTTAGCCCCTGTTCCATCACAGAGATAATGTGTTTAACCTTTTCAAAAAATGGTTAATAAGTGGTTGGTTGATTAATAAGGGTCTGATTCTGCCACCTTCATTCACACTGAGTGATGCCTTACTCTGCAATTGCAATCATCATGAGTAAAGATGACACAGCTGAATGTTTAAGGCTCTGATTCAGCCAAGCTCTCAAGCACATGCCTAATTTAAAATATTCAGTCATTCTGTTTGGTTCAGATAAACTCTAAGGGTGAGATTCTGGCCCTATTTAAGTCAATGGGAGTTTTGCCTTTGTTTTTAACAGGAGCTGGAGTTTACCTTTAAATATTTGCAATACACAGCTCCATCTTGGATTTCTTCAGGGATCAGTTTTGGGACCAGTCTTATGTAACATTTTTATTACTCACAAAAGGTGAGAGTGTGCAAATAAAAGTTGTGGATGTCACAAAGTTGGGAGGTATTACCAGTACGGAGAAGGACTGGAAGATCATTCAAGAAGAGCTGGATGACATTGTAAACTGGACTAATAGATATAGGATGAAATGTAATAGTGTAAAGTGCAAGGTCATGCATTTAGGGACTAATAATAATAATTTTTGCTATAAGCTGGGGACTTATCAGTTGGAAGCATCAGAGAAGGAGAAAGACGTTGGTGTATTGATTGATCACAGGATGACTATGAGCTGTCAACATGATGCACCCATGAAAAAGGTAAATGCAGTTCTAGGATGCATCAGGCAAGGTATTTCCAGTAGCAACAAGGAAGTGTTAGCATCATTATACAAGACCTCATCTGGAATACTTTGTGCAACTCTTGTCTTCCGTGTTTAAGAAAGATTAATTCAAACTGGAACAGGAGCAGAGAAGGGCTACTAGGATGAATCTGAGGATTGGTAAACCTACCACATGAGAGGCGATTCAAACAGCTTTCTTGTTTAGCCTAGCCAAAAGAAGGCTGAGGGGAGATAGGATTGCTCTCTATAAATACATCAGAGGGATAAATACCAGGGAGGGAAAGGAGTTATTTAAATTAAGCAGTAATGTGAACACAAGAACAAATGGATATAAACTGGCCATCAACAAGTTTAGGCTCAAAACTAGGTGAAGGTTTCTAACCATCAGAGGAGTGAAGTTCTGGAACAACCTTCCAAGGGAAGCAGTGGGGGCAGAAAACCTAACTGGCTTCAAAACTGAGCATGATAAGTTTATGGAGTCAATAGTATGATGACATACCTATGATAGCATGTGGTCAGTAGCAACAATCCCCAATGGCTGGAGATGGGACACTAGAGGGGGAGGACTTGAGTTACTACAGAGAAATCATTCCCAGGTGTTTGGCTGGTGGGTGTTATACACATGCTCAGGGTCTAACTGATTGCCATATTTGGGGTTGGGAAGGAATTTCCCACCAGAGTAGGATTGGTAGAGATCCTGAGGGTTTTTCTCCTTCCTCTGCAGCATGGGGCATGGACCACTTGCAGGTTAAGCTAGTGTAAAGGGTGAATTCACAGTAATTTGATGTCTTTAATCCATGATTAGAGGACTTCAGTAACTCAGCCAGAGGTTAGGGGTCTATTTTGGGAGTGAGTGGGTGAAGTTCTGTGGCCTGTAATGTGCTGGAGGTTAAACTAGATGTTCATGATGGTCCCTTTTGACCTTAAAGTCTATGAGTCTCTCTTGTGCAGAATGCTAGCTGGAAGAATGCTATTGAGCGACTCAGTAGCCTTCCAGGAGGATGGGAAACAGCCAAGGAATTAATTCTGCACTTTCCTGATGCTGATGGCAAAAATTCCTTTGAATTGAATGGGTTCAGCATCAGAGTCATGATGAGTTAAGTACGAATGCCAGCCAGGGCTTACTACAGATGATTTTTTTTTTAAAGTTTCTATGTGATATGCCTCTGAGAATCAGAGCCTATGCTTTTAGGAAGGTTACTATTGCATAATTTGTGCTAAATTTTCTTTATAGACATTTTAATATATTTGTGTTTGACCACATATGAAATATTTGCTCAACATTCTGTTCAGGGTCAAACTTCCTTTGACAAATTATCATAACCTGCATAATAAGAAATACCATTAAAGAAACTGATTTGTGTTTCAAACTTTCAAAGAATTATCATAAAAACATTGCAATTAAAACAAAACACAAAAAACAAAAATTACAACAAATACCTTGACAATGTTGTTAACATTTTCTTTATAAAATATCTCCCTTTATTACATTTGGATTGCTTCTTCCTTGTAATAACATTAGTTTCAGGAAAAATGGACAAGGTCTGTTCTCAGCAACAATTCATTATATTAATGTGCCCCTGAGAAATCTTAATAACTGACAAGAGATTTAGCAGTTCTGGTAGTTACACACAGATGTTAGGATGTACAATCTGCAACCTTCAAAGAAATATTTAAAGAGCTGAAGACAGTATTATTGCTAGTAAACAGCTGTTCCAGTGGCCTCAATGAAATTAACATTTCCAAACTACCTTTTTAATAGGGCAATTCTAGTTAAGTTTAATTTACCTCTTCATATGACCCCATGTATCTAAGTTAAGTTTAAGCTGGTATAACTTGGAGTCTTCTGATCCATCAGTGTACTGATTCTGAGATCAATTCCCTCTACGCTTATTCAAACTCTGATTTAGTTGTACATGCTTTTACTAATTCATAGCACACATCCTCTCCCTTACACATATGTACATATGGGCTTCTGAATTTGACCCATGGGCCAGTGACAAACTTAGTTATTAGTTATGATTTAATGCATGTTTAGTGGATTGCAAATAGAAAAGGAAGGTTCCTAGGGGTTCATACTCGGTTTTCTTATTTGTCTGTACAGTACTAAGAAAAAGATAGGAGGCCAGATTCTCTGGTATGATTCAGTCACCTTGAGCCACTCAAGCAGTTCAAAGGGACTCAGATTCTGGCCATAAATGGCCTGTGGAGAATTCTGCTTTTGGAAGCGAACTCTTCATTGGCATAAATCTGGCGGAGGCAATTACCTGCACCAGGTGCCACCTGGATCCTGCAGTTTGGGGGTAGATTAGTGGCTTCATGGAACTAAGGGAATTTACTGCAGTGGAATAAGACAGAGATATCCCTAGGCTTCTTCAACTGATGCCAGAAAGAAGCCAGGTGGTAATTGTAACTTGTTCCTTTATAGCGTCTCCTCTCACTGCACTGGGCAGAGCTCAGATACAAGAAAGAATTGAGCCTAAAGGTGATGGAGGAAGAGTAACTATTTTTAAAAGATGCACATAACGCAATGAGGGGACCCAACATTCCAGTACTCATATTGCTGATTCCCTGTCTCTCCCCTTCCAATCTGTTATGGACTCCAAGGTGAAGGCAATCATTTGACTCTACTTGCGGTTCTTTCTTTAAAACTTTCAAAAGAGCAAATAACTGAAAATATCCAAATTTATCTAAAGATGAAACACTACAACACAAAAAGGAGACATACATACATACTTTCAGGAAACAAATTCTCGCAGAGTGTTCACCTTACACAGAAGTTGTGCTTCAAAGATATGCATTTCAGCTAGCAGTATTTATAGTATGATTTTACAAGTTACAAAACTTTCTATACATACTGAAACCCACCTCAGCAGTTTGTCCCAGTTTCTTAACTTGTTCTTTACCTTTTCTTACATACCTCTTATCTTCCTTTTGGATATTAATATTCCAGACACTGGTCCATGAAGGTACCTCCCTCTACTTACCCATATCTTGTTTTGAATACTACATTGCAAGCATTGATGAACCATGAAAGTACGCCCTCTCTGTGCTTGGTACAAAGTATTCATGAATCTTTGTTTTGACAAGTTTCCTATTTTCTAATGCCAAGGCTGACTACAGCTTTGCAAAGTGTTGTGGGATACCTCACATGTGGGGAGAGCATAATATATTAAGTTAACATAACTTCCCAACACTTATATTAATACTGTGAACATAATACTCATTCACGTGATCTTTATTACGCCTAACATAGATATGTATTGGCTAACACTATCTTTCATTTTTGTTTATGTACTGCTTTTATGCAGCTGCAAAACTGATAAGGCCTGTAAAATAAATAAATACATGAAATAAAAATTTCCAGTTAGCTCACTTTTTAAGGAGCTAATAAACCACTAGATAAAAAGTTGACAACAGAACTTAAAGTTTGCTGTTCAATATTGTGCGTGTTGTAAACCAAGATACCCCTTTTTCTCTTTGAACTTTTCTATTGATTAGAAAAAAATTAATAAACATAATATTAGTCAATAGTTTATATAAAGAAAATTAGCTCTCTTCTTGGTATTTGCTGAACAAAAATAAAAAGTTAAATTATGCAAATATTAAAATTAATGCATTTTGTGGCTCTTTTTATTATAGAATACACGATTAATGAGCTGTCATATACTTGTATGGTGTTGGTTGACATGTTACTGAAAGTTTGTTCATATACTAAGCCTTCAGATATCAATGGAATGTGCTCTCTGTCAAATCTGCTGTGAGGATTTCCTGGTGTTATAAGTCTGGACCATAGAGGAGCCTAGTTATTTGTTAAAAATTATATTTACCCTCCCATTAGTCAAATCCTGCATTGTGTTACACAGGTGCCCTTGTGGAGAAAAGGAGTGTATGGAGCACTGCTAACCTACCCCAGTGACAGACTAGATTTAACTAGTTTGTGCCACTACTTTCACAGCCCTGACTCCAGGGGGAATTATTTGCTGGCTAGGGGGTGTGGTCAGAGGCTAGACCCTAATCTACACTCTTCAGTGAACTGCACACTGCCTGAAACTCTTGTTGAACTCCAGGTCAGTCCACGAAAGCAGAGCCAGAATGACTGGGAGATATTGTTTGTATTATAAGCAGTCTTCCATGTCTCTCCCAGGCAGCACCTATCAGCAGGACTCCTACAGAGCCCTACATGGAATTTCAATCTATCCTCCCTTACAGGGGCGGATTTAGCTTTTTTGCTGCCCCAAGCACGGCAGGCAGGCTGCTTTCGGCGGCTTGCCTGTGGGAGATCTGTCGGTCCTGCGGATTTGGCATACCTGCCGCTGAATTGCCACCAAAACCGTGGGACCGGCGGACCTCCTGCTGGCACGCCGCCGAAGGCAGCCTGACTGCCACCCTCGCAGGGACCGGCAGGGTGCCCCCAGCAGCTTGTCACCCCAGGCACCCGCTTGGAGCGCAGGTGCCCGGAGCCGCTGCTGATCCCTTGTGCCTTCGAGTGAACTTCCCTAAGAAAGGGAAGTTGGAAATGGATCAGTAGTGTTGGTTGCTTGAGAAAAGGCTGAACTTCTCAATGACTCTGGGGAGTCAGGTAGAATTTCTTCTCTGAAGGGGGATGATTGTATTAGCAGTGAGCCCAGAGTTAAATCCACAAAGGGATTTAGGTACAAACTGTCATGTTAGGCTCCTAAGTCCAGAATTTAGCAGATTAAGTAGTTTAGGCACACAGCCGCCTCTATCCTGATGCCCAGTGCCTATCTCACACCTAAGCCCCAGAGTGATGCTCAAATTAGGTACGGCTCCCCACATTCCAGATGAATGCCCTAACCACTGGCTATCAAGTCATTCTCCCTCTGGCTCAGTGACTATCAGTTGTTTATACAAAGTGGAACTCCTTTAGTTTAGATTGAATCTATGTCCTCTGTGAATCTAGCCACCAGCTGCTCTGTGTTTTCTCCAGCAGGAAGGGCAGGGCTTTGAGGTTCACAAAATGGAAGTAAGTTCATAGTTACAGAAATCTTTAAAAAAAAAAACTCCAAAACATCTTTGTAGCTTACATTACAAGGAGTTTAGAAGCACTTTAGGCTTAACACTTCCATTGGACTTCTCAGGATATTATTAAGTCAACAGGAGTAATGGGGTATAAGTTTGCACAGAACTTTGCTGAGCAAATGTTACCAATTCGATCGTATTTTTTTTTTTAAAGAAAAAAAAATCAATCTGGACACTTCTCAAGAAAATCAAATTGATTTGCCTGATATATGGTTACCTGTAAAATTCACAAGTACTTTAAAACTCTTTTTTTTTCTAATTTTGGAGGGAATAGACATGCCATTGCTTTCCTGCACAGGCAACTTGCATTGTCAGTCTGTGCAGGTAGGAGAGCAGTCACATAGGTGCCTGGGTGACGAAAAAGTGAGCAGAGGCAAATAGTGGGTGAAGCTGTGGCTCTGCCTCTCAATGCACTAGCCAGCAGGGCTGAACTGGTGTCAAGGGGGAAACAATCTGCAGCAGGTATGGGACTGGCACACTTACTGCCACCTTGGAATATGTGGGAAGCAGGGATTGAATTGTGACTCCCTTAGTCACCATCTGAAGGCTCCCTATCTCCGCTGCACCAAATGGAAATCAGAATCTGTCGCAAGGCCTCTAATGTTTACTTTGAGGTATGTACTGAAAACCCTAGAGTTAAATAAGAAATTTCCCATTAGCAGTTATATTGCATTCCATGTTTCTTTGCTGCTGCTCTCAAGTGTGAAGCTTTCTACTGTATGAAAAAAGAAAGGTTGCTTATAATCAAGCTGTGAGAATTAAAATGTGGTGAATGAATTTGCAGGGATCCCTTTCTATAAAAGTTAGGATATATTGCTAGGAATTCTCCAGGAGTCTAAATATTACTTTCTTTTCCCCTTTCTTTTATATTTCTATAACCTACTTTTCCTTTCTGCCTCTCTTCCCTGTGACAAACAGCATTGTGCCCATCTTATGTTGTATTATAACACTTCAACAGACCTAACTGCAGCTAGGTATTTGACAAACACTCAGAAGTTGGCTTCTCTAAGTTTTAACTACAAGAAAACCTCAGTATTCTCCTTCAGGCTTTTCATTCTCTGGGCCCTCTCCATTTCCTTTCTTATACTCAAAGTATACAAGAAACATGAAAACAAATGAACAGTAACTGACGTTAATTTTCATGCCCCCTTTTCTTTTTTCTTATGTGGAGCAAATTGAAGCCACACATGATTTTTTTTTTAATGGAGTAGTGGGGCTTACAGTTGGAGGGTCATGGCTGGAAGGGAAGAGGAAACAATGGTTATGTTGGAGAGACACCAGTTCCTTTTGTCCCAAAAAATCCAAGCTGGTAAGAGAGAATGAAGGGAATTTTCAAGTCTGGTTCAAGTTTAGCTGAATCTTACTTTGGATCATTTTATTCATCCCTACAAAATACATCTACTTTGTACAAAAATAACATTTTAAATAAATAGTGTTTTAGATTCCTGCTGCCAATACTACAGCTATGGCCACCATACAGGAAATAACCTCTCAAATAGGCTTATCATACACCATGGAATGAGCAGAAGGGATCTCTTGCAAAGCACATTTCACTAGTAAGAAGCAAAGATGTGCTTTAGTACAATTTATTAAGGAACATGTTGCAGCAGCAGTGTGAGCAGTTTTGTTCATAGTTTATCCCAGCCACAAACTTTCTCATTGAGCTCCTTGCATCAGAAATAGATTCAAGAATTATCAGATAATCAGTATGAAGTTTACAAAGGAGGCTAGGTGACTATATGCACATACCCAATACTACGTATAATCAAAATACATGATTGGCTTCCTGAGTAATAACCATATACTCAATACATACTGGAGGTGGCATGTATAATTTTGTGGACAGCTTTTCTTAGCAATGGTTAGAAAAAACCCCACCTTAATTAAAATTAATTCATTGATGAGTAGCCAAAGATAAAGCCTCACATTAAATAATCTCCAATTCACCAATATCTATGATATTTCAGGATCAACCATGAGCCTGTATGTATGCATAACATCAGTATCTATGAGGGAAGAGTTTCAAAATCGGAACAGGTCCAAAATCTTTCTTAAAATACAAAGCGGTCATTACAAAATCTTTATAACTTGGAAGGTCCCCATTCTTCTCTGGCAAAACTGGGAACCATAACTTGAAGTGCTTATGCATGTAAGTGACTGTAGGTGAATAAGTGCAGATGATAACATTAACTGATATTGGCCTTTCTGAAAGATTACCTGGTGTATGCAATTGACCATTCAACAGAGCTTCTCATGGAAAGCCTGGGCCTCCCAAAACATATCTCTTTCAGAAATGTGTACTCTAATCTTCTTGTACTGCAAAGTAAAAACACATTTTTAGACGCCCAAGTCACACAACTGTAGGAAAGTCAAGAGAGGGCTGTGTAGTATAAAAATCTTTTTCAGTGCGATGATCAGGGACATTACCCATGGGCTTGTCCTAATTTTTTCTTACAGTTCATTGAATGAGACACAGAAAAAGGATTTCACTCACTTCCACTGATACAGCGGGTGGAAATTGCACTCCAGGATTCTCCTTTGATATCAAGCAGAGGTCAGCTTTGAAGTTTGGCAGAAATTTTACTGGAGCCCCTCCTAGGGAAGGGCTGAATCTAGACACCAAACCCGGTTCTAGGACTATACAACTTGCCTTCATTAGCAGTTTCACATCAGTTGAGAGTCAGGGACCAGTCTCACTAGCTAGGTTTCAGTGTTTATGCTAGTGAAGGGAACAGACTGTGTTCCCAGTCACATCACTGGTCTACTCTCCATGGTGTCCCATCTCAGTTCTATCCTCTACCTGTGGATTCCTCTGAGGACCTCACTTCCTTATTAATGAGACATCCCTTAGTATTTAACTAGTTCGATGCTGATAGTAACTGAAGCACATTACAGGCATGTACTGGCAGAAAGGAAAGGCTAAAGATGTCTGAACTGACAAATGGTAAATGCTATACTGACCTATTTCTGTTAATCTCAGTGGCAATAGAATTTCTTCCATCAGCTACTTGAGTGGCCATACTGTATGTTAATTGTTATTACATATCTTTACATAAAATACTTCTACAATCAGAAGTCCTGTCTACATATCTCTCTTAGGTTAGAAATCAAATCCATATTTTGAAAACACAAATAAAATAAAATAAATAAATCTACACTACAGAAATTCTGTGACACAATAGTTTAGACTTTCTACAGACTGCATAAGAACCAAAATCTTTCATAGAAAGCAGCATGTTATAGTAACACACTTTATCTTGATATTTTAAAAGGGCTTTGTAGATGACTGGCTTTAGGCACAATCAATCTCAGACATCAAACCCAGACAACACAAGCCTATGTTTCTGCATCAAGATACTTGCAAAAAAGAGGAAGATGAAAAGATGGGTATTACCCTGTCTCAAGGAACTAAAAATCTTTGTCAGAGGACAAAATGAGTTCTAGCAGCACAAGAACATAAAGAAAAAAAAGTGTCATCTATGAAAATACTGATAAATATTCATTGTGATGAATTGTCACTTTCCAGAACAGAGTAAAATCAGAGGGGGTGGTTCTATACCATTATTGTGGAAGAGTATTTCCCTTTTTACAAGTCCTTACATGCAAGAATAAGTTGTGATTTATTGGAATAAGACCAAGTGAAAATCTGTGATGGACTATGGCAAAATTTTCTCTGTCTGTGTTTTTGTACTCAGAGATCCATGACTATCACTGAAAAGAAATCTGAGCATGCTTGTGCTATAACTTTGTGTGCCATTATTACCTATCAAAAGACCCTTCTGATCAAAGGTTTCTATTTAGTACAGAAAATCCAAGGCCCCTCATTTGACTCAGAACTCCCATGAGCTAACAATAAGAAAATCACTAGTCATGTGCAGTTTCTTAGAGTTGGTCTGGGTATCATATTAAATTACAGATTTATAAGGCAAATGTTTGAAGCATTGTGTTGCTAGAGATACTGTAGCTATACTAGGATATAGAAACTAATAATATGACAGAGATACCTGTGGTTTATTTGCTCATGAATTACCAATCAAGTAGACAGAGTATTGTAAGATGCCAGTATGCAATTTTACTTTAAGATATCAAATGCATATTCTGTTCAGTTTGGACAGGCGATGTAAATCCATTTTGTTGTTTTTCTCACAAGAGAAAGTCTTAGTGGGGTACTTGTGGTTGCTGTGTTTAACTGAGTTTCATAGAGCAACTATACATAAACACATTCAATTAAAAAGGCATTCCTCCCCCTCCCCCACAGATAATTTCTACATGGCTAAGGTTATCACATGCTGTGCTTTCTTGTACTAACATAAAACCACTGGAACCGCAAGTGTGTTTCTAGGCTGTACACCCTGAAGACAGGAAACTCGTGGTTTAGAGCCAAACAGGAAGTGGTGTTTTATATAACACAACAAGTATTGCAAAATGACACAGATCTCCAAACTCTGGACAATTAAGTAGCTGCTGGTAAGTGAAAGTATCCATGCTTTTTTATACAGTAAGTTCATTGTATTGTATGTTAGCTGATCTATTATTTTTACTGCACAGATGGAAGAGAAACAAGTCTGTCTTTTATTCAACTGTAACATTGAATTATGGGAACTTGGAAAATGTCTATGGCCTAGAGGGAGACATTGTGCCAGAGTTTCATTTGCAGTTATTGAAGGCAAGAGGTTTACAAAATGTAATGAAATATGGCTAGAGAAGAGATTGCAGTAGGTCTGAAACTTGGAAGAACACTGGAAAACAATGTGTGTATGAGAAATAGACTTTCATGGATTTAAGGACAGAGGTGACATGAATAGTCTCCAGAGGGGACATTAAAAACATGTTTAGAGTGATTCTAAACTACTAATATACTGTAGGAAATGTTTCAGCTCTTTACTGGTTTGCCTTGCATTTTTGTAATGATTATTTTATTAATTGACTGAACCCCATCAGTGTATATAGCTGGACGTCTGTTGATGATGATGATAATGTTTTGTTTTTTGCAATGCATGAAGAATTCCATACACAGTCAATGCACATAACTCACCACAAACAGAAATTTTGCAAAATCAGTACCACAAACGAAACTTATTTTGCATCCCCATGTCTTCAGAGACTGCCCCCAAATAATCTACAAATGTACTGAGTACATTTTTCTCCACCTATATAAGAAGGCAACCTTTAGTAATCAACTGCTTTTTGTTGGTCCCTTGAGTATTCTCATAAATCAGATTTTACTGCACTATAAACTTCGGGAAGTATATCCTAAAGCCTGCAATTCTCGGAGAAGGCTATGGCTAGGAATTTTTACATAATGGGGCAATTTGACCTTAACTGTGATCATGTAAATACAAACCAGTGCAGACTTAACATGCACATTTGGTTGGTTGGTTTAAAAAAATTCAATAGTGGTTGGCATATAATAGTGCTCATGGAGTCCAAAAAAGCAGTATCAAATGAAAACTAGTTTGGAAGAGAAACTTTCAATTGCTTGAGAGCTCAGGAGTAGCTTGAACTATTACTCTAGGGACATCCAGGGGCGGCTCCAGGCACCAGCGCTCCAAGCGCATGCCTGGGGTGGCAAGCGGAGGGGGGCACTCTGCCGGTCGCCGCTAGGGCGGCAGGCAGGGTGCCTTCGGCGGCTTGCCTGCGGAGGGTCCACTGGTCCTGCGGCTTCGGTGGACCTCCCGCAGACCAGCGGACCCTCCGTGCTTGGGGCGGCAAAATGTCTAGAGCCACCCCCTGGGGACATCTATTGATGATAAATGTTATTTAGGCACATTGGCTTTTTATTGAATTTATAGTTGCTGTTAAAAAGAGAATTGATGGTGATTTATGTTTTGGGGCAAATCATGAGGTTATTTGCTTGTTGGGATACAGAAAGAGGTGAATAAATCAAGGAAAGAAATTTGCTTTAAAGACAATACCAACTCATTCAAATATTGAAATTGCTTAAGTATTAAGGGCAACGCAGTGACCCTGAAGTGAAATATCCATAAGATAAACGGCAACTTCATTAAAAAATGATCAAAAAGCCATATAGACATATATTTTTTTTTTAAATTGTGAAACATTTCCTGCAATTTTAATGTGAAGGGAGCATTTGTTTCATTTTATCAAAACATTAAAGGGGCTCCATCCACCTTAAACAACTCTCTTCTTTCTGAAAATCTTTTATTTCCTTTTGTTATAAAGCAACTTCTAAGGTTACTGTTCCTGAATGAGATATGAGGAAAAAATCTATTTTTTTTCAGGTTAATCGCTTTTGCCATTTGAGAGCACTTTGTGTCTAGTCAGTTCTACTCTTTCCCTTATCAGTGAGTTTGCTTCCTCCTTATGTTTGTATGGGTCACACAGGGCAGACGGGAGAGAGTAAAACTAAGAAAATGTGTTTGTGAAACCACAACATAAGGCAAGGGGTTGCAGAAGCAGGTGCAGCATCTAAAGCTACTTTTAACTCATTGTTTGACCTGATTAAACTTCATATTGGCAATGATCTTTTAAATACTGATTGCTGAACTGTCATCCTGATTGGGTGAGGCAAACTTATAGAATGTTTTGGATAAGGATTTCTTGATTTTCATACACCACTTGGAATGTGGCCTTGGACCCAGGCTCAGCAGATGAGATGACAATGAGCAGATCAAGCTGCTGCCTGTAATATGGTAGATGCAATTAGTAGCAGGGATGCCAGAGAGATCTTTGGCTGCTGCTGTAGCAGCAGCACTAGCAGTAACTGATCTGTCACTTTTCTTTCCATCACCCCACCCCGTGCTCCACCCTCAACGGTGCTCCACCCTCTACTGCCCAGTGCTCTGTCTCCCCTCACCTGTTCACACATGGAGGATGTGATGCCAGGCAGAACCCATAGTCTCCTTTCCATTGAGATATGACTCCAGGTTCTACTGGGGCTACTTATTCCCACTTCTCTTGAGGGGGATGGAGAAAGAGAGGGATGAAGCATGCAAGGGGAGGGAAGAGGAGCGAGAAAGGTAAGGAGTGTAAAGAGTGTGTGAAAGGAGAGAGACAGTGAATTGGTTTGATAGCAGGGGAAGTGGAAAAGGAGAGGAGGAGAGTGTGAAAGAAGAACAAAAGAGAGTATGTGTTTAAGACTAAAGTGAGAGGACAAGTGTGACAAGAGAATGAGAGGAAAGGAGGAGAGTGTGAAGGGTGAGGAAATGTGAAAGAAGAGAAAGGGGTGAGTGGGTGTACACATGTGCTCATGTGAATGGAGAGGAAGGGGCTGTGCTCACATATCTGTGAAATGTGAGGAGCATAGGTCCGTGAATGGCTATTAGCCAGGATGGGCAGGAATGGTGTTCCTAGCCTCTGTTTGCCAGAAGCTGTGAATGGGCGACAGGGGCTGGATCACTTGATGATGACCAGTTCTATTCATTGCCTCTGGGGCACCTGGCATTGGCCACTGTTGGAAGACAGGATACTGGGCTAGATAGACCTTTGGTCAGTATGACCATTCTTATGTTCTTATGAGAGGAAGAAGGTCTGTGTTACTGTAGCTACAGTTCTTTTGTTGCTTTCAGTTTTCTGCTTATTTATTATATACCAACTTGCAGTACACATAAGATAAAATCCCCTAAAACTATTACAAAGGAGAGCTTATCCAAATACCCCAGAATGTTAGCTTTTCTCATGCATTTCTCTGTAACCATTGATATTTTCCTTTTGCAGTCAGCTACTGCTGTTACACAGTGACACTTAGTCAGTAAAGATATACTTGCAATAGCCCCCCTCTATCCCCCATCACTGTCATTTAGTCCAACAACTTCAGATTTGAAAATCCCTACTAAGGTGCGTCCCATCTTGCTCAGCTTCTCTTGTCTCAAAGGTCACTAACAGTGAGAAATCAGAGCTCATAAATAAACTATATGGGCTCAATCTTGTACAGTGCTGAGCACCCTTTGATTCCATTAGGACTTGAGTGTGCTGCAACTTGTAGAATCAGACTTTAACTTAGGATGAAAATGTATTCATACTAAGGCATTGCACCAGGTTCAATAAGCAGGCAGGTGTCAGACACCACCGATTTAGACAACTCTCTACACAAACATGCATCATACATCATTTAAAAGTGTATTATGTCTACTTTAGGATGAGGTAGATGTGGAGCTGTCAGGTGGTGCTGTTACCATAGAAACAGGGATAAACAATGACACCATCAATAAGTTAAAATGACCACTTTGAAATATTTGCATTTGGTTGTTAAAGACTTTATGGACAATATAGGAAATAATTAATTATCCACATTTTTCCATCCAAATTACCTATGTGTGAAGATCTCCATATCTTTGTTTGCAAAGATGCTCTTTTGACATTCTTTTCAAAACTGTTATCACATGGTGGGAGTTTTGATCAATGAATTGTCCTTTTTGATGGTTAGAATGAGGCAGAAATAATTGAGGTCTCTCTGGATCTCCTTTTCTTTCCCACTCTGGTCATACAGCATTGTATGACTCTGTATGACAGGCTCAAACTAAGCGTATACTCTGTGATAAATGAAGGGAGGAGGGAAGCTCCCTTTTATGGACATGCAGCCAGCCAGTTAGTTATAAAATCCCTCTTAGTAGCTGTTCTTTAATTGCTCTACCTGTAGAGGGTTAAAAAGTCTCATTGCTATGCATAGGTAAAAGGAAGTTAGTGGGCACCTGGCCAAAAGAGCCAATGGGAAGGCCTGAACTTTTTAAAATTGAAACAAGACTCCCCTTTTGTCTGTCTGTGGTTGTTCTCCCAGGGAGAGGTGAACAGGGCAAAATCTGTGCTGTAAGAAGCTTTGGGCCAGGAATGAAAAATCCTCGGTATCATGCCTAGAAACTACTTGTTTGAAACCCCAGATGTGTAACTAGATCAGGAAATGTCTAGGAAGACGCGATTAGGTTTATCTCTTTTTATTTTTATTGTGGACTCCTCTGTGCTAACCCCCAGTGCTTTTGTTTTTCTTGTAACCTTTTAAGCTGGACCTCAAGAAAGCTATTCTTGATGCTTAATCCTTGTAGTTATTTTTCTTTAAATCTAGCAAATGCCTAAGTTCCCAGATGTATTTTCTTTCTTTTTTTATTAATAAAATTTACCCTTTTTAAGAACAGAATTGGATATTTGTGTCTTAAGAGTTTTGTGCACATGTTGTTTAATTAGTTGGTTGCAACAGCTGATTTATTTTTTTTTCTTTCTCAGCTCTTCCCTGGAAGGGGGTGAAAGGACTTGAGGGTATCCCACAGGAAGGAATTCCCAAGTGAGCCTTCCTGGTCTCTCAAAGGGGTTCTGCACTTGGGTGGTGGAAGCATCTACCAATCCAAGGTCAGAGAAAAGCTGTAACCTTGAGAGTTTAATACAAGCCTGAAGTGGCCAGAATTATTTTTTAGAGTTCTTGCAGGCCCCCTCTTTCTGCATTCGAAGTGCCAGAGTGAGGAATCAGCCTTGTCACACACACATCCCCGCCAAAAAAAACAACAACTGTAAGAGAACCAAAATTAAAATGCCACTAAATAGCATTGTGGAAGAGGCAGTGAGAGGTAAAAAGGCATCCTTTAAAAATTGGAAGTCAAATGCTAGTGAGGAGACTGGAAAGGCACATGAACTCTGGCAAGTCAAGCCTAAAAATATAATTAGGCAGGCCAAAAGAGAATTTGAAGAGCAGCTAGCAAAAGACACAAAAACTAACAAAAAAAGTACATCAAACCTACCAAATCTACCAAAGCCTACCAAACAATCAGTGGCCCACTGGAATCAAGGTGCTAAAGGAGTGCTGAAGGATGCAGAGAAGCTAAATGAATGCTTTGCATTGATCTTCGCTGCAGAAAATATGTGGGATATTCATACACCAGAGCCATTGTTTTTTAGGTGAGAAATCTGAGGACCTGTCCCAGACTGAGGTGTCAGTAGAGGAGGTTTAGGAACAAATTCATAAATTAAACTGAAATAAGTCACCAGGACTAGATGGTATTCACCAAGTGTTCTAAAGGAGCTCAAATATGAAATTGCAGAACTACTCACTTTGGTATGTAAGATATCTCTTAAATCAACCTCTGTAACAGATCACTGGAAGATAGCTAATCTAATATCATTTTTTTAAAAAGGCTGCAGAGGTGATCCCGATAAGCTTAACTTCATACGTAACAAATTGGTTGAAACCATAGTAAAGAACAGAATTATCAGATAGGTAGATCAGTACAGAATGTTAGGGAAGAGTCAACATGGCTTTTCTAAAAGGAAATCATGCCTCACTAACCTATTAGAATTATTTGAGGGACCCCAAATAAGCATATGGACAAGGGTGATCCAGCTGCTGTAGTGTACTTGGTCCCATAGCAAAGGTTCTTAAGTAAAATAAGCATGAGATAAAAGGGAAGATCCTCTCATGGATCAGCAGCTGGTTAAAAGATAGAAAATAAAGGGTAGAAATACACGGTCAGTTTTCACTGTCAGAAGAGCTAAATAGCGAGGTCCCCCAAACATCTGTACTGGGACCTGTGCTGTCCAACATATTCATAAATGATCTGTAAAAGGGCTGACTAGTGAAGTAGCAAAGTTTGCAGATGATACAAAATTACTCAAAATGGTTAATTCCAAAGCTGACTGTGAAGAGTTACAAAGAGATCTCATGAAACTGGGTGACTGGGCAACATAATGGTGGATGAAATTCAATGTTAATAAGTGCAAAGTAATGCACATTAGGAGGAAGAATAATTCCAATTATACATACAAAACGATGGGTTCTAAATTAGCTGTTTCCACTCAAAAAAGAGATCTTGGTGTGATTGTGGACAATTAAGAATGTGTTGTGTCAAACTCCGGCAAGCATGTGCAAAGAGTGATTTTTTTTTCAGAAGCTTTACACTCAGCCAAATTTGGATGGATTTTTCACTGGGACAGCACAACGTACCTCTCAGGACCCAGGACAACCCTCTACCAAAGCATGGATGCATAATTTTTCATGATACGTAATATAGGCAAAGTTAAAAGCACATTTATACAGGGTCTTAAAATGGAAAATTTAAGTCAACCGTAACAATTTGTGTTGCTACCCACTCCACCGAAAATATGAAGCCCAATTCTGCTTTGCTTCTTCTTAGCATATGTACAACGTGCCTCAGGTGGCACGTGACCAGCAGGGGCGGCTCTAGGAATTTGGCCGCCCCAAGCAGGGCGGCACACCACAGGGGGCGCGCTGCCGGTCCCGTGGCTCCGCGGGACCTCTTGCAGACGCGCCTGCGGAGGGTGCGCTGGGAGGGCGGCAGGCGGCTCCGGCGGACCTTCCGCAGTCATGCCTGCGGGAGGTCCACCCGAGCCGCGGGACCAGCGAACCCTCTGCAGTCATGCCTGCGGGAGGTCCGCTGGTCCCGCGGCTCTGGTGGACCTCCCACAGGCATGACTGTGGAAGGTCCGCCGGAGCCGCCTGCCGCCCTGCCGGCAAAATGCCGCCCCAAGCGCGCGCTTGGCGCGCTGGGGTCTGGAGCTAGCCCTGGTGACCAGGATTCATCACTGAATTTGGTATTCTACACTGATATAACTGAGATTAGAATCTAGCTCCAGATAACCTTTTTTTTCTGTGAGCTTTTCAGCTCATACACCAAATGCTTGTACAAAAATGAAACGAGATTACTGCAATCAGAGGTACGAAGTACTACTTAATTTAGAAATATTTTCCTCTTGCAACAGACAAATAAGAATCAAATCTTTTCTATACAAAGGTCCAGCAGTAAAATGCTATTTTGTTACTATATCTTAAACAAAAAGGTGGTGAGGGAGAAAATCACGCCAAGGTCTTTGAAGTACACATAAATATTATTATCAATGATACTATAACAAGCTGCCTCAGATGAGTGTCTTTTCTTTTCTGGCTTTGAGTATGGTGGTGGTATCCTGTCCTGCTCTTGCGCCAAAGAGAATATGAGCTTTCACTTTCACACACATCTCTGTACCATGCTGCATTGAGGGAAACCTATTATCATGTTACTATAAATCTACTCCCAAGAAAGTAGCAGGCATTCAAACAGCCTCTGAATGCAATAACATATCCTCACTGTGAACTGTCTTTTTATAATGCTTATGTTTGGGCTCTAAATTAAACCCTTCACATGTCAGTGTCACCTAAGAAATTGGAAAAGCTGGAGAACTATTGTGGTATGATTTCTTTATTATCTCTGAGTAATGCAAAAATGCTTCAAGGGAAGTAATCCTAAAATAACTACTGTTCTTAAACTTAAAATCCTATACTGTCATTGTTTTCTGCAAACACTGAATGAAATGTTCTGAAGTGTATTTGGTAAAAACCATCTAACTCATTTTAATTTCTATTTCTTCATCCTTCTCTAAATGGGGTATACACACAGGACTAAATTCAGCCCAGTATAAGCCAAGGAATCACAAGCTGTTAGTTAATGGTAGCTCTATCCATTTGTGCTGGGGATGAAATTGGCCCTGTGTGCCTCATTTAGTTTTATATTACTTAGCACTCTGGTATAATATTGCACGGTACATAAATGACCCTAATGTGACCAGATAACAGAAGAGGAGGGCAGTGAAAGCAGGATTTTATTTCATCATATTTTTTTTCTAAATTCTAGTACCTGAGAATAGTTGCCACATGCTTTGTTCAGTTTCCTGTCTTTGATAGTATGCTTATCTCCAATAGTTGATAAGTATGTGTGTATTAGTGTTCTGACTGATGAACATATGTATTTTTTATGTATTTTAGTTGGAGCTGTTAGTGCTATGTATAGTAAAGAATGCCCAACTATTCTTTTTCATAAGCTTCTGCTTTCAGTTGCTTATAAGTAGGCTTGGCAGAGTGTGTGTGTGTGTGTGTGTGTGTGTATCATTTTGAGAGATAATATCAATGTTTGTTTATAATCTTTTTTCAATTTTTATATATATTTTTTTATTTTTCACAGTTGTGGGAAATTATGGGGAGGTCAGACAATAATTATTTCATGACAGTAGACATCGATTCAAAAAGTTTTAAACTTACTTCTCTTTAAGATGCAAATTGACAACATCACATATCAAAATATACAAAATAAATATCTTTATGTCAAAATATAATTAGTTCTCAATAATCTTTTTTTCTTACTTGGCCTATCTGTAAATTTCAATTATTATCTATAGAAATGTTTTTTGTTGGATTTTGCGTATGGTTAAATTGATGTTTACTGACATTTACCAATAAAAATCTAATCCTTCCAAGCCTGTTTATAAATTTGCCAGACTTTACCTGTGAAGGCTGGAATATTCCATGCCAGGTGTCTTCCTGAAGTTATATTTTTGTGTTTTTGAAAGTTTCAGCTAAAACAGTTCAGCCATTTCCAATAATCAGGTTGGGGAAACTGCACTGTTTTGCCCTTGTGCTGTAGAGATCTCCATAGCCAGGTACAGACTGCTTTAATTTAAGCAGCACCCAAGGTCCTTAAAGCAGCCCAGAAGGGGGAAACACATAGATGATTTAAAAGCACCTTCACTTCCCCTCCTGCACTGTGAGTTCTGAACTGAACCTCGTACAGACACCGAACAGAACAGAGGTAAGCAACCTATGGCACACGAGCTGATTTTCAGTGGCACTCACACTGCCCGAGTCCTGGCCACCGGTCTGGGGGGGCTCTTCATTTTAATTTAATTTTAAATGAAGTTCCTTAAACATTTTAAAAACCTTATTTACTTTACATACAACAATAGTTTAGTTCTGTATTATAGACTTATAGAAAGAGATCTTCTAAAAACATTAAAATGTATTACTGGCACGCAAAACCTTAAATTAGAGTGAATAAATGAAGACTCGGCACACCACTTCTGAAAGGTTGCCGACCCCTGACATAGAATCTCACCCCTTGAATCTTGGGTTTGGTATTTGCAGAACTAGATCCCTTTATTATCTGACCTCTGTTACTTGAAATATTTGGATATCTGCCCAAGGCCTTTGGATAAGTGAAGTTGTACTATCCAGTCCATAGTTTGTGATGTGCTTTACTATCTTTCAGGATTAAAGCCAAAATATAAATATATGATATCACTATTGTTATATGTCTTTCCAAACTACCCATCACAGCAGCACCTAGTTGTCATCAGGGTAATTCATTTACTTGCAGACATATTGATGACCAGCTAACATAATTTTGCTTAGTTATGATTGTATCTCTTTTCATTCGCTTTTTATTAATATTTGTGCTAGAGGCATTTTTTTTAATAAAAGTTAAATCAAAAAGCAAATGTTGGACCCATATTGAAGACTCATTTAATTATGGAACAAATATATTACTAAAGGTTAGATCATCCAGTCACGGAATAGACATAATACCATGTAACAGAGGTGACTAAAAACAAATTGTTATCCAACAATCAAAGGAATTCTTGATGAGGAGAGTTTGGAAGCAACCTATAAACTGAAATTCTCTCACACATAATAACAACAAGGAGTCTGGTGGCACCTTAAAAACTAACAGATTTAGTTGGGCATAAGCTTTCATGGGTAAAAACCTACCTCTTCAGATGCATGAAGTGAAAATTACAAACGCAGGCATTATTATACAGACACATGAAGAGAAGGGAGTTACCCCACAAGTGGAGAAACAGTGTTGACATGGCCAATTCAATCAGGGTAGATGTAGTTCATGCCCAATAATTGACGAGGAGGTGTCAATTCCAGGAGAGGTAAAGTTGCTTTTGTAGTGAGCCAGCCACTCCCAAGCACAAATTAATGATACATTTTCAAATTAATTTTAGTTCTGCAGTTTCTCTTTGGAGTCTGTTTCTGAAGTTTTTTTGTTCAAGTGTGGCTACTTTTAAATCTGTTAGAATGTCCAGGAAGATTGAAGTGTTCTCCTACTGTCTTTTGTATGTTACCTTTCCTGATGTCCGATTTGTGTCCATTTATTCTTTTACATACAGACTTTCCAGTTTGGCCAATGTACATGGCAGAGGGGCATTGCTGGCACATGATGGTATATATCACATTAGTAGAGGTGGAGGTAAATGAGTCTTTGATGGTGTGGCTGATGTGGTTGGGTCCTCTGATGGTGTCGCTAGAGTAGATATGGGGACAGAGTAGGCAATGAGGTTTGTTACAGGGATTTGTTCTTGGGTTAGTGTTCCTGTGGTATGTATCTGCTGGTGAGTATTTGCTTCAGGTTGGGAGGCAGTCCAGTCCTCGCTTACAGACAGCCCCCTAAGGTCTGTGAGACTGAGGGATCGTTTTCCAGGATAGGTTGTAGATGCGCTGGAGAGGTTTTAGCTGGGGACTGTACGTGATGACCAGTGGTGGTCTGTTATTTTCCTTGTTGGGACTGTCCTGAAGTAAGTGACTTCAGGCCAGGGCTTTATAAAGCCGTGCACAAGCGACCAGGGGCTGCTAACAGGGAGTTTCGCAAGGGAGTTCTCCAGGTGAAGGAGGAGCTAATACAGCATCTGTGGGGTAAGTGACTGTCTGTAGTGTTTGTTTGTTTGTGTTTGGGGGTTACTGCTGTGTGCTGAGCTTGTGTTTGTCAGTCTGTTTGTTTGGTTGTTTGTTTGAGGGACCGTGTGCTCTGGCTGGCAGTTGGAGGCAGGTTTGAAAGCTCGAAGCCTCTGGTAATTGGCTGAGCCTTAATCAGTGGGCGGGGCATTCACTCAGGCCAGGGCTTTATAAAGCCGCGCACAAGCGAACAGGGAGCTTTGCGAACAGGGGCTGCTAACAGGGAGTTTCGCAAGGGAGTTCTCCAGGTGAAGGAGGAGCTAATACAGCATCTGTGGGGTAAGTGACTGTCTGTAGTGTGTGTTTGTTTGTGTTTGGTGGTTACTGCTGTGTGCTGAGCTTGTGTTTGTCAGTCTGTTTGTTTGGTTGTTTGTTTGAGGGACCGTGTGCTCTGGCTGGCAGTTGGAGGCAGGTTTGAAAGCTCGAAGCCTCTGGTAATTGGCTGAGCCTTAATCAGTGGGCGGGGCATTCACTCAGGCCAGGGCTTTATAAAGCCGCGCACAAGCGAACAGGGGCTGCTAACAGGGAGTTTCGCAAGGGAGTTTAAAAGGGGAGTGAGAAGGGAGTGGGAGTCCCTCGCCAGCCGTAACCCCGTCCCCGTGGCCCCCCCCTAAAACCTATAAACCTAACCACATTCCAAAACTTCCTTCTGTAAACCACCCTTTCACTAACTAGCATACAATGCAGGCAGAAGCCCAGCAGCAGATAGGGGGCTATCCAGTTTATTGCACCGACTGTTGCATGTATGATTACCTGCCCTGTGGGCGGGTGGCGTATGTGTGCAGTCGGTGCAAGGAGCTCCTGGCCCTCAGAGACCATGTACGGACTTTGGAGGCCAGGGTGGCGGAACTGGAGGAGCTGAGGGAGGCAGAGAGGTATGTTGATGAGGCTTTCCGGGACACTGTAGAATTGTCCCACCTCCGCTTAGACAGCACCTGTGCTGTTGAGGAGGAAGAAGGGCCCAGGGAAGTAGAGCAGTCAATGGGAGCAGAGGGAAACTTTCCCGTAGTTGGGACCCTCCTTCCAGATGGTTCTGGGGTTGCCTCTCGCACTGAGGTTGCCTCTCCGGGGGAGGGAACTCCAGTTTATAGGAAAAGGCAGGTGTTAGTAATGGGAGATTCGATTATTAGAAATGTAGATAGCTGGGTCTGTGATGACCGGGAGAACCGTATGGTGACTTGCCTGCCTGGTGCGAAGGTTGCGGATCTCTCGAGGCATCTAGATAGACTTATGTGTAGTGCTGGGGAGGAGCCGGTGGTCGTGGTACATGTAGGTACCAATGACATAGGGAAGGGTAGGAGAGATGTCCTGGAAGCCAAATTTAGGCTGCTAGGGAAGAGACTGAAATCCAGGACCTCTATGGTGGCATTTTCAGAAATGCTCCCAGTTCCACGCGCAGGGCCAGGTAGGCAGGCAGAGCTTCAGAGTCTCAATGCGTGGATGAGACGATGGTGTAGAGAGGAGGGGTTCACGTTCATTAGAAACTGGGGAAACTTCTGGGATGGGAGGAGCCTATACAGGAGAGATGGGCTCCACCTAAACCAAAGTGGAACCAGACTGCTGGCACTAAACATTAAAAAGGTTGTAGAGCAGTTTTTAAACTAGGAGATGGGGGAAAGCCGACTGCTGCAGAGGAGCGTGTGGATCGGACACAGACTTCTCTTAGGGGAGAGTCTGATGATAGAGAATCTCCAGGTTATATTCAGGAGCAGAGGGCTGAAAAGTATAATGTAAGGGCCGGATCAGATGATAAACAGTCACATAAAAAAGAATCTGGCACATCAGAAAAAGGCAGGCTAATAAACAGGGACAAGTTTTTAAAGTGCTTGTACACAAATGCCAGAAGTCTAAATAATAAGATGGGTGAACTAGAGTGCCTTGTGATAAAGGAGGATATAGATATAATAGGCATCACAGAAACCTGGTGGACTGAGAGCAATCAATGGGACACAATCATTCCGGGGTACAAAATATATCGGAAGGACAGAACAGGCCGTGCAGGGGGAGGAGTGGCACTATATGTTAAAGAAAGTGTAGATTCAAATGAAGTAAAAATCTTAAGCAAATCCACAGGTTCCATAGAGTCTCTATGGATAGAAATTTCATGCTCTAGTAAAAATATAACATTAGGGATCTATTATCGACCACCTGACCAGGACAGTAATAGTGATGATGAAATGCTAAGGGAAATTAGAGAGGCTATTAAAATTAAGAACCCAATAATAGTGGGGGATTTCAATTATCCCCATATTGACTGGGAACATTTCACTTCAGGACGAAATGCAGAGATAAAATTTCTCGATACTTTAAATGACTGCTTCATGGAGCAGCTGGTACGGGAACCCACAAGGGGAGAGGCGACTCTAGATTTAATCCTGAGTGGAGCGCAGGAGCTGGTCCAAGAGGTAACTATAGCGGGACCGCTTGGAAATAGTGACCATAATACAATAGCATTCAACATTCCTGTGGTGGGAAGAACACCTCAACTGCCCAACACTGTGGCCTTTAATTTCAAAAGGGGGAACTATACAAAAATGAGGGGGTTAGTTAGACAAAAGTTAAAAGGTACAGTGACTAAAGTGAAATCCCTGCAAGTTGCGTGGGCCCTTTTTAAAGACACCATAATAGAGGCCCAACTTCAATGTATACCCCAAATTAAGAAAAACAGTAAAAGAACTAAAAAAGAGCCACCGTGGCTTAACAACCATGTAAAAGAAGCAGTGAGAGATAAAAAGACTTCCTTTAAAAAGTGGAAGTCAAATCCTAGTGAGGCAAATAGAAAGGAGCACAAACACTGCCAACTTAAGTGCAAGAGTGTAATAAGAAAAGCCAAAGAGGAGTTTGAAGAACGGCTAGCCAAAAACTCCAAAGGTAATAACAAAATGTTTTTTAAGTACATCAGAAGCAGGAAGCCTGCTAAACAACCAGTGGGGCCCCTTGACGATGAAAATACAAAAGGAGCGCTTAAAGATGATAAAGTAATTGCGGAGAAACTAAATGGATTCTTTGCTTCAGTCTTCACGGCTGAGGATGTTAGGGAGATTCCCAAACCTGAGCTGGCTTTTGTAGGTGACAAATCTGAGGAACTGTCACAGATTGAAGTATCACTAGAGGAGGTTTTGGAATTAATTGATAAACTCAACATTAACAAGTCACCGGGACCAGATGGCATTCACCCAAGAGTTCTGAAAGAACTCAAATGTGAAGTTGTGGAACTATTAACTAAGGTTTGTAACCTGTCCTTTAAATCGGCTTCGGTACCCAATGACTGGAAGTTAGCTAATGTAACGCCAATATTTAAAAAGGGCTCTAGGGGTGATCCCGGCAATTACAGACCGGTAAGTCTAACGTCGGTACCGGGCAAATTAGTTGAAACAATAGTAAAGAACAAAATTGTCAGACACATAGAAAAACATAAACTCTTGAGCAATAGTCAACATGGTTTCTGTAAAGGGAAATCGTGTCTTACTAATCTATTAGAGTTCTTTGAAGGGGTCAACAAACATGTGGACAAGGGGGATCCGGTGGACATAGTGTACTTAGATTTTCAGAAAGCCTTTGACAAGGTCCCTCACCAAAGGCTCTTACGTAAATTAAGCTGTCATGGGATAAAAGGGAAGGTCCTTTCATGGATTGAGAACTGGTTAAAGGACAGGGAACAAAGGGTAGGAATTAATGGTAAATTCTCAGAATGGAGAGGGGTAACTAGTGGTGTTCCCCAAGGGTCAGTCCTAGGACCAATCCTATTCAATTTATTCATAAATGATCTGGAGAAAGGGGTAAACAGTGAGGTGGCAAAGTTTGCAGATGATACTAAACTACTCAAGATAGTTAAGACCAAAGCAGATTGTGAAGAACTTCAAAAAGATCTCACAAAACTAAGTGATTGGGCAACAAAATGGCAAATGAAATTTAATGTGGATAAATGTAAAGTAATGCACATTGGAAAAAATAACCCCAACTATACATACAACATGATGGGGGCTAATTTAGCTACAACGAGTCAGGAAAAAGATCTTGGCGTCATCGTGGATAGTTCTCTAAAGATGTCCACGCAGTGTGCAGAGGCGGTCAAAAAAGCAAACAGGATGTTAGGAATCATTAAAAAGGGGATAGAGAATAAGACTGAGAATATATTATTGCCCTTATATAAATCCATGGTACGCCCACATCTCGAATACTGTGTACAGATGTGGTCTCCTCACCTCAAAAAAGATATTCTAGCACTAGAAAAGGTTCAGAAAAGAGCAACTAAAATGATTAGGGGTTTAGAGAGGGTCCCATACGAGGAAAGATTAAAGAGGCTAGGACTCTTCAGTTTGGAAAAGAGAAGACTAAGGGGGGACATGATAGAGGTATATAAAATCATGAGTGATGTTGAGAAAGTGGATAAGGAAAAGTTATTTACTTATTCCCATAATACAAGAACTAGGGGTCACCAAATGAAATTAATAGGCAGCAGGTTTAAAACAAATAAAAGGAAGTTCTTCTTCACGCAGCGCACAGTCAACTTGTGGAACTCCTTACCTGAGGAGCTTGTGAAGGCTAGGACTATAACAATGTTTAAAAGGGGACTGGATAAATTCATGGTGGCTAAGTCCATAAATGGCTATTAGCCAGGATGGGTAAGAATGGTGTCCCTAGCCTCTGTTCGTCAGAGGATGGAGATGGATGGCAGGAGAGAGATCACTTGATCATTGCCTGTTAGGTTCACTCCCTCTGGGGCACCTGGCATTGGCCACTGTCGGTAGACAGATACTGGGCTAGATGGACCTTTGGTCTGACCCAGTACGGCCTTTCTTATGTTCTTATGTTCTTATGTTCTTATGGGTACCGGTCTCGTTCTGTCAGTCTTTTTCCTCACTTCCCCTAGGTGGGTAATGTAGGTTTAAGAATGCTTGATAAAGATCTTGTAGGTGTTTGTCTCTGACTGGGGAATTGGAGCAAATTCGGTTGTATCTTAGGGCTTGGCTGTAGACAGTGGATCGTGTGATACGTCCTGGACGGCATGTAGGTAAGTATAGTGGTCAGTAGATTTCCAGTATAGGTTGGTGTTTGCCTCACTACAAAAGCAACTTACCTCTCCTGGAATTGACACTTCCTCATCAATTATTGGGAATGGACTACATCCACCCTGATTGAATTAGCCCTGTCAACACTGTTTCCCCACTTGTGAGGTAACTCCCTTCTTTTCATGTGTCAGTATAATAATGCCTGCATCTGTAATTTTCACTCCATGCATCTGAAGAAGTGCTTTTTTTACCCATGAAAGCTTGCGCCCAAATAAATCTGTTAGTCTTTAAGGTGCCACCGGACTCCTTGTTGTTTTTGTGGATACAGACTAACATGGCTGCCCCCTGATATGTCACACATAATGGTCACAGAACAATTTCCAATACTGATCAAATTCATAAAAATCAACTCTTTGTGGAATAGTTACAAATAGAGATAAGGGCTACATTCTCTGAATAAGTTCACTGTGAATTATTTACTTACTCTTAAATTAAAAACTACTCTGGTGATTCTTCAGGACTATTATTATGTATTTATGTGTACCTACTGTGTAACAGTATGACAAGCACATACTTTGTGGCTAGAGCTTTTAAAGCTAGACTGTATGCACTTCAGGGAAGCACTCTCGTGACATCTGTGTCTTGGACAGCACTGAGCACATTGCCAGCACTTAACAAACCATTAAAAATAACAATTGATGTTTGAAATATTTGATTTGAAGCACATAAAACTTTTAACTGTTGGATTACATTTGAATGTCACCCTCAAACCAGCAGTGGTTCATTGTTCTGCAAACTGTACATAGAAATAATATTACTTTTTTGCTCTATATGGGTATCTGGAATTTTATTAAGTTACTAATCATGGGTCATTTTGAGTGTGAGCCTGGATTTATTAGACAATTTTCATTCTGAAGTCATGTGCACTTTGGCTTTTTCCCTTATTGGCAAAGTCTGCCCCTTGTGATTCAGAGGAGTGGCCAGACTAACTCGAAAGAAGCTATTTGAGTTTGGTTTTGTTGAGAAAGTTGCTACATTCTAGGTGAGCTGTCTCTTCCATGAGGTGGAGGGCAGAGAGGTGGAGGGAAGGGGAAAATAATCCCTTAGATGTTGTGCCTGACTCTTCTAGGCAGGGACCTAGAACATTTTAATCATCGTTAATTCCCCCAGTTTGGAACATTTGTCTCATTATTATTTCATACTTTGGCTCATAATTATATCCAAAAGAGGAAATATGTTGTTTCCTTTAAAGATTCTGTTGAGGCATTAAACATGAGGCCTATGCCCACTTCTGGTTCTTATGCATAAAGCATAGGTTTGTAATGAGATCTGACCATGGGAAAACCAGGCTTGTCTGAATGAGAACAGTGTTAAATTTTAGAGCCTGTGGACCTGTGTAAATTAAACTCCTTTTGAACTTAATTTAAAAGGACTGACTCAACTCTAGTACTTGCAGATAGGGGATTTGAAACTTCCTCGTGCAAGTATGTACAAGGAAAATAGCATATGTAATGTTATGGGATGAGATACTGCTTTATGCAACAGGGGAACAGTTCCCCAAGCCCCTTCATTAGAGCCCTGGCACAGGGTCAGTTGACATCAATTGAAGTTTCTTGTACTAAGCAGTTGCAGAATCCGTCTCTTAAGACTTCACATTAATTCCTTTGCTTCATACACAATGTCAAATGGTCTAACGTGCTTACATTGTTAATATTACAATATTCAAAGCACAACACTTCTTACATGGAGAGAGATATTAATTTATTAGGAAATTTCAAATATTTTAAGCCTTGATCTCCAAACAGATGCTAAAACCTAATCTTATCTATGCTTACAATAGTTCCAGTTTTCATTTCCCTTTCTTCTTCTCCTTAAATAGTTTCTCTTGTTGTACTTATGGCATGTCACCTACTTCTTATCACTTTCCCTCAAGGCAACATTGCTAGAAATATTTTTAGCATCCACTATTGTGCTAGGTAGTTTACAGAAAACATAGATCCCTGGACCAAACCCTTTACAATCTGGACAGCCTTAACATACATGTGAGAATATAACATACAGCAGGAAGGGAACGAATGAAGGATAATGTTATTAGGCAATTAATTTCTCAGATTACTCATACATACTTCTTGGTGGGTTTTGTGCATATGTAGAGTGTAAACACTTTTTCTATGTGATGATGCAGAAATGAGCTTTATGAATTATCTGAATGTGACTTCTAAGCTCTTCCAGAATCATCCCATATCTTCCAAACAATGAAAAAAAAACAGTATTTTTCATTAAATTTCCTTTTTGAAAAAAGTTCAAAATGATGTGCAAGTCACAGGACCTTCTGCTTTTCCCAGGGCCATTTACTTCGGGGAGATCACTGTAATGTAGCCATTGCACAGGTGAGGTTTTGTTTTATTTTTTAAATGAATAGACTCCAACAACCATAAGCTGTTGTTTTCAAAGTGGGCATTACAACAATACTACAACAGAGATTTAGTGTTGTGATAATTCTCCATACATACTGGAACCTAACTTCCTTTTTGTCCAATGGTTGTGTTACCTGGGGTTCTCTCAACCTAAAACTCTTGGTAACTCTTACTCTGTGTGAGGTGGTGTCAGGAAATAAATCAATGGAGACATGGCCATCCAACCGATAAATGGCTGGCACAATCAGTAAAATACAAGAGTGCTCTCACTTAAAGCTATACTTTATTTGGTGTCAAGCACTTACACACGTCCGCAACAGGTTAGTAAAACAGCTCCAACTATCAATAATTACCAAAGTTTGATGCGGCTCTCGAGTGGTACAGCAGCAGCCTTCCGACAGCTGCCAGTGGGGACCTTAAGATATGCCCATGAAGAGATCCAAGTAGCCCAAACTTCTACCCCCTTCTTTATCCTTGTTAGTAGGAAATAAAATATCAGTCAAAAAAACTTGTTAGGCAAGCAATTTCAAAAGGCTAAGCAGGAGGTTTCTTCAGATTATTAATTAGCTAGATGTGTTCTTGTAGAGTCCTCATGCCTTGAGGCCCTGACAAACACATCCCAGAGGGTAAATATAGATAAGCTTCTTGTTTTTGTCCTAAAACAGACCCTCTACTGTCAACAGGAAGGGCTCAGGGGCAGGTCAAGACTGAGTAAGAGATTCCCTTCCTGTGGTTGCTCAAACCCTCTCCCTTCCTGGCTCAGTCATGCTAAGGCTAAATCTGCTGCACAGGCCTACAAAAAGGCCTACTAGTTTGTCTGCTGTTAGTGTAATATCGATTATCATACTTGTTGCTATCGGCAATGGTCCCTGGCCTTTTTCTGGTCCATCAAAATCTCCCCATACAGTTGGTTTGAAATATCAGAGGGATAGCCGTGTTAGTCTGGATGTGTAAAAGCAGCAGAGTCCTCTGGCACCTTATAGACTAACAGACGTATTGGAGCATGAGCTTTCGTGGGTGACATGCATCCAACGAAGTGGGTATTTACCCACGAAAGCTCATGCTCCAATACGTCTGGTAGTCTATAAGGTGCCACAGGACTCTTTGCTGCTTTTACAGTTGGTTTGAAGAAATTTTGGAAACTAACCAAGACGAATAGGGGTGGATTTTAACAATACTTAGCATTTGTCTAGTGCATGATATGTTCAATGCATTAAACAAATATTCAAAGTGCAGCTATATCCTGAAAAGTGACTCTAAAATGGTATCATGGGGTTCCATGATTGTATCTCAAAGATTTCTGTATCCAATGTGCTCCACGTACCGGTAAAAAAAATGTTTTCCTAACTGCTAGCTGTGAAAATTCAAGCTGGGATCATTCCTTCTTGTGCCTGATCCGCTGTAATAAAGCTTCTACAAGCCAAATTATGCCTTCAGTGACACCTGTGCAGCCCAGTTTTCTCCAGGGTGCACTGGTGTCACTGATGGGAACTTAGTAATCAATTTTGTTGATGATGCACAGCAGCAAATACAATCTAACTCATTCTCTCTTAGCTGTGCTGGTTCTGCAGGGGTAACAAGAAATATAAACCTTTGTCACTAAAGTTAGCAGATATAAATCTGAGGGATCAGATGTAGGGTCAGCTTTTGCTACCGTCCATTGAATTGTATTATACTGTCTGAATGTTGCCACTATATTCAATAGAATGTTGCCCCTGTATTCAATAATCACTTAGGGATTTAATAGGAACAAAGGTGGTGTATGCTTAAGTGCTCTGCTGGATTGAGGCCTTAGTGAACCAGGGTAGGGTTAGAGAAGATTTGTCTTATTTGGATACATAACCAGGCCATTTTTACCTAAATCACTTTTTTTTTTGAGGGTGGGAAATCACAAGAAGAAAAAGTGCAGAAGGTAAGTTAACTGAAGAGAGATGCCATGTTGATTCTACCCCCTGAGCAGTCAAACAGATCATTTTGCCCTTGAAAGTGATTAATAGCTGCATGGATAGGACAGATAATGAACCCAAGAGTCAAGTGGGAATACTGGCCCCAGACCTGTGCATTGTATGATACCCTTACAGAATGCCTGACTCTTCATTGACAATCCTGAGCCCACATGCTCTCTGGAAGCCAGGTTGGCGGACATGCTGTGTTTGTTTCCTTCTGGCTGCACACTGCCCACTCTTTTAAAAAGTGGGTGAAGATGCAGACCAGATATTTATGCTGCTGTGAGCTGAATTAAACTATTAAGGGGTTTTCCACTGGACACTTAGCAGATTTCCCAGGAAAGCACTACTCCAAGAGCAGTACTTCCTTAGCCCACCTGCTCCAACTGCCCAGTCCTCAAAAGACTCACAGACCCCAAATACTCATGCAGAGAGAGAGGTCAGCACACTGCGTAACCTCTCCGTCCTTTTCTTTAATGCTTCCCCATCACATCTGATGGGCATTTGTATATATTTGTTCCCCTAAAGCATGTTTGCAGCTGCTGCTATTAAATTGGACCAATGTGGCATAAGGTCACATGGTATTGCTAGCATCAGGTAAGCCTTCTTACCAGCAGATGTTGTTTTAGGGGAAAAAATAAATGCACACTGTATGGTTATGTGGTTTTGGGAATGTAAACACTTTAAAATGACAACTCGTCTAGTTATTGGGACCAATATTTGTGTTTGGTGGGAACCTAACTTGTGGGAGAAAAGAAATTGACTAAATTACCCTCTGACACTTTGATAACCCACATCGTTAATACTTTACTGGTGGGGAGAAATGATTAACAGGAAATAAGGGTGGAGGTCAAGCGTAGAAAGGAAGCAGACCAGCTGTTCGCTTAGGAGCAGAGAGTGGAAGAGCACAAACAAAAGGGGATGATATGCATAAGGGGAAGAGAGTGCAGAATAAATATATTACAGAGATTGAGTGAGTAAATTCTTCAAATTTAAAATGATTCTTTGAGAGCCTATCCCCTTCAAAGGGACTTCAACTGGATTAAAAAAAATGTGTAAATTCTTCAAACTGTAAAAAATTCTAATGTTATTTTTATCTTTATCAAACCATTCTAGCTGTCTCTTTATGGAGTACTATATTAGAACCTTGCAATGGAACAACAACCTTAGGGACAAATTCAGATCTTGACTGATTGGTGCACAGTTCCCTTTGGCTTCAGGGATATTTGTGCACAGCAATCTGGGACAGAATTCAGTCTTTTGTATGTACAGTTCAGAGTACATTATTCCTGGTTGCATAAAAAGTAGTTTCAATGATGGAATAGCTTGTAATCAAAGATTAATATGGGAAAAATAATCAACGTAAAATGATTCTCACTTCTTCTTTTTCTGAGATCTTGCATCCCAATGTTTGTGTGGCCTATATTGTTTTCTCCGCGCATGGGCATAGCTCTTACACTAAAGAGTAATATGCCCCAAAGTGGATGAATGGGCCAGTATGACACTGGCTAGCAGCATAAGCAAAACTCACAACATTAAAACTGAATCAAAATATAACCATTTCTAGCTGTTCAGAAATACCAAACATCACTGAATTAATCCTGCCAACTATCTCAATCCTTTTATCAAAATTTTCTGGGGAGGAGTATTGTAAAGTCATATAAATAACTTAGTGCTCTAGATAACCGGGCATTTTTGTGGTAGTAAAATATACTCTGTTTTAATGGGAGGGGCTCAGATCACTAAGCCAGCTTTAGTCCGCCTAATGTTACAGCACTAGACTAGCTGCAGAGAAATATTTTACCTCCTCTTGAAGCACAGAAGATCAAAGGACAGCTGAAAATTTTGGACAATGGAGGTAAAAAGTGATTACTATGAATATTTGCAGTAGCTGGGTCAATTTACTGTAAGAAAGTGATCCGCCAGGCCATACAATATATTAAGGGAAGCTAAAGAGTTGGTTGAAAATTAATTAGGCTGCATTCCCCATTTTTATTGCATTCCTTTGTGAAGTGTTTTGAAACGTTTGTTGTACAAAGATGTTTAAAAAAAAACAAAAAAAACCTCCCTCCTCATCTCCAGTCACTTCTCTAACTGGTCCGGCAATCATCAACCCCTGTAAACTTGTGTGCCAGTAACCACACTTTCCCTTTTGACTTCTTACCTTTCTTTACCACATTAATAATTTTAGTGGGTGTTCTGTCATTTTTGCTACTTTGCTATAGCTCCCTGTAAAGGGCCAGATCCTGCAGCTACTTAAGCATATGAGTAACTATGCATATGCCATTAAGTATATTGGCTATACTCACAGGTATTCAGCTACTTGGTGTTTACAGGATTTGGGCACACATTTTCAAGTCTTTAAGGCTCTTTCAGAACTTTCCCCCTCATGTGTCTGAATGTATTCCCAGACATTCTGGGAATGTCTTTCGCTGCCTTTCTGTTTTAAGAGTAAAAACTGATGATCCTTATCATGTCATCCTCTTTGATTCTGGTGGTGAAGTCTTTGGCCACTTAATCCCATATGTAAGGAGGTCTCCCTTTTGAAATCCACATCAAATTGCCTCAGCTTCATAAAATGTCAATTTAAAAAGTTATCCTTTTCCCAATCATCTAGATTTCAGTGGTGATTTCTAGCTTTAAAATCTGGTTGTTTTAAATCCTTGTCAGAATTCCCTCAGTAATGAAATATTTTGTACTTCACTACCTCTAACCTTCCCCTACCTTGAACTCACAACTATCTCCCCAAATTAGTATGACAAATGAAGATTGATTGATTGCAATCTTATTAGTTATTCACTGACAAATTCAGAAGTCCTTATGCAGCAAAAAATCCCAGTGCCTTCAATGGGTAAGGACTGAAAGATTTAATTAACTCCATCATAATACAGTTTGCCAGAACACTGATGTAGCTAAGCAATTCTGTACCCCATTTCCATACATGCCATTTTGAAAGTTTGCAAAATGAGAAATGTCGAGGCTGTCAAATAGCCCAAAATAAAAACTGTGAAACCTTTTTTTTTTTTGAGAAATTCCAGTTTTAAAATGTGCAGTTGGCACACATCTGTTATATGAAGGTGAGGAAATTAGATTCAGATCTTTATAACTCATTTATCAAATTTTCAAATGACACTTTTGCTAAGCTCCAGGTCAATTTCTAGCACAGCTTTTAGAAACATCTGTAAAATTAGTCATCCTGAGTGCCATGGTGTCTCCTTAGAGTTAAAGCGTATAAACAAAATTAGATACTAACAGAACTGAGAATACATTTAGTATTGTGAATAATGCATCAGGTAATGAGTTACACAAGTTCAGTCTGAGTATTCTTTGTTAAGTATAATTTTAACTCAAGAAATACTGCATACCCAGTTAGAAAATTAAGTTCAGTTACATTAAATTTAATGTTATGTTAGAGTCAAAATCATCAGAGATGGCTTTTGCAGCAAAACATAGAAAAGCAGAAATACTGCAAGTCATGAATGTTTCACATAAGTTAAGTGAACTCCAGAATGAATGACTGGTTTTTTTTGTCAGTATGACATGCAATGGTTAGCGTTTAGTCTGTGTTACATTTTGCACTCATGCACTACTGTGAGGGAACACTCCATTAGTGAAATCCCAGTTGGCCTCTGCTTTACTCCATTGCCTTGTTTTTAAAAGCAAATTTTAGCTTCAGTTTGCTCAGAACCTTCAACATGACTTTAGTTAAAAAGAAATAGCAGAGTTTACTTGTAAATAATAACTGACAGAAAAAGTAGCTGAAGTATATAAATCAGTGGTTCTCAAACTGGGGGTCGGGAACCCTCAGAGGGTCGTGAGGTTATTACATGCGGGGTTGTGAGCTGTCAGCCTCCACCCCAAACTCTGCTTTGCTTTCAGCATCTATAATGGAGTTAAATATATTAAAAAGTGTTTTTAATTTATAAGTGGGTCACACTCACACGCTTGCTATGTTAAAGGGGTCACCAGTACAAAAGTTTGAGAACCCCTGATATAAATGGTGTAAGCAATTTAATTGTCTTAGAGACATTAAGGCCATTTTTTTTTCAAATTGGGTACTGAAAATCAGGCACCTAAAGCTGATTTTATGCACATAAATAATTGGGGTACGATTTTCAAAATTTCTGGGGGATCTGACGGCTTCAAGCACCTTTGAAAAAAATCAGGCCATCAGTTCATTGATAGGCACCTAAAAAAAGAGGGTCTTTATTTTCCCAGTTGCTGAGCAACCTCAGCAGTTTTGAAAATAAGGCCACTTATTTAAGTGCTTACATTATTTACAGTTTCCATAGGGGACACAGGCAGCTCCCAGGATCAGATAAAGATCAAAGATTATTTTTCCATATTTAATTAATCTAGTCTATACACCTCAAAGGGTTTGATTTCCCCCCCCCCCGCCATTTAATATTACTTTTATATTGCTTCATCTCATTATACACCTCTAACCCGATATAATGCGACCCTATATAACATGAATTTGGATATAACGTGGTAAAGCAGCACTCCGGGGGGGCAGGGCTGCACACTCGGCAGATCAAAGCAAGTTCGATATAACACGGTTTTACCTATAACGCAGTGAGATTTTTTTGGCTCCCGAGGACAGCGTTATATTGAGGTAGAGGTGTAGTATATTGCCATGATCAAAAGGGTAACTGCCCAGTGAAAACCTGATCTTTTTTTTTGCTTGTGTCATTATTACACAAAGAGGGCTAAATGGTGTTAAACAGGAGTAAATAAGGACAGGATTTTGTCCTTTATTGTCCATGTTACATGACTGAGGATTGACTCAGGAATAACAATAAGAAAAAGTAGTGTAATCTACTACCTTGTGTATTTCCATTCTTATCACTACAGAGCCAGGGAAATGACTTGAATTCAGTGTGTTTGACTGAGGCTTGCACTCTTTAAATTTATACCACTGACTTATTAAATAATTGCCTTAGTTATATGGCTAGAAGTGACTAATGTCAATCTATTTGACATTACAGTTACTCAAGTGACTTTACTTACACTTTTATAGTTTGAACACATTATCTGAGGAAGACACCTGAGCAGAGGCCATTTCTGCTGGTCAGTGGAGGGCTTGGAAGGTCTACCTTAATACTGACATATGGACCAATGCATACAGCACCAACCATAGGCACGATTAGTGGCCACTGACTTACCTTCAGTAATTGTGGCAGCAGCATGGCAAGTTACGGCTATGTGACTTTAAGTAGCTGTAAACCACCAGTAACATTTTAGAGAAGCTGGAGGCCTTCGTATGAAGGTGTTTGATCAGATTGTCTTTCCTCTGGATTCAAACACTGAAAATTTGAGGACCATGCAGATGACTTGCTGTATGTAGCCTGTAAAACCATATTCCTCAGCTTCATTATGGGAAAATTCCTCAATGCAACACAAGCACGGACAGGATACTCATTTTCTCACCAGGACCCATGAGATCTGCAGGCACATTAGCTAGACACAGCCGCAAAACAGGTGCTTTGTTTCCCCTTCTTCCTGCCCCCCTCAACCCCCAGAATTGCTAAGCCACAAAGGAGGGAGGAGTGGGTGTTAGAATAAGCTGCACCCCACAAAGGGATATAGCAGCGTGCATGGTGCCTGTACATGCCTAGAGATCCTGGAGGTGTTATCTGAGGCAGAAGGCCTGTTGATTCTGCCTCTGGGATAAGAATAACTCTGATCCACCTCCCAAGTACAATGTTATTGTTAGTAATATTAGTAAGGTTTCTCCTTTTGGTGGGCCAGGCTGAGAGGTCTTCCTGCAATTGCTGGGGCTGCTGGCAACTCTTATCGTTGTTTGCTCAGAAGGATCCCTGTGTCTGCTTGTGTGCAGTCCTCAGTGCTATTCACCAATATTTTGAGAAGGCAGCCCGGTGGGTTAAAAATAGGCCAGGTGAGTCTTTCTAGCTCTACTGCTTCTGCTGTTACAGGATTTTTTTTCTTTTCCTAAGAATATCTCCTTTGGAATCCTCAGGCTGTGCAGGCATAAGACACACTAATGCCAAAAAAACAGAAGTGTCGATATGGGTTGAAAGACTTTCCACTCACCCCTTTGAAAGTTTTACTTTACAGGACCCATGTTGAATCACCACCACTCTCCCAGGGAAAGTGACCCATAGAAGGAAGAAAGTCAAATTGGAGAGAAACAGTGCAGAACTCCAGATAGAATGAAGGTTACTTGGTCCTAAGGATGGCAGAAGGAGAAATGTCTCTTTAGAGGAATGAGGTTTCTGAAGTGCCAGATTAAAATGTTGGGGTCTTGTGCATTATGGTAATGGAGGGGGGGAAAGGCCATGTCTGTGGAACAGGTCATGTCTCCAGGGGATGGTGTTGGAGAGTGAGTCAACCCTTCACTCATCCTGCAGCAGGTTCTGTCCCATGGGTCTGGCTTGGCTCCTTCTCCTCTCACCCTGGCCCATTGTCTCTCTCCAAAGCAAGCAATGTTCCATTCCCTTCCTGGCCCTGTGGTTTCTTTGGGGGGGTGGTTCCCCTCATGGTTGCGGGCCTTCCTGAGTTGGGGGGCCCTTGTGTAAGTGCACTGAGTCCACATTGGTGAATCTGGGCCTGGGTTACTGGCCACCCTTCAGAATTCACCAGAGGAGTTTTCACTTCTGGGAAACTATTGCTCCTCTGGCTTAAAAAGTGATATCCAGGTAGAAAGCCCTCATCCTGCAGCTTTGGGCATCACATTATACTGCCAATCTGCTTCATTCAAAGAAAGGAAAATAATTTATTTTAGATTTTGTTCATTAGACACAATTATGGACTATCAATCTCTGAATCTCAGCTATGCAAGAGACAGTAATTGTTTCCACAGTACCCACTGCTGCTATTCTGCTCTTCAGGTATAAGTGTATGAAACATGACAAAACAGTGTTTAAAAGTTCAGAATTGAGCTTGTTACTAAAGTGTTATTTAAGTTGAGAGCAATTCACCAGATTTCCAAATCCTCATCTGTGTAGAGCAATGCAAATAATAAATTCTTTAGTCAGCCAATGGAGGCAAAATTTGCTTTCCTTAATCATTCTTAGATTAATATGTACATGTGTTGCCTGGCATAAAGGCATATTAAATGGGTATAATGTAAAGTAGCTTCATCTATATAGAAACTGTTAATGTTTAATTTATGTATATATGATGATGATTAGGGCTGTAAGGGTATTAACTCCATTACAGTCTTCTGATGTGTATAGCTGCAGTGTGATTTGATTTGAATTGATTTTGCTGCTGACTCTGGTGACCTCCAATAACAAATTGTTGCATTCACTATAGAGTGATTTATGATGGCAGCACTCTCTATTATATAAATACTCTCCAAAGCATTAGTCAGAAATGCACTACCTTACTTCATTAAACCCATAAATACTATCAATTCTAATCTGATTTAGAGTTTTTTGTTTTGTTTTGTTACACAAGGAAAAAGAACCCCTACCTTTATGCCAAATGGACTTAAAATGTAGATCATATAATATTAAAATGACGTTAGCCTGATGTTTAAGAGCTACTCATCAAAATGAGAACCCTTGTTTAAGAATTCTAGCCCTGATCAAATATAGGGTTTCACATTACAAGAATTAAATGTAGTACTTAAGGCTAAAACTGTATATGCATGTTATGATAATAAGTAGTGGTGAACATTAACATTATGGTACTTTGTAGTAAAATATCCATCAGTTTTATCAGTATGAATACTAGTGTCACAGCACAGCCCCAACTGGAATGCCTTCTGGTGGCATGCTGTAGCAGAGCATGCACACATCCTTCAATTTCCTCTTTCAGCATCCCCAGTAAATCCACTTTAGGCTCTCTTGCTTAAAGAATACCCCTCCTTGGGGCCAAAACACAGTTAATTGAATCCCCAGCAAAAGTTCCAAACCAAGTTTATTTCTCATACCAATGTACATAATCCTTAAAACCCCACTCTTCCCAGAAGGCACGCTCCCCCCCCCCACACACACACACACCAGCCTCTCTGCTGGGATTCCTTCCACATCACACTCCGGTGTCTTCTGCTACACCTAGGCTTGGCCTACACTGGATTACATTAGGTTGTTAAGAATATAAGAATGGCCATACTGGGTCAGACTGAGAGTCCATCAAGCCAAGTATCCTGTCTTCCAACAGTGGCCAGTGCCAGGTGCATTACTGCATTGGTCAGGGGTTTGAAAAATCCATACCCTTGAGCAGTGTTGTTAAGTTGACCTAAATCGCCTTATAGACTGTGCTAAATTGATGGAAAAATTCTTCCCTTGACCTAGCTACCACTTCTCGGGGAAGAGGATTAACTATACAAAGGGTATATATTTGAGATAGACATCAGGTTCAGTTTGGATCCAGGTCCCAACTTCCTCAGAGTTTTGAGTGCTTAAATTTAGAGCTTTGATTTGGAACCAGTTAAGTAGGTTGGGTCAGTCTTTATATATATAATATAGGAACTGAGCAGAAAATGTAAAATATTTTGAGATTTTAAAATTTTCCTGTTCTGCATCAGGACAAAACTGAAATCTAGTGTGTTTGCTTTTTGGAAAAAAGCAAGCAAACAGACAACTCCCTGGTCCCCAGAATAGCCAATAACCTGGTGGGTAGGGCATTTAGTTGGGATGAGGTAGAGTGGGACTCTCTGTCTCTCCTGCTGGAGCTGTTCCACTTTATATAAATATTTAAATAGTCAGTGGTGTGGGGACTTGAACCAGAGTGTACCATATTGTAGTGCATGCCCCAACTAGTGGGTTATAGAAGGGTCAATTCTGGAACTTTCAATAACAAAAATATTCAATTGCCTGCTTCTAAGCTAAAGGAGCTGTTCAATTAGCTATCAGTTTATATCAATCTCTTACTCTTGGTGGTTGGGGCCAGACTTTGGAGGGCGACTATAATCCCACACACTAAACAAGTACCTTACATACATGTTAGACAAGCTACTTCTGGGCAAATAAAGATCACAATATTAAATCCCAGGTGGGTGGCATTTTTTTTAAATAGCCTCATACATATAGATACCCTGGGGATCTCTGAGGAAGGCAGCTGTCTCTTTAAACACTGAAAGCACATGCCAATACCTCATGAGCTATAGTAGTAATTCTGCTAGCTGTTAGGAAGTAACAGGATTGTTGTTGTTTTTTTTACTCTGAAGCCAGACATTAGAAGGAAACATAATCATATTTATAAAGCTAGAATATCACACTAACAACAGAAAAATCTATATGGTGACCAGGGAAAAATCCTTTTTTGTGTTACTCAAGAACTGTGTTAAATTACACTTAAGGATTCTCATATTCCCACCCATGATAAACCCACAGTAGGGGGGAAACTGTGGAAAATCCCCATATATCTTGGGCTTCTCTCTTCTCGGGGGAAGGTTATTGGCCTTGCAGAAAGGACTGGAGGTGTGTTGCCATTATCTCCAGACCTCAAGGCTCTGTGGACCCTGTGTGCTCTTTCCAGTTGCCCAGGAAGCATGCATTTCTTTCAAAGGAGACCCATCTAATCAGACAGTGTTGGTATTGGAAAACTTTATTTTAGTAGGATAAAATCATTGGAATGTTGGTTCAGTGATGATGACCTATTTCCCTCAGGTACTCAGGGAATTCAATTACAACATGGCATTTATGTGTTTTCATAAAGATACAGTTATATACAGCTAGCAAACCCCGCATCACACATGAACATACAGACAAACAAAACATGATTTATAAAACAGTTCTAGTGTTGTCATTTGCAGGGAAATGTTGTTGGGAAGGAGGTATTTCTACTGACAAATGGATAATTCAGCATTCAGCATCCTCAGAAAGTTTTTGCTGCAAGACTGGCTCATTATTTTTATGTTAACTTCCTGAAATACAGAATATGTAATGCATAAGTCAAAATCTTTGTTTCATCTTTTCTTATGTTGCTCTCTCTTCTCCTGTCACCTCATATCAAATCATGATACTATAGATGCTTCACTCTACAATATCACACCAGTACATCTTGAGATCAATAAGAACAAAGGAGGGATGGGGGGGATAAGTCAATGACAACTTCTCGCTTAGGAGGGGGTCGTATTAAGTCAGTGAAGGTAGGGATCATGTAAATGTGCATTTTATGTGGACTGATCTCTGCAGCACAAATACACTAGATCAGGAACGAAAATGACTTTTAACTTAGCATCCCTCCCCCTCCCCAGTTGCAATTTGCTTTCATTGCCAAATGGATAAGGAGGAAAGCAATGACATCAATAGTCCTCAAGACTCTTTAAGTAGAGGTGGATCAGCTGTGTCCCATACAGCTGCTCATGGAGCATTGAGAGGGTAAAGACTCAGATGTAGGAGGAAGCAGTTGGAAGGAAGACTTTTTCAGCCTCTCCAGAATGGCTTGATTGCACCTCATCTGGTTTAATTTTTCCCTGATGACATGCTGTGCCTGGGATTAATAAGTACTGTATGAACTAAATACATAACACTTGACTGTCTGCATAATGGCAGTGGTGGATAGGAATCAAATGGATTTGGTTTACATCAACCTGCTGCTATTGATTTTAGCCTTTATATGCATGTGTAGCAAAATGGAGCTCACAAAAAAAACACCACAATTTTTCTCCTCAAAAGAATGAACAATAAGTACCATTCAATTGTACAATGAATAATAGTTTGCATGTGTTTTTAAATAATGTTGAGTGCTAATATTCAGAGGTCTCTCCTCTCACCACAAGCATAATCAGCATAGGTATCTATTAAACCCGTGGTGCACTTTGCCCAGTCAGCATGCTGCACATAAACCACTTAGCACATGCTTGGCTTACACTAACAAAGCATATCATTAAAGGGGTTAATTTTTCAGCCTGGGGGGGGGGATAATAATGAGGTTTGAGATCTATTGTTTCCTCAAAGCGGTATAACAAAAGCACTGATTCACTGTGGAGTCATATGACAATTCAAACAAGAAAGCACTGCTTTTTACATTTCTATCATAGAACATGAAATTATCTTTTGAAATTTTAACTCACAAGACTCTCATTAATTCAAGAGTGCAATGAAAATGATGGACCTCATGGTAGTGAGGTTTATTTTATTAAGAAGATGTTTTGTTCTAAAGACAAAATGATCACCCATTTCATTTTTTTTTTATTTTACACAGTGAGCAAGGGCAAACTGAACAAATGTCTTTATGGCCTTCAAGTGAATTGTAGGTGAACCTTGTTTAATAGGTACTTTTCAATGTAAAATTTATGCTATTCAGTTCTGTCTGTAGCATTACTTCCAAATACTTTTTTCCCTTTTCTATTTTCTGCAAATGATTTTGTGCTCAGAATCAAGCAAAGCCATTTATCTATTAGTTTCAAGCTTATCAGATGAAATTAAATACCAGAATGTGGAGTAATTAGAAATCACCTCACCCTGGAAAATGGGATAATGACAGAGTCCTTGAAATCAATGAAGGTTAACACTGTATGTTTATAGCATATTTCTATAAACCTGAGATAGGATGCTGATTAGGATATTGTATCAACTACACTACAATTAAAAGTTATATTTAATCCTGTAGTAAGAGTTTATTTTGAGCCTTGTGTGACCTTACAACAACATCCAGCACATAAAAAGGCCCCTGCCAAAGATAATGCATAGTGTACTTTGTTCAAACTTGTCTTGTTTTCGTGCACTTCTCAGAGCTAATCACTCAAAGCCATTAACCCCAGCTGAAATTTCACGAAGGTAACATTTTGTAATAAATCCTGCTATCTGGAGATTTGACAAATGTGCATGGGGAATACTAGATTTGTTTGTTAAAACTCAGATATTGGAAATGGTTTGGAATACAAAAGGTATTTGCTGTGCATCGATCAGTTACTGGATTGTTTACTTTAAAATAAAAAAGTAAAACTATTTTATTTTGTGCAATGCTAGAAGCTCCCTCTTGTCCTTTGCAGCCAAAATGCTAAATAGTATATCTTCTGTAAACAAAGAGACTCGTGATTCAGAATTTACAGGGATTAGGAAGAAATCCCGCTCTCCTTCCCAACTCCCATCTACAGCACTTGTGGTAGTAGAAAGGCCATGACAAAGACTGCCTATCTCTGGAATATCCAGAACTGGTCACTCCTGAACTATATGAACTAATGATCTAATGCTGATGTGAACAATTCTATGTTCCAAAATTTGGAGTTTGCCTTTTTTATTATTATATAATCATGTGGTGTCAAAATAATAATTATTATTAATAATAATACATCAAAAGGTATACAGGGAATAAGAGGAAGAACCAGAAGTTCTATATTTTCTGCTTCGCAGCCTTAGAGCCAGATTGTTCCAGGTCATTGCACAGTGAAGACGGGCTCAAACAGAAGGGTTTGGGGGATGCAGAGACTATTTCTTCTCTCTGTTCTTGGATGGCACATCTACCCCAAAGTTGATAGGGAGGGGACTCCATGGCATTGATTCTCACTCATCTACACTTGCCTGTGGAGAGGTAGGGGCATGCAAAAAATGCCCAGGCGCATGCATACCCCTGTGCACCAAGAAATTGTCCATGGTGTGATGCACAGTTACCCTCCTTCCCTTCTGTCCCTGGTTAAGGTTTTGAGTCAATCACAGCCCTAGGCTAAAGGAGGTACAGGCACTGCTCTCTGCATAGACCCCCCAATGATGCAAATTGCCCCAGTTGGGACAGGGAAAAGTTAGACTGTCCTTCCACATCAGCTTTCAGAATGGGCCACGTGCACTAGAAAAATTGGCTGCACAATCCTAATGTGTTTAAGCCACTCCTGAAGGATGCTGTATCCTGTACACACTCTCTGCATACCTAGGAGACAGGAGTACCTGAGACAGGAGTCCTCCTGAAGCTGTCGCTGAGGTGACCAGCCACTATATTCAGAGTTGTGTCTAAATAGCACAATTTAGCTCTTAGAAAGCATTTAGAAGAAGAAAGCAGTCAGTTCCCTGCTTTCAAAAGTCTAACCCTCATTTATTGTGGGACAGTTAGTAATATATATAAGAACGTCCAGAAATGTTCTTTGCAACTAAGTTTTTTTATAGTGCTATATTTTCCTCAGTGCATGCAAATCAATATACCTCATAATCCCTTTTTAACTTTAATTTGTCCAACAAATTTCTCCATAAAACTAATCAGTAGGACAAAATCCTTTTAAGTTACTAACATTACCCATTGCTCTGATTTCAGTGGGATTGCACCAGTGTAAATGAGAGGAGAATCTGGGCCAGAGTGTCAAAAGGAACAGCAACTGGGACCTCATTCCAGCAAACTATTTAGCCATGTGTTTAACTTTAAGCACCATTGAAGTCAATGTATCTATTCATATGCTTCAAGTAAAGTACATGCTTTGCTGGATGAAATCCTGAATGAGAATTATAGAGCAACACATTAAAAAACAAACAAAACCATGCAGAGATGAACACTGATATAGCAAAGACTGATTTGCCATTCAGTAAGTGCTTATCTTCTGGTGTTCATAGTTCACTTCTCTTGTTGTTCTTTGTGGAGCACCATAGACCATGTCAACCTCAACTTCCCTAAAAGGTTTTTTGCTTACTCTGAGGCCCATCTAGGTAGAGTTTTCTGGGAAGTCTTGCCAAGTGTAACATTCACAGCCTTGACAAGTACAATAACATCAATTCCACATTTTTCGGTAGCACAGCTTTCTCAATGGGGATCAGAGTTATTCTTCCATCCTGGGTCAACAGACTCACATAAGGGGAAAAAAAATCAAAACAGAGGTTAATGTTCTTTTCAACCCACCACCCATCATCACCACATATTCACTTCTTGTCTTGGGGACAAACTCTGTAGATGAGCATTAGCCTGACGTATGACAGAGTAACTTTTGTGTTTTGGCACTTGGTGTTTCCTTTCAGTGAAATATAAATGTTGTTAGAGAGAGACAGAGAAAGCATACCCTGCTTAATCACTCTTCTGGAAATTCTGTCACATCTTCCCCTTCTCCCCCTGCCATTAGGAAGGCTCAGATTCTAACCACAGTTCTCCATTATTTTTTCTAGTTTTGTTTACCTTATTTTACTTCCATTACATTGCTTTGACTGCTAAATTTGTTCCCTCTCCACCTGTGCTAGTTCTCTGCAGGCTGCCTTCATTTGTGTTTTCATATTGTGCTTACAATAAACATAAGTGACAAAAATCCCATGCAGGAGCCAGGTAATGGAGTTATACATTATCAAACATAGCCAGGTGAAAAAAAGAAATTGTCCTGTAATTTATCAGAGATGGAGCCATACTCTAACTCCAGATCCAAATACATCTGAACTGTGCTGGTATTCAGATTCAGAATGACAATTAATTCCAATTCGGGAAAAGGCCAATTTCCACATGAGGGGTTTGGAAGCTTAACCTTCCCCTGGAACCATGTCTCTCCCAGGATCAGAGGTTCTGGAGTTTTCAGATGTGGTGTTTAGTTCTGCCCATCCTGGAAATCCAAAATTTATATCATGATTCAGAGTTGAGATGAGAGAGTTTTGATGAGACTCTCCTTTATTTTGAACTCTCAAGTCTGGAGTTTGTGGATTGGTTTCTGTCCATTATAGAGACAGTTTAGCTATTAAGGCCCAGATTTTTAAAGACACTGTGTGTTGCTGCCTTCAATATTGCAACACCTAATTGATTTAGCAACCTAAATCTCATTTTCAAAAGGGATTTAGGCATTTAGGAGTCTAAGTCCCATTGACACCTGAATACCTTTAAAAATCTGGGGACTGATTCAGGCCATCTCTATTATATTATACATCACTTTGTGTGTATGTGTGTGTGTAAATATATAATTATTTTAAGACTTTGTGGCTTTTTGACTTCAGCATTGGTATATTAATTAACTAGATTGTACTACAAGCCTGTTTTCTTGAAGCTGATATCCATAATAAAAAACAAAACAATTAAAATATGTAAGAAATGATTCTGATTCTTCCCTAATTAATATAACTTCTCAGTCTCTGGTGTCATTACTACTTTCAGTTACAACATGCAAAATCAATGAGATTATATGAGTATTGGGGTAAATTTTGGCAGTGGAAAATCCCCTTTTAGCAGATTAAAAACTCATCAAATTTGCCTGAGATAAGTAAAGTTACCTCAGTTCTTGCTGTATATCCTATGTTTTCCAAAATTTATTATAGAAAATACCTCAGGAATATCTTAAATATTGAAGTAATGTTATTTAGTTACTTAATGCAATTGGCTACTCTGTCAAGTCTGACCTATGGGGCCACAATAATAATTTTAATAATGAAGTCAGCACGGTCCTAAAATATTCAAAAGTCAAAAAGGAAACACTTCTGAGTTTCACAGTCCACACTGGCTAACCAATACATTCATTTAGTCATCAATTAAAAGAGTCACAATAATGCTTGGAAAAACCAGGTACTTTGGAGACATATGGAAGGCACTGTTTTGTCCAACCCAGTGGAGCTTCTTGACTCTTTCTTGACATCTGTGATTAATTGTCAAGACTTGCTTTATTCTCTGCATACTTCTCACCTGCATTGTTCGTACTCTGCTCTCCAGCTGCCACACCAAATCTCTCTGAAGAATTGAAATATGTCTTTATATTTAAAGTAAGACCTTGAGATCAGGCTGAACCTGTCACACATCTGCCATCCTAAGCTGATAATGGCATGCTGAATCCACTCTCCCATATGCTACCTCTCTCTGTCTGAACCATTTCATAGCTTTCCATTTTGTAAGCTTATTTTCCTAGTCATCAGATTGATCTTGTCGATTCTCGTGAATTTCCAATGTCCAATCTAAATGCTACCTTTTGTCTGCTCTTTTTTAAAAAAGGCAAAACATAACATAAAAAGACGTAAAAGACTTTTGAGATTTTGGTCTGTTGCAAATAATTATACTGCCAAAAAGGTGGGGACTACCTTCGACTATCAGTTATCACAGGGAATTTGGGAATAAGCATCAGTACTAATTAAAAAAAAAATCTAGGGGGAAATATATATTTTACTGGTTATGTGAAGTTTTAAACAAAAATTAAGAAAGCATATACCGTATATACTCGATCATAAGCCGGTTCATTTATAAGCCAACCCCCCCAAGATGGATAAGTAAAAATGGAAAATTTTTATAATCCATTCATAAACCGACCCTATAACTCAGGATAAGCCACTGGTGGGCTGAGATGTTTTGTTTAACTCGAGCATCTGCAGACACGGAGGTAAACCTAAGTAAACAAAGTGTCCCAGCCCGCCAGCTGCTAACCCTGATGGGCTGGGACAGCAACTGGTGGGGAAATTTTTTCGGGGGGAGAAGCTGGGAGTCAGGGGAGTAACCCTTGTGACCACCCCCCACATGACCCCAGCCCAGGACCCCCACACTCTCCCCATCCCATCCCTTCCCACCTTATCTGGGGAGGATGTCTCTGGCCTGGCTGGAGCTGCTTCAGCAGGCTGGGCAGTGAAGCCGCAGCCTGCTCCGGTGAGCCAGACCGGGCAGTGGGGCCGCAGCATATTCCAATGGGCTGGGCTGGGTGGCATGGCCCAGGGTGCTCCGGCGCCCGGGCGGCACAGCCACAGCCTGCTGTGGAGGGCGGGGCCGAGCGGCGTGGCTGCAGCCTGCCAGCCCTGGAGCTGCAGCTGCTTCGGAGACTGGGGGGAGAGTAGCGTGGCCAGAAGCGGAGAGACTCTGGCCCGCCTCTTCCCTTCTCTCTCTGCTGGCTGTGCTGCCTCTCCTTGCTCCCTCTGTTGGGAGGAGCAGCTGTGTCCCACCTCTCGCTCTCTATACCCGTTCATAAGCCGACCCCCTTCTCTGGTGCTTCCCTTTTTTACTAAAAAAATTCTGCTTATGAACGAGTATATACAGTATATTTAAATTAGAGAAAATTTATTTTTATCTGGCAAGAAATGGGACTGAATACATTAGTAAGAGCCCCTGTTAAAGTGGTAACCCCAAAAATCAGAATCTCTGATTTGTAGAAACAGGGATAGCTCAATGGATATGTTTGATGGAAAAAACCTCATATGATTTGAAAGGTCAGTTCAATAAACTGATAAGCATCTTGAAATTTGAATGTCTACCAAAGCTTATCCAAATGACGGATGAGTGAATCACATGTAATTTGAGTTTTTGTAAATCCTATCATTTGAGAAGTGAGGGGAAGTCCACAAGACTAGTTTGAATTCTTTTAATTTAAACATATGCTATTTTGTTCACTGTGTGTTTCAACTTAAAAAAAACCTTAAAAATAAAGCTTTCTTATCTGAAAGGAAGCTGTGCTGTGTCATTAGTGCACACCTGCTGGGGTGTAAATTCTGTGTGCACCAGAACTTCACACAGTAACTGTCCATGTGGACCCTGCTAGCACCCATTAAATGTACACCCTTAGTGTACAATGACATAGTACTGTTTGAAATTAGACTGTCAATATGCATTAAGGAACACATGCACAGGTAGTGCAGAACATGATGGTGCACACAAGAATGTATATGCCATCTGGTGCACACTAATGCACAAGGAAGACATGGCCTTAGGCATAAAACAAGTTACTCTGACATAGCAGATGTCCTACAGTATTGAAAGTATGCACAATTGCACTGACCCCCACTGTGATCCAAGTACATACACACAGTGCAGTACAGGAGGTCTTCAAGCCACTTTTGGTCTCCACTAGCCTTGGAGCCACTGTGCACCAGTCTGTTTCCACACACCAATTAGAGCAGCCTTAAGGCTCTTCTAACTTGCACCAGTATTATTTCTCCATCCTGACAAAAAACCTTCCAGTCTGGTATATTGGCACATTTAATTAACATGTCGTTGACCTACTTCTCCCCTTGGTACAATTTAAATTACATACCAAACAAATTCTAAGTACAAACAAGGGCACATATTTTTAACAGTCAGAGTGATTAGCCATTGGGACAAACTACTAATGGAAGTGATAGATTCTCCCTCTCTTGATGTACTCAAATCAAGACCAGATGTCATTCTGGAAGGTGTGGTTTAGCTAAATGCAAGTGGTGCTTCAGTCATATACAAGTTATTAGGCTCAGTATAGGGGTAACTGGCTGAAATTTAATGGGCTGTGAGATACAGGTCAGACTAGATGATCTAATGCTCCCTTCTTGTCTGAAACTCTATGAATCTGGAGATGTTAAATAATACCAGGCCTCAGACTGATCTTTGGGGAAGCCGCTAAGCATTCTTAAGCATTATCCTTAATTTATGATTCTTCAGCCAGTGCTCATATGTGCTACTTACTTACAGGTAACTACATCACCTGCAGATAGATATTTGAGCTGGAAAGTATCTATTCTGTGCCAGAGACTAAATAACCAACATTTATTTCATGAGCACACTGTGTATCTGAAAGGCATTTAAACAATAGCTCTTGACACCTGCAGACATGTTTAATATGAAACACACTTTTAATTTTTGTCACAGCCTCAGTTTCTGGGCAACAATAAGATCGACTTTCTCAAACAAGCCAAAATAACAGGTTTTTTTCTTGTGTATTTTCTGTGTGTGTTGGACAGCAAGTTGGCAACATTAGTTGTATTAATGTTCCTGTCAGCACCTACACCAAATATGTTTCTTGATAAAAGAAATCACATTCCATCCTACCATGAACATCTAAATATACATCCTGCATCATATCCAGATTGAAATTCAGCTACCACCTGGATTCCTGTAGGGTTTACTTAGATAATTTTTAATTTGGCATTTGGAACAGAGATGTGCTCAGATTTTTAGTATATTTAGGCAGAACAGTGAGCACTCCACAGAGACTTTCCTGTTCTGGCTCTGTTTTTCTGGTTTTCAATAGTTTTAGATCAGATTCTTGCAACCCAAATTAGTATCAGGTACATCATATACTTTTTAATAATTGCTTTTAACAGCTCTTATTTTTATTTGGTTTACATTTCTAGAACACCTTAGGTATACTGTAGGATTCTGCATAATGCTTGCCATGTCCTGTGAATTTTCGAGTAATGGATGAACTTCAAAGAATTCAAAAGTTTAAATGTGTATCTGGAACTATCTGGACCTCCTTCCTCTGGAAATCCAGATGGAAACCTCACAAGAAGAGTCTCTCATGGGAAATTTCCAGTACTGCCTGGGTCTTGCTTTGGTGGAAATGGAGTGAGAAATGCATCTCTGATGTTTCATTATTTCTACATATTTAGGACTGAAATCTATAACCACAGAACAGTATGGTTACTTTTCTTTTTCAGCTGTTTACACTTTTTCAGACATAATAAAAGTCTTGATTTGGTTGTAGTTTTACTTAAAGGTTCAGTCTGGTTTTTTCCTTTCTTATCTTTCATTATGGCAACTTTAAAGTGTAGAATATCAAAAACAATCCAAGGAAATAGAAGCTTCTCCCTATAGATAGCCAGTCCTTAGTGTCTCCAGTTGAAACAGAGTCATCTATTGACTACTATGAAGAACAGTCCTTCTGATTTGTGGATATAATCATAGATTCATTGATAGTAAGGTGAAAAGGGGCCATTGTAACAAAATAGTGTAACCTCCTCCATAACACAGTGATTCCTGCATTAATCCTATAATTTTAGGTTCAATTAGACTGTACTTTAAAAAAAAATCATGCAATCCCAATTCCAAGGCCTCAAGAGATAAAGAAACTACTGCATCCCTTAACAAGCTGTTCCAATTACCTTCACTGTTTAAAATGTGAGCAATATTTCAAGTATGAATTTTGCTAGTTTCAACTTCCAGCTATTGGATTTTGTTATGCATTTGTCTACTAGTTTAAAGAACAATGTCATATTGAATATCATCTCCCTGTGCTGGTAATTAGTTGTGTTCATATTCAACTGTCTGGGCCCATAAGAGCAGGGGAAATGCAGTATTTTCTCCATTCAAGTTTCAGCTATGAGTTCTCTGGAAGTTGCAGCCTTCAACCTCTTGGATGGGCCAATGGTTGAAGAAAGCAATGGTAGGAGTTGGGGTGTGGGTTCCATTATTTATGGAGTCCGTCAGTGCTTCCCTCCAGGAAGACAGAATGCCAGTTTTCTTCACATGAGTTGCTTGAGAAACCGTTTGTCAACCCTGGTAGTCTTGAAAATTACCGCCTAGTGTCATATCTTTCTTTTGGGACAAGGTGATGTAAAAGGTAATGATGAAGCAACTTTGGTTGGTGCTATTCTGATTCCTTGGGCATATATCAGTCTCCTATTACACCTGAGCATAATACAAAGACTTCACTGTTTGCTTTAGTCGGTGATATCTTTCTGATTATTGACAAAGGTCAACTGTCCACACTCATTTATTTATTTTTTACTGTAGAACTATCAAGACCCTTTGATACCATAGAGCTATAGTTGACACAGCTGTGGATTCTGACAGGGTGGACAGGGCTAAGTTTCAGTGATTCTGTTCCTTCATTTCTGAGCGATCCCAGATGGTAGTACTGGGTAACTGCTTATCCACCCCAAAGGCTTTCAAATGTAGGGCTTCAGCAGGGTTCTGCTCTGTAAATCCTACGATTCATGATAGCACAGTAGTGGATGCCCAGATGTAAACCACATATCTGCAGAGATCTATATTAAAGATTCAATAGACTATTTCCTGGGCACCATATTCAGAAAAGTACTTCAGTCAAGTTTATTTTGGAATATCTTTCCTTGTTAAATATACCCTTGAAAAATTCTCTTCTTGGTACAGACCATGTTTGTTTGCTTGCTTTTGTTTTTGTTTTTCCATTACATGTAATAGTTGATGATATTTTTCATTGCTTACTTTAGCAATATGATACCACACCTAGTTCGTACTATGTCAGCATGAATTTCTTCCAGTGGATTTTGAATAGCACATTTTCTTGTAGTTTATGACAATCTTCTTTATTCGGCATTGCACCCACACAATTGCATATGGTCCTGAAAGTCTTTTAACTTCCTGATATGGTATGGAAAGTTCTTAATTACTTAACATCTGTGCATATGATGTTGTTAGACGCTTAATTAGAACATGGGTGCACTTGTATTTAAGTATGGATTGTAAAAGTATTAAAGTAGATAGCATAAGCTAGTACTTTCATCAACCTGGAAAAAGCTTTTATCTTGTAAGTTTCATTTATTTCCCACCTTAATTAACAAAACTACAGAAAAGATATTGCTGCAAATGCTTTCTTTTATCAATAAAAGATGTGTAGAGTGAAAAACACCATGATTCAGTCCAGGCAAACCCATGAGAAAATTAATACTAAAGGACAAATTCTTCTCTCTTTTCATACTCATATAAACCCTCTTAGCTCTCATTAAGCAAATATATTAAGCACAAGCTTAATTTTAACCATATATGTAGTTTTACTTTGGTGAATTGAGGACTAACATTCCATAGGTGTGATAGAAGGCAGAATTTAACTAAAATTGGGACCTCTGTGAATGAGCTAATGCAGAAATCACTGGTACAACTTAATAGAAAGTGTGAAAGATTTAGTTTCATATTTTTTATTTATCCTTAGAAAATAAATATGACTCTTTAGTACTATTTTTCTTTAGTACTTTACGCCTACTCTATTATAATTATAAACCCACATTTCAGAATACTAATTAAGAACATATTCACAGCAAGAAAAGGCTGGGTGGACATAGAGAAGGTGTTCAAGCATCAGGAAAACAAATTAATACTTGTAAGAAAGAAACAAAAACAGGAGAGTTCCAGGCACCACTGAAAATGACACTCTCAAATATCAATGTAGGGGTCTGTTCTCCTGTCAATGAATCCACTTAACTGTCATGTGACTTTTACAAAAACACTTTTTGAGGTTTAGCATTTTTTATGCAGGGATCTAAGAAAATTTTTAAAAACACATGACCTAAGCTGCACCTGACAATGTGTACATTCGCCAAATGTTGTTCATGAATAATATTACAATTTTGGCATGAAAATGTTTAGGAAATTTCATGGCAGAGGTGCAGAAAAAAATATATAAGTCATGGAACGGTCATCAGATAATGTAGTTTTCACTACAACAACATACCCACAGGAGTGCTGAAAGGTCATGTTTCGGGGGCAGAAGCAGGGGGACCGGATAGTGAGCTGACCCTACACTCACCCACAGAGGTGGCTTCTGCCCCCATAGCATTGGGCCCAACTCCCTGCTCTGGGCACTACAACCTGCCATACAGGGTCGCAGTCCCACTCAGGTTTGGCTTAGCTGCCCCACTGTCTCCATCCACCCCACTAAGTTTGGGGGTATAATCAAATGTGATTTTGCAGCCATTTTCAAGATTTCATGGGCTTCACTGAAATTCGCTGATTCCATGACCTCCGTGATAAAATCATAGCACTATTCATGAACAACAAGGAATTGTGTGTTAAAGTGGTGAGGAAATAGCTATTTTTGTGCTAGTAGGGGTTTCTGCACACCACAGTTGTACATGCAAATTCTGCAGACACATTTTCAAGGCCTGATCTTGTGGAAGCCAGCCTGCACTCTGTCTATTGTAAGATAAGGGCTCAGTTTTGAAAATATGTCCTTAGATAGCTAATATATTTTACATACTAAATTCATACTAAATAATACAACTTCATTTTCATAACACAGCTACTGTTTGTTAAATACAGAGTAGAGTCCTGCTCCTGCAATTTTATTCATACCAGGCTTGCACATGTGCATTAAATTTCAGATCATGGTCCAAACTGTTACTCATTTTTGCAAAATGGAACCATACAAAGCTAAAGGAAGAAGAGATGCACCTTCTTCCTCACGGAATGGGAAAAGAAGGAGAAATTATTTTATGGTATTTGTTTTAAGGTAGTTTTCCAGCCTGTTCAGCAATATTACACACTGTCTTATACACACTGGCTATATATTGCACATCCACTGTATTTCTGATGATTTCTATCTCAGTCCCAATTCTAAAGTGAGATACATATACAGGCACATCAAGTCATGTCTGGATTGTGTGTGCCTCAGAAAATATCTCATGGCAAACATCAGATACAATAATAATGAAACAAAAATGCACAGTATCCTGAACAAGAGTAGCTTCTTCACACCCAACATGTCCAAGTGACAGGGAGTGTAAAACCATTATTGATGTGTTCAATGGGGTTGATGTCCCCAGAAACAATTTTATAGTTGACTGGCACATATTTATTAGCCATATCCATGTGGAATGGAAAATCAATATATAGCTGCCTATGTTTCAGGCCAAAGGAAATTATTAAGTATAATACCGAGATAATTTTGAATCATTTTTGGAGACGATAATTCAAGAAAGTCAGTACAGAAGGCATTGCCAGTACCACAAAAAAGGATATTATGCTGTAAATATTTTTAAGGTGTACTGTCCTGCCCTGAAAAAAGTACACACTGAGGATGTAGATTAGGAGTTTCATTACATGCTATAATCTTCTGCTAACTAAGAATGTCCTACCAAATTATCCAAGTCTAAGATTTCTTACAATTATAAAGGTACTGTCTTCTAAAGGCATCTTTATTAGACCTGAAAGTGGAAGAATATACAGCTGCAAGCGTTGCCTCTTACACAAAGGCTCTTTTAATTTAGCAACATTTTCTCCTACAACAGTGTGAATTCCTTCTAAGCCCAATGACCTAAATAGGTTTGGCTGGAACTCTAGGTTTTATATTTTCTGTTCCTGACAAATAGTCTGGAATCATAAACTTTCCCAAGGACTGCCAGAATGGATAGAACAGACACTAATCTATTTCCATGCTGCAGTTATATTCCTTGAGTTGGAATTAAATAGTGCACAATCTAGCTTAAAAGCACAAACTAGTTCTATTAGTACTGGAATTTTGGATGACCAATTTAAAGTGGGCCTAATTTTCAAAAAGTTAGGAACTCCTGCCATCTGAAAGTCAAGCCCCTCTAAGATGTCTCAAATTGAGCAATCAAATATGGAGGTACTCAGAATTACAAGTATCTTCTGAAACTCTAGGCCATTTTTATGGGCAATAATCTAGATTCCAATTGCCCTCCAAAGAAAATGTCAAAATAATTGATACAATCAAAACATTTTAAGCAGAAATGCGAGAAACAGGCATTTTTATATATAAAGCGGATGTGAAGCAGTGAAAAGATAGCAAAACACATAGTTTGATTTAAAATATACATATACAGTACTGAACACCCACTGAGTTCTCAATAAATATGACTTAATGATAATCCAGTTCTTAATTACTAACAATAAATCAGTAGACTGGAGTATACCACCACTATACCAGTAAATTATATTTCCAGCCTCTTTGCTAGAGGTCATGGGGAGCACTGATTGAAATGATAGTTTTCCAAACTGTCTTAAATTTATTCACTGTTTAAATTGGGTCAGATTGACCACAGCTGGCATAGTACAGTATACCTGGCTCAAGCAATGATGGATTCATCCTCATCCAGGGATTCCCACAGGTCACGAACTGTACTTTGCTGCCAGAGTAGGTTGCTGAGGGAACGCATTCTGTCAGTGTGCCCCTTGGCAACTCACACTATGGGAATGCCTACGCACAAGAGCAGGGTGTGTGCTTCCAAGAGTACATCGACAGCCATGCACTAGCTTTGCTCAAGACAGCATTAAAATAGCAGTGTGGCCATAGCAGTTTGGGCTAGCCCCTGAGTATATACCTAGGTAATGGCTGGGTTTGTATTCAGGTGGCTAGCGTGATCCACTGTCCATCCCACTCAGGCCACACTGCTATGTCTAGTGTGCTGGCTAGAGTAGCACTAGAACGTCTGTCTACTCACACTGGAAAGCACACTTCCAGCTGCTGTGACAAACCTGTGAAAACTTCCCCCATGTCTAGGACATCACTGACTCCTTTAAGGTCATCCAGTTGATGGTTTTCCAGCATTGCGATCTCCCCTACTGGACTTTTAGGTTGAATTTGGCCCCACGTATCTTCTGAAAAATGAAAAAAAGTGAATCATCATTGGGTAGTTTTGTAAAAACAGCAAATCATGGCTCCCTCATCCAGGAAAGTAGAATAATTTTGATTTAGGCTTTTTTTCCCCCTCCCCACTGTGCTTTGTTGACAGGTAATGGGCTGATTTAATCTCATAAATCTGCTTCATGTCCACCCAAACTATTCCATTTCAATGAATAACCTTACTGTGAGTGTATTTTAATTAGTGATTTGAAACATGGGACTGCACAATTATAACATAGTAGGCATGTGGGTCTATAGAAAATAGTACAAAAGGCATAATTATTTTCAAAGACGCTGTTGGAATAATGCAGGTAAAAAAAATCCCTGCTGGTGTCTCTGTTTTCTCTGTCCAATGTATCATTAGCATTTCACATTTTCTCTCGTTTTGTAAAAGGTTGGATGCCTGGACCTAAGATTGTCTGAGACAGCCCACTGTTCTGGAGATTTCTTTTTTCATTCTTGACTTGAAATCAACTTTGTATAGCTGGCTAGGAGTATAGTATTGAAGACAAGATATCTGTCTTTGTTTGAAACTAGAAAGTTATCAGAAAAAGTAAGAATCAGATTCAGAAGGATTTAGGCCTGGCCTACTAAAATATAATATTATTCAGGAAGGAAGAAATATAAAATAGGCCTAGGAGCAAAAAATCAAAAGCTGGTAATATATGATACTAGATGTTGAAGCACACTGACCAGAGAAGAGGTTTGAGAAATAATAGGAAAAAACCCCAAGAGCTCTTAGTTCATTTCAGAGCTGCATTAGAGCAAGTAAACAGGATGCTAAATTGCAGTGTATGCAGGGAATGCATTATAAATTAAAGGAGGTGACAATATATAACATGATTAAATCAGGCACTAGTTGTATTATACTAGGAATGGTGCTTAATATGTCTGATTATTGCCTCTGAGGACATGCACTGTGGCATGGAACAATAAGAACGATAAAAGACAAATGGATTCAAAGCACAGGAAAAGCTGTATGAAATACATTAGGCTGCATTTGACTTAGGAGTTTCTGTGATGATTTGACTTCAGACTAAAGTGATTTTGTAAAATGATTGAGTAGTTTAAGAAAGCTGCTGGAAATTTTCTACCCCAGTCTATGAAAACAAGGAAGTGTTGTTAAAATGTAGGAAATAAGACACAAAAAGCTGCAAACTGCAGTTCAGTAAAGCTAACATATAAACTGATTTTTGTATAAATCAGGGGTTGTTTTGCTAACCCCTTGAACCAGTCATAATTTAAATGTGGACATTTCTGGGAGTGTGTTGACCTTCATGTCAGCTGAGTGGGTTGTATACACCAGTATATAGGGTAACATCTGAAGGATCCAATCCTGTCCAGGGAACCTAACCCCTCAGGCAGATGAAGAGGAGAGAAGCACTGGAATGCTTTCAGGGAGCTAGATCAAGTCCTGCACATGGTGTCCAACTCCCATTCTCCCAGGCAGATCGTAAGACACAGCTATGGGGCTGGCTTTGAGAGCAGAAGCAAAGTCTTCATGTGAAGTTTAATATCTGTGGAGACAATAGAACAATTCAATTGTTAGGCATGCCCAGTGAATTATTAATATGTCTCCAGAGAATTTGTCAAGGGTCATAATTAGTATCAACTGCAATGGTAACTTTGGTGGTTTTGTCTTGCTGTGCAATGGGAGCTGAATTTGAACACCAAATTGATTTCATATAGGCCACCAAATAGCTCTTAGTTAGTCACAACTTTCAATCTAGACTTAGAGATGATTTCTCTATCATGTTACCAAACTATAGAAATCCTCTGATTTAACAATTAGAAAAACAAATGTGCTTGCTGGGGTTAAATTGCACGGAGAAGACTGCCTTGTAAGTTAAACACTTTCCGTGATATGTTTTTGTATCTTTTAGTAAACCACAAGTAAACTCATTAAAAAGTGCATTATGCTGATAGTGGCCAATCCCTATGAATAGATAATGATTCTGGTTTTTGCATTTACTCAAGAAACTGTTACAGAGAAATCTATTAGCTCATTGATTCAGTGTCCTGGATGTAACTGGAGCTGTTGGTGAAACTTGTGTTTATTACTGAAGGCCTGAGCTGTGTTTATCGACTGAGGGGATCCAGGTTGTTTTGCTAAGTGTTGATGTAAATGCACATGCTTTCAGTACATGTAATATTGTGAGTATTCAACAGCTGCTCATCACCCTTAAAATCCCAAGTGTTGATTATGAAATGTCTTTTCTGAAGTGTGCATGATTAAGAAGAAAGGACCAGAGTTTAATTTAATGGGGAGGGAGTTTGAAGGAGTGGGTGCTAAGGTCTTCACTGGCCCCGTAACTCTGTTCTCCACCTCCAAGCTATAGCATTCTCTGACATCGCCTGAACACCTGACCAGGGGTGGCTCTAGAAATTCCGCCGCCCCAAGCAGGGCGGCGCGCCGCCCTTCCCCGGTTCCGCGGCCGGGGCAGAAGTGCCTGCGGACGGTCCCGTGGTCCCGCGGCTCCGGGGGAGCATCCACAGGCATGCCTGCGGGAGCTCCGTCCGAGCCGCGGGACCAGCGCACCCGCCGCAGTCATGCCTGCGGCAGCTCCGCTCCTCCCAGGGCTCCTGTGGACCTCCCGCAGGCATGACTGTGGAAGGTCCGCCGGAGCCAAATGCCGCCCTGCCAGGACAATGCCGCCCCACGCGCCTGCTTGGCACGCTGGGGTCTGGAGCCGGCCCTGCACCTGACCAGCTGAAACACAACATGGACAAAACTGAACTCATCTTTCCTCAAATATTCCTCTCATTCCTCCCTTCTCTGTTATTGTTGACTGTACTGCTATCCTCCCTTCTGCTCAGGCACAGAATCTACAGAACCCTTGAAGCCCTTTCTCCACACAATCCCCGTTCAGGTCACTATGCTCTTTATGGGGACAGAGACTCAATGGCTTGCTATTCCCTCTGCTAGTCAAAATTTTCAGGAAGAAGCTCAGTTGGCACACTCTTCTCACTCAAATGGGGAGTACCATGTTCTGAAGTCTTGTCCCTGATGGGAAGCAATAGTTGGACAATAATGGGACCAACCAGGAGCTCTGCAATGGCCCAAAGTGGAGTGAATGTTCTAGCCAATGATCTTCAACTGGCAGGTGATGTGCACCACACATTGTCTTCCCCAACCCACACATAAAACAGAAGCAAAACTTTTAGACATTGAAACTGACACAAGCAGATGGATCACAGCACTAAAGTATGTGACATGGACCCAGTTTTGGATCTAGCCACAGTTTCTTGTTACCTTTTTGAGCTGTCACCATTTGATAGGAGTCTGAATCCTGGGCTGGTAGTGAAGTCAATAAATTTAGAACTTGGTGAAAAAGTGATAACAAGTCAAGACACCAGATATGGGTCCAGGCCAGATTTCCAACATTCCAAACTTTGGATGTGTGCAGATCTGGAGTTTGATAGAAAGTGCTGCAAAATTTGGATTCAGTCCACATCTGAATTCAGATTCTAGCCTCTTTCCACACTAAAGTTCAGGGGTGATCAGACCTGGGGTTTCGATTCAGGACCACATCATTATCTTTTGGCTGTTGAACACAACTGGAATTCAGAGAGAATTTCACTGCAGTTCCATGTAACTATCCTGCAGCTGTTGTACCATACACTTTATAGCTGAAGATGGAGCTCTTCAGTCCTAATTCTCTGCTCAGCAATGGCCTCAGAGTGGCAGCTGCCACTTAATGCAATGTAGGAGCATTGTGCATTTGTAGGCTGACTGTGATTTATTTTAGCCAGTGGCATGGCTGCTTTATCACAGAAATGAGATATTATGTTGATAGCTTCAGAGAAATCTCTAACAACAGTCAACGGAGGGAGAAATCTTTAGGCATTAAAAACAAATTCCTAGGGAAGGAAGCACAATATAAGAGTTTGGTGTCTCTCATTTTAAATGTTACTAGAACAAAAAAAATGAGGTTTTTAACTTTTTAAAATTACAGATTAGAAAGTTTATTAATCACTGAATCAGTTATGTCTCCCATTGGTGCCCTATTACAAAGACTGTTGCAGACATGTCTGCTTTATGCATCTTTCATTTCTGCTCTTTTATTTCACAGAAGTTCCCGAGTAGTTTCCTGAGATTCTAAGCATCAGCCCTACTTGTCAGGGGGAGCCAGGCTTTTAGGCATCATGGGCTCTTTTACACGTGGATTACACTGTATTTTTGCAAGCACACTTTTTTGTTATACCAGGGTAGTACTTGGTAATTTTTATTATTAATTATCTATGCACTGCTATAAGTGTACATGACACTAGGCACAATAGATGAATTCTGCCAATGAAATGACAGGTACCTGCCCTGAGTAACCTGAAATTTAACTGCATAATCAAGTACATTTCAGAATAAACTTAGTGTGTCATATCATCATTATAGCCTCATCATAGACCATGGGAGATTTTAGATCTTGGAAGGAATGGAACAGGGCTTGGTGTACATAAATTGGGAGGCTGTCCTAAGCAAAAGGATAGCATTAAACAACTGACACGATAGGACTGGGCAACACAAGAGGTCAGGAAGAAAAATCTCAAGGTGAATGTAGACAGCAGGAGATGGTGTTAGAAGAGATATAGGCAGAGATGTAGACAAAGTATTTTATGGAGTGCTTTGGAAAGGAACTGGAGAAGTTTGAAATTAATGCATAAGAAAATAATAAGCCAGTAGAGAGATTCAAGGAATGGTAAGGCTTGGGTAAAAAGGTGGAATGGAAAGGTCACTTTGTGTAGAATGAGGTCTCAGTTTATTTTTTTACCTCAGTTTTGTTCTGTACACATTCTTGCCTATCTAATTTTAAAAGGAGAGAGAAGTATATTGGGTTTTGCAAAGTGAAAGTGATATTTAAATGTTTTATCGGGATAAAGCTTACAAAAATTAATGTATCACTGTGGAAAACAAACCAGAAGAGAAGCTGCTTCAGAGAAAGTAAAAGACAGAAACTTATGAATAGACAAGAAAGACCAAGATTTACATACCTGCTGCCTTGCCGTTGCAGGAAATTGAACATGTGGGTAGTGCCCACCCAAGACTTGATAAAATAATCCCTGTTCAGTGCTCCAGAGGAGAGTTTGAAATGAGGGAATTAAAAATATAACAAAGTCCATGGAGCTCGTCCTCAGCCAGAGTAAACTGACATCAGTGGAGTTATGATAGTTTACACCTGCTAAGGATCTGCCCCACCTATGATAAATTATTTCCTGTTCCCCAACACAGCAAGCAATTCAACCCTGTTCACGTGAACAGGAATCTCTGTGGTTAAATATCTAATCCTATTTATACTATTGGTATCCAAGTCACAGACTTGGCTACATTTTCTTGACTCCCAGAAACATAGATTTTTCCAGTGCCTCGGGAAGGCAGAGTTACTTCAAACTTCGATTATACTCTGAGGCCATACTTCTGAAGCATCTTTGCATATGCTCTGCATCATTGTTGTGTTTCCAATGACTGTTCTTTCTTTTTTGAACCAAATGTCCCGACAAGTAAATGCTGTCCGATAAGTGCAAGCAGAGACATTCACTGGAATTCCCATTTGACAGAACCAGCAGGGAAGGTTCTACAGTACTATTGTAATGAGCTACCACTATTTGATATGAAGGAAGATGAAGTTTAAAGTATGAAGCATAAAGAGTGGCAGCATGTCCCTCTTCCCCTTTGGGGATGTTAGAACCCCAGGAAGTTCTAAGAGGGAATAGTCCCTGAAGTCAGGTCAGCACAAAGATTGCAACTGTAAGTAATCCTTGAACAGAGGACTGAAATTGGGGTTGCTCCTCGTGGCTATCAAGGCAAACCTGAACAAGGGCCTGCTATAATCTAGCCCTATATCTGTAAAGCTCTTTGAGATCTTCAAACGAAAGGCACTATAGAAATGCACAATGTTAGTAACCGATGAAGAATTAGTTACTGGGGGATAGGTCATGCCTCAAGAGACCACGCATAGTAAGCACTGCCTCACCCCTGGGAGCACTGAGCTTTCTGCCCACCAAACAGGAGGAGAGTGCCATACCACTTTATGCATAGAAGAAATGGTGACATTACCTGGCCTCTCCTCCCTCCCTCTGTTGGGGTACTATGCACTTTAGAAGTAGTTGGAAGCGAGTAGCAGTTTCAATTCTGCCTGGGACTTACGCAGGCTATGCAAAGAAAGGCAGATTCCTCCACACTGCACATAAATACAAGGGTCAGACAGAATCCTACCCTATATAACAATTACTTCTATTCAACCAGCTCTTTGTAAGTGGAATAAGTAGATGGCTGTTTTCCGTGATTGAATGCAGTAAAAGCAGATTGGTGAGGCACTCTTTACGTTATCATGCCTTTACTTTTTTTTTTTAGTCCAAATTAGGATGCAGAAGATGAATGCTGTCTCTGCTTTAGCCAAATGTAAAGGGAACTCTTTTGCATATTTTTGATATGTGATCTTATCAGCAGACAGCTTTTTCTTTTCAGTACAATAAATCCTTGTAATTCCACAGTACAGAAATCTGACAGTACAGAAAGTAATCTTTATGATTGCTAAAAGTCTCTGAGCAGCATATTTTGCAGCTTACAATTAATTACTGGTGTAATCATTACAGAGTACTTAATGTACTTGTGGACAGTAGACAGAAAATAGGCAATATCTGGTAACAATAGTGAGAGTGCCTTTCATTAAATGTCTAGTAACTTTTTTGAAGTCCTATGCAGGTCATAATGTGTTTCCCCCTCCATGCAACAAAGGTATTAAAATAAAAACTTTGGAAATATAAATCAGCATAGGGTGAAATTCACCCTGTGCCAAAAACCAACACAGGGATGAATTTCATCGTATAGATGTCAGAATTCAAAGGGGACCTCCTGGATCATCTGTTAACAACAGCTGCAGTTACAAGCTGACTCCTAAATACTGAAGGTGTAGAAGAACCATTATATCCCCTAGTCCAGCCCCGTATCAGTGCAAGATTTTTTCCTACAGAATATTTACTAGAGCTTTGGACTTTAACAATATTTCCCTACTTGTTATGTCTAATTTTCACATCCCCTCACTAGTGGTGGTACCCTAATGACTTTTTCTGGTTAAATTATTCCTTTTCCCAATTGACCTTACCATTAAGATTTATTTATTTTTTGCGCTAATGTGTAACATGCTTTTTTTCCTTTTCCAGCTTCAGGTCGTTACACCTTAAAGTATTCAGTAATCCCATTTTTATTTTTAGTACCCATAGATATTTATAGACTGGTATGTTTCCTTTTTGCAGCTTCTCTGCAGAGGTCATAACCATATAGTAAATTGCAAACGTAAGTGATAAACTTTCCAACGGGGAGGAGGCGGGGAAGGAGGAGGGTTCAAAAATGGCTAATGCTATCACTCTCTGAAGATCAGGTCCCTTTGAGATGTCTCCAGATAGGTGGCCAAAAATTGAGGCACCCAGAATCCATCATGACTTTTTCAAGAGTAAGACATAAATATGATATTTAGTTAGATAGATAAGCAGATTTTATTTAGTTTCACTTACAGCAATAATAAACTAGAGCTGGAAAATACATTTGATCATGTGATATACCTCTCTGCCATGGCAGGATTAGTTTTTATAGTATATTTTCTAATATTTTGTGCAATCTGCTTCCAAAGCAATAGGGCTTGCATTCTTTCCCCATCACGCAATCCATTTGAGCTCATTATTGGGAAGATTTTCCCTTACATAAGCCCAAGGTATTTTAACACAGTAGTAGTCACATGGAAGTCAGTAGGAATGCTGACACAGCTAAAGTTACAGGTATGGTCAAGTACTTGCTGAATCAGGACTATACAGCCTAAACTGTATTAGTTATGTATTTTCCCCCACACCTAATAATTCCTCTCCAACCCTAGTACTTAAGCTTTTAAAATACAAGTTCCCTACATGGTCTTAATTACTTTTTAACTGTCTCTTCTTTGGTTTAATTTTTTTTTCTTCTTTCCCTTATTTTAGTTGTTGTAAACATATTTTCTAAAGAAAGTATTCCCCCCAAAATTAGAATCATGGTTAGTCATATTCCTGCCTTTTTCCAAACAAACAATTTGGAAAACTTCATAATAAATAAATCATCCAGTGATTTATTTACAAAGTTTATTTCCACTCCCTGTACAGATTGTGCAGAAGCTTTAACAATATCCTGGGGGATCCAAGGCTCATAAACCCAGCAGGGGAGAGACCTATATCCTTGGCCCTACAGCTTTCACTCACCTCTTTCCCATCCAGCCCGCTCTTCATTTTTCCTTCCTGTGGCAACTAGCTTTTAACTCTCTCCAGCCCATCCTCAATCTACCAACTTGACACAGTTCCCATATTCTGGTGCATGCAGGGCAGCTAATTGAAGTTGCAGTGATCAGAGTGTTGGATTCACCTGCTGTTGCCCAGCTGCTGTCACGGCCCTATTTATGGAAGGACCTTCTTTCTTCTAGTGTTTCTTACAATACTGCTATATTTGGAAATGCCTTTGGCTATCATAAAGGTTTTCTTTTTTCCTAGTGCCAAGGTACTTCCCTGACTATTTTGGTTTATCATGTGACTCTAGGATATTTTATGTTACTATTATCTAATGCAAATTTGTGTTACTAAAGGTTTTTTTCTGATTTTATATACATTAAAATATGGACTCCAACCAGCAATGTTACAGGCAGTTATGGAAACATGTTTACACTCTGATCTGAGTACTCAGAATACTGGTGATATCAAATAAATAGACAGTAAAATAAACATTTTATTTAAAAATGTGTTGAGGATACGTGGAGACTTCTGACTGGCTGGCAGAGGAAAAGGAAATGGTTGAGTGAAACTGTAGAGATCTTAAATATTTTAGACAAGTGGAGATAAATTTTAGAAAAAAATTCTGGGCTTAACTCTCGTATTCTTAACTATCATTCATTGTGAGTTTTTTAAAGTACAGAGCCTGTAAAAGTGGAAAGTACCAAGGGCCTATTGCTGCATCCCTCATTCATGCTGAATAGGCCTTGCTCATGTGCGTAGTCCCATTGATTTAAATCAGACTCTTCATGTGTGTAAGATTTACTCACATGAGTAAACACTGTAGGATCAGGTCCCAAGTTTGTTTTCAGTTTAAGGCAAGTGCTGTTTTCAAAAAGTAGCCTTTGATTCGTGCCATAGTTCAAAGCACTGTATGGTTGGTGCAGAGATCAGTAGCATAGCAACCACAACAAAAAATGTTTCAATACTGAGAATAAAAGCCTTTTGCTTTCTAATGCCTCAACTTTCATGTCCATATCTTTCAGTCTGGATTCAAAACACCTGTTTCTGTTTAAACTGTTCTCTGATTTTGTTTGCTGCATTCCTCCAATATAAAAAAGTACGTAAAAGTTTTGAATTGCAACAAAATTGTTTCTGTTCTCTTCAAATGTGCAACTGGGTCATGTGAGAAGAGTAGGTCCAAATTGTAAATATCAGTCACTTCATTTGTTTAGCTTTTAAATGCAAGTAGAATTCTCTTTAAATTACAGTACTTTTTATTTGAAATGGAGCGAGTTCCCACGTTGGTCGTAAGAAAACCTCCCTTTCAGTTGGCTGACTCCGAAAAATTATATTCACTCCAATAAATTCCAATAAATTCAAGCAGCGACTTACTGTGACTTAAAATAACATCCCCTTTGAGATTCTATATACTGCCTTCACAGAAATGTGAACTCTGCACAGACAATGGAGAGACAGATACTTCACTGTCACTCATTTTACCAGTTAACCTGAACTGTGGGCAGGTCTACACCGAAAACACTGCACTGGTGCATCTGCATCTGGGTTAGCTTCGCCCATCAGCATAGTTAATCTGCCTCTGTCAGAAGTGGTGTCTATGTCAATAGTAGAAGCTCTTCCATCTATATAGCACTGTCTACACAGGGGTTAGCTCAGAGGTGTGGATTTTTCACACCCCTGAGTGGTGTTGTTATACTGATGTAAGTTTGTAGTGTAGACCTGGACTAAGTATGGGCCTGAGTCACCACTATCTTGCACCTTGTTTAGTATCTATAATCCTACAAAATGGTCCTTATTCCCCACTGCCTTACCTCTTTGTATTCATTTACATTTTTCAGTGTATCTTGAAAGTGGGTGTAGAATGTCCCCAATTCTTATTTGGGTAGAATTTCACACCCATTTTGCACAGGTTTAAATATCTGTACAAGGTGATAGACAGTGGAGAACCAGGCTATTTGTGAATTTTCATTAACAAATATTAACAGTGTTCACTGATTATGTTTGTTTTCATACTTGTATCCTTTTTTGCATCCTATTTTTAAACATGTTTTTAAGATAAATTTTCCTTCTGGTGAAAGCTGACATACTAAATGCAGTGAAGACAAAAACCTTCTATTCATAGAGCAGATACCAAACAAATGCTCCATTAGCATTTGCCATGACAGTTGCAAAGTCTAATGGGTTCCTTCAGAGCTGGCATAATGGGTACAATCCTTTTGTCTTGAACTGAATTGCACCCTGTGTCCCCAACAGGTAATGGCAAGAACTATTTAAATGCTGCTCATCTCTATTCTCTTCCCTCTTTCTTCCAGATGAATGAGCCTCGGTTCACAAACACATGCCAAAAATACATAAAACATATAACAGTGATTTTATTATCCCTTGCTTTCAGAGAAGTTTATTTATTTATTTTTATTTTATTTTATTTTGCATTTGTGGTTAGCTTACATGATTTTGGCCTGCTTTTCACTATTAGTCTAATTTGTGAACTCACCAGACTAAAGGGACTTGTCCATGGAATTTGGATTTCTGATAGACATTTTGCTGTCCTTATAAAAAGAGAAAGAGAGCAAAATAAAAGGGGGGGGGCTGAATAGGCTCAGTGACTGATCATTTGTCTGGAAGCTTTACTTGTCTATCTGTGTTCTAGAAAGTTTCCAACAGGCAGTATTTTACAGCTATTGATAAACAGCAGATAGGTTGTTGTAACGGAATATGTGTGATTTTCCCACTGAGAGAAATACTCCAGCTGGTACTCATAAGCTTTCAGGAGGCACTCAGTACCTGAGAGTATAAGATCCTAATGGTCCAACATATTGACTGTGCACTGCAGGACCATGGTCAGCGATAGACGAGCTAAATAACAAGTATAGACGTTAAAACTTACTCCTAGTCATCATTGGGTAAAATTAGCCTATACTCTAAGATAATAACCAGCCTTAATCACAAACTAACAAAGTCTGAAGACAAGCCCAGATTTTTATCCTATAAATACAAGTGCTATGTTTTCCCTTTCATTTTCCAGCCGAGGTTTTTATGAGCAGTAAGCCAGATCCTGAAGTGCTTGCCAGATTTTACACAGGTAAACCCTACATTGACTCCAGGAATCTCTATTTAGTTCAGTGGGATTTTGCATAAGTAAGAATCTAATAAGGACTTTAATATCTGGCTCTTCATTACTACCTAAATATAAATTACTCTTCTTTTTCCCATCTCAAATTTTTTTGGCTGCATTAAAATTATGGTTGAAGTAATATTAAATATACCTCTCTTTTACCCAAGGTTCTCAAATCCCCTTACAAACATTAATTAAACATCCCAACTTCTCTGCACGGCTGGTAAGTACCCATTTTACATATGGGTAATATGAAACACAAAGGACTTGTCTAAATGAATACTTAGTTTGTGGCAAGCTGGAATGCACTATCCCATGATCCATGTGGACCCTGCTGCTGTGCCCTAATGGTTCTGTAGTGTACTTTGATTTACTCCTGCTTTGGAATAGGACTAGATTAAATCACACTAGGAAATGTTTTGTGTGTAGCAACAGGGTCCACAGGGGCAGTTAGTAGCAGTAGTAAGGTAAATGTATATCCCAGTTTGCTGCAAACTAAATGTATGTATAGACAAGCTCAGAGAAAGTTAAGTGAGTTGCCAAAGAAAGTCAGAAGCAGAGTTCTGCAAAAAACACAGGACTCCTGACTTCCATGCCCCTGCCTTGTCCACTAATCTCCAGTGTATAGAATAAAGTGACAAAGAGTCCTGTGGCACCTTATAGACTAACAGATGTTTTGGAGCATAAACTTTCATGGGTGAATACCCACTTCATCATATTCACCCACGAAAGCTTATGCTCCAATACGTCTGTTAGCCTATAAGGTGCCACAGGACTCTTTGTCGCTTTTTACAGATTCAGACTAACACGGCTACCCCTCTGATACTTGACACAGTGTATAGAATGTGTTTCTACTGCTATAATGGATTTCCAGAGAATTTGTCAATATACAATATTATTATGTATCAACTTCTGTCTTACACTTCCACTCTCTAGTAGAATGCCATTGCTAGAGGCTGAATAATAAGGAAGTTTAAAAAACAAAACATCTAAATTTGAGTTTTCTTAAAGAACATGTTAAACTATTTGAAAACATTTTAAAAAGCATTAGTCAATTAATCTTTAATAAGCCAGGGGAATGCTGAGGGAGCGTACAGGAGAAGAAAAAGAGATGGAACATTTGCCTAGCCCTGTCACACCACAGGCTTGGGAAGCAAGAAGAAGCAGGGAAACCAAAGAGATTAAGAGATTTTGAAAACGAAAGATGTTTTTCCCTGGCTAATACAGAGTTAAGCCATTTTATGGTATTGGTGGTGGATATTTGAAAAAAACGTCCTGGTCCAAATGACAACTGAAGTTATATTTGAAAATTAAACATTGAGGGGAATAAGCTCTCTTTGCCTCAAATTCCCTCCCACAAATATACCAGAGATCATATTTGGTAATGCAAATATAAAATTCCAGAAAATATCCAGCAAATTGACTGGTATTTATTTTTGAAATGTTAAAATTGACTCTAATCTACCTATGCCTTTATAAACTACTTTTCCACTCTACCCTTCTGTTTTTCCTGATATAGGAGATAACTTTACAAAAATTGCAAAATAATGAAATTATTAAACCAATATTTGTCAGTATCTCTATGGTCAGCCCAACAAAGACTCTGAGGCAAGATACTGTGTACATGTAGTACACAAATGCTGTACTTCTTTGATATAGTAAATAGCACAGTTCTACAGAGGTACAAAGGCTGCTTAATGCTGTTAAGGCATCCTTCAATAATCATAGAAATGCAAATAAGTGGGCCCAAAAATACGTGAGGGCAGAAAACCACAGCTCACCTAATGCTGAGTTTCCAGATTGTTCTGTCATGAAGATGCAATATGCCTTCCCCATTGAACAACTAGGAGATTCAGCCCTGCCTCTTCCCCAAATCTGAAGATTCCCCCCTAAATCAGCCAGAGGCCAAAGGCATTCACGTGGAGGATCTGTACATCTACATCAGCTTCCAGCCCCTTGCAGCTCTTTCTCATTCACTTGTGTCTAGTTACTTCCAGAACCCAATTAGCTCAATACAAACAACCAAATAAAACCAGCATAGCACCCCCTGCAGCAGCAGGACATTCTGGCAGCTGACAAAGCCTTTGTGTCCTCATGTCATTCTCTGACCCCAGAATCCTATGTGAAGACCACCACACTGTCTTTGATGAACCCCATCATCTGAACAAGCAATTTTCATACAGTATTTGCCACGCTGTCTGCAGCATGCATCTATCTATCTGTCCTTATGCCTGTCTGTCCATATTTTGATACACCTTTTATCCTATTATCTAGACATCACCTTCTTGTCTCACAGTGCCATCTCTGTTAATATTATCTTTGGATTGAAGAGTGGTATGGCAAAACTGAGGACTGGTCTATTCTCTGGCCATAGTCTTTTGTTTTTCTTTTAATAAGTATGCTTCTTTCTTCCTATGCCTTATTGCTTATTAGAGAGAAAAGGTGGATGAGGTAGTATCTTTTACTGGACTAACTTTTGGTGGTGAAAGAGACAAGCTTTCGAGCTACACAAAGCTCTTCTTCAGATCTATTGCTTTATTGGTGCTTGTCTGCTGTTGCACACTCACCATAGCAGCACGTAGGATTCCCTCTCTTACCTTTTGCTTGATGACACAAGATATTACTTATTGGCTGCTTTGCTGGTAAATTGATAACCTCACATTTATTCTCACAGACCAGCTCTGACACCCATTTTTTTTGGTTATTAGGTTATTTCCCCAGTAAAGAATAAGTAATCACACCACATTTACCTGACATTTATTTTATGTTTCCCTATTGCTTCTCGATGTAATAATGACTGAAAGGAGGTGACACATAAATTCTTATTGGATCCCAGAAGTACAAGTATGGGAAAATGAGCTGTCACCATACCTGTCCCTACCTGTTGCTATTTTTTCTCTTTAATTATACATAAAGCACCAATCCTGTATGGAAAAACATTCAATGTTAGTAGTAGCAATAATAAACATTAATAATTGATGGTAAGAAAGGACAATTAAATGATGTAAGGCCAGACTCACATTGGTGAGCAATTACTTACACAAGTAGTCCCACTGATTTCAGTGATACTGCTCGCCAGGGTGAACATGGAGTTCACAATTTGTCTCATAATTTGTAGCAAGGTGATTTTAGAATAGAGATATAAATGAAGTCATATATATTATCTTACTTAAAACCAGTTAGGGGAGAAAATGAAGAAAAACAAAGAATTGGTTAAATTAAGTGGCTGTACCCAAGGAGAGAGGTATATTTCAATTTATCAGAATAGAGCCAGATGCTGATCCCCTTGCTCACATTATGTAGAATTTCACTCCATGAATGGTTCCCATTGAGATCACTCATTGAATAAATTGCTACTCGATATTAGTAAAAGTATCAGAATGTGGCCCTCAATGAGCTATACACACTTCAGAGAAGTCATCTCCTGCTGGCCTTTGGGCCAGCCACATGCAACAAATTGCTGGGTCTGGCTTTAGGATGTTGACAAATCTTTGTTATGAAAAAAGTGGTTATTCAATAGGTACTATTGATCTGTCCATTTGGAAGCTTGTGTACAGTAGATTTAATATCCAGAGAAATAAATATTCCTATTTAAGCTATGGGTCTTTCGTCAACTTGAAGCCCACCTGATTTCCATGGAAATTCAGGGCACTCAACACCTCCCAGGATTTAGTCTTAACCCTTTCAAATCTGGCTGAAGCTAAACATGACTACCCATTGTAAAATATCAAAAGGCTTCTTAAAATATTTTTATGTTGTTTATTATTCTTTGTTCTCATTCTTATTATAATTGTTACTTAATAAAACACTGTGCCTTTAATATTCTGTAGCACTGTTGGAGCATGTAAATAGGGTCCAAAGAGGCAGTTACTATGTAAGATTATTCTAAACAGGTGTGACTGTTTTACAGTGTATTCAATTTTCCTAGAGGCAGAGGAAGATATAAGCCTTGAGGCTTGGAGGTGGGCAACACAAAGGTTCTCCGTGTCTCATAACAAACAGAGGAGCACATGAGTACATGAACACATTGTGATAATCTCACCTTTGCAGTTCACAGCAGTGACTCAGAATATGCCTGTATTTCTCCCTTCCCACTGGACTGGTATACAGTAGATAAGTATTCCACAGCTCATTCTATTATATATTTATTTTCCCTGATTCTATCTGTAAACTAAGATGTGTTTTAAAAAAATCACAGGATTTTTCTTGTCTCTAAGGCCCATATTTATTTATAAATTCTGCTCCAAATGATTGACAACATATTCTTTTGTGCACTTTCTTAGTAGTTTATGCAACCCATTTTAATAACAAGAAATGAGTATTTACTGTGGTTTAGTTACCGAACAGAAACCTATGAGTTAAAATGTGACTATTTATCCTCTGTAATTTACTAGTAAGTAGTCTACAAAATTAATTTCCTTCACCTTTAATGAGGCTATGTTACGTGCTTTTGTGTACTTTATTGCATGTATTAGTCATAGCTTGACTGAGGGGAAATGCAGCATCAAATTTATTGTAATAGCAATTTTTCTTTAAAATATTTTAACACAGATGAATTGGCAAATACCTGGTTCATTTGCTGAAGTCAATCTTTTATGCAATATTGCCCTCTATGGGAGCACAAGATATAACATGGAAAATAAGCACGATCTGATTTTATGTCTTATTTTATTTTGGTTACAGCATTTTGCATCTTAAAATGATTTTATTTTTACCATAAAAAAGCAAGCTGTCTATCTGGAAAACAAACCTATTATCCCTTCATTATTTAATCTTTTTCTTTCAAACCTACCTTTGATATTGTAATAAGTCTACATTTCAATCTATATAGCATTTTAGCTTCTATACACTAAATTCAGTTTCTAGATTCACTGTTCAAGGGTTATTCCGTGTTTATTTAATAATCATTTCAACTACAACTATACATAAAGAAATAATTTTTATGACTATTTTTCACATGTCCAGAAGTAGAATAGAAAACTCCAAAATCTAACCATCTAATATTAGATATAATCCAATGAATGTAACTGACAATGGACATGGAATGAAGCAGCACAAAGCATGTACATTATTTGAGAACCATATGGTTCTGCAGCTTTGGAATGCTCACATTGTTGATGGTTTCATAATTTTTTTCTTTCTTCTTTTAATAATTATTTTAATTGGCTCACCTCTTATTAGGCATCATGGAAGAAGTGGAGTTTTAGGAGGATTGTGCGTGGAATTCTAATTGTCTGGAAGATGGTGATCATTGTGCACTATTACTAATTACACCCCATCTTCTTACGTTAACAGCACCCGGTATTACTCTCATGTTTTTATTAAAGTTGAAGTTCTGTAAATAACTCCCACCTAAGGAAAATTGTATAGACAATAATTGCTGGAAATAAAAAAGGTCTATTATATCATCAAGCCTATCCTCCTTAAAGACCCATTAGGTACCTCTGTTATATTTTTCTTCCTTAAGAAAATCCACTAGACTTTAAATATGAAAAATCATGACTCTAATTTTCTTATCAGATGAAAATTCTCTTAAAGTTTCTTTGACTTTAACATTGCTGGCTCCAGTCTCATCAGACTGTCTCTAAAACTGACACGCAGTATAGCTGGGCCACTATAAAAATAAGTCCATCGCAGGTTTGCAACTTTCTTTCTTTCTTTCTTTCTTTCTTTCTTTCTTTCTTTCTTTCTTTCTTTCTTTCTTTCTTTCTTTCTTTCTTTCCAGAATGTAACCATTCAGAGGATTCCAAAGTTCCACATGATATCAATGGCTGCCTTTCATGATCACTCAGTGAAGAAATTCTCTGCCCTTTTCCCCATGCTATGATATTCAAAGGAACTACAGGATATAATTAGTGATTGATGGCATAACATAAATGCATTTAGGGCCCAAAGTGTTCATTGTACTCACGCAAATAGTTCCATTGGTGTTAACAAAGCTACATGTGAGGAAGACAAGCAGGATTTAACATATTAAAAAAAATGCAACTGGAATTTCATGTCTCTTTTCCAACCTCAAAATGCAAGGAGCTTTCAGACCCCATTTCGATACCTTTCAAATGTACAATGTTCATACACCCCCTACTCACTACTATGAAATCAGTTGTCAAACAGAAGAAAGAGTGGGTACCTCTGAGTATCCAGTACATTACCTAAGAGTGGTGGTAATTTACAGAGGAGAAAGGTACCTAAGAGAACAGAAACTGATTTAAGAAAGCTTAGCGTAACATTAAGATTTCCCAGGCTGGTTGGAGCATTAGCAGGAGTAGCTCATAAATGAGAAGCCTTTCCCTATAGGACTAGAGCAGACAGAAAACAAATGATATTGGGATTCTTAAGATAAAAGACATTTGCTAACAGATGAAACAAAATACCCTCTACAAGAGGATCAGTTTATACAATTGTATTACAGTGATGCTAGAATACCGGTTTGCAAGTGATTTAGCAGTGGATTTTTCATCCCTTTAAATTAGAGCATATAAAAAACCTAGGCTTGTGAGAGCCAGCCTAAAAGAAAATCATCATTAAAGTGTAGTGGAAGTTTGATATCTGGATTACAAAGAAAGGAAAAAGGAAAGATAAATGCTTTTTGTAGTTTCACCTTTGAAAATGCCTTTTGTAGTTTCATCTTTTATTTCAGAAGTGTCTTACAGTATTTAAAGATTCTCCTCTGTGGACATGTTATAGGAGACTCCCACTGGAGTCTAATTAAGGCATTTATGAATCCTTCCACACATTCGAATAACTCAGAAAAGAAAGAAAGAAAGAAAAAGATTCACTTAAGCTCTTAAACCAAGAGTGTAAACCTTAGAACTTTAATTTTAACAAGCAAAGGGAAAATCCACAGTTTATTTGTATACCATTGTTTAGTTTACCAGATGATGTGATGATGGGTTTGCCAGCAGCTGCTTTTGATTCCTATTTATTAGAATCCATATGCCTTTAGGCAACTTGTGAGCCCAAGTACAATTTGACTGTTTGTTCTCTTGCATGAGCTTTTAACTATTGGATCTTCAAAGGATTTATGTGAAGCATTGACATGCTGATTTATCCATTAGTAAAATAATGTACAACAGTGATATAGGCAACCTATCTTTCTTTACTAGAAGCCTATCCTGGCTGACATGGAATTTAACTAACACGAATTGACAAATCAATTGAATTATGTTATACTATGCTAATTTTTCTCACATTCCTAAGTATTATGATCCTAGCAGAGAAAGAATGACTTAACTCTCTTCTCTTCCTAACAAAATTCCTTATCTTGTTCTCTAATTACTCCTTTTAATAAATGTTTCTTACATTAATCCATGACAACCCAATTATAGGCCTTTCCTTAAGGCACTTCATGGCAGTGTCCCACATTTTTGTTCTTTTTTAAAAAAATAGTCGAGATAAAGCTTGAGTTCTGAACCATGTGACATCCGGCATGTAGGCTACATGAGAAAAGACTGTGGAGCAGTGCAAGGAAACTGGACAAAAATGAGGGATATTAAAGTCTGGTTCTTTTATGAAAATTCACTGTGTAAAAACAGCCTTATGGGGGTTTCTATTCTTTCTCAGTGCTTTCTGTATCACTTATGATCAAGTCGCAAGTGGAAAGGTGTTTTTCTCTGTCTGCTAGCTTACAACTCATCCTGCTCTCTGTAAATCATCTTTACATTGACTTTTGTAATAAAGGTTCTGCAGGTCATATTAGGCCCTCAGTGACATCTATGGAACCTCATTATCTCCAAATTCTGCTTTGAGTCTTCGGCTTAGCATATGTGCAATGTACCTCAGGTGGCACATGACAGGATTCATCAATTTCCTTCAAAGGGTTTCTGAAGCTGTAACTCCCTGGAAGTTAGTATATAACTCGGATGACAATGTCTAAGATGGAATAGAATCCAACTCACCCAGTCTTTCTTGTATTGGATCTGCAGGCTAAGAGGAAAAAAATCTTTTAAAAACCAACATATTTAGTCACTAAAGTCAGTCATTATATCAGTTTGAATACACACAGAGAACAGATCCGGGGGGTGGGGTGGGAAATGCTCTTTACAAAAGCTCCAGGGCACCTGCTTCTGGTGGGATGGTGCTGATTCAGCTTCAATATTGGAGAACACATGAACAGCCTGCTTCTCTAGTTCATTACACCAGTTTGATGCTGATATAAGTGCTCTGACTTTCACATCAGGAAGAAATGTGAAACACAACTCTTCAAATATCTATAGGGAGAAAAAATGGAGCTGCTGGAGGCTGCTTCTAGATCAGCAAGTCCCATTTACAGAGTTTCATACTGAAGCAAGTTAGAAAAACTAAATAAACCACCACCTTTTTCAAGCATATAGGTTATTTGTTGCCTTCCCTTTATTTTTTATTTCAAATACTGTGCTTGTGCAAAAATGTATTCGTTCAGTGTTTAGCTTCTATGCTGCTGGATAGTTGGTAAGGTCATATTCATCCTATGTTTGTGACATCACTATAGGTCAGCAGAGAAATGAATTTAAAAAATCACAAATCAGGATTATGTCACAAAAACACATACAAAAAGTAAAGGAAGGAAGCAAACCTTCTTTAACACTCAAATATCTCCAAGAATTAGAAAAACGTGATAAAAATGAGAGAGATAAATAGATTTATGCTTTAAAAAGTTTATCATATTATGAAAATTCTTTGCAGGTTCCAATCCTGCTCCCAATTAAGTCAATGGGAGTCTGCTCATGAAAGCAGAATCTGAATCCCTGATGGATATTTGTATGGGGAAAAACTGGAAACAGGATAGGGTCCAACAGGCTTTATTTATTTATTTAATAATGTACAATGACATTTATCTTGGATAAAAAGTGCTGTTGTCTTTTGTACAGCATTCAATGTCAAAATGACTTGATTGTACAGTAATCAGTGACCTAGATTCGGTTTTGGATTAAGAACCACTAGTTCATCTATTTTTCTCTTCGATGGTTAGTGTTTTGATGACTGGATTTAGAAGACAAGAGGTTATACTTTTTCAGTTAAGTAAGCATTTAAGGCAAAATATATTGATGGGATTAGAGCAATGTGGGACAGTTCTAATTTTAAATGTTAATTAATATTGGTATAACATATAATTGAATATTGGTTTATATCAACACTCTCTCTGAAAGTAACATAGCCTTTACAGTAACAAAGTCATGCCTGGACATGAAAGTTACTTTACAAGGGAGGAAAAGATAAAGGCTATTACAGAACAAAGGTTTCCAATTAGCCTTTTCCACCTGCAACAGAAGAGTGAGAGTTGTATACAATGTAGACAGAGGAATAACAGAAGAAGTGTGATTGAAGAAGGTCTGCAGGGAGGAATTCTAGGGAATATTTTTTGCCTCTCCCCCCCATAGGACATTGTAACATTTTTTTTGTTTCAAATCTTTGCTTCATACTTAAGTGGAATACACCTCTACTCTGATATAACGCAACCCGATATAACACAAATTTGGATATAACGTGGTAAAGCAGTGCTCGGGGGAGGGGGGCTGCGCACTCCTGTGGATCAAAGCAAGTTCGATATAACGCAGTTTCACTTATATCATGGTAAGATTTGTTGGCTCCCGAGGACAGAGGTAGAGGTGTACAAGAAGTATCTTCCCCATACATCATCTGGGAAATAAAGAATAACCCATGACAATGCAGGCACTTATAGTAAAAGATATGAGGTGTGTTGTGAGGCATGTGCTTTGGGTGTGTTGTGAGGCATGAAGCTGAAGTCCAAGTATGTGTGTGTGTGTGTATATATATATATCTTTACCCTTCTGAGCTTACATAACTGCTAAACACTTTGGTTTAGAGCCAAAGTGTTGGATTCTTTTAAAATAAACTTATCAAGACACTAGAAAGAAATTCCTTACATTTAGTGAATTATGTATTTGAATGCTGTAAAAATCCTGCTATCATTTTATGTTAGCCTAATATACATAAAAACACTATGGATCTGGAGGACCCTGTTGAAGACTTAGGGGCAGATCTTAGAATCATAGAATCTTCTGCTGGTGTAAGTTGCCATCGCTCCATTGAAGTCAAAGTGGCTATGATGATTTATACCAGCTAAGGAACTGCTCTTAAATCCTTTGTGCACATTCAGTGAAATAAGCTTAATCAACCAATGCTCAATTGGCTTGTTGTAGGGAAGCTCACATGATGCCTCCACAACTCAAGAAGAAGCAGGTCTTTGAGAGATGGCCGTTTCTTGTTTTAAAACTCAGGAATCAAATGTTAACAGTCATTCTGTGGCTAAAAAGTGGGAAGGTACTTTTAGTTGAAACAACCATTTCTATTTACTAGGAGTTATTTTGGAGAGGTGCCCCTTAGAGCTGTAGGACATTTTTGTTATCTGTAAAGTTTGCTTTGAATGGAAAAAAATAAGAATCATTTTTGAAATATTCTCAGAGCATTACAATGGGTGGATGAGGAAAACAGTGGATAGCACAAAATATACATAACAATGGCAAAACATTCCTTTTATACTCCTGAAAGGTTTGGGATAGAATTATTTAAAATATAGAGGAAAGATGATCAAGTGATTAGGATGTTTGCCTGGGCCTTGTAAGACTGGGGTTCAAAATACCTTGCACTGCCATGGACAAACTATGTGATCTAGGGCAAGGCACTTATTCTCTGTGCCTCAACTCCCAGCTGTAAAATGGAGATAAGAGCGCGCCTTTACCTCACAACGGTGTTGTGAGGATGAATACATTAAAGAATGTGAGGCATCACTAGAGTGATATGGGCCATACAAGTACCTAAGAAAGCATAGATAAGTATGGACCTCAGATCCTGGTTTTACCTAGGTAACAAAATAAGAGGCATGATTTTAAAAAATGCTGAATCTTCAGCAGTTCCCATCATTTTCACTTTAGGCACCCATTTCTGAAAATCCTGGACTTGGTATTTTGTTGATTTCAGCTCACGTAAGATGAGTAATAGTGGGATTGGTAGAAGGCAATGGGGTTTAGAAGAGTCAAACATTTTCTTACTTGTTTCCAGAATTTATAAACTTTAGGTTTTTTTCAAGAACAAATTTTACAGAGCAAACAAAAGATTTACACATGCTAAAGAATTGGGGGGAGGGGGGAGAAATGAGAGGCTCTCTGAAAAGTGTGAGAAAGGGATCAAGATTGTTCTCATGAGTTCATCTATAATTTTCCAGCCGACATAAATGGCAGAAAGGTCCACAAGGGTTTAAGTACAAATACATGGACAAACATAATGGTGGAATTAACTAATATTTTATTTCCAAGGGTAATTTAATTTTAAAAATATGTCATTCGATAATAAGTCCATACTATATGGAAGGGATAGAAGATTACCTGTTGGGTGGTATAAATGAATGTTGTAGCTGTTTTATTATTAGAGTTAAAAATTTCCTCTGTTTCTCCTTTGCTGTTTTTGGGGTTTTTTCACTTTATTTTTTTCACTGAATTATTTTTCTCACTGGCCTCTCTTCTGTTCCTTATTTTTCAGAGAGTCTCTCTGAAATAGAACAGGAAACCAACAATGTTCTAAACTGAATGCCCCTTTCAAACTGACTCATAGTTGGGGTAGAGTCTGCTTATCCCCACTACCCAAAATAGATAGGAGTGGGAATTTGATATGTGGGAATTTGTTTATTCCTTACCCAAAAGTGGGTAAGCTCTTTTTGTTTCACATAGAGCAGCTTTGCCTGTGTTTCAAGCATTAAAAGAAGATACGACAGACCAGTTTATAACCTTTTTGATATAATTCCACTTGGGTAAGGCCAGCCGCTTGAGCTGAGCTAATGGGTCTATCCCACTAACATTAATCTTGCAGCAATCTCTGAAACTCCAGACAGTAGTATGAACAGACTAGCATTGAAACATTATCCTGAACAGCAGGAGAGAGCTGAAATGAGTATTGATTTGTGGATATTTGTGTCAGTGGGTGGACTCTATCTAGAAGCTATAGTAAGATATTGTGTATTCCACTCAAGATGGTCTTTAAGGCATTGGATATGGAAGGAGAGTTTTGAGGTGGTACAAATTAATAGCCATGCTGCTTCATGTTGGATTCTTCCATTATGACATGCCATTAGGCTAAGGAATAAAGCTCTGGGAATGGCTGAGTGTACTGACTTTATCATCTAAATTAAAATAAAATTTTGAGGACATGCTTAACCACTTGGCTGCTGGCCCTCCAAAGCAGCATCTGTGCTATGCCATTTTTTGATGTGCCATTAAAGTCAAAGGAATAGGATGATGTGCCTGTTACATCTGGCTGCAGCAGAGGAGCATTCTGCCAGATGTATGTTACTTTCCCTTTTCCACAGTGGTGAAGTTAAGTAGCCCAGTCCAAAGTTATGTGGCCTTGGTATTATATCACTGTGAGTGTAGATGGGAGTGAAGTGTGTGAATGGGGCAGATGGAGGATGATGGTTGAGACTGATCTTTTCATGAAGCGCCTGGGGTACTTATGATAAGAGGCAGTTATTCTAGATTGCCTAGGGTTATCTAGTTTAGATGGATGTTCTCTCCTATCAGGTTCAGAAAGGAAAGGAAATTTTAACTTGAATTTGTAAAATGCTTTGGAGGTTTTTATTTTAATTCTGGTTTTCAAAGGGATGTAAAGGAATTAGGCAGCCAACTTCCATTGAATTTCAATGTGAGTTGGGCATCTGACTCCTTTAGGGCTCTTTGACAACCACAGCCTTAGTCCCTAGGAGACTGTGGAAGGCATGACATGTTATGAGTATTTATGATCCCCACAGATTCTGTGTAATTCAGGGGTTACAGAAAATGAGCTAGAAGTGCCTTGGGTTTTAATTCCAACTCAACCTCTAATTTAGCTGGAGGGGACAGATTAAGGTTCCAAGCAACAGGTTAGAAACACCTACTATTCCTGGAACCTCAAATTCAAATCCTAGCAGACTCAATTTAGCCCTTCATCATTGCAGGGTACTCAAGGTAAGTTCTCCCTGCAATTTACTGTGTTGGTCTTTTAGATGGTACCTTGTATATTGGGGACGTGCCTGCATGGCATGAACATCAGAGATCCTGTTTCATTTTTTTCAGACAAATATAGGTTTTCACATATCTCCTGTTAAAAATTACCCTTCCCTTACTATGGGCTAGGTTGTCTGGGTTGCGTAGACGTGACTAAATTTCAGTGTTTAAGGGATTCATGCATGAATCATTTTGGAATGAACGGATATATGTGTGCCTCAGTCAAACCAGTTAAAATTGGAAACTAGATGTTACATCAAAGAGCTTAAGTTTTCCTGTAGTGTAATGTAAGAAAATTGCATAAAAAATCATGATCCTTGGCTATGGTTGTGTGATCAGGGCTAATCTTTAACTGTATGGGACAGAAGGTTCTGATCAATAAGTATGCATTAGCTAGGTGGGCCATGTTTACGTCACATATGGATGGAAGGATATTGTGTGCCTCTCAGATGAAGTGAAATGGTGAAGTACAGCTGGTTGAACACATCCACACCAACACAACCACGCTATCAATTAAATTATTTGTAATTAAACTGATGCTTGACTTTGGCTGTAATCCCTCTGTTTTGTTAATAAAGCGCCTTTTCTCTTCTCAGGGGGTCGTGGCTTTAGGGAGGGAGGGAGCCTGCCGTTTTACACAAGTGTGACTCTCCTGCTATACTTCTCACATTCTGTTTTTTCACCTGATTGAAACATACTCCAGCCAGGAAAATCACTAAACTTTGCACTTTCCCATGATTTTAGTTACAGCTTCAGGTGTAGGTGTCAGAAGCAGTAAGTGAATATTTCACCTCCACATTTAATATAGCCTAGTTGTAAAGGAGATGGTCCAACTGCACAATGACAGATTATGCAAATCCTCCAGGAGCATCTAATCAATCACTGAGACAAATGCAGCTGATCTCTGAATTAGCTTCCATTGGAATGTATTCATCTGTAACATGTCACTCGCTGAATGACATCACAACAGCTTCTAGTCCTTGAAAATCTTGAGGTTGATTAGCTGAAGGAATTGGCTGTTTCTGCCAATCATAATCATGTAAAGCCGCCTTTATAGTTCTGTAGATATGAGAGAAAGGGAAAGGGAGCCTGACTACAGCTAAACAAGAGGCATAGCAGCAGCAGCACCAGAAGCAGCAGTAGTAGCAGGAGCAGCTGGTATTCGGGTGATTAAATAGTTCTCATAGCCTTTTTGCTGTTCTCTGACTGCTCCCTGGTGTAATTCCCATGTCCAAGAAGGAAGCTGCATTTTAACGGTGTGCTGAACGGAGGTCTGAATCATTCCAGCTGGCTGCTTGTTTTGAAAAGGACAGTATGTGTATAAATAAAATGTGACTGTGCTGGAAGAGTTCAGTTACTAGGGGCTGGAGCAAGAGGAGTCTTCCTGGGATACTATTCACACTGCTAGTCTGAACTGAAAACTCTCTCTCTCTTCACTGAGCCAAGTGAAGAAATTTGAATAGTGGATGTCTCTTTCCCACACACTAGACAAACTCAAGTGAAAAGAAAAAGGAAGAAATTCTTCTATAGGTAAGTTATTGCACATATTGGTTCATGAACCTCTATATCTGTGTCAAATTCATATATTATATACATAAAGTATCTATAATTATGTATATATGTAAAATATCTCTATAGGTACAACATATTTAAAGGCAGTATGTACAGAATAAATATACAGCAAACATGTTTAAACAGTCTTTATCTAAAATTGAAGGAATTAATATTTTTTCATTAAAGTTTCTGAAATGATCTGTGACATGCATGTAAGTGCCCACAATGTATATGAATGTGTGTCTGTTGAGTGGAGAATAGGTGTCCACTTTAATGCCTGAAGATACAGAACTTGGAATGCTAGATTAGTTATCAGGATATTAGGATGAAAAATAATTGACAGTCTTCTTAAAGCAGATCTGCATACTTTGCTTGTATCTGGTATTACACAATATACAAAGCTCAGCAAAATTAACAACGGAAATGGCAATATGACAGTTCTCCAGGAAGATACATCAAAAGTATTTAGTATTTAAAGTATTTATTAAAGTAACTAAGATCTGCAGATTTGTTCTATTCCAGTGGTTTGGTATCCAAATAACATTTGTCTACAACATTTAAAACAGCATGATCATTCACTGTTTGCAAGTTTTAGCAAGCAAGAGAAACCACCAAAGATATTTCAGGAATAAATGCCTAGTGCTACAGTGTTAAACCATGAAGAGGACAGCACAGAATCTTTATCTTTCAATCAATACAGTGGCTCCAAGACACTGCTGCTGTTAATAAGCATTCCAAGGAGAATTGTTCATAAAAGTGAACAAGTCTCTTCCTACTGTAAGTCAATGTAACCAAATAAGAGTCACAATCATTTTATTATTTATTTATCTTTATTTATTATGTTTAGTAGCTTGCAAAAGTGGACCCTACATTTGTAACACTTAGTCACATTAATGGGACTACATACAGAGGAAGGGTCTAATAAAAGTCTATTTGCAGAGTAAATTAGTGCTTGTGAACAACCATAGCAGAATCTGGCCTTTTATGTACAATAAGCTATTTTTTCTTTATTTAAAAAAACCCATAGCAGCGAGTAATTTCAGGCCTTTTCTGCAATTAAACTACTCATGGTGTAAGATGTTACTCAGTGTAAGGAAGGATATCAGAATCTGGCCCTTTGCAAAGTTTAAATGGTTAGTAATGTTACCATGTGCATTTCTTATCTTGGCTTTGCACATCTGCACTTTCTAACTTGCTTCCTCAAATCCTGTTCTAAAGAAAGCTAATTCTAGAAAAGACCTAAACAACTCTCACTTAACTCCATGGAGGTTTTTGGCTTACAAATTTCTTCTGTTTTTCACCAGTGAAACAATCTAATTTGCTTGATTTGATTTATTTTTATAGTCTATGCAGAAGCTTTAAAGATTGATATTTTGTGCCACATCTAAGACTTAGCGCCATTTTTTTGATTTGCGATAAATTCCTAATGTTTGATAGCCTTCAGAAAACAAATCAGTCACATCTCAGTGCCAAGTTGGTACTACCTGGTCATTTTCTGTAAGGCTATAGAGTAGCTCTTCTTTATATGGCTAATTTGATTGGAATAAAACAAAGCCAGAGAATTAGATTTAAATATAGATAGGAATGGTTGAGTCACAAACCACTTGCATATAATTAACTCCAGTTTGTATCCAAATTAAACATTAACACACACTACAAACTCCCAACTCCCCTTAAGACTTAATAGAACATACTTAGCTATTTTGGTGGTATTTTAGAAATCATGTAATATTGAGCTGTGCTGGGGTTCAGCTATCATTCAGAATGAGTAAAAGACAAAATATGCTAATACTGAAGACCATGTCTTGCAAAACATGTATTACAGGAATCATCATCTCAGTGATATGAGTTCCATTATATAGAAAACATGGTCACAGATTGCAAGCCCATGATAATAAATTTCCAAGAAAGTGCTGATGAGAGGTACTAGCAAAATCTGTCCATCAATTTGAAGTTAGATAAAAGTAAAAAATATGGTTTGAAGAATGTAGAGTCTTATGCTACCAAAAATGATTTGTTTATTTCATTTTCTTGATTTTGCATCTCTGCAAAAATTAAAAGAAAAGTGTAGAAGTAATGTCTTAGCCATAAATATGAGATAAAATACAATTCAGAATCTCTTGAGGATGATTTTCTTTCCATCTACTTCTTTATACATGTGATTTTTGGGTCTCCCCTTGCAGTGCATATGATGCATTCTCCCTCCTAACTTTTGAAAGAGAATTCAGTTTTTTAGACACACTCTGTTTGCTTTCTGAACATGTAAAATGAATCTTCAGAACAAAATAAAAAAAACAGAAAAATCAGCAAAGCATCATTGTGGGTGGGTTAAAGAAAGAGTTAATTCAGAATTCTGCCCAAAGCTAAAGTTTCTTGTAGTCTCTCGGCCCATTTAAGGGACAGGACATTGAACTAAATGGGAGTTTAAAGCATTCTGCACCTCGGAGGATCAGCACTCTCTTTTTAACTCAGTTTGCAATTATTTAAGAGCAGTCAAAGGTGTCCAGTTTAATAGACTTTGGCTGTTTCTTATTTCCAAATCTGGGAGGAAGTTGTGGAACCTCAGACAATAAAGCCAGCATATTAGTGATTGACTAGGAGCCAGAACTGAGAGTCTGTGCTACAGGAAATGATGATGTTTTCTGTGCTGGAATTCATTTAGAATATTAAGTAAGAGAATCCTATCCTGTCTGAGATTTCTATAAGGTCTAAAGAATTCTTATATCATAGTGTCAAACCTTGTTTTTCTACTAATGAGGTGTTAAAACTTTAATACCACTTTAAGAATCTTTAATACAAATGTCTCATTTTATCCAGTGAAATTCAGCCAGGAAAATGCTACTCATAAAAAGGATGAGTAAAAGTTTGTTTTTGTTTTTAATCAACATTTAAGTTACAGTAGTAGTTGACCTATAAAAATAGGCTGGTTGAAAAAAATGAAAATCATATATGCTAAACCAAACTATTTTCTACCACTACTGTAGGTAATAATAATAATTATAATAAATGTATGCCAGATTCCTCTCAAATTAACAATTTCTAAAGGAAATGACTACTAAGATGGTGTTTTAACAGCTATGCTACCAAAGTTATATGCTAATAGCACAATATTGTAGAGTACATGCCACTATTTGACCAAACAAGCAAACATGCTGGGACCAAAAGTAAGGCATTGTGATGGGGTGCTTTGTGCGGAGATTGACAAGGAAAGGGTTAAATCCCATTCCCTGCCTTTGGCTACAGGGAGGACCACAGGTGCCTTCTTCAAGTGCAGGGATTTTCAGGGCCAGCTGACGGGAATGAATTAATTCACCCCAGCACACTATCAGAGTGATGTGCTGTAGGGAGCCAGGAGCCAAGTTTGACAGCAGGAGTCAGGGAGGATGGGTTTATTTTCAGGAATAGGGTAAGAGATGAGAGGGGAATCTGGAGACATTCCTTTTTTCTTTTTGGAACTTGGCTGAAGTGAGCCACAGTTTAGAACTTTGCACTTAACTTGGCTGAGGGAAGCCCTACTGATTGCTTTCCCTTTAATTGGCCAAGACATTCTTTATGTTTACTTCTCAGTGTCACCATGAAGTGCATCAAAGGGGCATCTTATATCCACAAACCCAGGCATGCTCCTTTCCTCCTCTGACCCTATCATGGGATTAAAAAGAAGAGATTCTCTGTAATTTAATCATTCTGAGTATCTAAGAATGTTCCAGGCATCATAAAAATGGCTTTTATTCTCACTCTTCCTCAGTCATCTTTCGCTACATTTTACCCCAAAATATATAGCTCCCTTCCCCTTTTTCTTCTCTCTCTGCTCTTGTTAGGTTGATTGTAAATACAGCTTCCCAGTGGCTAAAATGCCATAAAGGCAAGGTAATACAATCAGCAATCTGAAACCTGAGCACGTACATTGGCTGAACCACACTATAATAACCGTACTTGTACACAATTACATGTGTTTTTGCTCACACAATATAATCACTAGCATGTGGTGCAGTTATGGACATTTGTTTAGGACTTAATTTAGGACTCAGCTGTATGAACTAGCTAAGGGCCTAGGGAACACAGCATCAGTACATGCGATATGAGGAATAGCTGGCATCTTGTCATTGCACTCAGGAGTGTGTTGAAAGATCTACACCTATCTGAAACAGTGCTGGTGATGCTGTCCATGACTCTGGAGTTATGGTTTACCAGTGTTTGGCTGTTCTGAAATCAAGGGTCAGGATCCCATTGTGTTAGGCACTTGTACAGACAAGTAACAAAGAAGAGAATTATTGACTCAAATAACTTTCTGTCCCAGCCCTTAGTTACACTGCCCTTGAGAGATGCTCTAAACCTCTTCTAGCGGGGTAAACTAAAGGAATTCACATGGCAGCATGAGTAAACCTTACTTAATTCTGCATATTCAGCCAGGACTTCATCTTCCATGATACACTGTGGTGTGTCCTCTTAGTGAAGGGAAGACATCACAGGAGTCTTATAGCTTCAGTACATCATGAGAGATTAAGTCTAGCTCAGTAGCCCAGTTCATAAAGGAGAATTGAGTCACAAGTAAATGAACTGCAATTCCCATGAGGAACTCAAGCATTACATCCAAATTGAAATATTTTGGGCTTTGGCCAAAACATTTAGATTTTTAACCAAAATCTTGTAGAGTTCAGATTTTCTATGAAAAATCTGTATTTTCCAAAGAAAGCAAACACTTTTTACAACAACAACAAAAGTTTAATAGAAAACCCAGTTTTACAGTTTTGATTAATTTTTTTCAACTAGCTCTAGTGCGGTCCTTTGAATTTACTGTGGCTTAACAGAGGATTCTTGCATTCCTTGTTAGTGTAGTGGGCCAGAGTAAATGTAGTGGGCCAGTGGGATCCTAAACTGATTATCAGCCAGCTGAAAAGGTTATTTTCTTTGTTAAGAAGCTTCTGTACTCTTCAACATTCACTGGGTTTTCTTTCTTCAGAGATCAAATTTAACCAGAATATCCCTGGAACTTGTTATATTTCCATCAGAAATCTCAAAAGAGATCTTCCACTTGATGTACCAAGTAGAGTCCCACTCCCACAGAAACCCAATTTAACTGTAGCAGAAATAAATGCATGGAAACTGAACTAAACAAATAATAATAGTAAGAAAAGAAAACAAGTACCATATGTGCCATTTGACTGCACATATAAAAATATGCATTCTGAGTATTGCTTAGTTGAAATAGATTATTTTGTCATAACAATTTGCAATTATCAAGCACATTTGAGCCGAAGTATTAATTATCTCAAAGGGGTTTAGGTAAATGTTCTTATCTCCATTTTACAGATGAGAAAACTGAAGAACTGAAAAAAAATGAGTGATTTGTCCAAGGACATATAAGTAGCCAATGGCAGAGCTGGCAACAGAACCCAGAGGTCCTAACTTCCAGTCTTGTGGTCTAACTGCAAGATATCTTTTCTCCAGTTACACAAAGCAAGGTCATGCAAAAGTTATAAGATGACAAATCTAAGTTAAATTAGCATCTTGCATAAAACTTCCTCAGACAATCATGTCAACCTTATGTGTACTTGGCAATGTTTGCAATAATTAATATTGTAAAGTGAAATGTAGTTTCTTGAGTATTGTAATATTTTTAGTACACTATCAAGTTTTACATTCTTACCGCCCAGATTAGTTTTACAGACAATTGTAACACAGAGACACAAGTGGTTCCAGTGGAGAGCTAAAAGGCAGTAGTATATTATCAACATAGAAAAAAGTATTCAAGAATCCATGGAAAAGTTATATAGGAAAGAATAATATGACCTTAAATTCTTGCCCCAAAACAATCATGCAAGTAATATTAAGAGTCTGATAAAATCCACTATATTTTGAGCAAGACTAAAACCATGGGTCTGACTCTCTCTGATAGAGTACATCAGGAGAGTTACTTGGATGAAAAATTGGTGTGAAAAGAGCATCAGGTTCCCTGTCTTTAACTCATTCCCACTGAACCTGCTTTGCATGAGGTATGTCACAGGGTCATTGCTACAATACCTTAGTGAGGTATTGGGCCTTTTTAATTCCCATCTGCACTGTTGCCCCTCAGCACTGCTGCTTTAGGGCAGATCCCTGAGGTTTCCCTTAGCCAACCCTCTATGAGCCCCTCTTGTTCCAGCGAAACCTAACATATAGCAGGTTTCAGGTGGAGGAGAAGATGGGAGGACCCAATGTGCTCCAATGAAACTGACCAATGGAGTGGCCATTTGGAAACTGTTATCCATTAGCACAAGTTAGAGCATCCCTGAGACTGCTTTAACTTCTGCTGGGGGCGGGTTCAACTCCTTGCAGAATCTAGGACTCAAAAGGCAGAAAAGCAGTGGAAAGCCACCTATGACACCCACCGGTGAACAGCTTCAGAACACTCTGGGATCTAACCTGAGCACAAATTTTCCTCTAAATTTCCCTCTTCCCTCTAAATTTCCCTGGCATTTCTTGAGGGAATATGTTATTCTAAAGATTTATAGTAGTATATAGAGCCTTTCCTATCTGTTTTTAAATCATCCTGGTCAGTAGTGGTGATAGGTCATTACTATGTGACAGAAGTTCAGTAGCCTAGTTTATACTAGGGATATAGTCACATCAAATTTTCTTCACAACAGCTAACTGTGACAGGACATATATAACCCAGACCAGGTTAGACACTGAAATATATGGTCATGGATATACAGCAGAGCGTACCTCAAATGTCTTCCATGATAAGAAATATCTTTAGGTGTAGCTCTCTAAGCAACAGGGAAACAAAAACCCGAGGAGCCACTGAAGAGTAGATAAAAGAAGAAAGCGGGGACTGAGCCAGTGGTTTTACTTCTGTTAAGAAGGAGCTAAACCTGAACATTCTTGATACTGTCCAAAGAGGACACATAACTGTGTGCCTTGGAGCACAAGATTTAAGGTCTTCGGCAAGTCAGTTAGAGATTATGGGCCTACTATAGGAGTGGAGGGTGAGGTTCTGTGGCCTGCAATATGCAGGAGGTCAGACTAGATGAGCATGAAGCTCCCTTCTGGCCTTAAAGTCTGAGTCTATGCACAAAAGTACCAGCTTTATTTATTTGCTACTCAGATGGAGAAAGGAGTTATCTATTATCATGTCACAGATCTTCAGCAGGGAAAAAAAAAACCAGTGGTCCTTTCAATAATTATCAAGCAAATCTGGCAAACCTTATTAAAATACCAGAACAAATATTAAGAGGTCAGTAGTTATTTAGAGGCTAATGGAACCATGAATAATATTTATATAGTCCTACTCTTCTTAATTTTTTAGCTTGTAGTAATGGTACTCTTTATGTCATCAGATGTATACCATAATATATACAGCATATATGGATGAGTTAAAGTTGCTACTTGAATCTCAACATTTGCATTGCCTGACTCTTGGAATCGCTAATAGAGCAATCGTAATGTTGCATTCGTGCAGGTCTCTTGACAATTAAAAAAGCAAATCATGCTACAGAAACCTGATTGTTTAGTTGACAGAATTACAAAATTAGTAGACAAGGGTAACACAATAAATGTAATATCTGGACTTTAACAAAGCACTTGATACAGTGTTTCACCAAATCTTACTTGAAAAATGAAATTAAATCAAATTACCTTCCATTGTAGAATTGAAACGTACTGAAAAGTGGCTGAAACGTCATTATGAAAGTGAGATGATTAAAAGTGTTGTCTCAGGTCAGGGGGGGGCTGTCCTGTGGCTTGCTCCATGGAATAGCATTAAACCCAGTTTTATTCAATAACATCATTGATATGAGTAGAGAAATGGTAAACAGCATGTTAATTAAATTTGCAGATTTTGTAAACATCAGTAGACCAGACAAGTAATATACTGGGCCTGATCCTGTAGTCACACAAGACTGGGAGTCACAGGAACAACGCTCTAGTTCAGGTTCTGTCACAGTCATTTTTGTGACCTGGAGCAAGTCACTTAGGGCTATATTCACAAAGGGATATAGGCACCTAACGTCCTCTCTAGGTGCCTAAATCCAAATTTAGGTGCCAGTGATATTCACACAACCAATGGGAATGTGGGTAAAAATATTTGTCTGCGCAGGCGTTGATTTTCCAAAATGCTTGGGGGTGCTTGGCCCCCAACTCCACCCTTTCCCCCAAGGCCTCCACCCTTTCCCCCACCCCTGCCCTGCCTCTTCCCACCCAGTTCTGCCCCCTCCCCCAAGCGTGCCACCTCCTCACTCCTCTCCCTCCCCCCAGAGCCTCCTGAATGCCACGAAACACCTGATTGTGACAGGCGGGAGGCATTGGGAGGGAGGAAGAGGCACTGATCCATGGGGCCGCCGGTGCGTGGGATGCACTGGGGAGTGTGGGGAGGAGCTGATGGGAGGCTGCCAGTGGGTGCTCAGCACCCACCATTTTTTCCCCATGGGTGCTCCAGCCCTGGCACGCCCACGGAGTTGGCGCCTATGTTTGTCTGCCTCACATAGTGTTGTGGGCATAAATTGATTAATGTTTGTAAAGCACTTTGAGACCATCAGAAGGAAGATGGTACATAGGTGCAAAGTATTATTATTTATTCTTATTTATTCTTAGTAGTACTCAAGAAAAGACTGCAGCCTTTGGCTCAAAGGAATTAGAGAGACTGTTTTGGCCAAAGAGTCAAATCCTGAAGGGTGTTTGCCTGATGATGAACTCAAGATGTGGAGCCTATTAAAATCATTAGGAGCTTTGCTTATGTTACAGCTGAATAGAACATGAGTAAGGCCTTCTGTATTTGCCCCCTTGTGATGTTAGCCTGCAGAGGCATCCTATCATAGATCAGGGAAGTGGTATTGCCTCTCTGTATTTGGTCATGCTGAAACCACTCTTAGAAACCACACTCTCTACTTCTAGGCATCTGAATTCTGAAAGATATTTACAAATTGGGAGAAAGTCAAAATAAAAAAAAATGAGCTACAGACAGTGACTTATGAGAAAATCTTATATCTAAGTCCCTACTTGAACTGCAGGATGATTGTCAAATCATTGTGGCTGAGTTGCGGACAAGTTGTGGAAAATCAAGGAAAAGCAATAACGGATCTCTATCAATTGCAGCAATTTGGAAAAGCCAGAGAAGACCTATTTGTTTAAGAAAAAAATTGCTGGAACAATATAAACACTCAAATATTATGTTATACTTGCTCTTTTTTTATAACTGTACATTTTACTACAACTATAATACAGTCATTAATGCACAGGGCTGACAGTGGACGCTCCACCATGCACTGGGTTGACATCCTGAGCCCTAGTCGCCCAGGGCTGACAGCCAGAGCCTCAGCCACTATCAGCTCAGATAAATGAGGCTCTACTGTACTAATAGTGAGAGTCGCAAAAGTGTGTGCGAAATTGTGGATTGTGCAAAGTAAGCTAATTAAAATAAAAATTGCAGTGGAAGCCTAATATTGAGGGATCCACAATTTCTGCAATATCACAAATGAAGTAGGGCCTTATTTATAACTAAATGTGTCTCAGCTTGGCCAAAAACAACTAACAGGAAATGACTACGATAATCTGGAACAATGATTGGACATGTATAAACACCAAATAAAGGAATTTTAAGGGCGCGCCAAAAGACTGTGACTGAAAGTAGTGGAGTCAAAGTAAGTAAAGGGAAAATTTAGGCTGAACATCAGTACACATATTCTAACACTGTGGTCTATTCTAACTGTAAAATAGTCTTCCAAAAGAAGTGATAAAAGCCCCAGCACTTAATTTATTTTAAACTAGACTGGAGAAATGTAGTAGGTAACAATGCTACATGAGGCAATTGACTGGAGGACATAAGAGGTGCTATCTAGATCTAATTTTTGTATTTCTATGATTTTATTAAAGTGAATCAAACATAACTTCAGTATCAAAGAAAGGGATTTTGAGGCACCAGCAAAAGACGGAACTTTATTTCTGACCTTCCAAGTACATATTTGTAGAAGTCTCCCACTGATAGATGAGGAATTTCTGTGGACACTTTAGCGCTTATTATGGTTACGTGTCTAAATGCATCAATATGAGGAAAGAAAAGGCCACTTAGTCAGCAATTGTAGATCAGGTCTGAATTAATGAGAAGGAATTATATTAGCTGACCTGCTGTTATGACAGCACATCTAGAACATGTGTTCAAGGAGCTGGGCGTTGTGATAAGTCAGCTGTGGGTATTTACAGACCTTTCGAAATTACTGAAGGAAGAATAATAGGGATGATTCTTATTAAAATGTTGCTGCTAAGCAGGAGCCATCTATTTATTCACAGGGTAGGTAGAGTGTGATAGACTGACAATATCCTCTAATGTTGGCAACAAACCTTGTGGAAGTAAGAGAAACTTTATTGAATTAAGTTAAACCTTATTGAACCAGGCTTAATTTTGTGGATTTGTATGTATTTCCATGGAAAGGGTAAACAGAAGAACAGCAGGGGGTGATTAGGCAAATCCACTTGGGTTTTAGCATCTACAAAGAGGTTGGAAAAGTGCACAATATACTAGTTCAAATTTGATTCTCCAGAGACCATCACAAAGAAGGGCATTTTGGATAAATAGTCTAGTTTTAAATTGGCTCAGTGCCTTCTTCCAGATCCACCAAACAGACAGGACCCCTGGTCCATAGAAGGTCCCGATGCTTAGGGCAAGGTTGCAAGGTCTACTGATGTCCCATAAGAATGGACACTTGTTCTGAGCTGAATCTATAATAAGGCTGTAACCACAAGGACTACCATTAGGTGGAAAGTTGAAGGACTGCTCCTTCCATAATCCATGTTAGGGTTATCTCTGGTAAGCTTATTAGCAAGTGTGTAAGTATTAGTAAGTGTGTAAAAGGTTATTTTATTATTTTTAATATATTTTATCTGTAATGCTTTTTATCTTGAGAATAATGCAGGCTTGCATAGGAAGTGCTGCGTGATACCTTATAATTGTAGTAGTTGCACTTGTTAAACATCTCTGATCAGAAAGCAAGCAGTTGTCCTTGGGCAACTTTTCTGTGCTGGGAATAACATAGTGAAGTCAGGGAACTGTGCAGCCTGGAAATACCCTGGTCAGAAGGGAGAGAGATGTGGATCTCCATGCAGAAAGGAAATGGCTGCACAGCTGGAAGCCTGAGAGTCCTTACCCTTGTTAGATCACTCAGAGGAAATACAAGTACAATTGCCCTAAACTGTGACATAGAGCACAGGCAATGACAAGGTAAACTTTCCCAAACTATACCATCAATATGCTTCAAAACAAACCCGAAGGGGCTCAAGGGCTGAGTCTACTAACAAGGCCATTGCTGGAGAAGGTATTCACTGGAACGTGGAGTGAGACAAGCTATTAACTTTGTATGTGTCACTTAACATCCATCAGATGGTTCTAGATTTTGGACACAAATCAGCCTGAGTTAAATTCAGACTAGCAATATGGAGGCAAAAGGCTCCATATCTCCTAATCTGTCCTGTTTTCTTTGTAATTCATTCTATAAATAAATAAACAAACAAATAATCAAATCCTTTAAAAGATGTATGCAAAAACATTTTATAAACACAATTTTTGGCAGTCTCTCTACTGCAAAGAATTTTTTCACAAAACTCTGAGTAAAAACATCTGTAAAAACTAGAGCTACTAAAAACTAGTGAGCAGAGTCAAAAGGGTCAAGTGTTCATTGCTTCCAATAGCTCTTCCAGGCACAGATTCCTGCCACTTTTCATTCCATGAGAATTATACATTGTTTGCTTTGTATCCAGTGATAATTAGCCATGACCCTGGCAAATTGTCTGCTTTTCTAAAAAAGCAAGAAATTATACATTGACTATAGAAACCCCTAATCACTGAAAACAATTACTAAAATTGGGTGTTTCAAATGACAAGTGGAGTCTAAATTTACTTAAATCAAGGGAAGGAATTAAGCTACGAGGGTAAATCCTCAGGTGGTGCAAATTGTCATAGGGAAGTAACTGAAGTCAGTTGAGCTATGACAATTTCTACGTGCTGAGGATCTGCCTTTGTAGGCAACACCTTTTTATATGCAAGCTGACGAGCTTGTGATCGGTCTTGTGATCAGTTTTGTAAGGGCTGCTAAAACACTTACTAGCAAAGCAGTGTTCATAAAACATCTACACAAGTAGTGATGGATGAATCGCAAAAACATTGTTTTGGATAAGAACATAAGAACATAAGAACGGCCGTACCGGGTCAGACCAAAGGTCCATCTAGCCCAGTATCTGTCTGCCGACAGTGGCCAATGCCAGGTGCCCCAGAGGGAGTGAACCTAACAGGCAATGATCAAGTGATCTCTCTCCTGCCATCCTTCTCCATCCTCTGACAAACAGAGGCTAGGGACACCATTCCTTACCCATCCTGGCTAATAGCCATTTATGGACTTAACCACCATGAATTTATCCAGGTCTCTTTTAAATGCTGTTATAGTCCTAGCCTTCACAACCTCCTCAGGTAAGGAGTTCCACAAGTTGACTGTGCGCTACGTGAAGAGCACGTGAAAGTTCAGCTGCATAATGGAAGCTTATCCAGATCTCCAGAGTTTGGAAATTTCTCATTTGTGAGATTTCTGGTACTTCCACTTACAAAAGCTGCTGTATTCCAAGAGAGCAGAGGCTCAAAACAATGAAAAATAAGATAAAAAATCTAATTAATTTTTTTTCAGACTTGGAATTTGGTTTGAATTTTGGGTTTATGTTTAAGAAGGAATGATTGAGTATGTACCTCTTTTATCAAACCAGTTCACTTATCTTTTTACTGAACCAGTAGACCATTGTGGTTAGTTTGTCTAAATAAAGGAGTGTAAGTGCTTTTAAATCAGGGATTGTTGAACAGATAATTAGGGACATTGAGTTGGGTTCATACAAATTTCGTATTTGTCCTCAGAAGGAAAAATAAACTCCTGAACCAAACTTTTTTTTTTTTGAGGTTGAACAATTCACTTATCTTGTTTCATTATTTTTCATACAAATCTGGATTCCAACTAGAAATGGAAATGGAAGTTCCAAAATATTATGAGAAAAAGATGTTTCTGAAGCATTTCCAGACCAAAACCCCATAATATCTATTCTGTCATGTAAAGATTTTTGTGTCAACAAGAAATGGGCATGTTATTAACTGTGACCCATACTCCCTCTAGTACTTGTCTCCTGCTTGGTCCTTTGGCTTTTCCCTTTGTGCTCACCCATATCAACCTGATGGCAACATAACCTGGGAGAGAAAACCTCTATCCTTACTGCTTGACTTGAGGGGAGTGTAGGATTCCAGGATTTCATGTCCAACTCTATACAAAAGGATGAACAAACATCTGACACCACTCCTGAAATCTGGGAGATTTGAAATCTGGTTCCAAAATTTTGCAGTTTGGGCAATAAATGAACTAAAGCTTAATGATGTATTATACAGCTCAAAAATCATTTTCTTGTTAAGAACATTTACTGGTTTATGTTTTATGCATTGTATGTCTTGTTAATGATCCTTGTTAGGGCCAAATTTAGCCCTGGTTTAAGTGGGTCAACGCCACTGTGATGAATAGGCTAACGTACATTAACCATTGTGTTTAATAAGCCTACATTAGAACTTTTGTAATATCTCTTAAAATTCTATGCTGGCAAAAGCCCTAGTGTAGATGCAGTTCACCAGCTTATTTCATTTGGGGAACTTATATCGGCTTTATCAGGTAAAGAACACTTTTGCTGGTATAAGATGCATGCACATGATGAGTGTTTGCCAATATAGCTATAACAGCAAACACGTTTTAGTGTAGACCAGGCCAGAGTCTTCAATGGTACTGCATGCTACATGTTGCAAATATAGTTAGTGTTTCTGGGACAAATGAAAAATTACAGTATTAGCACATGAACTTGTCAATGCAGAATATGACAGTGTAGAAGTCAGCTCTCTAGGTAAAATTTATCTGGTACAAAGAGCCAGCACAAGGACTCTGCATCATTGAAGATCTGTTCTGAGTGAATATTACTTTGTTTCCTTGATCAATGTACCAAAATTTGGACCCTATCCAGAAAGGTGGATCATCAGTTAATTCAGTCAGAGCTGAGGGCCCACTGAATCTCAGAAATTGGACTCTAAAATGAAACTGTATCAGTAATACTAAATTATACTAAATAAAGCCTGATTTGGACATCTATTTTCAGTGCTATAATAGATTCATACAGTATAAAGATACTCCCAGAAAAACTGAAGTGCTGAATGCATATAAAGCTGTTGAACCATAAAGGGGAGAGTTTCAAATGCCCAAATGGCAGTTCCCAAGTCCCAGTTTTGCCTTAGAAAATCTCCCCCAATGGGTTAGTATAACTGATTTACTTTCATAGACTTTAATTATGTTGCACTGCTTCTTACTGAACAATATTAACAGTTCCAAAGAACAAATCTAACAAGGTGCCCAAACCTAGAATTGAATCTTGCTCCCAGTGCTATCCGGTTTAAAATGAATACCTTTATTTAATAAATATATATGTATGGGTAATTTAAAAACATTTATTCAATGTTTATCACAACATTGATAGATGGACTGGATTAGATTAGACTGAGATACTAATATTTCTTTCAGATGGGATTTTATCTTTTGTATTTATATTGTAAAGTCTTTGGGATAAGGACTGTCTTTTTGTTCTGTTTCTGTACATTGTCTTGCACAATAGGATCCTGGTCCATGACACAGAGCTACTAGGTGCTACCGCAAACCAAAATGATAATGATCGATCTCACCAAACGTATTATTTTGACCTTTATAATTCCAGTACCGGAGGGACCCAAGAGGAAAAAAAGCTGAGGGGAAAAAAGGAGAAAATGTAGATCTACTAATTGCATGCTATTCACCTGGGCTACAGAAGTGGACTAAGAAATTTAGTAAGTATAAAACCTGTTGCAGGATCAGATTTATTAGCACTTAAATTATATTGCTTTTGCACTAAAGTCTAAAATAAGGTGTTTTACCTGCTGGTACAGATTGCTGTGACCTTTTTGGACTCAGCTTGATTGCAGCTCCATTTGTTTTGTAAGCTGTCCTGGTGGATAACAGGTGCTGCCATTCTTTGTCTGGCAAAAGCAAGAAAACATTGCCCTCTAGTGTTGAAAGAAAATACATGATGTGAAGTCCAAGTATTTTTTCATTTCAAAATATCTCCAAAACCAAAAGTTGTAGGCATTAGCTATTCTATTTTATGGTCTGTGTACACCCACAATGATGATGTAATTCCCCAGAAAGATTACAGTGATGTGATAAACTCCAAGAGTCAGACATGAGTGATTCATCCATGTCACCAAAGTCCCAGAATTGAAATACAGCCTCATAAAGAGAGTTTCCATTGATCGGACTTTATCTTTTTATAAAAAAAATTAATTGGCTCTTTTGAGATTAAATCACCTTGAACCTCAAAGCCAATAAAGCAAGCAATAAAGAAGCATTTATTGCTCTTATAATTATCTTGATTATTATCTTGTTTATTAGTAGCATTTCTTTAATTAATTATTATTAATTATTATTTTTATTATTTGGGGATATGTCCATTCAAAAACTCTGCACTAGAATAAACCGAAATATCTTTCTTGCTACTGTTTGCTAGTGGCTCTGACACACAAACTTGAATCAATGATTGTTCCGCTGCTGGCGCACTATGACAAAGCATGAAAGAATATGAAGAGTGCAGCAGCAAGCCTCTGACTCAAGAATATACTTTAGAGAAAATCTTACACTGGCAGAGGGATGGACATAATGACCTCTCTTATAGGTGTTTTCTATCTCTAAATTCTATGGATCAAATTCTGATTTCTATACTTATGCTGAGTAGTGCATTACTGAACAAGTAGACCTTTTTATTCAGAGTTTATCCCCATGACTTTGTTTATCTCTTTTGCTGAGCCTTTCCCGTGAATTCTGACATCAGAAAAGTAGTGTAACAATTGGATGTCAGAAGAGGTCTGATATCGGATACCAGTATGATAGCTGAAGAAAAATGTTTAAAAGAGCATTAATACCCTTCCTTTATGTTATTTATGTTTACTATAAGCAATCAGAAAAGGCCCCTTATGATGGCACACCATTATTAGATAAATATACCGTTAGCGATTTCCCATATATTATCAGAGGGGTAGCCGTGTTAGTCTGGTTCTGTAGAAGCAACAAAGAATCCTGTGGCACCTTATAGACTAACAGACGTTTTGCAGCATGAGCTATCTCTAAATTATATATTATGTTTATTACATTTCCTCAGGTTTAGATTTAAAAGTTTTCCAGAAATCTCAAATATTTAAGTTCTCATCTTTATTCTGCAGTCTAGTTTTACAAATGAAGATCTGTCAACTAACAGGTCTTCTGTAAAAAGAATGTTAATTCTTAGCACTTTAAAATAATCCACTATTTACAACCTTACATTGTTACAGTGGGCAAACAGTATAAATAATTCAGAAAGAGAAGATGCTCACTTATCCTTATTTAAGCCCATGAAACAAAATCATCTATTTTTTCTGTTGTTTTTTTCACCTTTCCACTTTTGAAAAACAACCCCCAAAGCCCTCCCAACTTCATTGTGTACTCCTTGACTGACAAACTCAAATGTGATAAAATGTCTGTGGATGGTTCACTGTAAAGAATATTTCCTTAATTTTCCAGAATTGTTTTGCATCCATTCTTCAAGCTGCAACAATCTTTCTGGTGCAAATGTCTGTATATAAGGTTTCTAAAATGCACTTTAAACGCTGTAAAGAATTCCCATGGGAAAATGGCATAGTATAGTGGTTTTCCACCTTTATTAATTTGCAGACCCCTAAAGGGTTTCAAGTGGAGGTGCAGACCCCTTTGGAAATCTTAAACATAGCCTGTGGCCCTCAAGGGGTCTGCAGACCACAGCTTGAAAACCACTGGCATAGTATAACCAGTTTTTCACTGTAAGGAATTACACAAAGCTGTCCAGTGAATCTGGCCCATATGTAATTCTTACCTCAATCTTCTATTTAATAATAGAAGAGAGACAGATTAAGGCCCTGTATTCATTTTAAGCCCCATATTTAGATGCTTGTAACCATTTCAGGAAATTACCCTTTGAGGTGAAATGTAGCAGTATTAAGCTCAACACAAGATTTAATTGTTTAGAAGAGTTTAGTAAATTTTATTTTGGCTATTTTAGAATTGTCTAGATGGTAACAAATTATAATGATTTTGACATTTTAATAACTCAAGAATAACTTCATGTAAGCCTGCAGACTTGGATTCATATCCTGCAAATATTTGTACATGTGATTGCTTAAGTCATAGAAGTATATAGAAATACATAGAAATTGGAGACAGAGAAAGTCTTTTCATTCTTCTAGCCCATCCCCACTCTAACAACAGGATGGTTCCATACTACACATTTTCTAATACTTTGTTTTTACTAGTTTGAAATGTCTCAAAACACTGGAGTTCCACTATCTCCTTTCAGAAGACTATGCCACAATTTGATAAATCTGTCCAAGTTTTTCTTTTTCTTAATTTCATCCCATTATTCTAAGTTATCCCTGCTTGCAATTGCAAGAAATCTTTTTAGCAAAGAAGAAGTGACTGAATGAACATTGTTCATAGTGCTGTATTTAGATTTCATGTCATAACAAAAGCATTTTGGAAAGTTACCTTAAATAGATATTTTTAAAAAGTTAACTACTAAAAAAGCAGCTGACAATCAGCTAGTACTAAATCTCGTCTTCCTCAGATTGAACATATCAATTACTAGCTTATTTAATTAAGACACTTATTTTTAATTGCTTTATGGATTTTGTTTTTACTTACTCTAATTTCACCCTTTGTTACAGATAATGTTAAGCATCATCTCCATTGATTTTTTGCAAGTGCTGCATTCAGAGAAGATCTCTTCCAATTTAGATTTCCAGATACTTTGACTTTGAGCTCTAACAACTTTATAACCTCCCCAAAGCCCCTCATAAATGCATTGCAATGGTCACATGAACATTTGGGGCGTGGTACCAGCACCATTTTTTGTCCTCTATGCTATGGCACTTTAAGAGGATAAAGCCAAAAACTTTTTTTTAATTGAAAGTATTCCAAAAAAATGAATCTTATTATGAAACTTCGTAGAAGTTTCAGAACAGTGGTAATTCTCTTAACCACCTTCTGTTTAGTAAGCATAGTCATTTCGGCCTATTACTTATATACAGGCTACAAGCAGGAGATGACCCTAATTGAAACCACTGGAGAAGCAGAATGTGAGGGCCTTAAACTTTTACCATACAGGTCCATGGAGCTGAAGACTGCTAAGCCGATGGATCCATCTAATACTGACCCTATTGTCTTGCTATTTGTGGAGAGCCAGTACTCCCAGCTTGGACAAGATATCATAGCTATCCTTGAGTCTAGTCGATTCCAGTACCATATGGTGATTGCACCTGGAAAAGGTGACATTCCTCCTCTTACAGATAGCGGCAAAGGGAAATATATGCTTGTTATATACGAGAATATTTTAAAGTATGTGTCCATGGACTCATGGAATAGAGAGCTTCTGGAAAAATATTGTGTGGAATACAGTGTTAGCATAATTGGTTTTCATAAAGCCAATGAGAACAGCTCACCAAGTATTAAATTAAAAGGATTTCCACTAGACCTTTACAATAATGTTGCCCTCAAAGATTACTTTGTAAACTCTCAATCTCCTCTACTGCACATTACCAAAGCACCAAGGGTTGAGAAAGGCCCACTACCTGGGGAAGACTGGACGGTTTTCCTGTTTAATCACTCCACCTACCAACCAGTGCTTTTAACTGAATTACAGACTTCCAGATCTTTCCCAGCATCATTGCCTAAGGCTCCACTGTATGCTACAGTGATCCAGGACTTGGGGCTTCATGATGGGATTCAGAGAGTCCTTTTTGGAAACAACTTGACCTTTTGGCTACACAAGTTGATCTTTATAGATGCCGTCTCTTTCCTGACGGGGAAGAAGCTCGCATTGTCCTTGGATAGGTACATTCTTGTCGATATAGATGACATCTTTGTTGGAAAGGAGGGAACAAGAATGAACGTCCAGGATGTGAAGGTAAGCCAAGAACTGGGGATGGCATCTCAGATAAATGGCTCAAATCAGAAATACATCTGGAGAGAGATAGAGAAAGAGCAAAGGAGGCCTGGAAGGATTCAGCCTCATAGTAATGCAACCAAGTTACAAGTAAATCCAACAGGATTTGAAAGCACAATCAGAATTTTGTTACATTTTGTATTGTTGGAACTGGTTGAAAGTGGCTGTCCCCCACACACCTGCACAGCTATGCATGCTCAAATATACTCTCACACATAAGCATTGCATGTACTGGTCACTCTGTATGTGGGCTACCCTCTACTAATGTCAGATCTGCTCAACAGTTTATTACTATATTTCCTCTAGTGGCTGAGCCATGACTAACCCTATTAGTGTTACAGGTAACATAGGTTCTCTTTTAGCCTGAATGTTGCGTCAGTGTTTTTGGATTGCTTATCTTGCTGTGAAGTACTGAGTGACAGCAGATTTGTTGTAATTGGCATCCACTGTACATGCACATACTGTTCAAATGCATGTACATAATCATATATATGGAAACATTTGCATATAGATGGATGCACACAATTTACAGGTATTTATTTTGAACCAGAGTTTTATTGGGTTTAAAAAAAAAAGTGGTGTTTGTGTAGTTTGTTAACTTTCCAGAAAGGATGTTTGTTATTTATAACTTCACTTTGTATTAGAAAACAAAAGAGAATTTCCAAGCAGTTATGAAATATTAAAATGTATAATCTCATTCTGATGTATGAGGCTTATAAGAACAATTCTCTTTGCCATTACTAGCAGTTTCATAATTAAAGCTTCGCAAAACAAGATGAAAAGATACCTATACACCTTACACTTGTACATCCGTAGTTATGATCATACACTGTTTTTTTCCCTTGATCTAGAATGTTCATTGGCTGAATTTTTGGTGTTTTGTGTTTGGGTTTTTTTTATTATTATTATTTTCAATTTAACTATCAAAGTTTCCAATACAAAGGCCTATCACTCTGGATGTTTGTCCTGTGGAATTCTCACAGAGGAAGATTCTTAGAAATATCTTTGAGAATTAAAAACAATGAATTGATACCAGTAGCATTACTCCTAATTAAATGTTCCTTTGGAATTGTCTAAATGTCCACATATTAAGGAAATTATTATATTAATAGAGGCTATTAGAGACTTTCCAGCCATTGCAAATGTATGTTCCCTATTTCCTACACAGTGAGATTTTTTCTTGTAAACATTGAAATGCTTCCATAATCAATGAACATGCACACACACCAAGCCTTTATCTACAATCTTTTTACGAAGTCCTAAGTTTATTTCATTATGTTTTAAAATTATTTTTTTCATTTTATGCATTTTCTATGTGTCTGTATCCTGGCCAGGGCCAGTAGCAGAACCAGATGAATTGAGACTTCACCCAAAAGTTGCTCCTGTGACATTTCCAGGCCAGTTTTGCAGACCCAGAAAGTTCAGATAATTGCAACAGGCAACCATGCTTTTGGATGCTTATCAAAGCTGACACCAGGGCCCAATCATAGCATCATAGAATATTAGGGTAGGAAGAGACCTCAGGAGTTCATCTAGTCCAACCCCCTGCTCAAAGTAGGACCAACCCCAACTAAATCATCCCAGCCAGGGCTTTGTCAAGCCTGACCTTGAAAACCTCTGAAGAAGGAGATTCCACCACGTCCCTAGGTAACCCATTCCAGTGCTTCACCACCCTCCAAGTGAAAAAGTTTTTCCTAATATCCAATCTAAACCTCCCCCACTGCAACTTGAGACCACTACTCCTTGTTCTGTCATCTGCTCCACTGAGAACAATCTAGATCCATCCTCTTTGGAACCCCCTTCCAGGTAGTTGAAAGCAGCTATCAATCCCCCTTCATTCTTCTCTTCTGAAGACTAAATAATCCCAGTTCCTTCAGCCTCGCCTCATAAGTCATGCACTCCATCCCCCTAATCATTTTTGTTGCCCTCCGCTGGACTCTTTCCAATTTTTCCACATCCTTCTTGTAATGTGGGGCCCAAAACTGGACACAGTACTCAAGACGAGGCCTCACCGATGCCGAATAGAGGGGAATGATCACATCCCTCGATCTGCTGGCAATGCTCCTACTTATACAGCCCAAAATGCCATTAGCCTTTTGGCACCAAGGGCACACTGTTGACTCATATCTAGTTTCTCATCCACTGTAACCCTTAGGTCCTTTTCTGCAGAACTGCTGCCTAGCCATTCAGTCCCTAGCCTGTAGCAGTGCATGGGATTCTTCCATCCTAAGTGAAGGACTCTGCACTTGTCCTTGTTGAACCACATCCAATTTCGTTTGGCCCAATCCTCTAATTTGTCTAGGTCCCTCTGTATCCTATCTCTATGCTCCAGCATATCTACCACTCCTCCCTGTTTAGTGTCATCTGAAAACTTGCTGAGGGTGCAATCTACGCCATCCTCTAGATCATTAACAAACATATTGAACAAAACGGGCCCCAGGACTGACCCTTGGGCACTCCACTTGATACCAGCTGCCAACTAGACATGGAGCCATTGAGCACTGCCCGTTGAGCCCGACAATCTAGCCAGATTTCTATTCACCTTATAGTCCATTCATCCAGCCCATAGAGACCATATCAAAAGCTTTGCTAAAGTCAAGGAATAACACATGCACTGCTTTTCCCTCATCCACAGACCCATTTATCTCATAATAGAAGGCATTTAGGTTAGTCAGGCATGAGTTGCCCTTGGTGAATCCATGCTGACTGTTTCTGATCACTTTCCTCTCCTCTAAGTGCTTCAAAATTGATTCCTTGAGGACCTGCTCCATGATTTTTCCAGGGACTGAGGTGAGGCTGATTGGCCTGTAATTCCCCGGATCCTCCTTCTTCCCTTTTTTAAAGATGGGCACTACATTAGCCTTTTTCCAGTCATCCGGGACCTCCCCCAATTGCCATGAGTTTTCAAAGATAATGACTCTGCAATCACATCCGCCAACTCCTTTAGCACCCTCAGATGCAGTGCATCTGGCCCCAGGGACTTGTGCTCGTCCACCTTTTCTAAATAGTCCTGAACCACTTCTTTCTCCACAGAGGGCTGGTCACCTCCTCCCCATGCTGTGCTGCCCAGTGCAGTAGTCTGGGAGCTGACCTTGTTCATGAAGACAGAGGCAAAAAAAGCATTGAGTACATTAGCTTTTTCCATATCCTCTGTCACTAGATTGCCTCCCCCATTCAGTAAGGGGCCCACACTTTCCTTGACCTTCTTCTTGTTGCTAACATACCTGTAGAAACCCTTCTTGTTACTCTTAACATCCCTTGCTAGCTGCAACTCCAAGTGTGATTTGGCCTTCCTGTTTTCACTCCTTCATGCCTGAGCAAAATGTTTATACTTCTCCCTGGTCATTTGTCTAATCTTCCACTTCTTGTAAGCTTCCTTTTTGTGTTTAAGATCAGCAAGGATTTCACTGTTAAGCCAAGCTGGTCTCCTGCCATATTTACTATTCTTTCTACACATTGGGATAGTTTGTTCCTGCAACCTCAGTAAGGATTCTTTAAAATACAGCCAGCTGCCCTGGACATCTTTCCCCCTCATGTTATTTTCCCAGGGGATCCTGCACATCAGTTCCCTGAGGGAGTCAAAGTCTGCTTTTCTGAAGTCCAGGGTCCATATTCTGCTGCTCTCCATTCTTCCTTGTGTCAGGATCCTGAACTCAACCATCTCATGGTCACTGCCTCCCAGGTTCCCATCCACTTTCGCTTCCCCTACTAATTCTTCCCTGTTTTTGAGCAGCAGATCAAGAAGAGCTTTGTCCCTAGTTGGTTCCTCCAGCACTTGCACCAGGAAATTCTCCCCTACACTTTCCAAAAACTTCCTGGATTGTCTGAGAACTGCTATATTGCTCTCCCAGCGGATATTGGGGTGATTGAAGTCCCCCATGAGAACCAGGGCCTGTGATCTAGTAACTTCTGTTAGTTGCCTGAAGAAAGCCTCATCCACCTCATCCCCAAGGTCTGGTGGTCTACAGCAGAATCCCACCATATCATCCCCCTTCTTGCTCACACTTCTAAACTTAATCCAGAGACTCTAAGGTTTTTCTGCAGTTTCATACAGGAGCTCTGAGCAGTCATACTTCTCTCTTACATACAATGCAACTTCCGCACCTTTTCTGCTCTGCCTGCCCTATATCCATCCATGACAGTACTCCAGTCATGTGATTTATCCCACCAAGTCTCCATTATTCCAATCATATCATAATTCCTTGACTGTGCCAGGACTTCCAGTTCTCCCTGCTTGTTTCCCAGGCTTCTTGCTTTGTGTATAGGCACTTAAGATAACTTGCTGATCCTCCTGCTTTCTCAGTATTCAACTCTTATGATCATCAGTGGACACTGGAAAGGCCCCTGGACTCCAAATCTTTTGAGATTTGATCATTACTACAGCTGAGCAAATAACTGTTTCTTTTCAATTCTTAATTTTTCAAAAATAATCATTTTGTTTTAAAATGAAACAACTTTTTGGTTTTATTTTACTGAAACAAAAAACAAAGACAATTTATTTCAGATAGAACAAAACCTTTTGTTCATCTCAATTTTTGTTTCTTTTTTGGTTTTTCATTTTGTTAGGTTTTAGGTACGGGTTTTAAATCTTTTTATTTAAAAATAAATTTTAACCAAATTTCAAAATGAAATTTCATTTTGAAGGAAAAAATCAAAATGTTTCAATTCAGAAATGTCAAAACAAACCATTCTGACTTTCATTTTTTGCATTTTTTATTCTGCCGAAACTATTTGCTGAATTTGACTCAAATTCTCAAAGTTTTGGTTGCACTACATTTGTATTTTTCACTGAATTTACTATTTGACTGAACAATTTCACCCAGCTGTAATCATTACTAGTTACAGAGTGTACTTGTTCAGTAGTGAGATTAGATGGTGTTAGATGCTTAATGAGCGGAAATGCACATTAAAATCCAGTGACTAAAGGCTTCTCTACACAGGGAAATTGACTGGAAAAGCTACTATGGAGTAAACTATTCTGCAATAGCTCCCCGTGTGGCTACTCTTATCCAGAAAAAAAGGTGACTTTTTTTTTCTGATTTAGCTTAATCTATTTCCAAAGTGGATTAAGCTAAACTGGAAAAATAAAGGATTCTTACTGCTGAATAAGAGCGTCCACAAGGAGAGTTATTCCAGAATAGCAATAGCACTTTAAATTCACACCCTGCCTTATTCCAGAATAACTTCCCCATGTAGTCAAGCCCAAAACAACTTCTTCTTTTGCCCAGAGAATTAATAATTCCATAGTAGTTCTCCTGACTGTCTTTGGTAAATGACACGTGATTTCTACCTGTAATCTTCCACATCTCTATTTAAAACAGAAGAAAGCTATGTATAATTTAAATTGACAGTGCTGAGTCATCTCTCAGTCCTGACCAATATCACATTGTTTAGAATAACAAACCTCTTCCATTTATTTCCCACTTTTGACCTGCTATACTTTTGATGAGCGAGCTGTGTAATAGGGTTCCTCTGTCACACTCAAAAAATAAATACTAGTACAAATAAAATTAAGCAAAATTGGCATTTTACTGTTTAGAAAACCCATATGCTCTACACTACATTCATGTCATGTGACAGAAGAGTATGTGCATTATGATCACAGACCAAGGTAATGTTTAACTAGGAACATTATGTGAAAACATTTGCAGAATCAAAGACAACATAATTCACATAGCCCACGGTTGAAGTGCTTGCAAGGTGTTCAGATATTACCCTGTTCACCAGAGTAGTGTGCTGACAACATTTGAGCAGAATCCCAGCCTTAGAGGCAGAAGAATGAAAAAGTAGCTCTGGCATTCCAACATGTTCTGTGTAAAACACTTTACTGCCCCTGCCTCCCTCGCCCAAAAGGTTATATTGACACCAAAGTGTACATTACTTCTTTTGTGTGCATCCATCAAGAGGAACAGAGATTTGTATTATATCTTGACAAAAACAAGGAGACTTTGTGTACTGTCTTCTAGATATTAGACTTTTTTAAAAAGGAAACATTCAGGGGTTCTTCTCTTTATGGATTGTATTTGAATAGATGTTTTCATGAAATGCTGTGTTCCTCCTGTAGTTCTGAAGTGCTACGCAAGGAACAATATAACAATCCACATCTGGCATTACATTTTCAACAGACAGTACAAGGTAATTGGATATGGGGTTTTTTTGCATCACCATGTAGGGAATCACAACCAAAATAGGTGGGATTGAAAACTCCAGTTGGTGCCTGGATACCAGGACAGGGCAGTACCCTATGATATGCACCCTATGGCTAGTGTTGAAAATTCATGGAAAATCATAAAAAATATTCATAACAAATAAAACTCAGAATGGAGCACTCAATCTTCTTTTAATGGAGTTATTTACCCAGGCAACAAAAGTAGTCCAGTGGCTAGAGCAGTGAGCTGAGAATCCAGGAACCTGGATTTTATTCCCCAGTCTGTCACTAATACGTTGTTGAGAGAGTCAGTTGAGCCCAGATTTTCAAGAGTAACTTCTAATTTTAGATGTTTCAGTTGTGCGGTGGATAACTATGGACAGTTCTGACTAAATTCTCAGCAATGTCTCACTGAATTTGGGTGCCTCAATTTTTAGTGCCCAAGTTGAGACATATATGGCCTGATTTTCAGAGGTATATTGGGCACCCACACATCCAAATGAAGTCAACTGGGGAATTACAGTTACTCAGTAGCTGAAATCAGATTTGTTTTACTTATAAGTGATATTTGCATATAAAATTGTTCTTAATGCCACCACACATTAGCGTGCTGTATTTAAACCTCAGGGCTTTTTTAAAAAAAGTTTTAAATCAGCTGGCAGGTAAGGATTTGTTTCTCAAGACATTTCAGAAATACTTGCTATGTAAATCAGTCTTTATTTATAGACTGGACATTCCCGGAATACATTAGCATTCGAAACAGGCTAATTGCTAATGAGTATAACACCAAAATCAGAGTATACTTTGGTTAATTTACAATAAAGAATAATTATTAAAAGTTAGAGAACAATCTCTCAGTATGCTCAAGGAGTGATGCAGTTAAGGACCTGTGGGCCTAATTTTACCCCTCAAGTTAGAACAGCTTCCTCAGTAGGAAAGGAAAATATCAGAAGGAGGAAATCTTCAAGAGGCTGTGATTTTCCTAAAGAATTTTGTAGTGTTTCTGTATACTGTATAACAGCTGCTGAGACCAGCCATCCAGAGGTGGTTGCATTTCAGTGGTGGATAAAACCGTCCCTGTGATTTTCTTTTCTAAAACATGTAGGTGTTGAGATACTTAGGGTTTGATTCTGCCTGTCTTTTGTGTGGATTCTAAGAGTGTTGATGAGCACAGCTCCTTTATTTCAAATGGGTCTAGACCACAAACTGGTTCTCCACATCTGGCTCCATGTTCCTGTACAGGAATGGGGCAGTATTTGGGTCTGATTCTCTGATGAAACATATGCCATAATCTAGCACTACCGTCACAGTCCGTGTTTACACTACATCACACTAACATTCAATTTAGCTTGTCCCTTCAGTCAATTTTTAAAATGTGATACCCTCCAAAATGTGATATTTGTTCAAATAATATTTTCCTTTTGTTGATTTTGATACAGAAGGAACAGAAACTAAAATGTAAATTTCATATGAAGTAGTCTCTGTCATTTAACACTATCATTTTTTTTCTGCACCATAAATTCACTTATCTAATTCCTTACTGTCATAGGGCATACAGAGCCCATGCTATCCCAGATTAATAGAGAGACTAGCTGCCTTCTCTTCTGGAACTGACTGGTGACCCTGCAACAGCTAGGGAGATTAAATGGCTACAGGTCATACAGGAAGAGAGGTTGGGGAACCACTGAGAGCAGGGACCTTCAGCAACAGACTGGTGGGAAGACATTTGGAACTCCAGAAGACAAGGATCACAGAACATGAGTCTGGGAAACAGCTTACTGTAGGAAGCAGTAAGAGATTGGGAGATACTGGTTCCAACTCCTAGATGCCTGGAGTGAAGCACAGAGGAACGGGTGGTTCCTTTACCAACCCTAGCAGAGTGGTTACTAATGCCAGCAGAGCAAAGGGATCTGAACCCCAACAGGCCAGAGACTGCTGACCACTCACTAGGGTTACGGGACTCCTGACTCACTAGTCTTTGAGAGGGAAGAGACCATTAATGATCCAACTGGAACATTAGAGTCATAGTGAGGAACTACCAGACGGGGTTAAATGGTGATTGGCTGAATGAAGGAGAAACAGAGGTAACCTTCCCATAACTCCTGCTCAACCGTGATGGTGGTGGGGGAGGGCACTCCAGCACAATGTTCTCTATCATACACACAGTGCAGAATGAGACCTATAATTAAGGTTGCACAATCGTCTCCATTCTTGTCATGTTCAGTTTTTTTTTTAATCATGCCAGATTTGTTTTCTGTCTGGCAACAGATGTTAATGAAAAATTGAACCAAAGTGATTCAGCTATGTTGAAGAACAGCGCTAAAAATGCCCTCACATTTTTTTTATAATATTTTAACAGCTGTAGTATGTTTGTGGTAGACGGCAAAAACTTGAAATTGAATTGCAAAAACTTGAAAAACACCCTGCTTTTTGATAGTTTGGTGCCAATTAGTCATAATTTCTCAAAGTTAACATTTAAAAAAATATATGCTATGTGAGGGCACATGGAACTTTGTAGTAAGCTCTTTCAAAGTTGTGCCAGATTCCAACTGGTTTTGAACATAATTGCACAGATTAGAGATGTTTGTAAGCAGTTCTGTGTTTTTCTCTATGATTAGCATATTTGTGCAAGGAAACTACAAATGAACACAGAAGCATTTCTAACTCTACACGGAGAGTATGACTAAATCACATTACTCTAAACAATCCCTTCCTATACACTTTTTTTCATTTCCCATGTAAATTGTAACTGTGAATTAAAAGTTTGTCACTAAAAATTGGTCTTTTGATGACAATCAGTTCAATATAACAATCACAAGATATGTAACCCTTTTCTTATGAAATCATTTCCTGTGACTCAAATGTTTTTATTCCCCATACACAGTCTTTTCTCAATCAGATACTGTCAGAGATGCATTTTGTTTGTTTGTTTGTCTAAGGGCAGCATCAGTGAGTGAGAGATTAGAGAATGGGGTTGTTATGGTTTGTGCTTACCACAAAAGATCTGCAGTGGAAGCTGTGCAAGGTCATATCTGGCTAAGCAATTAAACAGAAACTCAGCTGAGCCATGGAAAGCTATTTTCTCAAGCTTCACGGGTATATATCTCGAGCCTGGAGTTTCTGCAAATTAATTTCTCCCCTTCCCTCCTCCTAATATATTATCTCTCTGCGTGGTTTTGAAAAGCTAAAGATCCACAAATGCATCAGTTACTTGCAGAATTGTTCATCTAGCTTTAAATTACATTGATCCCCAACCATACAGCAGTTCCAGCCATACTGACATCAGTACTCTAGGAAAAACAATTGGTAATATCTGGTTGTCCTGCATTTGTGCTACATGTCATGCATACAGAGCTTGATTTTTCATCTTTAAAGCTTCCTCTAACCAACACAAACAGATTTGCTGTCAATCAGCATTAGCAAATTCTTGGTACTTTTTTGACTGAAGACATTCAGTATCTTACTATGACCCCCTTTCCCCCAAAAGCTAAATTGTTCTGTTCTGCATAGCCTAACTGCTGACACGAGGACAAGGTTCTCCTTGTCCAATCTGAGGTTGTATAAATTGATGGAACAGTGGTTAGGAGTGTCCTTTGTGCTGTTCCTCACTGCATCCAGGCCTTTTTCTTGGATAACTTCATGAGTCTTCTGTATTCGCAACCACTCATGTGTTCTAAGCATCAACTCACTTTCCGTACTTTTAAAATAAAAGTAAAAAACATTAGTTTTTTATTCCTCTCCAGTTTATTCCTTTCCAGTTTCAGATCTTTATCCTTGACCTTTACTGGATTTCTGTTCTTTAAAAATGCTTTGAACTCCTGAAGAGTGCAAGTTCTCTCTCATTCTAGTACTATAGTGACAAGAATTCATGTTGGAGTCATAGCTCTTTGGATAATACTGAATTTAATAGTGCTGCTGCATCAGGGCGCTACCTCCTGTGCTTGATAATCTAAGAATAGGTCTTTCCATCTCATACCTTCTGTGATCCTTCTGTGAGGACAATTGATTTTAAATATAGTACGTAAAAATATCTGGGCCAGATCCTCAGCTATAGCAAACCTGCACAGAATTCAAGTCGGCTGAAGAGCAAAGAGGATACATAAAACACTGATTTACTTTGCTCCAATCCTCCTGCTGCTCTGTGCAGCAATTCCTCCCTGTCCACTCAGAGTCTAGAACCCATTTCTTAGCAAGGCCATTGAGAAGCTGTTGAAGAGCACTCTCCAACCACATTTCATCTCTGCCAATATCATATGCTTTTCATGGTCATGTTCCACACCATGACATAGACATGGAGATGGTCACACTGGTGAGTAAACACCATTTAGCAGTGGATAAAGGGAAAATGACATATTACCAGATCTCTCAGCAAAGTTTGACATGGTAGATCACATGATATAGCCGACTCTCCTTAGAAATTTGCCAGAAATAGTCAGAAATCTGTTACATTGGTCCTGGGGGATTATGCTAGGATTACGAACCTACATCTCAAGAACTCTCTTGTGGAGTCTTTTAGGGCTCTATTCCCTCCCACATCCCATTTCATATACTTGTACAACCTCTAGGGGAGATTGTGAGATGTCCTTGACTTAAATTACAGCAATACTTAGACAACACCTGACTGTGCATTTTATTCACAATAAATGCAACAGCATATCCCGCAATAGTTCCAGTGCTTGAATGAGATTTGCATCTGAATGAAGGAAGGGTGGCAGATGCTAAACACATGCAAGACACAGGTGATGTTGGAAAGAAGGAAGCATTTGGAGGAGCCAACACCATAACTCTACCTTCAATCAAGTGTACCAGTATCCTTATTGCCAAGGTGGAACTCACTGCTTGTTCTCCTACCCTGTTTTGAAGTCCTCCAAGGCTCTTCACTTTCTAAAACCAAACAGCTGGACTGCTAAATTCTCTAGCAAAAGCTGCTAGAAATTCCTTCCAGGCATATCTAGCTAGAAGGACGTGCCATATTATCACCATGATTATCATACATTTGTGAACTCCAGGATTGATTACATATTGACTATGCACTACATTTGGCAATTAAATGAAAGACTAATAATTCACCACCCATTGGCCTGCCCACTAAGAAGCATAGGTCAAAGTAATGCAAGTGCCTCAAAACTACACTGACTCATCAAATAATGGGTCAGACCAAGAACCTGATTCTGACTGATGTATTCATAGCCCTCAGTGGGCTCTGCTCAGCCTATCTTAGGGACCCCGTTTTCCTCTCCACAATCTAGCCCTAACATGACAACAGTAACTGTTAAGAACAAAAGAGGGGTTGATGTGCTGACAATAGCCATAAGAGCAGAGAAAAGAGCTTTTTGGTGGGTGTGGGGTGTGTGTATATATATATAGCTCCATTCCATAAAAGATTAGAAATCACCACCCACATTACTTCTGTCATGGCAAAATGCAGAATCCATCACTTCCCCACAGTCTTCCCACAATGACTACCTCCCAAGCAGAGTAACTGTATCAATAGACAATACAGTTAGAAATGGAGAACAAGAGGTTTGGCTGTCTCCTCCTATTTCCTATACATATACCTCAGACACTGTAGACTATTTGTTAATCTTATTTATGTATGGTATACGTTAACCTCATTTCTCTTAGGCATTTGAAAAACACAGTGAAGAATGCAATACATATATGTAGAAGACTCCCACTTGGGGTTCATCTTAAATACATTTAAAATGGATAAAAGAGAAATTCATAATGCATCATAAGTGCTACACTTGGACCTGAGTAAGAAAAAAATAAGAATCAATCAACCTGCTCCGAAATGGGAGTGTCTAGCCCAGGGACAGTAAATAGGCAGACCGCGGGCCAACTCCCGGTTGCCAGACACTTTCGAATGGACCCCTAAAACTTTTTATTTACTTATTATTATAATTATTGTTATTATTTTTTATTATTTTCTCTGGAGTTGGACCTTGACTGTACCTTGACCACGAAATTTGGACCTTGACAAAAAAAAATTGACTGCTGTTGGTCTAGCCCATCATTATTTTAGCGGATATCATTCAGCATTCTCCCCATTCTGATATCTAGAATCATCCAATTCTTCTTTGCAAGACAATGGTTTTTTTACTGGTAAAATATCATGACTGATCCACCATATCAAGTGCTTTAACCTTTCAACTTTTTTTCCATTGTCTCATTAAAGGCAGTTCTTTCATTCAGAATCCTACCAGAGAAGCAGTTAATAAATAAAACTCCTTTGTCATCAGCTAAACCTTGCCTTTTCTTCCAGGCAGCTTGGAGGATTAATTGTCTGTCTGAACTGCTTACCTGAATTACAATGGATCTGGGCTTCTCCCTCTCCCAGGTCTTTTAGTTAAAATATGCTGCGTCCTTTCGGAGGGAGGAGGAAGGGGGTTATATGGTAAAAACTTCATCTAGTCCATCTCGTTCACTCCCTCTGGAAAACAAATTAAGCTAATATTGTTTTGGTGGTTCCTGTTCTCCAATTTTTTCCCCTTTTTTTTTTTTTGCGGGAAGATCTCAATGTTGAATTTTTCCCACTTATAATCCCCATAAAAACAAGATCCTTGACAATTTTCATGTTTTTTCTTTTCAGCTCTATGTGCTGGTTAGATTTTTATTTTTTTTTATAAAATTTAAAATGTTAAATGTTCAAAAACAAATACATTTAAAAATTGTTCTGTTTTTTACACATTTTTCAACCAGCAGCCAATTTCTTGTGCTAAATACATAAAGCTTATGTCTTTTTGCCTATACTTCTGCTAATTTAATGAACCTAATCTGCCTGATTTCTCTAACAGGCTTCTCTAATTTGAGGATCATGTGCCCAAACACACTGGTATAAGTTTTATGTAGATAGTTGGCATTAGATACTTAATTAGCAGCATTTAGGGCATCTATAGGCACTCCATACAAACTGTTTTATATCACACTCTCTAGTAACCTACATTAACCTGCATTTTTAAAATGTAACAAGAAACAATAACATTAGTTTCCTGTACTGAAAAATAGCACATTATGAAATTATTTAAATCTTTGCTAAAAAGGCCAGCTAACCCAAACTTATAAAGCAGTCATAATTATTGCTTTAAAAGCACTTGATCCAGTAATAAAGCATCACAAAGAATCTCAAATATAATGCACTTCCATTAGCAACAGTATTACTTAAGTTACTTTAAATATGTCTTTAAGTTCTAAATGCAAGTAAAAGAAACAACACTTAGGGCAACAACACAATTTAGTGTCATTAACATTACTCAAGCAATTTCAACACAACCATGTTCAGATAGTGGTGTTATTTATTCATGTGGGGGTGGGTGGAGGAAAAGACATGAGTGAGAGAGAAAGTACAATAAAAATCCTGACTGTTATTATCTGGACAATTTCTGCTCACCTATATAAAATAATCTGGAATGAAATAAATTTTTCATAAACTTTTGGCATCTAGTTCTTACTACATTTCAATACATGCTCTCCTTGGAAATCAAATTTTGGGATCCTCTTTGATTCTTTCACAAATCTACTGGGAGGCCATTTAATCAATATTTAAATGTCTTGTGTTATTTTAAGGCATGTTCTTTGTGTTAATGACTTTTCACTCACACACCAGTAAGCTATTATGGAAGGCTTTTAGGGAGAACATACCAAGTTTCAGCCTGTATAGCAACCACAACTCCTGTTGACTTTAATGAGCATTGCAACTACTTACATTAGACTCCAGGTCTTGATGAGGTCACATTTCTATATCAGTAAATGGAAGATATGCACTACATATGTGTGATAATTTGAAAATGATAGGTTGTAGGTAGATCATGATAACAAATAATATATCATGACAATCCTAAGGATAAAATTCTTGCTGCACTGGGAAAACAAATACCTTAGGGTCAAAATCTGCCATTGGATGTAAACTGAGAGCTCTCATTCACTGTAGTGAGATTTGCACATCTTCATCCAAAGAAAGAATTTGGTCTTTAAAAAGTATTCTAAGCTTCAACATCTTTGCTCACTTCCCCAAGTCAGTATGTAATCATGAATATGTTTCCAAACAAGAAATATATTGGTATTTGTTTAAATGAACCAGATACTTTTAATAAGGCTTCTTTTTTCTGTATCATGTACATGGTGTGTATACTTTTATATAAACTCAAAAATAAATGGCCTTCTAACTCTAAAGCACAAAAGACTGAAATTTTACATTCAAGACAGTTTGTTAACAATCTTAGCATACAAATAAATTTGCTCTTCTGGAGAAATTAATTTGAAGCCACTTGTGTTTAAAAAATCTATATATAGTACAAAAAAAAACAAAAAATCAATAATTCCATCAAACATAAAATTCAGAAAATTTCATCCCACTGTACTTCTCACTAAAAGTGATTTGTGTCATATTATATTTATTAATTATAAGGCAATTTTTCTCTTGCAAAAATTGATAATAAAATCATCCATTTTTACATCTGTGGCTTATTAACTGAACACAAGGGAAAATGTTGTAAAATATCTAGGTTTTTCAATTGAAACTGTGATTTATAATGAAGCATTATATGGAACATCGTGAAAGTGGTATTCCATCATACACAGAATAGTTAGCACCTGATTGTCAAGTTTATGAGCTATGACCAATGGCATGACAACTCTTAGAATGTTTCATGAAATCACAAATCATCCATGATGCTCTCTGGCTGAAAACCTTGAATAAAAATTGAAAGAACATCCAAACAAAATCATATTCTGTATCAAAGCTGGGTTAACCCTTCATTACCTATTAGTCTTTAATAGCTACTAGGGAAAGTTTCAACTATTGTAGCAGTAATATGCAAAGTGGTTTACAAGGTGAGAAGGCTTAGGTGTCTAGCTGAGGTTGGCAGAGGGTGCCAATGAGAAACTGCAGATGACTAATGCTCTGGTAGCTCATCTGCTAACTAACACAGGGTGATAAAAACATATCACCTTGGTGCTCCACACACAACGCTGGATCCAGTTCATTACATGAGCTAATTAAAAAGTCTTAGGGACTGAGACAGGGGGCTGTTAGCAGCTACAAAAAAGCTCCTTTTGGGAGCCAGCACGCTGGTCAAATAGAACATGCAAAGCAGTGGATAGTTAGAGTAAGAGGGAGTTAGGTAGTCTGATTGGAAGGTTAGTGGGGATCACTTGCACCTGTTGGGAGTCTGATGTGCTAATAGCTCACCAGCTGGACAGCTTGGCTAAGAAAGCAAGCAGTATAAAAGTGTGTGTGTGTGTGTGTGTGTGTGTGTGTGTGTGTGTGTGTGTGTGTGTGTGTGTGTGTGTGTGTGTGTGTGTGTGTGTGTGTGTGTGTGTGTGTGTGTGTGTGTGTGTGTGTGTGTGTGTGTGTGTGTGTGTGTGTGTGTGTGTGTGATGTTAATTACCTGTCAGAGGCTCCAGAGGGAAACAACTTACAGGGCCAGGTTCTTAGCTGGCACAGCTCCATTGAATTAAATGGCACTATGCAAATATACTCTGAGGATCTGGTTATTTTAGGAGATGGGGGGGTGTTTGTTTTCCAAGCCCTTTAATAGACCCCAAATACAATATACTCCCATATATCTGAAATGCTTTTAGCCGAATCTCCATGTTATCTGAATCTCTTCCTTCTCTCCCAGCATGAGATATGTGCTACAGAGGGCATGTATCTCATGCTGGGGAACACGGAAGGGATTTGGATAATGTGGCCATTCAGCTAATAGAATTGAGACCTCCAGCCACAACTGTGGGGAGCATGACTATGAGCCCCCGGCCACCCTGCTGCTGAATGGCTCCTCATAGACTTTAAGGTCAGAAGGAACCATTATGATCATCTAGTCTGACCCCTGCACAATGCATGCCACAGAATCTCACCCATCCACTCCTGTAACAAACCCCTAACCTATGTCTGAGTTACTGAAGTCCTCAAATCATGGTTTGAAGATCTCAAGGTGCAAAGAATCCTCCAGCAAGTGACCTATGCCCCATGCTGCAGAGGAAGGCAAAAACCTCCAGGGCCTCTGCCAATCTGCCCTGGAGGAAAATTCCTTCCCGACCCCAAATATGGCGATCAGTTAAACCCTGAGCATGTGGGCAAGACTCACCAGCCAGCACTCAGGAAAGAATTCTCTGTAGTAACTCAGATTCCACCCCATCTAACATCCCATCACAGGCCATTGGGCATATTTACCTGCTAATAATCAAAGATCAATTAATTGCCAAAATTAGGCTATCCCATCATACCATCCCCTCCATAAACTTATCAAGCTTAGTCTCAAAGCCAGATATGTCTTTTGCCCCCACTACTCCCCTTGGAAGGCTGTTCCAGAACTTCACTCCTCAAATAGTTAGAAACCTTCATCTAATTTCAAGTCTAAACTTCCTAGTGTTCAGTTTATATCCATTTGTTCTTGTGTACACATTGGTACTAAGCTTAAATAATTCCTCTCCCTCCCTGATATTTATCCCTCTGATATATTTATAGAGAGCAATCGTATCTCCCCTCGGCCTTCTTTTGGTTAGGCTAAACAAGCCAAGCTCTTTGAGTCTCCTTTCATAAGACAGATTTTCCATTCAGTGCAGGGAGCCCTTTGCAGCATCATTGTCATGGGAAGGAGTGAATGGGGCAGAGGGCTCCCTGTGTTGCTGCAGGGCCAGTGACAATTGCTCCCTGCTGAAGCAAGGTGCAGGGTAGGTTGCAGTCTGGGGGTGGGGGCGCAGAGGGGAGTAGAGGCCTTTCTGAAAGTCTCTGCTTTGCCCTTTCAGGACCATAGCGCCCCCACCCGCCCCTGGCATCTGCAGGGATTGGGTGTCACTGGCTCTGTGACTGCACAAAGAGCCCTCTGCAGCCCTGCTATCACGGGAGCGAGTAAGCATTCACGGGGAGAGTGAAAAGAAGACAAGCCCCCAGCCATAGGGGAGGCTACCCTGATGCTGAATGGCTCCTGCCCTCTTGATTACCCAAATAAAACCCATGCTGTTAGAATTTGGGGTTGGAGGTTTGCTGTACTTATGAAACTCAGCCCATGCTCACCCAGTGGTAGTTTGTTCACATTACTGAGAAGCTGTTGAACTATTCCTCAAAGCTAGAGGAACCAGACAGCAAGTGTGAAAAAGTGGGGCGTTATAGGTGCCTATATAAGAAAAAGCCCCAAATATCAGGGCTGTTCCTATAAAATCAGGACATCTGGTCACTCTACTCACAGTCAACATACCATGGAACACTCTCTTCCTTACCCTGGAGTTTTAAGGGATGATATAAAAGGGTATGAAGCCATCTGCTGTGGAGCTGCTTGGAGGTTCATATTTGTCAAACACAAACATCCAGATGATTTTTCGAGAGTGGGGTTTATTTGCCTCCAGTCCTTATGAATCAAGCTGCAAGGGTTCAGTTTGCAAACTCATTTATTGCTGAATCTGCAGAGTTTGCACAGATCTAGTCATAACCCTATAATCAAAAGTGTCTTACTTTTTTTGTTTATTTTTACTTTCAGTATATACATTATGCATTAGCCTAGCCCTGATAGCTTCCATTTATTTACGGCTCTCACCCATGTTGGCAGCAACAAGGTTTTCCACTGTGTACCTCTGCAGATTAAATCCTCCTGCTTCTTTATTGCCACTCTGCTCTTGGTTCAGTAGCACGATGCCAATATCAGTTTTAGCTTAACCTTCACTTTTATTTTGTGTTCTTTATGTCTTATTCATATATTTAATAGCATCGTTATCTACATGTGCCTTCTACTGATGCAATTATAGTACTAGTTCCGAGTCTACGGTAGTGCCCTTTTGAATAATCTAGCAGTAGTCCTAGGAAATGATGTGTACACGTGATTCTGAGATAGTAAGCCAGAGCCTTGTATTGAACTGAAATCCATGTTGTGCAGACAAGAAACACATTGACTATAAAAACACAGCGAAAGGAATAGAATTTATTCCTTGCAGTCCAAATACATGTTTTTATTGAGAATGACTTAGCTATTTCTAGAAGAGACAGTCTGGGCACCAGACACTGTAGCTGAAACACCATTAATTCAAATGCAGAAAGCCAGATATTACATTATCATTGTATTGTTCATTAGCAGCAATTGGCTTTTGAAACAGTATCCTTAACGATCAATATTTATCTTTCTTATCATTGGTCCACAAGCACAGGGCTGGCCTTACCATGAGGTAAACTGAGGCAGCCGCCTCAGGTGCCAGACTGTGGTGGGGTGCAACTAGGACCAAGAGTGTAGAAAATTGTGTCTACTGCTGGTGCGTATGTATTCTTTCTGCTCTAGATGCACAGAGATGGTGGAGTTCTCTGCTGGAAGAAGGAGGGCAAAAGAGACATAACAGGCAGGCAGGAGAAAAGGTGAGAGGGAATAACAGAAAGCAACAGGAGCTGCAGGGGGAGAGAGAGAAGGGGTACGTCTACACTACGGGATTATTCCGAATTTGCATAAACCGGTTTTGTAAAACAGAATTTATAAAATCGGGTGGAGCGCAGCCATACTAAGCACATTAAATCGGTGGTGTGCGTCCATGGTCCGTGGCTAGCGTCGATTTCTGGAGCGTTGCACTGTGGGTAGCTATTCCCTAGCTATCCCATAGTTCCCGCAGCCTCCCCCGCCCCTTGGAACTTCCGGGTTGAGATCCCAGTGCCTGATGGGGCAAAAATCATTGTCGCGGGTGGTTCTGGGTAAATGTCGTCAGTCACTCCTTCGTCTGGGAAAGCAACGGCAGACAAGCATTTCGCGCCTTTTTCCCCTGGATTGCCCTGGCAGATGCCATAGCATGGCAATCATGGAGCTTTTTTTGCCGTTTGTGACTCTCACCGTATGTGTACTAGATGCCGCTCACAGAGGCGATTCAGCATCGCTACACAGAAGCATGCTTTTGCTTTTGCATGACAGCAGAGATGGTTACTAGCCATATTGCACCATCCAAACCCTTCCATAAATTGGAACTGAGATGATCATGGCTACCAGTCCTTTTGTACCATTTGCTGCTAGTGCCCCTGGTCAATCAGCCAGGGGCGCAAAAGCCAAGAGTGGTTACTAGCCATATTGCACCTTCCATCGTTTTTGTACCATTGGCTGCTGTCATAAGTGCCCCTGGCCGATCAGCCAGGGGCGCAAAAGCAAAAATTGGGAATGACTCCCTGAGTCAATCCCTCCTTTTTGGTATCTAAAAATAGAATCAGTGCTGCCTAATATAGGCAAGTGTGCTAGAGAACCACCTGCTCTGTGTCAGAGCCCGCAGAAATTATTATCTGTATGCTATTCACAGGGGGTGCTCCTGTAACAACCCCACCTGTTGATTCCGTTCTTCCCCCAGCCTTTCTTGGCTACCGTAGCATTGTCCCCCCACTTGTGTGATGAATTAATAAAGAATGCAGGAATAAGACACACTGACTTGTTAGTGAGAAATGAGTGGAAGGCAGCCTCCAGCTGCTATGATAGTCCAGACAGGACATTAAGCAGTGTGTAGGAGAGAAGCCCAGCATCCCACTGCTAGTCCAGGGGCAACTGAATCTTTTCTTTACACATGAAGGGTGGGGGCTGATGGAGCTCAGCCCCCTGTTGCTATGATGAGGATGGTTACCAGCCATATTGCACCATCCATCCACCAGAAAAAATTAGGGCCAATAGGCTGATGACGAGGACGGTTACCAGTCCTTTTGTACCATCAGCTGAGGCTGATGATGAGGATGGATTTCCATCATTTTGTACGATCAGCTTATGCTGATGATGAGGATGGATTTCCATCCTTTTGTACCATCAGCCGCCCATGGCGGGGGGGGGGAGCAAGGATGTTGGTGTTGAGTGCTGCACTATCGCGTCTATCTGCAGCATTCAGTAAAGATAGGGTGACATGTAAAAGAGTCAGAGGATTGTTTTACCTTTCGCTTCTGGGGGTGGGTGGGGGGGGGGTGAGTAGATTGCCAAGCTATGCCCTGACCCGCGGGCACTGTGTTTGACCCTAGAAGCATTTGGAGCTCAGCCAAGAATGCAAATAATTTTAGGAGGCTGCAGGAACTGTGGGATAGCTTCAGTCCTCCAGTCCATGCGCATCCATTTGATTCTTTGGCTTTCCGTTACGCTTGTCATGCTGCAGTGCGCTGAGTCCCTGCTATGGCGTCTGTCTGGAGATTTTTAAAAAAGGATTCTGAATTTCATCTTCTGTAACGGAGCGCTGATAGAACGGATAGAACGGATTTGCCTGCCCTTACAGCGATCACATCCGCATTGGTCCATGCGGGAGCCTCTTTTTTTTATTTTGATTTCGGACTGCATCGCCACCCGTGCTGATCGGAGCTCCACGCTGGGCAAAACAGGAAATATTCAAAAGTTCGCGGGGCTTTTCCTGTTTTACCTGACCACTGCATCCGAGTTCAGATTGCGGTCCAGAGCGGTCACTGGTGCACTGTGGGATAGCTCCCGGAGGCCAATACCGTCGATCAGCGTCCACACTAACCCTAATCTGATATGTTAATACCGATACTAGCGTTACTCCTCTCGTTAGGGAGGAGTACAGAAACCGGTTTAAAGAGCCATTAAAATCGATATAAGGTGCCTCCTAGTGTGGACGGTTTTGGCGTTAAATCGGTTTTACGCTCCTAAAACCGATTTAAACGCCTAGTGTAGACCAGGCCAAGGAGGAGCCTCTTATGTACCTGTCTAGCATCCCCAGGAGCCTGGACTGATTAACACCAGCTTCTCAGGGAGCTTCCTGTTTCCTGCTGCTTCCTTGAACCCACTTGAGGAGAACAAGGCAGTCAACTGAAGTAGTAGGCGATAGTTAGGACCTTAAGACACTGATATCTTCCCTCACTCAGCCCTGCTACCAGCCTGCTTATTTGTCCCCTTCAATTGAGTGCTGAGAGCCACTATAGAACAGCACAGAACAGCAGTCATGAGTGAAAGAAGAAAACACCCCTCTGGGGCAGCATTGAGAAAAAGAAACAAAGCAAAGGAAGCTTTTCTATCTAAGCAGGAAGGAGCTCTCCTGAGATACATAGACACAAATGTTCACAGTGAGCCTTCCAGCCCCATTGAGGATTGGAGTGGTGAGGAGATGCCTGATCTTCCAGTTAGTCAGAATGCAGGTGACCTGGCAGCTACTGCAGCATCCATATCTCCATCTCAAATGGATGTAACCATGCACAATCCTGAAGAAAAGTGTAGATCAGAGAAGAGTGTGATGGAGGCACAAGAAACAGCTGCTGCTGAGTTTAGTTCCTTCAGTCTAGATGATCCATGACTGTGGACTCACTTGAGCAGTAGCCTGAGGGACTTCCTTGTACTGCATTGGCCACAACAAGTGAAAACTTCATGTTCCCCAAGACAATGAAAATAGAAGTTTCCATCCAACACATTACTGGTGTGAAATCCCCACTGGTGACAAAGTGGAGAGGTCATGGCTTATGTACTAAAAACCCAGAATGCTGCATGCTGTTTTTGTTGCAAACTCCTCCAGTCTAATGTTCCAGCCACATTGGGTTCTAGAGGGACAAAGGACTGGAAAAATCTGGCTAGAAATCTGGCATGCCATGAGAAGGCAGCAAATCACCAGAGAGCATTCCATAGGTGGAAAGAGCTTGAGATGAGACTAAGGTTAAAGGCCATCATAGATAATCAGCATCAAGAGAAGATTGCATCAGAGTCTCTTTACTGGCAAAATGTTCTGAAAAGGCTCATTGCCGTTCTGAGAATGCTTGCTACCCAAAACCTAGCACTGTGTGGCACTTCAGATCAGCTGTATGTGCCAAAGAATGGAAACTTCCTTAAAATTGTGGAGCTGATGGCTGAGTTTGATGCTGTACTCCAGGAGCATCTAAGAAGAGTCACCACCCAAGAAATGTACACACACCACTACCTTGGGAAAACAATTCAAAATGAGATCATACAGTTACTGGAAACAAAAGTCAAACAGAAGATCGTGTCAGATCTGAAGTCAGCAAGATATTATTCTGTTATTCTGGACTGCACACCTGACATCAGCCATATGGAACAAATGACTTTAATGGTGCGTTTTTTAACAACAACAGAACATAGTGAAAATGTCCCTGCAATGGTGATTGTCAGAGAGAATTTTCTAGAATGTATTGACATTGATGATACTAAAGGAGCTGGTATGACAAATGTGCTTCTTAAAAAGCTGGAAGATATGGGAATTGCGATAGCTGACATGAGAAGTCAGGGCTACGATAAATAGTGCCAACATGAGAGGAAAGAACAGGGGAGTGCAGACATGGATCCGAGAGTTAAACCCTCAGCTTTTTTTGTCCCATGCAGTTCTCGTTCATTGAACTTGGTGGTCAGTGATGCAACATCAGCTTCTAGTGAGTCTGCTGATTTTTTTAATGTAATTCAAAGCATCTATGTATTTTTCTCTGCATCAACTCTTAGATGTCAAATTTTGAAGCAACATCTGGGAACATCCTCTCTGACACTGAAACCACTGAGTCCCACATGATGGAAAAGTCGAGTGGAGATGATAAAGCCTATCAAACACCGAATTGGGAAGATAGATGATGCCATCGTTGCCATTTTGGAGGATAATGCTATGACAGGAATGGTTTGTGAGAGAACAGTGGCAGAGGGAAATGGAATCACCAGAAACATACATAACTTCAAATTTCTGTGTGGCTTAGTGTTGTGGCATGACATACTGTTTGAAATAAATGTTGTAAGCAAGAGACTCCAAGGTGTTGACCTTGATATATCTGGAGCAATGGAACAACTGGACAAAGCAAAGTCATACCTACAGTGTTACCGGTCAGGTGAGGGATTTCAAAATGTTCTGAAGAGTACACAGAAGTTTGCAGAGGAACTTCACACTGAAGCTATTTTCCCACCCATTCAAGAATACAAGAGTCACCGAAGAAGACATTTTGATTACGAGGCACGGGATAGTCCCATAAGAGACCTCAAACAACAATTCAAAGTTGAATTCTTTAACCAGGTGCTAGATTGTGCAATACAGTCAGTTGAAGAACATTTCATGCAGCTCAAGGAACACAGCAGTATATTTGGGATGTTGTATGATATTCCAAAACTCCTCACTATACCTGAAGAAGACCTACACCAGCAATTCAGGGCACTAGAGACAGTGTTGACACATGATGACATGCGCGATATTGATGCAAGTGATTTAGGTGATGACTGAAAGCCCTTTCAAGATACATTTCAGCAGGATCAGCTCCAAAGACTGTTCTGGAATATATGTGTACAAATAAGATGACCACCCTCGTTCCAAATGCTTTTGTTGCTCTATGCATACTTCTAACACTTCCTGTAACAGTTGCCAGTGGAGAACACAGCTTCTCCAAGCTGAAGTTAATAAAAACACATCTACGCTCCACAATGACACCGGAGAGGTTGGTTGGCCTCTAGAGCATGAGCATGAGCTGGTTGGCCTCTAGAGCCAATAGAGCATGAGCTGGCCCAGACTCTGGACCTTCAGCAGGAAGCAGTTCAAATCTTTGCAACCAAGAAGGCACGGAAAGCACCACTTGATTATTCAAACAGATAAAAATGCCAGTGTTTACTATGCAGACAAGAAAAGTTACATTTGCTGTTCAGGCGTTTGAAAGTTAAGTGTTACTTAAAATTTTTGAACAATGCATTTTAAGTTGTAAGTTCTCCTTTATAGGGCTAGGTAGCAGAGCAGTACCATGAGAGGAGTAGAACAGGAAGAAGGCAGAATTGAGACCTTTCAAAGTTTTGGCCCAAGCAAGGGGGCATGGAGGTGTCATTTGAGCTCCCTGCCTCAGGCGCCAAAATGTTGTGGGCCAGCCCTGCACAAGCAGTACCCAAAAAAATTACTGGCCCTACCAGCATTTTTACTGGGATGTCGGGGTTTGTAACCCTATATTGGATTAGTCTGCCCTGGACTTCAATGGATGAGAGTCTTCTCACCTATTAAAATGGTTTATATGGTATTTTTGTTTTGCGGTTGAATATCAACTTTGTAAGACATCTCCATAGTTCCACAAAACTTAAATAAAAAGGACTGTTCATTATTGTTACTGCTGCTCTGGCTCCCTCTTCAAGGGAAATATGTGAAGACATTTTATTCCATAAAGTATGGGTTTATTTTTTCATGAAAATATGCCATTGTTCATGGAGAACGATTCAAATTTCTCATGGCATTAAATTTTAAACACGTATTTTAATGCTTAGTTTCAATCAAATAATGTCTTATAAAGGCTAGGAATGTCTTTCAATATGTGCTTGAAGCTAAAAAACAAAGAATTTCTACTCACTTTTTGCTTGTTCGAGTTTCACTTTCAAAATTTAGAAGAAAATCAAAGGATAAGTTGTATATAGCTTGTGCAAAAACAAAACAAATATCCATATCATTAACTGAAACATTCTGGAACTACTACTGTAGAAAAGTTTTTTCATCAAAGTAAAATATGCTGCAGCATGTTATACAGATGAAAATTCTCTGGTTTAATGCTCCAGCATTTATCGTTTAGTAGTCTGGCATAACATGAAAAGGATCGTCCAACACTTGCAGTTTGGACTGGCACACAACTAACTAACTGCAATGTAGTGCAAAAGTTTGTGTTAGCCTCAATATATTGCATTCTATGTAGAGTAATTCTCACATTAAAGTGTGTCAGAATAGTTCACAGAAATCATTCCTCTTGGACAATCAGTGAAGCCATAGCCTTTCTGTCCTGAGGAGCACTAAACAATTCAAAAGTTGCGAACAAAAGGCACTCTTAAGAAATTAGAAGAACAGGAGCTTTCCTGTCTCCTTCCATATTTGTTAACATAGTTTTAGCTTTCTGGTTTGAAGCATTGTAGGGAACAGATCTTTGTAAGTGTGCTAGATGAGTTGTGTTACATGCTGAGGCACTGAAGTTTTATATGCAAGCAGCTTGGGTGCAGCTTGCATTGCTGAGGCCCTCGTGCCATGCCAAACTAAGTCCCTCCTGAAACCTGACCGTCGTTCTCCAGTTCCACTTACCATACCACATTCTCCACTTCTGAATCCTTGTACGGCTGCTAAAACAAAATGCCTGCTCTGTAGACCAGCCAAGCAGTTCTCAAACTGTGGGTCGGGATCCCAAAGTTGTTCACAGCCCTGTTTTAATGGGGTCACTAGGGCTGGCATTAGACTTGCTGGGGCCTAGGGCTGAAGCTGAAGTCCAAGCCCCACTACCCAGGGTGGATGCTGAAGCCAGAGGGATTCAGCCCAGAGTGGTTCAACTCAGGCTTCTGCTTCAGCCCAGGGTGGAGGGGCTTAGGTTACAACCCCTGCCCAGGGCCAAAGTCCTCAAGCTTTTCCCCCTCCCACTCAGTGGGAGTCGGGCTTTGGCCCCACTGCCTGGGGTGGTGGAGCTCAGGATTCAGCCCCCTTTTCCAGGGCCGTGGAGTAATTTTTGTTGTCAGAAGGGGGTCACAGTGCAATGAAAGAAATCCTGGACTGGCCCATTAGGAGTGGTATGGGGAAGTGAGAAAAAGATTTTGAAAATGGAGCTTAGGCTCCTAAGTAACTTATGGTATGTCTACATAGGAACTAGACACCCATGGCTAGCCTGTGCCAGCCAACTTGGGCTCACAGAACTTGGGTTGGAGCCTGGGCTCTAGGACCCAGTAAGTGTCACAGTGCCCTAACCACCAGGCTACCGGATCATTCTCATGCTTGATTTCCCTTTTTGTCACATAACTGTTTCACTGTGGATAAATATTTAAATAGCCATTAGGCCAAAGAGAGACAGTGGTTTGGGCACCCACATGGGAAGCTGTGGGTCCAATCCTCTGCTGCCATCACCCTTTAATTATTTATTCTCAGGGTAACGGCTTCAATAGGAGAAATTGAGAGAACCCCACATCAGAACATCCTATAGCTTGGTGGTTAAAGCCCTCTCCTGAGAGGTGGAAGATGTTGTGTTCAGATCCTTTCTCCCCTCTGGCAGAGAGAGAATTGAACCTGAGTCTCCTGCATCCCAGGTGACTGCTCTAACTACTGGGATCAAAGTTATAAGGCAGGCAACAGCACCTCCTCTTCCTTCAGCTGCAGGATATTCAGGGAAGAAGGGAAGGAAACGATTGGGGAAGACCAGTAGATCAAATTTAGGCGGGAAATTAAATGAAGAGCAAAAGAAGACAGGAGATAAATTATTTTCAAAAGGAATAATAATCTTTTTTATTTCAAACTAACAATAACTGAAAGTACGTGCAATAGTTTCTTAATGTTATGTTTCCAGTTTCCAAGAAATAGCAGTAGCCAGCCCAGATAAATTATGTGATTGGAAATAGAAAGAGAAGGAGGTCTACATGGTTGCAAGTAGAAGGGGAAGTGGCATGTTCAAACATGACTGTGACGGAAATGGTCTACAATGCAATCTCTCTGTGCTATGATGCAGTGAATATTATAAAAAAGTTTGAAAACCCCTGCTGTAGATCATATGGCTCTTAAAGATAGGTCTAGGCCATGCAGTTCAGATCTGGAATATGATCTGAATCTAAGCCTTCCCACTATTTGGTCTGTTCAGATTCATAGTACTGATTCATGCTAGTTGAAGAAATAATTGTTAAATTCAGATTTAAGGGTCTAGATCCAAAATTGCCCAATATTCTAAGTGGTTGGATCTTAGCAGTCTGTATCAGGCCCATCTCTAATTGCTATCTATAATATGCTGAGTTATGTTTGTTTCTTTTTTTCTGTAACATCATGTACCTGTAATCAGGGCCGGCTCCAGGCACCAGCGGAGGAAGCATGTGCCTGGGGCGGCACATGCTAAGAGGTGGCATTCCGTCCATTCTTGGGGTGGCACAGTCCAGGCGGCTTTTTTTTTTTTTTTTCGCTTTGGCAGTTTGGGCGGCAGTCAGAATGGCGCTTTTTTTTTTTTTTTTTTTGCTTGGGGCAGCAAAATGGTAGAGCTGGCCCTGCCTGTAATAGATTCTTGGGTGGCAGGGTTCCCTAGTGGTTAGCACACACATACACACCGCAGTAGTGGGGGGTAGTAGTAGCAGAGCCCAAGCCAACCCATTCCACCAGACTCCAACTGCCCTAAGAGGATCAATAGCATTTGGCCTCCAAGAGGGACCTCTGAGTTACCTTCTGAACTGGGTTGCTCCCTTTTCAACCCTGTCTCCAGTTGGAGCATGCTCTGTAGGGCTGGAGAGGTAGGGCTAGGTGGGCCTGGTACTGTCCTTTAACCCCTTCTTACCCAGTGTGGGGTTTGAATACCCCATGACCGTACCCCATTTGTAAAGTTAGAAGACCTCATGATAAAAAACCGATATGTACAACAGAACCTCCCTAATCCATACTTTGCTATTTTATACGCTTTATACTTGGCTCAGAAAAGGACTACCTCCGTCTACTTCTCAAACTATATATAATATCTAAGGGCTGCAGTGAGTGCATTCATTTTTTTTTTACAGTCTATGCTGCAAAACATTTGTGAGCATATTATGAAATACCATAAATGATTAAAATTAAACTAAGGGTATCCAAATAAATGAGCATATATTTTGTGCACTATTATATTTTAAAATTAATTATTTTATTAATGTAGGTAACTCTCAATGACTCTCTAGTCATAAATGTGAATTAGCAAGGCTGTACTGTACATAGTTCATAAATACATATTTTCTTTAAAAATAAAAATATCAGCTGCAACATATGAATTCTTTAATATAAGAAGCTTTGCATGTGTCTTCCCAGCAGTACATCCCCAGAGTAATGTGCATCATAAACAAATATGTCTGTGGTATTATAAAGTGTAATTCCACTGTATTTGTTATTAGGGTAGGGAATAGGGTTTCCCATATGTTTCCATCATTATTTCTGTTGTAACTGGAAACATGCTGCAAGTACATTATCCTGAAATAAAAGCTACCCATAGGTACTGTAAATATTGCTAGGTGGGTTAGATTGGCTCTCTCTTAAAAGCTGGCAGGGTTTTGGTTTTGAACAGTGAGGTGAAGGGCACATTTTCAAAGCCAGGCACAGGGAGCTTAAGCCTAAAAATCCTGTGACTAATTAAATACACCATGACTTGTCTACTGAGTCTAATGGAACCTATGCTGATGTACAAGTTGGTTTCGTAGGTCTGAGAGGATGCTGTGGAAAGTTTAGATATCTCCAAATATGTGGATAAAATTACTCACAACTGAGTTTTCCTCTCTCCCCCTGCTCCTTTCCCATATTTTATAAAGGGTGAGAACAAATTGTCACATATTGTCAAAGTGTTAATGTTGGTTTTATATTAGACTAGGCTGCAGGTGAGGGGAGACAGTTGTTATTTATCACTTATATTGGGGACTACCTCGGGAGGATTCATCTATTTTGGGCTCCATTGTCCTGGTTGTTCTACACACATAGTAAATGACAGTCACTGTGAGAGTAGAATAAAGTATTTCAGTGGGACTGCCACCGACTAGTGCTTTTGCTTGTACTGTTGTCTGTGTTAAAGACATTCTGAATAAAATAACTTGAAACAGTTAAATTGACCAAAAGCATTTGTGGGGAAATTTTCACTGAATCATGTATTTTCAGAAGCTGTTTGTTCTTACTCCCCTTGCCTGTTCCATTAGACAATATCATGCATTATGCTAGAGTAAAAGAACAACCCTGGGAAACGTGAAAAGCCACGGTTCACTGGAGGATATAAAAAAGCCTGAACAGCGCTTAACCTAGTTATACTAAAAAGAATATTCTGCGCTTTAGTAACTCCTTGGAGATAGAGGCTGAAATTTCTGCCATTAATCTGAATACAAACTGGCTTGTCTTCTCTGCATCTAAATATCCTGACTCTCAAAAACATCAGTGGTTTACAATGCAACCAACTTAGTAATGTCTGAAAGAAAATTAGAAGATTCAGCAGCAGTTAATGTAGTTTCTAGGGCAGGCCGATAACAGAATAGCAAGTATGGTTTATAAAAAAGCACTGAAAGGATTAAAAATATAGGGTCTTAAAAATCAACAGACTGGCAGCACCAGTGTTACATGTATGACTCTAGCCATGAGTAGTGGAAATGGTATTTTGAAGAACTGAGAGAACATGAGGAAGCCTTCCTGATTAAAAAATCTGGTGAATTTTTTTCAGTACAAAAACTCGCTCTATGAGGCGTGGTTACCAAAACACTATGAGGGTGTAGATGTTTAAGACTTTTAAATTTTGTGATTTTTCCTTTAGCAACTTGTTAGTGGTGCAAAATTCATCTGTGGGACTCCTTTAAATATGACATAAGATATCTAAAGAATGTTAAACAGTTCTCTTCTGACATGGGTAGAACCCAATGTGAAATATTTGTAACAACTCTCATAGAACAGTAATGCACAGTCTGCTGACCATCGGCTTCTCTGATTAAAGGCAAAGATACCTTTGCTCATACTTAGAATATCCTACTTAACAAGTAGCTCCATACATTACAATAGGAGTACTCATAATGTACTACTCATCATGAGAAGGGGCAGTGATGGATTAGCCATTGGGCCAACACAGCCTGTGCCCAGGAATTTTGGCCAATTGGGGGCCCCCCTGCGCCCCAACTCTACTCCCCATCAGGAATGCCAGGCGGGCGGAGCATGTCAAGCCCCTGATCCCATTTCCTTGGCAGGAGTGCTGTGGAGAGGTAATGGGGGGACTGCAGGCAGGAGGGATGGGGAAGGGCCCTCACTTGCTCTGGCTGTGGCCCCCAAAAACCCCTAATCCACCTTTGAGTAGGGATGGCAGAATCTGGAATTAAAAGTGAGACTGATTTCAGTATTGATACTGCCAAATATTCAAAAATCATGAGTCAACTTCCCCCAAATCATGACAGTGACTTAAAAATATTTAAAATAATAATAAAATTGAGGTTCTTTTTGTTGGCCTTCTGGTTTGTGTCTTTAGGGTACACTTGTTTCATATTCTCAAGCTTTTCTCTGTAACTTTTTTTTTTTAAATAAAAGCTGATATTCTCGTGCAGCCTATTGACTCCAACAGCTTGGGCTTTAAGAAAAATACCATGTATGGTGAGTCTCCCAAGAAAATCTAAGAGGTATTCCCCCTTTGCAGCGATGCACTGCTAATCTTTTAATCTTTTAACAGAGGGCTTAAACAAAAATGTTCCATATTAGCTTGTGACTAACCCTGCATACCAGATGTGTGTGCTAATAGAGGTAGGAGAAAGAATGGGGAATTTTTAACTTATTTTTCCATTTAAACATAAAGCTTTTCCAATAGCCAAGTAAGGAAGAACTACTTAGCAAACATGTGCACTTGCTAGAAATATTTATACTTTGTTCCTGAATAACAAACTTTGTGTATTGATAGCATCGCACGGAATTCAACTTTAGTAACTTAAGCAGCTATAAATGAAGATCTTGTATGGAAATAAGCACATCTTTCCCCCAGGAAATATTTTGAAAATGTCTGACAATTGGTGCAATTGAGTGCATTCCAATGGCAAAAAAAGTTGTTCTTCAGAAGCAAGTATAGGAGCCATAGAAGTAAGTCATCTCTGTCAGAGATGATTTAGCAGTGTCGAGAGAAAGAGTGAGCTCCATCAGAAGCAGGGAAATTCATCCAAACCATCTTCACTCTGTTGGAGAATTTTAAGGGACTTTCAGGAACCCCCTGCTGACTTCAGATGGAAGAACATAATCATGATCATAATTACTTACGCAGACTTACTTCACTAAGGGCCTGACTTTCATTGATGTTAAAGAGCTTTGGATCAGGTAAACTAACTAACTATCTTGGCCACTTTTCTGTGAAAAATTATGCACTAGTAAGCTAGTAATTAATTTGCTAAGGACAAAAATACCCTCTCCTGAAAAGTTTGTATTTATTCATTTGTTGAAATCTCAGATTAAGGGCAGAACAGGGGAGCTTGTGACCAAAGGTTTCACCCACAAGTGACAAGGCGTCAGTCTTATAGCGATGGGTAAATACATGTTCTGAAAATAAGTGGCTGCTTAGCCTATATTTTCAGATCAAGCTCTATTTCTTTTTAACCAGGACATCACAATAGATTTTACAGAATGAGCTGTTATACCATCAGGTGGAGTTTTGATGGAAGAAATGTAATTTACTTACTCCAGCTGGAGATGTAAGTATTAGATGACTTCAGGCTTGTCTTATTTGTCTGAAGATTATTAAGAGGGCATGAGTCTTTCACTATGTTTGAGTATGCCTGATAGGTTTTCCCAAGGCTTGTAAAACTCATAAGCTATAGAACTAACATTCAAGGGAATTTCTAGATTTTGTGCAGAAGGAAGGTAAGGAAATGAATTAGCTCAATTAGAATTATATTTTATTCTTAGTTACAAAATCCAGGCAACATCTGAAAGCAATGTGTCCGAAAAATATTTAAAACGAGATCCCTTAGTAGATGAAACACTAAATTAGAGATATGGGTGGTGGTTTAGCCGTTGCTTCTAGGGTGACATTTACATAATTTTTTCAATGGGATGCTTATTTGGTGGATGAAACTGAGGCTACATCTACATGTAGCGCTAAGGGTACAATTCCCATCTGGCACAGACATACTCACGCTAGCTCTCATTGAGCTAGAACAATAAAAATACTAGTGTAGTCAAAATAACACAGGCAGCAGTGAATGGCAGCATGGGCTAGCTGCCCTGAGTATGAGCCTACTCAGACCCTGTGGGTACATACCTGGGGCAGCTAGCAGGGCCGGCTCAGGCTTTTTTGCCACCCCAAGTGGAAAATGGGGAAAAAAAAGTCCGAGAGGGACTGAGGGACCCACCTAGGGTGACCAGAGAGCAAGTGAGAAAAATTGGGATGGGGGGAGGGGGGTAATAGAAGCCTATATAAGAAAAAGACCCAAAAATCGGGACTGTCCCTATAAAATCAGGACATCTGGTCACCCTAGGTCACCTGCTGCTGAATTGCCACCGAAGACCCGGACATGCTGCCCCTTCCCATTGGCCGCTCCAAGCACCTGCTTCGTTCACTGCTGCCTGGAGCCGGCCCTGGCAGCTAGCCCATGCTGCCATTTGCCACTGCCTCTGCTATTGAGGCTAAACTGCTATTTTTAATCTGCTACTTCAGTGAGTGCTAGCATGAGTGTCTCTACAGGAGCTGGGATTCACACCCTACCTCCAAGTGTAGACATAGCCTGAAAGAGACAGTTTTAAGAAAAGGGGACATGTGAGGATGCAACAGAAAGTTTTCTTTCACATGGTCAGTGAGAAAGGATCCTGTGACAGATACCTGGTCCTGGATAACTGTGGCTCAGTCCTTTGTGAAAACCCGATACTAGAAACTTGAGGGTGTCTGTATCAGGTAAATAAAGAGAAACAGTGTGTTATCTTTGACACCAGACTATACAGGTCCTCCAAATTCACTGCTATTCTCTGAAGCAGAAAATATGCTTGGAATTACTGAATCTTTGGTGATTCAGCTTTCATGTACCAGACTGAAAGATTTAGCCTTTGTAAATATGGGAATCACTGCGGGGAGGTTGATGTATTTTAGGCCAGAAGAAATGTTATGATCATTTGGTCTGATTTCTTGCGTAATGCGGGACATAGATTTTTCATTCAATAATTCCTGCATCAAGCCTATAACTTCTAGTTGGGGTACAGCATATTTTCCAGCCATTGGATCTTGTTATGGCATTTATATGCTAGGTCACTCCCCATTTAGGTACTCATGGCTAGATCCACAAAGACTTAGAAGTTGTGTGACTGTTCTCATGGTACCAGGACTATGAGTCATCTTATCCCCCCATCCCTCCCCCACCCACCACCTCCAGTGTGAGAGAAACTTGGTTGTGGTTAACTGGATGTCAGCTGCCTGACACCACCATCCTGTTAACCATTCAAGCACCCACCTCTGGAATGTGCCAGCCCTTACTTTACCTTGCAGGTTAACAATAGGTGCACCCCAGTCCTGCGTCTCTTTGGAACATTCCCCTGTAGTGTCTGGCCCTTTATCTACTGAAAACTCACAGAAATATCAGGTCTACTTTCCCCAAGAGAACAGTGTATGCACCAGCTTCCATGATTCAACTCAGGATCAGCATCATGCTTAATACCACAACACATAGATATATTTATAGTCAAAACATCAATATGTTTATTACCAAAGATAAAAAGACAGTGAATAAGGATAATGGAAACAAAAGGTAACATCTAAAACAAATTCACAACACAGTTTCTAAAGTCTAAACAGGCTAACTTGTCTAAAGAAATCTTATCTGACCCAAAGTCTTTTGCAGAGTTTCCAGACATGGCTGATTGTGATTCCATTTTCATCAGTGTAAATGAACTACCTATTTACTTCCTAAGTGCAAGATGACAAGGTGTTTATTACCCAAATATAGTCCAGTAAATCTTTGAAGTATATCTCAGGATAATGTTCTCTTCGCCCACTGTGTTTTTATACCTGTTAGTGCCTTTCTGTTGACTTCACATCTCTCTGCTGACTTTGTATGTAAATATGCATGCACTGGGTTAGTTTTCCATGCTTAATTTACATATCAACAGGGAGACAGGTGAATAAACGTTCTTTGTTTTACAGGAAACCTGTTTCTCTACCTTTGCTGTAATACAGACTCTAAGAACATATATCAGTATACGTACATAACTCCTTACATAGTATTTCTATATCACCATAATAACAATGACCATGGTAATGCTGGATTTTAAGACTTCACACAACATTCTTTGGTGAACCAGAATGTACATACCTGAATCAAGATATTCTTGTAACACCTTTGCCAGTTGAGGGTTTCTTAGGTCACACATTGTAATATTGAATTGTTTAGAGGTTTGTTAATGCTCCTTCATGATTATTCTGTGATCTGATGGCATTTTCTCTGGCCTTTGTACACGCCAGATTGTTCTTGAGTTTGCTTAAACCATTTGGTTTGCAGGTAGAATATTTCCATTTGAACCATTCCACTAGTTAGTTTAGCATTCATGATTCCCTGATTTGACTGGGGATCTGGCTAGCAGTTTATTGCAGAGGGTGAGAGTGCTGGGCAGCAGCCGGTGAACCAGCACTCTAGTCCAGCAACTCCAATTAGTTGTCTGGGAGTAAACCTACCAATGATAGCTATGTCGAATTGACAGACTGGGGACATGCTGGAGAGTGCAATAAGACTAATTGACTCATTATCCCAGAAAGTAGAAAAGGACACAGGGAAGAAGCAGAAGGGGGAGAGGAAGCCTCCCTACTTGACTTTGATAGCCATAGCCAAGAGAGATCTTGGAGGGAGAGCTCTTCTCCCTCTCCTATCCTTGGTCTAAGGGTCTGGGAAATTATATGTTATTGTAGATAAGGTGCTGCACAATGCTGTAAAGGTGACAGCAGAACATTGTAAATGAACTGCTCATAGTGTTCACTAGCAAAGAGTGTCCAAGCAGTCTGCGTGTGTTGAAGAAGATACGAGAGGAGGTTTCACCCTCTTACAGAGCATGCTTTTCCATGGAGTCCACCATCTGGGAGCGTGATGGATAGAGTAAGGATATCACTAGAGTTCAGGATAGATTATCCTCTGTGAGAAAGAAAGAAAGAAAGAACAATTGCACATGAAAGTGGCCTGTTAAATTTTGTTATACCTAGCAGCTGTAGCTCTGGCTGATGGAGACCACAAGAAGATCTTGATCTGCATATTTAGGAATTTTTCTTCTTGTCAAGTCACTGTTCTCTCTTGAAGCTTTGGGGAATGATGAGTGATTTCTTTTTTTGTGTTGATAATGCGACCAGGATATCCAAGCAGCTGGACTGCCTGTGAAGTATGAATGGCTATCTCCAAGAATTATGGAGCTTTCATCAGCAAGTCATCTAGGCAGCGATAGATTTAATTTCCTTCTTCCCATAGCTTGGCTCTCAAGATTACCATTAATTTGAAGAAGGGTTTGGAAGCTGATAAGAGACCAAAGGGCATAGTACAAACTGAGTGTATTTCCCTTGTATTGTGAACCCCAGGAAGTGTGGTGCACTCATGGATCATGACATTCAGGTAAGCTTCCTTAAGTACTGCAAGACAGCCTTATGGAGGGAAGAAAGGAGGAATGAAGAAACTGATGCTTCTCTAAACTATTCTTACACATCCTCAAACATACATAAGGCTAGCACTGCATCAAAAACAATTGTCATGGCAGGGCTTCTTGTCTTCAAGACTTTGACAACTACAACTCTCAGAATGGCCTACTACAGTATGGGATTCCAGAGGAAGCTTTTGCATGGATTACAGCAACAGACACTAGTATGCTCAGTGAGTTTGCTTTCTGTGAAAGAACATCAAAGAAAAACATTGTGTTGGAACAAACTGATGAGAGACTGCCTAATTGTAGAGACTGCAGTTCCCACACTGCATTACACTTTACAGGCTGCAGCCAGATGTCTAACTGAAATCAGTTGAAGACAAAGAGGGCCTACATATAATTTTGGTTTCTGTAAAATAGAAACATTACTAGATGTAAGAAAGTAGTGCAAAGGAGATTCTCTGTGATATGATTATATTATTCATAATTCTGAAGAGAAAACAATAGTCCATTCTGTACAAAGCCATGAAAATGCAAATCTTGTACTGACTTTAATGCATATTGTCATGTACTTATAAAAAGATAGGAATTTACTAGATGATCATGTTGTCAGATGTATTCTTAATTACAGTGCAAAAATGAAAAATTGTGATCACTTCACCTGTTGTTGGGATTGATGATCTCCTCTTCTGTACACCATGCTGAAGCAAAATTAGCAAAATTGCTCTTCCCATTCTATCTGGCAATTTCCCCTCTTCCCAGAGCATCTGGAAGCTCCTCTGCAGAAACAAAATATGTTTGCATAGCCCATAGCCCTGTGCTGCTGGCTAGAAGAAGCAGATATTAGGAATTGCATGCTTCCCCAGAAAATCTCTTCATCAAAGCACAGCTGAAGTTAATGCTTCTCTGTGGACCATTTACTTTGGCTCCATGGCTTCTAAGCTGTGGAGAGAGAGTAAGACTGTGCAGTCATGTCAAGTCTTGCCATGCCAACAGAACACCTAGGATTCCAATGTTAGGGGCAGGGGCTGGAAAGGATCTAGCTCTCAGCATAAATTGATTGAGTTAAATGAAAGCAGAGATTTTCATGTAATTGCTTGAGCCCGGGGTCTGGGGCTTTAAGAAGAACACCCAAATTCAACAAGAGAGAATAAAATTGCAAGAGGTGGCATACTGAGCTGCTTTTAAAAATAACGATTTATAGAAAAAAACCCAACAAATGGAAAGATCATGCTCCATTCTGTCCTTTTGCCTTTGGGTGTTGCTGGCATCCCCTTCCTTTAAAATGTAATATCTGTTGCAGATTCCGTTACCTCTTCTAGTAAAAAAAAATTAAGCACCCCCTGATTTAAATGTCTGGAGACATCCACAGTGAGCCATTAGTTGTGTGTTTCATCGTATATACATGCCCATTCTGAAAACTGAAGGACAGGCCCAAATTTTGAATATCTTTCCTGTGCTCCAAGCTCAGTTTTTATTACTGAGAGACTGCAGTTTAAAATACCTAATGCTGCCACAGGGCATATACATCAGTTTATAAACAGTACATTTTAAGTATAAATTTGAGATTATTGGTAGGAGTTCAGAAATTTGAGATAAGTATGCTGAAAAAGAAATAATATATCTCAAACTCTAAATTATAATATTAATATTAGTGACACACAGCATGGTGATGGGCGCCAATACAAATCCCTAAAATAGAGAGAGAGGTGTGGCTGTTTTTATTAGTACACCGTTTTAATCTTGTCAATGTCCCTTTGAGTTTTGAGGGTGTGTTTTTAGTTCAGATTTTTTTTTAATCTGACATGATTGATCTAATTTAAATGACTATTCTACCTCTGAATTTCAGACAGCTCTGGTGCTGGGGATCAAACATGATTGCAGATGGCCAGATTCTGCCTAGACCTTACATAGAATCCCAGGGTGAATATCGGAAATTGTGTAAGGAACTTCACTCTCCTTTGCATGCCTGCATAAGGGCCAGGCAGATCTGCAGTCCTGGTACTCTGGTGGCACAAGGACTGATCTCTACTCTCCTGGAAACTCTCAGTGTCCAAAAGGGATTAAGAGGAATAGGCAGAAGGTAGAGCTGTGGTTCTGACCCCTCATGCAGGGCCCAGCAGAGTCAGCCAGACGCAAAGAAGAAGCAAACTGCAACTCTTCCTCCTCCCAGATGTATGTAGCCATCTGCACAGCTGGAAGCTGCAAGAGACTTTCTGCCTCCCTGGAGCAGAATGACTCTCAATGCCTGCTCTGGGGGGCTACAGGTTTTTACCATCCCTTACTATGGACTGTTATTAAAGTTCATAATTTAGCCAAAAGTAAATATAAAAGAAAACCAGATTAGTAACAAGCCACCACCAAAATTCTGAAAACTGGAACAGTCTCAAATTTAAAGGTGGAATTTGGAATCCAAGATCACATTCATATCTAAGTCTCAGAAAAACAGCCCCCTGCTTTAAGTGAGGACAGGAAAGGTTGCAATTCAGATGGGAATGTTGCTAATTAGCCAATATTTCAGCTGGTAAAATCTTTCTTCATTGTCTATCTTGTGTGGAGCCAAGCATATTGTTGCAAATAGCAACTGAACAAATAATAATTGGAAAATCAGGTATATTCGTCATTGTTATCCAGTGTGGTCAGTTACAAAACAAGAAGAAAATGCTGGTAGACACCATGCAGAATGGTGAACTCTTAACCCGGCTGTTAAAACCTTATTCAAAAGATGAAAATATAGCTATCATATTGTAATTGTTGTTTTTCCTGTCACTGTAAAAACATGGCAAAAGGGGCAGGACGTCGAAGATGGTACATCTGTCAATTTTTCTTTTCTGAAGAGCAAAATAATTTGGTGTTTTTTCCCACCCAGACTGTCAGTCTTATTTATACCAAGCGTAAGCCTGAAGGAGTTTGTTTGGTATTCTTTTTTCCTGAAGCTATATAAACCTCTGAAAATATGGATTGATAATGGACATTCCATAAGACCCTTGACTGCACTGTTGAAAGTGCAATGAACCATTGCGTTACAGCTGTTTGAGGTCACTGCAGTGCAAATGACCCTGTTCTGTGGCAAGATTAATGCCTTTAGGGTTCATCCACCCCAGAGGTCTGTGTGTAACTCCCATTAGTATCAATGGGGGATACTCATGCTTAGCTAGAAAATAAATGCCGTGGGCCAGATTCTGCTCCGTTTTACCTGTCCAATGTTATTGAATTCAGCTTAGTTGGACTGGTGTAAATGTATATTCAACAGAACTTGGTTTTCTATTAGTATTTTTCAAATCACTTTAAATTAGCAATCTCATTTATACTGAGGGCCAGCAGTAGTTTGAAAACTAGCCTGTAGATTTCTTGCACACATTAAAGCATTTTACTACAGACAGTTGTTGCTTACTTGCAGTTCACTGAAGATTAGCTTTATCTCTGCTGTGATGGAATAAGGGACAGGCCCAGTGACTACTCAGTTTGGGTCCGGGCTGTGAACTCTATTTTAACCCTTTAAGATCTTCTTGGGTGACTTATAATGAGAGCAATTAGATTGAATTGACTTGAACCTTTGAATTGGCTTCCTGTTGAAATAAAAACACATATTTTCCTCTCTATATTTTTCACCTAGCAATTGTTTATTGTCAGTATATGTCTCCCTGTTAATCATATTGTAGCTCTGCTTGGATTTGAGCCTCTAGTTACTAAAGCTTACAGCAAGCTTAATCAGACCAGGTGGGTATATCTGAGCTTCAGTGTTCATGCTAATTGAAAGAGACTGCTTCTTCACTGAGAAAAATAGCCACTGTTTACCATCCTTATTGACTAGGTGGTTAAGTTTTGCACCAGGTCATGCAATTCCTTAAGATGCATTATCACTATTATAGCGTCAACAGCTTAATGAAATGCCATGTTCAGAACTGTATAGCAATACTATTAGTCAATAACTCATGAGTAGTTGATGCATTTGGAGCAATATTACCCCATTCATCCCACTCTGTTGAAAATGGTCAAACCTTTCCTGGAACGGCCGCACTCCTGTGTACTGAATTATGTGCAGTTAGACTCCTGACAATTTTCTGAGTCTAAGAGTTAAAAAATAGCAGCACAAGTAGTTCTAAACTGGAGATTCCAGTCAAGAAAAATAAATTCTTCTATTTGTAATACATTTATTACACATGAGGACAAAATATTACTCCTTTATGCATATAAGAAACAGACATATCCTGTTGGACCTAACAGTAAGGGCAATGCTGAGCAGACTGAAGTAGAGAGTCAAGCTTGGAGTCACAGCTATATAATATAAAATAGACCTGTAGACAGGCTGTCTGTGTTTGGTATCATCAGATTCCTTAATATTAATTATGTATTATGTATATGGCACTGTAGATTATTATTTCATCTTAAAGAAATAATAAAAATAGAAAAGATACAATCCCAGTTTACAGTCTAGGAACCTGGTCCTTTGACATCAGTGGACAAACTTCCATTGACTTCAATGGACTTTAAAACAGGTCCGAAGGGCCCAGTACTGCAAGGCACTGAGCATTTTGAGATGCAAATTGTCCTCAGCTCCCATTTATTTAAATGGAAATGTAGAGACAGAACATTAAGTGGAAGTTGAGAGTATACATCACCTCAGAAGAAGATATCCTAAAACTAGACAAATAGAAGCTATGATGATAACAGGTGAAGAAAGGAGTAAAGAAGGAATGGAAAGGGTCACAACAAATAAAGAGAATTACTGATGTTATATAATTGAGTATGAAGGATGAATCCTGCCCTCAATTACACAGATGTAGCTTCATAGGAAGTGCACCCTGTAACGAAGGGCAAAGTCAGGCTTGAAGTTTTTCAGTTCTGTCTCGGTAGATTTGAAGTTGTTGTGTGCAGTTGGTTGGTCGGTACTTTAAATTAGACTGAAGAAAAGGAGGAGATGACACTCAAATAGAAGTCAGCATCGGAAAGCTGATTAAAACAAATGAGACTAGAGGGGGATTTCTTCTTAGCGTATGCGCAATGTGCCTCAGGTGGCACAAGACCAGGATTTTCATCAACGAATCTGGTCCACTGGTTGGATCATTAGCTTCCCCGGACCAGGCTGGGTATAGAAAGGGAGCACGATGAGAATGTTGATCCATGCCCCCCCAGAGGAGGTTCGAAGAAAAAAATGAGGAGCTTGGTACTCTCAAAAGAGGATGGTCTAAGAGTCAGGAGTAGCGCGAAGAATGGGAACAAAGGCACAAGTACAAGAAGGAGACAAGTGGAATGACAAATAGAGGAGATTGGGCATTATTTTGAAGATTGCGATGCAGGCTGGAACCTATTTGATATCCTGTAGATCAGGGGTCAGCAACCTCTGGCACACGGTTCGCCAGGGTAAGAACCCTGGTGGTCCAGGCCAGTTTGTTTACCTGCCGCGTCGGCAGGTTCAGTGGACCGCGGCTCCCACTGGCCACTGTTCACTGTCCCAGGCCAATGGGGGTGGTGGGAAGCTGTGCAGGCGAGGGATGTGCTGGCCGCGGCTTCCCGCCACCCCCATTGGCCTGGGACAGTGAACAGCGGCCAGTGAGAGCCATGATCGGCTGAACCTGCCAACGCGGCAGATAAACAAACTGGTCCAGCCCTCCAGGGTGCTTACCCTGGCGAGCCGCGTGCCAGAGGTTGCCGACCCCTGCTGTAACAGATCATCAGCATAAATATCTATGTTGCGTACCTTAGAATATAAAATCCTGACACTTCTCGTAAGTCTTAGAGGCTTTTATTATATTACACTTAAAATTATTTGTTATTTTATATTAAGTTTTGCACATACTGTACACAGTTCATATCATACTCACATAGTGTCATCCTTAAGAGTGTCCATTTTTGCCTTTGATAACAGCTAATGTTACCTCAGTGTCCCCATTCAGTGTTCCCTGGGTGACATACAGGCACATTCTGATCCGAGTTGCATCCAAGCAACTTCATTAATTCCATATTTCAATATGTTTACTGGTGTATTTCCAATGGTGGGTCTTAAAATACTTTTCCATTGCCTTAGATATCATTTTCTCTATATTTTCAGGATTCCTTGGGTGTTCATGATATTAAATAACATAATGACCTGTTGCATAGGTGTAAATCGGTGTAAAATGTGGCCTGCCTTCCCATAACTGGTCATTTGTCTAGAGAACAATGAGCATTGCCCGAGTGCTCAATTTCTCCCCCTTCTACCCCCACCTCAAATAATGTCGCCCTTCTTTCCTGCCATGATTTTTGGTGATCACCATTTTTTTTATTGTGGCTCATCTGTTTTATTATTCTTCACAACAGCTGTCTGTATGGAAGAGTTTTACTTCACTGCTTTATATTCTTGGAACATTACATATGTCATTATATAATAAGAGATATTAAATCATCAATTATTGTTTTGGCATAAACGTGCTATTAAAAACAGATGTGTATTCAAACTCAGTTTTATGGGAAAACACAAAATCTTGTTGATTTCTAGCTTATAGAGTGGGTTTTCCAATTGTGCAATTGTTGCAAAGGGCCAGATTTTCAAAGGTATAGAGGAGATTAAAGATGCTGATTGATTTCAATGCCATATAGGCACCTAACTACTTAAGCACTTTTGAAAATCCCACTAGGCACTTATCTACAGATGCTTAAATGCCGTTAACAATCTGGCTCATAACTCAGTGATATGATATTGGCTCCACACATTTATGATCCATACATTATGTAGTCAAAAAGTTTCTTTTTATTTATATTGTATTGATTTTTTAACCAAAATAAGGGGAGATTAGTAAATGACAAAAGAACAAAAAACAAAGAAATGTGAAGAAAGGAAAAGGAAAGGACTGAATTGGGGGATGGGAGGGAAGAGGGGGAAAAGGAGAGTGACATCTCAGTTTCTGTCCGCTAGGAATTAATAAAAGATTTCTAAAAAGTCAGACAAAATCTTTTCTAATTTGTCCGAGGTCCACCTTTCTGAAGCATTACCCACTCTCTTTACCTGCCAGGTCAGCCATGTTGATGAGGCACTCTCTCCACCTTAATGGTTTCTTGTCAATTTTCAACAACAGGTTGCCCCAAAATACAGCATCATGTGCGAGAAGGGAAGGAATTTAAATTTTCTGGCAAAACTGGTCCATGTCCATCTTGTAGCCAATACTGTAGGGGATGTTTTATGATCAAAATGGTAATAGGCTGAACCAAGTATTCCTGCCAGCAAGAGGGAATGGACCATTGTATTACACTCATGTTGTCTTTCTCAAGTGGACCCATTGAAATAAATGGTAAAACTCCCACTGACTTCAGTGGGGTCAGGATCTAACCCCTTGTCTGTTTTCGCAAGGACCAGTACAGCTAAAATAGACTGGATTGTCCTTCTTTTTAAAAAAACGAGCTGGCCTTGTGGTCCAAACATTGGACTGTGAACACAGACTCTTTCTCTAGTGTTAGACCATTTAATTTCTCTGCTTAATTTTCCTGTCTGTGAGTCTGATACTTGGTTAAATACTTCAGAGATGTGAGGACTACGGTTGCTTTGAAGATTAAAAGATCTATATCAGGAATTGTTGGGTTGCATAGACCAGAGAGAGATGGAACTGGGATTCACCTCCTGTCCTTACAGGCCACCCTTTCATGTTCAATGCACATCCCTGTAACAACTACAAATGTGCTTACATGGAAAAGAAACATTGAGAAATTATTTACTGTATTTTTAGCTTTCTTCTGCAAATTAGCAGCTGCTAACGAGAAGCAGAGCCAGCACTATGTGACCAGTCAGCATTCCACAGACCTCTAGCAAGCATTCCATGGACCACAGCTTGGGAACCTCTGTGATATATTACTGCAAAGCATTAATGGCAGATGTTAAAGGTAGCAAGTGAGAAGAAGGGAGACATCAGAAAACTGGAAGTATATATGGAAGTACAAAGTACAAGGCATGATTTCATTAGACAGTGGTGATGGTGGGGGGATAAGATATGTAAAAGGAAGAGAAACTGGTAATAAGGGAATTTCTAGTCTGCATAAGGATCTCCTCCACCATGAATTATGACACTGAGCATTGGGAAGGCTACCGTATGTTTGCAACACTTTGTCATATCACCTTTAAATAATGATATGGCCATGAAAGATGCCATAGCTGTAGCCTATTAGCCCATATTTGTCAGATATTGGAACACTTTTCCAAGCAAGGGCCATTTTCTAGGATGATAATGTGGAAATTGCATAATTCAGGATGGTAGTAGCAAATCAGAGATAGTTTGGAGAGCAGAAGTATCTTCCCCCGCTCCCACCATATCTTTTGGTATTGTTGTGATGGGATATACAAATCTCACTTTGGCCAGGAAAGGGTTAATGAGGCGCTGTTTGCTCAGAGGGACATGGTGATTGAGGCAATATCTTCTATTGGATCAATTTCTGTTGGTGAGAGAGACCAGCTTTCAAGCTACGCAGAGCTCTTCCTCAGGTCCTGGAAAGGTACTCTCTGCATCACAGCTGTGAGCTCAATCTCACCCTGCTACATCTGAAGTAGGTGTCAGGCATGGCCGCATGGGCCCCACCACTCTCCCTCCTACCCCCCAAACTCAACAGGTATCAGGCTTGGAGGGAGAGGTTAAAATGGAACATCCCAGCTCAATGTGGGGTTTGCTGGGAGGGAGAGCAGATCTCCAGCTCTCACTCCAGGAGAGAAGCCTGGCTGGGCTCAGGAACTCTTGAGAGACTACTACCAGCCAGAGCCTCCTTGAGGGAAGGTAGGCCTGATGCTGAGCTATTATTTTTATTTGTTGCCAGCGACTTGCTTGTTGCAGGGTTAGCCTGCTGCAGGTGCTGCCTCACATGAAGGAAGTGACATCTTAAGAAAAACCCTTACTTAGGAGGAGTACCTTACACATAAGTAGTCTTATGTTTTCCAGTGAAATGTCTTGTGAAATAAGATATTACTCAATATGAGTTAGGGTAGCAAATCTTGCCCTAAATAGCTAATCATTGTACACCATTTTAAAGACAAAGTGCTATACAAATGAATACCTGTATTATTACTTAATCTGCCTAAAGTTGCCATTGTAATTTCACATGAATATGCATAGAATGTTCATAAAAAGGAAATGTTCACTAACCACATCATACAGTTCTCTGTCTCACTAGAAGCAGCACCAAAAATATTGATGGTAACTCACTTTCACTGATAAAAAATATTAGATTGGTTTTTGCAGCTCAATTAATCTGTCACCTGTCCTCAGCAATGTGTAAATCATTCCTCATTCAAACAACAGATCGTGCTTTAGCAGTGGTATTGATCCATGCAGGCCTCTGGGTTAGGAGTAAAGCATCTTTAATTACTTTGGCTGACTTTTGGGAGTTTGTTTTTGTTTTTGGGGGTTTTGTTGTTGTTGTTTTTTACAATGATTAAGGAACTCTAGCAACTGTGTTTTAGTGTTGTTAAATTTAGAACTTTGGTCTCCAGAGAAACATCTCCCACCCCAATCTGGTCTGCCTCTGCTTGGAGTAGATATCAGAAAAAGCCATTCTCTAAGGGCTTGATAACCTCTTCACTTTCCTTAGCCAGAGGTGTTTTGACCTTTAATTAAAAGGAAAATTTGTTGCCTTCCATTCAGAAGACAGCAAATAATGAACTCATTAAAATGAGGTTAGTGTTCAGGCCTTAGAACAAAAAGAGCTGAAGTCTCATTAGTGCCTAACAATCCAGAACATAGCACATAAATAAAACCTAATATGGCAGAGCAAAATGCCTTGGTGCATTAAATTTGAGCAGTATCAAATGTTTACAGTCAATGATGTCTGGGGCATGAAGTTTTAATGTACTTAATAAAGGAAAGCAAATTGCTTCCTATTAGCCATGAAATGTTACTGCAAAAATTTCCCCAAAAAGTTTATTATGCAAATGAAGGATACAGTTGTAATTAACAAGGACACTATGGGAAAATATCATTCTTGCTTAATAGATGCACCAATTATGAAGAATAAAGACAAAGCAACTCAAACATACAAAAGGTAATTACATGGATTAATGTAAAATACTGCTGAGTGTAAATGCAATATAAAGAAAAAAAGATTTATCTTATGGATGTCCTAGAGAGAGGTAGACTTACTGACAACGTGAAGAATCAATTAATAAATTGAAACACAAAATTCTAAAAAGAGTCCACCTAATTTAAGTGCCCTACTTGAAAAAAACACTTTGCTTACTTTTTAAAAAAATGTGCTTAGCCTGGCATGAGGTCATGCATGTTTCACCAAACTTAGATATGCTTTGTGGTTCTTTCCATGTTAAATGATTATTTTATTAGATTTATTTAACTTACTTATTCAGAATAAAATAACATTAGTTTAATTACTGGCTTAGAATCTACCATAGAATCTGCAGTTTTTTTATGTGAGTCACCATATCTAAATAGTTATTCTATGCTAATTGCCCTATTCAGCAATCCTTACTCAGAAGAACTAACACTGATTTTTTTTTGAATGATGATAAAATAACCAAAAATGAAGAGGCCTATAAATACTCTGGCCAAAGATACCACCATCGATCTATGGCTAAATCCACAATGGGGACTTAGGCTCTGCATTGTAATACCTAACTTTAGGTGCCCTGCTGCCCAGTGAAATCATCAGTCTCAAGTTAGGTGCCCAGACTCTACGCAATGTATAGGGAGAGTTAGGCATCTAAGAATGGGATCACAGAAGCCAGCAAGCTGAGCAGGAACTGGATGAAACTAGCCTATAGGAAATGCCAAGGAGATGGGTGGGGCCTGGCCCTGCCCCCAAAGGGCCATAGCCCCACCACCTCAAAGGTATTTTGGCACCTAACTCCCATGGGAATTAGAAATCTAAATATTATTGAGGATCTGGGTCATAGGTGCCTAACTCTGGACTAGAGAGTTAATCTCTATTTCGTATTCTCAGCTGTGAATACTGTCCTAGGGTGCTGTGGCACTGTGTTCTATCTGAGTTAGGCATGCTCTGAGAATATTTGTGGGATTGAGCCCCTCAGGCAAGCTAGGTGGGGGAATACCTGACTGAGAATCCCCCCAAGGCCTAGGTGTGAGCTAGGGTCCTGGATTTCTGGAAGAAATTTAGGCACCTACAGTTCTAAGTGGCAGCTGAGCAGCAGAGCAGGATCTAAATTTTGGATGTTGGGGAGAGGGGGCTTGACAGACACTGTTGGAAAGTGAAGAAATATTCAGCTGGGAAGTGGGGAAATAAGTGTTTGCAAAGGAATCCACATAACACATTAACAGTGAAGTCAGTGCTGATGACAGACATAAGTGAGGTGATGATTTTGAAGTTGAGTGGGGGAGATCAGGAACCTGATGAGCTTTTCCACAGAGCAGAGGAAGGTTTCTCTAGCCTCTGATGGTGGGAATGCTTCCTCTGAGAAGAAAAGAGGGTCCTCTGTAGGACTCCAGATTTGGTTCTGAATCAGGTAAAATGCTCATTGTTTAAATGTCCTTCCTCCTGGCCAAATTCTGCATGGTCTTTATGTGGCTGTGCAGTGGTTGAGGAGGGCATAAGACACCTACCCTTCTTGTGAAGCCTGCATAAGGACTAATCCTTGCTCTCAAGGGATGTAGAGACTGCACTATTCCTGATCTGCTGAGTCACACAGTGCCATAAAGGGAGCAGGGAAGAGTGAACCAGGGCTCCATGCAGGCATAGGGTTGCCAGGTGTCCAGTTTTCAACTGTGCTGACTGGGCTGTTAAAAATCCCTACCTGGCTCCATGTGGCTCCCAGAAGCGGTGAGATGTCCCTCTGGCTCCTAAGCAGAGAGACCGCCAGGGAGCGCCGCACATTGCCCCTGCCCCAAGCGCCAGCTCCCACAGCTCCCATTGGCCGGGAACCTCCGCCAACGGGAACTACAGGGACAGTGCCTGCATGAGGAACCGCCTGGCCTCCCCAATGCCTAGGAGCCAAGGGACATGTCGCTGCCTTCCGGGGAGCCCCAAAATGTATGTGCCACCTGGAGCCCTCATCCCCTCCCTCGCCCCAAACCCCTGCCTCAGACCAGAGCCCTCTCCTACACTCTGAACTCCTTGGCTCCATCCCCCAGCCCAGTGCCCCATCCTGCACCCCAAACCCCTCATCTCAGGCCCCACCCAAGAGTCCGCACCCCTGCCCCAACCCAGAGCCCTCCCCCATATCCTGAGCTTCTCATTTCTGGCCCACCCCAGAGCCGGCACCCTGCCAGGGCTCTCACTCACTCGTGTACCCCAACCCCCTGCCCCAGCCCAGTAAAAATGAGCAAGTGAGTGAGGGTGGGGGACAGCGAGCGATAGAGAGAGGGGGGATGGAGGGACGGGGGATAAGGCCTTGGAAAAGGGGCACAGGTGGGGCAAGGCTGTTCGGTTTTGTGCAGTTAGAAAGTTGGCAACCCTATGCAGGCAGCAGAGCTGGCCACCAATGCAGATGTTTAATTCCTTAAGAGGGCAGGCATGCAGCGGTCTGTGTGCACCCAGGAGGCATTCTGAATGCCAACTGCTGATCTCCTGGTGTGGTGCAGATCTGTATTCCCTATTATTATGGACTGTGCCTACAAAGCACAACAGAGTGTATTCTTCATCTAGCAAAATTATTGCTGAAGCCAGCTGGAGTCAATGAGAATCTTGATTGAATAAGTAATTATTAAAAATAGGGAAAGGGTTCAATTATTCTCAAGGCAGGATTGATCTTTTTGTGTTTATTTTCTAGAAAGATACTGAGATCTGTGTAAGACATTCCCCACACTTACAAACAATATAACATTTGGTCAAATGTTAGGACTCACCTATCCGATAGCGTCTCTTTAATGTTAACATACAATGAGACAATAAAAATGAAATTAATTTCCATATAAATGAATATATGTGACGTGTGTTATACTGAAATGACAAAAAAAATGGTCTTTGGTGCTCGCAATAAATGTTGAGTGACACATTTACCCTTTAGACTGAGAAAATCATATGACCATAGTTTATAGGATTTAGAACTTAATCCTTGTTGTACTCTTCTAATGATACCTTACTTCATGAGACCTAATGAGAATGTTTCTTTTCTCGATTTTTTCCCCCTTCCCCTTTTTGTGATCTTACGAAATAAAATTTTACGAAATAACATTGCAAGGGGATTTGGAAAGGAAAAAATGAGATGATAAAACAAGTGGTATACCATATTTTAATTGATAATACTTCAGGGTCTTTCATCCACAAAGACAAACCACATTGATTTTGCTCAGCATACCAGTCTGAAATGCAAGAAGCACTGCATATATTGGAAAACTATGTTTCTAAAAATAATGGCCCAGATTCTAAACTGGTGGCATTCTGCATAGCTCTGTTGACTTAAATGGAGCTGTGACAATTTTCAACCACTGAAGCTCTGACCCAATGAGTATTTCTGGTGCTGACCATCTTCATATTATAATTGCAGTATACTGGAACATAATTGTTACATTTGTCTACCAGTTCCCTTTGTATTTGGTCTCATAATACATAATGTGTAATATTACAATGTGAGGATCAAGCACTGATGTACTAACGTATGGTGAGGTCACAAAAGGAAAATGATCTAGTTAATAAATGTATAACCAGATAGGCTGGAGACAATACTAATCTCTTAATATTCAGTGCTAAGGCACACAGTTTACTACAGTTAGATGTCACTTGTTGTTGTCCCTTGCTAATTTATTTCCTTGGATAACAGTTCTTAAACTACTTGAATAACTTCTTGTTACCTCTACCTTAAAATTCTCTATGTAGTTAAGTTTAAAAATAAAGGAAAATAAAAACTTGCTGACTGTCTCTTAGGTTGTGTGGAAGCCCAGTGTATGTCCCAAATGACAAACATCTTTAGTTGTCTGTTATCATAAACACAGACTTCCACTGCTAAGATACATGTTAATTTCAAATATGTTTCATAGTTAGTTGGTGGTCAGAAATGCTTTTTCGCTTTCAAACACTGAGACAACTGGGCTAAGCATTTTCCTGTAACTGACAAATTTAATGATTAGTGACCAGATGTCCCTGCCATGAAAGGAGATATTAGTTGGAGTTTCAATACCTGTAGGCCAATGCCTGCCTCTTTCTTTGAACAGTGGAAGAATATAAATATCTGACTACTGTGAACTTTGTTATTATATCTTTTGACTATTTCTATTTTATTTCTTGAGAGCAACATGATAGGTGCCCAAAAGATTGCTGATAATTAAAGCTCTTCACCAATTCAAAACTGTTCAAGGCAGTAGAGACATGAAAGCATTATCCAGCTGGTATCTATATCATGACCGATGTAAAATGTTTGTTGTTCTCAGACCAGTCCCAAGTGGAGAGACATTCATGTAGTAAAAACTGCCATTGGAAGCATCACTGCTTGGCAGTCTCGTCAGTGAGGTCAAAGACTGAAAGTGTGCAGAGACTTCTGTCTTTTATTTATACAGATGTTGTACACAAAATTGACCTGAGACACACTGATGAGGCAGTAGGAGTAGATGGCAGAAGCTATTCTGTCTCCAGTGCAATCAGACTTGCATGTTTTAGGAGCATACATTTTTTTTAGAAAAAATAAACATAACAACATAGCCATGAGGTAAATGCACACAACTCCTACTGAAGTCAATAGGGAGTTACAGTCCATTTACCGTGGCTAAATTTGGCCTACAAGCTACAATTTTAAAGAAGTTTTAACAGGTAAGTGAAACCAAAAGCCTTTAATGCCCAGGTTGGCAAGCAATACCTGTATTTTGAGTTTTAGTAAATTTCATTACTCCAATTTTACATATAAACACCGTGTTTATGGTGGTTCAATTGATTAGTATATTGTTACATCTAGAGACCTGAGTTAAAATATTGCCAAACATCAAAACATGTACAAGTCTATGTAGGATCTTGCCCTGTTTCTGTTACTCTAAATTACAAAGCTAGGTACTCTTGCCAGTGGTGTTGGGCCCTCACCTTCTTAAATTCCCAAATGTATTCACTAATAGACTTAAGAAAAAAAGAATGATCCCAACAACAAACCACAGAACATATTTAAAGAAGACCTTAATTTTATGTCTCGTCAGTGGACACAAATTTTAATACGAGGCATTCCTAAATTTTATATTCATTTTTCTAAATGCATGTTAATTTCTTATTTATTTCAGGCATTACTAGAGACTCAAAATTTACTGCGCACTCAGGTTGCAAATTTTACCTTCAACCTTGGATTTTCAGGAAAGTTTTACCACACAGGTAAGAAGGAACTTTGTGCTCTCAGGTAGCTACAATTAAATCAGGATTTAAATCAGGATGCTTTCAGGTAGCTACAATTAAATCAGGTATCAGGATTTTAAACCTAGTTTTTAGCACTGTCTATTTGTCATTGCTGACTCAGAGGAGCAATGGGAAAGTGCTGTATTCCATCATCTCAAGTACTTAGTGTCCAATCCAAGGCCCACTGACGCAATGGAAGGAATCCCATTGATTTCAAAAGTCTTTTTATCAGTCCCTGAAGGATATGAAGTGTTTTTGCATTTTCTGAAGGGCATCCTGTCAGTCTTAGGGTGATAAGGAAAGCAAATTAACTGACAACAATTCTGGAAAGACAGCATGGGTGTCATTCCAGGCTTTTTGCAATATCACAGGTGCAATGAAAAGCACGAGGCTGAAAACTGAGTGCCACAACCTCCTCAGAAGCAGCAATATTTGAATGTGACAGACACCATGACGTGTCTCAATATGATTAGAAAGCAACCCTATAGCAATAATATTAGGAGAAAATTTTAAAAATTATAATTGTCTTTAAAGTCCTTGTTATTCCAAACCTTCATTAAAACGAATTTAAATTAAAAGAAAAAAATATTTTTCCTTACTAACTCTGAGTAACCAATAGATTCCTTTTACCCACCCAATGTTTCTCTGGAAGATTAGAATTGCCTGATTCAGCGCACTTAATTGTCTCCTTCACATGCACTTCTCCCTGCCTCCACTTTTCTTCTCTGTACAATGTCCCTTCCACTTTCTACCTTTTCCTCACTTTTTAAACCTTCTTGGTAACTCCCTTTCCCCCGTCCTGTCCCTCCATTTAGGCTGTCCAGATTCTTCACTGTTCCATCTCCCACCATCACTTATGTGACACCCAGTACTGGAAGGACCAGTGGGATGCACACTCAACCACTTGTTTGAACTGAGGCAATTTTCAGAGTATTCCATTGTAAGCCTAGAATTTTTTCCTGTTTGAAGTGTCACCTCTTGAATACATAGTTTCCCAACTAGGTCAACCGTACTGCAAAGGGGACTGTTGGCTGCATTATATTAAAGAAGCTGGGAAATTTGACTGGAGGAGGTAATAACGAGTTAGAGAAGCAAAAGAATGAAGGGATAAGCTTAAAAAGCTAGGAACTGGAGTATGAATATGTTAGGGCAGGGGTAGGCAACCTATGGCACGGGTGCCGAAGGCGGCACAAAAGCTGATTTTCAGTGGCACTCACACTGCCCAGGTCCTGGTCACCAGTCCGGGGGGCTCTGCATTTTAATTTAATTTTAAAGGAAGCTTCTTAAACATTTTAAAAGCCTTGGTTACTTTACATACAACAATAGTTTAGTTATATATTAGAGACTTATAGAAAGAGTCCTTCTAAAAATGTTAAAATGAATTACTGGCACACGAAACCTTAAATTAGAGTGAATAAATGAACATTCGGCACACCACTTCTGAAAGGTTGCCGACCCCTGTGTTAGGGGTTGGGGAAAAAAGGTGGAGAGGATTTTCAGAGAGGAATAGAGTGAAGAGGCCAAAATTATTATTTATTTGTGTTATTGTAACACCTACCTCCCCCAGCTGAAATCAGGGCCCCATTGAACTAGACACTGTGCAAACACATAGTGAGAGACAATCCCTTCCTAGAAGAGTTTACAGACTAAATAGACCAGACAAAGGATGTGAGGGAAAAGAGAGATTAAATGATTTGCTGAAGATCATACAGCAAGTCTGTGGCAGAGCTGGGAATAGAATTTAGGTCTCTTGAAAGCCATTGAAAAGCTTGTTTTCAGAGAAAGTTGGCAGGGCATGGGGTATAAAGTGATATTAAGGAAAAACTATAGGGAGTTGCTGTAGCTAATGTAGCTCTTCATGATCATGGACCAATTCCTGAGGTCCTTGGCCAGTTTTTACTTAGTCTTTAATCAGGAAACTCTCAGTGAAATCAATAGAAGTTTTGCCCAAGTACGGAGGACTAAATAAGGATATCAGTATTTTGCCCATTGCATCTTAACCTGCCTGTATAATCATTTCTTATTGGTGTTATCTATAACAAGGTGAGTTAAACAAAAGTAGACCATTATATTCTATATATGCCCTGCCATAGTGTTCCATAGACATCCGTTCTTCAAGTAGATGCAGTTTGCCCACCCCAGCAAGTGCAAGAAATACAAAAGGGGAAAAATCAGTGGGGAAAAGATCATTTATTTTGAATACTAATTAGAAATTAATATTAGTAGTGATATTAGGGGCATTTTTCAGTTCAAAATACTGACTTGCAATTTTGGTTTATTTCTTTTTGTTAATCTTGAGTTTCCTCTTAATCCACCTCAATTCACTAAAAATTACTTCATGTGTAATCTTCAGGTTTTCTCTTCCCAGTTGACTGGAATATTATCAATATTTCATTGTAACTGGCATAGAGAGAATGTGTTCAAGTGTATGTATGTGTGTTCTCCAGCAATTTATAAGGGTTACTAAAATAGTACAAAGTTACTTAATGAGTTGAGGCATGTCATTGGCTCCATTAAGAGACTTGCTGCAGTCTGTACTCAGTGATGCATGTGAGTTCTAAAGTGAGCACTTCATTCATTGGGTGATATTGTTGTTGTGTCATACCAGCTTAGTGGAAACATTTCCAAGTGTTCTCCATGCAAACATCCACGTTATTGACTCATTATAAATAAAACATGGAAAGGTATTCTTTAATTACTGTAAACATGGCTTGATTACTCAAAAGAGGCTTTTAATGTAAGAGGCACGACATGTTTTATTAGGACATTAACTGTTGTGCCTTATTGACTTTTCCTTAATGCACAATTTTGTACTATCTTCCAAAACTCCGATCAGTTGAAAACTACAAGAAGGAAATAATCATGTGAATCTGTTAGCAAATTAAATAATTATATGTATTAATCAAGAGATCACTGACCTGTACTGCACCTACACCTCTTCATTTGGGTGCCCACATATAATTATACTAACCTTATACACTAATTGCTTATATTCTTCATGCTGACACACATTTCTATTAACAGGCAATTGAGTGATATAGGAAAATTGATGTCCTTTGCTGGTGCCTTTTAGTCTACAAGTGCACAGTTTACTACTAGAAGTAAACTGTGCACTTGTAGACTAAAAGGCACCAGGAAGAGTTGACTAGTGTCTATTAGTAATACAGACTAAGTATGCATTTCCTCTGCATGTATATACCGTTATCTGGGTATCTGAGTTAGTGTTCCCAGGATCTGCCAAATTAATTGCTCATAACTTTAAAACTACTGATTCTTCTTCACACATAGCTTCAGATTTAAGATTGACAGAGATTTCTAAAACAAGAGATGTTTGAAGAACATTAGCATTAAAATTAGGAACATTAAAATTAGGAGCATTTACTGTCAGTAAACCAGTTTGGAAAAGTGTGCACTTACACTGCTTCTCTCTGAAAATGCATGTCTACTGATTTAACGAAAAACTACTGCACTTCTTCACTTCATAATTTTCAAATATTCATTACGACAGCTGTTGGAAAATGAGGATTTTTTGTTACAGAAAATTGTGACTTTTCACGTTTTAGAAAACAACAATTTTCCATTTTAAAAAACTTTGGGTGGAAAACTTTCAATAACTTTCTTTTATTTTACTAAATTAAAATTTTCTTTTTAAAGACATACAAGGGTAATAGGTCTCCATGTAAGTTTCAAATCTCAAGCATTTTTGTTGTTTTCTTGCAGCTCTGCCTTAAGGCTGTTTGAGCTTAAAAAAAATAGGAAGTATTGTGTTATCTTTCTAAATCTTCACCACCGTGAAAAAATGGTTGACATATTGTACTCAAATGTTATATAAAAAAAAATAGTCATCAGGAGGAGACTACCCCAGGAAAATCTGAGTCCAAAAAATGAGTTTTGTAAAGGAAACTATTTTGTAATCTTATTCTAATTATTTTAAATATTCACATATTACTGCTTCCTTTTTTCTAACTTTACTTCATTCTTACCTATATTATGTTAAATGCCTGAGTTAAACTTGCCCTAATCCTATGTAACATCTCTAATATCTATCTTTCTCCTCTCCATCACTACTTCTGAAACCCTGAACCAAACATGAGTCTTCTCCACTTGAACTATTAAAGTGTTTTTCTGATGGTCTCACAGACTCTCATCTCTCTCCCCGCTAGACCCTTTCAAAAATATGTTGCTAATATCACCATCCGTTTCTGCCTCTCTGACAATGTCTCCCACCTGTATATATGTGTGTGCATATACAAAACATGAACAAAAACATGTTTATTAGCCAGAGAGTGCATACCGAAATAACAGCCACTAACATCTCTTTTGGACAAGGAATTGTTTTCTTTAAAAGAATTAGAATGGAGTATATTGAATTAGAATGGACAGGTTTCAAAGTGGTAGCCGTGTTACTCTGTAACAGCAAAAAGAATGAGGAGTATTTGTGGCACCTTAGAGACTAACAAATTAATTTGGGCATAAGCTTCATGGGCTAAAACCTACTTCATCGGATGCATGCAGTGGAAAATACAGTAAAAAGATATATAGATATAGATATACACACAGAGAATACGAAAAAATTGGTGTTGCCATACCAGCTCTAACGAGAGTAATCAATTAAGGTGGGCTATTATCAGCAGGAGAAAAAAAGTTGTGTAGTGACATCTGATTTGTGTCCATTTATTCTTTTGCATAGAGACTGTCCGATTTGGCCAATGTACATGGCAGAGGGGCATTGCTGGCACATGATGGCATATATCACATTGATAGCTGTGCAGGTGAACGAGCCTCTGATGGCGATGGACACAACTCAGACGTCAAGAATTATAACATTCAAAAATCAGTCGGAGAACACTTCAACCTCCCTGGTCATTCACTTACAGACCTAAAAGTCGCAATTCTCCAATAAAAAACTTCAAAAACAGACTCCAATGAGAAACTGCACAGAATTGGAAATAATTTGCAAACTGGACACCATTAAATTTGGCTTGAATAAAGACTGGGAGTGGATGGGTCATTACACAAAGTAAAAACTATTTCCCCATGCTAGTTTTCCCCCTACTGTTATTCACACCTTCTGGTCAACTGTTTGACATGGGCCATCCTGATTATCACTAAAAAAAAATTTTTCTCCTGCTGATAATAGCCCACCTTAATTGATTAGTCTCGTTAGAGTTGCTATGGCAACACCCATTTTTTCATGTTCTCTATGTATATATAATCTTCCTACTCTATTTTTCCACTGCATGGATCTGATGAAGTAGGTTTTAGCCCACGAAAGCTTATGCCCAAATAAATTTGTTAGTCTCTAAGGTGCCACAAGTACTCCTGTTCTTTTATCTGAAGAGAAAACTCTCACCAACATAACTAAGTGTCATATAGTGTATTTGGTATGTATTCTTCTACCTGTACTGTGCTACAAATAATCATATATACATAGATTAGTAGAGCACCAAAAGAAAGACAGTGATACACTCATTGTACAGAAGTATTCTTCAAAACATTGCAGAGATTAAATACAAATGTAAATAAAACATTGAACACTTATATTTCTAATACCTGCTGTGAAAGTGAATAAGGATGACTGACCACAAACCACTTCCTTTGTAATTAGTTTTGCAGTGTTGAAAGACTTCTAAAAAAGAAAGCAATCTATGTGTGCTATAATGAATCTGTTTGTGAAAAGTAAAGATATGTCTTAAGCTAAATAAAAGCTCTTAATATAAAATGGTAAAGGAACTAGAAAGAATGCTGCCAGTAAACTGACTGAAGTTTTAATAGTTGATTTGAGGATGAAGTTAGTGAGACTTAATGTAGCCATTCACATTTTAAAAAGCACGGGGCTACCTGTCTGCAGATTCTAGAAAGTAGCCCTATGTCATTTCTCATTTTGAAGATCTTCTTTGTTGTAACCACTTGAGTTGTACAAATAACTGGCTTTTCAGTTCATCGGCAGTTCTGAAAAATAGAAGAAAACAACATTTGTTTCAGGTAAAGCAAAATGAAACTTTTAAAAATTTTGTTTAATAAAGTAAAGGACCTTTGAAAATGAAGGGCTAGAATCACTAGGGGACTTCACCACTGTTTTGTGAATGGTGCTTGTGTTGGTCCTGGTGACCCCGTATGCCCAATAAGGGACTTATTATAGGTAAGTACCTTACTCTATAGTCCCGTGGTTATTCTTGTGTAGGGCTTTCTCAATCACTTCTGTTGAAGCTGTTCCACTCTCTTTAATAATTAAATATTCATTGAGCCCCAAACTGAAAAAGAATGACTCTCTAGCCTGGTGGTTTGAGCACTCACCTAGAAGGGGAAGACCTGGCTACAAGTCTCTGCTCCAGAGCAGGGACTTAAACCGAGGTCTCCCACATCGGAGCTGAGTAGCCTAACTATTGGGCTATCACAGGGAGGAGAAAAGTCAGCACCTTCTCCTACTTGCTTTTCCGAATGCCACCAAGTGCCCTTGCGATTCTAACACAAAATCAGAATATTTAATTTTAAAAACGTCAATATGAATTATTTTGACATTTCCATTTTCTTTTCTTTTTTCTCCTGAAGCAATTTGCAGAAACTGACAATTTCAGTTGACCTGAATCTGCATTTTTCAGAGAAAAAAGTTTAAGACAAAAATTTTCACTCACTCTGGTAACCATATGTGCTTTCTTCATCCTGAATTGTGACACACGTCTTCACTAACATGGACTATTAACTTTAATTTAAAATGAAAGCTTAAATTCTGCAAAAAAGATGGCATACCAAGGAAAACTCTACCCTGCACTTGCAAATTGAGTAGATTTTTCAAAGCCCTATTATAGATTTACTTTTCTGCCTACTTACTTTATAAAACTGATTCATATTTCTCTTGTTTCTGATTTCATCAAAATATATCAGACTTCAGTTTGATGAGGATCTTAGTGGGAGTTTCTTTTGGTTTTGTTCTGAGTTTTCATAAAATGTAAATGTCTGGTTTCTACTGCTGCCTGTGCATATACACCAGCCCAGATAAATATGCTCTTTCACCTAAGAATCACATTAGTACTATTCCAAGAGTCAGCCACAGCTCATGAGAAAAAGTAGTTCAGATCTGATTTTCTCTTCTCCTGGTAGCAATTTGAAGACCAAATGAGAGAGATCATGACTGCCCACTTTCCAACAGTAGGCAACATGGACTTTTGGTTACTCCTGGACCTTGGTTCTCCTTTTGAGCCTGCCCTTGAAAGTTAGTTGTCATTGTTATAAATTAATATAATATAAATAGGGAGGGAAATACCAAACATAACTCTTCCTATCATCCTTTCCTTAACACAGCAGTGTAATTGCACCAAATTTATTACATTACAATTGGTGAGGCAGTCATCTGTCTGGTTTAAAAATGCAGTTACTTGCACTTTCACTGTACAATTATTATTATTTCTTTCTTATTTTGCAGGAACTGAAGAGGAGGATGAAGGTGATGACCTGTTATTGGGGTCTGTAGATGAGTTCTGGTGGTTTCCCCATATGTGGAGTCACATGCAGCCTCATCTGTTCCATAATGAGTCATCACTGGTGGAGCAGATGATTCTCAACAAGGACTTTGCACTAGTGAGTAAAAGTTATAAGAAGGTTTGATAGACTGCAAGCCCTCCTGAGTCAGGAAAGAGTCAATGGGCTGTGCCTGGGAGGGGGTGGCAATCAACCCTGCCCCATGACACCTGAAGTTGGTGTAGGCTATGCCGGAGGAGCTAAAAAGGGGAAACCCTGCTCACTTGCTGCCTGGCTGAGAGGGAGAGGAGAACTTTAGCTCTTACTGTGGGAAAAGAAGGTTGTCTGTGTCCAGGAGCCAAGGAAGATGGCTGCCTATCAGGGCCTTCCTGGGGGAAGGGGAGGGTTTGCATTTCTTCATGCTTATATTGGGCATTGGTTACCCTGGAAGTGGGAAAGTTATGTCACCTCACCTCTGAAGATGTTGGAGGCTGGGTGAGTCAGTGCGAGATAAGGAGGGAAACAGAAGTGGAGCTTTTACTGCCCTGTGCCATGCTATGAGGAGGCACATGGGAGGGTGTATGGTCACAAGGGTGTATGGTCACCACTTCATAGGAAAGTACTGGGGAACAAATAGGAGGCTTTACCTATAATGTGAACCAAACCTTAGTTTTGCCATTATTTTATCCCTCATTAAGGAGCAACCCCTTTTCTTAAATAGTCTTTTCAGGATGTGGTGGCCTACAAGCAGCAGATTGGTTATGTAATGCCTTCAGGGACAGTCAGTTAGCCTGTTCCTCCACCTTGTAGCTTAAGGAGGACCATTAGAAATAGGAAATCTGCTTCCTGATATATAGTACAGATATATGGGGTGGCGTCAGGGACAGGAGGTTGGACATTAGGTGAATTGAGGGATTTACTTAGAGTCTTGCATAGAATTTGAAGTTTTCTGTGAAGCCACCTCAAGCAGATGAAGGGGATGAGAAATGAAATCGCAAGATTTTACATGGCTTCTTTAAAAACCTATGCAAGTCTTTGAAAATGTGCCTTTTAAATAGCTAGTCTGTATCTTGGTGGTGTTGATGCATAATGATGTTTGATTTAGCCTGTTTGTACTCTTAACTTTTTAAGAGCTGTCCCTCAAGCACTGGATGGAGCTCAGTACAATTTTATGGTAAAGTAATGTTGAAAGCTCTTTAGAGTCCATCCAGAACAATTCTACTTGGTTAGTCAGCATAACAAAGAGAGAGAAACAAAATCTATAAATCTTTTCTTTGGAAAAGACATTATGTGGTTCTTGACAAAGCATTGCAACTCCAAGCAACCAAAGTCACTCGAAAGAGCAGAATGGCATTGTCATTTAGCCTGCTGCTTAGAGTACACAAACTCTCAGAGGATCTACCATTTGCAGAGACCATTATGCTCCCTTTCCCTTCTCTGAGGGAAGGGAGCATAAAACTCCCAGGGAGTCAAGGAAACATAATTTAAAACAGAACAGGAAGAAAAAGCTTCCCTTGCTTGTTAGTGTTTTTCCCCCCCAATGACCTCCATACCACATTGCAAACATTGGAACATTACTCAAAAGTTAAAATCAAACTAAAACTTTGAAGTTTAGATGGGCTTTTCCTTTCATTATTTTCTATTTCTGTATGATTATAAATTGCTGGGTTCCACCTGGAACCCAAAGCAAAACCAAAAACCAGGAAATGATATTTTTGGAAACTTCCAAGCCCCTTTGCAGACCCATGGATTTAAGACACTTGATATGTTTTAGCAAACATCCAAATGTTTGGGTTTTTTATCCAAACTGTACTTCCAAAATTTTGAGTTTTGGGACCAGCTCAAAAAATGATCCCAAAGCTGTAACTACACCCCTAACCCCATGCAGCTATGCTATTTACTGAATCTCCTGTAAAGGAATATAACAATGTGCTTTTAAGTGCACCCACTCCATAGAAGGATGCTTACATTCCTTTAAACCAGAAGTAACCAACAATGGACAAATTACTCTGTCACACTTCTATACAATAATTAAAATTCAATAGAACAATCATTTATAAGTCTGTGTAATTACAACCTGTTTCTTCAAATTAAATCATGCACAAATCTTCAGGAATTTAACTTTATAGAACGTTTGAAGGGGTTGTGTGATACTGTTTATGAGTGAGAGGGACATAAACAAATGTTAGACACAGTGCACATTTAAAAGTCCAAAGTAATTTTCATGACCTGTAACTCAAACATTTTTTTGCCCCATTTTCTTTAAACCTCTCGGGAAAATTCTCCTCAGTAATTGGATTAAATCTAACAATGTTCAGGTCAACTATATTTAATACCAAAATTTATAAGGTGGGCTAAAAGCAGGGCTTGTCATAGAATTTGGTTGCAGCCTTAACTACAAAGGCAATACTTTCTCTCTCTAATCATTTTCATTGAATGGCAGGGGCTCCTAAGGGTACCCATAAATAAGGAGCTAAAGAAAATGAAAGGCTGGTGTCATTATAGTCTTATTTCCTTCTAGTGGTTGGACATGGGTTGTACTGACCTCTTAGCACTGAATTCTATAATAGCTGTACAATTTACTTATGAGAACACTTCTTTTCAAAAGCTTCATGTGAAATCCTCTCTGTGGGAGAAATTTATCTTCCTGACATGACAACCTCCTTGATATCTAACGCAGCCCTGGCAGCCATGAACTCTGAGTAATCTTGCATCCTCCTCTCCTTTCTCATTCTTAACATCTTGCCTTGTTTGAAAATCGCATTCCCTACCTCTCTAATACATTTTTTCAGATCTCTCACAAGAACCAAAAGCTAATCCCTTTACAATGATCATTACTCTTTACTTCAGATTCTAAATCCAAATTAGCAGTTGAATTAATTAACAAGAATAAATAAGGCAAGCAGAAGTTTCCACACTTATTTTTCATTATTGATTATTATGTTTACATGGAGTCCTTCTCGTATTTTTGTGCTATTTTCTTGTGTGTCACTCATCCATCCACTGAATTCCACCCTTACTACAAAACATCAGTAAAGATTATACTTTGGAAGCTTTTGCATAAAGGTGTAACCATTTCCTGAGGAAGCTGACTGGGGCTGGGACAGTAGAGTATGGGTGGGGTTTTTTGCCTTTTTTTTTTTTTTTAAAAAGGGTCTTAGAGGAAATCATTCTATTTGAGAAGGCTCTGTTAATGGAGCAATTGCACATCTTAGATAATTGCTTCATCGGGACTTTTGAGAACAGCTTGGTGTTAACATTTTAAATGAAATACAGTGATGCCTACTTTTTGTGATCTCATATATTGTGAAGCTCATTTATAATAAATTAGAACAGAAGTTGAATCACTACAGTGCCTTTTGGTATGCAGATTCCATTTACAGTAAACCTACGCTGAAATCAATAAGATTCCCACTAATTTCAATAAGCTTTTGATTAGGCCCAGTAGGACAGTTCTTGGAGAAACAATGATTTAATAAAAACAGGAGTACTTGTGGCACCTTAATGTTCTTTATTGTAACAGAATCCTTACTCTGAATGAAAGCCAAGCTTAATGAACACTAGCCAGTTCAGTCACTGCATATGAAACCCATGGTAATAGTTTACATTATTACATGAAGGTTTAAATATATAGATGCATTGCATCCTCTTGTACTGTATACATATTCTGCTGTTTCTGGGGATCTATATGTACAAATTCTAGGTAGGGAGCAGGATCTATGGTTCAGAGTAGGGGTTTGAGTCAAATAAAAATGACTGAGGTCTATTCTCAGCTCTACCACTGATTTGCTTTGTGACTTGTACTTCAGTATGCCATCTATAAAATGGGGATAATAATTTCCCTCCTCATGTAAGTGTTTTTGCAAAATTATATTTTCAAGTCAGTTAATTAGACTTTAAAAATCACCACAGAGTTGAAATGTTTGCAACTGTAAAATACCACTTTTGATAAGGGCACACAAATATTTTGCATATCAGAAAGGACTGTTAATATTTATACCATTTAACAATTGGTTGATGGATGAACAACATTTTCTGAGATAGAGCAGGACTGAAAATTATGCAACATCTCACCAGGGCATGGTGAAAAGTTAAGGAAGTTCTCAGTAGCAGCAAAGCTATATTACACATATGTGTGAATGATTTTGCATGGCAGCTGGGATCAGCAGTAGAATTTGTTTTAGCCTCAGATGCTGCATCTCTTACCTGTCAAGTGGCTGTTTTCATGGCAATATTCTCACCCTCTAAGGAATTTACACCACTGACAGAATGCTCTGCGAGAGTTAGAAAGTAATAACGAAAGGAAATGAATTGTCCATATCAGTCAAAATGTATTAACACAAATCTACCAGGGTTTGCCTTGTCTAATCTAGGCAATATTACTGTTGCATGGGGAGGGGAAAAGTTTAAAGCCTTATTCTGTTTCCTTGGTAAATAACCCAGTACATTCATATTCATGTTCTGTCTCCTCCCCAGATTGTAGGCAGTGGGCACTATTCTTGCCCTTGCATGCCCATGCTTCATTCCCCACACACAAGTGCTCAATTTCCCAATTACATAAGTCAAAGATTATCTATGTAAATATGAATGTGACATCACATATCACAACTGGATCCAGGAAATGGAAGGTACAGTTTGTTAATAATTGGTTTGATTTGATTCTCATACTTTGCACTTCCATAAAGATTTCTATGTGAAAAGCTCACAGTGCTTTACCCACAGTAATGAATTAAACCTTGCAAACTGAAAAGATAAGTATTATGATCTCCAATTTTCAGATAGAAGCACCAAGACATAGAAGTAAGTGACTTTTCAAATCACATACAAAGACTGCAACACAGTCACCACAGACAGAGCAAAGCAAGATTTCCTACTTTCCTCCCCTCTCCTTTAGTCACAAAACTTTCATTTCTGCCCTGTTGTACATCCTTATCTGACGACAACAAATGGAATTTATTTAATCCCAGGGCTTCACCTTTTTCTTTTGTCTCAATTAGTGTCAGCTAGTGAGTATTTCCTTGGGATGCTGAAATGCAGATGGCACTGAAAATGATGCAGATGCAAGATAAACATTGTTGTGGATATAGACCACAAAAAGAGGCAAGCGTATTCTTGAGTTAATGTTAAGATAAATTAATATGCAAAACAACACCAGATTCAGGTTGTCTGTAGTAATGTACGTTATTTTGAATTTCCCCTTTATAATCCCAGCCTTGCCACCCTTTTGTTCCTAGAACTTTTCAACTGCCAAAACCACAGAGAAACCTGCAACATTTTTAAAAATACCAAATACAAATTGAGCAAGTCAGTGACTACATTTCAGGTGCAGAGTGTCTACACATTGCTGGGCTTCTGAGTCATCTTATTTTCAGTATCGGTAGTTAGGGCTGGGAAAGTTGGATGCAGTGGATTTTTATGGCATCTGTATTGTCTGTAATAGTTTCGTTGAGTGTATGCAGAATCCACCATTGACTGCACAGCTGATGTCCTTTTATTTGTGATTGGTAAGTAGTTCTAGCTACTTAACATCAGGACAATGAACATGCATTATTCTAGGACTGACCACTTGGTCAACAAATTATTTTGGACTTTCAACCACTCCCTTTACCCACTCTGTTCTTCCCCTACTCAGTTTTTTCCATTCACAACCTCCCACCTTGCTTCATTTTGGCTCCATCTTCAGCTCTGTTCCCTAACAGAGATAGCATTCCCACTCTGTCTCTCTGCTCCTTTTCTTTTGTGGCAGTAGTTGCTAAAAGGAAAGCTGTACTCTGCACAAACATTTAGGTCATTGCAAGCAGGTGTATGAATCTAGTCAACTGCAGACTAAATCTTCATGTGTATCCTTCAGATGCTCACTAATGCACTTTGATTTAGTCCTGTTTCAAAGAGATCTGATCAACTGTTAATGCACATCTGATGGGTGCACAGGAACACTATGGCTATGTCTGCACTACAGCGTATGTCGGCATAACTTATGTGAATAAAACATGCCCCTGAGTGACATAAGTTACATTAACAGAAGCTCTCAAGTGCACAGTGATATGTTAGTAGGAGAGCTTTTGCCGTTCGCAGAGGTGGTTTTATTATGCCAACGGGAGAGCTCTCTCCCATCAGCCTAGAGTGTCTTCACACATACGCGGCAGCGGCACAGCCGCATCAGGGCAGCTGCACCACTGCAGCGCTATCTGTATAGGCATGCCCTTAAATCATGTCAGGATGATATGTCTAGATTCATACCCAAGCTTGCCCTAGTCTAATTATTCATATAGCCAAACCCCTAGAATATGAAACTATTTATCTACTATGCAAAACTGTGGCTAAAAGCTGACTGATAATATTATGTTAGTAGTGCACAGAGTCCCATTGTGCTAGGCACTACATGTGCACATAACAACTGATAGACCTTGCTCCAATTAGCTTACAGTCCAAATAGACAAAGACCATGTGAAAAGAATATTGTCCCCATTTTAGAGAGGAAGAACAGAGGCATGAAGAGACTAAGTGACTTTTTCACAGTCACTCAAAAAATCTGTGGTAGAACTAGGAACTCAACCTAGGTCTCCTGAGCCTACATCCACTGTCTTAACCACATAAGCCTCTTTCCTGGCAATCAATGTAGGCAGATGTGGCATTTTGTTTTTGTTGTAAAATTACAGAACCATATCTATATTCATCTACGTATAATGCAACCTAATCCACAATAGATACAAAACAACTCCTGTGTTCAAGCACACCAAATCACCTTGATGTCTAGAACTAACTGCCACAAAGCTCACACACTTATTTTAACTTTCCATTTTGTGAACTTCATCTTCTTGATACTAATCTGCTCAAAACCATTTGCTAAAGGATCATGTCTAAATGGAAAATTTTCAACTAGATTAAAAAGAAAAAGTTTAAAATCAAACTAAGTTATTTAATTCTGCAAACAGAAATTTGTATGCAATTAACAGTGTTTAAGAATTATTCAGAAAATGAGACCTTTTAAAAAATCAACTGTCATAACCGGATAAAATATAACACAAAAAGTTCTTGTATGAATTGACAACCACGATGAGGGCACATGTATTCACCAATATAAATGCAAATAAAAAATAAACAAAATTGTACATTACACTGGCTTAGTTTAAAAAAACCTCCTGAAGGAAATCTCACTCAGGCTCAACAATATTAGAAAAATATCTCACTGCTAAAAGTAGGTAATAGCTTATGTAAATCTCCTAATACTGCTAGGTGACAGTTTAAAATGTGGTGTATCCAGGATATCACCTCTTTTTTTGACAGGATAGAAAAAGTTCAGGAAGGTGCCTGCAGCTGGAGTGTTAACTACTTCATCATTTAACATAACATTATCAACAGTGGACTAAATAGTTTCAGTGAATATATGAAAAATGTGATAAAAACATATGACTTGCCATACCAAATAAAATGATTTGGTCCCTTTAGCCCCTGTCCTGCCTCTAGTAATGGCCAGTACTAGAAGTTTCAATAGAAGCAAATAATTATAATGCCAATTTTGTCCTAATATAGCTTTTTTTAAAAGCATGTAACAATTTGTATATTCAGTTTTATTTTTCAGAAGAGATCTAGTAAATCTAAATGGTGAGTTTTCCAACCCTGCTGCTGCTGTCTGAGTTTCCATTATCCTCTAGCGTGTTAAAGCTGAGGAAATATGCAATATAAACTTCTTTCCTCTAAGTGTTTGCTGAGTTCCTGGAAAGCAGTGTCCATGCTCTCTCCTTAATAGGAGTGTTTTGTAAATAGGGAATGTGTGTAAACAGTTGATACAGACATAATCAGGTTCAATAAAGTTCCATGTCAGGGCCCATCTCAGTAGAAAGACATAGGTCAGAAGAGGCTGGGAGTTTGAAGCTGCTTTTCTCTTGCTTCTTCAGCAAAGATGATAGCTAAGATAGGCAGCTTCTGGAGATTGCTTCAGTCTTTCAGATCTTTGACAGAAGACTAAGAGAGCTAGGCTCCTATGTGTTGAAACTGGATCTGGGCAACTGGGAATGTGTGCCAGTTCAACGGTGTTGCATTTTTTCAGTACTAAGGGTCTAGTTCTTGTCCTCCTACTGTAAGATGCACAGAAGTTGGGCTGGAGAGGCAGGGGCGGTAATCAAATGAAGATTCCATGAGTCATCAGTGGTACACAGGCAGGTTAGCTCAGGAGCCTGGGGCATCATGTGTTGCATGGGCTTTAAGAAAGAGGAGCATGTACTCCTCCGTTGCACAGCTTCATCTCTCCTGCCAATAATGGAATGAGTGAACTTGGCTGTGCCCCCAAAATCTGATCACCGTGACTTTTCGGAGATGTGCAACAATATTTTGGACTCATGATATTGGTCATTGCCTATTGACTGCGTTGTCTCTCTTCTGCCATTGTGCCATAAAAACCCTGGGGTCCAAAATGTGGTAATGTATTACCATTCACACACTTGAAGATAAATTATTGCTCTTAAAATACTTATGATAAATTGGTCCATAGGCAAATTCCTATGAAGAATTTATTAATATCTTGAAACTAGGAAGTTACGTGGTTGTACACAAAGTTACAGTCAAATATAAATATTAAACAGTGCACAGTCGGGCCCAGTCAAGGTGAAGGAAAGTTTTGACCAATTGGACTCAAGGTTGAAAATATTTAGGATGTTAGAGTCCATCAGGACAATAATACTGTATTATAAGGCTTTATCATTTCCTTTTTAGTAGGAAACTCCACTTGTAATATAAGCTTTCTAGAGAATAGTCACCCTTTACCAAGCCTAAGTCCAAAAGTGTCAAGATTTACCTAATCAGTTTACAAGGTCACACACACATCAGTGCTTTTATCACTTGTGAAGACAGCTAGTGATGCCAGCCCATAAGAGATACTGTAATGTGCAATAAAAGACTGAAAGTCATCTAAGGATCAATGATTTTTCCAAAGTTCAATGTAGAACTCCAGATTTATTTTAAAGAAATGAAAGTTTTCAAATATCAGCCTTTCCCTTTGGTCTAGTTTGTTTCTGATACTGAATATAAAGTCTTTTAAGAACAATTAATTTTATATTGAATTTAATATCTACAACAGACTAAGGAAGAATATAACACTTCCCTTCATCAATATATTTCTTGCTTTCCACCAACTTTAATTTTATCATGTCTACCTAGAAATTGATCTACTAGTTTATTCAGCTGGCAAAGCTACAATTTTTCTTTAAATCTTAACTATAGCCATTGACAAAGCCACTTCTGTGAATTTCCCCAGCATTCCGCAGGACTACAAAAAATTGACAAAATCCTCTTTCCCTACTCATGCTTCATCTCTCAGGTTCTAGTAATGATCCTTTTCTACTGTCCAACACCTCATGATTTGTCTGTGGCTTCAACTTATATTCTCATTTAAACTAAGATAAGACTATTCCATTGTGACTCAAGTAAATTATGAAAGCACGTAATTAGGAGCTCTGGAATCCTGCCTGCATTGTAAAAGAATGTGACATAGTTCTTTGTATTGCATAAAGTGTTCCAAAGGTCTTTTCCACACACAAACGCGTATATATCTTTGGGTCCAATCTGGTACTGCTTGAGCACCCAAACAAAAAAGGCAGTTGGAATCTTAGGTGCACAAAGAATACAAGATTGGACCTTATAGAAAGGTAGTCTGGTGGGGTGATATAGAAGCTAATAATTAGCCAATGTTGTTTCATATTTTGACTCACCATTATGACAAAAGCCACTGAAACATAATATATTCAAAGGAAAAAACTATTTTAACATAGAGTTAAGGTTGCTTGGTGATATGTCATCCCCTTGTAGAACATCAACTTGAGCAGAAAACTCACACTGTGAGAACCAGGAAATGCAAAGTTCAGGGTGCCCATGCACACTGAACTCTGCACTCTCTCAGCAATGCCCCAATATACCAATTAACACACATACCTTTACTCTACCAATCCCGCAGTTGCTGAAATGTATAAGCTTTTCACCTCCTTTTACAACTCTCATTCTCACCCACAGGTTTCCAGCTAAGACTGTTAATGAACAAAATTTAAAAAAAGGTGGCGGACACCACAACCAGCTCTTTATGGTCTTTGAGCAATGCTTCAGTATCCACATACTCTCACTGACCTTTGGCATTTTCAGATTTGAGAGGTTCCGGATCCTGGTGTACACTAACACACTTAGCGAACTCCCCAGAAAGGATACCACATGTGTACAACTTAAGAAATACTTCACAGCTTGTTACAACTTCCTTACATTTACTCAACGAATACCATCTCACTTTCACGTAACCATCATTAAAGCATTAGAATCCAGTCATATTCCTTCTTACTGCTGACAATAGCCTTTGTAATAAAAGTCCTATGCCCTGTTATGGATATAACATCCCCAATTTTGCATAGACATGATACATTCTACATTCCCAAGGTACACATGCACCTCTTTTCCTTCCTCAAGCACATGAGAGAGTAGAAAACATTGATCTCTTCATATTGCAGTCACAGCTCTGTCACACACCTCAAAGTAATCCACAGATGTCGCAAACATACCTCTTCCAAGCAGCGCTAATTGCCTCCACCATTCAATACACCTGACACTGACCACAATGCATGAGGATAATAAATTCTTAGACTGCGGTCATATCCCAGCTTGTTACTGACAATGCCCTCTGTAATAAAACTCCTGCCCCGCTAATTATGTAATATACACAATTCTGTATTGAAATTATGCATACTAGAGCCAGAAGGTACATGTGCAGCTTTTCCCATTGCTTATAAACATCAGAGGGTGCAAGCACAGATCTCCTTATCACATAATTACATCCAGGAAAAGAGAAGGTATGTAGCATAGGCCACCATTTTTATTTGTTTTCTTTTTTGTCCTTTTAGTTTGAATGTTGTGTAACTCACTGTTCTGCAAGAGAACAACATACTATCGAGCAATCTTAACGCTAGATTAAATTCAGTTTTTGCCATTGAATTTCCTAAGGTTTTATTTGTTTTTGTTTTTTTCTTAAAACAGGAAAAAGTTTTGTTATTGTCATTAGGGGTCAGTAGTTATTTAGGCAGTTGTACATATTATGTCCCACAATTAGCATTCTGAGCCAACCTCCCACCAAACACACACCAGCTGTGCCCCACCAGCCTTGCTTTGGAACATCTGCAAGCCATGCCACTTACCCATTCAAAGCATTCCCCCTCCAACCTGCCCCCCTCCCCACAGCAACTAGGGAACATGTCTCCCTGAAGTCTTCACTCCCTGGTATACAAACATTTCTATTGCCTTTATTTCCCTCCTCTAACCCAACTCACACCCAGAGCCTGGAGTGAAAGACAACTATGTCACAGTAGAGGGTGCACTGGCAGAGCTGGGGGCGCCAGAAGGTTGGAGTGTGAGTTTGGTGTACTGGAAGAGATGTGGGGTGCTATGCCTCCCACAACTGACTTCCCAACTTCTGTTGCCATCAATCCCCATCTCCTCACTGCAGCCCCAAACTGCTCTTTCCCTATTCTACCACTCCTAATACCTACCTTTGTCTCACATGTCTACTTTTCCCCCAGAGACTTTGATTACATTTCCCCCTAACACACACACACACAAATGTCACTCATGACTTACAAATTGTAGCAGCCTCCAGTCATTTAGTCCAAAACTCCTTTTGTTTTAGGTGATGGTGGGGGGAAGTTTGTGATCAACTCATCCTTAGATATGTTAATTGAAGGGAGAATTCACAGCAGGGAAGAGGTCTGTGATTCAACCAGTCATTAGTACCTTTCAGTTTAACAGTACAAGGTGTCCCTGCCAGCAGGTAGGAGATCTTGGGGGACAATTACCACACAGGTGGGGTGCAAAATAAACTTTATTAAGAAAATACAAAAACAGGGAAAATTCAATAGTGAGGGGTATGGGGTTTGTTAAGGTAGACAATTGGGGAGGGGTTTCTTTTGGTGAACAGTATAGGGGGTTTCAATAGTGGGGTACAATACAGTTGGTAAACAATTAACACTGAAGTATAAAAGCAACAGGTAGCTAACAATTTCTATGTAAAAAGGTGCGTCACAGCAGCATATAACCAACTAACAGTTATGGAAAAATATGTTAAATAACAAACAATTTTAGGTAAAAATGTGTCACAGTGGTGTAAATATAGAATGTGAGGTGTATCAGAGAGGAAAAAAGTAACCAATGGGGTTTTATGCTAGATTGGGATGGGGGGGAAGAGGAGCACGGGTGGAGCAGAGGGAGATTTAAACTTAGAGAGACACAGAGAACAGAGAGACTGTAAGGAGTCAGAGGGACACAAAGAAGCTGGGGGGGGTTGCAGTGGAAAGACAGACTTAACCACAATTATGCAAAACACAGCAAAATCTTATCTATGATCTAACTTAACCAAGACTACACAAATTAGCAAGTAACAACACAATGCAACAATTCTCTAAGCCTAACTTACAGAGTATAAAGCTAAACCTAACTTAACCTAAGAGCTTGGCTACACTTACGGTTTGCAGCGCTGGTCATCCAGCTGTGTAGGAGCAGCGCTGGTGTGTGGCCACATTTGCAGCATTTCCAGCGCTGTTGGGAGTGATGCATTATGGGCAGCTATCCCAGCATTCAAGTGGCCGCAACGTGCTTTTCAAAAGAGGGGGGTGGAGTGGGGTCTAGTGTGACAGGGAGCGGGGGGAGAGAGAGAGTGGATTTTTGGAGCCAACACTGTGTGTTAGCTTCCTGACTTGAAAAATCAGAACATTTTTCCGACCCCTTAGTCTTAACTCTTAATTGCAAACAGCCTGCAGGCAACAGGACTCCCCACTGTTTCCCTGCCTGCCTCTATTTGATTGTTTACAGCCAGGTACAGATGATCACAGCAAACAGGAGCTTTGTTTGTTTTTTAGATAGCAGCAGCGGCAACGGAGGAGCTCCACAGAGCTCGTTCACAACAGGGAGGAGGATCTCATTTTTGTTCACAGATTGATCACAGCAAACAGGAGCTGATAAACAGCTCCGGTAGAAACGGAGCTCCGGAGGTTCACAACAAAACAAAGAGAGGCTGCATAACAAAACAAAGGGAGTAATTTAGTTAAAAGCATTCTGGGATATCTCCTTATTCCCTGGAGGCCAATAAAAGCGCTGGTGTGTGTCCACACTTGATGAGCAGCGCTGGATCACCAGCGCTGCAATCGCTACACCCCAACCCTGCCAGGTGTACAGCCAGCGCTGCAGCCAGGGAGTTGCAGCGCTGGATATGCCTTGCAGGTGTAGACGGTTACTAATTGCAGCGCTGGAAAGCCTCTACCAGCGCTGCAACTTGCAAGTGTAGCCAAGCCCTAATGAGTGCACCTTATACTAGGGGTGGTTCTCCAAGGGTGTGGCTGCAGCAGTGAAGCAACTGCAAGTGAGCTGCCCAGGATAGAATCCAGGGAGGCACAGGTTTATTTCTAGCAGCAAAGGAGCTGCAGAACCAGAAACAGAATACAGATGCAGACCAAGGAGTTAACTTGGGTCTGTCTGTTGGGGAAAGAGAAAGCCAGCAGCTAGAACAGGGGGGGTCTGCAAGAGAGAGTTCTTACCAATCCCCAGGACAACAGCAGAGGCAGAAGCAGGTACAGTAGTTTCAGCATCAGAGAACGCAGAGAGGACTCAATTCGTTCACAATAATCAGATCTCCAGGCAAAATTCGTTGTTCGTGGGAGGGGAGTTTAAAAACGGGGGTACGCTCAAAAACAAACAAGAGCGGGGAGAGGGCCTCCCAAAGACCCCTAGCTGATCAGACCAGGTGGCAAAGCAAGGACCTTCTCCGAGGTCTGCTTAGAAAATGTCTGGTTATATAGGCAGACTTAGGCAGTTTCCTGCCAGTAACTTTCATTGGTCCCCCTTGTTAGAGGGGAGGAGAGAAAGCAGGGAAAAGTCTTCAGGTGTGCACAGACGTGTCTGGGCTAGTCCTAAGTCACAGGCATGACTTACATGCTCAGTTATGTGGCCATATAAGGTCTTGCATTCTTGGGCAGTGCCCCCTACACCGAGCCCAGGTCTGAACAAAGGAGGCAGGGGCCCACCCCCACCTGAGCAGAGCAATGGCTCCGGTTAGTCTGCAAAGGCCATTCCACTGAGCAGGGCCAGGCTATGACTCTTGCTAGCCCCATGGCCGCACAGAGAGGAAAACAAAAAGGAATGCAGCAGGGAGGCAGCTGTAACAGACACAAGGCAGCAGAAGGAAACCAGGTTTTGGGGGGGAGTTGGGTTTTTTTTTTTGGTTTTTTTTTTTAGGGGGCCTGTAATTTGGGAACCCATCAGCAAAATGACCGCAAATCAGACTCACTAATACGCACCAATTTCAAAGCAGTCCAATTAACAGTTCAGATTTGAGAGCACTTACAAGAGTTGAATTTTAAAGTCTATAAAACGGTGGTCATGGAAACCCTTTAGCTGATTTTTCCATATTGATGTACACACAGTGTAAAAAGTACTTTTTCTTATATATGTTCTCATTTTGGGTCCCCCAAAGATTTAGTGAGTACCATGCACTACCTGGGGTAAAACTCGACAGATTGAGACCATTTAGACCCATAGTTTGATCTCCAGCTCAAGGCAAATAAACCCACCACCTGGAAACTTTTTTTAAATGGCTAATTTTTTTGGAGTGGGGAGGGGAGGGGGGGCTTATGTCTCTGTAACCCATGCCTCAAATGACTCCAAATTCAGATCATTAACTTACCCTACAGCCTCTTGAGGAACATCACATTTTAGAGGAATCCAACTACATATATCAGTTTTAGAGGACTTAGAATGGTTGACCTTTAAACAGATGACATGGTGCAACCTTAACACTAGTGGTGCCCCAGTGCCATTATAATGCAATGAAACTTTTTACACACGATATCTTTAATTGAATCAATTATATTTTATTCCTTTTAAGAAAATATTGTCATCCTCAATTCTAATAGACGCTTAACAACAAAAGCAAAGCAGTCTAAGGCCTGGTCTACACTGGGGGGGGGGTTCGAACTAAGGTACGCAACTTCAGCTGAAGTCGAACTACCTTAGTTCGAACTACTTATCCGTCCTCACTGAGCGGGATCGAAGTCCGCGGCTCCCCCGTCAACACCGCCGTTCGCGGTGGTGGAGTTCTGGAGTCGACGGGAGTACGTTCGGAGTTCGATATATCGCGTCTAGATGAGACGCGATATATCGAACTCCGAGAAGTCGATTGCTACCCGCCGACCCGGCGGGTAGTATGGACATACCCTAAAGGATAACAGGGCAGTGTGCATGCTGATATACAACACATAGCATTTACCCTACCTAAAGGTTTTACAAAAATTGCATAAAACTGGTACAGAGAAAAATTGTCTGTATGCTTGATTTCTTATTGATTTTTGAATAATTCATAAAGAATGTTTGTGTGATCAGACACAGTATTGGCCTCTTTTGTGGCAAGTAGCTTCTCCATAGTGAGAACTCTTAGATTTTTGCAACCCATCTACTCTAAAGTGGTTAATTTCAGTTTCATCATTCCATTGCTGGGACAATTCCTATAGCAATAGAAAACTGTGAAGGCATGAATCCTATTTTGGCATGCATCTGTCCTGACCGAAGAGGACATATAGTTAGGGATATGTTCAGTTGTTGAGGTACCATTTCAGAAAAGTGCTCGATCTCAAGACAATTTAGAAATTACCAGTAAGGGGGGGAGGGGAGAGATAGCTCAGTGGTTTGAGCATTGGCCTGCTAAACCCAGGGTTGTGAGTTCAATCCTTAAGGGGGCTACTTAGGAATCTGGGGCAAAAATTGGTCCTGCTAGTGAAGGCAGGGGGCTGGACTCAATGACCTTTCAAGGTCCCTTCCAGTTCTAGGAGACTGGTATATCTCCAATCATTACCATTACCTATGGAGTCACAGCTACTGTCATTGATCAGATTGCATCATGCATCCTCTTCAACTTAAAATAGTTAAAGTATTCTCTTGAAATAATTTAGTATTGAATTTAGCGCATAGAAACACTGTTTTCTAGTGTACAAAGCACAGGACTGGGAATAAGATGTCCTAGGTTCTGTTCTTGACTTTGACAATGGTCTGCTGTGTGACTTTGGCCAAATCACTTTAGCTTTTTGTGTCTTAATTTCCTTTTTTACCTTTTGTCTAGCTTATCTATTTAGATTGTAAATTCTTTGGGGCCATGGACTATCTCTTGCTGTATATCTGTATATCTCTTAGCACAGTGGGGCCCTGATCTAGATGTATATCTTACTTTCCTGTACATAATCATAAGGAATTTGGCCCTGAAATCACTGATATCTCTGAATGGTCCTTCATTACATGAGCATTCATCATTTCACATCCAAAACTGACCCCTATGCCTCATATAGATCTTGTAGGTGAGTGATGTCATTAATAGGCAGAAAACATATTCTGCTAATGGTCAAAAAATGAACTAGATTATTTCATATTAGTCAGTGGCATCTTTATTATTAGAACATCTTTATTATTAGAAAGTAGATAATTCAGCTGGTTATATTGTGTGAATAAATGTTCCCATAGGTTTTATTTAATTTTCTCAAAGGACCAAAGGCCAGTCTGTTTGAAGTTAAGTACTTAAAGATGCCTAGCAAAATCTGTTCCTCCTGTAATTATAGAAGCAAACAACAGTTATTAACCAGTGGTTCTCAAACTTTTGTACTGGTGACCCCTTTCACACAGCAACCCCCCCTTATAAATTAAAAACACTTTTTAATATATTTAACACCATTATAAATGCAGGAGGCAAAACGGGGTTTGGGGTGGAGGCTGACAGCTCGCGACCCCCCATGTACTAACCTCGTGACCCCCTGAGAGGTCCCAACCCCCAGTTTGAGAACCCCTGTATTAGACAATGTGAACAAGAGGACAGGCAACAATTATAATTCAGTATTTTAGCAATTTCCCTCCAAGTATCAATTATATATGAATGGCAAATGGCTTATCTATTTTGTGAGTTGGCAGCTCTTCTTTTGGCAAAAGAAGAATGTTATTGTGTGATACCAATGTAAATAATACCTAACCTGTGAAGCTTTCAGGCTCTATCAAGCAGCATATAATAATTGTTTTTCTGGCCTGCACAGTGTGTCTTTTAGATTGAGAGTTCTTCAAGAAAGGACTCTATTCTTTGATAACTTCAACCTGTAGTAAAGTGCCCTGTATACTTACTTTACTGTATAAATTATAAAAGTACTAAATAAGTAACACAGGGGAGAAGTGAGGTTTGTATGGGAAAGAGGTAAAAATGATGGAAGACCCATATAACCAGGCACCCAAAGGAGTGGATGATTTTAGGGCTAGCTTTCTAAAATACGACTCATTTGTGTTGCCATGGATTTCAGCAAATATAGGCCAGAATTGCCAGATTGAAAAGTTCACCCTCAAAGTCCATCTTTGGTTCTGGAGTCAATACACTATGTCAGGGAAAAGTGCTGGAGCTACATTTTGTAAATAGCTACAGCAAACATTCTACCAGCCATGGAAATGTTCCTCTGCTTTTTGTAATATAAAATATAGACAAATGGTAATTGTCATGTCAACATGTTTCTCTTTGTTTATTGATCCAAGACAATTTGAAATGTGACTAAATAAAACAGCATAATTTCCCAGCCTTTTGAGAATTACTTTAAAAAAAACATCCAACCAGATGGGGCATATTTTATAAATACACATAACGCATAATACACAGGCAGTCAAATCTGTTATAAACAATGGTAGCTCAATATTATCCAAGAGGATTATTTTCCCTCCGATACTGTAAAGCCAATTATTTTGCAGCTTGTGTCTCTCATTTTTAGTGAGAGTGTTTTATATATATATATATATATATAAAACACACACACATACACACATATGACTGCCCAAGAACAACAGTTTCTTTAAAGCTACCAGTTGGTAGAATAAGAATAAACTTGACAGCATTACATATTATACTTGTATACTCAATGTGTTGTTTCTTTTGCTTTGTTTCAGGAACATGGTATTCCGACTGACATGGGCTATGCAGTGGCTCCGCACCACTCTGGGGTCTACCCTGTACATGTTCAGCTTTATGAGGCCTGGAAGAAGGTCTGGGGTATCAAAGTCACAAGCACAGAAGAGTATCCACATCTAAAACCTGCACGGTACAGACGGGGCTTCATCCACAATGGCATCATGGTACATAGCATTTCCATTACTTCATTGCAATAATTCTTTAAGAATGACTAAAAAAAAATCTATTTTACAAATGCACCAAGCTTTACAGTGGGCATTGAAATCCTTCAAGATAGTGGAATTGTAAGGATGCCAAAACAGTTTTACCAGCATGCAGCCAGTTTGCAAAAGAAAGAAGAGCAAAGAGTCTGTTTTGGGGTGGGTTTTTTGGCACTTTCCAATGTGATTATCAGAAATAAAATGTACCAGTAGACAACCAATCTTGGACTATAATTACATACCTTTGCAATTCATTAAAATGTCTTAGCTCCATATCCAAGGGTCTGACTCACTGCAATGCATAAAGGGTCTGGGACCTGCCAAAGGGGAAGAGAAACAAAGGTGCAATATGATCCTCCAGTACACAAGATACTTTGGTTGGGCCAGACTTTGTGTTTAGATATACCTATGCAACTCCCAGAGCACAGGGTCTGAAACTATGCCTGTGAAAGCTTCATAGGCTGTGCATTGGGGTGGGGAGAGATAAAGCTTTCTACATCTTTCCTTCAATAGTACATGCATTAAAAGCCAAGATAACATATAGGAATCGCTTGGCCTATCACTTGAATATGCAGCTGCTCCTAGAATGGAACAAAGCAGCTAATGAACATCCAGATGCAACACTACACCACAGTTCAGAGCAAAAATGTGGAAGAATCATGTTCAATTGAAACGGTAAAGAGAATTTAGGTAGATCGAAGGTAAATTACACAAGTTGGAATGTGCACAGGACACAGAATGGAAATCTTGACAGGTCAAGTTCTGGCATGGTATACATAGGTAAAGTTCCTGTTGACTTCAACAAAAGCAATGGACATGCATTTAAGAGCAGAATTGTATCTAATATGTTTGTCAAAAGTATTTATTAATAACACAGAAACAGGTAACAGGGTAGATTCTAACTAGTTCCAACATAGGACTCATTTAAGCAAAGCACTTAAGTATATACTTAAGTGCTTTGCTGAATAGAAACCATAGATTATTTTGTTTTCTGTTCCTTTGGACAGAATACAAAGGAGAGCCCAAATGGTAAACTGGCAAAAAACCTAAGTCAAAACTGAATAATATCTGTGCAAGTACATGCATCCGACGAAGTGGGTATTCACCCACGAAAGCTCATGCTCCAAAATGTCTGTTAGTCTATAAGGTGCCACAAGACTCTTTGCTGCCTGTGCAAGTATAGTACTGAACAGTATCACAGATCTTAGTGTTTTTCTGCGGAGTTCTGATATACTTGTGATTAAAGAGTTAATGAAATAGCTCTAAGTAGTGGAGATTTTAGTTGTTCTTTTTCTCCATCTGCTGGTTTTCAGAATCCTGACGCACAATCTCCTGATTTATGATTGTATGTAGAGCTGACCTCGGGATATGCTCATTCAACAGTCCTATCAGCCCCAGTACATATTTCACTAGTGGGGTCTAATTTGATTTTCAGGGCAAAGGAAGGAATTAACTAGTTCTTTTTGGGTCTGTAACCTAGAATACCAATTGTGCGCTATATCTTACCAGCAGGAAGATTAATAGCCTAAGATAGTGAAGACGACTGAGAAGCGCTATTTGTCTTTTAACAAACTATCCTTGCTAAAAGAAAAGAAGCTCTTTTCTTCCTTTTACAAATCCCTAAAAACAAACCCTGAATGTTTACTATGAGAAACATATGCAGTGGTCTGGACAAAGGCTGTGGAACACACATGTGCTGCAACTTTTCAACTGGCAGCTGGAGATCTCAACATCTGCATAATCATGCTTATTTACAATAAGACGACAACTGCTGGAACAAAGGAATCCATATGTGAGTGTTTCAGAATGCAGACGCAGAAGAGTTTTTTGGGGTGGGGCTTGCAGAAATAGGATCATGACACTATAGCATTTTTTTTACTTTGTTCTCAGGTACTTCCTCGACAGACCTGTGGCCTTTTCACCCACACAATTTTCTACAAGGAGTATCCTGGGGGCCCTCAAGAATTGGACAAAAGCATCCGAGGAGGTGAACTCTTCCTCACCATCCTCCTGAATCCCGTATGTACCTTGTTTGCTATCCTCTGCTATGTACCTTTGCTATCATTATTGGAGGTGAATGGGACAGAATAACCTGTATAGTTTATTCAGTTCCGATAAATCAAATCCTTTTGCTCAGAGGTGGTGAGCATTTAAAAGGAAATAAGCAAAAACTGTATTGTAAGGAGTAATGTGGATCCCCGGTGATAAAAATCAGAGAAAAATGTATGTATTTTTTCCAGACAATATTTGTTTTCCAACCCGAGTGCTAGGCCTTTGGGAACAAGGGGACACTGAATATACTAAAGGGGACAAAGGAAAACAATGGTGATGGAGAAAACTGCATCCTCCTTCTTCTCTTTCTTCCCCCCCCACCCCCGCCTGACCTTTGGCTCCTTGAAAGCTGCACATCTTTCATCTCTCTCTGCTCCCACTGCATCCCCTAATAGAACTAACTATAGGAACAGGTTCACATGCATAGAATATTCAGATCAAGCTGCTAAAGAACAGTCAACCTAACCCTCTGATGCCACCCACTGAAACCCCCACTCCCCATGTAACCTGCTCTGTGTGGGGAGTTAAGCATGAACACAGGTAGAAGGGGAAAGAAGAGAGGAAATGAAGAGAAAAAATGGAAGCACGTGTGCATGAGCGTTGTGGGAGGGGGACACAGAATGCGGGTATGGTCATTAATCCATCACAATGAGGCTGCAGGATAATGTTGAGGGTGGAATGACATAATTATTTTGTTCAGGTAGTAACATTTAATTTTTCTGACACTTTTTTTGTATGTAGTTATAAAGAATACAAGTTGGTATGGTAGAAAGTGTCCTAGTCACTCATTTGGGATGACTTGCATAACTATCTTCTGACTTCACTTCTCTGGACTAATAAAGCCATCCCATACAATGCTAATAAACCCTCATTAATACACAATACTATCATATACATATGGCTCCACTTACCAAGAAATCAAGGATGCAAAATTGTGTTAATTCAGGCACTGGGAGGAATATCCTTTAAATTCCTTTAGGTTTTGGAGACAGGAACCTCTGTCATGAGTTGAGTTTTTTTCTTTTTAGTTCTTTAGAGCAGGGTTTCTCAAACTTCATTGCACAGCAACCCCCTTCTGACAACAAAAGTTACTACATGACCCCAGGAGAGGGAACTGAAGCCTGAGCCCCCTGGAGCCCTTGCCAAAGCCCAAGCCCCATCGTCCCATGCAGGTGGGCCTCAATTGAAGCCCAAGGGCTTCAGCCTCGGATTGGAGGGGGCCTGTAACCTGAGCCCTGCCACCCAGGGCTGAAGCCCTTGTGTTAGGCTTTGGCCCCAGGCGGTGTGGCTCAGGCCTCAGTCCCAGGTCTCACCACATCTAATGCCAGCCCCTGCAACACTATTAAAATGGAGTCACGACCCACTTTGGGGTCCTGACCCACAGTTAGACAACCACTGCTTTAGAGTCAACTTCTGCTCTGAATTACCCTTTTCAATCCCATCAGCCTCTTACTCCCGGCTCCCTCCTCGCCCGGAGCCTCAGCGCCTCGCCGGAACAGCGGCAGCGTGCCTCCGGCGGGGCCTGAGCTCCGTCCCGCTCAGAGCCGCGTGGTGATGGGGCGGGGCTGGGAGCTCCACGCCGAGTGGAGGGAGCGGAGCTCCCAGCCCCGCCCCCTCACCACGCGCCTCTGAGCAGGGCGGGGCTCAGGGGCTCCACCGGAGACATCAAGTGCTGAGGCTCCAGGAGAGGGACGGAGGCGGGAGCCTCCGCTGTTCTCTTGGGGGCCCCTGCAGAGCCCGGGGCAAATTGCCCCCTTTGCCCCCCCCCTCTGGGCAGCCCTGGGTCAGGTGGTTGGTAATATATCACTACCACTATATTCTTATTATTAGAGCATGGAATTACTATCCATAGCAATTCTGTGGTACAGTTTGATTCATTTACAATTTTTCCTTCCTTTGATTCTCCGTTTTCTTTCACATATAATGCCACTCCCCCACCAGGATGACCTGTTCTGTCCTTCCGATATATTTTGTACCCTGGTATTACTGTATCCCATTGATCAACCTCATTCCACCAAGTTTATGTGATGCCTATTATATCAATATCCTCATTTAATACGAGGCACTCTAGTTCACCCATTTTATTATTTAGACTTCTAGTATTCGTATATAAGCACTTTAAAAACTTGTCTCCTTTTAGCTGTCTGGCATTACACGATGCAATTGAATGAGACTCTTTTTTATTTGAGTGTTTCAGATCAGACCCTGCCTGTATTTTATCATTTTCCATCCTCTCGTCCTCACTAGGACATAGAGATTCTCTATTAATAGATCATCCCCTAAGGGATGTCTGAACCATGTGCTCCTCCGCACCACTCAGCTTTCCTTCAGCCCTTAGTTTAAAAACTGCTCTCCGATCTTTTTAATGTTAAGTGTCAGCAATCTGGTTCCATTTTGGTTTAGGTGGAGCCCATCCTTCATGTATAGGTTCCCCCTTCCCAAAAGTTTCCCCATTTCCTAATAAATCTAAACCCCTCCTCCCTACACTGTCTCATCCACACATTGAGACTCTGCAGTCTGCCTGTCTAACTGGCCCTGTGTGTGGAACTGTGAGCATCTCAGAGAATGCTACCATGGAGATCCTGGACTTCAGTCTCTTACCTAGCAGCCTAAATTTGGCCTCCAGGACCTCTCTCCTATCCTTCCCTATGGTATTGGTACCTACATGTACCATGACCACCGGCTCCTCTCCAGCACTACACATAAGTCTATTTAGATGTCTCGAGAGATCCTCAATCTTCGCACAAAGCAGGCAGGTCACCATGTGATTCTCCTGGTCATTGCAAAACCAGCTATCTATGTTTCTAATGATCAAATTGCCCATTACTAATACCAGTCTCTTTATAGTAGCTGGAGTTCCCTCCCCTTGAGAAGTATCCTCAGTGCAAGAGGATGCCACAACATCATCTGGAAGAACAGCTATGAGATTGTTTCCCTCTGCTCCAGTTAGATGCTCTCCTTCCCTGGGACTTTCCTCCTCCTCAACAGCACAAAGGCTGTCAGACCAGGGGTGGGACCATTCTACTGTGTCCCAGAAAGTCTCATCTATGTACTTCTCTGTCTCCCTCAGCTCCTCCAGTTCAGCCACTGGCAAGCTTTCCCTTGCCTATGCCCTGAGTTTTCAGAGAATGCAGCAACTTTGTTTGTTTCATGGGTTGCAAAAATGGTAGCGCAGCCTCAATACTTTTAGGGCTAAGGACTGTTGTTTTTTATAATCAGGCCATATATCCACAGCCTAAGGTTGTAAATTGTCACTCTGTCAGATGCAGAGCAACTTCATGGGTTCTGAGGGCTAAATCATCTGTGTGGACAGCTATAAAGTGATCATCCCCACAGACTCTTGTACATCTTTATCAGCTTGAACTGACTTTTTATAATGATACATTTTTCTCCAGAAGGTTCTTCAAGAAGCACGCTAAAGTAAGCTCCTCTAACTCACTGTTTACTCTGGGCCACGTCCAAAGCCTATGGAATTTCATGGGATTTTTTCCATTGATTTCAATAGACAATGGATCAGGCCTCCTCTCTCTCTCTCTCTGTTCTCATTGCTTCTGTTTTTAAGATGTGAGAATTAAGATGTAGAACAAGTGAAAATTATATACTAGTAATTCTTTTCATCATTATCCTCTCTTCCCCCATCTACTTTCCCTTCTTCCACACAGGGAAGTGATATCTCTTATGGATTGTATATCTTGTTTCCTGGGATGTGGCCTAATTTTCATAGGTGTGGAGCATCAATAGCTCTAATTGTTATGTTACAGTTAAAGAAACTTCATTTGGAACTGCCTTTAATATCAGACCACTATTATTTACATGTCTAAGGCCTGGTCTACACTAAGAAGGGGGTTCGAATTAGGGTACGCAAATTCAGCTACGTGAATAGCATAGCTGAATTCGAAGTACCCTAATTCGAACAACTCACCCGTCCACACGCGGCGGGGTCGAACTCCGCGGCTCCCCCGTCGACTCCGCCAACTCCTTCTGCCGAGGTGGAGTACCGGAGTCAACCGCGGCACTTCCGGAGTTCGAACTATCGCGTCTAGATCAGACGCGATAGTTCGAACTCCAAAAAGTCGAACTCTCCGCGTCGAACCGGCAGGTAAGTGTAGACGTACCCTAAAAATAGATTTAAGATTCTAAAATTAGAAGCCTGTATGTAAAAATTTTACTCAGTGGCCCTTGGGAGCAAAGTTGGCGTCTGAGTCAAAGAGAGTCGATTTAGAGAAGAGGTGCACCTTTATTAAGACTTTTTATATACAATGTGTGTGTGACCTACACATCAGAATAAAAAGTCTTACTCTTAGTCCTATCTCTCTGACTCCACCATGACTCTCTAACTCAGCAAATCTTGTCTTCTTGTATCTCCCTCATCTGTAACTTTGGCTTATCACTGCTTCTGGAACATTGCTAGAATTTGTCCTTCACTGTAATCTTTATCCATGCATCCCTCAATTCCTGCCTTAGGAAAATCTATGATTTTCCTAAACTGCTATTTGCTAAACTTCAGAGAGTTCACCACTCTGCAGCTAGACTAGTCTCATTCCAGGAAGTGAAAGCTTTATTATTACCCAATTCCTGGGTCATCTTAATTCTATTCCAATTTATCTCCAAAAATGCCCTTAATGTTTTCGGATTTCTCTGTTAAACTAATTTCACCCTACTTCTCAGACCTGCTCTCCTGTCTGTCCATATCCCCCCTGCACTCTCAGCCTTTTTTCCTCTCCTTTCACTTTTCCATAATGGGTAATCAGTTTCACTTTTCAGCCTGTTGGTGCATATCTCCTTTTCACATGCCTGGTGTGTTCCAAACCACTGTTTGTGTGTGTGATTTCTTGTAATTTTGTCTAAATACCTTTCTTTAAAGGCACTCTGATGCCATAGTGAGAGCCACAGTACAGGAGCCTGTAATGGGAAAAAAACCTTTTAATAACTTAGTATCTATGAGGCATTATGCTATATTATGCATTAAGTTGTCAGATATGAATATAGTTTGATTTTTTGTATTTCTGCTGTTTGAGGAATGTATTATATTTGTTTTTCACATTGGTAATTAAAAGTGGCAAAAGTGATACAGCGGATACAATATTTTTCCATGAGGTCTACTCCCAATATATTCTAAGTAGATTGCATATCTTTGTTGATCAGACTATTTTAAATCAGGATAGAGTTAAAACCTCCAGCCTTTCAAAAGAAAAAAAAGTGAGTGGTTTTGTTTGTTTGTTTGTTTTGTTTTGTTTTTATTTCCTTTCCTATATGAGCTTGTTTGACCTCAGTAAGTTCCAATAACTTGAAAGTACAATATATAATATTGGGTGGCATTTGAAAATAATGGTTTTATATCTGTACAGTTAATGTTTGATTTTTTTTCCTATGATTTTCTATCATTACTTCATCAAAAGCTGATATTTTACTGAACTGTGCCATACGAGTGAAATACTGACATGCAGTTCCTAAATATGAGTTAAGTATGTATACATTCCATATTCCTTATTCAGACTGGAAGACATATAATTTAATCATGTGGGAGCTGAAGAAAGATATACCACAACCCCCAACATCATTCAAGTCAGGCCATTGTAGTACCCTACAAAATATGCAGCAACTGACAACCGTAAAAGCAACAGCCAGTCTTATCACAGAATGGCTTGGAGAGAACACAGAACAAAACCTTTATATTGAGTTAGAACCTTTTTTTAATAAATAGAGTTTTGATGTCCTGCTTTACAAATAGCACATTAATAAGTGAACTAATGGACAGCTCTTTTCTTATCCAGAGTAAGAAGAAGTTTGTAGATTTAGTAGTTCTAAATAGGTTTTGAAATGGCAGTATATGATTGAACACCATTAATCCACTGTGTTTTCTGAACTCCCTGAAAATACCAAGCATCAGGAATACTTAGTGTCTACTATACTGTTCCATTTATCAATTGTAAATTCATTTGAATAAAAATATACACTTGAATGTGATGTGTACTTGAAACTGACACTAGTGTATAATAGAATTGTGCAGTGTGCAGTCTGGGAAACTTTCATACCCCTAGATTAGTTAATGAGCTTTCCTTTTGCTTGTGTATCATTCTCTGCTGTTCCTGCAACCTAAGAGCAGGTGCAGTACAGTATAGATTGGTGTTATGAAATTAGAGGAATTATGAAAAAGACACTGAAAAACATTTTAGCATGTAATTATATAAATATAGCATGTTTGTAGAAATGATGCAAAATTGGATACCTAATATAATCTATGGATATAGCCTATTTTTGTGGAATAAAATTAGAATCATAACACATGCATCATCCCAAACTCATATAATGATAGCATATATCATAACATCTCAGGTTTTGTAGAAAGCCTTGTGTTCTTCAGAACTGTAGCAACAAAATGGTTGTGCCTACTGTATAATCCTTGCTGTATGAAAATAAAGGCACAGAGGTATACCTCTACTGGTATTTGCAGAAGTACTGTAGCTCCTGTTCATACCAATGTGACTTGCTTATATTAATTTCATGCTCTTTAGGGTCTTTTCTCTCCTGGATGTGTGTGATTCACTCCAAGTAGCTTTAGCGTGAATTATGTCATGCATCCAGGGGAGAATAGGCCTCTATGGGGTATGCAGATTGTGTAAAATTCTATTTCTATTTTGTGTGTGTGTGTGTGTGTGTGTGTGTGTGTGTGTGTGTGTGTGTGTGCGCATATATATGTATATTTATGTACACACACACACACACACACACACTGGGAGCATTGCCAGGCTACCATAACAACTAATGATTTACATTGCATGTTTCTTTCCCATAGACACTCATACTCAGGACAGGGTTAGGGAACAGCCTTGGTTGAGTTCTGTTGACACAGCTAATTAGTTGTCTCACTGTATATGGTATTGTTCACTCTTTTAGCAGGAACACTGCACGTTTTTCTTTATTCTTAATTTTCATCTAAAATTGAGTTGGAGTAAGAGTCACTAAGGGCCTTATCCAACACCCAGGTGTTGTATCAACCAGGCAAGGTACTAACAAACTTCAACAGGACTTTATTTTTAAAGTGGAAACCTCTTTACCAAGCTGCTGCTGCAAACTCTGTAACTCTCACTCTGCCTCCTCAACTCCTCCCCCCCCCTTCCTGTTTCCTGTCCTTTCAGACTCCCAACAGCCAGTGCTCCCAGTTCTAAAATTTCAAGCAACATCTAAACACCACACCAGGGCAAGCCTTCCAGTTGTTGCTACCACCTCCTTCTCTTGCCATTAGTATTATGTTATTTCTTGTTTCTAAATGAACATTCAAAGCCATTCTCAAACTCCTCTTTATTGTTTTGAACCTTTGGATGAGTACAGTGCTTCTGAAAGGAGATAGATTGGCAGTTCTTGAAACAGAGTTCCATTAACTGGGTTTGATCCAAAGTCCATTGACTTAAAAGGAAGTCTTTATATTGATTTTAATGGGCTTTACATCAGGCTCTTTATCTGCAGAATAGGTACTGTATACCATGGATGTAATCAATGCAATCTTCCACACTAGTGAAAGTTCTGGAAGGAGGTGTCTGGGACTTCTGGTTACCCCTGGTTAAAATTCTGCCACCAGACTGATGGGAAGGTTGGTCTGATTTCTCTGCTTTAATGGAGTTTGCTCTTTCTCTGCATACTGTTATGTCCTAGGGGCAGCCGGTGTAGGAAGCAATCACTTGAGGCCAGAGAGCAGACAGCTAACCAAAACCTCCATTTTATTTACAGAAACAGAGCGCTCACTCAGCCGGTTGAAACCAGCTGAGCTATCCCTTAATAGTCTAACTCAGTTGCCATAGTAACAAAACCCATGACAACCAAATACACAACATATTCCTCCCCCCCTAATAAGAACATCCCCTAAATAAAACACACACTAAACTAGAGAAGGAGAGTAGACTGCCTCCATTCCCGGCTAAACCCTGGGGATTATTTTGCCCCATAACCGTGGGTTCGCCCTAACTAAAGATCCAGCCGATGAGGAGGCCTTCTGTCTCTAGGTGGATTACGGCGAACTTCTGGTGTTGTTGCACCCGAAAGTACTAAGGGCTCAGGGTCCGCAGCACGAATAGGTGAGGAGGTGGTATCAGCTCGTGCTGGGCAAAGGGGTATCTCAGCTGCCGGCAGTAATGGAGGAGAACAGTCAGGAACAGGTGACTCATGATTCGGTGTCTCACCAGGAGGGGTGAAGTCAGACCCCTCAACTGCAGATGGGTCCTGAAGACTGGCATGACCTGGCAACAGCTGATCTACATGTCGCCGCCAGGTAAGATTCTCTGCAGTCCGGACTGTGTAGGAAACAGGTCCTGTTTGAGTGATGACTGTGGCCGGGACCCATTTAGCTCTGGAAGTATAATTCCGAGCCAAAACTGGCTGCCCTGGGCTAAAGGTTCGGTCTTTTGCTCTGGGTGCCCGTCTGATGACTTGATATTGCTGCTGATGTTGCACAGTTTGTCTGGGTTCAGAAGGTTTCAGCAGATCAAAGCAAGTGCGCAGCTGTCGTCCCATCATTAGAAAGGCTGGGGAAGCCTGGGTCGTAGCATGAGGTGTGTTTCTATAGGAAAGTAAGAAGGTATCCAGACGCTTTTGAATGGAGTGTTGTCCCTTTGCTGATTTCAAAGCGTTTTTCGTTGTCTCCACAAATCTTTCAGCTAATCTGTTGGTGGACGGATGATATGGTGCTGACGTGATGTGGTGTATCCCATTTGCCTTCATAAAATTTTGAAACTCCTGAGAGACGAACTGCGGTCCGTTGTCGCTCACAAGTTGTTCTGGCAGACCAAAACGACTAAAGAGTCCTCGTAGTTTTTGGATAGTACTCTCTGCAGTAGTGGACTGCATTATAGAGACTTCTGGCCATTTAGAATGGGCATCTACTGCCACCAAGAACATGCTTCCTTCAAGGGGGCCAGCAAAGTCAACGTGAATACGTTGCCACGGGTTTTCAGGCCAGTCCCATGGGTGTAGGGGTGCCCACTGGGGTGCATTCCTCACACCCTGACATGACATACAAGCTTTTGCCTTCTCTTCAATAGCACTGTCCAATCTAGGCCACCAAAAATAGCTTCGTGCAATTTCCTTCATGCACACTATTCCACAGTGACCGGAATGTAGCTGTTCTAACATCTGTGATCTCAGGGGTGGTGGAATAATGACACGCCTCCCCCACAACAAACAACCAGATTGGACCGATAACTCCATCTGCCTGGACATGTAGGGAACAAGGTCGGGTGAGACCGGAGAGGTTTGTCGAGATTTTCCATGCATCACCAGGTCCATAACTTGGGATAATACTGGGTCAACGCGGGTTGCCTTCTTTATCTGAGTAGCAGTGATGGGTGTATTCTCTACCTGTTCAAAGTAGAAGATTTCCTTTTGGGCACTATCTTGATGTTTGACCGGTAAAGGCAACCTTGAGAGGCCATCTGCATTGCCGTGCAGAGTGGATTTCTGATATTTGATTTCATATGTGTGTGCAGAAAGTATCAATGCCCAACGTTGCATACGACTAGCAGCTAATGGGGGAATGCCTATGTAGGGTCCAAAAATTGATGTCAGAGGTCGATGGTCTGTAAGAAGAGTAAACTTTCGCCCAAACAGGTACTGATGAAACTTCCTAATTCCAAAAACAATTCTTAATGCCTCACGTTCGATTTGGGCGTAGTTAGTTTCTGCTTTGCTTAGAGTGCGTGAAGCAAAAGCAATAGGTCTTTCTTCTCCCGAAGGCATAATGTGTGACACGACCGCTCCCACTCCATAAGGGGAAGCATCGCAGGCCAATTGCAGGGGTAAGGATGGATCAAAGTGCGTTAGAACTTCAGAATTTAACAGTGCATCCTTAGCTTTGTTAAATGCAACATCACAGGCTTCAGTCCACTTCCAGGCCTTGTTCTGCCCAAGGAGCTCATGAAGTGGTTTTAGCAGTGTGGCTAACTGTGAGATGAACGTTCCATAATAGTTCAGTAGTCCTAGAAATGAGCGTAGCTGGCTTACATTTCGAGGTGGGGGAGCCTCCACAATAGCTTTAACTTTTGCAGGGGCCTTATGAAGACTTGCAGAATCGATGATGTGTCCCAAATATTCAACAGAGGGCTTGAAGAATTCACACGTGTCTTTGCGAACTCGTAGGCCATACTCTTCCAGTCTTTGTAGGGTAGCCTCTAAATTCTTTAAGTGATCCTCTTCATTTCTTCCAGTGACCAGGATATCATCCAGATAGCACTGAACTCCTGACAAGCCACACAAGATCTGGTCCATAGCCCTCTGGAACAGGGCGGGAGCCAATGTGATTCCGAAGGGTAGGCGGCAGTATCGATAAAGCCCCTTATGAGTCACAATAGTCAACAGCTCTTGGGACTTTTCATCGACGTGCATCTGTAAATATGCTTGACTCAGATCAATCTTACTGAACTTTTGTCCCCCAGCCAGGCCTGCGAAGAGGTCATCGATGCAGGGAAGCGGGTATTGCTCTGCACACAGCACTGGGTTGACAGTGACTTTAAAATCACCGCAAATCCGGAGAGAGCCATCTTTCTTCACTATTGGAACGATAGGAGTGGCCCGTGAGCTATGGGTAACTGGTATTAGGACTCCATTGGTGACCAGGCGCTCCAGGTCTGCTTCAACTTTTGGCCTGATGGCATATGGCACAGTTCGGGCTTTCAGATATTTTGGTGGACTGCCAGGTTTAATGTTCAATGTCACAGTGATTCCCTTCATACTTCCCAAATCATCTCCAAAAACAGCAGCATGTTTCCTTAGTATAGGGGTTAGACTGGTTTCTTCTTTAGTCATCCGGTGCACTTCTGCCCAGTTCAGCTGAATCTTCCCAAGCCAAGACCTACCCATTAAGGCTGGGTAGTCACCTCTCACCACAAACAGTGGCAATTTAGCCGCCTGTCCATTGAGCTCCACCTTAACATCAATAGTGCCCAACATGGGCACAGCTTCACCTGTATACGTCTTCAGAACAGTTTTTGTTGCCTTAAGCGGAAGATGCTGTAGCTTTTCCTTATACACAGTCTCAGGAACCAGCGAGACAGCTGCACCGGTGTCTAGTTCCATGCGTATAGGTTTGCCCTCCAATAAGGGGGTTACCCAGTATTCATGTGAGCCTGCTGCCAAAGACAAAACATGCAGTGGCACTTCCTCTTGTGAGGCGGTGTCACCTTGATCATCCTGGGTCTGCTCTAGGGTATGCAAGGTTCCTCTTTTTGTCGGCCAGACCACAGGCCTCTTTTTCTTTTGTTTACAGGCACACTCAATGTGTCCCTTTTTGCCACAGTGTCGACACACCAGGTCCTTACACCAGCATTCTGATGCCTGGTGACCCAGCTTACCACAGCGGTAACATTCTTGACTCTGCACCGTTTTGTGGGTCAGTTCTTGTGACACTTTTTGCACCCTAGGGGATGCACCGATGTATTGTGCCTCCCTTGTAGCCAGTTCCATGGAGACAGCAATATCAACAGCCTTCTGTAATGTAAGCTGAGCCTCTGTCAGTAGGCGCTTCCGTATAGCTTCACTGCAGAGGCCACACACTAACCTGTCACGCAGGGCATCATTTAACATCTCTTTAAATTCACAGTGTTCTGCTAGCTTTTTTAAAATGGCTACAAATTGTACAACTGTTTCATCTTCCTTTTGGTCTCTTTTGTGGAACCTATATCTTTCAACAATTACCAGTGGTTTTGGGGAGAAATGAGACCCCAGGATTTCCACAATGTCACTGTAAGATTTAGTCTCAGGCTTAACAGGGTGTAGTAAGCTGCGTAGCAGAGAGTAGGTTTTAGCCCCTACAACAGTTAAGAATATTGGCACCTTCTTCGCTTCTGTAATGTCATTTGCAATACCAAAAAGCTCAAAACGCTCAGTATACACATACCACTGCTCTGTATTCTCATCAAAAGGCTCCAGGGGCCTGGTCAGAGTAGCCATGATTTTTAGTTTCACTTTCACAGTCAGTGCAAACAAGCAGCTTTTTTTCTTTGTTTGGTCTTTACCTTGACTTCTACTTCCTTCTGTTACTGGAGCAGCACCGGAATCTCACCCTCGTCGCCAGTGTTATGTCCTAGGGGCAGCCGGTGTAGGAAGCAATCACTTGAGGCCAGAGAGCAGACAGCTAACCAAAACCTCCATTTTATTTACAGAAACAGAGAGCTCACTCAGCCGGTTGAAACCGGCTGAGCTATCCCTTAATAGTCTAACTCAGTTGCCATAGTAACAAAACCCATGACAACCAAATACACAACACATACTACTAAATCATCCCTGCCAGACATGATTCATCCTTGGAGCTCATAAATATAATATATTCATTTGGACCACACTGCACCAAATGAAAGATAATTTCCAAAAAAAATTCTCGGGAAGATCTCCTGCATTACCTCACTACCAGCTCTTCACCCCACTTCAAATTAGAACAGATGAACACTTTGCTAATATAGATACTCAAGATATTTTTGGACTAATGTGTAAATATATTTAGCATATGCACTCGATATAAGTTTGTTTTTTTCCTTTTCAACTTCCTTCCTGGGTGATGCTTTTGAGAAGTGAATAGATTTCCCAGTCCTTCACCCCTGCATGCATCTCTGAAACAAAGAGTTGAAAGGGAAAAATTATTACAGGTTTACCAGTGGACTTTTGGTCCTTTTTGTTTTCATTTAGGTTTGAAAAGACAACAAGAGCAGTTGTTTCAGTTCAGGTTCTTCTCAAGTTTTGGTGAGATGTGGGGTCTTTATGTAGATTCCTTTACACCTCTGTAAGGGCCATAATGTGAAATGTTACTCACACCATGGAGCAGTTAATTACATGTGAAATCCCACTGATGTCAATAGTATTATTCCTAAGAGTAAATACTCACCTTTATCATTAAAAGGTTCATAATCTTCCTCTAAATTAGTTAAATAAATTCTAATTAATCTGATACCTTGTTACTATTTACTTTATTACCCAAGATTTGGTTGATCATAAAGCTTGCTGCACTAGTGAAACTAACTGAAAAGTTGTTTAGCAAATTAAACAGTAAAGCATTTGTTGAGTAACTGAAAACTTATTTGAGGGGGCAACAATTTTCACATAGGTATCATTTTAATTCATATTTGATTGGGGTTGGGGTATGATGGGGTATACAAATCTCACACTGGCCTGGAAGGGATTAAAGAACAGTACTGTACCCAGGTCGCACCGCCCCTCCAGCCCTCTGCAGAGCATGCTCAAACTGGAAACAGGGTTGAAAAGGTAGCAACCCAGCTTAGAAGGTGGAGGCTGGGGAAGAGGACAGATCTACCCTAAAGGCTCCTGACAAATGGGCCGGAGAAGCCTCCCTGAAGGAACAGGACTATACGCTGGGCCCAGTTGGGGCTGGTGGCTTGGTTTCTTTTTCTTTTTTCTTTATCTAGGACCAGAAGCTGAGGGAGGAAAGCTGCGGTACGAAGAGAACCAGGGATGGTAACTCAGAGGGCCCTTTCCAGGACCCTGGGTCAGAGCCTGGTGGAGTTGGCAGACCCTGGCTCCCCTCTCACTTCCCCCATGACTGGCTGGGTATTAACCATTACTCCATCCAGCCCACCATGGACTCTATTACAGTGTGATAGAGTTTAACTGGGTATATTAATAGCTTTAGAAGGTCATAGAGTTCATTGATTTACCCTTTGTGTCCTACACTGAATTGCTGAATCTCTGAAATTCTCTTAAAAAAAAAAGACAGTTGTAAATCAAGTCACCACTTTGTGCTTTGGAAGGCTATCTTCGAAATCAGGGGTAGTCACTGGGCAGAGCAGGGCCAAATCCGGACCACCAGATGCTTTTCAACAGACCGTAAAAATCTATTTATTTACGTATTCTCATTATTGTTATTGTTTTTGTATTTTCTCTGGAGTCTAGACGTTGACTATACCTTGACCAAGAAATATGGACCTTGGCAAAAAATGATTACCCCTGGAAAAGTAATTTTCCTATGTATGCTGGAGATAGAATGTAGGTGTTGTGCCCTTTCAGTGAATGAGATCACAGTCTTTTATTCATTTTTAACTCCTCTGAGTACTATTCCAGCATCAGCCTGTGTACTTGGTCAGAGGTAACTGATCAGAGACCTGTTGTGTAACATGGATTGCAGTGCAGAATCCTATTGGATCAATGGCTGTGGAACTGAAGAACTTGCTCTCCTCCAGTGACTGAAAATGGAATTTAGATTTGATTTTGTCTTAGTTCTATTGCTCTTGGATCCCTATTCATGCCAAACTTAATTTTGTTACCTAAGTTATCTACATGAAAGTCTGTCTCTCAGGAATAATTTATACCATCAGTGCATGAATTGTCAGGTTGTCTTGTTTCTTTGTTCATGATGCAGGTTATATTCAGCTGTTGTCCCAGCAAAATAATTATTACAATGCTGACCCTGTCACCACCATTACAACTAAAATATGAAATATCACAAAGTGAAACAACATATATACATGAAAAAGTTCTGGGTACTATGCACTACAGTGAGTCTTTATACTTTGGGTTCAAAGCCTTTTTAGTCTTCAGTATAAATGAGTTTTAATTGTACCACTGTTGTCCACCTAGTGGACATTTCTGCTGCACCAGAATAGTTGGATTTGAGAAGACCATGGCTTAATAGTAAGGGAAAGTAAGGAAGTTGTCTGGGCTCTGCGTTTGGGCCAGGGGGACTGGACAGGGGGACTGGACAGGTCCCCTTTTGGACTTATAGCCAATATTATTAGTCTCTTGCTTTTATGAGAAATACATTCACCTCCCTAAAAATTTAACAAGGAAAAAAAATTGCAGGAGTTTTATGGTTTTACTGCTTCAGCAATAGCTTCAATCATTTCCAGGCAGTACAAGGAGCTACTTTACAACAGCAACATTTTGTGTGTAGGTGTGTGTAACGAAGTATGAAATGGTCTTAGAGATGTTTATGCAAATATTATTTTCCAGCAGTCTATGTAATAAACAAGATGGCAATAAGATTATAGTGGTACGTTTTTTCTGCTGTAGATAAGATTGGGTCAGAATATTTATTATTAATCTTAAACCCTCTAGTCTTGGATTAATTCTGTTCTACGTCAGATATTAAAATTCACTGCAAGTTCAAAATTACAAAATAAAACTATTTTTCACCCCACAAAAAGGCTGGCATAGATTGGTGTAGCACTGTTAAAATCAGTGGAGCAATGTTGATTTACCCCAACTGAAAATCTGTTCTTATGATTCAAAAAAGATTATTTTTCAGCATATCTAGATTACTGATGGATAAATTTAGAAAGATTCCAAGATCTGGTTGTAGTCTGAACCTTATCCAAAGTATTTCAATATCTTGGGTCTCCAAAACTGGAGTGAAAAGTGTTATGAGGCTATTCCTGCTCATGAGACTTACAGTTCCATTTAGCCCATAAAGAGAAGAACATTTTTTTTTGCTTATTTCATAACATCCTCTTCCTATCCTACCTTAAGCCAGGAAGTAAAGAAAGGCACAAAAATGAATGCTGACTAAGAAAATTAAAGTTTTTCAAACTAAAACAAAAAAAAGTTGTTTTGAGGTATGGGCAAAACTTATGGTTAATAGTTCATAACTCGTTCACCCATCCCTAATTTTCATGAGCTATGTCCTTCAGTGCAGCTGCCCTCCAACAATATGTCAGAAAAATGCCCGATCAGGTAGGGATGGAAGGAGGTAGTACTATCTCCTTGGCATCTCTCTCTCATTGTTCCAAACCTACCCAAGCCCCTTCCATCATAGCTCTGTGGGATCGGGATTGCAAAAGGGATGTGTTTTGGTGGTAAGGACTCAGAATATGCTCTTAAAGTTGAAAATCGTGAAAATTCTGTTGCTATGGTATTTTTACAGCCATCCCATCTCCTATTTACATATTAACTACTAATTCCTACACCCATTTCCCAGTATATAATGCTTTTATGTCCAACTACAAGTCTAGCCAAGTAAAACTGAGCCGCCTTTGATCACCTTCATTCAAAGAAGGAGGGGAAAGTAGTTGATAGAGATCTAAACATTATTCCAGACCTTCTTCAGCACTTTTTTAGGAGATGATCTGGGGAGAGGTAATTGAATATTTATGCTCCATGAAATACATTTCTTTGACTTAAAGTGCATTAACTGTAACAGTGCTTCTCGAACTTTTTCCCCCAAGGACCCATTTGGCTTCTGACTACATGTCCTATACCCCTTTCATTTATGACACTACCTGTGGCTCTGGACCATCTGGGGCCTAATCTACCTGTTGAGTTCATGACAGAACCTAAAATGAAAATGCCTTAATGAAACACTAAAGGGGAACAAGCAGCTGCTGTTGCCTTTAAATCATTAAAATCAGAGACTTGAAATTCAAGTACTATACATCTCAGTTTACTCAGGAAAATTGCGAAGATACCATTTGTGCTGAGGCTGGATGCAGAAGTTTCAAACAAACTTTAAGAAAATGTGTTAATGATTTGAACAGCCCTTTTCTGATGTTTCATGAAGGCTATTCTTCCCCCCAGACTGTAGTTAACAGAGAGGGTACAATTGTTTCTGAAGCAGCTCCCTGCCCCACCTCTGCCCGGGGAGCCCCCACCGCAACAGCTCCCAGCCCTGCAGCGCCCCCACCACTGCCCGCGGCAGCTCCGTGTCTCCCCTCCGCCATGCGGCACCCCCTGCGGCAGCTCCCTGTCACCCGCCTCCGTCCAGGCTGCCCCCCCTGCGGCAGCTCCCTGCCCCAGCTCACCTCCGCTCCACCTTCTCCCCTGAGCACGCCGGTGCCGCTCCACTTCTCCCACCTCCCAGGCTTGCCGCGCAAATCAGCTGTTTGGCACGACAAGCCTGGGAGGGGAGGAGACTTAGAGCAGGGGCGACGTGCTCAGGGGAGAAGGAAGAGCAATGGTGAGCTGGGGCGGAGAGCGGTTCCCCTGCATGTGCCTCCCCCCATTACTTGCTGTGGGCAGCCCTCCCCACGCCCCCTCTGCCCCAGCTCACCTCCACTCCACCACCTCCCCTGAGCACGCTTTTGGCACCCCCAAACATTTGGCACCCTAGGCAGCTGCCTAGTTCTCCTAGTGGTTACAGCAACCCTGCAACCACTCCAACTCTGCTCTCCATCCCAGCAGAAACTTTTCCCCTTTGCTTCACAGATATTATGCGGGACACAGCAGGCAGTTATGAACATAGGGATATTTTTCTCACTGAGGTCTAATCTTGTGAGTGAACACCACCAGCAATCCTTCAAATGATCAAAGGCACATTCAACTGTCGTTCTGTGCCTGCTGAGCCTGTAGTTGAAGTGCTCCACGGTGCTGTTGAGGTGACTGGTGTACGGCTTCATGAGTCATGGGAACAAAGAGTTGCCAAGATTACCACTGGCATTTCAACAACCCCAATGGTAATGTGCTGGTCAGGGAAGTCCCTACTTGCAGCTTTCTGAACACTCCTGTGTTCTTAAAGATGTGAGCATCATGCACCTGCCCAGACCAGCTGACACTGATGTCAGTAAAGTGTGTCCGGTGAGCCACCAGTATTTGCATAACCATAGAAAAAAAACCTTTCTGTTGATGTACTCTGTGGCAAGGTGGTTAGATGCCAAAATAGGGATATAACTTCACCTTAGTTCAGGAATCCTATTGCTGCAAATCCATTCACTATGTCCTACACCTTGCCAAGAATCACAGTCCTGCATAGTATGAGACAATTAACAGCTCTGCACACTTACATGGCAACTGCCCCTACAGTGGATTTCCCAACTCCAAATTGATTCCTGATTGAGCAGTAGCAATCTGGCATTCCAAGTTTCCACTGTGTAATCACCACTCTCTTCTCAACTATTAGTGCAGCTCTCATTTTGATGTCCCTGTACTGGAGGGCTGAAGTGAGTTCAGCAGACAGATCCAGAAATGTAGCCTTGTGCATCCGAAAGCTCTGTACCCACTGCTTGTCATCCCAAACCTGCATTACAACGTGATCCCAGCAGTCAATGCTTGTATCTTGGGCCCAGAATCAGCAGTCCACTATCTCTAGCTGCTCCAAGAACACCACCAACAACCTTGAATTGATTCTTTTTATGTCCCACAATAATCTGGCTTCCAAGGAATCATCAAAGTTTGTAGTGTAGACATGATGTGTGTGTGTGTGTGCGCGCGCGCACATTTTACTAAGATATTTTAAATTTCAAACTAAGATCTGTATTCTTTTATGACATAATTAGAATAGTAGAGAGGCAAGGCGGGTGAGGTAACATTTTTTATTGGACCAGCTTCTGTTGGTGAGAGAGACAAGCTTTTGCTATTACACAGAGCTCTTCTTCAAGTTTGGAAAAGGTACTCAGAGTGTCACAGCTAAATACAAGGTGGACCTGTTTGTTCAGCATGAGTTAACACATACTGTAAGACACCATTCAAGATGAAGTGACCAGTTAGCACTTCTGCAGTCATAGAACAAAAAAGAGGAGGTTAGTGGGTTACAGATTGTTTTAATAAGCCATAAATCCAGTGTCTTTATTAAATCCTTGATTGTCTAGCAAAGATATGAAATTAAACTCCTAGGCTCATCTTTTGAAGATGTTGTGCAGGTTTCCTTTGAGAATGAGGACTGAGTGGTCAGGCATGTAGTGATTGCTTTGCGAAAAGTACTCACCCACAGGTGATATGGTGCTTTTGTCTTGTATCATTTTTGAGTTAATTCAAGAGCATAGTGATTGTCTAGTGTCACCCACATAGTTGTTATTGGAGCATTTAGTGCATGAGAAGTGGTACATCACATGTTGTGATGGGCATATGTAGAACCCATTGATCTTGAGAGGTGTGTTGTGAAGGGGTGTGGGGGTATTGATAGAAGTGGAAATATGTCCGGTTTTGTGTCTGGTGCTGCTTTGAGTTGGTGGATCCTGGTCTGTGGGGAATTTGCTTCTGATGATGGAGAGATTGGAGGATCATTTGAGGCCAGAAGTGGGGGTTCAGAAAAATTTCTTTCAGGGTGTGATCCTCATTAAGTATGGGCTCTAATGATACCCTGTAAGTGTTCCAGTATCAGGTAGTAGGTGACAACTGAGGGTGTGCAGTCTAAGGGTTCTCCCTCCCCACCTCCCCAGTATGGAAGTAGATTCTTCTCAGGGTATTTGGGTGGTTTGTCCCATGATGGAAGTGTCCTTGTTTGGTGAAGGCACTTTAAAATGTGTTAAGGTGTGTACCCTGGACTTTCTCCTTAGAGCATATTCTGTGGTGTCTGAGTGCCTGGCTGTAGATAACAGATTTTTGATGTGTTTGTGGTGGTTGCTTGATCTGTCATGGTAAATATGATGATCCGTGGTATTTTTGTATATAGTTGTCACTAAGCTCATCATGAGAAGCTTCTCATTAGTATTATTTTGCCCATTCCCATGATATATTTGTAAAATTCCTTCTCATTCCTCTTAACATCTGTCTTTACACATGCGCGCACACATACACACATCAACTTTAACTGACTGTGTATGCCTCCCTCTTTGCCATTCTTGGTACAGGTAAAAGAGAAGCTAATTAGCATTAAATTCAACCTTTAAGCTACCTGCTTCCATTTGAAACAGAGCTTTACATAGCTAGTCTAAGAATTGTGATGTGATAATCCCAGACTAATACATTTTCAAAAAAGCACTCATGGTCAGGTCTGTCATCTACTATCCTCATTATCCAAAAAAGCACTAAGTTGGTGGAACTAATGGGATTAATGAAATAAACCTCTTCTTTTGCTTTCAAAAAATGTAACCTGTAATAACATGAAAGGCTCTCTTTTTTCATAACTGGGAGCTTTCTCCAGAAACTGGTTTTATTATTATAAGAATGTTCGCATTTCCAGTACAATAAAACGTAATGCAACCCTCCCCCAAAATTGAAATACTTTAAATAGCAGAGAGTCATTTTCTAATTCAGCAACTCTTTCAGAGAATCTCATTCTGAAAACAGAAAATATTCCTTAAATTTGTATGTCCACAAACTAGCTTCAAAACCATGTGTGATTGCCCTGTATTCCTAGACCAGTGCTCTTTCTTCAGTCACCAGAGAAGTGCTCAGACATGTTTAAAGCAGAATCACACAGACTGTACTATATATCACATCTTCAATGTCCACAAGGTCTCACAGTATCTGTTTTCACGCTCATCTCTCTTGCTTCACAGACTATAAAAGTCAGACTCATAAATGTTTAATCTACAAGATAAGTTAATAAATATGGCACTAAATATTATCTCCTCACAAATAAGAGTAAGAGAGTTATTTATCCTAAAATCTTTCTTTAAGCCAGCCAAGGATCACTTTATTAAGTCAGAAAGCTACAATAGAAGCAGCGCTACTCTAGAAATCAACAGCCCATGTAAAAATAACATGTTAGTTAACAAGTAGGAAAAACTGATTTGATGTTTTTATTATCGCTTAATTGGATTTCATTGCTACAACCCAGTGGTGGTTTCCGGCTCCACTTCATGATCCACAATCCAAAACCAGCCAACTGCAAAACCATGCAACTCCTTCAGTGTGTGTTCCTTTCAGTCTACTGGCCCCCTGAAGCATTCTCCCTCCTGGCCTCCTGTCCCTCAATATTTCTCCATCACCTATTCCTCACCCTCTCACTCCAATCCATGCCTGGAGTCTGTAGCTTGTTAACCTACAAATATGTAAAATAATTTTAAACCTTGTGTGTATATGTCAGCACAGCTCTTTACAAGTATGACACGAGTAATGGCCATAGCTAAAGGAGAAAAGTGAAAAAACAAGGAGAAATTAAACAAAATACAGCATATTGACACTTCAAGGCACACCCACCTCTGTGTCCATCACAACCTTAATGTATTGAACTGGCATTCTCTAAGTTTGGTTCACGAATTCCAGAAAGCAACAGAGGTATTTTAAACTTGCTTCAGCCAGGCATGTGTGCTCATGCTGGGGTTTTGGTGTGTGGTGGGGGTGGGGAGGTATTACAGTTCCTCCTTGCTTCCTAACCCAATGGCACACTTGAGCTGAGCTGGACAACTGCTTCCTCTTTCTTTTCTCCTTCTTTGTCATTCCATTGGCTCCTTTTTTATATATAACCTTGCTTTAATGAGACCTTCCACTCAGTGTAGGGTGTTGCAGGCTCTTCTTGTGGTTTTTAGTATGAGTTTGTAAGTTCCCCTCTAAATTCCATACATAAAATCATAGAAGATTAGGGTTGGAAGAGACCTCAAGAGGTCATCTAGTCCAACCCCTGCTCAAAGCAGGACCAACACCAACTAAACTGCACCGCTGCAGCTGCATCACTACAGTACTTCAGTGAAGACACTACCTACACTGATGGGAGGGTAATCTTCTAATTTCCTAATGTGGGCCAGGCCTAAAAGTAGCTTATCCTCAGGCAAACAAAACAAATCACATTTGGAATTTGTAGACCAAGCCATTTTACAGATATTAAAAATCAAAAAGAAAAGAAAAGACAAGAAAAAGTTAGAAAATAATAAAAAGAAGAATTTAAGACAGTAATTTTAAATCCCATTTTTCTTTTTTTTACCAGACATCCCTGAGAAGCTGTCCCTTGAGATGAGATGTGGCATATAAAATTTCAGAAAGAATGGTTTCTTTGCAAAGTTAGGTGGGGACGGTGAATGTCAGATTTCTGACTAGAAGCTAACTTCAAACTCAGCTATGCAGGAGCTATGGCCAATTCATAGTAATATATGTGATTATTCTAACTTTGCTGTGGATGATCATTTTTTGTTCAAAGAAAGGCAAACTCTTTGTAAGCATCGTGGGACATTTTTAATTTTCAAGGCCACTTAAATATATTTACATTTTAAACATTTCACCGTAACTAAGGTTTATTGTTCATTTTCAGTCTGTTAGATGTAGATTATGCATATCCCACATGTGCCATACTTAGAACACTTTGTTCATCTTATTTCCTAGTTCTCTCTCATCACTAAAACAGATGAGAATCACACAGTATTGTTTCAGAATATTAAAAGTAAATGCAGAGAGGGGTTAATTTATGCTTTTCACAAGAGATTTGGGGGTATTATTATGAAATTTCTTGAGTGTTAGTAATATTTCTTTTTTATTTGCTTTGTTTCTCTGAGTATAGCTGCAGAAAGAATAATAAAAAAAAATAACCTTGGGCATTGTAGGAAATAGACTGTAATCCAAAAGTGATTCATAATGCAGTTCTAACCAGGGTCCTGCAAATAAAATGGCTCTGCATATCTTTAAAAAAGAAAAAAAAAAAGGACAGCAGTCAAAATACTCTTGAGTATTAAGAACTGTTAGTTAGTAGGAATTACTGGGCCTGATTGTGTGAGTTGAGGTGTTCAGGGAACCATAACATGATGGATGAAATCCTGGCCTTCCCTTAATTGATGGGAGTTTTCTACTGATTTCAGTGGGGTCAGAATTTCACCTAATGCAATTGAGAGTCCTGATATATTTATGATCATTAAAACAAACAAACCAGATTTTTTTTTTAGAAAATTGAGCCTGATTCTCACATTAAAGGCCCATTAGACTGCTCTGAGTAAAGGGTCCTTAATGTGGATGTAAAATACACCTGGGTAGTGTAAATTGCCTTATAATAAGAGAGAATTAGGCCCATACTATAACTAACGCAAACTAAAGCCCTGATTCTGCAGTCCACTCCACTTCAGCAGCCCCCCAATGGATGTTATCTCAGGAGTCAGCCAGTGCAGAGCAGCTTTCCTGTAATACCAGTCCAAGTGATAGGATTAAAGGATACATGTACATTGTAATAAAAGATCCATAGCATAGCTGCGGTTAGCCCGGCTCATCTGATTTGGCTTGTGGGTCTTGGGTTGCAGAGCTAAAAATTGCAGTGTAGATGTTCGGGCTTGGGCTGGAGCCCAGGTTCTGGAACCCCACGAGGGGGGTAGATCTCATAGCCTGTATGCCTACAATGCAACGCTTAGTCCAGCAGCCTGAACCCCACGAGCCTAAGCCAGTTGACACAGGCTCTGAGACTTGGTACTGCGGGGTTTTTATTGCAGTGAAATGTACGCAAAGAAGACAATCCTTACATTTTGCATGAAGAAGAGACAGATGCAACTGAAAACTGTAATAGTGTTGTATTTCTCTTTTTGCACACAAAACACCAAAACCTTACATACATGTGGCAGTACAAACACTTTCATTTTTTTCTGCCATGACATATATTTCAGTTCAATGCAACCAACTTACATTTGTATTGAAAGATAGCACACTACAAAAGAACTCTTATCTCCTGCACAATTACACCCCCTTCTCAGGATACCTCCTTTCATAACAAGAAGTCCTGTAAGTGCTGATAACATGATAGAAAAATTATGGTGCAAACATAAAAGTTGAGGCGACTTTATCATCCAACTCCAGGTGCATGATTTAATCTGTTTCTTCCTTGCTCAGGCTTTTTGAACAATTTTTCTTTATAAATCTTTATTTCTCTCTCTCTCTCTCTCTCTCTCTCTCCCCCCCCTCCATTCCACCAGCCCAACTCTAACTGGAGAGAAGTTGTACAGCAAAGTATTAGTCTGCAGAGACTCGTGCCTTTAGCAGCATCATATTTTGAAACTAATTAACTTCCAACTCAGAGCACAGAGAAAATCTCTCAAGGATAATGTGCGTTCTTTCTTCCTTTCTTACAAATTCCATTACATAACATTTTCCTTTTTTTATGGAAGCTTACACTTCACCACATACTTGAAAGTACTTCATCAGAATTAGTTACAAGTTATGTGATAGCAGAAATACTAATAAATAAGTGTGTCAACTAGAGGATTGTTGGATTAAAAAAAATGGTTACCTTCAAGCACACACTATAAACTAATTCATTAAAGTGTCAGAAACAAACCTTTAAGGTAAAAAAGAGCTGATTCAAAATTCTCTGATTACCAAAAATGAATTCTTAATAGAAGTAAATGGACAAGAATAAAATTGCAACTGCTGTGTTCACCATTCAAAATTAATTTGAAAATTGCTGATTTCAGAATATTATATCCTCTAGTGAACTGATTTTTCCGCCTGAAACCAAGGGTAGAGAATTAAATTAACTCAGAGGTTTGTTTGCTCAGAGTAGGGCACCAAAATGGATTAATTAATCATCATTTATAGATACTGTATAACATAAAGCAGGCAGCTTTTCATAAAAGTGCAAGAATAGCAACCTGACAATGGGAGAGTTATGAAAATGGATGATATATCTTCCCTATCTCCAGTTTATATCAACTTACTTGAGATTTCTTTCTCTGTAGTTTAAAAGAAAACATCCTTGGTGAAAAAACTTAATCAGTGTTTAGAAGAGGTATCAGATTAAAGGGGCTGATTTATAGTTGTTATGTAGCCATTTATATGCTACCTAGGGACTTGTACAATATTTTCACTGGGAATACTAGTATACTTCAGAGGGACTTCCACACCGAGACTACAGAGTGCTGTATTAGTGGCAACAGATGTAATTCATTACATCATTCAAAAGACAATTAGAACCAGGTCTTATTTATCACTTCCATTTTAGCAGTGCTTCATTTTTGCCAGGGCTGAGCCCCAGCACCTCTGGGTTTGCCACATTAGTTGTGAAAGTAAAAAAAAATTGCTTGAGCCCCAGCACCTGCTTGAGCTCTGGAACCTCTTTCATTATAAATTAAGCACTGCATCTCAGACCTCTAATCATGGATGTACTGCTGCCAATTCAAATTCAATATGACAAAAACTGAAATCATTTTCCCCCTCAACCCTCCCCTATTATGTCAGGTATTCACCCTACAACATGTCTAAAACATGTCCTTTCCTTGTCAGCTCTACTGCCAAAACTCTTGTTCATACCTTGGTCATCTTTCACTTTGACTACTATGTCCTTCATCCTCTCTAGTTTCCCTGCTCCTTATTTGATCCCTTCCATCTCATGCAAACTCCTGCTGCTAAAATCATTTTCTTCTTTGGCTGCCCTGTTCATATTACTCCCTTCTTTGAATCTCTTCATTGGCTCCTCTTTGTTTTCCATCATCAGGTTGAAGTTTTTCATCCAAACCTTAAGAAACTGCACAGTACTGCTTATGTTTACCTCTGTGCTCATCCCTACTCCTCCTTTTGCTTTTCTCTCCCTTTCTATGCCTTGTTCCTCCCACTCTAATCTTTGGACCTTATTCTAAAATCAGTGGTCCTCGTACTAAGTAGTTTCCCTTTTCAACCACCTTCTCTTTCTTTAAATCTGTCCCCATAATTTGCTGCTTCTACAAAGTCTTTCAAGAATCACCGCTAAAAGATTCCTCCACTACCTGAAGCTCCTGCCAGCATCTGATCAATGAGTATGTCTTTCCTGTTTTGTCTGTAGTGAATTGTAAGCCTCTTGAGCTGGAAACTGTGGGCCTGTCTTCCTTTCACTTACACTGGTGTAAATCAGGAGTAATGGTTCAATTTAATGAGTTACACTGGTGTAAAATAGATGTAAGTCAAGGGAGAATCATGCCCCATATCTTTCTCTTTATTTATACAACAACAAGCACACTGTTGGGGCATAAGAAATAATAATATTCACCTTGTCTCAGAGCAGTTGGTTATATGCTATTCTCACTGGAATTCCCTTTCACTCTGGAACATTCTCAGGAACTTGAGAGTGAGACATGGATAGCACTGCATATATATATTGGTAAGAGAGAGAGGGTGACTCAGAATAATATGGTTTGCTATTTCTAGGTTAGTGATTCTAATTTAGGCCAGGTCCTTATTGGTGAGGACTTAAAATCACTACCTGGCTGTTCACTAGTCAGTTTAAAATGAAATGGTCACCTCAATCAAGCTTTTGGTAGGAATGGACATATTGGTTAGATAAAATAAGAATCACCCCCCAACCCTTTAGCCAAAACTCAAAGCCAGATTATTTTTTAGGTTTCCAAAGTTCAGTTATCTTTATTCCTAAACTCTTTTGTTTCAATGTACCTCTACACTCATAGGCTCCAGGTTGGGATAGGAAAAGATCAAATGCCATAATACCAAGCATTTGATTTTCAGAGTCACAGGGAAGCATGAAATACTTGGGAAATAACTTAAGAGAGAATGATTCTGTAAGAGTCTCAGCTCATTTTTAGCAAATTTCAGAGGTTTAGAGGGTCATGAAGCTTCAGAAAAACAACCAGATTCTGATCTAAATCAAATTCCCAGTCCAACTACCATTTAGTTTTAGTAGACACATGTCCACTACCACCAATGGTACAATTTCATATCCTTAGAAGTTTTAACAGAGAAAATAGGGACTAAATGCACTGTTTGACTACGTCCTGAAAGAACATGTAACTAAATTAACCCCTAAGGGTTTGTCTACATTGTAGTTAAAAACTCATGGCTGGCCCATGCCAGCTGACTCAGGCTCGTTGAGCTGGGGATCAAAGGCTATTTAATTGCACTGTAGACATTTGGGTTTGGTTTGGAGCTCAGGGTCTAGCATCCAGCAAGGTAGGAATGTTGCAGAGCTCGGGCTACAGCCTGAACCCAAACATTTACACTGCAATTAAATAGCCCCTCAGCCTGAGCCTCACAAGCCTGAATCAGCTGGCATGTGCCAGCCATGGGTGTCTAATTTCATACCCTAAGGGAATGAAGCTAGTTGGTTATAGGCATAATGGCCACTGGGTAGTGAACCCTGTGCTATCATTGCCGGTGCTATACCTGAATGCCCATTAAAACTAGCATTCATTAAAATGGTCAGTCTGACATCTTTCACCATCACTCAGTTCACTTCAGGAATTGGTTTAATACTTTGTACAAATATTGTCTTGGCCAGCGACTGACATCAAAGTCAATGGAGTCACTGAGGATGCAATTCAGAGAAGGGAAAACTCTAATGTTGAGATATGTTCTTTTTTTTATTAGGTGATCTGCTGCATGTATGTAGAAAAATTACAGTGTCAGATGCATAAATAGCTGTGTATAGACCACTCTGATCAAATGAAATATTTATGACTATTTACTAATGCTGTTATTAGTATCCAGCTTCCTGCTGCTGGATTCCAACTGAATGCCATTCAGTTGTTTACATATAGTCTTAATTGACACATTGTGTTGTTTTTAAACAAAAATCAGAACCATGTAGGTATTACATGGATTCAGCAAACATGCACTTCGTTATATAGCTCCATATCCTTTGGGGTTTACATAACTTTGAAGTTTAATATTGCTTGACACACAGGCATCCTGTTTGGATTTCTTCAAAGGAATGTAATAGCAGTTTGTTTCCATCAGCATAAAAGTCAAACTGGATGAAATATCTCAGTAACTATAAAAGAGGGGATGGGACCCATTCAATAGTTCCCTTAAGAGGTTTTGGAAATTCTAGAAAACTAATTACTTTTGCTGTAGAGATATTTAATGTACAGTTGAATGCTGATCCCTGTTGGATGATCTTAAATAATTTTATTGACTAAGCTGTCTCATTATTAATTACATGTCAGTATTTTACAAATAATCATATACAAGCTGAGGGTGAAATTTTCCCTTCCTTAAAAAAAAAAAAAGCCTGAGTAATTGGGCTTTTTACAGGATATTGAGTCAGGCAGAGTGGTGAAATAACATGAACCCCAATATGCAGGCTGGTGACAGGTCTGCATAGTAGCCTTTCTCTGGCCATTGTTCTGGCCTGCTGACTGAAATAGTATCCACTATCTGCTCATACCATATATTCACATATAATGCAGACTTTATGGGTTCTTTCACACCCACTCCAATGTTGCCTCTTAATTGGTCTATTCAGAGCCAGTGCAAAGCCCCTTCTATGGTACATAGATGTGACGGTCCCCTATGAAGCTACTGCACTCCCCCAACCCCACCACATATCCCCACTGTGGAACTTAACTGGGACATGTAGCTTTCCAAGGTCCCTCTGCATCACTCATAGTGAGCAGGAGCTCAAAGGATTATGGAGCCAATATAAAGGAAAAAGCTGGTTAGCTTTCATTACCTGAGATCATTTTAAATTCCTCAGTCAAGCCCACTGTAATTCTTCTCCTTCGGTCAATGATGTCATCAAGGAACTGAGTAGTCACACTTCTCTTTAAGTGAATAAATGAATATTCCTTGCTACTAAATTAAATTTTAAAAAATCAGCAAAGATTAAGAGATTGTAATTGAAGACTACAAGAAAAAAGAGAGAGAAAAAAAGCAAAATTAATTTGAAGATCTGTGAGAATCTGCTTGTATGTCCACTCTTACTTTTAATATTTTTATTAATTTTCAAAATGTGACTAATATAAACCATTTTCATTTAGGTCCATGTAATAGGGTGGCTCATCTTTTGAAGGCTGGAGGGTCTGAGGCTAACCAACCCTAACTACTAAAGAGGCACACCTGAATTGGATCAGGTGATTCTCCTATAAAGGGCAGCAGGCTGATGCAGGAATAGAAGAAAGCTGAGAAAATTGCAAAGAGTGGGAAGGACTTCTTCAGGGAAGACCTTAATAACAGGGGAGTTTAGTAGTCAAAGCCATAAGGATGAGCTCTAGCTAAGTAAAGCCTGGGAGTGGTGGTTGAATCAGAGAAGGGCAGACCGACTCCCTTGGGAAGGAAGGTCTGGGTCTGGTGAAAGGACTTTGTTTGGGGCTATGAGGAATGAGTTCTGCTTTGTGAAAGACTTTGTGCTAGCCTGAGTGGAGCTAGTGAAAGGTGAATCAAAGGGATCAGGGAGAAGACCAGCCTATGTCCCAGAAGGAGGGCTGTGAGCTTCCCTTAGTTAAGAGGAAAGGGTCTGGGGTCTATAAGGCCGCTAGAGACTCTGTACAAGATTAAATAAACTAGATTCCCACCATGAAGGGGTAATTTTGTCTGAAATACTGTGAACTGTACAGTCCTTATGGGGCCCTGGAGAGGGGGAAAGAGAGGGTACTGCAGAGTGACCTTGCCACTATGTACAAAAGCAAGCTATAGGTCACATGGGTCAAACTAATATCAGTAAGGAGAGAAGAAATATTAATATCCCATTCAATAAGGAAATGGATTCAAAAATGAAACTTTGAAGTAAAATGGGCAGCCATGTTCCCAAGTACTTGTTATGTGTACCCTCTTTTAGCTTAGTCATTTTTTCCATTACTAAAACTTCTGAAATTTTGGAAAGCCCTCTGGTGTAAGAATATTTTTTTTGCTAGTAAACTACAGTGGTAATTATAAGTCATATGAACAATATTAGTAGAAGTGCTAAAGTGGGCATTTACTTTGTATTTTTACATGAAACCAAAATCTTGTAATGTTTGGCTCTACACCATATTTGCTTCCTAATACCTGACTTTCCACAATTCTTTCAGAGAGACTGTTTAAAATAGAACCCAATTCACATAACCTAAAGGGGATGAGGTAGCTACAATGTTATTAGATGAGCCTATGCTTAAAAGAAGTTGAAATGTTATTAGTACATCCATATTCCTCAGGACTACATGAAGTAATATATCTACTAAGCTTCAGTGTGAGGTGAAATATTTTGAAGGAGATTTTTTTTTCTGGAATAACTAAAATGTTCATTTTAGCAAATTGGGACTATAGGTTAGAGAGGAGACAGACAAAAAGGAATATGTATAATGAGGTAGTAAGGAAAGCCTACTGGATAGGGCACTGGACTAGGACTCAGGAGACCTAGTACAACTTCTGAACTCCTCCAGTGACTTCCTATATAAACTTTGGCAGACCCCTTAACTGTGCCTCTTTTCCTCAATTGTAGAATGGAGGTAATACCTCCCTATCTCATAGGAATATTGTGAGGATAAAATTCACCCTTTACTTGGAGATGCTCAGATATTACAGTGCTGCAGACCATATCATTAGAAAATAATGACTAGCATATCTAATTTCAAATTTAGCAAGGCATAATAATGCTTTATTGTTTTCCATAACACTTGGTTGGAGTTGAAGATTTGAGTGGAAAAAATTAGGAGTTTAACACACAGTTGTTCATCTGTTAAAGTTTATTATCGATATTTGTGTAATTCAACTTTTAGTGTATCTAGCAAAGAAAGATGTGTTATGTGTGGGAGGTAGGGGGAAGATGTATAACTTAAAATTTTAGCTATTCTAACTCATCTAGCCCAAAGATTAGAAGAAAATAGGTGTTTGTGCCTTAGAATAATGGGAAAATATGCCCACTTTACTAAAATCAGCCAATTTCTCTGTTTCCAACCAGTTCAGATAAGAATAATAATGATGCCAATAAAATGCTGCTTCAATTTGGTTTGCTAAATAGTAACAGTATTAGAGGACTATTTCTGCAGTCTTTTGAAGTAAAAGGAGAGAGAAATCCCCTGCTTTTGTTTTTCCTTTCCACTGCTCAGATAAGAGATTTTTTTAATTACTCTTATTTGATCTACCATCATTATTTTTGAATAATATCTGCTACTTTTGAAGCAAGGTGGCATGAGTTTGTTTTCCCTTCACCTTGGGAGTCATGGACTCAACTGTGAGATATTACCCACATGATAAAAAATTTAACAATTTCCATCTATAGCTTGGAGTAGATAGGAGTCCACATAAGAAAACCACCATACATTTGCCATGATTGACAGTCTTTACTCAAGAGGGGCCCTGGATTAGAACAGTAAGGGACTTGCAGGTCAGGGATGTGGTGCATTGACAAAGCTACCTTGAGAAACTTAAATAGCACCAGTTTGGATCAAATTGTTCTATAGTCAGTGTTGTCATTCTCTCACATCAATGGCACCTGCACAAAAACCTAAATGTTAATCCACAAAAAAATTGTGCAATATATAATTTAGAATTATGATCCATTGGATAGAATTGTGCTAAATACAGTCATGTGAATTTCACAGGTGAACACTACAAAGAGACTTTTCTCACAAGAATAAAATTGGGAAATATTCCTCATAACCTCTCCCTCTTTGTTCTTAACTTTATGTTTTACCCCACCTAATCACAAACACATGAGTGCTCCCATTGAAGTCACAGACATTACTTCAGAACTGATTGTAGCTAGGGCCTTGTCTACACTACAAGACTATTTCGAATCAACTTAGTTCGAATTTGTGGATTCGACATTATGAAGTCGAATTTGTGTATCCATACTAAATACACTAAGGCCTTGTCTACACTACAAGACTATTTCGAATCAACTTAGTTCGAATTTGTGGATTCGACCTTATGAAGTCGAATTTGTGTATCCATACTAAATATACTAATTCGAATTTCTGAGTCCACATTCACGGGGCCAGCATCGACTTTGGAAGCGGTGCACTGTGGGAAGCTATCCCACAGTTCCCGCACTCCCCGCTCCCCATTGGAATGCTGGGTAGAGCCCCCAATGCCTGCTGGGGGGAGAAATGTGTCGAGGGTGGTTTTGGGTAAGTGTCGTCATTGAACCGTCAATCACAACCTCCCTCCCTCCCTCCGTGAAAGCGCCTGCGGGCAATCTGTTTGTGCACTTTTCTGGTCAGTGACAGCGCGGATGCCACAGCACTGCAAGCACGGAGCCCGCTGCGATCATCGCCGTTTTCTCCTCCTCGCACTTTATCGTCCACCTCTTCCACAGTCAGCTGCTGAGAAATTGGGCTACTTTTCAATGGTGCTGCAAGCATTGGGGGACCATAGGGGACGTTTTACAAACATCAACGTCGGGTGGCCGGGCAAGGTTCATGATGCGTGTGTTTTCAGGAACTGTGGGCTGCTCAGACGCCTGCAGGAAGGTAGTTTCTTCCCGGACCACGAAATAACTGTTGTGGATGTGCAGATGCCTATAGTCATCCTCGGGGACCCAGCCTGCCCGCTAATGCACTTGCTCATGAAGCCCTATACAGGCGTCTGGGACAGCGACAAGGAACTCTTCAAATACCAGCAAGCAGCGTGACCTGTGACTGTTCAGTTTCTTTACAGAGAAGCTGAACCTGCCCCTGTTTCTTTACCCACTGACTGTTGACTCTCCTCTTCGGTTACATACCCCGGTCACCCCGTTACCCCCACTTCCAGCACACGTGTAAAAATAAAATACATGTCCCATTATTACTTAACAAAGGTTTCTTTATTCATGACTTTTCGTGAAAGGGTTGAAACTGGGACGCAGGCTGTGCTGGGTAGGGTGTGCGGTGATGTAAAGACCGCCTCTAAACTCAAGGAATGACAGGCTCCTGCTCCTAGAGCGGTCCGCAGTGCCGGAAGGCTTCTTTCAACGGAGCCTGCCATCCCTCTTTATGGAATTCTGTGTGCGGGCGGATATGTGACCTTGTGGTGGAGGAGGACGGATACAGATTCCTCAGCTGCGTGACTCAGTGGTCCAGGACAAGGACCGCTGTATAAGATCTGTAACCGCCCTCTCCCGCTGCAAAGTCACATCTCCCCCGCCCACACAGATCCTGGAAACCACCTCCAAAAACCGACCAGGGTGCCTACTGACTGCACCGTGTGTGTGACCCGCTGCTGATCCTGCCCCCGTGTCTGTACCCTGGGAAAGGTGACTGTCCTATGCAATTAACCACCCCCTTCCCCACGCCCCCCATTCAAACACAGTCTTCTTTGAAAAAACATAACGGAAACAGTAATTAACAGCAAAGCATGTTTATTAATTAAGTAGACAGTTAGGGGATGGGACTGGGATTGGGACTACTGTGAGTCTGGAAGTGAAGGACTTCTGCAAATGTTGGGTATGAGAGCTTTTGGGTACTTGAGCACTGTGCTGTGGTGCAGTGACAGTATTCACGTCCCCGGCCACCCCTCCTCCTGATTATTTTCGGTGAGGGGGGTATGGGACTTTGTGGCGGGGGAGTGCGGTTGCAGATACACTGCAGGGTGTGTCTGTCCTCCTGCGGTCCTGCAGAACATCCACAAGGCGCCTGAGCGTGTCCGTTTGCTCCCTCACTAGTCCAAGCATTGTTTCAGTCGCCTGCTTGTCTTCCTCACGCCACCTCTCCTCCCGTTCGCTGTGTGAGCGCTGGCACAGAGAGACGGTCTCCCGTCCACTGGCTCTGCTGGTCCGCCTCTGCTAGGTAGCAGCCCATACGTTCCTCGAACATCTTGTCCCTTGTCTTTTTCTTTCGCCGCCTAATCTTTGCCAGCCTCTGCGAGGGGGATGCTGTGGCAGGTCTGGAGACAGTGGAAGCTGTGAGATTGGAAACAGGTAGTGAATTCCTTGCAAAGATACATTTTTGCGAACAATTAACTGAGTCTAAGCTGTCTCTGTGAATTCTGGGTTGAGACCCCTGTGCCTGCTGGGGCACAAATCATTTTCGCGGTGGATTCTGGGTAAATGTCGCCAGTCATTCCTTCCTCCGGGAAAGCAACGGCAGACAATCATTTCAAGCCCGTTTTCCCAGAATTGCCCTGGCATACGCCATAGCGTGGCAACCATGGACACTGTTTTGCCTTTTGTGACTGTCACCATATGTGTACTAGATGCCGCTGACAGAGGCGGGCCAGCAGCGCTACACAGCAGCATGTTTTTGCTTTTGAATGACAGCAGAGATGGTTACCAGCCATATTGTACCATCAACCATACCATAAATTGGTAATAAGATGGTAATAAGATGGGCATGGTTACCTGTCCTTTTGCACTGCCCCATTTGGTGCTGTCATAAGTGCCCCTGGCCGAGCAGCCAGGGGCGCAAAAGCAAAAATTGGGAATGACTGAGTCAATCCCTCCTTTTTGGTATCTAAAAATAGAATCAGTCCTGCCTAGATTATGGGCAAGTGTACTAGAGAACCACTGTATCATAGAACCAGAGAGCACAGCTGCTCTGTGTCTGATCCTGCATAAATTATGAGCTGTATGCTATTCACAGGGGGTGCTCCTGCAACAACACCACCTGTTCATTCCATTCTTACCCCAGCCTTCCTGGGCTACCATACCATTGTCCCCCCACTTGTGTGATGAAGTAATAAAGAATGCAGGAATAAGACACAGTGACTTGTTTGTGAGAAATGACTGGAAGGAAGCCTCCAGCTGCAATGATAGTCCAGGCAGGACATTAAGGAGTGTGGATGAAGGAGCCCATCATCCCTCTGCTAGTCCAGGGGCAATTGAATCTTTTATTTACAATGAAGGGTGGGGGCTGATGGAGCTCAGCCCCCTGTTGCAATGATGAGGACGGTTACCAGCCATATTGTACCATCAGCCATCAAAATTAGGGACAGGCGCCCTTGATTGACCTTACTGATACTAGTCGGCATGGTTACCAGCCCTTTTGCACTGCCCCATGTGCCAATAGGCTGATGATGAGGATGGATTTCCATCTTATTGTACCATCAGCCATCCATAGCGTGGGGGGAGCAAGGATGTTGGTGTTGAGTGCTGCACCATCGCGTCTATCTGCAGCATTCAGTAAAGATAGGGTGACATGTAAAAGAGTCAACAGAGGATTGTTTTCACTTCTGGTGGTGGGTGGGGTGTGTGCGCAAATTGCCGTACTATGCCCTGACCCACCGCAGACACTGTGTTTGGCCCTAGAAGCATTTGGAGCTCATCCAAGAATGCAAATACTTTTCGGAGACAGCAGGAACTGTGGGATACCTTGCATCCTCATTCCCCCCTCCCTCCATGAGCGTCCATTATATTCTTTGGCTTTCCGTTACGCTCGTCACGCAGCTGCGTGCTGAGTCTGTGCTATGCCGTCTGTCCGTAGATTTCTTAAAAATACTTTGGACCAGGCGTAAAATTACAGTAATTACCCTAATTAGATGCAGGAGTCTCCGAGCGAGATCACCCTGAGGAGGGTCACTGAAGGAGATAGAGAGCGCATGCTGCGTGAAAGCTAGCACGAACCAGGGCCCGATGCAGCCGTGCTTGGGGAGGCAGTGCTCCCTGAGTTCCTCATGAAAGCCTCGCGCGGAAAACTGTGCTACCACGGAGCACCCAATAAGGCAGCTCTCCCCAGGAACCTCCTGCTGATGCTTTTCGATTAACGCAAGGAGAGCTTCGTGGAGATCTCCAAGGATGATTTCTGTTCTATCCCCATATCTAGAGAGACCTCCTTTTCACACAGTTAAGATTCCTGTTATATTAAGAATAAAAGTTAACATGGTTACAGCACTTACCGACTGCTCCTTCCCCTGATTCAGGGTCCGGGTTAATGGCCGGGGAGGGTTGTTGGGGGATCTCCGTGACGGTGATGAATAGATCCTGGCTGTCGGGGAAACCAGCGTTGTAAGCGCTCTCGCCTGCCTCGTCCTCCACAAACCCTTCCTCATCTTCCCCGTCCGCGAACATCACCGAGGAACTGGCCGGCGACACTGTCCCATCGTCAGAGTCCACGGTTACTGGTGGGGCAGTGGTGGCAGGCTCCGTAGTGTCCGTTTGCCGCTTTGATTTTTTGGTAGCCTTGTCTGGGGTCCTTGATTTTCACGCGGCGCTGCGTTGCATCCCGCCTGTATCCTCTGTCTCTCATGGCTTTGGAGACCTTCTCGTAGGTCTTCGCATTCCCTGTTTTGGAGCGCAGCTCCGAAAGCACAGACTCCTCGCCCCACACACCGATCAGATCGAAGAGTTCCCAGTCAGTCTATGCTGGGTCCCTCTTTCTATTCACAGATAACATGAACTCCTCTGCTGGAGAGCTCTGCATCGTTGCAGGTGCTGCAGAGCTCGCCCCGATGTCCAGCCAGGACGTCAGATTCAAAGTGCCCAGACAGGAAAATGAATTCAAATTTTCCCGGGTCATTTCCTGTGTGGCTGGTCAGAGAATCCAAGCTCGGACTGCTGTCCAGAGCGTCAACAGAGTGGTGCACTGTGGGATAGCTCCCGGAGCTACTAAGTTCGATTAGCATCCACACCTAGCCTAATTCAAGCTAGCCATGTCGAATTTAGCGCTACTCCACCTGTCGAGGTGGAGTACCAAATTCGAACTAAAGAGCCCTCTAGTTCGAATTAAATGGCTTCCTGGTGTGGACAGTTGAGCAGTTAGTTCGAATTAACGCTGCTAAATTCAAATTAAAGTCCTAGTGTAGACCAGGCCTAGGAGTGGGATATAAACTGATATTAGAAGTTAACGCAACACAACACAAAAGGGGACCAGGTCCCTGAAGCTATGATGATTTATACCAGCTGTGGATTTTGGCCAAGGAGGTTAGCAATCAAGTTCATTAACTTGTGGTTTGCTAGATGTTAACAGGGAGTGTGCAATGCAAGAATGCACTTTCACTGTGAGTTGCTGATTAGTTAGATATTGTGTTTGAACTCCTTTGATAATCTTTGAAACCAGAAGGCCTAGGTGGGTCTGGAGCCGTGGTTCTCAACGTGTGGCCCAATTAGCACACAGCTGCAGCTCATGTGACATTCTCAGTGCCATAACTAAGACAGGGGTGCAAAAATGGGGCAGTGTTGGATCAGGCCCAGTGGTGTCAGCCCCCTCCCCACATGGCAGGATCTGGCCCAGCAGCATCGGCATGAGGCCAGGATGCTCAGCACCTGCCATCCTGTGGGATCGTGGGTCCAGTGACCCCAGCGGGAGCAGGTGCCCTGGTACTAGGATTGCAGTGGGGGACTGCAAGCAGGGTGGACTGCATGGCTGCACCCAAAGAAGGAGACTAGTGGGTACATGGAGGCGTATGTAGGGGGCAGTCCCTGGGTAGGTGACTGGATGCTGGAGGAGCCCTCCCAGGGGGAGGAGTCATTATGCCCTGGTCAGGGCACACTGTCTCTGCAGGGCAGGCACGTGTCCCAGCCCAGAGTTGGGTGGGGTCTGGATGCTGGGGGGACAGTCCCTGGGGAATGGGGGGCAGTCCCTGGCCTTGGGGGCAGTCTGGGGGGAGGGCTCAGTTCATGGGGGACAGTCCCTGGCTTGGGGAGGTGGACATCCTGCACTAGGCAAGGCTCCCCATCTTTGGAGGCAGGCTCCACAGCGGCGCACTCTGGGCTCTCAGCCCAGCCGTACCACCAGCAGCAACATAGAAATAAGGGTGGCAATACACTATGCCACCCTTACAGTAAATTAATTAATTTAATGTTAATGTTTTGACTTATTTTGCGAATTTAAAATGCTCTTGGTAGACATTTGCCAGTGTTGAAATGAAAGGCACTGTATTGATTTGAATGATATTGCTGTCATATAACAAATACTAAACCTTATTTTTTTTGTAGATGTACAGGGTAGTGTGTGTGTGTGTGTATATGTGTGTATGTGTGTAGATAGATATATAGTGTGGATTCAGCCCACCTAGAGAGCTGCATATGTGGTTCACAATGGTAAGTAGTTTGAGAACCATTGGTCTGGAGACACTTCCAGGATGTTTGTTTGATACCTCTAAAATATTGTCTGAAATGGCTAGTGTACAAAACTGACTCAAGAAAATAGCCCCCAAAACACTATTTCATCTGGTGCAATTTGCATAATTTTAAATTGGTGGTAAAAGCAGCATGTGACCTGTACATCAAGATAAAGCCACACTTTGAATTTGCAAAAAAGACTGAAGTGTGTGGTTTTTGGGGGGAGGGGTGGTTTCTTTTTCTTTTTTCATTTGGAAGGCTCATAAGCCATATATGTTTAATAAAAGAAACTTCTATTCACAATACTTTTGATGAAACTTCAGTAGGGAGGAAAACAGGAGGTACAAGAGTTAGAGAGTTAAAAAATTCTTATCAAATAACTACTTGTGTGCAGTTCTAAAATCATTGGTCAGAATTTTCAAAAGTAACAGATTTAAAAAGTCATTGATGCATATTTCCTAATAATACAATGGAGAAATATAGTACTACATGCTCTATTGAACTTACGATGTTTTTCACATCTTGAGACTCCTAAGCAGATATGTACAAAGTAAAAGCAATCCCTTTCTCACACCTGTGGTGCTACCACCAGCAATAGAACTACTTCCATTAGTAAGGGTACGTCTACACTACGGGACTATTCCGAATTTGCATAAACCAGTTTTGTAAAACAGATTTTATAAAATTGAGTGCGCGCGGCCACACTAAACACATTAAATCGGTGGTGTGCATCCACGGTTCGAGGCTAGTGTCGATTTCTGGAGCGTTGCACTGTGGGTAGCTATTCCGTAGCTATCCCATAGTTCCCGCAGCCTCCCCCGCCCCTTGGAACTTCCGGGTTGAGATCCCAGTGCCTGATGGAGCAAAAATCATTGTCGCGGGTGGTTCTGGGTAAATGTCGTCAGTCACTCCTTCCTCTGGGAAAGCAATGGCAGACAAGCATTTCGCGGCTTTTTTCCCTGGATTGCCCTGGCAGATGCCATAGCATGGCAATCATTGAGCCTGTTTTGCCTTTTGTGACTGTCACCGTATGTGTAATAGATGCCGCTCACAGAGGCGATTCAGCAGCGCTACACAGAAGCATGCTTTTGCTTTTGCATGATAGCAGAGATGGTTACTAGCCATACTGCACCATCTACCATACCATAAATTGGTAATAAGATGGTCATGGTTACTAGTCCTTTTGCACTGTGCCATTTGCTGCTGTCATAAGTGCCCCTGGCCGATCAGCCAGGGGCACAAAAGCCAAAATTGGGAATGACTCCCTGAGTCAATCCCTCCTTTTTGGTATCTAAAAATAGAATCAGTCCTGCCTAGAATATGGGCAAGTGTACTTAAGAACCACTGTACCAGAGAGCACAGCTGCTCTGTGTCAGATCCCACAGAAATTATGAGCTGTATGCTATTCACAGGGGGTGCTCCTGCAACAACCCCACCTGTTGATTCCGTTCTTCCCCCAGCCTTCCTGGGCTACCATAGCATTGCACCCCCACTTGTGTGATGAATTAATAAAGAATGCAGGAATAAGACACAGTGACTTGTTAGTGAGAAATGAGTGGAAGGCAGCTTCCAGCTGCTATGATAGTCCAGACAGGACAGTAAGGAGCCCAGCATCCCTCTGCTAGTCCAGGGGCAATTGAATCTTTTCTTTACACATGAAGGGTGGGGGCTGATGGAGCTCAGCCCCCTGTTGCTATTATGAGGATGGTTACCAGCCATACTGCACCATCTACAAGGAAAAATTAGGGCCAGGCGCCCTTGATTGACCTCACTGATGCTAGTCGGCATGGTTACCAGCCCTTTTGCACTGCCCCATATGCCAATAGACTGATGACGAGGACGGGTATCAGTCGTATTGCACCATCAGCCACCCATGGCGGGGGGGGGAGTGAGGATGTTAGTGTTGACGGCTGCAGCATCGCGTCTATCTGCAGCATTCAGTAAAGATAGGGTGACATGTAAAAGAGTCAAGAGAGGATTGTTTTCCCTTTCACTTCTGGGGGTGGGTGGGGGGGTGCGTAAATTGCCGAGCTATGCCCTGACCCACCGCGGACACGGTGTTTGACCCTAGAAGCATTTGGAGCTCAGCCAAGAATGCAAATGCTTTTCGGAGATTGCAGGAACTGTGGGATAGCTTGAGTCCTCCAGTCCATGAGCGTCCATTTGATTCTTTGGCTTTCCGTTACGCTTGTCACGCAGCAGTGCGCTGAGCCCCTGCTATGGCGTCTGTCTGGAGATTTTAAAAAAATGATTTTGAATTTCGTCTTCTGTAACAGAGCGCTGATAGAACAGATTTGCCTGCCCTTACAGCGATCACGTCCGCATGGTCCATGCGGGAGCTCTTTCTTTATTTTGATTTTTAACTGCATCGCCACACGTGCTGATCGGAGCTCCATGCTGGGCAAACAGGAAATATTCAAAAGTTCGCGGGGCTTTTCCTGTCTACCTGGCCACTGCATCCGAGTTCAGATTGCTGTCCAGAGCGGTCAGTGGTGCACTGTGGGATACCGCCCGGAGGCCAATACCGTCGATCAGCGGCCACACTAACCCTAATCCGATATGGTAATACCGATACTAGCGCTACTCCTCTCGTTAGGGAGGAGTACAGAAACCGGTTTAAAGAGCCATTAAAATCGATATAAGGTGCCTCCTAGTGTGGACGGTTGTGGCGTTAAATCGGTTTTACACTCCTAAAACCGATTTAAACGCCTAGTGTAGACCAGGCTTAAGTGATGCTCCCATGGCAAGGGTTTTCAAGCCATAAGGGACTAGATATAACTTAAGAATTTAGTATAGTTCAAAATGTCACCAAGATATTAAACATCTTCACAGGTTAATGACAATACTAGAAAATTATATACTGATAGACACAGGATTTTGATTGTAGAATTTGAAAGAAAACTCCCACATTAACTTGTGTGCAGTTTATATCAGAAGAAAGTTCCCAAGTGAAGAGAATGTAACAGGATTATAACCAGGCCAGTGGATAAATTCAGGGTTAAATTTTTTAACAACAAAAATGGTAAATATTGACTTGGAGCAAAGATTTTTGGAGAAACAATTAAGTATTTTGTCTGTAGAATTTAATAGCTTGTAGATATAAATTTTTCCAGACATATTTTATTCAAACATCTCACTTTATCCTCATCTTCCTTCCCCTTCTTCTCCCCTTCATCTTACAGATAAACAAAAAGGGTGAAATCCGAACAAGAAGTCTGTGGGAGTTTTACCATTGATTTCAATAAAGCCAGGATTTTACCCACTGTATGCAAAGCTGTCACTTAGGACAAATTAAAACAGTACAGAGAAAGAAGATTAATTTATTGAGGATGAGGAATTAGCTGTGGAGCCAACACAAATAGAGCCCTCTTTAAAGGGTAGATATGACACAAACAATTTGTATGCTTATTCTACTACATCTGAATTGTTTGCACAAACAGACATCATCTTCAGGTCATACTAATCAGCATTAATTGGGCCCTGCACACAAGTCATGTGTGAATGAGCCTCTTCCAAGTTGCAGTTTATATACAGTAGATTAAGGAAAATATAGAGTAGAGCAGTGGTTCTCAAACTTGGGCCACCGCTTGTTCAGGGAAAGCCCCTGGTGGAAAGCCCTGGTTTGTTTACCTGCCGCGTCCGCAGGTTTGGTTGATCGCGGCTCCCACTAGCTGCGGTTCGCCACTCCAGGCCAATGGGGGCTGCAGGAAGCGGCACGGGCTGAGGGACATGCTGGCCACCATTCCCGCAGTAGTACCACTGGAGTAGAGTGAAGAAAATTATTTAATGTAGAGTAGAATTTATAATATATAAATTTAATATTTAATATAGAGTAGAGTGGGGAAATTAATTTAATAAACTCCTGCTAGTGGGTCAGTAAACTCCTACAGAAAAGTAAAGCCTAACCATCTGATGTGATGTTGTGATCTCAAGTCACAGTAAGAGTCCACTTGTTGATACTCCAAGGATGAGAATATTTTAGCTTTCTATAATCCATTGAGAAAATATAGCTGCTGACAAACAAATTCTTATCATGACTTCCAAAGAAAGGAGGTCCCATGCAAGAAGTTGTCTTTCCTGTCTCACATTGCTGGAGGTTTGCATTGCTTCTTGACTTTTGAAGACTTCATGGCATAACTGAAGTCAATGGAAGCAGTCAAAGGAATGCAAGGAGGTTTAGATATGCTCCCTAGTGGCTGTAGTGTTAAGCACTTACATTAAGTGTGGTTTTGTCTACTAACTGGACCTAAAGTTTCCATTATTTAAACCATCCTATTGTAGCCATACAGTGAGATTGCTAATGTCAACGGAGTCACAAGTTATTTTTGCTGTGCTATGCCAGCATTGACACTACTGTGCTTTGTGCGGGGGAGAGAGGCTAGGAGGTGAGGGCTGCCAATTAATACTACGGAGAAGAAGTTTCTAACTATCTTTCTACATCTAGAATCATAGACATCTGTAATGGCAAGATAGTATCAAATGTATATACAACCAAAGAAACAATTGCAAGCAGCCATGGCAGGTAAATACAGTATATAATGATTTACTTGGTGTTTAAAAGTGGTTTTATAGGTATAAATACAATATCTTTAGTCTCACTGGGAGAGAAGCACTGTGTAGAAGTTTTAAGTTTATACGAATAATTCATTTAATTACATCAACTAAATAAAGACAAAGTGGAACGTAAGGCTACATGCTACTTTTGATTCAAGTACACAGTTTCCATTGACATTAATGGAAGCACTGCAGGTGTAATATCACCTCTATAATAAACATAGTCATGGGAAATATGTTATAAATCAGCCTAATTTTTGCTGCTTAAATCAGGAGAAGCATGGTTCCTTCCAAATATTGCTTTTGTGGCTCTTTCTTCAGAGAACATGTGTTTAGAAAATATTTGATCATGGAGTCAGGTATGGTAAAAAAAAAAAAAAAAAGTTCAGAAAGGGAATAGAGCAAAAGTAAAGGTACTATTTTCAGCCACAAATTTCTTTGCTTCAGTAGCAGAAGGGTCATGAATACGAATAGTGCTGAATTCTGGAGAAACAATTTGTCATTATTAAAATTTAGTGCTTTGTCAACACAAAATATCAGTTTCAGCTTCCTTTTTGTGTTAGTGCAGCTGTTTGTGCAATTAAGGGGTCTAAATGTTCTGGGATTCAGCATCAGTGAATGGAACTATGGCTCATAAACAATAGAAAGATGTAATCTCTAATAGACTGTCAGAATTCAGAACATATTGAACATTTGAAACTGAAAGGAGTTTCTATGGCCAAACTATCAGAGCTACTAGCTATTGGTAAATGGACACTTGACAGTATATTGCATTTCTTAACGATGCTACACTACTTATGCGCGCACGCACGCACACACACGCAGCTTGCTGCCAGCTACATCCAATTATGACAGTTTGCAGTTGATACAAGTTTAGAATGCTTTCCTAGTAAAATGAAGAGACAGATTAGCAAAACTAATTTTCCTGGGACATTTGTGTGAGAGGGAGAGTGGATGGTGGACATAAATATGCTACCACATTTCATTTGTAAGGGATTTTATTGCAACTATATGATATGAACAGTCTTACTGGACATATTTTACTATACAACTTTATTTGTATCGTGTCATCTGTGCAAAATATATCCTAAAATCCCTTGCAACACAAAGAAGGAAATTAAAGTTATATTTTATTTAAGAGATGCAGAGGCAAGGGAGAAAAAAATGTGTTAAAAAAGAGCAGTGAACAATTACTACAGCCAATTCTCTGACAGCAATAATGTTCACCCTCAGGGCATGCTGCAAGGCCTACCTTTGCTCTTGGATTTTTCAGAAGGAGGTGGGCAGAGCCCAGAGTCAGGGCATTAAGAGAGATATTGTTTTTGTTAAATTATTGAATAACTGATGGAATGAGGTGGAGCACATTACTGATACATGAAGTTTTGTAATTTTTTCAGTGTGCAAGTGCTAAATCAATCCATAGGCACATTTTTAAATATCAACATGATTACACATCGTAAAGATATGAACCAATGCTTGATTGCAATATTTTTAAGATACTTGGTTGGATGTAATTGTCCTTCTGCATGGGCTGTATTGGTTCAGTTATCACTTCAGTACTGGAGCGTTAAAAAATCAGTTTCCAGTCCATCATTTGGGAATTTATTCCAATGTCTGAAAAGATGTCCCATTGTAAGATAAACCGGAAGCTATGTGCTGGTTTCTCTTGTATAGGCTGGGCTGAGCAGCAGGGATATTGATAGCTGTGGAATGTGGACCACATGCTTTTGGAAAACACTGACAGAAACATTATTTGGCTAGAACCTCAGCTAGTGTTCAAATCAGCAAAACTGAACTGACCTCTATAGAGTTACAGTGATTTGCCCCAACTGAGGATCTGGCCCATTATTTTTAGGCTTCATAGATTACAAGGACAGAAGGGACCATTCTGATCACCTAGTCTGACCTATTATAGAACATAGATCGTGCAACTTTCCCCAAAATAATTCCTAGCACTTATCTTTTAGAATAACATCCAAGCCTGATTTAAAGCTTGTCACTTATGAAGACCCCTTGAGAAACTGTTCCAAATTGTTGATTCAGGAGAACTTCTTGAGATAAATGCTTTGAAGTGAGAATTAAAATATTTCTGGGCATTAGGCACCTAGTGGACTTTTCAAAAGTGCCTAAGCAGGTAAGGTGCCTATCTGCATCTTTAGGCACCAAAGTCTGGGGTTTAGGTGCCTAAGTAGCTTCATGGATCCCATTCTTTGCCTTAGTTCTGTGACTGTAAAATGGAAGAATATTACTTCCCTACCTCACAGAGTATAAATATATTAAAGATTATGAAGCACTCTGAAACATGCTGATGAAAAGTGCTATATACAAAACTATTTTAAAAAATCAATAGATACAAAGACAACTGTACATTTATGATTGAGATTAACATAATTTCCAGCAAACTACTTTACAAAAACACTTATTTTATATTGTAATATATTTCAGACTACTTGAAGGTTATAGAAAGCATGTTGTTAATGCAGAATAAACACAGCAGAACTTCCTTGTACACTCATCATTACACACTACAATTAATCAGCACTAAAAATTGGCAGCCTCTTTCAAGTACTTAAAGTGTTAGTGCAGTCCTGTATTACTAAAACTTAATTAATTTTACAAAATATGCCATTGTGCACTTACTGGTCTGTGTTACATTTCTTTAACTTATTTTCACATTCAAGCTACACAACTAGTAAAATAAATGAACACAGTATAAATCTATAAACTCTAATTAAGAAAGATTATAGTCATTGTGATAGCTCCGGAGTTAAGACTGCATTGACATTTGCATTTAGAGGAGGGATTAAATGCCTTTTGAATGCATGGGAAAAAATGGTCTGTTTTCACAATCAAAAGAGATAAATTGTGGGGTCCCCCAAGAATCTCTACTGGGTTCTGTGCTATTCATCATAGTCATAAATGATCTAGGAAAGAGGGTAAACATGGAGGTGGCAAAGTTTGCAGATGATACAAAATTACTCAAAATAAGTCCAAAGCTGATTGTAAAGAGTTACCAAGAGATCTCACTAAACTGGTTCACTGGACAACAAAGTAGCAGATGAAAAGCAATGCACATTGGAAAACATAATCCCAACTAGACATAAAAATATGTTAATTAGCTATTGCCACTCAAGGAAGAGATCTTGGGGTCATTGTGAATAGTTCTCTGAAAACATCCACTCAATATGCAGTGGCAGTCAAAAAAACTGTCAGAATGTTAGGAACCATTAGGAAAGGGATAGATAATAAGACAGAAAATATTATAATGCTACTATATAAAGCAATACTACGCCCACACCTTGAATACTGCATGCAGTTCCAGTTACCCCATCTCAAAAATATATATATTAGAATTAGAAAAGGAACAGAGAAGGGCAACAAAAATGATTAAGGGTATAGAACAGCTTCCATACAAGGAGAGATTAAAAAGACATGGACTGTTCATTTTAGAAAAGAGACAACCAAGGAGTGATATCATGGAGGGCTATAAAATCATGTGACTAGGGAAATAGTCCCCTTCACATAACACAAAAATCAGGGGTCCTCCAATGAAATTAATAGGCAGCAGGTTTAAAACAAATAGAAGGAAGTACTTCTTCACATAATGTACGGTCAGCCAGTGGAACTCATTGCCAGAGGATGTTGTGAAGGCCAGAAGTATAATTAGGTTAAAAAAAGAATTAGATAAACTCATGGAAGATACATTCATCAGCCAAGATGGTCAGAGATACAACCTCATGCTCCGGGTGTGCCTAAACCTCTGACTACCAGAAGCTGGGACTGGATGGCAGGGGATGGATCACTTGAGAATTATCCTGTTCTGTTCATTCCCTCTGAAGTATCTGGCACTGGCCACTGTCATAAGAGCTAGAAGGACCATTAGTCTTATCTGTTATGGCCATTCTTATGTTTGTATAAATAATGAGTGCATTTTCCCCAAATTTTCATAAGTAATTCTGACTACAGAATACATTTTATGGGAGTCTATAAGTAGATCTGTTAATGAATCTGAGTTAAAATTATTTTAAAATGAACACTTTAACACTCTTCAGCGCTTCCTAATGAATATATTCCTGAATTTTGAGATTAGAAAATGTATCACTTCTAAACTGTAGCAAAATGTAAAACATGTTTTTAAAGCTTTTTAGTGTCAATTTTTGATTGACATGAACATCCATTGCTACTTATATTGTAAAGCGTGTCAATGAATATTTTTATTGATTAATATTTTGATGTTCTGGAAGATAAGCTTTCATTGTCAAAATGCGTCTAGACCTCAGACTTGAGGAGAGAACCTTGAAAATGTGAACCAAGTGTAAAATGATGTAGTGATGTCTTCCTTAGTCTACAGCCAGCCTGAAGTAATTCTGAGAGGTTTGTACCAAAATTAATTATGGTATTTAGCCATTGTAATTAATTGGGCCCACACTGAAAGGAAAGAAAAAGGGGTTGTTAAGCAATAGTTCTTTGAAATATAGCAGGAGCCTTCTGTTTTTTGTTAGAACAGCTGTCCTTGTGGTTCTGTCTTGATTAAGTCACTGCCCAGCTTCTTTTTTCAGGAAGATCAGTGTTTACATGCTCAGCTGTCTCAAGTCAAAACAGTTCTAATTTGTTAATAAGTCACTAACCAAATATTATTACTGGGAATCTGGTACATAACCAGATGCAGGATGTTGAATTTTGAATGTTAGAGAAAATATAAAACCACCACTCTTCACCACCTCACCTTACCCCAATGGAAAAAAATGTTATTTACCAACCAAAATGGTATATTAAATGCACAGGTGGCCTGAACTCTCAAATCATTCTCTTTTTGTCTTTTTAGAAAAGAGACGATAGTCAAATTGCTTTATTATCCTGTACCTATTCATAGTGTCAACATAGAGTATATAACATCAAGAGAGATAAGTAAACCAATTCCAGTAACAAAATCAGAACTGCCTCAGCCCTTGAACTGAATCTTGGCCTTTTTTTCTCCACTTAAAATTTATTTTAAGTGATTCAGTGTTCATAAAAGGAGATAAATTGACAATCTTGGGAACTGTTTATCATCACAGAAAGCAATGGCAGTGCATACTTTTCAGCAACAGCCTTATAATGTTGCTAAAGTATGAAATGACCACCCATAGGGGATGCCTAGATATTGTGGTAATTGTGTATTAGCAATGACCTGGAGTATATCAATATGAGATGGTGGTTCAGCCTCTGTGTTTATTTAATCCTGGGCCTCTTTGCTGGGACTGCAACTACGCATGTCAGATCTGTGACTGTTGTAGTGTTGGTTCTGTGTGGTGGATGCCTATTCATTAGAAACTATAGACCTGAGGACATCTTCTAGGAAAAACATAGAATTAAAATATACATAATTTGACATAAAACAGTATTAAAGTGTTTGCTATGTTGTGGGCCCTTAGCTCCTCTCCCTTGGTGTAGGTAAAGAGAAGGTAGGGACTGCAGTGGACTGAGGAGTGCATGCCAGCTCATTTCTCTGTGGACTGAGAGCAGGTGTGGGAAGGGAAGTCCCACTAACATAAAGGAGTGGGTCCCTACTATCTATGCGTGTCTTTTTGTGTTACATGAGCAGCAGTTCTGACAGCTCTGGAGCTCCTGACTTTTCTCCCTCTGGGTTAGAGTGGACCCTCATCTCCTTTTGGTCTAGAGGATGAGCAGTGGAGTGGGACTTGGGAGAACTGTGTTGCATTCACAGGTCAGCTACTAGATTTCAGAGTGACCTTGAGCAAGTCACTTCCCCTCTCTGTGCCTCAGTTTCCCCATCTATAAAATGAGGAGAATGATACTGACCTCCTTTGTAAAGCACTTTGAGATGTATAGATGAAGAGTGATACATAAGAGCTAGTTATTATTATTCTTACTATAAAATGAGGGAGGAGACAGAATGGCTTGGTAGAAAAGGGGGATTCCGGATAGAGAAAATAGAGTAAGGCCATGTGTGATAAAGGAACTGTTTACCTGGCTGGGTGTCTATAAAAGGAAGACACCCAGCCAGCCAGTTAGCTATAAAATCCCTCTTGGTAGCTGTTCTCTACTTGCTTTACCTATAAAGGGTTAAAAAGTCTGACTGCTATGCATAGGTAAAAGGAAGTGCGTGGGCACCTGGCCAAAAGAGCCAATGGGAAGGCTAGAACTTTTTAAAATTGAAACAAGACTCCCCTTTTGTCTCTCTGTGGTGGTTGTTCTCCCGGAGAGCAGGGACAGGGCTGGACTATGCTGTAAGAGCTTGTGCCATGTATGAAAAATCATCAGATCATACCTAGAAACTACTCATTTAAAACCCCAGCTATGTAAGTAGATCAGGAAATATCTAGGAAGACACAACTAGGTTTATCTCTTTTATTTCTTTATGGCTTGTGGACTCCTCTGTACTAACCCCCAAATGCTTTTGTTTTGCTTGTAACCATTAAGCTGGACCTCAAGAAAACCATTCTTGATGCTTAGTTATTATATCTGCTCTTTTAAAATTGAGCAATAGCCTAAGTTCCAGATATATTTTTTTTCTTTTTCTTTTTAATAAAATTTACCTTTTTTTAAGAACATGATTAGGATTTTTGTGTCCTAAGAGGTTTGTACATGTTGTTTAATTAGCTGGTGGCAACATCTGATTTACTTCGTTTTCTTTCTCAGCTCTTCCTTTGCAGGCCCCCAGTGCCAGAGTGGGGAATCAGCCTTGACACCGACAAGTGGTAATGTAACTTATGTCACTCAAGGGTGTGAAACAACACCCCCCGAGTGACATAAATTACAGCAACAGAAGTGCCGGTGTGGGCAGCACTGTGTTGGTGGGAGAGCTACTCCTGCCAACATAGCTACAGCCGTTCGTGGAGGTTGTTTTATTATGTTGATGAGAGAACTCTCTCCCGCTGGCATAGAGCGGCTACACAAGTGACCTTACAGCGCCACGGCTGTATCAGTACCACTGTAAGCTCGCGAGTGTAGACATGGCCTTAGTGAGGAAACGTGCCAAAGGGATTTTGGGTGGGGATGAAGGAAAGGGAAAGTTGAAGGGTGGAGTAGGTGAAGGAGAGATTTGGAAGGGGGAAGAAGAAAGTAAAAAGAGAATTCTTTACAGCTACACACACCTAGCATTTAATGATCTGCCCTCCTCTTCTTCCATAATTAACTATCAGCCTGAGCTGGCTGGCTGTTGAATGTCAAGGTTAATAAGATATCCCATCAGTATGAATGAACACTGCTCTCTTGCAGAGCATATGCATTTCAGATACTGCCCTCACAGCAAATAGCATCAGCATAGCATGAGCTTCACAATAAGCAAATGCACAATTGGTTTTATTCAGCATAGAGCATTGGCAATGGGTTTTATTCAGTAGTTTTCTGTTCATCTGCATGCATTTAGTACACATTGTTCATTGCAGTTTAATCTTAAGCCTATTTCGGCACTGAACCTGAACCAGATTCCTGTAGGAATCTGGGATGTCTTGTGATTAGGTTTTGGGGGTTTTTTTTGCTGTGTTTGTGTTGTGCCCATTTTGTGATTCTTCTAAAAATGTCCACTATCCTTATGCTTGCCAGAATGCTGGCCATCACTTATTATTAACCAGTTTATTATAACCTGTGCTTCATTATGTAAACTAAACCACACAGTGGTGGAGTTATTGACACTACTATGAGATGTGTACTTATGTACAGAGAAGGAAACATGCTGCCTTGTTGAGCTCTATCTTGTCCTACTCTCCCTTAAGCAGTTTCTGAATGCTAGGAGTCATTTCCTGCTGATCACATGCAATGCAACAATATTGTTCATCACATCCCTAGCATTTTCATCCAGAGATGCACTTCACAGGATAGAATCATAGACTCATAGAACTGGAAGGGACCTCAAGAGGTCATCTAGTCCAGCCTCCTGCACTCATGATAGGACTAATTATCTAGAGCATTCTTGACAGGTGTTTGTCTAATCTGCTCTTAAAAAATCTCCAATGATGGAGATTCCATAACTTCTCTAGGCAATTTATTCCAGTGCTTAACCAACCAACCTACTTCCAACAGTTAGGAAGTTTTTCCTAATGTCCAACCTAAACCTCCCTTGCTGAAATTTAAGCCCATTGGTTCTTGTCCTATCCTCAGAGGTTAAAAAAACAATTTTTCTTCCTCCTCCTTGTAACAACCTTTTAAATACTTGAAAACTGTTATCATGTCCCTTCTCAGTCTTCTCTTTTCCAGACCAAACCCAATTTTTTCAATCTTCCCTCAAAGGTCATGTTTTCTAGACCTTTAATCATTTTTGTTGCTCTTCTCCGGACTTTCTCCAATTTGTCCATATCCTTCCTGAAATGTGGTGCCAAGAACAGGACACAACACCCCAGTTGAGGCCTAATCAAAGTGGAGTAGAGCAGAAGAATTACTTCTCATGTCTTCCTTGTAACACTCCTGCTAGTACATCTTTGAATGATGTTCGCTTTTTTTTGCAACAGCGTTACACTGTTGACTCATATTTAGCTTGTGGTCCACTATGACCCCCAGATCCCTTTCTGCAGTACTCTTTCCTAGGCAGTCATTTCCCATTTTTTATGTGTGCTCCTGATTGGTCCTTCCTAAGTGGAGTACTTTGCATTTGTCCTTATTGAATGTCATCCTATTTACTTCAGACCATTTCTCCAGTTTGTCCAGATCATTTTGAATTTTAATCCTATCCTCCAAAGCCGTTGCAACCTCTCCCAGCTTCGTATCGTCCGCAAACTTTATAGGTGTACTCTGTATGCCATTATATAAATCATTGATGAAGATATTGAACAGAACCAGACGGAGAACCAATCCCTGTGGGACCCCACTCATTATGCCCTTCCAGCATGAATGTGAATGGTTTTTCCAACCAGTTTTGCACCTACCTTATAGTAGCTCCATCTAGGTTGCATTTCCCTAGTTTATTTGTGAGAAGGTCATGCGGGACTGTATCAAAAGCTAACTAAAATCAAGATATACTACGTCTACCACTTCCCCACTATCCACAAACATTGTTACCCTGTCAAAGAAAGCTATCAGGTTGGTTTGACACGATTTGTTTTTGACCAATCCATACTAACTGTTACTTATCAACTTCTTATCTTCTAGATGTTTGCAAATCGATTGCTTAATTATTTGCTCCATTATCTTTCCAGGTACAGAAGTTAAGAGCATCATGCCAACTCAGTCATTTTAGGGAGCATTTTATTCTCATTGATATAGAAGTAATGTAAGTAAGATGGCTATCCATGCCACACTCAGGAACAGGAACAGCGCCAGGGTTTTTGGCGCCCTAGGCGGGGGTCCTTCCGCGCTCCCAGTCGTTGGCGGCAATTCTGCGGCAGGGGGGTCCTTCCGCGCTCCCGGTCTTCGGGGCACTTCGGCAGCGGGTCCCGGAGCAAGTGAAGGACCCGCCACAGAATTGCTGCCAAAGACCTAGAGCGTGGAAGGACCCCCCCGCCGCTGAATTGCTGCCCCCCCAAATCCTGGCACCCTAGTTGACCGCCTAGGTCGCCTAAATGGAAGCGCCAGCCCTGCTCAGGAAGGGGTGATTTTGTCCTAGTTTACTATCCTTTACTTTTGAAAGAAGCAGCAACTAATGATTCTAAAACATTCTTTTTCACTTTCAAAGAGGAGAAGAAGAGAGCTAGTTGAATAGTAAAATGGGCCTGAGCTGACATGGATCTGAACTTTCTCAAGTTCCCGAAGATCAGGGATATTCATATCTGGGATTTTGGTTTGGGCTAGGTCTAAGTAAATTGTTACGTTAACATGCGCTAAATCTTGGAAAGGTCTCCTGCGCACAGGGGCGACTCTATGTTTTCTGCTGCCCCAAGCACGGCAGTCAGGCAGGCTTCGGTGGCGTTTCTGCAGGAGGTCCGCCAATCACACGGATTCGGCAGCAGTTCTGCGGGTGATCTGCCGGTCCCGCGCCTTCATTGTACCCGCCGCCGAATTGCCGCCGAAACCGCGGGACCGGCGGACCTCCTGCAGAAACGCCACCGAAGGCTGCCTGACGGCCACCCTCACAGCAACCAGCAGCCCGCCCCCCATGGCTTGCCACCCCAGGCACGCGCTTGCTGCGCTGGTGCCTGGAGCTGCCCCTGCCTGCACGTATATTTCCACAAGAAAAATTTTCACTAGATGGAGGGGAGAGAAAGAAAGAATTGACTTGCATGCATTTTATTTGATATTAAATGCCACTGGCAGACGATCTCTGGCACTCATCAGAAACAAGAGACGCTTCATAGAGGAAATTATATTCTCTAATATTTCCTATACATGTTTTCATGTTATCATGTTTAGATAATGCATAGGAAGCACTTGTCACATCTTTTTCTGGGATGAATTCAAGAACAAAAAGTCTTTTCTTTAAAAAAAAAAAAAAAAAAAGTTAATACACAACAAAAGATTCTTCTAAAATTGTCCACTATCCTTATTCTTGCCAGAATATTGGCCATCACTTATTATTAACTAGTATAGTCTAACCTGTGCTTCATTATGTAAACTGAGCCACACAGTGGTGGAGTTACTGACACTACTATGAGATGTGTACTTGTGTACAGAGAAGGAAACACATGTTGCCTTAAATGGCCCAGAATATCAGGGTTGTTACATGTGTATATTGTTGAGCACTGGATATAGTAATGCACACTCTAGTTATGGCAAATGATGCTAAATTATAAGGTGCATAAACATTGAAATTGGCAGTTTAAGCATAGTCCAATTGATTTAAAAATTCTTGTATGGTTCCCAGTCTTTGCTCAGAGGAGGCTCAGACAGAATAAAAATGAAGAATGAATGATCTTTTGTGGAATAAAGTGGGTACAGTGCAAATGCACTGGAGATAAGCCCTGAGAGACATTTTCTTAAATTCCATCCATCTTCACCTCATAAAAGTACTCAAAGCCTTATAAATAATTTAAAAAACTAATGGACATGGTTTTTAAACAATGTGAGCCTGCTCTTAAAGAAGCGGGTCATGAGCAAATCTGCAAAGGTGGAAATGGAAAATGCACTGCTTCTATGCTATGGTTACCTTGAGAGGTAGAAAGGCATGGTGCAGTGTGTTAGTGCAGCCTTTCTCAGTAGCACTTCTCTGTTAGGGCTCAAGCCTGAGCACTTTGACCTGGCTGTAGCAATGCACTTAAGCATGTGCTTAACTTTAAGCAAGCAGATAGTCTCACTCACTTTCTTTGCTGGATGAGGGCCAGAAGGTGCTTGCAACTTGCAGGAATGAGCCCATATAGGTTAGTAGCAAAGACATAGTGTCTAATGACATCAGAGTAAACCTGTGCCCCCATTCTTACAGAAACAAACACTCTTTCATTGGGGATACACACACACACACACACACACACACACACACGTCAACATTCTAGGGAATCTGATCTTTAATGTGCTCAACCATCCCTTATCAGTTCATTATTCACCAACTCATCTTTGTATGCAGGTTCTCACTCAGTCTTAGGTATGAATCTATAGCCCTCTTTAGCAGTATATAGTTTATTGCACCATTTAACAGGCACTTCAATGAAGGGTAGACATCCCCCCAGAAACCTGCCTGCTACTGTTTTGGAGCCTCATATTGCAATGCACACTTCTAGGGGATGCTGGAGTCACTGTCTTTAAATGGATCTGTGATCTGAAAGAGACAATTGTGTTGATAAATTCACAGCTGTGTGATGCACAAGACTGTGATAATGGTAAATGTCTCACTGGCTAAGGCTGTCAATAATGACCAGGAAATGCACAAGTCTGACTGTGTCCTTTATTTTTCATTTCCATTCTGACATAACATTAAGAAGTTAGAGTAAAATGCTGATCTCCAGGCAATACAATTCCTGGAAGTTTAAAAAGTATTCTGTCTCCAACCTTCTGCCTCATAATAACACCATCCAACACGTAGTATAATTACCACAACATGCATGACCTATTTCTTAATTGCAGGGATGAGATTGGCTATTTTTTGCTTATTGAGATCAGATGCATTTTGCTTCCTGTTAACCTCAGAGCAATTCCACTGGAAATATACATAAACATATGGAGATCAGTTACCACTATATTTCTTGATAGCTGTATAATTAATTTCTATTGACAATGTACTTACTATTAAAGTCTAATCCAATCACTATAAGTAGGTAAGTAGCAAATCCAGAATAGATAACTTCCCCTTAGAGCTAAATAATGAACAGTTAGAGAGAGACTAATGCCTCTCCATAGGTGAAATTTAATTGGATATTTTTATATGTAGTGTTATGAACTATGTTTGTCCCATTGTTCATACCAATTCCTTCATCACCGAGCCTGAGATGGTGACCTGCAAAGCAGTGATCATGTAAAGGAGAAACAAAATAAGACTATTAAAAAGACAGGAGTCATATTACTTCAAGGAAAAATTATGTCTGGAATCTAACATTTCCAGCCTGCTATTATGCAAATTCAAACAAAAACATCTGCATTTGAGGTCAAGAACACTTGTATGCAGTCTTTCAAGTCTTCTCTGAAAACTGAAGTTTTGTTTGTTTTTTAAAGCAAAAATAGAGATTAACAAATTCAAATAAACAAAAATGTCTTGTGATGTCAGCAAAAGTGGGACAAGGGAAAATGAGTTTTATGGCATCACAAAACCATCACAGCAACTTTTCAATCTGTAAAAGAATACCAGGACTGGAATTGTAAGAATTCTTAAATCAAGTAAGGAAGGCGAGAAGGAGGAAAAGATGCTCTGTGGTAAGGCAATGGAGCCTTCCTTTCTCAGCCACCAGTTTGAATCCAATCTGTATCCAGTTTTGTAGTGATTGAGAGTTGATACAGGCTCATGACTGTATGTTGGTGAAAGTTATACAAAAAGTCAGGGGTGCCGGGAGGGCGGCAGGCGGCTCCAGTGGACCTCCCGCAGGCGTGCCTGCGGAGGGTCCGCTGGTCCCGCGCCGCTTCGGTAGAGCCACTTGGGGCGGCGAAATGTCTAGAGCCGCCCCTGCAAAAAGCACCATTACAATTAGCTCTAGTCAGCACCACTGTTGGCAGTTTAAACTGCAGAGATGGAATGAGCATGTAGATTGAACTTTCCCTTTTGAAGTGGCCATATTGGAAATGGGTTAATCTGCACTGGTGAGGAATTGGTTATTCCTGTAGCCCACAATGTATGGTCTCTACGAGATAAATGATCCCAGTCTTCTTTAAGATTTTTCTGGAACTTCTCACAAAGACAAAATTCAGGAGAGGAGAGGAGGGGAGGTTCAAGTGCTATGTGAGGAAACCTACACTGCATTTGAATGTATCAGACCTGGCTCAAGCTATCAGCACTTTCACAAGATGTAAATTTGCTTCATAGTTTCTTGGGGTGAAAAATATGAGTGCAATGAATTGTGGAAGTACTAGGAACCTATGAATATTATAGCAGACAAGACAATTGAGGAAGGTCAGAAAAAATCAACTTCTTCTAGGCATACTGTTTGAGAGAGGTCGGACTAAAATCAACAGAAAAAATGGGGTACAGGACTGTTTGGTTTGTTTCTAAACTTAAAAAAAAGAGAGGGGTAAATGTCTAAATGTAGCATTTTAATGTCAGTTCATGGGGAAGCTGATGAAGGAACAAATCCTTTGAGTGGGACTGGGGAACTCTAAAGGGATGCTGCAGATGCAGACAAAGTTGAGGCTGTAAAACTTTCAAACAGGCATGCCTCCCAGTTACAGTGTGAATGTGCAAATTAATTGTACAGCTAGTTTAGATTTTTTTTTTAAATTATTACAGGAAAATACAAGGCTCAATCTTCCAAGTACAGCTACTGCCATCTATTGATGTCCTGCTGTTGTTTTATAAAACACTTTTGTTTACCTTTCAGATCAGCATCTTCATGACCCATTTGTCCAACTACGGGAATGACCGCCTGGGGTTATATACCTTTTTGAATCTGGCCAACTTTGTTAAGAGCTGGACTAACCTAAAACTACAGACCCTGCCTCCAGTTCAGCTGGCTCACAAGTACTTTGAACTCTTCCCTGAGCAAAAGGACCCTCTCTGGCAGGTAATATAACATACCTGTCAATAGTCCCACTCATAATTCTTCAATTACAATGCACTTCTAAAATCTTTTGCAAAAAGACACATTAAAAATGAAGATATTTTATTTTGTTTTAAATGCCTTTTTGGATTCATTTTATTTTCTTCAAAGACAACAGCTTTGACTGAGAATATATTTGCATATTTGTTAGCTGTTGTGTGGTCTGCATAGATAAAGCAGGGCACTTGCTTAAACTCAGTCAAATACCAGCCATTTTAAGAGCAGCTGGTTGCTATTTATCTGGGCTTCCCATCCCTCTTCCCTCTTGTTTTCTTGATGCATCACATGTGTATATTGTTGAGCACTGGATATAGTGAGAGATGAGTGAGAGATGAGTGAGATCTACCACAATGCAGATTCATTGTGCCCATTAATATGGAATCACTAGCATTAACTCACTGCAGCTATAGTAAGGATTCCAGAATACAATATCCCCTTCTTTAAACAGCAAGGAAAAAATCCTCTATGGGAGATAGTGATTAGCATAAACAGTTACTTTGAAAATAAAGAAGTGTCTTACCCCAACTCAATAATGACTAGTTCCCACCTCCATTTGAAATAAACGCCAATGCTACCCATAAGGCCAGGATTGCAATTGTCAAATAATTATCACATATTCCTGGTTCCTCTCTGATTCAACACATGATATGCCAAAACATACTCTCAGTTACACAAGTGTAAATCCAGAATAACTCAAAGGAAACATGTGCACTTATTCCAGATTTGCAGTGGTATAAGAGAGCAGAATTTGTTTTTAACTGGTTTTGGCAAGATCTGCAGCTAATGTATATATTGGCCTAGCTTCCATTGATAGAGCTATACTGATTTGCACCAGCTAAAAATTTGTCCCATTATATTTGGTTAACTTAATGCATTAACAAATCAGGTCTTCCATTATGATCTTATGCAAAGGCAACATCAGTGTAATAACTTCTTGAAAGAATAATCAACTCTTACTTTTTTCTTCAGGTTTTCTATTCACACATTTTTATTTTGCATTAACATGTAGTAGAAAGTTAGTGTTGAATAATATCCTAAATTTCTCTTTTTTTCCCCGTCTTTTGGCTTATTATGTAAATTTAAATTGTCACTAACTACTATATATTTGAAACTTCTTTGTCACCTAATAAGTAACATGAATAGCTAGAAGGCATAATAGTAATGGGTAATTTTAACCATAAATGGAAATTTGGTTATTAATACTTAATTTTTATTCCTTTTAAATCTAAAACGAACTTAGGCCTCAATCATGCAAGGCCCTTAGGCAAGTGCTTTAATTTTAGGCACATGAATAGTCTCATTGACTCATTTGCTTGATCAGTGCTATAGTGATTGTGAACCGTATCAGACTGGCAGAACTAAAGAATAGTGTCCTCTACAGATAGAGCACGAGAAGGATTTGTGCCAGCTTCTCCAGACTGCTGTACATCAGCCTTGACTTAGGCCTTGTCTACACTACAAGACTATTTCGAATCAACTTAGTTCGAATTTGTGGATTCGACCTTATGAAGTCGAATTTGTGTATCCATACTAAATACACTAATTCGAATTTCTGAGTCCACATTCACGGGGCCAGCGTCGACTTTGGAAGCGGTGCACTGTGGGAAGCTATCCCACAGTTCCCGCACTCCCCGCTGCCCATTGGAATGCTGGGTAGAGCTCGCAATGCCTGCTGGGGGAAAAATGTGTCGAGGGTGGTTTTGGGTAACTGTCATCATTCAACCGTCACTCACAAACGCCCTCCCTCCCTGAAAGCGCCGGCGGGAAATCTGTTCGCGCACTTTTCTGGTCGGTTACAGCGCGGACGCCACAGCACTGCGAGCATGGAGCCCGCTGCGATCATCGCTGCACTTATGGCCGTTGTCAACTCCTCGCACCTTATCGTCCACCTGTGCAACAGTCAGCTACTGAGAAATCGGGCGAGGAGGCTCCGGCAGCGCGGTGAGGAGAGTGGCGCAGACCTCTCAGAAAGCAGGGTACGCCGGGCAGTGGAGATCATGGTGGCAATGGGTCAAGTTCATGGTGTGGAACGGCGATTCTGGGCCCGGGAAACAAGCACGGACTGGTGGGACCGCATAGTGCTGCAGGTCTGGGATGACACAGAGTGGCTGCGAAACTTCAGGATGCGTAAGGGCACTTTCCTTGAACTCTGTGACTTGCTGGCCCCTGCCCTGAAGCGCCAGGACACCCGGATGCGAGCAGCCCTGAGTGTGCAGAAGCGAGTGGCCATAGCCCTCTGGAAACTTGCCACGCCAGACAGCTACCGGTCAGTAGCGAACCACTTTGGCGTGGGCAAATCTACCGTGGGGGTTGCTGTGATGCAAGTAGCCCACGCAATCGTTGAGCAACTGCTCTCAAAGGTAGTGAACCTGGGAAACGTTCAGGTCATCATAGACGGCTTCGCCGCGATGGGATTCCCAAACTGCGGTGGGGCTATAGATGGGACTCACATCCCTATCCTGGCACCGGCCCACCAGGCCAGCGAGTACATTAACCGAAAGGGCTACTTTTCCATGGTGCTGCAAGGACTAGTGGACCATAGGGGACGTTTTACCAACATCAACGTCGGGTGGGCGGGCAAGGTTCATGACGCGCGTGTGTTCAGGAGCTCTGGTCTCTTTAGACTCCTCCAGGCAGGTACTTTCTTCCCGGACCACAAAATAACGGTTGGGGATGTGCAGATGCCTACAGTGATCCTCGGGGACCCAGCCTACCCGCTAATGCCCTGGCTCATGAAGCCCTATACAGGCGCCCTGGACAGTGAGAAGGAACTCTTCAACTACCGGCTAAGCAAGTGCAGAATGGTGGTGGAGTGTGCTTTCGGACGTCTCAAGGGGAGATGGCGGAGCTTACTCACTCGCTCGGACATCAGCGAAAAGAATATCCCCGTAGTTATTGCTGCTTGCTGTGTGCTGCACAATCTGTGTGAGAGCAAGGGCGAGGCCTTTTTGTCCGGATGGGAGGTTGAGGCAAATCGCCTGGCTGCAGTTTACGCTCAGCCAGACACCCGTGCCGAGAGAATATCCCAGCGGGAAGCGCTCTGTATCCGGGAGGCTTTGAAAGCAAGTTTCCTCGGAGATCAGGGTAACCTATGACTCTCCACTTGCTTTCAAGAGAAACTGACCCTGGGCCTGTGTCAGTTTGTGTCGATTTGGATCTGCGGCTACATGCCTTGTTCTCCAAGTTTCCCCCACTTCCAAAGCACGTTTTTAAGCAAAGTAATTGTTACACTCATTATTAATAAATCTTTCTTTTACTTTGCATTTCTGTTCTGGTGTTGAGACATGGACGCATACTGTGCTGGGCACGGTGTGCACTGACGTACAGACCGCTTCCTCCATAGAGGACTGACATCCTCCTGCTCCTACATAGGTCTCTGGGGTGGGGGACGGATGACAGTGGTTCTGCATGAAGGGGAGGGTTTGCAGGAAGGGGCGAGTGGTGCCTTCTTTGCATAGGGGTTTGGATGACGGCAGTGGGCTGCGGGTTTCTGCGTGGGAAGGGGTGATGGGTGTGGGAGAAGGGTGACTATCTGTCCGTGGATGAGGGCTCTTGTTGGGGCTCAGGGCAGCGGATAGGCTCGTGGATCCGTTGCAAGTGCATCGTAAGGGCAGCCTGCCTTCACAGTAATGGCGTGACAGGCGCTAGGACCCTGGACAATTATACACATTACGAAATGAACAGGGGCAGCATACACAACACAGAATGACCCTGGTGCCTACTGACTGCAGTGTGTGTGTGCCCCGCAGTTGATCCTTTCCCCAAGTCTGTACCCTGGTACTGTAGGCTATACCGTGCAAGTATGAAACCCCTGTCCACCCCATACACCGAAAAATCCTCTGACAGGAAAGACATGACGGAAACAGTGATTAACAGCAAACAGCTTTTATTAATCTAATAAACAGTGGGGGGATGAACCTTGGATTTGGGACTGGCTGAGCCTATAAGGGAAGCACTTCTACAAATTTCTAACGTGAGAAGTGCGGGGTACACGGCCGCTCTGCTCTGGTTCAGTGACAGTTCTCACGTCCTCTACCACCCCTCCGTCTTGTACTTTTGGGTGAGGGGGGGCCAGGACTTCTTGGCTGGTGAGGGCGATTGCAGAGACACTGCAGGGGGGCCCTGTCCTCCAGCCTGTGGTCCTGCAGGACATCAACAAGGCGACGAAGCGTGTCCGTTTGTTCCTTCATGAGACCAAGTAGCGTTTGGGTGGTCTGCTGGTCTTCCTGCCGCCACCTATCCTCACGTTCCATGAGTGTGCGATGCTGCTCACATAGGGTCTCCCTCCAGTGTTTCTGCTCTGCAGCCTCTGCTCGGGAGCAGACCATCAGTTCAGCGAACATGTCGTCCCTAGTCTTCTTCTTTCGCCGTCTAATCATTGCCAGTCTCTGCGAGGGGGATGCCGGGGCAGTCCGGGAAGGACCCGAAGCTGTGTGATGGGGAAAGTTAGTGATTTCCTTGTACAGATACATTTTCGCGAACAGTGAACACCGTCTAGTCAATTTCCATGAAGAAGACCGTACCGGACAACAAGTGTCACGTGGTCTCCAGAGAAGCACAACGTTTTGGCCTACGCTCTGATTGGCTGCGCCATTGCACAGGAGAGCGGAGAAGTCGGGAGAGAGAGCAGAATCCCTCTAGCAGAGAGTCCTGGTAAGCCTTACAGTACATTATGCTTATCAGTTAACGGATAGCTGTGCCGTCGTGCTAACGGCAATCTGGAAATCAGATACTATGACCCTTTTGCAGCCACTCCCGACACTGCAGGGGAAAGATCAATGTATGCTTTTCCTGTGTGGCCTACAGCACGTGGCTGCTAAGCGCGGGGCTTTGTTATGCAAAGTATAAGTAAACCATTAAGAACAGTAACTATTCGCTAATTGCCCTAATTAGATGCAGCACTTCAGTAACGAGATTACCCTGAGGCGTGTCTCTCGAGTGCAGAAAGAAAGGATGTTAAGGGAAGCACTTCACCGACCGGGACCCTACGCGGCCATGCTGGTAGAGGCGATGGTTCCCCTGTATCTGAGGATGTCGTGGCGTGGAAGAGTGAGCTTCACCGGAGGACCAAATAGGGCACCTCTTCCTCGAAACCTCCTGCGGAGGGTATTTGAGGAACTGTTTGAAGCATTTGTGGAATTGTCCATGGAGGACTATTGTTCCATCCCAATCTGTGTAGACCTACTGTTCGTTTAGTTTCCCTTTAAAAACTTTTAGATATAGTATTTATAGATAGAATTTATATTTTTGGTATACATGTTTTCGAGCAAATAAATATTTTCTTGTTTATACGACTTACCGCCTGATCCTTCCCCTGACTCTGAGTCCGGGTTCACGGCCGGTGAGGGTTGGTAGGGGATCTCTGTGAGGGTGAGGAACAGATCCTGGCTGTCAGGGAAAGCGGCATTGTGTTCGCTGTCGCCTGCGCCTTCCTCCACGGACCCTTCGTCGTCTTGCCCATCGGCGAACATCGAGTAGGAACTGTCCTGGCTCACTATGCCATCCACTGAGTCCACGGTCAGTGGTGGGACAGTGGTGGCAGACCCACCGAGAATGGCATGCAGTGCCTCGTAGAAGCGGCATGTCTGGGGCTGTGCTCCGGAGCGTCTGTTTGCCGCTCTGACTTTTTGATAGCCTTGCCTCAGGTCCTTGACTTTCACGCGGCACTGCATCGCATCCCGGCTGTATCCTTTCTGTGTCATGGCTTGGGAGACCTTCTCGAAGGTCTTTGCATTACGCTTGTTGGAGCGCAGCTCCGACAGCACAGACTCCTCGCCCCACACACCGATCAGATCCTGGACTTCCCGGTCTGTCCATGCTGGGGATCTCTTTCTATTCTTGCATTGGGCTGACTCCTCTGCTGGAGAGCTCTGCATCGTTGCAGGTGCTGCGGAGCTCGCCCCGATGTCCAGCCAGGACGTCAGATTCAAAGTGCCCAGACAGGAAAATGAATTCAAATTTTCCCGGGTCATTTCCTGTGTGGCTGGTCAGAGAATCCAAGCTCCGACTGCTGTCCAGAGCGTCAACAGAGTGGTGCACTGTGGGATAGCTCCCGGAGCTACTAAGTTCGATTTGCATCCACACCTAGCCTAATTCGAGCTAGCAAGTGCGAATTTAGCGTTACTCCACCTGTCGGGGTGGAGTACCAAATTCGAACTAAGGAGCCCCCTAGTTCGAATTAAATGGCTTCCTGGTGTGGACGGTTGAGCGATTAGTTCGAATTAACGCTGCTAAATTCGATTTAAGATCCTAGTGTAGACCAGGCCTTAGAGAGATTTCCTATAGGGATGAGAAGGTAGTACAGGCCCTATGCCTCAGAGAAGAGATTGTCGGTCAACAAGACTTTTAATTATGTTGTGGATATCAGTCCCCTAGGAACTGAATTATAACCATCGACTCATGTTGTAAACTGCACCATACAGAATTGTATCGTGATGACTTTCAGTCACTAGAAGAGCAAACAACTTGATCAATTAATTTCGCTTTATTTTATACGCATGGATATCTGCAAGCAGATTTCACTTCAAATGTATTAGGCTAATCTTTTTAGATTTTTTTGAAAAATGAGAAATTTATTCAATTTTTAAAAAAATGGAAAAATGAAAATGGGCTGTGGGGTGGGCAGGGAGTAAAAGCAAAAAAGACTTTCTGGATTAAGACTTTAAAAATAACAAACTTAAGAATGAATGAGTATTCTCCCTCAATTTTCTATTTCAAAACTTTTGTGTTTGAAAAATGCTGACCAGCTGTAATAAACTTAAAATCTGGGGACATACCTTGTATCAGGTGTAAATTAATTTATTTTAGCTGAGCTACACTGATTTATACCAGCTAATGAGTTGGCCCTGTTATTTTATGGATTAATAGTGAATCTTCTCATTTGAGCTGTGTGTAGTTGTGATTGGTCAGGTAATTCTCATGGTGTGCCTATTCCTGACTGTATGAGTATGTAAGCATTTCCAGCAGAAATACTGAAATTCACTTCTTTCTTTACTTACTGTGAACATTTGTATCAAAATAACCTCCCGTCTTAGTTTTCAAATGCTTATTTAGAATGGGGAGGGAAGAAATTACATTTATCTATCTATATCAGTCCATCTGCCTATCCATTTACAAAGTGCCAATCACATTTACACCCTAATGTAAATGAGTATTCTGAGTTCCCTTATTGCATTCTGTATTTCAGACCCCATTGTAACAACACTATGCTTATTTTGAGGCCTTGATTCTAAGAGAAGCTGGACACCTGAAGTGATATTATAGCTCAGCCAGAAGTTATGGGCTTGATGCAGGAACCATTTGGTAAAATTTTCCGGCCTGTTATGGAGGAGATATTTTCTGGGCTTAAAAATCGATGAATCTATAAACATAGAAGGCCCATGCACGTAATACATAGGGAGAAAGAAGGAAATGTTATAGCCTCACACGATTTTCATTTTGACACTGATCCTGCAAAATGTACACAATTGCTCAACTTTACTGATTTAATTGGGATTACTCTAGGTCTTGATCCTGCAACATATGGAACATTTTGATCCCAATGTGCCAGAACGCTCAAGCATGTGCCTTGCATTCTTAATTGATTCATCGGTTGGGGCCAGAGTGCTTAGTTCCTTGCAGGACTGAATTATTGGGGTGAAATTTGAAAAGTGTTGCCACTGACTTCAACCATGCTAGGTTTTCACCCCAGTGCATAAAATTAAGTGTGTGTGTAAATCCCTACTGCATCAGGGCATTTGAAATTTCTTCCAGTGAGGCAGAAATAATTGTCTTTTTTCCCCCTCAGAATCCATGTGATGATAAACGGCATAGGGATATCTGGTCCAGAGATAAAACTTGTTACCATCTTCCAAAATTTCTTGTGATTGGACCTCAGAAAACAGGTGAATTGCAATGACTTGACTAGAGGGTGTGAGTCTAAGCATATTGTAGCCCACTTTTTGGTGTTGTACATATTTATTTTGGAATAATGCATGATAGAGTAAACTCAAATGTATAGAGGTAATGCATTCTGAATAGAAACTGATTGCTGCTGTTAACTCTTCCATTGCTTATGGGGAGAAAGTGGCTTGGATAAAATAGAAACTCTCTTTCCGAACCATCAGCCACTTTTAGAACCAAGCCCAGGTTGTTGTCATAGTACTCCTACCAGATGTATTGTTATATCTCACAAAAATGCCTATTCTCATGGGAATTCAAGTTGATTTTGCAGACTCAAGGGGCTTGGATAGTTTTAATAATACCTTTCTTTGAACTGGAAAGGCTCATGAGGTCAAAATAGCAACACTTTGCAGTTATACTCCTTCCTATTAAACTAAAGGAAAACTTTTCCCCTAGTAATTATGGGATTGACTATGTTGGTGATAACTTTTGGGTGGGAGCAGTTAGCCTCATTACAAGGGAGGCTGCACATCAAAATACTAGGCTATGTTTCAGATCATGTTCCCGTGCTTTATTCCAATGCAATTTTCAGAATACAGGGGCAAATTCGCCCCCCCGCATAGGGTCAGCACAAGACGTGCCCTATTTTAAAATGGGATTTCGGTAGCACTCAGCTTTTCTACTGGCACTCTGTACAGAAGAGAATTTAATTCATAGAGAAGGTGCAGCATTACATTCCACCATAATAAAAACAATGCAGTTAGAAAAACTAGAAACCAAATATGGCCAATTACCAGAACTCAGTATACACCAATGTAAGGAATAATTTTGTCCTGATTACTTTCTCAGGAGTTGAAGGACAATCAGAGTTAAAGCATTTCACTCATGATATTTTCATAAATTAAATTATTTTATATTTTCTACAGTTGATACCTACCTCCTTAGTAAAGTGTTTTGAGATCTAAAGATGAATAGCACTATACAACAGCTAGGTATTTATATAGATCTCATGTAATCATTTTTCCACAGAAACTGATTTAAGTTTTGTGTCAATGTGTTCTGCATTTAGTAGACTTGTAATATGGAAGTAGTCAGAAAGTAGAACAAACATTCATAACAAACACACATGTTGTTATGCTGTGAGACACAAAGATAAGGTAACTATTAAGAGCTCTGACCAAATATCTTCACAATGTTTGCAATCCTAAATAAGAGTATTTATCACCTATATAGTCCCTTTCACTTGGGGATGTCAAAGTGCTTTATAAACTTTAAACCCAACAAACACATCTGTGGGATAGTTAATATTATCACCATCTTACAGAAGATGGAAGCCCAGGCAAAGAGAAGTTTCCCAAGGTTGCATAGACTATGTCTACACATATGTGTGTGTAGAGTACAGACACTGCACCTCCCCAGAGTATGAGTATAAATAGTAGTGTAGACAGTGAGGCACTGCTTAGATGAGTGAAGACATGCAGAACCTTAGGGTATGTACCCTACACAGCTGTCTACATAAACTCATCTACACTGCTATTTTTAACAGTGTAGTGTCCTGCTGCCACCCCCTGGCCAGAGCATTCACTGCCACATGTAGCTACACACCACAACATGGATGTGGCCTGTTTTTCACTGCTGCATGGAGTTATACATAACCCTACCTGCCACTGACAATGTAAACAGACCAGGATGAGTCAGTGATAGTCATTGATACACTAATTGCTGTTGATCTCAGCATTAGGCATTCCCTCGAGAATATACCTTTAAATTCCTGTTCTCTTTTTAAAAAAAAACAAAAAATATATACATTTCTCAACCAAGTCACCATAAATCTCAACCTGGATGTAAGATGTGAAAAAAAATCTTTAAAAAGAGAGCCGTTTTAAATAGTGTATAATCAATTAATAGAAAGTTTAAAAAGAAATTCTGCTGCAAGCTCATGTGACACCACACTTTTTATTTCCAGTCGCAAAATAGCTAGCATGAAACTGTCTTTCTTAGTGATTCCTACAAAGAGGCCATCCCAGATACTTATGACATTTAGGTCTGGTCTAACTCTGTAAGCATCTACATTAAAATGTATCTCTAACCGATGCTATTTGCTCACTATGCTGACTTAATATCTCCACCTCCTCAAGAGGCGCTGCTTAGGTCACTATAGTTAAGCATATGCAGTGTCAGTGTAGACACTGTGTTGCTTACATTGATTGTTGCTGTCCCACAATAGTTAAATTGGTGCAAGTGCTCCTGGTGAGGATGAACACTGCCGACACAAAGAGCATAGTGTGGACGTGCAAAAGTGACTTAATTACTGCAGTGGTTGTACATCAATGTAACTTAGGACTTCTTAATTTTGTAGTGTAGACTTACCCTTAGTCTAGTTTGGTGGGAATTACCCTCTGCCTAAGTGATAATGTTATGTAACATCTAGCAATCCAGAGGAGATAACAGATATTTACAAAGACTGAAAGAAATGAAAACAGTCCTACAACAATTATTTATGAAAAGCTGTAGAAAACATGCTTTGTTTTAACATGAAATATGTTGCAAAATTTAGGGCCAATTTCTGCCATTGTATGTACAAACGTGGCTTCCTCTGATGGGAAGAGAAACCTCATGCCTGCATCAGAGCAGAATTAGGATTCTTGAGAATGAAAGAGTTAATGACCACAGAACAAATAAACTTGCGTGTATTAGCTGATCATATTTAAAACTCCAGCATGCTAAGACATCCTTTCATTAATGAGAATTTATCTTATAAAAAAACGCTTTTAAAATGTTCCTCTTCATTTGTGCATAGTTGTTCAGAAATACTTGCTTACATTTAAACACTTTAGATGTATCTTACCCTTTCTAACTATGTCAAATAATCCTGTGTCTTGGTTTTTTTCTCCTTTTAGGAACAACAGCACTTTATTTATTTCTCCTTATGCATCCTTCTATCATCAGTAATCTCCCTAGTCCAAAAACTTTTGAAGAAGTTCAGTTCTTCAACGGAAACAACTATCACAAGGGAATTGACTGGTAAGAAAACTAACAAAAAATAAATGTCCATTATTAACGCATGCTAAATCACAATGGAACAATTATAGAAGTATATGTGACAACCACATAATTACCAGATGAATTTGTTATGCTTGGCAATATCAGAGTGAATTAGAAACTAATTCATAATGATGGGACACTTAATCAAGTGTTGCCCTTAATTTTATTTAGATGTTACAATAACTGTTATAGTTTCTAGTAAACTAATACAATAGAGAGCCCAATTCTGATGCCTTCTCCCCACACTGAGTTATACCTTACTCTGCAATTTCATCATGATCATACTCATTTTAAAAGGTCAGATTGTGCCACCCTTTCTCAGACTGAACTACTTGTAAAATAGGGTCTTAATGTACATGAGTAAATGTAGCATAATCTAGCCTTAAGACTGCTTGTGGAGTAAATTACTATTCAGTATAACAAAGCGTGGCAGAATTGAGCCATTAATAAGGAACTTTAGATTGTCATTCCTCTCAAACTCTTTAACATGGGTTTTTAATCTTTAAATAAATTATTTTGTAACGATTCATGTACCAAAAGTTGCTAGCTGTCTTCATACTTATAGCAAAGCTAATATGTAGGAAGAACATTGACAAATATATGTATATTAAAAGACCAATCTTCTTGAATTGTTTAAATCATACAAAACTATAATACACTGCAATGAAGAATAGAAACAGACTACACAACATCACTGAAAACAGCATTATCACAATGGCTACACTTAGTTTAAGAGAAATATTGAATTATTAGGTTAAAAATGTTGTGAAAACCCAGAAGATGGAAACGCTTCATTGCGCATTTTTTCATACTACATAATGGAGCATGTTTCATATTGCTGTTGATATTACCAGAATTCAGATGCCTTTTATTAGCTGAATTCCATTGTAAGATGCATGTCTATTTTTGTAGTTTTTGTTTATATCTGAAACATGTAGAGATTGTATCATAACAAAAGATGAGGGAGGTTGCAGATTTATTTTGTTAATCCCAATATACATCTGGATGCATGGCCTATATCCATGGAAGCATTCAAATAATATATGGCATAACGAACCTATAGTGACATTGCAGGAAGAAGAAGCAGGGGATGATTCTATATTGACTTTGTTTCTAAAACATTCATCTTGCTCTGCACAATACAAAGGACCAGCGCTTCAGCTGATGTTAGTCAGTGCAGCTCCATTGACTGGCCCACAATCGGCAAATTAGATTAGAAGTGCAAAACCAAACATGTCACAATTTATTCCACGTTTTTCCATCTACAGAATTTTTATGTCTGCGATGAGTTTATAATCCCTACTTTGGCCTGTTTACACCAGGTAAAGGGAGTGCAGTAGGGCTAGGGGCTTTAAAAGGCACAGATGCAGCCAGGATAGAATTTCTCCAGCATGGCAACTGAGGAAGACATGCAGGCTGGCATAGGGAGCATTCTGGGACTGAAGCATGTAGCACTGGTTGGATTCCAGGTAGCGCTGCTGCCATAGCTATAACGCAAGTATCCTCCGCCAACTGCACCCCTCTCCCGCCCCCGGAGACTCTCTAATTTATGCCAGGGACCACTCCATTCCTCAGAGCAATACAGAACTGGGAGGATGCAAAGGTGGCTTAAAGCCACATTCCCCTCCCCTCCCATTGGGCGGCAGGTGCCATGGAACACCTGCTAGAAGCACAGTCTAGAATCTCACTTCACATCTTTAATCTGTGCACACTTTGACTTCAAATGAGGAGTGCTTAGATGTGAATCTCCATCAACACTTTTATTGTTAAAAATGCTCTCTTAGGAAAAAGAGTATTTCCAGTTATCTGCTGAATATTCATTATAAGTACAATTAGTACTTTCCTTATCACTAGTGGAAATCATTGCCAATACAGTCACAGTGTTTAGCTGTTCACGTCATTGACCCCCCAGCCAGTGTTTGTTACTGTTACAACTTTAGAATGAATCTTTTTCCCAGGTGAGTTTTGATTTCTTCCATTTGTGAATTACGTTGGAAGATTAACATTTCCACGTGCTATGAAATGCAGAATATATGCATAAGACAATTTAATATTTTCTTAATTCAAATCATTGTCTCCTTCTCCCCAGGTACATGGATTTCTTCCCTACCCCTTTGAATGTCACCACTGACTTTCTGTTTGAGAAAAGTGCCAACTACTTCCATTCAGGGGAGGCACCCAGACGAGCAGCTTCCCTGGTCCCCAAGGCCAAGATCATCACCATTCTCATTGACCCATCAGATCGGGCATACTCCTGGTATCAGGTAGGGAACTTGCCACTGAGAAACGGGCAATGAAATAAAAAACTAATGCACACCCCTTCCAGAGCAGAGGTGGGTTGGCTCAAAAAAAATAATAATCAACACCTGTGTTTTAAAAAAAGGTTCAGACATATTTAGCAACTTGACATATTTGTGCAGACAAATGAAATAGCCAGAGCAATGCCAAAAGAGTCATCTATAAAGTTAAACTAGGCATAAAGTAGAAAAATTCTGATACCTTATGATAAGGTTTGCAAATAACAATATAAAGCGCTTAGTTCACCACTCCAGTTGACACTACTTCCAGCCCCATCCTGAGCACATTCACAAAAGATTACACAAGTCAGAAGACAGTGGAGAAGCAGGCCCTCTGACTGCATCTACCCTGGCAGAATTTGGACCTGTAATTCTCCATCAGTGCGGCACCATCAATCCCAACACTGGCAGAACTGTAGTAGGGTGATCAGACGTCCCAAATTTACAGGGACCATCCTGTCAGGGGCGGCTCTAGACATTTCGCCTCCCCAAGCAGGGCAGCATGCCACGGGAGGCACTCTGCCGGTCGCCGGTCCCGCAGCTCCGGTGGACCTCCCGCAGGCGTGCCTGCGGAGGGTCCGCTGGTCCCGCGGCTCCAGTGGACCCCCCGCAGGCAGGCCTGTGGGAGGTCCACTGGAGCCGCCTGCTGCCCTCCCGGCGACCATCAGAGCGCCCCCCGCGGCATGCCGCCCCAAGCACGCGCTTGGCGTGCTGGGGTCTGGAGCCGCCCCTGCATCCTGTTATTAAGGGCTTTGTCTTACATAGGCACCTATTACCCTCCCCACCCCACCCCCTGATTTTTCACACATGCTATCTGGTCACCCTAAACTTCAGTCTGAGATGGTAGACGGCTGTGTCCTGTCTACGCAACAACTGCCAACTGTGCTACAAAATGTAGAGCTGCACTTGTGGCGAACTAAGGGTCCAACTGTTCCTAATGTATATGCAGCTCTAGTGCCTGATTCTCCACTGCCTTGCACTAGCTGGTGCATGCCTTTGCCAAGAGATTGCAAAAGTATGTGTGAAATGCTACCAGTTCTGAATATTTCAATAAATTAGGCTCTATATGGTTTAAACATGGGCTTGTTGGTCTCTACAAACAGTTATCTGAGTGTGTGGGTAATATCCCTTCTTAATAAAATAGATGATTCTCAGATTTTTAAGGCTGGAATGGATCACTTGGTCTGATCTCCTGCATAGTACAGGCCACATAATTTCACCAAGTGCTCTCCTTCCTCAAGCCCACAACACCTGAGAATGGAGAGAACCACCGATAATCTTCTTCCACTGAAACAGCCATAGGTTTTTGGTTGGTGGTTGGGTAATGTGTATGGTGATGGTGGTGGTGATGTTATTATTAAGGGTATGATAGCCACTACTAACATTTGAAAATGAGACCATTATCCATCTAGGATATTTCATTATATTAACACAATATCAGTGAAGCTACAATTTGCTAAATTCTTAACTATGTTTGGAAGTCTGAAATACTACAGTTTTCACTTTTTTACTCAATTATGGCTTAATTTATTAGCTAATTACAGTTATTTGTCTCTCAATTTTGTATGCTAGCACCAGCGATCTCATGAGGACCCTGCTGCTCTGAAGTTCAATTTCTATGAAGTGATTACATCAGACCATTGGGCTCCCTCAGAGTTAAGGACTCTCCAGAAGAGATGTCTGATCCCTGGGTGGTACGCTACCCATATAGAAAGATGGCTAACTCACTTTCCCACTTCCCAGGTAATTTCCTGCTAGCCATTTCACAAATCTCACTGATTTTGGGAACAACAATCTCAACGTATACCATTATCGCATATAATCTTGTGATGCTTTTTCATTGATTTTGGGAAAAAATTCAAGGATAGCTATATAAACACATGCTTAGGTAAAATTCATCTTTACAAAAACCCTCCCAGAATACCTATTTCCTGACAAAAAACAGGTTAACACAACACACACCTATGGATGTTCCATACTCTCAATCATACCTTCTGCCCCTACAAAGAAAAATGGGTATGAAAGGAAAAGGTATAGGCAAGTTAGTAAGCAATCTTCCCTATGACTGCCTCATCTGACCAGGACTTAAAGAAACTCTGTGATGAAACTAGGAAGCACACGTTGTGTCTTCTAGCTAGTCTAAGTGCTAGAAAGCCAAAAAGAGCTATAGGATCTGTTTCTGTCCATGGCTGGCCTTTTCTGTTCCATGGCTTCAAGTTGAACTACAAAGGGGGAAATAGACCAGTCCCATTGCTAGTAAGTAAGAGGAGGGCTGGGTTTTTCAGTGACCTGTATCTTCTCCCTTTAGTCCTGCTTCTCTTTTGATAGGCAACAAGTACCGGCCTACGAGCAGCAGAGTTTGCATGGGATGCAAAGTTCCCAAAAAAATATGCCTGCAAGTTGGGGGATCTATGGCAGGTAGGACTTCCTACAACGAGTTGTTTACTCCCTCTCTGGTCCTGCTAAGGGAGGGGGACAACGCTGTCCCACAAATTTCAGAACATGCATGGGATTCTGGGTCCTCAAGAGAGCCAGGACTCCAATTACCTGTTTGCATTCTCTGTTCTTAAGGCTGACCCTCCTGCTCCTAAGACATATGTTAAGGTTACTCCCCCCTGCAGTAGTTAATTTCATCACAGTGAATGCAGACCTTGCTCTTAGGCATGCAGGTGCACATTGGCATATTTCTTGTAAAATTGGTTACCAGCGCGTTTGCCTAGTTGCAGTGATTAATTTTACAAGATACACAACAATATGAACTCTTTCTTTATAGTGTGCATGCAGAGAGTGCACTTATTGTGCTTATTAATGTGCACTCAAACAGTCAATAATTCATAAGCCCTCACAATAAATATGAAACACACCCATCCAAGTTAGTTATTATCTGTACAGTTCTGTACTGCAAAAGCTTCTATATATAACTTTACCAGCTAGACTCAAAGTCCAGTTCAGCACTGAGGTAGCTTTGCATCATACCAGATTTTGTTAACGTACTTTTGAAAGATCTGTAATAATTACATATTGATTATTAGATAGTGTCAATCTACTGCATCTGCATAGTGGTTACTATTTAATTACACTTCTACCTCGATATAACGCTGTCCTCGGGAGCCAAAAAATGTTACCGCGTTATAGGTGAAACGGCATTATAGCGAACTTGATTTGATTCACCGGAGCATGCAGCACCCCTTTCCCCCTCCCTCCTGGAGCACTGCTTTACCATGTTATATCTGAATTCGTGTTATATCGGGTGGCATTATATCGGGGTAGAGGTATACTAGATATTTACATGCTTATCTCTCTGAAAGCTCAGTGTGTATTTTAATGCTTTTGAATGTTTTGTATGTCTGACTTATCTGATCAAGCTTTTTAAAATCCATTTTTCTCAGTATTCTGTAAATCTTTGCGATTTTGATTTTATTCTTTGCCTGTGAATGCAAAAATAACTATATTGGGGGGAACAAGGTAGGCACCCAAGCAATTCCCTCAGTTCTCAGATGCAAGACTATACATCTCCAGCATGATGCAGAGCTGAAAGAAATTAAGGCTAGAAACAGCAGAATTGCACAACTGCTAATGATACCATATTACTTCAAATCCACCTTGCCTTCAATTATGTCACAGAGGAAGTGAGGTAGCTTAGTTTATTGAACTGAGTCTTTTGTCTTAAATAGACAATCTATCCTTACAGTTGCTAATTATTGATGGACAGCAGCTAAGAAGTGACCCAGCTACAGTGATGGATGAAGTGCAGAAGTTTCTGGGAGTCTCACCTCATTATAATTACTCTGAAGCTCTAACGTGAGTCTGTACCTTTAATCTCTTCTGTTGTATATGATTATGTACATCCATACTTCCCAGGGACAATTTATCATCAGTTACAAACAAAAAATGACATTAAAAGAATATTAAGGTTGCAAGGTCAAGCATTCAAAAATCATCCGCCTTGTGTATATCCATTCTGATGCAGTCTTTCATTACATGATCACATACTATTTTCCCTATACGACCCCTGCCTCATTCAGTGCACAGGATAGACGGTGCTCACTGAATGAACAACTAGTCCATTTCTCCCCACATCCATAGCTCAATGTGAGGCCCCAGAACTTATTTACTTCACCACATCCAAACTCTGCTCTGAAGACACAATTATTAATTTCTTCATGGTTATTTCTATGGTGCTCCTCACTGTAGTTTTTAAGTACTTCACAAACATTATTCAGGTTATTTTTCACAACAGCCCTAAAAGGTGATGGGGTATTATCCCCATTTTACAGATAGGAAACTGAGACGCAGACACCAAAGTCATAAATACACATAATCGTGCATGCCCAATTTGAGATGCATCTGGCCTGATTTTTGAGCATTCTTAGCATTATATAGCATTTCATCTATTCAAAGCAGAGCTCCTACTGACTTCTGAGCATTCACAACTGCAACTGCACCTCTGCAAATCAAACACTAGGATCTCAAGTCAGGCACCCAGAAAAAGAGAAACACTCAATTAGTAATCACCTGTGAAAAGTATGGTTTAAGGGACTTGTTCAGAATCACACAGAAAATCTGTGGCAGAGGCAGTGATAGAATCCAGTTACCTAGTGCATCATTTAACAGCCTTAATCATGAGTTTCCCTTCAACTGTAAGAGTTGTGGTTTTTTAATATGGGTAAAGTAATGTATTTTTCCCTAATCTTGTTCTCAGAAACAGCTTTGTTGAAACTTCCCCAAAAATTCAGCCCGAGGAAAACACCCAACAGGGAAAATTTCAGCTTTAAAGTTTGGCGAAGTTATAAGCAACTGAAAAGAGGATCTTATAATGGGAAGTGTCAGGCAGCCTATAATATTTAGTGTAAGCTCATCCCCCAGTGTGAGTCCCAAAAGCAATCAGAGGAATATCCTCCCTGTCTAGTGGGCCTTTGATACACTTTCCATTGATTTCAATAGCCATGGATCAGTGAAATTCTTACCAAAGTGCCTGTAATGAGTTCAGTTCAGGTCTGAGATCTACACATGTAGGAGACCCGACGGGTATAGATTTCCCCTGGATGATGGATCACATGAAAGGGTGGTTAACTATCTCCCTGTCCTTTCCCAGTCTCTGCAGAGAGATCCCCATCAGCTCTGGGATCTCTGCAGGAATTTGGATTGGGTGGATATTAACCCTCCCAGACCAGTAGTAAATAAGCAAGAAGCTTTTACACTGGGTTTTTCCACATTGGAGAACCTCACTTACAGTTGAATCCCAGGGGCAAGTACTGTATTGGAGCCAAGAAACCAACAGCCTCTTAGGAAGGTGAAGGGCTACAGTGGGTCCCCAAAGCCAATGTGCAAACATTCAGCATCTGCTTGGGTGGCCATTGCCTCCTACAGATTCCTATGTCTGCAGGGCTTGGGGTAGTAATCCGTATCCAGTCCATAGTTAGGGAGGAGAAGCAAATTCTACACACTTCCACCTCCATAGGAATGATACAGGGAGGAATGATACATAAGAATGATACAACCATAGGAATGACATAACTCCAGCAGGGAGTTTTCATCTCCCACACATTGCCTCGACTTTAAAGTGAGGGTAAGACTACAATGGTTCCTCTTCAATCTTTTTCAGAACAAACAACACTTTGTGGGTTATACTGATCATTATACTAAGTATAAGCCCAGAATTGTGCAGGCTTCTTCTTTTAAAAAAAAAAAGTCTCTTAAAAACATTGCTTTTCAAAATAGGTTTTCCTAGGTAAACAGTTTCATTTTCTGGAATGTAATTTTGTAAGTCCTTGGTTCATAATGTGTACAAAGCGCTGGCAGGAGTTTTGAATACACAGCTAAGCTCCTGATGTTTGCACACCTGCCACACTGCTCATCTTGCGTGCCTTTTGTTGTGTTTTCAATATATTTGGGGACAAAATTTTCCCTTCGGTAACTAAACTGAAGTCAGAGGAGTCACACACCAAGTATAAAGTTGGTCCATTGCCTTTATTTAAACAGGAAAATGAGTTGTAAACAGTTCTATAAAATTATACAATCACAATTCAGAAACATTGAGAAGGCAAGTGTGTGGAGGAAACACATAGGTTTGCATGGAAGAGGAAACAACATTAAACAATGCGGTAGCTTCACATTAAGAATGTCAATATAAAATCGATTGGATAGGCTCCTTCAAAGTCATTGCTGTTTATTAAGCATACAACACACATTTTTAAAATTGTCAGAATGCAATTCAAGGACCCAATTGTGCAAACAGTACTGGGCAACAAGCTTATTGCCATGAGTAATCCATAAAAATCAATATGGCTTCTCACAGGAGCGTAAAATTCACCCTGGTGCAAAGAATAAGGGCTGTGCAATGCTTAAATGCTACTGAAGCTCTCAAAATAGGATGCAAGTGAGACATAAGTGCTGCTTATGGCCCTGCACAGAAGTAAATATTCAGTAGTTAGTAAGCACTCCATCTAGCACTGAGTGCAGAATTAAATCCTAACCTGTCATCCTTCACATACACTACTAAACCAGACTTGGGTTTTCCTTTTATTATTCTGATGCATTTGTAAAAACGGAAATTAAACTAATGCTGTAAGAATTAATTCCTATCTGTAAATATGCTCTGTGATCCTCAAGTGAAAAAATGCTAAAGAAAGATGTCACAATCCACAGGATTGGTGCTACATTTCCAGTTTTGAAACAGTTTCTAGGAGGAACTCCTTCAGTGTGCCAGACCCCCAAGGGGTCTGTCTCTCCTTGCACAGGTTAGGCCTCATCACCTCCTTAGACTGAACCTCTGGGCCTTCAGCACTGCTTCTTCACACCGTGAGCTCTGATCAGCAAGTCCAACTGAGATAAGCTCTTGGTAGAGATTTGTACAGTCTTTGGGGATTAATGCACCTCACCAACTATTTGTAACGATACTCAAACAGCTTTGTCAAAACAGTAGGGTTTATTAGCCAACTGGAACACAGCATAAGAAGACCTTAAGTTAGCACAGAGAAAGAAAGGTTAAAGCACAGAGCAAGTCCATTTTGGTTAGCCCAGAGCCCAGCCAAACTGTAATGAACCCCATTCTTCAAGCTCTCTTGGTCAGCCCCAGCAGCCAACTCTTATCCTTCCACTTCACACCTTCCCAGTCCTTCGTTCTCAAGTTGGGGTCTTTTCTGAGCTTCCCTGCTGAGAGCTGGGAAAATCCATAACCCTCTTGGTCATTGGTTGCTAGGTGGCAATGTCCTGGTGATTGAGTTTTCCATAGTCTTCTTAGCTTTTCCATTTATTTGGAGTCAACCTCCACCAGTTCTTTTTTTAATGACCCATTCAGGCCCAGACAGCTAGACGACATTCATATGTATGTCTCCCAGCCTCCCCAGAGAGGGGAGTCCTTCCCTCCCCCACAGCTAGCCATACAAAATGCAGAGGAAACTGAGGCATACTTAGGCATCGTAAAAATACAACAGAAAATTTCCACTTCATCATAAAAGGTAAGCTAAGTGTTTGTGGGAGCTAGGAGGAGTCTGCCATGTAAATCAGGTAAATTAGATATTCAGATACCTGTCTGAATGCAGTTACTAGAGTTGCTGGCAAATACTACATTAGGTGTGTGGTTACCTTATTTGCCTTGGCAAATATCTATTTACATGTGCAAGTACCCCTCAGAGGTTCAAAAATTAATACAGCCTCACTCACCAAGTCCCCCCCACACACACTTTTTTTTTTTTTTTTTTTAAAGATCCATCCCTATCCAGTTTCTTAGTTGCATCCTTTTGGCCACAGGATGTCGCTGCCTTGCCCTAACTGGCTAGTTGGAGAGGGCGTTAAACACATTGTTTCCCCCAAACACATGCTCTGCAGTAGTTTGAGTTGGTGGTTCTTTTGTGGGTTTTTCTTCACTCTGCTCACCGTTGAGGCAGAGAGAAGTGGGCATTGCGTGTTCACATGGTTAACAGAGAGGCTCAGTAGTTGTGTTCCCCAGAGAACAAAGGGGCTAGAGAGAAAGATGGCCAGGCAGCACTAAGCTGCTGCTTTTCACAGCGGAGAAAGCCAGGCACAGAGCTAATACAGATCTAATCTGATCTGTCTAGATCAGGGGCAGGCAAATTTTTTGGCCTGAGGGCCGCATCGGGTTTCGTAAATTATATGGAGGGCCAGTTAGGGGAGGAGGTCGTGGCATTGCCCCCACCTCCTATCTCCCCCCCCTCGGAACTCCTGCCCCATCCACACACCCCTGCTCCCTTGACAGCCCACGGACCCATGCTGCCCCATCCAACCCCTCCTCTCATTCCTGATGGCTTCCCCAGGACTCCTGCCTCATCCAACCACGCCTTCTCTCTGTCCCCTGACTGCCTCCTGCCACCCCATCCAACCCCCACACTCCTTCCTGACTGCTCCTCAGGACCCCTGCCCACATTCAACCCCCTGTTTCCTCCCGACCACCATCCACACCTCCGCTCCCTGGCCACCACCCCGAACTCCCCTGCCCTCTCTCCACTACCACCACCCCTCCCACTCCCTGCCTTCTTACTGCGCTGCTTGGAGCACCAGTGGCTGGCGGCACCGCAGCCGTGCCACCCAGCTGGAGCCGGGCCACGCTGCCACCACCACCACCACACAGAACAGAGACTGGGTCAGGCCAGCTCTGCAATTGTGCTACCCCAGGAGCTCACAGCCCAACTGCCCAGACTAGCATTGCACCAGCAGCAGAGTGAGTGAGCTGAGGCTGCGGAGGCAGGGGGACAGCAGGGGAGGGGCCGGGAGCGAGCATCCCACAGGCCGGATGTGGCCCGGGGGTTGTAGTTTGCCCACCCCTGGTCTAGATTCTTATACAGCACTTTCCTGACTGGAGCAGATATGATTCAAAGACTGTTGCTTCCAAGTCTCCTGTCAGACAGTGCTTCAGAGAGAGACAGAGAGAGGGAGAGACTATTTTGGAGACTGGAGGAATGGGCTATTAAGCCAAAGTGTGAGTCCTCTGTTACAATTAGCTCTGCTGACAGGAGAAACCCTGTATGCCTGGATCACCCTCTCCCCCACACTGGAAAAGGTTGTCCATCTTCCCTCATACCCATTCTTTATGGGAGGAGAGAATGAAGGCTCAGTGGCCCTGTGGGACTAGATAAGGTTGGTGAGGTGAACATGACCCCATTCTGGTCCCATGGAGCTTTTTCAGAAAAAAAAAACATAATCTGGAGATATATTATCTTCTCTGTGAAATTTTGTCATGGCCAGGAAAACTCAGGGTATGGCTGCAAAGTAGCTGGGAGTATGGTTCACAGTGTGGGTAGAATCATAGAATCATAGAAGATGAGAGTTGGAAGAGACCTCAGGAGGTCATCTAGTCCAACCCCCTGCTCAAAGCAGGACCAACCCCAACTAAGTTATCCCAGCCAGGGCTTTCTCAAGCTGGGCCTTAAAAATCTCTAAGGATGGAGATTCCACCACCTCCCTAGGTAACCCATTCCAGTGCTTCACCACCCTCCTAGTGAAATAGTGTTTCCTAATATCCAACCTAGACCTCTCCCACTGCAACTTGAGACCATTGGTCCTTGTTCTGTCATCTGCCACCGCTGACAACAGCTGAGCTCCATCCTCTTTGGAACCACCCTTCAGGTAATTGAAGGCTGCTATCAAATCCCCCTTCACTCTTCTCTTCTGCAGACTAAACAAGCCCAGTTCCCTCAGCCTCTCCATATAAGTCATGTGTCCCAGGCCCCTGATCATTTTCATTGCCCTCCACTGGACTCTCTCCAATTTGTCCACATCCTTTCTGTGGTGGGGGGGGGGCCAAAACTGGATGCAGTACTCCAGATGTGGCCTCACCAATGCCGAATAGAGGGGAATAATCAGTTCCCTCGATCTGCTGGCAATGCTCCTACTAATATGGCCCAATATCTCATTAGCTTCTTGGCAACAAGGGCACACTGCTGACTCATATCCAGCTTTTCATCCAAAATAATCTCCAGGTCCTTTTCTGCAGAGGCTTAGCCAGTCGGTCCCCAACCTGTAGTGGCACATGGGATTCTTCCGTCCTAAGTGCAGGACTCTGCACTTGTCCTTGTTGAACCTTATCAGATTTATTTTGGCCCAATCCTCCAATTTGTCTAAGTCACTCTGGACCCTATCCCTACGCCCCAGCCAGGGCCGGCTCCAGGTTTTCTGCCACCCTTAGCAGCGGAGGGGAGCAATCGACAGCACTTCGGCAGCAGCTCAATCGCACCACTCCATTCTTTGGCAGCAGTTCAGTGATGGGTCCTTCGCTCCCTCTCTTCCTCTTCGGCGGCAGCTCAAAGAGGAAGAGAGAGACCCGCCGCCGAATTCCCGCCAAAGGCTCGGACTTGCTGCCCCAATAACGGATGGAGTGCTACCCCTTTATATTGGCCACCCCAAGCACCTGCTTCCTTCGCTGGAGCCTGGAGCCGGCCCTGCCCCCAGCATATCTATCTCTCCCACCCATCTTAATGTCATCCGCAAACTCACTGAGCGTGTAATCTATCCCATCATCCAGATCATTAATAACGATGTTGAACAAAACCGGCCCCAGGACCGACTCCTGGAGCACTCCACTTGACACCGGCTGTCAACTAGACATTGAGCCGTTGATCAATACCCATTGAGCCCGACAATCTAGCCAGTTTTCCATCCACCTTTATAGTCCATTCATCCAATCCATACTTTTTTAACTTGCTAGCAAGAATACTGTGGGAGACCGTATCAAAAGCTTTGCTAAAGTCAAGATATATCATGTCCACCGCTTTCCCCATATCCACAGAGCTGGTTTTCTCATCATAGAAGGCAATCAGGTTGGTCAGGCATGACTTGCCCTTGGTGAATCCAGGTTGACTGTTCCTGATCACCTTCCTCTCCTCCAAGTGCTTCAAAGACACATGCTACCTCTGCTCAAGCTAGCATGCTATCTACCCAAGTCCAATCCGACCAACCCCTGGATACATATTCAGGTGGTCATCTTGAGCTGCCACCCATGTTCCTGTGGCAAGATTACCAACCCATGGGGTTGGGTGGGATTGTACTCAGGTAACTAGCCCACACTGCTGCAGTCACTGTGCTGGCTTGTCCAGAGCTAGCACGTCTGTCTACTTGCACTGTGAAGCTGGCTCCCAGCTGTTGTGTAAACATTCCCTAAGCTGCCAGGTAGCTGGGAGACATGTGAACACCAGAGCCAGGGCAGCTGCAAAGATGCTCTAACCTCCTGTGAATCCCTGGGGGTGGCTAAGGGCAGGGGAAATTATAAAATATGAGGTCTTGTTGGCTCTCCTTTGAAAATTTGAGTTACAGCTAAGGATAACACTGTATTCTTATGTATTTCCATTGTGCCCAGATACAATATCACATAACATACTGTGCACTCAATGTACAACTTTATACAGTCCCAAGAACTTGAACACAATGGGGTTCATCCAGCTTAACTGAATTGCCTGGCTTTTTCATTCTATAATTTTGGACTTTCCCATAATGTTCAATATACTTATACCGAGACAGAAATGTTTAGGGCATAGTTCTACAGTTTTCCTTTAGCACAGCACACTATATTACTTCTTCTCTTGGGAAATTAGTGCAAGCCAGCCAAAGTACTTCACTATGCAATGAGCAGACTGAAAAGTCCAAAATAGAAATGAAGCTACCATCAATATATCTATTTAATCAATGACTTGTTTAATTTTAATTGATACAATTACTGTGACAATTTAGGCTAGAAGGATTAGTCCTGGGATAATAGGCTGGGCAGGGGGAAAAAAAAAGCCCTCCTCCCCCCTCTTTCTCTTCTCCTGAAATGAGTTCACATATGTGCAGTAGCAAATTGCAGGTGCGCTGGTGTTTAAGGAATAGGCCCAGGGCAACAAAACATTCTGAAACTAATTAACTTTACATTTCAGCCAATTATACTTCATCCTTCTCAAACAGCTGCTGAACAGCAAAAATGCAAACCTTTTCAATGTTTTATGCATGCTTCCAAGTCCCATAGCAATAAATTCAATACTTAACACTATATTTTGCTTTTTCCTTAGTGTGTTAATGCCGTAATCTAACATTCCTACATCTTTGATTTTAAGACATGATGATCAGACTGCAAAGATTGTTTAGAGACAGTGTTAATGCTGATGCCTGTCTTGGAATGAAAGTGACATCTAGAACTAATGATATGGGGCAACCAGCCCTCCAGGTGTAGTGATACATTAATGGCAAAACAACCACTTCTTCCAAAGGATCTAAACACTGCTTTAGTTGCCTCAAAAATACACACACAACTAATAAATATATTGTTAAAAAAGTACTACTGGCAGATGTGTGCATGCACACAGAGGAGACCTGATCTGACTTCCACTGAAGTCAACATGGTCCATATGTCTTTTTTACTTCCAGTGGACCAAGTTCTGACCTGGATAAGTGCCTGGTGTCACAAGTCCAGTCAAGTGCCCCCTCTTGACCATTCACAAGACTGCTGTGAAAGAAATCGTTTCTGGATCCCATGTATTTTAAGTTTCCTGAGTCCAGTAACTCACTGCCATTGGCTTGAGATCCCAACCACACTCTCAGGGTGCAGATTCCCTGTCTAACACACCTTCCTGACAGTTTAGACGATGTAGCTCACTGCTCCCCTGTCTCTTAAACTTGCTTTATCTCAGAACCTCCTGAAGGTGTGAGGTGCTGGGTTACAATTTAACTCTCAGCACACATATGATAAGGTATAGTGCATAACACACAGTCTTTCCACAGGATTCAAAGACAGCATTGGTCTTTCTTTAATAACACAGGAAATATAAAAATCATAAATCCTACATGCATTTCTGTGCTTCCATTTCATCAATATTCCAGTACATTCTTTGGGCTGGGATCAAGGTTACTGGACTATCCAGCAACCTCATTGTGGTGCATAGCTTGCTTTTTAAAAAAACATGGAGCCTTTTCTCCCAGTGTACCTACTGACTCTGGCCAGTCCATCTCCTTACCCTCTCCTGCCCAAACTTCTTGTGTATCCATCAGTCTTTCCCTCTGAGTTCACTTTAAATGCCTTTTTGTCACCTCTGTCTTTGTCCTACTTAGGGAATTGCCACTCTCTGTATTTCCTGACCCCTTCAGATAAAAGAAGAAAGTGTCCTTCAAACAGCTCATGGAAACGCACTTAGCATATCTATTGTCCAGTCAAAGCACAGTAGTTAAAGTTAAGTACTCCCTGTTGTCCTTAGTCTGGTGTATATTTGCTGTAGGTTCGGTCTGCAGTGGTGGATATGCTTTGAGACAGGGTCTATCGAGATTATCTAGTAAAATAGGGGCTATCTAGTAAGTAGAATACCCCAGAAAGGAAGGCTTCTGTTGACTGTTTGGAGAAATGGATATCTTCAAGCAATTGATAATGTTCTCAAACATGCATTGCATTGCATAAATTGTTCTTGAGCATACAGTGGCCATCTAAGACACTGTAATACCAGTATCTCTCCCTACTTGGAAGAAGTAAAACATCTCAGATGTCACATAGTGGCAGTTGCTGGCTAACTGACTATTTAATGGCTGAAGGTTCTTCCATAATTAGACCTCTCTTAAGATACTATCCTTTTTAGGTTTGACCCTCAGAAAGGCTTTTGGTGTCAGCTGCTGGAAGGAGGGAAGACAAAATGCCTGGGGAAAAGCAAAGGCCGAAAATACCCACCAATGGATCAGGAGGTACCACTTTTCTAGAGATCTGTGTTACAGTTTGTGAAAAACTCATGCAGCATCGTGCTTGGGGCTCAGGAATAAAGGATGGTTCATTTTTTAAGATTTTTGTTTTTAAACCTACAGTTCAGGATAACCACACCTGTATTTGTCCAGCAAATGCATTCGTACTCAAGCTTTCAATTCCCAGTCATTGCCTCATTTGTGTGGTGATGCATGTCCCTGCTGACTGGAACATTTCCAGGCTGCACAGGTGTGAATTCTCCCAGCAAACTCAGACAGTGGCTGCTGAGCTGCTTGCTTTCTCTTCAGACACTAACAGTGTAACTGCTCATAGTAAAGCTACCACACAGCTCCTTCTGTGCAAGTTTATTTATTGTAAAGTGAAAACATATGTAAATACAATTTTAAAAACTTACATTCGTGCTAATAAGCTTACTGGTGATCATCCCAGCTCCAGCACTGGCTGTGGGAGGTGGTTAGTCCTTCAAACCCCACAGAGGAGCCTCTTCTATGGTCACATAACAGCCTCAGCTCAGAACTAACATACTCATGAAGAGTTTGGTCCATCTTTTATACAGTTCAGGAGTCTTTCATCCGGAGTTTCAAGGAGCAGTTAACCAATAAACAGGGTTTTTCTCCATAGGACATAGTTTCAGAAGGTCTCCCAAGTACCTCCTAGGAAATCCATTTCATACATATTGTCCCAAACAGTTCTTTGACATTCCTAACTTCCCCCAAGGTTTAAGTTAGTCAATATCCTAGAAAAGTTACATACAATCCTACAATAATCTAAACAAATGCATTTTAATAAAATGGATCCAAAAGGTATTGAATTCAGTTTAATAAGGTTTAACTTAATATGGTTAATAAGGCTTGTCCAGGAAATTTTCCTGTCACAATGATACTAAGAGAACTGAAATTGTGGGTCATAAAAATGTGGACACTGTCCCTTTAAGAATTTTACCTGGTTTGTTTTGGGTTTTTAGCAAGATTGTTCCCCACAAGGATGCCAATTTTTAATGTAAATTGTCTTTGTTCCTTTTTCCCCTTTTTCCTCAGTCTAGAGCTTTTCTTTCAAGCTACTACAGAGATCACAATGTGGAACTGTCCAAACTACTGCACAGATTGGGACAACCCCTGCCATACTGGCTGAGACAGGAGCTTCAGAAAGTGAGATAGCACTGATGTTCAGAGGACGAAAGTCTAATGACAGTTACCGGCACCATAAAACCCCTCACTTCCCCGACTCACTTGTGATTGTCAGTAGAGGACCTCATGAATAACTGTCTCAAAATTAAATACAAATATAAAACTGTTTATATATGCACGCGCTGACAGCTATTAGCATCAACTCCTTTGTCAGCTTCTGGGACACAATATGGAGCTATGTGGCATTATTCTTTATCCAGCCTGGGACTCATGCATAGTCTAGTCCCTCTGTTTACCAGAAAGTTCCAGAAACTGTATGTATGATTGATAGTCTTCATCATATATGACAAATTACAGCCTGTCAGGACACAAGCAAAGGACAGAAACATCTCTCAGTGGATTATGAGGTTGGTTGAATTTAATAGTTTTCTCTATTTTTTTTTCTTTTGGCCTGATCCTTCAAGGTGAAAAATGAGGGAATTCAGGGGGCATTCAGAACCTTGCAAAACAGGGCCCTTAGTTATTAGGGTTTATTTACTTATAACTAACAATGCTGCGCTGTTGCTTTCCTCATAAAAAGTAGCTTGTTCTGTTCACAGTTGGCCGTATTCCTTTATGACATAACTCCATGGACTATTTGGCCAATGGTCTGTGGGATTTCTTTTCTTACATCTTTCTCCCAAACAAGATGTACCCTGGTCTACGGAAGCTGTGTGTGAACTGCAGAAGTGCAGCTCTCCTGTTAGTGCCTCAAGCAGTGAACCAGTCAATGAAGCCAGACAATTGAAAACTGTGCCTTTCACTGAACTGACATTCTTACCTTGTTTTGCCCCCCTTTATAAGGTTTTCATCATGCTTATCTAAGTTCCTGTGGTGCTTGTGTTTGGGATGTGAAATCTGATTAGTTTGCCACAATGTCACTGGGATTCATAAAACAATCATCAGAAAGGTCAAAATCTAAGCAGACCATTAGCTCAGTGATCTTCACACTGACAATGGCTTAATTCTGACAATTTCATGGTCAGGCTTGGGAGCAAATAGTTTTTACTCTGAAGCCTTTAAAATACAGAGAGACTGTGCTAGTATCATAGCCTTAAACCCTTGTCAAAAAGTCCTATAGAACCTAACAGGAATGAAACAATAAATTAATCTGGGTTCTATAAAAGTTACTTTACAAACCTATAGGCTATCACGAAAAATTATCTCCATTCTGTAGATTTTTTTAAAACCAGCCAATAGAATTTAATAGGGAATTATATCCACAGTATCACATACATGTGGTGATGTATTCTTATTTCTGCACATCCATATACTCACTCTCTCTCTCTCTCTCTCTCTCTCTCTCTATATATATATATATATATAATATATAGATAGATATCAATAGATATATATACACACACACACACAGTCAGACACATAGTTTTGTATGGTTACTTTAATGTACATGCCTTTTGGTATATGAAAACAGATTATTGTGGGTACGATATGAATTCTGGTTTACTCCTTTATTTGGTAAGGTCAAGGTCTGCAAGGTGGGGTGGAGATATAAACTAGGCAAAAGAATCCCACTTACAAGTCTGTGGTTTTATAAACAGGTGGGTTTTTTTGGAGCAAACAAAAGTAAACAAAGTTGTCAATCAAAGCATGTGATAACCATGAACCAGTTGGGTCTACAACAGTCTGGATAGCCCAAACAGTTGATATGTTTCAGTGGGCTCTGTCATAACTATAACGGGAAGGGTAAAAACCCTCCTGTATACAATACTATAAAATCCCTCCTGGCCAGAGGCATCAAAATCCTTTTACCTGTAAAGGGTTAAGAAGCTCAGGTAACCTGGCTGACACCTGACCCAAAGGACCAATAAGGGGACAAGATGCTTTCAAATCTTGGGGGCGGGGGGTTGTTGTGCTTTTTGTTTTTGGTGGTGTTCGCTCTTAGGACTAAGAGGGACCAGACATCAATCCATGTTCTCCAAATCTTTCTGAACAAGTCTCTCATATTTCAAACTTGTAAGTAACAGCCAGGCAAGGCGTATTAGATTATCTTTGTTTTCTCAACTTGTGAATGTTCTGTTTGCTAGAGGGAGGTTTATCCCTGTTTTGTTGTAACTTTGAAACTAAGGCTAGAGGGGGTTCCTCTGGGATCTTTGAATCTGATTACCCTGTAAAGTTATTTTCCATCCTGATTTTACAGAGATGATTTTTACCTTTTCCTTTTAATAAAATCCTTCTTTTAAGAACCTGACTGATTTATCCATTGTCCAAAGACCCAGGGGTTTGGGTCTTTGATCACTTTGTAACCAATTGGTTAGGATATTATTCTCAAGCCTCCCCAGGAAAGGGGGTGTAAGGGCTTGGGGGGATATTTTGGGGGAAGAGGAACTCCAAGTGGTCCTTTCCCTGTTTCTTGTTAAATCACTTCATGGTGGCAGCGTACCAGGTTTTAACCTAAGCTGATAGAAATAAGCTTAGGGGGCTTTCATGCGGATCCCCACATCTGTACCCTAGAGTTCAGAGTGGGGAAGGAACCCTGACAGGCTCTGAGTAGCCACACTGTCCCTGTCCAGTTTTAATTCCTTCCTCCTTGGATATAGTCCCTGTCTACTTAGGACACTGGATGTGCCTCATATTCCTGCCCATTGCCTATCTCCCTCTTCTCTCTCCCACTCAGAATCCCCCCTCCGGCTCTATCCCTGCCTCCAGCTTCCATAGGAGGAGACCAGAAGCAGAAGATGTATATATGAGACGGAGGAGATAGTGAAGTCAGGCTGGAGTGAGAGTTGTGGGGGGGGGACGACCAACCATGCTTTTAGAGTAATAGAGCTTAAGGCCAGAAGGGACCACCATCTAGTCTGACCTCCTGTGTAGCATAGGCCACCAACACCACGCAGCATCCACACACTAATCCCAAAGTATTACACCTCACAGGAGATGAGCCTGTTATTTGCCACCTGCAGACAATAGAAGGGACCAAGGTGCAATGGTAGTTGGGGGCCCCTGCAACGGCAAGGAAATAATTAAGATATACCCATGTAAACCTGGCAAGTGACCCACACCCACATGCTGCAGAGGAAGGTGAAAACACCCAGGATTACTTCCAATCTGATTTGGGGGAAATTCCTTCCAGATGCCGCAGTTGGTTAGATTCCAAGCATGTAAGCAAAAACCAGAGAGAAAAATGCTCAGTGCCACCTCAGAGCCCTGGCCCTCCCTGTCCAATGGCCCATCTCCAGCCATGGCCATCCCTGATGCTCCAGAGGAAGAAGATAAAAAACCTCCCAGAATACATTGGGGGAGGGAGAAATCCCTGCCTGACCCTTGCAGGTGGCCAGCAAGAATCCCGAAGCATGAGCCTTTAGGAACAACAAATATCAACTGGAAGTGAGACTCATAGAATCATAGAAGATTAGGGTTGGAAGAGACCTCAGGAGGTCATCTGTTCCAACCCCCTGCTCAAACCAGGACCAACCCCAATTAAATCATCCAGCCAGGGCTTTGTCAAGCCAGGACTCACGCTTGTTGAGCCCTGCCCTCTACCACCATAAGCAACCCAATCATATATTTGTACTCATTAATCTGTCCAGGTCTTTCTCAAAGCTAAGTCAGTTGTTTGCCCCCACAATTCCTATTGGGAAGCTTTTCCAGAACCTCACCCCTCTGATAGTTAGAAATCTTCCTTTAATTTCCAGCTGGAATTTGTTCTTTGCCAGTTTATATTCATTTGTTCTTGAGCCAACATTGTCCTTGAGCTTAAATAGCTCTTCACCCTCCCTGGTATTTACCCTCCTAATCTCAGAGCTGTAACTGGACATTTTAGTGCCTGGGATGAGCAAGTATATTTGTACCCCACTGCTGGGTTGTTGTTTTTTTGGCATTTCTCCAGCCCATTTTTCTGCCCCTGCAGCTTTGCACCCGCGGCAACTGCCTCGCTCGCCCTGACCTGGTTCCAGCCCTGCCTAAACTATTTATGGAGGACAATAATATCTGCTCTCAGCCTTCATTTTACTAGACTAAACAAGCCAAGCTTTTCCAGTCTCCTCTCATAAGATAGGGCCTGCATTCCCCTGATCATCCTAGTAGCTCTTCATTGCATCTGTTCAGGTTTAAATTTGTCTTTTTTTTAGCATCAGTGACCAGAACTGTACTCAAATGAGATCTGACCAGTTCCTTGTACAATGGCATTAATACTTCTCTCTCTACTGGAATTGCCTCATTTGATAAATCCTAGAATGACATTTGCCTTTTTCACAGCCACATCACATTGGTGGCTCACAGCTGTCCTGTGATTGATAAAAACACCAAGGTCTTTCTCCTTCTTTTGCATCCAACTGATTAACCCCCAGCTTGTAACAGAAATTCTTCTTATTATACCCTAAGTTCATGACTTTGTCTTTCGTACTACAGACGCCCCCCAGGTTATGCAAACCTGATTTATGCAAATCCGCACTTACGGAAAAAGTTCCATAAGCTAGAAATAGTTTGGGGTTTTTTTGCATAATGGTCGGGTATACATTTCTGACTTACGCAAAATTCAAGCAACGCAAGTTGTTCCAGAATGGAATGCTTGCCTAAGTCGGGGAGCATCTGTATTGAATTTCATCCCACTTCTGTCACTCCAGCATCAAGGTCATCCAAATCGTCCTGTAGATTATTCCAGTCCTCCTTTGTATTGACAATGCTGCCCAACTTTGTATCTTCAGCAAATTTCATTAGAACACTTCTACTTTTTGTGCCAAGGTCACTAATAAAAATACTGAATACAATTGGTCCCAAGACCAATCCTGGAGGAACTCCCCTAGTAACTGCCCTTCTCTTCAATAATTCACCTTTCAGCACAACCCATTGTTCTTTTCTGGCAGCATTTGGAACTGCAGCCCAATGCCAGCTACAGACTCACAGCAGTGGCTTTGAATGGCTGAAACCAGAAATGCAGTATCAGTTCTAGTTCAGCCAAAAATCATGCACTTCTGGTGGGGAAAGTCATAGGAGTTTCAGAATCATTGCAAGAGTTGGCAACACTGTGTATCTGTAACTGTGTGATGTTAATGGGACCTAACTCATGCCTAAATGATAAAACCACATTGACCACATCAAAATTCTAAAGTTTCTCCCCCCACCTCAAAAAAAAAAAAAGGGAAAATGGGAAGTAGAGAGGAAAAAACAGTGTTGCCAAATATTGTGCTGTTATTGTGAATCTCACAGTACTTGGTGTTTTCCTTAAAGCCCCAGCTGCTGGCAATTAGAAATTACATCAGATTTTTAGCTTTCATTTATTAACAAAGTAAGTTTCTAGCTTTTACAGTTGTAGGAAAAAATTGACAACATGACTCAAGTGCACCCTAATGCTCAGAAGCCAGAAAAAATAAACAATCACAGGTTTATTATTCTGGAAAAAAATACTTTTGTGCCAAACTCATGATTTTTGGAGGGTCCTGACTCGTGATTTTTGAATATTTAGAGTTAACAATGTTGAAGAAAACTGGCATGGTAAAACTTTTTTGGACAAACCAGTGAAAGGCTGCAGTGGGGAACGGGAGTAATTCCAAAGACTATCCAGCCAACCCATAATCTGATAGAACATATTTAAGTGCTAAATTGCATCTGCAGCAACTCATCGGTAATTAAAAGATAACTTTGTATTCTTTTGAAATGCAAAGCTCAGGAAACATCAAATGTTGTTTTGGGAGCTTTTAAAGGAATACAGCAGATGTCATAATCTGTTGCACTCCCTTTTGGGAGGGGTGGAAACCAGCTTTTCATGTAAGTACTAAAGTATCTTTTTAAATCTCCTTTTTCTGCCATCCTATTATGTCTTTAATATCCACTCAAGAGAAGCGTTTCACATCACTTTTGTTTTTTGTGCCTCCTTGTTACTTATGTTTGGATAAATGCCATACTACCAAGATATTCCATGTTCTCATTGATAAACTGAGACTTGATGTGGTTTTGTTAGGTGTAGCATACAATTTGAATATAAAATAACATCATGTTAGGGTCTAATTTCTTCTGCCTGTAGCATGATCCATCAGCACAGCCTTTGTCCAGAACAACTTTATTGTAGAAGGGTCTTTGTACACTGGCTGTAAATAATCTTGACTTTTTTTCCCTTTTAGCAATTCATGAAATTATGCTTTTGACATCACTGACTATGTAACTGATGGACATCTGAAAAACCAATTAAATAAATATAACAAGAATAAAGAGTAAGCCAAATATGTTGTTAATAACAAGGAAAGCTGGAGTTTTGGGGGATGGGGAAAATCGTGGACTGACTTTCTGTTTTATGAATTACATACCCTGCCAGGCTGGCTCCTGCATCTGTGCAGAGTCTCACTGAAGTCAATTGTACATGGAGTTTGCCCAGGTAGAGCTTTCTGTAGGATTATACCTCCTCTACATCCTCCCCCCTTACTGCATCTGTATCCTTCCATGCCTGCTCTAGTATCTCTGCCTTTGAAAGGTAGAATCCAGCATGGTTCAACACATGTGCCAGAATCTATGCTAGCATATCAGATTACCAGAGCAGTGTCTCAGTGTTCATTCACAAAAAAACAACAATTTATGTAATCATGGTTGTATTTTAGCTAGAGGCAATCAGAAAAGTAACTGTAAACTTTCAAATTATGTATTGACCTCTCAAACTCTAAAATAAAATTTCCAGCTTAACTGCTTTTAGCCTCTCCCCCCCCCAACCCAATCAAACAAATTCCCTCCAAGATATGGAATCAGTTTGCCAACTTTCCCCAGAACAAATTAAAATGTCTGAATTATAAACTCTTGGGGGAAGGAAAAGTTTGTATAGTAAAAACAATGAGAGCACTGATTTTGTGATGTTATGAGGCAGTAGGGATGTGATTTGAAGACAGAAATAAAGAATGCTTCATAGTATCAAATTATATCCCTGCATCCATTTTTTGTTCTTATTTGTACTCAATTTTGAGTGAATAATTCTTACGAAAAATGCTGAATAATTCTTATGAAAAGTGCTGAAAAGCCCATTCAATTGAAGAGCCACAGAACTAGCACAGATAGCTCAATAACCATTCCTCCACACCATTCTGCTAATATGAGTTAGCCCTTTTCTGGACGAACCCCTTCCAACATGAAGATGGTAGCATAGTCTCTTTGCAACCACTGCATACTCATCTTCACTGAGGACTCCCCAAAGTGTTGAAATTCCATACAACTTTCAGAATATGTCCATCCTCACAAGTATTATAATAAAACCTACCTTTAAAATAAATACTTCTTATCACACGTGTTGCAATATAAAGCAAAGGCAAATAGGCCCTCCAACCTTATCTTAAAGACATACATTCTCAGAGGACGAATTTTCTCTGTAAATGAAACAATTCTTACCTTTTTTAATATTCTCTTTTCTTCCAGAGTATCCTTTTAATGCGACTGCTAAGGTGTGGACCTATCTACAGATTGGATCCCCCATCACTACCATATCTGGAAAAGCTAGCAGAAAATAAGGATTTGCAAATACCAGAGATTCTTAAGTGTTCAGTGTTCCAGTGACTGGATACTTTTTATAAAATATAATCAGCATCATTTGGAAATATTTTTTTTTAAAGTCCTAGTCAAAGATTTGAGACATGGGCAAAAAGCTAATGGCCTTGCCTACAGGGTTTTTTGTTGTTGTTGTTCTTTCTTTTTCTATCTGAAAACAGCACATCCAGTTTAACTCTGATATATACTTGAGGTTTGGGAAAAAGCAAAATAAATTTTGATCACAAAGTATTTTTGTTGGGGGGGGGCAGGGAGAAAAATCTGTATTTGCTGAAATTGTTTTAAGTAATTGTGTATACACCCTCTTAGTTCTTCTCACTTCTACAAAATAAACACCTCTGCTGGTATGTTAGACGTGAGCACTTCTTTTTTCCTTATACCCTCTACAGTTGTCATAACTAAACCAAAATACTGCTATTTGTTTGACCTCTGCCTTATATTTCAAGTTATGGCTCCGCTACTCTTGCCTTCTGCATCCATACTGTGCCTCCTCCCATCCTCCACACTGCAGCCTCTGATGCTTTGTGATTTTCAGCTTCTTGTAGACCTAATCATGTGCCTCACTCTGTCCCCCAGCTTTGGGACAGAGAACAATCATTTTGGCATCTGGTGGTAAATATTATACATGGTGGGCATGACTTTCAAAAGAATTGGGCATGCATGCTTCTACCCCTGAATTCAATGAGAACCACAGCTACTCAGCTGCTCAGATAATCTGGCCCTCATTATTGAATATTCATTAGTGCAGTGACTTGAACAGGACCCTCCTGTGTCTCAGGTGAATGCTGTAATTACCAACCTACAGTCTCTCTCTATATATATATTAAATTGGACAAGTTGAATTTGAGAGTGCCTTACCTCAGATTACCCAATGGCCTAGTGGTTTGGCCACTTTCCTGGGAAAGGAAGATGTGGGTTAGAGTGCCAGGCAGAGCAGGGATTTAAATCTGGGCCTTCAAGTGAGTGTCCTAAACATTGGGCTATTGGTCTCCCTCATGTTCTTTTTCCACAAGAGAGGACTAACCTGACTTAGACAACTTCAGGAGACTGTTTACAGCTGAGAATCCCAAGCAGAAATAGGTGCCTGCAGCCCAGATCAGTATACACCTAAGTACCTTTGAATTTGACCTGTCTTGTTTCTCTGCATTTCATTCCTGGCTGGCTTAGTTGGCTTCCTTCTCAGTTTGTGGGCTTCTGAAGATCCATTACTTAGCTGCCTAACTCTTGCCATGCATTTCACAGGGACCAGTGAACCTAACTCAGGCTGAGGATTTCACTATGTGGAAGGGTGACTCAATGTTAGGCACTGCAAGACCCAAGCCCTTTTGTGGATCTAGCCTTAAGTGACATAGGACTCTTTGTCTCATTTTCAAAAGTGATTTAGGCTCTTAGGAGCCTAAATTCCATTGAAAGTCAATGATACTTGAATGTGCTTGGTTAGGTGTCCAGTGGGACTGCCAAAAGCACCTATCTACATCAACTCCCTGAATACCTTTGTAAATGTGGGTCTTAGGAGGCTTTCAAAAATATTACCCACCATCATCTATCACAGATCCATGTCAATCACTGGTCATGCTTCTTCCTCCACCATACTCACTCACTTCCAGACAGTAAAGCTGTATGAGAATTGTGGCTGAAACCTGATAACAGGCCTAGTTTTAGGTTTGGCCTGAATCCAAGTCTCCCCCCAGGTTCACATGAGCCTCTGTCTGAGGCAGGAAGAGGGTTGTGACTATTAGTAAGACTTGCCATTTTTATTTAAACTCAACTAGGTTCACAGTTTCACTTTTAGTTTCTGGAGTCAGACTGTCCCTAACCAGGCACACTGAAACCTACAAATGTTGTACCATTAGAGTTCTCAACCCGTTCATTTATGAGAAAAAGACTTTCTGACATACCCCACTTTTGGAATATAGGAAGTTCAGATTTTCAATTACCGGTATGTAAATACCCAAATTCTTGTCACACTGATGCAGGAGAAATTACAGATGGATTCTATAGGTAGTTTATACCTACATTTCTTTTAATCAATAATTAAAAGATTTCCCCAGGAATGTAGTTTGTTCTTTAACAGTTCAGACACATGCAACTATCAAGTGGGAAGGATATTTTGTTCTTGAACAGTTCAGATAACTAAATAAACAAGTTTCTTTCACCTGTTAATTATTCAGCCCACTGGTCTCCACACAGCTAGGTCTAATCAAACATGGGCTAGTCCAAACAGTCCCCTCCTCCTTTGGAATGTCAATCTAATACTTGAAAAAACTGAGTTCCTATACAAATGTGTTTTCCTCAGGAGAAGAGAAATGATGTCCGAGGCTGTACTTCCCCTCAGCTAGCAATCTGAAGATTAAGAAAATTCCACCATTTTATCAGAGGAGCCTTCCAATCGGAGCTAACTTCATCCACCTCTGGCATGCAGCTAAGTGCTTCTTTCATGTGTTTAGTTTGTAATTCCATAAAATGATTTGAGGCTTGGAAAAGGCACTATATAATTCAGCAGATAATTACATTCCCACTCAATTGACTTTTTACTCACTACTTCTCTCACTATAGAATACACTTTACTATCTTGTAGAATGTATCCATTGATCACAGTCCTTGGTGGGTAATTTAGCTTCCCTCACTCAATGTGAACTGTAAAAGAGAGAACTAAATATATGAGAGGATGAGTTCTTATCTTACCTGTAGCTATGGGACAGGTGTTTAAAATATGCTAAACCAGTTTTTTTTCTTTTTCTTTTTTCTTTATATTTTTGGTTTCACTTTATTTACATAGGCTGAAGAATCATCTGAACACTAATCTGTATCCTCTCCATAGATGCATAACTCCAATTAATATCAATGAGAATTAGGGGTTCACATGAAGAAGAAAATAAACTTGCAAAAAATAAATTCTTTCTAATGACATTGTAGTTACAGTACATCTTCCTGCAGAGCACTGAGTAATACCAAGTAAGTAAAGAAAAAGTAGTTCTGCAACTTTCAGCTTTTAAAATGCCATAAATAACTTTATTTATTAAAGCAAAATCATCCTTCAGCTAGCCCATTGTTACTAGAGACTGGTGTAAACTAGAGCATTCATCTTAAACTCATCATATAGACAAGCAAACTTGGGAACAATTAGGATCTGGATCCAGATCCTAACCTCACTATTCAAGATCATCTCTAATACTCAGGGGACATGTGCCCTGTAATTGTAGTGTCTAGAGCACACCGTAAAATTGTCCCAAGAAATCATCCCTATTAGGCAAACTCTTGTCTTTAGAGATCACAGCAAAATGCCCTGAATACAATTCTTTTTTCATTATTAGAAGATCACCATGGTTACATAACCAGTTTTCATGAGCCCTTGAGTGATTTTTAACATAAGATTCACTGTATAATGTCCCTTATTCTCCTATAACTCCACTGACTTCAATAGACTTACTTCTGATTTTTTTTGTGAGAGAAGAATCAGACCCACTGGTTTTGTTCTGACAGAAGCAAGCAATGTGAGGAGGGAACACATTAATATTGTTAGCTCCTCAAGATTAAATTATTATCTCTTCTCTATGTTACCTGTTCAGATGCAGAAATCATTGCAATGAGGTTATTGAGTTATGCTGGAGGACAAGGAGTCAGATGGCTGAATGCCATCTTTAAACTTGGGGACCATAGAGTTCAAATATAAACTGTGGTCTTAAGAAGGAAGTAGGTTTTCACTCTTTAAATGAGCTTCAACTCTTTCAAATAACTATTACAAATAATAAACTAGAGTTTGTCAGCTTCTTCGAAGAGGATAGATATTTAGCCCAGAGACTGAATTCCCTTGCATCTACTTAAAAGAAATGATCCTATAACTCAAGATGAAAACAGTGCCAGATCTTAGAGATATAGGGAGTCAGTGTGAAGCAGCTAAGATGAGCAAAAATGAGTGAGCTCCTGGGGTGGAATCCATTAAAGGATTTAGGCATTGCAATGCTGATTTTCACTGTGCCTAAAATGAAGGTGCCTAGAAAACCACAGGAACAACTCTGTGCCAGGCAAACCCCGAGTTAGACACCTAGACTCCTGAATAGGGAGAGCAAGGTGCCTTAGAATGTAAAGTACAAATGCTATCAGGCTAGGGGCAAAGCTGCCTAAGCTAGCCAATGGGAGATGCCTACAGGAGAGGGATGTGTGAAACCTCACCCCTCTCACCGAGTTAGGCACCTATTTTTGTTTGTGATCCACAAGAGGGAACCCACCACTGGGAGTCAGACAGCTTAGCTGATTAAGCTGCTCTTTGAGGGAATGAGTTGTGTGGAGTGAGGCAGACACCTACAACAGTAGCAGGAGGAGGAAGAGATGCAGGTGGTGATGATGATGCTCACCTTATAACTGGAATGTGGGAGACCCAGGTTCAGTTCTCCTCTCCCCCAGAAGAAGGGGCAAAAGGAAAGTGTCCTGGTCACTGAGCTGTGGGATAGGCTGATGTGAGGCTTTCTCAGTCTCTCCTGATGAAGCTGTTCCACTGTGGATAAATAATGGAGTGACTGGAGCAGGGGACTGGATCTGGGATCTCTGACCCAGGTGGCTGTCCCATCGCTGAACTACAGAGTCATAGTATCTCTCTCTCTCTCTTTGCCCACCCCTATCCCCAAAGGACTGCTCCATTGTGAATAAAAACTCAAATAGTCATTAGGTCAAAGAGAGAGAGAGAGAATGAGTATAGTTCAGTGGTATCTGAAAAGCTGCCTGCAGTGAAACAAGAGGATGAGTAGAAACCCCAGAGCAGACTGCTAGGAAGTAGACCACTAACCCCAAATTGGTTGTGAGTTCTATACTTAGATTTCAGCAAGCAATTATCAAGTGTAAACCCCTCAGGTAGTATAACAGCCTAAACATGAAGTCCGATCTATCTTGCCACTCAAATGAGCACACCCTTGTGATAGTCCCTTACACCAAGAATTACAGCAATATTCTGGTTACTCCCAGTTCCAAAGAACCAGTCACTTACCCCAGGTCAATTGCACGTTAGATTTTACACCAACAACAAAGCTTGTAACCAAGCCTGTGATAAACTATATAAAGATTTATTAAATCAGAAAAGGAAATTAGAGAGTTATTTACAAAGTTAAAGTTGGTAAACATATATGCACAAATGAGTTACAATCTAAAGTTTCAAAAATAGAAGCTTCTTTAATAAGCAAGCTCTGTATGACCTTTAGGGCTAACCCAAGCAAAGCATCTCTTGCTTATGGGTAGTAAACCTTGCCTCCTGAGTCCAAGCAGCATAGATATACAGTGTCATCTTGTTAGGGGTTTTTAATTCCCCTCCTCCCTTGTGGTCTGATCTGCAAAAACTCAGTTGATAGGAGGAATCCACTTGCATGACTCATCTTCACGGGAAGGGGGAGTTCAGAACAACCAACACGTTTTGTCCTCTTTAACATCCCACAATAGTCCATCTGGTATCGATGGATCTTTCCTGTTGGGCAGGACAAAACACCTTTTGTTGGAGATTGGCACTTTCATTAGTTAATGTCTCTCCTGTCTCATGATTTACAAAGTTGCAGAAGCTCTCAATACAACTATTCAAATACTACCTTACAATATCAGATACATAAACACAGAAATAATCTGTTCATCAGTTACAGATTTATTCAGTGCGGTTGCTGCATTTCCACAAGCTCAAAAGAGCCTTATTTAAACCTCACAACATCCCTTCATGGGAAATAAATAAATAAATAAATATATTCCCATTTTACAGACGAGAAAATGGAGGTGCAAGGTGGCTAAGTTAGTTGCCCCAGATGATACAGATAATAAGTGAGATGGATGGGAATAAATTGGTGAGAAGGGACTGCCAGACCATCAGCTTTAACCACCATGCAAACTGACACAGCAGCCAAATTGTCTTAGAACTGGAGGCCAGAGTTCAGTGTGCAAAACATGCATATGCACAAGGCATGCACATTTGTGCATTCCATGTCCTGCAGTTGTTGATTTGGGATAGGATTTGGGATAGGATTTGGGAAAGTGAGCCACAGCTGGCTAATCAAATATATAACTGTAATTTTGCTAAATGTATGTGCAGATATGGTTTAAACAGTTAAAAAACAGAAGAGTTATTTAATAGAAATAACTTTGAAATTTTAATTTTGTATTTCACAAGGTTCAAAATTAAATCTATTTTCTGCTTTTCACTAAATAGTCAACATTTTTATCAAAAAAATTATTGCATTTTTTCCATCAAAATCATTTTCTAAATCATGGGGTTCAGTAAATGAAAATGTCTGAGAAAATTTTTTGCTAATTCTCCAAACACATTACTGCTAATCAAAGATTTGAAGCCCACTGAGATAAGGTCCTTATTTTAGTGACATACCACAAAGCTGAATTTCCATGATGCACTAGTCCTACACTGAACAACTTCATACGAACCATTTCATTGTTCTTCTTCAAATGAGAAATTGATTGCAGTCCTTCTTCAGAAATATTACCCTCTAGAACTAGGGTCAAGGTAAAAGAAAATAAAGAATTTGACAAACAGCCATTATTTATTGGCCATTTCTATTTCTCCCATAATATGAAGCATTGACAAAATGCTGAGTATTAAATTAGAAACATCCTACGCAGACTTGTGTTTATCAGGTACCTGTTTAATGTTGGAATATTAGGAACAAACAGCATATTTTCTTTTGAGAAGGCAAATTCTGGACTTTATTTAACTGTGACATAATGAAGACATTTCTCTTCTAAAATTCTGTTATTTCTAGTAAAACTGCATTCAGACATGTGTCACATCAATCTGGCTTCCTACCCATGATAGGTTTTCTATTATAGCAACATAAATTAGGAAGTATAGAGCTGATTTAAAATTATTCATTTGTACATGATTACTTCCAGTTAATTTTGACTGCTTCTCCCATGTGCCTTTTTTTTTGCTTATTCATCTTTGCAGTTTAATATTCATTTATTGCTACATTGGTTCACCAATAAAAGACAAGCATGGTAGGTAGCGCTGTCTTTTCTATGTAATAAAATGGAGTAGGGAAGGTACTGCAGTTAGGAGTTTCTAGATAACAAAAGTCCATCCACTCTTTTCAATAGCCTAATTGTCCCTACACACTCTTACCCACAGATGCTCAGACCAGATGGAGCAAACAATGTGGATCATGTTGCAATAGATGTTTTCTTTGGCATATTGTTATTAATAACAACATATTTATGACTGGGCTAATAATATGCCACATTACTTGCAAGAATCTCCTCTTAGTCATTCCAAACCCTATTGTATTTTTCCAGCAAAAACACATAATGAAATGGGATGGGCCCAATGACAGGAGGGTTTTCATATGGTATCAACACAAATGGAAAATCCAAGGTTCAGCAATATACCTCGGGAGATTCTTAAGCAACAGTTATTCCTCACAATTGCCAGTTCTAATGCACACAGCTGTGCTTCAAGTAGACGGTGTGGGCACATATAACACATCTAGGCCAATCATCTCACAGTAGGAGGGCAGCAAACTGGGATTCTGTGAGGCTTAATTAATAACTGTTGGTAAAGTGCTATGAAATAGCTGATGCAGAGTTCAAACTAGTATTATTACAAGCAATAGTGGGAGAAAATTGATGACAGCATGAATTATGAGCTTTCAATAAAGGAAGTTTAATGGCAGTCAAGCTAGATAATCTCCCATTATGAAAGGTATTATTGTAATAACAATGAGACAGGAGAGTGATTGCTGCTTTTAATATTTTATATTACTAAATGTTTTTAATGGTGTTTTAGTACTGAGCGTCTAGGGGTCCAGGGTTTCTAAAATGAGCTACACTGCCTGCTGAAAATGAAACCGGCAGGCAAGATTTCACTAGAGGATTTCATTACACGGGTTGCTGTTGGGAGATAATTGACCACAATGTGTAATGGCTCAAGAGGGATAATAGAAATAATGGCCTTAGAATTTTTTAGCATTCTGACAGCCTGCATTTACTGTGGGCTTATCATTCAACTGAAACAACTGTTTTCTCCAGCATGCTTTGCTCTTACTTTTACGAATCCATCCCTTATCTTTAGAACTGCCTAGATGAGTTCCACCATCACTGAGATGCTCTACTATCTAGTCAGCTTCTAAAACAAGCAGAACGGATGGGAACCTAAAGCTGATTGCAGAAATGTTTCATATTCTAATCATTTGCAGGACAGCTGGAGCTGGAGTCATTATGGGTATACAACTTTCTTTTCAACATCCAGAACTGATATTATAGACTGCATAATTCTCAGGCCACTTTAAGAAGCAGACACACTTTGGAGGAAACAACTGTAAGCCTTCTTGGCTGGTATTGACAGTGCAGGGCTGCAGATACAGCTGGGGTGGAGGAAAATATTTATAGGAACCTGAACTATGGGTTTGGGGGATGGAGGAAATGCGGATCAGAAAAGAAAGCTATAATGTTAAAATCATTCAACCACACTTGAATAGATTTAACAATCCTAAATCACCACTTTAGTAACTCTGGGTATTTCTTTGGCCTATTTCCTTTGGCTGATCTGGGTGAGCCAGGATACAAACAACTGAATTCTGCTCTTAAAAAAGAAACAGAAAATCACAGGCTACTCACATAAAGATGACTCAACGATAAAGTCTCCCATCAGCTTTGTCTGCATTGCAGGCTCTGGACCTCAAAACATGTACTCAGTTAAAGAGAATTAAAAACTAACTACCACAGCTAATAATTAGCAGCTGATAATTTAGCAACTAACGATACAGCCCCTAATAATACATAGTTTTGAAAGGTACAGATAAAACTTTGAGAATATACAGAATATAAAAAATAATTCATTTTCTCCACTTACATGATTTACTTGCAGCATTTTCTGTCATCAGACCAATAGGAAAATACATGTTAATTGGATGATTGACGTATAAATTATTTTAGTTGACATGCTAATTGAAGAACTAAGTATAAAGCAACTTTAGCACAACTAAATGATAGGAAAAAATATTTCAAAAAAACACACTTGCATTGGATAATTTTGTCAGTGATTTTATACTAATTACCACCCATTGTTTTCCTAGACTAGCTGAAATGGATGACAATGCCAAAGACAAAAATCGGTGAATTTTGGAATCAGGGAGCAAAATCTTTACTTGTTCATTTATTATAACCAAAATTTCAGCTTAAACCTTCAGACTCTAGATAGTACTTGAGAAGCTCAGCAAGGGAAAAAAACACAGCAAACAATGAATTTAGAATGGATACAAATGAGATGGTTTTACCAAGGTCATCTACACTTAATGCGATTTCATAGTGAAATGTTGTAGCTCAACAATCCACATTGTCCACGTGTAAGATAGAAACTTTCAAATAGGCTAGAAAGGATGGAATTTGCTTTTACGCACCAGGAGCCAGATGTTTTTCCATGATGTAACCCCTTTTGACCTCAATAGATTTACATAAGCTGTGCATTTGGCATACGGTTTCTGAAGAAGGTGATATAATTATTCATAGAGGTAGCCTGTGTCATTAGAAATGTAAAATGCTTGTGTAATCTTCTTCTATTGGAAAGAGCTCCTCACAGTGATAATATGTTTTTTATATGGTGACAGATTGTCCCTGGTCCTTGCACTTGTGCAAGGAGTTTTTCTGCACCACACCACTTCAGACTATGCCCCACGCAAGGGCCAGCAACAATGAGAGGAATTCAGAGAACATTTCTTTCTTCTACCTCCCAGGGCACATGCCATTCAAGGGGATGGGGAGAAAGATCTGTCAAATGTGACTAACTCCATTTCCCCCACTCCCTAGGCTTCAGATCCTGAGCCAAAACTTCAAAGCACATATTATATAGCTATTTTGAGAGTGTTAACATAAACCCTGCTGGCCAAGTCTGTTGACCCACACTGGGAGGCTCACCCTGCTTGCTCCAAAATGCTGTGCAGACATACCCCAAAAGGCTTCCCATTGTTTAACTGCAGATATCCAGTAGATTCACATTTGTGTAGAGCTATGTTGCATATTTTATACATGGGAAAACTGAGGCATAGAAACATTAAGGACAATATTTTCAGTCACAGGTACCAAAAATTGGGCACATAAAAATGAATGGCCTCAGTTTTTTCAGATGTGCTACTGGCAGCTGTAGGTGTTCAAAACTTCTGCTAACCAGGATGCTCTTTGGAAGGATCTAAGTAGATCTAGGTATTTAAACTAGGGCTGTCGATTAATTGCAGTTAACTCACATGATTAACTCAAAAAATAATTGTGATTAAAAAATTAATTGTGATTAATTGCAGTTTTAATCGCACTGTTAAGCAATAGAATTGCAAGTAAAATATATTAAATATTTTTGGCTCTTTTTCTACATTTTCAAATATATTGATTTCAGTTACAACACAGAATACAAAGTGTACAGTGCTCACTTTATATTATTATTTTTGATTACTAATATTTGCACTCTAAAAACGTTAAACAAAAGAAATAGTATTTTTGAGTTCACCTCATACAGGTACAGTAATGCAATCTCTTTACAAATGTAGATTTTTTGTTTGTTACATAACTGCACTCAAAAATAAAACAATGTAAAACTTTAGAGCCTACAAGTCCCCTCAGTCCTACTTCTTGTTTAGCCAACTGTGAAGACAGACAAATTTATTTACATTTACAGTACATAATGCTGCCTGCTTATTATTTACAATGTCACCTGAAAGTGAGAACAGACGTTCACACTTTTGTATCTGGCATTGCAAGGTATTTTCGTGCCAGATATGCTAAACATTTGTATACACCTTCATGCTTCAGCCACCATTCTGGAGAACATGCTTCCATGCTGATGATGCTCGTTTAAAAATAATGCGTTAATTAAATTTATGACTGAACTATCTGGGGGAGAATTGTATGTTTCCCACTCTGTTTTACCAGATTCTGCTATATAGTTCATGTTATAGCAGTCTCGCATGAGGACCTAGCACATGATGTTTGTTTTAAAAACACTTTCACTGCAAATTTGACAAAACACAAAGAAGATACCAATGTGAGTTTTCTCTAAAGACAGCTATGGCACTCGACTCAAGGTTTAAGAATCTAAAGTGCCTTCCAAAATATGGAAGGGCCTAGGTGTGGAGCATGCTTTCAGAAGTCTTCAAAGAGCAACACTATAATGTGGAAACTACAGAACCTAAACCACCAAAAATGAAAATCAACCTTCTGCTGGTGGCATCTGACTCAGATGATGAAAATGACCATGCATCGGTCTGCACTGCTTTGGATTGTTATCGAGCAGAACCTGTCATCAGCATGGACCCATGTCCTCTAGAATGGTGGTTGAAGCATGAAGGGACATATGAACCGTTAGGGCACTTGGCATGTGACTCTGACTACAACAGTGGCATGTGAATGCCTATTCTCACTTTCAGGTGACATTCTAAACAAGAAGTGGGCAGCATTATCTCCTGCAAATGTAAACAAACTTATTTGTCTGAGCAATTGTCTGAACAAGTTGTAGGACTGAGTGGACTTGTAGGCTCTAAAGTTTTACAGTGTTTTATTTTTGAATGCAGTTATTTTTGTACATAATTCTACATTTATAAATTCAACTTTCATGATAAAGAGATTGCACTACAGTACTTACATGGGAGAACTGAAAAATATTATTTCTTTGGTTTTTTACAGTGCAAATATTTGTAAGGTTTGAAAGCTCGAAGCCTCTGGTAATTGGCTGAGCCTTAATCAGTGGGCGGGGCATTCACTCAGGCCAGGGCTTTATAAAGCCGCGCTCAAGCGACCAGGGGCTGCTAACAGGGAGTTTCGCAAGGGAGTCCCTCGCTGGCCGTAACCCCTTCCCTGTGGCCCCCCTTAAAACCTATAAACCAAACTACAGTCAAAACCTCTTTCTTTAAACCACCCTTACAGTAACTAGGAGACAATGCAGGCAGAAGCCCAGCAGCAGGGTGGGGGCTATCCAGTTTATTGCACTGAGTGTAGCATGTATGATTACCTGCCCTGTGTGCGGGTGGCGTATGTGTGCAGTCGGTGCAAGGAGCTCCTGGTCCTCAGAGACCATGTACGGACTTTGGAGGCCAGGGTGGCGGAACTGGAGGAGCTAAGAGAGGCAGAGAGGTATGTTGATGAGGCTTTCCTGGACACTGTAGAATTGTCCCACCTCCGCTCAGACAGCTCCTGTGCTGTTGAGGAGGAAGAAAGGCCCAGGGAAGCAGAGCAGTCAATGGGAGCAGAGGGAAACCTTCCCATAGTTGGGACCCTCCTTCCAGATGGTGCTGGGGTTGCCTCTCGCACTGAGGTTGCCTCTCCGGGGGAGGGAACTCCAGTTTCTAGGAAAAGGCAGGTGTTAATAATGGGAGATTCGATTATTAGAAATGTAGATAGCTGGGTCTGTGATGACCGGGAGAACCGTATGGTGACTTGCCTGCCTGGTGCGAAGGTTGCGGATCTCTCGAGGCATCTAGATAGACTTATGTGTAGTGCTGGGGAGGAGCCGGTGGTCGTGGTACATGTAGGTACCAATGACATAGGGAAGGGTAGGAGAGATGTCCTGGAAGCCAAATTTAGGCTGCTAGGGAAAAGACTGAAATCCAGGACCTCTATGGTGGCATTTTCAGAAATGCTCCCAGTTCCACGCGCAGGGCCGGGTAGGCAGGCAGAGCTTCAGAGTCTCAATGCGTGGATGAGACGATGGTGTAGAGAGGAGGGGTTCACGTTCATTAGGAACTGGGGAAACTTCTGGGATGGGAGGAGCCTATACAGGAGAGATGGGCTCCACCTAAACCAAAGTGGAACCAGACTGCTGGCACTAAACATTAAAAAGTTTGTAGAGCAGTTTTTAAACTAGGAGATGGGGGAAAGCCGACTGCTGCAGAGGAGCGTGTGGATCGGACACAGACTTCTCTTAGGGGAGAGTCTGATGATAGAGAATCTCCAGGTTATAGTCAGGAGCAGAGGACTGAAAAGTATAATGTAAGGGCCGGATCAGATGATAAACAGTCACATAAAAAAGAATCTGGCACATCAGAAAAAGGCAGGCTAATAAACAGGGACAAGTTTTTAAAGTGCTTGTACACAAATGCCAGAAGTCTAAATAATAAGATGGGTGAACTAGAGTGCCTTGTGATAAAGGAGGATATAGATATAATAGGCATCACAGAAACCTGGTGGACTGAGAGCAACCAATGGGACACAATCATTCCGGGGTACAAAATATATCGGAAGGACAGGACAGGTCGTGCAGGGGGAGGAGTGGCACTCTATGTGAAAGAAAGTGTAGATTCAAATGAAGTAAAAATCTTAAGCAAATCCACATGTTCCATAGAGTCTCTATGGATAGAAATTTCATGCTCTAGTAAAAATATAACATTAGGGATCTATTATCGACCACCTGACCAGGACAGTAATAGTGATGATGAAATGCTAAGGGAAATTAGAGAGGCTATCAAAATTAAGAACCCAATAATAGTGGGGGATTTCAATTATCCCCATATTGACTGGGAACATTTCACTTCAGGACGAAATGCAGAGATAAAATTTCTCAATACTTTAAATGACTGCTTCATGGAGCAGCTGGTACAGGAACCCACAAGGGGAGAGGCGACTCTAGATTTAATCCTGAGTGGAGTGCAGGGGCTGGTCCAAGAGGTAACTATAGCAGGACCGCTTGGAAATAGTGACCATAATACAATAGCATTCAACATCCCTGTGGTGGGAAGAACACAACTGCCCAACACTGTGGCATTTAATTTCAAAAGGGGGAACTATACAAAAATGAGGGGGTTAGTTAGACAAAAGTTAAAAGGTACAATGACTAAAGTGAAATCCCTGCAAGTTGCATGGGCCCTTTTTAAAGACACCATAATAGAGGCCCAACTTCAATGTATACCCCAAATTAAGAAAAACAGTAAAAGAACTAAAAAAGAGCCACCGTGGCTTAACAACCATGTAAAAGAAGCAGTGAGAGATAAAAAGACTTCCTTTAAAAAGTGGAAGTCAAATCCTAATGAGGCAAATAGAAAGGAGCACAAACACTGCCAACTTAAGTGCAAGAGTGTAATAAGAAAAGCCAAAGAGGAGTCTGAAGAACGGCTAGCCAAAAACTCCAAAGGTAATAACAAAATGTTTTTTAAGTACATCAGAAGCAGGAAGCCTGCTAAACAACCAGTGGGGCCCCTTGATGATCAAAATACAAAAGGAGCGCTTAAATACGATAAAGTCATTGCGGAGAAACTTCTTTGCTTCAGTCTTCACGGCTGAGGATGTTAGGGAGATTCCCAAACCTGAGCTGGCTTTTGTAGGTGACAAATCTGAGGAACTGTCACAGATTGAAGTGTCACTAGAGGAGGTTTTGGAATTAATTGATAAACTCAACATTAACAAGTCACCGGGACCAAATGGCATTCACCCAAGAGTTCTGAAAGAACTCAAATGTGAAGTTGCGGAACTATTAACTAAGGTTTGTAACCTGTCCTTTAAATCGGCTTCGGTACCCAATGACTGGAAGTTAGCTAATGTAACGCCAATATTTCAAAAGGGCTCTAGGGGTGATCCCGGCAATTACAGACCGGTAAGTCTAACGTCGGTACCGGGCATATTAGTTGAAACAATAGTAAAGAATAAAATTGTCAGACACATAGAAAAACATAAACTCTTGAGCAATAGTCAACATGGTTTCTGTAAAGGGAAATCGTGTCTTACTAATATATTAGAGTTCTTTGAAGGGGTCAACAAACATGTGGACAAGGGGGATCTGGTGGACTTAGTGTACTTGGATTTCCAGAAAGCCTTTGACAAGGTCCCTCACCAAAGGCTCTTACGTAAATTAAGCTGTTATGGGATAAAAGGGAAGGTCCTTTCATGGATTGAGAACTGGTTAAAGGACAGGGACCAAAGGGTAGGAATTAATGGTAAATTCTCAGAATGGAGAGGGGTAACTAGTGGTGTTCCCCAAGGGTCAGTCCTAGGACCAATCCTATTCAATTTATTCATAAATGATCTGGAGAAAGGGGTAAACAGTGAGGTGGCCAAGTTTGCAGATGATACTAAACTTCTCAAGATAGTTAAGACCAAAGCAGATTGTGAAGAACTTCAAAAAGATCTCACAAAACTAAGTGGTTGGGCAACAAAATGGCAAATGAAATTTAATGTGGATAAATGTAAAGTAATGCACATTGGAAAAAATAACCCCAACTATACATACAACATGATGGGGGCTAATTTAGCTACAACGAGTCAGGAAAAAGATCTTGGCGTCATCGTGAATAGTTCTCTGAAGATGTCCACGCAGTGTGCAGAGGCGGTCAAAAAAGCAAACAGGATGTTAGGAATCATTAAAAAGGGGATAGAGAATAAGACTGAGAATATATTATTGCCCTTATATAAATCCATGGTACGCCCACATCTCGAATACTGTGTACGGATGTGGTCTCCTCACCTCAAAAAAGATATTCTAGCACTAGAAAAGGTTCAGAAAAGGGCAACTAAAATGATTAGGGGTTTAGAGAGGGTCCCATATGAGGAAAGATTAAAGAGGCTAGGACTCTTCAGCTTGGAAAAGAGAAGACTAAGGGGGGACATGATAGAGGTATATAAAATCTTGAGTGACGTTGAGAAAGTGGATAAGGAAAAGTTATTTACTTATTCCCATAATACAAGAACTAGGGGTCACCAAATGAAATTAATAGGCAGCAGGTTTAAAACAAATAAAAGGAAGTTCTTCTTCACGCAGCGCACAGTCAACTTGTGGAACTCCTTACCTGAGGAGGTTGTGAAGGCTAGGACTATAACAATGTTTAAAAGGGGACTGGATAAATTCATGGTGGCTAAGTCCATAAATGGCTATTAGCCAGAATGGGTAAGAATGGTGTCCCTAGCCTCTGTTCGTCAGAGGATGGAGATGGATGGCAGGAGAGAGATCACTTGATCATTGCCTGTTAGGTTCACTCCCTCTGGGGCACCTGGCATTGGCCACTGTCGGTAGACAGATACTGGGCTAGATGGACCTTTGGTCTGACCCGGTACGGCCTTTCTTATGTTCTTATGTAATAAAAAATAAATATAAACTGAGCACTGTACACTTTGTATTCAATGTTGTAATTGAAATCAATATGTTTAAAAATGTAGAAAACATCCAAAATATTTAAAAAATGGTATTCTATTATTGTTTAACAGTGTGATTAATCATGATTATTTTTTTAAATGCTTGTCAGCCCTAGTTTAAACTCAGCTGGACAAATCTGAAATGTTGATCTGTCATTTGACTAAGTCATGTTTGTGGCAGAGCTGGGACTAGAACTCCTGATTCCTCACTTTCAGTCATGTGTGTTAAATACAAAAGTGTTGAGTTGTTTTAATTATACTTGCATCAGTGTCAACAATCACAAATGATTCTATTATACTAATTCATATTAAATAGATTTCCATTCATGAGAAAAAGAAAAGAAGGGCACTTACTTGGTCATCAGATCATCAGATAAGAGATTCTGTGACTTCACTTTGGTTAAAAAAATAAAAGTCACAGTGCCATCTAGAAAACATGTTAGTGCTCGACTTTGTTGATTTCCCTCAACTTAGGAAAACCAAACTGAGGAGCATTGTGTATCTCTTAACTACACCACTTCCTCCCTGAAAATCAGCTGGTCTCATTGATCGACCATCTACTTTTTAAATCTTTGTTGCTGTTTTCTTTTAAAATGTGTAAGTGAAGGTTTTGCTTCTGAAAGAGGTCAGATTGAGAGACCAATGAACTAAAGTCCTCTATTTATCGTGGGACAATGTGTAAGTGAAGGTTTTGCTTCTGAAAGAGGTCAGATTGAGAGACCAATGAACTAAAGTCCTCTATTTATCGTGGGACAGTTCCCTTAGTGGTAGTGTCAGAATATATTATCTTGGCAATGTATCTCAAATTTGACTCGGAGGGACCTTCTGTAATGGCAAGAAGGTAATTTAGTTTCCATAGCCACTCAGTGCCTGGTCCCTCTGCTGGGACTGTGAATAACAGTACCAATTAGTGCCTATTGTAGTTGTGGATTTTATGAGTGAGGGGATATTAATATACTAAAAACTGGACTGAGAACACCAATGTGCTTGACAAAGGCCACAGAGACAGTCATCAGATTGTAAGTCCTGCGGCCTGAAATGTTGGTGTATGTCTACACTGAAATTAGACACCTGCAACTGGCCATGCCAGCTGATGTTTGAACTCACGCTGAAGCCCTAGCTCTGGCAAGTGTTAGAGACTGGGCTCCAGCCTGAGGCTTAACATCTACACTGCAATTAAACAGCCCCTTAGCCTGGGCCCCACAAGTCCGAGTCAGTTGACATGGACCAGCCACAGGTTTCTAATTGCGGTGAAGACATGCCCTTAAAAAAGCAGGGAGTTCACTTCTGTCACCTATTGGTGTAATGGGAGACACAAAACCCAGAGTTGCTTAAGAACGGCAGATGAACCGGGGCTCCATTGACATTGGCTGGAGAGCAAGGACAGTTGACTGAATAGGCCAGGTCACATTTACCCTTCAGTTTTGTGATGGTTTGAGGGATTTTGGTTAAAATCCAGTTAAGTTTTGAATTTGGAGGCCATAACATGCAATTGACCTTGTTGGGAAATACAAGGACAAGACACAACATTGAATGTGCCGGGTTACCCTGATGAGACTGCTCAGGCACAGCTGGGTCCAGGATCCTGGATGGAGCTAACGGAGAGAGAGCAAGAAGAAGCACTCCTGCCTGCTGCTAGGAGTGCTTCCCTGGTGATTAGGACTCTGATAAGGGTAGGAGATACCACTGATCCCGCCCCAGAACTGAGCTGAGACTGCTGAACAGTGGGCAGTGCAGAGCAGCGGCAGCTTGATGGCAATAGACAGTGCAAAGCAGCAGGAACAGCTGCTACAGGATAATGGATGGCATAGAGTGGCAGCAGCGCCTTTGAGAGGACAGATGGCACAGACCAGCAGCAGAGCTAGACAGCTTGGGTGGAAACCACAGAGGAAGCAGCAGCCTACCCAGGGATTCTGGTGCAGTCCTCCCTACCCAGCAATTAAAGCTGAAATCACTCCAGCTGGGTTAGCCCGTAGAGCAGCCCAGGCAGCACAGACCTGCTAGAATTCTTAGACTTCTCTAGCCCAGGCCAGCTAACCTGGAGTGGGAAGTAGTGAAGCGTCAAGGACACATCAGCCACTCACACCAGCCAAAGATGGAGTTTGGAATTACTGTTAAGACCCAGGGGGGCTGGATTCTTGCATGATCTAATTTGTTAATTGCTGGCTTTTCCAAATTCATTCTGGTGCCTTCTTTCCCCTCCCCTCCCCCCACCTCCCAAATAATGTTCCTTTCGTTGTAATCCTGGATTCAGTGCTTGCAAGTGAGGAAGACCTGCCTATCAGGGACACCCAGGGTAGTGTATATAATTTCCCAGGTTTCCGGATGGGGGGGTCAAGCTGGTAGTAGTAATTTTTTTTTCAAGGAAATCCCTGAAAATCAAATGCACCCTTTTTTGCTGCCAACACCTGGCAGAAGGGTTACAAGATGTTAACAAGTCAGTTATCTGAGCTGTATTCAAACTGCTGACCTTGAGGTGAAAGGCTCAGGATCCCATTACCAATTTACTGAGCCATCTAACACCCCAGTGCTCCTAATTTCCTGCTGAAAATCTCTGGAAAGAAATAAATCACTGTCCTAGTTATAAGGGTCATATGAAGTGACAGGCCTCACTTAGTGTGATCACAATGAAAACTGTAATAATGCTGCTGTTTCCCCAGCAGGTATAATTGAATCATAGAGGGTATGCTATGCTCTAGCAATCTGCCAGCCTGTGGATCTTATCTCTTTGTGTCACTTTCCAAATATTTTCTGAGCCCTCAGGCACATCTGTAATTACAATTCTAAAGAGCAAATCCTGGTCAAAATGATGTACAGTACTGTAGGTTTCAAATCCCTTTAGAAGGTGGGCATTTTCTAGGACAGCTCTCCTTGGAACCTTATCTCACCTTTGAGCAACATGGATGGAATTTTTTTAGTTAGATTTCACATTATTAGAATAAAAGTTCACCCAAAAATAGTGCCCAAGATGCAGAGTTTTAAGATTAAAAATAAGATTCTTCCAGATGCAAAACTCTCTTGTGTATCATCCTTAATTTCACCACCAGTCTAGCAGCAGCGGCAGCATTTTAATTAAGTGCAAGACAAGTACCAAAAACTGAGTACAAGCAACAAGGAAAAATAGGATTATTCTAATCCAATCGAGACATAATTAAATGCAGAAATCAAAGACTCTAGTGTCACAGAATTTGTTAGAGACTTCAAGTGGATACTCCCACTTCAATCTGATATGCTGCAGCTTCTTCAAAAAATCAAGTTTTTTTTTTAAAGGCATAAGAATGATTACAGGTTGGTTAGCTTCATTCTAACCAATTTACTAAATGAGCAAAAATCCATTAAAAATACATTAAGAACATAAGAACGGCTATATTGGCTCAGACCAAAGGTCCATCCAGCCCAGTATCCTGTCTTCTGACAGTGGCCAATGCCAGGTGCTTCAGAGGGAATGAACAGATCAGGTAATCAAGTGATCCATCCCCTGACACACATTCCCAGCTTCTGGCAAACATGGGCTAGTCTAATACAGCCATTGATAGACCTACTGTATTATACTTCCCGACATCCTCTGGCAAAGAGTTCCACAGCTCGACTGTGCGTTGTGTGAAGAAATACTTCCTTTTGTTTGTTTTAAACCTGATGTCTATTACAGCAAAATATTTTCAGCATCATCATCCTGATATCATCAAAGAAGCCATGATTTTAAAATCTAGATTCCCACTCTTGTTTCAATAATGATAATCTCAGTTTATTAGTATGATGTCACAGAAACAAAGCATAACTATGTTCAGATATTCATTAATCTTCCAGTTACTGTTCACCCGGAGGCAGATCAAATACTACTGGAGTCAAGCGTAAGGCTGCCACAGACTTTACTGGACTTTGAATCAGTTTCTCTGTGTCTTATTCAAAGCCCATTAAAGTAAATAGACTTTATTGACTTCAGTTCACTTTTGATCAGGCCCACTATGATGACATTTTAGGCAATATTCTGCCCTCTTACACCCAGATGTGGACTTTTCTTCAAAAATACATCACTAAAAAAAACCCAGCTCAAATGTTTTACAAAATCTCTAGATCTTTTAGGTGAGAATTTCCATGTGGCTCTCAATTAAATATTTTTTGTGTCATGTAAATAGGATTTATTCATCATTGTTAAAACATATATTCCAAAATGAATATACAATTAAAGACAAGTTTCTGAGGGGTGGTTCCTGTTATAGCCATGGGGTTGAATTTTGGTTTACAGAATTAGGTAAATGTATGGATTTGCCTTAGGACAGAATTATTGGCTATATGACCATCATTTCTGCAATCCAGTACTAAAGTGAAGGAAGGATGGGTAATTTGCAGGCTCAAGGACTAATTTGAATGCTATGTTCATGTTCACCTTCTGGTTGGCTCTCAACATTTCAAGCAGACATAGCTATAATCTTGTTTTCAAACACTGGTGCTACTGTTTTTGATTGCATGTGATGTAAGAATGTGAGGTACAGCCACATTACTTAATAATTACTCCAAAATGTATTGCAACATTCTGAAATTCTTTCTCTGGCAGTAAAATTCAGAGTGGGAAAGAAATATCTAATTCTATGCTTCTCTGAATGGAAATACATGCCAGAATGCTTCAGATGTGTGGGATTTGCATTTATTTCCAGCTAACTTGGAGAACATATTTTTAGTATCTGTGGTGGTCAAGTTGGGGAATACAAAAAAGGCCATGAAATAACAGCATCTGGGTCCTGTAAATGATAAATCTCTTGAGTACCTCTATGAAACGATATAACATATTTCAAGTGACCTTTTTCATACAGATGACTCTTGTTGAGATCAAACCATCTTGATGGAACATTGCATTATTTTTTTTTAATTTTAAACTCAGACTGGATTGTTCTATTTTCCTCATTAGAAAATGCCTTTTTTACCGTGCACAAAGGAAGTGAGACCTTTTATTCAAATGTGTGAGAAGTCCCCAAAGGGGAAAAATTTGTAATTGTACTTGACTAAACAAAGTTCAAACAGTAAACAGCTATTCTGTCATTTAAAAATACAGTGGGCCAAATTCTCCTCTCTTGCATAGGTAAGACTTCATAGTAGTCAATGGTAAAACTCCAATTGACTTTAGTGGGCTTTGGATCAGGCCCCATGCCATGAGATTGCAGCAAATAGTTCTGCTTCTGCAAAGATGCATCCCAAGGCTAACGTGGGGAGCAGAAAATTGAGCATATAAAATAATCCAATGTTTCTTCAGAGGCAGAGGTTTGAAAACGTGTTTAATGACTGAAGAGCAGGCTTTTCTTAGCTTTTAAATGGAGTGGACCAAATCAAGCACAGTCTCACATCCTGCGCAACACCTCTGGAGTCATCAGATTTGTACAGCTCAACGGGAGACAATGGGTTTGCACAGGGGGTACATCAAAGCAGGATTTGGCCCATCTAGACTTAAATGAAGTTGCATTAGTTTAACTGAGAGGGATATTTGGCCTGATGAGGCTAAGGTAACATGAGATTGTAAATACACTTTATAATATAATAACGTTGGGCTGACTGGACACCAAGTCAGGGGCAGCACATCTTTGCACTGCCCCAGCTGTGGAACTGGGAGAGAACTGACACTAACGTCATATCCCCGGCCATTTTTTCTCTTTCTTCCAAGGTGGAGGTAAGAGGCGCCAGGCCTTCTGCAATGGCTCAGTGCCGCTGACTGATGAATTTGAGGGGCAGAGTCAAGGCTCCATCCACTTCTTGTCCCTGCCCACCAACCTGCATGGCATGGGAGTAACAGCTGGAAGTGGTGGATGGTCTTTCTCTCTGTCTCTGTGCTGTTGCCTAGTACAATGCAGGTAGCCTGCTCAGGGGAATAAACAGCTCCTTTATCTCCTGCATGAGTGCAATGCCAGGATCTGTCCCAGTGTTATTTCTCCCTTTTTTTTCTCTTCACCTGCATATTTCAAGTGATGTCTCACATTTGTTGCCATGGAGGCTGGGACAGTGATTAACAACACAATTGGTGTGTATCTGTCTATGGCAGCTTGTGAGGGGAATGGCTGAGATGAATATGTGAAGAGCAATCAACAGTAATTCTTCAGGATTTTATCATTAAATTCATCATGAAACTGAATCTGCAAGGACCTGCACAAACATTAGCAGTAATAGCACAGTTATACACACAGCATAATGGCATTTTGATAGACTGTCTTTCCTGCAGTTAGGGAGCCTTCCTGGGATTGGACTGCATAATTTACACCATCAACAATGTATTGCCCCACTGTTATTTAAACACTGAGTGCCTTGTCCTGGTAGACTGATTAATTGGAATCAGTGTATGTTGATTGAGCTGATTGTCAACTGCCTGTGACCCAGCGCATTGCTCACTGTCACAGTCTAATAGCCTCATTATTTATGCTGATTCATCCTTCCTCTTCTGTGGGATGGAACAGGTACCATTTCTTAAAAGATTGTGGGTTTTTTTTATCAAGCTTTTTAATAGTACAAAAATAAACTGATGGTTAATAACAAATAAAAAGTCGTTAGTATTTAGTCTTTATTTATGGTTCCAAACGATTATTATAGCCTGATGCTGCATAAACTTTTCTAGGAAATTTCCACAAGGCATAGAAGAGGACCATAATTATTCCTAAGCACCACCCAACTCAGGGCTATGCACTCCCTGCCCTTTCCCCCTGCATAGATACCAACCCCATTGGATGCCCTCTTTTGGGGTCTGCAAAGAGGGGATGATGCTTCAAAGCAAGTTGACCCGTCTTCTACATGGAACAGGGAGATCTTCATGAAGCGGGTCCCCTCTGTCCATGGGTAACTGGACATGAGCATGATCTGGCTCATGCCTAATGTGAACAACCACTAATTTCAATCAAAGTGATAGTAACTAGTGTAATTTGGAGATGAAAACACTTCACATTTAGGTGGGTGGAAAATAATTAATATTAAAAACAAAATGTATGAATACAGGAAAAATGTTCTATTTTAAAATAATATGACTTACTGTGTGGTGTGAGTCACATGTTCTCTACATATGACTAACACATAGCATATGTTGGAGATGTTTTTATCCAGCTGGCATAGCACATTTATAAACTCAAAGAAATTTGACAGATTAACTTCTGGGGGAAGGTATTGCATATTGTCTCAATTTCTCAGTAGATGGAGTTGCATTTTTTGGCGCTCTGATGAGACAGAACTGATACAAACCTATTTTAAAGAGTATTTGTTGACTCTAATAGCAGTCCATCCTTTGAACAGATAAGGCCATCAATTTTTTTACACCTGTGGTACACTCATTTACCTTTGGTGACCTCCAGATTTCAAATGCTGGACATTAGTTTTTTTATTATTATATTATATTATTATTTTAATCCAAGAGCACAGACTATACCAGCAGAGGGATTTTATCTTTATCATTGATTATTTATTAATATGCAGATTTCCTCACTCCTAGTAACACTGTTTACAATTTTCAATGTATGATACAAATGAAATGAAGTAATTTCATCAGATGTTAAAATACTGCAAAATTAGTAGGCAGTTTTATTATTATAGCATCATAGGAACATATTATTGCTAGTGTCTGCTTAAAAGCTATGGAAGTGCTATTGTCTCATTTTGTTAGCTGAGGTCATTTTCCCTCTCCTGATGTTTTGCCACAAATGCTCCAATATCACCCATGGATGAGACACACCCTCATGGTACCTACAATCTCCCTGGAGCCAATAGTCTCTTAGCAGCATGTAATGCTAAAGTCAATGTAATTTTTTCTAGCCACCTACCCAATAAATCCATCAATGGAAACATTCTGGGTTGGAAGCCGCTAAATTTAACTGATGGCCTCCGATGAACTGTAATTTCTCCAAACTGGAGGCATCACACCAAGCACAACTAGCTCAAGGAAGAAATCAGCACAAGGCTAAATTGTGGCTGTGCCCAAGTACAGGGTTGGTTATTGTTGTGGTGCCCTAGGATTAGAGCAGGAACCAGACTGTGCCTCTAAGTTAGAATCTACTTCCCTACTACCTCCGTTCTCCATCACTGTACCTGACCCAGATTAATTCCCTAGTGCTTCTGTGTTAGCCAGCACATTGGTGGTAGGGATCGGGTATGGCCAAGGCATGTCCATTCCCTGCTCTCATCTGCCTATTACTCACCTGCCTTCCAGGGAGGAAGAGAGTGCCCCATATCCCCTGTTGGGAGGGCATTAGGTGGACCATAATCTGGCCCATCATATTTATAAATTAAAATGTTGAAATCTCTTTAACATTAGAGCCATCACTACCCTTGCAGAAATGGAGTGTGTTGTGTCCAGGTTGACAACAATTAGATCCCTGGATTGGTTGAGACTTTGCTTCTATGTGTTTAAGGTTGCATTTGCTGTTGTTGTTGTTCACAGATAGAAAGCTACGCTAGGCTGAGCTCCCATAGGTAATTAAGTTGGAAATGCAGTGCTATAAACTGAAATTTAAGTATCAGAGGGGTAGCCGTGTTAGTCTGGATCTGTAAAAGCAGCAAAGAATCCTGTGGCACCTTATAGACTAACAGACGTTTTGGAGCATGAGCTTTCGTGGGTGAATACCCACTTCATCGGATGCAAGTCTATAAGGTGCCACAGGATTCTTTGAAATTTAAGGACATCGCTGCAACACCTTTAAAAAACACTGTATGTACTATATGTTATCATTTAATTAATGTAACTCACCCTAGTTAAAAATCCTGGAACCATGGGTTTATTCAGAAATCTCTTCTCACCAGGATGATACTGCGAATCTTACTAGTTTACCAGAGACACATTACATTTTCTATGTAAGTATGTTTTCTGCTCTGGCAGAAAACTGAAACTGGTGTAAATCAACATAGCTCCATCTAGCCTTGCATGTTTCCATCTGGAACATTTTGCTGGGACGCCGTGTTGTACAGTGTTTGGGGTCTAGACTAGGAATGGGGACACAAAGATTCAATTCCTGGCTTTGCCTCTGACCTGCTGTGTGTCTCAACAATCTGTGCTGCTGTTTACCCTCTAATGCTTATTATTCTTTTGTATTGCTATAGCCCCTGGGAATGCCAGTCATGGGCCAGGAGCCTAGTGTGCTAGCCACTGTACAAAAACAGACAATCACTGCCCCCAAGATCTTACAATTTAAGTAGTCTGTCCTGCCAATTCAGAGTACAAGATGATGACTATTTCTCACTGTATTTGTCCAGTACTGAGCACAATCGGAACTCAGTCTTGTTTGGGATTGCTAGTTACTATTGTCATACAAATAATTAATAACAACATGGGGAGAAATTAAGCTGTTGGGTTTTTTCAAAAACATTTGATTTCTTTTGCTCCTAAAAACTTCTTTGGTAAATAGGCCATCCTGTAAAATAAACCAAAAATCAAAACATCACATCCATACACAAAGGTACAGTTGGACTGGCTAACCTATTCATTCAGTAAGACAGTCTCCAACAGATCCCTCGGGACTGCAAAATAGATTTATGGGAATATTATGTTCAGTTGGCTTTCTGCAAATAGACTAGGGTATTCTCCAAGTGCTGATAGATTACTCTTCACTGGCAAATACAGTGCCTAATTGGCATGAATTTAGAGAATGAGGTTTATTCTGTAGATGTCTTCTTATGACCGTGCTTATGTTCTTTATCTCTTAAAGAAAGCAAGCACAAAGGGCCTAATTCTGTCATCCTAACCCCTGCTGAGTAATACCTTTCCCTGTGAGTAGTTGTCACTCAACACAAATGAGGTTGGTAGAATGGGGGTAAAAGTTATTTTCTGAAAAAGAACAGAAAATAAAGGCTAGGTGGTGCTTTAACAACAGAGGTTGAAATCTTCCTTCCATTGAGGTCAATAGAAAAACTCCCGTGACTTCCACAGGATTTCACCCATATTTTATGGTAATCAGAGGTAGGGCAGGGGCAGGTTAACCTAGGGCAGTACTAGGGTTTGGATATTTTTTTTTCCAGAAAAAGAAAACTTTTTATATACATTTTATTTCTTTCAAAATTTGTCAGGCATGTGATTGAAAACAATGTTCAAAATTAAACAAAACTTTTGGTTTAAAATATTTGGGGTATTTTTTATTTGTTCCCTTCCCTTTATTCCCTTCCCTATCTTTTCTCTTTTTTCCTCTGAAAAGGGGATGAAAAATAAGAGAAATGTTAGTTTCTCTCATTTTTAAAATAAAACCTTTTCTCGCTTTTCTAGTTGAAAAAAAGGAAAAAGAAAAAAGAGAGAGACAAAGAAAGTGTTTTTTCCTCCCTCCCTCTCTCTTTCCTCTTTCTTACTTTCCCCCACTTCTTGCAAACTAACCTAATCTTATCTCTGTATTCTGAGACTGGAACTTGTGAAAGTGAAAGGAGGAGCTAGCAGAAGAAGACTGGAGGCAACCCAAGCATTCCAGGAGTTACAAAGCAGGATCACCTTTCAGAGTCAGAGAACTCACACAGAGAAGTCCTCAGCCCTGAAGCTGTTACTGAACTCTTTACATTAGGAGGCAAAAGCTAGGAGAGTTTACAGTGGTATGTTTATAAGCAGGGATGGAATAAATCAGCAGAGATTTTCACAGGTTTTACAAATTAATTAAAATAATGGAGGCAGGCAAGCATGAGAAATATGTGCTCTTAAATGAGGACTCTGACATGGAAGAGTTTGATAAAAGTAAAGTGGCGCTGATGCACCATCCCCAAGATGGGTGAGTTATGTGGCATATAAAACAATTGCTTTTGTTTTAGTACTGATTCGGAATTAAATATCTCTCTCCTTTTTAGGTCTTACTATGGCAGTCTCTGATATTCTATTACCACACACAGTTATGGGATAAAGGTTTATCAGACTTAATGGAAGTGTAATTTACCAAAAAAAAAATCATCTGTCTCTAGCAAATGGTAGATCAATAAGAAACACTTCTTCAGGTATATTGATTACAAGTTCTTGTACCTTTACACTGGCATCAATATTTATACATGGATCAAGGCAATGTACAACAGAGAAAATAAAAGGGCTCTAGGTTTGTTGTGATACATTGATTAACTAGCTATAAGGTCATTTTGGAAGATTTATCTCCAGGTGTCTGCCCTTTATTTACGTCAGAGGCATAGTACTTTGGATGAAACCACTGATACTTATATAGATTTGATATTTAGGAGGATACAGTTTGGGAATAAAGAGCACTGCTCATTTTAACTCAGTGAATACTGAATGGATTTTTTTGCAAGCTTTTTTGGTAGCATGAGAGATCTGTCATCTCTGATTTTGGAAAATCCCTCCTGTCTGCATAAAACAATAGTGACAGTTCTGCATTGAAGTACTGGACTGAACTCTGGGAATATAAATGTTACAATGGAAGGTGAAATCATTTTAAAAACAAAAACAAACCAAAAACACCCTGGGTCTACAGGTCACCCATGTGGGAGAAAACATAGTTGCAATAACAAAGTAACATGTAAATATTTATAATAGACCAAAGAAAATATAAATAATATATGTAGTATTGGCAGAATTCATTTAAATAATTTTGACAGATATCAATGTTTATTTTTATGCTTTTTGTTTTTAATCAATTTAAATTTTCACAGTTGCACAAAGTTATGGGTTTTAAGCATTTTTTCAATTTTTATCAATTAAAATTTTCACTGTTGCGGGAAGTTATGGAGGCAATAATTATGTAATGCCAGTAGACACTGAGATTCAAAAAGTCAAAACTTTACAACTATAAGAACACAAATTGTCAACATCACATACAAATCAAGCCCTAAGGTTCTCAAGCAGCATTTTTCTTACTTTGCCTCCTGGGTGTACATTTTGATTATTATTGATGGAAATATTGGTCAGTTTGTGTATGTACAGTGAAATCAATTTTTATCAACATTTACAGAAAAAAATCTAATCATGACTTAATACATTGCATGAAGTAACTGCTTTATTAAATCCTTAGTTCAGAAAGATTCACTAATTTTGTATGCCACTGTGCAAATGCTTTGTTTACCCATTTTATTTATGGAAAATGTTCAGTATTGCTTTTTGAGAGCTTGTCATCTTGTTTTGGACATTGTATGCTACTCTGCCTTCAACTATTATTTGTATAAAAAACCCATAACCAGATGCAGCTAAAAGATGTGATCTTTTCCTTTGAGTGTCTTCCTGATAAATAATGTCTAAGGGTTCTAGCCATGCAGCATATGTGATTCAACACTGAATGTGGTGCTTGTGAAAACATTTGTTTCTGTTCAGACTTACAGAGCAAAAATTCAGATTGGTGAACTAAACCCTAATCTTTTTAGAGGATTATAACAGAGCATAGAGGTTATACCTTTGTTGTGATACAGCCAAAGTGCTGAAATGTTAACATTTTAGAAATCTTTCTCTATATCCATGTTAAAATAAATACAGAACCAAGACCATGGATTCACATGGGTTAATTATGCAGACACTTAGATTTGTAGGGAAAAGATTGAATATGACTGGCAGACAACTTAATATACTATATTACTGCAGTCTGAGACATACATAAGATATATCTCACAAAATCTGCTGTTGGATTTGTGATCACCAATGCATGCAATGGATATTCAGAAGTAACACAGTGTCTAGTGACACTGGATCACGATCACATTTGGGCCCCTTGTGAGCATCAAAAAAAAAAACAAAAAAACAAACCCCAACCACATATATCCTCCAAGATTGTGGAAGTTTCAGCTGTGCTTTAAAAGCTTCATCCATTGACTGTCCTGCAGGAATTTAAGACAACCGTGGCATCTCAGATTATAAATCAGCCTGTTGCTCTCAGTGTCCAGAAATCATCCTGCAATTAAGCTATTTTAAAACTATTCCTTCACATGTTAGCAAGAACCCCTTCCCATGAGGTGTGGCAAACCCAGCAGCACTATATCAATGACTATCAAGAGGTGACAAGTGTTATATAAGAAATTCTACAAGTAGGGTCAAATGGATAGAGGGTTCCATCCATTTGAGAAAGACAGGGACAGAGGAAAATTGGAACTGGATTTTTTTACCTTTCTAACTGAAGCACTGGGTACATTTAGTATAGCACACAGATACAATACATTAACTTTTAGATAGGGATCCTTAACTATATGTATACTTAATTGTAGATCTCATTTCAATTTCATTTAAAAAAAAATAAAAGTTTTGTGTATTTAGAAACCAGACTGCTTAAAAATAAACTTAGGTTGCAAAATTTTATACTAGAGCTGTTGTACCTCAGTCCTGCTTCTTTAATATACTTATGTATTGTTTCTGACAGTGAAAATGTAGAGTCACAGAACAGGAAGTAAAATACAGTAAACACAATGATGGCATAATAAAATGAATATTACAAAATGTTTAGTGACATTCATGAGTGATACTGCGCTCTGAGCTGATGTCACAATCCCCCAAGATCCAGTCTGGCCTAGAAAACAGCACCAGACTAAGACTCAGGACACCTTGGGTCTATTCTTGGCTCTGCCACTGGCCTACTGGGTGACCTTAGGTAAGTCACTTCACCTACGTCTGCCTCGGTTTCCCCCTCAGTAAAATGGGGATGATGATACTGACTGCCCTTTCAGAATTACTGCTCAAGACAGCTAGCAGTTATCACTGGGGAGAGATTTTCAAAGGTGCGAAGACTTTCAGCTGATATTGGGCACCTCACTTCCCTTTGTGGCATAAATTTATAGCTTCTAAGGCCAAAAGTAACCATGACATCATCTAGTCTGACCACCTGCATAACACAGGCCAAAGAATATCACCCAATTAGCCCTTTATGGAACCAAATTACTGGTGTTGAATGAAAGCCTATCTTGCAGAGAGGTGTCCAGTCTTGACCTAAAGACATCAAGAGATGGAGAATCCACCACTTCCTTTGGTTTGTTTCAATGTTTAATCACCCTCACTGTTAAAAAATGTTTAATCACAACCAATGTGCCCTTATTTCTCATTTGAATTTGTCTGGTTTTAAAGACTCTTCCTTTATGAATCTGTTTAATGAAGTTATTTCTTGACAGACCTCATGTTCAGTAAAGAGCAGAAGTGTAGCTCTTTGGCCTTATTCTCCACTGTCTTGTGCAGTCATGAATTCTGGCCCAAAGTTGGGGTAAAATACTTTAAGAAGTGTCTTATACACATTTTGCAGCAGCAGAAGTGACTTCGCACAATATAAAAAAAAATACCCTTTATTCCCAAGACGAGTAAAACATTCATATTAAATTCTTGTTGGAGACAATTCCTTAGATAGTAGAAATAAATATATTTTGACCAGAATAATAAAACAGTTAAAGTGAATAAGCTGTTCATGAGATTTTTGTCCTTCAGGGACAAATAGACAATATTTGTGCTATCCTGCCTGCTTATTGAGCTGGGATAAGAAAGAGAGAGAGAAAAAAAGACTCTCTCATACACACAGGCATGTACTCTTAATGAGCAGAGAAAAAAATTATTTGCTGAGCTACACTCTGAAGTTACTTAATTGTAGTGAATGAACAAGATTAAGAGACAGCCCAAAAGGAACTATATGAGATGTAGGATGCTACAGTGGGTAGGGAACTGGCCTGAGTGAAACCTTGGTTCCATTTTCTGTGCTACCAGTGAACTGCTGGGCCACCTTCTACCAGAGTGACTTCATTAAGGTATCTACAGAGGAGTAGTGCTTTAGAATTAACCCTAAAGTCCTCTCTCACTGCACAATCTGAGCAGCAAGGCTGTATGCTCAGCAGCTGAAGGAAAGGGAATCCAGCTTCAGACCATCACGCTATTTCAGCCTCAAGAATGAGTAGCTACTCACCTCAGTGAGGAAAAATGGCTGGTGATAACAACTGCACCAGCCCAACCCAAGAAGCCCCCAGTGCACAGCAGCATCTAGGCAGCCTACACCAAACTTTCATTTCACTGCATACAGAGCCAACATAGCCCTGCATAGGCTCCATACAGCCTGATTCCCTTCACTCTGCAGCAGAGCCACAGTCATTACAATGCAGGAAATCATTTATGCATTAGATTGCCATCTAAGCTTATACAGCCAGATTTACATTAGCATAAATGCACACTAACCCCATTCATGGTAATAAAGTTATTCCACACTTACACAAGAAGAACTAAGTCTTGGTGCTCTTGTGGCTAGATTTTTTTTTAAAAACCCATTGAATTCTCCCAGGTGATCTGCTTTGGTCCCACTACAACACAGTATGCACTCTTCCAGCAGTCAATAACCAAACCAACTGCTTTTTACTCACACATAGCACCACACAGGTGGGGGGGGTTAATTTGACTTGGTCCTCTCCAAGTTGTCCTAGAAGTACTTATCACATACGGTATATACCACATTCCATTCTTTATGAATATTTTTAATCAATACCTACAGGAAAAGAAGATCCTTTTCCACCATTTAAAAACACAAATTCCACAGAAGAGAAAACCTCTCCCCACCCCCACAGGAAATTAACCTGCTGTGTTGTTCCTGCAAGATTATAAAGCCTTTCAGGTGCTGTAGCAACAGCAGTCCTAACAAAAATGAGTCATCAGCGAGTTTTTCCTTCTCACATTTCATTTCAGCCACATTGACATTTGAAAGGGAAAAAAATACACAGGGGGCTCTCAGAGAGTGACTGAGTACAGCATTTATATACATCCTTGTTCCAGGGGAGCTCCACAGGGCAGCATTTTATGTGCTGCAATCTTATTATAGGCAGGGCCCCATGTTATGGCATCTGATATAGAATCTACCCTTTGATGCAGAATTTTGCTACAGAATCTGTCTCCTCGCCAGCTGTGAAAAACCTACTGGTTCCTCCTTGAAAAATTCTTCAGTGCAGTTATGTGGTGTCAATACAAAAAAAATGTAGCATAGGTAAAGAATAAGGGAACAGTAAAATAAATTGATTTTAATATCCAGCTAACAGCAGATTACTAAGTAATTGCTACTAAATAAGATGTGTAAGAGCTGGGTGTTATTATTATTATTGAAAACTGTACTGATTGCATTATTCATTTTTGTAGTTAATGCATTCAAAACCATAAGCTGTTACAGAATTTCTATCCTGCCACAATGCAGTCCCACAGAATTTAGGTCCGGTTTGCTATCAAGTATACAAGGCCTTGCTTATAAAGGGAAACATCAGTGGATTGTCCAGTACAGCAAGTATAACCAGGGACAGATAACTCAGCGAAGTTCTAAGTATAGCATTTATAGGCAGAAATAGCACTGGGGAGCCCATTGGAGTTGAGTGGTGCATTTATTCAATTCCCTGGTGTTATATGGAACGTCTAGTGACTGTTTCAATCCAGCATTTACATATGAAGTTACTAGAACTGTCTGTCATGGATTCAATGTTAGCTTAAGTACAAGTCATCATGACTTTCCTTATGTGAAAACAGAATAAAGTCCATACCAGTAGTATATATAAAGTGAGTGCAAGCGAACAATATTTCCTTTACATTTAGGAACAAAGAATGTTGGCCATATTTACAGGGGAGACCCTGTCCTGGGAAGCAGTGACTCTGAAAAAGACTTGGGGGTCATGGTGGATAATCAGCTGAACACAAGCTCCCAATGCTTGTGGTCAAATGGGCCAATGTGATTCTTGGATGCATAAACAGGGGAATCTTGAATAGGAGTAGAGAGGTTATTTTACCGCTATATTTGGCACTGGTGCAACTGCTGCTGGAATACTGCATCATTCTGGTATCCAAGATATCATATCTGATATCTGTCCAAGAAGGATGTTGATAAATTGGTGAGGGTTCAGAGAAGAGCCATGAGAATGATTAAAAGATTGGTTAAACATGCCTTACGTTGATAGACTCAGGAGATCAATCTATTTAGGTCAACAAAGAAAAGATTAAGGGGTGACTTGATCACATTCAATAAGCATCTACACTGGAAACAAATATTTAATAATGGGCTCTTTGATCTAGCAGAGAAACATATAACAAGATCCAATGGCTGGAAGTTGAAGCTAGACAAATTCAGACTGGAAATAAGGCATACATTTTAACTGTGAGGCTAATTAAGCATTGGAAAACTTTAACATGGGTTGTGGTGGATTCTCCATCACGAGCATTTTTAATTCAAGATTGATGTATTTCTAAAAGAGTTTGTCTCATTCAAACAGGAATTATTTCAGGGAAGTTCTGCAGGAGGTCAGACTAGAAGATCAAAGTGGTCCTTTCTATTCTCTGAACTCTGAATACTCCACATTTATCCTCTCCTTTCTTTCAGTAAACCTGTACACCAGTTCTTGGTGAACTACAAAGAGATATGCTCTTGCTTTTTGTATCAGCAAGGAGTCATTGTTTAGTTTAAGTAATCTGTGAGGTCTCCTCCAAAAGGGAGTATGTTTGGGATTTTTTTCCTGACACATTTTTCTAGTTGTAGAGCAACACCTTCTCTCTTTTCTGGATGAGAGCGTAAGTCTCCTTTTCCTGGAATACTGTGCCTGGCATGTTTGGACCATCATATACTTTAAAAAGATATAATGAGCTACCAGCAAATTCCAATTTCCAGCTGGTGTTTCTAGTAGTGGGCCTTTCAAGTCAATCTATGAAAATTGGGGCATTTCTCCTAAAAGAGTTCTGGCGCTCCTTGCTGCTGTTTTCCTTTCTTGACAGATAATGCAGGAAAGTTCTCGATCCTTAACATCTTCACCCATGCCCAGATAAAAATCTGTTGGATACCTATCTCAGAGTTTTTCATACCCTGAGTGACCTGCTGCTTCATTATCATGCAAGCACTCCAGTGCAGTACGCTTGCTGGCAAGACAATTCTTTTATATTCATACACCAGCAAGTTGGTAGCTGGATCAATGGATAATTGTTTCTGAATTGCATTGAACATCTCCAGTCTGGGTTTCCTTCAGCAGAGCTGGTGGTGCACCAAACATAAATCAGGGTCTTGGACTACTCTTGCTAAATGTCATCATAAGACCAGGCTGAGTCTATTCTCACTGCCCTCAGTTAGAGCATCTACAACCATATTTTGCATTCCAGGTTTATAGTGAACTGTGAATATGTATTCACACAGTTTGTGAATCCATCTCCACAGGCCACTTTTTGGGCTGTACCTCATAGGGAGCTACTGCAGGACACTGTGGTTGGTTTGTGTACAAGGTGAATTCTGTATTTCATAAAGATGGATGATAGGACTTGAGGGCCTTCACAATAAACCAGATATTCCAGTCCTGTAGCTGAATACTTGGTTTCTCTCTCATTTAATTTGTGACTACCAAGCTCATCTAATTCGTTCAAGTGCAAATCCAACAACAATCTTTGAGGCATCACAGTATACCAGGAATGGTTGGGATGGGTCCAGGAATATAAGCACAGCAAGGTTTAGGTGTCCTTCCTTCAGTGACTCAAGAAGGGTTGGCATGGGGGGGTGGGAGGGTGGAAGGGAGTAATTGAGGAGGGGGTTGGGTATTCCTCTATACAGACAATGTTGCTCTTAGTCAGCTGGTTTAACAGCACTGGCCATGTTATGAAATCTGGTAAAAATCTCCTGTAGAATCTGCAGAGAGCTACAAAAAGTTGTGCCTTCTCTAGGTTTGTGGGCGCCTTCCAGTCCTTTATACCATTCAGTGTTTGGGGTTGACATCACTGACTACATGTCTCAGAAAGTTGATGCAGTTCTTTCCTGCAAGTTTAAACCCTGACTTCTAAAAAAGCTTTACAATCCTTTCCACTCCTACCAAATGCTCCTCCCGTGTTTTATGGAAACAAATGAAGTCATCTAAATAGATGAGGATTTATCTAGTTCTCAAAACTTTGTTTAGATTATTTACTACCCTCTAAAACATCCCTGGTGCTATCATGAGTCCAAAAGGCATTATGCAGAATTGAACTGTTCATAAGGTGTCACAAAGGCAGTTTTATCTTGGTCTTCAGTTGCCACTGTAATCTGATGGTATCCAGATACCAGATCAAAACAACTATAATATTTTGCTAATGGCATTTTATCCAAGGTGTCTGCTATCTGGAAAAGTGGGTGGTAGCTATCTTGACTTGTCTGTGAAGTATGTCTACTCTAGTCAAGAGATATCCCAGAAATCCCTGTTGTAATTTTTCACAGTTACAATTGGGGATGCCCAAGGTGATGGTGATTTCTCAGTCAGACCATCCTCCTGAATGCTATTTAGCTTTTCTTTCACTCTTCCCAGAAACACCAGGGGACTCTAATGTGGGGGCTGTATCACAGGAACACTCCTGGGCTTAATCACAATCGGATATTGCACCAAAACATATCTCCCAAGGTCTTCCTTATTCTTGGGGGACACACTAGCACATTGTAAGAACAGCTGTTATAATCAATTTCTTTCATTGCCTTTTACAGATGCTTCTGTTAGGTCAATTCCTAGCTTTTTTACTGACTGTCCTATAGAATCATAGAATCATAGAATCTCGGGGTTGGAAGGGACCTCAGGAGGTCATCTAGTCCAACCCACTGCTCAAAGCAGGACCAAACCCAACTAAATCATCCCAGCCAGGGCTTTGTCAAGCCTGACCTTAAAAGCCTCTAAGGAAGGAGATTCCACCACCTCCCTAGGTAACCCATTCCAGTTCTTCACCACCCTACTAGTGAAAAAGTTTTTCCTAATGTCCAACCTAAACCTCCCCCTCCTGCTTCATAGCTCTTGAGTTTTGCCCCATGAGAGGCTTTGAGACACCAGCTACATTGGACATTGTCCCTATGGTCTGATTTTTCACTAGCTGCTGCACCTCCTGGTCAGTCACATTAATTACTCTTACCCAAAATTCCCCCACTGGTTCCGTTTGAAATAGAACATTGATAGAAAGCAATCTAGACTGGATACTCATAGTATCAAACACTCCTACAGGTTCAATGCAGAAGTCTTCTATCCTGGGGGTATTATTGCACATTGACCTGGTTTCACCACAATTTTATTTGAAGACACCACAGGAGCAATTCATCTCTGTCATGCTGTAGACCTCCCAGGCCTCAAGAGTTGCTCCCTACAGTCCATACTTACCACATCCAGTCGGGATATCTGTATATTATTCAGGAAAAGTTTGTTCTATTAACTTTCCAGGAGTTCTTTTGATGCCTTCGGATGAAATCCACTCCTAATACAACAGCACTACAAATACTGGTCACCACAACAAAAGTCCATTTAATAAGCAGAGCCTCCAAGTTCACTAGGAGCTAAATTTCTCCTGTCATCTGCAGTGGCTGGCGATTTATACTTCAGGAGTTGAATTAGTAATTATTAATGTTCTTCCACTTCAGCACTGGATGTTCTCCAGGGATCAGATTTATTTTTTATCCTGGAGTCCAACAGCTTTGTGGTTTTCCAGCCGTCAATGTCTCCTGTCACATAGTAACAGGTATCTGGGCAGCTCTTCACATGAGCTATTGTATAAATTGCTGATGGTGGCCCTACTGTATCAGCAATTTCTAGTTTCTCTGATGAGGCTTCCCTCTTCTTCAGCAATTCTACACTGCCTGTAAATATCATCTGGTCTGGAACTCACTCAAGAAACAGTCTTGACATGGGACATCTGTGAATAGCTTGCACCTGGGCCTCCTCCAATTTTTCAGCCACTTCCCTAGCAATCATTTTTTTAATTGCTGCATCTGGTATAAATGAGTCACCTGGGGCTGGGAATTAACAAATGATGCCTTTAAGGAAACCCCAATTTCTGCTTCCACATTTGTAATACTGCATGTAAACTGGTTTATAGGTTTTTCTAGTGTGTTATCATGCTTCACCAGCAGTTTCTGAAGTTTTCCTGTTAAACCATTTATAAACTGACTTTTCACATTGAATTTGGTCATAGTTTGCCCCTGGGTATAGGGCCCACTCTACATTGCCAATTCCAGATTTGGTGCAGCAGGTTCTTCTTTACTTACACCATCAAACATCATGCTGCTTTCTCATCAGACCACTTATTTACAGAGAGCAACAGCTCAAAGTCTGTCAAATACTCAGACTCCAGTCTCATATGCATAAACAGTAAACTTCTACTCAGGCAAAAGTGCTTTTGCTATCTTGGATCCATAGCCACCAGTTGTAATCATTGCTTTTAGAAATCATGGGGAATTATTGAGACACTGCAGCGAGTACCAACTCATGCTTACACAAGCAATACTTAACTTCTTCCTAACACCCTCTCTAACTAACACAACAACATCATTTCAAAACAAGACAATAACTTAACACTACGATAAAGATACAGAAACATCTATTGGTGGAGACGCTGTCTGCACTGATCATTACAATATTTTACACAGCACTCTGATAATCCACGTTGGAGCCACCAGAATTTTACTTAAGAATGATGAGCAGGAGTTGGGCTAATGGTTCCACCTTGCAAGGTGTAAACAAGTAAGCACACATATTCATGACATGAATATTTAGCTCAATTTCTTTGGTTTTATTACTCTTCTGCCTTGTATAATTTATTCAGAAGCTGCTGAGAACCTACAGGAAGAAAGTACCACTGTTGCCTGCTGTCTAGCTGTAAGTGCAGATGTTTCAGCCAGTTTTATAAATAACACATCAATGTATGTTTTTGTAGGAAAACATGCTTGAAAAGCAGTAAGGAGTTTCCAGCCCGTTTTCACCCACAGAGACTCTGTCATGTTTTCTTTATCGCGCTGCTGCTAACTTCCCAGGTATTTCTGAGTCTCTTTGTTCTGAAATTGCATCAGGAGTTGGAGACAGTAAAGCAGAAGCAAGTTACAACACAGAAGGATGGTAAGAAAGGAAAATCATGCTATATTTTGGATTCACTTCAAATGAATGTTGTATCATTTTCTACTCAGAGTTTGAAGGGGGCTTCAAAGCAGGCTCCCATTGATTTCAGTGGGCACCATATCAAGCCCTGTGTGAACTTCAAACCCTACTGCTGTGTTATGAGGCAGGAGGCTCTTTTACTTTTACATTCTGGGCCAGTCTGATCCAATTTTCATTCATCCTTTAATCTGGGCTGTTCTTTCTCCCCTTTAAAACATGCACTACTCTTCTCTCCCCATGGGTGATCTGTAGCCAAGGCCTGTGTGCTCAAGAGCAGAGAACCTTCTCCAAGGTTGCAGGGCGGCTCTGTGCCAGTCCCATAGAATCTGTGCCACAGAGCAATGCAGTATGTATAAACCACCCAATAGGATAAGACATCTCTGCATAATATCATCCCCTAAGGGTGCCAAACAACCTGACTCTGGATTTACAACCTGATTCCTACCAGGCACAGCCATGTACTGCCAGCTAAACTGTAAGAGATTCAATGAACAGCTTCCAGATGACAAGTTTAGCACAGCTTCCACTGCTCTGGACCTAGTACTTCTCTCCCAGCTTCTGCCACAAGCATTCTACTATAAGACACAGCTAATATGTGGGACATACCTTTAGTGTATCCAAGAAGAAGCACTTTCTATAGGGGATTCTGCTGACTTAATTGGCAAAGTCCTCTGTAGTTTCTGGTCACTAGGTGTTAGAAACAAACCTGGCCTGTGGTTAAACTTTTAACAGGCGAATTGAGAGCACAGAAATGACATGGTAAGAAATAGAAAGTAGCATTCTGCAGCATTTATCATTCTGATTATTATTTTAAGACACAGGATAGAAGGTAGTAAGTGTTTCTCTGTGCATGTTTGTATATCTTTTGTTTAGTATCAGAGGGGTAGCCGTGTTAGTCTGGATCTGTAAAAGCAGCAAAGAATCCTGTGGCACCTTATAGACTAACAGACGTTTTGCAGCATGAGCTTTCGTGGGTGAATACCCACTTCTTCAGATGCAAGTGGTGGAAATTTCCAGGGGCAGGTTTATATATGCAAGCAAGAAGCAAGCTAGAGATAACGAGGTTAGTTCAATCAGGGAGGATGAGGCCCTGTTCTAGCAGTTGAGTGAAAACCAAGAGAGGAGAAACTGGTTCTGTAGTTGGCAAGCCATTCACAGTCTTTGTTTAATCCTGAGCTGATGGTGTCAAATTTGCAGATGAACTGGAGCTCAGCAGTTTCTCTTTGAAGCCTGGTCCTGAAGTTTTTTTGCTGCAGGACGGCCACCTTAAGATCTGCTATTGTGTGGCCAGGGAGGTTGAAGTGTTCTCCTACAGGTTTTTGTATATTGCCATTCCTAATATCTGATTTGTGTCCATTTATCCTTTTCCTTAGAGACTGTCCAGTTTGGCCGATGTACATAGCAGAGGGGCATTGCTGGCATATGATGGCATATATTACATTGGTGGACGTGCAGGTGAATGAACCGGTGATGGTGTGGCTGATCTGGTTAGGTCCTGTGATGGTGTCGCTGGTGTAGATATGTGGGCAGAGTTGGCATCGAGGTTTGTTGCATGGGTTGGTTCCTGAGCTAGAGTTACTATGGTGCAGGGTGCAGTTACTGGTGAGAATATGCTTCAGGTTGGCAGGTTGTCTGTGGGCGAGGACTGGCCTGCCACCCAAGGCCTGTGAAAGTGTGGGATCATTCTCCAGGATGGGTTGTAGATCCCTGATGATGCTCTGGAGGGGTTTTAGCTGGGGACTGTATATGATGGCCAGTGGAGTCCTGTTGGTTTCTTTCTTGGGTTTGTCTTGCAGTAGGAGGCTTCTGGGTACACGTCTGGCTCTGTTGATCTGTCTCCTTATTTCCTCGTGCAGGTACTGTAGTTTTGAGAATGCTTGGTGGAGATTTTGTAGGTGTTGGTCTCTGTCTGTGGGGTTAGAGCAGATGCGGTTGTACCTCAGTGCTTGGCTGTAGACAATGGATCTTGTGGTGTGCCCAGGATGGAAGCTGGAGGCATGAAGGTAGGCATAGCGGTCGGTAGGTTTTCGGTATAGGGTGGTGTTAATGTGACCATCAGTAATTTGCACCGTAGTGTCTCGGAAGTGGACCTCCCATGTAGATTGGTCCAGGCTGAGGTTGATGGTGGGGTGGAAGCTGTTGAAATCGTGGTGGAATTTTTCCAGAGTCTCCTTCCCATGGGTCCAGATGATGATGTCATCAATGTAGCGTAGGTAGAGAAGGGGCGTGAGTGGACGGGAGCTGAGGAAGCGTTGTTCCAGGTCAGCCATAAAAATATTGGCATATTGTGGGGCCATGCGGGTGCCCATAGCGGTGCCACTGATCTGGAGATATATATTGTCATCAAATTTGAAATCGTTGTGTCTGAGGATAAAGGCACAGAGCTCAGCAACCAGTTGTGCTGTGGCATCATCAGGGATACTGTTCCTGACAGCTTGTATTCCATCAGCGTGTGGGATGTTGGTGTAGAGAGCCTCTACATCCATGGTGGCCAGGATGGTGTTTTCTGGAAGGTCACCAATGCATTGTAGTTTCCTCAGGAAATCAGTGGTGTCACGGAGATAGCTGGGAGTGCTGGTGGCATAGGGTCTGAGTAGAGAGTCCACATATCCAGACAGTCCTTCAGTGAGAGTTCCAATGCCCGAGATGATGGGGCGTCCAGGATTTCCAGGTTTGTGGATTTTGGGCAGTAGATAGAATAGCCCTGGTCGGGGCTCTAAGGGTATGGTGATTTGTTCCGGTGTTAACGTAGGGAGTGTCCTGAGTAGATGGTTCAGTTTCTTAGTGTATTCCTCAGTGGGATCTGAGGGAAGTGGCCTGTATAATTTGGTGTTAGAGAGTTGTCTGGCGGCCTCCTTTTGGTAGTCAGACCTGTTCATGATGACAACAGCACCTCCTTTATCAGCCTCTTTGATTATAATGTCAGGATGGTTTCTGAGGCTGTGGATGGCATTGCGTTCTGCACGACTTAGGTTATGAGGCAAGCGATGTTGTTTTTCCACAATTTCTGCCTGTGCACGTCGGCGGAAACATTCAATGTATAGGTCCAGACTGTCATTTCGACCCTCAGGAGGAGTCCATGTGGAGTTCTTCTTCTTGTGCTGTTGGTGGGAGGATAACCACCTCTCTAGGTTTTCACTCAACTGCTAGAACAGGGCCTCATCCTCCCTGATTGAACTAACCTCGTTATCTCTAGCTTGCTTCTTGCTTGCATATATAAACCTGCCCCTGGAAATTTCCACCACTTGCATCTGAAGAAGTGGGTATTCACCCACGAAAGCTCATGCTGCAAAACGTCTGTTAGTCTATAAGGTGCCACAGGATTCTTTGCTGCTTTTATCTTTTGTTTGGTATTTCAAGTCCATAGCCAGTTCACATTACACACACGTGGCTCTGTACAGATAGAGCAGACAAGTACAAGAGTATCACACAGTCTTGTTTACAGTGGCGGCTCCAGGCACCAACACTCCAAATGTGTGTCTGGGGTGGCAAGCCATGGGGGGCACCCTGCCGGTCCCTGAGAGGGCAGCAGTGAGGCAGGCTTCGGCGGCTTGCCTGCGGGAGGTCCGCTGGTCCTGCAGATTCGGCCGCAATTCGATGGTGGGTACACCGAAGCCACGGGACCGGCAGACCTCCCGCAGGCAAGCAGCCGAATCCGTGGGACCGGGGACCTCCCACAGGCAAGCCGCCGAAGGCAGACTGCCTGCCGTGCTTGGGGTGGCAAAAAAGCTAGAGCCGCCTCTGCTCGTTTATAACATTTGAAGAAGCCAAATGCTGAGATAGAAGCTTGCATGGTAAATCAGGTATTCAGTTCTTAATACAAAAGAGCTCAACTTATTACCATCAAATTCTGGGATGCTAACACTATTCTACAACAGTTTAGCACCTCTTGTCAATGTGATATTTATCCAAGAATTTTGTCTTCAAGACTAGAGGTGTTATATTGCTCCCTTACATTTTTATCAGTGAGTTTATTTCCCCCTATTTGAGTAAATCTTGCTTTGCACTGGAGAAAAAACAACACTCCTTTATAAAATATTTAGCAATTCTTAAGGAAATAAATTAAACCCACAGGGTATTTTTGATAAATTTTATTGCTTGTACACACCTGCCATAATCAAAGCACAGTACAAACTTCAACTATAAAGCCTCACAGCACCTTTGTGTCATAAGTAAGAATCATGTTATCCACATTTTTCAGATAGGAAAGCTGAAATATCCAGTGACATATTTTTTGAACTAGAGATAGGAGGCCCATATGCAAAGAAAATATGTGAGAAAGCTACAGTATCTGTGAGAGCATTTATCACACTTAGAAATCAAAAAAATGCACACACAAACAATAATTTAAGCATCTAACTAAACATTTATATGGCTAATTGCAGTAAGTGCATTTCTGCATGCATAATTTGGGCCACTGCATTTTTAGAAGTTGGAAGAGAGAAATTAAATATCTTGCCCAAAGCCAAACAATGTGTCAATGGTGAAGCTGGGAGCTCCTGGCCATACAATATTTTGTCATGGGATCACTTTGCTTCTCAGGGATACATACTAGAAATAATGCATCTTTTTACTATAAAGGTCATATAGTTGAGAAATACCTTATTGCTTTGTACACTCTGATCTAAGCAAAAATACATTTCATAGAATTTGTAGCTATAATTTTCTGATGAATTAACAGAATACCTCTCAGAGCAGTACAATGTAATGTGCTTAGCATCTGAGACACCAGCTTGTTATTAGGTACTGAAAATTAGTGGGATTAGGCACTTCACCCCCCTATTTTATCAGTTTCTCTGGGAGATGGGAGCTATTTTTATTTTCTATTTCATTTGACCCCTCTCTTATACATTTATTATTTTAGTTGCTGGTATGAAGTAAACACAATTTTTATGACGTTATTAAACTCAATCTATGTTGTTGCTATTGGACTAAGTTTTATAGAAAATCTACAAAATGTCATAAATTGCTCCTTGGAAGTTCAACTCTTTTAGCTGATGAAAATGTGAACACTACTTTTACTGCAAGGATAGAAACAAACAGCTGATTTAGCTGCATAATCGAAATATTCTTTCCAATCAAGATGCAATCTATACAGTACATCCAGCCATGCTGGCTGAGAGCATTAATTAGATGTTTCCAGTATTTATTATAGGCAGAGCTGGTAGAGCTTCCTGCATGTAAGGCTGCCCAGCACAGCACTTCCCATTCCAAAACCCTGTTTGCAGTTGCTGATAATTTTGCCAAACCGTAATCATTCAGACTGAAATTCTCCATACTGGGTGTTTGTCACAGACTGAATTTTTGGGGAGTTTGAGCAAAAATGGATCAGCCAAGAATGAAATTAGAGAAATATGAGTTTTGCCTACCGTAAAAAAAATCTTAAAACTGAAAGGATGGTCCTCATGAGTAAGGCAGTTGAATGCTGTCCTGGAGAGTTGGATTCTGTCTCTGTTCAGAATTACTATGTGATGCTGGGCAAGTCACCTAAATCAAACTTCTCACAGGTGGCCACTAACTGTGTGCTCCTCATTTTCTGGGTACCCTACCTGAGATCCTGGGCTCCAATTTGAAGAAGAGCTGAGCACTCACAGCTGCAACTGAAGCCATTGGGAACTGTAAAGTCAGACCCAACTCATCTCAGATCAGGCCCCTCAAATGGGTCAACACTTTTTACCTTCATGTCTCTGTGCCTCAGTTCCCCATCTGTAACAATACCACCACCTCATCTCAAAACTGTGTCATGAAAACAAAACAATTAATGTTTGTGAAGTACTCAGACACTATAGCGATGAGTACCATAGAAAGCCTATGAGGAAATAAATAAATGTGTCTTCAGAGGATGGTTGGATGGTGAACTGGGATCACACATGGAACAATGAGGAAAAAAAAATATTGAGTAGCTTCTCTTTCAATAAGCACTGTCCATCCTGGGCATAGACTGAGGGAGGGGTCCTGTGGAAAAAATAGTATGTGGTCATGTAATTAAAGACTGGACTAGAATGCACACATGCTGCTTATCTGAACTAACATTGCACAGGCAAGCTTAAATCTGGCATTTCTTAACTTCTGAGTGTTGGACTTTGCAACCTGGACGTTCTTTTAGCGTAGATGTTTATGTATAATTTATATACCACTCAGGGCCGGATTAACCTTCTGTGGGCCGGCGCCAAACATATTTATGGGCCCCTGTGTGGGCAATGGAGCATGGCGCGGAAAGTCAGTCCCCGGAGCGAGGGGCCAGCCAGGGGCATGGCATTGCAGGGGCGGCCTTGCTCCACTCAATGCGAGGGCACTATTTACAAACTGGCAGTTGCCAGATGCACAGTGGCCTCTTCCCCTCAGGGTGGGCCTATGCCACACTACAGAGCCCCCCACCACCCACCACCCCCTGACTCCCTATGACCAGAGCCCACCCGGACTCACTATGCCCAGCACCCACCCAGACCCACCCACAAATGCACAGTGCTCTGCCCACCACCCCACCACAACTGTCCAGCACCACCTACAGATCCCCCACTCTGTAGTACCCCAACACACACAGATCCTCCCCCCTCTCAGAGCCCAGAACTCCCACATTCTCCCCACAGACCCACTCCCCACGCCCTGCCTCCCGGCCACAGTCACCGGCCCTGCTGGGAGGTAACTGTGTCTGCCAGGCTGAGCCAGCAGCATAGCCAGGCCTGGTCCTGGGGCCGGGAATCGCTCCAGCCCCTCGGGAGTGGCACAATCAGCCAGGCCAGGACCTGCCCCGGCTGGGGTCCCTCAAGACGCACTTGCCAGAGGTGCACTGGGGTCCAGCCAGGAGGCTGAGAGGAGCCTGGGGTGGGACGAGGGGAAAGGAGCCCTCAGCCAGCCGGCGGACAGGCCAAGAGGAGCAAGTGGTGAGTGGGGATAGCCAGTGGGCTGGTGGGTTCTCGAGGCGCAGTGCAAGCAGAGCAGGCCAAGGCCCCTTCTGAGCATGGGCCCAGCTCCATGGAGCCACTGCAGCCATTGTAAACCTGGCACTGATACCACTACATTCAGTCCCTTGCACATTAATTATCAGCATGTACTTAGCTCCAAAAGTATGCTTCATGCTTTACAGAAAGACCTTTGTTTTTCCAAGATTCAAGTGCAGCTGTATTTTCAGCACCTTCTCTTGTTATAAGTGGCCTATAATTTTGTGGCCTCATCCTAGCCCTTAATCCACATTTCCAAACCACTACACAGGTTGGCATAATTCTGCATAATTAGCAGGATTCTCTGTCGAGGAAAGTCCAGGAATAGACAGAATAGGCAATGCAAGCCAGGATTAAGGTGAATTATCAGAGCTGTGCTGGGAAACTTCACATCCCCCACTTTGCTTATCTCCAGCACTGACTCTGTTCCCTCACTTACACCATGCTAAATGAATCCACAGATTTAAAATAATAACAAACAGCCCCAGACTTTCAGTTTGCCCTTGTAAATAATGCTGATAAATGTGAAGTGTATATTATTATTAGGTGTCTGACACATTTCCAATTACACCAGAAGGTGCTAAATAGTCACTGATTCTTTGGCACCTTCAAATTCATTTAGAAGAGACTGATAATTTGTAAGCAAATGCAAAATAATAAACTAGCACCTACTGGATGAAGAACCAAAGGCCTTAATAAATCAAGTTCCTCTAGGCCAGTAACACTTAAGGCAATGTATGCTGAATAATAAGAACCACCAAAAAAACCTCAGATGATGAAAACTGTTTTGGTGTCAGTGCCAATGACAAAGCCAAGGGTTCTTGTGAATATTTGGAGTAGCAACTTAATGTTCCAACACCATGAGCATCAGAAAAACACCTGTGGTGTCTGTCTCCTAAGCCACAAAGCACCTCATTAATATTATTATAGCACTCCCTAAATGCCCCAATCAAGTTTGAAGCCTCCATAGCATATATATCTGCCAGCTCAGGTGGCCACATGGTCTGTTCTGGGGTCTATTCCAGCTCAGTAATCTGTTTCCGCTCCCTCTGCTATGAGGATCTCCTCCGATTGCAGCCTTGTCTTCTCGTTCCTTGGTCTTAAACTAAGATCATTCTACCTCAAAAGCCAAACAAGCACGATGGTGGATTCTGTATTCGGGGGAATTCTGAGTACCTGGTCAAACTCCTCATGGTAGGGACAGGTAGATGGGGAATTGTGAGGTTTGCTGTTAGCATTCTTTGCCTTTTGGTGGGTGCCCTTGAGGGTTTTAATTCTCCCCTGACACTAAATAGCCATTTGCACAATCACCAGCCTCTTGGAGATGCTCTCGTACAGATGCTGGTTTCAGGTACATCTCCTAAAATCATGCTCTTTGCTGTACTCACAGCAGACAGCAACCAGTACCCTAGTGAAATCCTCTGGCCAGCTAGAATACACTACGTGCAGGATCTCCTGGACAGCAACTTCTCATGTTGTTCAGATGAATTAAGCTGAGCAAAAATGGAGCAGGCTGTACAAAAATGAGGGGTTTAAAATGCCAACCCAGTGTATATAACCAGCAGATGGCTTCTGGCACAAAGGAGAAGAATGGGAAGTGTGTAGGTAGAATGGCTGGGAAATACAGCCTCAGAAATTATATGATGGCTTTGGAGGACTATCAAAATCTGAGCTCCATATCCTGGGTTTTAGCTGCATCCTTCTAACAGAAAAACCTGGGCTCTAACCTATACCCTCAGCCTGGCAAGCAAGCTTAGGTGCAAAGCACATGTAAACCCAGATTTACGGGGGCTGTGTGCGGATGATAGGTGAGTTTAGGCTAACACACAGGCAAAAGCTCTATAGGGCAGACATACCCAAAGTAAGAGACAGTTCCTGTCCTGAAGAGTTTTCAGGCTAAATATCCCCCCTCCTACAGTGCAGCAGTCCCTGCTTTGGCTGCTTTTGCAGCTATTCCTGCCTGCTGGAGCTTCTGCCTTGTTCCATCTATAATACCCTTAATAGAAAGTGTCACCAAATGGCTAAGAGCTATGCTATAGCCCTGTGCTTGCACTGAACACACCCCTTGAAGTCAGTAGGTATGTCTATACTCCAGCTAAGTGCAAGCCTCCCGCCTTGAGTAGACAGACTGGTGCGAACAGGGCCAGAGCTAGCATGCTAAAAATAGCAGTGTGGACATTGTGGCTGGGGCTGCAGCTCAGGATCTCAGACCCACCTGACTCCCTAGGCTTGAGGCTCTGTAAGGGCGCTAAGGGTAGAATGGCTGGGGGACTGAGCCATTCTCATTAAAGGACTGAGACCTTAGAATTAAGGTCAGTTATCTGGGGGAAATGCAACAGCTAACTTTAAGCAGGGATAAAACTCCCCTGTCCTTTAAATTTTTATGCCCTTTAAAATTCTCCCCAACTTTGAAAGCCATAAAATCTGGAACCTATTTAATGATGTAGCAGGTCTGGTTGATAAGATACTAAATTGGTGAATTACAAGATTGTTGATGAATCCTAACACACATCCTGTGGACCACAAATGTATCTAAGTGCTCATTATTAACAAATAAAACAAGAAAATCTTGCTGTGTAATTGTTGCAATGGCATTTTGAGTTATTACTGTGGAACCACTCTTTTGAAAAAGAAACATAACTCTTGACAGTTTATGGGAATATTTTCTTCTGGATTTATTTGCATGGGGAGTTCCACATTACTGTGTTAAAAATGAAATGTTGATTATTTTTACAGTGATATTACACTTGAAAATTCCTAATGTTCTTAGGTAGTTCAATTCAAAAGTGATCCTTGAGTTTAACACTGGATCTCTACAAGATTGTGCATGTGGAAAAAAATATTTCTAGAGTTTACTAGAGTAATGGGGATGGCAACCCATAATAAAAAGGGCTATAATTCATTCATATCATCATAATCTTATAAGACCCCTATAATTCTGTAGTCTCTGCCACTTAAACAGGCACATAGAGTCCAGTGTATAAGGACATGAGACTGGCAATCAAGAGACCTGGGGTCTAATTCTTATCTCTGCCACTGACTCATTGTGTGACCTTGTGTATCTCTCTGTACCTCAGTTTTCCTATCTGTAAAATTAATTCCCTCCTTTGTAAAGTGCTTTGAGATCTTCAGGTGAAAAGATTTGCATAAGAGGTAATTATGCATAGAAACTTTATAATTTTATTATTATAAACAACTGATGTGGAAGTGCCATATATACACACAGTAATAAATCCAAGGGATCTGAAGAGGAAAACATCCACTCTTCTTGGACATTAATCTTTTCTCGAAGTCTGACCAAGTGGCATATTTTATGTGGGGAGGTGAGAAATACAATAGCTCTGTCTCAAAAGGAGTACTACAGACAAAAAAAGAAAAGGAGATTCTTATGTAAACGGCCATGGTTTATATGTGGCTGATTAATATAAAAACACCCTCAATAATAGATTCTGAAAAAACACATTATCTGGGATTCTGTCTGATGTGTCATATCTTGGCCCATTACAGTCATTAAGGATGTAAGAATTTTAATACCTTTGCTGTTTGAGTGCTACAAGTTTAGTTGTTATTTTTCATTCTGTACAGTGCCATCTTGTGGCTGAATAAATTTATCTTGTGTTTCAGAATAAGTGCGGTGATCATTAAGACCGATATTTTTAAATGTGGGTGCCTAAAGTCATGCACGTAACTTCATATTTAAGCACCTAAATCAAAGTGACTTGGTTTTCCAAGATACTGAGCACTCACAGCTTCCAATGAAGTCAATGAGAATTATAAAGTCTCCACACACTTGAAAATGGGACATTTTTATTTAAGTGCTTACCTTTAGGTACCTACGCTTGAAAATGTTGGCCTATGGGGCATGCTAGGAGCACTGACCATGTAGCATGAAGATACAGTGTGTGACTGGGAGATGTAATGAAGAGTTTTATCAGCAATCTTTCTCTCCTTCCAGTTTGTGCAACATCTGTGCTCGCACATTCCCTAAGTTATCAGCACACAATATCATCAAAAATACAGTTTTCCAGACGGAAGGCCTGGCTCTGTGGTGTGCTAACTACACCATGCGCTGCCCAACAGTTGACTCCAAGTGAAGAGAAATGTCAGGATCAGGATACTTGTTGATGACAGTTCAGCAAGAAGCTGATGGCTCCCTACCCCACCCCTCATCAGCTCCTATAGAGTTGAGTGGCTGTTTGGTGAGCAAAGGAGTCAGTATCATAAAGAAAAAAATGGTGGTGCAGCATTAAGGCATAGATAAAAAGTTAGGCTTTACCTGTTCTAATATGCTGACTTATAACAAAGCTCCATAGACATAAACCTAGATCCCCTGCCTGTACCCAATGTGCTGTAATTGCCGATGACTGTCAGGAGATCATTTTAATTGACAATCAGATTGTGCAAGGTCACTCTGGGGCTTCTCTTGGGAACTATCCAAAAGCCTTTCAGGAAGTCACTGAGCTAAGAAATCTACCTGCACTCAGATCACTGTCAGGGACAGAACACTCATCAATGTATTCCTGGTAATGTCAGACTATACCAAGTTACTTGGTAATATCATAATATGTTAAAGTCACTGGGCCTGACCCTAAGCTTATTTACTCAAGTCTCACCCTGATATAATGGCATTGTCTTCTTTAGAGCTACTTTCGATTTACACTGACAAGTGAAATCAGAATTGGGCTCATAGTATCATTTTGGTGTAAAATTCCAACCACTTGCATGCCAACAAATAAAGAATGAACTCTGTATTCCTATGAAATGGCTTTAAAACAAGAAAAACGACTTAGTACTAATACAAATGGAGCCAGATCTCCCATTGTCTTGTACTGCATGTGCCTAATGTGTGTGAAACCTACTAAATCAGAGTGGCAATGATTGATACCTATTTTGCATTGATGTAAATAACTGTCCGAGGTGAAGAGCAACAGAAAATCTGAACCCTGGAGTTCACAATCACCACTTTTTTCTCTGAATACTCAAAATTAAAATTTTAAATAGATAGCTTCCCTTATGTTATAAGCTGTCATAAAGACAGTTAGGTTGTATTGACTAGAAGACTTGTCAACTGACAGGGAGATATCCTGCTTTCACTTTTTATATACTAATATGCCCTACTAGTTAGAGGGTTTTCCTATTTAGAGGCTGCCCACTAGTCTCATTGTATAATGGCTCATAGAGAGATATGATGAACCTTCCACCCAATTTAGTTTTTTCTATGTACCCATATGTGTCAAGACTTGTCAAACATGATAGCCCTAATGCTGCTCTTGCTGACAGCAGTGTAAGTCCAATGGACCTGATTCTGCCCCCTCAAAATACAAGTAACTGCTATTGACATCAGGCTCATTGACTTAAATGGAGTTACTTCTAATTTACACCAATGCAAGAGCATAATCAAGCCTGTTATCTTTCTTCTACAATGATTAGTTAAAAGAAAAACAGAGGACAGAATTCCTATGCTCTTTTCCATCTTGAACTCCATCTGATCACCTTACAGGGCCAAGGACACAGGGAGCAGCAACTAAATGCTTAAACTGGTCAAATGCAAATTCTGAATAATCTATGTGAAGTTGTCATGAGTTTCCAGAAAACCTGTAAACATTGTGTGACACCTCCCCCACCCCGCCCTTTGCCTGCAATATGTGTAGTTTATAGGTTCACCCTCTGTAAACATATTCATTCTGCTTTCTTCAGCTACAGCACAATTTTAGTCTGCCAGTGAAGTTAGCCATTTGGAAATGCATTGGTGTGGGGTGAAGTGTGGTGGGGGTTGCATAATCCTTCTGCATCATCACAAGACTCAAAATAGTACCAGCCTTCAGACCGTAGCCACAGTGAACAGGCCCAGCAGTCCTTCTCTACTAAAGCCTGCTTTCCGAGAGTCTCATTGTGGTTAATTGTTCACTGACTATGACCAAGCAGAAATTCAAGATGGACTCTTAGAACAAAGTCAGCTTTGTGGCTCTTGTCAACAGAGCTTTATTACTGTTTTGATCCTGATGACTCTAGATAAAAGGAGAGAGCCTAGTAAATCACATAATGGATGTAATTTAGGAAGCGATCTGCAAAATCGCCATGAGCAAGGGATAGGGCTATTATTTCTTCTTTCCTTTTTTTGCCTTTCTGAATTATTAGTTTCACATCCCTTGCAACTCTCTGTATTAATTCCCATCAGTGGAACCGCCACCTACAGAGCGGATAAAAGGGTCGAAGGAAAATCCACCATTCCCTCTGTTCCTGCTGTGGCTCACAGTGGTTATGAGTTCATACATTTGTCTTTCAGACTTCATAAAAATCTTTCTCTGCACTTCATGGGAGCAAATTAGCAGAGGCTGAGCATGTATTTAATACTCTTTTAAAAGAAAAAGAAAAGCTCCACTGAAATGAGATGACTTAATTGAAAAGGGGAGAATTTTTCCTTTAATTTGAAAAGAATAATGAGCTTTTGTGAGATAATTGGGTTTGTTCCAGTTTGTTATCTTATTGTGCCCATTCACCTTTATACTTTTGCCAGGTGATTTTGTCTTACCAAATCTTGTTGCTCTTACTTCTTAAATAAGCAAAATTCCCCTTGAAGTCAGGGGAGGTTTATCTTGAAGAGCCACAGAATAAACACTGCAGAGTTTGGTCATCTTTACAAAGTCACTTTTTTTTAAATGCTAATTTGTATATTTTTTCTCCATTTTCCAAATTAGGCTTCTGGTTCTGGAAAGTAGTTATGTACCTGCTTAACTTAAAGCAAGTGGGCGCTTTATGTCAATAGGAACACTCATGTGCTTAACATTATGCACATGTTTAACTTCCTTTGTGAATTTGGGCCTAATATGAAATATCAAGACTATTTTGCAAACAAGAACTGTACTCTCCACATGTATTTTCTGTTATATATTCCTCCCATCCCTGGCATGTATCAGTACAGCATGGAATTGCAATATCTGGCAGGTTAAATTCACATTAAAGAAAGTGTTGTCTATCCTTTCCTTTCAGTGCCATCAGAACACTACACAATTTCTGGTGCACAAGTGTTAAAAACAAAGGACACACCGCTATACAGTCTTCCTCTTAATAGAAGAGAATGTGTTAGAGCATTAGCAGTACATATGATTTACACAGTAGGTGGTTTCATGGGGACAATGTTAAGGAGGTTTATAGCACACCCACAAACATATATAGAATGACCCAGGACACACCATTTGGATATGGATCCAAATTTTATGCATGCTGTTCAGTGGTTTAGGATCCGATCCATACCTCCCACACCTGATACTTTTAAATCTAAGTACTCCCCTTAAAGAGAGAGTTTTTTCCAGAGGAAGTCTCTGCCAGTACTGAAATGAACTATGTTTTGGTGCCTCTGCCTGATATTTAAAACATTGCAGATGATAAGCATGTTTACAGTTCACCCCATTAGTCATGTATTAACATATAGGGACAAATTCACCTAGACTTCAATTTGGAAAAACACTTAAGAATGTGCTTAACTTCAAGTATGTGCTTAAATTTCAATGAGATTTAAAAGTCAATGGGTTTAAAAAATTAAAGTTAGAGATATACTAACTTTAGACATATGCCTAAGTACCTCACGGAATCAGGGTCTTAAATACTACAGTGATTGATATGTTAGTAATAAGTAGGTAGAAGGATAAATAGTAGTTGTTTCCTGCCAGACCACTCAGATGCTGATAGACATTCCCTAAACCAATGGAGACCCTTCAAGCATGTGATAGGGGAACATGCAGTATTCTCTCTCATAGTTATGTGCTGCTATTAGGGTCTGTCCACCTGTTTGTCTTGTTTTTCCTCTCTCCATCTCTGTTAGCCCACAGGAATGCACAGACCTATTTTAGCACTGAGGAATGCTGAAATCTGATTGGAAGAAAAGTTATCCCACGCATCATTTGTGCTGTTGTTCATTGGTGAAGTTAGTGCTCATGAAAGTGTGAGTTGAATAGCACTGTTCTGAGCTAGGTATAATGTTGTGCAAGGCCTGCACGACTTTCTCTGCATGTTTCTGTCGATGCACCTCAGTACGATCAGTTATTTGTATCCTATGCAGTTTTTTGCATACCTGTGATTTTTTGTTTGTTTGTTTTAAATCAGCCACAAGCTATAGGGTCCTCTCACACCCTCAGTTCCAGTTTATCTGACTTCAGCTTCTGCTGTGTCTAATTATTTCCGGTGGGATCACTGATGATCATCATTCAATGGAATGTGCAGCAAAGGCTATTTTAAAGTATTGTGGGAATTAAATTACTTTGGTTGGCAAAAGTTTCTGATGTGCTGGATTTTCAGTTTATTCAAGGAGAAATTTCCATATGACTGAAAGTAAAATAGATATAGTCTCTGTTACACATATGCACATGAAATTGTAAAAGCACCCTTCTTTAGATGTGAACACTTAGAACATATTAAGCTGCTCTCTCTGGCTTATCTCATATTGTTCTAGCTATAGATAAACATTAAAAGCCTTAAATAATTCCACGTTTATATGCATCTTGTATGGCTTTGAGAAAACATTTCTAGCTCATGCAGCATCCAATTTTATGAAAATTATTTGAAACATACTGTTTTCCTTTCTTAAATAAAATATCCACTCTAAATGACATTTCAGCTGAGCAGAAGGATGTGGAAACAAACAGCAGAGGAGAATCCAAACAAAAAGACTTGAGCCAGAAGGTAAAGATGAATTCATGGTTTTCCATACTAGATTTCTACTGGGGAATAGTTGGTTGCACAGAAGACATAATAGATGGGTGGGAAGTGTGAATGTACTTAATTAATGTAAAGGGCTTGAATCACTATGCTGGTAAAAACAACCTTCAAAAAGATCTTGGGTCTCACATAAATCAGGGTACATCAAATGAGTAAAGTCAATACAGCTGCCTCTGATGAATGGAGAATAAGGCCTTGCTGTAATTGCATTGGTGATTAAAACATATTTTGAAGATATTTTCAAGGGATAGCATATAGTACTTGGCTTCCTTTATTCTTACTGTTGGTTCTACTTTCCATTGTTTCTTAGAAGCTTGCAGATTAAGGGCTTAATTGTATCTATAGTCACAGGCCAGTCTTAGGGCAGTTTAGAGTCAGGAAGCCCTAAGGGAAGCACTAGTGGGCATTCGGAGTGATAGGTATGCAGAGGCAACGCTCTCCTGCTATACCCTTCACAGGGTGCAGCCTTGAGTGGGTGCCTGTCTCTACAAGCCAGTGCAAAGATGTTGGAGATCCATTTCCCTGCCTCCTCTCTGCCATCTTTGGAGCTTTGTGTACTCCTAGGAGCATCAGGAGCATCCCCTGGATTCATCTGAATTAAATTTACCTTCAGGGAGGGTAAACAAAAAGGGCTCTGTTTTTCTTAGTGATACACAGGGCATTGTTCATGAAATTCTTTTAATCATTAATGGAAGCTACTCGACTGTGTAAATTCTGTGAGTCTATGGGAAAACAGACCATCGCACATACACATCCCCTCTGCCAAAGAGAGTTGAACACAGAACTCTCTGAACATCAGAATAGGAGCTCCTGCATGCTCTGCAAAACTGTGAAAACATCCCCATGATAATCTCTGCTTCCACTGAGAAGGCCTCCATGTAATCTTAGAATCTGTGACCCTGTCTAGGGCTGGCATTGTGCAACAACTTCTACGTTGATGAATCCATCTCTATAGTTGAGAAAAGCACAACTGCCTCATTGAGAGGGACATCAGAGCTGTTTGCCAGCTTTGATGTTTCATAACAGGGAAATAATGTCTGGTAAATGTTGTTGTCGATTAGGTTGATGAATTGAAACCATCACCATCCACTCCCAAAACCAAAGACCCCAGAAGTGATGTTTCCATTGAGGACACTGTCTCCCTGAGACAAAGAGTTGATGTGTTAGAAATGGTAAGTGGCTCCAGAGGTTAGCTGGCTCCAGAGGTTAGCTCCAGAGGTTACAGTCCTCTCAAGGGACTGCAATTTTGATCCCCAGGAAATCTAGTCTTCATTGAATTATTCCTCAAAGTAGGCTTCAGGATACAGAGGCACCAAGCAACAGGAGCGCTCTTTCTTGAAAAGAGATTTAAAAATTAAGGGCTAGTTTGAGACCTCATTTCTAGCTTTATAGAAGGAGCAGGAACAGCCCTGGGGAGGAATTGTAAATCAGGGAGTTACAGTTCTTTTTCTTGTTCCGCCTTCCTGCAGAGAGAAAGTTCCATACTGCAGCCATTCATTTCCTGCTTTTCTGACCAGTATTTTAGGGGAGGAGAATAGATCCAAGGGCATGGGGAGATCACAAACCTTATGGAGCTTTCTCTCTCCTCTGTTTCCACAGTACTGATCCAGGCAGGTTGTGCACTAGGGCAGAGTCTGGGGTATATGTCTTTATATTCCAGCATAGCTACCTAAGAGCGAATGATAGTCTCACAGTCGGTGTTTGTTGACTGTAGTGAACTGATGATGGAAATTACATCAGGAGATTTCCATAATTGTGAGCAATGTTGCTGATTTTTTTTTCCTTTTTCATGATTTTAGGGTATGAAATCCATAGAGATGATTGTTTCCCAAAAACCTGAAGAAATGAAATTAATGTTGGCTCAGCACAACAGTGAAAATAGCTCTGAGGAAGAAATCCAGGTATTTCTTTGCATCCATACAGATTCCTTCATTAGGGGAATTGGGATTTCAACAAACTGAATGATGTAGGTTAATCCTAAACAGGCACATAGCTCCTACAGGATCTTTGGCTTCTCAAGCTTTATATGGCCTATTATTTACCTATCATTTATTCTCACAGCAAGAATCTTGACAAAAAGTGCTAGTCAATAGCTTCTCATTAATGGTATTAATGAGATGTCTGGTTACATTTAGAAAAATTAACAAATACATCATACAAAGTGCAGAGTGTAGGAAAATAAACCCCACCTGGGAACTGATTCTTCTCTGCCTTGTACCCTATAGAGTCATTTATACCTATGCTGAATGAGCCAGGCCCTGGACCTCACTCCATGTTTTCTGTGTCATTCCAATAGGATAATGGACCATAACATTGGCCTAAAAGGCTAATTGTGGAGTCTCCTGGCATGAGGAAAACTACGAGTGGTGTAGCTTGTTCCCTTAGACCCCTACCTTATTGACAGTTCAGGCCAGAGTGCTGCTTCTTGGGATCCATTGTTAACCAGTGTAATTTTGAGCCAGTTCAAGACTGCTCAAGGTATGCAGGGGACCAAATTGGCCCCCAAGATCAGGGAACTACAGATATAGTATAAAACTCTTTAGTTGCCATCTCCTTACAATTCTGAATCACATTCAACTCGCCAGGCTTCAGAATTGGGGCCAGTGAGTGGAGGACACTATTATAGTAACATCCCTGGTACATGATGTCTTGATGATGTTCCATTTGTTTGGATGTGCTTTGTTACTGATGCCAAGGCACAAGTAGGCTCTGGCAGCAGACTGGTGACCTTCCTTGGATATTAGATTACAGCTTTGTTTATATAAAATGAAAGATGCCTTTGGGTTGCCAGCCTGTATAGTACCTTGTGGAACAAAGAGCAGGTCTCTCCCCAGCTCACTGCTCTTTAGGGCTGGAGTTGGGTGAATTATTTGTAATAAATAATTTATTTAACTTATTTAGCCCTTTTTCTGTTTGTAAATTATCTGCAAATAGACTTGGATTTTTATGAATTTCTTCGTTACTCTGAATTATTCAATGACTAGTTTAATAATTATTCCTCAAAGTGGGCTTCAGGATCCAGAGACCCCAAGCAACAGGAGTGCTCTTTCTTGAAAACAGATTAACAGATTTAGGGCTAGTTTGAGACCTAATTTCTAGCCTTATAAAGGGGCAGGAGCAGCCCTGAGAAGAAATTGTGACTCAGTGAGTTATAGTTCTTTCTCTTGTTCCCCTTTACTCAAGAGGGAAAGTACCTTACTGCAGCCACTAATTTACTCCTCTGACAGCCTATAGATTGCTTACAAGCTTCTTTCCCTGACTTTTAGTTTGCATATTCACTATTTGTGCTGTGTGATTGGTCACTTTAGTCACATACTATTATCTCTACCTCCTAACTTAAATGACTCCTAGTTTTCTAAATGGTAGTGCAAAAGCCTCCAACACAAAAAGTTATGTGAATACATATTTGAAGGAATAGTCACAAAACTCTCTAGCTACATTTTTTTTTATGCACAAAACTTTGCATGTGTGAATTCTTTTGGAAAGTGAATACACAAGGTTGTTTTTTAAGCCATCAGAGCAAGTTTGACAATTGGGTTCAAATGTATGGTAACAAATACATTATCAGCAGTACATCTCTAAGTCTGTTCAGCACTGCATATTCACTGTTGAGTTAAAAGCTTTCTTCTTTATTGTTACCTCCAACCTTTAAGTACACAGACTAATTCAGAAAACCAGGTCATACGTTCTCCTTATCATAACATTTGAATGTATTATATAAAATTAATGAAATCAATAAACAGAATTATTATTAATATTAATTACAATAATACCTAGCTCTTATATATGATGTACCTATCATACTTACCTTTTATGCATGTGTATGATACCCAAAAAATGGAAGCAATTCAAAGATGAAGGACAAGAATGATTTAGTGGTATGGAAAAACTTGCACATGAGAAGAGAATGAAAAGATGGACTGTTAACTCTATGGAGGAAGTAGATAAGAAGGGATATGATACAAATGAATGGTATAGAGTAGTTAGATAGGGAACTTCTATTCACTCTTTCTCATAATACTAGAACAAGTATAGATTCAATTAAACTGAAAGGGAGCAAATGTAAAACCAATAAAAGGAAAAACTTTTTTCACACAATGCATGCATATGTGGAATTCATTGCCACAAGATACCATTGAAGCCAAAGGCTTAGCAGGGTTCAAGAAAGGAATGGACATGTATATGGATAACAAGAACTGAGAGTTACAATACTCAGGATTAACAAAAACAAAATCAAGTGTTATAAAACCCTCTTGCTTCAGAGAATAAGCCAAAGTGTAAGTAATGAGGAAGAAAATTTTCCTGTGGGCAGATTATCCTATAAATGCTTATGGAAGGAGTCCAGAATGTTCTTCTAAAGCATCTGGTACTGGACACTCTCAGAGACAAGATAGACTAATCGTGAGGGTTGATGTGGGGTCTAGTCCCAGTTTATGTAATCTCTCAGTGGGATATGAATCCTCATTTTAAATAGAAGATCGGAGTCTAGAATTCACAGTCTCCTGGCTCGCAGCACAGGGCATTTCCACTAAGCCAAAAGATAGTCTAATGAAGGAAATTCAGCAGGGGGAAATAAGCATTTTCCTCCTTTTTTTCCTCCATTTTGTCTATATTCTGTCTGGAATGTGTGCTGTGTGTGAAATTTTGAAGCAAGACACCAGGGTATGTGCTGTGCTAAAAGCAAGCTGTGTTATGCAAACTTGAGAGAGAAAATTGTGATTGTTGACAGCTTTTGACTTGGAAAAATCTGAATACTGAAAACATGAGATTAGCAAAAAGTACCTCCCTTGCCCCAGGGTTATCCCTCTGCCCGGTTTCAAAGTCCCACATAAAACATGGAGTCTTTAGAGTGCTTCAAGAGTTTTTAGAATGGAAAGTGCCATGAAGGTTTAACATAGATGTCATTGCTCCTCCTCTTGTAGTACTGAGTGGGATTCATTCTGTTCAAGATGAAATCAATGGAAACAGGTGCAGTCCCTATACAATGAACATGATTTTAAAAGTACGTTGTTTGTCCTGAAATATTTACCTTCCCCATGATATTCACAATATTGCCTATACTTAGAATGGGAATTATGTGAAACTTAACTACATCTGATGATAAATGTACAACTTTTAGTGGTGCCACTTTATATATTTTCCCTCGAATCCGAAACGTTAAGACCATCACAGTGAGCACCCTTCTCTGCATTCTTAATAGTTGATTCTTTTACTTCCTGCAGCAGGTGGCTGTAGGGGGCACTGAAGGATAGACACATATTGCAGGAATTTGTAAGGTAAACATCTGTCACACTAGCAAACAGGGGATTCTTATTTCTGTGCAAACAGTTATTTGCTGAAATATCAATCTAGCCATCCATTGCTATAAAGCGCCTATTTCCATTTGTGTTAATTACCCCTATTTTAACTTTAACTCTTTTTTAAGAGAAGATTATAATTTTTTCTGGACTTAAAACAATTTAGGTAGCAATTGAGAGTGTATGCCCTTTTCTGCTTGAAATATATTTATTCATCATGGTTTTAGTTAAGTCTAGTTCCATTCAAGTGTGATAACATTCTACATCTTCTAATTTTGTAGAGAGCTACACTATTCCCAGTTATCTAAAAAAACACACAAGATGTCAAAAACCTACATTTGGAAACATATGTTCCATTTTGCTATTTTCAGGAGGAAAGGCATCAAGGAATTAGATCAGATGTTTGCCAGTATCCTTAACTAACGCAGATGGAAATCTTTGGTTAATGAGCACAAATTGTTAGTAGGTAGAGGGATATTTATTTTCTGTAAGCTGTCATTAGGGATTCATTGCAGGAGCACTGATAATATTGTGAGGTCTTGGTATTCATAGAGTAGTTCAGAGCACTTCTGCAGACATTAGGCATTTGCCATGTGCAGTGATTTTTGCAATTAGAATAGTGTTACTTACATATCCCCAGTTTATTATGGAAAACTAATTCAACAGAGTTCCTTTATACCACCTGTGGGGCTCTTGACAAGTAAATGTACAAAGTGAAAACAGTAGGAAATGGCCTGTAGATTGTAGCCCTTGTTCTGCTTTCACCTCACTTAGCATTTTTCATTTTCTTGGCATGCTGAGTAGTGGCAGTGTCAGCGTAATAACAGGCAATGTCACCTTTCAGTGTCACCTTTCAGCTGTCATTTCAGGTAGGAGAAAACTGATTTCTCATAGAAAGTACATCTGGCATTACCCAGTATGTTCTCCCCAGACCTGCCATGTGGGTTCTCTTATCCATATCAAAGGTAGAATTGTCTCAGTTTTACAGATGAATGCAGAGAGAGGGAGAATAAGTGACTGATATAAGATCACAAAAGAAGATGGTGGCAGAGCTAGGAACTGAACGTAGCTTGTTTGTTTGTTGTTTGAGGTCAAATGAAACAATTAGTTCAGACTGAAACAAAACTTTAAAATTTGATTTCATTTCTGAGCATTTTTAACATTTATAATAATAAAAAAATTAAAGGAAATTTCAAAACACAACGTAGTTCTGAATCAAAAAGTTTAAACATCTCATTGCAGAACTATTGACATACTGACAATTTTTTTTAAAAAATTATTTTAGAGTTTGGGGTTTTTTGACAAACAATAAGGCAAAATTAACATGAATTCACAAACTGTTTTGGTGGCACATTTTTCACAAAAAAAAAGTTTCTATTGAATAACTCTAGTCTGGAACCCAAGCTCTGACAGTGGCCAGTACTAGAAGCTTCAGAGGAAGGTTCAAGAACCTACATAAAGGACATTGGCAGCCTTAACTGAGCTTTGATTTTGTGTGTTTGAGTCTAATCCTCACTATTCTTTTAAAACAGATGGTTTTTCCCCCCAAGACATCTAACAAACTCATTGGTTCAATTCACATTTCCATTCACTTTAGTTTTTTTCCCCATATTTTTATGGGATCCACACTGGCACCTTGGGATACCTACAAAGTTATACTGTAATACTGAAAAGAAAAATTGTTTCAGTTAATTTTGTTGCTTATCAAAAGAGAAAATATCTAGTAAGTGTCATCTTACTGAGAAATGTCATCTTCTCTACACAGTGATGCCCCATTTAGTACATTAGTGCCAAAAACCCTTGCTGATCTCATCCATGACAACGGGAAATTCTCATTGCAGTACCTGCCATATACACTATGATAAATACAATGTTAAAACCTTATTGACTTAGAGCTTGATCCTACAAGTGCTCAGCATTCTGGCCCAGGCCAGAAAAAGGTGTAAGCTTGTGTTTAACTTTAAGTGTGCGGGTGTTCCCAATAAAGACAATGTAGCAACTCACATACTCAAAGTTAAACACTTGTTAAATGTTTGTTGAACTGGGGCTCAGCACCTTTTACGACTGAGTGCCAAAATGGTGCCATCTTCTCTACTGTCTTTAGGGTAGCACATTCAGATGCAGATACCCAAGATCTGGTGCAAATATATTTTGCTGCCAGAGGTACAACCTGGGGCTTTAAATTTTGGGAGAGCTTTTTGCACTACTGACTGAATCAACCAGGAAGATTACATACTTATGATGGATTTAAAGGGGAACACCACTACAACTTTCATGGTAAGAACTGGATATAGGACTCAGTTGCAGAGTATGGATCTGGCCTGGGATCTGAGCCTAAACTTTCCCAGGATTTGGAAGTGTTTGTTTCCACCATTCTATTTGAGCCCACCTCCACTAATAACAAGCTCAAACCAAACAAACGCTGAGACATTGTATGCCAGGGAGATACTTTTCAAACCTTTGTATGAGGCGATGAGCGTTAAAGGTACCGATAAGCTAGCTACAACACATGAGATTTCTGTCATCTTGGAAGACCTGTCAAACCTTCAGGTAGAGAAGTATGTATTCATCCATCTTGGAGTTTTTCTCTACAAGGTGGCATCTATGTAAAAATGAAATCTATCCGATGACATTTTATTCTAGAAAGTGCTATCCATCTAGAGTAAATGAACCTTTTCTTTGTAATCTATTTGATTAATCTTGGAGACATGAAAGTACATCTTGTAAATGGTGATATTACTGAAAACATCTTATTATGTTGGAACTTTTGTATTCACTCTTGCTTGTATCTGATGTGAATGCCAATGTGTCCAATTTCTTGAGAATTAAGATATCTGTTTTCCATTTATAGCCTGTTATTATCAGCAGTCTTCCTGATGACTTCTTCAGAAAAGAGCATGATGGAAATTACTAATGGAACTGAGAAGTGAACATTTGAGGGAATACTGCTAGATTTGTTTTAATCAGGAATACAACAATATATTTCTGAAAAGGTTTTGACGACTGGAATTAATTTGACTAAATCCACAGAGGCTGCACTCAAACCAGTGTCATATAGGTAGATCCTCTAAATATTTCTAGTTCAGCTCAATAGTCTGAAAGTGCATAGGGTATGCAGTATTTCTCATTGGAACAGATTGTGCCCTGATGATCTTTGGGGAATGCACAAGCAGCTCTCATCTTGCCCCCATTGTGGTGCACCCCTGGGCACAGTTTAGCCCCTGTCCAATTCCAGCTGGTTGGTGGCTGTGAACTTCTGCAAATACCAAAGCCACAGAAAATACTAAAGTTGCATTAGTTTAATATAATTGACTGACTGCTAAGCACAGTGAATATCTAACTTTTGCAAATGCACCTTTTCTTCCCATCTTGACTGTTACACTGCCCTCCATCACCCATACCATTTGTCTCTTGATTTACATATTTTTGTGTTATTTGTGTGTACAGCTAGTAGTAAAATGGGGTTCTAATACCTGTTTGGGGTGCTTAGCCATTACTACAGTAGAGGTAGTAATAATAATAAACAAAAATAATTGAAACATATTTATAAACTGGGGGAATGAAGCTCTCCAGTTGTGCTATGCTTTGTCAGTGACTGAGCAGCACAGTGAGGACTAAGGAATCAGCACTGTCTTGAGTATAGGGCTGTGCAGAGAATGACCACCTGAGCGGGAGCTGCAGGAGTGACCATGCACGAGAAGACAAAATTCTTCCCTCAACATTCCAGCACAGAGGGGAAGTGCATATTCTCCAGCACTCCGCTGAAAGTCCGGCTTGAATGGGATGGTACAGATGGGGAGTGGCCATGATACTGGGGTGATTTGCAACCACAATATGCTAGGGGATATGCAGAGACTGTGATTGTATCTGGTCCTTGAGTGGCAGGTACAAGAGGAAATTAAACTTTGGGCCCTAAAGAGTGATTGGAGTTCATACCAGGCCATTTTGCTGCAGACTGGCATTGTCCTGAGGCAATGCTAGTTTAAATGGCTCATCACCAATCATTCTATCAGGTTCAGCATGAAATGAAGAGATATTCCTATTTATTTTCCTGTTTAGAAAATGTTGTTAATTTTTAGATAATATAAAAATACAAGATTCAGCAAAAAGAGATACTGTGATACACAATGAACCATGAACTGAGCCTTAAAGTACAAAACTGCCATGAGAACGTGAGAAAATGGCGTAAGCATTTTCTTGTACCGCAAAAGCAGGATTATATGAAGTGAGATACTTAGCTGTTGGATTCAAATGCTGAATAACAGATTCCATCTTGTGCTTGAGAACAGAATATCTCTGATATTTAGCAACCAAGAAGATGAAGTGGATCCAGTGCTCCATCTGTATTTCTCAAGGGATTTTCTAAATTAATGATAGAATTCCACATTCTTTAATTTAACCTCCTTCTTCCCTCCACCTCCTTTTTTGTCACAGGGGACTTCTTATCTACTTGCGTGTGTTCATAAATTGAATATGTCTACAGCAATGGAGGTCCAAGAAATGAAAGGCAGAATAATGCAGCTGCAAAACCACATGCTTAATTTCACAGGCCAGTTCCTCAATATGGAGGGAAGAGATGATTCTCTAATGCATTCTCTAAACTCACAGGTCTGTATTGTTCTGCAGTGCACGCTTGACAAATTTGACAAACATTTTTACAATATAATGTTCAACCCTTTTCCAGCTTGGAAGATATTTAAATTCTACACTAACAGTGCAAAAATTATTATTGTTTTTGTAAATGTAAATTTTAGTTAACCTTGTACCCTGTCGTTGTCTGGCTTTACTGAAAGGCGGACAAGAGACATTTGGTATGGTTTTAATCAAGCCATAACTTTCTTATTAGATGTCTGGGACTACCCGGCAGATAAAAGTGTACAGTGCACTAACTCCATGTTCATTCAATAACTTCTCAGGATGCTTCTAGCAGCTCCTGCTCTTTTTCCATCCAGGACCCCAAACCAATCCATTGCTGGGACATTACTATCCACCCCACCACACACACCTTGGAAGGAGGAGGGCTAATGTGGGCTATAAGAAAGAGGAATTGGTTCCCTGCCATACCAATCATAGGAACCCCAAATCTCCCTTCCCCCAGTCCCATTCCTTTAACAAAACACCTCCTTTTTAAGTCCTTTACCAAGCCATGTATCCGGTCACTGTATCCCTTTCCTGGGGAGTATCCGCACTGAAAATCCACCCCACACTTAAATAATGAGTTATGACATACAGCCTAACTCCCTTCATGCCACATGTCAACAAAGCCCTTCCTGAACTCTCTGTGGGGAAGGTGAATAAACCCCAACTCCACTTAGGCCAATCTGGTGGTAAGGGGAAAATTCCTTCCAAGACCCCCTAAACGGGGTAGCAAGCGCAATGCCCACAACAGGTCTAGACCAAACCTGGTATTTCACCACCTAAAGGGGAGGGAGGATGGATGCTGCCTCAGCTTGCTGCGTATGAAAGGGGACTTCACCGCATGGGCTTTCCCTTTTAAACTCTCCCACCAGCCATAAAGCACTGTTCTCTTCATTCGGCCACCCAGACAAATTCCCCCCGCCCGCTTAAAGGAGCGATGCGGTCTTTGCCTTATCGTGTATCAGGCCAGTATAGAGAGCTGACAATTGCTAACCCAGGGTTACAATGATAATTTAAGAATCTGTAACTAAAAGACACAGCAGGGAATTCCCATTGACTTCATGGGGTCAGGATTTGACCCCTGAGTCTCATCTCACTTACACCAGTGTATTCAGAAATAACTCCCCTGAAGTAAATAGAATTACATGAGTGAGAAGAGAATCAGGTCCTTTGTCTTTTCTAACCTTGATATTTTCCCCCAAGTCTAATCCAGGTAATGGAGCATGCTCAGGAAACATTGTTTTCTATTTGTTCTATTCTCTGATCATATTGATTGGAATGGCAAATTCTCCTACTCTCACACCTTTTGCCTTTGCTCAGGCTTGCCTTTCCCGCAGGTTGTCTTTGTTTTCACCCTGTGTGGACGCCATTATAGAATCTCAGAATTATAGAAACGTAGGGCTGGAAGGGCTGATTTAAGAGGTCATCTAGTCCAGCCCCTGTGCTGATGCATGACGAAGAACACCTACACAATCCCTGACAAGTGTTTGTCCACCCTGTTCTTAAAAACCTCCAGTGAGAGGGAGTCCACAACCTCCTTTGATATTCCAGTGCTTAACTATCCTTATAGTTAGAGAGTTTTTCTTAATATCTAATCTTATATGCTATATGTATTTCTTTATTTATCTATATGTTAATGCTATTATACTATAATTGGGGGTGTTTCAGTTTATTTGAGACTATGACTCTAATTTAAATAATAAAGTGTCATATTTTTCTAGTTTTTGTAAATACCCTGTCACGGTGTATGTGTAACTCTCACACCTTCTGGAGTGTAGTGTTCTGTCCCATCTAGTGGCACCAAAACCACTTAGAGAGCAAGATAAAATGAGTCTGCTCTACAGTCTTAGTTAACAGGCAGTTGGCTTTTAGCTTATGCGGTAGAGGCTCATGCACTAAGCTTTAAAGGCCCCAGGTTCAATCCTGCCCACCGATGACTAGGGTCAGTCAGCATTACATGTACACACCCCACCTTGTGTCAGGGTGGACAGTGGGTGTGCTGACATCATGGTTACTGTCTACCAGACTGTCTTGGGCCTCACCATGATCAGGTTCAAGGGTCAGAGTCAACACAGTGGCCCTTGAGTTCAGGGCAGCATGGCTAGTGACCAGAGTCAATACTGTAGGCCCTGAGTTCAGGGTAGTGTAGCCCAGTGGCCAGAGTCAATATAGCAGCCCTCACATATAAGGAGTGGTGACCCAGGTAGGGGTCCCAGGTCCACCCAATTCCACCGGGCCCCAACAGTGGTGGGGTGGTCCTCCTCTGGGTCAGTGGGGAATCCCACTGAAACATGCTGACCTCACGTGGGTGGGAGATATCACTCGCTCACCCTCCCTGGGTCACTTCCTACTGCACTTCCTGAAGGTGGAGTCCATGGGGCATCGGGGTTTCCGGGCTCCTCAGCGCAGGTAATTCCCTGGGACTCTGTTGGGCACGGACCTGCAGTCTGGATCTCAGGATCTCTGGCTCCCACAGGCAAGGACTGTGACGGCTCCTTAGCTGAAGCCTCCACCAAAGGTCCTTCCTCTCTGGCAGTCGGCCCTGACTGAGCAGGGTTGCTCCCTTTCATACTAGCATAGCACTTGGAGCAGATGCCCAGTATGATCTGAGGGGTGGAACTTCCTCCACCCATACTGTGGGGTTAAGCCTGAAATAGAGAACTATTATAGTCTAACTGCAGTTACCACCAAAAATGCAGAGAAAATTGTACTGCGAGATCATATCTGTCACTTGAATTGCTGCAAAATTGTCTCTCAATTGCACAGTTTATTGTAATATGACTTTCCAGGTGGCTACTGTTACGGATCAGCCAAAATAAGAACTTCAAATAAAAAATCACTTTGAATTGTGTGGAATTCAGAATGCAAATCCCCTGATTCAAGCCTAACCCAGGTTGTATGCAACACCTGAACTGGTTACTTGTATAATGCTGGCTTGAATGTGTCTGAAATCTCAAAAGAATGACTGATCTCATGAGACTTCCTCCACTTTTTGTTAAAAACTCACAAGAAGATCTCACAGATTTTGATAATTCAAGTCCAGAGCTGAAACTCAGACCTCTAGCCTAATTCTGCTCTGGATCTAAACAATGCATATTGGGTGAAATCTTGGTCCCACTGAAGTCAATGGCAAAAATTCCATTGATTTCAATGGAGCCCTTGTTTCAGCCATACAATTTTATTCAGCATGTCATCTTTAATGAAGAGGCAAACTTCGAACGTACCTCTAAAAGTTTAATTTGGCTGCCCATTAGATGTTATTGTTTTGTTCCTATGCTATTACAGTTGCTTTTCTTGCAATATAAAGAAGCTGCACCTTACAAGAGTACCTCAGAGATATGTAACCTTTTACAGGTACTTTCTGTATGATTGGGAATGCTTAATCCAATGGATTTTTCCTTACTTTTATCTTTTAAAATATTGCTTAACATTTTTTTCTTTAACTCTTGCAGAATCTTTTTGAGTCTAAGATGAATGTCATGGAAAAACAATTTAACAATGCCACTGAGGCTTTGAATAGCCTTCAAAACCGCCTTGAAGAGGTTAGCTTGTTAATTTTTCAGAAATAAAATATGATTTGCAACAGAAAATAACTTCCTCTACCCAATGTTTTATTTGTAACATTGCTATTTAGGAGTGGAGTGTGGGGCAGGAATATACACTAAAGTCTCAATACAGCCACTGTCATCAAATATTTATGTATGCAGTGTTGTTGTAGCCATGTCCCAGGATATTAGAGAGAAGAAGGTGGGTGAGGTCATATCTTTTATTGGACCAACTTCTGTTGGTGAGAGAGACAAACTTTTGAGCTTACACAGAGCTCTTGTTCAGGTCTGGGAAACTTAGAGTGTCACAGCTAAATACAAGGTGGAACAGATTGTTTAGCATAAGTAGTTAATACATATTCTTAGGGATCATTCAAGCTGAAGTGACCCATTAATACCACTCCAGTTATAGCATGGAAAGGAAGATTTGGACCTTGGGGTGTTACCAGAACATAAATATTCATTCATTATAATGCTTAGATATATTTTAGCGGTTACATGTTTTTTGTCTATGGATGAGGAATTATAACTTTAATTAAAACTGCATGTATTTCTGGTCAATATTTCCTTAAGAAGCAACCCAAAACTATACTACTAATAACCTAGGACACTGAAACTTGAGGATATGTCTACACTGCAAAAAAGAAAAAGAACAAAACAAACCCTGTGGCACTGAGCCAGAGCCTGGGTCAAATGACTTGGGCTTGCAGGGCTCTTGCTATGGGACTAAAAACAGTAGTAGACATTCCAGCTCTGGCTCGAGCCCTGGCTCTTAAACCCAGTGAAGGAGAGAGCTACAGACCAAGTGGGAATGTCTACACTGCTATTTTTAGCCCCATACTGAAAGCCCTGCAAGCCAAAGGCATTTGACCTAGCGTCTAAGTTTCAAAGCCACAGGTTGTTTTCCTTTTCTTTTCTTTGTCCCCCTTGCAGTATAGATGTACCCTCAAGCTTCAGGGGCCTGGGCTATTAGCAGTATAGGTTTGGATACCTGAGTATGCGTGATTTTGACCTAGCAAGAGAATGTGACTACTTGCATGAAAACTTTCAAGTGAAATGGCATGGATTCCAAACCTTGGGAAAGAAAATATCATTACTCTCTATCCAGTCCCAGCCAGTCTTTTCTTAGAATTCCACTGGGGATATGTTCAAAGATGCTCTTATGCAAAATGCAGGGTAATACTGAGCACTATCTGTGACTGAATACAAAGGCAGCAATTCAGTGAAATGCTTCTGTGGATGTCATAAAGCACAAAAGCACAATTCAAGTAGAGCAGCTGAATCTCAGGGCTGAAATTGTAGCCCTTGTATTCTGCCTAGGATGGGGACTTGTTTTTCCAATATATTGCAGCACCACAGTGTTTAGAATTTTGGATGCCAAGAGAAGGAAATTTGGATATTGTGAATGGATACTTATGACAGAGGCAGAGGATATAGAAATAAATATAGCATATTCAGGTGGTGATTTATTTTGGGCAGGAAAATCGCATGTGCACACACAAACACACACATACACACAGAGTTCCCTGTTCCCTGTTCCCAGTACTGCGCATTATGGAAGGAAAACAAACCTATAGGGAAATTTCATCAAAAGGAACAGTGGCTAAACAGGCTGTAGCTCCCCCCCACACACACACACCCACCCAACGTTACATGTACTTTCTGTAAAACGTCCACGAGTGATGGTATACATAGAAAAGGAGCTGTTTCCCTAGAACATGGCAACATGTTCCCTTAGAAAAATAGAATGTGCTAAGCAGGAAATGATAGTAAAGTTAAATTGCTTAAAGCTGTTGCTGAGTACTCTATGTCCTACTGTCAGAAGGGTCAGAGTATGCAGCAGTGAGATGAATGGCAGTGACCTGGTGGCCTGGCCTGGCTGATGGAGGTAACAGAGGGACTAATTTCAGGTTTGCAATTCCTAAGGTCTGGTCTACACTATGTAGTTAGATCGACACAAGGCAGCTTACATTGACCTACCTGTGGAAATGTCTACACTTAAATTTTGCTCCTGCCAATGTAATTGCTCCGCTGCACCGACTTAATAACTCCACCTCCATGAGTAGTGTAGAGTCAAGGTTGATGTCCTTATGTTGATGCAGTGTCAGTGTAGATACTGTTCTGTTGTCTGTTACTGGCTTTCAGGGGCTATTCCACAGTGCCCCACACTGACAATACAAAAGCACTCCTGGTGAGGCCGCACACTGCCAAAACATGGAGCAAAGAGTAGAAAAAGCTCTTCCGCCAGCGCTTTCTACAGGTGGGTTTAGGTCAGTATAACTATGTCACTCAGCGGTGTGAGTGACGTAGTTCTACCGATATAGGTCAGTTGTGTAGACCAGACCTTGGAGTGTTTTAGCTAAATACAACATGGAACAGATCAGTGCTTTATGTGCACAGAAAATACACAATCCTTGCCCTGAAGGGATTAGAATGTCTAGACACACACACATGAAATCTAGGGGACGTGGATACAACATAAAGCCAATGAGCACAGTGAAGAATTAACACAGTTCTGTTAATTCCATGGATTGTAGTTTATTTTTTCATTGAAGTTGGGAAGGGAGAAGGAAAAGGACAGAAGGGGAAGCGGAATAGTCACAGCTTGTTCCCAGAGTATTTATCATAAGCAGACTGAGCTTTGCAGAATTAGCTTGTTCCGAGGATGAGGTACATGAGTGAATTTGTTGGCTCGGGTTCTGTTCCCTTATGTTGTTAAGTTTACATAAAACATATGGAGAGGGGGAGTTTCTTGCCACAGAAACAATCTATTAAATAGACCTGCATGGGCCTAACAACCAGCTGACTTGGCCGTGTCTGTGCCTGTGCCTGATTGTACCTAATTTCCAATAAAGCAAAAGGATTTTGAAGATTTCTCCTTTGCAGTTTAATGAAATCCAATGCTAATTTAATGAAAACACAAAAAATTGCCTTCACCACTAGATGTCACTGGAGCCCTAAAGATTTTTCAGAACTTGGGACTTGTAGCCATTTAGCCTGTAGCCATTGAAATTAGCTGTGCTCAAAATACATATTCAAGACATTGAATGTTTCAATCATTTGCATTTAGAAGCACCAAATAAACTAGCACTGTAACATACTGTCCACAGGAAAAGTCTCAGTCCATTTGTTGTATCATGCCCACTGTAAACAAATGGGGCCAGACCATCAGTGGGTATAAATTAGCCATGCTTCACTGAATGGAACCACATCACAGTTGTCTCCCTTGTTGGCAGTTTGAACCAAGAGGTTAAGGACTGAATGGGCATGATGACTGTCACTTTCAGAGGTGGTCAGGATTGAGGAAAATGCTGGCCATGTAAGGAACTTCTGTTAGCCATGTTGTACTCGTTCTGTTGATAAATTAAGTCAAAGCATTCAGGTCATCACTCAGGCAGTTTAAAGAGGTTTAAATGAGACTTGGGCCCAAAGTCTCCAGAACTTTAACCCAGCACCTTCTGTGAGCATTGAACTCATGATATAGAGATGTCTAAAGCCCACTTTTGGGTAATTCATTTTTCAAAATAAAAAGAATCATGATACCAGCTCTCTAGACTCACTACTCTTTGATTTCCAATTAATTTGTGCAGAAGTAGGGTCTGCTTTATAATCACTCCAAAACTGCTCAACAGAAAAATCCCAAATAAAGTTACCATGAGTGCAGTGAGTTTCTTCATCCTATTAAACAGGTTTTACCAACAGGCTTGTTAGAATTATGCAAGGAAATAGAGGTGTGCCCTAGTAGTTGATGAAAGAGCCTCAGTACCTTTCACTCAGTAGTCACATCTGAACCTAACTTTAGTGCCTGAATTCAAACACTGCAAGAGTTTAATTATTCTATTGAATGAAAGTGGGGACTGAATTTTGTGTCTGCTAAACTTCTTTGGACTTGCAGAGAAGAAGCCTAGATGGCTTTGCATGATATGTTGTTTTAGAGTTGGTAAAGTATTTCATGGACGTAATACATGGCCTATCTATTAACGGTCCTTTATTTGACAGGGATTGGATTCAGTGTTCCTTCAGATCTCTCAGCTTAAAGATGATTTCTATTTTATTGAGAACTTCTTGAACCACACAGATATGGGAAGCTCAAAGTCTTATGTGTCCACATCTGAATTCTTAAAGGAAACAGGAGAAGATACACCTTCAACTTTGTCTCCATCTTCCCCAAATTATGGTGGGTCATATACCTCAGTCTAGACTAACGTTTAAACCCATTATTTACACTCACTATAGAGATACATTTGGAAAGATAAAGCAGATTGACAGGAATTGGATGAATTTCAGGCAACCTTGTATTGAGTTATTTTACATACTGATACAATCCTTAACAGAGCAATGCACTTGGTGTTTTGAAGGAAGACAACAACCCTACAGAACGTACCAGAGTAATTTTGCTCTGCTGTACATGAGGGAGAAAACACTCTTTGATTTCCGATTGTAATTCGTTTATGACTTGAAACTTGATGTTAAATTACCCGTTACACTATTTTAACTTCATAGGTACAAAATACTGTTTGTAGTTCATCCCTTTAAAATTATTTCACGGTATTTGTGTTAGTGACTCTAACTGGTTAACTATAACAATGATCCCCACCCCCAAGTTGCTTGAAAGAGACATAAAGATAATCAATAACTTTTCTTTGTGAGCCCTGTGCTTTTATTTCAGCATAAATGAGTAATCAACACACACAGTAAAGAAAAAGAGTAACCCATCTTGGTCTGTTCCAACATGCCAGCTGGATCCACAGTTACTACAAATACCCTTCAAAGTACTGATCAAGAAAGTTACAAGCCACCGAATGGAAACTAAGTTTCATATTTTGACCAGCACGCCAATCATCTGAATTGCTATTAGTTTCACATCAATCTGCATATCATTATTATGAATTACAGGCCAGATCCTCAGCCATTGTAAATGGGCAGAGCTCTGTGGACTTCACTGAATCAAAAATTATTCATATCTGTTGAGAATATGTCCCTACTGTTTTAATGCTTACTTCTAGCTATTAGCAATAGCCACATACCACATTGTATGAAGAATAAAAGAACATTAAACTTACTATGTCCCTAAACAATGAGTGAATAACTTCAGAAAACAAAAAGAAGGTGGTGAGAGTGTACACTGGGTACGGTTGTTTTTCAGTATCAGAATTATGTCATTGAAAATAAATTATGCAACAGTTGTCTTTCTGCCTTTAGTAATAATAAGTAATAATTTCACATGAGTTTTAATTTAATGAAATAATTTGCTGTTATGTTCTCTGTAGCACCAGTGAAAGACCCAACACACCCAATTCTTCTGGGTCATCAGACAGAAGCCATGGAGCCAGAGACAGTGGAAAAGAAGGACAAAATAAACATCCCTTTCATAAAGAAACTTACAGGTGAGATCCTTGTTGTTGGAAGACAATATCTGCAATCAAGGAGAAAGAATAAATGTCAGGAGCCCACAGGAATCCCACCTGGAAGTATTCACCTGGGCTGAAGTTCACCCCTGGACAAAAGGCCACCAAAACACCTCAAAATAGGACTTAAGTGGTACATAGATCTTGTGTAAGCCCTACCTCCACAAGGGTGAATTTCATTCCAGCTAACGAGATAGCATCTGGGAGAGTTACATCCCCAGCAGCTCTGCACAATACAATTTTATTTTGAAGATCTATGTATCCCTGTAGTGAGGTTAGCCGGGGCTTGCCACACTCCGGGGTGGTGGGGAACCACACCGCCTCACTAAATTCGGGAAAATGTCTCGTGGGGAATTAGTCTAGCCATGGGAGTCTTCCTCTGCGGCCTTTGTGAGGGCAAAAATAAACACACTCAGCCCAGGCCCTAGGTCAGGGTGGGCACTGGTGAGTCGGGCGCTCAGGCCCTCAGGCAGGGACTAAGTAACAACAGTATATAATAGTAAGCCCAGCCCCTTGGCTCCAAAGGGCCTGGGAGAGGGGGAGACTGCCACCTGCGAGTTGGGTGGCAGCGGGGGCGCAGGCCCTCCCACTCCAATGCGTCCCAGCCCGGGGCCGTAGCAGCGGCTGCTCTCGCAGTGAGCGCTGGGGTCAGGCCTTTATACTTCCAGTGCCACGCCTGACCCTCTGGTGGGCGAGCTCAGAGCTCCCTGGCTCCACCCACTCTGGTGTCCGTAGGGACTAGTCTCTCCCCAGGGCAGCAAGGAACCACACCACCTCATTACAATCCAAAAATGCTTTAATGAGTTTCAATGCAAGACAGTGCTTAGAGTATTCCTGTAGATGGTATAAATGACCTAGAACAACAATGAAGAGGTGGGTGAGGTCATATCTTTTATTGGACTAACTATACTGGTGAAAAAGACAAGCTTTCCAGCTACAGAGAGTGCTTCTTCAGGTCTGGGAAAGCTACTCAGAGTGTCACAGCTAAATACAAAGTGGAACATATTATTTAGCATAAGTAGTTAACACATATTGTAAGAATGTTGCTGTAGCTGTCTTGGGCCCAGGATATTAGAGAGACAAGGCACAATAAATTCCATGGGTCAATTATGTATTGTGCAAAATGTTTTATTTAATTTTACCCATTTTAAATTTGTGGATTTTTAATTTTCTTTTTAATTGTCTTTGTTCTTGTATTATGAGAAAGAGAACATGGACAAGTTCACTTTTGCTTCCCTACATCATTCATTATTTCAGATTTCTTTTATCATGTCACCTCTTTGTCATCTCCTTTCTATATTTATTAGATATTTCTGATTCTGATATCACATCAGTTTTACACTGGTGTAACACAATTTCTTCAATTCTAATACTAAGATACTATTTTTTAAAATCTTCTCTCAGGTAGAATTCCTTCCATGCCTTTAAACATTTTATTTTTACTTTTATGGGCCTATTCTGTTTCTGCTTTATCATTTGGAGGTGGCCAGAGATTAACAGAGAAATCAAAGTGAGCTCATACCACTGATTTTATTTGGTTCTTGATTACTGCTATGCACTGAGCAGATATTTCCATTGAGCAGTCCACAGTGATGCCAGGGTCTTTTTCCTGACTGGTCATAGTTAACGTGAAAATCATCAATGGTTCAAACTTTCCATTCTAATGTACATTGCCTTGCACTTGCCATGTGATATATTGACTATCATCTGCCATCTTGGGCCTGGTCTACACTGGGGGGGAGGGGATTGATCTAAGATACGCAACTTCAGCTATGAGAATAGCGTAGCTGAAGTAAACGTATCTTAGATCAACTTTGACTTACTTCACGTCCTCGCAGCGTAGGATCGACAACGACGCTCCCCCGTCGACTCCACTTCTGCCTCTCACCCTGGTGGAGTTCCGGAGTCGACGGGGAGTGTGTTCGGGGATCGATGTATTGCATCTAGACGAGACTATTCCAGCAGGTAGTGTAGACGTGCCCTTGTTGTTCAAAGTCCTAGCTTTGTTATTATTTGCTGTAGTTCCCCACCATCATCTCTAGTCTTAAATAACATAAATAATGTAATGTCATCTGTAGATTTTACCACCTCACTGTTTATATTGACAAGAAAAATGTGTTAATCAGTAATGCTCTGGGCCAAATGGTCATGGAGAGGTGGAATGAAGGGTGCAAGGGAATTCTTTCTGACCTCCACAGAACTGATTATCTAATACCCTGAAGCAGGAGGTTATATAATGCCAGTCTGGCAGGTTTGAATATTCTGCAGTAGAAAAGCTTTCTCCAGAGGAGGGAGAAGCCATCTCTACAGCTGCATTCAGGCACACCAATATCTTACAACCTTTATAAGTGACTTCCCATTTTGTATATGCTGACAAGAAGATTCTTTTTTTGTTTCAGATATCAGAGACATGACTAATAACTGGATTTGCTCACCAGGAGTCCAAATTTGGCCCCATTCCAGACATCCAATACATATTCTAAATAAATAGAATCTTGTAAACATCCAAGGATTGAGATACCATGCATATGTCTATAAAACTCCTAATTCTATAATTAAGATAATGTACATGATGCTGAAGTAGCTTTATTTTATCATATAATAATTTATTCTCTTTCATAAGATCACTGGAAATTAGAACAGATTCATTTATGTTCTTTTGGGGGCTGCATCAACCACTTGCAATCAGTCATATGCAGGAGAAACGCTAACAGCTTTGTTTTATTTTTGTTGTTTGTTCTTTTATCTAATTGAATAAACTACCCGGTGATTGGTTTATAAAATGGAGAGGTTATTTATCAGGGGAATGAAACAAAAGAGGGAAATGATAAAAATTAATATGAAACAATATGGATGGTGTAAAGGGCTAGTATGTTTACTAGGGTTCTTTAACTCATCATGCATGGAGTTACCACCAGCCAGTGGACTCCACTGAACATGAGTAGGAATGCACACTCCACCTACTGCAAGGGTAGCAGAGCTGCTGCAGTAGCATATGCTCCGTTGGAGCCCCACAAGGAATTTTGGTCAAATAAGTGTGCCCCATCAACAGTCCCTCCAGCCTGGGCTGTGGCTGTAAAACCCTAACTTTATCAACATGGTTATCTATTGCATCAGAGAGCTCTTTTCTCAATCATAATTGAAAAGAGTGATTCGCTAGAAATCCTTTGAGGCCCCAATCCTTGATTTTGAATGGATTATTCTGGTGTAAATTCTAGGTGAAAATGTAAAAGATTGCACATTGTGATATACTGTTTTGATTCAAATAGACCTCCAAGTCTTTTTCTATGGTGCCGACAAAAATGCAAATGGATACCTGACATTTACTGAGATAGAAAACGTCCTGGGAGAAGATGCACCTCAGAAAGAGGAATTGGAAGAATTTGATGATGATAACAATAAGATGTACTCCTACCTTGAATTGAGAAAAGCCCTTGAGCTGACAGGTAAGGATTTTTTAAAAACCAGTGAGATTTGTTTCTTAACTAGACTTTTTCTCCCTTCCATCCAACACCTCTTTCTCTTTCTGAAAGATGGCATTAGGACTTGTCTACAGTTGAGAATTTGCTGAAATATCTGTTCTCCAATAATTATTCAAAAATTAGTGCCTATGAGGACACTTTTATTCTGGAATAATTAATACAGAGTAGTTATTTCAGTAAATTTCCAATTGTAGACACACCCTTAGAGATAGACCTAAGTCATGAACCTGGATCTGGAATCACATCTGAACTGTCCCAGAGTTTGAGTTGTTCAGGTTCAGGGTTCCAACAGAGTGTCACAGTTCAGCTGTGGATATGAACTTATTCCAGACTTCACAAGTTTCAGATCTTAGGTCCTTCTTTGGGCCCAACTGTAGCTTGAATGAAATCACAATCCTTTTTTGTTACTTGACAGCCACAGCCATTTGGGGGTTTTGAGGCCAGCCCCTACAATTATTACTTTCTGAGTTCCAACACTATGGCCACATTATAGAAGGAGAAATGTTACCCTAAGTACATTTTCATAATTATGACTGAGGACTCAAGACAAGAGGTTTTGGGAAGTTTGTTTCTGCATAGTGGAAATGGGGTTCTCACTTTCAATCCTTGGAAGTATAGCTGGAGAAAAAGGCACAAGATAATTTAAGAGCAAAATTCTCCTCTCAAATCTTTGTGGTGCATTTGATTCCAAAATTCTGCTTTTCCCCACATGAAAAAATATCAATATATTAAGTCGGGAGAGCAGAATACTGGAGCTGACATTCACCATGTAGCTGAGAGGAGATTTTTCCTCTAAGGGCTTACCTATATTCAAAAACTTGCACTTGATTTAAAATGTAGTGATACCAATGAACATCTGCAATGTAAAATGCACTTAAACTAGTTGCACTTAACTAAACTAAAATGCACTTAACTGACATATAACAATAAGGACATTAAATAAAATCAGTAACACACGCCAGGTAGTGCCATTATACCTCAAAGCTGCACATATAGCTTGCTGCCTTTGGCCTTCCTTTGCACAACACATTGGTATCTTAGTCATGTGAATATTTCAATTGTGTTGCCATTTATGGTACATATGGACTGCTCCTGCAACTCTTAATCAAGCAATCCTCCAACCAAAATGTCCCAAATTCCCACTGACGTCAGTAGGGTTATTTATCTAAGTAGGAATTGAGGAGTTGGGCCATAATGATGCCCTAAGGCCATCCCAGAACACAAAGGTTTCCTATTCTCTCAAATTTGATATTTTCAGTTTATTATATAACTACAAATTTGTCTACATTGTTCTAATAAGAATGTCTGTTATGATAACTGTCTCACATGACCTCTCATAAAGAAATCAGGAAAGATAGCCCAGATGAACCTAGTATAAGGTAGATGGACAACAGGTTGGAAAACCATACCCAGATGGTAGTTATCAATGGTTCACAGTCAAGTTGGAAGAGCAAGTTGGTTCCCCCAGGGATCTGTCCTAGGTTCAGTTCTACTCAATATCTTCCTAAATGATTTAGATATTGGCATAGAGAGTACACTTTCAAAGTTTGCAGATGATAGCAAACAGGGAGGAGATGCAAGTTCTCTGGAGGACAGGATCAGACTTCAAAATCATGTTGAGAAACTGGACAAATGGTCTGAAATAAATAGGATGAAATTCAATAAGGACATCTGCAAAGTATTGCACTTAGGAAGAACTAATCAACTGCACAAATAGAAAATGTCTAGGAAGGAGAAAAGGATCTGGGGCTTTGTGACGGGGTGTATTGGCCCCGCATTGGAGAGAAAGAGGTAAAGGCAACACTCTGAGCTGTGGAAGCACCGCCTCCTCAACCCTGCTGGGCATGCTCCAACTGCTGTTGCAGTATAAAAGGGAGTTGCCCAGTTCAGTTGGGGCTGACCGCCGAGGAGGGAAGACACACCTCACCGGCTCCAGACAAGGAGCAACCAGAAGCCCATACCAAGGGAGCAGGAGATGCTGCGGCCCAGGCAGGCACCCAGGCACCCACAGACGCCCCAGGGAGATTATAGCCACAGCACCCCGAGACCCTGAAGACACCCAGACTGAGCTATAGGAGTCAAGGTAGGAAGCAGCCCTGGGAGGGACCAGCCAGCGTCCCCGCAGTAGTCGGCGTGTTACGGGTGGTTTCCCCGCTGACTACGTGACAAATCCCATTGCCACTACCAGGGCCCTGGGCTGGTACACAGTGAAGCAGGGAAGGCCCGGATCCCCCTACCTGGCTGCCCTCCCTTTCTGGGTGGTTTCCCACCAACCGCATTTCCCCACGCCTTCTACTGACTCTGGCCCCTGGGCCATGCTTCCCTGTAGACAAAGGGAGTCCTTCTGACTCTGGCCACTGGACTACACTTCCCTGCAGACAAGGGGATTCCCACTGACTCTGGCTACTAGGCCATGCTTCCTCACAGACAAAGGAAGCCCTACTGACCCTGGCCACTGAGCCACACTTCCCCACAGACAAGGGGAGTCCCACTGACTCTAGTCATTGGCCCACACGTTCCTGAGGCAGGGCGCAACCCTAGTGGCTGCACCACAGGGCTATCGTGCCGCAGGGCTATCACACCCTCACTGCGGCCCATGGTGACCAGGGTACTGGCCCCACAAGAGGGCTATAGTGCATCACAAACTAAATCTGAGTCAACAATGTAATACTGTTGCAAAAAAAGCAAACATCATTTTGAAATCTATTAGCAGGAGTGTTGTAAGCAAAACACGAGAAGTAATTCTTCTGCTCTACTAAGCACTGATAAGGCCTCAGCTGGAGTACTATATCCAGTTCTGGGCATCATACTTCAGGAAAGATGCGGACAAAGTGGAGAAATTCCAGAGGACAGCAACGAAAATGATCAATGGTCTAAAAAATATGACCTACAAAGAAAGATTCAGAAAAAAAACTGGGTTTGTTTAGTCTGGAGAAGACTGAGGGGGGACATGAGAAAAGTCTTCAAGAACATAAAAGGTTGTTATAAAGAAGAGGATAAATTGTTCATCTTAACCACTGAGGCCAGGACAAGAAGTAATGGGCTTAAATTGCAACAAGGGAGATTTAGGTTAGACATTAGGAAAAACTTCCTAATTTTAAAGGTAGTTAAGCACTGGAACAAATTACCTAGGACATTGTGGAATCTCCCTCCCTGGAGGTTTTTAAGAACTGGTTACACAGGGATGGTCTAGATAATACTTAGTCCTGCCTCAATGCAGGGGACTGGATTAGATGACCTATAGAGGTCCCTTCTAGTCCTACATTTCTCTGATTTAGAGTAGCTACATTTAGCTGAATTCACCATAAGAAAAACTTATCTTTCAAACTTCTGTTTCAATGTACTTAAAATATGACCCCATCTAACAGTGAATCTTTTTGTATTACAGAATAACTGAGAAGACTACTTGTAAGGCTTAGAGATGCACGCAATGTTCTGGATCTTTATTTTATTTTACAGAAAAGAAAATCACTTGCAGGTTTATTTTTTAATTGGTCATTCTTTTGGAACAGCAAAATATCAATTATATAAGGATAAAATGCACACCATATTTACCATAGTAGCTATGTGTTGCAGAATAGCTAGAGAAGGAGACTTCTCAAAATGTTTAACTCACTTTGTAATTGTAAGTACATAGACAAAAAAGGAAGATAAAGGAAATATTATTGATCAAAATGTTTTAAAACCATAGGTTTAGTATTAAAAATTATTATGCAACTTGAGCATGTCTTTTTAAAGTTTTTCAGTATATAACTTCTACTTTATTATTCCTTAAGTGCTCTAACAGATAGTCGATGATAACTCATTTACCCAGCCCCTCACCCCCATCAGTTAACACTGTAATACTATTTACTTGGCATATCAAAGACTGAAATCCTTCTGTCATCATCCACATAATAGATCTGGGATATGGAGCAGAAATTACTGCATATTTTGATCACAATGTGTCAGGTGTGGCTTCTTCAGATGTTTGCATGTTCAAAATGGTGATTGCCAACACCCAATGACGTGCTAGAGAGGACTCTCGGAGATTCCTTGGGTCTCTGGGTTCAAATTCTGTCATTATCAAATCGAAAGGACAGTTGTGGAATGATTTATTTGCCTCTGATGGAGTTACCCTCTTTCTGGATACAGCTAAATTACTCTTGCTAGAGACTGCTTAGCTATATGCTTGTAATATTATTTCAGACAGCATGTTTCTTTTCCTTTGGAATGGACCAGATTGCACCAAATAATTGGCATTTTAAAGTCTTTTCCTGGGGAAGATACCTACAGGCCCCATTACTCCTAAGAATTCTTTAATTCAACAACTACAAATTGAACCCTGTACTTTACTATTAGCTTCCACAGTATATTTTTCAGAAACACAGTATAAATATTTCAGCAAAGTGCGGTATAGTAGGTTTGGGCCTGGGACTGTGCCTGCAAAAATGTCCGTACCTGACTTGACTCACAAGAACAGTTGCATTAACTTCAGTGGGACTTCTGATATGTTTTCATGGCTGGGCCCTTTGTTGAGATGTTGCCTTCTTCCTTAGTTTCGAGAAAGCATTTGCATTTCAATGAGAAATGAATGAATAATTGTCAATCCATCCACCCTAATGCACCCACACACCCTAATATATACAGGAAATTCTGGGGAGCCTATTGTTAAAACACAGGAAGAACATCATAGTATGCACCAATTCCATGTTGCCCCGATAGATCTCTAAAAGGGAATGAGATTTGGTCCTACTGCAGTACAAATTATACTTGCACTGTCATAACAGGAAGGCAGAATCATATAAAGAGGGTAGTATATCCTTTTGGTGGAATGTCTGTTGAGCAGCGCCCAGCTCTAACGTTGTGATACAGGGCAGGTGGCTGGGGCAAATATGCAGAGTATAATCCTACACGTAGATCGAACAGAGTAAAGGCTATAAACCAAACATCAGTTGTTCAGAACATCACATTGGTTGCGAAGGTTATGTTTTCCCAGACACAATGCAAGCAAGTTTATAATTTATGGAAGGTATTCACACATCTCATGGAAAAACTAAGGGCTGGTCTACACTACGGGGGGAAATCGATCTAAGATACGCAACTTCAGCTACGTGAATAACGTAGCTGAAGTCGAAGTATCTTAGATCGAATTACCTACCATCCTCACGGCACGGGATCGACGTCCGTGGCTCCCCATGTCGACTCTGCTACCGCCGTTCGAGTTGGTGGAGTTCCGGAGTCGACAGGAGCGCGTTCGGGGATCGATATATCGCGTCTAGATGAGACACGATATATCGATCCCCGAGAAATCGATTGCTACCCACCGATACGGCGGGTAGTGAAGACATAGCCTAAGCAACTCAAACCCAAAGGCGTCCCTTTTAGAATGACTGGACTTCAAACCAAATGAAATTGTCTGTCATTCCTAACAAATTCAGAGGTCTGTAATTACTCATATTTTCACCTAGGCCCAAGTATTCCCACTGAAATCAGTGACCAGGATTTGGCATTAGGAAATTAGCTGATCTTCAGTTTATACAGTTGCATTGGGACTGACTTTTCATCTGTACTATTACTGAATACATTAGACCAAATTTGGCCCTGATTTATGTGCCTTGCAACCCCCTGGAAATCAGTGGAGGATTTGAGGGACGAAACCCTAATGTAGTCAGTGGGACTCTAAACAGGCAGATGCAATTGCAGGATTGGGGCAGGAATGCCCAATCCTTCGAGGTACTGAACACTTCCTAGAAGGTTCTGAGTGTATGTATTACTTGCTGTATACGGTGGGTACGCTTGAAAAGTTCATGCCAGTTCTGGAGGTATTACCAGTTTCAGACGTATTCTCCTTGTTAACCAAAGAGAATATCACCACAATCTATAGTATTTTGAAAACTGTCAAAAAGGTGAGGCCACTGTATATATTGAATGGTGGGTACTCAGCATATCTACCAAATCTGGGTACACATACTTACTTACCCATTTTAATGTTCTCTTCATTTTAGATGTGCAGATTTGACTAATAATAATTAATACCTTTCACTTGTTTAAATCTATAAACTCAAATGAGAAAAATAAATAGACAATAGTTCATTATAACTTGAATGTCAAAAAATGTCATGAATAGATAAGAACAATATGGTGCATTTTTAATTTTGTAAAATCAATTTTGTGTGTGTGGGGGGGGGAATTGGCAGTACAATTATTTTCTATTTCCTAAAGTTAATATATTTTAATATCCATCTTCCAAAAGCTACTTCTATGGAAGATCTTACTGGAAAGAAAATCACTTACAGGTTTATTTTTTAATTGATCAAACAGTCACATTTTAGGCAAGAAATTTAGCCTTTGACTGTTTTTTTTAATGTAAAACCAAATATTGCTGGGATTTTCTAAGGCACTTAATACAACTGGTTGCTCAAATCCCATTTCAGTAGGATTTGGATAACTAATTTTCTTAGGCTTCCTTGAAAATCCCAACCCATGTAAATACCATGTGCTGCTGTCACAGTGCCTACGATGACTGTTCTTAATTCTACCAATGGAGAATTTGTATTGGGTGTCCCACCTTGGCCAAAGAGTGCAAGGTACAAGTATTTAGAAAGTGCTCAAATGTCAGAGGAGCTACCCTCCCACTCCTCTGTGAAAGCCAGTGTGAAACTGCCATTTTAATTAAGAACAGGCACAACATGCATTTCTTATGGTACATTATATACTTCGTTGATATTTTAAGTTCAGCATACATATACCCTGTATTTAAAATTGAGAATACTGCTGATACCAGGAATACCTCTAAAACTAAAGTGAACTTTCAAGTGCACCCTCTGTATATGGCAGGTACTGAGCCCCCTCAACTCAGCTGTGACATATATGGTGGTTGAGGCCACTTAACCTAATGACCAAAATGTGCCCTTAAAACATGTGTGTTATCACTATAGAAGTTAACGAGAGTTGCTTGCACATAAACAAAGTACATATCAGAAATAATCAGAGGAAGCACATCACAGCAATTTCATGGCTGAACTCACTCTTGGAGGATCTGCACTTTTTTTCTGACATCCTCAGAACCTCTCAGGTATGTTATAGCTTCATATTCTCTTAAGGAGTGGGAAGGGGGAGTAAGGAGCAAACTTTACAGATGGCAGTATGTCAGTTCCTGTTCTTCATTAGCGCTGGTGGTATTTCTTTATTTTTTGCCTGTAGGATCTCCTCCCCACATATTCTGCCAATTTATGGCAGGAGGCAATCAAACACTTTGGAAAGAGATTTTATTCCTCAATTTCTTTTGCCTATGCAAATATCACCACTAGTTAGGATGGCAGCCAAAAGAAACTCAAATACAGTTTCCAACCAAGGATTGAATAATTAGCCGTTTATTTGTCTTTCAGTCTCTCTGCTTCCTTTTTGAGATTTCCCTCCTCCCCTTCCTTCTAAAAGCTTCCAACTTCTGCATCTCCTATATATCCTTCATTATATATATAGACATTTGTCTCTTTTCTCAACTTCCCTCTAGATAATGCCATGCTATTACTGCCTAATGAGTTTGGTCCTGATTGTTCACAACCTTAGAGCTCATGTAATTATTTACACCTATGCAAAGTGAATGTAAAGGGCTCCAAATAAAAAATCTCCTCAATTACATAGATTGTAGTGGTTTAAACCCATTTTGTACTCACTTTGTATAGCTGTAAATACTACACAATATGCAAGGCCATGGAGGGCCAGACCCCTTTTACTACCCCGTGCCAGCAAGAGCTGAGAAGAGAACTGATTAGACTCATGCCAGTTTCACACTGTTACCGTTGCCAGAGCTGCTTTGTGGAAGAATAGTACAACTGATGCGATCAACCACTAAAAGTTTGTCTGACAGGAAAGCTTGTAATGGGGGAAGAGGGGTGTATGAGGAAATACAGGATACCTTCAACCTCAGACCAAATGTAGACTCCACACTGAAACACTTTTTAGCTAGTCAGAGCTCTACATTTTAATAAACACCTCTGTAAAACCAATGTGATATTTTCCCCTATATCTTTTTAAATTTTATAATTTAACATAGTCAGTCCTACTGAGTGCAAAAGACTAGTTCAAAGGAACACATAGGCAGTGGTTTAGTATAAAAGTCACTGAATGTCTAATAAATGAATGTCTACACTACAATACTGAAATGAAATGTGTTGCTATATGAAAACTTCATTATTTAGAAATCCAATATCTGATTCAATATATTATCACTCTTTTTTTGTTGGTTCTCCCCTATAGATGGCCAAATAAAACTAAGTTATTTACTAATCAAATTTGCTTCACTAAAAAAGCTCTTGAAAACTGTATATTATTGGAGAGTTCAGTATAAATGTTGGAAATTCTTCGACTACTGCATTTTTAATCTGGCTGGGGATTCAGTTGAAATCAATGCTATAATCTTTGCCAGTAATGGGCTTTTTACTATGAGGAACAGAATAATGCTCACAAAACATATTTACGTTTGGAGTTTCACATACATACCATGCCCTTAAGTGTACATAAAGACCAGTGCAGTATATATATATTTTAATATACATATACAGGCAAGTCGCAACTTAGGCGCATTTAACATGCGCGAATTCAGCTTTGCACGGTTGGCAAAAACAGGGGGAAAAAAGAAAAACAACAATATAAAAACTGCATATGTAGTGCGGGCGATTCCGCCCGCCATTCAACTCAATGAGTGTTTCACTATACGCGGGTTTTGCTTTACGCGCTAACTGCAGAACTGACCCCCCGCGTAAGATGAGTCTTGCCTGTATACAGTTATACATACACACATTGTATGAGTTAATGCATATACACAAAACCAGACAAATAAGAATCATCTGAATAAAAATGTATTTCCAACAACAGTATTTCTCTATTAAATCCATGTTTATTGCATAAGTTTTATCACAGTGGAGATTAAATTATGCTTAATCATCCGGTCAGTGCTTTTGTACCGTCACTATACCAAAAACAGTAAAAGCAACTCAGTCATACACTCAAAATCCTGTTACCATCCCACCACTCATCGCCTCAATGTGTTCCTTTAGTTGCCATGTACTGATAAGATTGTAAAAAGAAATATCTAATCGGCTTATTTATAACATCCTTTTCTTCAAGTATTCAGAAAGAAGTACAAATATCTGTACCATATATTAGAAACATATTTGTAATGTTATTTATTGCTATAGAAGAGAGGCTCCTGATGGAATGATAATGAAATATAATGTCACTGTGTATGAAGATGATCTCAGCATTCTGTCATTTTCACAACTCTTCCCATGTTAGTGAACAACACAAGATAAATGTGCTTCTTTCCTTCCTCTGTCATTCGTGGGACTTCAAACTATAAATAAACAATGCATACACTCACAACGTGTGTAGTGCAAATTCCAAGTAAACAGAATGACATGGAAATAAGACATAGTTGCCAACTTTGGTTCAGCAAGACAGCTCTGATTTCATGACCAGTGCTTTGCATCCCCACTCTCCATTCAAACCCAAAAAAGTTGCATGTCAGCTACAATGATTGACAGAGATTGTTGAGGGATGGGGCCATAGTGGAGAGCAGAAGAGACAATCTCTATGAACTGTGTTTGGTTTGGGAGGTTTAATGTCACACATGACATAAAACCTCTAAACATGCATTGGTTACCAACCCAGAGAACCCATCCCATGTTCAGAGACTTTAGTGCTGGCAACTATGTCAGGGACTGTGTGGTCCAGACCAACATAAGTTAATATTTTTTCCAGATAGAACTGTTGAAAGAGAACATCTACAACACTGTGATTTAGAAAAAAAAACTTAATATAATAATTATTATTAGGAAAGATATTCAACTTTTCTTAAACAAACCCCAAATAGTGGTATGATTCTGCACTGCTCAAGGGCCATGGCAAACCTTCTGCACTGAGCTCAGGGTCAAAATTTTTTTTTCTTAATTATGCATACTACCCACAGAGCCATTTTATTCATTTAATTAAAACTCCCCTACATTTCTTCCAGTGGAATAAATTATTTATGTAGGGAAAGGCAAATAAAGCCCCATAAAATAAAATAAAAATAAAACATACATAAATATAACATTTACAACTTATCCTAGATTAATCAAAATCCCTTTCTCTAAAGTAATTGCAAAGAACAGAAGAGTTACGTAGCCTATCGGGGAGAAAAGTAGTACATTTTTTACCATTTTTCTTCAATGTTCAGTTTTGAGAAAGTTCTTTTTTATGGTTGCATTCTCAATCTGCAACTTAATTGCTGCGTGTCAAACACTGGGAAAGATGACTTTATTGAAACATCATTCTTAGGCAACATGTCAAACCTTTAACAAATACAGCACAGATCTAGCTCTAAAATTCTCTCAGCTAAAAGAGGGCTAGATATATATTTAAAATAAAAATAAGAAAATTTTTGCAAGTAAAAGGAAACCTTTCCTTATCTGGGACACACACATTCAGGTTTAAAAACTGGGAAATCATAAATATGGTCATTGAATTACTTCAGAGAATTACGGTGTCTAAAAACTTCAGTGTCAAAATAACCTCTCTGCATCAGTATTAAGAATAAAATACATTTTGCATTTTAGGTTGTGTTTTTTGTTTTGTTTTTTAAAGATGTTTCTTAGTTCTGTAGAATCTCATCATATAAGATTACATACTGTAGGGGAGTGTTAGAACTGTTTACTGATGTTTTACTTTAAGTAGTTGTTAGACTAAGTTACAGCGATAAAATTCAATTATTGATCTGATTCATTACTGTACATGGGGTAGTTGGCTCATTTCACCTTTTTTTCATGTTTAATGTGACCATTTCTTCTGTATTTGCCATTTGGTATCCCGTTGTGGTAATGTCCATTAATGGTGCTATGTTCATCACTTGACCAAAGATGTTTGCTTTGTTTGTGGATAAACTTTGCTATCCTGGCCAAAATGTAGTAAAATAAGGCAGCACCAAGTAGTACAACAAAGGCAATATCCAGTAAGAAATACTGATAAAAAGAGATGGTGTAAACAGCAGCACGTAGATGTTGTGCTCCATTGTGTCGGAGGATGTAATTAATCCAGTACACTGTCCGATTAACAGGATGCCCGGGTTGGTCCTTGTGAATTTCAGACAGCTTTTGGGCCCGTTGCCTGTAGCTGTGGGAAAGAAACAAACAATGTGACAAATTAAAAATATTATCTTGCTCTCAAATGACAAGTGTCCACGTGAACAGAGAGATGTACTTCAATTTCTCCATACTGAGTTGGGGTATTTTGGTAGGAGAATGACAAAGAACAGCAGCTGGCAGGTGTTCGAGATGCACTATAGGACAGGTGAGTCCTCTTCAATGCAATAGTAAAAGTATTCAGAGAAAAATAAATACTGACAATAGTTGTACCTACATTTATATCTGTACATATGTTAATATGGCGTAAAATTCACCCATGCAGAGAGATAGCAGAAGGGTTTAAATGGGACTTTAGTATGCATTGCCCTTCTGTTGGCCTTCTGTATGGGGTGAATTTTTTATTCACACTGAAAAATAAACAAAACAAATTAGAGACATTTCCCCCTCCCACTAAAATAGACACATACTCTGTCCAATATATTGTTCATTTATACTCCTGTCCAAAGAAATATGGAAAATAATGTTGCCAGTTATTAGAGAGATGTAGAATAAAGTGATATGCCCTGTCTCTAACATGGTCTGAACGGATTTTTATAGTGTTTGACACTAGATCTTTCATGTTTGGGATGCAGTTCTCTAATTTATTTTTTAGTATCAGAATTCCCTGATCATGGGGATTCCCTTTTCCCTTTATTTCAGGACAAACAGATTACTAATGGGGACCTCCCCTCTTCAAATCAGATAGTTGTACAGTGGAAGGCTGATGTAACTGGGATTCAGGAGATTTCCTTTGCAACTTCCTACGCAGGTATTTTTTCCTTCATTAATACCCTACTTCTACTGACTATTTTATTTACTCATAGCATTGTCCTGCCCTAAGACAACAGAAGTATCATCCACAGACACTGTCCCTATCAACCCGATAAGTTGTGTCCAAAGCTCCTACAGTGTAATGCACTAGACAACTAGCTAGAACATCAACCTATTTAATTTAGGAATAGTCTATGTGCTACAAATGATAACATGCATTTGGAATAAGGATCTAACACATGAATATTCCTCCTCTTAAGTACCATGGGACAAGAGGTAGCATTTAGCAATACTCTAATCACTCGGTTTAGCAGTTGATTTTCTTACATTAGCTACAGTGTGAACACAGGCACACTCCCTGAGAATGTGAGCTGTCACCAACGGCAGTAGTCTTGATGACAGCATGAGTTTGTCACTATAACAAGACTAAGTGAAATCTCTCACGCTATAAACCAACATGTTTTTGTTCACCACAGGTTGCTAACAGCTTATAGTAATTTATTATCTGTTAATGTGACTTCTCCAGGTTCTTTTCTGCAAGCCCAGAGTGGATGTAACTTCTTCTACCCTGCAGATGAAGACAGAAGAGAAGCCGTATTCTTGGTGGAACCCCCAGATATAAAGGTCTCTAAAATCTGGAAAAGAATACCTCTGCCTTTCTGTTTGTTTGGGAAGCCATCAGGGCCCTTTCACAGATTCTGCATTTTTGATAAATCATCGTAGATATGAACTGGTGATATTCCCATTCCTCTGGCTGACAGTAACTCTGAATCAGTCAGTGTTTTCTTAGAATGCAAGACTCACTCAATATAAAAGGTCAATAGGAACAGTTAATGCCTTCTGTGCACAAGAGACAGAGTAGTCTTTGGCTGCCCCATCAATGTTCTTCATGCCACTCTGTTTACATGTGCCTCTGTGGTGCTATTATGTCTTTGGATCCTTAATATCTTGCCCTTCATCCTGTCACTGAATAGTAATAACATGCCAGACCATCCAGTCTCCAGCCTGTCAAAAGAGAAAGCTCTCTCTGCTACAAGACAAGTGGATACTTCATCCAAAGTTTCAGAGTAGCAGCCGTGTTAGTCTGTATCCGCAAAAAGAACAGGAGTATTTGTGGCACCTTAGAGACTAACAAATTTATTTGAGCATAAACTTTTGTGGGCTGCAGCCCACTTCATCGGATGCATGCAGTGGAAAATACAGTAGGAAGATATATATATGGGTGTTACCATACACACACTAACGAGAGTGATCAGTTAAGGTGAGCTATTACCAGCAGGAGAGAAAAAAACTTTTTGTAGTGGTACTCAAAATGGTCCATTTGCAGCAGTTGACAAGAAGTTGTGAGGAACGGGGGGACGGGGTGCGGGGGAGAGAATAAACATGGGGAAATAGTTTTACTTTGTGTAATGACCCATCCACTCCCAGTCTTTATTCAAGTCTAATTTAATGGTGTCCATTTTGCAAATTAATTCCAATTCAACAGTCTCTCGTTGGAGTCTGTTTTTTGAAGGTTTTTTTGTTGTAATATTGCAACTTTTAGGTCTGTAATCAAGTGACCAGGGAGATTTAAGTGTTCTACGACTGGTTTTTGAATGTTATAATTCTTGACGTCTGATTTGTGTCCATTTATTCTTTTACGCAGAGACTGTCCAGTTTGTTCAATGTACATAGTCTCTAAGGTGCCACAAGTACTCCTGTTCTTCGTCCAAAGTGTCTGTCATGACAACTGTGTAAATTAAGGGGACATCCAAGAGCAAATTCAGCCAGAAAGACTTGTCCTCTAGCCACTAAGTGAGAGAGGACTTCAGATATAAGAGTAATGGTAAGCAAATAGAATCAGACTGAAGTGACTAATACATGTGCCAAACTGAAGTGTCTGCAGATGAAAACTTGACAACTGCAGTTCTAGACATGCCAACATAGAAGCCAGCTTATGAACCCACGCTATTATTGAGTCCAGCTGAATTATGAGAGAAACTCAAGACCTCAGATTCATAATTCTTTGTAGAGATGATAATATTTTATTGATCAGCTTGAATGACACATCTCTGCCCCAAGATAAATCTGCTTCTGGGATGAGAAAAAAGAACTTTTTATTTATTCTAAACCAAGCTGTGGGCAGACAAGACAAGGCAAGATTACTCTTTTGTATCCCTTATACCATAGGACCCAGACAACAATTTTGGATCAGCTACAATTCAAATATTCCAGCTGATGGAGCCAAGTATATGCATAAAATATGTTTAAATCTCTCTGTCAACATAGCAAAAAATGACCATTCTACATGTTACTACTGATTCATAGTGATTCCATCAAGACAGGTATACAGATGCTTTGCTTTACAGAGAAGGATAAAGTGTGTGGGGAAAGAGCCGGTTGTTGTCCTTGAGAAATATAGGATTAATGGTCAGGGATCTTCATTTGGTGACTTTACGTGCTAACAAGAAAAATAAATGAGGATAATGATTTTTAATATGGCAGATAGAGTACTAATTATTTGAAAGATTTGCCTGCATTATGTATAGGACCACATTTTAAAAGAATGACTTTTTGTGTATCCATAATGCCTGAATTTCTTTGTGCATATTGGATAACCAGGCAGGAACACAGCTGTGTGCAGAAATCTACATTTGCATAAATATTTGTGCATACAAATCCTTATTTGCATAAATATTTAACCTACAATGACAATTAAAATTTTTTTTCCTTACCTGGGATCATTAATGACTTTCACCAGTGCTTCATATAGTTCATCATCAGTAATTGTCTTCCAGTTTAATAATATTCCCATGCCTTTGGCCTGCACTCGGGTCATAGTATCATAGTGGTCTCCAAAGAGGGGAATTCCCACCACAGGCACTCCATGGTACATGGTTTCAAAAATACTGTTCAAACCACCATGGCTAAGGAAGGCTTTAATGTTAGCATGACCTACAGAAAGGAGAAGTGACGTAAAGGAAAGAAAATGCTTTAAAAACATGTATATTATGTAACATAAAATTACCAAAATTAGAAATAGAAAAGACCAATTACCACATTCAGCAACTCTTCCCAATCAAGTATTATTTGAATAGTGTGCTGTTTTAAACCCTTTCCCAGTTCATTGGTGAATGGATTAAACAAAACCAGCTCCCTCCTGGATGCCTCTCTCTGCCAAATTAATATATTGCCATTTATCATTATCCTTAGTTTCTGTTTTTGTCCAAACCAATGTGAACGATTTTTTCAAATAAGATTTTGTGAGGCATAGTATAAAATGGTTTAATAAATCTGAGTATATCACAGCTCCTTTCAAATTTCTATGACTTCAGTTCAGGAAGTGCACACAATTGCTTGAAGTTACATATGTGCTCAAGTACCAGCTTGAATTTAGGCCACAGAAATGTTGCAATTGGTGTTTTTTCATTCCTTATAGTCCAACATACAAGATGGGGTATATTCAACAAAATGAAAATCTCATTTCACACACGTGGTTTAAAATAACTAATATAAATGGTAAGTATGATATTGAGGGATTCTGACTAGATTGACTCTAGAAGACCCTGAAGTTACATTCACATGGTATCCCCAGTGCAGCACAAAGATGCACATTCCAGGTATCCTTTCCACAGGTTTCTATTTAGAGTGGAAAGTAGCACTGAGTGGTTTCAGGTTACTCTGATTTGCTGGAAAAGTTGAAGGAATAATAGAATTGAATTGGAGCATCCTGTAAAGCCTTGTATTTACTTTTATCTAAATAAAACATCTGTTTCATGAGGGACAAAAGCTGATTACTTTTAATTGACTGTTGTTGATTATTACCATTGGTACATGCTAACTTTGCATTATAAATGAACCAAGGAAAGATCCCTTATCCCCAAGAATTCAGAGAATCATAGAATATTAGTGTTGGAAGAGACCCCAAGAGGTCATCTAGTCCAATCCCCTGCTCAAAGCAGGACCAACACCAACTAAATCATCCCAGACAGGGCTTTGTCAAGCCTGGTCTTAAGAACCTCTAAGAATGGAAATTCCACCACCTAGGTAACCCATTCCAGTGCTTCCCCACCCTGCTAGTGAAATAGTGTTTCCTAATATCCAACCTAGACCTTCCCCACTGCAACTCGAGACCATTGCTTCTTGTTCTGTCATCCGCCACCACTGAGAACAGCCTACCTCCATTAATAAAAAATAGGAGTCTTTAGTGACAGAATAATTAATTTCTTTGGGGTAAAATGGTCTGACTGTAACAGTAACAATATATTATTGTATTAAATAGAAGAATTTGACTCATTCAGTGCAATGTGGTTACCACAACAAAACTTCTTTAGTTAAAACTCATTTGCCTCATCACTACATTATAATTAATACTCTCTCTCTCTCTCTCTCTCTCTCACTCACCCCCACCCACCCACTTACTTACTTACTTTTTAATAAGTTACTCCTCAGAACGAATCTTTAGATTGGCATTGTTTTGCAAACAACTTCTAAGTAACCTAGAAGCAACCATAAGCTTTCATTGGGTCCTAAGCTCAGCAGTGTTTTCATACACTGTTGACACAAAGTAAAAAAGCTCATGGGAATAAATCTTAAACATTCTTTAAAAAGAAACTTATGTCTGAGATACAGCTGTTTGACTTCTTATTTCTCGGGTGCTTAGATAACATAGCTATGGCTTAATACCCTGATAAATAAACTGAGAGAGTTTGTTATCAATTTGTAATCCACATCCTATGCCTGATAATGCTTTGGTAGGAACAAGCAGCAAATATATAACTATATTGCCACACATCTACATTCCTAAGGTTTCGATCAATTGTGTGTGTGTCTGTATGTTTCTGAATTTTCACTGAAAACATCAGCAAAGACTGCATATTTGAAGTGTTTGCTGGTAAAGCAAACAACATATAGTACTCAACTTACTAATAGTTACAAGAGAGCAGTGTTTCAAGATAGCATGATTCTAGTAAATTTCTACATAAGTGACTTCTCTTTTTAAAATATTATCTCATGACTGCATAACTTTTGCAGTGTATAATGTATCAGAGGGGTAGCCATGTTAGTCTGGATCAGTAAAAGCAGCAAAGAGTCCTGTGGCACCTTATAGACTAACAGACGTTTTGGAGCATGAGCTTTTGTGGGTGAATACCCACTTCGTCGGATGCATCTTTATACACTTTGCTGCAATGTATAAAGCTTTCTTCAGTGCGGTTGTCCCATTTTTGAAGGCCAAAAAGTCCTGTATTTTTTTTAAATCAGCTAAGAAACTAAAAGAAAAGTAAAATAAAACCTATCTCTTGAGTCCTGTCAGCTCTCTTGGAGGTGGACTAATGAAGTTCTATGAATGACCTACTACTTGGCCATCTTAGTTTTAATAGAACCAACCATTAGGGAAAGACATAGAGATGAGACTGGGGAAGGAGAGGAGGACAGTGAACTTATAGACCTCAGCAACTCTGACCAAGAGGATGGTCTGGGCTCAAGACAGGAGCTTTAAAGCAGACTCCACTGGCGTCCTCTTTCATCCCAATTTAAGTAAGGAATTTGTGTCTTCTCTGGTATATTACGTACATATAGGTGCAGACAGACCACAGGTTTCCCTTTGCTCAGATGTGGCCTGATCCACAGTCCATTGAATTCAATAGGAGTTTTTCTAACAACTTTAAAAGCTTTGGATCAGGACTATGTTTTGTTGGACTGATAAAGGGATTTTTACTGAGGTAAAAGGAATAAAACGTGTAACATACTATAAGCTCTTTGGGGCAAGGAACATATTTTGGTTTTATGCTTATATAGAGCCCACCCTTAGGGAACCAGGCCTCTAGCCACTACCACAATACAAATAATAAATGCATAAATAAATAAAATAATAATAATTTATTGATTTACACTTTATCTGACTAGGGAAGACAGTGAACAGCCACTGAAGATACACCTGACTTAGTTTAGCCCTTGTGTTTAAGAAAGAAAATTGTTTAATTCTGAGCAACAGCCATGGCTGTGGTGGTGACTTTACACGACAGTCCAGGCACATGCATTTGTGGAGGAGTTAAGAAACATAGGAGATGGGCAATGTTTTGTGTAAGAGAAACTGCCAAGTGACTGAAGGGATGAATTCATCAAATTAGTGAATTCATCAAATTTTGTGTTTGGGTATTCCTGGGTGGTTTTCCAAGTGGTCAAATTCTCTTGCAGAATTCTGGCCAATAAAAGTCATGGACTGAGTCAAAGCCATGATTATTTTCAGTTGTTGACCTGTTCATTGGGAACATCATTACTAACTTTGCAGCAATCCAACTGTCAGACACCACAGATGTTGTAAGCGCTTAATTAAAGATGGCACAGTCTTTGGTTCTTTTGGAGGCCCTAATTTCAAGCCATTTGATTATTTAACCAAAAATGAATGTCTTTCAACTATTATGACAACCCAATGATAATAATAATCAATTTGCCTTAGCTAGCACTTTATATACTCAAAGAGTTCTACAAACATTAATCAATTACCACTTTAGTGATGGGGAAACTGAGGAATCTTTAAACCTGATCTTTAGTGTCATAATGTTCTGAAAAAGTTTTCCTTGAGATTTTAAACACTGAAATCAATTAGGTATTGGTTGGTTGTAAATTATTAGCATGAGAAGTCCTCCAGATAAGTGGCATATTTAAATTTTCAAATTTTAAAGGTTTGGATTTTGTTGAAACTCCCCCAGCCAAAAAGCAAGCAAACATGTAAAACAAGCAAACAAATCCCTCTAGGTTGAGAACCACCATGGAAAATTTACAGATGGAATGGAGAACTTTTCAGAAAGTTGTAAGCAACTCAAAATGGAAATCTGTTTATGTTTTTTTCTCCTTCAGTTATATTCTTAATACATGACAAACTTCACTAATTAGCACAGGATTATTATTTTTCTTTTGCACTCAGAGCATAAAAAGTGGTTTATTTACCTTGAGTTCATTCTGAGTTCTACATTCTTACCGCACTATTTCTGGTATAGAAGTTGGTTGTTTTAAAGTAACAAATTTTACAGCACTGTCAACTGAATATACTTTGATTTTTAAAAAAAGCAAGCTTTCACCACATTTTGTACTCACCAAGGAGGTCATTTTGTGGTAACCATTCTCTGAGTTTTGTATTGTTTCCTAAATTCTTCGGCTTGCTTCCGGAAAACCTAAAATGCACAGCAGACAGCAATCTTTCAAAATAAATTCTCAAAAGTTCTGAAACTGATAGACTTGAAACATACATTCAAATCAAATGATCCCTGAATATTAAAAATGGTCATTCACATGGTGAAAGGATTTATTTATGTACCATTACATGGAATTGGATTTGTGTCAGCAGGTCAGATAGTTCCAATGGTACAAAGTAATTGACCAATAACTACAGAGTAATTTCAGTTATTTAGTTTTCCTACACTCTGGTTGACAGATAAATATGTGTGTCTGATTTGTGTAATGACAGTATAGTTTTTTATTTAATACCCATACAAATCCCTGTGTGATGCTGTATGATTGAAACATGACCATTTATATAATTGATATTGCCACTGTTAGACAATTGCAACAAACCTTGTATAAAGTATGTCATGTAAGGTGTCAATGGAAAAGCTATGATTTGCTAAAGATGATTATGCTGTTTAAATCCATATATCATCTCTGTATCTGAAGTTATGAATACTGGCTGTAGATCTATATCCCAAATGTGTTTGTTCCAGGGGGAACACCCACCAGGTAAAATCATCACTGAAGCCAGACAGCTTTGTGTTGATGGCCATTCAAAGGCAATTGACTCTCACAAGGGGCATAGAAGAAGCTTATCCCACACAGCAAGTCTTCCTGTGGACGCCTTAGCCTCCAAGTGGGCAATGGCTGCTCCTGTGAGTCATCACAGCCATGTAAGAGTATGTGACTTGACATGTGACCTTGGACTCCATCTTTTGCCTGTAATTTTTGATGAACTCAGACTGCGAGCTTTGTTTGGGATAGTAAAATTCCAGTCACATGGTATAGGGAATAAAAGACGCTGGAAACATCTCCATTTTGTCTTCACTTCCTGCTTCAGTTCTCTCGACTGGATAAAGCTCTAAACAAGGATTTGATGACTCCCAAGCCATTTGAGTAATTTCCAGAGAGACTTTTGCAAACAAGCAGTTTATTCCATCACTGCTTCGAATCTAATATAAGAACTTTGCAATCACTTGTATGTATGATTTCTGTCACCATTTAAATTTTCCTCTTCTTTATAAATAAACCTTTGGATTTTAATCCATTTTGTCTTCACTTCTTGCTTCAGTTCTCTGGACTGGATAAAGCTCTAAACAAGGATTTGATGACCCCCAAGCCATTTGAGTAATTTCCAGAGAGACTTTTGCAAACAAGCAGTTTATTCCATCACTGCTTCAAATCTAATATAAGAACTTTGCAATCACCTGTATGTATGATTTCTGTCACCATTTTAATTCTCCTCTTCTTTATAAATAAACCTTTGGATTTTAATTACTAAAGGATTGGCAACAGCATGATTATTGGGTAAGATCTGAGTTATATATTGACCTGGGTATGTGGCTGATCTCTTGGGATCAGAAAAACCCTTTGTTTGGTTAAATTGGTTATCAATAACCACTCATCATAAAATCTAGTGTCTGGGTGGTGAAATAAGTGCTGGAATGCCTAAGGAGGCTGCATTTTTTACTTCTTGTTAACCGGTGTTAACCGGAGACAGAAGTTTACTTTAGATTATACCAAGCCATTAACAAATGATAGAATAACCACCAGTTTGGGGGTGAGTCTGCCCTATTTCTCAGCAGTTTGCCCTCAATCTGGTATTCTCAGCTGTGACCCATTGAGGCACGGTGTATCCCTAATACTCTGATTAGCTGAAGTCTATTATTAAATAGAGCAGAATGTTTGTATAATCTCTCTATGGGCATTTTGTTGAATGAGAAAATATTAATAAAGCTACTCTGACTGGCTACTACTATATAAATCCCTCTACTCAGAACTCCCCATCAACATATCCATAACAAACACAGCTCAATGTGTGACTTCCCTTTGCAATCATGCAACCTCCCCATGGCCCTAACAATACAAAGACTTGGGTGCAGGCAGGGAATCAGAACGAGAGGCAACCATATTTACTGTGGCTAAGATTTTCAAAGGCAGTTGGGTGTCTTAACTCCCTTAAACTGATTTGAAAATCCCAACCTGTAGGAATATGAATTGGTAATTATGAAGGTGCTTAGGGACTTATAGCAGTCAATTGTAACACATTTAATAGAAGGGAGAGAGAAAGCAGAACATAATAACTATTTGGGGAAGCTCCCTGTTTGCTCGGCCATATCTTGGGTTAAGGACCTTTGATTTCAGAGTTTATTTCACCCAGAATATAGTTGTTAGTTGGAAAAGAAGGAACACCCTCATGTTACCATTTAAATAAATAATACATCATGGTATGGCTTGCACTATTTAGGCTGCACATTCTGTGCATTTCTTAATAAGCTATGCTATTTACCAAAAATATATAAAGTAAAAAATAAATTATGTCATGGTCTTTGGCTACAATTTCATGGAGAATATATATAGGGAAGCAATAAAAGAGATTTACCTAACAGTAATTTTTTATTTATCATACTCCTTCTCTTTCCCCATTTAACACAGAAAAGGGTAATGACAAGCAGAAGTATTTTTCCACTTAAAAGGTCAGTTATACAAGATCCACTTCTTCTTTGGCTATCCCTCGATGTGATGATGATGTCTGCCAAGGAGGTTCATTGGTGAGTTTTTAAGTGGATGAGGAGCCCAATTCTTGCCCTGCAGATTTTCCCACAGAAGTGACAGGTGTAATCTTGGAGGAGACATAGTTGTTGGCTGAACTGTTGTAGTCTTTCTTTCTTCCTTTGTCACTTCTCTGTCTCATGAGCACGTCTGTTCTCCTCAAACTGACTTCCCCCTGTGGCTTGGTGTATGGTGTGGTGCCACTGTGTTCTTTTCCGCGCCAAGTCCTCACAGTTTGTTGGGTTGGTGCCTCCCTTTTTAAGATGTACTTTCAGTATGTCTCTGAAACGCTTCCACTGCCCTCTGCGCAGCACACTCACTTCAAACTCAGGAAGAGACTTCCATAGGTGAATGATCAGAAGAACATGGGTATGTAACGTAAAATTCCTAAATTCATATTTAGGCACCTAATTAATTAAGTAGCCTGATTTTCTAAAGTGCTGAGGACTAAGCAGCTCCCAGTAAAGCCAATGGGAGCACCTGGATGTTCAGGTCTTCTGAAAATCAGTTCACTTACTTGAGCGTCTAAACCTGAAGTGGAGACCACGACAAGCAAGAAAACAGTGGATCATTTCTCTTGCTATTCATCTCTTTTTCACCCATCCCACAAAAGAAAAAAATTACTGGACCAGCAGCCTTGTAATATTGCGCCAAAAGCCATTTAGTAGAGAGAAGCTTGTAAATAGAGTTGGTTAAAATATTCTTTTTTTTTTCCTCCTGCCCAGAAGAACTAGTTTGTCAGGGAAGAGGTCACCTAGCAACAAGTCAGCTGGTAGGGGTCTGTGATCACCTAAGAAGGCCGATCAGGGATTCTCCTGACATAGGAGACTGGGAGGTTATAAAAGGGCAAAGCTGATCTACTCTGTGTCTTTGGCCATTTTCACCAGCTCAAGCTGAAATGAACTGCTGCAGGAACCTGCTGCCTTCTTGAATACCAACAGCTCCCTAAGGGGAGGGCGAGTTAGGGTATGTCTACACTACAAGACTATTTCGAATCAACTTAAGTCAAATTTGTGGAATCGACCTTATGAAGTTGAATTTGTGTATCCACACTAAATACACTAATTCGACTGTGTGAGTCCACAGTAACAGGGCAAGCGTCGAATTTGGAAGCGGTGCACTGTGGGAAGCTATCCCACAGTTCCCGCACTCCCCGCTGCCCATTGGAATTCTGGGATTTCCCCCCAATGCATGCTGGGGAAAAAATGTGTCGAGGGTAGTTTTGGGTAACTGTCATCATTGAACTGTCAATCACGCCCTCCCTCCCTCCCTCAAAGCGCCTGCGGGCAATCTGTTCGTGCACTTTTCTGCTCAGTGACAGCACGGGCGCCACAGCACTGCGAGCACGGAGCCCGCTGCAGTTATGGCCGTTGTCAACTCCTCGCACCTTATCGTCCACCTCTTCCACAGTCAGCTGCTGAGAAATTGGGCTACTTTTCAATGGTGCTGCGAGCACTGGTGGACCATGGGGGACGTTTTACCAACATCAACGTCGGGTGGCCAGGCAAAGTTCATGACGCGCGTGTTTTCAGGAACTCTGGTCTGTTTAGACGCCTGCAGGAAGGTAGTTTCTTCCCGGACCACAAAATAACTCTTGGGGATGTGCAGATGCCTATAGTGATCCTCGGGGACCCAGCCTACCCGCTAATGCCCTGGCTCGTGAAGCCCTATGCAGGCGCCTTGCACAGCGACAAGGAACTCTTCAAGTACCAGCGAGCAGCGTGACCTGTGACTGTTCAGTTTCTTTACAGAGAAGCTGAACCTGCCCCTGTTTCTTTACCAAGTTACTGTTGACTAGGATCTGCAGTTACATACCCCGTCCACCCCGCTTCCCCCACTTCCAACACACGTTTAAAAATAAAATACATGTTCCACTGTAACTTTACAAAGGTTTCTTTTTGATGACTTTGCATTAAAGGGTTGAAACTGGGACGCAGACTGTGCTGGGTAGGGTGTGCGGTGATGTAAAGACCGCCTCTAAACTCGAGGAATGACAGGCTCCTGCTCCCAGAGCGGTCTGCAGTGCCGGACTGGTTGTTTCAACGGAGCCTGCCATCCCTCCTTTTTGGGACTCTGTGTGCGGGGGCTATGTGGCCTTGTGGCGGGGGAGGACGGATACAGATTCCTCTGCTGCGTGGCTCTGTGGTCCAGGACAGGGACCGTTGCATGAGATCTGTAACCTCCCTCCCCCGCTACAAAGTCAAGTACCCCCCCACCCACACAGAACCTGCAAACCACCTCCCATACCGACCAGGGTGCCTACTGACTGCACTGTGTGTGTGACCTGCTGCTGATCCTGCCCCCGTCTCTGTACCCTGCTAAAGGTGACTGTCCTATGCAATACCCTACCCCCTTCCCCACCCACCCACCCACCCCTTCAAACGCAGCGTTCTGTAAAAAAGCATGACGGAAACAGTAATTAACAGCAAAGTATTTTTAATAATTAACCAGACAGTCAGGGGATGAAACTGGAATTGGGGCTAGGGTGAGTCAGGAAGGGAAGGAATTCTCAAAAATTAGGGTATGAGAGCTTTTGGGTACTTGAGCACTCTGCTGGGGTGCAGTGACAGTTTTCACGGCCCCTGGCGCCACTTCTTCTGGTTACTTTGGGTGACGGGAGGTATGGGACTTTGTGGCGGGGGAGGGCGGTTGTAGATACACTGCGGGGGGGGGGGGGGGCTCTGTCCTCCTGGCTGCGGTCCTGCAGAACATACACAAGGCGCCGGAGCGTGTCCATTTGCTCCCTCATTAGTCCAAGCAGCGTTTGAGTCGCCTGCTTGTCTTCCTCACGTCACCTCTCCTCCCGTTCGCTGTGTGAGCGCTGGTACAGAGAGAGGGTCTCCCTCCACTGGCTCTGCTGGTCCGCCTCGGCTCGGGAGCACCCCATAACTTCAGCGATCATCTCGTCCCGTGTCTTTTTCTTTCGCCGCCTAATCTTTGCCAGCCTCTGTGAGGGGGATGCTGTGGCAGGTCTGGAGACAGTCGAAGCTGTGTGATGGGAGAAAGGGAGTGAATTCCTTGCAAAGATACATTTTTGCGAACAATGAACACAGTCTAGTCTGTGTCTGTGAACAACACCATGCACAGCACCTATCTCGTCCGCACTCCTGCAGCAGGCAATCCTGAAAGCATAAACTCTGCCCCTGTTCTACCCCATCGCAGTGTCCCCCGACCCTTGCACTTCTGGGTTGAGATCCCAGTGCCTGATGGTGCAAATTTCATTGTCGCGGGTGGTTCTGGGTAAATGTAGTCAGTCATTCCTTCCTCCGGGAAAGCAACGCCAGACAATCATTTCGAGCCCGTTTTCCCTGGATTGCCTTGGCATACGCCATAGCGTGGCAACCATGGAGCCTGTTTTGCCTTTTGTCACTGTCACCGTATGTGTACTAGATGCCGCGGACAGCGGCGATTCAGCAGCGCTACACAGCAGCATTCATTTGCTTTTGCATGACAGCAGAGATGGTTATCAGCCAATGTAAACTGGCAAGGTGATGAAGGGTAGCTGTCCTATTGCACTACACCTTCTGCTGCTGTCATAGGTGCCCCTGGCCGAGATCAGCCGGGGGCGCAAAAGACAAAACTGGGAATGACTCCCCGAGTCAATCCCTCCTTTATGGTATCTAAAAATAGAAACAGTCCCGCCTAGAATATGGGGCAACTGTACTAGGGTTGCAGTGTATCAGAGAACTACAGAGCACAGCCGCTCTGTGTCAGATCCCGCAGGAATGACGAGCTGCGTGCCATTCACAGGGGGTGCCCCTGCAACAACCCTACCTGTTGCTTCCCTCCTCCTCCAGCCTTCCTGGGCTACCGTTGTAGTGTCCCCCCATTTGTATGCTGAACTAATAAGAAATGCAGGAATAAGAAACAGTGACTTGTTAGGGAAATGAAATGAGGGTAAGGCAGCCTCCAGCTGCTATGATAGTCCAGGCAGTACAGAATCTTTTCTTTACACATGAAGGGCGGGGGCTGATGGAGCTCAGCCCCCTGTTGCTATGATGAAGACGGTTAGCAGGCCGTCTACTGATGACGAGGACAGGTAGCAGTCCTATTGCACTACACCATCTACCGCAAGGCTGATGATGAGGACGGGTACCAGTCATTTTGCACCATCAGTCACCCATGAGGCGGGGGAGAGGATGCTACCGTATCGTGCCGCAGCATCGCGTCTACCAGCAGCATTCAGTACACAAAGGGTGACATTTACAAGAGTCAAGAGAGGATTTCTTTCCCTTTTCCTTCTGGGGGTGGGGGGTGGCTGTACATTGACGAGCTATGCCCTGAACCACCGCGGACCCTGTGTTTGACCCTAGAAGCATTTGGAGCTCAGCCAAGAATGCAAATGATTTTCGGACACAGCGGGAACTGTGGGATAGCTTGCATCCTCAGTCCCCCCCCTCCCTCCCTTTATGAGTGTCCATTTGATTATTTGGCTTTCCGTTACGCTTGTCACGCAGCAGCGTGCTGACTCTCTGCTACGCCGTCTGTCCGGAGATTTTTTAAAAATACTTTGGACCAGGCGTAACATTACGGTAATTTTCCTAATTAGATGCAGGAGTCGCCGAGCGAGATCGCCCTGAGGACGGTCACTGAAGGAGATAGAGAGCGCATGCTGCGTGAAAGCCAGCACAAACCAGGGGCCTATGCAGCCGTGCTCGGGGAGGCAATGCTCCCTGAGTACCTCATGAAAGCCTGGCGCGGAAAAGTGTGCTACCATGGAGCACCCAATAAGGCAGCTCTCCCCAGGAACCTCCTGCGGAGGCTTTTCGATTACCTCCAGGAGAGCTTCGTGGAGATCTCCCAGGAGAATTTCTGTTCTGTCCCCATATATATAGACCTCCTTTTCACATAGTTCAGATTCCTGTTCCATTAATAATAAAAGTTTACATGGTTACAGCACTTACCGACTGATCCTTCCCCTGATTCAGGGTCCAGGTTAACGGCCGGGGAGGGTTGGTAGGGGATCTCCGTGACGGTGATGAAGAGATCCTGGCTGTCGGGGAAACCAGCGTTGTAAGCGCTCTCGCCTGCCTCGTCCTCCACAAACCCTTCCTCATCTTCCCCGTCCGCGAACATCGCCGAGGAACTGGCCGTCGACACTGTCCCATCGTCAGAGTCCATGCTCACTGGTGGGGCAGTGGTGGCAGGCTCCGTAGCGTCCGTTTGCCGCTTTGATTTTTTGGTAGCCTTGTCTGGCGTCCTTGATTTTCACGCGGCGCTGTGTTGCATCCCGCCTGTATCCTCTGTCTCTCATGGCTTTGGAGACCTTCCCGTAGGTCTTTGCATTCCGTTTGTTGGAGCGCAGCTCCGAAAGCACAGACTCCTCGCCTCACACACCGATCAGATCCAAGACTTCCCGGTCAGTCTATGCTGGGTCCCTCTTTCTATTCAGAGATTACATGAACTCCTCTGCTGGAGAGCTCTGCATCGTTGCCGGTGCTGCTGAGCTCGCCCCGATGTCCAACCAGGACATGAGATTCAAACTGTCCAGACAGGAAAAGGAATTCAAATTTTCCCGGGGCTTTTCCTGTGTGGCTGGTCAGAACATCCAAGCTGGGACTGCTGTCCAGAGCGTCAACAGAGTGGTGCACTGTGGGATAGCTCCCGGAGCTACTAAGTTCGATTTGCATCCACACCTAGCCTAATTCGACATAGCCATGTCGAATTTAGCGCTACTCCCCTCGTCGGGGAGGAGTACAGAATTCGAACTAAAGAGCCCTCTATGTCGAATTAAATGGCTTCCTGGTGTGGACGGGTGCACGGTTAATTCGAATTAACGCTGCTAAATTCGAATTAAAGTCCTAGTGTAGACCAGGCCTTAGAGTGAGAAGCATTATGCTCAAGCTGTCTGTTGTTTTCTAAATAATCTGTGCCCTCTTGGTGTTTTTTCTCTTACGGGCAATGATGTTTTAGAATACTGTGCAAAGCCTGTCACTTTTGAGACAAAATTAAAACTTCAACATAAAGAAAGGGACAGGGAGGGGCCAGAACACTGGATCACTCTGTTCAATGCTGTTTAGTAATAATCATGATAATTAAGAATAAATACAGCATACATAACTACAAATGTCCATTAATAATGACAGCAGGAATAACAGCTACCAGAAGGCAATGAAATGTTTCTCTCCTGGAGAAGGGCAATTTGATATATTTTATATAAAGTGCTGCTCCCTCATCCTGAGCAGACTCCAGAAGGGAGATTCAGGATTAATATTCTTCATTTCCTGTTCTAAATTGTTGTGTTGCACAGCTGTGTGCTCTTAAACATTTGCATTTAACAAAAGTGCTTTCACTGATAGTAAAGGAGTGGTTCTATGGCTCAAACCAGGAGATGCTGGAAATGCAAAATTTCTCACCCGCTCCTACCTAATTATTGTTACGCAGCAAGCTAAGGAATGCAAGTACCTATGGACCAGTCTGAGACCTGGGGGGAGATTTCTAAGTTTCCAAGTGAGAGGGTGAGGATGCCTTATGCTTACACAGAGGAGTCTCCACATTCATGTGATCTACTAATCACTCCAGCCAAGCAAAGGGAGAGAGAGAGATTTCTCTTTCCCTCTTTGTGTTTAACAGGCAAGATAAAGACAAGGATGAGGGGCAACACAAACAACAGGGAGCTGCAGGCAAGGAAGACAGACAGACAGATTGAGACAAATGGAGACAAAGGAGAGAGAAGGACAGTTCAGAGGACAAGAATTTCCTACCTGAACAAAGGTTCTTGTTCACACACCGCCCTTTCTCCTTCCTTCCTGTCATGTTTGTTTCTTTGGCCCCATCCCCAACATTAAGTCAATAGGATAATATCATCCCCAATTCCTAATATGAGGTTTTTAGCTAGCAGTTATGTTTAAAAGCCTCAAATGTTATACATACCCTCACAAAGTTCCTCGTATTGTTCTATTTTTTTTTCTGGCTTACATCCCAATGCTTGAATATAACCTGAACTGCACTCTGCTAGGAGACTGCTGTGTTTCTGACTACAAGGACAGTGCTGCAAATCCAGCTTCTGTGAGAAAGTGGGGAGGGAGGTTATAAAAGGGCAATAAATATCACCTTTCATGAAAGAATTAAGTCCCTCCTGCTATCCTGCCTATCTACATTGTGTATCTCAAATTCAATTTGCTTTCAAACCAGGACAGCCCAAATGTGAGGTGAGAAACCTTCAGATCTACCTCAGACATGTATTATACTGTAGCTCTTACCTCCAGATAACCCTCTGAGGAAGTCTTGCCAGGGCATATGCTAATTTATTTGCTATGTCTTCTGACAAATATTTCACTCCAGCTCCAAATGAGACAAGGACAAAGCCATTTTCATTAGCACCATTCACCCATGTTTGAAGATCCTGTGGAAACAAACATTTGCACTGAGCATTGTAAAACAAGCATCAGAATAAAATTACCATTGCATACTGGAAATTTGTCTGTCAGTCACTGCAGTGCTTCACGAGGCATTTGAATTTTGGAAATTAGGTTGTATAATAACCAAGAGATTCAGACTACATAACTGATATTTTGAAAGTTATTAATATTAAATTTATCCCTAGTTTGGGTTTAATTAATGCCTTTATACTAACAGCCAATATCACAGGTCAAGAGAGTCTTTCCTAATTCGTTAAGGTAACAAATATTGTTTACATATAGAAGCAGATTTGCATCTGATCTCAGATAGACAGGTACACATAGTTGTGTATTTGCAAATGCACAAGAACAAGATATATGCAACATATGAATAAAGCCCTAAACTAAACTCCAGAATCCAAGGTTTGGCCTTAACCAAAGAAGGGAAGGAACTTTAAATAGAGGGTTTTTTTAAAGGGCAAAGATATTTTATTAGGCTATTATAAGTACAAAAGAGTAGAGAACTAGGGATTTGGAGAAACAGATAATTTCTTCTTATAAACCTGGCGTTAACATTACTGAACAACAAAATGTTCACTTCACAAGCTATTTTATTTTTGGTAATCACTAGGAATAGCCAGATCCTAGGCTTAGATACTTCTTTACCTTTGAACTTCACTGAACTCTTCTTTAGTTTATTTAGATAGCCATGTGCAGCATTCCAAAGACATAAAATAACAATATTATAAAATAATACTGCCCCAAAACAATCAAAACCTTCTACACAAGTTAAAAACCAAAGCTGAAATCTTGACACCATTGAAGTCAAAGGCAAACCACCACATTGACTGCAGTTAAATCAGAATTTCACTATGAAGACTATATTAAAATATACAAATATACCAAAGGCAATGTTCTTCAGTTCTGTTACTAAAGTACATATATGATACAAGATAAACAATATGCAAACATTACCTACTGAAAGAACAGTAGCACAGACTGGGATGCTTTCTCTAGTACATAGCACAATTAAAACCTTGTAATTACTGCACAAGCACCCATTCATCTCCAGGTTAATCCAGATTCTGCCCCTCAGAACTTCAGGGCACAGGGCTTCCAATAATGGAAAGTCTGGCCACGTGTCAACAAAACACCTCTCCACCAAGGGGCGCACAGATGATCTGCCCATCACCAAAAGCAGGTGGCACTGGCAGGGAAGAGGGCATGGACCAGTTGCCTGAGGGAATGATTCAGTACCTCCACTAATGAACCCAAGTAAAATCAGCCCTCCCTTAGGCATGGCAGTAGCTCAAAGTAATCTGTGCCCACTAGGCATTAGACAAGCCTGTTTTACTGTGGGACATTCACCTGCCTACAGGGGAGAGGGATTTACATTTTGAAAATGTTTTAGATAATAACACTGTCACATTCTCAGTCAATGGAGAAGCCAGTCTCCACTGTGTATCAAATAAACTCAATTTGCTGATAACTAGAGGCAATTGGGTGGAGGGCGAGGAGGGGGGGGGAGAGAGAGAATGAACAATACAACACATGCTAATTTTTATTAAGTCAAGGTCATTTTCACTTTCCAAATGTACTGCAAGTAGCAGTCCATCTGTAATCTACTGTGTAAGGAGGCGAAGGTGACAGTACTTCTTCCACAATCAGCAGAACTTTATGGCACTGACTGGAACTTTCAGTGGTTATATTTGCAAAGCAGCATCAAACCTTTTATGAAAGGTAGTATTTCAATGGCTAATAATTGTATTGGATGCTATATGAAATGTTAACTGCTACTTTTCAAATATAATATATTCCCATAGAAGCATGTGACAGAAAATACTACTAATATTAAAGAAGAGTCTGCAATAGAATGTTTCCCAAACAATCCATCATAATGGATATCAGAATTGTTCCACAATTCATCAGTCACTTGTTGGAAAGGATTTAGTCATAAGAAAAACAGCAACAGTATTAATGTTTATTTTCACCACCGAGTAAGGTAAAACCATGGCTCTACTGAATTCAGTGTGAGGTTTGCCATTAGCTTCAATAGAGTCAGGATTGCACTCTTAGTTTTTAATACAATAAGCACATGTTAGCAGTTTCGGGTAATTAATATTGAAAAAGTAATTTTTAAATACAGCTGGTGTGTGGAGTCGCAGAAAGAGTCAGATTTTTTGGATGGAATTTTGTGCAAAAAGTCTTCCAGAGTTCAGAATTGGACACATTCCCCTCGAAAAGAACACAAAGGTGATATTAAGTAATTTGTCCTGTTCTTGTTATAGTCAGTAGAAAACGTATAATAAGGTCAAGCTGGTGTTTGTATAAACAAGAGGAAGGAAGCACAGGAGAATTCCTTATTGATTGATCCCGGTTTTTGATGCAGGGTGTAAAATAATCAATTGAAATGTACAGTATTAGTTTTCACTGGAATTCCACAGTAAGAGTCTTTTTTCTTCCATTACGGGTCATCTGCCTATTTACTGTAACAGTTAAACTATGAAAAAAGAGACAGCAAAATTTGAACCCCTCAGTTGACTTTGTTGAAATAAAGTTTATATAACCTCAAGCCAGCAGATAAAACTTCCCAAGAATACTGTGATAGCAAAGCCCTGCAGAGTCAGAGTAAAAATATCTCTGTAGATCAGAAAAAGAAGAGTTGCTAGCTAAACAGAAATCCAAAACAAACAAGAACAATGTCATCAGGATATCAAGAAAAGGTAGATAAGACCAGGAGGCCAGTGTGCTAAATAGACTTGCCTTTTGCTTTTGGAAACACAAACTCAAATCCTGTTTAGATCCTAACTGATGTCAGGCAGTGTTATAAACCGATACCAATGCCTTTCAGATATCCTAGTCTTCAGAATGCTATTTAATTTCTTGGAACCATGATTCATTGCTATTTTCATAAGACTTATAATAAGGCCCACAATTACAATTCTCACACAGCATTAGGAAATGGGCATGAGAATTGAGTAAAAGGAAAATCAAGTGGGCTGTTTACACTGTGCAGCTTGTTCTGTCAACAGCACCTCAAACAGTATAAATATAATTTACTAACACATTAGGACATAAGACCACAAAAACTAACATCCAATAAAATACAGCATGTATACCAATGGCCAGTGAACTGCCTCCTGCTACACAATGAAAAAATGATTTCCATTTTCTGAAGAATGCCTGTTTGAGTCACATCTTGCCACTTAACCATATTTTTTCCCTTGCCTTCCTGATTCTTTTTTGTCTGGGGATCTGCATTCTTTCTGTGACTGTTACTGTATCCTTTAGCCTCCACCCTGAGCCTAAGACTTTTAATTTCTATACTTTGATCTTTTTTATTACTTTCCTCATTTTTTGGAAGCCCTCCTTTTTAAACTTTAGTGTTGCAGAGCTAATTTTTGGTATAATTCTTCCCTTGAAAATGTTGAACTTAATTAAATTGTGGTAATTTTTATATAATAGCTCAATGTAACCATTTCCTGTGTATTGTTTAGGGCTAAATTGAGAATAGCCTCACCTTCTTGTGTGTTCTAGAACAAGCTGTTCCAGAAACAGTAATGCGAGGTGTTGTGTGAGGTGTATCTTTAAACCTGTCCAATTGTGACATATGACCAGTTCATATATTGTTAGTTGAAGTCATCCATTTTTATTGTTTTATAAGACTTAGAGGTCTCGTTGACTTCCCTGGATATTGTGCACTCAGATGGCCTTTTTCTGATCAGGAGGTCAGTGATATAACTCTTTAGTATATATGTATTCTTATAATTGGGATTTTTCTAAGTATCCAAAGTACAAGACAGCAAGTCAGAGGATCTTAGTTCTATTTTTACCTCAGCCACTAATTTAAACTCTTTACGCCTCAGTTTCACCATAGAGAAAATGGACATAAGAATACTAACTTTACAAAGATGTTTTGAGGCTTTATTAATTAATTAATTAACATCTGAAAAGCACTTTGAGATCTCATGAAAGGCACTAGAGAAATGCAAAGTATTATGCTCAGAACTAGAGAGAAAGAGAAAGACCACAGGAACTTTGCATTGCTTATACTTATTACCTACGAAATTCACGGCTCATTTTGGTCAATTTCATGGTTGTTGGATTTTAAAGATTGTAAATTTCATGATTTCAGATGTTTAAATTAAAATTTCACAGTGTTGTAATTGTAGGGGTCCTGACCCAAAAAGGAGTTGTGGAGAGGTCACAAGGTGATTGTCGGGGGGTTGCGGTACTGCTACCCTTACTTCTGCGCTACTGGCTGGTATCCCAGCTGTGAAGGCAGAACTGCTGCCAGCAGCAACACAGAGGTAAGGATGGTATGGTATTGCCACCCTTCTGCACTGCTGCCTTCAGAGCTGAACCCTCCATCAGCAGCCACCACTCTCTGGCCACCCAGCTCTGAAGGCAGCAGTGGTATGGTATTGCCACCCTTACTTCTGCACTGCTACTGGTGGGGCACTGCTTTCAGCGCGAGTCACCAAGCCAACAGCTGCTACTCTCCGGCTGCCCAGCTCTGAGAAACACTGGTCTCCCCTGTGAAATCTATATAGTATAGGGTAAAAGCACACAAAAGACCAGATTTCATAGCCCATGACACGTTTTTCATGGCTGTTAATTTAGTAGGGCCCTACTTATACAGTGTCAACCATATCTCCATGCTCTTTGATTTATATGTTACAACTAGGCACTCTTATGCTTCTCCCCTTCAATCCAATGCCATTACACAAGCAGAAGAGGACGGTGTGTGACACAGACACTGGCACGGAATATTTACTTTAACTGACCTTAAGCAACAGAATTCCAAACATGACAGGCTTCCCTTATAACAAAGACAACAAACACCATAGCTGGCACTATTGCTCACTTATTTTTCTCTTCCAGCAACAGGAAGTCATATCCTTGAGAGAAATCCTGAAGAGTTTATCTTCTGTAATTAAGGAGATTCAAAGTAAATAAAAGTAACATTAACAGTTGCTTAGATAGCAGTACCTATGCTAGGCTGAATTAGACAGCTGGTTCCTATTGGACAGGATGCATGACTTCCAATATGTGAACGGCAGTGAACAGCTATGGTGTTTGTTACAAGGTAAACCAAAGGTAAATCCAGCAAGACAAGACAGATAATACAAGTGGTGTTAGGTAAAAACAAAATTTAACATTTGTCTTGTCTACTCGGGCTTTAAGCAATTCAGCACAGGGACTGTCTTTCTAAAATTTTGTACAGCATCTAACTCATTATATGGCTGTTCTGTCTTTTATTCTGTTTAAGGTCTGATCCAACTACTACTTAATGCAATGAAAAGGCTCCCACTGATTTCACTGGAAACTTGGTTGGTCCCCTAAGATGCCAAATAATAATGAACAATCGTATTCTTTTAGGCATAGCTCTAAGGGGCTGCTCTTACCTGTGTCAGCCCAGGAGAAGTCCAAGTGACCCTGAACCCGGTGAGCCTGAATCCTGATCTCTGAATTCAGATTTACCTTAATACCATTTGTTTAAGGCTTACATAGGCCTCTAGCTAAGGAACATACTCAGGGGTACTGCTGTCCTACTTTCCTGGACTGCAGCCCCGCTTTCAGCACAGGCTGGTGCTGAAAATTAGAAGTGCTGCGCATGGGTTACAGATAATAGAACAGATAAATTGTGTTCTTAGATAGTAAACTGCTCAGTGAAGGGACTGTGTCCTTAAATCTGTTTGCATAGTACTATGGGACCTTAACCTTCACAGGGGCCTCTGGGCACTACTGTCAGATAAATATTATGTAAAAATAATAATCAGGTATATGAGCTGAAGAAATGCAGAACCAGAATTTACACACTCTCCTTGCAAAGTTTATTAATTGCAATAGCTTTCCCCTAGATTTTCTTTTTTTCTTTAAAAAAATATAATTGTTTCCCATTATCTCTTTAGTATTTTTATTTAAAAAGTAGGAAATTAAATCCAAACAATTAGTGTTAACACGCCATTAAGGTTGCAAAATGAAGTATGCAAATCAGTTATGGATGTTTACTAAACATTAACAGAGCACACTGCACAAATGTAGTATTTTCTGTTACTCTGTTATTAATGCATATTATAAAATATTAAGATGTGCAACTTAACACTTAGAATTTTAAAAAACAGAATATGAACTGAGCCCTTAGAATATGAAAAACAGTGCTTTACCAACATAATTACTGTGACACTGCAGTCACAGCCTTATCTTTAGAAATTTTCTCTTTTGAGTTCTTGATCTTGCACCCCTAACACAAGTCTCATGCAAGATTACTAGAGTAAAATACAAATACTGAGCTGGATCTTGTCAAACCTTCATCACCCAAGTAATCCCAGTTGAATAACTTGCATTCTTAAGGTTGCAGCATCAGTGCCACTATTTTATTGATACACCCACATTTGTCATTAATGTAAACTTGCAGTCCCATCCCTATGCCATCTATGCTCTTTATATATATGCTTTGCGGGGCTTTGCGGGGCTGGTTATGGACTGGGACACAGAAATGCCTCTACTGTGTGTCTTTCCTTCCATGATTCTATATGTTTGTTTAATAAAAACAGAAATATTTGTGAACATTAAACAGTAATGACATGTTACCAAACAGGAAAATTCACTGTTACAAAACCAGTATTTCTTCTCCTAAGTTATACACATTATTTTTCAAAGTATTTTCTTGCTTTTCACCCTGCAACCAGAGAGAGAAATGCCCTGAATGAAAACCTGACCCCACTGAAGTCAATGGCAAAACTCACATTGACTTCAGCGCGGCCATGATTTCATTCTGTTTCCAAGTTCAGTTAACTCTGCCTGATCCCTGACCTGGCCTGTCTGCAACCATTTTTTACCTTGTCCCCATTTGGGGCATTTTAAAGTTCCTTTATTCAAGTGCTTTCCAGACAAGGGGCAAATGTCAATTTCAAGAGGGTCTCACACAACTGGACAGAAACAGCAAGTGAAGCCAATTTCCCTGCACTATCCCTGAGCCCTCTCTCTCTCCAGCTACAGTTTCTCCACATTTCACTAAACAGTCTTGTCTGGTAAAGAGATGATAAATAAAACTCTTTCTGACATTCTCTAAGAGGCAACTCAGATTACCAACCCCAAGAGCACATTGTAAAGGGCTGTATATGCCTTTTACCTAATAAATCCTAAGCCATTACACAAAAAAATGTTCTTTGGCTTTTGGCAAAACTTTTCCACTGGGAGATATTTTCTAGTGGCTTACAGCTCCTGCTCTTTGCTTCTTCCCACTAACACCACCAACTACTTTTCTATCTAGTGCCATCATTTATTTTTTTTTGGTACACGCATGCATCCCAACACCTTTTAATTGGCAGTGACTCCCCTCCTGTGTCAGTCCAGCCTGCAAATCTCAGTTGCTGCTCTCCAAGTGTAACTTTAGTGCCCTCGTGGCCAAGATGGAGTCTGCTCTGCAGGCAGCTCTGGCCAAGAGACAGCGCGCGCAGGAATGCAGCAGGAGAAATCCCTTCCACCCCAGGGGCACCTGTTCCAACCCCCCAGAGTGAACACACCCACCCACAGGAAAAGTACAATGGACATAACAAAGGGAGATATTTATTTACAGAGGGCTGGGAGGAGAAAAACAACAAGGAGAAATATAGGGGGAGCAGTAAAACAGGACTGCATGCAAACCAAGGCCCCACGGACCCAGTGGGAGCACAGGCTGGAGGGGCAGACACTAAGCAATGTGTCTGCGCACAGAGTTCAGGAGGCCTGAGCAAAGTTCCAGTGCGGTGGTGAGTCTTTGGTGCTCCTGGTCGTCTTCGGCGCCAGTGAACTCTCCCCAGCAAACCCCTCCGGTGCCCTCTTCTGCCGCTCTCTGCAAAGCCACACAGAGCGACCACCTCCCCACTTAACTATCTAACAGCCTCCCTCCTTATTCCCAGTGCAGAGTCACAAGCCCCAGTACTCACAGCCCCAGGCAGCTCCGGGCAGCCGTGATACTGGGTCCAGCTCCGGCCTGTCCTTCTTGGGTGATTCCCCCCGGCACAGGGCTCCTCCTGGCTCCTGTCCTGGGCTGTCCCCGATCGGGCCTGTCCTCCTCAGGCCTCCGGCAGGTTCTCTCTGCTTCCTTCTCCAGGGCCAGCCATGCTGCTTCCCCTCTCTCTCCCTCCAGCTCCCGCCCTCCCCCTGGAGTTTCCCTCCTTTTTCTTACTCTCCCCCTCCCCCTTGGGAAAAAGATTTAAAGGGGCCATGCTCTCTAGACCCCAAAGGGGTTACACTAGTTTCCTCCTAATTTTGTGAGGTTGCAGGCAGTCTAAGAGCAGGTCTACAGCAGCGCAGTATCTCTCATCGGTGTAGTTAATCCACCTCCCACGAGAGGCAGTAGCTATGTTGATGAGAGAAGCACGCCCATCAACATAGCACTGATTACACTGGATGTTAGGTTGGTATAACTGATGAGTGATGTAGTTATACCGATGTAAGTTTATAGTATCAGAGGGGTAGCCGTGTTAGTCTGGATCTCTAAAAAGTGACAAAGAGTCCTGTGACACCTTATAGACTAACAGATGTATTGAAGCATAAGCTTTCATGGGTGAATACCCACTTTGTCAGACGCATGGCAAGTTTATAATGTAAACCTGGCCAAAGAGTCTTAAATCACTGACATTTAGCCAGAGTGAGTCACTGGACCAGTGTTTCTGCAAACACTTAGCCCTGGTTGACACTTGACACTACAGAGTTAGGTCAATGCAAGGCAGCTTATGTCAACCTAACTCTGTAAGTGTCTACACTAAAATTTTGCTCCGCCAATGCAACTCACCCGCTACATAACTCCACTACCACGAGAGGCATAGAGTCAGTGTGGATGTATTTAGGTCAATGCAGTGCCAGTGTAGACAATGTCGACTGTTGCTGGCTTTCGGAAGCCACCCCACAATTCCCCACACTGACAATTCAGTTGGTGCAAGGACACCTGATGAGGACATGCACCGCCAACCCAAGGAACAAAGTGTACACAGGCACAAGTGATGTAATTACTATGGCAGCTGTATGCTCATGTAATTTAGGATGACTTAATTTTGTAGTGTTGACATGTCTTTAGTTCCTGGCTTTCAAAATCCATTCAGGGTGGATCAGCATACTTCCCCCTCCCCCCAATCCAGTTTAAATGGTATTCATGTTGTCCTGAGCTACTGCAAATTCAGTGATCTGAGTGCTCAATTTATGTAGAGCAGGAACTATTTTAGGTCAGGGAAATGTGATGCATTTTCTTCTCTGCACTCTTCAGAGTTTCCTCAATATCAGTTCAGACATCCTCCAAACACACTACATTCCTTTGTCTGCTTTAATTTAACTCAGTAACATTCTTGAAGGGTCCTTCTACAGTCCTCTTTACTCCAGTGAGAGTTCTTTATGGGCATGAGGTCATGATAATATCCAGTCAGCAGAAATTGTTTACATACAAATCTGCTTCCAGAAACCCTCATCCCATTCAGTTTGTAACGAAAAAGCCTCTGCAATACCTTTTATGATTTTCAGCTCAGTATCTTTCTACTGAGTTTTAAGTTTATATCTATTACAGATGGTCAAATAAAGTTTAGTATACAATAAAAAAAAGCCAAAACATGCGTACACACACAAATCCCAATGAATTATTCAACCAACTCTAATAAACTTCAACTTCTCTCATTTTATTATTTATTATGCCCACTGGTTTGCCAATCCCTACGAGTTATGGGTGCAGTGTATCATAAAGTAATACTCGAATTTTCATCCCTTTTGGGATTTGACAGAGAAGACAGATAGAGAAAGATATTATTTCATTGCCATTCACCTGTCCCCCACATCTGCAATGTACTATCAGCTGTTCATATATTTTATATTTATTTTAACTTGAGATTTCCTAATGCATTAAAAATATCAACATCTTCTTAAGAAAAACTCTAAAGACTGCTCAGTTGCTTTCATAAACAAGTGCGGTACATCCCTAATGGAACATGCCCTTTGGGTGCACTTGATTACTTTTTAAAGAACAAAACAAACAAAAAATTCCATCAACATATTTAAAAAGTTTTTGATTGTTATCCCTATCAAATGATTCCTCACCCTTGGAAAAACAGACATACAGAGCTATTTGTGCAGTTGGTGTTTTCTCAGCATCTTTGTGGCAGAATCATGATTGTTATTTCATGTTTATGGTTGTTGTATCAAATCAGGCAAGGTACTAACAAGCTTCAACAGGACTTTATTTTTACAATGGAAACCTCTTTTTTTACCAAGCTGCAGCTGCACCCTCTGTAACTCCCACTCAGCCTCCTCAACTCCTCCCCACTCCTTCCTGTTTCCTGTTTCAGACTCCCACTGACTTCACTGGGGTTTGGAGAAGGTCCTCCCAACAGCCAGTGCTCCCAGTTCTAATAATACAAGCAGCATCTAAACACCACAATGGGATAACATATAACACATTTTACAAGCACATAAAAGCACACAGATACTAAAGTAATGGGCACCTTGTACGATAGACACACAGAGAGCTACATAAAGAATAGACATGCCAGGATCCTAATTCTAGTTATTCTCTCACTCTCTTCCTTTTCACATTTTTCTCCTGACATGAGCAATGATTGTTTCAGGAGGCTGAAGTGGAGGCATAGAACAATATACTACAAACAGGCATCAGTTAATGGAACTAGGTTCCCAGCATTCCCTATTCACATACATACTCGGCTCTTTTCAGCACTCGCTTATTCCTGCTTCTCCCACACAAAGAGTCTTAGAGCTAGGCTGCAAATCACATGATATTTTTACATCAAGATAGACATCTGCAGTGACAATTACAATAGCTCTAGTCCCAAAGAATGCTGTAAAAACAAGCTTTGTAAAATTAGGTTAGTGGAGGAAGCTGATAGGGACAGGGGAGAGGTATCCATGTCTCCATATAGATTCATATTATGTTTATATGTTCTTATTATTTATGGTAGAATCTACCTAAGCTTTACAAGGAGAAAGCAAAAGTGTGTTGGGAAGGAAATGTTTGTTCCTTTTTCAATCTGTTTGTCTGGCATATGCAGTGACTGAATAGATCTGGTACTCTATGGTACTGGAAAGAAAAAGATAACATGTGCGAAGAGCATATTGGCAGCTACTGGAAAACTGTATACCACTAACATTTGAAATCATGACATCTGTCATGCAATAGCATAACATGGATGGAACAAATCTTTTAAAAAGCATGGGCAGTCAAAGACTGACCCACAGCCCACTAAAATCAACAGAAGGACTCCCACTGACTTCACTGGGGTTTGGAGAAGGTCCTCAATGACAAAAAAAGCGAACACTTTTTGCTATTTTGCCTGATGGTACTATGCAAGTTCAGTACTATTCTAAAAAGAATCTTCTCATAGTATCATGTGAAAAGCATGAACAACTGAAACTCAAGTTTTCTCTGGTGTACACACGCACGGCAGGCTCTAGGCACCAGCATTCCAAGCATGTGCTTGGGAGCAGCATTTTTCAAGGCGCGGCACTCCAGCTTTATTTATTTATTTATTTATTTGCTTGGGGCGGCAAAAAACCTGGAGCCAGCCCTGTGCACATGATGATTTTTCAAGTTCTTTACGTCCCATTCCAATATATATAAAAAACTATATCTCTTGTAGTACTAAAGTACACATTCTACACACTGAACACTTTACACAATGCTACAGGAAGATCACACTAAACTTTGCCATGTGGAAAAGCAAGCATTCAGTTACACTTAGATTACGCAGTAATAATGAACAATGAAAACCCCTTTCTTCAGTCCATACATATATTATCTGGAGGACTTTCTCTTTCCCTGGCTTTGGTTCCAGTCACCTCTCCATCCACCAAGATTTCAAGATTCTGGAAGCTCCATCCACCAAGACATTCCCACAATTACAATCAGCTGGGGTTAAATCCTTCATCCTAAATTATCTTTCTCCAGAACTGACACGTAGATCACATATTACTTCTTCCTGAACAATGAGGAAGACTATTAGCAACCTAACTTTCTGGCACTTTCTCCTAGATGTCTCACAGACAAATTACCGTATATACTCGTTCATAAGCTGAATTTTTTTAGTAAAAAAGGGAAGCACCAGAGACCCAGAGACGGGAGTCGGCTTATGAATGGGTACAAAGAGGGAGAGGTGGGACCCAGCCCCTCCCCCCAACAGAGGGAGCAAGAAGAGGCAGCACAGCCAGCAGAGACAGAACGGATGAGGCGGGGACAGGGTCTCTCCACTTCTCACCACACTGCTCTCCCCGCAGCCTCCGAAGCAGTTGCAGCCCCAGGGCTGGCAGGCTGCAGCCATGCTGCTCGGCCCCGCCCCCCAGAGCAAGCTGTGGCCATGCCACCTGGGCGCCGGAGCACACTGCAGGCGCGCTGCCTGGCCCTGCCCGTTGGAACATGCTGCAGCCGCGCCGCCTGGTCTGGCCCGCCGGAGCAGGCTGCGGCCGCGCTGCCCAGCCTGCTGGAGCCGCTCCAGCCAGACAAGAGACATCCTCTCCTGGCCCTCCCCAGATAAGGTGGGAAGGGATGTGATGGGGAGAGTGTGGGGGTCCTGGGTAAGGGTGGGGTGATGTGGGGGATGGTCACAGGGGTTACTCCCCTGACTCCCAGCTTCTCCCGCCAAAAAATTTTCCCCACCAATTGCTGTCCCGGCCTGTCAGGGTAAGCAAGGTAAGTGCCAGGACACTTTTGTTTACTTAGGTTTACCTCCATGCCTGTGGTCGCTCGAGGTAAACAAACCATCTTGGCCCACCAGTGGCTTATCCTGATGGCCCGGGAGCCAAAGTTTGCTGACCTCTGAATTATAGGGTCAGCTTACGAACGGGTTATAAAAATTTTCCATTTTTACTTATCCATCTTGGGGGAGGTCAGCTTGTAAACGAACCGGCTTATGATCAAGTATATACGGTAAGCTAAATACAAGTTACTTATTTACCTTCCTCAGCTCTTCCATTTACCCTGCTTCTTTAACACAATTCACACCACCGCTCACTTACCCAGTCTTGCAACTTGAAGGAAATCTTTGACTCCTCCCTGACATTATGCTCACCACCAAATCTTGCAGTTCTTTCCCTGACAACAGATCAAAAATCCATCCATTCTTCTCTGTCCTGGAACCTAATCACTTGTTCATGACCTGGTCCATTACCACAACGACTTCCTCTCTGTCTTTCTGTGAGTGGAGATGAGCCTCCCTGCCTAGTGGCTACAGTCTGCAGCACCACCTAGTGGTAATGGGGTAGGGTAGGGGAACGCAAGCCCTCTCATTCCATTGGTTTTCAACCCTCTTGAGCACCATAATGCAGGATTCCACTACCTGCAATCCAGCTAACATTCTTCCCAGGCCTCTTCCTACTGCTCTATCCCTCTCCTTCGGGCATGTCATGGCTGGCAGTTGTCCATGGCGATCTGGAATTGAATCAGCAGAGGGGTGTGTGATCCATAATCAAGAGGAAGGTGTTTCCCAGTAGGTAATACCATAATACTACCCCTGGAAGCATTGGTGTAGCATATGAACCATCCTGTGAAGTCACAGTGGAAGAAGACTGGTTCACTGCTCAGGAGGTCTTTCAAGGTCCTAAAGACTTAATCGCCAGTTTCAGACTAGGCAACATTCTTGGGGCTACAGTTCTTCAGCAGATCAGTGACAGGTGTGGATATCATGGTGAAGCTGGGCCAGACCCAGAAATTGTCTAACTTGTCTCTTTGTTGATGGGATAGGGCAGTCTGTCAAGGCCTGGACATTCCTGATTAAAGGCCTAAGTTTGCCCCTTTCAATGGTGTTCCCAAATACATCAACTCATGAAACCCCAATCGGCACTTGTCCTGGGTTCGCCATGAAGCTGGCAACCTCCACAGCCTGTAAGACTGTCACTGTATGCTCAAGTTATGTCTCCCAATAACCACCGTAAATGACTATATCATCTATGTAGGCTACTGCATACTGGCTGTGCAGTCACAGGATTGTGTCCTCAACTTTTGGAAGGTGGCTGCAGCCCTATGAAGGCTGAAGGGCATAGTCTTGAAGTGGTACAGGCCAAAAGGTGTTGCAAATGACATTTTCACTCGAGACACCTTGTTAGAGGAATCTGCCAGTAGCCTTTGGTCAGATCTGGGGTCGAGATGTATTGTTGTGGCCGCCAATCACTCTAACAACTAATTGACTCGGAGCATGGGATATGCATCAAATGTCAATGGGGGAGGCAACAAATGTGGATATCACATTTACCTTCCTAAAGTCTATACAAAACAGAGTCATTCCATCTGTCTTGGACACCAGGACAGTGGGGCTCTGCCAACCATTGTGAGAGTCTTCTATCACTCTAAGGTCCAACATTGCTTGTAGCACCTGATGTACAGCATCTCACATTTTCCTGGGCAGGGGATGGCGGCTTTCCCAGACCTTCACTTCACTAACTTCAGTAAATACTTCCTTAGTATAATACATGAGTTAGTTTTAAATACAAAAACATGTTTTGATAAACTTATTTTTTTCCTTATGTTGTCCGGCACATTTAAGTCTTTTTTTTTCTACTAATAAAAACAATTTTAAAATGCTGGGTTTGAACATTTTTAATTGAATTTTACACTCTCTCTAAATGAAGCTTGAAACTAATCTTAAGTAAAAAATATCTTCTACTAAATAAATGCATTATTGACCATTTTCTAACATAATAAATGTAAAAATTAAGAATGTATATAAATATAAGTTAAACTCCAGAATTGCCTAAATAAATACCTATATAGTGTATCCTACTGATTAGCAAAAAGAAATATCAAATTTAGTATAAAAGTTATATTTGATTGCATATCAACATGTTTGTATGGTTATCAGCTAATGAGACGAAACCTTTATTTAGAAAAATAACTAAAATTTAAAAATGCAAAACAAGATTAAAAATCAATTATTTAAATCAAGGTTTCCTGCTTGCTGATTAAAATCAGTGATTTATCCTGGTCTCCCATGTTTCAAAGGAGATATTAGCTCCAGCAGAAGCCAGATATGTTTTTTTTAATTCATTTCCTCAAGGTTCACATATATTCTCTTTAAAGAGACTGCTTAGGCAGTCATCTCCTTTCCCTATATGAGTAGTATTTATTGTAGCCAGCATTTCATAAAGGAGCAGATATTATTATGACCTTGCTTTGCTCTTTTTTATATTTGTCTATGAGGAATAGTTTCTACACAAGACTATATTATTGAAGGCTGAGGAGTTTAAGTGTGTAATATTCTTTTACTAAAGTTCTGTCTGTGTTTGTACACTTGGAATAAGCACTTATGGCTCCAATCATTATTATTATATGGAAAAAAATCTGTTTTATCATTCACAGACAAAAATGGTATTGTGCTGACACTACTGTGTGAGCTTTGTTCAGTTTGATTTTCTAATTAGCCATTCTTAGCTGGTTTAAATGTTAAATGCACAGCTGTGGCTATGGGGTGAGGTCCCAGCTGGCAGTAACCAGTGGTGCCTAATACTGAGCTTTGTTTCAAATAAACAAAGTTCACATATGCAAACATAACTGAGTTTAAATATCAGAAGCTTTCCCTGTTCAGCTTGTAGATTCAAATGTGTAATAGCATCAATGTCTGCTCTCTGAATATGGCTGTGGACAATCATTCTTTAATGGAAACACATACACACTATGTAATATTTTATATAATTTTTAAATGCTAAAATACTGTTTAGAGCAGAGGAAAAAACAGATTTAATTTAGAAAGTACAATTAAAGTAATTTTCAGTAACAAGTTGTCAGTTAATCTATAGTTATTTTATTTTTATCAATTCCTAAGCAAAGAACAACTAGCACAATGGAGGAGGGTCTACAGTAATACAAATAAGAAATAATAATAAAGAAGCATGTAGATGGCTGTATTTTTTTAATTATTATTATTTTCTAGTTTCCTAACTTTCCTGGTGTATTCTAAATCAGAGAAGCTTGTATTTGTTTAAATGCTGCACTGTGAAATGCAAGTTTTTCCATTGGGTGCCTGAGTGTTGCTGAACAAAACTGGGCCCTATCGTGTAAGACAAAAGAGGAAACCATTCCTGATTCAGAATAAGCAACAGCTACAAACAGAATGGTGGCTAAGTGTCCAGGAAAGTGTTATGATTTCAAGCACATTACATACTTAGAGGTGGTATATCATTTGAGTATGGGGAGGAAGGGTGGCATTATTCCATCATTTTGTTATTGTGAGGTGGGATGTGGAAAGGAGAAAAGGTCAGGAGAAGATGGTGTGTGTATATGGTAACTATGGTCAACGTATGAATTTCTCTCCACATCCATATCATCCTTCTATCCACCAGAGATCTTCAGAGGCTAGCATTTTGGGCAGTTTCATCCCACTATAGATGCACACAAAATACAGCAGTAGAAGAGTACAACAAGGATATATGTCTGGTGTTCTGCCTCTTGTTCCCATGTGCTATTTAATTTTTAAGCATCAATGAAATGAATACAGTCTGCTTTCTTTTTTCATTTAATTCTTGCCATTCAAGTTCCTCCGGGTCACCCTATTTCCCAGGAAGATATACTCTTGTCCCAATTAATTTCATAAAGTAAGTTGAACTCTGGAACCTTTAATCTTTTTCCACAGATATTTAATCAGTCTTAAACAAAAACTGAAAGCACTTTTCTGGGTGTACTTTCTATTTTCTAAGTCCACGTGCAGAAACCAACAAGGCCCTACCCTTGGATGCTATTCTTCATTGACTACTCAGTACTAACTTGTTTAGGCCCTGAATTGCACCAGTTTTTCCTCTTTTCATCTCTCTTTCCCATTCCCTTTTCTCACAAGCACCTCTCTGCCTTCACCCAGCCTGTACAGCTCCTAAAAATAAAACCAAGGACCAAAAGAATTGGTGCTACTCTTGGACAAGAAAGGAGACACCATTAAGATGTCATTAATTCCTATCCTATCAGTGGAATTTATAATTAAATACAAAAAATAATGTTAAAATGACATTAAACTTCCAATTTGACAGAAAAAGAACTCAGCTAAAACTTCTAAAGTCCCCTTAACTCATGACCTGTTGTTCATTGTAGTTCATGTCAGGTGTAAAAAGTCACTGTTCTGAAAGCCATTCATTAGGCAGACATTCAGGAAGCACCAGATTGGAGTCCTCTTGTCTTCTACAAATCTAAGACAAGTCATATGTAACATTATGCTGACATTCATTTTGTACTGAGTAACTGAAAATGGTTCGAGACAAGTGTTAGATGTTCAAAGAAAATGTTTTTGTATGGACTTCTGTGAGTACTTATATTTTATCTAAAAATCAAGTTGGAGGTGAAGTACCTCTTTGGAAATACTGAGTGAAATCCTGGACTTACTGAAGACAATAGGAAAATTCTCATCAATTTTAATGTGGCCAGGATTTCACTCACTATATTATCAGCGGTTCTCAGACTATGGGGCAGGCCTTCCAAGGGTGACGCGGGAATGTGTCAAGGGAGGTGCAAGCTGTGTGCTTTTTTTTTTTTTAAAGAGCTCTGGCTGTTAGCCCTGGGTGGCTGGGGCTTGTGCAGAAGGGCCATGCACACCCCGGAGATGGGGAATAAAGGGGACAGCTGGAGCCACGCCACCCTGGGGCTGACAGCTGGAGCCCTGCCACCCAGGTTCAGGTTCTCCTTCCCCTCTACCACCCAATTCCCTCAGCAGGAGGCAGCCCGGGCTCAGGGTCTCCTTCCCCCAGCCCCTCACCTGGAGGTAGATGGGCTCTGGCAGCCCCAGTGTGGCAGCAGCAGCACAGAAGTAAGGGTAGCAAATGTGGCACTAAGTCTGCTGTGAAAAGTGATGACAAATACCACTTTTCACATTGTCTCCCGTACTTCTGCACTGCTGCTAGCATGACGCTACCTTCAGAGCTAGGCCCCTGCCCAGCAGCCACTGCTCTCTGCTCTGCCTTCAGAGCCGGGTAGCAGTATATGTACTTGAGGGAGGACAGTAAATGACTACTGACACAAAGAAGGGGGGGGGCTCAATCAAATAAGTTTGAGAACCACTGCACTATATTAATCTTAGATGTATCACTATTTAATATGAATTCTTATTTGTATATCTGTTTTACTGAAAATGTAAAAAAAGATTTTTAAAAAACCTAATTTCACTTTTTTAATCTCTGGACCTGTTTATAAAAATGGTTTTTCGCTGCACAACTAAATAAACCATTTTTAAACAAAAAAAATGGAAAAAACAAGTTCTGTCATGTGTAACCATAATGAATTTTACCCACATTGAGCATCAGCAAGTTTGAACCTTAAATTTTCAGGTCCCAGCACAGATACTTCTTGAGCTAACGGAGATTCTGTTTTCTGCTAATACCTATGGACCAGAGGGATACTTTACGTACAAATTTGCCAGTGGCTCACATGACTATCTGTTGGACAGCAGTAGAGTATTAGAAATTAGGAATCTTAAATTCTGTTCCAAGGTTTCACAGAGGATTGTGGTCTATTTGCTAGAGCATTAGCTGCAGCCATCATAGCCAAGCCCATATTTCACGCATTCACTTGGAGATGCAATGTGGCTGAGAGGACAAGAGATTAGTCTGCCATATTAGAGATACAGGATATATTGCCAGCTTTGTTTGCAGTAATCTTGTGAATCCTCTGTCAATTTATTTGTAAAAGAGAGGAATGATATTTGACTGCTTCTGCAGGTACAGCTTGAGGCCTTGTCAATAATAAGGTATATGTAGTGCACTGAAATATAAACCACAGTCAGTAGATTTGATATCAGATTGGGTAGACTTCTGGTGCCTAATTCAGGGTACTTTTTCTTTAGGCCACAGGTTATTTGGACTGGTGTTGGATTGATGATCTATGGAACATTGCCTGACTTAGCAGAGCAGTGAAACAAACAGTCTAATGTAGCTGAAATGCAGATTTCCCACAAAATCCAAAAATTTGAGAACGCTATTCTGAAATGGCAAGTGAGAAAGGAATATATGGGAATATGGAATTTATGACAGGAAGAAAGTGATCATATTAAGGTTCTGGGTTCTAAGAAGATTAAACCAACAGACAGAACCAGTGAGCGCAGCATGTCAGAATGGGGCAATTGGTGGGAAGATATTTTATATGGAAATTTATTTTAGGAGCAGGTAATAGGGGGTCACATGAGGCAGTACAGCACCTACAATATCTCCATAAGCTTCCATCAGCATTCTTAAAAAATCCTTATTTCAAGTACTAATTCCCCCCTCCCCCTCAACTAATGAAAATCACATATACATCTCGCTAAACCTTCTCTTAGAGCATTCAGAAAGGCATTTCTATTAATATCAAAACTAACAACTCTAAAAGAGTGGGAACAGCTCTGGAAAAGAGTCAAGGTGGCAGAGCTATGCAGTATGTAAAATCCAATGATCTGGCCTCCAAGATTATACAGGAAGTTAACTTAAATTTGACTACAGTAATGACTCAAGAAATGAAAAAGTCTCTGCTGTCCTTCTTAGACCATCTAACTGGAACAGTAAATCTTAGGAAAAACTTTATAACTATAAGGATAGTTAAGTACTCGAAATATTTTTTCTGAATGGATTCCAAAACTACTGGATCTACAGGTAAAAAGAATGTTAAAATAACAGAGCTTATTAGGCACAAAACAGCCTTCACCCCTGATATGTAGTGATCCTCCTTCAGAAATGTAGATAGACAATCGGTTTTATAAGCTACAACAGAAAGGAGAGATCTTACTTACTCGGATAAAAACTTCTCATTTTTCTATGATTTTTCCTCCCTCTCACAGCAGCACATAACTGCATTCAATCCAACAAGAAAGCTACTTCAAAATCAGCTATAATATAATATATATATTATATAGTTATATATATATTACTTTAGATTCAAGAACCTTCAGGATCTTTGAAGAAATGCAAAGCTTTATGTTTAAAAATTCTGAGGAAGCTTTAAAATTTGGAAAATCAGATTAAAAATATCTTAACTCTAAATGCCTTAAAACATTATTTTGTGTTAAACTAATGCTGCTATATAATTAAATGGCAAATTGATATATATAACAATAGTTTCTGATTATATGTTAGTTAATAGAGTTCATCTCATAATGTTAATAATATGAAAACCTAAATTTTGGGTATTGCTTGAGAGAAGCCTAGACTCTTCACATAATCTACCGTCTCTGTACACTTAAGTGAGCTTATATGAAATCCATTATGATCCTTTACCTGTAGATAGGCTCCCTGATCATTCTCAATGTCCTTTTCTTTCATTATGAATCTGATACTTCTAATTATTGGTCCTTATACCTGACTAAGAATACTAAAGAGGGATAAACTTAGGCTCCTACACTCATTCAAGGACATATCTTATCTTGCTGATTAATGGCTAACTAACACAAACCGTTTTAAAAGAATGTCATAATTCAGAATTTTCCATTGTTTATTTTATTTAATATTAACCAATGTTATTGAACTTAAGAAGTTCCCCCTGAGAGAAATAGAATAAGGGTGAGAAAAAGGGAAGGGAGAATATTATCTGTTAGTTTGCTAAATTTTATTACCACTGGCAACACGGAACCACTATATGAGTAATACTGTGCAGATCCTATTGATTCAGTGATGTCTTTAATGACTGGACTTTTTTTCTGTCTTTAGCTGTGATGATTTAAGAATGAATCTACTCACATTGCCCTCAACAGGATATTGTATTGTACATGTGATAATGTGAGTTTATGAATGAGTCATCCCACTACACTACCTGTTTATTATAAAAAAAGAACTAAATAGCATATGAAGCAATTTTATATGGTACAAAATGAGATAGAGAATCAGCTTGTTGAGACTCCTAAGATAGTCAACATAGGGGTTAACCTCCAACCTTCAAACTGGAGATTTTATAAATGGGTGTCTGTAATTCAGTATGTTTAGAACTGGTTATATTTTACAGAAACTCAAATCAGCAGCTCCACATTGCAAAGCAGCAAAGAAATATACTACTTCCCTATTATTCTTTCTAACTTAGTATGGGGCAAAGACATTTTTATTTCAGCAGGAGATCTCACAAAATCCCAACCTAGGGACTATTCTGCAAATTTAGAGAAGGACTGTAATGTTCTTTGCCACAGTGCGTGAATTATCGTTGTCTTTGTGGATATATGACCTACAAAGCTTTACTCCACAAAAGGAAAACAGTATGTTTAAAAGATGAGATGCCAAAGGACTGTGGGCTGTTAGAAATTTTTCCAGGGCAGAACACTACTACTTTCTTTGAACAATACCTTCTCAGGTATTCTATATGTAGCTACAAATTAGATATTTCCTAGACATATTTAAAAGGAGACACACCACGAGTGGAGAAGAACCATTTAGAATGTATAACCCAGATAATACCCTATCTCTATTGCACATCTTCTTTAGTCTACAGTCTGGACTCCAGATATTAAAATTCTTTGTATGGATAAGCATTGACAAAAACTGTTTCAAAATCCTTTGAAATGTCTATTTGCAACAATTACAAAGAAATACTTTGTGTGACATAGATTTTTCTATTTTCATTCAGTTTTCATCCAAATAAATCGAGATCAATATTTAAGATGGTGTAAATAAAACTATGAATCAGACTCTCCCAGCATTACTTATGGAGCTGTCAGTACAGACATCGGGCATTGAGTCACATTATTATATTTCTAAATTGGTAATTCACACAGGTGAATCATATAACTTTCACTCACCTATGTCAGTGGTTTTCAATCGTTTTTCATTTGTGGACCCCTAAAAAATGTCGAATGGAGGTGACATTTTGGGAATTTTAGAAACAGTCTGCGGATCCCCAGGGGTACATGCACCGCAGGTTGAAAACCACTGTTCTATCATAACGACAACCTTTTGTGGACTCCTTAGACATAGTCTGAGGACCCCCGGGGTCCGTGGACCACAGGTGGAAAATCACTGACCTAGGTGAACAGTCACTTACGTGGGCAGTTTCATTGACTTAAATGGGACTGCTGTGTCAGTAAGTGCTCACCCACATGAATAAGGATTGCAAGATCTAGCCTTCAGTGTTTAACCCTTTATTATACATGCTGGCCCACATCCCTAGCTAGTAAAAATGAGCACAGCTTCATTGCAGCCAATTTATTTTTAATTACTATCTTTAATATTAATAATGTGTAAAATGAAAGACCAAATTAAGCACAGTGAAGGCCAAAGTGGCCTTTCCTGCACAGGGGAATAATGTAGTGTAAGGCATGGCAGGTAGTAACGCAGAGGAGGGGAAAGCAGCCTCTACAGAGCTACTACTCTGATTCCCACGGGAACTGGGCAAAACCTGGGGGGCAGACACTGTGATAGATGAGGGCTAATTCAAGGTACAGAGGAAAGATTGAAAAAAAAAAAGGGGTTGTTTAGTCTGGAGAAGAAAAGACTGAGTGGGGATATAACAGTTTTCAAGTACATAAAAGGTTGTTTATACATTAGGAAAAACTTCCTAACTGTCAGAGTAGTTAAGCACTCATACAAATTACCTAGAGAGGTTGTGGAATCTCCGTCATTGGAGGTTTTTAAGAACAGGTTAGAGAAACACTTTTCAGGAACTGTCAAGTTATTACTTAGTCCTACCTTGAGTGCAGGGGACCAACTGGTTGTGGAAAAGAAATTCAAATCACTTCAACAAAATCTAACTAATGCCCCCAACCCTCCAAAAAAAGTTCAAGCTGAATAAACTCAATTGCAACATTTACTTACTGCACACTTCATAGACTTAATATTTTTCTTCAGTTTTAGAACCAAATGGATCCGGACCTACATTTAAGATGTTCTATATGTGATTATCAATCACATACTGTTTGTAGGGCTGTTTTTATATACCCAATTTTGGGCACTAAGTCACCTTTTCACATTGGCCATTCATTCAGTTTTTAAACCATTATTGCACACAGCGGGATGGGACCAACTCAACTGTATTGACTTAGACACAATGCCTGTAGTGGGCAAGAGGATTATCCTAGGTCTATTAAATATACCAACGAAGCCCACATTACTTATGTGGCAACATTAAGCCTATAGCTGCCTTTAGATACACAAATCTCAAAATTCTGGCTGAATTAAATAAGTTTCACAACTCTCCCTTTCCCTCCCTTGCAATATTATGTGCAAACATGCCCATTTTTCTAACTGAGGACTGGTTCAACATCAGACAGTTGAATTCTGTAGCATCCATATGAATGGTCTGTTCCTTTAGGCCTCCTGTACCTCTGAGTAGCACAGAGGCTGTGAGATGACATGATCAGGACTGTAATGCACATGTATTATTCTTTGCTGCATGAAGTTCCGAGCTCACAATTTAGTGCTCTCCCATATAACAGATCACAAATGAGTTGGTTTCACTATACAACCTTTCCACTATTAATAAAACAAACCTTGTCAACTGAATTTCCTACAGCTGTTCAACTAATGTTCAAAATATGTATGTCTAAATTAGGATCTACACTTGAGCATTAAAATTGGCATTTGAGGGGGCATATAAGTGCCTATTTTAAGAACACAAATTTGGACACTGGACCCAACTATAAGGCCCACAGGTTAGAAGCCACACCTGTAGTGCTACCAAGCAGCTGACATCTCTAGGCTATCACCCAGCAGCAACTGTAACTAGCTTGCATGCCACTTCCCATGAATCCACTGAGGACACAGCCCATGGCTCCAGATTGGCTCCCTGCCAGACATAAACCCAAGGAGCATTCCAGGAACTGTCCAGGATACAGTGTGGATCTCTGGGGCTGCCATAACTGTTCTTTGCTCTTGAACTCCTGGCTTGATTTGGACTTTGCCTCCTGACTTGGACCCCGAAACCTGACTCAGACGCAGACCCTTAGTATTGGCCCTGGCCTGGACCTGACAATGAATTCCTCTGCTACTTCTGGCCTCAGGTTTGCCCTTGCCCCTGACTGCCCTTATTGGGATCCTGACTCTAACGCTCAGGTCCACTCTAATGCCCCAGAGCCACTGGGAAGCTGACATAAGGTATCTGACTCCTGGAGGATTCCTCAGGAATCACAGGTGGCACAAAGCCAAGCAGCAGCTCTACACCACTACCTTCCCAACATCCCATGTAAGAGTTCATTCTAGGAGAAATTGAGCAAGGCCAGGAAGTTCCTATATCCAACAACTCCCCAGGTGCCTGACTGGCTCCTTGGAGTTATGGGCATCTGTGTATATACTACAGAAGCTTTGAGGCTACTGTAAATTATACTAGAAACCAGCCTAGTCATTGGAGCTACCTCTGCCCCCGGCCTTTATGCTGTTGCTCTGAATGTATTTCAGTTGCAACAGAGGATTTAGACCTTTAATTTAGGTACCCAAGTTCTTAAGATGGTTGCCTTTCTTGTGAATCCTAGCAGGTGCTGGAGTCTTTTACTTTTTACAGTTACTAATGGAGTTCAAAATGACTCTTTATATCAATCATGTGAAATGTTAAAATAGTTTACATATATGAACTTAGAAGCAATATTAAAAACGTAAACTATTATTTCATTAGTTTGCACAATATCCCGCAATTATAGTTTGTTTGATGCAGGGCTTCATCATTATATAATATTTTCAATCTAGAAATCCTGACCAAGTTTCCTATTCTGTAGCCCATCTTTCCATATACTAGTTCCATAGGAGAAGCAACTGAGGGTGTTAACAGGTACATTAAATTCCTCTACCTCAATTCTGAATCCTTCCTCATGTCCAATATTCTCTCCAGGCCAGCCAGCAGAATCCATTAATTGAACGGATTAGTCCTGAACCACAGGTGACAATGCATATGTAAATCATTATATAAACGACAGCTTGTTGAAAAATTTTGTTCTGCCTTTCAGTCATCATGGTGTTACTAAACAGAGACATTCCTAGATATCATGTGTCAAGAGCACATCATGCACTCAAGTAATTAAATTTCATTATGAACTATCAGGTCTCTGTGGCCAGTTTCCTAAAAATGATACTAGCTCTAGCACTGGCACTGTTTCTGTACGAAGTTTAGTTTTACTGTGTTTTGTGGCTGTATTTTATTTTATTCAGACTTTAAACTTTTACACTGTTACCAAATCTCACTTGTTTGGTTAGCTGTTCTGTCTTGTTACAAACTTTTCTGATTCATACCTCATATATATATATATATATATATATATATATATATATATATATATATATATATATATATATAAATAAATAAAACAGGACATCCTCTATTCCCCTAGCTAACAGAATAATTTATAATACATGACATACCAGCATCATGAAATTGGGAATAAGATGAGGTAGAATATTAATGAAATCTCTGTATGTAAAATTGTCCATCTGATCACATTTATCTCTCTGCTACATTCATTTGCACTCAGCTAGGACTTCAATTTCTAACAGCCAAGCTATCATACATTGTGATCCCTCTGCTGGATCATGAAACATCTAATTCAAAGCAGGAACAAGCATAAGAAAAGTAGAGAACATCTACATGAAAGAACAGCTTTTATGCTTGGCGTTTCTATCTACAAAGTATTTCCGATTATTGTTATTGTGTATTTAACACAACAACAAAAATGAGTTTTAAAAATTTAAGATATTAGGTCACCATTTAACTTAAATACATTTCAAATTCATTAAGAAATAAGACTCATCCAGATATTACAAAAATTACCATAAAACTCAGCAAACCTTACTTCTGGTAGAGGACTGGCCGGTTTGGTGAGGATTCCTCCCACATAAACAACATTTGGTAGCGTGGGTCTTGGAAATTCTAGTGCTATATCTGTACACAGCATCCACAGGCTGGAGTCATGAACCAAATCATGCATCGACCGCTCTGGCAGCACTTTGTGTTTCTGCATTATCATTTCATATTTCGGCAGAACCAAAAAATTGACTCCAAATCTTGAAACCAGATAAATAACAGTGTTTTTAATCCTGTCTAGAAGGTTCATATGATCTGTGAGAAGCGAGTTAAATTCTGGAACGTAAGATAAAGGAGCCGGAGCGCCTACTTCTGCTGGATACCAAAGGCCAGTGGAAAAAACAGCATATTTAACACCTAAAAGATGAGCTATAACAAACCCACACATCTCATTAGGATCCACTAGCAACAGGTCAAATTTTTCCTGTTTCAAGACATGCATTAGGTTCTGGTTGCCCACAATCATGTCACAGTTCTTAGAATAATGATCCAGGATGTCAAACAGTTCCAGTGCTGTCAGTCTTCCAGAGAAAATACTCCTCATTTTGGACTGAAGAAAATCATCCGAAGTGCTGCTATTAAAGATCCCTGGGTAACGTTGGAGTCTATAGTGATTAGATGGAGGGATGTGTCTGCCCTCAGAGAGGAGGAACACTGTCTGGTGACCTTGCTCATGCAAGGCTGAGGCCAAGGCCTTGAAAATATACAGATGGCTTTCAAACATAATTGGCGGCACAACAACGATTTTGGCAGCCCTTGCTATCCCGACAGCGCCCCACAGGAGAATGAAAACTGGAGTGTAAGACTTCATAGCTGAAATGACAAAAGAAAAAAAAATATTTCAACAGATTTCAATCCCACCTGTTGTTTAAAGTTTGATAAACAAACATTACTTGATAACATTTTCAAGTGTTTGCCATGATAACCTTTACTATCATTTTATCCCAAAGTCTTTTTAGTAGCATTCACGGGGAACAAGATAGCTACTTAGTTAAAAAAAGAAGCAAGTGTTGTGTTTAGTTTCTTGTTAGGCTTTAATTTTTTTCTCTCTCTCTTTTCCCTTCTCCCCTTCCATCTGGTTATACAGGTGGGCAAGCAATTTCTTCTGATACTGATACAGCTCCTGTATTATATGGCAGGAAAGCTGATGAGGACAATGCAGCTGGTACCTTCCTGCAAGATACTGTGTTCACGGCTTCTGAATTATACATGGTATCCAACAGCAAAGGGAAACAAGAACTTAGTGTCCTCTGAAACCCAGATCGTCCTAGGCTTTGGAGCACTAGCATGACTGCAGCCAGTTCATGTTAAGTATTTTGAGTGAATTTAATATTCATAAAGGATTCAAAGACCTAGAGGCTAAACTCCTCTGTTTATCTACATAACAGGCACAGCTTGTGTATTAGCACTACAACCTTCCCCACCAGCATGCCTCAACTCTGTATCTAGAAGCACCATCTCTGCCAATGCACTCCTGACTCTCTCAGTTGAGAATTCCAACAGTTCTGATGGCAGATTTTGGGATGTGCACTCATTACCAGTTGAGCAACAGTGCCTCGTGTGTGTTTCCATTGTAAGCTCATGTTGTCACAGCTGCCCATAGCCTTCAAAAACTTTCTCCTGCATTTTCCAGGCCTGACCTCTGGTGAAGGTGACTTTATATTTTTTAGTTTTTAAGTCTGAGACAAAAATGGTTCAAGCTTTTCTCAGTAGGTGGAGAATATGAAAACTCACATACAAACTTTCCATACATATATTAATGTTATCTTTTAAACAATGTTATAGTCCAAACAATAGCCCTCCCTGAAACAGAAGTACCTGTGAGTGTTGCAGCAAAACTGATTTTGATATGACTGGATTCTGAGCCTTTGAAAGTTATACTTTGCATGAGTACAATTGTTATGCTTGTTCGAAATTTGTAGTAACGTAGGGAGTTGAGATGTGCAAGTTTGCATTGCTAATTTAGTCCTTGATTCAACACATCTCAACTCCCCATATTACTTCACGCTGCATGTTACTGCAAATGTCAAACAAGCATAACAATTGTACTCATGTGCGAAGTATGACAATAAGCATGTGCTTAAGTCATCCTTATTCAGATCAGCATTTAAACAAATGCTTAAGTTCCATATACTTCATATGGAACAAAGGGGCCAGATTCTGGCCATAAGTGGCCAATAGAAAATTCCTGGGGTGTAAAGGAGTTTCTTGCAGGCAGAAAGCTAACCCCTGAGTTCTGATATATGCAGGGGATAAGGGAGGTGAGAGAGACGGTGTCACAAATGGAGAAGGACAGAGAGAGGGTGTGCCACTCCATTCATTTGATCCTCTATTAGCAGAAGGCTTCTGAATGCTTAACAGCGAGTAATATTACTCAATGGACAATCGAGATGCTAAAAGAGCACTCAAGGACGATAAGGCCATTGCGGAGAAACTAAATGAATTCTTTGCATTGTCTTCATGTCTGAGGATGTAAGGGAGATTCCCAAACCTGAGCCATTCTTTTTAAGTGACAAATCTGAGGAACTGTCCCAGATTGAAGTATCATTAGAGGAGGTTTTGGAACAAATTGATAAACTAAACAGTAATAAGTCACCAGGACCAGATGGTATTCACCCAAGAGTTCTGAAGAAACTCAAATGTGAAATTGAAGAACTACTAACTGTAGTCTATAACCTATCATTTAAATCAGCTTTTGTACCGAATGACTGGAGGATAGCTAATATGATGCACATTTTTAAAATGGCTCTAGAGGTGATCACAGCAATTACAGGCTAGTAAGCCTGACTTCAGTACCAGGTAAACTGGTTGAAACGATAGTAAAGAACAAAATTGTCAGACACATAATGACCATAATTTGTCGGGAAAGAATCAACATGTTTTTTTTAAAGGGAAATCATGCCTCACCAATCTACTAGAATTCTTTGAGGGGGTCAACAAGCATGTGGACAAGGGGGATTCAGTGGATATAGTGTACTTAGATTTTCAGAAAGCCTTCGACATGGTCCATCACCAAAGGCTCTTAAGCAAAGTAAGCTGTCATGGGATAAGAGGGAAGGTCCTCTCATGGATTGGTAACTGGTTAAAAGATAAGAAACAAAGGGTAGGAATAAATGGTCAGTTTTCAGAATGGAGAGAGGTAAATAGTGGTGTCCCCTGGGGTCTGTATTTGGACCAATCCTGTTCAACATATTCATAAATGATCTGGGAAGAGGGGTAAACAGTGAGGTAGCAAAATTTGCAGATGACACACAACTATTCAAGATAGTTAAGTCCCAAGCAAACTGCAAAGAACTACAAAAAGGATCTCACAAAACTGGTGACTGGGCAACAAAATGGCAGATGAAATTCAATGTTGATAAATGCAAAGTAATGCACATTGGAAAACGTAATCCCAACTATACATATAAAATGATGGGATCTTAATTGGCTTTTACCACTCAGGAAAAAGATCTTGGAGTCACTGTGGATAGTTCTCTGAAAACATCCATTCAATTTGCAGCGGCAGTCAAAAAAGTGAACAGAATGTTGGGAATCATTAAGAAAGGGATAGATAATAAGACAGAAAATATCAGATTGCCTCTATATATATCCATGGTATGCCCACATCTTAAATAGTGCTTGCAGATGTGGTCGCCCCATCTCAAAAGAAATATATTGGAACTGGAAATGGTTCAGAAAGGGGCAACAAAAATTATTAAGGGTATGGAATGGCTGTCATATAAAGAGCGATTAATAAGAGTGGGAGTCTTCAACTTGGAAAAGAGATGACTAAGGGGGGATATAATAGAGTCTATAAAATCATGACTGGGGTGGAGAAAGTAAATAAGGAAGTGTTATTTACTCCTTCTCATAACAAAAGAACCAGGGGTCACCAAATGAAATTAATAGGCAGCAGGCTTAAAACAAACAAAAGGAAGTGTTTTTTCACACAACAAACAGTCAACCTGTGGAACTCCTTGCCAAAGGATGGTGTGAAGGCCAAGACTATAACAGGGTTCACAAAAGAACTAGATAAGTTCATGGAGGATAGGTCCATCAGTGGCTATTAGCCAAGATGGGCAGGGATGGTGTCCCTAGTCTCTGTTGGCCAGAAGCTGGGGATGGGTGACAGGAGATGGATCACTTGATGATTACCTGTTCTGTTCATTCTCTCTGGGGCACCTGGCTTTGTCATTGTCGGAAGACAGGATACTGGGCTAGATCGACCTTTGGTCTGACCCAGTAGGGCCGTTCTTATGTTCTTATAATTCCCTTAACATAGGCTAATTTGTTTTTAATGTTATACAGGTCAACAAATGAGATAGCAATGCCTTTGGGCCACTAAAATATGATGTTGTGCATCAAGAAAGGTACCCAGTTCTCCCTTCTCACACCTAAATAAGATTTTCAAAAATTGTGAGCATAATTTGTCGGGGAACTTCCAACAGTCAGAAGACTAGCACAAGGCATATGCACTACTTAATTCTGATTTAAACACTGTTTTGAAGTTTTAGGTGGAATCTAAGCTTTGTACTGCTATCCATGTAGCCTTTGTATCCAATATGAGAGGAAAAGAGCCTCACACAATATTTATCACCAGCAAAAAATGGATACACAAGATTTTTTTTCTACTATTCAATTACAGAAACAAATGTAAAAAAAGTGAGTAAATTGCAAGAACTGCTTCTGAAATGGAAATTTAAGGCACTTATCTTTTCCTCTTGTTTTCTTTTAGCTTGAAGAAACAAATACGCTCACCACACCATCTAGTAATGTAAACCATATCAAGAAGCTTGTTAGCTTTTTTCCTTGCTATGGGACCTTAGCTCCACAGGGATTAAATAAATATTGAGTCCTGCTCTCTGCTTCCCAGGAAGAGAGTGATACAGATGATTGTCAGTTTTCTGCCTTAAGTTTGAGCTCTTTTAAAAATGTTCCCATTTGATTTGAACTGTCCATCCACCAATCTGTCATCTAGAAATTTTAAACTCTGTTTATGTACTATAAGATCTAGAACATTTTGCACATTGCTGCTACACCACCTTCCAGCTAGAACAACGAACACAAATTTACTGGAAAAACCTATTCCCAGCACTGTTTAAATATCATTGGTTCTGGTATAGAAGCAACAAAGTGAATATATGACTGAATTCTGCAAAAAAAAATATTTAGATGTAGTTTTATGCTTTATGGAAAAAGTGAAAGTTCCATCACGCACTGGGTTTTAAACTGAGTTAGTGGAACCACTTTATAAAAAGATTTGTCAACAGTTCCAGCTAACCCATATTAAATACAGTTTGCCTTTTTGATCAGCTGGTGTACATTGATGTAGCTTCACTGACTTTATAGAACTACACCAAGTTACACCAGCTACTTAGCTGGCCCCATGTCTATAGTCTAGAACAATTTTTAAAATACAGTTTGAAACTAGATCTGCCAAGTCCATGATGTCCAGGCAAACTTTTTAAAAACCATTTAAACTGGATCATTTTTAATCCATGTTTTGAAAAAGCTCCATTAACTTCCTTTGGTCTCAGAGAGTACCTTTAAATCTCACTGAACACATCAAAATCAGAAAAAACTACAGTTATATTTGCAAGCTTCCAAACAATGTAAATATTATATTTAAAAACTTTAAAAATACTTCAGAGTATCTCTTTGAAATCAGATATACCAGCAGCTACTTACGTACAAGTATTATGACTATTGGTGCTGAAAAGAGGAACAATTCGGATATTTTAAAATGTTTTTGGATATTAATTGTCTTATATTTCAGTTTTTTCTCCCAATTTTATGCAACCACAGTAAAACTAACTAAATAAGCTACGCACACAAAGGTGAGTCAAAGTCAATCTAATTCAGATATCGTGCTCACATTGCCTTTTTATTGCTCTGGAGATAAACAGAAAACATTTTCCAAAATGTATAATATACATAAACTGAAAGAAACAATTTGTTTTTGTTAAAAGCTGACATACAGCACCTTTACATATGCTTGCAAATGTGAATTTGCTTGCACAAACTGAGTTGTTAAACATGTCATTAGCTGATCTTCTTCTATAAACAGCTGCACACAAATTCTGCTTGTCCATAAATCTGTAATATTTTGGGCTACAAGTAGAGGAAACTTTTCTTTCAACCTCAGTTCCTCTGCTTAACACATTAGGAATTATTTCACTTTCTCTGGAGCCCCAATCTTGACTAAAAATAATACCAAGGTCTGCAGAAGGTACTGGATATCACTTGGGAGATCACACTGATTGAATCTCAAAGAATCATTCTGCTGACAGGGTTACTGTGTCCTCTGTTAACTGCAAGATCAGCACATGACTGTATAAGAGAGGTTGTGTTTATCTGTGCGGATGATAAACCTATGTAATTGCAGTGTGAACAGATAGATATGTCAAAACTTTGGTGGCTGCTCAGGTGCAATCCAGGACAAAGATGTAGTTTAGGATTGGGCACATGTGCCTACCCTGGTCTTGCAATTGCACTGTGTCCAGGTCTGTTGTCCACAATTCAAGAAGGATGTTATGTTGATAAATTAGAGAGGATTCAGAGAAGGGCCACAAGAATGAATAAAGAATTAGAACACCTTCCTTCTAGGGATCGATTCAAGGAGCTCAATCTATTTAGTTTACAGTCTGTAAATACAAATATTTAATAACAGAGTCTTCAGTCTAGCAGAGAAAGGTTTAATGTGATACCAGGGTTGGAAGTTGAACCCAGACAAATTCAGATTGGAAATAGGGCTTAAATTTTTAACAGTGAGGATAATTAACCTTCGGAACAATTTACCAAGGGTCATGGTGGATTCTCCATCACTGGTGATTTTAAAATCAAGATTGGATTTTTTTTTCTAAAAATATCTGCTCTAGGAATTTTGGGGTGGGAGGGGGAGTTCTGTGTCCTGTGTTATATAGGAGATCAGACTAGATGATCACAGTGGTCCCTTCTGGTCTTGAAATCTACAAATTTATTAATCAATTCTTCCATAAAATAGCCAATAATAAAATCAATGATTAACTGCACTGCATCTAATAAAATTACTATAAACATTTAGCAACTACATCTCCTCAGGCTATAAACGTTCTTATAGTAATCACCAGTGATGGAGAATCCACCATGACCCTTGGTAAATTGTTCCGAAGGTTAATTATCCTCACTGTTAAAAATGTAAGCCCTATTTCCAATCTGAATTTGTCTGGTTAACAAATATGAAATTACACATAATACATGACAGCATAATATTCTTATTGAGAAATAAACAGGTGTTTACATTCTTAACATCAATATGAAAGAAACGGGCTGGCACAGGCTGGGAGTGTTCTAAAGAGATCCCCTCTAATCTCAGTGAAGAAGTAAGTACACTACGTAACCAAAGGGAGTATTTTTCCATGTATTATGTTACGTACGTACCCCCAAAAGCTACATAAATTAAGGCTGTAATTCCATCTGAGGGTTATGGTAACACAATGTCACCAGAACTCCTCAATGAAACTGCAGTGTTAATATGTGCAATGTAGAGTACCTTAATTCTTATGCTTTGTTTACTACAAATAGTGTTATATTGCTGTTGCAGCATAAAAAGAATCAATGAAAAATAAAATAAAATGTAATAAATATCCACAGATTGCTCATTCACATTTTTTAGCAATGCACATTAATATTGCAGCAATGACACAATATTCCTCCTTTGAAACCATTATCCAGTCAATACAAATGCAGAAGAAACACAATCCCCTCACTATTACCGTAGTGCTTCTTTTCAGTACCTATACAATGTTTCAAAATGTATTACAAAAACTCCCATTGCAACTGATGAGCTTTGTTTGCCAACAACAATACATACATAATCCCTAACAGAAACTATATTAGACATAAAGGGCTATACTCTTGATCCCAAAGAGATGCCTTATTGAGGTTGGTGATGATTTCCCCCAACAGAGGGGAATCCTCAGGTAGCACAGAGTGTACCAGACCCATGTCAGAGCACAAAGGGCTCTGTCTGATCTCCTGACAGCACAGATGTCCTAATAAGACTGTTCCAGCAAACGCTACTAATATCAGCTCTTGGATTCCTTAAATTACAATAGAGGCCATTTCAGCCCAGAGCCAGCTCAGGATTAGGGGACTGGAAAGGATTACACTCTGGAACAGCTAAGGAGCTGCCCCAAGACATGAATTAACACTTAGCAGTTTGCATACTAATCAATCCTCACAACATCACTGTTAAATATTATTATTCCCATTTTACAGATGCGAGAAATTGAGACAGAGGGGTTAAGTGATTTATTTAAGGCAACAAAACACCAAACCATTGATAAAATTGAGTTAAACCCAGTTTTCAGTCCCATGCTTAATCCATTAGACCATGCTGCTTCTCTTCAAGCTATTTGTATCATTAGTGTTCTGTGAGAAACCAGTTTTGGAACATGCTGGGCATTTCCAGGAAGTTCCTCAGAGCCCTTGATACCCGCTGACTTTGATGGGAGTCTTTGACGGATTTCAGCACCTAACTGGAGATGTTCAGTATCTGCCAGGGCCTAAGGATAGACACTGGGGTTACACAGGTGTACATGAAAGCAGAATTCTATCCTTTGATGTAACTTACAGCAGCCCAAGGGCTAATCGTAGTTGTGTTTGCTGCAGTGATTCCATCAGGACATGTCAAGCTCAGCTAGTCAGTAGCAGAATTAGAAACAGTATCTAGGAGCTTCTAGCTCCAACTCTAGGGTTGCCAACTTTCTGATTTCAGAAAACCAAACACTCTTGCCCCGCCACTTCTCTGAGGCCCCACCCCCACTCACTCCATACTCCCTCCCTCCAACACTCACTCTCCCCACCTTTGCTCACTCGCTCATTTTCACTGGGCTGGAGCAAGGGGTTGGGGTGCAGGAGGGGGGTGAGGGCTCCGGCTGGGGGTGCAGGCTCTGGAGTGGGGCCAGGGATAATGGGTTTGGGGTGCAAGAGGGGGCTCTGGGCTGGAGGGGTCAGGCCAAGGAGTTTGGAGTGTGGGAGGAGGCTCCAGGCTGGGCCAAGGGGTTGGGGTGGGGGGGATGAGGACTCCAGCTGGAGTGTGGGCTCTGGGTAGGGCCAGGAATGAGGGGTTTGAGGTGCAGGAGGGGGCTCTTGGCTCAGGCCAAGGGGTTCAGAGTGAGGGGTTGGGGTGCGGGAGGGGGTGCGGGCTCCAGTCGGCGCTTACCTCAGGCGGCTCCCGGAAGCGGCTGGCATTTCCCTCTGTTTCCTAGGCGCAGTGGTGGCCAGGGGGCTCCGCATACTGTCCCTGTCCACAGGCACTGCTCCCACAGCTCCCATTGGCTGCAGTTCCCAGCCAATGAGAGCTGTAGAGCTGGTGCTCAGGACACGCCTGTGCTGTGGGCTGACCGCCCCTGCACCTAGGAGCTGGAGGGACAGGCTGGCCACTTCCAGGAGCCGCACGGAGCCAATGAGATTGAGATTTTTAGTGGCCTGGTTAGCTGTGCTGACTGGAACCACCAGCGTCCCTTTTCAACCAGGCATTCCAGTCGAAAACCAGATGCCTGGCAACCCTATCATCCTCAGGCCATTAGCCTATGCCTCTTTCTCAAAAGTTAACTTATCTGACCAACAAAGCAGATTTGATCTAAATGTCAACAGGCTGTTATGCTAGGCTGCTGAATACAGCAGAAAATAGGCACACACAAATAAACCCAAACAAGTCACTAATATTTCTGCTCTTAATTAAAAGGCCATGAAGGCAAACACATTTTTCTTCAAATTCATTTTTATAATTATTTAAAATAAAAGATTTCCTTTCCAAGATTTTTCCTAGAATTTGCTTTCAATAAAATAAGGAAAATGTGTGGGCCTAAACAGATTGTCAATATCCCTGTAAACCAGAAGATTGATAGTTGTTGTTTTTTAAATTAAAGTTATTCAGAAACCTAGCACTGCATTTAAACCCTTACTGCCCTGAGCCAAAAGGAAGCAAGAAACCAATAGTTTTGGGGTTTTTTTTAAATTGGAGTAGTATTTGTAACTAAGTGCTTTGCATAAGGGGGTGTGGGAACAGAAAGTTAAATATTGGAATAATCAAAAGGTTAAACATTAAACCCATTCTAACTACTACACATAAAGAATGTGAAGATCTTAATGGTCTGCTAAAGCAAACTAAGCACAAGCATAGACGACCGGTAGATGAACACATTTTTTCTGTAGACCAGAAGAATTCCTGGATTTCTGAATACATTTCCTTTATAACAAAATGCTAAAAACAATGAATTTTTGAAATTATAAAAAAACAAAAAACAAAAACCCAAAACACACTACTCCAAACCTCTCCCCTTCCCAAAACGGATAAAGCAGCAGCTAGTATTGCAATAACAATTTCACTGTTCTTCGATCCACTTGAAATCAAACTCAACCTCCAGACTTACAGCTTGATCCACAGAGGCCCCTTTCACCTGTGTAGAGCCCCACTGAAATCAGTCAGGCTTGACATCATCCCAGAGGTCCAGCTTCGTAGAGCATCTTGCAAAATCTAGACTTTAGATCCTGTTCTTGCACTTCCGGGTAAACTCCCAGAGAAGTTAATAGGGCAAAAAAAGCAGTGTCTTGACTGAACTAAAAGTGGCCTGCTTGTAATTTTTACCAGCAGGCAAAACAGGGAAAGCATTGTTAATATTAATGCCACTACCTTCTATCCACTCATATTCACTCTTCAAAACACACTAATTTTTTTGTTTATTTTTTAAATCTAGCCAGCAAGAAGTGAAACTATGGATTAAAAGGTGCCCTTCATATTAAGCAGCAGGGATGCAATGGCAGCAAACGAGCAATCTTTCTAGCCCTAGATCTCTCATCACCCTACAAAAAGATTTTGAGTTACTTGCTACAACTTAACAAATACCAGAGCATATAAAGGAGCTCAGAAAAGCATCAGATTAATAAACTAGATTTTCACCCCTAGAGATCTGAATTCAAATCCTGATTAACAATGAATTAGACTCTTCTCAAAGCTGGTGGACATGTATCACAAGATACTATTCAGTTATAAAACAGAAAAAATGGAGATTTAGGTAGGCTGCAAATTACAGCCACTGCTTTGGAAAAGCTCTGAGAGATTTAACTATTTGAATCTTTACACCCACCTGCAATGTTGTTTTTTCTCATTACCCTATAATCTCCTAAATAAAATCAAAACTTCAGAGCAAGGAATATAAATTGTGTTTGTGGAGCTGTTAAAATCTTTTGGGGCTTTTTATTTAAAATATTAAACTGGAATGAAATCAAATTATATTCCCTGATTTGGAGCAGATCGGAAGGGACAAATAGTATTGATGGGCAACTGGGTTAATCATTAATGTGTTTATTAGACTTGTGTTTTTCTCAACCACATATATACATATCATTACAAGATTGTAAATCTGTAATTTCCAAACATGGAGAGTGGATCTTCATCATATAATTTGGTATGTGTTATAACATTTGCTTAAGACCGGCCCAGGGCTGGAGTATTGCAGGTCAGACTGTTTTGTATTACCCAAGGGGCACACACAATCAGAATCAACATCAGTAAATGTATCTGTTAGTGCTGCCATCAGAGGTCACCCTTCATGCTACGAAAAACAAAACTGTAAGCAGTACGATGTCATCACTACTGGCAGACTCACTTTCTATGACCAATGACAGCAAATGCTGCTTAGGGAAGTACTATATACTAGAGCATATTTATCACACTATAAAACAGATCATAGGTGAAATGTTCAGCTAGGGACTGAAAGTTGCTAATAATGTTGATGAGAATGCTACTGACCTCTTTCGGAAAGCACTGATGAAAAGTGCTATATAAGAGGTAGGGATTATTCTTGTTATTATGACTACTAGTAATAATAATATTTATACTGCTAGAGTTAAAATTTGAAAATGGAAAAAGAAATGAAAACAAAACAAATCAATGAATTAAAAAATGAGACAGGGAGATGAATACAGAAATCAGTTTTAAACAGAGTAGTAGAACAAGAAATTTTAAAAAAGGATGAAGTGGATTTCAATGTCACAAGTTTTGTCAAAGGCCCAATTCTACACTCTCTCTACTCTGGTCAAACTCCCACAGATGTCAACAGGAATTTTGGCTGAATGAGGCAAATTAGGCTAAACTCTCATTAAGCACCACTTTATTAAGGAAATACAGGTCAGGCCATTATGGGCTTATATGTTTTAAAAATGTGTTTTCTTTTGTATTTTTAAACATCAGAAACAATGTGAAGGTCATTACTGAAGGTCATTACTATAGTTAAAACTGCTGAACTGAAGTAAGGGCAGGATGCCAGTCATTTTATCGTACCTCAAATACCTTAGGATTGTGGGTGAGGGGCCAAGTTCAGACTTGGCCCAATTCCACTGACTTAAGCAGAGGTGCACCCACTTATATCCTGGTTTGAAGTTGGTCTCAAGAGTTTGTGTGGTGTAAATTTTATTGGACAATGATTCTGACACACCCTGAATTCTCTGCTATATTACTGATAGAATGGCTTTATAAAGGCACTTAAGGAAATCATATGCCTGCATTCCAAACCAAAGGTTAGGTGCAGTAGTCAAACAGAAAGCAGGTGACATTTCAGAAGGTTACAAGCCATATACATCATGCAGAGGACATCAAAAAGAGGGGAATGAACAGAAAAGAAGAAAAGGACTTACTTTCCAATTTTATTCCAAACAAAATACCTTTGGGGGAAAAAATTAAAGAATTGTACAGTATGTTTGGGGGGAGGGTTAGTTTTAATGTCAGTCATGCAGCACTCATATTGGGAGTGTTACAAGGCAATGCCACCAAATTAGCATTAATTAGACCACATATCATCAGTCTTAGAAGAAAGGAAAATGACTGAATGAACAGGGAGACTGACTTACTGTCTTGCCATTAAAGGTGGTCCCACCAGGTCAGATATGAGGGAAGGCAAGATACTGCAACTGAGCAAGTGCAGCTGGACTGCTCCACCTGCAAGCTATCATCTGCAGGTTTGAAACCTATGTTTGTAATGATGCTGTCTGTGTTCTACATGTTCTACAGGTAAATCAGTCTAGTCACTCCAGTATTTTTTGTGAGCACTAAATTCACTCAGAACCACTGAGAGTGGGCTTTAAAGAGAAAGTTAGGAATCTGCAATTTGGGGTAAGAAACAAACTTGCTACGGAAGTGTAAAGAAAATGGGCCACTCTCATGTCATTCTACTGCAGCCAGTGGAGTTCTAACAGGGATGACGGTACCAAAGGTCTACAGACCCACAAAACCTTGGAGTGTAGAAATAATGCATTGTGCAGTGTGGGGGAGAAAGATCCTACAGCAACTACAGCAGACATATTGATTTATATTAAGGTTTTCATATCATGTATCTTGTTGTGGATCACTGAAACAGGGTATTATTCTGTCTTGTAATTTTTTAGGTATGAAAATGAATAGGTACAAACTTTGGCCTTGGCTGCAGGTATGGGCTCCTATTCAAGTCACTGAATGAGCCTTTTAAGAAGTCAATGGGAGCCCTGCACATACAGCTGAAGACAGAATATTGCATTTACTCTTTATTCATCTCATTTTGAATAATAACTGCTGCACCCCCAATCCATCCATTGAAGCAGCATACAGGGTTTGAGAGCATGATATAAAAATATTACATCTGCTAGGTGGGAAGTGGAGAACAGATCTGATGGCTTCAGTCAAAGCACTGATCGGTTTGTTCTGACTGCCAGGGGGGTTTACTGGGAGAGTCAGCTGATTTTGTATAAAGATTTGAGATGCTTGCCGGACAACTTATGGCAGTTTTTGGGGGTAGACAGCTGTTTATATACCCAATTTTACCTGACTTCATCTAATACAAATTTAGAGGTAGATTAAACAAACTTTTACATTGAAGAAGAAAATAATGAAGAAGAATCAGTATTAAATGCACCTTACTTAAAAGGGGCTATAATGGAGTATGTAGCATTCATAATAATGAAAAGGTTAACTGGAACTGGAGAGTCAATTAAGGCACCTGATTGCTCCTGGGAGATAGGCCAGGGACAAATAAAGAGGAGCCCCAGCTGGGTAAGGAGGTGTATGATTAGAATAAAGAGACAATGCCCAGACTAGATGGACAATAGGAAGAAACTCTGTAGTCCATTGAGAATAGGAGCCTAGGTAAAAGGGAAGAATCTGGACTTCTAAAGAGACCGAGACCTTGAACAGAAAGGGGGATGCTTAACAGAGATAAAAGGTCAACCTCAAGGAGGGCAGAGTTAGTTTGTTTGTATTTTGGGTTTGGGATTTGTTGAGGGATTCTAAGGGAGACACACGAGTCCCACCCCTGGCGGAGGGGTGAATGTAGAGAGGCTGTGGGGGATGCCTGGTAACAGGTATAAGTGACAGGGTCGGGAGCAGGTCTGAGTAGATAGACTTTACCTGCCTATCAAAGGGTCTTTAGGCTGGGATGCACTATAGTGGGAAGGCCTAGGTTTCTCTATCAGCCTTGTGAGAAGGTGGCGTGAGGCCCCCCTTCCCCACCCCCGCCCCCACACACACAGAAGGATAAGGACACTAGAAAACCCTGAGATGCATGAGTGTAAAGATGTTGGGGCCCAGAGCTGTGGCTGAATACCTGATGCAAGGGCACTGGACTCTATAACCCTGCAATGGGTAAAAAGTGAATTGGCTGGAGGGCCAAGTCATGAGATGAGGCAGATCACTAAAGGACTAGAGCAGCTGCAACAGGGTGCTGTAGTCAAGGAGAGCTTGTTATACCATGTCCAGCCATGATGGGACATGCCAGTGGTGACATTATTATTCTTAGAGGGACAAACTTCTCTTTCTCTTCCAAAACTGTCAGGCTTACTTCTAACATGCAGCTCTCTTGGATAATTGCATCCAAAAGTGCTGGTGTAATCTAAAACATTGTTTTAAGAAAAGTCCTTAAAAATACTTTAGAATCAAAATTTTCTAAAGCATGATATAGTCCTAATATACAAATGTTTAATAATAATTGAGATACATAATTTCTGCTAGCATAATACCAGTAACTCTCCGAAACAGATGCTTAAAATGAGACTTCATGCTCTAGAATTACAGGAAATGAAGACAATGTTGGAACAGCCTAGATGGGCTACTACTGCTATCAAAAAGATTAAAGGTGTGTTCTACTAAAGTTGGATCTGTTCACACAGGGTAAAACTAATAATCAAGTCAATGGACGATTTATGAAACTGAGGATCACAGGTTCAGGGCTAATGAGTTTATTATAATATCAGGTGTCCACTATCTTAATAATGCCAAAACATATTCACCTTCATGCAAAATATTTTTCTTGTGAAGCTTCGCTACTACCAAAAATATAACCAATATAATTTAATAACCGAACAGAGCACACAAGTCAGTCGCCATTAACCACCATTTGCTTATCAGACACCCGGGTAAAGTGGAGGAATGAGAGTAAATGAGGGGGACGAGAGGAAAGCCTTTTACCTGCAGAGAGAGTGTGTGTATTACACTCAGTACCGTATCAGGAAACAGTGAGAGGTAGAAGAGACTTCTAACCAAAGATCTCTGAGCCACTCCTGGAGTCTGGGGGGGGCGGAGCACACAGAAGCAGCTCAATCCCAGTCACTCCTGGCCCACGCAGGCAGAAGCACAGAGGGAAGTAAAGAACCAGCAGCCTGTGCTGTAGGCACAAGGGGAGCATAGGGAAATCCAAGGGTAGATGGCAAACCCCACAGCCTTAGAGGGTACCAGGCCTACCTAAACTCCCACGGGTTACACGGACCTTCATCTGGCGGAGGCTGACAACCAAAGTGGCATGTGTAATGAAGATGATACTGTATTAAAGCCTCAGTATTTTGTCTCCCTCTGGTGGGAGGGAGGAAACATGTCTGAAGCCTGTAGACTAGCATATGACAGTATAAAATTAGGAACTTTTTCTTAAGTATCAAAAGTTGCAGTTTATTTAAAACATTTCCATCAATTATAGGTCTTTCCATGGCAGCACTACTCTGTGGGAAGTGGCAGAGGAGAGAAGTTACAGTGCAATATGATGAACAGTAGATGTATTTTAAAAGGCTTGTTTACGTCTTTGAGAGGGCTGAGAAGAATGCAGGCTATGTGCTCTTGGATACTTCAGTAGGATTCTACGGGTCATAGTGCAGAATTTGACCGAAAGGATCAACAACAGAGTTTGAAACAGCAGTGGTTTGATAAAAAACAATAATTATTTTATTTTACTCAGACTGAGGTTTAATTTTAAAATAAACCATTTAGGGGGAGAAGTGATGCCCTGGTATTTTGTTTCTAATATAGCTAGCTCCAGCATGGTACAAGCTATCCCCATTTCACACCATCATATTGTTAGGCCTAAATAAAATGTAACCCAAAGCTAGTTGTGTCAACCTGAACAAAGTCAAGCTAACAGCCTAACAGAGGTTTATGGGTAATTCATAAGTGGAAAGTCCCAGGGAGTTGCAGGTCTGTCTCTCACAAAGTTAAGCAACCATGAGATAAGAAAGGGACTGTATTCCTAGCAGGGTACCAAACGTACAGAGGTAAAAACAATTTGTTTAAAGAACTCATAAGAAGCCAAGATTCCAAACTTCCAGACTCCCTGTGCAGTACTCCCTGTTTCTGTTCTATGTCTATTCCTAACAATTACATTTTAGATTGATTAGTGATTGTTAAGGTATCATAAATCATGTAAAACATTTAATCTTGTAGAACATAAAAAAGAATGTATGGTAACAGTTTCTAGTTTCAAAAGAAGGGGGGTGGCTACTTAACTAGTTAATTGCAATTATGATGATGCGACGGAGTTGTCTATATAAACCTAGGTAATTTTGCAAAGAAGTTAGCTGGTTCTCTTTGGAGACGAGCTCGCTCTCTATTGTCGTGTGCACTCTTCAATAAAGAGCATTATATTTGAACTTTGCTGGTGTTGCCTGTCTCTCGCGGTCAGACAACGAACTTTGCCGTTTGGGGTACCAGAGTCCCCAACAACTTTTGGCGACTCCGCCGGGACTCGTCTGACTCTCCAGCGGGGGATTGGACACTGAGGCAACGCAGCGCGCATCTTCTGGTTTAGAAGAGCTTTGCCTGGTGATCTGATCTCTGCGTTGGCGATAAGGCGAGTTCTGTGAACCAGCTGAAGCTCGTAGAAATCCAGCAACGTCCACCTACCCGTTGAGTAGGGTCAAGGTTGCCTGGGTTTGAGTCCCAGTGCAGGTTGCCGGGGTTCGAATCTCTGACAACTTAGGTCTGGGTTAGAGTCCCAGTCCAGGTCTGGGTTAGAGTCCCAGTCCAGGTTTGCACAGGATCCAAGTTGTCTGGGTTAGAGTCTCAGCCAGGGTTTGAGTCCCAGTCCAGGTGTTCGAGTCCCCTGGAGAGGTAAGCGAGCGCTCGACGCGGGGAAAGAGGGGTTACAGTCCCTTTCTTTCACCAAATGGGACAATTTGGCAGTAAGTGCCCGGGGGACACCCCGTTGTCTCTGATACTCAGAGATTGGAAGGAAATCTCGGGGACAGCTGGTTTGGGTAAATCTAAAATGAGAAATTTATGTCAAATACAATGGCCTTCTTTCACCACTCATTTGTCCCCGACTAAAGATTGGCCGGAGTGTGGAACCTTTTCCACAGATAGAATGAACTCCTTAAGGAATATTTTGGTTGATCTTAGCCCGGGACAAATGAATTATTTGTTTGTATGGTATAATTATAAACCCATGGAGGGATGGGTAGTTTTTGAAGCTGTTTGTATGGAGAGCTCTTGTGAAAATGGAGTGCAAGGATTCAAAAGCAGGTTAGGGACAGTTCAGGGACAGAGGAGAATCAAGGGGGAGCTCAGAGTGATGTTCCCTCATCTTCAGAGGAATCAGGCAGCCCCACTCCCTCTGTGCAGCTTCCAGCCAGCCTTTTGCAAACTTGGCCAGGGGCTGCCTCTCAAACACTCCCAATATTACAGCAACCCTCGTCCTCGCCCTTGTGGACCCCCACTAGGTTACTTAACTCCATGAGGAAGAATGTTTCTGAGACACCCCTGATATTACAAGTCCCGTGGAGAACTTATCCGGTTCCACTGGTTGCTGGGGGACATGAGATGGTTTTACCCTGTTTGCAACTTCAGATTTGTTTAACTGGCTGTGCACTATGCCTCACTTATGAAACAATCCTGAGGCAGTGGAACAAATGTTCTGCACAATCCTTTTCACTCATGTGCCCACTTGGGCAAATGTAAATCAGTAAATAGATATTCTCATGACAGAAGATGAAAGACAAAAAGTAAAAGAAAAATCTGCAGGTCATTTGAATGCACCTTGGCCAATTACTGATCCTAATTGGAATCCCAACAATCCAGTTCAAAAGACAAAGTTGGATAAATTTTTGAAAGCTGTTTTAAATGGCATTAGAAATGCAGGGGAGATTGCTCCAAATTGGAGCAAGGTGACTGCTTGTGTTCAGCGTCCAGACGAGCACCCCTCTGACTTTTGTGCTCGACTGATTTGTAAAATTAGAAAGCATGGTAATTTGAATCCTGAAACTGATCATGGAAAGGAGATGGTTAAAATGGTTTCCATGTCACAATGTGCAGAGATTTAGAGAGCATCCAGATGGTATGCAGGGAAAAGTTTGTCTAAAGTAGTTAGTGTTGCTACTAGAATATTTAATAAGAGAGAGGAGAAAAAAAAAAGAGAAAAGGAAGGAAAGGCAGAAGGATATTAAGGAGCAAGTGTCACTGTTGGCAGCAGCAATGACCGGGGGAAGGGGAAAAGTTCACGGATGGAACAGAGGTGGATGGAATGAATGGAAAAAAGAAAAAGCAGCAAGAGGCGGAGGACGTAAAGAAGAAGTTAGAAGTAGTGGTTGTCATTATTGTGGTGCAGAAGGACATTGAAAAAGAAAAGTTGTTTGTAAATGGATCTGCATTTGTTCGTGAAGAAATCAGACACTCTGGATATGCAGTTACTGATAGGCAGACTGTATCAATAAGGGAAGCTCTTTCTCCCGGGGTGAGTGCCCAAGCTGCAGAGTTAAAAGCCCTCTCCGCAGCCTGCCCTCATGCTAAAGGGAAAAGGGTTAACATTTATACGGACTTAAAATATGCTTGTTAAGGTATCATAAATCATGTAAAACATTTAATCTTGTAGAACATAAAAAAGAATGTATGGTAACAGTTTCTAGTTTCAAAAGAAGGGGGGTGGCTACTTAACTAGTTAATTGCAATTATGATGATGCGACGGAGCTGTCTATATAAACCTAGGTAATTTTGCAAAGAAGTTAGCTGGTTCTCTTTGGAGACGAGCTCGCTCTCTATTGTCGTGTGCACACTTCAATAAAGAGCATTATATTTGAACTTTGCTGGTGTTGCCTGTCTCTCGCGGTCAGACAATGAACTTTGCCGTTTGGGGTACCAGAGTCCCCAACAATATGACAGCCAAGCATCTAGAAGCATTAAATGGGCAATAAAGAATTATTTTGTTTTGCTTCATTCTACAACAAGTGACCAAACTTTACTAAATCACATGATTAAAATTGCAAAGTAAGATATATCAGGTATGTCAAATACTGTAGTGGAAATAAAACTTTATTAAAATACATGTTTTAATTATGCTTGCTGGCAAGCTTGTTCAATTCAGATCAATTAAAGTAACTTTATTTATTAAGGTTTGTGTAAGTTGTGGATGAATTCAAACTGGAACAGGTTCAGAGATGGGCTACTAGGATGATCCGAGGAATGTAAAACCTGTCTTATGAAAGGAGACTCGAAGAGCTTGGCTTGTTTAGCCTAACCAAAAGAAGGTTGAGAGGGGATATGATTGCTCTTTATAAATATATCAGAGGGATTAATATTAGGGCGGGAGAGGAATTATTTAAGCATAGTACCAATGTGGACACAAGAACAAATGGGTATAAACTGGAGACTAGGAAGTTTAGACTTGAAATTAGACGAAGGTTTCTAACCATTAGAGGAGTGAAGTTCTGGAACAGCCTTCCAAGGGGAGTAGTGGGGGCAAAAGACATATCTGGCTTTAAGACTAAGCTTGATAAGTTTATGGAAGGGATGGTATGATGGGAGAGCCTAATTTTGGCAATTAATTTTGGCAATTGATCTTTGATTATCAGCAGGTAAGTATGCCCAGTTGTCTGTGATGGGATGTTAGATGGGATGGGATCTGAGTTACTGCAGAGAATTCTTTCCTGGGTGCTGGCAAGTGAGTCTTGCCCACATGCTCAGGGTTTAACTGATCGCCATATTTGGGGTTGAGAAGGGATTTTCCTCCAGGGCAGATTGGCAGAGGCCCTGGAGGTTTTTCGCCTTCCTCTGCAGCATTGGGCATGAGTCACTTGCTGAAGGATTCTCTGCAGCTTGAGGTCTTCAAACCACAATTTGAAGACTTCAATAACTCAGACATAGGCTAGGGGTTTGTTATAGAAGTGGATGGGTAGGATTCTGTGGCCTGCATTGTGCAGGAGGTCAGACTAGATGATCATAATGGTCCCTTCTGACCTTAAAGTCTATGAGTCTAAGTTACTTTTTTTCCAGAAGACCATTTTTGAAGGGCACTGGTTCACACAACCCTTAAATCATTGATCCTGTAGGACATTTCAAAATGATATATCTTATAGCTTGGTCATCCTTGATTTGACTTTGTTTTAGAATTTATACACTTAAAGGTACTTTCCTTAGCATGAAGGATAAAAATCAACAGAACTAGTTTAATACTTTACACCTTTTCACTTTCCTATGACAGAGTAAAAGTAAAAGATTCCCGTAAGTTTTATTTCTGATTATCAGAGCTTGGATTTGAAACTGCCCCTTACTCAGAATAAACCTGCTTTCCTGCCTCTATAAATATTGCTTCTCAGTGTATTATATATTTCATATAACAAGTACTAATTTGTAAGGTACACCATGTCCATTAGTTTTCATCTAAGCCTACATATATTAAAAAAAAGTATTGTATTAAATATGAAAACTAATGAACATGAAGTACCTAAAAGTTAGTACTTGTTATATGAAATACATAATATGTTATGGTTTGCACATTCATGTTAGTTATAATAAACAGCAATATAGAAATTTCAAGCTTGACTAGGTCGTCATGACAAGAGAGCAGACTTTAGAGACTGATGCAGTGCTGACTAAGGCTGTGTGAATTTTTAAATATTTCTTTTCTGAAAAGATTATTGGATTCTGGAAAAATCTACTGAGCCTAGCAGCATATTTTTTTAAAAAATGGAAGACTTTTGTCATTCAAATGTCATTTTGAACCTGTGTCCTTGTCTTGCAAGTTTCAGTATTGAGCTCATGTTCACAGTAGTCAATTACTGGGTGCCACAGTAATATTATTAATTACTGCTCACCCACTCTAGACTAAGCAACTGTAAATCCCATGGGCACTTGGTCCAGGAGACTCATCTCCCACATCAGAATGACATATAAAGTAGGAGCCCCAACAGTACCCCTCTGACATATAAAGTAGGAGCCCCAACAGTACCCCTTCTGAGCTTGCACATCAGAAGAGAAAGACTCCAATTGTTGATGGAGATGTAGCAGCATGTTTTCACATCCCCAGTACACTTCCTGCCAATCTATGATGTCAGCAGTGAATGAAGATCAACGAGGAATGTCGGGAGGGATTCATGTAAGGATGCTGAGGCTGGGAAGATGCAGGGAGGTTAATTTTTGAGGGAAAATGTAGGGGAGATGAATGTAGCGTGCTTATTTAAAAAACAAAGTTTTTGTATCAAGGATAGAGAGCCAATATAAAGAGGAGAATAACTGAGTTTGCAGCTGGTAGGGCAGGAGGCTGCTGGGGACAGCTTGGATGTAAAACCTGAACAAAGTGTCACCATCACTTTGTATTGGAAAATACCTAGAATACCTGCATAATGTAAATAATACACATGACCAACAATGATTTTAAGTGGAGATATTTACTCTTAAAACTCTGCTCAGCTGCCCCCTAACCTTATAGCACTTAGATTCCTTAGATGCTTAAAGTTTCCCCAGCTTCATGTTCTTAAAACCACTTAAGTCATAATGATGCCAAGCTGCTTGGAACCCTAGCTCACACCTCAAACACAGCAGGATTATTCAGCACACATTCTCTCTGCCTTCCAGCATGGTAAAACATTTACTATAACTATTAAAATAAATAAAACAAATATACATTGCCCTTTTTAGAAACTCAGGGCTTCTTAGAAACTCCTATGCACTATATGCAGAATATTCTTAGCATTCTATTTGTTTTTATCTTAATGTATAGAGTGGGTTTTTGAAAAGATACTTGCAATTCTAATATTCTACTAGTTTAATGGTGTTCTTATAGAGCTCCTGACCAACATTTTCAGACTTGGGTGCTTCAGGTTAGATACCTACATCTGTAAAGAAATGTTTGAAGCCCCTGACAGCTGTGGGCACTTAGCACTTTTCAAAATCACTTGTTTATGTACCTAAATATGAATTTAGTTGTCTAATTTAAGCACCCAAGTTGAATATTTTGTTTGCTGTTCTCTTTACATTTGCTAACGTTTCATAGGATGGATTTGAAGGAGTTTTGGTAGAGCATTCTGAAGTTTTAAGCCTCTTTCTTCACCAATTTTGGACTAAATTCTGCTTTGTTACACCCACGGAAGACTGGTGCTTTGAATGGAACTGCAGAAGTGTAAGTTAAGGTATAATTTGGAGAAATGGGAAAATTAATGAGTAGTGTAAATGGTTACTTTGGCTTACTTCACCTGGAGAGTTGTGAGTGCTAGCAGGATGCAACTCACATGCTGTAACCGTCCACTGGTGATGAGAGTTCAAAATGCATGTAGTTGCTAGGAGTGTGGGGGGAGCCGGAAGAACAGAAAAGGGAGCGTAGTAAATGCAAACAGAGGCCTTCCCCAGCTAAACACACATTTGTGGAATGATGCTAAATCTGGACTTTTTTTTACTATGCAAGGAGCAATACAATATAAACAAGATGCAGAATGAGGTGTGAGGAAAATCACAATGTTATGTAAGGTGAAGTTCACTGAGCGGGGTAAGTTGCTCCAGGGTGACAAACAACATTTCAGAATATAGTCACTGAGAGATTTTATGAGAGCTATAGTAATGGGATAACCACATACACCTGGCATTCACAGGAAGGCTAACAAATTGATCCAGAGCCCAGCTGCATTACTATGGCAGAAGGAGCATCCCACTATAACTAATCACAAACAGGAAATAAAAGGAACCTGCTAGGGTCAAACTCAGAGGAGTGAAACTACCCTGTGGAAGAGATTCTCCCCTCTGCCCACATCTTTCCTTTTTTTTCTGCTTCTTCTTCTATGGTGGGGGTACTGTGTTTCTCCAGAGCTCTTTCTCTCTCCCCCATGGCTGATTTAAATGAGGCCTCATCAGGCAGGAGAATCTGAAGTGGGTGGGTTCCATGCCTTCCCAACTGTAGTCAGATGAACAGCTATGCATGCTAAGAGAGAGGGTATCCCATCAGGGAGTCTCCTGACCATTTCTTCTCTGGTACAGGAAGAATGTGCCCTCATGCTGGCTTCCCCCTTTCCTTTTAACAATGACAAGGGAATAAGAGGGTAAGTGAATTCATGAGAGGCAAGAAGAGAAAATGGGGATCACATGGTAAACAAATGGCCTTTTCAGAACACTCTGCCCTTCCAGTGCTCCAAGTCCACAGTGGGGACTATGCATAGTAAGCTTGTGTGGATGGGAAGTGAATTCAAGAGGGAAATGGGAATAAGATGAGGAGCACGGAAGGGGACTGTGCTGGGGTGTTTACCCTGTACTTGTAGGGATATTAAAGAAGGTTTATATTAGACATGGTTTATATGAAAAATGACTTATTGTTAATTGATGCCTCATAACTAAAGGTTTATGTTAAAAGTAAATTTGTGATTCTAACCTGCAAGCCACCAGCTGTGTCTGTGTGAAGCCTGCTCAAAGAAATACTTTGTATAAAACTTGTTAAACATTAATTAACTCTAAGTAAGCCAAAACAGTAGCTGTTATAGTGTATAAATAGAGACCCCCACCCTCTGTAAGTTTTCATCTCACTTTATCTTTGATTGTTAAAAGACAGGGAGTCTCACATAAATTGGTAACACCCCAAAAAGTAAAGAGACAGTGAAATAGATGTGATTAAGATAGAGAATGTATGTGACTGAGGGCTTGGCTACACTTACAAATTTGCAGCGCTGCAGCAGGGTGTGAAAACACACCCTCTGCAGCGCTGCAAATTGCGGCGCTACAAAGCGCCAGTGTAGTCAAAGCCCCAGCGCTGGGAGCCGCGCTCCCAGCGCTGTCCGTTATTCCCCACAGGGAGGTGGAGTACAGACAGCGCTGGGAGAGTTTTCTCCCAGCGCTGGCGCTTTGACTACACTTAGTGCTTCAAAGCGCTGCCGCGGCAGCGCTTTGAAATGCAAGTGTAGCCAAAGCCTGAATGGTTAGGGAGTCACCAGCCTGAAGAATTCAGTGTCGGCTGAAGAAGGTGTCAAGTGGGATCAACCAGATGACCCCCAGAGGGCAAACTGGAATCCACCCACCACACCTCAAAGGAAGGAAAAACAAAACATCTAATAACATGGAGCCAGCCATCTGCTGATTGATTTAGCAACAGCAGAATGAAGCAACTCCTATGAACTAACATAGGGAAAATCCCTATAAAACTGGACTCTAAAGAATAAGGACTTTGAGTCTATGGTTCTGCTGCCAGCCTCCAGGAGCATCAGATGCATCTGACACAGACTCGGCTCCATCCTCATGACCAAGATACCTGGCCAGTAACTTGGCATGAGCAACATCTAGGCTGGTAACTATAACATCTGTACAGAACCTGAATGAATGATTGTGTGGATGAATATATGTGTGTGTGTGTGTGTGTGTTTGTATAAGGAATAAGTAGTAACAGAAACAATTAGGAAAACATTGTCTTTTGTTTTGTTATGGTAGTTACAATAAATGTGGCATCTTTGCCTTATCCCTCTTAATAAGATCCTGCTGGTTTTTATTATATTGGTATAACATACTGGTGGTGAAAAGGTTAGTGTGCGCCCGAGGTCAACTAATATACCTGACTGGACTTGGAAGGTGGGCAGGGCCGGCTCTAGGCACCAGCGTTCCAAGCATGTGCCTGGGGCAGCAACTCTCAATGGGCGGCATTCCGGCCCTTTGGGAGTGGCTCTTTTCAAGGGGCGGCACTCCTTTTTTTTTTTTTTTCCCTTCGGTGGCAGCACTCTGGCTTTTTTTTTTTTTGCTTGGGGCAGCAAAAGACCTGGAGCTGGCCCTGCCCCAGGCCCTGTTTTACAGAGCTGAGCAACTATCTTTGCTACATGTCCAGCAGAAACACCTTAAAAAAACCAAGGTCACTGGGCCAAATGGGGAAGTGGTGGTGGTGTGTATGGTTGAGTGTGATGGTGGGGGAAAAATACAAGTCGTAGACTCAACAAGATGCCTACTATACATCACCTCCTTCTTTTTGCTTATTCATTGCATCTCCTTCCTCTCATCTTTAACCCTGGTCCATTTAGATTTTCAGCACTTTGGGGCATTAAACTGCCTTAACATATTTAGAAGACATTAAGCACACTTTTGTTGTTTATGTGTATTTGAATGTTGTGAGTGGGAATGTATCCAGGTCCCTAACTAACAAAAGGGGAAAGTTGGATGAAACATAATAGATTTTCTGATTAGCGGCATGTTATGTACATTCTCTGTTCTAACCATCTAAGGGCAAGATGTCTCTAATCCAGGACTATGACTTTTCATGAACACTTTCTACAACAGATTTGCTGTCCCCATTAGTCATGCTTCTTCTTGTAAGGATTTAATTTAAATGTAATATGATAGTATATGTTAAATCCTAATTAATAATTTCAAGGTACAGCAAGTAATGTATCTAAACATCTATTAAACAATTTCTGGATCTTAGATATTAAAAGCTAATTGGTATTTAATTTATTAACTTGTGTATCTAAAGGCATCTCAAGAATTAATAAGATCTCTTTAGCATATTAACCACCATTTGATTATTATTTGTAGAATTCAAGATGATCAAATGGTGTTAAATTAATATATATATATCTTATTATACAGCTATTGCCTTCTTATTACATAGCAGCTGCTGCAGTATAATATTGTTACCCCTTTGCCAAGCAGTAGCATGTTTTGGAGGTTTGCAGATAATTTTTCCATGTGGAGAAGAAGTCTGTGCTGCAGAATCAGACATTTTCCTTGAATAATTTGTTTATTTACAAAATGCTTCCTTGAACAGAGAGGATAACAAACTGCATGCAGACAACCTCTTGCAGAAACTTTAGATAAAGCACTTTGCCCTGTCCCAAGAAGCAGCTGTTATAGGCCTCTGTTTCTCTCTGTAGTCTCACACAAATGGAAATTCCTTAATAAACAATGTTCTCCTTCTGCCCCAGTCCTTGAGCTTTATCTCTGGGATACTCCTCTAGCTGAAAGTTCTTCTTAAGGGAACACATGATCTTCAAAGTTAAGCGTTTTTTGTGCAGCTGCATGGTAAGCAAAGGAACCGCAGAGTGTTAACTGACAGACAAAGGAAAGTGTTCTTCTAATCCATACAATTTCCTTAATGAGGTTCTTGATGCTTCCACATTAAAGGCCACTAATGGACAAGCCAATTATACTTTTCAGTATAATTGTATTATTTTTGGCAATTGGCACTTATCTAACCTACACTAAATACATTGTCTCAGGCCCCAGTGCTGCAAACATTTAAGCATGTGCATAACTCTATTCATGTAAATAGGCCCATAGGTGTCAATGGGGCTACTTATGAGTAAAGTTATGTATGTGGTTAAAAGTTTTCAGGACCTGGGCCTAACTGTCTAATTGAGAAACAGAGGAGAAGCAAACAGAGGGAGTTTGTCTGGGAGGAGTTCCCACAGAGTTGTTGCCTTTCAGGCTTCTGTGAGCAGTAAATACAACTTTTTAAGAGGCTCTTAGAAGGAAGACAATGTGGATAGTGAGCAATCAGCTGTTGTGACCAGCTGCTGCACAGGATTTGCTATGTTTGTCTTTCTCCCAGAGGATAGAAGGGACTTCATCTGTACGTCTGTAGGAAGTGCAAGCTGGTCTCCATATTGGAAGAGAAGGTTAAAGGACTAGAGACCTGAGTATCAACCCTGCATTGCATCAGAGAAAATCAAAACTTTCTGGATAGAAGTCAGCATTTGGTACTGCTGGCACAGCATGATGAAGAATCAGAGAGGGCAGTGCAGAATGGGGAAGAAAATTGGCAGCAGGTGACCTCCAGAAGAAGAAAGAGGAGAACCCATGTACCCGCAATGCAGATAGAGGTAAGAAACCATTTTCAGGCTGTCTGCACAGGTATTATGGCAGAGAATGGTTTTGAAGAGTCATTTGAGGGAAGGGATCAGAAGGAGACCCTATCGACTGCAAGGCATAGGATGCATTGTCCTAGAGATGGGGTTTCCTCGACCACCACTTCCAAGAGTAGGAGATGGATGATGGTGGTCGGGGACTCCCTTCTAAAGGGGACAGAGTCATCCATCTGCCATAACTCGAGAAGTGTGCTGCTTGCCTGGAGCTAGAATTCAGGATGTGACAGTGTCTGCTGAGACTGATCAAGCCCTCTGACAATTACCCCTTCCTACTTCTCCATGTGGGCACCAATGATACTGCCAAGAATAACCTTGAGCAGGTCACTGTAGACTATGTAGCTCTGGGAAGAAGGATAAAGGAGTTTGAGGTGCAAGTCATGTTCTCGTCCATCCTCCCTGTTGAAGGAAAAGGCCCAGGTAGGGACCATCGAATTGTGGAAATAAATACGTGGTTATGCAGGCGGTGTCAGAGAGAGGGCTTTGGATTCTTCGATCATGGGATGTTGTTCCAGGAAGAAATATTGCTAGACACAGATGGGATCTACTTAATGAAGAGAGGGAAGAGCATCTTCACAGGCAGGCTTGCTAACCTAGTGAGGAGGGCTTTAAACTAGGTTCATTGGGGGATGTAGACCAAAGCCCTGAGTTAAGTGGGGAGGTGGAATATTGGGAGGAAACACAAGAAGGAGGGTGCAACAAGGGAGGCCTCTTGATTCATACTGAGAAAGCAGGGCAATCGACTAGTTATCTTAGGTGCCTGTATATGAACCCAAGAAGCCTCAGCAGCAAGCAGGAAGAATTGGAAGTCCTGGCACAGTCAATGAACTGTGATGTGATTGGAATAACAGAGACTTGATGGGGTAGCTCACATGACTACAGCACTGTCATGGATGGGTATAAGCTGTTCAGAAAGGACAGGCAGGGGAGAAAAGGTGGAGGAGTTGCACTATATGTAAGAGAACAGTATGATTGCTCAGAGCTCCAGTATGAAACTGGAGAAAAGCCTGCTGAGAGTCTTTGGGTTAAGTTTAGAGGCAAGAGCAACAAGGGTGATGTCGTGATGGGCATCTGCTATAGACCACCAGACCAGGAGGATGAGGTCAGGGGCATCTCCAGGCCCTAGCATGCCAAGCACGTGCTTGGGGCGGCATGCCACGGGGGGCGCTCTGCCGGTCGCTGGGAGGGCGGCAGGCGGCTCTGGTGGACCTCCCACAGGCGTGCCTGCAGAGGGTCCGCTGGTCCCACGGCTTCAGTGAAGCATCCGCAGGCATACCTGCGGGAGTTCCACCGGAGCCGCAGGACCAGCGGACCCTCCGCAAGCACGTCTGTGGGAGGTCCACCGGAGCTGCGGGACCGGCGACCGGCAGAGTGCCCCCCGCGGCATGCCGCCGTGCTTGGGGCGGCGAAATGGCTAGAGCTGCCCCTGAAGGTGGGGAAGGTCTAATTAAAGAGGAGTCCCATGGGGAAGCTGCTGAGTAGTTCCTGTAAAGAGAGGAAGCCCAAAGTAGAAGGGGGTGAAGATAGAAGGAAGAACTCACTAGTTGTACTCAGAGTAGTAGCAAAGGGAAGCCAGAGGGATACAAAGAAGCTACTGGTGTGGAACATGGTCCAGGGATGAGCCTGACAAAAGGCCAGGACCTGGGCCTCATGGAAAAAAGCCCAGGCAGGCTTTCAACTGAAGAGGAGCTTCAGGAGGGAGTTTACATCTTGGGATGGGCCCTGATAGGATAGTTCAGCAGGAGTGACGGAGACTCCTGGAGTAGCCCTGAGAAAAGGCCAGCCAACAGCCTTGGGATAGACAGAGTAGAGGCAAGACTCCAACAAGTTAAGCCTGTAGAAGAATAGAGAAGTGGAGGACCCTGGATAGATTAAAGGTTGAAGCCTGAGGAAGTTGTTTTTGTAATAGTTCCAGTTTCACTGAGACTCGTTAAAAAACTTGGGCCACTACTCTGCCAGAAAAGGAACCCTGGAGGGACAGAAGGCATCATACTAGTGGACTAGAGTCATGTAGGTTGCTGTCTGTTTGGGACACTGATACCTCAGTAGGGGAGAGACTTTCAAGTGACCTGGCTGAGTCACAAGAAGAGAGACTGCTGGAGTAGCATATGCTGGAGGAGCTCTCAGCATATGCTACAGATGAGGAAAGATCTGCTACATCATGCTCAGCCACGAAGGGGCATGTTGCATGGTGGCATGTTCCAAGCATAAAGATCTTTCACATTAGAAGAAAAGGGAAGCAGCACCTTGTACTTTTGTACATTGAGGGAAAGTCAGCCATAGCTAGGAAGAAGAATGACTGATGAGAGAACAAAGCCTATATCTTGCTAGATTAAATTTTATACTTATAAAGACTATTTTGTTTTGGTTTTACTTGTGATTATTTCTATCTTCATTCCTTATACTTGAACTCACTTAATCTTATGTTTATTTTGTAAATAAACTTTTCATTTTACTATAAACGAACTCAGTGCTGTGGTTAAAGGGAAGGGTGTATTTAGTCCCAGTTAAACTGAAAACTTGTGATGTTGTTTTGCCTCTTTAGAGAATCAACAAACTTTATTATTTCTCTGAGCTGTCCAAGAAAGGGCTGGATACTCAGGGCACACAGTTTTGGAGAAAGTCAGGATTGGGGATGTGTTGGAATCATCTTGCTGGAATGCTGGTTGTAACTAAGGCTGGTGGAAGCCAAAGAGGGGTTGTAGACAGGTTGGTGGGGTTAGAGCTTCTGAACCAGGGCTATTTAAGCACACAGACACTCGGGTGTGACCTGCATGCTTCTTGCTAACTGTGAGCATCTCAGACTGGGAGCTATAGTAGCAAGGCATTGTAAGGCACCCAGGGTTGCAGGAAAGGTGGGAAAATACCCCCTCACTGCTCTAGATTTGCACCCCCCAAACACATTGACAAAGACACGTGGATTAAATTATATTTAATTAAATCTCAACATTTAAATGTTAGTCATTTTACACAACAAGCAATTAAGCCCTGAAGTAAGATCCTGGCTAATACAAATTAAGACACCAAAACTCATTAAAACCTTTCCTTCCCAATCTAAGGGTAAGTCTACACTACCTGCCAGATCGGCGGGTAGCAATCGATCTATTGGGGATTGATTTATCACATCTAGTGTATATGCAATAAAATCGATCCCCGATCGCTCTGCCGTCAACTCTGGACCTCCACCGCGGCGAGAGGCGGAAGCGGAGTCGATGGGGAAGCGGCAGCGGTCGACTCACCGCTGTCCTCACGGCCAGGTAAATCGACCTAAGATACACCGACTTCAGCTACGCTATTTACGTAGCTGAAGTTGCGTATCTTAGGTCAAAACACTCTCCTCCCCCACAGTGTAGACCTAGCCTAAGATTCAACTACCTTCTTAGCCGTAGGGCAGGTAGGAATCAAATAATTGTTTGGAACTCTATTAAACAGCAAGGCAATTTTGATTAAACTGAATTTATCATTCAGTGAAAGGGCAGCACACGTAGGAGACGCTCTCTGAGGGCCAAATGTTCAACTGTAGGTACATTAAGGCACCTAAATCTGTTTAGGCATTTAAATATTTGTGGTAGACCCCCAAATAAGGATTTAAGCTGCCTAATTTTATGTAATCAAGCAGGAATAGTTGGCCTTTATTGTCAAAGTGACTGGCCAAACCACCTCTGCAAACGTTAATTTAAAATGCAAACTGAGCATGATTGTCTCATTAGGGACATTTTATCACATAAAACTGAAGCTCCTATAAACCTAGACCTACTCCACAATCTCATCTAATGCACACTGTTCCTTAGTGGGTAAGACTAGGATGAAGGGGAGGCCCCTATTGCAGCCATAAAACAGGCATAGTCAGGGACAGCGGCAGAACCTTTCTTTCCCCTTAGCTACTTCTAGCCCAGGCTTTATTCCCCAAGCTCTCCAGGCCTAGCCACCCTGGAGCAAGCTGGCACCTGCCTTTGTATTAACACTGCTGTGGGTTCCCCAAGACCAACACAGATGCATTCACCAGCATCTTCCCCAAGAGTCCAGTGCAGACACCCAGCGCAGCCCCCTATCCTCCAGTGGGGAGTCCACTGGCGCCAATAAAGTCAGTTTCAGTTTCCATCCTACCCCCTTATTCTGCTGAGACAAGTCACCCAGCAGCAGGAAAATCCCCGTTTCAGATCTGCACACCTCCCAGAGCCACCGTGCCCCTCCTCTGCCTGCCGGCGCCAATGGGCCACTGGCCCCAGCCCAGTCACCTTCTTCGCTTGCCCATGGCCCTCGGTGAGGGGCTTTGTGCCCCCGCCCGCTCCGTACCATATGATGGCTGAGGGGGTTGCATGTCCGCAAGGAAGGATAAAAGCCTCCTGCCTCTACCCCTCGCAGCTCGCTTCGGGGCCAATACCCGTCGCTGAACCTGCAGTAAATCGCCGCACCTCGGTGACCAGCCGCTGCTGCAGGGCCGAGCGCATCCCCGGCGCGCACCGAAGCCACCCCCGCTCTCCTGCCCCGCTGCTCCGGCGGGACTCCGGAGCGAAGTTGTGCGGGCTGCAGAGACGCACCGGACGAGGCGCGAGCGCATCCCCCCCCCCCCTCCCGGCTAACCAGCCCCGTGAGCCCTCCCCAGCCCCTCTCCCGTTCTTCCCCTTCCCCTCCTCGCACCTGCCCCTCAGTCCCACCACACCCCGTCCGAGCCTTGCCCTGCAAGCCCCTATCCTCCCGTGTGCCCCCCTCCAGCCCACCCGCACTCCCACCGTGCCCCGCGGACACCCCGAACAGAGGTCCTGCATAACCCAGGTCTTCCCGCAGCCCTGCCCCTCCGCCCCTTACCTTGCTTCGGGACTGCGCCTCCGGCCGCTGGGCGGGAGACAGCGGCGGGTGTTCCCCGCTGCCGCTGTTGTCACACGGAATAACAACGGGCTCGGGGAGGTGGGTTGTCTGACTCGTCCCAGGCCTCTTCCGTGCCTGATACAAATTGGGTTTTCTTCCGAAAGCCCGCGGCTGCTCCCCAGGACAGGCAGAGCCCGGCTGCCCCCTCCTCTCAGTCTCCTGCGGGACTCTGCTGGCTCTGAAATCTGGGGATCGGGAAGGGGACCCAAACTCAGCCCCCCTCAACTCCTCATCAGGTCCTTCTGCCTCCTCCACGCCTCTCCCTTCAGCGCTGTGCCCCAGCCACCCTGACACACGCTGTGCACATGGACTGATAATGACATATGTCCTCTAGAGCCTATGTCCACACTCTCCACGTTGACACACTGAGCAGCTCCCGGGAGGGGGAAGCTGATGCAACTACCAGGTCGTTCTGTCAGCCAAATCGAGTATGTTTTACCCTCTTCCCCCACTCTGAGATCTGCTCTCCAAATCAAGCGCCTTCCAATTCCATACACTGCCCAGACTCCCAATACAACAGGGCAGTCCCTTATCCCCGCCTCCAGCAGGCGGGACCGGCTCTCCCTCTCTCCAATCAGCCTGTCCGTTCCCTCAGCAGCCCTCTGGAGCAAAAGGAGGTAGGTATCAGCCACATGGAGGAAACTTTTATGTTAGGAAAACAAGACTTGAAAGGGAGAGTAGAATTGCTGCTGGACTTTCAGTTGCTACTCTGGGATAAAGCCCAGTCCCCAAAATTCCACTTCCTGCATGAACAAGCCTAACCAATTAGGATATTAAAAAAAAAACAAAAAAAAACCCTAGACCCCCTACGCACTCTTGTGCAGCAGTGATGAAAAAACAGGGCTCCTTCACCTGCATCCTGATGGAGCTGGACAATTTTTGGATCCTCCCCTCCCCAGCTCCCACAACCCAAAATTCCAAGTCCTAGTGCACCAGAATTATCTGAATCTTAGGATACAGAACCAATTGGCTGCTGGACCATGTTGTTTCATGGCGCTGTTGTGCTGGTTGCATTGTGCTCCAAAGTACTGATGGTTAAACATGTAAGTTTTTTTAAAAGTTAGGAATGTAGATAGGAACAGAGGAATTACTAGTCTGAATCTGACCAGTAGTACATCTACTCCAGTACTTGTCTTCAATATTGGCTAGGATCAGATTCTGCAGAGATCCAAGAAACCTTATAGTGAACAATCACCGAATAATGGATGTAGAGGAAGTTTCTTCCTAGCACCTTGAGTTAGTAGGTGGCTTATGTCCTGAAGCATGAAAGTTTATTAGAATCAATTTTTATACATCTGATTTAGCTGTGGGTATTTTCAAGATAAGGATAATAAGGTGAATGGGACATTTCTAGACAAAATAAAAGAAATATCCAAAACACAAAACCTAGTTGTAATGGGGGACTTTAACTAAGGAAGAAGAGAGCACAGCAAAATAAGGATAATGGACTTTAAAAACAATAAGAGAATTGGTAGGTAAGGTACCATGGTGTGCTGCTCTGTACCTCAGAACACCCTACACCCCCATGTTCATCTTTCTAAAATGACTGTGTGGTATCCAGTGCAAAGTTTGTCAAGTTAGGTGTCTTCGGAAGGCTCATAATCCACTGAGTATGGTTGTTATAGTGATGGTATAGCAATTGTTACAGTAAGGTTATAGGTTATAATTTCATGTATATAGTTATGAGGCTGAAAATGTATCCTCATGGCTTAAAGCAAGCCCATGCAAAAACTTTCTAAGAACAGAGAGGCAGTTCACACTTCATCAAGGCATGGATGGGTCAAACCCAGCCCAGCCTCACAGGAACAAGGGACACTGGCTTAGGCAGCAACAAAAGAACCTGTTAGACAAGGGGCTCTCAAACTGGCGGTCGAGACCCCTCAGGGGATCGCAAGGTTGTAACATGGAGGGTCGCAAGCTGTCAGCCTCCACCCCAAACACCGCTTTGCTTCCAGCATTTATAATGGCATTAAATATATTAAAAAGTATTTTTAATTTATAAGTGACGGTTGCACTCAGAGGATTGCTATGTGAATGGGATCACTGGTACAAAAGTTTGAGAACTACTGTGTTAGACCCTCGAGGGAGTCACCCCCTTCTTTTGGTCAGTTTGGGACTAAGATGAGGTAATGCTCACCTGACTCTGAAAGTGGGGGGGGGGCAAAGCAAAGAGAAAAGAAAGGACATGATAAAAGGGAAAGACATTTTGCCATGCTCTCTCTCTTCCACCTACATCTACAGACACCACCACCACCAAGCGACCGATGGATGGAGCTCATTAATTGTAGAGCAGTAAAAGTCTAAATAAATACTTAGTAATTCCTTTTTTAAAGAGTTCCTCGTGTCTTCTCAATCACCTGCAGTGAATACTTTTTGTTTTAATTTTTTGTTTCAGATCAGCAGGTGCAGAGGCAGCAATAGCATTTGAAAATGTTAATGTTATTTCAAAACTATTTTTGTAGCAAACCTCATAAAAGTCATAACCCAAAATGTTTTAAAATTACAAGATTTAAAAAATACTAATTTTTTAATTCATGATATCTCTTTTCCTTTATTTTTTAAAGAAAATTGCTATAATGGTCCAGAAGAGAACAACAATTACTAAAAATTACCATGTAACACAAGGCCTATAGGCCTGTAAGATTTTAGCTTAACCCTAATAGGCCATAGGCTTAAGAATGCTTAACCTGCATGGGTCACCTAGTAATAACTCTATGCACCAAAGGTCACAAGATTACTGTAAAGATGTGCCATTGGGGGATTGCAATAGACCACAATGAATTGTCTGAGACCATGACACACCTGATTATAACAGCTTTGAATGTCTGTCTTGACTGCAGAGTACCTGTCATGCGTAGATGCTAATGAGAATGAGGAACTACAAAAAATGGGGCAGCCCAATATTCATGGGATGTAAAAGTACAGATCAGGGACAGCAGGCAGACATCTTCTGCATAAGGTGTTAGGCATGGTTAGAATTGCAATATATAAAGAGTTCCCTGGTTGAGTAAAAGTGGGAATACCCACAGGAAAAACTCCAGCAGGAACTATCCTTCTACTCATGATAAATTGGCGATAGGTCCTTAGGACCCTAAAATATCTTTGAGGAGGTGAGTATGACCACAGTTATAATTATTGCATTGTTTTTGTAGGATTTCTATATGCATAGAAAGTGTACTTATTCCTTTAATAAAACGTATCATGCAGATAAGACTTAGTACTTGTGATTGTTTCTGTGGTCATTGTTCTTAGACTTCATGTGTACCTAGAACCCCCAAATTTGAGAAAAGCACCAGAGGCAGTTTCATTCTGTTAAGTTTGAAACTGTAGAAACCGGAGCCAAACCCAGAGTGGTGTAATATAACATCACTAAATTTACTTTAAATAAAATAAAAGAGTACATAATGGCAACCCTGATGGGACTCTAGTGAATACAGAGAAGAGAAGACAGAGAAAAGACCACCTTTGATAATAGGGGAATGGTTTGTGTATCCCTACTTGTGAAAAATCAATTGAAAAGAATCATTTCATGCAGGTAAGAGAATCATATCATGATCACAGTAACTAACAGAGGGAACTTCCTGTTTTGCTTGTTCCTGTTTTTTGTGCGCTTTCTATTGCATTACTATGTGGTTTCGTTTATCTGTCTATGTGATATTGTAAAAACTGAGTTCAAGGTAAAATGTAAAGAGGAAGTATCCTCTCATTGATACTGCAGTTATTGAAATTGATTAAGATGTCTTACTGATGAGTAATGTTTAAGAGGGAAGATTATCATCAAATAGATAAATAGATCTTGTGTGTGAGAGAGCCAGCACTTGCATATGGGTAGAAGAAAAAAATTGTGGGGTTACCTTCATCTCCGCCCCTCCTCTCCGTGTATTCTGTAATGCAGCTGCTAACAGTTGAAGGGGAAGAAAGCCCCACATGCACTTCTCAGTCAGAGAATATTTAGTGACAATAGGGAGAAAGGGAGGGACGCCTTCCTAATAGAGGACTCCTAAGACAGTCATTGAACAAGGTCAGGTGCCAGTTCAGGCAGTTGCCCCAGTGGCCCCACAGAAACCCCTTGAGACCTCTGCGTGGGACTACACTGAAACTTATCATGGAGGGTTAGCAAAAATTCCAAATAATCAAAACCTCAAAGACCACCCAGATCCATGGAACTTAAGTTGTTCCATTTTTAAGAAAGAAACATTAAAGAGAAAACTTCAGGAGGTGAAGGGAATATCAATAGGTTGTGAACATATTGCATGTAACATTTTAGGAAGAAAACTGAGAAGGAAAATAGACCAGCTGGATCAGGCACAACAAGCCTTATCCCGGGAGAAAAGGATTAGTGAGGCAATGAGAGAGCAGCTTATTCAGACACTGGAAGTGAATTCCATGCTTATTTATCAGAGAGATGGTCTTGCAAAAGAACTGACATGCTGCAAGCAGCAATTACAAAGAGCTATTTATGAAAAGCACCAGAGGCAGTTTCATTCTGTTAAGTTTGAAACTGTAGAAACCGGAGCCGAACCCAGAGTGGTGTAATATAACATCACTAAATTTACTTTAAATAAAATAAAAGAGTACATAATGGCAACCCTGATGGGACTCTACAGTGATGAGATTACAGTGTGGAGAAATCAAGCAACAGTGGGCCAGGAATGTTTGGGCAAGTGAAAATTGCAGAACTAGTTCCAAGACCTGAAGAGTTGGAACAAACCTGTGATATTCTGGAGAGCACGTATTTTCAGGTAGTAAAAATAGAGGGTGAGACAGGACAGGAAGCCCAAGATGTCCCAGAGATGGAGAGTGAGGAAGATATGTGTACAGATATGCAGCCACCCCCTATATATTTTGTTAATATAGTATCAGATGATCCAACTTCCTATACTCCTGTAGCTATGGTGGGATCTGGGAAAGACCAGCCAGCATTAGGACATAGACCCTCACCCCCACTTACCTGGTCCAGGGCTAGACACAGACAGGAAGAGAACAGAAAGGGACTAGTGAACACTCTGGAGAGTCAGAAAAAGAGGAACTGCTAGGCACAGACGATTTCAGGGGAGAACAGGGTGGATTTGAAGAGGTTGTCAGGGCTAAAGAACGGGAAAAAGGAAAATAGGCAGGCAGTTTCAGTGAAAGGTCAGATGAGGAGTTGTATGTTGAATGGTTGGAACAGAATATGGAAAAGACAGAGAATTTCAGTTACAGGAAGTTCACCAAAGGAGGAAAACTCAGGAAGTGCTGCATGCCCATCCTAAATTGTGTCACTTATTAAAAGAAACCCAGGGAATTAAAAAACTTGATGCAGGTACATTCAGGAAGGCAATCTTAAATATAGATGCATCCCATGAGAGGCCTTGCAACTTGTAACCCCAACAGATGATTACAATGTAAGCCACTTGATTCAGAATCAGTTATGAAGAGAACAAGTGGCATACTTCATTCTGATTCCCATATGGCCATTTTAAATCAGGAGGCCTGGACAGGAATGGAATATCCACCTACCAACTCCATGCCTTCAAAGGTTCAAGCATCTACCCCTTTAACATGTAAAAAGAAGTTTTCAAGATTAAAATTGGATTCCTCAGTCCACTGTAACAGCTGTCCAAACTTTGGAGATACAAGTTCTTTTGAAGAAGGAGGAACAGAAGATCCCCATTGTAACCTTAAAGAAGGAAGAATTAGAATTTTTAGAGCAAGAAAGAAAATCAATTTTGAAACTGGAATCGTCAGGATCAGATAGTGATGCCTTTCCGACACAAGTGCTAATAACAAATTTAAAAACGCTAGATGCCATTGCAAAGATGGCAGGGCCAATGAAAAAAGGAGATCCAGTGCACCACGTGCAGGACGTTTAGAAATAGTACTAAGATTGTTTCGGTTACATTAATTTTTGTTATAAGCTGGGGACGCATCAGTTGGAAGCAATAGAGGAAGAGAAGGACCTTGGAGTATTGGTTGATCACAGGATGACTATGAGCTGCCAATGTGATATGGCTGTGAAAAAGCTAATGCTGTCTTGGGATGCATCAGGCGAGGTATTTCCAGTAGAGATAAGGAGGTGCTAGTAGCGTTATACAAGGCACCGGTGAGCCCTCATCTGGAATACTGTGTACAGTTCTGGTCTCCCATGTTTAAGAAGGATGAATTCAAACTGGAACAGGTACAGAGAAGTGCTACCAGGATGATCCAAGGAATGGAAAACCTGTCTTATGAAAGGAGACTCAAAGAGCTCGGCTTGTTTAGCCTAACCAAAAGAAGGCTGAGGGGAGATATGATTGCTCTCTATAAATATATCAGAGGGATAAATACCAAGGAGGGAGAGGAATTATTTAAGCTCAGTACCAATGTGGACACAAGAACAAATGGATATAAACTGGCCATCAGGAAGTTTAGACTTGAAATTAGACAAAGGTTTCTAACCATCAGAGGAGTGAAGCTCTGGAACAGCCTTCCAAGGGGAGCAGTGGGGGCAAAAGACACATCTGGCTTTAAGACTAATCTTGATAAGTTTATGGAGGGGATGCTATGATGGGATAGCCTAATTTTGGCAATTAATTGGTCTTTGACTATTAGCGGTCAATATGCCCAATGGCCTGTGATGTTAGATGGGGTGGGATCTGAGTTACTACAGAGAATTCTTTCCTGGGTGTCTGGTTGGTGAGTCTTGCCCACATGCTCAGGGTGTAGCTGATTGCTATATTTGGGGTTGAGAAGGGATTTTCCTCCAGGGCAGATTGGCAGAGGCCCTGGGAGATTTTTGTCTTCCTCTGCAGCATGGGGCACGGATCACTTGCTGGAGGATTCTCTGCACCTTGAAGTCTTTAAACCACGATTTGAGGACTTCAATAGCTCAGACATAGGTTAGGGATTTGATACAGAAGTGCCTGGATGAGATTCTGTGGCCTGTGTTGTGCAGGAGATCAGACTAGACAATCATAACGGTCCCTTCGGTCTATGATTCTATGATTCTAAGAGGATTTAGTTAGGATTTTACAGTTAACTGTTGATAGAGCTTTGTGGAATACATTACCACCAGAATTTCAGGCCAGGGAAAAACCATTTAAGAACACTGTACACCTGTTAGAGCAAAATATACATCCAGGATAGGAAGGGGTTATGTTGCTAGCCAACACGAGGCAGTGTGAGGCATAATCCCCACACAAATTTCATAACAGGTTATGTACAGCTTGGAAGTCCAGTGAAATGACTGGAAGGGAAACTGACCCCCAGTACATCAATTTGTTGGTCAATAACTCTTTACCTATAGTTCAGGAAAAGGTTATGATGCATGTGCATCCCAAAATTACTCTTCCAGAAGTTTTGGATTTGTTGTTTAAAGCTTATAGTTATGTACAAACCTGACAGGGAGGTTCCAAGTGAACTAATCCTCCCATAGCAACTGTCGAGAAAGTCTAATTTAGACCAGTAGTAGAAAGTCCACAGGGTATGGTGCAAGGCCAACAAACTAACTCAAGAGGGCCAGTTAATAATAGAAGCCAACCATCAGATTTAAAGGGTGTCATGCCACGGCATCCCCAAACCCAAGTTCCATGATACAACAATCAAACTCAAATGAAGGACTGCATGTCACTTCATGCTCCTTACCATCTTCACCAACTACAATCAGGAGACAATTTATACCTGACACTAATTAATGAATCTATGAATTTGGATTGCCAATCCACCCCAACCCAACCCATTGTAGTAGCTACTACAATATCCTGGATTTTGACTTCACTTACAGAGCACGAAAGCCAGAAAGGGAAGGAGAATGAGGACCCACAAGGACACAAAGCATGAATTGAACAGGTCCTGTGCAGGGGTTTTTTCCCAAGGGAAAACATTGCAGAGGGAAGGTCACATGTGCAGCCATTAGTGGTTAAACATATAGATGCTTTTGCTAAGCATAATCATGAATGTGGAAGAATGGTAGTGCCTATTATAATCACAGGAGGAAATTTTCTCCCACAGAAGTTTCTTTTTTAGGTATTACCTTGCTTTGAGCTAGAACACCAGTCCAACAGAAGGGCTTCCATTATAAGTCCACTGTATAAACTTCTGAAAATAGGGATTGGTTGGGCCTGGACTGATCAGCATGTGAATACATTTGTAAAACTGCAGCAAGCAGTAATGCAAGCACCTGTGTTAATCACTTTAGAATCCAGCAAGCGGTATCACTTAGAGATCTCTATAAGTGCAACTGCACTTGCAGCAGTAGCTTCTCAAAAGAGGCATGGGAAAATCAGGCCAGTAGCCTATGCCTCTAGAAAAATGAGTCCAGTGTGTAGTGGGGCGGACTGCCCCACTCCCTGTGAGAATGGGCTGCGGCAGGCCAGGGCGCCTGCGCAGACAAGGCTTATTGTGAGCCAATCAGAGAGGGGCTTATTGTGTGAACCAATCAGGGCCCAGTTTAGAGCCAGCCAATCAGGGCCAGGCTCAGAGGTATATAAAGGCTGCCCAGAGCAGGAGCAGTCAGTCTGTCCCAGGCCTTCCACAGGGGAAGGTCAGTCTCCAGGGGAGGAGACTAGCACCGCAGACAGCACAGTGCTGGCCAGGCTCAGGGAGGCTAAGGAGCTTGAACCCGTAGCCTGCCAGGCTGCAGGCCCTGAAGGGAAGGGCCTAGCAGGTGCAAGGGGCCGTAGGGGAAGCGGCCCAGGGAAACAGACAGCAGAAGGGGAGAGAAGGACAGCGAGGCTGACGCCAGAGGGTCCCTGGGCCGGGACCCAGAGTAGAGGGCGGGCCTGGGTCCCCCCCTTTGCAGTGCACCCAGCCATTGGCTGTAGGGAGCGGCCATCTTGCTACGCCAGATCCCTGACAGGAGGGATTAGACTCAGAGAGCGATTGCACATAGTGACTGGGGTGTGAGACTGCTGAGCACTGACCCCCCGGAAGGGGGCGCAGAAGGACTAAGGGGCACTGCCGGAGGGCAGTGGCCTCGAAGAGGATGCCGCCGAGCACGCAGCAACGCGGGTCCCGAGATAACAGAGGACAGAACGACGGACGGGACACCACCAGGAGGAGGCGCTCCACTGGAATGAGCTAATTCCCAGAGTCACCAGGAGGAGGCGCCGCTGGGGTGAGTCCCAACCCGTTACACAGTGGAACTCAAATATTTCATCTGTGAAAAAATATTTATTGGCCACCATCTGGGAAATCAAGCATGTTGCATTTTTAATTGGTTTAAACCCAATAGTGCTGCATTCCACACATACACTGCTCCAGTTTTTGCTCTCAAATCCAATCAACGATGGACTGGTGTCTAGTGCTCGACTGGCACACTGAACCTTGTTGTTGCAGGGCAAGGATATAACAGTGTCTCCCGTACAGACCTTAGCTCTGTTACTAGGTGCCCTGTTGTATTCTGGGAACCGTCATGTGTGCCCAGGTGTTGATAAAGGGAAACCTTTGACCCAGTTTTTCACATTAATGCCTCCCAAATAAAAATCACAGAAGCATATTGCTTTTTCATAGATGTGTCCAGCTACTATGATCAGGGGAAACCAATACCTTCCTGTTATTGATCTATTCTCTAAATAGGTAGAAGCATTTCCCCTTAAGGTAAACACTGCTTTAGCAAAAGCAAAGATCTTGGTAGAACAAGTCTTCTTTTGTTGGGGACTGCCTGGTAGGCTAGAGTCAGACAGAGGAACAGATTGACAATGGGCAAATGTTCCAAAGATGTTTATGGTTGTTGGGAGTGCAACAAAAATTGCACATCAAATTAATGCTGAGGAAGCTGGTGGATGCAATTGGGATACCATGAGTCCAGTCATTTTAATGGCACTCAGGGCATCTCCAGCTGCCTCCACAGGTCATACAACCTTTGAAGTGATGACTGGCTCTACTATGCGAATGCCAGAGCACCTTTTCTGGCATATCAGTGGCACACAGCAAGAAGGAGTCAAACTAGAGACCTATCTACAAGCATTAAACAAACATCTTAATCAGGTTCACTTGCAGGTAGCTGTTGAACTGGGAAAGTCTAGATGGAAGGCAAAAACCTATTTTGATAAAGGCCATAGAAAGAATGCTTGGAAAATTGGAGATCAGGTTATGCTCCTAACATAGGCTGTACCAGAATACAATTTATGTAACTGATGGAGTGGTCCACACTAAGTTATGGATACAGTTCCTCTGTGTACAAAATGAGCATAACAAGAGGAAAAAGAAAGGTAGATAAATTCTACCATGCCAATTGCGTAAAGCTGTACCAGAAAATAAATATTTCTCCATAAACAAAGGAACCAGAGATGTTGCCCACAAAAGAGGAAGTAGAGGACCAGATACAGCCAGCCTTGTATCAGGAAAAGAAAATGCATGATTTATGGGTAAAATCTGATTAGTATATTGACCTGGGTCTGGGGCTTGGTCCTTTGGGATCGAGAGAACCATTTTTTTCCTTTTACTGGTGTATTGGTTTTCATAACCATTTGCCTCCATAATGAGTGGCACTGATGGAGTGTCTAAGGGAATTGCTTGTGTGACTTATGGTTAGCCAGTGGGGTAAAACCAAAGTCCTCTTTGTCTGGCTGGTTTGGTTTGCCTTAGAGGTGGAAAACCCCCAGCCTTGGTCTGTAACCAGTCGTGAGCTGGAGCCGGTTCGCACGAACCAGTTAAATTTTTAAGCGGAACCGCTTGTTAACTGGCTTCCCTGCGAGGGAATCTTTGATGGGCTCCGGCTGGGAAGCCTGTAATTCCTCCTCCCGGCTGCCGGGGGGGCGCTGCACTGCAGGAGCCATGTGGGCTGCCTCCTGGCCCTGCTGCTGCTCCTGGGACCTCTGGTCCTGGGGCTCCCCAGCTGCTCTGCTGGGCCTGGGCTGCGTCCTGCTGCTCGGGCTGCTCCCAGCCGCTCTCCCCGTGTGAGTACCTGCCCCCCTCCCCCAGCCAGCCCCTGCCCCCAGCCAGCCCCTGCTGCATCCCCCCGCCCCAGCCAGCCCCTGCTGCATCCCCCCTGCCCCAGCCAGCCCCTTCCCCAGCCACCCTCTGCCGCATCCCCCCTGCCCACAGCCACCCTCTGCCGCATCCCCCTGCCCACAGCCACCCTCTGCCCCATCCCCCTGCCAACAGCCACCACCTGCCGCACCCCCCCCACCTGTAGCCACCCTCTGCCCGCAGCCAGCACCTGCCGCACCCCCTGCCCACAGCCAGCGCCTGCCTCCAGCTAGCCCTGCCCCACGCCCCTGTCTGCAGCCAACCCCACGTCCACTGGTGCCCTGCAGTTCCCAGGGCAGTAACCTTGCACACCTGCTTCAACGAGGGGGGCAGGGAGCAGCTGGGACCCACACATGTGCACACCCTAGAGTGACCAGACAGCAAGTGTGAAAAATCGAGACATGGGGGGTAATAGGAGCCTAAATAAGAAAAAGACCCAAAAATCGAGACTGTCCCTATAAAATCGGGACATCTGGTCACCCTAGCACACCCCCAGGGAGTTGCGGGCACCCACACATGTGAAAAGGAGCTCCTTTCTAGTTCAGGCCCAATTTTTAAAAAAAGAACTTTAGGTAGGGTTAACATACATCTGTATTTTCCTGGAGATGTCAGTCTTTTTGGTTCTTAAATCGCCGTCCGGGCGGCCAGGAAAATACGGACATATGGTAACCCTATTGGTACAAAAAATACATACTGTGGCACATCCCTTAAATCAGAACTTTTTATAGGGAACCAGTTGTTAAGATTTTAGCAGCTCATCACTGGCTGTAACTGCCCTACTTTAAGCAATTTGTCCTGAATTGACAGTCTCAGGTGGGTCCCACCAGAACCAGCATTGTTACACCTCACACTGGCCCTTTTTGGTCTCTTCTTTGTAGCTGTTCTGGATTATGCAAGAGACAACCTTCACAGGGCATGAGGAAATTGATGTGAGAGGAAAGCCAGAGTTAGTATGAAGGAGGGGCAGGGCATGATAAAGGAGTAAAGTGTAGAGCAGATGGTGGCAATTAAGATGACCATGGAGCCAACTGAATGGTAGACAACTGGCCATGCCATCTGCTACCTGACTTTTCCTGGAATTAGAGTCTGACAAACCAAGCTCTGAAGAGCAGGAGTGAGTCTTCTTCTTCTTCTTCTCCCCCCTCCCCCAGTTACTTGGAAGCAAACTGAAAAGTAAAAGTAAATGATTAGAAAACATTGCCATAAGAGAGTCAGGAAAGTAGAAGCACTTAATCTACATTTCTCTGAAGTTGCATTTTTATTGATGGCAGGGGGAGGAGTCATTCACTGCTGAGCCACAGTGATGAATAATGAAAAGCTTAAACAATTAGGCTGTGTTATAATAAAATGGTCATTTGTCCAGACTCTGACTCCTGATCCATCAATATCTCTTTGTAAGAGGTACATCCCTAAAATATGCCTTTGTCTCGAGTGGAATGCAACCAGAGGCGTGTAGTGCAAGGAGTCTCAGTAGGGAAGGCTGGAATAAACAATGGGACTATACAAAGGCGAATGTATATATTTTTTTCTGTGCCATGTTCTATTCATTACCTGACTAAAGCCAAAATAATACAGCTTAAACTTCTCTTCAAACTGGTATCAGTATGTCTATACAACAACATTAAGAGATTTTATAACAAAGGACAATGCATTTTATAAACACCATTCAGAAGGAAACTGCCAATCTTTTTCTTCCTATCTTGTTTAAATCCTTTTTGTTTATTATAGCCTGGGAGCTGAAAAATAAAAATGGTTTCCCTGATTATATTGCCCATTTGCATATATAAATAAATAAAATAAATAAATAAATTGTGGATTTCAGTGGTGGATGTGGACCCCTGATTATATTGTCCATTTGCATATATAAATAAATAAAATCAGTTCCTACTCTTCTCCTTCTGTCCGATGGACCCACCTATAATTTACTCAGTTCCTATGCTTAGGGTAAGCATGAAAGTGGGGAGCAAAGGTAGATTAGATCACCTTTGCAATCTCCATGTTCTGGGACCATTCATGTGCCTACCCAGCCTGCAGCTGCACTGATGTACACTCGGCTTCCTGTAGCCCCATATGGGCTCTCAGAAGCAAAAATAGGTGAAAATACAGAGAACAGCTGTAGTACAGTGCACTTTGGTCAGGCCCTCAATGTGCTGCCAACCTGTGCTCTATGCAATGCGCCAGCTGTGGAGATCTTCCAAGAAGAGATATTCACGAAGGCTGTTTCTGCCCACTTTAAGCTCCTATTCACTGTTACAGAATTGTAAAGATTCCTGTAACTGATAATTAGGCTCTATCTTTTTAATTGGGCATAAGACAAGAGTCTATGTTTGTTTTTGTTTTTTACTTCCTTGTACACCAGCCCCATTTGGATGTCATAGGGACAGTGCACATCTGAATTAGTTTGTTATTAGTCAACTGTTGCTGCTGCAAGTTGATCTTGGATTGTCCCCACAAAAATAGGGGCTGTTTTTTTTAAATTTGTTTATAAAAATACAAGCACATTCAGTTGTTAAAATGTTCTGGGAGATAGGGGAGCAGGGTTCTGTTCCTAGCTTTGCTACTTTCTCTCTGTGTGAACGTGGGCAAGTCACTTAGACCCAGATCCGCAGAGGTACTGAGGCACCTAATTCCCAGTTTTAGGCACCACTGAAATCCACAAAACCCCCACTTTGGATGCCACCAAACTCTTAGATGCCTAAATTCACTTGGTGTCTAATTTTTTGTTGTAAAATTTCCCTAGGCACCTAACATTCTGCCTCTGGGCATGTGAACTGCTACCTCACTCCAAGTATCCAGATGCCTGTCTCACACCTAAAACCTGAAGAACATATGTGCTCACTTGCCTCCCTTGCCTGTGGGGTCTGATCCAGTAGGCATGCTTAGAGGCTGCCTACCAGATCAGGCTCCAATTCAAAATTTGGAGGAGAAAGAAATGTTGGTGTCACCAGCCTCAGAACCTTTAGTCCAGTGAATAGAACACTAGTGGGTCTCCCTCAATCTCTCCTGTTGAAGCTGTTCTACTTTGTATGAATAATTAAAAAGCCACTGATGCAGAAAGAAAGAGCAAGAGAGAATGATGCTGTAGCCTGGTGGTTAGGGCGCCCACTGGGGAGATGGGAGACCCAGTCCCCCTGTTCCAATCACTCTAAATCACTAATTATCCAAAATGGAATGGCTTAAACAGGAGGAATTGAGGGAGCTCTGTATCAGAATATTTTATAGCCTACTAGTTAGGGAACACTCCTGAGAATTGGAGTCCCCTATTCAAATCCTTTCTCCCCCGCCCCCTGCTACTCCCCAGGCAGAGAGGAGCAAATTGAACCTGGGTCTCACACATCCCAGGTGAGTGCTCTAACCACTAGACTAAAAGTTATAAGGAAGCTGCTGCCACCAACCCCTCCTCTTCTGGATGTTTTGTGTGGAGTTGGGTAGGCACCTAACTCATTCTTGTAAGAAATTACATAGAAGGCTTAGGTGTCTGACTCTGGAAGAGGAGTTACTGGCTGTGGAGCTCAAACACAGGTAGGTGCCTCCTTGCAGCCAGGATTTAAGCACCTAATTCCATGAGAGGGGTGAGGCTTAGGACACACCCCCTCTCATTGGCATCTCCCATTGGTTGGCTTAGGCAACTCCTCACCTCATGTTCTGGCTTTTGTGGATCGTATGTTAAGGCACCCATCTTTCCCCATTCATTGTGTAGGGAGCCTACGTGCCTAATGCAGGCTTTGTGGATCCCATTGTTGTTGACTTTCTAAGTGTCTAAAAAGTAAGTTTTGCAACACTCAGCACTGAAATGCCTAAAATCACTTTGTAGATCAGGGCTTTGCACACTCTGTGCCTCAATTTCTCCTTTATTAAAATAGACATAATGAGGGGTTTTGTTTTATTTAATGAATAATTTATGGAGCAATTTAAAGTCATGAGTTAAGTGCACATAAAGCTGCAAAGCAATATTTTGTTTATTTTTCAGCAGCTGAAGGATTTATATATTAAAGAAATAGACCTAGATGACATAGCTCATGTGAATTTTGCTTTTTGGGGCAGGAAGAGGAAGGAGTACACATTTGGAGCTATTCCTGTATAGAGTTATGTATCCCCATTTGGATTTGCATTCCCCTCAGGGGGTGCAAGAAGGCTTCACAGCCTGCATTTCCACATCTAATGCATGTTTGAATAGAACACAGCCGCCCCACATCTACCCTCTGTGTTCCTCATCATTGCTGCCTTGTGCATAATCATAAAAGAAGCAATGGCTAAGGAGAAGAGTGAGTCTTCTTAAAAAACATTGCATCATACTTAGCTAACAAGGTGTTGCAGCTGCCAGTGGTACCATGATTCATTACTCCTGGATTAGAGGAATACCAGTATCAGGGGCAGATGGACCCTTCCCACTTGGACATACAGAGACCACAGTGCCCTAGAAAAATATTTTTGGGTGGAACAGATCTCTGACATGCACCTTATTTGCTCATTCTGGACAAGGAGATCATGTCAGCAAAGACAAGAGAGGCACTGTCAATGGGAGGCTGCTCTTTGTACAACACAGACATCCCCCACTGACACAAACACATTCTGCTGCCTGCACCATGGAGAAGCAGAAGGTGAAATGAGGATAAGGAAGGCAGGAAGAGGGAAGGCAGCTCTTTGAGACTAGTGGTGACAAGTAACAAAAACTATAGAAGCAGAGGAGGGAGAGGAGCAGGAAGATTCCTATCAGGAAGCTGGAAGTGGGGAAGTGCGAGAAGTGAGAGACCAGGGAAAAGACGAACCATGAAAGTAGGAAAGAAAGGAGCAATTGAGAAAGATGTTATGTGGTGGGTATTAACTAAGAAAGGGGACAAAAGTGGTCAGAGGACCAGATAAAAGGCTTATATAATCATCCCACTAAACTGCATGCCCTGGACAAGCTGGTGATGGCTGTTTTGTTGTATCCAAATGGTAACCACTTCCCAAATGGTAATCAGACATGTCAGTCTGATCATCATGCCATGAATAAAGGATCTAAAAGAGAGGAAGTCATAAACATTCATAGTACAGAAAAAAATGTTGTTGTGGATGAAGGTGTCAAAGCTTTTCGTTTCAGGAAAAGCATCACATAATGAAATTATATAAACCTTCCTCTGTCCATATAGACATGGGATGTGGAAACTATTCATTTTTAGCACAGCTATTCATTGTTAGCACAAGGGGCTTCAAGAAGTTTTCCCATCCGTGCTGTGAGACTACATTGGCCATACCTATGACACAGCTGGTCGCAGATGTGAAATGGAATGGAAATGGCATAAGTATCCTGTTGCTGTTCAAGTAAGATATAATGCTCATTCTGAAATTCCCAAATTTCTAATGAATTTGTACATTTCACTAGGGCCACTAAAGTTTCCATCTGAAGCAAGAGCTGGAAGCTACACAAATCCTTCACCAAAGCTACCTCTTAAATCTTGCTTGTACCCAGCTAGCCAGAGAACTATGCTGTGTTACTGATAGTTCAAATCCATTGATATGTGATTAAAATATACACAAGAAGCCAATGTGATTATCGTGGTTTCAACACTTTTATTTAATTTAATCATTAACATGGAAATAGACATTAAAGCTAAACAATTTGCAACAAATAATTTACTTGATGAACTTTGGCCTTTATTGTATTTGCAAATTGCTTCCCCAATTGTAAAATGGTGATAACATCCTTTTTAAAGCTCTCCACGTGAAAAGTCCTGAGAGTGATTTTATTATGTGTTATTGTGTGGCTCGGTTTTGATGATACTGATGTAAAAAATGGGTAGTCTTATTAGAGGCCCTAGACCAGTGGTTCTCAAACTAGGGCCGCCGCTTGTTTAGGGAAAGCCCCTGACGGGACGGGACGGTTTATTTACTTGCTGCGTCTGCAGGTTCAGCCGATCGCGGCTCCCACTGGGTGCGGTTTGCCGCTCCAGGCCAATGGGGGCTGCGGGAAGGATGGCCAGCACGTCCCTCGGCCCGCACAGCTTCCTGCAGCCCCCATTGGCCTGAAGCGGTGAACCATGACCAGTGGGAGCTGCAATTCGCCGATAGACACCATACAATATAGTCTTTGTTTCCCTAGAGAAATACCACAAGTTTCTTATGGCCATCTGGAAGTGAAAAGGTCACCATAAGGGCCTGTCTGACATCTGATGAAACTTAATGGAATGTGTGTCATTTATAAATATCCTAACATGGGCAGACTGCACATGAAGACTCTACAAAGTTTTTTATTACCCCTTCTACTGGAGCAGGTCCTGCAAATATCAGCCAAAATCCAATTATCCTGATCAGTTCTCAGATCCTTTCAAGATGGGATGCCAAACACAGGTGTTCTGAGAACCACAAGAGAGGTGAGGCAAACAGAAAGGTCCTGACCATAGGTGAGTTTGCCGGATGGTCAAGCCATCTAAGAAAACGTGATCTGGCTCAGAAGAGGGAAACAGTTTATTTCTTGGAGCTAAGGATGATGTGCTCCGCCCTCAGGGACTTAATTCCATTCACCCTTGCATGTTTTAGTCACAATAGACAACTTCATGGTAATGGAATACTTAAACAAGCAGGATGAGACAAGTCTTTTTTTATTGCACAGGGAGAGCAACAAGGGTGCTGCATAGATAATATGGATGGCAAGGCCTCACTCTCTCACATGACATTGCAAACAGTGAGGCAGTTATTTGTTTCCTATCAGCATTCAGTATTTTTTACACTGATGCATACCTGCAACTGCCATTTGACACCTGGCATCAGCAATAGAAATGCTGCCCTTCACCCAATATTGTGACAAGATACAGGATGAAAACTTTGGGCTAGTCTACACTTACCGTCCGGGTCGACGCGGTGAGTTCGACTTCTCGGAGTTCGAACTATCGCGTCTGATCTAGACGCGATAGTTCGAACTCCGGAAGTGCCGCGGTCGACTCCGGTACTCCACCACTGCAAAAGGCGGTGGCGGAGTCGACCTTGGAGCCGCGGACTTCGATCCCGCGGCTTCTGGACGGGTAAGTAGTTCGAACTAGGGTACTTCGAGTTCAGCTACGCTATTCACGTAGCTGAACTTGCGTACCCTAGTTCGACCCCCGCCCTTAGTGTAGACCTGCCCTTAGTGACCCAAACATGATGAAGACAAAAGCAGAGTAAGCATAAACCAAGTAGGAAAATGTATTGTCACCACAACATTGCTGATGTAAGAATGATGTTAAAGGGTGGAAGATATGACAGTGTTCTTAAATTTTATCTGAAATGCATATGAAGTAGTTGCACAGTTGAACAAAGGGATTGTAATATAAAATAACATGTGGTACCTACATCATTTGTATGACTATATGTGACAAAAATATCACAATTTCCAAAATACAGCATTCAGAGCTCTGCAATCTCTGTTGCATTCTGGCCCCTTTACATGCCTCAGCATGCCTCGCCCCAAATTCGTCAAGGATATCTAAGGACAGCAGAGGTAGTAGGAGCCTGGGGATTTGTGAATGCAGAACTGGAGAGAGAGGGCAAATCTAATAAAAGGAGGTGAGGGTTTTGACCATTCCTGCAGTCACCTAGCTTTGGCTACAATATTTTTAGTTTCTAGTTGGATGGCTCAATTAATTTGTATAGTGCAAAAAATGTGGACAGCCATTTGCACGCACACCCCCAATTCCTGCCCCAATGAGCTTACAATTCAAATAAGATGCACAACAATAGTTGTAGAAAGGGGGCATGTAGGAATTATTAATGATGAAAATTCATGTAGTATGTTCTGTTAAAGAAGTGGCCAGAATCAGCCTTAGGATTTTTAAGACAAGCAAGATGAGTTTTTGAGAATTCACCCTCACAGACACATTTAATTCAGGCAACTTGACTATATGATAATTGGTCACTTACACCAAAAATCACAAATATTCCAGGTTATGCCGCGTCCCAAGAGACCAGTCACAGGTCAATTTGTATCGTAGATTTCCCACCAAAGACAAACCTGGTAGCCATTTCTATAGTAAACTAACTAAAGGTTTATTAGCTAAGAAGCTAAGAGCTATGGAAAGGTTAAACCAGGTTTTATATATATATATATATATATACACACAGGTGAGTCACAATCAATAATTCCAAATAGTAGCAGAGATGTAGTAATCTGCCAGTTTCCCAAAAGTGTCTCAGAGCTACCCAGAATAACTCTGGGGAGCTCCATCTTCTCATTAATTTATTCTGCCCAGTTAGAATCCAAACAATCCAGACATGAATTTTTTTTCCTTGTGTCCATACTTATAACTTCTTCTCATAGAAAACAAGCTGACAGTGTAACTACCCATGTGGGGTCTTTCTTATGGCGGAGAGAGCGGAGTGCATTTAAAGTCTTTGATCTCTGATCATCACGCACAATGACCACTTGCCTTCAAATGCAAGTCTTCCCTGTTAAAGTTTTTCATTTGCATTACACTAGGCTTCTTTCTTGTTTGATGGATTATTTAGTTATAGGTGTAAATACACTGTTAAATGAATAAGAATGTGTTTAGTTTTCATGAAATTTAAACACCAATGAGATACTGCATACATGGTTGTCACTTCCTGTATCCTGTTAGAATGTAATAGCAAACATTTACAATCACTTTGATCTGTACTCATAAAAAGTGAATTGGCCTGGATTCCAGCTGTGAGTTTCAGTTCTCAGCTGATACCTAGGGTTTGGCCAGAGCTGGCCCCTGGCTTATCAGAGTCACATACATGATTACTACTATTATGGTTTTCCGACCAGTTGTGCACCCTCTTTATAGTAGGTTTGTCTAGGCTGTATTTCTTTAGTTTGCTTATGAGAGGGTCATGTGAGACAATATCAAAAGCCTTACTGAAGTCGAGATATATCACATTGACTGTCCTCTCTCCCCCATCCACCAGGCTTGTTACCCTATGAAAAGAAGTATTTGTGTGAGTTTTAGATGATTTTTATGATTTTTCCTTGAGATATCTAATAATAAAATCCAGAATAGCTTATAATGTATTAGCATAAGTGTTGAAAATATCCACTCCATGCTTTCCACCCAAAAAAGAAATATATCAAATAAGTAACCCAACAGTTGTCTTTTCTTTCTTTTTCTTCCTTTTCTGTCTCCTATTTCTGATACATTATAATCATCTCTGCCACTTTCCTTTTTCTTGTTTTTTTTTCCTCTCTCCTGGTTTCTCTGTTTCACTATTCTTCCCTGTCTTCTTCCTATCTTGCCTTTGTTTAATTCTGTTTTAATTTGTTTTACTATAGGGTTCTTCTGTCTATTATTAAGGTATATAATTTAGGCTAAATTGAAAGAAGGGTCTGGACCCAAACATCCAATCCAATCCCTCTTTTTCCTCATAAACGTTGGGGGAATTTGGATAAGAATGTAAACAATGTGGCTCAGAACCAACTCTAACTTAATTATTCTCAGTGACTGAAAATAAAATAGGGCACCAGTGAATTTAAATAGTGCAGTACTGCCGGCTCTCTGCGCAGGGTTGAACTTTACTCAGTGTCCTGCTGAATTCATAGTTATTCAGATTATCTCTTGCGCTGGGAGAAAAAAGGTGTTGCTGACATTACCTCTTCAGTGATGTTATGTGGAGAATGTAATATTAACAAGTGAATCTGAAGGTAACCCATGCCAATCATCCTAATTTCCTGTGCTATTCTCAAAGGGCATCAAGCAGTGAGGTTTCACTGTCCACGTGGCTTCTTCCTGATGTTATGTAATAACTTTCCAACTTGTCTACTCTGCCAGTCATTTGCATAGAGAAATTGACTTTGAAGACCAAGAAAGAGCAGTGCAAATATTTCAATTCTTATTAATGCAATAATAATGTGCTTAGTATAGACGGTTCCCTTTAAATCTTCATGCTTGACATGTTCACTCTTAGGTAACATTGCTGAATCAGGGAAGATCCTGAAATCTGTGATGGCCTTGAGTGTCAGCTCATACTATTTGCAGTAGGTGGGCCAAATTCTTCCCTCATTTACACCTGTGTATCCCTACTGGCTAGACTCAGATCTAGTTTAAGTGGCTTCAACTTCATTGAACTGGTGGCTTTATTCTTGCTTACACTAGGTCCTCATTTTCATCCATTAAATTCACAAATATATGTTGGTCATAATCTGGCCTTCTGTAAGTGTGGCAGAGTATGTAGAGTCTAGAAGAAGTGAAGGAATTAAATGATGACTAAGGTGGGATATGAGAGAGGTCTATACAATCATGACTGGTGTGGAGGAAGTAAATAAGGAAGTGTTATTTACTCCTTCTCATAACAAAAGAACTAGGGGCCACCAAATGAAATTAATAGGCAGCAGGTTTAAAACAAACAAAAGGAAGTATTTCTTCACATAACACATAGTAAATTTGTGGAACTCTTTGCCAGAGGATGTTGTGAAGGCCCAGACTATGTCAGGGTTCAGAAAAGAACTAGATAAATTCATGGAGGATAGGTCCATCAATGGCTATTAGCCAGGATGGGCAGGGATGGTATCCCTAGCCTCTGGTTGCCAGAAGCTGGGAATGGGCAACAGGGAATGGATCACTTGATGATTGTCTGTTCTGTTCATTCCCTCTGGGGCATTGGCCCCTGTCAGAAGACAGGATACTGGTCTAGATGGACCCTTGGTCTGGCCCAGTACGGCCGTTCTTATGACATTACTACTCTGCAGTCTTCTCCTTAAGCAAGAATAATGTAAATGAGATATGCTTAATTTATTTTCAGCAAAACTTAGTTTTCTGAAAAATATTGCAACAAATATAGACTGTGTATTGAATGAAAGTTCATGTGTGTGTATATGTGTATGTGTGTGTGTGTTTGTAAGGTAGTTATGACACATTCATTATGGTTTAGTAGTCAAAGAAGAGATTTGCATGTTTTTCCCAAGAATGTTACCTTAGGGTTTGTCCCGAGGGAAAGTTTGACTTGTATAGCTGGGAAGGTTGTTTGATGCCTCTCCAATGGGATACCCTTTGGAAGCCATGATGGCGATCATGATAGGTGTAGGACTATAAAAGTGAGACGTGGGACTTCGGTGAGGAAATCACAGGCAGAGCAAGGTGAGCCCTCCATTGAGAATACAGACTACCGTACAGTCTCAGGAACTCCCCTGGACTAGAATGTTAGAGCTCTCAATAGTATAACAAGTTTTGGGGAATTTTGAACTGGAATATAATTCATCACACAAAGTAGGCCAAATTCTGCCCTCACTAAAACGTGTAACTCCACCGAATGATGAATAAGCTGAAGGTGGTAGCATAGCTGTAATTTAGCACAGAATTTGGCCTAGTGTCCGTGACCACTAAACCACAGCTCTGAAACAGGCTCTAAGGCTAAGCAAGTTCCAGTGTAAATCAGTACTAATGCATCAAATTAATGCAACTCATCAAATTAGTGACCAGATGAATCCCAGAAAGGGTTGTATACTAGATATTGAACATATAATGTATAAAGAAAATATTAACAAATTATTGGGTGCTAAAGACAAATTTTGCCCTCAGTTACACCTGTGGAACTTCACTGAACAGAGTTATAAGGATGTAACTGCTAGCAGAATTAGACCCTAAATAGCCCAGGCCAAATTACCGCCATCTGCCTTGTGCCACTGCAATGAAGTAAAGCAGCCATAAATCCATTTTAACCAGGTAGTTAAGCTTAGTTTAGTCCTGCTTCACATCACCAGAGCAGCACAAAGCAGATGGAGTGTAATTCTGAATCAGATAGACAGAAAGGGGACACTTGTAACTTATAAGAGGCAGGTATTTCCTATGATTGGTAAAACAATGATCTATTGAGAGATACTTTTAGCTTATCAGAAATTATTCTAGCAGATGCTTATTATCATAAATGCACTATAACTGATAAAATATTAATTAACAAAAGGGACAGGGAACAATTGGTATAGCAGATGTGTTCTATAATCAATGTAATGGCAAACCAATCGAGTAATGTATTGATTATACAGGTCTGTCTCATCTTACGCTGGGGTTACGTTCCGCGGTCAGCGTGTAAAGCGAAAACCGCGTATAGTCAAAATTACATTGAGTATAATGGTGGGCGGAATCGCCCGCACTACAGGAACAGTATTTAAATTGTTATTTTTCTCTTTTTTTTGTTTTTGCCGACCACGTAAAGCTAATGATCAATTAGTTACAAATGTCACTGTCCTACTGATTCAAAATAAAATCAAAGGATGGGAAAGTATTTTCTTTGTTCTAAACCATTATACAAAAGATGAGTTTTAGGAAGTTAGTTTGGGAAGTTGAACTGAAGTAAGCTGCCATTGCTTCTCCAGTCTCAGATTGGTGTGCATATATTTCCTTTCTATATAGTGTTGTATTAAGTATTGATGAATTGTCTTACTTAAATAAAAGTTCAACTTAATTGATTATTTGACATCATGTTTTATTTTATTAAATTCAAACACACAGCATACTAGATGTGTATATATATCCTTAGCATTATATGTTGCTAGCACATTTTGATTTATGCAATGGCTCTTTGTTTTCAGTGTTCTAAAAAAGCCTTGGATGTGGAAGTCTGATTGTATGTAGAGTTAATACTTGCTTATTTATTAAAGACTGTCAAACTTGATAGCTGCCTGTAGTTTCCACAACAGAAAAGTGATTCTAACAATAAGTCAAGGTAAACAGAGTAATGTGATAGCTGTAGCACAAGTTGATGGTTCAGAGCACAGATTAACTTCCTAGCATGCTGCTAGTCACTGCATTCTGTTGTAACAGAAGTGTGAGATCCATATGAGATTTTTCAAGTAAAGCTGAAATCCAGTATGCCAAAAGTACCTCATTCACAATATTGTGTTAGCTATACTGATTTTATATTTGTTCTTTGCTCCATTCTATATGCTCTACTCTAAAACTGTTGTTATATTACAGTAGTAAAGTGTTCAGCAATATTGTTTGGTAATGCAATTCATTTGAAATATATTTCATCTGATTTTCATAAGCAAGTATGAATACAACTCTGTAATTTAATCTTTGAACTGTAGTAGAGTCCTAGTGGGTTTCTGATAGAAACTAAAATATCAGATATTGTCCCTATGGACAGCGCTGAAACATACTCCTGAATCTTTTATGTATTAAACACTCAACAAAATAAAAAAATGTGTGACTTAAATTTAAAATCTTGTCTTGTTTACATTTGTCCCATCAGCATCTCTTTAAAAGTAGGCAATGAGGTCAAACTTTAGTTGTGAGGCTGGCTGCATTTATATACCACAGCTTGAAATGCAACCTGTATCACAGAGGTAACAGTTTATCCAAAAAATTTCCAACTGTCAATAAAAATCCTGCCAGAATGATCAGAGGCATGTACAGCGCACAAGATAGCATGCGATGCCCCATCCAACAAACACTAACAATTCTTGTCCACACTTCACAATAATTCTTGGTATTTTTCCCAGTTGGTTCAATAGCGGGTCATCTATATTATTAATCTAAACAGCTCAGAGGAAGGATGGTTTGTAGTTAAGGCACTGGAGATCTAAGTTCAATTTCACCCTTCTTGATTTGAGCACATTGATGCTTAATTTTTGTTAGCGCTCGTGACACAAGTCGCTGGTCTCCAGTTTTGGCTATATTGTTAAGAGGACTGTAGACTATACCCTCCTTGGAGGCATCCATGGATAGCTTATATTTGCACTTACTGTCACTGTACCTCAGGACTGAGGCCTCTCTATTTATCTCCTTAAATTTCTCAAACTCTTTAAGAAGATTTGTATCCCATGTCCATTCAATGTTTTTGCACAGCACCACTCTCAGGTTTCTGGTTCTGCCAACTAAATTAGGCACAACCCACATAGCAAACTGCAGAAAAAATGTTTCCCAGAGCGGTTGTTGAATGTGTACAAATGACTTGTCTTTCTAAGGGCATCTGCCTGAACTCTGCTAATACATCAAGCATGGGAAACAAATTGACAACAGCCATCTCACCCCAAAAAATCTTCCCCTTGTAGGTAGTGGGAAATGTTCACTTTTTATATACTTATTGAATGTTTTGGGGCCTTTACATAAGTAATTGGTTCTGTCCTTTTTTCCTTCTCTTTCTCTCCAATTACCAATGAGTGCACCCCCCTTTGTTGGTTCTTCTTCTTGCTCTGAGTCCCAAAGGAATGAGCCTATCCAGCTCCTCCTTTTAGCCTTTGTTTACATGAGGGGTGTGAATTGTGGAACAGATGGGCTTTTTCAGCTCTGTTCCATGCTCTTGTGAGAGCTTGCCTATCCCCTGGAAGATGTCCTGAAATGCTTCCTCAATTGTTTCAGTCCCCTGCCTCTCCAAAGAGTGCATTTTCTGGAGCAGACCAAAGGCTCAATACATTTTTAACCCAGTAAAGAGTGTTCTCTTCCCTAATGCTATTACAAATTGTATCTTTTCTAATTTATTTCCCCTTATGTTTAATTCACATATACCTTGAGTGGGGATAAGCCCACCACTGTAAACCCTGCATTTTACTCATTTACCTTTGACTGCCTTGTGGCTTTTATGTCAGTGCTAATAGCACTGTTTCTGGCATCATATTGGCTTGTGCACCCATGTCCAATTTAAAAGCAGCTAAGTAATAGTCTGTCATATAAGTGTAATTTGTAAAGTGTAAAAAAAAAAAGCTGAAAATGTCTGAGAACTTAAAAATCGAGCAGTAACTGACTGCAAATCCTAGTGATTGTAGTAAGTGCAGGCCCTGATAAAGGCCTGTTATGAGGCCTGAGGCCTGAACTGAAGTAATGAACAAGACTTTGCTAACAAAAAGCAAAGTTAAGCTGTGAGCCAGAGGCCGGCCCGGTTCACAGAAGCTGGCAACAAAAAGGGCTGATGCTGCAGAAATATATATTCACCTAGCATACCAAAGGATAAACACAGCATTAGAACATATTATACTGAAACATTCCATAGATAACGAAAGGACAAGCCGACCCATCCCAATGACAGGGGCAAAAGGGTAAAATGATGGATAGAGTTGTTTTGTTCGAACCAACATGTACAAGGTAGAAGGCGGTACCTTAATACGTAGAAAGGTTGTAACCTGCTACGTAGAAAGGTTGCACCTCAATACGTCAGGTGTGATGTGTAACTTGTTTGTATCTGTGTATAAGAATGCATTCGTGGGGAGGTGCTCTTTGTCCGGCCGAGGGGGCAGTGGAAATTCCCGCCACTGACTGAGCCGGGTCCATTGCCAAGAGGCACTTTCTCGTAGTATGCCCTGAATTAGGCTAAGAAACCTACAGGGAACTGCCATTGTGTCCGAGGTCGCAATAAACCTAGTCGACGTGACTTTGCATCTTACTGGACTCTGTGGTTATTGGGGGTTCTCGTCGGGTCTGCTGTGTCAGCTATCTGCGCAGAGCTGGGGCAGCACACAGAGGGAACTCACGCACGCAGCCGAGTGATATCAACAAGGAGAAAGCAGAGCACCACACTGGTACCACTCTGACAACAGTGATGATTTAACTTGGTGATATTCTAAACAGAAAGAGTTCTCAATCATGCTGGTGTGTGCATCTTTTCCCATGTACTTGTCTTGGATTGCATTGTTTACCACAGTCTGGGTGGGTCCATGTGCTGTTTATTGTGGACTTTGACTTTGAGATCCACGTGTCTTTCTGGCTCACGTCTCTCTTCTCTCTTTTTTTTTTTCCTTAGAGAATCCAAAATACTACATCATATCTATAGTATCAGAGAAGAGTCCACCCTCCATAAACTTCAGGGTGACCTCCTCTGCTTGTTAAATTTTAATGTCTTTGTCTAACGTATATTGTCTACCAATAGTCTGAGGTGTTGTTTTTTTTTTTGTTCCAGATCCCAATAACCATCTGGTCTGTTATCTGGATTGAGCTGCCGCCACTCCCCACCTCAAGTTGGAAGGTTAGCTCGTCAGCCATAAATCAGTCAGAAATCCTTCTGTGGTTGCAACATCTTGTACTCTCTGGTTTAAAAAATCTTTCACATGTTTGATTTTTATATGGTAAGCATAGATGGACTCTTCTGCCTATGATAACTGAAAGCTCTTAAGAACATAAAATGGCCATAATGGATCAGAACAATGGTCCATCTAGCTGAGAATCTTGTATTCTCAAAGTCCTCAGTGCCAGATGATTCAGAGGGAATGAAGAGAACAGGGAAATTGAATGATCCACCCTGCCACCCAGTCCTAACATCTGGAAGTTGGAGTTTTAGGGACACCTGGAGCATGGGGTTGAATCCCTGACATTTTAGCTAATAGCCATTGGTCAGTCTATCCTCCATGAACTTATCTAATTCATTTTTGAATCCTGTTATACTTTGGCCTTCACAACAACATCCCCTGGCAACAAGTTCCAAAGGTTGACTGTGCAGTGTGTGAAGAAGTACCGGTACTTCCTTGTGTATATTTTAAACAGGCTGTTTGTGAATGTCCTTGGCTGACATCTTGTTCTTGTGTTATTGGAAGGGGTAAATTACACTTTCCTATTCATTTTCTCCACACCAGTCATGATTTTATAGAACTTTAACCTATTCCCCCTTTAGTCATTTCTCTCTATATTTTATTTTATTTTAAGCTGAACAGTTCATCTTTTAACATCTAATCATATGGAAGCACTTCCATACCCCTAATCATTTTTGTTGCCCAGTATATATATTTGAGAGGAGCAACTGGAACTGCATGCAGTATTCCAGGTGTGGGTGTAGCGTGGATTTATGTAGTAGCAATATATTTAGTCTTATTTATCCATTTAATAATGTTCCTAACCTTCTGTTAGCATTTTGTTGACTGCTGCTGCACATTGAATAGATGTTTTCAGAGAACTATCCAATGACTTCAAGATCTCTTTCTTGTGTGGTAACATTCAATTTAGACCCCATCATTTTGTATATATAATTGTCATAATTTTTTTCTTATGTGCATTACTTTACACATAACAACATTGAATTTGATCTGCCATTTTTTTGCCCAATCAACCAATTTTGTAAGATCACTTTGTAACTCTTCACAGTCAGATTTGGACTTAAATATTTTGTGTAATTTTGTATCATCAGATCATTTAGGATTACGTTGAACAGCACAGGTCCTAGGACAGATCCATTGTCCACATCTCTGTTGACGCCCTCAAAGAATTCTAATAGACTGAGGCATGATTTCCCTTTGCAAAAGCTGGATTGACTCTTCCCCAACATATCAAGTTCATCTGTGTCTGATCATTCTGTTCTTTACTATAGTTTCAACCAATTTGCCTGGTATTGAAGTGAGGTCTACTGGCCTGTAATTGTCAGGATCACCTCCGGAGCCTCTTTTAAAAATCAGTATTACATTAGCTGTTTGCCAGTCTTCTGGTACAGAGGCTGATTTAAGTGATAAATTACATACCACAGTTAGTAGTTCTTCAGTTGCACATCTGAGTTCCTTCAGAACGATGGGGTGAATTCCCATCTGGTCCTGGTGATCTATTACTGTTAAATGTAACCATTTTTTCCAAAACTCCTCCATTGACACCTCAATCTGGGACAGTTCTTCAGATTCATCACCTAAAAAGAATGGCTTGGGTGTGTGGATTTCCCCCACATCCTCTGAAGTTCAGACCAATGCAAAGAATTCATTTAGCTTCTCCACTACAACCTTGTCTTCCTTCAATACTCTATTATATCACGTCAATCATCCCATTAGTAGTTTTCCAGGCTTCCTGCTTCTGATGTAGTTAAAAAAATGCTCTTACTGTTTTTGCCTCTAACCATCTCTCCTACTCTGCTGTTTAGCCATGGTGGAATTTATTTGATCCTCTACTGTTATTTTTTTGTTTTGTTTTTAATTAGGGATATAGATTTAGTTTGAGCCTATATTATAGTGTTTTAGATAAACTCCAGGCAGTTTGCACACCAAGTGCTTCTGAACCAGCTATTGTCAGAAATAAGGTGACATTCTGACAGTGTTCATTTTTTTTTTTTGGTGCCAACTGTTGCTTGCAGATACAGAGTGAAGTACTGTTTAAACTTTCTCCAGTTGTTACCTTTCACATTTCCAGAGAGTTGTGACTTTGGTGTGGTTTTTAACTACTCTGTTCTTCCACTCAGGGTACTTTCTTAGTTTGTTTTACTCTCTGTACCATTTGGTGTTCAGTAATCACTTTGAGCCAAGGAGACTGACAGAGGTCTGCTTCATTCAGTGTCTGAGTTCTAACCAGCTGTGCAGAACAAAAGCTTCACAGCACCCTACCCAAATTCTGTGTCTGGGAAGCTCAGCCCGTAAAAGCACAGTTGCCAATATCTCAAAGTGTAGAAGGAGAAGAGAAAAGACACTAAGGAGACAGCCCTGTGGCTGTCACACAAAAAAGTTGGAGCAGGGATGAGAAGGATCAACTGAAGGACACGATGAAGGAACAATTAGAAAGGTAGGGAGAATACCACGAGAGGATAAGAGTCACAGAAGCCAAGGAAGGACACATTTTTTAAGAGGAGGAGCGTGATCAATGATGTCAAAGGCAGTTGACAGGTCAAAGAGCATGAGGATTGGGTTACTTGTTCTAAGCTTCGGCTATGAAGAGATCATTAGTGACTTTGGCTAGAATGGTTTCTGTGGAGTGCAAAGGCAGAAGCCAACTGGAGAGGTCTAGGATGGAGGAGAGGAACTCCAGATAGCAATTGTAAACAGTAAACTGAAAGAGCTTGGAAATGGGGTGGTAGTTGGAGAAGCAAGCCAGGTTGAGAATGGCTTTATTCTAAGATTTTATTTTATTTACTTATTTTAAGGCTATGTTGATGTAAATGAGCTCACTTAAAAAAAAAAGCAGTGAGAACATGGCAGTGCAGGCTTCTGTGCAGGCTGCACAATCAAGTAAATACCCAGGGAGTCAGGTGGGCTTTTGTAACAGCCCATGCTAAAGCCAATGTTGACGTGTCCTTGTTTTTGTTTTTGTTTTTTTTTTTGTGTGACCTAGCTCAATTTAAATCTAGTAGAAGTGTGTCTACAGAAGCTGCAAATCACAAACTTTAAAAACAAACCTAAGCTTAACAGATTCATAACCTCAGAAGGGACCTTTAAATCAACTGATCTGTATAAGACAAACCATAGAATTTCACCCAGCAACTCCTGTAATGTGTCCAATAACTTGTTTGACTACAGCATATCTTCCAGAAAAGCATCCAGTCTTAATCTGCAATCTTTAAGAGCTGGAGAATTCTTCACTTCCCTTGCTAGCTTGTTCCAATGTGTAACCACCATCACTATTAAAAGTTTGCCTTATTTCCATTTTGAATGTCTGGTTTAACTTCTAGACATTGGTTCTTGTTCTGTATTTCTCTGCTATTCTCTGCCTATTGGCACTTTAACAATAGCCTGAGCAGTGACAACTGTCAGTGAATGAGACAGACAGACATCAGGTACTAATTCCTGGTCATAGGGTGCAATAGGGCAGCTTGCTCTGTGGGCTGGAGAGCCTCTGGCGCTAAGCCATCCTAATTATAGAATGAGCCCCACTTGAGGGGAATCACTCAAATGCCCCATAAAGAGCAGAAGATTGGCTCTGGTTCTCATTACTGCAAGCTTAAGTGGTGATAAAGCCCAGCTTATGAAAGAGTGGGAGGGAGTGCTAGGTAGGAAGGGAAGCTGTGTGAGGAATTCCTAGCAGGACAAGAGTAAATAATTCTCTCCTAGTGAGGCCTGAGGCCTTGTCTACACTACAAGACTATTTCGAATCTACTTAAGTCGAATTTGTGGATTCGACCTTATGAAGTCGAATTTGTGTATCCACAGTAAATACACTAATTCGAATTTCTGAGTCCACAGTAACGGGGCTGGTGTCGACTTTGGAAGCGGTGCACTGTGGGAAGCTATCCCACAGTTCCCGCAGTCCCCGCTGCCCATTGGAATGCTGGGTAGAGCTCCCAATGCCTCCTGGGGGAAAAATGTGTCGAGGGTGCTTTTGGGTAACTGTTGTCATTGAACCGTCAATCACGCCCTCCCTCCCTGAAAGCTCCGGCGGGAAATCTGTTCGCGCCCTTCTCTTGTCGGTTACAGCGCGTACGCCACAGCACTGCGAGCATGGAGCCCGCTGCGATCATCGCTGCACTTATGGCCGTTGTCAACTCCTCGCACCTTATCGTCCACCTCTTCCACAGTCAGCTGCTGAGAAATCATGCGAGGAGGCTCCGGCAGCGCGGTGAGGACAGGAATTCACAGAGTGGCGCAGACCTCTCACAAAGCAGGGTACGCCGCACCGTGGAGATCATGGTGGCAATGGGTCAAGTTCATGGTGTGGAACGGCGATTCTGGGCCCGGGAAACAAGCACGGACTGGTGGGACCACATAGTGCTGCAGGTCTGGGATGAATCACAGTGGCTGCGAAACTTCAGGATGCGTAAGGGCACTTTCCTTGAACTCTGTGACTTGCTGTCCCCTGCCCTGAAGCGCCAGGACACCCGGATGCGAGCAGCCCTGAGTGTGCAGAAGCGAGTGGCCATAACCCTCTGGAAACTTGCAACGCCAGACAGCTACCGGTCAGTAGCGAACCACTTTGGCGTGGGCAAATCTACCGTGGGGGTTGCTGTGATTGAAGTAGCCCACGCAATCGTTGAGCAACTTCTCTCAAAGGTAGTGACTCTCGGAAACGTCCAGGACACTATAGATGGCTTCGCCGCGATGGGATTCCCAAACTGCGGTGGGGCTATAGATGGGGACTCACTCACATCCCTATCCTGGCACCAGCCACCCAGGCCAGCGAGTACATTAAACCGAAAGGGCTACTTTTCAATGGTGCTGAAAGCACTGGTAGACGATAGGTGACGTTTTACCAACTTGTTTGTTGGTTGGGCGTGCAAGGTTCTTGTCTCGGGTTTGTTCAGGAAATCTGGTCTGTTTAAACGCCTCCAGGCAGGTACTTTCTTCCCGGACCACAAAATAACGGTTGGGGATGTGCAGATGCCTACAGTGATCCTCGGGGACCCAGCCTACCCGCTAATGCCCTGGCTCATGAAGCCCTATACAGGCGCCTTGGACAGAGAGAAGGAACTCTTCAACTACCGGCTGAGCAAGTGCAGAATGGTGGTGGAGTGTGCTTTCGGACGTCTCAAGGGGAGATGGCGGAGCTTACTCACTCGCTCGGACATCAGCGAAAAGAATATCCCCGTAGTTATTGCTGCTTGCTGTGTGCTACACAATCTCTGTGAGAGCAAGGGTGAGACCTTTTTGTCTGGATGGGAGGTTGAGGCAAATCGCCTGGCTGCAGTTTATGCTCAGCCAGACACCCGTGCCGAGAGAATATCCCAGTGGGAAGCGCTGTGTATCCGGGAGGCTTTGAAAGCAAGTTTCCTCGGAGAGCAGGGTAACCTATGACTCTCCACTTGCTTTCAAGAGAAACTGACCCTGGGCCTGTGTCTGTATGTGTCTATTTCGATCTGCGGTTACATACCCCGTTCTCCAAGTTTCCCCCACTTCCAAAGCACGTTTTAAAGCAAATTAATTGTAACACTCATTATTAATAAATCTTTGTTTTACTTTGCATTTCTGTTCAGGTGTTGAAACATGGACGCATACTGTGCTGGGCACGGTGTGCACTGATGTACAGACCGCTTGTTCCATAGAGGAATGACATCCTCCTGCTCCTACATAGGTCTCTGGGGTGGGGACGGTTGCAAAGTGGTTGTGCATGAAGGGGAGGGTTTGCAGGAAGGGGTGGGTTTGCAGGAAGGGGCGAGTGGTGCCTTCTTTGGATAGGGGTTTGGATGACGGCAGTGGGCTGCGGGTTTGGGCGTAGGAAGGGGTGAGGGGTGTGGGGGAAGGGTGAGTATCTGTCCGTGGATGAGGGCTCTTGTTGGGGCTCACGGCAGCGGAGAGGCTCGTTGCTATGGTGGAAGTGCATGGTAAGGGCAGCGTGCCTTAACATTAAGGGGGTGGCAGGCGCTAGGACCCTGGACAAGCATACACATCACAGAATGACCCGGGGCAGCATACACCACACAGAGTGACCCTGGTGCCTACTGACTGCAGTGTGTGTGTGCCCTGCAGTTGATCATGGCCCCAAGTCTGTACCCTGGTAATGTAGGCTATACCGTGCAATTATAAATCCCCTCCCCCCCCATACACAAAAAAATCCTCTGACACGAAAGACGTGACCGAAAGAGTGAATAACAGCAAACAGCTTTTAATAATCTAATACACACTGGGGGGATGAAACTTGGATTTGGGACTGGGTGAGCCTGTAAGGGAAGCACTTCTACAAATTTATAAGCGTGAGAGGTGTGTGGTACATTAACGCTAGGCAGTGGTGCAGTGACAGTTCTCACGGCCCCTACCGCCCCGCCGTCTTGTACTTTTGGGTGGGGGGGGCAGGACTTTTTGGCGGGGGAGGGCGGTTGCAGATACACTGCAGGGGGGCTCTGTCCTCCTGCCTGCGGTCCTGCATAACATCAACAAGGCGCCGGAGCGTGTCCGTTTGCTCCCTCATTAGCCCAAGCAGCGTTTGAGTCGCCTGCTGGTCTTCCTGCCGCCACCTGTCCTCCCGTTCGATGTGTGTGCGATGCTGTTGACATAGGGTCTCCCTCCACTGTCTCTGCTCTGCCGCCTCGGCTCTGGAGCAAGCCATCAGTTCCGCGAACATCTCGTCCCGAGTCTTTTTCTTTCGCCGCCTAATCTGCGCCAGCCTCTGCGAGGGGGATGCCGGGGCAGTCCGGGAAAGAGCCGAAGCTGTGTGATGGGAAAAGTAACTGATTTCCTTGAACAGATACATGTTTGCGAACAGTGAACACAGTCTAGTCAGTTTCTCTGAACAAGACCATACAGGGCAACAAGTCTCACGAGATCTCAGGACAAGTTCGAGATTTCGGAATACGCTCTCATTGGCTGCGGCATTGCACAGGAGAGCGGACAAGTGGGGAGAGACAGCTGAATCCGTCTAGCAGACAGTCCTGGTAAGCCTTACAGTACATTCTGCTTATCAGTTAATGGATAGCAGTGCCCTCCCGCTAAAGGCAATCTGGAAATCATATACTCTGACCCTTTTCCAGCCACTCCCGCCAGTGCACGGGAAAGATCAATGTATGCTTTTCCTATGTGGCCTACAACACGTGGCTGTTAAGCGAGGGTCATTGTTATGCAAAGTAAAAGTCAACCATTCACAACAGTAACAATACACTAATTGCCCTAATTAGATGCAGCATTTCATGAATGAGATCACCCTGATGCGGGTCCCTCGGAGTCACAAAGAGCGGATGCTAAGGGAAGCCCTGCAGAGACCAGGACCATATGCGGCCATGCTTGTGGAGGCGATGATTCCCATCTACATAAGGATGTCCTGGCGCGGAAGAGTGTGCTTCCACGGAGCACCCAACAAGGCACCTCTCCCCAGGAACCTCCTGAGGAGGCTTTTCGAGGACCTAAATGAGACCTTTCTTGAATTGTCCCTGGAGGATTATTGTTCAATCCCTATATGTGTGGACATACTTTTCATATAGTTTTTCATTGAAAATTTTATATATAGTATTTCTATTTTTTTTATACCTGTTTTATAAAAAATAAATGTTTCCATGTTTATAGCACTTACCGCCTGATCCTTCCCCTGATTCAGAGTCCGGGTTAACGGCCAGGGAGGGTTGGTAGGGGATCTCTGTGAGGGTGATGAAGAGATCCTGGCTGTCAGGGAAAGCGGTATTGTGTTGGCTGTCGCCTGCGCCGTCCTCCACAGACCGTTCCTCATCTTCCACATCGGCGAACATCGAGGAGGAACTGTCCAGGTTCACTATGCCATCCACTGAGTCCACGGTCACTGGTGGGGCAGTGGTGGCAGACCCACGTAGAATGGCATGCAGTGCCTCGTAGAAGCGGCATGTCTGGGGCAGGGCTCCGGAGCGTCCGTTTGCCGCTCTGACTTTTTGGTAGCCTTGTCTCAGGTCCTTGATTTTCACGCGGCACTGCATTGCATCCCGGCTGTATCCTTTCTCTATCATTGTTTTGGAGACCTTCTCGAAGGTCTTTGCATTCCGCTTGCTGGAGCACAGCTCCGACAGCACAGACTCCTCGCCCCACACACCGATCAGATCCAGGACTTCCCGGTCTGTCCATGCTGAGGACCTCTTTCTATTCTTGGATTGGCCAGACTCCTCTGCTGGAGAGCTCTGCATCGTTGCAGGTGCTGCGGAGCTCGCCCCGATGTCCAGCCAGGACGTCAGATTCAAAGTGCCCAGACAGGAAAATGAATTCAAATTTTCCCGGTCATTTCCTGTGTGGCTGGTCAGAGAATCCAAGCTCTGACTGCTGTCCAGAGCGTCAACAGAGTGGTGCACTGTGGGATAGCTCCCGGAGCTACTAAGTTCGATTTGCATCCACACCTAGCCTAATTCGAGCTAGCCATGTCGAATTTAGCGTTATTCGAGCTAGCCTGTCGGGGTGGAGTACCAAATTCGAACTAAAGAGCCCTCTAGTTCGAATTAAATGGCTTCCTGGTGTGGACGGTTGAGCGGTTAGTTCGAATTAACGCTGCTAAATTCGAATTAAAGTCCTAGTGTAGACCAGGCCTGAGAGAAACCCTGACTAACCAGCAAAGTGACTGGGAGACCTAGTGGGGAAGCTGAGATGAGAGGTAGGAAGTGACTCAGCAAAATGCCAGCAGAGGTAGTTCAGCACAGGGCCCTGGCCTTGAGCCTAGAATCAAGGGTGGGAGTGGGATTCCCTACTGGCCCCAAGGAAGGAGCATACAAACTCATAGAACAGGTTATTGAGGCCAGTGATGGGGCTTCAGGCTGAGCCAAAGACAGGTTGAGGAAGAGCCCTTAGGAGGGTAGAAAGAATTTGTTTTCTGTTAAATATTTTTGGATTCTCTGTTTGGACAATTGTGACCCCAGAAAGGCTGAACTTAAGATGGTGGCCTGGCTGGAGTGACCATTGGCAGGGGATGCAAGCCCCATGAGATAATTACAATGCCATGAGGGGTTGCCTAGTGATGAGTGGACTCTGTTACATAGGAGTTTGTAAGTTGTAGGGTTTGGAGTGTGGGGGAAGGCATTAAATTTACCTTGTTTCAGTAGAGACTTGCAACTGGATAGATATGTTAGCTAGTTTGTGCCTTTAATATTTCCTCTAACTCTAGCTGGCATCATTTTGGTTTGTTTAGAGTAACATCAATATTCCCTCAAAACTAAATGCTAATCAGGTGTTCAATTTATCTTTTCCATAAGGGTACTTCTCAAAGTGTAGATCCTCTGGCTGAATGTCTGTCTTGGGAAAAGAAACACAATCTAATTCACTATTGGTCTTTAACAGTGAGGACAAAGATTGAGACATTTGTTTCTTTTCTTTCCTTTCCTTAACTAGACCAGTTAATAAGGCTTTATTTTTATATATCAATTGTTTTGATTTTGGGATATTTAAAATCAGGATAGGAATGTGATTTAAGGTCTAGATTTAGGCTAAGCCTGACATCAGTTGTATTTTGTGGTTGGCAGTATCAGAAGAAAACCTGTCCTCACCCAAATACTTAAGAAAAGGCAGCTTTGTTCTTTTGTACTGCTCTAATGCAGAACAAGGCCTATCTGACCTTGTAATGGCTTTCTCCAACAGGTTAATGATTCAAGAACTATAACCTGCAGGAGCTAATTAGTTATGCTTTAATGCCTTTTGCAGGTACTTCAGAGCTATCCTAGGCTCTCGCACAGCTGATGTTCTGACATAAATATATTAAACTGATGCATTAAGGCAAACAGACATGGCTTAAGTAAACTATTATGCATACAGAGAAAACAGGACTACTACCAGGAACTTTAGGACATATTCTGTTCTCTCTGAACACGATAGTCTGGGTGTAATGGAGTACAGGGTTTTGCCCTTTAACTTTTTAAAGGTCAGGTTTTCAAAAATTCTCAGCACCGTGCAATTCCAGTTGAGTTCCAGTGGGAACTTCTGGGAGTGGAACTCTTTTGCAAACCTAGCCAATTAGTTAGGTACCTACATAGGTACTGGCAACTGAGCATTTTTATATTTTTAAATCTAGTCCTAAACACCCATGCAAAGTTGTACATTTTTTTTGCTCCATTTAATTTGTTAGCAATTGACTTTTATATCTGAAAAATTTAATCTTGATTTCTTTTTAAAAATTGGTTGTCGATCTCCCATATTTTGGAAGGTGGGAGGGGGAAATATACATAAATGCATTTAAAATGATAGAAGTTTGTCCATGCCATGTAGTTAACCCACTAGGGACACAATTTTGCTCCCATTAATACTAATGGAAATCTTGCCACTGACAGCAAGGGCTTTGGATGAGGGTGATGCAAGTAACTTTTCAACTCCACATTTCTGTAACCTTCCTAACTCAAAGGAAAGCCTCATTCACAGTGACTATTCTAACTGTTCTTTCCGGTAATGTAATTTTATCTTTCTCCTAGTTTGCTTTGTTTTTTAAAGAGGCTTATCAAGGTTTATCATTCACTCTCTAGCATTATGTACCTAGCCATATTCTGCACTGCATCAGGAATGAAAAGAATCCCACTCTTTCTATTTTCTCACCATTTGTATTAAGCTAAAAGTATTCAACTCTAACTCTAAAAATATTTTTTCACCTTCATTGCCCCTCTTCCTTCTCAGTGACTCCACTACAGTATTTAATACAATAGCTTCCATGTTCAGTGTCAGGGAGTTTCACTTTTCAAGGTTTTATAAACAGGCTTGTTATAATGTCACTCATTAACTAGCCATCTGATCAGTAATAGAGTTATTCAGGAACATTCAAAACCCACTTTCCATTTCCACACCACACCCATATGTTTATCTGTGAGAAACTTTGAACCCACCCTGGCTCTGTTAATATAGAATAAACTGTTTATTGTTTATATGTCTGTTCTATGTTTACTAAATAGCGTTTCATTTATGCTTCTTAATATTGGTGTTTTACCTGAATAAGAACTGAAAGATTTGGCTCATATATAGGTTTCTTTTCTATTACATAATTTAAGGACCTATACAGTGGAGTTTCTTTATCAGTTAAGGGCTTCTTCAAGTGCTTTGCTGGATCAAGGTCTGAGGGCCTAATCCAAAATCACTGAAGTCAATGGAAAAACCTCATTGATTTTGGTGAGCTTTGGATGAAACTAAGAACCTGACCATGCAAACATGTTCTAAAGGCTAAAGTGTGGACTTTTAACCTATGTGGCCAGGGCTATTCTACTGATCTGTAAATTTATGCTATAGTAAATGTGAACTAGACTCAGACAGGTTGTTTGTTCCTCCCAGGGAATATCCCTTAACCTTCTCAGAGGCATTCACTCAATACAGACTTCCCTGCCCACCTTGTTTAATTTGCTTAGTTAAAACATATGAAATGAACCTTTACCTGTCAGGCAGCCCCCTCTTTCTCTCACACAGCTGTTAGAGAAAGGCATTTATGTACTTTAAATATTTCTGCATTTTGCAACTATATCTTTTCTTAACATAGTCATAACTATTCACCTCTCATACCTGTGCAATACCCTTAACCGTTAATAAGGGTTGTATATGCAGGTCAATGGGAGAACTGGGCTTCACGTATTCATTTTAAAATCCATTGCACATTGGCTACTGCAATTTTAAATGTTATTGTTTCCTTGGCCTTATGGTCAGATTTTTTTTTTCTGCTTTAAGTTAAAAAGCAACCTGTTGGACTGAAGTTTTTCGAGTTGGTTTTCTGTCAAAGGTGAATGTTTGAAGAAACTGTGTAACCACTTCTGATGACCAGTATTTCCTCAGATGTTTTAGATGGTTTACTTGCACTTCACATTTTAGTGGCTAATCCATGTCTAAAAAAGGCATCCAGAAAATTGAAGTAGACAAGGTTTTCAGTTTATTTGCCGTTCTTTATAAAATTGTTTGTTCTTATGCAGTTAATGATGATCTTCCAAGTCAGTTTATAAACAAATATTAGAAATCTATGAATGAGTTACTGAAGATCTAGTAGACTCTTCAGCTTTCGGTATTGATCAACAAAAGATTAAGGTGGAGTTTAGTGCTACAATAACTTTTCTTCCTGTGTACTTGCAATTACAAAACCATCCAGAAGGACTATTCAGCAAGGCTACTTATAGATTAAAGAAAGCTTTGTATTTAAAAAAAAAAAAAAAGGGGTGTGGGGGGGAGTCTAAACGGTATTGTGATGCTGCCCCCGGTGTCTGGCTTCATGCTCACATTGGATGTAACAGCCTTCAGTGTTGCATGCTAGAATTTGGGATACTTTTAAAAGGGGATTGTTTTTATGCATTCATTAAAGGAATATGTGCTTTCTTTCACAGACTTGTGACTTCTGGTACTTCCATCTGTTGTAGGAAAGTATATTGCAACAGAGGAGGGGATTGTGTTACAAGACACACACATATATACACAGCTGCAATACCATAGCAACAAGGCAGCAAAGGTGGCATTTGCTCCTTTTGGTGCCTTATTGCTGCTATATTTCCTTGAATTGATTTGGTGAAATCAGAAGAAGCTAAGATGTTTCAAAAGCACACCTAGTTCTGCCCCACTCCCTCCTTCTCCAAACTACAGGTACTTGCTCATCCAGAAGGGAACAAGATGTGATCATCCAGCCCCAAACATTGAACCCTATAATTATATCTTGGATCTCTCCAAAAAGTGATCACTATAAACTGAAGTAAATGATGGGGGAGGAGAGGAACATACATACCTGATCCATACTTATAGGCTATTTCTGTATTGATGGATTGTTGGATATGTCTTTTACTATGTGCCTTTTTTTTTTGTAAAGGTGTTCAGTAAAGGTAATCCTGTCATATCTTAACAGTGACATCAGGTGATGCTCCCGGTCCTGCCCTCTAATTAGCCTCCACCCTGCAGAGTATTTCTGCATCTGCCTACGCTGGATTTGCAGGAAGGCTCAACCCTTTTTTTTTCTTCCTCCTCCTCCTCCTCTAGATAAAAAGGAACATAAGAACATAGGAACATAAGAAAGGCCGTACCGGGTCAGACCAAAGGTCCATCTAGCCCAGTATCTGTCTACCGACAGTGGCCAATGCCAGGTGCCCCTGAGGGAGTGAACCTAACAGGCAATGATCAAGTGATCTTTCTCCTGCCATCCATCTCCATCCTCTGACGAACAGAGGCTAGGGACACCATTCTTACCCATCCTGGCTAAAAGCCATTTATGGACTTAGCCACCATGAATTTATCCAGTCCCCTTTTAAACATTGTTATAGTCCTAGCCTTCACAACCTCCTCAGGTAAGGAGTTCCACAAGTTGACTGTGCGCTGCGTGAAGAAGAACTTCCTTTTATTTGTTTTAAACCTGCTGCCTATTAATTTCATTTGGTGACCCCTAGTTCTTGTATTATGGGAATAAGTAAATAACTTTTCCTTATCCACTTTCTCAACATCACTCATGATTTTATATACCTCTATCATGTCCCCCCTTAGTCTTCTCTTTTCCAAACTGAAGAGTCCTAGCCTCTTTAATCTTTCCTCATATGGGACCTTCTCTAAACCCCTAATCATTTTAGTTGCTCTTTTCTGAACCTTTTCTAGTGCTAGAATATCTTTTTTGAGGTGAGGAGACCACATCTGTACACAGTATTCGAGATGTGGGCGTACCATGGATTTATATAAGGGCAATAATATATTCTCAGTCTTATTCTCTATCCCCTTTTTAATGATTCCTAACATCATGTTTGCTTTTTTGACCGCCTCTGCACACTGCGTGGACATCTTCAGATGTCCACGCAGTGTGCAGAAAAGACCTAGTGACAGAAAAGACCTAGTCACAGAAAAGACCTAGTGACCCTTTTACTCCACATGAAAATGGATAGTCGAGAACTACTTGTCTTTTAGATAGTGGGAAAGGATCATTGAGAGAGATGCACTTCTAAAATGGTCTTTACAATTTTTCTTTAGGCACATGCTATGCAATTTTGAAGCTGGCCATGTCTTCAGTTTTGTTAGTCATATACGGGAAACAACTCAAACTTGAAGTGTAAATATTTGGTGATATTTGCAATGTGTGTCCTCACAGCGGTATAAGTGGGAGTAAGCTAAAACACCCCCAACAATCTGGGTATCACAAGCACAAAGGTGGCTTATAATCAGGTGCACTGGAGGAAGTTTCAAATACTCTGCTGACAGCTCCATTGACTTCAGTGGAATTATACCAGGAATGAATTTCGGCTTCTATACTATTACTATTTTTATTTCTGTTACCATAATGCCTAGGAGAACTAGTCATGATGCTTGCTATTTCTATATTATATAACTTTATAAGTCTTCTCCATTATTCATACTTTCAACAGGACCCTCAGCATAGTCTTAAATTCCTTTATAATAGCAAAATAGGACAATTTTAATGCTCTTGTAAATCTACTTTACAAGAAGCAAAGATTCTGGAATGGCACAAACAGTAAAGGCAACCAATAAATGGGGCTGCTATTTAATAGTAATTTCTCTGGGATAGGATGTTTATTTTCAGAATAATGTCTCTTTAAAATAACAAGCAAAAAAAATATAAAGAAACAAACACACACCCTGGATCTCCTGAATCTAATTCACAGAGAGAGGTCTTTAGAAACTGGCCCTTCTGTAAATAAAGTTAATATCAACATACAAGAGAGGCTGTGGGCTTGCCCAAACATAATAATAACTACTCTTGGAAGTAGAGAGACTGGAACAGAAACATCAAACCTAGAAGAGAGCCAGATCCAGTAGAGAATCCTCCAATTTTTTTAAAACCTTGTTTAAAATATAGCTTAGTATACACAGTACATACATAGAGCACAAGACACATTTCTCAACCGGCTAGGCTGGAATTACAGCCAGTGCACATGACTCTGATCAGCCCCACATCTTGTTAGAAATACTTGACACCAGAGCAAATGGGCATATGTGTCTGATAGGTTAAATGGAAGTGTATACAGAGAGGTGGACATGGGGAATATGTTGAGTATGCAAACTCTTAACATTATGAACTTATCTGTGAAATAGTTACAAAATTAAATATAAATAGGACTTTCATGCAAAGGGAGGCATTTTGGGGAAATCTTTTAGCATGAAGGCTCTTGCTACTTGTACAGAACATGCTATTTTCCCTCTCCTATGGAAATAAGAAAATAACAATACTTTGCTTTTTCTACAAGGATATATATGAGATTTCCATTAATACAAGCTGTGGGGTCAAGTTGAGAGCTAGTCTCAAGTCACTGCTGGCTTACTTTTAATGTCCTCTGGGCAAACATGTACTGGGAAGAATGACAAGAAATGACAATCCATCAGGTGTACAGAAGATCTATCAAACCAGATATTTTATGAGGCCCTGACCTAGAACCTGGAGACCTTGGACCTGATCCAAAGGCTGGTCTGAGCCCCTCTGCTGCCCACCTGCATGGGCCGGCACTGCTGCTTGCCCCCCTACGTGTTCTGCTGCACCCCACTAGGGGTTGCAGCCCACTTTTTGACAAAACTGTGCATTTGTCCAGTTGGCTCTTGATGATCAGCTGGCAAGAGCCAATGGGACAAATGCCCTATTTTGCCAAAAAAGTTGGGACGGTTGGGACAGGGGTTAAAAAAGAGACTGTCTGGGTCAAAATGGGATGTATGGTCACCGTAGGCAGATCAGAATTGGGTAGTAAAACATATAGCCTGAAATATGACATTTTTGAGAACACTGATGGAGTTCCTTTGCCTCAGATGTAAGAGTTGTCTCTTAATATGCTTAATAAGTGGGCCCTTCTTTTAAAGGCCTGATCATGCATTCCAGTGCCTTCAAAGGGAGTATTACTACCTCCCCCCATACACACTATATTTCTAGTCCTACTACATTCAATGGGCCAGAGCCTTATCACACCTCTAGTTCCTTTGCATAACCCTGTAAGCAGACCCAGCTCCCCAGAGGCATACTGACAGCTCACTCCTTCCCTCCCCATGCAACCCCCCCCCCATACCTCAGCATGGAGATGGCTGGGGAAAGTGCACATGGCCAGATGCTGCTCCCTTTAAGCAATCCCTGGTGCCCACTAGCAGAAATTAGAGCATCCCTCTGTGTTACACATGTCAGAGGACAAACTGGCTCTCGAAAGACCCAAGCTGCCAAGGTGTCTTAGAGTCACCTTTGTCTCCACCCCCTTCCTTACCTGTGCTAGTTGAGAATGTGGCCTGATGGATTTATACCAAAGTAAAACTGGTGTAAATGACAGCAGCATTGGCTCTTAAATTTAATAATTAAATGCTTTCTGTGGACCTGCCACTTACTCCATCCTTAGCCCCTACTGGTCACTCACTTAAACTTGAAGTGTTCCTATTTGTCTCAGTTGTTCCTTGTTAGCAGCCTAGAGACAAACTCTGAAGACATCTGAAAAGTGATTTCTGCAAGATCAGTCCCTGGGTTGCCTAGGTTAACAGTGCGGCAAAGTAGTAGTCATGCAACCTAGATATTCTGCCTTCCGGAGGAAGAAAGTCTTTTGGGGTATTGTGTCTCAGCAACATGCTCTGCTATGGGCTGTACCTATGTCCTGATACTTGGCTAGTTACTACTTGGTCATTTCTGCTTTTGTTGACATGACTTACTATTTCCTGAGTACTCCTACTGAATATAAAATGTTTCTATTTCAATATTAAAGAAGTCTAATTCTCCACTGCCTTGCCACTTGTGTGCTCATTTACATCTGAGGGAAATCTGGTGTAAGATGCTGCCCCTCTGAACAGGTGTGTGTGTGTGTGGCTAATATAAAAGATGCAAAGCATTAAATAATCCAGTCTATTCTTTCTTAATTTTTGGCAGGTCAAATAAGGAAGGTTACTTGCCTTCTGGAAAACTTCCCTTGATTTTTGCACCATTCAGGGCCCATTGTGGGAGTACTTGTTGTATAAGTTGCTTCTCAAAGTGAGTAAGGGTGGCAGAATTGTACTGGGGGGGGGGAAAGAAAGATGGGGCAGGGGAATTGAACAAACACAATTTTTCTAGTGGGCAAATGTTTAGAAGTCTGATTGTGGAAAAAGTAAAATAAATAAATAAAAAGGGACAGTGCTTTAAAGGCATATTCTAACCCTTACTTAATGAATACGTCATTCTGTAGAATACTTTTGTTAAGAGGTCTGTTGGTAGTTGTTTCATATACTATCCATACCCCTTCTCCTTCTTCTTGGGTCTCAGCAATAACATGAGAAACACACAGCTGGTGCCATTGACACTAATATGGAAAATATTTGAAGGTGGCAAGCCATGGAAGCAAGAAAATAGGACAACTTGTGAGGGCTGTTAACAAACTGAAAATACAGGTATTTAGTGAGTTTTGTGATACCCCAATATGAATCCTATGAAAAGGTGTTAAAGCAATAAGAGGCCTTTCTCCCTCATGACTGGGGAGTGGAGAGCAATGGAACCAGTTGCACTTCCAGTGCATGTGGGTAAGGCCGGTTGTGGAGGTGGGTGGAGAATATAGGGTCAGGAATGGAGATCCAATGCAGGGTAGCAGCATTAAATATTTTCAGATGCTGTTCCTCCCAGCCATTGGACTTCTTTGGAGCTGCTCCCCTGCCTTGGTGAAGCAAGAGTTCTCCCTCTGCTTTAGTACACCAGGGGGTTCAGTAACAGCAGGCACAAGGAGTTATGGGAACTAGGTGATTTTTTATGCTTGCTTGGAAAACAGAAACTTGTATGCACTTTGGATGATATTAACCACTGCAAAGATGGTCAGCACGAGGCTTGTGCAAGATCTAAGTAAGTCCCAATTAAATCTTATATTGAGGGTTTAAGTGTGTGTGGGTTGGGATTTTTTTGTTTGTTTTTGTTTTAGTGATACATAACCCTTTACATACGGGGTGAATTTCACTCTTTGTAGTTGGATGGTATGGTGGTTTTGCTTTCATTTTGCTAGGGTAATGAAATGGTCAGGACAGTTCTTGCAGGTAAAATTTAAGCCATGTAAAACAAGGCATTAGTTTTCCTTCTTTACCATCTTGACTAGGTGTCAAAACTTAACCAAAGCATTATCAATCTGGTTCTTGAGGGTAAGAAATGAAGTGCAAAGACACCACCAACCTTTTCAAAGAGCTATGACCCAGCAGGAGAAATAAAATCACAATGCATTACCCTGCACTTAGAAAGTAAAGGACTCATGTATTCCTTTTATGTCAGGGGCAAAAAAAAAAAGCTATTGGTCATTTTACCTTAGAGATTATACTAAGATAATGAAGTTCATGTTCACAAAAGTTTGAGGACATAGAAGATCAAGTGTATGCCCAGTGAAATTTTAATCAGTATAAGATGTTCCTCTAAAATGGTATAGTTTGGTTTATCCATGTTTCCTGGGGTGACTTGCTCAAATGCCTTATCAGGCAGATGTAGGAATTGAACTAGGGTCTCTGACATCCTCCTCCCCTCGCCATTTTGGGGGAAGTTCAGCATGTGCCACTGTCATTCTTTCAAGAAACAGCATAGGTACCTGACTCCAGGAGAAGAGTTCCCAGCTGTGACTCATAAGCAGAGAACCCTCCAGCCCAGACTTAGGGCTTGTCTACACTTAAAATGCTACAATGGAGCAGTTGCACTGCTCCAGTGATGACACTGCCTCTACCAACAGGAGGGGTTGTCCCATCAGCATAGGTAAGCCATCTCCCTGAGAGGCAGTAGGTAGATCAACAGGAGATTTCTCTCATTGACCTAGTGCTGTCTACAGGTAATTGCCTGAATTAATTGCCTAGTGTAGACCAGGCCTTAGGCACCTAACTCAGTGAGGGGGGTGAAGCTAAGGATACCCTCCTCCCAGTGGCATCTGCTATTGATTAGCATGGGCAGCTTCCCACCTAGTATGTGGATCCACTTCCCTGGTGCCTCTCTCTTCCCCTTGCATCATACTGGGAACGTAGGCACCTAACCCAGGATTTATGGATTCCACTGAGGTGGTTAGGTGCTTAAAAATTACACCCAAGTGAGTCCCTTTGTTGACCTGAACCTATATCCCTCCCCACCTGTGCTGACTCAGACACTCTGGGTGGTGAATAGAGGGTACAGCCTTGGTTCCAGCTTCACCCATTCCTTGTTTCTGTCTCCCTAACTTCCCACCTATCCACATCTGGGAAGGGGTAAACAAATGCCGGTGGTATAGAGGAGCACTGCTTCAGAGAGATGATTACATGAGTGCATACATCTATCACAGGGATGTAGCAGTGTAATTAATTCTTTCCCCAATATAGCCTGCCTGTGCTGGCTCCTCCCTGCCTCCTTTACCTTTCTGTGTCTCTTAGTCCATTTTGTTCAGTTTGCAACTAACAAGGTAGTTTGCTGCCAGCCCAATAAAATCAATCTGGGATCAGAACTTCACGATTTTTTGTTCTTGGATCATCCATCATAATCAGTAATAAATATTTTGCAGGCTCAAAGGTCTGTGCTGTGTTACTGAGTGCAAAATTTGACCATGCAACTGAAACTTAGTTAGCAACTGATCATGCACAGAAAGGAAAAGCATCTAGCTCCTTGTGCCATACCTGTTGGCGCCATAGCAGGAACAAAAAGAACAGGAGTACTTGTGGCACCTTAGAGACTAACACATTTATTTGAGCATAAGAAGTGGGCCGTAGCCCATGAAAGCTTATGCTCAAATAAATTTGTTTGTCTCTAAGGTGCCACAAGTACTCCTGTTCTTTTTGTGGATACAGACTAACATGGCTGCTACTCTGAAACATTATATCATTCTCACTTTGTCATTTAAAGTGAGCAACTCACTCTAAATGCACCCAGGGAGCAGATCTAGTGAGTAACAAGATTTCATTGTTACACCATCACTTCTTAAAGAAGAAGCACATTTGGTGGCAGAACTCTGATTCAAATAGCCTTTATAGATTTTTTGCATAGGACTTTAGACATGCAAAGTCAATCAAAATATTAACAAGAAAACCATGTTTATTTGTTAACATCTGCCATGAGGTTTACATGCCCATATGTTTCACTTAGGGGTACGAAGAGAAAGGATTCACTTTCTTAGAGGAAGGATCACAACTGCCTGCCCTCACTACAGGGATGCACAATGTAGCAGGGCTGGCCCAGCTGTGGGGAGTTAGCTAATTCCCTAGATTACAAAAAAAAGCTTAAGTCTTCCTAAGAAGAAAAGGAGCTCAACTGAGGCCTTAAGCCACAGTATGTCAAATTCCTCCTAAATGCAGTGGATGTGGCCAGACGAAGGGGCTTGCATAGGAGGCAAGATGTTAGCCGGCATTTAGAGGAGGGAAAAACTTCATAGTTCTTCCCCTCCAAAGTCACCAATAGGTAGGAGTTGAGGAGGTTCTCAGAGGAGTGTCTCTGATGTAGTGGCTTTTCAGGAGGGGCAAAGGATGATTACTTCCTCCCAGTTCCACTTTCTTTGGGATGCTGCCATCTACCCCTAATAGCCCTCACGTATGGGCAACAAGTAGGGAACAGGCAGCTCACCTCACTCCCCAAAACATTCCCTGAAGTGCTGAGCTCAAGGATGAGGCTGGAGAAGCAAGAACAGCAGGAATCATGGGTTTTGCCCTGCTGTTGGGCTGCCTGCAGGCAGGGCTGCTGCTTGTCTTTCTTTAGACTTTGCCCAGCAGCCCTCTTTGAAGCAATGCAGCAATTACTTTGAAGCAATTCTGTCCACCCTTCCTCTCCCTTTGCTGTCTCTAGGATGTGGGGAACTGAATCTCCTGTTCTGAGGAGTGCTAGGGTTGTGTTGCCTGTAGACCATGGGGGAGAACAGGAGAGATCAGAGGATTTTCAGTGGAAGTAGCCACAGGTGTTCCTGCTTACCATTATACAAATCAGCCAGTGGCTGCAGGAGTTATTTTGTGAGTGCCTATCAGTACTCCCCTCCCTGACCTACCCTGCTGCTTCTATCAGTGGGAACAGTAACTTGAAGAAACTAACCTGCTGTGACATGCATATAAAGGGAGATAACCCTGAGTGTATTCTACAAACACAACAGGGGTTCTTTAAGGGGTACAATGTAGGGGTGCAATGTTTAAAAGTATTCCTCACCTCCCATGTTATGGCTTGTCAGGAGGAGCAGAATGAGACACTTTAATGTTGTGTTTCTCTTCCAGTGTAATGCTGTATAGCTAGAGTATTAGAAAAATCCATACAATATGTCTGCAGGTACCTCCAAGGAGTTTGCCTTTCAGAGGGTCCTCTTTTCACCTTGAGAGGTGGAAAAATAAAGCTAGCATCCCACCCCAGTATTGCCTATATTCCAGCATTTTATGCTCTCTTGTACTTTAATCCTTTTGGGCAAAACTGGTATTCAATTTTTAAAATAAGTCTTCACACTTCCTATCCAGCTAGAAAAGAGTCAAGAATAAAACAGAAGTTCAAACAGCACCAAAATAAAGGGAGGGGGGCGGTTCTGATGTAACTATATTTCAGTTTGAATTAAATTCACCCCAGTATCAGGAACCTATACAAGGAACATGCTCCATGTAAATCCCAACTAAGCCCTGTTTTGGAGGGATGGATTTGATAGGTGTGCACAAGAGTGAATTTCACCCTTTAAATGCAAGATTTAGAAAGCATACTGCAAGATTTGGAAACTTTCACTTAGTGCACTAACACAGAACAACATGCTTTGTCTGACAACAAAGCAATACATTCACTGGATACAATGCATTTCTCTCTGCTCTGAAAAAGTGCACTGATTATTCATGAGTAAAGGTAAGTCATGTCTGATTTTTTTTTTTTTTTAGTAGCTAGTCCCAATGTTTTTAGTTCATTTCTACCAGGGATACTTGCTTCCCGGAATGGACAGATTCATAGGAAAGTGTGTGTATGCATGCAAGGCTGGGTGGCTAGCAGGGAGGGAAATTAATTGGGGAATGCAAAGTGTCTGTGTTCAGTGGCATTCATATCAGGGTAGGTTATGTTGTATATTTTATTTCCTTTTTGTATTTTTTGGTCTCTGTAATATAAAAAATATTTAGTGCAATGGAGTCCTCTCATCTGTATTTTAACCATAGCTGGCTGAGCTATTGTCACATGCTTAGGCCCTGGTCCTATAGTTGTCTGTATTGGTGCATTGCTGCCCCTACGTGCAGTCCCATTGAGTGTATTATTCCTAAAATTTCATGTTTCAGCCAGTCAGCTTCAGAGGTCAAAAAGAAATCCTCCCTTCCGTGTCCTTCCCCCTTCCCCCATTTTTTTTCTTCATTGCCCTTTTCTCAGATGCATCAGAGATGGCCAGGGCTGGAGATGGGTGGGCTGGTGCTCTGAAGTGGTACTGAGAAATCTCTTTCCCATGTGTTTGGCTGGTAGATCTTGCTCGCGTGCTCAGGGTCTAACTGATTGCTGTATTCAGGTTTGGGAAGGAATTTAACCCCATGTCAGATTGGAAGGGGACAGGGACCTCTGCAGTGTGGAGTGCAGGTCATCTGCTAGGGTCATCTGGGAATAGCTCACTAAATCAATTCCCTGCCATTTTGGTGGCATTGGCACACATTGGTTTAGTCTCCTGAGGGCTGTAATTGTTTAGTCTGGCTATTGGGCTGAGTGTGTGGGTTGCTGGGTGGTGATTACTGGCCTGTGATATACAGGAGGTCAGACTAGATCAGGGGTCCCCAACGCAGTGCCCGCGGGTGCATCTAAATGCGCCCGCGTCCTAGCATCTGCCAAAATGCCGCCGAAATTCGGCGGCATTTCAGCGGCGACGCCTCTCGATGACGCCGCTTGCCGCCGACAAGCGACGTCATTGAGAGGCATTGCCGTCGAAATTCGGCGGTATTTTGGCGGATGCTCGACCGCCGCCATGGTCCTTCGTCTGGCACCCGCCAGACAAAAGGGTTGGGGACCACTGGAGTAGATGATCTGGTGTTTGTTTAAACAGTCAGCACTTAGGGTGTCAATTTCAGCATTGGGGCCTCAGATAATTTTTAGTTAACAAATATTTCACAAACCAATCCTAATTTTCTTGAATTCATTTGTTTATAATTTTGCTGACAAATCACAAATATTTTTTCAAACTATATATGTTCAAACTAACTGTTTCCTTTCGTTATTAGTGTTGTGTGGTCAATCACATAAATCACATTGTATTCTTTCTGCTCTCTGATTTAGATGTGCATGGGGCAAGTACCTGGATTATATAGCACTGAAATCTAAAACTAGGGTTTTAGTGAGACTTCAGTGGGTGTATTGGCCTTCTGCAGAAAGGTTGACTTTGCCCCTAATAATGGACTTCTGATATGAATTTTTGGATGATTAATAGTTTGTGCTAAAAGTCATGAACACTTCATGCATGCTGGCAACTATCTGAATATTCATGAATAACGAATAACATAACCCATGGATTACAGCAAACAGAACTTAGCTCTATGGTCCAAAAATATTTGCACATCAGGTTTTTTTCATCAGTAGTACTTTTAATTGTAACAAATTCTGTGATCCTCCAGTATGTCATGGCTGTCTCTGCACTGATCAGAAACTCTGGAATATGCAGTTCCATCAAAACTGATGCATCACACAAAATCAGGTCAATTTTTCACCAGAATTTTTTTTGTTTTGGAAGAAAACCAGAAAAATTCCAGCGATGATGAAATGTTTTGTTTCAACACTTTTAGACAGTTTGTTTCTTTTATTTTGAAACTTTTTAAAAAAATTTGTATTATGTATTGCATCATTTAAAAGGCCAAAATTGAAACTGTTTTATCTTTCAAAAACAAATATTTTTGGAATTTTTCTAAACAGAATTTCTCTAGTGTTGAACACAGGACTGTTCAGAAATTCATAGGAATAGATGGGGTAGTAGTCCAGTGTTGCCGTATTCCAGCAGCAATGCAATATTTGCTGGACCGGGGTCAGCAACCTTTCAGAAGTGCTGGGCCGAGTCTTCATTTAGTCACTCTAATTTAAGGTTTTGCGTGCCAGTAATACATTTTAACATTTTTCGAAGATCTTTCTATAAGTCTATAATCTATAACTAAACTATTGTTGTATGTAAAATCAATAAGGTTTTTAAAATGTTTAAGAAGCTTCATTTAAAATTAAAATACAGAGCCCCCCGGACCAGTGGCCAGGACACGGGCAATGTGAGTGCCACTGAAAATCAGTGCTGCCTTTGGCACCTGTGCCATAGGTTGCCTACCCCTGTGCTAGACTCTGCTTCAGGGTGACATGAGACTTTCAGCCTTGCCCACGGGAAAAGACTCACCGATTGGCTGCCTTCCCCATGTCCTGTCTCCTGGGCAAGAGCAGTCACTCAAAGCTGTGGCAGGAAGCAAGTAGAACTCTCCCCATGAGGAGTCTTTAGTTGAGGAGATGGAGAAAGAGCAGCCAATACCATTTTCAAAAGGTGGGCACAGAACTCAGCTCTGCTCCCTCCTCCCCAGCTGTGAAGTATGAATCAGTTTAGTCTCTGCTTCTCCCCACTCCCTTTTCCCTCCCTGCAACACCAGACAGGGGAAGGGAGGGGGTGAGAATCCCTGGAGCTGCTCCCCTAGGCATAGGAACATGGAAAACAGACCTCTCCAAAGCTGTTCAGCACAATCAGGCTGGGGAGAGGAAGAACCCCTGGAGCTGCAGGAGAAGCAGAGGTGTACTAATGCCCAACAGGCAGGTGTGAGATGGAAGGGCAGAATTCATGTATGTATGGCTGGGGTCAAAGTTGATGTAGGGGTTTGGGGTGGGGAATGATCCACATGTGGGGTTAGTAGGCACCATTAGCATTTGGGACTTGGGGAGAAGCTGGGAGCTCAGCACCATCAGGCAGCATTTTATACAAATGTGTGTAATTTGATTCTATTTGGGTCGTCCAGCAAGTGCGCCTTACAGCAGAGGCCAAAGTCACATTAATTCGTAAGTTTGAGAGAGTTGGCAACAGTGCAGTTGCTCCACACACATGTTAGGGATGGGCAGAGGGACTTCAAAACCAAAAGCATGATGTATTCTTTTGAGTTATCTTAAATACACAATTTGGGGGCCAAGTTCATGATACCTGAGGAGGGGAGTCTGACTCATGATTTCTTTTTAACTTTTGCCTTGGGCAATACTCGAGCCATTCTTCTCCAAAAACACAAGTCCCGACCACTTGAACTAAAGGAGACTTTCCAAAGTGTTAGCTGTATAGTGCCAATGGGTCACAGCTGCATAGTTCTGATTTCTGTCCAGTAGAAGAGATACATGTACTAACCAGTATTTTTTCTCTTATCCTTTTACTGGGTGCCACCACTCATTAGCCTCATTAATCACCATGGCAAATAATCACTTTTGTGAACCTTCCCTCTGTGTCTGATACATACAGATTTCCTTTGATTTGTACCCACAACAATTGCTATATTGGAGAGCCTGAGCTCTGTCACTGCTTCCCAGGGCTGCTTTCTTACCTAGCACGTTGCACTGGAATAAATGAAAGAACCATCATGAGAATTGCAGGAGATGAAAAACAAGGTCAAAAGTCATCTTAATCACACTGACATAAGAACGTCATGCTAAAACAAGATTCCATCTCTACACATTTCATTCTTACAAGGTTTCAGGATGCATTGATAAAATTTTCCCTTCTCAATTATTAAAATCCAGTTAAGCAGCAATGCATTCACTCTTAATGGGGTAGATCTAGTTTTAATCATTGCTTCTATGTTTGTGTTAGAAGATTTCCAAGTTAGAGGAAATATCCAATAAATGTTTAGCAGCACTGAGGCCCTTACCTTAGTCACATTTGTTAGTGCAGCTGCCTCTGTTTTGATTTAGAGTTATTGTTCAGTGTGGCTGAGAGTGAACTTGAACCAGTGACAGTGTGGGAATATGCCTCAGACAGAGATATCAAGTGAGCTATTTGATCTGGTTATCAATTGTTAATTGTCTACTGATCCTTAAACTAGATACCTAAACTGAAAACACCACTATCAGCAACAGATGCAAATTATATGGATCCTGTAGGGGTGCAGGTCCTACAATGTAAGTGTCATGCTAAATTTTTTATTGCTTGCCTGAGCTTCTCCTATCTACACTGGTCTCCTAGTGCAGGACCTCTAAAGTCAAAATACTGGTCCAATTGCCCTTGTAGCTAGGAGATTAGATAAGAATTGGAAATTCATCAAGGGCTATATTCTGACCATTTATCTATTCACATTTATTGTTGGATTATCTAGGTTGCGTAACTGGTGTATGCTTGTACCAGTATAATCAGGTACAAGTTTCTGTTAAAAGTTGCTGTTAAAAGCTTGCCTTCACAGCTCTGCCAGATCACCTTATTCCTATTTTATGTTCACGGTATACATAGAAGTTAAACAAAAACACAAAATATTGTTTCTAGAAGGTTCCCTCCCCCTTTGATCTTTGTCTGACCCCTTCCTTTTGGATAATGCAGGACCTCTCTGGGTTTAGATGTGAATACAGATATCTTTCTAATCAACCCTAATGTTGTCCATAATGGTTCTTTTATAAGAACCGTTTTATAGGTTTAAGGTTTGCTTATAAAAGAGGTGCTAAAAACCATCAGAGGAGCTAAAAACAAAACCTAGCTCATCTAAACAGTAAGGCAAGTTGATGTCAAGAAGAAAACTCCTTTCTAGTTAACTTTCACAGACAAGATTACACTTTGATAGAAGAGCAATCCCAAAACACAAACAAAATGAAGCAAGACATTCAGTAGGTTGTCAATCAAAATATGTGATAATCTTGAACAGTTTAGGTTAACAACAGTATAAACAAAACATGACCACCCAAAGTGCACCTGTCTAGAAGCAGGCCCTACATAGCTGTACACTCCCAAGGCTATGCACACACAGAGACACACACACCCTTTTCCTCTTGCAGCAGAACAGGAACACTGAGTTCAGGGAGCAGGACATAGAAGAGGGCTGGTGTGTGTTGCGGAAGATTCCTGCCCATCACAGTTTCCTTCCCTTCCCCAAAAGTTCAGTGATACCTGGATGGAGGCTGATTCTGCTCAAGGTGTGGATGCTGTTCCTATGGTGCAACTTCCCACATGACATTACCATATGCAGAAAGAGCATCCTCTTCCCTATCTGTTCCCCGTTCAGTAGGCAGTATATCTCTATGGTTAGCAATGCATTCTCACTGTGCTAAACATATTCACCACGATCTGTAGCCTGCAAGATCACACCACGAGTATCAAACACATCCAGACCCTCCCCCAACACATGCTGTTTGGCCAGGACAAGCATGCATGGAGTTTTGTATGGATGCGCTTGCTGAAACTTGCATGTTTCCTAGTCACATCAGTCAGTTTTGAGGATTGCAACAGGGTTGGATGAATCTTTTCCATCAGTATGGACATATAGGTTGGTGGAAGATAGAGGTGATGAAAGTGTTGGAGAACCCCTATTCTATCAGATGTACTCAATATCATATCAAGCACGACTTAATGCCATATGGAAAGGTGTATCTCAATGTTTTTGCCACTATGCAAGATACCCACTTCTTCAGAATCTTATGCAGTCTCTCTCCACTATCCCATTTTCTTGGGGATGGCACACAGAAGATTTATAACATATTTTACCAATACTAATCAGAAAGCTTTCAAACTCTTGGTACAAAAAGTGTCCTATTATCCAAAACAAACATAGTGAATAAAGTGGTTGGGCAAGAAACCACTTGAGGTGCCTTGAATGCAAAGGGATAACACAAGTAATAGTCTGCAAAAGTCAATAGTGTATAGCCATGCAGTGCAATCTAAGGGACTGTAATATCCACTGTAATTGTCTGCCATGGTCTGCCTATGACTACCAGTTTCAAAGGGACCTGAGGAGCAGTAGTTCTATGTATTGTACAGGCTGAGCATTCCTTAATATCTGAATGCAGTCCTGGCCACCAAGCAGAACCATGCAGAAGTTACTTGATCTTCGTAACTCCCCAATGTCTTTCATGAACCACATCCAGGACTGCTTGTTGCAGTAGCACAGGAACAATCACTTGGGCCCTTCTGATCAAGATACATCAAGTAGCATGTCTTCACTGTGATCTTTGAATGAATTTGTAGAAGGTAGACAGTTTTCTCTTAAGGACTGGGTACATTCAATCCATTTGTACAGCATGTATTACCTTGCACAGTTGAGCATCTGAAGAGTGCTGTTCAAGGTCCTCCCGAGACATCTGATGTATCTTTCAGCAAAAAGCATGCTGTGTACTCAGCTGTTTCTTCATACGAGGGTGCCAACCCAGTGGAATTTCTCAAAAGAGCTTTGGCAAGTACATTGTCTTCCTTTTGATATGTACCAAATCAAAATCGTACTGCTGCAGCTGAATAATCCATCACTGCAGCCAGGCTAGTCAATGGCCTTCTGACAGAGACCCAGAATAGGCAAATGATCAGTTTCTAAGGACCCTAGCTCAGTCTGGGAATACTTCATTTTTTCTAGGGTGAGAGTACAAGATGCAAATGTAACCAGCCATTCTTTCTGGAGCAGAACTATGCCCAGACCCCAGTTGAATGCATCAGTTTGAATCACTACAGGCTTCCATGGATCAAAATAAGCACGAACTGGATTTGACAAAGGGCTTGATGCGTGGTTTCAGAACTCTTTCTTCTTTAGTCCAAACCAACTGTCCGCGCCCCTGGATTAAACCCCACAGCAGCTTGACAGTGATGTTAAAATGGGGCCGAGCACAGCCATGTATGTATTGAGCTAGGCCAAGGAATGAATGTAAACTGCTATGGTCAGTGGGTAACAGTAGTGAAGCAACAGCTTGTAGCTGTTCAGGCATCAGTTTCACAGCATCAGCTGACCAAGAATGCCTTGAAATACGACAGCATCTTTTGCAAAACTGCACTTGGTTGCATTCAACTTTATGCCAGCTTGTTGGAATCAGGTTAACACCTGGTCCAGAATAGCATTATGCTTAGGAAGGATCTTAGCAAAGATGAGACTGTATCCTCCAAATAGAAACATGCACCCTGGTTATCATCAAGAAACTGAGAGACCACTCTCTGAAATACCTCAGGAGCAGAGACTGTCAAAAGGAAGCCCTTGATAGTAGTACCTTCCAAATGATGTGCTGAAAGTCAGTAACAGCTGCAAACTTTCAGCTGCAGGTATTTGCCAATATCTGGATCAGTAATCCAACACAGAGAAGATCCAGGATCCACTTCCCTGGCAATTCACCTCTTTGAAGGTTGGCAATTGAAATTGCTCATCTTTCACATATTAAGTGTCCTAAAATCTGTGCATAGTCAAATATCATTCTTCTTGTATATGATTACTATGGGTGAGCTGCAAGCCATAGGCCCTTCCACCTCCCAAATGATACCTTTATTTTTCATGTGCTGCAGTTCTGCCTAGATCTTGTCCACATGTGCAGGGTGTACATAACATTCAGGTGCTGCAAAGGCTTGGCATTCAAATCCAATTGCTGAGAGTATGCATACCCTGTGGCCAGAACACTGTCACTGTTAAATAAATCGTGGGTACACCCAAAGTATCATTCCGAGAGACCTTCTATTCTAGCTACATAACCACACATGAGGCGTGCTATATAAATTCATGCATACTATCAAGCTGTAAGCACAGATTGTAGAACAATAATGGAACAGCATTTGCAACAGCACCTTTAACAATGTAAAATTTTGCAGTCAAGGTTATGCCTTTGTAGAGCACAGAGCATACAGCTTCATCTGCTGTCTGTAAAACACGCCAATTACAAGCTTTTATAACCACTGTAGTCAGGCAAACATCCAGATTATGAACTAAATCAGAGGGGACAATGTTAACTTCACCACTTGTCTTCATCATGCACTTTGGCAGTGTACGATTTTTACAATGCAGGATGCCAGCTCCAGCCCCTTGCCATATGAGAAGATCATACTAAAGGAAACATCAGAGTACCTGGTAAAGGTGGTCTCATGCAGTTGCATATTCACAGTGTGCACTTCAGGCTTCCCCTCTTCATGAACCAGCATACTGCACCATACTAACTTCAAGTCTCCTTCCCACAAGCCCAGCACAATTCAGTTCTAGCCAAGAAAACAGGGAAATTTTGCCTAGTGACCCATACTACCGCAAAGGAAAGGGTGAGGATCTGGCAACTTTCACGCCCAAGGCGCTGGAGCAGGATTAGGTAGTGTTATATGACTCTGGGCAATGGAAGTAGGAGGAGCAGTTGACCACTTAAGCATAGGCACAAAGGTAGCAACAGTCTGAGACATGAGCCCTCTCAATTGTCTGACTCTTAGCAACCGTGGCATCAAAAGTTTGCATTTTAGCACCTTTAGCCAGTAACTGTTTGCCCAAATGGTCATTGGCTACACTAATCACAAAAATATCCCTGAGTATGATCATTATCATCATGTCTCCAAATTCACAGTCCTGGGCCAACTGCTACAAATGACATGCAGACTTGGGCTGCTGGTGAGTTTTTAAAAAAAAAAAAAAAGAAAAGAAAAGCTTTTCCCCTTTTTAACACAACAAAATCTCTGGTGCTGAAATACTTCTTGAGGCTGCATTAAAAGAAGACTTGGGTTCCAGGAGTCCATCATAAATATCAGTGCCATCATGGTCTAATCAGTTCTGCAGCCAGGGTAACCTAGCAGAATTGGAGAGCTGCACAATCTGCACATACGTAGTTCTGAATAATCACCAGTCAGCAGCTGAAGGATGTGAGGTGGTTGCAAAACAGAAGCACTTGTTGCCAGAATGTTATGTTCTGATGGACCCCAAAACTGTAATCTCTAAACACAAAGCGAATGAAGAAATAATCACAGGTATGGGGTCAATCAAAACATGTAGTAATCATAAACCAGTTAGGTCAGCAATTGTCTGAACAAAACATACTAATCCGAACACCAGATATGCAGCAGCAGGACCTGAGTAGCTGCTTCACACACCCAATGCTATGCACGTACAGCACAACCTGAACATACACAAGGAAACAAAATAGGAAGAGGAGTACTGGAGTTCAGAAAGCAGGGAACAGAAGCAGGAGGGCCACACCCATACCAGTCACCACAGAGGTCACCTAAATAACAAAGCAACCTGATATCAATTAACTTCCACGGAGAAGATATAAAAAGCAAGTGAGAACAGGTTAAAAAGAGGCGTGATGTATGTGAGAGAGAGGATTGTAGATCGTTTAAACATATATATCCAGTCCTGGTTGTACTCTGCCTGGATTCTCAACAGTGAATCACTGGGTGTAGCACTAGGATGCTGTGGGCCAGCTTATTTTGACATGAGGGTGTGCAATCAAGACTAAGTTGCCAAGTTGCTGAAAGATGTACCTCCTATCATTCATCTGATCTGAAAAGACACCGAATCAACAGAATAAAGATCCCACAGTGACTCCCTGCCAGCAGCTATACCCTTCAGAAGGATACCTTTGTCCTTCACTGTTCATTCAAGTGCTTTAGGAAAATGATAGCCTGAGCATTAAAGATAGCACAAAGCATCTAACCGGGGGGGAGCTAGATTAATATTAAACAATACAGCACAGTTTTTCCCCCTTCATCCTTTTTTGTCTTTCATTTCAACCTTTCATTTTTTTCTGGGATAAAAGATCTTTCCTTTGGCTGTGCCATAATTTTTTTTATTTTGGGCTGAAAGTTATTTTGTTGAATCACTGAAATCAAATTAAAAATGTAACCCCTTCCTCCCTCTCACTCCATATCTGTGGTCAAAAATACATAATCTAGTTCAGACAGCATCAGCAGATATAAACAAAAACCTCAAAACTGTCTCAGAAATAAATCCTCTTTTTAGATCACATTCTGGTCTCATTATTCATGTTAAAAAAAAAAAGAGTACCCAAGTAATATAATTTGTAGAATCTGAAGCAACTTTAGCCCCTGTTAGAACTTGTTTCTAATCTGCTTTAGTACCCTAGAGATGGTGGGCTTTTTAACATAAAAATGTGTTTAAATACTAAGGTCCAGATAATTAAATTTACTAACTATGCTGAGATATAGCAGCTGAGAATCTGGACCTAAATATTTAAGCAGACATCTGAATTTGTATGTGCAATAATTTTCTAGATGCATTTTAATAGGTATTTAATAAGGCAATGAAGTTGTTAAAACTAAAATCATTTGGATCTGTAATTTACAGTGGACCAAAAAGTGCAAGTGTGTTTAATTGTGGGAACATAAATGCTTGCACAAATAATAGCCTATACTGTAACAGGCACAAACATTTAAGTCTTTTCAGTATAATCTTCCTATTGTTTAAAGAGGTTACTGAGCAGCAGCATTGCAAGTTTCTCAAGGGCTGTCACTTTGCTGCAAGGTGGCTTCTAGGGAAATTGGAAATGCCAGTTTGAGAAATTTTATTTTCAGTTGCAATGCCCAATTTATATGTGACAGGAAGTGCTCGTGATCATTCAAATTATTCTACTGAGCAAAGTGGTATGCAACTCCTTTTTAATACACATCTTGTTTACAAAAGCCTATAGTTATCAAGTAGGGCAACACTTTCTACTCAGGAGATGTTATTGAATGATAAGCTACACTCACATTCATGTGTAATACAGAAGTTTGTTCATTTGGGTCCCAAATTAATAGTGTTGAAAGCCCTTTTTGCTTCAATCTTCACTTAAAAGGTTAATTGTGATCAGATGCTAACCATGATTAATATTACAAAGGGGGGAGAAATGCAGGCCAAATTAGGGAAGGAACAGGTGAAAGAATATTTAGATACATTAGATGAATTCACCCTACCATTCTTAAGGAACTAGCTGAAGCACTCTCTAAACCGTTAATGATTATCTCAAAGCACAGGTGAGGTCTCAGAGGACTGGAGAAATGCAAATACAATGCCTATCTTTAAAAAGAGGAACAAAGAGGATCCAGGAATTGTAAGCCACTCAGCCTAACTTCAGTACCCAGAAAAGATACTGAAATAAATGATTAATATATATAAGCACCTGCCGGGGAAATATGATAAATAATAGCCAACATTCGTTTGACATGATTTGTTTTTGGCAAATCCATCTAATTTCCTTCCTTGCTTGGGGTGAGGGGAAGCGGTAGACATGACTTATCTGGACTTTAGGAAGGGTTTTGACACAGTTCCATGTGACATTTTCATAAGCAAACTAGGGAAATGTGGTCTAGATGAAATAACTATAAGGTTGGTACACAACTAGTTAAAAAATCATATTCAAAGAGTAGTTATCGATGATTCACTGTCAAAGAGCTGTGCTGGCACTCTCAGTAATTAGACATCTCTAGCCTCTTATGTCCAAAAAAGTCTTAAGGATGACAAATGTAAAGAGGGGCAAAACTTTTGATTTGTAGAGACAAATCAGCTCTATCTACTCAAAGTCACCGAGAACCAATTCTTTGGTGCTCTATAGTCGCCTTCTGAATCTTTTCTGTACTGTCGGACATCACTTACAGCATCGACACGCTCCCCAGTTACATTAAAATTACTACACATCCTTCCTCCTCCCAGAGTCATGATGTGCAATCAATGGGTGTGATAAGTCTGGTGTTTCAAACATGCCTGAGTGGTTAGGCAAAGGGATACAGGAGGACGGGAGTCATGCAAAAAAGCATAAAATAAACATGCAGCTATGTCTGGGTCAGATGCTCTGTCATTCACATCAACACACTTTGAACAAGCTTTTATTGAAGCCTATTAGGCAGGGAAGTCAAGCATGTTCCCTTGGCACTGAACATAAGATAACTGAAATAAATCTGTATTTCTGTCCTAACTTTGATGGGGTTCATCTCTGGGACTCCTATTTGGTTAAGTGAGCAGCTACAATGCTTCTGGGTAAGGAGATCCATAGCAAAGTACCTGTGGCTTCATTTGTGACAACATTCTGCAAAAGATGCTATGAGAAAGCAGCAAGTACCTGTTTAAAAGTTTGTATTTCCATCCGTACGGTAGGCTCAGCATCAGCCCAAATTCTTCTCAGAAGTGTACTAATACCATCAGGATCTTAATTCCATGCTTGTCCGGAAGAATTATTTCTCTCTTTGTGTCTGTTATCTGTCTCTGGTTGCAGAATCTCAATTCACAAAAAAGCGATGTTCCTGGGAAACAGACAAAACTCTCTGGCAGTCATAGATCTCATTTGGTAGAAATTTTTGAGCACCATTAAAGGCAAACCCTAACCCTATCCTTTATAGCTAAAACATTTTTTCCTAACATTTAACCTAAATCACCCTTTAAGAATGAGCAGATTAAGCCCATTACTTTTTGTTCTACCTTCAGTAGACATAGAAAACAATTGATCACAATCCTCTTTATAGCAGTCCTTAGCATATTTGAAGTTTATCGACTTCCCCCTCAGTCATCTTTGTTCTTTTAGAAGGAGATTGTTTTCTTAATATCATTGAAACAGCCAGTTTGTTTCCCTTTGCTTAAATTTATATTTTCTATAACAAACAAACTACATTTTATTTAAGATTACTTATTTGTGAATTACTATTTAATTCAGTTGTTTAAATTATTTCATAAGACAGTACAATAGTACACTGTAATTGCTTGTTTGTGATCAAACTATGTTTAAAACATTGCCCTTGTAAAGAGTGTATATATACACATTATTGAGACATGTAGTATTGAAAATATCACTCCTTGCACCCCCTACACTGGGGCTTGTGAGAGGTGCTCAGGAGGCAGCATTATGGCTGTCTTCTGCCACGCCTGCACCACTGACATCACTTTGCTGGATACAAGGCTTTTAGGGTCCCTTTAGACTGCTTCTGTCCTGTTGATGAGTGTAAAGGGGCCAGAAATGGGTAAGGCTCTCACCCCCAATTCTTTAGTAAATGTAGTGCTGATGAAAGGTGTCTGATTGGGGCTGAAAGACCTAATGTTTTCAGCTTTTGTTTAGCCACAGTCCAGGTATAGCCCAGGCAACTTTAGTGCAAGCTTCCCTCATGCTACCCTCCTAATCCATCTCCTCTGCTGCAGGGAACTGCTCTTGGTGAGAGGAGCTAGTTCACTCTCCATGGCTATTTAGTCTTTGACCTTGCTAGTGAGAGCACAAGCCTTAGCGCCAGTTGTGGCAGTGATTCTTGTGTCCAGTCCATGGGAAAATGGTTAAGATCAACCAATCATTTCATATACCAGTAGATCAACCAATAATTCCTTATTTATTTCAGTTAGCCTATTGACCTAGGGCCCTTATGGACTCCCACTGAAGTCAACGAGGCTCTGTACAGGCATATATCAGCCTATGAGGATCAGAGTGGCTCTGATGGTGCAATTAAAATGGCCACTCTGCTGAGACTGCCAGTGGGGGCCAATTATCATGGTGCTTTTCCTCCTGTACTTTGCAATCCAAAAGGCAAAGTGACTAAGATCACCCAATTCCTTTCACCATATCCCACCAAACATTTGGGCTGCTCATCAGAACTGAATCTTACAGCCCTTGGAAGGTCACCCTTTGCCAGCAATCTACCACTTACTGCAGGAGGCGGTAGTTGATGATGACTCTCAAAACCCTGAACAACTCACAGTAAAGAATGTGTTAGCAACATACTTTCCATCCCAGCCAGTCAGAGTGGGTTTAACAGGAATGCAATAGATGGCCTCCTCTTCCATTTTATCTTCACAGAGAACATACAGTGGCTCCATTAGGGCTGAGAAAAGGAATGATCTATATCTTTTTTTCTGGAATCTCACTTACACAACATATATTAATTATGCAGGAAATTAAGTGGTATCTTTTAAAACTCTGAAAATGCTTATTTATTTATTTATTTTGTTAAATTGTGCATGCATAGATAAACTATGTAATATTTGGACTGATGTAGAAAATTGACCCTGGAAGATTTTTCTTTTGTGATGGAGTACTTTTTTCAAACAGTTTATAAAATGCCAGTAGATGCATTAGTTGCCAAAAAATGACTGCCTATTGTAGCAAGTGGGCAGGAGGCACATTTTAATTAAAAAAAAAAAAAGACTCTAGTCGTGGGAGGAAAGATCTGAGCTATTCAGTCACTACTTTTGGTAAGCACGTGGGCTAAAGGACCTCTTCTGTTTACCAAAACAAATGCTATGTTTAGTGGAGTTTAAGCTAATCGTTTAGTCCCAGCATACTAAAAATGAGTGGGTGTCATAAGAAAAGCAGTCTGTGACAGTGTTCATATTGGAGCAAGTGAACTTACAAAAATGTGTGTAGGCCACACATTCATCTGGGGACTTGCTTCTGTTCTGTAGCCTAACAGCACTGCCCCCTCTGCTGTTGCTTCTGTGTTTTCTCCATCATTTGATACATAGCTCTCCTGTCAATCAGCAAGATAAAATATTCTAAACAGCTGGTCTACACATTTGTGTATTGGGTTCCACTTCATTGCTGAAGGTGTAGTTCTCAGGTGCTATGATGTGTGCAGTAGAAGAATTTAAACAAAATAAAATAAACAATAGATGCTCCCAGACTGCTCATCTGGCATATGCTTCTGGAGGGTAACTAACTCTGTGGTCTGTACAAAAGAAATGCTATGGCAAGTCCAATGGATCATAGAAACATGTGCCCATTTGCATCCTTCACACAGGAGATGCTTTTGTGGGAGCTTCCTACCTTTCCCTTTCAGTCAGGGTTCCATTACCCTGGTTATCTTGCTTGTTCCTGCAGCTGCATTTCCACAACATTTTAGCACAGCTGCAGCATTGTTAGGAATAACCTTTACTAGTGCCCCAGCTGTCATTGTCTCATTTAAATTTCTTCTCCTTCTATTTGCCCTGCTGCCAATTATCATTGGGGGTTTCTCTACTGGAACTATATGTTTTGTTTTACAAAATGTAAGAATAAAGGATAGAACGACAGAGAAAATGTTCTTCGGCACTACTTGATGATTACATTATTATTATTCATTTGCACTGCAGTAGCACCTAGCAGGTTCATACAATATCAAGGCCCAATTGTGCTAGACAGTGTATAAACACACAGGAAGTTCCTGCTTCAAGCAGCTCACCTTTAATCTGTTGCCATTAGCAACAGCCTATACAGGAATTTGGCTTCCAATTATCTTGGGCAACAGGCACATTTTTCTTTTCATCTGCTGAAATGTATCAGTCTCCATCATTGTTACAGTTGTATTACATTAGCCTTTTAGAACCCCAATTAATGATCAGGGCCAAACTGTTCCCCACCTGTGGCCCCATTGGGGTGGGGAAAGGCAGTATAGTTGGCCACAGCAGAGCCGCCATCTGCTGGACCAGGCACTCTTCCTGCACCTGGTATGGGGCAACCAGTTCCCACTCTATCTGCTGCTGGTGCTTCTGCTGTTGTGAGGCAATCTGTTGCACCAGCTGGGTGTGGTGTTGCTGTGCCACCTGCTGCTGCTGGCTCACCACAACTAAGCTCAACAGACTGGTTTGTTGATGTGACGGTCATGTGCCTTCACTGTCCATGCAATTTGATCCAATGCCTGCTGAATTTAGTGAAAAGACTCCTCCCATTGGATTCCAATCTTGAGAGATAGCAAGAGGCTATGAAGGAAGATTCTTGCTGTCAGAGCACCTTAGATATCTGCAGACTTATTATTTTCACAAGTCCAGATCTGGAAAGATGAGCAGTGGGATAGTGTTGGTGTGATGTACACTGTTGCATAGAGTCAGCAAGCCAGTGATAATTGTTGCTGGTTTTTGTCAACTTTAGAAGTTGTGTGCTGTGCAGGGCCGGTTCTAGGCACCAGCATTCCAAACATGTGCTTGGGGCTACATTCTGGCCCTTTGGGTGTGGCTCTTTTCAAGGGGCGGGACTCCGTTTTTGGTTTTTTGGTTTTTGCTTCGGCGGTGGCACTCTGGCTTGGGGCGGCAAAAAACCTGGCGTTTGCCCTGGTGCTGTGGTTTTTTTGTTTGTTTGTTTTACACACCTGTTGCAGCATTTCCTTCAGCAGTTGAATTGACAGTTTTCATTATTTGTATAAACACATGCAAACTTACCAGCACTGAAAATGTCCTTGCAGTAGGTATACTTTTCTAAGATAAATACAGCCAATCCGCCACCCCTTTACAAGGAGATTTGCACCCAATGCCTTCTGCATTTTTTTTATCCTTTACTTTTTGCCTCTTCTGATGATGTCCATAACTCCCCTTAACATGATCAGTTACACATAATTACCTACCCCCTTGCTTAATTTGATCTTCAGAAAACACCAGATCTGGATAGGCTTACACTTCAGGCCCAATTCTATAACCCAGGGGTCAGCAACCTTTCAGAAGTGGTGTGCCAAGTCTTCATTTATTCAGTCTAATTTAAGGTTTCGCGTGCCAGTAACACATTTTAAAGTTTTTAGAAGGTCTCTTTTTATAAGTCTATAATATATAATTAAACTATTGTTGTATGTAAAGTAAATAAGGTTTTTAAAATGTTTAAGAAGTTTCATTTAAAATTAAATTAAAATGCAGAGCGGTGGCCAGGACCCAGGCAGTGTGAGTGCCACTGAAAATCAGCTTGCGTGCCGCCTTCGGCTCCTGTGCCATAGGTTGCCAACCCCTGCTATAACCCTTATTCATGCTGAGAAACAAGTACTCATGTGAGTAGTCCCACTGAATCGAAAGGGATTACAGCTGGCCTAAAATTTTACATCAACATTTTTCAGAAGGAAAATGTCTTTCGTATCTAAACAGAAATTTCAACAGGATGACAAAAATTGGGGTTTTCAAAAAACTGAAGACCTGAAATTTTTTTGGTTTGTATGTGGGGGTTTTTTTGTTTGTTTTAAATGAAAACCTAAATTTAAAAAAAGGCAAACCTTTGAGAAATACAAACTTATTTTTGTTTAAACTATATTTTTTTCATAGGAAAGTCACCCATTTCCCAATCAACCGGATCTAAACTGGACTATTCATCTGAGTAGCTACTGCTCTTCATAAGTAAGGAGTGCAGGATCAGGCTCTTCTTTTGCAATTAACACTGTAGACACCTTTGGAAGCAGATTATGGTGCCTATATTCAAACAGCACTCTCATGTGAGTAATCTCATTGAAACCAGTGGGGACTACTTGTGTGAGTAAGTGCTCACCAGGGTGAATAAGAGCTCTATAATCTTCCTCTTTATGACCAATTTACACTCAGTATGTTACTTACACTTCCATGTAATTTACTTCACTGCGGGCAACCTGGTCACTTGCCCTTATGACAACACAGCAGATGCAGGCAGCCCATACTGCCTGTCACAGTATGAGGGGAGGAAAACATGAAACCGCTACCCCCCCACACACACACACTCAAAAAGAATGGATGGGGCCATGGCTTGGCTCCCTCCCACAGTGTATCAGACAGCGGAGCTGAGCAGGGGTGGAGGAGGAAATAGTCTGTCATTGAGCTAGGCCAATGGCAGTTTACTTTTTCCTTGGGGCAAGGAGGGAATCAGAGAAGGAATTGTGACTCAGAGTCCCAAGTCCTTCCCTGATTATCTTCTGGGGCAGTATGTTGACGCACAGCCCCTTATTTATGGCAGATTGTAAATTTACAAGCCAGCTCTGAATAAATATAAAACATAGATGATTATTTTTATTATATTAGTCCCTTTATTCTTGTATGACCATATGCCAAGCACGTTAGTGTTGCCTGTGAACCCAGTCTTGTGTCTCATGTCTATCGGTGGTGCAGAAGTTATGACAGTTGACAGATTTTATTGGCAGAGAGATCTTGTGCTTCCAATCACTAAATATTATTTGCAATAAAAATGCAGAATTTAACTGATAAAAGATCATCCAGCCGATCCCACATTTAAATATTTCATGTTCCCTTCAAATTTAGAAAGTATGTTATGAGAATCTAATAATGGCTGCCTTTAAAAAAAAAACCAGCAAATCTGCTTCAGTCAGACAATACATGGTGTGCTATCGAGTGAAATATCCTTAGGATTTCTGCCAGACATTGCATACATTTCCATAGGTCATTTGGAAATATACTAATAGTCATTATTTGTATTGCAATCATACCTAAAGGTTTGTATCAAAATTGGGATCCCCATTGTGCAAGGTGCTGGACATAGAGAGACGTGCTCACTGTCTAATTCAAGACATAATGCAACATTTGAGCATAAAAACTATAGAAAGGGAAGGATGGAAGTGAAGACAACAGTACTGATAGCATGATTGGGGGAGGTTAGCTATGTGCACAACCTGACAAAGGTATAATCAGCATAGTTATCAGTGTACAAGGGTAGTAACAATACTAGAACCATTACCCAACAAGCAGGTAGTCTACCCACATACGGAGCCAGAGAAGCTTATTTTTGGATGGTGGTTTCTTGGATAGGCAGCATACTCTGATCTCAAGTGGGAAAGCATTGCATTGCTCAAGAGCAGCCCCTGCTGCCTTATCTGAAGTGATGCCAGGAGTGCTTAAGTGGAAGCCCCATTCTGTAGTTACATATGCAAAGTTGCTACGGTAACATTAAGAGGGGGAGGGAAAGTAGTTTGTAATCTCTACAGTAAAATCTCCAAACCCTATGCTGCTGGTGGTCACAAATTGTTTCTTTTTCACTGGGATGATTGTTCCATATTGGTAACCTCAAGGATGTCCATCTTCATTAACCCCATTTTCAAAAACATTTTAGCTTTTTTCATATTGTAATATGTGCTTCAGGTCATTGGGCTTTAGAAAACAGCTCTCCTTTAACATGGCTTTACAATTAAAAGTTTATTTTATATCCTTTTCCCCACTACAATTATTAATTTAGTGATGAGAGGAGAGGAAAAATCTTTGTTCACGATAATCCCTAACAAATAGAGCTAGCTGCTCTGTAGCAGGATAGTTGTGTTAATCTGATATATACTTCAAGTGGGTGACTATTGACCTGACTTTCTACCTATCCCTATTCCATCAGAATTGATGATTATAAAGACAGCCTAGAAATCCAATGATACTAAGAAGAGATTTGCTGATTTTTTTATCCCAGACACATACAAAGGGAAGAAAAAAGCCATTCTGGTATCTGAAACTGCAGAAGGAAACAAAATCTTAAGTAACCTTAAAGATAACAATAAGAGTCTGTTTAGATAGCGCACTCCGTATGTACTATGGGAGAGCATTCTGCAGTAATAAAAGGGGTTTTCTTTTACCTCGTGCATCCTCTGAGGGCCATAAAATTACGGTCATCAGATTATAGCCCAAGAAGACTATTATGTTTACATTACTTCCCATATTCTGATTACAGTCTCCACCGTGAGAATAAGTTCCTGCTGCTGCACTTTCCTTTCCTCTTTGCAATCTATATCTTCGTGTATTACAGATTAAATTTGTTCCGTGAAAGATAACTTTGACAGTTAGTTTTCAGTAAATAGACTTTGTCCATAGATAGAAGATTGTATCAAACTATTTTCTATGCAGTGACAAGTGCTCCCAACTTCAAAATATATCCATACCCACAGGGCCCTATGCTTAAGAGCCACTTTGTAATTTCTTTCCTGGAGGTACCACCTGTAAAAATGAGGTCACAATGCCCATCAATTAGTGTTTCCATTGTTGAAACGGAGTTCAAGAAATAGTCTGGGTTTTTTTGTCAGTGACAGACAGCTCTCTGTCATGAGAGATGACAGCCTCTTTATAACCGTGGTCACGATATTCCTAAAATGAGACATCTCAAAATGTTGATTTGATAAATTAAATGTTAAAAGAGCAGGTGAAACCTGGGAATGCATCCTATGGATCTGAGATCTTGTATTCTTAATAGCTATGCAACATTTCAATATGCTCACTGGATCCTGAAATCCCAGTGGAGGCAAACATGGCAACTCTTGCTTGCAATTAGGCATGGATGATCTCCACATGTCTGTGGCCTGGTGTCACTCCAGTGACATTCTGCAACTGGGAAAGAATTTCCACACATATCCCATTCAAACTGTAGTGAGCATGGATGTGTCCAACTTCATGGAATCCTCCATGTGTGCCCCCCATCTGAAGTGCTTTGAGATTACTGATGAAGAGGATAATATAAGAGCTAAGTATGTATTTGGTATTGCTGTTATATAGGGAACTTGGTTTCTCCAGGATCAGTAACTGCACATCAATTTCCTTTTACATGGGGGCTGTTCTGTACTCACTAAGGACTTCCAGAACCCAAAGGTGGTGGTTGTGATTAAAATGGACTATCAGGTCACTGTGTTCTAGATAAAAAAGCAGGGAGGCCTCATGATTAGCAAGTTCTACACAGGTGGAAGTGGGGTTTTCTTTTCAAATCCTATCGCAGGTACCTTGCTTAGAATAATATACAGAGTTTATGCATTCCAGCCTATAACTTAGACATTGCTAATCATTTGTAAATGAACTGAATCTGGAGGGCAGAATTATCTTTCCTCTGCCCCACATTATACAGTATAGTAGTCTTACATTTTGAATACTTCCCACACTGCTACTTAGAGCCATCCTTCTGTAACTGCTGTAATTTTCTAACATCCCCAGAAAAGTGAAAACCTGAGGGCTCTAGGAAATTACAATCAGCCAAGGATTATCCTCTAGTTACAGCTTGGAGTATCATATCCTACAAGTCTTTGTTGTTTCTACATCTCTGAGACTCCACAAAGGTGCAGGGTTTCACCTGTGCAGAGCTCATGGCAGGGTCATGGGCTATCATGGGATTCACAGAGGTATTTAGGCACCTAACTCCCATTGATTTGAATGGGAGTTGGGCACCTAAATACCTTTTGTGAGTCCATTCTCTATCCCTTATGGGAATGTCCCATAGAATATAATAGGATAGGAAGGATCATCTAGTGGATTGTGCACTTGAGTGGGACTCAAGAGATGTAGGTTTAGTTGCCAGCTTATATACACACACACTCCCTGTGTGACCATAGGCAAGTTACTGTATACCATATATACTTGTTCATAAGCCGAATATTTTTGGTAAAAAAGTGATGCATCAAAGAGCGGGGGTTGGCTTATAAATGGATCTACACCAAAATTTGATGATTTTAAACTCTGTGGAATCATTGAATTGACTATCTAATATATTGTCATTTTTTTTTACCTGGAGCATGTATATGGCCCCCATCACTAATAGCTGAGCCACACACAATCATTAACAGACTATTTTCTCACAACATTTGTGTGAGCTAGGGGGTGTTGGATATTACTTCTATTTTACAGATGGACTGGAACTGAGGGACAGGTTAAGTACCGTATATACTTGTTCATTAGCCCATTCATTTATAAGCCGACTCCTCAAGATGATTAGGTTAAAAATAGCAAAAACTGTATGACCCTTTCATAAGCCCCCGCAGCGTCCATTGGCTGGGAACAGTGAACCGCAGCCACAGATCACATGCATAAAGGGAGCAAATTGGGGAAGCTCAGAAGCAGAGAGAAAATACAAGTTTGCATCTTCAAGGGGTGCAAAATCACAGCAACTGTGTAATTAACAAGGTGCTTATCGAGTAGGTGGCTGAACAGTAAAGAAGCTAATTGGATGTTCTATGTTATGACTAGGGGAGCCTTATGTGATAAATCGGAGAAGTAAAGCTGTATTGGAAGGTTGCTTTGATGGTTGTTTTAAGCAGCCTGTCATACTACTAATAGAAAATTAGAGTTGTGAAAAGCAGAAAATATGGGATAACATCCAGGCAGATTCAAAAGAATTAGTACCAGAATAGTCATGTAACCCAACCCTTCCAGGTAGCTTTTGATTTTGTTTTCTTCTGTGGTATCTCTTGCAATAATTAGTTAGATACTAAACTAAATTCAGTCCTGGTGTAAGTAAATTTAACTGCACTGAAGTCTATTCTTGACTGTGTCTGAAAAGCAAATTGAACCTTCAAAGTGCTATATAAATACTAAGGCCTGGTCTACACAGGGGGGAGAGGGGGAGATCGATTTAAGTTACGCAACTTTAGCTACATGAATAACATAGCTGAAGTTGACATACTTAGATTTATTCACCCCGGTGTCTTCACTGCGGAGAGTCGACTTCTGATGCTCCCCCATCAACTCCACCTGCACCTCTCGCTCCGGTGAGTACCGGAGTCGATGAGAGAGCGCTCGCCGGTCGATTTATCACATCTAGACTAGACGCAATAAATCGACCCCTGCTGGATTGATCGCTGCCCGCCAATCCGGCAGGTAGTATAGACAAGCCCAAAATCACATTAATAATCCCATTGTATTGCAGTAAGTACTGGCAACAATGACACTATCAAATAGCAAAGCTGAGCTCTGAAACGCTTAAATGGGTACAAACTGAGGCACAGAGTACTAATTCCAGCTGTGAAAACTCAGAGAATCATTTTGTGACGGGTTACCCACCCCCAATGTACCACCAGATGTACTGGAGTCCCACTCCACCTGCCCGTTCCACCAGCCTGGGCTCTCTCATCCTGTCCTGCTGAGCCAGCCCCTCAAGCTTCCTCTAGCACACACACAGATAGGGACACACCCAGCTACAGAAAAACATAGACACTGAAATCAGCTCTGTGTGGGAAGAATCTGCCAGGGGATTGCCTAGCACTCAAGTGCACACCCCCTCTGGGGCAAACCCAAAATTGTATTGTCTTGGGCTGCACAGAGAACTGTACAGCATAAGTTCATGAAAATCGCCCCTTCCCTCCATGTGGAGGAAGATACGCACAGCTTTTTGCCCATCAGTTATGAATTGCACAAACTGGTTTAGAGAAAACAAAAACAAGTTTATTAACTACAAAGGATAGAATTTAAGTGATTATAAGGGATAGCAAACAGATCAAAGCAGATTACTGAGCAAATAAGGAAATGTGCAAATTAAGCTTAATGCACTAAAGAAACTGGCTACAAGTAGTAATTTCTCACCTTAAATGTGGTGTTTTAAGCAGGTTGCAGGGTTTCTTGAAGACAAGCTGCTCTTGCAGCTTAGAACTCCAGGTATTCCTTTCACAGGCCAGACACCTTCTAGCCTGGGTCTGGTCCTTTCTTTCCCCGATCACTCGTAGGTGTTTTCAGCAGTCATCGTAAGTGGGGATTCTATAAAGAACCCACCCTGATTAACTGACTCCCCAGCCTTAAATAGGATTTACATATGGTTGGACTCCTTTGTTCCCAGTTTGATCCATACACCCTAATAGTGGAAAAAATACTAGCAGTCCAAGATGGAGGCCAGTACGGGGAGACATGACCCTGCAGTGTCAAAGCAGCCATAAATCCTCAGAAAGACGGGAGATTAGCATCTTCAAAATCCCATTGTTCTCCCTAATAGCCCATTGACTAACCAGACAGACTGGTTGCATTTTGTCTTGTGGACATTCCCCAGGTGCAAACCCACTTGTAATTGTTACATAATCAATATTCCTAGCTTCAGGTATAGAAATGATGCATGCATACAAATAGGATAGTCATATTCAGTAAATCATAACCTTTCCAATGACCTCACATGACCCATCTTGCACAAAACAAACCTTAGGTATGCCATATTCATATAATAAAATCTCTATGAAGAATATGGGGTGTAGTGTCATGCACTTCTTTCTTTCTTTTTTTTAATATTTAAGAAGTGGAATCATATCATTTGGAAAATAGAGGCTAGACAACTTCAGAAGGAGAACAAATTTAGGAACATAGAATAAATTTGGTGGATTGGTTACTGTCTGTCCAGAACATAGCTTTGAAAGCTACATTGACAGATTCTCATTTGCCTTCTTTTGTGTCACTTTGAAGAAGGAAGGAGAAAAGAACTCGATTTGCAAAATATTATGTTAATTAGCTTTAAATTCTGCTATTAGAACTTTCCTGAAATACTGAAGCTTTCAAAACCCTAAGGTTCCAACCTGAATAAGATTAAAACCTTTTTGTGCTGTTGCCTGTAGTAACTGAAAGCTTGTAAATGCGATTAAACAATGAGTATCAGAAGCTGATGGTCAGGATTAAGTACCTGGGCCAGCCATGTGAGGTTAGACTGTTTTACTACCCAATCAAAGATACATCCCCTTGGTCTCCCCCTTGATTCAGTCTCTCAGCCTTGTTGAGGTGAATCACCAGAACAATAAAGCCACTATGTTGCTTGAATCTCTGCTAGAGTGTTTCTTCCTATAAAATGTTTAAAAAGGTTTATTCGTTTGAATGGTATTTGTTCAAGCAGGCTCCATAGTGTCACTTTAGATGTTGGGGGCTAGTGCGCAGAAATTGTACTCCTTTCAAAGGTTTACTCCTCTAGTAGGTGTTTGTTTACAGGCTCCATTGAATTGTTAGCTAGCACCCTCTGGTGTCTGTAGCTTGAAGAAAACTTGTCTCTATTCTCTTGGTATAAGAACAGCAGACTAATAAAAAAGAGTCAAAATTAATACTGTCAAAGTTGGTCAAGATCAAGTAGCAGAATTACTGGGCTTGCTGATAAGAGCAACTCCTTTAATTAGAAATCTGCCTCGTCTCTGTCTGTATGCTTTCTTTATAATGATACGCCTACACTTACTCACTTCCCATGATTTAATACAATTTAATTACAGTACCATTACTTCTTGGTAAACACATTACTTCTTGGTAAACACCCCTCCATCCCTGCAATATTATGATGGAGATTTTTAAATGCTACAAAAGGCAGGAGAGACATACTACTGGTTCCCAGAGACTCCAACTCACTGAAGGACACTATACTTTACCTGGAGTAAACTCCATACACACAATTCCAGCTGAAGTCAATGACCTAGAGTGGGATGTTCAAAATTCCCCAGTGTCATCCTTACTCTGCTTTCACAGAGTCAGTGTGCTACTTCTGCAAATTCCAGTCAGGATGATGGATCCTTCGGTGGGATAACAAACAGCTGGATGGGATCAGGTCAAACCTAACTGAATATAGCAAGAGGAGTATTATACTCATTTTAAAGTGTCATACATGATGTTCCATGTGTGATCTGATGGAGTGAATGCCACTGCAAAACATACAAGAGTGGAATGTTACTAACGCCCCAATGGCCATGTCTATGCTGGGGAGGAGGGGGATTTTTCACATGGAAGCCAACATGTTAACATATATTAATTAATGTGTTAAAAACCAAGCATGGACAAGGCCATTTTAATTGTAACACATGTTCCCTGGTCTCTGGGGGGACCTGAGGGTTTACCTCAACCAACTAACTTGTTAAAACTACAACTTGTCTACACTAGGGTTTTAACAAATGTTTAAAAATGCACTTTGTTTTCCTAATGAAGACAAGGCCTGTCAATAAAGGTGATGCAGTAACTCCTCACTTAACATCCTTCTGCTTACGTTGCTGCTCAATTAGGGAACATGCTCATTTAAAGTTGTGCAATGCTCCCTTATAATGTCATTTGACTGCCTGCTCTGTCCACTGCTTGTAAGATTCTGTGGAAGAGCAGTGACTTTACAAGGGAGCATTGCACAAGTTCCTCTTCTCCACCTCCTCCTCCTCCCTCCCAGCACTTTCCCCACCACCAAACAGCTGTTCGGCAGCGCTTAGGACTTTCTGGGAGGGAGGTGGAGGAGCGGGGAAGTGCTGTGTCTCCGCTCCTCCCCCGTCCTCCCAGAAAGTCCTAAGTGTGAAGCGCTGGGAGGGTGGGGGAGGAGTGGGAAAGTGCCGCATCTCCACTCCTCCCACTCCCTCCCAGAAAATCCTAAGCGGTGCTAAACAGCTGTTTGGTGGCGCTTAGGACCTTCTGGGAGGGAGGGGCAGGAGTGGGAATGCGGCGTGTTCCAGAGAGGAGTGGGGGTGGGAAGAGGTGGTCCTGGAGTGGAGCGGGGACAGGAAGAGGCAGGCCTGGAGTATTCCCGACAAAGTCGGCGCCTGCTCTTCTCTAAGGAGGCTGCTGCTGCTGCAAAGGTGCTTCCTAGCGTCCTTGCCTGCAGCGGGCTGTGCCTGTGTGGGGTAAGCCAGGGCACTTCCCAACCACAGTATGGTACAGTACTTACTGTATATAATGCCTTTTGTATGCCCCCCAAAAATTTCCTTGGAACCTAACCCCCCGCATTTACATTACATCTTATGGGAAAATTGGATTTGTTTACCACCATTTCACTTAAAGTTGCATTTTTCAGGAACATAACTACAATGTTAAGTGAGGAGTTACTGTATCTCATTCAGTAGGGACTTACATGGAAAATCCCAGAAGCACCTCACATTGCTCTTGATCTGGCCAGCTGAGGTTAATAAGGTGGTATAATTATCTGCTCTAAGGTATCTTTTGTTTCATCATTGTCATTTAGAAAAAGACTTTCTAAAATATGTAAGATTCCAGTCTCTATTACACCAAGGTAAAGGGAATGTTTCATTGTCTCTCTCTTTCTCCGATATAAATGGAGGAAAGTGATTTACAGATTATAAGGGTTCCCTACTGCTCTTCTGTGTAATATGTGCCCCAGAATTAAACTGGTATGATGCATAAGAATGGGTTTTGATACAAAGAAGTATTTTTAAGCATGTTTTTCTTCAAAAAAAAGAGAACCCACTATTATGTTGTACTCTCACAAATTGGGATGCTATGTGCTAGTATTTTTAAACATGTTTTATTTATTTAATATATATGCATAACCTAATGTGTGTCCACACTCACTCTGAATGCATGTACACATGAAATAGTCTAAAGCCATTCATAAGCTTTGTGTTGGTTTGGTTTTTTTAATGTGCTTTGCAAGAATGTATTGTTCTATATTTTATCTCTGGGTAAAATGCATGATGAAAGCCTTGATAACAAGTATTCCTGAGAACTAATCCCAGTTCTAACACTGACTCATCCTTATTTTGAAAGAGAACTTAATGCACTGTCACTTTACTGTACCTTGTTCCAATACATTACAGAGAATCCAGGCTGTAAAATGGAGTCCCTCAGCTAGACTAAATAATAAACTGCTTCAAAGAGGGGTTTACTCCTGACAAGGGGTGAGCTGTAGAGTGCCCTAGCAGAATTTCACTTCCTGCCAGTATCTTCTAACAGGATTTCAAAGCTGTCATAAACAGATAGTTACGGGTTAATGCCTCTTTTACCTGTAAAGGGTTAAGAAGTTCACTTAGCCTAGCTGACACCTGACCAGAGGAACCAATGGGGGAACAAGATGTTTCAAAAGGAAGGAGGGAAGTTTCCTTTGTTTAGTCAGGTTCAGCCAGAGTGAAAAAGATCAAGGAATCAGCCTCTTATCAGAGTAGTAAGTTTTAGAATATAAATAGGTTTATGTTTATTTTCTTTTGTAACTTGTCTTGGTGCCATTAAGGGAATTATCAAATTGGGTATTCTTGTGTGTATTAAGATTTTTGCCCAGGGGAACATCCTGGGTTTTCTGTCTGTCTGTGAGGTCAGCTGTATGCTGTCTCCCAGAGGTTTTTTTTTCTTTGCTTGACATTTTTCCTTGCTCTGCCTGAGCTATCTTTGTTTGAGAGGAGAAAAAAAAAACAGCTTGTAACTTTGTTTGTGAATGCAACAGGACCTAGAATTTGCTAAACTCCAGGCTGAGGAGAGCCAAAAGGAACATGACAGACAGCTGGCATCTTTTTCACTCCCACTGAAACTGACTAAACAAAGGAAACTTCCCTCCTTCCTTTTGAAACATCTTGTTCCCCCATTGGTTCCTCTGGTCAGGTGTCAGCTAGGCTATGTGAACTTCTTAACCCTTTACAGGTAAAAGAGGCATTAACCCTTAACTCTCTGTTTATGACAGAAGCTTACAACTTCCTCACACAAATGTTCAACACCATAATTAGAGCTAGGCAAATAACTGATTTTTCAGTTTGCTAACAGTTTAAAAAATATTTTGGATTGAATGTAATGTTTAATTCAATCCACAATGAAAAGTTTTTTACTTACTTTTGGAGGTTTCTTAAAGATTTTATTATTTTATAGTAAAATTAAAGGAAATTTGGTAACAAAAAAGTAATTCCAAATTGAAATATCTGGGTTTCATTTAAAAAATGTCAAAACAAAATGTTTAGATTTATTTATTTATTTACTGGAATTGTTTAGGTTGAATTGAATCTATATTTTTCCCTGGGAAAAAAAAGTTTTGGTCAAAAAAAATCTCACCCAGTTCCAACTTTAATATAAAATATACCTGATTTGTGCAGCCTGAGATTTAAGTTCTTTCGTTTCCCTCATTGCCTGTGAAGACCTCAGGATTTCAGAGACCAAGTCCTTTCCTGACTGCTCAAAAATATTTGCAGCAGGATTTAAATGACTGTGCTGAAGTATGCATAGTAAATCACAGAATCAGAGGACTGGAGGACCTCGAGAGGTCATCTAATCCAGTCCCTTGCACTCATGGCAGGACTAAGTATTATCTAGACCAGGGGTCGGCAACCGGTGGCTCGCGGCTCGCCAGGGTAAGCACCCTGGCGGGCTGGCCCGGTTTGTTTATCTGCCGCGTCAGCAAGTTCGGCCGATCGCGGCTCCCACTGGCCGCGGTTCGCGGTCCCAGGCCAATGCGGGAGGCAGGAAGCCGCGGCCAGAACATCCCTCGGCTTGCGCCGCTTCCTGCCTCCCGCATTGGCCAAGGACCGCGAACTGCGGCCAGTGGGAGCCGCGATCAGCCGAACTTGCTGACGCGGCAGATAAACAAACCGGGCCGGCCCGCCAGGGTGCTTACCCTGGCGAGCCAGGAGCCGCCAGTTGCCGACCCCTGATCTAGACCATCCCTGACAGGTGTTTGTCTAACTTGCACTTAAAAATCTCCAATTATGGAGATTCTACAACCTCCCCTGGCAATTTATTCCAGTGCTTAACCACCCTGACAGTTGGGAAGCTTTTCCTAATGTCCAACTGAAACCTCCCTGGCTGCAATTTAACCCCATTGCTTCTTGTCCTATCCTCAAAGGTTAAGAAGAACAATTCTTCTCCCTCCTCCTTGTAACAACCTTTTAGGTACTTGAAAATGATTATCATGTCCCCTCTGTCTTCATTTTTCCAGACTAGACAAACCCATTTTTTTCAATCTTCCTTCATAGGTCATATTTTCTAGACCGTTAATCATTTTTGTTGCTCTTCTCTGGACTTTCTCCAATTTGTCCACGTCTTTCCTGAAATGTGGCATCCAGAACTGGACACAATACTTCAGTTGAGGCCTAATCAGCGTGGAGTAGAGCGGAAGAATTACTTCTCTTGTCTTGCTTACATTACTCCTGCAACAAACACTAGTAGATTTGGAGGTACTCGTATATCAAGTAGAGAAGTTAGTTTTCAGCAGGACTGAACATGTGGTAATAGCAGGATTTTGTAAGGATCTTTATAATTCAATACAGTATAAGTAGGTATTTAAAGTGGGCACTCAGTCACAGATTCTCAAAGATATTTAGGTGCTTAACTCCCATTAATATCATACTACAGTGATGGGTGATCTTAGAGAAACCTAAATAGTTAAAATGTAAATGCTGTTTTGTTAGCATCAGGAATGCTCAGTCCTATTTCTGCCATTTCTTCTATTTTATTCTTCCTATTTGTTTTCCTTTCCCAATAACTACCTGCTGCGTCTGTGATTCTTTCAGTTTTTACAGTTCAAACATTTTTGAAGTCCACTCATTTCAGCATAAACTAGGTTTAAAGCAAAATGTAAGAGCTTCATAGTCTCAAAAGCCATGTACAATGACAGTGAGAATAATGCATAAACAGGGCCGGTGCAAGGAAGTTTCGCACCCTAGACTAAACTTCCACCTTGCGCCACCCCCACACCCAGCTAACCCCGCCCACCGCCCCACCCGTGGCAGCTAACCATGCCCACCCGCCCCTCCCACCAGAGGAGCCCCCCCTTTGCAGCTAACCCCCCCTCCATCTCCCCCAGCAGCAGCCCCCCCACACACAGCTAACCCCTCCTGGGGAGCCTGCCTGCCCCCCCGGCGGCAGCTAACACCGCCCTCCCGCGGCAGCTAACACCGCCCGGGGACCCCTCCCCAGCTCTTGTCCGCTGAGCACACCGGCGCCGCTCTAATTCTACTCCCCTCCCAGGCTTGCGGCGCTGATTGGAGGAGACTTAGAGCGGGGGCTGTGTGCTCAGTGGAGGAGGCAGAGTGGAGGTGATCTGGGGCAGGGAGAGGTTCCCCTGTGCGCCCCCCCCCCCGTTACTGTGGGTGGCCCCCACCCCCCTACCTCAGCTCACCTCCACTCCACCTCCTTGCCTGAGCGGGCTTTTAGACGCCCTAGGCGGCCACCTAGTTTGCCTAATGGTTGCGCCGGCCTTGTGCATAAAGCACATTTGGCAGTATATATTTTAAAGCTATGATTCAGAAAAGCATCCCTTTTGGATAGTCTTAGGAACATGCTTAACTTTGACAATAGTTGGTAAGCCCATGCTTAATGCTTACATTAATATAGAAGGGAAAAATGTTCCCTTGTTTTAAAAGGTACAGTGTGATATTAATGAAGCTATTGTGGCTTGTCTTGCATGCCCCAGGAATTAATTAATGCGTACAGTGCAGTCTGGTATCCTTTAGCTGAGTAATGGGAACAATTTTACTTATTTTGAGAAATCTCATTCTTCTTCCATATATCAGCTGTTTAAATCTACATTATGGCACCACCATCTGAGGAATACAAAATAATACCACAGAATAGTATCTTCTACACACCCAAAGGCAAATTTCTCCTTGAATGAAATTAAATGGAGTGGTGATGTAGAGAGGGAATCAATCTTTAAAACAAAGAAGTATATACAGTGTCTGTTTTGGCCAAAGATTAACCACCCAGATTTCCAGAGCTGTAAATCTCAGGAGATTGCACTCATCTCACCATCCCTGCACAAATCTTCCCACCCCAGAGGTAACAATCAATTGGCAAGTCAGCAAAAATGAGTCTAGTAGTCATCTTCCAGATCCTTGAAAGTTGAATATTTTGGTACACCTGTGGCTTTGAAAGTGATGTAAGGCTCACCCTTGATGTCTCTTAAAAGGTACTTTTCTGGCAAGGCCAAGATGATTTTATTGTTCTTATTAAGCAGTTTACGGTGCTTGGTGCTCCTGTGACCCCAAACATGCTCCCCAGCAGGAGCACCAGGTGGGCGGGGCAAGGCAAGCCTCCACGCCCCGACCCTGCTCCCTGGCAGGGTCGGTGAGGAAGTGGGGCAGGGGGGACTGCAGGCAGAAGGGGCCTCCACTTGCTCTGGCCCAGGGCCCCACAAACCCCTAATCCATCTTTGGCTGTGAGCATTGTGCTAGTCACTCCTTTTAGGGGGTCTGGGAATGAATTTTTCCCTCATCACCTTATTGGGTAGGTGGAGTGGGATTTTTTCACCTTCCCCCATGGTGAATGTCAGGGAAGACCTATTATGGTGATGAGAAAAGAAGGTTAGGCCATATGTTGCAACTCATTTTGTAAGTGTGGGGCAGATGTCCAGTGCAGGTACTCCATAGCGAAGGCATCTGGTGACCAGATAAATGGCCTGGTAAAAAAAAAAAAAGTAAAACAGAGGTGCTGGTTAAAGGAATGGAGAGGTCTGGGGGTTCCTATGATTGGTACGACAGGGAGCCAAGCCCCCTTCCTTCCAGTCCACCTTAATCCTCCTATGGGGGGTGTGGATGTTAAGGTTCAAGCCCTGAGTTGGCTAGGGGACCTGGATGATAAATGAAGGGGGTTGGTGGAAGTCGGTGGTAGTTGTTTGAATGAACATAGAGTTGCCTGCACTGTAGACTTTTATCTGCCAGGTAGTCCCAGACATCTAATAATAAAGTTGCAGCCTGATTAAATTCATATCCAGTGTCTCCTGTCCTTCTTTCAGTATAGCCGGACAACAGTTGGACTAATTGGTCTTTTTCCTTTGTGTGGAGATGAGTCTTTGAAGAAACCTACCACAAAAGAAGTGTCAGCTTTGTTTTTCTTTTGTTTTGTCAAGTAACAACTACTTTAATATAGATACATAACATTAGCATGTAAACCATTTTTTAACTCTAACTTGGAACAGCTTTCCATATACTTTTGTTAGATTTCTTGATGGAATAATCTAGATTTCCAAAATCTAGTTTGGGGATGTAACTTTATGTTTTGAAAGTGGCAAGTGCATGGGCATTGTTAAAGTGCAAAATGACTGCCTGTTGATAGAGGCATTTGGCTTCAGGTTTGATTGATTTATCTGCTAACTGGGTAAGGACATTGGCATGGATATTGGCTAAGAGAATACAAGTATAGTGGTCTTTATAAAAAAAAAAGTCAGCATTTGCCTACATTTACCTTACACTGGTATGAGGTATTTCAAAATTTCCATTGGCCAACAACCATGGACAAATTTTGTTTATTTAAAATGATATATTTATGGTATGTGCTGTAATGGTCAGAATAAAAAGCATGATCTAGGCTTTGATATGAGCTACCTGCTTGCCTACTATTTTGCCACTGGCTATCATATGACCACATTTTTAGGGGTTTGAAATTTCTTTTATATTTCAGTCTTGATAATGAAGAGAGCTACCATTTTTCTGTAGAATGGAGGAAGCATAAAGTGAAAACAACCTTGAAGGAAATGAAATAGCACAAGTGCTTTCCTTCTCCTTTAGAAACATAACTTTCAACAGTACTTTTGTATAAGACTTCATAACATAGCCAGGTCCATTTGAGGATCATGAACAGGGGATCACTACATTACTCATGAATAACACCACTGCTTAGTGGTTTAAGCCCAGTTTTTGAATGCTTAGATTCCCAGGAACAACACATTCCAATTCTGCCAGTGTTAATACAGTTCTTCAAGTCAGATAAATTGGGTCCCATGCAGAGTTTTTTGTTTTGTTTTGCTCTTAACTTTGTGCGCCTATTAGATGAGACCCTAAAATGTAGGTCTTAAGTGCTCTGCATGATCATTATATATCTCATCACATGTTTTGCAAGCGGTAGGGGTATGCCACAAGGTCCTGGGCTAAAATTTCTCCTCTCACCAGTGATGTACTGTGCACAGGTCTGTCCCAAGCTGTCAGTCTGCCCACAACCAGTAGCAGAATTGCTTGTATTCTTTGCAACTGTTTTTGCTCTTTGTCACAAGGGTTTTTTCCTGGTATTTCCCTCCTGGCACTGTGTGTGTTGTGCTAACTAATTTTATGGTATGTGTTGGGGAATATTCCAATTCCTTATGTTACACTATCTTGACATCACACATAAGCGGTAGCCCAAATATTAGCAGGGATCAGGAGCACTGGAAAGATTATTCACCTCTAAGTCCTTAGCATCAGAAGGAATGTTCTTGAGGATGCGCTTGATGTTCCATTCATCCCTACTAAAGGAGACAATTTATGGTCTGTCTATGATTTTTTCAGTCTGAAGTGCTGATAGATCTACTTGGGTCTAGGGCAAATACTGTTTCTTAATGTTCTAGCCTCAAAACCACAGACTTCATTGGGATTACTCTAGGAAACATGAGCGACTACTTTTCCTTGCAAGAGTCCATGTGCTGTAACACCCGGGTTCATCTTACTACAGGCATGGAAGGGCCAAAGTGAGGGGAAGAGAATGTGGGGGCTTCCATTTATATCTTATTAGGGAAGCCCCAAAACTGCTAGGCAATATTGTGAGCACTGGACAGGAACTTTATTATTTATCTGGCACCCAAAAGTGTGCCCCAGGCGCCTCACATACCACATGAGACACTGTCCATGCCTTGCAAAACTTAGTCCCACTAGGAATAAGCAGTCCTAGTCATTTCAAGTGGACTAATCATGAAGTGATGCTTTACTCCATACAAGGAAGGTGGCAGATCCTGGCCCTTTCAGTAGGGGAAATCATAATTTCAGGCTACATACAAGGATGTATGATTAAAACAATTCTGCTTCCAGGAGGTGAGATTGATGGAAGATTTTTAGCTCTTTTTTGCAGCATGTGGTGATTTTTAGCAATCCATAGCATGATTATTCAGGCCAGGGATTAGGGCAGATGCTGTGTGGTGATACATAGGGAAGCACAGATTGAATATAATTAATCCGTGTGCCAGATAAAACTATGGAGTCTGGTCTATTTTTCACTAAAGAATCCCATCAAATATTTGTTACCAAGTTCTGCCTCTTCTGTATCACAAATAACATGGCAGCATTAATTTATTCTACTGTCATGAAATGTCCATAATTCCCCACCCCCACGCGCGCACACACAACTGTGACTCATAGTTTAAAAGCACTTTTTGATGTAAAAAGGCATTGATGATTGTGTCTGACAATGATTATTTGTCACAGTGATTATTTTTTAGGATACATTTGTTTTTCTCTCTCTCACTGCTCCCTGGGTAGCCTTGGCTCCACTCCCAGGGTCTCAGCTCCTGTGATTTTTTTTTGTGTTCTTAAATGCAGGTGGTCTGGCTCAGTGCCTCTTTCTCCACCGCATATGCCATAGGAGTGGGGAGTTTGTGTCTAGCCTCAGCTCCATGATCAGACAAAATCACTCTTCCTCAGAGAGCTTAATAATGCATTTGTGTCTGTTGAAAGGGAGAAGCTGTGATTTGGAGGGTGTGCGGGAAAGCCCACCAATAATTTATGTAGTGTCATAACCCTTGAGATGTGTTAAGTGGCCGCGTAGTCAGCAGGAACTCTGTGGAAAAATGTTTCAGTGCATTGATCACTCAGCACCCAGGCGGGAAAAAGTCCTTTAAGGAAGAACATGGATGGATGGATGGCTTGAAAGACTAAATTGCTTTTTTTTTTTTTGCTAAGCACTTGGCAAATCATTCTACTTACAGTCCAAAATTGTGTGCAGTAGGGGCGTGTGTACAGGCATAAGCCAGAAAGCAAGATTCTCCGTCTCCAAGCCACAGTCCGTTTGTGAATGGAAATAGTTTGAAAGAGCTGGTTGAAACATCCAGTGCTAAAACTTTGGAAGCCTTTTTTGCCAAGAGAAGCAGAAGCAAGAAATGTTTTTTAACCTATGAACAGAAACTAGGGTTGTCAGGTGTCCGGTTTTCTACTGGAAAGTCTGGTTAAAAAAAGGGACCTGACAGTGTCTGGTCAATAGTCCGGTTATCTGAGTAACTATCTGCAGTCAGTTTCCATTCCACTGCCGGACCACTCAGCAACTGCCCAGATCTGGCAGAGAGAGAAGGATCTTGAAATGCCTGGTGTTTGAGGAGCGGGGTTGATGGCTGTGCTTGCCGCCCGGGCCCCTTTCTCAGCCTCCTTTGTGACCCACCCCAGGGGTGCTGCCCCCTGTCCTGTCCCATTCACCCCTCCCTCCATCCCTAGAGTCCTGCTTAGCTGGCAGGGGGAGGGAGGTGGAGAACAGCGAGTGACCTGGGGGTGTGCAGGGGGCGGGGCCTTGAGGGAAGAGGCAGAGCAGGGGCAAGGCCTCAGGGAGAAGAGGTGGAGCAGGAGGCAGGGGACGTTCTGGTGCTCAGTTGGCCACCCTAACCAGGGCCGGCTCTAGGTTTTTTGCCACCGCAAGCAAAAAAAATTTTGGCTGTCCCCCCACCCCAGCCCTAGGCTCTCCCCCTCACCCCACCCACACCTCGTGCCTCCCCAGCACTGGGCTCTTCCCCCCCATCGCACCCACACCCCCTGCCGTCCCAGCCCTGGGCTCCCCCGCACCAGTGCTGACACTGCCCGATCCCCACTCGCCTCCAGCCGGTCCAGCGCTAGCAGGGTCAGGGTAAGCAGCGGGGCTCCCGGGCCGCTCCTCAGCCCAGGGTCCCTCCATCTGGGACTCCTGCCTCCAGGACTGGCCGGGACCCGGGAGGGCAGAGCTGGGGGACTGCCCCGGCAGGGCGCTGAGGAGCCGGAGCAGGGCAGCCCCAGAGGGAGCGGAGCCCCGGAGAGCGGGACGTGGGCCCTGCCCGGCAGCGCCCCGCCCTCTATGGCCCCGCTGCTGCTGCTTCTGGCTGCTCTGCCTCAATCCCTGGGTGGCTCAGGCCGCTTTGCCCAGCCCCGGCTGCAGCACTGTGGGCCGGCCGCCCTGCGGCACCTGCAGGCAGCTCTGTGTGTTCTGCAGGGCAGCCCCCAGTCCGAGTGTCTCCCACTTAGAGCCTGCCCAGCCCAGCCCCAAGGTGCGGGCGCTGGTCCCCCACGGCACCAACCGCAGCGGCCCCAGGGCGTGCCCCCCACACACACACGCGCATGATGCCCTGCTACTGCCAGGCACGGCTCTAGGCTTTTGGCACTGGAAGCAAAAAAAAAAAAAAAGATGTCTGGAATGCTGCCCCTGAAAATGTGCCACCCCAAGCACATGCTTGGTTTGCTGGTGCCTAGAGCCAGCCCTGACCCTAACGGAAACCTTGTGAGATCAAGTAGCATTTAAAAGCTGTGATCACTCACACCATTATTTCATTGCTGAAGTAAACTGCTAGCTGAAGTGAAACACTTTAACAGAGATGAGAGCTAGATTATTACAATTCTGTTGTACTTCATTTTTTTATTTCTCTGGCTGAGTTTGCTGGATAACTTTTTTTCACAAACTAGAAAGGTGGTTCTTGTACAGCATATCTATTTGAAATTCTCCTTGAGACAGAATGCTTCAGTTCTTCCTTGTGATGTGTGAAGTTGAGCAGCATCTCTTTTGAAGTAGATCTGAATAAAGAGAAGCAAATCTGTAGTGAGAGGCTTTTTCTGAACTGTTTATGGCACAAAAAACTAATAAAGTCAGGTTGCACTTTTGTGGGCAGTCAGATGTCCAACATAGGGACTCATCAGAATACCTGTTCTTTCATTAAAACATGTCTGACTTTTATGCTCCAAATGAGGTGATGCGGCTCTTCCATGAGACAGTTACAATTTCAGTGATAACTTTCTGTTTTTACACACTCATAACTTTATGGAAAATTCTCCTTTTGAGATACTCAGTTTTCATGCTTGACCTCTGACCAATTCTTTCAGCTTAATCCTTTCAGATGGGTTCGAGTTCTGGCACTGTGGGGAAAAAATATTCTTTCCATATTTTATATTTTAAAAAAACCCCTACCACTTAGCTATCTTTTCAGAAAACTTGAAAGGTTGGATTTTGAAAAGTAGAAGTTGCCATGTAAGTAGAGGAGTACATCTATGTACAACTTTCCAAAAATTGTTAGGCTACAGAAGTTTTATGACTGAAATGTGCAGTAGAAAATGTTAGCTTTCTTCAAACCTGAAGTGAAATGATCCTTCTGCATGTCTGTATTACCTCATAACTGTAGACTTATGAATGTATTCTAATGTTTTAAGCTGTTAGGTCACCTTTAGTACTTAGAATGCACTAAGGCCTTGGGTGGCTTAATAACATGTGCCACCTTTAGTCCTTAAAGTAGCTTTTTGATGCCAATTAGTGTTTTTTTCTTTTAAAGCCAAACCAAAACAGGGAAACCAAATTTTTAAAAAGAAATTTGATCATTCAATACTAAGGCTACACAGATGAAACGATAATAAAAAATAGTTAAGATTCCTTTAGTAACATTCCACTTAGCAGCATTGCATTTGTTTGTCCCTTCCTATTATTCTTATTTAAGAAATCATATGAGCCTGATTTTAGAAGTGTGCTATTCACCTGCAGCTCCCACTAACTTCAGTGGGAGCTACCAGTGTGCAGCATCTCTGAAAATTAGGTCTTGCGTGCTCATTGTGATCAAGTTGATGTTGCCTTTTGAATCTTAGGACAATATTTGGCCCTTAAAGCTAAATACATGCAAAATCTTTGTGTTAAAGTTATAGATCATAATTGTATATAGAGCTTTAGAAAACCTTATGGATTATTTCTGAACTGTAAAAAAGACTTGAAGTTGGAGTCTAGAATGGGAACCAGGAACTCCTGAGTTCTATTCTTGGCTTTGACACTGATTCCCTATCTGGTATTGGGCAAGTAAACTTTCTCTGCTTCCCATTTCCCAGTCTATAAAACATGGCCGATACTTCCTACCTCATACTCTTGTTGTTTTACAAACACTGATCGTCACCATATACTGTAAATGCCAAGTGTTACTACCAGGAAGAGAACCCAATTACCTATGAATTTCCATTGTTAACCACTTTTCTAATGTGGCTATGGATTTGGTGGTGTGGGCTTTTTTTGTTTTGTTTTTTAAATAGAGATCATGCCTTCATATGTCTGAATCTGACTTTTTCTGATATGGATTTTTAAATGAGAAATATTTGGGCTCAGATATATAATTGTAGAACGTCATAATATTGTCATGAGCTTTTCCAACTAGCTCACATGCTGAGTTAAAATCTTCCTTTTCTGGAGGGTTTGCATTGAAAATCTGTCACTCTTCACTTGTTACACTGGGAGCAGGGGACACAAGACCCCACAGGAGCAGAGAATGTTATGCAGGCACCAGTCTGCCTTTATAGAGTCATCTCCATTTGAGCAAGTGACACTCTCCGTAAGCCTCCAGGTACTTCTTCCATCAGGGGGCGGTGACCCTGACACTGAGAGAGGACCCCCTGAGAGACGGAAAGATGTGTCCTTTGACTCCATCCCCCCCACCACCCCTCTCCACCCCAGGGTAAATTCAGACCAGCCTGAGCTAGATACCCAAGGTAAATAGGTGGAGAGTGGAAGGAGAGTACAGCAGAGGCAGACTACAGGGCTTTCAGGGCGCTGATCCCCTTTCTGCACAAGCCTGTGGGTGAGTGGGAGGGAGGAAGGAGGGCTCAGCTGCTTTCCCAACATATGTCTAGCTCACAGAACCTTGTGTCAAAAAGGTTCTCTCTGCTGTAGAATCTAGGGCCCTCTGTTAGGGCAGCCCAGCTCTGAAGCCTGCTTCCTCTCTGTTTATTCTCTCTAGTTATGCGGCCTTCCCTCCAGACTTGACATTGCTGGCAGGAGTTGCAGGGCAGAGCTGGCTTCAGCTCCTGTTTCCAGGACACACCACAAATCACTTCCTGTCTTGGTTAAGTGTGGGATTTGTACACCCCAGTTTTAGTTCAAAGGCATTAAAAACAACCACAATTGCTAAGATGATCTTCCCTGCCTGTCATTCAAACCATGTCACTTTCCCTCTGAGTCCCTTCACCAGCTCCCTCTTTTCCACCGCACCACATTAAAGATGCCTTCACCCTTAAGGCCCATCAAATCTCTGTTCCTCCTTATTTTTCCATTTTGGCATTTTACCAAGGCAACCCTGGGCCCTTTATACTCTGCCAAGGCTCTAAGCCTCATCCATTGGTTTGTCCATTTATCCCACAAACATCTTCACAACATGTTCTTTCACACCACCCCTTAGGAATGGGTTTGCCTGCCCAACCTAGTCTATAAAGGCACTACCCAGTCCTCCTCAAGTCTGTGATGCCTATGGGAGATTGCCAACTGATAATGGCTATGTAGGTGGCCAGACAGGCTTACTTATTTTGATATATCTGTTTTAAAATGAACTATAAGTTCTTCAAGCAGGGATCATGTCTTCATATGTGCTTGTACAGCACCTAGCATAATGGGGCCCTGATCCTGATTGAGGCCTCTGAAAGCCAAAGTGATACAAATAATAATCGTGTAGATTTTCCTATCCATAATTATATGATTGTGTCATTTAGCAATAATCTCCTGTGAATGCACAGGTGTGGTTGGTTGGTTGGTTTGTGTCATAGCTTTATGCCTTTGCTTTATAATAGTGCTAAGTCACACTCCAGGCAATATGCTTATTGGGAATTCAATCATTTTTCAAGAGCTTGAATCCACATTTCCACATTCATATACAGACCTGAATTCTCTGCTAGTGTAAATTGGTAGAACTGCATTAATTTCAGTGGAATTCCACCAACTTGCAACAGTAGAGAACTTGGCGTACTGCACTTTTGTTTCACAGTATGTTGGGACTTCTTATTGGGCTGAGCTGGCTTTAGCTAGTTTCTGAGTTTTCCGACCTCATATGAAGGCAGGACAAACCTGAAAGGCAACAGTGTTTGAGAGTCTGGGAGGCACAGTGTAAGGACCGCATTTTGTTAGGTAATCCATAAAGAACTGCCTCTCAGTGTGTGCCTAGCCCAGAAGTGCACCTTGTATGCATTGTACAGCAGAAGAATTACTGCGTGTATTTCATAGTTAAAAGAAGCCCTTGTTTCTCTACATTTGTTTGCCATTGTGCTGACACGCTCATGAACTATATTCTTTGTCTCATTCTGACAGCATCATAAGTCTTCATTTTGCACTTGATCTCCACAGAATGGAGAGCGGCTGTAATACCGGATGAAACCCTGATTTAGGGCATGTCTCATTGCCCTGCAGTTTGGACTACAGGCAGTTTGAATAGCAATGCACACCAGTGTGCTGCGCTGTAACTCCCCTTTGTGGATGCTGCAGGCACAAACCGAAAGGTCCCTAGATCACATTAATGTAGTCCTGTTTGAAGAGGACTGAATTAGTGCAAATGCAGGACCTGAAAGTTTGCGCCTGTAGCGTCCACATGGGGGAGTTACAGCACAACACTTCAGTGCATACTGCCATTCAGAGCTCCCGCAGGCCAAACAGTGGGGCTCTGTAGACGTGCCCTCAGACTCCATGAAGTTGCTTTTGAAGCTCTTAAATGTAAGAAGTACAATATTTACCACAGGTCTTTTTAAAAAGCCCATCAAAACTAATGGGCGTCCTCCCAACGTGTTCAGTGGATTTTGGATCATATCTTGTGGTACCTTGAGTGTGCTGTTGTTTTATATACTGCAAGCAAATCTGTGTTAAATATTCACTGTGTATATAAAACACTAGAGATGTGACCCACTCTGATTGTGCAGTGATTCCAGGAAAGAGAAAATGTGATCAAATGGTTTTTGGTGCATTTTTGAGTTTCATACTCTATTGCTTGGGATTGTGCACACAGCTTTTCTCTTGGTACTTGCTTTTGTCCTCCAATTGCCTTAGTCAAAAAGTGTGCTCAGAAACAACATCAGGCTTTCTTCCAACTTTTTAACAGTCTGCAACTTATTGTTTGTATGCCTGGGAATCCATTGGTTCTTTCTCTCTCTTCCCCCCAACCCCCCCCCCCCCCCCCCCCCCCGAGAATCAAAACCTTCTTAAGCCCTAGATGAACATTTGTAAAGCTTCTACAGAAGATCAGACTCTGGACCTGATTCTCATTTACACTTACTACATTAGCAGGATAAAGTGGCCTTAAAATTTTACATTTGCACCCACTGTGAGGACAGTTCAAGGGGCCTTAGTATAAATGAAGTTCATTGTGCTCTTCAAAGCTAAATGTTTTTTCATTCATTACTTTTTGAGTTATAGCATCAGGGGAACAAACAGAATTTTCCTGTATTTTTACACTGTGGAGGAATCACATCCTAAAGGCCCCTTGAGGTTCTGTTGTGCTTATACCAGCTATTATTACAGGCCTAATGCCCAGCTTACATGATTGGAGCATAACTCCTTTATAAATAGTGTTCATTTGGACTACCTGTTTAGACCCCCTTGCCCACACAGCCAGGCAGCAGATTAATATTAATTACTATATTTTATTCATTGTAATGAATTATCATAATTAGTCCAATTTCATAGCTATAACAGCAGTGACAGCAGGCCAAAAAAAGTGCAGAGGTTTCATCTGATCAACGGAGGCACCAGAGTGATTCTGGACAAAGTGAAGAGGTCCTGCAGCAGTGCTCATTATACGTGCAGAAAAGAGAGAGATTTGTCTGCAAAGGAGAGCCACTGCCAAGGGGTCCAGTCTGTGCTCTAGTCGTTGTAGAAGAGCAGTGTGAGATGACTGAGCTTCAGTTATTCTTCATACAGACCCAACAGGCTGCCCCAGTAACTGGGAAGAATAGGTCACATGGGACAGGGAGTCTGTGTTAAAGCCAGAGACTTGGGGCACAGATTATCCTCATACAGAAGAATGCTGGTGGTGCAGAAGTTGCACAAGAGGGTTTGGAAGCTCTTTTGATTGGGAACCATCTCTTTGTTTTGTACAGGGCTTAGCACAATGGGGTCCATGACTGGAGCGCCTGGACATTACCGCTGTACAAATAATAATAATTTTATTTTATAATAATTCACTTGGTGTTGAGGATGCTGTCAAAGTCAGGGCCGCCCAGAGGATTCTGGGGGCCCGGGGTCTTCGGCGGGTCAAAGTGCCCCGAAGACCCACGGCGGGGCCCCCCCCACCGCCGAATTACCGTCGAAGCCGGACCCGCAGCCGAAGCGCAGCCCGGTCTTCGGCGGTAATTCCGCGGAGGGGGGCCCCCGCCGAGGGTCTTCAGGGCACTTCAGCGGCGGGTCCCGGAACGGAAGGGCCCCCCGCCGCCGAATTACCACCAAAGACCAAAGACTGAGCTGAACTCCCGCTCCGTCTTCAGTGGTAATTCGCCAGCGGGGGGTCCTTCCGCCCCCGAGCGGAAGGACCCCCCGCCGGTGAAGACCGGGAGCAGAAGAAGCTCCTGTGCCCGGCCCCGCAAGAGTTTTCCGGGCCCCCCGGAGCGAGTGAGGGACCCCGCTCCAGGGGCCCCGAAAAACTCTGGTGGGGGCCCCTGTGGGGCTCGGGGCCTGGGGCAAATTGCCCCTCTTGCCCCCCCCTCTGGGCGGCCCTGGTCAAAGTCTGGTGAGAAGGAGGAGAAACAGAAGGGTGCTAATGTGTACAAGTGCCATCTTGAAAGGTATAGCTTCTACGACAGATAGGCTTGGAACTTTTCAGGGAATGTCATGATGAACTAGTAACTTTTTGTTTTAATCCCTCATGTTGTGTCTATAATTTATAATCTACGTTTATAATGAGGAAGAAAGGGATGGCTCGATCAGGGAGAAATGGCAAGAAGGGAGCAGATGATAGGTGAGATGGAGATGAAACAAAATATGGAACACGTGAAATATGAGAAATGTAGCCTCAATCATTTTGCTTATATGATTCTTCTGTCCTTTGTTTAGACTGTAAGCTCTTTAGCGCCAAGACTTGTTTTAGTCTCTGTCTCTGAGCTTCCTAGCACAGTTTAAGGAGCTTGATGAAGTAACAACTTGACCTGCAGTAGGTATGTGAAAGGAACATTAATGTTTGATCATATTCCGCGCCTTTCTAAATACAAAGCATGCATAACATTCTAAAGTGAGAGCAAGGATGCCTCTGGCAACACAGAAACTAAGGGGAGCAATAAGGAAAGCGATGGCATTTAACACACTGGGTCTTATCTTTCCCAAGGGGAACAAACACAAGCATCACTGAGATAAGTGATCCAAAGTGGAAATAGTGGATTTAGAGGTTCTCTGATGACATTGACATAATATGCACAACTTGTTTTCCATTGATTCATCCTTTACTGAGTTAATGAACATCTGGCTACTTAGAGGCTCAAAAACTACATGAGGATTAGACATTCAGGTGTACCTATCTATGTTAAATAAATGACCTTCGATAAATATCTGGCTTTGATTGGAAAAGAGTTCTCTTCACTCCGTTGCACTTTGTAAGTGTAATGGCCCCTGCTGCAAATTTAGCAGCAGCAGCATCAGACTGAGAATTACTGCATCAGTGAGGAATCTGGGACCAATTTTATAAGCCAGCTGATTCTTGGAGGTACTGTCTGCAAGGGGAGAGGGGTATTCCAAGTGTCTTAGACCCAGGCCCAGTTCCTTAATGCCACAACAGCTTCTATGTTATTTCATTATTTTATGAATATGAGCTGCAAGACTCATTGACAGTACATTTTATAAATCCTCCCCAAATAGTCTTTCACCATTTGTAATGTGACATTGCCTCCTAAGAAATCAGTGATATAAAACAGGTATGTGTGTGTGGTGTTCTTCACTCAGAAATCAACCTATTTCAGGGTCAGAGAAATTGCTTTAGCAAAATCCCCACATCAGTTAAAAGGTATTTTATTAGTATACATGCCTGAATCTCTCCAGTAAAAATATTTTATAGAAAAAATACTTTAGGTGATTGGGTTTGGCCTTTTGCCTGTTTTCTACCCCTTGTGTAGGGCCCCAGCATACACACACAATCCTCACAGCAACATGAATACTACAAGATGCTAGTTATTTCCCAAATGGCAGAAAACATCACAGGCTCAGGTATTGAATTACTCATGTAAATTAAGCTATTAAAAAGAATGTTATAGTGCAGAAGAGATGATACAATATGGCCCATTGAGTTTCATTCCACCCCTATAAGGCCAGTCGACTTGAGTTCTGTTTTGTGGTTTGGCACAGAAGCCTTTCATAATGTGTTGAAAGGGCTTCCCTCCCTTTTCTCCATCAGCTTTCCTTCATGGTGCTGTAACTATGAATGTGTTCTTGAAACAGAACGTTGTGTCCAATATGATTTCTAATGAAATCACCCAGTAAGGAACAATTTATCATAAGTATACCCTCAGGTTAATATGCACAGAGGCCAAATTCACCTCTCAGTTCAACCTCTATTACACTGCTGCAACTCTGTTGGCTTCATGTGAGTGATTCATGATATGCCTCAGTATAAATGAGAGGAATCAGGCCTGGAGACACACTCTCTCTGTCACTCTATTTCCAGTCAAAAGTCTCATGGTCTTTTAAGTAACCCCGAACCACTGAAATTTTCTGGAACATCTACTTACAGTTGGAAAGTATGCTGAATTTAAAAGAGGGCAGCAGACAGTACAACTGCAGGGCAGGCTGCAGTTTCAGGTTATTTTGTTTTTGCATCCGAGACCTTCCCTTCCAAAGAGCAGTCTTTCCCTTACTATTTAGCCAGCTATTTAGCCAGCTCTCTATTTATTTATAAATAATTCCAGTCAAGATAATGCAAATTTTTGAGGAAATTGAGTTCCATATAGCTGCTGTCATTCTGTATGTTGCACTTTCCTTGAACATCAGGCTACCATGCATCGAATTGTGAGCTTGTGGAAAGCCCAAATCCTTCTGCATTCACAAATCAATATCCCCTAGCAAAAATACAGCAAAACCCAGCTTCCAACAATTATCCTCTTGATAGCTTGCTGTTTGAGCTGAATTCAGTCCTTATCTGGCTCACTCCTTTCTCCTGTACCTTGAAAAAATGTGACAGACATCCAACTAGAAAGGACATGCTGCAGTGTTAAGAGTGAAGCACACATTGCAGTGCAGGGCCTCTTTTTAGTGGTAGGCCAAAACAAGCTGCTGATGTGATCTTCCAGCTATTCCCCCCACAGCTAACAAAAGTTGCTTTATAAACCAAACCAAAATAAAGAATTACATGGAATAGTGCTGTTTTTCTGTTGCTTGGTGACATCTTATGAAGTTGAAAAGAAGAGATTAGATCCAGATAAGAAGGAGGGGAAAATGTTTCTTTTCTACATGCTTTCGCAATTACACATCAGCAAAGATCATTCTAGTTTCCAGGTAACAGCTGAAAACATAAGGTAAATCTTGGAAACTAATTGGATATATTTGAATAATTACTGTATGTACAATACCTTGGCCACAATGTGCTATATAAGTACTGATTTATTTTGTTATATATAAACTTCATGATGGGATGAGATAATGTCACTTCAGAGACATGCATAAAAGAAAGCTTGACACTTCGAGAGAGATTGGCTCCTTGTACCTAAACTTTGTCCTTAAGATGAGTATGGATGACTCTCATTCACTATACAAACATCCAAGGGCAGAATTTGACAATAAATATGCAAAAAGACCTTCTGGTTTTATTAATGAACTCTATATAGATCCAGTTCTATATTTTATACTGCCATTTGGTATTACAAACGCATTCTACTTATAGCTCAATTCCATGCTTCCTCTCCTGTTTGTTGTAAAATCAGACTTGTTTTCTTATCAAAATAACAAGAGGAAACTCTCTGTCACTGGGTATAGTAAGAAAGTTATTATATTTTATTTGCAGAATAGGTTATAACAAAAATTCATTAAAGTTTTAGGGACAGATTTTCAAATGCACAAACAGCTTTTGACGGGAGGTAGGCACCTGTCATTTGTGCCCTTGAAAATTTCCCCCTTAAGCACTGTATCATCTGAGACTATCCTAGTAGAAATTTTATATTTAGAAATATATTTTAAATGGTAAGCATTCTTTTTTTTTTAAAAACTTTGCCTTCCTGGTCCCAATAAAACCCCTTTCCTCCCAATTATAGCTGGTCAAAAATTGGGAGAAATAGAAAAACTTTGTTTTTCTGTCAGAATTTTTTTTTTAATATTTCATTTAGAAGTGATTGTTCAAAACAAAACGAAAATTTTCATTTGAATCTGAAATATTTCATTTGGGGTTTTTAAATGAAAATAATTTGTGGGAGGTTATTTGGTTTTTTTAACTGTCAGGGTCCCCCTTTCCCACTCTAAAAAGGAGGTGGGGGAAGTGTCAGAAATTGGAGAAAAACACTTTTTGCTGTTAATTTATTTACACTTATTACTGTGCTAGACAATAAATAAGGTGGGAAAAGTAAATTCTTTACATTTTCCCACACTTTTTTCTCCCCCAGTGGCAAAAGTTGCAATGCAAATTGGGAGAAACCCAATTATTTAAAAAAATAATAATTTTCAAGTAAACCCTATTGTCTGACACACACAGTTTCAACAGAAATTTTTCAACCAATTGTGCTCTCAGTATTACATTTGTATTTCATGGTCATTATATAAAATCATGCTCTACTGAATATAACTATCCCTCTGTGTAATTTCTGAAGCATAACTCATCAATTGGCACTTCTTGTGATATTTATTGCCACAAGATCTGTGCTAATGGAGGTGATCCTACCATGGTTCCTTGGTAGTGGCTAAGTAGTCATCTACAGCTGAGACCCAGGTTCCAGTCCTGTCACTGCAGAACCTCACAATGTGATTTTGAGGGAATCTAGAAAATATCTCACATATTATACTGAAGCATATCCAGAGAGAAAGGCTGGTTCAGTTGTTACAGAGAGCCCCAGGTTCAATTTCCAGCTCTGACATAAACTTCCTATGTGACCTTGGACAAGCCACTTAGGCCCAGATTCTCAAAATTATTTAGGCTCCTAGCTTCCACTGATTTCACCTTTGAAGATTTGGGTCTTAGTCTGTCTGTGTCTCAGTTCCCCATCTGTAAAATGGAGATATTAGCACTTCCCTACCTCACAAAAATATTGTGAGAATAAATGCATTAAAGTTTCTGCCCCAACAGTCTTTTGAGGGTGGTATTGTTTTCCACGTTGAACTCTTCCAGGATATTTTTCTTCTGTTAACATTTGATATTTGAGACTTGCTGCAGGGTTGAAACAAACATGTTTACTAAAAATTTGATATGTTAAAACTGCTTCAGGCATAGACAGAAACACACCTCCCACTATTGCTCTCCCCCTCTTCCTCCTCCTCCTCCCCACCACACACTTTTTATTATTTCCTTTCTAAAACTTTGTATTGCTATTTTTCTTCCAGCCCTGGAGTATTTTTAAACTATCAAATGCAGCTCACCATATTTCTGTAGCTCTGGAGCAGACTCAATATCAAACCACTAATGAAAGTTCTTCATTTTAAAATACCCAATGTTTAAAAATGGCTCCAGGGCAGGAGACAAACAAGGTTTGTTCATATTTCCAGCATTTGAAATTATTATATTTGCCAAAACAGAATAAGATATTTGAAATATAAACCCTTTACCTGGGATGTGTGAAGAATATTTCCATCAAATAAAAATAAGCAGTTTTTAAATTCCTGTTCAACTCATCCTGAATTCATTCCAAGTTCCACAAGTGTACATGCTACAGTAGCCTTTCATCTCTCAGGGTGCAAACTGTGCATTCAATTCTGTGAGAATGGGAGCACTGAGTTCCCATTATTTTCAATGAGACTTGGACATCCAATTCCCTGAGGCTGATGTTTTCAAAGCTGCCAAATAGTTCTATATTGTTTCTAGGTTCTGGTGGAGCTAGTTGGCCTGATGACCAGAGACAGCTTCTTACTCACCCATATTACCAGTTTACTTACTCACATATTACTTTTATTGGTAATAGATTAAGCATGAGGACAAAGCCAACTCAAAATCCAAGGGGAAAATCCTGGCCCCATTCACATCAATGGGAGTTTTGCTATTGCGCCTGAATTTCACTTCAAGACTTTCATTGCAGAAAAGGTTGTGTTCATCAAAGAGTTTGATTCATGCAAATCACACAAATGGGGCCATGCATGCTGTTTTCAGAGAGCCTGACAAAATACTAGTCCTTGTTCGTGAGTTTAAAGGATTATTATTGCTTTTATTTTATTTATGGCAGCATGATGTGTACTAGGCTCTTTCCAAACAGATAAAAAGATAAATTCTCTGTCCCTTGCTCCATTAGTGTATGCATGGATCAGAGGGCAGGAAACTGCTTTTAGATTCTATCAGACTGTTCTCAGGGAATTATTACAGTTGTAAATCAGGACAAATTTTGGGCCGAAACTATTGATCAGTGTGTGTCAGGTCACACAAAAATTCTGGAAAAGAGATGTTATAGGTCATGAGAGAAGCCCCTCAAGAAATTTTAGGAATTTTGTTCAAATTGTCTCAGACAAAGCATCATCATCATCATCAAAACCTGAAACCAATGTATAGTGGATTTTGGATATACAGAAATTCCTTTTAAAGAAAAGTAAAATGAAATTCCAAGTTGCATTACTGTATTATCATGGGGAAAGTGCTATTCTAATTAGAGCTGTGTGAATAGTCCAAAATTTGCCTTTGAATGCTTGTTTGACTTTTAAATGACCTTGTTTGCCCATGCTTGCACCCTATTTATGTTTATTTTCCACACATATTTGAACAAGTAAGCTTTACTAGTTTGATTTTTTTTTATGGAAATTACATTGCTGAGCTGTATATGACACATTAGTAGAAAAGAAATTTTCAGTCTGCAGAAGCAAGTAGTTGCATTGGATATGCTTGGATGCTCATCCAAGAACAGAATAGAAAAAATACCCAGTGATTTATCTGACCGATGACAGCAAAGCAACACAGCTCAAAATTCTGAATATGGAATTCTTGCAGCAAACAGTTTGATTTGTGACCTTGAAGCAAAAGAGATTTGAAAAAATCTAAATGCATATGAGAAAATCAATGTAATCTGCTCAGATACTCGACAAATAGAAAAAGAGACTGAATTTATCAAATAAATTATCTTTGCAGCATTACCTTCTCAGCTCTAGTTATCCATTGTGAGTAACTGAGTGAAAAATAATTACACTGTGGGTCCAGTTCTGGAGTCCTTACTGAAGTGACGTCAGTGGGTGGTTTGCCTGATTAAAATGGTACACTATTGGGCCTTCTTAACAGGGCTCCACTAGCTAACTGTGATCGGGGGAGGTCCCGGATGACTGGAAAAAAGCTAATGTAGTGCCCATCTTTAAAAAAGGGAAGACGGAAGATCCAGGGAACTACAGGCCAGTCAGTCTCACCTCAGTCCCTGGAAAAATCATGGAACAAGTCCTCAAGGAATCAATCCTGAACCACTTAAAGGAGGGGAAAGTGATCAGGAACAGTAAGCATGGATTCACCAAGGGCAAGTCATGCCTGACTAACCTAATTGCCTTCTATGACGAGATAACCGGCTCCGTGGATGAGGGGAAAGCAGTGGATGTACTATTTCTGGACTTTAGCAAAGCTTTTGATACAGTCTCCCAAGTATTCTTGCCAGCAAGTTAAAGAAGTATGGGCTGGATGAATGGATGGTAAGGTGTATAGAAAACTGGCTAGATGGTCGGGCTCAACGGGTAGTGATCAATGGTTCCATGTCTATTTGGCAGCTGGTATCAAGTGGAGTGCCCCAAGGGTCGGTGCTGGGGCCGGTTTTATTCAATATCTTCATTAACGATCTGGAGGATGGTGTGGACTGCACCCTTAGCAAGTTTGCAGATGACACTAAACTGGGAGGAGTGGTTGATACGCTGGAGGGTAGGGCTAGGATACAGAGGGACCTAGACAAATTAGAGGATTGGGCCAAAAGAAATATGATGAGGTTCAACAAGGACAAGTGCAGAGTCCTGCACTTAGGACGGAAGAATCCCATGCACTGCTACAGACTAGGGACCGAATGGCTGGGCAGCAGTTCTGCAGAAAAGGACCTAGGGGTTACGGTGGACGAAAAGCTGAATATGAGTCAACAGTGTGCCCTTGTTGCCAAGAAGGCTAATGGCATTTTGGGTTGTATAAGTAGGGGCATTTCCAGCTGATCAAGGGATGTGATCATTCCCCTCTACTCAGCACTGGTGAGGCCTCATTTGGAGCACTGTGTCCAGTTTTGGGCTCCACACTACAAGAAGGATGTGGATAAATTGGAGAGAGTCCAGCGGAGGACAACAAAAATGATTAGGGGGCTGGAGCACATGACTTATGAGGAGAGGCTGAGGGAACTGGGATTGTTTAGTCTGCAGAAGAGAAGAATGAGGGGGGATTTGATAGCTGCGTTCAACTACCTGAAAGGGGGTTCCAAAGAGGATGGATCTAGACTGTTCTCAGTGGTAGAAGATGACAGAACAAGGAGTAATGGTCTCAAGTTGCAGAGGGGGAGGTTTAGGTTGGATATTAGGAAAAACTTTTTCACTAGTAGGGTGGTGAAGAACTGGAATGGGTTACCTAGGGAGGTAGTGGAATCTCCTTCCTTAGAGGTTTTTAAGGCCAGGCTTGGCAAAGCCCTGGCTGGGATGATTTAGTTGGGTTTGGTCCTGCTTTGAGCAGGGGGTTGGACTAGATGACCTCCTGAGGTCCCTTCCAACCCTGAGATTCTATGATTCTATGAACTACTATAGTACATTCTCTTCCTGTCTGTTTTACTGCATCTTGCATGTGTGTCATAATTAAAACTAACATTGTTTTAAATTCATTAACTTGTCTACAGGGCATTGGTTTTTAAAGTACATATTTATATTTTTAAATTCCTAAATTACTATGGAGAGCAATGTTTTATTCTGCTTTATGTCTTTAATCAGTCAAGCCCAAACTCATTTCCAGATATCGGCCAAAATGTATTGTGCAACCCAGCTTTCTATCCAGGCTGACAGTAGTAGCAATGAAACTTGTGCTGAAACAAGTCACAACTTATTACTTTTTTGTTTTGATAGAATTATGATTTAACAATGCAACATTTCTCTTCCATCTAATTTAACTTTCACAATCGTTTCTGAAATTATGACGATAATATGTGAATATTAGGATTAATGAAACTAAGGACCTGAACCTTCAGTGTTTTAGGTCAACATGCTTCCTATTAAAACGATGTAAATGCATCTCACCCGCACCTAAATTATTCTCAGACCAACCCTGAATACTCAAGATCAGAATTTCACAATCCCATTTAAGGGAAAAAAATTCTGAACTGCCTAAGTGACTTAGGAATCTGAGTCCTATTGACTGTCAATGAGACTTAGCCTCTTAAGTAGTTAGGTGCTTTTGAATCCCCCCCACCCCAGGTTGATAGACTTATGTGCTATAAAGATGTACTTCATGGAGAGAAATCAGTTCCCTAGCTAAAAGTCTATCATGTAAATGTCACCCACACTCTGTCTTCCTGCCTGTGAAAGGGTCCCCCCACCCCCCACAGAGCTGAATATAACAAGTTCTTCACACACCCACTCACACAGACAACCATACATTTTAACATCCTAAATACTAATCAAGTTATGTTTTTCTACAGGCTGGGAAAGAAAGAACTGTGGTGGTGGTTCTGTTTCTTAAACATATGCTACTAGACCAATAGGGACCACATATTTAGTTAGCTTAATAAATAGGGGACTCAAATGATGCAACTTTACTGACAGAAGTTGAGACCTGGTTACACAGGGCCAGATCCTGATCCGACTGGAATTTGGGGGCGGGGGGGAAATCTACCCCAGGGAATCCTTTCTAGCTATTTCCAATTAACCTTGTGTATATTGGGACAGGATTTTTGGTGTTTGGGGAGTACTGCATGAATACCCCTATAGGGCAGACATTTCCAATACCCATCATGCTGCAGTTATGTATCTCATTACCAAATTTCAGTGCTTTCATTTAAAGAGCTCTCCAGTCAGCAGGGTTGCCTTATATCAATGTGTGTGGTGGCTACTCGGCAGCTGTCACCACTTGACAGAAGACACTGTTAAAGTCACTGGATCTTAATTTTTGGCCCACCATTTAGGCAGCCAATAAAGAGATCAAATATTTACAGCTAAACTGTAGAAGAGTAAGCTGTACTGAAAGACATTTTACAGATGGAGGAATAATTCACATTTTTGTTTGGAGCTCAGGTATATTTGGTGAAGTTATTATAGAGAGCTAGTAGCAGGACAACTTAGAGTCTCAAAGGCTTAATTCTGTGTGTGGTTAGGTCATCTATGGTGTCTGGGGAAATGGTTTTAAAGTAATAGGCCAACACTTTCCAGTCGAAACTTGGGATTTCCATTCCATGGGAAATTCCAACATTTTGAATTTTTGATCTTTTTGTTCTGAAATGTAATGCAAAGTTGAAAATTCATAATTTCCTTTTAAATGACATTTCTGGGGAAAAAATAAAATTGTCACCCTCCTGAAACACTTCATTTCAATTTTTTTTCTTAAACAAAATTTCATTGAAACCGACACATTCTCACAGAACATTTCAATTTTGAGAAATTGAAATTTTCCAATGGAAAAAACATTTCCTGAGACAGGGTGTTTCAGGATGAGATATTTTGCGCCTCCGTTTTTAAGGTATGTGACACCAGCAGCTGCCATTGACTTAAATGGAGCTTTGGGCGTTCAGTACTTACGAAAATTAAGTATGATTTTGTCTCTAATTTGGCACCTAAACTGACCCACACAATGTTATATGTATGTTATGCAATATTAATGAACATGTTGCTACGCTTACTAATTCTACCTAATGTTTGCCTTGCAAAAGGACTCATGGTACATTATCCAAAACAGAACAGAGAGGGAAGAAGTTAAGACCACCCGCTTTTCTAATAACTAGTGCTGCTTCCAGTGATCCCCATTAAAACCCTTACAGTTTTGTCTTTGGTAACCATAGACAGATGCAAGTACTGCAGTATTTTCACTGTATCCTATACCTAATATAGGGAATATGCCAGGAGTTTTTCAGTAACATAATTCAGTTACAAATGTAATTGATTGTATGAGTGCCCACAACAGCTGAGCAAAATAGCTCTTAGAATGTGGTGGCTAGCAACAATAACATAGTAAAGGGTGACTCTTCATTAATGGAATATATATAATGGATGTAATTAAATGGAGGTATTTCCTGAGCTGCAATACACAGGGGCCATCTGTTGAAGATCTTTTCTTAAAGAAGAGATAAAATAAAACAAACACAGTCAAAATGAAAGTGGAAAGCCTGAAAGGCGCATATATAGCTCTTTGAAGTAGCCCTGCCAGATGTGACCTTGGTTAACCAATAAAAAATAATAATAAAGGAATAGAAAGAGGTATCATGATACAAACAAGGAATTGACACTCCAGATTGTGGAGAGTGCTGCCATCAATCTTATTCTAGTAGGAGGGAATTATGCGTTCATATTTTTTCATTATCCTCAAATTTAAAACTTTGACAAGTTTAAAAACTTGAAACAAATGTATTCAAAACTCTGTGTAACGACTGTGGCCTGCTGAATGGAATTTGGATAGGGGAACACTGGCACTTAAGCCAAATGAAACTAGTTGATCCATATTGATTCATGAGCTTGTCATCAACAAATACAATAAGCTGCAGGGATTGTAAATCATATTGTGTTATGGATAAATTGAGTTTCACAACTTAAGCTTGTGAAATTGCCCCCCTAACAAAAATGCAAAAACAAATCAATCAAAAGAAAAACCACAAAGGAGTAAAGAATATTGAAAATGTAATATAGTATATTGCTATGTTTCAAGAGTTCTCAGTGAAAATGAAGAATTTTTAGATATTGCAGGAACACTGTCACCTTAATTGTATTTAAGGTTACAATAATGGTTTCACAACATGGAGCTACTGCTTGAAAAGAAAAGTCACCACACTCTTGGGAATGACTAGAGGCTACCAGAATCACCATGCTAGCAATGCTAAGTTGTTCCTGCTACATGTCTGGGAAGGGTTGGGAGTCTGCTTTATCTTACACCACCTTTCTCATTCCTCTCGATTGTTATCAGACTACCACTCTGTTTTTTTTCTGATGCTCTCAGACTGTGTATTTACTTACTGATATAAATCTTACATTATCTCTGAATTTTACGCTTTGTGTCTATAATACCTCAAAAGCAAAAGCTATTGCAAAAGCTGCACTTGGAAGGTGTAACACATTAAATAAGGATTGGATTTTCAAAAGGGAATTGAATGCCCAGATTTCATTAACGCCCTCTACCATCACCCCCGACAATGACGACTTTCTCAAACAGATTCATTTTGGGTTGAAAATGTGTTGTTACAGCCCAAAGATAAATTCTGTTATTTCTAAGTTCGAGCAAAACTCAAAGTAAAAAACTGTGAGCAGGTGCTTTCCCCAAATGTATTCAAAATTATTTGCTGTGAAGTCCAGCACCTTTCACAAGCACTAAATTCACACAATAATTTTTTTCTTTAAAATGTAATTACTTCTCCAGCTATTGTGGATATTGGGCCATCCACAAGATAAAATGCAGAAAATTCAGTCCTCTCTGCTGGAATTTTAAACAAATGTGATGTTTTCAATTAACTGTGTTAAGTCTTCAGCTCTCTGAGTCAGCTCTTTTGCCTAATCTCCTTTTGAACCTTTTAGTTCCACCACTGTCCACAGAATGACAAGGGTTTGTATGTGGGCAGTGTTGTAGTCATGTTGGTCCCAAGATATTAGAGCTCTGTGTAAGCTTGAAAACTTGTCTCTTGTCTCAGAAGTTGTCCGTTATCTCACCCACCTTGTCTCTGAGTTTGTATGGGATTTATTGACATCAGTCAACTGACATTATGCAGCACAGCTAGAATGACTTCACAAATTGTATCACGGTCTGGCTGGATTATTTTTGGGAAATCCATAAATGCAAGAACCCTGTCCCATAACTTCTTATTAGTTTGTATGGCTAGTCTAGCCTTCCTAGAAAAGGTGCATGACAACTGTGAAAAGAGGTCCACAATTTCTAAAACAGACTTGTTTCTATTTTCTTTTGCTGAACAGTAAGCAGTACGTTCCAACTAAATAAGGACAGCTGTACTTCTGATTTTTCAAAGGTGTTCTGGCTGAAAGTCCAGGTGTTTTTCATAAAAACTTTCTTAAAAACATGGCCAATAGTTCTTAATGTGTCTTTCGATATCAAACAGTATAAAACACCTCAGTGAGGCAAGTGCTATAATGTTGGTGATAGCTGAAATCAGTAATCTAAAGCTGAATATTACTCATTGTAAGTGGTTTCTATAAACATTTGTCACACTGCAGAACTCCACATGCTTTGCTATTTAGAAGATCTTCTATGTATGGCCACCTAAGGGATAACCAAATGTGGGAATGAAAATGTCATTACATCATCATCCATTATAGTTGATATCCTAAAGTAACTGTTCAGACTGAGGTGGCAGGCGTCCTAGTTTGTATACTGTTTAAAAATTCCTGAGCCATAGAGAGGAATACTACTGCTACATACAGCTTCCACTAAGAGCCACATTGCAACATTGATCCATGTATGAATTTCTGTTTGTCAACATTGGGTAATCTGACCTCTTCTGGACCTAAACCTAAAGTTCATTGGCTGGTCTGAAGCCTGTTAAACTCAGTGGAAAGATCAAAACTGAATTAGTTTAAACATGTAAATGTATAATTCCAATATTTTTAATTGGGGGGCATTCACCTGGCCCTCCTTATGACATATGCATCAGGGTTGCTACACACAAAATGAGATAGAAAAGCATCACCAAAAAAATCACTCAAAAGGTTCTTTTAAAATTCAGTTTATAAATAGCAGTCGCAGATTCAGTGAAAGGCATTTCCTGTGAATTAATGATCCTCTGCTTTCCCTCAAGCCAAAACTTCTTTCCAGCCCCTTATTATTCTAGGAAGTGCCCTCCAACCTGACCATTATTTCTTAATGGAGATAATAAAGAGCACGCCTGGCTGTACATATATCAAGCTTTAGCTTGGTCATGATATAGATGACCTGGCACTAATTCTCAATCCACACATGGTCAGAATATATAGCATTTGCAATTAATGACTGAATCTCTGACATACCAATTACACAATGGCAAGAAACTCAGTCTTTCCGCAGGATATTGGAGTTGTGCACAAATTAGCAATTTTGGCAAAGGCTAATTCCTGAAATATTTCCCTTTGCTCTGTTTATGAACAGGGATTAAAATTGATTGAATCTGAAGTGTTTCTTCTTGCCTTCCTCATCTAAAAGGAAGATAGGTAAATTGTTTGGTATTGGGTAATATAGTGTCTACAATGGGTGTCATCTTGGAAACGTAAGAAATATAATTCCAAAGCATTCAGAAAAGGAGGGAGGCAAGGAAGCTTCTTGGTTTAAAGCTTTTTTAAAAGAATAGACTTTTACAAAAGAAATGTATATGGACTTGTATCTTATTAATGTACATGATGGCACTCCATTAGTAAAATCAAGATAAAGAGATTATAGGCAAACAAAGTACTGTAGACTGCAAGTCCCATTGAAATAAACAAAGTTGTATCTGCTTTACCCAGGACTGAATCAAACTCCCCCTGTACATACTTTAAAAAAAATCCGCTTTCTCAAAGGGAATTCTAGTTCCCTAGGTGAATTTTTCCTCATTTTCTCTGGATGAAATAAGAGACCTACATTGAAAAAATATATTTTGGATATTAATTCAGCATCTTTATGAGAATATTAGTTCATTTTAAATCCTTGTATGTGAGAATAAACTGCCAAATATATCCTGAAATCACTGATTGAATAACATAGCAGAATCTCATTTAAACTTACTCTAAGAAAAAGAACAACATTTGACATGTATCCAATAAAGTTTTCCCTTCCTCCACCCCCCAGTCACACTTTGAACATGGCATTAATATCTTCCAAGTGCATCCACGTTAATAGCAACCTTGCTGCTGACTTCACCATATGTTCAGATACTCAAAGGTTAGGTCAAATTGCAGAAGTACTTTAAAGTAAAGTGTCTGTCTATTAACTACAAAACACACCAGACAATGTTGGCCATCTCTCCCAAAGCCTTGCCTTTTTGAGGACACAACCTATATCTTCTTGTCTATTGCTAAACACCCAGGAATCATTTCCTTTTTCTACGGGAGACAGAGAGGAAGTAGAAGTCTAAAAACCCTTATGGTGGTGCAGGCCTTCAAATCTTCAGCAAGAGATTCTACAGCCTTCATCACTCATGTATATAAAAGCTTCTCAGTTCACAATTTAAAGGGCTGGTGTCAAATATTTCAGGCCTCACATTGTATCTTGTATATGTTATAGTATACCAGTGAAATTAACTTCACTGAATTATAACCACTTATTTGACTTTATCAATAAGCAGAGGAAAAACAGAGTATATGGTTGTGATGCTGTATGATTGAATATCACCATTTATAGCATTGATATTTCTACTGTTATACAATTGCAATGAATCTTTGACAAGTAAGGTGTCAATGGAAAAGTTATGATTTGTTAAATAAGATTATCCTGTTTAAATTCATGAATCATCACTGTATCTTAAGTTATGAATATTGACTATGTATCTATATCTCAAATGTGTTTGTTCCTGGGGTAACACCCACAAAGTAGCTTACATCCAATCTCGCCAGCCCATTTAACAATGGGACATAGAAGAAACTCACCCAGTAAGCCTTCCTGTGGGTGCCTCAGCAAGAATATGGGTAATGGCTGCCCCTGTGAGTCATCAAAACATGTAAGGACATGCAATATGCTCATGTGACCCTGGAATCCATCTTAGAGCAATAACTTTCCACAAACTGAGGCTGTGAGCTTTGTTTATGCCAGTAAATTTCCAGGCACATGGCAAATGGTATAAAAGGCCCCTGAGATATCCCCATTTTGCCTCTTTCCTGCTCTTATAGTATGAACTTACAATGAAAAGGAGCATTTTGAACTATGGACTGAGGACCTTCCAATCTTTTGGACGTTACCAGAGAGACTTTACAAGCTAGCAGACTATTCCATCAGTGCTACAAACCAGGTAAAAAAAACTTTGCAATTATGTATATTTATATGATCTATTAACCATTATTAACTCTCTTCTTCCTTCCTTTTATTAATAAACCTTGAGTTTTCATCACTAAAGGATTGGTATTAGCATGATTATTGAGTTAGATCTGAGCTATATATATTGACCTGGCTATGTGGCTGATCTCTTGGGATTAGAGGACCTTATATGTGATGGAACTGGTTTTCAGTAGCCACTCATCATGGAGTACAGTGTCTGGGTGGTAAAACACGGGTTGGAATGCCTAAGGAGACTGCATCTTTGACTTTCTGTTAACCAGTGTGGTGAGACAGAAGTTTACTTTTGTTAATGGCTTGGTATAATAACCACCAGTTTGGGGTGAGACTGCCCTATTTCCCAGCAGTTTGTCCTGAATCTGGTATTCTCAGCTGTGACTCACTGGGGCTGGTGACAATGGTATGTAATTTTATTAATATGAACACTGAATAATTATTCTTGATACTAAATGGGCAGAATAGATAATACTGAAAATGCAAAGTTTCAAGTATCTGGGTTCCAGAATCTGAGAAAATGGTTTGGAGGATGAAATTATGGCTAGGATGATAATGCCTGATTCAAATGGAGAGAGATAAGTGATGTAGCATGTGATAGGAAGATACCAGTGAGATTTAAAGGGAAATTCTATAAAACGATGGTTTGTCCAGTTTTAACGTATGGCACTGAGTGTTAAGCAACAAAGAAGAAACATGATCTGTTCCACAGAAATGTAAATGTTGAGATGCATGAATGGCGTAAGCAAGAAATACCACATGAAGAACGTTTTAGACATACTCAAAGTAACATTCATACATGAAATAATGAGGGAGTGAAAGCTGTCTCAGATGGTTCCATCATGTAAAGTGCAGTCCTGACAACTATGTGGGTAAGATGGTCAAGTAGACCAAGACTGAAGGAAAAAGACAGAGGCCAACCCAAGAAGAAATGGTGGGATGACATAAATGGATACATTAGCATGTGGTGTGATAGATAGGGTGACCAGACGTCCCGATAAAATCGGGACCGTCCTAATATTTGGGTGGTTGTCCCGTGTCCCAACCGATCTTTGGTCGGGACGCAATTTGTCCCGATATTTCACTCCACCAGCAGCACTCAGCTTCTTTTTTTTTTTGCTCCGCCGACAGACCTCCCCCCCCCCCCCGATATTTGTGTCACGATATTTTCTTCATCTCATCTGGTCACCCTATGTGATAGAAGAGATGGCATTGAACAAAGCACTTTGGCAGGAGAGGACTTGTAGAGCAGACCCCATTTTATGGGATTAACACAAGGAAGAAGATGATTTGACTTTATCAGTATCAATCTCTCCACCTTTCAAAACCTAAGGAGAATAACTAATTGTTCATTGTTTCCAGTGCTATCCTAGGTGGGCGCCCTAAGAGTTGATGGTGGTCAGTTTCCCAATATAAGTCTACTGGGAGAGGTTGAGACATTTGGGGCTAAGGTACCCCCACTATGCTGATAATGCTAGTTCTATACTTCTCTTGTTTATCTCTGTCCTAGACTCTGCAGTATCATTGTTTTTCCCAGTTTCAAGATGAAATAAGAGTTTGGATGAAAACTAGCTGACTTAAGCTCATTCCAAATGAGAAAAAGTCAGTACTGGTAGGTAGGAAGCAGTATCTAGAGGGACTTCTGGGGATTTTGACTGGTCCCTCAATTGAGAAAGTATATTGAACATTGTGAACCAGTGGGGGGAAAAATGACTAAGCCTTAATGGAACTCATCAGTGCAGAAATGACCCACGCCTGCCAACAGTGGAGGGGTGGGGCGCAGAGTGAGGGCAACCAGTTTCAGCAGTGTTACTGAGCATGCTCAATCAGACTCTCATATTGCCTCTGCATCAGTGCTCCATGGTAACTAACAGTGTCTTGAAGTGCCTTGTATCACGTTCAGCCTGCTGGCTCAGTGACTGTGACTTTACATGTCTGTTATGGACCTCAAAAGAGTTAACTATACTTTTGACGCTGCCAGGCTGAGCTGTTTTCTGAGGAGCTCATGGAGGTGTTAGCCAGTGCATCCATGGAGGTGTTAGCCAGCTGCCTTTTAATTGTAGCAGGCAAGAGTGAGCAGATAACACCTGTGCTCCACATTCTCCAGTGGCTTCTTATTCACACTTGGGTGCAACTCACGACAATTGTCTCCTATAAAGCCCTAAATGGTTTGGGGGTAAATAAGTTATCTTCGAAATGCCCTCTACCACTACATCCTATTTGTGGTAAGTTCCATTCAGACAGTGGGCTCCTGTGGTCACTCCTCAGAGCTGAACTCCTGGCAGTTGTGGGTAGCCAGGCATTCTCATGGGGACTGTCCATAGATTTGGATTTCATTCCTTCTCATGATCTGCGAAAGCCAGAGTTTGACCAACTTCAGGATGCAGAAAAAGACACATCCGTTCAATTTGGTCTTTATTAGCCAGCAGGGAGATTCATTGTTGGTGTGGGGAAAAAGGTTGGTGGTCAGTTAATTGGCTGGGGATTTACTGGCAGGTGGGGATGAGGGGTGGGGAGTATCTAGTGTTGTTTTACTCTTAACTGTTGTCCTTTTGCCCACAGGCTGCATGACCACGGCTGAATAATAAGGAAGTCTGAAATATGACCTGAGAAAAGTAAATCCCGTATGAATCAGCTTTTTATTCATATTTAGATATTTGAGGTTGAAATCACAGTTCCTGTAATAAAACCTTCCTGCAAGTTGCTGGGATTTTCTCAAGCAGAATTAGAGCAGCCAACATGACCTATGAAGTTCAGTATGTGATATTGCCTCTAAGATATTCGTGAATGCCCTGAAGAACATGTTAATGTCCTGTGCATGTCCTTTGGGATTTTTCTTGCCACATTAATATTATAAGCATTATTGTCCATAGGGCTTTTTGTGGGGATGAGGACAGAGGAATGGGCAGAAGGAGAGAGGAAGAATGTATGTCTAATGTAAATCGCAGTTACTGTAAAAAAGCTATTTAAGATAAAAATGAACATACAGACGTCTATCACAATTTGTAATCATGCCCTGTTAGAATCTTTTTGGCAGCATTGTACAAAGAGTGGCTAATCCTCCTTAATCCTTAAGCATGCATTGCAATAACATTCACTATACTGAACTAATTTAGTAGTAGTGTGAATTATACTGCCTACGGTGTGGTACAGCTCTGAGACATGAAAGGGTTTCATGAGGTGGTGGGGGGAGAATGTTGGAAGAAGGTCAAGAAAAAAATTGATGAAAGAGCAGATACTCAAAGCCTGCCAAAGGAAATAGAAAGTTTTGAATTGGTTTTAGCTGTAGCAAAAAAAGACCCTTTTTCTTTAAATAGTAAATTGGGTGCTCATAGGTTTATTCCTCAGTAGGGATCTCATTAAGTCAAATTAATGGCTTTTAAAAGCTTCTATCCTGGACACAAGATCTGTTTTGACAAGAAAGTTCAAGATGCAACTGAACTACTTTACATTTTTTATTAACTATAGTAAAAGGATGAAAGATATATTTTATGGATTGTTGAAACTTTTAAAATCCAGTGATTAAAAAGTAATACAATTTTAAATGAAAGAGGTGACAGGATCAAAAAGTTTTTTCTTTTGGATCCTACCCTAGAATAGCATAGGAATAGTAATAGATAAGTTCCACAAGTAGCTCTAAGCACTGAGACCTATTTGCCATGCTGAGGAGACCATCATTCCAAACATGGAAATTTGAGAACTACAAATAAATGTGGTGCAATCTTTCCTCCTCCTCCTGCATAAAATGAATGGAAAAGTAAGGATGGTCTAGTGTTTAGGGCACTAGCTGAGACTTGGGAGACCTGGATTCAGTTTCATGCTCTGCCACAGACTTCCTCTGTGACCTTGAGCAAGTCACTTAGTCTTCTGTGCCTCAGTTCCCCAACTGTAAAACAAAGATAATAACACTTCCCTGCCTCAGGGGGGTATTGTGTGGATAAATACAAGTACTATGGTGATGAGGGCCATAGCAGTAGCCTCTGGCACTGACCACTGTCAGAAGACAGGATACGGGGCTAGAAGGGCCATTGGTCTGACCCATTATGGTCGTTCTTATTTTCTTAGTACTAAGTCAGACACAGAGAGAGTTTTGTAAAAATAAATGAATTTTGGAAATAATAACAGGAGATTTGTTCATGCTATAGATTCTGAGTTAAAAATCTACATTTGTGTTTACAGAAGGCTAGTCTGATATAAAACTCCTTATCTACCCAAGGCACATATGGAAAAGAGAGGAGATGTTTTAAAAACACTACTGTGCTCTTTTATTTACCATAATATATAAGCTACATTCATACAGGGGGCAGAGGGAAGAATAGCAGTGTATTTTGCAAGACAGCTTTATGCCCTAAGCCTACACTCACTGAAGTCAATGGCAAAACTGCCTTTGACTTCAGTGGGAGCAGGCCCTAATCCTACAAACACTTATATAGTGAGTAAATTTATTGATTGTAAGTATGGTTGTGTATTTAGACTACAGACAAGAATTTAGGACTTGACTGTCGGATTGGGCCTTTAAACTGTAAACTCCTTGCTGTCAAGGTCCAGGTTTTCTGTGTTCTGTTCAGTACAAAGCACACTGTCAGTGTTCAATAAACAATAGTAGAAAGGAAGCAAGAGCTGCAAAACCATAATCAAATCAGAAATTAAATTTGTGTCTTCTGCTAAATGTACTTCAGTCCTTTTGACTGTATGCAAAACATGTATTACTATAGGCCACCAAAGCTTGTCACGCTTTAAAAAAAAAAACCCCACCAAGGAAACCAATAAATTTAAAAGGACATTTTTATTGGAGTTATTTAAAGTTTGTGTTGTGTGCTGCTCTTTGCCCTTCCTCCCCCTTACTTTGCCCTTGGTCTGCTACCCTCTTCCCAGTAACAAGTTAGCAGGAGCTTTGAGAAAGGAAGCCATTTCTAACTAATTTAACCACGCCAAACAGAGAGAAGAAACCAAACCCAAGCCTATAAAATTAAAGGATTTGTTAAAGATCCTGTTTCCTCTACTTTTATCATGTTTTAGTCAAGGTTTATTTATACTAGGTGTTCTCCCATCTGTGCTTTATAGGCCTCTTCCTGTGTTAGTTCCTCAGGTGCAAATTTGGGCAGGTTATTGTAGTTGAACTATGTAATCTGTTTATTTTTTCTTTGTGGCATATGTGTAAGTGTTGCACAAATAGTAAAATATCTACCCTGCCCACAAGTAACCATAATAATTCCTTGAATACTTTCCAGGGCTTTTCATAAAGATTAGTATTTCCCCATTTGATATATGTGGAAAGTGAGACACAGCACTTATGATTTCTAGTGAACTAGTGGCAAAACTGAGAATGAAGCCCTGATCTCCCAACTCTCCCTCTGCTGTTTTAACCAGTAGACACACAAGAAATGTAGATAGGCTTGAGCAAACCAATTCTGTGAAAGAAAGCTTTGGACTCCACAACAAAATTATCATTAAACATAGGGGGCCTATGAGTTTGCATGGGAACTTGAGTGAGAGAGAATGAGGCTGAGGAATGGATAGAAACATTGGTGGAAAAGAAGAGAATCTGATTTGGTTCAGAGGAATAAGGAAGGGTCACACTGGCAAAGATTGTGGGGGAAGAGTAACCATTGAGAAGTGCAAACATCCTACAGAAAACTCAATTTTCTCAGATTATCCAAGTAGAACTTTCAAATATTTTCAGGTTTTCCTATTATCTTTGACAAATACTGAAGATTAAGTAGATATTCAGTACCTAGAGATATCTGAATCATACTTTTCTGAATTGTGTAAGCCCATCTGTAGAGAATAGTAGAGGTCTATGCAGTCTGGAGCCACTGGATAAAGCAACTCTTTATGAGTAGACCTATAACAAGGAGTCTTACAGTGTGGGTTTCAATGTCTATAGTTCATGTTTCCCTACTGCTAAATTGGTGCTAAATGAGATGACTATGAGCAGAGATCTTTTAAGGGTCACTAGAGAGTGCTGGGCCTCAAATGTAGACCAAATCCTCTTCTTTACATTTGTTTATAAAGTATATGTAATTTTGCCTATATTTTTTTCAAGAACAAACACTTCAGTGTGTTTCTGAAAATAAATATTGCTAGAAACCCAGAAGTCACGAGCAAACTTACAATAAGAAACCCATGCAATCAATTCTGCGCTAGTGAGAATGCCTATAATAAACCAGTGTGTGATGGTGCTGGAGAAAAAATATTTAAATATAAAGTTATATATTTACTTTGAAACTTACAAAAGCTTATTATCAATGACAGGAGAAAATAATTGTAATAATCACTAAAAGACTTTGTCTGTGTCACTGTACACTGAAAATGGAATGTCTCAAAATGAGGTATATTCTATGACTTTTTCTTTACTCCAAAACATGGCACACATTTATTATACCACATATAGAACTATTAGAAGGAAAAATTGACAAGATTCTACTGTGGTAGGCAATCGGGTTTTTCTTTCCAATTTAAATCAGATTTTTCAGCGAAGGGTCAGCAATTTTTTTAAACTTCTGATAGTTACATTTCCAACCATTCTGACCTCACCACCACCACCCAGGTTCAACATATAACTGTATTTCAGCTTCCTTTGGTGCATTAAGACTGAGATACAAAGACCACCTGACTAATAAATGGAGATGGATAGCGGAAATGTTTGTGCAATATTGTGTATTCTGCAGCTCCAGTGTCACTCTGGACTATCAAGAAGGTAGATATTTTCTCAGGCACAGGTCCTGTGGAAAAAAATAGTATGTGATCATGTAATAAGGACTGTGTCATAATATATGTGCTCGGGGGAGACAGACAGACAAACTGACAATATCATGAATGGACTTCACTGAATTAAGTTAAACCTTATTGAATTATTTTTAATACCTTTGGGGTCCATTATGTTAAAAATGCAATTGTGTATGTGTTATTTTGGAATTGTATATATGTACCTTCTTTAGGAAACCGACAAAGGTCATGTTTACACTACGCAGCTTTTAGCGACATGGCTGTGCCGCTACAGCCGTGCCACTAAAAGGTGTGCAGTGTAGCCGCTGTTTGTCAGAGCTCGCCTGGTGACAAAAAACTTCCACCCACAACGAGCTGCATTAGTTTTGTCAGCAGGAGAGCATTTCTGCCAACAATAGCTCAGTGGTTTGAGCATTGGCCTCCTAAACCCAGGGTTGTAAATTCAATCCTTGAGGGGGCCACTTAGGGATCTGGGGCAAAGTCAGTACTTGGTCCTGCTAGTGAAGGCAGGGGGCTGGACTCGATGACCTTTTCGGAGTCCCTTCCAGCTCTATGAGATAGGTATATTTCCATATATAAAGCGCTGTTCACACTGGCACTTGTCATCCACAAAACTTTTTGTCTTTTGGAGTGTGAGGGGTTAACACCTCTGAATGACAGTAACATTGCCTCTGAAGGGTCAGGATTGTGTCTTCCATATTGCTGGCATGGGCTATGATGTGTTGCTGAGTCAGTCTAGACCAAAGGTACTAGCAACCATATGAATGGTAATCCAAAAAATAATGAAAATGTCCTAAAATGGAATAGATTCTTCTCTTTGACCAGAACCCAGTCCATTTTGGCTATTGTGCGTAATCCCTAACCACTAAGTAGCTTGAAACTGCTGATTTAATACAATGGAAGTGGAAAGATTAATTTTAGCTCAGCTGAGTAAGGGACAGTGGTCCATGTATTATAAACAGATCCAACTACCAGCTAGTAAAAAGAAGAAAAAAAATCTATTTCAGAGTAAAGATGTTTGTTATTGGAGAACAATATTTTACTGGAATAAATAGCTGTGAAGTGTGTGAATACCAGAGGAATACCTTAGCTACAAATGAACATTGATAGCACTGTCCCTTTTAATCACTAGCAGCTCCTCAACTCCCATTTCCCATTCCCAGAAGCCACTGTGGTTAAGGATAGGCTTCAGAAAAACCCACCTCAGTGACCATTGTTCTAATCTTTTAAAGTTATTTTTTTCTAGCAAAAAAAAATCTAATTTTTTAAAATTTGGAGGCTTTTTTTTTTTTTTTGGTGTGGGAGAACAAAGCATTAGGGACTCATTCAATCAATGTCATTCTATCCTTTTGTGTATGTTCTCCTTCTGAAATTTTAATCAGCATATGCCATTGGTTTGGGCGCAGCCTTTTCTCAGCCCTGGCGACTGGTGTTACAAAAGTTGCATATAAAAATAGTATCCTATCTGATATATCTGTGTATATGGTAGTATATATAAAGAACATCATCTAGTGGCATATGAAGAGCAACAGTGTGTGTTGTATTGTTCATAAGTTTGTAGATTCAGTAAAGTTGATCTTATTATGGACTGCAAAAATGGCTTCCTCTGTGCAGTTAACAAACACTATTGGTTTGTCAATGCCAAAATCTGACTCACCCAGTGTGCTGTTGCACTATAAAAGCTGTCCCTGGCATCTTATATAAACATCTACTTCTTGAAAGAGAATCCAGCAATTACAGCGGAAGGAAAGTGCAGTAGTCACTGCTTTGCTGATGCATATTTGAGTCTGTCTCTTGACTTTTAGTTTTAACTTTTAGCTCAGAAACATCAGTTCTGTTAATTTTATATGACTGTTAGGGTTTCAAACCTAATATCATTTGCAAGCAGTTCTTGTTGAATATTTAGCATTTTTAGGTCTCTAATTTTTACCTTCAGTAATTCATGCCTGCATATTTTCTGGTACCATTACTTGCATGTAGACATCTCTCTTCATTAACTTATGGGCAGAAAGAGAGGCAACTGAGAAGTCAGGTTGTAAGATGTTACCAGTTCTATCATATGCACCAAATGATTGTGCCAAGAAGATAGCATCTGCAAATAATTGGATTAAGGGCACCTTTGAAAAGGTGACCCTTGATCTTTGCCCAGCGTAGCAGCACACAAAGCAGCACCATGTAAAAGTGAACATTTGCCAACAGTCACTACACAGTAGTATTAGAGAGAGTGCACATTTTCCCTACAAATTAGTTATTTCTTAATCCATCCCTCTAGCATGTGCCACTCTCTACTTCTCTGAAGTTTTAATTCCTGTACCTGCTCCCTACACCACCTCCATTTTCCCCTGTCCTCTAACTCTGCCTCTTCTCCTTTCCCCCCTCCTCACAGTGTCTCCACTTTGCTTTCCTACCTCCTCCTTCAGATACTCCCACCCAAGGTTTTGGGTTTGCCCTATTTCTAATTTAAGCCCAGCTGTTGCTGCTGTGATTAATTTAAAATACAAACAAACCTTTTTCTTTCAAACTAGATTAACTTTCTAACCAGAAAAGCCTGTGAGGGAGTTTACCTTCTGTAAAACTGAGTCTGGTCTGCAAATCTAATCCAACAAGTGTCACCCTGCAATGACTATAGGAATCTATCAGCAAGTCCATTGGGTCTGATTCTCTCCTTCTTTACAATGGAGCAAATCTGCAGTCTCTCTACTAAAGTCAATGAAGCCGAAGTCCATTAGTGTGAAAACCTGTATAAGTGGGAGGAGAATCAGGCTCTTTGTTTTTGCAATTCTATTTTCATTTATTACTGAATATGAATACTTAACAAATATAATTGACTATATATCTATATAGACATCCATATTTATATTTTTTTGAAATTCATTTGGATATGTAGTGTCAGCTTTGAGGATGAATTCTGAGCATTTTTAAAAATAATAAACACTACAAATCTAAATAAATATTTGTAAAAACCAGAGAATATAAGAGAGAACAAAAACATTTGAGCAAATTTTTAAACAATTGTTATGAAGTTAATATTTTAGTAGTACTGTCTGCAGGGGTGAAACTAGAAATAGGAACTTACCGGTGCGGGGCTGGGTTGGGGCTGCCTCTGGCCATTGTAAGGGGCGGGGCCTCGGGCAGAAGGGGCGGGGATTGGGGATCAGAGCCAGCCCCGGCCTGCCCCGTACCGGTAAGTGCCCTCCCCCTCCCCTGCTGGGGTAGCAGTGGCAGCCGGGGGCTCCGGCAGCAGTTTAAGGGGCCCAGGACTCAGCTGTCGCTACCGCCCCGGGCCCTTTAGATCGCTGCTGGAGTCCCTGGTTGCTGCTGCTACTCCAGGGCTCTGGCAGCAGGGCTCTGGGGGCTATTTAAAGGGCCAGGGCCATAGAGGCAGCGGGAATCCTGGGACCTTTAAATAGCCCATGGAGCCCTGCAGTTACTCCAGAGCTCTGGCAGCAATTTAAAGGGCCTGGGGCTCCAGCCGCTGCAGGGAAGCCGGGCTGCCCTGGTACGACACACTGGCTCTTGCCGGTATGCCTTACTGGAGCATACCGGCTTACTTTCACCTCTGACTGTCTGAGGCCAAATGCAAAGTTTTCTCTTCCCTTCTGTACGGAGGAATAGGTGTAATATTGTTGGCAGTCACCATGTGATGCTACTGCAGGTGGAGTTACTAGGTTGGTTTATTCAAATGTATTGAAGTTAGATCTTGGAGAAATGCTTATTTTCAGTTGTGATGCAGTTCTTTTTAGATACAGAACATATCTCCAGTCAAGACTGTTCTTGCCTTAATCTGTCCCTCTGTTTGACTAAAATTCATTCTTAGGTGCAATTGCTACCTAAAAGTTATATCCATGAGAGCAAAGAATGTTACCAGGTGCCAAAACATTACAATCACAATTAAATACTCCTAAAACTTTATTTAGGCTGGACTGATCATGAAACCTAAAAGGACACAATGGATTGAATTGAAGTCGGTGGGACAAATCCTCTGATGTAAATGGGTGCAATTCCATTTAAATCAGTAGGATTATACCAGCAAAGAATGTGATCAAGTGTTTTAACACTACTTACATGAGTAGGTACAGCAGGATCATGCCTAAAGTCAACAGTTCAGTCTGGGTTTATAGTCACAATAAACCCTGAGAAAATTATAGCCTTATTATTCTCAAGTTGGGTACTTTGTATTACAGAGCAATGATTTTCTCACATGTCTCCCTAGTGCTTGAGTGATGTGTTTAAACTGTTTTGAATAATATATGATAAAATGTTGAAGTGACCAATAGACTCTGAGCTGTTAATTCCAATTCTGCCTGGAAAATTATCCCAGATTGTACTGACTCTGACTGCCAGAATTTTGGTTTGTCACCAAGAGTTATGTTTATGTAAGAATAACAGACAGACAAACAGGTGCCCCTGAATGCTTACAATTTCTTTTTATATACAGGTGCATGAATTATTCAATCATTTGCTTCTTGTTGGCTTGGTGCAAGTATTTATTAAATGCAAAAGCAGCTGACATAATGTGAAGGGTCTAAGTTAAACTGACAAAAGCATGAAAATTTAGAAGAGACTGCCACGTTGTCCCAAACTCATCCCCTCCTGGCCATGTATGAGTAATTACAAGTTAATAGCTAGCCCTACATAACATAAATGCAGTGATACTGGGGCACAACTCTGTGAATTAATGATGGAGTTGCAACGTTGCTTAGTTGCCCTTGCCAATTGCAACAACTCTGACTTTTCAGTTGGCTACACTGAGCAAAATGGATGGAGTATTCATTTTAAAACACTAATCAAGTGTTAGTCTATTTGACTGGTAACTCTTTTTCTCTTCATTCTCTTTGTCTCTTACAGACAAACAACATTAAAATAAAATGAAGGTTGCAAAGTCAGATTCCCAGAAGTTAAAAAATGCCAGAATTAAGGCTGCCCGTGCAATCTTAATTTGGCCCCCTTATGATACAGTCTTTAATTACATGATCACATACTGTTTTTTCCACAGGAACCTGCCTCATTAAGTCAGAGTGGATAGTGCTCACTTAATGAGCAGCTGTTCCATATTCTTTTCACTGTGTGGTTCCAGGCCATATTTACTATACAGTATCCAAACCCTGCTCGAACTATTTGGTGAATTCCTGTCAAATGCATGAATAATTTCAGATCAGTCAAAACTGCATTTTTTTTCCAAATAAACTCTATCAAAAATTCACTCACCTCTACTCAGAGGGGGTTAGTGGAGGTGACTATCCATTGTCCCACTCTCCTGGCTTCACTCCCTCTGCATATGCGCAAGGAAAGGAAAGGAGAGGTTGGACAGCTTTCCTGATCCTGTAGTGAGTGATGAGACATTATCAGAAATGGGGCTGAGGTACTGAATTCAGATCTAGGTTCAAGTTTATGACACCTCAAAGGGGGATTAGGAGGGGGAAGGGATTATATGATTTGGTTGCCTGTGATAGCAGAGGACTCAACTGGATGACTCAGAAGGCACCTTCCAGTCCTACGTTCTTATGAGTGTGGCTCTGGAGGTTTGGTTCAGCTTTTTATAACAATGGAACCAGTGGGAAATTTGGAAGCAAATCCAAAGATTCAAAATCTCTGATAAATTCAGCAGTGTTGAGGTTCAGGAGTTTTGGTAACAGGTATCTGGTGAGTGAGGTGAAGAAGCCAGAGAAAAAATGATAGGAGAGAAATGTTGAGACTTGGGAATCCTGGGTGCAACTTCTGTTTCTGGAGGGGCATGGGCTCTAATGCTCTAAACACTTCTGTCTCTGTCACCCTCTACATCTATTCCCTGCCTCCTCTGGTCCTATCCACCCTACTTGGCACCTGCCCACCTCTGCTCTTATTCCCCCTGTATTCCTCTCACTTTCCCCTTTCTTATCAAGGTGTCTGCATCTTACCCCCTGGCATTAGTCAGGTACTTCATCCTTCTCTTCCATGGTGCCAGTAGGCAGACATTTAGAGCACAAAAGAGAATCTCCCTGTTCTCAGTTCAAGTGTTGGCATCATAGCAGGTCGTGGCTGCTAGGAACAATTACAGGACGAGTCCGTGCTGACCTGGGTTAGAGCATGCTCTCTCGCTCTGTGGGGGTGGTGCATGTATCGCCTGGTTCTCACATAGGAGTTGTGTGGGGATGCAGCATGTTCAGTGCACATAGAATCTTCAGATACTTTATCTGCCAAATGCTAACAAATACAGGGAAATACTACACAGGAATTTTGGTAAAGTCATTACAGCTGCTTAAAAATAGTGATTGCACTATATTACTGTTGATGGCACTTTCATTTTACAGTAGGCTGTTCACTTATACTTTGGTCAGATTGGCTTCATATTGTAGCTTGGAAAACCATTTTGTTTTGGTCATTTTTCATACTTGTGGATAATTTTTTTAAAACATTGATCCACTTCAAAGCTGCATGAAAAACTCTCGAAGTAGATTATCATTGGTTGCAAGCTAACCAGTATATTTATTTACTAGAGCAGTTAACATCTGCCTTTGAGCTACATTATGGTGAGAGTGGCCCTTGGCAAATGGTTCTTTGCTAAGCTAACGGGGGAGCAGGAAGAGCTTTAAGATTATCAGGTTTATGTCTCTGAGTTACAGAGTTAAGAAAGTGTAATTAGTATATTTAAGGATGAGTCTTTACTATCTGTCACTGGCTGTTGCTGTACTTGATCTTTATTACATGATCAGCATATATCCTTATCCCTAGTTAGAAAGCCTTTGCGAAATCTTTGAAATAGGATACACAGTCATGTCCGAGTATACCTGTGCTCCATGCAACCCAAAGGACATCAAAGTAGAAGTACTTCAACATCAGTAATGTATCTGAGACAAACCCCTGCCTTTATCTTAAAAAAAAAAGTATAGTACCTGAGTAAAATGTGTATCACTACCCAGTTGACATCCACAAACAGCTCTGAATTTGCAATTAAGCATCAGTCTGTAAGTATGCCTGTGAGTGGCCTAGAATGCAGTTACATTGATCCAGTGCTTCAGACTTACCATACTGGTTTCCTTTTACACAGCAATGTGTGCTGTGCACTAGTATGTGTATCATTGATGGCACATACCCACTGATAGAAAAGCCATGGACTCCCTCACTGATCCCTCTGCTGTTCCAATGTAAGAGAATGAAGAAATGACATGGGTCTCTCCAGAAGAAAAGCCTCATATTTCTTTTTAAGTCTCCTCCTGTGGCTTTTCATGTGGGAGTACAGGTTCTGGGCCTTGGTATAGACCATAGGGCATACCATTATGGGGTCATGCTGCCAGAAAGTTCAATAATGGCTGTATAGTTACATGGGAATTTATGCTACAGACATATACCTCCATAAACTAGTGAAGATGTGATAAATCGACTGCTGAGCGCTCCCCCATCAACTCCAGTACTCCACCGGAGCGAGAAGGGTAGGCGGAGTCGACAGGGGAGCATCAGCAGTCAACCTACCGCAGTGAGGACACCATAGTAAGTAGAACTAAGTACATCAACTTCAACTACATTATTCATGTAGCTGAAGTTGCGTAACTTAGATCGAACCTCCCCTCAGTGTAGACCAGGCCTAAGTGAAGTACTTTGCATTTGTCCTTTTTTAATTTAACCCTGTTTACTTCAGACCATTTCTCCAATATGTCCAGATCCTTTAGAATTTGAATGCTACCCTGCAAAGCACTTGCAACCCCTCCCAGTGTGGTATCATCAGCAAACTTTATAAGCAAACTCTGTATGCCATTTCTCCATCTGTAAAATGCAGATAATCCATAACTACATCCCAGGGGAGATTGTGAGGCTATATTAATATTGTAAAGTACGGAGATTAGATCCTTAGATTCAAGATGCTGTTGTAGCAACAGAATGACTACAATCCACAGCTGCCATGAAGAAATGTGTACCTAATTTTAACATAAGCAATGGGTAGAATTCCTTCCTGGTTTAACTCCATTGACTTTTCCAATACTGAGTTGCAATCTACTGCAAAGGCAGAATTTTATGGATTTTTTTTAATTATAGTTCTGGGGCAGAGAGTGGGCAGATGACTCATAATTCTACCAAGAGTCTAATGCAACTCACTAATGTGCTTTTATTAGTACCCCATAACTTTCCTTTTTTTAGGAATTGGGGGAAAGGAATCATTCTTAACACAGTTTCCCATTCTTCCTCTCCACCCCTCAAAAAGTCCTTAAACCTCCTAAGAGGAACTAACAGAGGAGTGAGAGGGAATTAGAGGGTTTTGTTAACACTTTTATTGCTTCCTCTTCACTTTTAGCCATTTTGCGGGGGAAGATATATATGTAATAACACCTTCCTCTGCTTTCCGAAGTGCCTAGAAATGTAGGGAGTATAATAAATAATCCATTTAGTGGTGAGCATTACAGATCGCAAATATCAGACACCTTCAGCTAGGAAAATGAAACTGACATCCTGGCTGAGGAACACAGTAAGGGCTGGGTTGTGGTTGCCTCACATTTTTGCCATGTTGCAATGAACTAGAGGAGCAGATGTTCTTCCCAGTTCTGCTCCTACCTGAGGCCTGGTCCACACTAGGACTTTAATTTGAATTTAGCAGCGTTAATTCGAATTAACCGTGCACCCGTCCACACCAGGAAGCCATTTAATTCGACCTAGAGGGCTCTTTAGTTCGAATTCGGTACTCCACCCCGACGAGGGGAGTAGCGCTAAATTCGACATGGCTAGCTTGAATTAGGCTAGGTGTGGATGCAAATCGAACTTACTAGCTCCGGGAGCTATCCCACACTGCACCACTCTGTTGACACTCTGGACAGCAGTCCGAGCTTGGATGCTCTGAGCAGCCATACAGGAAAAGTCCTGGGAAAATTTGAATTCCTTTTCCTGTCTGGACAGTTAGAATCTCATTTCGTGGTTGGACATCGGGGCGAGCTCAGCAGCACCGGCAGTGATGCAGAGCTCTCCAGCAGAGGAGTTCATGTAATCTCTGAATAGAAAGAGGGACCCAGCATAGACTGACCGGGAACTCTTGGATCTGATCGGTGTGTGGGGAGAGGAGTCTGTGCTTTCGGAGCTGCGCTCCAAAAAACGGAATGCAAAGACCTACGAGAAGGTCTCCAAAGCCATGAGAGACAGAGGATACAGCCGGGATGCAACGCAGCGCCGCGTGAAAATCAAGGACCCCAGACAAGGCTACCAAAAAATCAAAGCGGCAAACGGACGCTACGGAGCCTGCCACCACTGCCCCACCAGTGACCATGGACTCTGACGATGGGACAGTGTCGACGGCCAGTTCCTCGGCGATGTTTGCGGACGGGGAAGATGAGGAAGGGTTTGTGGAGGACGAGGCAGGCGACAGCACTTACAACGCTGCTTTCCCCAACAGCCAGGATCTCTTCATCACCGTCACGGAGATCCCCTACCAACCGTCCCCGGCCATTAACCCGGATCCTGAATCAGGGGAAGGAGCAGTCGGTAAGTGCTTTAACCATGTAAACTTTTATTCTTAATATAACAGGAATCTGAAGTATGTGAAAAGGAGGTCTCTCTATATATGGGGATAGAACAGAAATCCTCCTGGGAGATCTCCACGAAGCTCTCCTGGAGGTAATCGAAAAGCCTCCGCAGGAGGTTCCTGGGGAGAGCTGCCTTATTGGGTGCTCCGTGATAGCACACTTTTCCGCGCGAGGCTTTCATGAGGTACTCAGGGAGCATTGCCTCCCCGAGCACGGCTGCATAGGGCCCTGGTTTGTGCTGGCTTTTACGCAGCATGCGCTCTCTATCTCCTTCAGTGACCGTCCTCAGGGTGATCTCGCTCGGAGACTCCTGCATCTAATTAGGGGAATTACTGTAATGTTACGCCTGGTCCAAAGTATTTTTAAAAAATCTCCGGACAGACGGCATAGCAGAGACTCAGCACGCTGCTGCGTGACAAGCGTAACGGAAACCCAAAGAATCAAATGGACGCTCATGGAGGGAGGGGGGACTGAGGACGCAAGGTATCCCACAGTTCCTGCTGTCTCCGAAAAGGATTTGCATTCTTGGCTGAGCTCCAAATGCTTCTAGGGTCAAAAACAGTGTCCGCGGTGGGTCAGGGCATAGCTCGGCAATTTACGCAGCCCCCACCCACCCCCAGAAGTGAAAGGGAAAACAATCCTCTCTTGACTCTTTTACATGTCACCCTATCTTTAATGAATGCTGCAGATAGACGCGATGGTGCAGCACTCAACACCAACATCCTTGCTCCCCCCACGCTATGGATGGCTGATGGTACAATAAGACTGATATCCATCGTCATCATCAGCCTATTGGCACATGGGGCAGTGCAAAAGGACTGGTAACCATGTAGACTACCATCCGTTAGGTTGATCAAGGGCGCCTGGCCCTAATTTTTCCTGGTAGATGGTACAGTATGGCTGATAACCATCGTCATCATAGCAACAGGGGGCTGAGCTTCATCAGCCCCCACCCTTCATGTGTAAAGAAAAGATTCAATTGCCCCTGGACTAGCAGCAGGATGCTGGGCTCCTCTCCTCCACACTCCTTAATGTCCTATCTGGACTATCATAGCAACTGGAGGCTGCCTTCCACTCTTTCTCACTAACAAGTCACTGTGTCTTATTCCTGCATTCTTTATTACTTCATCACACAAGTGGGGGGACAATGCTATGGTAGCCTAGGAAGGCTGGGGAAGAATGGAATGAACAGGTGGGGTTGTTGCAGGAGCACCCCCTGTGAATAGCATACAGTTCATAATCTATGCAGGATCTGACACAGAGCAGCTGTGCTCTCTGGTTCTCTGATACAGTGGTTCTCTAGTACACTTGCCCATATTCTAGGCAGGACTGATTCTATTTTTAGATACCAAAAAGGAGGGATTGACTCAGGGAGTCATTCCCAATTTTGGCTTTTGCGCCCCTGGCTAAGAGCAGCCAGGGGCACTTATGACAGCAGCAAATGGTGCAGTGCAAAAGGACTGGTAACCATGCCCATCTTATTACCAATTTATGGTATGGTAGATGGTACAGTATGGCTGGTAACCATCTCTGCTGTCATGCAAAAGCAAAAGCATGCTGCTGTGTAGCGCTGCTGGACCGCCTCTGTCAGCGGCATCTAGTACACATACGGTGACAGGCACAAAAGGCAAAACAGGCTCCATGGTTTCCACGCTGTGGCGTCTGCCAGGGCAATCCAGGGAAAACGGGCTTGAAATGATTGTCTGCTGTAGCTTTCCCGGAGGAAGGGATGACTGATGACATTTACCCAGAACCACCCGCGAAAATGGTTTTTGCCCCATCAGGCACTGGGATCTCAACCCAGAATTCACAGAGACAGACTAGACTGCGTTCATTGTTCTCAAAAATTTATCTTTGCAAGGAATTCATTCCCTTTTTCCCATCACACAGCTTCGACTGTCTCCAGACCTGCCACAGCATCCCCCTCACAGAGGCTGGCAAAGATTAGGCGGCGAAAGAAAAAGACAGGGGACGAGATGTTCGCTGAACTTATGGGGTGCTCCCGAGACGAGGCGGACCAGCAGAGCCAGTGGAGGGAGACCCTCTCTCTGTACCAGCGCTCACACAGCGAACGGGAGGAGAGGTGGCGTGAGGAAGACAAGCAGGCGACTCAAACGCTGCTTGGACTAATGAGGGAGCAAACGGACATGCTCCTGCGCCTTGTGCATGTTATGCAGGACCTCAGGCAGGAGGACAGAGCCCCCCTGCAGTGTATCTGCAACCGCCCTCCCCCGCCACAAAGTCCCATACCCCCCTCACCCAAAATAACCAGAAGGAGGGGCGCCAGAGGCCGTGTAAACTGTCACTGCACCCCAGCAGAGTGCTCAAGTACCCAAAAGCTCTCATACCCTAAATTTTGAGAAGTCCTTTCCTTCCCGCCTCACCCAAGCCCCCATCCCAGTTTCATCCCCTAACTGTCTAGTTGATAATAAAAAATACTTTTCTGTTAATTACTGTTTCCGTCATGTTCTTTTAGAGGAGACTGTGTTTGAAGGGGGGAAAGGGGGTTGGTAATTTGACAGGACAATCACCTTTACCAGGGTACAGACATGGGGGCAGGATCAGCAGCAGGTCACACACACACTGCTGTCAGTACGCACCCTGGTCGGTATGGGAGGTGGTTTGCAGGTTCTGTGTGGGTGGGGGGGTACGTGACTTTGTAGCGGGGGAGGGGGATTACAGATCTCATGCAATGGTCCCTGTCCTGGACCACAGAGCCACGCAGCAGAGGAATCTATATCCGTCCTCCCCCGCCAAAAGGCCACATAGCCCCCGCACACAGAGTCCCAAAAAGGAGGGATGGCAGGCTCCGTTGAAACATCCAGTCCGGCACTGCAGACCGCTCTGGGAGCAGGAGCCTGTCATTCCTCGAGTTTACAGGCGGTCTTTACATCACTGCACACCCTACCCAGCACAGTCCGTGTCCCGGTTTCAACCCTGTAACGCAAAGTCATCAATAAAGAAACCTTTGTAAAGTTACAGTGGAACATGTATTTTATTTTTAAACGTGTGTTGGAAGTTGGGGAAGCGGGGTGGGCGGGGTATGTAACTGCAGATGCTAGTCAACAGTCACTTGGTAAAGAAACAGGGGCAGGTTCAGCTTCTCTGTAAAGAAACTGAACAGTCACAGGTCACGCTGCTCACTGCTCGCTGGTACTTGAAGAGTTCCTTGTCGCTGTGCAAGGCGCCTGCACAGAGCTTCACGAGCCAGGGCATTAGCGGGTAGGCTGGGTCCCCGACGATCACTATAGGCATCTGCACATCCCCAAGACTTATTTTGTGGTCTGGGAAGAAACTACCTTCCTGCAGGCGTCTAAACAGACCACAGTTCCTGAAAACACGCACGTCATGAACTTTGCCTGGCCACCCGACGTTGATGTTGGTAAAACGTCCCCCATGGTCCACCAGTGCTTGCAGCACCATTGAAATGTAGCCCTATTTCTCAGCAGCTGACTGTGGAAGAGGTGGACGATAAGGTGCAAGGAGTTGACAACGGCCATAACTGCAGCGGGATCCGTGCTCAAAGTGCTGTGGCGCCCGCGCTGTCACTGAGCAGAAAAGTGCACGAACAGATTGCCCGCAGGCGCTTTCAGGGAGGGAGGGAGGGAGGGAGGGAGGGATGGCGTGATTGACGGTTCAATAATGACAGTTACCCAAAACCACCCTCGACACATTTTTCCCCCCAGCATGCATTGGGGGGAAATCCCAGAATTCCAATGGGCAGCGGGGAGTGCGAGAACTGTGGGATAGCTTCCCACAGTGCACCGCTTCCAAAGTCGACACTGGCCCCGTTACTGTGGACTCACACAGTCGAACTAGTGTATTTAGTGTGGATACACAACTTCGACTTCATAAGGTCGATTCCACAAATTCGAATTAAGTTGATTCGAAATAGTCTTGTAGTGTAGACATACCCTGAGTCACAGAAAAGAATATCCCTGCAGTGATCTGATATTCTACTGCCCCTAGGACTGTAGGATAACAAATAACTACTTGACATTGTTACTCACTATGGTTTCTTGATTTAAAGGGGCCAAAAATATAATATAGTGGAAATCACGAGAAGGGCTTCTGACTTCAAAATGTTGGCCATTTTCTTCCCAATATAAGTCAGGAGCATGATAAATGGATTATCCTTTCTATACATTGGAAAATCCTAATTAGATGGAAAAGGAATATATTTTAAGTTAGTCTCATATTATTTTGGGTTAGTATTTTAAAAAGTTCAATGAGGATAAGAGGATATACTTGGAGACAGGTGTTTTTGTAAAGATGCAACAGAGGAAAATGATATCATAATGGGTAAAACTTGAAATAAAACATTCATCTTAATTACACTTACCTATCACTCTTTCTAGCTATCCAAGGAAGTCAGAATAGCTGTAACTAAACTAGGTCTTCAGATTTTGTTTCCATGGCAGAGTATAATTCAAAGAAAATAAAACACTAATATTTTATGATATTTTAACTCCTAAATATTTAATTACACTAGTAGGACATCTAAAATAAATACAATATAGAAATCAGACTGAACAATACAAAGTTTCATCTAAGCTAGGGATGGGCAATTTTAATTTAGTAAAGGGACACTAAAACCCTTTGGCAAGCCAAGGGATGTGATGTGAGGGAATGTGTGTGATGGCCCTGGGATGTATGATATGGGGGGATATGGGTCCTAACCCTGGGGCATGTGACCAGGGGAGGGTGGGTCCTGCCCTGGGGGGGGGGTAGGAGGTGCTGAGGATGGTTGGAAAAGAGCCCACCCTGCACTCACCCCCACTCCCGTCCAGCAGGGCTGGGCCTGGCTCCCCATTCCAGGCTGTTGGCTCTCGCCAGAGCATCATGTGAGACACATGTCCTCCCCGCACAACGTCTTGGCCTTGGCACCACAGGATGACCTGTCCTAAGGTGAGCTGAGGCGGGCCAAATAAACTGATCTGGTGGCTAAATGCAGACCCTGTAGCTTCCAGTTGCTCACCCTGATCTAAGCAAAAGGGGGCGGGGGCAACAAAACATGTTATAGTAGAGCTTCTTGCTAGATATTGCTAACTGGAGTTTCACAGTGAAATCCTGGCCCCATTGAAGTCTTTGGCAAAATTCTCATTGATTTCAATGGGGTCAGGATTTCACACCTAGAATCCGGTCACAGTGAGGAACAAAATGGAAAAGTCAATGCAGCCGCATCTTAATATCTATTTGAAAGAGAGTTAGTATGTAATGAAAATCCCAACATGTAAACAAAACTTGACACCAGCAAAATAATAGATCATTCTGTCTCCAACAGGAACTCTTTAAGAGAAGGTCTCAGCTCTATCACAGTGTATTGACACTAATAAAAGCTAGCATGCAATAATCTAATTTAATTAAGACAACTAAAATGCCCATTCAACATTACCTCCCTTTGTAGAACATTAACTCCTTATGTTAAACACCTACAGTAACTATATAAGGCTATAGAGATATGGTCATAGTTCATATCCCAGAGCTTTCTGGAATCTCCACAACTGGATTTTCTGTGCCTGTTTCTTATTTGTAGCACCCACTATATATTAGGTGCTGTCCATGGATGCAGGAAGACACAGTCCCTGCGCAGAAGAGATTATGTTCTAAGAGGAAAAGAGACATAAAACACTGAAATTAACTTCTAAACAAATATCAATTAGTTCTAATGACCCTTTTCCTAGCAATTGTCAGGTAGCTAATTTCATATAGGGATTCTGATAGAAGAGATTCTCAAGATGTGATCTGAAGGAGGTGATGGTTGTGACACTGCAGTTTACTTCAGTGAGGATGCTACTGCTGGGAGAGGTGGGAAGATAGAATGACCATCCTAAATATTCAGTTTCATTTTTTGTAAGCCTCTTGTGTCCCCAGGTCAGAAGTACAGAGCCTGATTCTCATTTACTCTAAGCCTCCTTTAAACGTCTTTGGCAGTGCACCTACTTAAAGGCCTCTTCTTTACCCTGCCAGATCAATGTAAAGGGGCCTTACTGTAAGTGAGAACCAGGCCCGCAGTCTTCTGCAGAGACTATTCTGTCCTCCTCTGTACCTGTTCTAGCACCCAGAACAGTTAGTTCAATTAACTGTCATAGCCTTTAACACAGCAAATTAACCTGCAGAGGTCAAGTGTCCTGTTTGTTTGTTTGTTTGAGAGTTATTGCTAAATCACTATCTTCTCCACTCACTGTATCATTTATTTTGTCTTCTGCAGAACGTAGACAGGAAAGGTCTCCCATCGTCATCTGCAGCAGCCTGATCCTCCATCCCATCTGACTCTCGTGGCATTAATTTGGATAGACTAACATCTTCAGCCCCACCAAAGGTTAAAAATTTCCTTAAGATATTTATTTACACACCTTTCTTTTCAGGACTACTGGAATTCAACACAAACCAATCGAGCCACAGGGACCCCAGAGTTCAGTTACTGCTTTGTTCTTTGTTTTTAGTCCCTTATCTATTTGTCTAGAATAGCTCTATTATTTGGCTATAACTTCTGCAAATACAGTTGCTTGTGTAGATCCATTCAGTGATGCAGTAGTGAGAATGACATGACATTTAATGCATGGATTGCACTTAGACTTGTTTTAGAAACTTTAATAGGTGCCACATCACACCCAGTTTGTTTCAAACACAACAAAAAGAGTCTTTGCAATGAAATGTTTTGTTTAGTTGGATTTTGTTAATCTTGTCTCAACAAAATTGAAGTACAATTTGAAACAAAAAGTTGTTTTGAATGAAAACATCAAAATGCCTTATTTTTTAATGTCAAAATGAAATATTTTGACTGTTTGGATTTTTTTTCCCTTTCCCCCATCAAAACAATTTAGTAAATTTGACACAAATTCACAAAATGTTTCAGTCAACCTGAATCCACAGTTTTTGCAAAAAAAAAAAAGTTGCCCATCTCTACTCTTCTCCTCCTCCTTCCCCTTTCTGAACATGTGATGATGCACTGTGAACTCCTTGACCATTTGATCACTATGCTTCCCAGGTGACTTTATCCCTCCCAACAAACATGTATGATAGGATATCGGTCTTAGTCATTGGTGAAATCAAATGTACTAATGTGAAACAGATATTTTTTTTTTAAAGCCAGCCTCTGCATTCTTGGGAAGAAATCTAAAGTGATGAGCAACATAGATAGCCACATCAGAATTCAGTCACAGAGAAGGAACACCTCTTTGCAGAACCCCCTAACTTACTTCACAATAGTAGCAAGACTTGGCTTGGAAGATTGTGCTTCTGCCATTCCATAGGATTAATAAAATGTAGAATTCATGGTTCTGTCAGATACACAATCATGGAGAGGTCCTGTAGAATTCTGTACCAGAAAAATAATTCTCCATTAAATTCTATAGGATGGCTTAAAAATTCTATAGAGAAAAAGATCATTCTCATTAAATACTATAGGTTTTTAGAGTTATTACTATAGAGCCTTAATGGGTGCTGCTTCCAACCATGCCAGTCTCCAGAGTGGCTTTTAGTGGATTAAATGTTGGCATCTATGTCAGCCACATCTTTCTCTTCCGTATATCTGTCTCCTGCCCCCTTTTTTCTTCTCCCTACTATGCAGTGTCTACTTCTTACATTAAATAGAATAAAACTAGAATATCTGAGTGAATACAAATCTTTTTTCACAGCCAATTATGACTTGCTACTTGCAAAGGAGTATCAGCCTCCAGAGCATTCCTGTGTGTAGCATTGGTATCTCTGGAAACACTCCCTTACAACTCACAGAAGAACTCTGTGTTTTCATCACTTTTTATAGCCTTTGATTTCGTCTTCCAGCTACTTGTGCATAATTTTAAAGGATGCTTTATTAGAACATCTTCAGCTCTACTGTTTCCAACTGGTTGCCAGTGAGGGCTGATGCTTCCCAGAGTGTAATTCATCCCTAGAAGAGGGCAGCTGGTGTTGGTACTCAGCTTCAAGATGCAGCTGGGGCCCCATGGAAGCCCCACTGATAGAATCAGTCCAAATTGTTACCTTGGCTATACCACTTGTTTGGCTAGCCTTGCTCTCTTTGAGGGATGTGCTGGCTCTTTGTGAGTTCTGAAGCATAGGGGAGGTTCCCACCAACTTGTGCAGCTCAAATCCACTCTGAGCAAACTTTCTGTCACCAGGGATCCTGCTCCTGGGGATACGCAACCATAAGACGACACAGCCCAGAACTGGATCCAGCTTCTTATAGGAGTAAAATTATTTTCCCGACTCTGGTATAATCACTTAGAATACCTACAAATCAAGGTTCCTAGAATTAGTGAAACTCACTTTCAGTAGTTACCTGAAGTAAGACTTCTCATTTTATTTGTTCCTTTCCCCTGACAATTGCACTGGTTTAGTCTACACATACTAGGTGGCTGGTTTCTTGCCACTCAGTCCTTCTGAAGTGTTGTGCGGTATTTGCTGGATCATTCGAACTATTGCAGTGATTCTTTTTGTCAGCCTCTGTGAATTTTCTTGAATCCTGTCTGTAGTCACACCCTAGATGATCAGATGGAACTTCCTTCCCGTTCATCGTTGTCCATCAGCTGCAGTGATTTAGATCCATTCTTGCATTCCTCCTTCAGCCATCTCTCCTGTGCCTTGATAATTTTTTCCAGTGTCAGTAATAGAGAGGAATAAACACAGCTATGCAGTTAAAGTCTCTTATTCTTCCTCAAGATTTCCTCTAGTAACTATTCTTCTACCAGACTGATTCTGGGATCAGCTATGTTCAGAGCCTCCTCTCTAAACTGTTTCATTAATAGTCTCCAAAACAGTCCCTGATCTGCAGATTGGCACAGAAATTATGTTAGGCCAGCAGCCCATGATGCTATCTTTCTGCTTTTAGTAGCAGGGCTATGAACATATTGTACACTATAGCCTCACAGGTTCATTATTTACTTTTCCCATTCAGTTAAGAAATGGTCTCTATTTGTGCCAGATTGGATGGTTTCATTCAGGCCTCCCTCCTGCAGATCTGTTTAAGTCTCCAGTGCTCTGCACACCATATTCTGCTCCCAGACAGAAACCAAAACAATCATTCAAGCATTCTGGGCCCCAAGCTATATAGCACTGTGATTTTGCCCTTGATTTCTGAGGATTCCCCCAGTGGCCTTCTTTTTAATTACAGCATTGAATATCTTTTCTTTGTATACACGGTGTTGTAATCAGGGGTGAGCTGGAGCCAGTTTACACGAACCGGTTGTTAAATTTAGAAGCGGTTTTAGAACCACTTGTTAACTGGCTTCCCTGCCAGGGAAGCTTTGATGGGCTCTGCCTGGGAAGCCTGTAATTCCTCCTCCCGTCCGCCAGGGGGCGCTGCGCTGTGCTGCGGGAGCCATGTGGGCTGCCTCCTGGCCCTGTTGCTGCTGCTGCTCCTCAGACCTCTGGCCCTGGGGCTCCTGCTGCTGCTGCTGCCTGGTGGGTCCCCGGCTGCCTCCTGCTGCTCGGGCTGCTCCCAGCCGCTCTCCCCATGTGAGTGTCTGCTTCTCCCCCCCGCCTTCCCTGCCCGCAGCCAGCCCCCATCGCACCCCCTGCCCACAGCCCCTGCCTGCAGCTGCCCGCAGCCAGCCCATGTCACACTCCCTGCCTCCAGCTAGCCCTGCCCCATGCCCCTGTCTGCAGCCAGCCCCACGTCCACTGGTGCCCTGCAGTTCCCAGGGCAGTAACCCTGCACACCTGTTTTAATGAGGGGGGGGCAGGGAGCAGCTGGGACCTACACGTGCACACCCTAGGGTGACCAGACAGCAAGTGTGAAAAATCGGGACAGGGGGTGGGGGGTAATAGGAGCCTATATAAGAAAAAGACCCAAAAATGGAGACTGTCCCTATAAAATTGGGACATCTGGTCACCCTAGCACACCCCAAGGGAGTGGCGGGGACCCACACATGTGAAAAGGAGCTCATTTCTAGTTCAGCCCCATCTTTTTAAAAAAGAACTTTAGGTAGGATTAACATACATCTGTATTTTCCTGGACATGTCAGGCTTTTCAGTTCTTAAAAATTCCTCCCAGGAAAATACGGACGTATGGTAACCCTATTGGTACAAAAAATACATGCTGTGGCACATCCCTTAAATCAGAACTTTTTATAGGGAACCGGTTGTTAAGATTTTAGCAGCTCATCACTGGTTGTAATGGATGCCACTCCACTGGAAAACCCAAAATTGAGTTTCATCTCATAAAGATGCCTCGGATTACCTTGTTACTATGCAGGCCTAACATGGTTTTTCCTGTAGGCTATGAAAATTTAAAAACCACCAAAGTTATGTGTTTCTTGTTCTTAACTACCGAGTCTTACATTTATATGCCAGCCACACTAGCCTCATTAAAGCTGCACGGTATGTGTAGAAAGTTCAAGGTTTAGATAGATTTACAGATTTTTAGGCCAGAAGGGATCACTTTGATACTCTAATTTGACCTCCTGACTAACCTAAGCCACAGAATTTTGCCCAGCAGTTCCTGCAGTGTGGGAAATAATTCTTCCCTACTGCAAAAGTGAGCAAATTCGCAGTCACTGAATGTTTTATTTTCAATATCTGCATTATTCTCATACACCTGGCAGCTAACTTTTGCCTTCATTTTCTGATATAGAAAAAAGCTGTGCATCTCTAATGGTTCCAAAATTAGAAAAGCAACTAACTAAACATAGCTTCATATATTTACCACAAACTCTATAGCACCAAGGGGCTGTGCTGCAGGGCAAGGGAGCTCTGCATAACATATGGATGCCCACAGGGCCTAGTTCACAGGCAGGGAAACTTTTTGGCCTGAGGGCCACGTTGGGTTTCCAAATTGTATGGCGGGACAGTTAGCGATGGCTGTGCCTCCCCAAACACCAAGGCATGGCCTGGCCCTGCCCCCTATCTGACCCCCTCCTGCTTCTCACCCCCTGACGGCCCCCCTGGGACTCCTGCCTCATCCAACCCCCCCCTGTTCCCTGTCCCCGACAGCCCCTAGAACTCCTGCCCCTGACTGCCCCCTGCCATCCCATCAAACCCCTCCTCTCCTTGCTGACTGCTGCCCCGGGACCCCTGCCCCTTCCAACCACCCCTTCTCCCTGACCGCCCCCAGAATCCCTGCCCCCTGCCGCCCCATCCCAAGCCCTCCTCTCATTTCTGACTGCCTCCTGGGGACCCCTGCATTTAATACAACACATATAGGTGAAGTGCATGCAGTTCCTACATCACAAAGCACATCTGGTTTAGTGAATTCTGAAATGAAACCCACTAATGGCCTGATCCTAAGCCCCCTGAAATTAGTGGGAACCTTTCCATATATATGCAATCATGCAAACTCTGTGCTGAAGATTTATTTTGGGATGAATTCACATTATACCAAATCTCACTCCAGGGAAAACATGGATGGGTGGATCATGCACAGTCCCTGGCTCAAGGAGGAAGGATACTAATGAGGACTTGACTTCAGTCAAATAAATTATAAATAACTATAACTTTTAAACAACATACAGTGCAGTAAAAAAAAAGGGAAGGAGACTTTCTGTATTCACATCTTCTGCCCTTGAATCTCAGCTCCAAGCTACAGAACTGATTTGTATTAAATGAGCACCCCAGTCCCTCAAACCTTTGCTCATTATTAGAACCAAACTCTGAACCAAACATTTTTGAAGTTTTACAATTTTGAGATATTGCTGCTGCTAATAATAATAAGTAATAACACCTTCCTTTCAACTACAGCAATTGAACCAAATTAAGGCTGCCCTTTGGTTCTTTTATACCTCTTGTGGCTAGGTATACTAAGAATTGTAAGGGTTCCAGAATAGTGCTGCTGTGTATATAATACATGTAACAGTACCTACAGGTGTGAGTGGATACTAAATCGGGTCATATAGTTAACTTTAGGACTCTGGCACAGGTCACGTGACTGGGATTGGGCCATAAGACTTCCGTTTCTTTCTTGCTAGCTTTCATTTCTTCATCTCTGTGTGAGGCATTTATTACAGTATATCATTCTTCTATTATGACTGCAGTGGATGGGCACATCAGAACAAGTTAAGGGAGTGGCACCTGCATTCCAAGATTCCTTGCTTTGCTGGGTTAATTCAAATCTTTGACCTCATGCATATCCTCTGTGTGTATTTAATGTAAATACATTTATGTGTACAAAATTTTCCAGTGTGATCTCAGAGTTAAGGTGTGTCCTGTCATTTGGAAACCCACAGGAAGGCCAAAGCTAAGCTGACAATTGTGTTTTAATGTATGAGTTTTGACAGATGATCTTGTTGAGTGGCAAGGTTTTTACAGAGGGACAAAATGTGTGACCCTCCATCCCAGCATATAACTTAAGATCAATAGGGAAATTCCAATGATCTTGGATCACGTGCATGAAGGGACTACACCTGCATACATTTTCTCCCAGCTCCCTGTGTCCCATGTTCACACTGGGCCCTGGGACATACTCTCCCTCAGAGGAAGAAAAGGAAGGTACAGAGCCCATTTTTTCATTCATTAATTTGAATAGGATCAGCATTAACTTCCATGGGTGATTTTTGTACTTTAACTTCCACACCAAGTGATTATCTCCTGCTTCCACCGCTCCATCCGCCTGGCTATGCCCATCAAAGCATGCAGATCCCAAAATGGCCTCTGGTGGTTTCTGCATATTCCAGGATGGGGTGGGTGATAATGCCACTAGAGCGCCTCTCCCCTCCCTTTTATGTATATTGGCCAGTTTTGGTGAGCCTTAGAATGCTTTCCATCCCCTGGGTACCTAGAAGCAGAGGGGATGATTTGGCCTTCGGCCTTTATTTTTTCTGATCCTGACACAAGGCAGTGTGTGTGTCTTTGGCTCATGTCTCCATTCCCCTCAGACAAGGCCCCAGCCAGCTGGAAGCTCATGTAGAAACTATAATGTAACTCAGCTAGCAAGCTTTTTATGTTGTTATTAAACAGCTGTCTAAATACCATGTAGATGTTTCTCTTAAGGTTGTGTTAGAAGGGTTATAGTTCAAAGTTTCAGGTAGGTTTATAATGTCTTATTTTGTTTGTAAAATTACATTTCTTTTAAAATTGCAATACATTAGATTTCTTGAAAAGGCATTTGGCCAAACACTGCTCCATTTTGCCCATGAAAACCCACTGATTTTGTCTGTGGGTGTAAATGAAAACAGAGTTTGGCCCATTGTGTGGACTGTGTTATGTGACTTATGTGGGTTACCATCACAAGCAACAGGAGTGCTGTGAAAAGAGAACTGGATAGCACCATATATATTTATCCCTCCCATAAAATGAGGCAGCAGCTATTTCTGTACTAAGGAAGCTACCTAGCTAAAGGAATGGGTGGATTACTCTTCTTTTCCTGTTATTCAGTGCCTACATTTTTATTTTCATCTCATTATTCCTAGCTGACTAATCATGACGCAGTCTAAAGTGTGAGGAAGGAAAGACAACATTAGAAAAAAAGTTAAGTGTGAAATGCTTTACTGAGCAACTGGTGATTTTAGGATTATTACCTATGGTTTTGCTATGCTCTTCTCTATTTTCTGCTTTATGACCCTCCCTTTTTTTAGCATCTTAGTTTTAGATTATATGCTCTTCAGGGAAGGAACTGCAAATAAAATTTCCAAGCCTGGGTGCTCAAAATTAAACTTTTAAATCTGTAATTAAGTAGTTTGATCTAGGTGATCTGATGTACAAAGGTGCTGGGAATCTGTATTGATTTCAATGGAATTTGTACCTGCTCAGAATTTCAGAAAATCAGACCACTTAAATTAAGGTGCCAGATTTTGAATTTAGGAGCCTAAATTTAGCACCCAAAGACACATGAGGCTATGGCAACTGACACCAGTCAAGGATCTAGATTCCAGATGTGAAAATTTTGGTCTGTGTCTTCACTAGCTTTGTGAGGTTCTTAGCACATCTTAGCACATTAATTATAATAAGAATAATTAATAAATGTAGAAATAATTTAAGGAAGGTCACCAAATACTGATGAGGTCATTTCCTAAACATAGTAAAAGCATTCCATAATGGAGTGTATATGGTTCAAATGCACACCCTTACCATGCCACAAACATGTACCAGTGGAACAATTTTCTCAAGTAATACTTGCTGCATGAACCCCAAAAAGATTGTTAAATGTGCCTGATTCACAGTAATGATGTATTGCATTAGACTGCTGCAGCGTATCACTCAACTTAAGGGAAGAGAATGAGAAAAATCATGTGATGCAGAGCATGTAAAATCTTCTTTTAACCAATTGAGTTCAAATCTGAAAGTTGCCACTAAGATCAGGCTTGTTAGCATCTGAATTCACTAGTGTGAGGTGCAAAAACATCACAGGACAGTATTTAGAGTCAATTCTTGCATTGTCCATATTGTGCTATGATGTGTTGTCAAAAGATTTTACTTTGTATGTATCTAAAATATCACCTTTTTGTTTAGGAAAAAATGCTATTACAGCAAATGTATCAGATGTATTTAATTTGTGATATTAAATACGTATACCCTGAGAAACCGGAACAAATCATACTGCTCTCTTATTTTTCACTTAACTGTTTTCTCTCCCTGTATCATAAACTATTGGCTATTTTATATATTCTCCAGTGCTCTGAAAGGAAGAGTGGAGGGCAAATAGATTCCACTACAAAAGGACTAGAGCTTGGACTCTTAAGTTTAAAAGTTAAGGCTGACATACCATCCTTCACACCTACAAGTTGTGCCTTTCTCTGAGAACTATGTTGAAGCATTATAACTGTGATATTGTCCTAGAAACAAAGGTAAGAACACACACACTTACTAGAAGAGACCCAATATCTACCTAGTGTCCTATCTTCAGCAGTGCACAGTGTCAGATACATCAGAGAAAGGTCTAAAGTGTCTGACCTAGGCCAATGTTGGCGACTAAATACTAGAAAGATACAGACTGTATGTGATGCTTCATTTTTTTGGTTGGTTGAGTTTTGGGGTTTTTTGGTGGGGGGAAGTGGAGGATTAAGTAGGGAAAATTCTAGGATGTACATTTTCCAAAGGCTCAGAATATGCCAATCTTTTATATACCAGTCATGCCTCTCAGTATTCTTGTTCACAAAAAAAGAAAAAAAATGTGGTCACTGGAAAATATTCAAAGCTGAATCCTGCTACTTTTAACAAAAATATGAAACCGGCTCTCTATTCTAATTGAAGTTGTCTGGTATGTATGCCACACATATTGAACCTGTAATATATCTTAAAATTACTAGCAGTGGGATGGGTTAGAAAATATCTGAACAACACACTCATAGGAAAGATGAGGCTACCAGGGGCCTAATCAACTTAATTCTTTAATTTTTGGTCCTCAGCTTTGTTTTTCTTTTGTTCTGTTGCACTTCATTAATGGTCCACTGAAGGCAGGGAAACATGTTTAAACCTGAGTGCCTCAAATTAGATTTCTGGTATATTCAGCAGCTGTCTATTAAAGGGGCAGCTACACAGACACTTGAGCCCAACTCTGCTGCCCTCGCTTACTCATTCAATTACATCTAGATACCATTCCACAACTGTGTAACTCTGAAAACTGGTGGGCAATTTCACCAGCCTAGAAAGGGAAATAAAGTTCCGGCCATTAATGCATTTAAAACCTTTTCCTCAGCGCTTGTTTCATTGTCCACATAATGATCATATGTCAACTGAAAAAAACAGGACAATAATCCCCAAAGGCTTTCTCTCATTTAGCCGGCAGGAAGAGGACATACCTGTCCCCCTGTGGTTTGGCTTCTCCTTCTTTTACACTAAACCCCTTAAGCAGGCATGTGATAGGTTAGCCCTGCTGTGTATCTGAATTAATTATGACTCATGATTGTCACATAACTGTCTTGAGAGGAATTATTTAATCAAAGATTATCAATCAGAGATTAGTACAGTATTATATAGAATACAGAAAGAATAGATACATTATCACCCTTTGATGTGATGATGAAGATAAAGAGCTGGCTATGTGTTTCTCCCTCACTGTATTTGGAGAAACGTGACAGATTCATTACCCAATTTAGTTTCAGTACCACTGTCATTGGTATGGTCCTACCAAATTCTGGGTCCATTTTGGTCAATTTCATGGCCACAGGATTTTTAAAATTGTAAATTTCATTATTTCAGCTATTTAAATCTGAAATTTCAAGGTGTTGTAAATGTAGGGGTCCTGACCCAAAAAGGAGTGTGGGGGGTATTATTTTAGGGGGGGGTCATGGTACTGTTACCCTTCTACACTGCTGCTGGTAGCGGCACTGCCTTCAGAGTAGGGCAGCTGGAGAGCGGTGGCTGCTGGCTATGAGCCTAGCTCTGAAGGCAGCCGCCAGCAGCAGCACAGAAGTAAGGATGGCCTGGTATGGTATCATGCCATGTCACCTGTACTTCTGCATTGCTCCCTGCAGAGCTGGGCTCTCAGTCAGTAGCCACCACTCTCTGGCCACCCAGCTCTAAAGGCAGCAGCACAGAAGTAAGGGTGACATGGTATGGTATTGCCACACTTACTTCTGCGCTGCTACTGGCAGGCCGTTTCCTTCACAGCTGGGTGCCTGGCCAACAGCTGCTGCTCTTCGGCTACCCAGCTCTGAAGGCAGTGCAGAAGTAAGGGTGGCAATACTGTGACCCCCCGTAAAATAACCTTGCGACCATCTGCAAATCCCTTTTGGGTCAGAACCCGCAATTTGAGAAATGCTGATCTCCTCTGTGAAATCTGTATGGTATAGGGTAAAAGCACACAAAAGACCAGATTTCACAGGATGGGGACCAGATTTCAGGATCCATGATGCGTTTTTCATGGCTGTGAATTTGGTAGGGTCCTAGTCATTACGTAGGGATTTCAAACAAAGAACCAGTGTTCTGGGCCTTAGAATTCAACATAATATATAAATCAAATATACTGAAAGGAAAGGACTAAAAGGGTTAATATTTACTAACAGATACTAACAGCCCTGTTAGCCCTTTACAGGCCACAGTGTCTTAAGCTTGTCTTTAAATTACCATTAAAGCCTTTCAGAATCCTGAGCTAAATTCACGGTCACTTCTGACAACCTCAGCATCCACTGACTTCATTCTGCTCACCCCAGCCTGTATCACACTGGGATAGCAGTTGTTGCTTCAGATATGTCATCCTTTCTCTCCATAATATCAAGGAAACTGCTACCCTTTCTTCTTTGTATCAAAACTGAAGCCTCCTTTGCTTCTCTTTGCTTTCCTTTCTGTTGTTAGCCTAGCACAGACAACTTTCATAAAATGATTGTACCTCTTTTGTAAAATGTCTGGAGACTTTTTGGTATTATAAGGCATTTGGAAGATGTAGGATCTTTTTTTTTTAAATAAAATGTTAACCCTTTTGAAGTATTTGGGCGCAACTTGCATACATTGAGGATGGCATGTCAACTCTCTCTCAACTCCACTGAATATAGCATGATAACCTTCCCTTAGTAGAAATGTTTTTAAAACAAAGCAAAAAAAAACAAACAACTTTTAAGAAGGATGGAAATACTGACACAACTTTTAGCACTGCTGAATCAAAAAGCCACTGATATTAGTGGAGCTGTCAGAGCTTGGGGAAAATGCACCTGAAGAACAAACTCTCTCTCATATAAAGGAAAAACCAAAAAAAAAAAAAAAGTATTTTCTATCCACCTTTGCCTTAGGAAAGGCATATTTCTGTAAGATCTGCCCTCCCCTGCTTTGATGCGGTGTGTGTTTTCTTCTTTGACATCCAGCCAGCAGTAGGTATGTTAGCTAGATCCTCAAGTAGTATAAATGGTGTGACTCTATTTGACTAAATTAGCTGTTCCCTTTTACACCAACCGAGGATCTGACTTTTTTTTAAAGATAATATATTAAAGTGACTAATCTTTTAAAAATGTCTGGTTAAGCCCTTGCCCACCCTTCCCTTTCTCAGCTGCAGATTCTCACCCCCTGAGCCTTGTTTTGGAATAAAAAATAAACTGGATGTTCCTGACCCACTCCAGCTGCAAAAATTCCCATCCCTGCTTCTTACCCCTCCCCTTTTTTGAGCTCAGATTTAACTGTGTGGGGATTTTTAAAAAAGCATCTTCCTTTTGCAATCTCCTTTCCAGCTGCACAGTCCCAACCCTGTGTTCTGTGTTTTAACCACATGTTTAAAACAAAGAATCTACCAATAGGAATGAAGGGAGCTTTGCTAAAGATCTAAGGACAAGAAAAAAAATGTGGGCATTCACAAAGATTCTTCTGTTTGAGGGGTACTCCCTCATTTCAGCTAAGCATGTTAGTAGGCTATTCCCACAAAGCTGTTCTTTTTGCAGAGTTGGAGTTTACATTAAACTGCCCCATCTCCCATCCTCCCCCAAACATAAAGAAAAAAGAAAGTATTTTATCTCTTGAATCTAGCAGTATTGCCAATAGCGGCTCATGGAAGGATGAAAGGAGGATATTGCTTTGTGTGTAATGCTCTTGCTATTCATGGTACCATGTATCATTTAAAAAAATTACTAAATGTAATGTGATGCAGCCCATGAGCACTTTCACATCAAACACTTGCTGCCTTGAGAGCGTGTATGGTAGAGATGATTTTGAATAATTCCCTTACAGTACAACACAGTGCATTACGGTAAAAGGAGGTCAGCCTCATTATCTTTACTTTTGTGCTTTGCTGTCATCAAAGGCTGTGAGCTGCTGCTGGTCTCATATTCATACGGCAGAACTCTGCATTACTGGGTGAATTACAATTGTTCCCAAGTACATAGATTCATGTCAAAAGACTCAACCTCCAAGAACGCCAAGGAAATGCTAAGTGGCTTTACTGTGTACGGAAATTCTTAATCTGAGCAGCTGGAAGCCCACTCTCAGCATTCCATATAGCATTCTCATGACATAAGTTCAGGAGTTCATGATGATGGATATACTGAGGAGCAACCTCAATTAATGTTAAGGGCAAAATTATAGCCCTGAGAGCTTCTAGAGCTCTGACTTAAGAGGGTGAGTATGTGTAGCACTTCAGCCAGGGTAGAAGTAGGTGTAATGCTTCTGGGACATTGTATGAAATTAGATGAGGATTAGGTCTTGCTACATCTTTAAAAAGCTGTAGCCTATACTTTCCATAGCACACCACTCCTGGTGCTTTCTATGCATAAGGGCCGGGGGCAACCACCATGGACACACTCCTGCACTAGCCAGATATGCCACTTTTGGGCTAGTAAGACCTGATACTAAATTCTGCCAGCTAGCTGTCTTCTCTTCTCTTGGACTTCTGAGCACAGCCAGCCAAACTATGACTGCCTTCTGCATAGCTGTACCTATGGTGAAGGAATGGGGTTCCTTGTGCTCTCTCCTCATGCTGGAGTCCAGACAATTGGGAATTGCCAAGCATCATCTTCATGACTAGTGATGCATAATATGAGCAACTGCCATGGTCACAGTAAAGGGAGATGCCTGAGCTAAGCTCTGTTGGTGTTAAAAGAGAATGAGCTGCTGGCAAGCTGTTCTCCATTAGGGCCCTGCACCTTTGAAATGCTCCTCTTCCCCTTGGTACAGAACAGTCCAAGTCTGTTAACCTTCAGGGCACACGGCAATGCAGATCTTTTCTCCCTGGTTCATAGAGAGTTGGGAGAAGGGTGAAATTGGGGACTGTGGAGGTGGACGTGTTGATTGGGTTTATTAAATGTTGTTACACTTGTGTTGTTGCTTGGTTAGTGCTATTAGTTGATTGCCAGAGTTTGTATTAATTGTAGTTTTAAGAGTTTGTCAAAGCCTCTGAGAGCTTGAAATGGGCATTCTTTTACATGGCTAGCATAAAGAATTAGTCGACTTGTCACCAATGCAGACTGTCTGTATTTAAGAGATCATTTCCAATATTAATCTCCACATGCTGTACTGTAGTAAGGAAATATATCTGGTTTATAGTGTAATGATATCATTGTGCTGAGCGACAAAGGATACATGTATTCTGAAAGATAAATAATGTTTCCTTAGAGTGTTGAGAAGTAAGAATTCATTTTAGAGATTGAGAGAGAGTCAAATACAGCCCTGTTATAATCAGGCACAACTCCACTGAAGTCACTAAAAATATACTACGGCTTTATTTGGCCCATAAACTGTAAGTTAATATCTCCTCAAATACTAAGCCACAAGAAATGTGAATGGAAAATGCTGTTCACTGTGAATATATATATATATATATAATGTGAATACTGTCCTTCTCTGCACACCTTGCCTCTGCAGTCTCAAAATTTAAGAGGCCAAATTCAGCCATGGTGTATCTTCAGTGATATAGTGGAGTTGCATCAAGGCTGAATTTGGCTTAGGATCCAATGCCTGAGAAGTAGAAGATGGGCCACTGTCTAAACCATCATAATCTCTTCTTTGCTAGTGGAAATTGATAAATGATATGTGCAGCATATGCATGTCCTTGTATGTGAATATTTTCTATTTTTGTTGTATATAGCCACATAAATTTTCTGTCTTAATGCTGACTGAAACTACTCTCACAAAAAGCTTGGATTGTGTTTTTGTGTGCTGGCTTGTTTGTTTCCCCTGTCCAGTTTGGTGAACAGATGGGGTGAAATTCATGTTAATCATTAACCTTGATGCTCTCAGGAAATTAAGGTGCCTGATAGCTTCAGGATAATACAAAACACACAATCACAATATAACTTGAACTACATGTTCATGCAAATATTACACATTTCAAATGCATAGATTGTGCTACTTTGCAGTATTTGAATTTTATGTAGTGTCTTCCATGTAAGAATCTCAAAGTGCTGAACCAGTATTAATTTATTAAACCTTACAGCATTACTGAGAGGTGGAAAAGTTTTATTAATTCAGTTTAACAGACAGAGGAACAAAGGTAGAGAGAAATTAAGTGATTTGCCTAAAGTCACACAGGAAATCTGTGGTAGAGCTGCACTTAGAACCTCAATGGCCTTACTCTCAATCCTGCATTTGAACCTCAAGACCTTCCTTTCTCCAGTCAGAGGTTTATCAGATGTGTATAATTTAAACACAGATTATTAAATAAGAATGAGAATCGTAGTCCCCATTGTGCAATTCCTATTGACTTGTGTGCACTTAACTGGGGGTAGAATTTAATTCTGAATGTATATGGAGAGTTCATGAAACCTCAAAGAGCTCCGTATGGTCACAGTAGTGTAAATAAGAGAGGAAATTGATCCAATGTGGTGATTAATTAGAGAAGCAGTACATTATCTTTCTGCTTCTGTCAAACTGAAGAGTCGGGTCGATTTAAGTCCATTGAAATTGATGGAGCTATGTGGATTTATACCAGTTGAGAATCTGGCCTGGGATCAGAGTAGACAATGATGGTTTATTGGTTTTATAGCAGTAACAATATGGGCTTGCAACCTTTTATTTGAGATAGAGAGCATGTATGTATGTATGTATGTGGATCCCTATTTCATTTGATCACTTTGGTAGGTTCTTCAGAAAGGAGATGAAAAAAATCCAACAGCTCAACCTTATTCTGAATTGCTAGTGTCAGTGTATGAACATATATGAACAATACTTATTTTTAAAAATAGAGATACAACAATGAAATTCTGTTTCAGTGGTTCAACACCCACTGCTTCCAATATGTTTTACAAGAAATCATCTGAGGGAGTCATTGACTACTGGAGGATTTCTGAAACTTGACACCTCTCCTGACAGATGTCTCATAAATGAAGTGCAGGAATTTAAAGTTCAGACATCATGTAGGTTGCAGAATTCCTGGCAGTAGTGGAGTCCCTCCTTATTAAGTCTACAGTTACCAAGAATGACAATAAAGAAGAAGCTGGGTGACAGGGACAAGATTTACTCTCTCTCATTCCAGCTATTTTCCCCCCTTGAAGTCAATGACTCAGCTTCCATTGATTTCAGAGCCCCTTGCTCATATTGTTTGATGAGCAAACTTGATTTTCTTCATGCCATACTGTAGGCCTATTTTCATCATTTAAAGCTACATTATTCCACTCTTACTCACACTAAGTAGCACCTTACTCCATGAGTAGTCCCACTGAAATAAATGAAACTACTCACAGAACAAGGCACTACTCAACTTAACAGTTGCAGAATCAGGCCATTAATCTTCCTGAGGGAAATAGGCCAATGTCATTAAGGGTCAGAGTATCGCTCAGTATACTTGTTGATACTTACATCAGTCTTTCTGCATACTGCAAAGTGCCAATCCTTCTCTATAAGGTTGTCCTTGTGTCATGGGTCTACCCTCACTTGAAACTGGGGGGTTTCAAGGTGAGGACCCGCATGCCACCATGTCCTAGGGTCTCACCCCCACTTTGAGCTTGTGAGTTCAAAGATGGGGACCCGCAGGTATTCTCCCCCCACCCTAACCCCTAGATTAGGTTTCCTTCTCGCTGCCACCACTCGATTTAATTCGGTGAATCGAGACACCCCTCTGTTCCCCCCCTCCTCCTTCCAGAGACTTTCCTGGGGAAGCACAGATCAAATCACAGAGGGAGAAAGATTTCTTTCACTTCCCTCTCCCTTCCCTGCTTTCTCTGCTTGGAGACAACCCTTGTCTCCACAGAGTGGCGCCTAGCTTCCTTCCCCTGAATCCACAGGTAAGGAACTTAACCAAGTCCTGAACTTAAAAAGAGTTTATTAAGAGAACAAAAAGAAAATACAGAATCTCTATGAGCCCAAGCTGGACACTCATAGGGGATAACCTTATCAATCTCTGGAGAGAATTCCCCCTCCCCCCTTTCTCAGTAAAAGCAATAACAGCAAACAGGAATAAAGCATTTCCTTTAGCAAACACACAATTGCAAATATAGAAATCAAATCATAAGACTAATTCGCCTTTCTAATTAATACTCACTATTAATTAGTAGAAACTACTCCAGGAGAACTTGGAGACATGACTGGTCTCTTTTAGATTCAAAAGAGTACCTGAGACAAACAAAGAAAAACACAGACAAAAGCTTCCCTCCACAGAGATTTGAAAAAATCTTATCTCTGATTGGTCCTTCGGTCAGGTGGTCACCAGGTACTGCATGTTAACCCTTTACAGGTAAAACAGACTTTAACCCTTAACTATCTGTTTATGACACCTTGGGAATCTGGGAACTTGCCTTTTCTATATGAAGCATTTGTAATGTAATTCAATGGAAGCAGAAGTTAAATTACATCATGAAAAAAGGTGTAGTGTAATTGGTCACCAAAGCTCTGGAAAGTTGGAGGAAATGTGTTAGTCAATTGTAGTACTGGATTAGAAAACTCATTGTTATTAACTGAACTGCACTTTCAGCCATAGTTATTTACTGATTTTGATTTAAACAAACAAGAAAATAATTCACCTTTACCGGTAAGTAGAAAGTAGCCATTTCATCCCTTTCCAAATGCAAATTCAAAAAAAAAAAAAGGGCTTTGCCGCATATTCAGAATGTCAATTGACTTGAGCTGTCTCAAACTAGGGTAAGTGAATTTCTAATTCAAGGAGCCTTCACAAAGAAAAGAATGAAGGCTCAGATTCACAAAAGTACTTAGGCACCTAAACACCAGGTTTAGATGCCAAGGCAAGTCACAAAAGCCCTGCTCAGCTGCCACCTAACCCTGTACGTGCCTAAACTTGGTGTCTCCATTTTCAGGGTTAATGTTCCCTGGGAACCTAAGTTTCTGCCTCGGAGCATAAACACTGCTGCCTCGTGCTAGGCGTCTGGACTCCTATTTCCCAGCATGATCCATGACTCCACCTAACTCACCTTTGGGGCCTGATCTAGTAAGCATGCTACCAGATTGGGCCCATTCCAAATGTGGTGGTGCTTATAACTTTTAGCCCAATTATTAGACAACTCACCTGGCTGTGGGAGGCCTGGGATCAATTCCCCCCTCTATGTGTGGTGGGGGGAGAAAGGATTTGAACAGAGGTCTCACCTCACAGGTGCTTGCACTAACTACTAAGATATGAGATAATCTGGAGCAGGTCTCCCTCAGGCTCTCCTGTTGATACTGTTAGAGTGTGTATAAATACTTAACTAGTCACTGGGCTAGAGCAAGAATATGAGAGATTTTTATAGCCTGGTGGTTAGGGACCTGCTTTGGGAGTGGGAAACCAGGATCCTCGATCTCCAATGACTTCAATTATTTTTCCAAACTTGGAACATCTTCAACAGGAGAGATTGAGGGAGACCTACAACAGAGTATCCCATAGTTCAGTGGTTAGATAGCCCTCTTGAGAGGTGCAGGAAACCTATGTTCAAATTATTCCCCCCCCCCTAGGGAAAAAATGAATCCAGGTGAATTGAATTGTAACCAGTGGGCTAAAAGTTATAAAGTGAATGCTGCCACCTCATCCTTTTCCAGTCATTTTTACGTGGAGCGAGGCAGGTACTCAACTCATTCTCATAAGAAATTATTTAGGAGCCTAAGTTGTCTGCCTCCCTGCAGTCTGGATTTAAATGCTTAAATCCATAAAGGAGCCAGGTTTAAAACACACTCTTCTCATTGGCATTTCCCAATGGCTAGCTTAGGTGGCTTTCCACCTAGCTTGCTAGTTTTTTATGGATCCCATTCTAAGGTGCCCATATCGCCTCATTTATTGTATAGGGAGCCTAGGTGCATAACTCAGGCTTTGTGGATCTCAGTGCAGTTCAAATGTTTCTTGAGGTATATAAAAGTTAGGTGCAGTGATGCTGAGCATTGCAACACCTAAGTTCCTTTGTGGATCCAAGCTGCCCAGTTCTCAGACAGTCAGGGAGACTGAACAGGACATACTGCCCAAAACACGGTCTTTGGATAAGAGCTGTCTTTGAAACAGAGCTGTCAACAAGGGTGCAGGCAAGCATCCATTGGAATGAAGTAGCCCCCTCTTGTGTAGATCATAGGGAAGGACAATAGATAACTTCTCCTGGTGCCAAACCCCCAACATCTCTACCAGCCAACAAAACCCTTTTATGGGGTGGGGGGAAAGAATCCAGTTCCTCTCTTCCCCCTCCTGCCATACTCATGGTAACTAGAGATGCATGGATCATGGATTTTTCAGTTTGCTGCCAGTTCCTAAAACTCCAAGCAAAAATTTCAGTTTGGGTTGACCTGAAACCCAATTTTTGGCAAATGAAAAAGTTGAGATAAATGAAACATGCAAATGAAGGCTGGATTCACAAAATGACCAGAGGGAGGGTATTGTGCCCTCCTTATAATTTTAGCCCAGTGGTTAAGGTACTAACCTAGGGTGTGGGAGTTCAGTTCCCCTCTCTGCTGAATGTGGAGTAGGAATTTGAATGTGGGTCTCCTATAGTGCACTATGGGATATTCTGGTATGGAGCTTCCTTAATCTGTTATATTGAAGCTGTTTTACTTTACAAATAGTCACTGGAGCAGAGATGAGAATTTGCCTCTCCTACAGTCTAGGTGAATGGCCTAACTACCAGGCTATAGTCATTCTCCCTCTATGGCCCAATGACTATCCATGGTCATTCACAGTAGCAATTCATCATTTAAAAAAATGTGAGTTACTGAAGTTCTGTGGACCAAAAGGAAGGAGAGTGGAGTGGGAGTCAGGAGTCAAGGAGCAAAAAAGTCTTTCTGCCAGACTAACTCCACAGCTTACCTTCACTGAGCAAGTCTGGTCACCAACATTTCATCTTCCACATTGTCCTTGGGATCAGTCAGCCTGCTGCAGAGCCTGTTTAAGTAAATCCATGGGGTTTACACATTCTCTTGGCCACACAAACAGGGTTTTCCTCCTTCAACTACAAGGATTAAAAGTGGTTCAACTATTCTCTTTTGAGTAATGTTGCTGTTGCATGGGGATACTGATGGTGTGCCTTTTCCCATTTGGGAAGTGAGATATAGGGAACATTGCCTTTACTATAAAATTTCCAAGTGTTTTGGTTGTAATCCCTTTGAAAATTAAGGCATTTAGTATAATGAGTGTTTTCATATAATGTTAATGTGAGTAGAGCTGCACAGAAACACAAAAATAATAAGGCAGGAGTAGATGGAATTATCAAGGATGAATCTTAGATTCCTGCAGCAAATTCTGTCCTAGTAAATAGTAATGACATTGCTCTCTAATATTTTCAAGCCATTTTCATGGCACTCCTTGTAAAGCAAGTGGTTGAAAGCTGAATTGCAGAGTCTGACTAATGAGTTACTAACTAGGTAACTAGATGTGGCTGAATGGAAGCACACCTGATGTTTGTGAGGCTCTTGTTGATCCCAGAACAGTTGAAAGGACTGAGCTTAGCAAATGGAAATATTAACACACTTCTAAAGTTTGTTTGATACAGTCTCTTACAAGGATAAGATCTTCTGTGGTTTGACACACATCTCCTGGGAATTCAGTTACCACTCCTCAGCCCAATAAATGTGTGCAGGAGTTTCAAATCCTGGAACTTTAAAAGCTTTTTTGGATAGTTCTCGGTAAGTCTGCTAATTTTGTCATCTTAGAGTTAACTAGAACTATATTTTCTTCTACATGTTTATGTGTTATCAGAATCTTGTTTTGAATGCTCTGTCTTATTGAGAATCCTTTTGCTCACAGTTCACCAATAGCTAACCATGTGGAATTTATCAGTGGTTTTCTAAAAGCTAAGTGAAGTGTGTAATATGTACTGCAATTTTCTGTACTTTCTTAAATGCAATCAGGATGATGAGCGTAACAGCATCTTCCCCTGCTGAAGTTGTGCTGGCTAGATGATAGTATAAAACTCTGTCCTCTCTAGTCCCTCAGGATGTCATTATTTTCAGTGTTATGAATAGCAGGATAATGGGCTATTGTATTCCCTTAAAAGTTCTAAAGCTCAGCATGATTTGGATTTTTTTTAAAGAATGCCAAAGCCTAGCTCTAATTGCATTACTGAAGGTTAAACTGATGAATGATAACAAGTTCTGAAGTTGCATAAGAGTTCTTGATCCTTCTCCCTTACATAAGATACAATGACAGTTTATAGAACTGTTCATTGGGGGTGGGAGGGAGGAAAACCAGCTAAGGATCCTAATTGTTCCTCTGGGGTTCATTTTCTTCCTCAAAACCAGTCACTCATTTCTCACTCTGGTACATTGATTTCAGCTGTCTTTGAGACTGCACCATTTCTGAAATGAGAGGGCTCCTAGTGTCCTGAAAGTGCTGCTGCTAAGGTTTCCAAAAGCAATTAGTCTAGTGATTGTGGTGGCCTACCTGAGATGCCTTGACTGGTGTTGATTTTCAGTTCTTCCCTTCTCTCAAGAGTGGCACCCCAAACCAGTAGTGACTTTCGAAAATGATGGCCTGTGTTTGTATAGCATGTGCTGCTTTGGGTGTGGCCCTTTAAGAAAGATGGAAGAAGTCAGGCTCAATTTAGAAAGGAGGGGATTACTCAGATAGTAACCCAAGGCAAGCCTCTCTGAGGACTAAAGAAATGGTTTGCTTGAGAGTTTACCCCAGAAAGCCTTCTTAAATAAAGGAGCAATACTCAGAGGGAAAGTGACCCGGAGATGCTCACCAGATGGAACATACTCTATGTCAAAGTTTCAGGTACCAGTGAAAGGGGATGATCCCTACTTAAGTAGTGGAAAATCTAATGTAATGATTGAGTTAGTTTGTCTGAGCCACAGTTGGGCTAGTAGCAGTGCTTGGGAGGGGTGTGGTTATAGCTAAATGCTGCTTTGTACCCCTGGGAAAGCATTTAGCAGTTCTGTGTCTGTTTCCCCCTGAGCTGTAAATGATATGAATACAGACCTACTTCCAAGGGATGTTGTGAGTGTTTATTCAGAAATGCTGGTGATATGTGTTTCAGTTCTTGAATCTAAGATTTTAAAGTATTGTTAAGGGACTCTCTTCTCCACAGTTCAGGATCAAGCCAGGAATAGAGAGTTGTCATAGTTAAGCTGGAGATCAGGTATAGCAGTAGTGGGGCTTGGGCTGTTTGTCTACAAAGGTTCTGCAGTGATCTAGTTTGCTAGGGATACCCCTGGCTGACTATTGAATTTAGGCCTGGGGTTCAGATGCTGGGGGGAGAAATAAGGAGTAGCAAAGATGGCTATGATGGCATGACTGACTCCAGTGACAAGAAGCAGAGGCAAATGCCAGCATGTTTGTTTAGTGAGAGCTGGAGGTGACAGTAGCAACTGCACTGAGTGAAGAAAGATGAACTGTGATACATGTGAATCAGCAATAGTGGTGCCTTAGACTTGAGCATGAGGTGTCATGTGTTGGACTTGCAGCCACTATGTTTTAGTGAGATGCCAAGGTTTCTCAGTTTCTACATAAACATGCTATATTGAGAATCCACTTTGGTTAGTGCTGATGGATGTAATGAAATTTTAATTTGAACTCTGTGATTTTATCCATTTGGCAAAGGGACCACCCTAAGTATAGAGGAAATGTTCGTAGGAAAGTGTGAAGTATTTATTTGAATCTGTATTGAGACTGTTTCCTGAAACTACAGCTGCAGGTGTAATGTCAGGGAAATCTCAGGATTTGCAGAGGTGGTGGTGGTGAAATGTGGTTCTGTTGAAAATAAATTAATGTATATTTAACAGGAGAGTTCCCCTGTTACATGATTCCTATTCCAGCTCTCCTCTACCTTTAGGTCATTTATTATAACTGCTATGCTTTATTTTAAAAGTTATTTTTACATTGGGAAAAGGTTAAAAATATGAAAAAGCATAAAAAGAGCAATTCAGTATTGTAATTACATTAAGTATGAAGCGACTGGTTTGTGGAATGTAATAAAAGTAAAAGGTATAACTCCTGAGAGAATTGATATAAATCTCTGACCAGTTAAATCTGTAAGTCTTTGTAGCATCCTTTTTGCTAATAAAATAAGCCATTTGTTTTTACTTGAGCACTGTGGGTCTGATTCTCCTCTTAATTATATCTATTTTCAATGGAGTTACTCCATTGGCAGTGAGAAGAGAATTGGGCCCTATATATGTCATCTCTCAAATGGTGGGGAGACTTTCAGACAGAAAGAGGGTTTGGGGTTTGTTTTTCTACAGGCCAAGACAACCAAAGCCAATTAAGAGAACTGAGCTGGATTTAAGTAACGATAGGGTGTGAGATGACAGACTTTGACCTGCTAAATGAGAAAATATAAGATCGTCTTCTGAGTGAGATACTATACTGCTAAATATTGGGGAAGGCTGGAGACCTGGGTTAAGGCTTCATCAGCCCTGTTAGAAGAATTTTCTTTGGCTCTGTGCTATATCCTGACCCTCTGTAATGCTATCACCGCCACACATACAAACAGTATGATCAGCTGGCACCTAACAGCCCTTTACAATCTAGATTGTTCCAGTCTTTTTCTGGAACCTACTGGCCAATCTTTCTTTCTCCTTGCTTTGTATTAGTTTATCTTAAGTTACTGGTTCTTCTGTTGTTGCCTTTTGTTTCCTTCCACCTGGCAGAGTCCCAGCTGTGCCCTGAATCTCTTGAAGCATTCTTTGCTCTTGTGTAAATGTCACTGTCATCTGAATCCTCCTGAGGCATGACGAACAGTGTATTTCTTGCTCTTCATGATGATACATGAAATCTGTGGTCTGAGATCTCTATGATGACTTATAGCTTAGTGTGTGTGTGTGTTCACACACAGGTATATGGAGTATATGAATGAAGTGCACAGGCATAGAAAGCTGGCTTATAAGAAGAACTGCTTCCCATGGGCACATAGTTCTTCGTGTTCTGCAATGTCTGGGAAGGATATACAGAACATTTACAGGACCGTCAAATGGAATTTCAGTCAAAATATTGTTTTATTGCTTGTCTGAGTGTGATGTGGGTTCTGTAATTACATAGAAAATGTTACTTGTTTGCACATGGACCTACTGCCTAATCTACAATGGAAACTTCCTTCTGGGTTTTGAAATGAAAGAACATCTTGTGCTTTCTATTCTAATGGCACAGCACCCACATCCTCATTTGCATTCATAACTTATAAAACAAGGAAGGTTTCTGTTTTGTTGCAACCAGTATTTATTAATCTAAAGACAAACAGCTGAGACTGTCAAAATTCATCCTTTTAGCAACCTTCCAACAATTGTACCAAAGGAAAAGTTAGGAGTTGGAAATCAAAGAAAGAAAATAATCAGAAATTAGAGAGAAGTTTGAAGCCGTTAGCATTCTCACAAATAACCAGCTGTGAGAGATGTGGAAAAATGTAAACCTGCCTAAGTGAATTCCCTGGTGACTCTGTGCTATATGATCTCTTGTTTTGTTTAAAATCAATTTTGTGGGGTCAGAGGGAGATGATACAGAAGCAAAACCTATATTTCACAAACAGCCTCTGGAAGCTTTGTTTGCAATGTCATAGTCTTCTGAAATCATCCATTTTGCCTGCCTCTTGATTTATGTCCCAAGGCCTGATGTAGCCCAATTACTCAAGTCTTTTGTAAGCAGTTATTGCTAATCCACTAGGTGACCGCAGAATGTGCTATTGGAGTCAAGTGCATGTTTCTTCATGACCTACTTGTTCCTTCCACAGACAAGTCACCTTGAGGAATCTGCATTGTACTCATGATGGTAGCAACTGCCATAGCTAAAACTGTTTCCATTCCAACCTCACGTTTTCAGTGCCTATACATTTAGAAAAGTTTTCTAATCTTGGAAAATCTTCCCAATATAGTTTGTGCCTGAGTGAAATTTTATTTTAAAAGTTGAACTGAAAAGCAAATTGACCATGGAGGGAGGAGGAGAATACAGCTTCCATTATTTAAAAAAATAAAATTCTTATAACTGTTGTTGTTGAGCATATTTTCAGCACAAATGGGCAGAGGCAAAAAGTAAAAAAAAAAGGAACTAGAAATAGCCCTCACTGAGGAGAATTGCCTTTGAGTGGCCTTGTGAAAATTGCTTTGGATGTGACCAAGTTATGAATCTCTGAAAATTTACTTCTGCATATGTCCATAACACATTAAACTGACTTTTCTTGCTGAATGTTAGGCTAAGGAAGGCTGTGCTGTATATGTGTACTTGCTACCTTAGCTGTGTCCTGCGAAGTGAACTGAAGGTGGCCATGGGCTGTGCGTCGGGCTTTCTAAGATAAGGTCTTGCAGACTTTAGGAGGGGTCTGCAAAAAGAGTTGAGCTACCACATACAGAAGCAGAGTTGCTCTTCTGCAATACCGCCTAGTGGATAGAGTACTCTACTGGGACTCGGAATACCTCATGGCTCTGTCTCTGGCCTATTGGGCTAGGGTTGCCAACCCTCCAGGATTGTCCTGCAGTCTCCAGGAATTAAAGATTAATATTTAATTAAAGGTTGTGTCATGTGATGAAACCTCCAAGAATACCTCAAACCAAAATTGGCAGCCCTACTTTGGGCAAGTCACTTTTTTCTTTATTCCACAATTCCTCGTATGTGAAATGAGGACAATGATACTGACCTCCTTCCTAAAAGCATTTGAGATCTAATGATGAAAAGTATTATACAAGAGCTGGGTGATAGTATTATTATTATTTATTATAATTGTCTGATGTCTGCAGGAGGGGGAGAGCGTGGGCCAATGAAGTGAGGGAGCTAAAGCTGGCTAGGAAGAGTGAGATTTTATGGTCCTGGAGCAATGAAAATCTCTGAAACTGAAAACTGGTTTGCCTGGAAAACGTTACCTGCCCAATGCCTAAATTTTCAGCACTTCAGGACTTTCACCAGTTCTTGTGAGAAAATGTATGTACCCAGCAGTAGCGTAAAAGTTTTCCATATTAATTGATGCATAGTTCCCACCAATTTAAGTTCTTAGTGTTTTTAACCAAGCAACCATGATATTCTCTCAAATTTGAGTGGGGAGGAAGATGTACAGTTCTATAATGAGCCTGTTTATCTGTTGGGTGCATACTGTACATCTGAGCTATGCTTTGATATTTTTAGATACTATGCTTGTCATTTTAAAATACAGATGATAGACACTGCTATTTGGCTGTGTGTGTGTGTATAGGATTATAATATAGGATTTTCTCTAGATTCTCTACTTTGTTAAGCAATCTGTCTCATGAAATGAAGATGGAGAGCTGAAGTGAGACTATAAAATAAGATATTTAGGGCTTGGTGGCATGGGGAAATTGACTGGCATAGCTATTGTGGAATAAGCTATTCCATTCTAGCAATTCTGGTATAACAGACCTGTGTGCACGCTCTATTCTGGAATAGAAGTGATTTCATTCTGGTATCAGAATAGTTATTTTAGAATAAAATCACTCTTATTCCAGAATAGTGTCCACACAGGGGAGTTTTACCAGAATGGCTTATTTCACTTTAGTGATGCCAGTTAATTTCCCCTTGTAGACAAGCCCAAAGTAAATTTTCCTTCCTGTTCCTAAGAAACTTTGTAGAAGTAATGATGCAAAAATCTGCTGCCCTTCAGTTCAGAGACTGCTGAACTTTGGTGGCGGGTGAACTAACCTCTCTACTTATTCTGTAAATTATAGAGCTGACTGGAACATTATTACCAAAATAGGCTGTCTAACTGAAACACTTTGGCTCCATAGAACTCTTCTCAGGAAGGTTTTTGAGTTGAGAGAAACAGACATTCTGACTTTATAATTAGGTAATTAGGGCACCGGCCTGGGATATGAGAGATGCAGGTTCAAATCTTGGCTCTGTCTGATTTGGAGTGATAGAGGATGATAAACTCTGCTCTGAATTAGGCAGAGCAGGGACTTTAACCTTAGTCTCCCAACCTCCAGGCCTGTGCCCTAGCCACCCAGCCATAGTGTGACAGGTGAACACCATTTTCACACAACCTTTCTAAAGGTTTTGTTTTCACTCTAACGCAGAACAAAATCAAATAGTGAAAACTAAAAAGCTTCTGTGAAAGGGACTTGTCATCTGGTCAACGCTAGTAAATCACTCAGGAATGTTCTGCCAGTATTGAATTGGCAGGAGACCGGTCTTTCCATCTCTAATTTTTATGAATCTGTGACTTAACATTTGGGACACTTCAGTACAACATAAATATGCCAGGCATTATCAGAATACTTCCCCCTCATTTGTCTCATCCCTCCAAACATGCAGATTTAGAGAGAGTGGTTGGCAACTGTCACGCACAATGTTTACTCGATGCATTCAACTTTTGCTGTAAGTGGTGTGCTCTTCCTAGTAGGCCACTTGTCTGTTATAACTAATGAACATAAACACTGGATAGAGTCCCTGAGCTTGTTTGAGAGAACAGTATTTTGATTTACCATCAGTTTTTCTTCCTCCAGCCCCCATTAATGTGTGCCACAATTGGCTAACATTAGGTCTGGAAGCAATTTGCCCTAACAACTTCAAAATGAAATGCTTTTCTAACTGACACAGTGGCCTTGAGCTTTCCCTCCCCTTGAGAAAGCAATTCAGCTCATCTTCTTACTAATGAAGTCTCACCTGCTGGGGCCAGTGTTAGTCTTTAAGGGTATGTCTATACTGCAGTAAAACATCATGGCTAGCCTGGGTCAGCTGACTCAGGCTCTGGGACCTTCCCCCCCCCCCCCCCCACCTCCCACAGGCTCCCGTAGAACAGGCTGAGCCCAAACGTCTACACTACAATTTTATAGCCCCACTGCCTGAGCCCAGCCAGCCTGAGTCAACTGACATGGGCCAGCCACGAGTGATGTATTGCAGTGTAGACACCCTAATTGGCTTTATAGAGGAAGAATCTATAAAGAATCCAAATACAAACTGGGTTCCTCTACAGGCTGCTGGTGTGGTGTTCTTCCCCCTCCCCCTTTTGGTGGGGCGGGTATTTGGTTCCGATTTTTTTTTTAATAGCCTTCAAATAGCTAGTGCAGTGTACTCTGGAAATGATTATGAAAACTGGTTCCTACAACCACAACTTCTCAAACAATTGTAGTTGTCTACTTAAATTTGAAAAATAATGCGTGGTCTGCCCACAGTGAAGATGAGGCGCCAGGCAAAGCAACTTTTTCATCAGTGATCTGGAAGTAAATTAAAAAGTCACTGCTGAAAAAATTTAGAGATGACACAAAGATTTGCAGAATGGTAAATAATAAGAACAGAACACTCAAAAAGAGCAATCTGGATTGCATGGTAAACTAGGGCTGTTCAGCTAAAATATATTTTATTATAGCCAAGTACTAAGTTACACATCTAGGAACATGTAATGAAGGCCATATCTATAGAATAAGAGACTATATCCCAGAAAAGAATTAGGACTCATAGTGGAAAAGCAACTTAATGTGTGCTCCCAATATGATGCTATGGCAAAAAGGGCTAATGCAATCCTAGGATTGCATAAACAGGGAGTAATGACTAGAAGAAGGAGGTGATTTTTTTTTAACCTCTGTATATGACATTAGTGAGACCAATATTGACTTAACCTCAGGCTTGGAATGCTGTACTGGACTACTGCATTCAGTTCTGGTATCAACAGCTTAAAGAGGATGTTGGAAAAACTGAAGAGGAGAGGGGGCAGACGAGCCACAAACAATACTTGAGAGCTGGAGTAAATGCCTTACAGTGAGAGATGTAAAGGGTTCAGACTGTTTATTTTATCAAAAATAAAAGATTGAGGTGACTGAATTGCACTGTATAAATACTTTAATGAGTAGAAAATATCTTCATAAGAACAGCCATACTGAGTCAGACCAAAGGTCCATCTAACCCAGTATCCTGTCTTCTGACAGTGGCCAAAGCCAGGTGCCCCAGAGGGAATGAACAGAATAGGTAATCATCAAGTGATCCATCCCATGTCGCCCATTCCCAGCTTCTGGCAAACAGAGGCTAGGGACACCATCCATGTCCATCCTGGCTAATAGCCATCGATGGACCTATCCTTCATGAACTTATCTAGTTCTTTTTGGAACCCTGTTATAGTCTTGGCCTTCACACCATCTTCTGGCAAGGAGTTCCACAGGTTGACACTGCATTGTGTGGAAAAAATGCTTCCTTTTGTTTGTTTTAAATCTGCTGTCTATTAATTTCATTTGGTGATGCCTAGTTCTTGTGTTATGAGAAGGAGTAAATAACACTTCCTTATTTACTTTCTCCACACCAGTCATGATTTTTATAGACCTCTATCATATCCCCCCCGGGTCATCTCTTTTCCAAGCTGAAAAGTCTCACTCTTATTAATCTCTTCTCAGATGGCAGCTGTTCCATATCCCTAATCATTTCTGTTGCCTTCTCTGTATGTTTTCCCATTCCAATATATCTTTTTTGAGATGGGGGCAACCAAATCTGCATGTAGTATTCAAGATGTGAGCATACCATGGATTTATATAGAGACAATCTGATATTTTCTGTCTTATTATCTATCCCTTTCTTAATGATTCCCAACATTCTGTTCGCTGTTTTGATTGCTACTGCACATTGAGTGGATGTTTTCAGAAAACTATCCAATACAGATCAAGATTGGATGCCTTCCTGAAAATTATGCTTTAGACAAGCACAATTTATTGGTCTGTTACAAGAGTAACTAAGTGAAATGTCTGTGACATATAGGAAGTCAGATGGATAACCTAATGGTCTGTACTGGCCTTACACTCTTTGAATCTATGAAAAATACTAACAGGATTTTCTCTAACAAACATCATTAAATATCTTATGACAATTTTTAGGAATTTTTGATGTCACTCACATTGAAATCTTAAGGGCACCAAGAGCGAAATCATATATCCACACAATGACCACCTTTTACACAACAAATATAAGCTATATTGAACAACAGACATTTTAAGTCACCTCAGTGTAGAGGGCCAAAATTTTTCCCCTCTGTTATGTCAGTGGAGTTGCTCCAGATTTACACTGCAGTGGAGGCACGGTACAGGGATTCAGACTGGCCATCTAAGAGCAGAATGTAGCCCCAAGGCTTCAGTCCATCACTGAGTGTCAAGTTGAAATGCTAGAGTTTAAAGGTGACATTTTGGTCCTGTTGAAGTCAATAGTAAAACTCCCACTGACTTCAGTGGCCTAGGATTTCATGCTCAGGTTTTGTTTTTTGTGTAGACTTGTGTATACAAATACTTATTAATACAATTACACCCACAATTGTAGTACAATGTGCACCCACGCTTCACGCAGTTATAGACCATGGCCCTGGTCCTATGAGATCCATGTGGACCTCAACCCAGGCACGGAAGTCCATCCATGTGATTTCTTTGTAGCATTTTGGCCCATGTTCTAATGTATTAGAACTCTGTGGTGGGATAGCATTTAGTATTGCTTTTATCGATGCTATTTTGTTTGTTACAAAAGCACTCTTGCACTGGAGTACCAAAACATGATAGTTACAACCATGGCTTTGTTTGATAATACAGTCTTTGATCAGGGACTTTGTTTTCCTCTGTGTTTTGGAAAATGGTGAAAACCATGTTGGGCACAGTCTAAACAAGAAGATTGTCTGTTTGAAAAGTTCTACTTGAAATGGCAGAGCCAGGAATGTAACTAGCACAATTTCGGTGATCCAAGGTGAATAGGGCTTAATTAAACACTAATTCCTTTGGCAGCCCCTCATCAATCCATTTTATAGTGAAGACAACAATGGGGCAAATCAGCACATGTTGTAAGAGCAGCAAATTGTTTAAGACCTAAAGTTGCATCCTTTCTATTAGTTCAATTAAAGCTCTCTAATTAGGTTGGACATTGCATGAAGCAGTAGCCAGTGGGTGACCGATGCTAACTAACAAGCAAATTGGAAAAAATAGAGATTACACTTAGAATTAAACCTGTCCAAAAATAAATAAATAAATAAATCTTGGTGACTCAGGGGTTGACTAGTAATGAGATCTGAGGCCCATCTCCTGAAAATTGCCAATGTGAATGTAGCTGAGATCAGTAATGACTGGAAAATCAACACATTTTCTTCATGAAACAAATGAAGTGTCCATGTCATAAAATCACTAGCACTAAATGGAATTCATGCTAGTAGACTGGCCAAGTATAAGAGCATGGTTTTGGAGATAGCATGTTCTTTGTAATGAAATCAAAAGAGGGGGAGTCAGGAGATCTGGGTTCTGTTCTACATGTGTTTGTCATGTGACCTGGGCCTTCTGGGCCTCAGTTTCCCTAATCTGTAAAATCAGATGAAAAACTGCCTATTTGTTTTTGTAACTGTTTTAAGATCTTCTGATGAAATGTAGGGGTGTGTGTGTGTGTGTGTAAGAATTATTTATTACCTGATGGATGTTGAGACTTAGTTTCCTTCTTGTCCCTGCAAGTAGTCTTTCTAGCACACTGATGAGGCAATATGGGTGAAGCTTGTGTTGCTGCAGTATAATCATGGCTGTATAGAAGATTTTTAGGCAGATGATCTGGGACATACACTGCTATATTTCTCTTTAGAGGTAGAGAAAGAAAGTAGATTTTAAGTTAATTTAGCTGTCAGTGGATCATCTCTCTTCTTCCTCTGTGGTTACGTGCCTAGCAGAGCTAAGCAAAGACATAAGGAGACTTGGAAAATGAACCAAGATACTCCACAGCATTTAGACCAAATGTGGGCAACCACAGTGATTAACTTCCCACCAGTGGGTTGCTAATTTCTTTAAATCTGATGTGGGGAGATCGACCTCCTTAGCAAAAGAGGCAATTCATTCTCTCTCTTTGCCAATCTTCCTCGGAACAGACTCCAGCAACTCTATAGGGTCTGTTCCCATCTAGCTATATGGTAGAATTAGGCATGTAAATGTACCAAATCTTGAAAGGAGAGAGAGAGGGGGTGAGGGGGGTGTCTGAGTGAAATTGTATAGGTTGTTTCTGGGATGTGAACTGTTCATTACAAATTGTACTTGCAGGCTTGGTTTTAAATTTTTTGTTCTTCTTTTACAATTGTGATATAGAAGCTTCCAGTGGTTCGCTGTTTGTTTCCCTCTGGTTTTGGCCCACTGCAAGTGTACATCTTAATTCCCCCTGCCTCCCCCAATGCCAGCTCTGTTATCCAACATGAGGACTGTGGGATTCCGTCCCTATGAGCTGTAGAGTGATTTCTTTGAACTCTGCCTAATTGAGTCAAAAGATGCAATTTCAGAGTAAGGTGTAACACAAGATGCTGGGCCAGATTCAAACAAACTAGTATGGATGAATTATAAATTAAACCCAAGACCAGGGATTTCCTCCCCCACCCACTGTGGTTCACAGAGACTGATGTTAGTAATGACATCTGCCCTCTCTTGAGGCTCCTCCCATGGTAGGTTCTAAAGTTGTTTTTGTTCAGCCTTGAAATGAAAACAAAACCTTTTGCAAAATGGAATTGTGTTGTGACATCTCTTTGGATCAAAATGATGAGGGTTTCAGTTTGGCCCATCCTCTCTCTCTCTCTCTGCTACTGAAGAATCCATCTGGAGCTCAGAAACCTTCCCAACTAAAACTTCATTGAAACCAATACATATCTGAAACATTTTGGCGTCAAGACAGCCTATTTCGGTGAAAAATCATTTAATTAAAAATGTTTTGACCAGCTCTACTAGGGCCCACTTAATTTCTCCTGCCAGCAAGGTTGTCATGGAGATCCACTGAATCAGCTCATCCTCTGCTACGCCTCATGCCCCCGTCAGCACTACCCACTTCTTGTGCTATACTTATCTTGTAATAGAGGGGAACTTGTGAACTTTTTGTAATTCATATAAGGTGTTTAGTTCTCCAACCTGAAAATGACTGGGTAAAAAGAAGTCTTATTGGCATTCAAAGCCCCATTATATGAAGGATAAAAATATCTTTGCCTAACCATTAATTGTTTAAAAACCTATATACTATAGTAAAGTATTCATTCAAATTTAAAACATGAATTTGCTTTGATGATCATGACTATTGTTGTTGCCTTTCTACAAGCATTCCTGTCAGTTCATTTTTGTTCTTGGAAATGTTCATTTAAAATGTTAGTATTATAACTGGTATGAAAAAAGGGACACATTCTTTGACAAAAAGGTATAACTAATTTTTTTACAAAATAATTTGCACTATTGAAAACATTTGAGTTTTGAAGTCTTTCAACTAGCTTTAGGAAAATTATGTATTTTTCACAACTGTTTGTGCCATAAGTTTTTGTCCAACTTGAAAGTTCTTTGTAGGTTTGAGAGTCACCTAACTGGGGAGATTAAAATAACACCATGTGACTTAGATGACTAATCATACATGAACAGTCAATTATGAGTAGTGAATAACTGGAGTGTGGCTCATGTTTTCTTAAACCATTCATGGAAAACTTGCAGACAGACTAAATTTATTAAATTGTACTACTGTACAATGAACTGACAATGTACTGTTTTTTATGGTGTCTTGAATCATTACTGTGAAATAGTCCCTTTTAAAAAAAGACAGAGAAATGACAAAAAACAGCTGTAAAGTTTTAAGGAATTTCTTTTTCTTACTAATTTGTTACCTCTTGGACAAACTTCAGTCAAAGGGCTAAGTTATTCAAAGGACTCAGCAGTTAGGGAAAATACAGCTATATCTGAACTTATTTGCTATTCATATCTTTATTTCATGGGGGTGGGGGGACAGAAATCTAGCTGTCCATATTTTATGGCATTAATTATTCCAGTGCCAGATTATAGTAATGAAACGTTTACATCCTAGACTTGTTGCTTGAGCCAGAACCACTTGCCTATAATCTTCCCCTTGATTCTTTTCTCTCCTGAATAAACTGTGGAGATTATTATCCCCAGCTGCTCCAAGCTGTGACAAAGCTGGAGACTTAGTAACTCATGAAAATGTATTTGGTTTTGGTTTTCAGTCACTCACTCACTCTCTGCCCGGCTCCTGAGATGTTCTGGTTGTTCAATGGTTATATCACTTTCCCTGTGTGTGCGAATGTCCCCCAACATGCACCCCTTTCTTGCTAGTCCAAGAAGCAAAGTGACTACAAGGCTGACTTATGGGGATGCCTACATAAGCACATTACATTTATAAACTAGTTTCTCTTTCTAAAATTAAAAATAAGAAAGCCTTTCATTTTTAATGGTGCAGCAAGAAGTTGTACTAGTCGAAACCTAATTTCTGATTATTGGCTTCATATATGTTCAGGTAAATCTGACAAGATTTGTCCCAACAGTTACAGTGAAAAAAATGTTCATTAACTACTAGGGAACAACTCATTTTTTCACTGTATCTGAAAGATCTTCATGATTGCTGAAACAGCAAATAGATTTTTTTTAAAAAGTACAAATTTGATGAAATTTTCTCTGCAGCATATGACAAGGCTGTATTGGGTTTGTTAAATATTCTAAGGCTGGCTGCCTCTTTCACTATTCCCACATCAAGACTCAGGAGATGTCTAGCAATATCCCTTTGGCTGCTGATACTATCTTCTGGGTCGCAGGCTTCAAGCAGGAGACATTGGTCACTTGTAATCTTACGGGGCAAGGGAATTCCAAAAGAGCTAAAAGAGTACATAGTATATCCCCTGAGGAAACTGTCTGTATTCTGATCTGTGGGTGGTGCAAATTGTTATAGAACCACTGAAATCAGTGAAGCTATGCTGATGTGCACCAGTTGAGGACCCTGCCCTTTAAGCATTGGCTTTAAGTTTTCCCCAGGAAACTTCAGAGCATCCTATTTGTAACATAAGGTGTCAATGAATGTGCACACAAATGAACAGTTTAAAAAAAAAGAGGGTGTCATCAGTCAGGAATGGCTTTCTTAAGCTGACAAAGGAAAAGAAACTAAATAAGATATTGAAGAAAGATCTGGGTAAACAAATGTGATATAAATGTAATAAACTATTGCTATAAAACCCATATATTATTAGTATTTATCCTTGTTCCCAAATACTCCCAGTGAATATACACCTCCTGTGTAAGAGTTAACTCCTGAAACGCCTCTCATAGCCCAAACTATTGAATACCCAGTTACCAAATTTAAAAGTCTTCAGTGGTATTGATGCAGTGAGTCCTGCTACCATAGAGAGTGGACTCTAGTGATGAGGTAGCAGAGATAAGTTACTGATCTTTCATAAATCGTTCCACCATTATGGGTGGAGCCAAGTCTAATTAAACTGGATACTAACTATAGCTGCATGATTTCCTTGGTCCTGCTGGAACAGAGTCCTTTAGAGCAGGTCCCAAGATGAACAGTATTAAGCATTCCTTCTGCCTTCATCTCTCGCCAAACACTTTCCATGATGGCCTTTCAGGCCATATGGAAGATCTTAAGGCTCCTGTGTCTGCAGCTGGAACTGGTTCTTACAGATAGCTCTGGCTGAACCTTCCATTCCCTACAGAACTCCCTGTCTGACTCTCCTATGCTTGCCCTCAACCATTTGCTCCCTTTCCTTTGGGAAAAAATCCCAGGCTTTTTATTTATTCAACAGGTCTTGTGATCTTTCCCAGTGACTTTCTGAAGAGATACACTTTAGTTGCTATGGCAATTTAATCCAAACCCATTGCTAGGATTGCAAGGTTTTGAGGCAGCTTTTGTTCTCGAGGTGCATAGACTGTATTTATATGAGCCCCATCCAATCTTGCCTCTATGAAGATAGACTGGCCAGGCTCTCAAACAAGTGGTAAACTCCAAAGGAGTTACAGACATTTATTTTTAATTAGCTATGTTGGGTGCAGTAATCTCATTAAGTTTCAAATACAACCACAATGGCAAAGCTCAGAGTCAAACAGAGAAGCCATCACCTAACTGATGTCATTGGGGAAAGGTGGTTGTGGGAATTTATTTATGGTTCCATTGTAAAATTATAATGATTGTACATTATTGACAGTCTGCTTTACCTCACAGTCAGTAAATGTTGACAATTATTTTAGGAAAGTTTTAGCCTAATAATTATAGATTGCTTTACTAGTTGAGCTATTGGTTGTTCTTAAAAGAAAATTACAATACCATGTTATTCTTATTAGCTCAGCTACCCTGAGCTATTGGAAGGCTTCCAGCAGTCTTTCAAAGCAATCAAAAACTTCTCGAGATATTTTGCAAAAAATTGTCGTATTTTTACTAATGCACACTTGGGAGAGACAGGCTGTCAAACCAAATAAAAGCAATTGCACTGTACAATGTTTAGAAAGGAAACAGGCCTAAGAGGAAATGACAGGGCTTAGATGAAGGAAAGGATAGTTTTGGAAATCCCCACGGTTTCTGAGAAAGACAAAGAAACGAGGCAAATGGTATAGAGCGAGAAACCCTACATGTTGGAGGAAAATGCAGAGTCTTTGTCTTGGAGAGAGAAATACTAAGAGGAGGAATAGACTGTGCCTGTTAGAAGAGTGATAGATGTCTGTACATATGTAAATAGTTAATATGCCTGTAGATAGGGGTTCAAAAATATCTACTATAGTTCCTGCATTTTGTAGGACCAATACAATGTAGTGGTGGTGCACACTGCAAATGACTTTCTTGGTGTAGTTGTTTACATAGGGCTCTTAAAACTATTTTTCAAATATGGCCATTAGACCCAGTTTAGGTTCTGGTGCAAATCTGTGTAAATCACTTGAATCTAACTTTCATTTGCCATAAGTTTAACAATGGGATAAGTGGGTGCACTTGAGTCAGGACCATTCCGAGCTTTAGGGCCTGAGAATTGCTTGAGACACACATAGTATGTGGGTCAGTTTCAAAGCCTGCTTGCAAAGGTTCAGGGAGCTCAGCTCCTTAACTCCTATTGCCTTGCACTGTATAGTACATCGGCACTGACCCTGTGGGTGTTCCGGGGCTCAAGCACCCACTGAAAAAAAAATAGGAGCTGCTCAGCACCTGCAGAGCTGGATTAATCTTTTGTGGGACCCAGCACCCAGACTGTGGCCCTGCCCCACTCTGCCTGTTTCCCCCCCACCCCCCCAAGGTCCCACCTGCCACTCGTCCGGGGGAAAGGGGGTAGAAAGGAGTACCCACAGGTAAAAACAAAAGTCAGCTCCTGTGGTATAGCATGTCTTAATATTGTTTTCAAAGTTGTGGAGTTTGCAAATTGTGATTCTTGCTGTTGTGAAATTATTTTTGTCTGCTACATGTTATGATTCCAGTTAAGCTTCCCAAAACAGTGTTTACCATTTTAGAAATGTAGTGGGACTGGAGAGCTATCTTCATCCATAGGATAGAATTGGGGCAGCAAGACATGGGCCAGCCCAATCCTCCCTATTCCTGCCAGCATGCTTCCATCCTGATCTACAAAGACCACTTTTATGGAGAATGGGTAGAAGAGTCTCCAAACCCATTCCATGCTCGGCCTGTCTGCTTATAATGCCAACAGCAGTAACATTTATGGTACTAATTTGTAGTGTGTCTTCTAGAACCTGCATTGGGGAATACTGAATCTTTTTACATAGGTAACCAGAGAAGCTAATATTAGAAGGTAATGTGAAAAACAGAAATATTACTGGTTAGGTCTTTTTATCAGTTTCTATTTAAAAGAAAGCTAGCTTTAGAATTTTTGGACAGAATTATCTGCTTTCTAAATGTGGGTGTGTTTGCTTTGTGTGAAGATTTCAATATATTTATTATAGCTCATAATGGTTTGTATGGACTTACCTTTCTTAAATGGACATATTTCACATAGTAAGATCTGTCTAAAGTACTAGCAGTAATCTGGACAGAAAGATTTGTCGTAGTTGGAAACAAACTTGACTTAATTTATTCCTCTTGCACTTCAGATATTCCCTAACATAATATTTTAAATGCTTTTTAAAGTTCATGCAGGTAGTGAAGAATTCAACAACCTACAGGCAGAAATGGTGACCAACATTCAGCTTCTTAGGTATTTCAAGTAACTACCATCATTAAAATAATAAAACAAAGCATCATTTTGTTTCAATCTAAGATCCTCAAGGAGAGTTTATTACCTGTGTTTTTTTAAGTCCAAAAGAACAGCTAAACACAATAACAAAGTAAAATAAACACTGAAAAGACAGACAAAAATATATAGCTCCTACAATGCATTCATTGGTATAACTGGTTCCTATAGTCATAAGGAAAAGCTACCAGAGATTCCACAATGTTAAAAAGAAAACACTCCTGAACAGAGAATGTCCTTGAGAATCCTGTTGAGGAAGCACTTTTTAACCCAACCCCCCCCCCAATGGTTTTCCCAAAAAGCTACAGCTGTGTGCTGCTTTTGATTTTTTTTTAATTGAGTCCAGTAGGCCATTCTTAAAATTAGGGGAAATCCTACATTAAATTTTAAAGTAGTAGGGAATAAAAATGGGTGATCTTTGGGAGAGCAAGATTTACTAGTGATTAATGAGCCTCAAAATGCCCAGTCTTGTGAGGTGCTTATAAAGAAAATACAGATTAGATTTTCATAGAGAAGACATAGCACCTCAAGTGAAGCGCAAAATAAAAGCAACAGATTATAATAATTGAGAATACCTTGATCGCTGGATATTCACTAGCAACTACTGAGATTAATCTTTTCAAGGCTGTCACATGGCAGAAAGGTAAATAAAATCTTAAATAAGTTTGTGCTGTAAAGACTTGAAGCTACTAAATTTGAAGGTGACCTCCTTGGCCTTTTAGCCATGGTAAGGGATTTTGTTCTGCGCTCAGAGTCTAACTGGTCATGAGACTCCGTCTCAAAAAGCTTGGAGTTTCACTTCAGTTCACACGTACCAAACAAATCTGAACCTCTTGCCCCAGCCAATGGGTGTCTGAAATCTTGTGAAAACAGATTTTTTGGGCAAAATTCAGCATTTATGCTTCCAGGTGTGACTAACACCCTAAAGTGCAGTGTCATGGAAAAACAAAAAATAATGGTGGGAGGAAAAAGATTAAGGAAACACTTCTGAATTTTGGAAAAGGTTTTGTTTTATGTAAAGATTCAGGGTTCTTCATTTTTATCTGACCCATTTTGCATATCCCCAGTTCTAATTAGAGCAAACTGTGATGATCTCATTTTGACAACTATGGGCACTCAAAGTGTCTGTCCCAGTGCTATGGCAGCAACTGAATAACTTGGGTCACAACTAAAATGGAGGCATCAGCAGGTCTAAAATGGAGATGAGACTAAATTCAAAAAGAAAAAGAACATCCACACTCAACCACCTTTGAACCATTCACTCATCCTAGAATCAAACTCATAGATGCTCCTTTTTGATGTCCAAATATATTTGGATAAGGACCTTGTGATGTTGCACTTCATATGATTTTATGAAAATATGCTAATGAGTGTAAATGTAACTGAAATATGCTTCATGCAAAAGTAGGGTGACCAGATGACAAACATGAAATATCGGGACGCGCGGGGGGGGCGGGGGACGGACGGAGCAAAAAAAAAAAAAAAGCCAGAGCGCCCCCCGCCACCAGGCGGCAGTGGCACAGCCCCGTCTCCACCCAACTCTCAGCTCTGACCCCCAATACACTCCCAGCTCCCCCATCCCCTCGCTCCTGGGCCCCGAGCTGTGCAGCCGAGCCACGCTCCGGACCCCTCTTGCAGCTCCCAGCCCAGCCGCTCCCGGGCTTCATTGCACCAGCCCCACAGCAGAGGCTGCTCCACTCTGCCCCGCCTGGGACACTCGCCCCGGGCAGCCCCGCTCCGGCTGCAGGGAACTCGGGGACACCCCCCCCCCCCTGGGCAGGGGGCGAACCAGGCAGCCAGGCCCGGCCCCTCCTGGCAGGAGCGTGTCTGCCCCACACGTGTCTCCGCCCCCCCACCCAGGCCCTGCCTGCTCTGCGCTGCCCTGCAGGCTGCAGGGCTGGAACAGCCTCCGTGCTGCGCTCCCAGCCCCGGCCATGGCCCGTGTGCAAACCTGGGAGGGAGGAGGAATGCTGCGTGCTTGGGGAAGAGGCGGGGCCAGGGCGGGGAGTTGGGGAGGGATCCAATGGGGGAAGGAGGGGGATGGTCGGGGGAAGTGGGGGGTGAAAGCCCCTCCGGGCTCCGTCTATGCACCGGAGCGGAGGGCAAAATTGCTTGTTTGTCCAGTGTCCCGACCGAACATCGGTCGGGACGCGGGACAAACAAGCAAATATCGGGACAGTCCCGATAAAATCGGGACGTCTGGTCACCCTATGCAAAAGGTCTCTTGTAAGATATCATTACAAAGCTTATCTACTGTGTGGTCATCCAACTTGTATTCATCATTCTTGAATCTGAAGCTAGAAATATGAAATATAACTCTGAGATCTATTGTATTTATGCAAAGTGTGGGCCATTAAAGCTTTCTGCCAATCTAACTCCATTTGCTGATGTACCATGATGGCGAATCAGTCTGTGACATTTTTGTACTTAACTTGCTTAATTTTTGTGTTTAAATTTCAAAGAGCTCAGCACCCTTGTAGGCCCCTGAATTCTCTTCTGAAAACTGCCCCTGCCCCCCTTTGTGGGTTTATATATTTATAAAATCTGCCCTTCTCTACAATTTTGCATATATTCTTTCTTTTTTGTGCTTTCTACCATCTAAGATTGTTTACAGATAAATAATGCAAATCTAGGCCCTGATTCAGGAAAGTACTTTAGCATATGCATAACTTTTTTTTAAACCTATGGAACTACTCTCATGCTCAAAGTTATATACTGCAGTTGATCTAAGACTAACATGTTTTTTTTCCCATTTACCTTAACTTTATGAGCCAAAGCATTATGAGCAACACATTTTTGTGGTTAAAGTATAACCCTTCTAAAAGCTTCTTTGCTGGAAACTAACTTTAAAGGTGCTCTGATCTTGTTGTAATCACTTTTAAAAGAGCTTCCTAAAACAAGCAGTAGATTTATAGAGTGAACATTTTATCCTCTGGACAAACTTAATTTTGGTTAGCACTTGGAGATGAAAAAACACTATTGGCTTAAGCCAAAATTGAAAGTGGGTGTCTATACTCAGGCACCTAAATTTATATTTAGGTATAACCACATACACTAAATAGCTTATTGAGTTGTGCACATGACTTCAGAAGGTAGCTGCAGGTGCTAAACACTTTTGGGATTCAGGCGACTATTTTATAAGATACCTAAATATAAAATAATTTTAGGCACCCCAAGTTTGAACATGTTGCCTCTGAGTTTTACTATAGTTCTGTGCACAGACGTGACCAATATAGAGTCTCCTAGAGCAGATGTAGGGTTTTTTTAAGCACAAAATGCAATAACCTTTATTTGTACACAAGATATAAGATGAAAACCCAAAAGAAATATGAGTTTCACACACAGCAGCAGAAACAAGTGTTCCCAGTTTTGCAGACAATTATCTTGTAGGGAGCTTATGTAAGGGGGTTTGCTGAAATAAATCATGAGTCATGGCCATGTCTCAGAATTATTGTATCTAGGGATTATCAGAATGAAAGTGTACAGTATCCTGCTGAAAAGTAGATCAAAATATGCAAGGGATTTCTTCCACTTTTGCTATAACCTGTTTGTTCTCTTCTGAAAGACATACTAGCTTCTAGCTTGGCTTTCCCCATATAGCATAGGTTGAGACACTGTGCCTCACTTAACAGCAAACTTTGCTTTGTGTAACATTTCATGCTGATGAGCCTCATAGTTGCCTCTTTATAGCTGCTTGACTTCCTCTACTTAGTTTTACTATATGATGTAGATCAAGAGTTAATCTTTGCTCTGCATTGTGTTATGTATACTAGAAAGTGTTCAGAATTACCTGTGAAAGCAGGGGAAAATATAGTAGCACGGTTCCATTCACTGTAATTAAAGTTGTCAGCCTTTCCATTATATAAACTCCTATTTTGAAAGGTTTAAAACTCAGCTGTAAAAATTCATTGTAAGCTGGAAGTTGGCAAATTATGTCTCTGCCTGGGGTATAGTTTTTTAATAAAATACAAAAAAATGTATTAGTCACTTGTGGTTTGAGGGGGTGGGCTGTTTTGTTTTTGTTTAAAGTCCATGAGAGGCACCGCAGGTTAAGCTGTAATGATGACTGTATGTTTTGAAAAGACCATTTTTAGAGATGCTAAGTACCTGTAGTTCCCATTAGCTGCAACTGGATGTCAGGGCTCAGCACTTTTGAAATTTAGGCCCTTAATACTTGGCTAAAATGTTGGTTTTGGGGAGGGGTTTGCTTTTTGGGGGGTTTCTATGGTGTTGTTTTTTACTCTGCTCATTAATTTCCTCCTAAAAACATTAAAAATAATCTTCTCCCCCACCAACACCAATTGTGTTTCCATCAGCAAATAAGCATTTATTTCCCTTCCCTTGTGTTTCTAGCCATCTTCTAAAAATGTTAACATGCACCCCTTCATTTTGCTAAAGTCAAAACTAGTCTAGCTTTTGGGCATTAGTTGCTGCTTGGAAGGAGAGAGTGAATAATTTAATAGGTCAAAAGGATTCATTACACTCATCCAGTTAAAGCTGGTTGGGAATTTTCCATCACAATGATTTTTCCAGTAGAAAGTGTCCAATTTACAAAATCAAAATTTTCTAAATGAAATTTTCAATTTTGCCAACAAATCTCAATTTTCTATCTGGAAAACTAAAATTAAAGCTGCCCATGTGGACTGATATCGACAAGAACCTTCATGGTGAGTTGCTGGAGGCTGAGTGCCCCAACTCTCTGCCTTCCTGCTTCTCAGCCTGCTCACTTCTCCCTCTACCTGGAATTCAACATGCATGGATTTCCTCCACGGTAAGCCAGTGGCAGTTGAATGTCTGATCATTTTGTAATCTTCATTTCCCTTTACAAATTATAGGTTGCTGATCTAGATCACTTAAAACCTTACTGTTTTATGTTGGGTTTGTTGTGCATTGGTTAGATGTATTGAGATTTAAAAATTTTTAATGTCAAATTTTAATTAGTTTTTCTGGTAACTAATGTAAATTTGTATAAATTGGACATAAAAGTGGGGAGATTTTTTTTTACCACTGATAAGCAAGGAAGTAAATAATCTAGTGTAACCCAAGACAAGAGTTGTGAAATTAACCAGTTAGAGTGAGGGGAAAATACCGAAGGATGTAGGATACAGTTCAACAACGCATTTAAACACAAGCTTAAATCCATCCTTCATCAGGAAAATATTTATATATGTGTTTAAATCCCATTGAAGTCACACACCTAAGTACTTTGCTGAATAAAAATGATATGAGACTTTAATGGAACTACTCATGTGAGTAAAGTTATACACACACACACACACACACACACACACACACTCTTAAATGTTTTTTGCAGCATTGGGCCTATATTAATGTAAGGTAAATAGTAGAGGCATGCCAGTATACTGGCACTAGAAAAGGCTCAGAAAAGGGCAACTAAAATGATTAGGGGTTTGGAGAGGGTCCCATATGAGGAAAGATTAAAGAGGCTAGGACCCTTCAGCTTGGAAAAGAGGAGACTAAGGGGGGATATGATAGAGGTCTATAAAATCATGAGTGATGTTGAGAAAGTGGATAAGGAAAAGTTATTTACTTATTCCCATAATACAAGAACTAGGGATCATCAAATGAAATTAATGGGCAGCAGGTTTAAAACAAATAAAAGGAAGTTCTTCTTCACGCAGCGCACCGTCAACTTGTGGAACTCCTTACCTGAGGAGGTTGTGAAGGCTAGGATTATAACAGAGTTTAAAAGAGAACTGGATAAATTCATGGTGGTTAAGTCCATAAATGGCTATTAGCCAGGATGGGTAAGAATGGTGTCCCTAGCCTCTGTTTGTCAGAGGATGGAGATTGATGGCAGGAGAGTGATCACTTCATCATTGCCTGTTAGGTGCCCCAGAGGGAGTGAACCTGGCATTGGCCACTGTCGGTAGACAGATACTGGGCTAGATGGACCTTTGGTCTGACCTGGTACGGCCACTCTTATGTTCTTAGAGGGAAATATAAAGTTCCCACTTTGCACATCTTTTTTGAGTAAGTGGTCTAGTAAAGGCCAAATTAATTTGGCATTTTTCATAAACACAATATTTCCATTGATTTCAGGATCAGGCCCCATCTGTATTTCTACTCCATTGAGAATTGAGTACTTCTCAAATCACAAAGTTACTCCACTGGAAATTATATAGAGAGAAGGGTGTTCAATACTTATGAAAATCAGGCCATTTTTATTTGAGCCTGATTCTGGACTTAGGAACCTAACTTTAGATGCCCATTTTGGGAAATCTTGGCCTGAAATGATGATTAAAATAACAGAATTTGTATTCCTCTCAATGGAGGTAACTAACCTTACCCTCTCTGTACATCAATTTAGCCATAAATCTTCTGTCATTAGAAAGCTTAGATGTTAAATGATAAAGCATGGTTTCTTAAATGAATGTTATCCATTTTTCTTCAATATAATGCTGCTGCAATTTTGAGTTTTAAAGTTTTTATTTTTTTTTTTATTAAGCCATATTTTCCTCATTGCTATTTCTATGTGTTCTACTGTAGTTCAAAGAGTTTGGCAACTAAATGCATGCCATGACTGTGAGATGCCAATTAGATCCTTTTCTTAATGTTATTTTTATAATACAGTCGAACCCATTTATCTCGACCTCGGTTAACTTGCCAACCCTATTAAGTCAACGTTTTAGTAGTGGAACCGCCAAACTCCCTCTTTGTCTTATCGGTTTCTCATCGGTTATGTCGATTCTTTAATCTCGCCGAACCCTAATATCTCGAGCACAGAAGAGCTTTTGCCACTAACCGAGGTCGAGATAAATGGGTTCGACTGTAACTCCGGCGGCGGCCCTGCCCGGCTCCTGCCGCATCCCTCCCCGGCCACGCGACTCCTGCCCTAGCCCCGGCTCCCCGGCCACGCGACTCCTGCCCTAGCCCCGGCTCCCCAGCCCCGCGGTTCCCCGCGTACCCGCCTGCCCGGCCCCGCTTCGCCGGTCCCCGCTTCGCCGTCCGCCCGGCCCCGCTTCGCCGGGCCCCGCTTCGCCGCCCGCCCGGCCCCGCTTCGCCGGTCCCCGCTTCGCCGCCCGCCCGGCCCCGCTTCGCCGGGCCCCGCCTCGCCCCCCGCCCGGGCCCCGCGGCGGCGGACCCCGCGGCGCCCCCCGCCCCGGCCCCGCTTCGCCGGTCCCCGCTTCGCCGCCCGCCCGGCCCCGCTTCGCCGGGCCCGCCCGCCCGGCCCCGCTTCGCCGGTCCCCGCCCACCCGCCCGCCCGGCCCCGCATACCCGGTCCCCGCCCACCCGCCCGGCCCCGCATACCCGGTCCCCGCCCGCCCGGCCCCGCTTCGCCGGTCCCCGCCCGGCCCCGGTTCGCCGCCCGCCCGTCCGCCCGGCCCCGCTTCGCCGGTCCCCGCTTCGCCGGTCCCCGCTTCGCCGCCCGCCCGTCCGCCCGGCCCCGCTTCGCCGGTCCCCGCTTCGCCGCCCGCCCGGCCCCCCTTAGCCGGACCCCGCTTCGCCGCCCGCCCGGCCCCGCTTCGCCGGTCTCCGCTTCGCCGCCCGCCGGTCCCCGCTTCGCCGCCCGCCCGGCCCCGCATACCCGGTCCCCGCCCGCCCGCCCGCTCGGCCCCGCATACCCGGTCCCCGTTTCGCCGCCCGCCCGTCCGCCCGGCCCCGCATACCCGGTCCCCGCTTCGCCGCCCGCCCGTCCGCCCGGCCCCGCTTACCCGGTCCCCGCTTCGCCGCCCGCCCGCTCGGCCCCCGCATACCCGGTCCCCGCCCTCCCGCTCGGCCCCGCATACCCGGTCCCCGCTTCGCCGCCCGCCCGCCCCCGCTTCGCCCTTCCCCGCGTCGCCTGCAGCCCACCCGCCCGGCCCCGCTTACGCGGTCCCCGCCCGCCCGGCCCCGCATACCCGGTCCCCGCTTCGCCTGCCACCCGCCCGCCGCCGGCCCCGCATACCCGGTCCCCGCTTCGCCTGCCGCCCGCCCGCCCGGCCCCGCTTACCCGGTCCCCGCTTCGCCTGCCGCCCGCCTGCCCGGCCCCGCTTACCCGGTCCCCGCTTCGCCTGCCGCCCGGCCCCGCTTACCGGGTCCCGCTTCTTTGGCTGCCCGGCTCCGGGTCCCTGTCCACGGCCGCCCGGCCCCGCTTCCCCGTCCCGCTTCGCCGGATCCTGCCACGTGCAGGCACCGCAGTAAGGGGGCAGGGAGGGGGTGTTGGAGAGAGGGCAGGGGAGTTCAGGGGTGGGGGGGTGGATAGGGGTTTATCTCGATCATCGGTTATCTGGACTATTTTTGGCAAACCCCTAGGCCGGCGACATAACAGGGTTCAACTGTAGTTGGACAAGACGCACTGGCAGGTATTTTTTCAATTCTCTCCAGCTAAACAATAGTAAACTAATTATATACAAGAAAAAATTCAGTCTTCTTACCATGCATAAACAATTGTTTCAGTTAAGAGAATTATAAATGTTCTTGTTTTAATCTTTAAAAAGATCTACTCCCAACAACTGTTCTTATTTGGCTGTGTTTTTGCCTTCATTCAGTTCTGTATAAAATCTTGGCAGACTGACTGTTAAAGAAGAGAGAGATGGACAAGTTAGAGCAGAGGACTGGTGCTACGTCTATGCTGTAATAAAACACCCATGGTTGGCTTGTGTCATCTGACTCAGGTTCATGTGGCTATAAAATTGCAGTGTAGATGTTGAGGTTTGGGCTATTGCCAGGTTCTGGAATGCCACGAGTGGGGAATTTCCAAGTGCCCAAGCTCCAGCCCTAGCCCAAACTTGTACACTGCAATTTTATAGCCCCATGAGCCTGAGTCAGCTGACACAAGCCAGCCAATGATTATTTATTGCTGTGTCAACATACCATGGATTCTATTCCAGGCTTGGCTATTAAATAGCAAGTCACTTAAGCCAAAAATTTCAAATCTGGGTGTCTGATCTTTCATTCAATGAAAATGGCCTGATTTCAGGGTGATGAGCACTCACAGCTCCCATGAAAGGCAAGGAAGATGCATTTCCTTGTATAGATATCTTTAATGTTCCAGGGCAAAAATTAGAAGTCCCTAAAATCCACATTCATGCATCTAAATAAAAGTGGCCTGGTACTCAGATGTGCTGAGTATCATAGTTTCAAGACAGCTGCACCTATACTCCCACTCAGTGATCCATCAAGGGCGTCCACTCTAGGGTCCTGGCTCCTCAGCTGTCATCTCTCTTGGGGAGAGTGCTCTCTCTCTTTCTCTTGCTGTCTCCTGACCGGGGTGTTAAGGGTTCACAGCTCCCTGATTTACACTGTGATATCCCCAGCAAGCCAGACTGCCTAAAAGGCCAGTGTCTAAGGCTGTCTTTCTCTCCTGAGGCTATGCACTGTGTATTGCCTGCAGTTATAAGTTGCTATACAGCCCTTTAGAGTCATAGACTTTAAGGTCAGAAGGGACCATTATGATCAAGCCATCACATTTATTCTTAGGGTGAAAGCATTACAGTGAAAACATATTGAAAATTAAAGAATTTATTTGTTTTTAAGAAGCTTACCAGACACCACCCCAACTCCAACCTTGGGCTCTGGTAGATGTCAGTACTTCAAAACCCACAAGTGGATTACAAGTTCTCAGATTCAGAACAGAACATAGGCTGGGCAGTTCAAAGGTGTGAGCTGTTTTTTTAAAGTTGATCTCCTTTCTGGACACAGAAAATTGGCAGACAATGACCCAACCCTCAGGACATAGCTTCAGAAGTTTGGGTTTTTGTATAACCAGAGGGGAGGGAATTTTACATTAACCTCTCCCTAGGGGTTTCCTCCCCTCCACCCCCCACCTCCAAGCAGGAAATACACTTCACATTTATTGTCCTAAAAGTCCATTCTTGTCTGGCACATTTTCAATATAACCCTTTGAATTCCCATCATACCATCTCTTTGGAGAGGTTGCAATTCCAGCCCACAATAATATATTAACTTTCTATTTAATGCAATAGATCCAAAAAATACTTCAACTTAATTCAATGAAATCTCCCAAGGATATGCAGGAAATTGCCATATCTATCACAATGAGCATCTAACAATCCCCACTGGAGCTGTGAACACTCAGCACTTTGGAAAATCAAGCCACATTTATTTAGGAGCCAGAACGTGTATTTTGGAGCCTAGTTTAGATGCCCATTTCTGAAAATCTGAGCCTGAAACTAACTATAGGTGTTGAATTTATATTGATCTCAGTTGAAACAACCTTAACCTCTCGGTGCATCAGTTTACCCATTTTTGAGTATAAATATTTAACTTCCTCACAAAGTGCTCTGAGGCTTAATTCAACTAATGTTCATCAATCTGAAACAATCTGATGAAATCTTCCACAGAAGTTCCAAACTTTATTATAATCATATTTTAATATTTTTGTTGCTGCTGTTCTTTTCTTGTGGAAAGCCTGTCATAACAATGCTGGATTCACTGAATGATGGATTTGCACATTGGTAGAAGCCTAGAGCAAAGCAGAGTTGTATAAAAAGACATGGCTTTTGTGGATCCTTTTGCAGCTACTTTGGCTCAAGTAAGAGTTTTCTCCCTTATGACCCTTTCGCTATATCCTGCAGTGAAACCATATATTATATTTTTGATATATTGATGTATGTTACTAGGGAAATAATACTTAAACAGTGCTTTTCAACTGAGTCTCAATAATAATAAAAATACAGTAGAACCTTGAAGTTGTGAACACCTTGGGAATGGAGGTTGTTCGTAACTCTGAAATGTTTGTAACTGAAAAAAACGTCATGGTGGTTCTTTCAAAAGTTTACAACTGAACATTGACTTAATACAGCTTTGAAACTTTACTATGCAGAAGTGAAATGCTACTTTTAATCATCTTAATTTAAATGCAACAAGCACAGAGAGAGTTTCCTTTCCTTGTCAAATGTTTTTTTTAAACTTTTCCTTTATCTTTTCAATAGTTTACATATTACTGTACTGAACTGTATTTGTTTGATTCGGTGGAGGGCAGGAGGTGGGTTGTTTGTTTTTGGTCTCTCTGCTGCTGCCTGATCCACACACCGCATTTTGAATTGGAAGTGTGCATTGACTGGTCAGTCTGTAACTCTGGTGTTCGTAACTATGAGGTTCTACAGTAGTAGTAATACCTAGCTCTTACATGGAGTGTAGTTGTAGCTGTGTTGGTCCCAGCTCTGTGTGGCTTGAAAGCTTCTCTCTTTCACCAACAGAAGTTGATCCAATAAAATATATTACCTCACCCACTTTGTCTCTCTAGCTCTTTTTTTTTTAGTATTTTTCATGAATAGATCTCAAATCACTTACAGATATTAATTTAGTCTTACAACATTCTTGTGAGCAGGTAAGTGTTTTTATAGGATACGTGAGGATAGAGAGTTTGAGTGACTTGTCTAAAATCACATACTAAGTCTGGGGCAGAGCTGGGAATAGAATCCACAACTCCTGTCTCTGTCCATTGAATGAATCAATATTTATATCCAGTACAAATACCCACAATGTGAAACTAAAATATTTCTGTTAATGAGATAAAAACATATTAAAGGAATGGTGTACTATTCCCTTTCCTATTATTTTATCAAAACCATCTAATCTTTTTTTCAATTGTAGCTTGTTAGCAGACTTTCCCTTTTTACAAACCACAGGTTTATTTTCAGTGGAGTGGAGGGCAGGTTCCCTTTCTTTTGGAGATCTTAATAAACCTTGTTTAAGCATCAACATATCATGGAAACCACAGGTAGAACAACTCTGAAGTGGGTGGTGGTTCTTCACTTCACCTTCTACTGCCAGGTTGTATTGATGTTGCATTGAAAACAACTACTCAGGGTATTGTACCATTCGCACCATTGTGGTAGCTGAGTACACCCACACCCACACCCCCCCTAGTCTCTCTGGCTTCATTGAGCAGGTTAGGTCTAATGTATTTGAAGGCTTTTTAGTGTGAAAATCCCTCTTTGGGGCAGATTTTCCCTTTCACTTCCCTTTCCATCCACTAGCAAATCCTCTGGGAGGTAAGTTGAAGAGGTACAAGGCAGCCACAACTACTTCTCCACAGAGGTGGCCAGAGCCAGCCCTAGAAGTTTTTTGCTGCCCACGGCAGAAAATATTTTTGTCGCCTCTCACACACACAGTTAAATATTTTACACTTGACTCATAGTAAATATTACAGAATCAAGTATAGTCTCTCATCATTGTGCATACATGTTTGTACTGAAAATACACATGAATTGTTATGATTCCTTCTGAGACATGTGAACTAAGAAGCTACTTAGAAATAACACATTAGTAATATCTCTTATTTATTTGGTGTCTCTTTTCTTTTGGATGATGTTGATTAAGCTTTTTGTTTTTCCATTTTTTAAATTTCCTTTTGTGGCTATGTAATAACTAAAATCTGTGTTTGTATGCAGAGTGGGTAGGTGAAGTGGAGGAACAGAAGCAACCAGAAATGAATAATGAACAATCAACCTGGCCATTTCAATTCCCACATTGTTCAGCATTTAATAATGTACCTTGTGACAGGAACCACTGGTTTTATTAATAGTTTGCATATGGGTTCCATGTGGGTGCTGATCTTTCACATTGTTAAAATAGCTAACACATGTTTTCCCCACATCTTCTACGGGATATTGGTTTAGCAGTTTTTAAAAAATGGCAAATTCTGCCAGGGAAATTATGATCATTTTGTTTAATAGACTATTCACACGGTTTTAATAGCTAAATAAATGACTGCTTCTATCTAATCAGTATTCAACCTGGGATTTGGATAGTGAAGTAGTTCACTGAAGAGTGCGGTGTCTTAACACAGTGCTCTCAAAAATAGAATAAATGCATAATCATCACAAAAATTAAAAATGCCACATCCTAGTCTATTACCCCTGTTCTCTTTCTGTCCAGTTTATATTGCAAGCTTCTTGAGGCAGGGACTGATTCTAATGTTTTATACAGCACTGATTACACTGTGGGTGCTTTTAGACAATTGAGAGACATGAGAGAAGTGTGAAGACTTCTAGTTGCACAGAAATTTAATAAGCGCAAACATTAGGGGATAGAGGGAAGTCAGTAAGAAGATTGGATGTTTCTAGGGATTGGTAATCAAGGTATGAGAGTTCTTTGATTTCTAGACTTCTAATTCAACTCCAGGTGGATAAATGAGTGAAGGGTGTTACCATTTCTAATGGCTGTTCAAAAGTCACATAAAATAAATTGGTAATCTCAGTTCAGTTCCTCATGATTCTGTCTCTACACCAGAAAAAACACCAAGTCAATGAGTACTAATTTGCACTTCCATTGGTAGTTTCAGAAGAGCTCAACAAATGGATAGGCATGGAGACTGAACTACCTTGTTATTTTTGGTCATAAGTTTGTCTAGGTCAGGGTTGAGTCAAACTGTGGACCATGGTGAGGAAGTCTGTCCTCTATCTGTTCTGTGTCTAAAGAAAGTATAGTTCAGTCTTTAAACTGTAAATCCAGCATCTTTTTCCAGTACTACATTCATTCCTTTTTTTTAAAAGAAAAACTGCTTGAGTTGTAACTAGAACTAAATGTACTAGAGAAGCAATTATATTCCCTTATAAAAGGGACTTTTAAAATAGATGCTAAGAATGTCAGCAGTGCAGGAGGTGAAATATATCCAAAACATTGTATAAAGCAGTTACAAAACATTATTTTGGCCAGAATCCAGGTAAAAATCTGTTAGCTCTTCCAAAATAATATGAACATCTTCTCATAACTGACTTTAGAGAACAGAATTGAGAATATGCTTAGGGCTGGGAGAGTGATAATTTTATCCAATATGTCATGACCAAATTTTGAGGACAGCATGTACGTGTCTGTGGGGGAGAAACCTTCTCTGAGAGAGCACAGTTTAAAATGACCTCATCTAGAAGAAATCCAAGTACCATATGTTCAACTGGCCTGAATTCAGTTCAGTAAGGGTTTTCAAATGCAAATATTTTTGAGAATCAACCTTAGCGTAAAATGGCTGCAAGAAAAATCTCCTTCTATGTCTTGTTTTGTTCGTGCTAATTTTTAATCTGCTCCAGATATTTGTTGAGATCCAAAACACAGGCTGTAAAGAGACAAATATAATATCATAACAGCAATTTACTGTCCCTCGGCCAATTGCACACTGTCTAATCTGAGACAGAAAGCAGGGGATGGAGAAGGATCAAGACACCTGTGCTTTTTATAGGCCAGTAAAACAGAAAAAAACACAAACTTTCCTGGAATATAGAGGTTTTAGAACATTGTTACTTTCAACATGTGCAATCTAGACATGACATACATCAGTTATAGTGAATTGTATATTTTTCATTAGTAAATTGGCCATAAATGCAGCTACTGATTAACAGCAATGGTAAATGAAGTGTTAATCCCCAATCCAAAATGTCTTTTGGGTTGGGGATTAACACTTTATTTACTATTGCTCTTTGTTTCTCACCCTATTGCCAAAATTAAACAAAAGTGGGGGAGGAAGGAGCTTCGTTTAAAACTAATGTTCCTGATGAGCTCCCTCCCCAAAAAAACATTAATGCTGAACTAAGATGTGCTGTTGTTTGAGAAAATAGGTGCAGCCATTTCAGGAAAGCCATACTTAGTTACTCTCCTGAGGATCTGGCCTTAAGTGTTCTTGATGATTCAGTACATGGTAATCCACTCTAGAGGCCTGATCCAAAGCCCATTGACATTTATGTCTTTCCACCAGATACTTTCAAAAAACTTCAGCTACTCTCATCCCTTTAAAAAAACAATACTACTGTGTGCTCATACCCTAAAAACATATACTCAGATGTTATACTACGATCTGCAAGGGCCTGGAATAGGAAAGAAATACTTTCCCCAATTTTGCTCTTAATACTGACATTCACCTGCACCCCCGTTGGTGGTGTGAAAGCAGCAAAAAGTCTTGTGGCACCTTATAGACTAATAGACGTTTTGGAGCATGAGCTTTCGTGGGTGAATACCCACTTCATTGGATGCATGTAGTGGTGTGATAATTGAGCCTATAAATTTACCCTAATTGTGAGCTCAACCATAAAAAGTTGACACAATAACCTATAATAACAAATGTTGATAGAGGAAAAAGCCTGAAAAAGAGACTGAAGTAGTCCAAACAAAAAGGCCTACTGATAAAACTCAGAGCATGTTAAGATCATACTTGGTAAACAAGAAAAGTCTGGAACCAAAATAAGAAATCCAAAACTGGTGTGTCAGAAACTACAACTAATTTTGTGCACAAAATAATGGGATGGGCAGCCCCCACACTACCACTAATTAAAGAAAAATTGGCTATTGAAGCAAGCTTCATGATCATGGCTGCCACCCTCAACCAATTCCTGGGACCCCAGGCCTGCATCATCATGATCCTGAGAAATGCCCTGACCAGGCCAGAGAGAAGGACCCAGCTGATACTGATGCCTCTACCAGCTCTCACTAAATCCTGAACACCACCTGGGATGAAATAAGATTGGACTTTTGGATGGGGATTTCCTTCAAAAAACTCTCTCCCACTAAAGGGAAAGGAAACAAGGATGTTGTTAAATCTTTTATTTAAATAATTTACATTTCAAAGGCTTTAACTTTTTCCTTCTTTTCTTTATCTTTAATAAAAGGTTAAAAGGATTTTTAATAGTGTCTTTTCCCTGGTGTTAAGCAAGCTGAGGTCACTGAATACCAAACCCCGAACCTTGTTTACTACTGTTCTATGTTGGACAGTGACTGGGTTATACTAACATCTTTGGGCTTCTATATTCTGCCTAAATTAAAAAGGGGAGAGTTGGGGTTGAAGTGACTACACAATGTTGGGGTTTTTTTTAAAGGTAAAGAAGTTAATTTTGCTCTGAATTCATCAAAAAAAAATCCCACCCTTAAGATCTCCAAGTTTGGGTTCCAATAAGTGCAGATAACAAACTTTGGGCTATATCCACAGCCTGTGCAGTTGGTGGGCCCAAGCCACCTTTATGACCATTTACACAATCAGACCCTGCTTTAATTTAGAGCAACAACAGGACTACACTATGCTGTAGTTGAATGACACAGCCCCTGCAGGCTGTTCCAGCTCCCAGAGATTGCTGGGGTACTGGGATGTTCCAGGAATATCCCAGCTCCCTGGACACAGCCCCACACCAGACACTGTGATGAGGTGAAGGGCACAGAACTGTTATGCCAACTCTACATCTCCCAGGGATTCTTATGGTGATGGTGAGCCTCCAGGAAATTGCTTATGCTAGCTTTTCAGTTCCTAGGTGCTGCTGGAGTGGTACAAAGCAGTTGGAGGTGGGGCTAAAAACTTGGCCCCTCACATCAGGGCTTGAGTGTAGTCCATGGTGCACGTAAAATCCATTTCTTACCAGTATGGGGGGGAGCACATGACCTCCCCACATGTCCCTCCATGTGACTCCTCACCGCCCCACCACCAGCCCAGGGCCCCCACATTCTCCCTGTCCCCTCCCTACGATCCATCCCATGTTACCTGGAGGGGTGGGGGGCCGGAGACTTCGGGGCAGGGCTCTCCCGGGAACCGCAGTGGGGAAAGGAGCAGAAGGAAGGATGGAGATGCAGCTCTGTGGAAGGGCAGGGGGCGGGGAGAACCGAGAAGAACCTCCAGCCCTCTCCTCTGGAGGGGCTGCTGCTGCTGTGTCTTTCCGGTACGCCATACTCGCTATAAATAGCTTGCTGCTATGCCGTACCGGAGCATACCAACGTACTTGCACTGCTGGTCTAAACTTTGTATGCCAAGACCCTTGCTTGATGTGCATAGTGCTCATTTTGAGGAGAAAGCTTTGTCCAGAATCTGACAAGCTGCTACTAAGTTATTGGTTTGCTGCAGTGTCAGAGAAACTTCAATGTATTTGCTGCATAGAATATATTGATTTAATACAGATTACCCAGTCGTTTACTGGGGAATTCTTGGAAAAGTGAACTGTAGTAGTTTTGACCCACAGCTGACCAATATTTGGTGACCAGTCTGTAAAATAACCTGGCGGTCAGTGCCCTAGGCCTAAAGATCTTAGAACAAGTATGGCAGTCTATGGACCTAGAGGTGTAATAGCCTACTTCTGAAATCTGAGCCAGAGACTGATGGATTTGATAAATGAAAGACATTGCTGTCTTGGAAAGACTAACTGGTAACCATCTTAAAAGGCAAACAGTTCTCAACCTTCAGTGATCTGCATTCTGGGTCTTTTTTTAAAGCTCGTGAAGGTCTTCATGTGTGCCTGAAATTACTTCTGCCTATTCTGTGAAATGTGCTGAGTATATTTTGTACTTTGATATTACTGATGTGATCTTGCCTTTTGGATGCTGGTTCTGTTTATTTTCTTTTTGGCTCTGAGTGCTATGTACGTTTCTTGCTCTGCTTTTCAATTTTTAAAAGTACTAAGCTATTCCCTTTGTGCTTTCATTTGGTCAAGGCGTTCTACATTGCATCTCCTAAACTGTTGTGCAATGCTGCTCTTCATTATTAAACTGTTGCAGCATTTCTTTCCAAAGATGCTTCATGTTAGTGGGTAGGTGACGGTCTCTCACCTTCACATGTATGGTTTGTAAAGTCTTTTGGGATAGGAAAGGTGTGATATAAATATGTCACTAGTTTTATATATGGTTACACCTCTGATTTTTAATACGCCTATTACTTTTTTTTCCTAAATGAGAGAGCAAAACTTTCTCCCAAATGATTCAATAAATCATTCCCACTGTCATACAAAAGACCCATACAAAGTCTTAAATTCTTAACAAGATGAGTTGCATCCAGTTAATGCTACTCCGATGAAAGCTAAGGATATGTCTACACTGCAATTAAAAGCTCCTGGTTGGCCTGTGCCAGCTGACAGGACTCGGACTGAAGGGCTGTTTAATCGCAATGGAGACATTTGGGCTCGGTCTGCAGCCTGAGTTCTGGGACCCTCCCACCTTGCAGGGTCCTAGAACCTGGGCTCCAGCTTGAGCCTGAACATCTGCGCTGCAATTAGACGAGCCCCATCAGCCTGAGTTCTGGTGGCACAGGCCAGATGCAGGTTTTAACTGGTGTGAAGGCATACCCTTAGCACTCCTCTTTGAGAGACTGCCTCTGGGTCAATAGTCCCCAACCTGCAACCCTCCTGTCACACATATAGCTATGGTATGACTCATTGATGTGACAATCTGTACTGATGCTCAGGATTTTGAACATACTTGTGAAACTTGTGAAATAATAAATGTAAGACTGCATCCAAAAATATCAAATATATCCTCAGTTCTTCTGCTTACCCTGTTGTTTGAAAGTGGACCCAATTCAGCTGATTCCCCTCAGAATCCCCAAACAATTCTTAACAAATGTCAATGCCATACAGTAGCACTTCTTTAATAGTCTGAGGCATTTAGCAATATTGTATTTTCCTAATTCATTTGGCTGAATAAAAAGTCTTCATTGTTTCCAGAAATGAAATTATATTGACTAAGAACTTCCTTTCTTTTACAAAATTGGCAATACTCATTTAGCCTGTTTTTCATCTGGGCTGTATTTATTTTGTAAGCATCTCTGCAGTTTTATTGGCTTTATCCTCTCATTAGCCGGAGCTTCACAGAATATGTGCACTGAGACCTGGGTTCAGTCTCTTCTTCCATAAATGTAAATCCTTATATGGGATTGAGTTACTTTTCTTTATAAAACTTTTACCAGTAAAACAGTAATTGTTCCCTCAGTGTTATGTTTTTGGGCATTGGTAGCAGTGTTATCACTGTCACTCCTTCCAATGTGCTTCTAGTACTTTCTTTCCAATAGAATTTCATTTTTACAATTTTTTTCATGGAAAGAAAATATCTCAAGATTCCCATGACAGGATTCATTACTGGTGTCCGTGGAGCAGAGAGGTGCAGCTTGCGCCAGTACTTGCACTGAATGTTTATTATTAGTTGGATAGTATTCATGCCTAGAGGATTACTCAGGGGCACACAGGAATTCTGTGTCAGGGCTGAGAAACAAACCCAGGTTTTCTGAATCGTCCAGTGCCTTAACCAGAAGACTATCGTTCCTCTCAGGATTATGGACTGAGGCATCAGAAAGGAAAAGTGACAGAAGTCAGACCCTTAAACTGGTTTATTGAAACAAATTGTTCCCTTAGTGCTTCAGTTACGTTCCATTCTCTCTGCCTTCCACAGCACATGATCTCTTCTCATCTCCCATACTTTCAGTTGGATAAGCAGGAAGACATCCTGTTGAGCTGGGTAGAAGCACGTAGGAGAGAAAGAAAATAAGTAAGAAGATTCAGCTGAAAGAATACCTAATACTTAAAAGTAATAGGCAAATTTGGTCCATCAGTTACACAACATCGAAACCATTACACTGCTGTAGCTGGGAGGGAAAATGTGCCCTGGTCCCACTTTTTTGGGGGGAGGGGAAGTAATGGTTTCTCGTTAGGCTGGATCTTTTCTTTCTCTCTCTCCTCTAACCGTGTTTTAAGTGGTCTTTGTTGTTCAGTGTGGAGATTTTTGGCCAATATTATTTTCTTCTTGAGAATCTTCCTGAGACTGACTTTTATATAATATTTTCTGTATTGAAAATTCAAATGCCCAGCCACTTGCAACCCATCGAGAGCTAGATGGTGACCCAAAAATGTGACTGCCAACTAGCAGGTTGTGACTGCGGTGGAGCATGCATGTTGATATGGCACACCAGAGATTAAGGTACACAACTAATGACTGCGTGTAACTTTATTGGATATTGGAACACTTTGGGTCTATGAGCATGCAGTCAAATACGATTAGAGACAAGCATATTTCCTCTAGAGGTTCCTTCCTTGATACTGCTCATACCAATAGAGACACATGTATAAATAGCTTCCCTTTGAGAAGCTCCAACAGCCATCTCTGTCTCCCCAGCTGGGGATTCCCCCAACATAGAACTGGCATAGACAACCCCCACCCCTCTACTGCGGCCATTAGTGCACGGAGGAACAAATTACTTAGCTCCAGTTATGCTCAGCTGGCAGATGGACCCTTGGAACTCTTCTCCCCATTGGATGGAGGAACATGGAGAAAACTGTGGGAGGGAAAGTTCTGAACATTCCTGTGGGAAGGTATGATTTTTGCCCTAGTTTTAAACTTTTATGTCCAAAGTAAACTTTCATTTTATCCTGTCCATTCTATGAATCCACAGTTTAAAAACAATGAATAAAAAGTATGGACCTCTTTGGCCATTAGTGCCATTGAGTGGGACCTTTCTAGGCAAGTAATGCCACTGACCTCAATGGCACTACTTGTAAAGTAAGGTACAACTCAATGGGAGTAGTAGAATATGATCCTAAAGCCTTACAGTGACATAGGAGCTGATCCTGCAAACACACACATGCTTAGCTTTACTATCCTAACTACAAGTATAGTAATTATGGCCCCAATCCTGCAAACACTTAACCAAATGCCTAACTTTACTAGCGTAAGTAGTGAAATAATGGAATTAATAAAGGACATAATTGAAAACTCAAATGCATACCATTGCATTGCATTATACTCACAGGCACTGCTAGAAGCCAATTGAACTGGGGGAAGGCAGTTCCATACATTAAAATTCTGTGAAAGTCTCTCTTGTGCTAGTTTTTCCCTAGTTTCATTACCCTTCTACATTTCTAATAGTATACATGAGAGTTTTCTCCAATAGTGCTTCCCCATCTCAGATAGCATAAATATGGTACACAAAAAAGTTTTATATATGCTGTTTAGACTATACTTTACTAATAAGATATTTTTCAAAATTGTACATACAGTACAATTGCCATAAATATTTTTCTTCAACTAAATACAAACCAAATTAGACCACATCCATAACATACCCTATATATTCATTTATTATTCATCATTCATATTCATTTATAAGCCGACTCCCCAAGATGGATAGGTAAAAATGGCAAAAACTGTATGACCCTTTCATAAGCAAACTTTGGCTCCTGGCACATTAGGGTAAGCCACTGGTGGGCCAGGACATTTACCTAACCTGTTATAGATCGCTGATGATGGAACATCAATTCTGGATTCGTGTATTTAAAAATTTGCTAAAATTTTATTTTTACTTAATAAACATACAATTTGTTATTGTTTAGATAGAAGTATTAATATAAATAAAATGTATGGATACCGATTATATAATTTTTCTTAGTTCATGTCCATGTAAACAAAGCACTTAAAAACACGTGCTTCCCTAAAGTTCAATTTTCCTAGTAGTAGCTGTTTGCTTTTCCTAGTATTGTTCTTCTACAGGACTATATTATAATTATTTTTATAGTGTGTACTTATATTGATGTCAATACTGCAGCCCTTTAAAGTTGCAAAGGCTTTATTTAATGGACTAGATTGGCTTGAAATGAATGCTAAAAGAGCAGTGCTGCAGATCTGCATGACATTTGACCCATGCATTTCACAAAATGCTACACCTTACAAGCCAATCAGAAAAATTCAGTGAATGATAGTACTATGGCACTGGTGTCAGTCCGCTACTGTGTAATTTGATCTCTTCATGCATTTCTACCAATGGACCTCGTAAGTCTCAAGCCGATCTGAAACTATAACATGTAGAATCGATGGAAGCTATAATAAAATTTAAATAGCCTGTTATCGCCACAGACATGCCAGTCTACAGGGCTGCTTTGAAATAAACAAAGAACGATAATTTGACAGTGATAAAGCAGGTGACATTCCTATATAAATTCCTACAAAATCTATAACTAAATTATTATTTTCTAAGATATTCATGCTAGTATTTAAAATGAATAACAGTGAAATCAAAAGTTTGTTTTTGTTTGTGTTTTCAGTAAAACAAACCTTGTTCTTCCTATTCAGGTGAAAGTAACGTGTAGTATACACTATGCAGTTTTACCTGTACAATTATACTGACAAAACCCTCCTAGTGCAGAAGCAGCTTAACAGCAAAATAGTACTTTTGCCAGCATAATTGTACCAGGGTGGTGAGCAAAATAAGCTACACTGACTGAAGCACTTTGATACTGATACAATCATATTTACACTACAGATTTTTCCAGAATAGGAATGTTGCACCCCCTAAACAACATTTTTATGCCAGCAAAAGTTTCTATTGTAGACCTGGCCTGATTGAAATTCCATATTTGCTTCTAAACAGTAGTTATTTTTTGTTTGCATGTTTATTTCCCGCCCCCCCATTTACAAGCATGAGTATTGCTTCTTAAAAGCAGGAATGTGGGGTTGGTTTGTTGTGTTTGTTTGTTTGCTCTTTCCTTTTTGGCACAGACAGTTTACCAGGGTGTAATTCAGCTTGTAACATCTTATGCACAGTGCTCATAGTGTTTAATGAATTCAAAATGTACAATAAACTTAGTATCTGAAAATAAATCATTCCACATTGATTCCAGAGGCATTTCACAAACTATGTTGGTGCTTATCTCTTGTATCCATAATCTGATATTAAATTACCATGGAAACACTGATATTCACACAAATACTAAAATTAGTTTGATATGTGATACTCGTTACAGCAATACATTATAATGAAATAATGTTTAAACAGCAGTTGAGTTCCTATGGAATTGTTAAAACAATTGAAACCTGTAAGTAAGAAATTAATAATGGTAAATGCATAACAGTGAGTATGAGAGAAATAGAGAATTGCTAGCACACTAAAAAAAATGTGGCATGTAGGTAATGCCCAAAAGGCTAACCATATTAGTCAAGGAGATATTGTTGCCAACTTTACTTTAACTTGTTTATTTTTATTAAGTGCTACTGTCCTTCTTGCTACTCCTTAATTGTGTATAATTAGAAAGTGGTCTACAACTTGAAATCCATTTTTATAGTTCTAGAAAATTTGCAGATGAAAAGCAGGCAAAAGAGATTATTGCTTAATAAACCCTTTAAAAGGAAAATATGAGAGAATAGTAGACTATATAAGGCACAATGTTTCAGTCACTAGACTCTTTAGAAATGACCTCACCATACTCTCCAAAGAGCAAAACTATTTTTTCAAAGGGTCATCAGGGCAGTTTAGCCCTGAGGCTGAGTGTATTTTGAGTCACTATGGAAGTAAATTCATTTTTTGTGTAATTCCATTGGTGACAACCTTTTGCAGGAATTTAGGAATAATACTGTCCCATGGCCTCCATTAACTTGTTTTTTCCCAAAAGTAAGTAACTTCATCCCGTCTCCAGGTGCTGGGGAAATGTACAGTGTGTGCACACTGACTGATTGTATCTAAGATTCAGAGAAGTAAGGTATGCAAGTAACAAAACTTCAAGTGGAATGAGATTCCAGAGCTGCCCAAATTTTTATCCTTCTTCAAAACCATTGCTATAAGAAATGTTCTGAAATCTATAATACATTGCTTCCTAGATCATTCTTTTAAATCATGTCAGTCAAATCTGGGGGGGCAAAGGGGAGTCAAGCAGGGGCCTAGCTGCTCTCCAGGATACACAGAAATGAATCAAAGAGCTTTTTTTTTTAATGAAAACTTACTGACACCCATTCATTTTAACAACTGTAAGTTATTTATTAATTACTTTCTTGCAAATAACACAGCAACACAAAAAACTAACATAATCCATCCAAATGTTGTAAACATGCAGGAGAAAAGAACAGAGGAGAAATGACTGTCTCTTTCTGCTGAAAATGGTTGTGAGTAAGTACTGTCAGCCATGGCAATTTTTAGATATAGAGCTACTCTGTGTGATACACAGGAACTCTGTGGTTCCATATCCGCAACAAACAAATAGATTGAAGCCTATAATCTGAAAATCACTGGGACAAACTCATCCCATTCATTCAATCTGCACGCACACATCCACCAACCTTGTATAGAAGTGACAGAAATGCTCTCACTGACACCAGATTGCTTGCTACTGTAGTTTAGGCTCAATCTTCATCGTGATTAAATCACTGGGATTTTTCCCATTGGGTTCTCTGATTTGGTGTAGAGTTAAATGCTGGAGTCCTTATGCAAGCAAAACTCCCATTTAAATGGGATTTAGCCTACTGACAGGTTTGACATGACCAATGTGTCTACAGCACGTATCACTTATTAGTTGGTAGCAGATATTTCCATAAAGCAAGTCAATAAGTAAGGTGTTTGTTTTATGCCTGTCTGCCAAGCTTATCACAGTACCCAAAAAAACACTTTCTTTATACAATGATGTTCTGGGAGGAGGAGGAAACTTTGGGGTTTTTTTCAGTGGGGTTATTAAACCATCTGTCTGACAGTAGAGCAGATTATTTGACCTTTATTTTTAATAATTTTGGGGAGATTTGTTGACTCAATAGCTTCAAATAAACTTTCTGTAAACCAACTGGAATATATCATTAAATCTTTTTCCTCAGCACTATTTAAAACCAGATTAGACATAGCACTAGAGAACAGAAATAATTTGACTGACTCTTGCAATCCTGTCATTGGGCAGACTTAGCCCTTTTTTATTTTTTCTGTTTTTGTGAATTGCCTGTATACAGATCACTATTTTTAAAAATCTGTTTGTTTGAATTGTTTGATGAATGGTTTATGAGAATACATTCTTATCTATGGAGTCTGCGAGTGAAAAGTTTGTAACAAGTATTCATTCAATTAATCATTTAATTATTCAATATTTGAAATTTGGTTTTTGAGCTCAGTTATTTGCCACCTGACTCATACAGTATTGCTTATATTCCCCTACTGGAAGACCTAAGCTTTATAACTTATTTCTACCTGAACTGAATTTCTCATTATTATTAATATTGGCTACAACCGCTGAATTTTGCTGCCTTTGAATATTTCTGCAAACAACATTTTACTTGTGAGAATATGCTCCAAATGCCATCAGAAGGTGAAAATATAGCTGAATGCGGTGTTGCCAATTCTCACAGTTTTATCGCAAATCTTACTTGGTGTTTTCTTTTAAAGCCTGAACTCATGGAGATGCACGAATAGTTGAAGATCTCAGCTTTCATGTTAAAAGTAGTAAGATTCTAGCTCTTGCAATTGCAGAGGAAATGATTCAAATGCACCCGAAATGCTTCAAAATCCAGAAGGAAAATAAAACAGGATCAAAATTGGTTGCTTGGTTGGGTTTTTGTTTTTTTGGTTTTTTTTTTTTTTTAAAACCATTATTCTGGGAGACTGCCTCATGATTTTAGATCCGTTGATTTTGACAATACTGTGCACGTTCAGTTTTTTTTTCAAACTGTTATCCTCTCTCCAGTGTGTGAGGGAAATTAGAGGGAAATCCTACATTGGCAGAGAGGTAGACTAAGTAGCTTAATACAGTTCCCAAAATCTTCTATCCAAAAACAAAAAAGTGGGTATGCCCTTATGCATGTATGTGTGCATGTATACCATCCTCATTTCTGAATGTCAGAAAAATACTTGGCCAAATTCTGTCTTGATTCCTAAGATTTCATGCAACCCTATTGACTCTAGTAGCATTTCATGGAGTGCAGGGCAGAATTTGCCAACTGTGATATATGCAGGCAATGGAATGGAAGCATAGACCACAAACCCCACTATATATATTCAGAAATTTTACATTTTTAAGGTTGCATTAGTTATTGCCCTTGAATAGCTGGTGAGGTGGGTCCCTTAGAGGTTAAGTATCACAGATCAATGAAAATAACTTTTTGTTTTTAATGTGTTGATCTACTGACAGCAGGTAATTCAGTTTTTGAAGCTAGATTTTATTAAACAGTTATAGTGTAGAGTATATTGTAGTGTAGAGTGCTTCCTAGAAAAATGCTGCAGTTTGTTGTTTAAATAATCTGGACTTTTTACATAGTTCATGGTGAACCAAAGTCACTTATACTCAGATGATTGAAAGAGAAAGTCACACCCACCAAATTTGTGTGTGTCTTCTTTTTTATCTGTCACATATGTTAATAGTTTGTTTCGTAAAACATGTCTGGCAGTGATCCAACTACCCTGGCACTGAACAGGGGAATTGAAAAATTGGTTAGAGTGAATTAAGTAGCATTCTGTTCTATCAAAAGCTTCTGTTTACAGCCCTTGTATGTGTAAATAAATAAATATAGTTCACAATATTCTATAGTAATGGTTTGAACAACTGCAGAGTCACTACTGCAAGCTATAATGTTTTGGACCCTTCTTGCAGAATACTGTGGTATCTTTGTAAAAGGCTTGCAAGACATCTGACTCTCAGCCCCTGATCTGGAGTGAGCCTTTTCATTGATCTCAGTGTACTATGTATCAGGCTCTTAATTAACTGGATTATTTGACCCCTTCATTCCTTTTTCTAGCAACAGCAAGCATTACACAATACAGCACACCCAGTCTCTCACTGAGAAGTACATTTGTTCCCTGAAATTGTATTTTGGATGTTACATTATGCTGCCACAACTCCAACACATACACACCCTTAGATATTTGTGCAATAATTTAACTCATCTTTAATTTATGGTAAAGGCCCAAGCATTCACCCTAGTAGTAAAGTAAATGGCAAAGAAGTGAGAGATCTTTGTTCTAGCTTGTGGGGCCCAGTAAAAGATAAATCAAGGCTTGCTCTATGCACAAAGGCTTCTAACAGTGAATGCTTTGAATGTTCTGCCTATTTAATTTTTCTGCACAGTATAGGTACCGACCTTTCCACACAACATGCAATGTTAGGAACACCACCAAACTCATTTAGAAGCATAAAAGTTTTACTGTTCAGCGTGTAAAACGATTTGTCCCTGGTGGCACTAAGCTTAATGACACTGTCAATAGCACTGAGTTGGCAATGAAGTAACCTACATGGGTAATTCATCCCAAATGGGGAAACAAGGAGACATGAGGTTTTCATTTCAGTTACTGCCTATCTATAATGGAGGAAACACTAACCCGTCTGAGAGAGCAGCTTGATTTTATTGCATGATCACATCTTTCTGAACTCTTCTCAGAGGAGTGGGTTGCTACATAAATGTCTTATGCAAAGGTGCATACCTGGGGAGGGGGAAAGCTTTAATGAATGATTGATAAGAAGTCCTCCATGCTGGGGCCAGGGTCCAAGATAACAGAACAGTATTGATAAGTACCAAATTTGTTTTCATAGGAAGGGAAGTCTTTGTCAGTGACCTTCCTGCAATGGGATCAGAGTCTGCACTACCCCGCAGTATTTGATTACTTGTGGAGATGCTTCAGAATCCTTGAGTCTAATTGAAAAGACAGTTTGACATAACACTTAAAAAAAAATCTTAAAAGGAGTATTTTTGGGGGGAAATACTCTAAGGAGGGAGAAACAGCAGGGCCCAATGTGTGAACATGGTAACTGTAACACTGGACATAGTTCATAATTTACCCAGTAGCATGTGTAAAATATCCAAATAAAAGCACAGCTATAAGAGAGATTTTATACATCTTCAATTCAAAAAAGAAAAGCAGTATCTTCACAAGTTACTGCCAGGTTAGTTTTGGTTCTTACTTAACCAAGTTAATACTTGCTAACTTTTGGATCACCCGTGACTTCCCAAAGTGTTGTGGAAACACATTATTTGAGTAATTTAAAATTTTATTATTAATAATTTTATATTACAATATTGCCTAGAGACTACAACCAAGATTAGAGCCCATTGTCCTGTGCACCACACATCTATACATACTATATACATACTGCACTGTCCTGCGCACCAGACATGTATACATACTAAGAGAGTTCCTGCCCTAACAGTTTACAATCAAAAGAAACAAGACAAACTAAGGAAGTATTACTATCCCCCTCAGATAGCTGGGGAGACTGGGATATGGATAGATTAAGTAATTTGCCCAAGGTCACAGAGAAAATCTGTGGCAGAGCTAGGAATTGAACCAAGAACTCCTGAGTCCTAGTCCAATGGTAAGTGGAAGGTCATGTGGCAGCAGAGGCCTTTAGCAGGGTTGAAACACTGTTAGCTGCCATAGTTACTGACAGAGTAATATAGTAATTAGAGATACTAATAGAGGATATGGCCTTTAGCGACAAAACCATCCTTTCTCACAAACACATGGTTGGCCAAGGCACTCGGAAACCCTTGCAGGATTGTTCTGTGACACAAGGTTCTACAACATGAGCTTAATAGGCCTTTTCCACTGCAGTCAATGGGAACTGAAGGAACTCAAAAGCTTTCAGGAGAAGCTCAACTCCTCACAGGGTTGAACAATTAATGAGGATTATATGTAGGTGTTAGAGAGAGCATAGACACTTGCTCCAATTGTATTCTGATTTCATTTACATCCTTGCGTGTTGGATTTTCATGTATTTTAACCATAAAGGGTGTCAGAAAGCTGTTTCCTCATTTAAATTATGCAACGCTGGAATGTAATGCACATCTTGGCAAATGTATGTAAGCAAGGTAGGATATGAGGATGGAAAGAGACCCAACAGAGAGAGTGAAAACAAGGTATGTATTAATCCAAGCAAGTTTGCACATGTATTATCTTGAAATAATTTTGGAAGCTTTAAAAAACTTGATGCAAGGTTTAAAAGGCCCTCCAACATCTCTAATGTATGTGTCTGATACTTATAATGCTGATCTAGTTGGTTTCCACTGTCCTTGGAAGAATCCCACAGGTCCATATTTCATCCTTTTAGGCTATTTCCTGTATAGGCACAGCAATTTTTATAAGATTTTCAGAATCTGTTGCACACAGATTTTGTACTTCTGAATGACAACTATGTTAGGTTGTATGCTAAATTTCTATTTGGCTGTTCTATACTATAATATAACTGCATTCTTTTTCTGCAATATATTTTGGTTTTTGAGAAACATTTTACTCTCTGCCAAATTGCTTATTACCCTGCAATCTAATAATACTTAGTTTAACTGAAAATTTATAGTCTGAAAGTAAGACACCATATTGTGTATATACAGAAGAATCTCAGATGAATGGATAGCTTAAGGGCTCTGTAATAGAATATAGAAGATTTCATCTCTAGGTCTTGGATTTGGATCTGAATCAATTTGCAAGGGAGCAGAAGTCATTAACATCTGATGCCTGTTTTATTGCCCTTGTGGAATTACTTGTTGATTTCAGTCTAGAGTCTAGTCAATAGGTGTTGACATCCCAAAAGAGCCCACAAAAGTGATATTCATGACAGTCTTACTATCTGCTTTGTGCAAGGTAAAGGACTGAAGAGTTATAGAGGCTGAACTCCCTTCTCCTCCATTAGGGTTTGATCCAAAGCCCACTGAACTCAATGAAAGAAGCATAGGCGCTGACTCTGTGGGTGTTCTGGGGATGAAGCACCCACGGGGAAAAATTAGTGGGTGCTCTGCACCCACCAGCAGCCAACCTCCCCCCAACTCCCCTGAGCATGCTGCATCCCAGCTCTTCCCTTCTCCCTCCTCCCCCGTCCAGGGCTTCCCGCCCTCCTGCTGCCTAACAGCTCTGTGACATTGTGCAGTCTATATGGTTTTATAAAATTTAATAATAAGTGAATATAAATGTAACTGAGATGCTTCATGCAAAAGGTGTCTTGTAAGGTATCATTACAAAGCTTCTAATCTACTGAGTGTAATCATCCTATTTGTATAAATGTACCACTCTTGTATCTGAAACTAGAAATATGAAATATAACTTTGAGGGCCGATTGTAATTATGTAAAGTATGGGCCATTAATGGTGGTTTGGAATCTTAAGGACTCCCATTAACTAGGACCACTGTCTGCAAATGGTTGTGTTTTACCTGTAAGTCTTCCTGTATACCTGTGTGCTGGCAAGTGAGTAATGAAGTCTTGCAGTGACATGTGATCATGTCACCTGAACTGAAATCCATCTTTAACCTGGTCTCTTTCCAGTGAGGAGGGGATGGGAAGTCAGAGAGGGACAAAAGGATTCCCACCTTATGCAAAAGATGTATAAGTGGGTGAAAGAGAACAAAGAGAGGAGGAGCCATCATGAAGAACTCCCTAGCTATCCCTAAGCCGGGACAAGAGCTGTACCAGGGGAATGAATTGTGCCCAGGCCTGGAAGGTGTCCAGTCTGAGAAAAAACTTAATTTCACCCTCAGAGATGTTTCAGTATCTGTTTTCAGTTTGATTAGACATAGATTTGCACGTTCTATTTTATTTTGCTTGATGACTTACTTTGTTCTGTCTGTTACTACTTGGAACCACTTAAATCCTATTTTCTGTATTTAATAAAAATCACTTTTTACTTAATTAATTACCTCAGAGTATGTATTGATACCTGGGGGAGCAAACGACTGTGCATAACTCTCTATCAGTGTTATAGAGGGTGAACAATTTATGAGTTTACCCTGCATTAGCTTTATACAGGGTAAAATGGATTTATTTGGGATTAGACCCCATTGGGAGTTGAGCATCTGAGTGCTAAAGACAAGCACACTTCTGTGAGCTGTTTTCAGGTCAACCTGCAGCTTTGGGGCAAGTAATTCAGACCAGGGCCAGTGCAACCCATTAGGTGACCACCTGCTAGCATTTGGGGGGTGGCATTTCGGGTCCTTTGGCGGCGACCGCAGCAGCCGGATCTTCGGCCACCCCGGTCGTTGTTGGCATTTAGGCAGAGGGACCTGGGGCACAGGGACGCAGGGAGGGCCGCCTGCAGCACGCAGGGGAACCGCTCCCCACCCCAGCTCACCTCTGCTCCACCTCCTCCCCTGAGCACGCTTCCCCGCTCTGCTTCTCTCCCTCCCAGGCTTGCTGATTTGGCACCACAATCCTGGGAGGCGGGAGAAGTGGAGTGGCGACGGCGTGCTCCGGGAGGAGGTGGAGCAGAGATGAGCTGGGGCGGGGAGCTGCCACAGGGCTCGGCGGGGGGGGCACAAGGTGGAAGTTTCATCTAGGGCGCGAAACATCCTTGCTCCCGCCCTGATTCAGACCCTGGGTCTTTTTTTGGAGCAGACGGGAGTGTCTGGTTCAGCAAGACAGGGTGCTGGAGTCCTGAGCTGGCAGGGAAAACAGGAGCAGAGGTAGTCTTGGCACATCAGTTGGCAGCTCCATGGGGGGTTTCTGTGATCCAACCTGTCACAGGCAGTGCTTAGGACTTTCCGGAAGGGACGGGGAAGTGGAGGAGCAGGGGAGGAGGTGGAGAAGAGGCGGGGCTGGTGTGTGGACTTGGGGGAAGAGACGGAATGGGGATGGGGCAAGGGTGGTGCAATGGCGGGAAGAGGTGGGGCCAGGGGGTCGAGCAACCACCAGGCAGAAGGGAAGTCAGCACCTATGGGAAGAATTCCCATTAATTTAAGTGGGCTTACGATCAGGCCTTAGGGCCTGTCCACACTACAGCTCCTAAATGAGTTTGTACCCAGCTACTGGCGTGGCTGACTCTAAATATGGTGTATGCTCACATACCACCTGGGTAGTACTCAGTTAGTAATTGTGGCACCTAATAGTGTTTCCCTCTTGCCAGAGGCCTCTGTTGGCACGTCCTTCCTGTGCCATTTCAGCATGCTCTTAGTAGTTTTGGTTTGGCAATATAAACAGGAACTCCCCACTGTGCCTGTGTCACGTGTTTAGCCTTTCCTCCTTCCTATTTCCCTTTGCTGTTGGGGAAAAAAGAGAGTACATTGCTTTACACACTGCTGAATAGCTCCAACAGCTTACATGTAATCCATGCACTGTACCTTGCTCAGGCAGTATGGTATATCATCCCACATTTTCCCTGGATGTACTGATACACACACAGTTAAGCTCTGGAGTAGGTTTGGATATGCAAATGCTGTTCACTGAAGCAAATAAGCTGTAATGTAGATGCAATTTAAATTGGGCATTTTGTAACCAGGTCAGATGTCATGAAGTAGTTACAAAATACAATTGTGTAAAGGATCTTACAGGTATTCCCTCCAGCTCAGGATTGGAGAGAGAGTGTTATGGGAGAGGTGTTTGGTCATATGGTGTTCCCAGAACTCTATCTGTTCTATGGATAAATAGAGAAGTTCATTTTCTCCGGCTGTCAATCCAGCGCTTTTTAAAATGAGCACTAAAGCCACTTATGACTGAATGTGAATTTTAAAGGCAAAAAATTACTTTAAGGAAAAAAAATTTAAGTTAGGTGTGATGCATGCTCTGTTCTCAAAGGCATGGACAACTAACAAAACTTTCTTTAATGTGCCCCTTTGCTTCTACATATCAGAAGGACCTTACAGTGCATTCCACCTCAAACTGTGGATCATCAAAACCTAAGCACTCTGTCTGAGGTAGTTGGTTTTGGGGCAGAGGGTGTTTGGTTGTTTTTTTTATTTTGTTTCTTTTGTTGAGTCTGTTTCTGTTTTTATTTGTTTTTTCTTTCTCTGCGTGACTACATATGAATATACAGCTAAAAAAGAAATTATCTATGGAGCAGCTGTCTGCTTTCCACAAAGCTGAAGCTACATTCTGATTGTAAGTACGGTTTCCTCCCCTCCATCAACTTTCCCCAAAAGAACCAATCCTCCTGAAATGTCAGATGCCACATCTCAATCCAGAGTACAGCTTTCTGGGGAAGTTGGAGGGGAGACCAGAGAAGGAGTTTCAAGATTATTTTTAAAATGTCCATCTGTCAGTATTTTAGAGTGTGTATAAATGTGAAATACCCATACTTAGTATGGGTGCGATTTCCAAAGCTGCTTGTTGTTGACCTAAATCTGCTCCCAATTAAAGCAATGGCTCTTACTGGCTTAAATGAGAGGAGAGGTCTACAATGAGTGCTTTTGAGAATCTTATTGCTGTAGTAACATAATCCATAAATCATACTGCTATTAAGGTGAAGCAATGGTTCAGTAAATGATGCCTTTTTTAAAAGTTACCCTCTGTATATTTTTTTAAAAGCAAACAAATGAAATAACTGAGAATTAAATTTTTTCCCTTCAATTTGTGAATACTATCACAGGAGAAACTCCTAGCTTTGCTATTTCTCATCTGAATATTTACTACACCTAGACAATGTACATGTGCCAGAGACTATGATTTTTGTTGGTTTTGTAAGCAGATTTTTACTAAGAGAAAAATATGAATCATTGTTTAAATCTATATAGATAGCTATACTGTTTAAAATAGTCACACTGGTTGGGTTTTGAATTATTCCAGTTTACTGAAATAAATATTTAAGATATATGGCTAACATTTTGCTTGGCGAATGACATTCTAGCAGTCACTATAATTCATAGCTAAAAACCAGCTGAATGAAATGACCTGATTAGAACCAGAGAAATAAGGTACAATATTTATATTAAAAAAAGAAAGAAATCACCTGAAACTCCAGAACACTTTGTCTATTAAACCTGGTGACCTTTTCACTAACCTCATCCCCATATTTTTAACATTGCTGCTCTTCATAATCTAAGCTTATAACTCCCATTATAGTTTATGAGAGTGTAATGTATATCTCCTTACCTTTTAGCCTGAAAATTCACCTGTGTAAAAACAGCTCTACTCAGATCCTTGGAACTTTAAGCCAGTTAAAAGGAAATGGATGAGACTTTTGCTTGAATAACAGTTGCAATATTTGGCTCAAACTGCACAGTATTCATTTAAGGATGATTTTTAACTTTGCACAAAACTTTTCAATGGCATAATGTTCAATTTAATGCACTTTTCTTTGTCTTTTTTGCAGTATATTATGGCATAGTATTTGCTAGAGTTTAGGTATAGAGCAACCAGGACCCATCTTCAGATGCCACGGAGCACCAAAACCACCATGAAAACTAGACACAAAGGACATGGAGTTAAAGTCAAAACAAAAATGCATTCTAATGAGAGCATGCTCCAAGCCCTTCAACTCCTTCATAGGAAAAAGCCCCTCAGAAAAAGAAGCACCTGGATATCTCTAAATCAAACCAGAGTCAATATCTAAATTCTGAAGCATGAAAGGAGCTATTCTCAGTTCAGTTCTTGTCTATAATGGTACATGGGCTAGTTACCTCACTGAACACAAAAGTTCAGGATAGAGATAAGAGTGTGGGGGAAGCTCAATTGCCCAGGAAGTACTTCCCCTCAGAAGTAAACAAGATATAATGATTGTTCCTATCCTCATCACTCAAAGAGATTTATAAAAGCAGAATGGGTGTTTCTTAAAAAGAGAGCAGTTTTACAACAGTATTTAAGGTAGCTGCAACAACAAATTTAAAACCCCTGGGGAAAGGAACCATTTTTGCTTTATGCTTAGTGCTATACAAATGCAGTGAACACTACTGTGAACACTACTGTCATACAAATCTGTGAACACTACTGTCATGCACACTTAACAGATACTGTAACTCCATCAGAAGGGGAGTTTCTGATGAAGGAGGCTGACGGGTACTGGCCATAAAAGCCACATCAGCTTCTAGGTGTTTTACCAACTTGAAGAAATGATGGATTTATGGCTAAGGCACTGGACTGGGACTTAGGAGATCTGGGGTTGTGTTCCTAGCTCTGCTTCAGATTTCCTATGTGATCTTGGACAATTCATTAATGTATGGAAGTTACTACTGTGCTGAATGCCATAGGAAATTTAGAAAAATGACCCTAGCATGCACAGATAAGCTATAAACACAAATTACTTGGGGGGGAAAAAGAGACTTTACAAAGCTGGTACATAATATTTCATTAGCAGAATCACTTTTTATGGACACTTCTCTTAATGCTCTTATTCACGATGTTTTTTCTATGGCATCTAATATCAGTTCTTAAACAAATATGGTGCCAGCATACATGGAACATTGATTACAATCATAAACAGCTGACTACTGTCTTATTGTGAGTTAGCCTGTTCTGAGAGTGACTGGATAAAGCTGTGGTGGGGTTTATTGGTAGGAAAGAGAAATCTCTACTGTCTTAAAAAGTACTAGAACTGCCCCTCCATAGATTATTTTATACAAGTGACAGCCATTGCACAGCCAGAAATACCACAGATACTGAAAAAAAGGGACAACCATGCTAGAAGAGAAAAAGGTATAGGATTTGAAAAGGAAAGTAAATCCAGGGAAGTCTCTTGAGTCAAGCCTGCTTATCTACCAAGCATTACCGGATCTAGCTCACATCAAAGGAAGCAACTCATCTGGGGATTTCAACAATTGTTGACCTCCCTATAACTAGGGTTTGCATCTCTGAGGCCCTTTGGCTCTCTTGGCCTCATGCTGTCTTTACAGCTTGCTGTAAATAATCACCCTATAATCAGGGATCGGGTCTTTGCAATCTAGTCTCTTGGCACCAGGCCAAGTGCAGCCACTGCCCTGAATGAACATCCTGTAAACAGAGTACAGGTCTGAGTTTACAGTGAGTTTGCATGCGGGACGTGGAGTTGTCGAAAGCGGTTCTCACTTACACACGCCTTGTGCTCCCTCTCTCTATTTCAGGCATCTCGAAGCACAAGTGGAGAAGAAGGAAGTGTCAGTACCAAGGCATAACTGTGAATTTGAAATTCATAGACCTTAAACACATGAGTTCTATAGAATCATAGCTTACTATTAATAAATCATCATTTCCTACTGGAAGTGCAAAGATGTGACTTAAGGGAAGGCATACATTTGTATTCACTATTCCCCCTCAACTCTGCCCCAAAAACTCTTCAAATAAAGTTAAGGTTCACAAGATTAACATTTACTCCAGGTAACACCTAACTTGTGAATTTCTCACACATTTCTAAAAGGAAGCAAACAAAACTAAATGTTCTAGTAACTGGCAGTTACTCACCACCCTTCACAACTTTCAAACACCTACTCTACTTAAACGGTCACGCCAACCAAAGTGTACCACACATTCAATTTTAACTTTGCACCTATTGTGTCAGAAGCTAGAGTGTTTTTAGTAGTTGTGTCCATTGATGTAAGTGGCAATAGTGGTGTTTTAATGGTTTTTTATGCTTATTGAATTCAGAAGATGATGATCTGGATGTTTTAGGAAGGTCTTTTTCTGTTAAGTCTTGGTATTTGGGTAGAGGCGCAGTATTTTGTGATTATGACTGTTTTTCTGGTATTGGTTTAGTGTGAATTATTGGCAAGTTTAGATGTTTTTGTATACGTACATTAGTAGATGTATTTAGAGGGCAAAGCTGAGGTTGCCTGTTTGGTGCAATTTGATTGGTGCGAACATTAATTTCGGTTAGGTGTTTGAAAGCCCTGAGACTTGAATTTGTAGCTCAACGGGGAAGCAGGACCCACCCGGCTACCTCAGTTCTTACTAAAAATATATATACCTTCAAGTCAGCAGCACTGCTATGGGTACCTGCATGGCCCCACAGTATGCCAACATCTTTATGGCTGACTTAGAACAAGGCTTCCTTAGCTCTCGTTCCCTAACGGCCCTACTTTACTTGCGCTACATTGGTGACATCTTCGTCATCTGGACTCATGGAAAAGAAGCCCTCGAGGAATTCCACCGTGATTTTAACAATTTCCATCCCACCATCAACCTCAGCCTAGACCAATCCACACAAGCGGTCCATTTCCTAGACACTACTGTGCTAATAAGCGATGGTCACATAAACACCACCCTATACCGGAAACCCACTGACCGCTATACTTACCTACATGCCTCCAGCTTCCATCCAGGACACACCACACGATCCATTGTCTACAGCCAAGCTCTAAGATACAACCGTATTTGCTCCAATCCCTCAGACAGAGATAAACACGTACAAGATCTCTATCAAGCATTCTTAAAACTACAATACCCACCTGCTGAAGTGAAAAAACAGATTGACAGAGCCCGAAGAGTGCCCAGAAGCCACCTACTACAGGACAGGCCCAACAAAGAAAATAACAGAACGCCACTAGCCATCACCTGCAGCCCCCAACTAAAACCTCTCCAGCGCATCATCAAAGATTTACAATCCATCCTGAAAGATGATCCCTCACTCTCACAGATCTTGGGAGACAGGCCAGTTCTCACTTATAGACAGCCTCCCAACCTGAAGCAAATACTCACCAGCAACCGCACACCATACAACACAAACACTAACCCAGGAACCTATCCTTGCAACAAAGCCCGATGCCAGCTCTGTCCACATATCTATTCAAGTGACACCATCATAGGACCTAATCACATCAGCCATGCCATCAGGGGCTCGTTCACCTGCACATCTACCAACGTGATATATGTCATCTTGTGCCAGCAATGCCCCTCTGCAATGTACATTGGCCAAACCGGACAGTCTCTACGCAAAAGAATAAATGGACACAAATCTGACATCAGGAATCATAACATTCAAAAACCAGTGGGAGAACACTTCAACCTCTCTAACCACTCAGTGACAGACTCGAAGGTAGCAATTTTGCAACAAAAAAACTTCAAAAACAGACTCCAAAGAGAGACTGCTGAACTCGAATTAATATGCAAATTAGATACAATTAACTCAGGCTTAAACAGAGACTGGGAATGGTTGGGTCATTACACTAATTGAATCTATTTCCCTATGTTAAGTTCTCCTCACACCTTCTATGGGTCATCTTAATTATCACTTCAAAAGTTTTTTTTTCTCCTGATGATAGCTCATCTCAATTGATTAGACTCTTCCTGTTGGTGTGCATCCTTCTACCTTTTCATGTTCTCTGTATGTATAAATATCTCCTGTCTGCGTGTTCCATTCTATGCATCCGAAGAAGTGAGCTGTAGCTCACGAAAGCTCATGCTGAAATAAATTTGTTAGTCTCTAAGGTGCCACAAGTACTCCTGTTCTTTTTGCAGATACAGACTAACACGGCTGCTACTCTGAAACCTGTCAATTCTTACTGTCATTCCTAATTCCAAAATCTTGGATGAAGATGACCAGGGAAAATAAAGATAGGGTAGCATTTCTGCAGCTTTACGGGAGCCCTTAAACCTTAATGAGCTTTTCAAAGTGTAATAATGGTGGAAAACTTCTACTTCTGCCACTTAAGTGTTGAACAATGACCTGTATTAAAAGATTTACACTGGTAGTTAATTCTGTTCTGTATTAAGATGATTTTGCTAAAATCGCCACTTTATGATGTGTGAAATGAATTAACTAGGTCTGATTATACCTATTTGATAAAAGTTGGACTACACCATGTTAAATGCATGGACTGAACGTTGATTGTCATATCACATTGCTTTGCTTTCTGGAACTCCTTATTTATGAATGTATTTATTACTATTTATGTAATTAAATTAATAAAATGTATGCATTCAAGTATAGTCTCAGTTCTTTCTTTGGCTAAACAAAAAGGAATCTGGTAAACTTGTGGAAGAATTTTGGTATGGTTACGTTTAATTTAATTAACATCTTTTTACCCTTTTCATGCGGTCATTGGAAGTAACTACCGTGTAGTAGCAGCAAAGAATCCTGTGGCACCTTATAGACTAACGGACGTTTTGCAGCATGAGCTTTTGTGGGTGAATACCCACTTCTTCGGATGCAAGCAGCGAACCCACGAAAGCTCATGCTGCAAAACATCTGTTAGTCTATAAGGTGCCACAGGATTCTTTGCTGCTTCTACAGAACCAGACTAACACGGCTACCCCTCTGATACTTGATACCGTGTAGTGGTGCAAGTTTGATTTTTCTCTTGGAACCCGCGTTTTGGGCAGACTGCAGTGTGATCTTGAGGATGAAGATCTCACAGCCACTTAGGTGCATAAGGTTGCCCTCCTAGAGCTTTTAAGGTGAACCAGAATAGGCCCTTGTTTGGTTCCTTCACTGTTCACGGGCTTATAGATTGCTTGAGATCTACCTAACTTTGGTAAGGGTGCATGAAGATATAATTCACTATGTAGGCATAGCACTAATTTTGCTAATGCTGTGAAGAAAACTGTCTTGTGAATAATGAATTGAAACAGCCCCTCTCTTTGCATTTGTTAATTCATTTCTACTATAGCAGATGCATATTTCAGTGGAACAAAAAGCATGGGGATGTGCTTTCTATTTATTATCTTTGCCCTATGATTTATTATTCAGAAGTGGGCAACTTGGAAAGGAAATACTCAATATTAGGTGATTGTCCGCCTGGTGTAGAAAAAGCAGATGAACAAAGTCTAAGCGTGCAGCAGCTGCAGTTACACTAGGGGAACTCCATGACTTCAATAGATTCAATAGTCGTCTTTTCTCTGTTTACAGGTACTCTGACTTGCCCCTTTCCCTTAAACCCAGTTCAGAGGCAGCTGATGAATCACAGGTGCAGTTGGCTTCTTCCTTCTTAGAGGATGAATGGTACACTACGAGAGACCTGAAACCTGATGGTATGATGGTGAGGGCTCTAATTCAGCAAAGTACCATTCTAGCATACCTCAGCCAGAGTCATCATGCATACCTGGAAAAAGAAAGGGCTTCTACAGCTAAACAAAAGATCTGCCAGGACTGACTATTCAATAGAATAGGTTGCAGCTAGTTAACCTGGTGTAAAGTTGGCTAAACCTCTCAAAGACTGCATTGGTGCAGGTTGCATTTCCACTGAATAATTACCATGCATTCTGCCTATTTAAAAATTATCTTCCTTGCTGTTTGATTTGTCTATGATGGTCTTATTGTTTAAAACTATTGTGTCGTGTTGCTCTCCACTGCTAATTAGCAGAGCTTGTTAGAAAAAAACAATTGCCAGAGTTTGTTCTTTTGTTGAAATTGAAACACGCTGCAAGACTGTGTCAATTCTGACAGAATCCACCAGAAACCAAGCATATTTCCAATGGAACTTTGCCAGCCAGGCAGGATTCCATCAGAAACTTGCTTGGCTTCCTGACAGCTCAGCTGCCTGGCTCCTTGATAGACCATGTGGCACGCTGCTGGGAAACCCGGGCTTCCAGGCTCCCAGCTCCTCAGCTGCCTGCCTGGTGGGCTGATGGGAAGCTGGGAGCCTGAAAGTTGCGGGAGCCCCAGCTGCCAGGCTCATGACTCCTGGCCAGGTAGGGCTCTTAGGGTCCATGGCTCCAGGACAACCCACCAGGTGTGCTACCGTGGAGCTAGGTCTTGTAAGGCTCCAAGGGTCTCCAGCTCCGGGGCAGCCTACAAGGCCGTTTTAGAGCTCAGTGGAGATCAGCAATTCCATTACACAGAGAATTTCAAAATTTTTGAATAGAATTCCAAATCCGAATGAAATCTGAGTTTGAAATAGCAAAATCCTCTACAAAATAGAATTACCGTTCTCCCCAGGGCCGGCTCCAGACCCCAGCGTGCCAAGCGCGCGCTTGGGGCGGCGTGCCGCGGGAAGGCGGCAGGCGGTTCCGGTGGACCTCCTGCAGGCATGCCTGCGGAGGGACCGCTGGTCCCGCGGCTCCGGTGGACCTCCCGCAGGCACGTCTGCAGGAGGTCCACCGGAGCTGCGGGACCGGCGACTGCCCGAGCGCCCCCCGCGGCGTGCCGCCCTGCTTGGGGTGGCGCAATTCCTAGAGCCGCCCCTGGTTCTCCCCCCAGCTCTTTCCGACTGTGATACTAGTGGAGCCTTGTAATGAATGCAGCCCTGTTTTACTGCTTCCCCCAACTTTCCCCCTGTTATTTTTCTCCTTTCATCCCTGTGGAAACAAAAATATTTCCCTTTCTTATATTCTTCCGGTGTGTGTGTGTTCACTCTGGGGGGTTTGGAACAGATGCCCCTGGGGTAGAAGGATCTTTCACTGCTGCATTCCTGTGCGGCCCTTTTCTTGGCCAGAGCTGCCTGCAGAACAGACTCCATCTTGGTCACAAGGGCACTAAAGTTACATAAACAAATCTACATATGTCCTCTGCAAATACTTATTTACGGCTAGCTACTGGAATTATTATCGCCAAAGATTCAAACACACATACAAATCCTATATATTCTATTTCTTCAAGGGGAACAAAGACCAGAATTTCCATGTAACTCTACTATGGTTTACAGTTAAAGATACTAGGCTATGACATTTGGTCTCTTGTAGATAGAATTGTAAAATCACAAGCTCTTTATTTTTGTGTACTATAAAACACATCCATATAATTAAATCAAGGCTGAAAGTGCTTTGCCAAGAAGATTCATTTAAACCTCTATGGATAAAAAGAAGAACCTCGAGGACTCAGTATACTGATGTGTAGATAGCACCTCAGCACATTTCAGTGTGCAGGTCATTTCCTTTCTGATGCCTGTGCAGGGGATGTCTCTTTACACTAGAAGCTTTTGCTGTATCTTTTGGCTATATTGGCCCAGCTCCTCTAAGGTACATAACCATTATGTGAGGGGAGTGAGGGGCCCAAACATCTTTGAGGATGTGGGTCGCTCTCCCCTGGTTTCTCTTTCCTGTCAGTGGAGTCAGGCTGTGCAAGTGGGAAGTCACTGCCTAAGGCTGGGAGTGGCCCAACTCCTCCCTGGGCTGGTGGTGGGCTCTGCCAAAGAGCCTGGGATGGCCCCACGCTGCTGGGGACAAGGGAAGCCATGGTGGGCTTGGTACTAAAGCCTGAGCAGCAGGGATGGGGCCAAGCTTGGCACAGTGGGGAAGCAGGTGCAGGCAGGCTCTGTGCACTGCTGAGGGACAGCAGGGGATGGTTTGGTTCCTCCTGCCCCATAGGAAGAGGCCAGGGCAGGCTCAGTGTGGGGGCTGCCATGAGAAGCCTGACAAGTGAGATCCGCCCCTCGCGCCTCTGGAGGCAGCTCTGTGCACCGCTGCCCTGCTGCCACCAGGGCACCAGGACTCCAAAACTTAGTCACAGACACAAGGGCTGGACGGAGCCCACCTGGGGCTCCACCAGGGGGCGGGGCTCAGACTGGGCGGGAATTGGTTCAAGAGGGAGGGTGTTCAGTGTGAGAGAGAGGCTGAGTCAGCTCGAGACTGAGGCAAGACTTCAGGTTAGAGGATGGCAGGCACCAACTGTGAGGTGGGCCCGTGAGAACCTCTGAGGCAGCACGATCCGGGGGCGGGGCTTAGGAGCAGAGGGCCACGTGCCCAGGTGGGGGCCCTGGTCTTCAAAATTCTGACACAGCTCCAGGCCCTCAGGGAAAGGGGGGCTCAACAGGGAGAAGCGGCACTAGGAGCTGCCCACAGCCAGTAGAACCTTGCAGGGGGCCCCGCTACCCCGAGAACATCAGACTGGTTGGGACCAGATGAAACAAGCACCTCAGAGGCGGGGGGCTCGGACCAGGCTTCCACATGGCGGCATGAGAGGGACTGCGGCTTAGGCTGAAAGTGGTGCAGGCACCGCAAGGAGGCCGGATGGGAAGCAGTGACAGGCACTGCCTGAGAAAGAGGAGCGGGTGGCCGGGTTGTGAGGTGGCAGGAGGGGCAAAGGTGAGGCTGGAGCGCCGCGATGAGACGGCGGGAAGCAGCTGGCTCTGGCGGGAAGTCTGAGGCAGCGGTAGACGGAATGTGGGTTGTTTGGGAAACTGCAACATGGGGCAGGCAGAAGGCGCTGAGGAAGGAGCAGTGCTGAGAGGGCAGTAGGAGGCTGGGGGCAAACCCACAGAAGGGGCACGAGCAGAAGGAAGGGTTGGGCTTGAGGCAGGAAGCACTGAGGTAACTCGAGGTGGGGGTGAGGAGCGTGTGACTGGGCACCAGAGGGGCAGGGCTCCAGCCAGGCACGGAAAGGTCAGGGCATAAGGAAGGGTTCAAGTTCAGTAGGGAAATGCTGAGGTTGCACAAGGAGCTGAGGAACGTGATTTGAGGCAGCAGGATGGGCAAAGAGATGTGGTGGCACAAGCTGGTGTATGGGGTTTGAGCTGAGGCGGGAAAGGTCTGAGGTAGATCAACGAGGTAGGGGGAAGTGCTGAAGTGATCCCAGAGGAGTGGGCTTGGCACCTGGGTGGGAAAGGCGGCAGCTGAGGAGGTGGCAGCTGAGGAAAACTGGACAGGACTAGCTGAAGTGACCCTAAAGGAGGGGCAGGGGTCGTAGACTGGGCGGGAAACTCTGAGGTGACTCTCAAGGGGGAGTGTCAGAGCTTGGGCAATGCCAGAGGAGTAGCCTAGACTCTGGGCAGGAAAGTCTTCAGTGGCAGAGGAGAAGGAGTCCGGAACTTGGGTGGAAAAACTGAGGTGACCCTAAGGGGGGAGTCAGAGACTAGGCAGGAAAGGCTGAGGTGACTCTGAATGTTGGCGGGATCAGATCCTGGGCGTGAAATGCTGTGGTGATTCTGAAGGAGATGGGGGTCGGAGCCTGAGTGGGAAAGGCTGAGGTGCCAGGGGGTCAGAGCCTGTGTAACGCCAGACTAGGAGCCCAGACCCTCTGGCGGGAAAATCTGAGGTGGCAGAGGAGGAGTCCGGCACTTGGGCGGGAAAAGCTGAAGTGACTCTCAAGGGTGGGTGGGGTTGGAGCCTGGGAGGGAAAGTCTGTGGTGACTCTGAAGGGGGTGGGTTGAAGCCTGGGTGGGAAAATCTGAGGTGACTCTTAACGGGGCGGGTTGGAGTCTGGGCGGGAAACGCTGAGGTGACTCTGAATTGCGGGGTCTGTCAGAGCCTGGGCGGGAAAGGCTGCGGTGACTCTGAAGGGGGTGGGTGAGAGCCTGGGCGGGAAAGGCTGAGGTGACTCTGAAGGGGGTGGGTCGGTAGCCTGGGCGGGAAAGGCTGAGGTGACTCTGAAGGGGGTGGGTCAAGCCTGGGTGGGAAAGGCTGAGGTGACTCTGAAGGGGGTGGGTCAGAGCCTGGGCGGGAAAGGCTGAGGTGACTCTGAAGGGGGTGGGTCAGAGCCTGGGCGGAAAAGGCTGAGGTGACTCTGAAGGGGGTGGGTCGGTAGCCTGGGTGGGAAAGGCTAAGATAATGCTGAAGGGGCGGGTCGGAACTTGGGCCGGAATGGCTGAGGTGATGCAGGAGAAGGAGCGCAGCGTGAAAGATTTGGTACTTCTCTGACTCAGGAGGGGAAAATCCTTATCTGAGAGTTGTGGAGTTGTTGTAAAGGTGTCTGACTAACACATGCCTCTGTGCTCCCTCTCTCTGTTTCAGGCCGCTTCAAACACAAGTGGACAAGAGGAAAGGTTGAGGAATGTCAAGCCAAGGGGAAGAAAGAAGAGAAGTCACTGAAGATGGAGGCAAAGGAAAGGGACTCTGGGCACAGTAACCTGCCTGTAATCAGGCCTCTGGTCACCTAATTACACTGTATGGGGATCTCGAGCATTTTAATCCCTTGAACAGCGTGACCCCCCTGTAAGCAGGGTCCAGGTCTTATACCTTTTCCCTTTCTTTTTGGAGGGAAGGAAGATTGGTGAAGTTTAACACTGTGGGTCAAGTGACCTATTGCAATCAGCTCTCTTTCTATTCTGGGAAGTCCCCCTTTGTTTTCTATGTATGTGTATGTGAGTGAACGTGATACAAATGGGTGTGAACGTCTATATTTATTTATTTATTTATGTTGAGTTCTTTCAGTTAAATCACTGCAGTGCTTTTTCTTTACTCTCCTCAGAATTGGAAAAAGAGCTGAATGTGTATTAATATATTAATCCTCCTCCTCCGCACAAAAGGAAAGAGTAAAAGCTCAGATAGCATCTTTTAGTGCATAGGAGAATCTCTCTCCACTTCTGCTTTCTTCAGGTTCAGTTCCTATTAGTGGGCGATGGCAAAGATTGGCCTTTAATGAGGGTGATTTAGGTCAAAGAAAATACAGGATCTCCTAGTACCGGGGCAACTTGACCACTCTGTATACAGGGTTTTGGTCTCTGCCCATCATTATTTTGACAGCACGCCACATCAGCAGGTTGGTGGGAGTCCTGATTTTGTAATTGGGGGAGAGACCAAGACGCTGTGTATTCTGGGGGATATCGATCTCTCTGGAAACCTAAAAAGAGTGACAGCCGTGTAAGCTGGGTCCCGGTCTGTGCCATAGTGTCCTTTTGACATTCTGCTCCGTTATCTGGCTAGTGTGAGTGACTGACCTGTAATCAGGGTGCCAGTCACCTCCGCCTGTCTTTGGAGGGGCATTGAGCTCTTTGTTAAACTGAGCAATGTGACTGCCCTGTAACTAGGGTCCGGGTCTCTGCCCTCTTGCTCATTTGGCTTTACGCCATGCTCTGCCCCACTAGTCAGCGTGACAACCCTGTAATTAGGGTCTATGTCACAAGTCTCTCTAGAATGGGCCCTATCGAGCTCTCTGGTACTTTGACAGCTTGACCTTCCTGTAATTCAGGTTATGGTCTCTCCTATTGGGCTAATGCCAGCGACCACCCTGTAATCGGGGTACAAGTTGCATCTCGCTTTTGAAATCTGGGGGATTAGAAACTTTTCAGTAACATGGGCAGCTTGACCTCCCTGTAACTAGGGTTTGCGTCTCTGAGGCCCTGAGGGACTCCGTTAGCTGGTTAGTGAGGTGTGACTGCCCTGTAATCAGGATGCCAGTCACCTCCGCCTGTCTTTGGAGGGGCATTGAGCTCTTTGTTAAACTGAGCAATGTGACAGCCCTGTCACTGGGGTCCGGGTCTCTGCCCTCTTGCTCATTTGGCTTTACGCCGTGCTCTGCCCCATTAGTCAGCGTGACAACCCTGTAATTAGGGTCTATGTCACAAGTCTCTCTAGAATGGGCCCTATCGAGCTCTCTGCTACTTTGACAGCTTGACCTTCCTGTAATTCAGGATGTGGTCCCTGCTCTTTGGCTAATGCCAGCGACCACCCTGTAATCAGGGTACAGGTTGCAGCTCGCTCTTAAAAACTGGGAGATTAGCATCATTTCACTAACATGGGCAGCTTGACCTCCCTGTAACTAGGGTGTGTGTCTCCGAGGCCCTTTGGCTCTCTTGGCCTCGTGCTGTCTTCACAGCCTGCTGCGAACGACCGCCCTGTAATCAGGGATCGGGTCTTTGCCCTCTAGTCTCTAGGCACTAGGCCAAATGCAGCCACTGCCCTGAATGAGCACCCTGTAAACAGGGTACAGGTCTCATCAGCTACTATTTATGGTGCCCCCATGAGACTGTGTCCAGACTTCCGGCCCTTCAAGCAGCGCTTCCAACATGCCTGGAAATCTGCAGCCAAGTCTCCTGCTTTCTACTCCCTTCTCGGACTCTTGGACAGCTGACATGCTATTGGTGGTAAGTTGCGAAAGGGAGTGTCTTGTGGCGCTTTTGGACTGTGTCATTCCAGGCAGTATACCTTGTCACATTCATTTAGGAATACTTGTCAATTCATTCCTTACCGCCCTTAATCATTTAATTCCCCTTGATTTTGCATGGAGACCGCCTGGTGAAATAATTGTCAAGGGGAAATCTGGAGATGGTGGCTTTAGAGGTGGAGGGGTCCGGTACTTTTCTCACCCTGTGCGACTTGGGAGGAGGGGGAAATGCTTCTGGAAGTGTCTGAGGACCACAAAGAATTGTCTTGGACCTCAGTATCCAGACTGTCTGCAGATGCGGGCGGAAAAGAACACTGTCTGAGTAGTTTACAGTGAGTGTGCGTGCGGGACGTGGAGTTGTCGAAAGCGGTTCTCACTTACGCACGCCTTGTGCACCCTCTCTCTCTTTCGGGCATCTTGAAGCACAAGTGGAGAAGAAGGAAGTGTCAGGAATGCCACACACAGAGGAGATAAGAAGATGGAGGAAAAGGAAAGGAACTCTGGGCACAGTAACCTCCCTCAAATCAGGCCTCAGGTCATGTAATTAGACTGTATGGGAATCTCGAGCCTTTTAATACCTGGAGCAGCGTGACCGCCCTGTAAGCTGGGTCCCGGTCTGTGCCATTGTGTCCTTTTGATATTCTGCTCCGTTATCTGGCTAGTGTGAGTGACTGCCCTGTAATCAGGGTGCCAGTCACCTCCGCCTGTCTTTGGAGGGGCATTGAGCTCTTTGTTAAACTGAGCAATGTGACCGCCCTGTAACTAGGGTCCTGGTCCGGGTCTCTGCCCTCTTGCTCATTTGGCTTTACGCCATGCTCTGCCCCATTAGTCAGCGTGACAACCCTGTAATTAGGGTCTATGTCACAAGTCTCTCTAGAATGGGCCCTATCGAGCTCTCTGGTACTTTGACAGCTTGACCTTCCTGTAATTCAGGTTATGGTCTCTCCTATTGGGCTAATGCCAGCGACCACCCTGTAATCGGGGTACAAGTTGCATCTCGCTTTTGAAATCTGGGGGATTAGAAACTTTTCAGTAACATGGGCAGCTTGACCTCCCTGTAACTAGGGTTTGCGTCTCTGAGGCCCTGAGGGTCTCCGTTAGCTGGTTAGTGAGGTGTGACTGCCCTGTAATCAGGATGCCAGTCACCTCCGCCTGTCTTTGGAGGGGCATTGAGCTCTTTGTTAAACTGAGCAATGTGACCGCCCTGTCACTGGGGTCCGGGTCTCTGCCCTCTTGCTCATTTGGCTTTACGCCGTGCTCTGCCCCATTAGTCAGCGTGACAACCCTGTAATTAGGGTCTATGTCACAAGTCTCTCTAGAATGGGCCCTATCGAGCTCTCTGCTACTTTGACAGCTTGACCTTCCTGTAATTCAGGATGTGGTCCCTGCTCTTTGGCTAATGCCAGCGACCACCCTGTAATCAGGGTACAGGTTGCAGCTTGCTCTTAAAAACTGGGAGATTAGCATCATTTCACTAACATGGGCAGCTTGACCTCCCTGTAACTAGGGTGTGTGTCTCCGAGGCCCTTTGGCTCTCTTGGCCTCGTGCTGTCTTCACAGCCTGCTGCGAACGACCGCCCTGTAATCAGGGATCGGGTCTTTGCCCTCTAGTCTCTAGGCACTAGGCCAAATGCAGCCACTGCCCTGAATGAGCAGCCTGAAAACAGGGTACAGGTCTCATCAGCTACTATTTATGGTGCCCCCATGAGACTGTGTCCAGACTTCCGGCCCTTCAAGCAGCGCTTCCAACATGCCTGGAAATCTGCAGCCAAGTCTCCTGCTTTCTACTCCCTTCCCGGACTCTTGGACAGCTGACATGCTATTGGTGGTAAGTTGCGAAAGGGAGTGTCTTGTGGTGCTTTTGGACTGTGTCATTCCAGGCAGTATACCTTGTCACATTCATTTAGGAATACTTGTCAATTCATTCCTTACCGCCCTTAATCATTTAATTCCCCTTGATTTTGCATGGAGACCGCCTGGTGAAATAATTGTCAAGGGGAAATCTGGAGATGGTGGCTTTAGAGGTGGAGGGGTCCGGTATTTTTCTCACCCTGTGCGACTTGGGAGGAGGGGGAAATGCTTCTGGAAGTGTCTGAGGACCACAAAGAATTGTCTTGGACCTCAGTATCCAGACTGTCTGCAGATGCGGGCGGAAAAGAACACTGTCTGAGTAGTTTACAGTGAGTGTGCGTGCGGGACGTGGAGTTGTCGAAAGCGGTTCTCACTTACGCACGCCTTGTGCACCCTCTCTCTCTTTCGGGCATCTTGAAGCACAAGTGGAGAAGAAGGAAGTGTCAGGAATGCCACACACAGAGGAGATAAGAAGATGGAGGAAAAGGAAAGGAACTCTGGGCACAGTAACCTCCCTCAAATCAGGCCTCAGGTCATGTAATTAGACTGTATGGGAATCTCGAGCCTTTTAATACCTGGAGCAGCGTGACCGCCCTGTAAGCTGGGTCCCGGTCTGTGCCATTGTGTCCTTTTGATATTCTGCTCCGTTATCTGGCTAGTGTGAGTGACTGCCCTGTAATCAGGGTGCCAGTCACCTCCGCCTGTCTTTGGAGGGGCATTGAGCTCTTTGTTAAACTGAGCAATGTGACCGCCCTGTAACTAGGGTCCTGGTCCGGGTCTCTGCCCTCTTGCTCATTTGGCTTTACGCCATGCTCTGCCCCATTAGTCAGCGTGACAACCCTGTAATTAGGGTCTATGTCACAAGTCTCTCTAGAATGGGCCCTATCGAGCTCTCTGGTACTTTGACAGCTTGACCTTCCTGTAATTCAGGTTATGGTCTCTCCTATTGGGCTAATGCCAGCGACCACCCTGTAATCGGGGTACAAGTTGCATCTCGCTTTTGAAATCTGGGGGATTAGAAACTTTTCAGTAACATGGGCAGCTTGACCTCCCTGTAACTAGGGTTTGCGTCTCTGAGGCCCTGAGGGTCTCCGTTAGCTGGTTAGTGAGGTGTGACTGCCCTGTAATCAGGATGCCAGTCACCTCCGCCTGTCTTTGGAGGGGCATTGAGCTCTTTGTTAAACTGAGCAATGTGACCGCCCTGTCACTGGGGTCCGGGTCTCTGCCCTCTTGCTCATTTGGCTTTACGCCGTGCTCTGCCCCATTAGTCAGCGTGACAACCCTGTAATTAGGGTCTATGTCACAAGTCTCTCTAGAATGGGCCCTATCGAGCTCTCTGCTACTTTGACAGCTTGATCTTCCTGTAATTCAGGATGTGGTCCCTGCTCTTTGGCTAATGCCAGCGACCACCCTGTAATCAGGGTACAGGTTGCAGCTTGCTCTTAAAAACTGGGAGTTTAGCATCATTTCACTAACATGGGCAGCTTGACCTCCCTGTAACTAGGGTGTGTGTCTCCGAGGCCCTTTGGCTCTCTTGGCCTCGTGCTGTCTTCACAGCCTGCTGCGAACGACCGCCCTGTAATCAGGGATCGGGTCTTTGCCCTCTAGTCTCTAGGCACTAGGCCAAATGCAGCCACTGCCCTGAATGAGCACCCTGTAAACAGGGTACAGGTCTCATCAGCTACTATTTATGGTGCCCCCATGAGACTGTGTCCAGACTTCCGGCCCTTCAAGCAGCGCTTCCAACATGCCTGGAAATCTGCAGCCAAGTCTCCTGCTTTCTACTCCCTTCCCGGACTCTTGGACAGCTGACATGCTATTGGTGGTAAGTTGCGAAAAAAGTTGCAAAAGTGTCTTGTGGCGCTTTTGGACTGTGTCATTCCAGGCAGTATACCTTGTCACATTCATTTAGGAATACTTGTCAATTCATTCCTTACCGCCCTTAATCATTTAATTCCCCTTGATTTTGCATGAAGACCGCCTGGTGAAATAATTGTCAAGGGGAAATCTGGAGATGGTGGCTTTAGAGGTGGAGGGGTCCGGTACTTTTCTCACCCCGTGCGACTTGGGAGGAGGGGGAAATGCTTCTGGAAGTGTCTGAGGACCACAAAGAATTGTCTTGGACCTCAATATCCAGACTGTCTGCAGATGCGGGCGGAAAAGAACACTGTCTGAGTAGTTTACATTGAGTGTGCGTGCGGGACGTGGAGTTGTCAAAAGCGGTTCTCACTTACACACGCCTTGTGTACCCTCTCTCTCTTTCAGTCATCTTGAAGCACAAGTGGAGAAGAAGGAGGTGTCATTACCAAGGCATAGCTGTGAATCTGAAATGCAGAGACCTTAAACACACAAGTTCTATGGAATGATCACTTCCTATTATTATTAAGTCATCATTTCCTACTGGAAGTACAGTGATGTGACTGAAGGGAGTGCATACCTTTTTATTCTCCACTCACCTCCAATTCTGCCCCCCAAACTCCTCATATAAAGTTAAGGTTCACAAAATTAACATTTACTTCAGGTAACACCTAACTTGTGTATTTCTCACATATTTCTAAAAGGAAGCAAACAAAGCTAAATGTTCTGGCAAGTGGCAGTTACTTCCCGTACTTCACAACTTTCAAACACCTACTCTTCTTAAATGGTCACACCAACCAAAGTGTACCACACATTCAATTTTAACTTTGCACCTATTGTGTCAGAAGTTATAGTGTTTTTAGTAGTTGTGTCCATTGGTGGACGTGGCAATAGTGGTGTTTTAATAGTCTTTTATGCTGATTGAATTCAGAGGATGATGATGTGGATGTTTAGGTAGGTATTTTTCTGTTAAGTCTTGGTATTTGGGTAGAGGTGCAGTATTTTGTGATTATGATTGTTTTTCTGGTATTGGTTTAATGTGAATTGTTGGCAATTTTAGATGTTTTTGTATACGTACATTAGTAGATGTATTTAGAGGGCAAAGCTGAGGTTGCCTGTTTGGTGCAATTTGATTGGTGTGAAAGTTAATTTTGGGTATGTATTTGAAATACCTGAGCTTTGAATTTGTAGCTCAACAGGGATGCAGGACCCACTTGGCTACCTCGGTTCTTACTGTCATTCCTAATTCCAAAATCTTGGATGAAGATGACCAGGCAGAATAAAGATATTTCCAGAGACTTTCAAGATGGTAGCATTTCTGCAGCTCTAGGGCATCCCTTAAACCTTATTGAGCTTTTCAAAGTGCAATAATTGTGGAAAACTTCTACTTCTGCCACTTAAGTGTTGAACAATAATCTGTATTAAAGGATTTACACTGGTAGTTAATTCTGTTCTGTATTAAGATGATTTTGCTAAAATCACCACTTTATGATGTGTGAAATGAATTAAGTAGGTCTGATTATACCTATTTGATAAAAGTTGGACTACTCCATATTAAATGCATGGATTGAACTTTGATTGCCATATCACATTGCTTTGTTTTCTGTAACTCCTTATTTATTAATGTATTTATTACTATTTATGTAATTCAATTAATAAAATGTATACATTCAAGTATAGTCTCCATGTTTTCTGTGGCTAAACAATAAGGAATCTGGTAAACTTGTGAAGAATTTTGGTATCGTTACATTTAATTTAATTAACATCTTTTTACCCTTTTCATGCGGTCCTTGGAAGTAACTACCATGTAGTGGTGCAAGTTTGATTTTTCTCTTGGATCCCGCGTTTTGGGCAGACTGCAGTGTGATCTTGAGGATGAAGATCTCACAGCCACTTAGGTACATAAGGTTGCCCTCGTAGAGCTTTAAGGTGCACAGGAATAGCCTTTGTTTGGTCCCTTCACTGTTCATGGGCTTATAGATTGTTTGAGATCTGCAGGCCCTAGAGCTCACTTCCTGAGCACAATTTATGATTGTGGCTATGATAAGATTGGCCTAAAACTAGCAAGGTCCTCTGGTTTCTGCACCTTTCCCATTCAGAAATATTTTAAAAAGTAGATTAATATAATATTTTATAGTCAATTTGTGATGGGTTGGATCACAGAAACCTCTTTGGGGACTGCCAATTGATGTGCTGAGACTACCTCTGAGCCCATTTTCCCTGGCAGCTTGGGACTTCAGTGCCCTGCCTGGTTTGAGCCAGACACACTAGCCTGCTGCAAACTCAGACCCAGGTCTGAACCACGTCCCTCAAAAGGTACAAGCTAAACTGAAATCAGCTTAAGAAGTGTTGCTGTGTCCAACACCCAGATGCCCAGTTCCCAATGGGGTCCAAACCCTAAATAAATCCATTTTACCCTGTATAAAGCTTATACAGGGTAAACTCATAAATTGTTCATCCTCTATAACACTGATAGAGAGATATGCACAGCTGTTTGCCTCCTTCCCCCTCCCCCCCCCCGCCAGGTATTAATACTTACTCTGGGTTAATTAATTAGTAAGAAGTGATTTTATTAAATACAGAAAGTAGGATTTAAGTGCTTCCAAGTAATAACAGCCAGAACAAAGTGAATTACCAAGCAAAATAAAATAAAACACGCAAGTCTAAGCCTAATACAGTAAGAAGCTGAATACAGAAAAAATCTCACCCTCAGAGATGTTCCATTAAGCCTCTTTTACAGACTAGCCTCCTTCTAGTCGGGGTCCACCAATCACTCACACCCCTGTGGTTACTGTCATTGGTTCCAGTTTCTTTCTGGTATCCTTTGGGGGTGGAGAGGCTATCTCTTGAGCCAGCTGAAAACAAAATGGAGGTGTCTCCTAGGGGCTTAAATAGATTTTCTCTTGTGGGTGGAGACCCCTCCCTGCCCCTGTATAGAATCCCAACTATCAGATGGAGTTTTGGAGTCACATAGGCAAGTCACATGTCCGTGCATGACTCAGAACTTCACAGGTGGCAGCCATAGCTTACATGCTACCTTGAATGTCCCCAGGTAGACTTCTTATGTGGATTGGAGTCTTCCAAGATCCATTGTCTGTTAAGTGTTTCTTCATTGGGCACTTAACTTGCAAATTTCTTTCTAAAGAAGCTGACCAAATGCCTTACTAAGGCTACTTAAAATCAAACAAGTACCCAGCCAATATTCATAACTTCGAATACAAAAATGATACCTGCATACAAATAGGATGAATATATTCAGTAGATCATAACCTTTGCAGAGATATGTTACATGGCATATGTAGCATAATACATCTTAGAGTTATGTCATATTTACATTCATAAGCATATTTCCATAAAGCATTATGAGGTGCAACGTCACATAATTCAATCTCATGTTTCTCAGAAATTAACTTTTATGGTGTACTCCATTCTCAATATGCTTCTAAATGTGAGGTACTGTGGTCTAGTGGTTTAGAGCACTGGCCTTGGATTCAGGAGACCTGGTTTCTATTCCTGGCTCTGCTGTTGGGCCACTGGCTGTCCTTGGGCAAGTCACTTCACCTCCATACGCCAGCTTCTCTATCTGATTTTTTAAAAAGTGTGGGTGAGATGATTGTACTGAGCTCATTTGTAAAGTGTTTTGAGATCTACTGAAGAAAAGCATTAACCGGAATTTTTACTAAAAATGAAATTCTATAGGGGTGGGAGAGAACTAGAGATTAACTTTGGTACGGGTGCATGAAGATATAATACACTATGTAAATATTAATTGTGCTAAGCCGGTGAAGAAAACTGTCTTGGTGTATAATGAATTTAAATAGTCTCTCTCTCTTGGCATTTGTTCGTTCATTTCTAGTGTACCAGATGCTGTTTGTTCCATTTAAAATATGTATGCAGTGGGGATGTACTTTTTATTTATTACCTTGACCTATGATTTATTGTTCAAAAGTGGGCAACTTTGAAAGCAAATACTCAATATTAGGTGATTGTTCGCCTGCTATAGAAAAAGCAGATGAACAAAGTCTAAAGTGTGCAGTAGCCGCACTTACACCAGGGGAACTCCATGACTTCAATAGATTTGAAAGAAGCCTATCTTCACATATTTATCCAGCGGTGACCAGAAAATTCCTCTGATTATCACACAACATTTCAGTCACCTTTGAACTACCAACTGTCTGTAGGGTATTTGTAGATAGTAATGCAGCTCTTTGAGGGAAGGAGATAATATCTAAACCTTACTTGATGACTTACTGATCAACCCCCACTCCAAGGAAAAAGCCACTACCAACCATCCAATCTGAACTGGTGATTTACAGGTGAATGGATCCATATCTTTTTACTACTCCTCTGACCCATTCAGCCTTCCTTCACTGAACATTGCTATCCTTTGTAAGGAAAGCACTTCCCATTTCAGTAAGTGGCAGTCAGTTTAATATTTCAATAGTAAGTGCCACAATATTTTGTTGAGAACGAAGACAAACAAGCCCGTTCTATGTGTAATTATTTCACACACACCATTAATCCACAACTAATAGGGTTAATTTCTGTTCTCCAAACACATTGCATGGAACACTGGATCACTCTTTCCTCATGCACTTCCTACTCCACTACAAAAAAAGTCAAAACTCATGTCATTTCCTTGCTACACACACACTGCTCATTAGGGGGAGAAATATGTTTAGCATGAAAATTATATTTCTCCTTGTTCTTTCTAGATGTGAAAGGGAATTCAGAAATGAAATTGTGCTACAGCTGGACAGTGAGATTTCACCTGAAATTTTTATTTTCCCTAGCCTATGGAATGGATCATAATATTCCACTAACAGGTGGTCTATAAATGAGTTTAGTGTTTCATTTTGGGTAATTTTCTGAACTATTTATATGAAATTCAAGCCCTGTGATGTTTTCCATTGATAAGAGACATCTTTTCCTATAACACAGAATATCTCCATACTGATTTCAGAATTCAGCAGGTTCATGGAAATTTCTTAAGACCATGACTGTTTTCTGATACCATGATTGAAAAATATTTATATGTGTAATCTAGAATTTGGGCTAGTGGAGTATAATTCGATAACATGAGTTGTTTTATTAGATTATATGAACACCAGAATTTGTTATGATGGTCACAGGCTTATTAACCATTCCCACCTTTACAATGTGCACAGATACAATGTGTACAAATATTTAGCACATATACTCTGGTACTTAAAGATCTTCAGCAGTACTTTTTAAATCTTTCTCTATTCCTAACTTGTTTACATGAGTGATGATTTACTATCTGTTTAGTTCTTTGCTTTACTTAAATCTGCAATAGACTGCAAAATGACTAGCTTTCTCTAGTTTTGGCATAAAATGTAACATATGTTATCTTACCCACTGCTTGTATACGTATTCCCCACAATTTTTGTACATTGAATTTTCTACTTGAGCATACACTTGTTTTGTTGATAAACCCTGTATACTGTGATTCTTTACTGAGACAATGTTCATACTTTATTCCTGATCCTTATACTTCAAGTAGAGCTACAGACTTTAGTTCTTCAGGAGTCTGAAAAAAGTCAAAAGCCCACTGCATTCAATGGAAAGACTTCACTGTATTGGATCAGGTCTTAGTATTTATGCAAAACCAAATCTTGATACTTGTGTTCATGTATTTCATGGGCTCTTTAGTTTGCTTTTTCCTCAGGAGCAATTAACTGGCAGAAATAATGAGAAATCTGGTATTTTTATCAGTATGTCTAAATTTAAGAAATTGAAATACCAAGAGAGAGCCTGATCTTGTGCAAAATACCTAGAGCCGCCTCTGATAGAGGGATAGCTACTGACAATGATGAACTGATCATCTAAGCAAGCTACTGGATGTTTAGTTTAGAACAATTTGCATCTGCACCTGTGAAGCTATGTCATGTCTTATGTCTCAGCTGTTTCAGCTGTCCTATGTATTATTTTACCTGAAGCAGTGTGTTTGGTCTGAAGTGTGTCAGAGATTCTCCTTGGGATAATTTCTTTATTAAATTGACAAACTCATATAAGCTTGCAGCATCCAGCAGGCATAACTGGACACTGCAAGATGGAGGTTCCTAGGTTTGTGTCTGGGATCGGAGATATTGGCTAGTGTCATTCACTTGCAAGTAGCTGAGAGCAGCTTACATGCCAGAGGCTGTGCATGAACAGCCCAGGAGTGTGGGTTCTCACAGCAGAGCAGGGTAAGGCTGGCTCCAAGAGTCAAGGATTGGAGTGACCTAGCAGATCACCAGTCTGCATATCGCCAGAGGGGAACGTCACACCTCCTCTCTCCTCATGCCATGCTGCCACAGTTATGACCAGCAGAGGCACTGGAGCTAGATTCCTCCTTGGCTCAAAAGAGGGAATGGAGCAACAGAGCATTATCTGTGGAGCATTATCTATTGTTCTGGAACAGGTTTCTCCTCCAGTCTGAAATAGATCAAGTCTACTGCCCTTCAAGTTGATCTGTTTATGTAGGCTGCTATGAAGGTAGGCTTTTCAAAGAAATCAGATTTAGAAGAGGTGAGACTGGTATTCTGCAGGTGGTTTTATGTTTTTACAATTTATGGCAGGGGTGCTGAAAGCTTTGCATAGTTGCCCCTTTTTATTTTTTGTATAAATCTAAATAAATTGCTGCAGTAATGGAAAATAGCAATAGTGAAAAATTCTTTCCCCAGATAATCGATCCTTTTTACTCCCTTCAAAATCTTTGCCTATTCCCCCTCCAACCTGTTTGATTAAGATATTCAGTTTCCTTATATAGTTTCTAAATTAAGACAATTTTCCAGTAAGAATTTAGCTGGTGAATCTATCTGAATAGTTGGAAACCGTCACTGTGTAAACTCTGAAAACATGATTCTGATATCATACATCCCTCAGTGTCACAGGTTGGCAATGCAGAATAGATTTGCTTTGGGTTAGTGAAAATTTAACTATGTGAAGGTTTAAGGTTACATTTGTGATATAAGAAATTTTATATTAAGTTATGTTACCTGAAAATGATTTGGATTTTAGAACTATATCACTTTATGGTTTGTATAGCTTATTCCTAACTGACAGACTGAGCGTTTTACATGAAATCTGAGGGTGAAGAAAACACTTCGTGAACTGAGAGGAAATGAAGGAGAACTGGTTAGCAGATAGTCATTGGTGATTCTGACCATCGGTTTATTTACATGGATAAAAGAAAACCCCTGCAGGGTGTAGGGCTGAGAGAGCCTGCAGAATTCAGGACCTGGCAGATTATAGAGTATAAAGGGACTTAAAGAAACTCTTAAGAAATCTGAAGATAGCAACAATCGGAACTGTGTTGTGACATGATTTTAGTTCAGGGAATAAGGATCTGATGCTTTGAGAACCAAAGATTAAATTTTTTTGGATTGTGTATGTGTCATGCAAGGGAATTTAGATTTTTATATTTGCACAAAACCATATTAATCCCAAGGTAAAATATCTTGATCTCTGACCATGTGATCTGAGTTAAAACATTTTTTAGTTGATTCTTTTTTCCAGTCACATGTGGTCAAGTTTAAAGTGCAATAATCCTTGTGGACATCTGCTTATATTAACAAATAAGTATCACTACTAAAAATCACAACCTAGGAGAAATAGATTACAAATCTGGCAAATTATACTTCTATTCCAGTATCCCATAGGATGGAATGAAGGCAATGGTCTTTTGTCACCTTTAATATATATGTGAGGCCTCTAAGAAAGGTAATAAAATACCATAGGTTTCAGTGTCACCAATATTCCAGTGGCATCCAGCTGTCCTCCGCAAACAAAGCCATCACCATCAACTGGATGGCCAAGTGCCTAAAGCAATGGTTCTCAACCTATTTACTATTGTAGGCTGCACATGCAACTCTACATGTGTTATGTGGGATGCATCCATAATATATATATTACCAGTATGGCCCTGAGGATTTCACATGGGCTGCAGCTGTGTGCTGATTGGGCTGCAAGAGGCCCACAGGCCACAGAATGAGAACCACTGGCCTGAAGGATAATTATCATTTATGTGTGGCTAAAAGGCACCTATGTCAAACTCAGACTGAACATGACAGAGGTAATTTAATACTGACAGGAAGAGAGAATTGCTTCAAGGAGCTAGCTGAAGCAGTGAAATAACCCTTTGAGGGCATTTGCTCTTCAATTGTTAAAGTACTGTAACATGCAATACTACCGGACTCATCATTACTATATGCACAAGGAGCAAGAGAGGTGAAAAATGCCTGTTTCCATGTCTGGCTAGCAAAGAGATTGGTCCATTCATGTCAGTTGAGCTAGCTTTGATGAGCCTCACGTTTGTCACCATGCTATACTGTTGTAGAGCACGTTCCCTGGTACTAATGGTGAAGTCCATGCTAAAGGTACAGCAAACTCAACATGCAGCAGCCTATCCATCAGGCCACAAAACCAAAATTGAGCATACTGCATTAGTGATCTAAAGACTCCACTGGCTCTCCACTCAGTTCTAGATCCACTTAAAGCCACTAACGTGCTAAGGACTAATGGTTTTCAAAACTTCCTTTCTCTCTGCTACCCAAAACAAAACTTGACTCATTAGGTTATCTGGGGTAAAGAGAGCCTAGCTTTCTTCAAAAGCTGACTGTCAGGGAAGAATACATCTCAGTGCAGGTTAGAACCACAAGGGATGCAATTGACATGATCCTATTATTCCCATATATGGTAAATTAAACTAGACAGAGTTAAGGAGAGGGGTTAAATTTGAATAATCATATAAGGGAATAATTGATATTCTGTAGCTCCTTAAAGGCAGAGGAGGGGGGAATGTTTGCATCTGCATAGCCTGCAAATCTTGTAGATTTTCTATAGCTCAGCAGCCACTGAAACACTCTGGGACTGAGCAAAGCTATAAATAACAAGGCAAATGTGGATTCTGCCAGATGATCTGTCATCATTTTTAAATACATCTGAAAGGATGAAACTATTATATTGCTGTATTTGCAAAACAGAACTATGGGGAAACACTGACAGAAGATTAACATTAGATTCCATTGGAAAGAAGATTAAAGACCATAATGGACGCATCTGTGAGAGATCTTCTCTGGTTAGCACAGGGCAATAACTAAAGGAAGCACTTAAATAAACGTTCTGTGTACTTAAACACTGTGGCCTAAATTTTCAAGAGTGATCTCCATTTTGGGGGGCACAGTTGGTTGGGCTGAGGGCCTTCTGAAAATTCAGCTATATATTTATTATTTGCAGGTACTATAGCATAAAAAAAATACAATAACTGTGTAATCCATGATATTGCAGTATGTAAAAATTTCAACATATGGCACAAGGTTCATGTTATGTTCAGCATATAATTGCCCAAATGATGTTTCTAATATTTAATAGCTATTTAAACAGAGAAACAAACAAAGCCTTAGAAGCAGCAAGTTAGAATTACTCTTCCTGTAGAACAGACATAATTCCAAAATTTAAAATCCCTTGCCCTTAATGCCAACAGTACAGAAAGACAGCTTTATTGCAGCTGTGCACCCACCACCTTGAAATCAAATACCCCCTAGGAGACAAAATGTAATGCTCAGAACATATATTATGTTACAAGTGCAGCGTCTTGACCAATCAGAACACACATTGTCAGTTTGATTGTTTCCAGAAAAAATGTACTGTTTTGTGAATAATAAATGGTGGTGATATCACTTACTGGTGACATCCGCACAGCAGGCTATGCCTTCAAGTCCTCATAAATTAAAAATTCCTTTCTTTATAAATAGGAAAAGCCTGCATTTACTGCAAAATTTTGAGGCTTTGTGAAAACATGGCCTCTAAATTTTCCAGACTTTTGTTACATTGTGAGCTCAAGCATTGCTCCAGTTCTTCTCATGCTCTGTCACTTCTCACTGCATAAGTACTGGGGCAATTTAAAAAAAAAAGTAAAGTTTAAAACATTTTGTAACTGAGGACCAGTAAACAAAGTTGCCTGTATTGCAGCACTTGTGGCAAAGCCAATGAATTGTATTGGAGATGTCAGTCTCTCAGAAAAGTAACACATTTTAGCAAGCTGGAGCCAGATTTTCAAAAAAGGAACTAGGTGCCTAAAGCACCACATAGATGCCCATAGTAACTATTTAGGTGCATTTGGAATTTGCAAAATGGCAGTTAAGCCCAGACAAGCACCCAGCAACCTCCTTCTGTCATCCACCCCCTCATTGCCAACACCTAGACGGCAGTGTTTTTTCAAACCACAGGAGGTACCAAAACCATTACTTGGCCTATGGGTATTCCAGTCAGGTTGCTCTTGTGCTCCCAAGAGAATTTTCAACAGGGGCTAATGTACTAGCAGGGGGCACCTACCAACAATGCTTAGGTATTGGGGGTGGACCAAATAGCATTTTCAGAATGGGCATGGGGATGCCTACCACAAGAAGAGGCCCAAACTGTATGTGTGCAGGGACCACATTAATACATCAGGTGGCCTGACTAGATCTCTGCCGTTGGTTGCAGGCAACACTAAAGCCTCAAAAGAGAGGACAATTGGTGGGACAGGAAGCATGAAAGAGCAACAGACAGACAAGTAGAGTAAGACACAGACTGGGAGTTAGGTTGGAGGGTAAGCAGATTGTCTGTCAGGCAAAGTGACTGGGTTCAATGTGCTAAAAGTAGCAAAATAAGGTGGGGCTGGCGCAGCCCCTTTGTAAATTGGGCACCCTCGTAGTAGAAGAATCTAACTATTGTTCTTAGCTATAGCACAGATACAGTAAATTGAGGTGGGAGGGAGCGGAAAATATATCCTCTCTGCTCTGCATGATCACTACAGATCACATGCCACTTTCTGTTTTAGCAGGGGTTTGTGCTTGGTCCACCATCAAAATATCCCCTTCCCTAATTAATATGTAGTGTGCAATTTATCAGTTGCCACTTTCAGAAACAGCTGTACTTCAATGATGCTGTACAGTGTGTGTGTATATATATATATAAATGCTTCCGTTTTCTTTTGGAGCAAAGGTGCTATATGGAAAGAAAATAGTGGTATAATAGTAGTAGGTTCCTACATGTAAGCAGAGTCAGGATGAGATCTGGTGGTACATTATGAGGAGTGGGCAAAGGAATTTTAGGAATGTGCATTTGCATTGGTAAACCCACTCCACTTAGCATAACACACAGCAGCATGGGATGGTTATTTTCACACTGTGGAATCCCCAATTTCATTGTTATTGGGGCAGGAAGAAAAAAATGGGGCTGTTACCTTAATTATGTGAATGAGGAACTATGAGACTGCTTTATGACAGAAATGACTCAACCTACATTAAGTAGCACTTGCTAGACAAGGGACATGGGTTCCAAAACCCAGTGAAGGGAGAGAGGCTGGGGACTGGTGTGTGTACCTGATGGTATGGGCCCCTTTTGAGAGCCTGGAACACCAATTGCACTTCCTCCTCTCTCCACTGTTAAAGAGCAGAGCTAATTTTGAATCCTTTAGGAGTCCATCTAGAGGTTGCTGACCTGAATTCACGTTGGGCCATGTGGCAGTGGGGCTCTCCTACTACAAGTTGAAATCACTAAGAGCTGAAATCACTAAAAGAGCTAAGCTTACTAAGCTGAGATCACTGAGTGCTGTGTTAAGTAGTGGGAGAGCCTGAAGATCTATCACCAAGCAGCTGGCAGAGCGGAGCAGTCTGCAGCACGTTGGAGCAACCCATGGAACAGTGAGCAGTATGGAGCGGTTTGTGGGGGACGGCTGACATGGTTCACGGGTCTGCTGGAGGAGCGGCACAGCTGGTGGAGTGGAGCCAGTCGTGGTGAAGGCTGCAGCAGAACTCCACGGAGAAGCGGGGCAGTCGGCCCTGGCCCACGTAAGGTGTCCCTAGCACCCTGTGTGTGCGACCTCCCCCCATTTCCACCCAGGCTGGGGGGGGTAAAACTCTGCAGATAAACTTTTGAACTCTGGGGTGGCACTGACCGGAGACTGAGACTTTTGGGTTGTTGGACTTTGGGGTGATTGGACTTAAGACCCTAAGGACAGTGCCAAATGTACTTGGAGGTGGGTTTTTGCTTATGGTTTGTGTATAGTCCTGTTTGTGGTGTCTCTCCAACGTGATGCCACATTGTTTCCCTCCTTTATTAAAAGGATTTTGCTACACTCAGACTTCGTGCTTGCGAGTGGGGAAGTATTGCCTCCTAGAGGCGCCCGGGGGGGTGGTAGGTAATTGTCCCAGGTCACTGGGTGGGGGCTCGAGCCGGTTTTGCATTGTGTTATTGAAACGGAACCCCTGGATACTGAACCCGGCACTTGTTGCTGCCAACTCAGAGGGGCAGAAGGGTTACATACATAAAGGCAAAAGATTCTCTCTACAAACTTCAACAGGTTTGAATCTCTGCAGGAGTTGCCATGATATGAATACATAGGGTTTAAATCCTGATCTCACTTTCCCAGATGTCAGTCCAGAGTAACTTTATTGGCACCAGTTGAATAACTCCAGATTTATACCATTGTATGCAGCTGAGATCAGAATCAGGACTTTTTCCCATGAAATCCTGCAGGGAATTGAGGAAAATCTGCATTAAATATAGAACAAGTTATGTCGTAAACCACAGAGCAACTCACCGGTGGAATCAGGCAATTCATGGATATCACATCTGTGAAATAATTACCAGGTTCCACCAATGAAAGCAAAGGGAATGATGTCACTCTCATAAATCACCAGATTTTTATTCATGTTTATAGTATGTTGTTTCCTGCAATGAGTGCCTGGCAAAAGCACAGCATCCACTTAGGAAACAAAATGTTGCCTCACTCTGCAGTCCAATATTTTTCAGGAACACTGAAGACAGTGATGTGCAGGAATTAAATTAGCAATAGAAGCACTGTTAGTACGAAAGATAAAATTAAATTTCTTGTTATTGTAAACATGAAAATTACTGTTTCTGTAAGTCAAAGTTGTGTTTGTTCCCACAATTGTACTTATTAAACTAAATATAATAGTACAGTATAATTGCTCTTTAAACAAACTAAAAATAATCATTTTTCTGGCCTCTAGCAGAACAAATGATAAACCCAGTGAAATGGGTTACACCCCTTGGCAAAGGGTCCTGTTTTTTGTAACTAGCTCATATCTTGCGGGGTATTTATCCCTAAGGGATATCATCTGAGGTCTACAGAAAGGCTCACTCTGAGTTATGACCTATTTATTTTCATTTGGTACAAAGACAGCTTAGACCTCAAGGTAAGAAGAGACCATGCTAGTCTCCACTATTGAGGACTGTCTGGCTACATGTTAGCAGGAACAATTATAATTTTATCATTTGAATTTCTAACTAGTAGTTCCTCACAATTATTTCAACATTATCTGCTTCCAGAATGTGATTTGGAGTTTCTACCCTTGCTTCTACTACCTTTTCCCACTATAACTTAGGCCTGGTCTACACTGGAGCAGGGGGATCGATCTAAGATACGCAAGTTCGGTTACGAGAATAGCATAGCTGAAGTTGACGTATCTTAGATTGATTTAGAATCATTTATTTCGTGTCCTCACGGCACGGGATAGACGTCCGCCGCTCCCCCGTCAACTTTGCTTCCACCTCTCGCCAAGCTGGAGTTCAGCAGTCGATGGGAGAGCAATCGGGGATCGATTTATCACATCTACACTACTCACGATAAATCGATCCCTGATAGATCGATCGCTACCTGCTGATCCGGCGGGTAGTGTAGACGTACCCCTAGAGTGTCACTCAGATTGTGCACTCATACAAGGAAGTATGAGGGAATAAGAATCCCTTTAATATGTTCCAACACGGGTTTCCCACACTGTAGGTCCATTCACATAGAAGTAAGCAGGGCTAGAGGTAAGGGCTTCTTATGACCTCACTGGAAGAGGTGGGGAATGGGTAGAGCTTTGATTTCATCTCCATACTTGCTGGCCAGAGTAATCACTGTTGTAAGGCAGAACAGGAAAATCTGAAGTATGTTTTCATCTTCTCTTGGAAACATTCTTATGTACATTCTCCAAAGTAACTTGCATTGTGCCTTTCATAAGGGTAAGAAACATTTATCTAAACCTTTTTAATCCCAAACTCCTTATTATTGGTATCTAGTACAGGCCAGCAGTAAATAGCTATCCCTTGGGAGCGAGAAGGGAACAGGAGAGGAATTGTGACTGAAGTGCATTTCTGAGTCACAAATGCCTCCCACCAGAGCTATTCCTGGGGTGGTGCAGTTTATATACTACCCCTACCTCAGAGCTATGCCTAAAGTCAGAGTCTAGCCATATTATGTTAATCCTTTGTGTTCTCTCTCATTAAAAACACATGGGTGGTATAAGCAGGCTTTCACCTAATCTCATTTGATTTTTCAACTGTCCTGCATTTTATAAAACTGTTATCTTCCTGAGTGTGTTTGCAGCCTTGGGAATGGCCCATCCAAGTAATAGGAAGTTTGTGACTCCCTAATCAGCCACTGAGGCAATGCAAGGCTCAATTGACCAGCCTTGCTCCCTCCCAAAACTACCAATGGAAAACCATCAGAGGCACCACCAAACAATCAAAATTTCTTACAGGTGAAAAAGGAACATTACAACAGACAGACCTTTGCCTGGCTATGAACAGAAACAAAAGACTGTTTTCTGTATAACAGAGTATAGGGAAAGATACTCTGGATCCAATCACCGTGGAAAACCCCTGGGAGAGGGGTTTGCTTTAAAGAATGATTTGAATCCTGATTATTGAGAAACCAGGCAGCTCTGCAACAGACTAAGCTTGGGGTGGGAGAAGGGAGAGTCTACTTTATTAGATAGGAAACATTACCATTGATAAATGTAAACCCAGGTTCACATTTTATGATTTTGGTTTGTATTATAATAACTTGTTTCCACCACACTCTTGTTTCTAGTTAAATCTTTATTCTTTCTTAAATAAACCTACTTTTGTTTTATCATAAGTGTTCACAAATGCTCTGTGATGTACAGGAGTAGTGGTTTAAGGTAAAACCGGTAAATTGGGGTACATTGCATCTTTGGGTGCAAATGATCTGGAATTTCTGTAAGTATCCAGTGTCAGGGACTGATAGCAGAGGAATGATTCCAGGGACCTCGGAGTGCATCTATCGTTAACCTGCAGTGTGAACATGGGGCAGAGCTCAGTGGAGAGTGCTTCAGTGGCTGAAAGGCTGGCGGTGCTAGGGAGCTGACACTCAGGTACTACAAGGTGACTCATTCCAGGGTACCCCAAATATACACTCAGTCTTGTCATAGTAACAATATTCCAAAATTGTACTTAAAAGTAATATATAAATACATTAACATTTTTAGTCTTGTTTAAACAAAAGACTAGCTGGTTGTAGATATTTTTGCAATAAAATGCACATTGTGTGGCTAAACTATTAAGTATGCTAGCCTTGGGACGGGGCCTAAAAATATGAAATGGTGACTTAAAAGCTGATCCTGGTGCTGCTCTGTGCATGACCATTCCCCTGCACTGTGTCAAAGAAGAGTGAGGGCTGTTCTAATTCAAAATTAGATGCAACAGCTACCAGGACCTTCATGAAGTTAGGAACATCTCAGTCATGCTTCACTTTATCTAACTCCTCCTCCTCCTCCATCATCCTACATTTAGGATGCTAGGGAAGAGACTGAACTCCAGGACCTCTATGGTGGCATTCTCAGAAATGCTTCCAGTTCCACACGCAGGACCAGGTAGGCAGGCAGAGTTTCAGAGTCTCAACGCGTGGATGAGATGATGGTGTAGAGAGGAGGGGTTTAGATTTATTAGGAACTGGGGAAATTTTTGGGATCGGGGAGCCTATACAGGAGAGATGGGCTCCACCTAAACCAAAGTGGATCCAGACTGCTGGCACTTAACATTAAAAAGGTTGCAGAGCAGTTTTTAAACTAAGATTGGGAAAAGCTGTCTGCTGCAGAGGAACATGTGGATCGGACAGAGACTTCTCTTAGAGGAGAGTCTATTGATAGAGATTCTCTAGGTTTTAGTCAGGAGGAGAGGATGGAAGAGGATAAAGTAGGGGCCAGATCAGACAAGAAACATTCACATAAAAAAGAATCGGACATATCAGAAAAGGGCAGACAAATAAACAGTGACAAGTTTTTAAAGTGCTTGTACACAAACGCTAGAGTCTAAATAATAAGATGGGTGAACTAGAATGCCTCGTGTTAAAGGAGAATATTGATATAATAGGCATCACAGAAACCTGGTGGAGGGAGGACAATCAATGGGACACAATCATTCCAGGGTACAAAATATATTGGAAGGACAGAACAGGTCGTGCCTGGGGTGGAGGGGGTGGAAGAGTGGCACTATATGTGAAAGAAAATGTAGACTCAAATGAAGTAAAAATCTTAAGTGAATCCACATGTTCCATAGAATCTCTATGGATAGTAATTTCATGCTTTAATAAGAATATAACATTAGGGATCTATTATTGACCACCTGACCAGGACAGTGATAGTGACGATGAAATGCTAAGGGAGATTAGAGAGGCTAGCAAAATAAAGACCTCAATAATAGTGGGAGACTTCAATTATCCCCATATTGATTGGGAACATAACATAACATAAGATAACATAAGAACATGTCACTTCAGGACGAAATACAGAGACAAAATTTCTCAATACTTTAAATGACTGCTTCTTGGAGCCGCTGGTATGGGAACTGGCAAGGGGAGAGACAATTTAGTCCTGAGTGGAGCGCAGGATCTGGTCGAAGAGATAACTATAACAGGATCGCTTGGAAATAGTGACCATAATATAATAACTTTTAACATTCCTGTGGTGGGAAGAACACCTCAACAGCCCAATACTGTGGCATTTAACTTCAGAAGGGGAACTATGCAAAAATAAAGGGGTTAGTTAAATAGAAATTAAAAGGTACAGTGACTAGAGTGAAATCCCTGCAAGCTGCATGGACACTCTTCAAAGATACCATAATAGAGGCCCAACTTAAATGTATACCCCAAATTAAAAAACACAGTAAAAGAACTAAAAAAAGAGCCACCATGGCTTAACAACCATATAAAAGAAGCAGTGGGAGATAAAAAGGCATCTTTTAAAAAGTGGAAGTCAAATCCTAGTGAGGTAAATAGAAAGGAGCATAAACATTGCCAAACTAAGTGTAAAAATGTAATAAGAAAAGCCAAAAAGGAGTTTGAAGAACAGCTAGCCAAAAACTCAAAAGGTAATAAAATGTTTTTTAAGTATATCAGAAGCAGGAAGCCTGATAAACAACCAGTGGGGCCCCTGGATGATCGAGATACAAAAGGAGTGCTTAAAGATGATAAAGTCATTGTGGAGAAACTAAATTAATTCTTTGCTTCGGTGTTCACGGCTGAGGATGTTAGGGAGATTCCCAAACCTGAGCTGGCTTTTGTAAGTGACAAATCTGAGGAATTGTCACAGATTGAGGGGTCACTAGAGGAGATTTTGGAATTAATTGATAAACTTAACAGTAGGGTCACCAGATAACAAGTGTAAAAAATCAGGATGGGAGTGGGGCGCAATAGGTGTCTATTTAAGAAAAAGCCCCCAAAATCGGGACTTTCCCTATTAAATCGGGACATCTGGTCACCCTACTTAACAGTAACAAGTAAGCGGGACCAGATGGCATTCACCCAAGAGTTCTGAAAGAACTCAAATGTGAAATTGCAGAACTACTAACTATGGTTTGTAACCTGTCCTTTAAATCTGCTTCAGTACCCAATGACTGGAAGATAGCTAATGTAATGCAATATTTAAAAAGGGCTCTAGAGGTGATCCCAGCAATTACAAACTGGTAAGTCTAATGTCAGTACCAGGCAAATTAGTTGAAACAATCGTAAAGAATAAAATTGTCAGACACATAGAAGAACATAAATTGTTGGGCAAAAGTCAACATGGTTTCTGTTAAAGGAAATCATGTCTTACTAATCTATTAGAGTTCTTTGAAGGGGTCAACAAACATGTGGACAGGGAGATCCAGTGGACACAGTGTACTTAGATTTCCAGAAAGCCTTTGACAAAGTCCCTCACCAAAGGCTCTGATATAAATTAAGTTGTCATGGGATAAGAGGGAAGATCCTTTCATGGATTGAGAACTGGTTAAAAGACAGGGAACAAAGGGTAGGAATAAATGGTAAATTTTCAGAATGGAGAGGGGTAACTAGTGGTGTTCCCCAAGGGTCAGTCCTAGGACCAATCCTAATTAAATTATTCATAAATGATCTGGAGAAAGGGATTAAAAGTGAGGTGGCAAAGTTTGCAGATGATACTAAACTGCTCAAGATAGTTAAGACCAAAGCAGACTGTGAAGAACTTAAAAAAGATCTCACAAAACTAAGTGATTGGGCAACAAAATGGTAAATGAAATGTAATGTGGATAAATGTAAAGTAATGCACATTGGGAAAAATAACCCCAACTATACATACAATATGATGGAGGGCTAATTTAGCTACAACTAATCAGGAAAAAGATCTTGGAGTTATTGTGGATAGTTCTCTGAAGACATCCACGCAGTGGCAGTCAAAAAAGCAAACAGGATGTTAGGAATCATTAAGAAGGGGATAGAGAATAAGACAGAGAATATCTTATTGCCCTTATATAAATCCATGGTACGCCCACATCTTGAATACTGCGTACAGATGTGGTCTCCTCATCTCAAAAAAAGATATACTGGCATTAGAAAAGGTTCAGAGAAGGGCAACTAAAATGATTAGGGGTTTGGAACGGTTCCCATATGAGGAGACATTAAAGAGGCTAGGACTTTTCAGCTTGGAAAAGAGGAGACTAAGGGGGGATATGACAGAGGTATATAAAATCATGAGTGATGTGGAGAAAGTGAATAAGGAAAAGTTATTTACTTGTTCCCATAATATAAGAACTAGGGGCCACCAAATGAAATTAATGGGCAGCAAATTTAAGACAAATAAAAGGAAGTTCTTCTTCACACAGCGCACAGTCAACTTGTGGAACTCCTTACCTGAGGAGGTTGTGAAGGCTAGGATTATAACAGAGTTTAAAAGAGAACTGGATAAATTCATGGAGGTTAAGTCCGTTAATGGCTATTAGCCAGGATGGGTAAGGAATGGTGTCCCTAGCCTCTGTTTGTCAGAGGGTGGTGATGGACGGCAGGAGAGAGATCACTTGATCATTACCTGTTAGGTTCACTCCTTCTGGGGCACCTGGCATTGGCCACTGTCAGTAGACAGGATACTGGGCTGGATGGACCTTTGGTCTGACCCAGTATGGCCATTCTTATGTTCTTATGAGAGAAGGAAGGTTATAGGGTGGTTGTCAGATGAAGGATGGTCTAGTGGTTAGATTATTTGCCTAGGACTTTAAAGACCTGGGTTGAAGTCCCTGCTATGCCACAGACTTCCTGTGTTAACTTGGGTATGACACGTAGCTTCTCAGTTGTTCTGTTCCCCATCCTCAAAATGGCAATAATAGCACTTTCCTGCCTCACGGGGGTGTTGTGAGGGAAAATACATTAAAGATAGGGAGGTGCTCAGCTACAATGGTGATAGGGTGACCAGACAGCAAGTGTAAAAAATCAGGACAGATTGTGGGAGGGTAATAGGTGCCTATATAAGAAAAAGCCTCCAAAATCGGGACTGTCCCTATACAATTGGGACATCTGGTCACCCTAAATGGTGATATGAATACCTTAGGTATTGTCTAGTTTAAGAGCTCTTACCACCAGATGATAACCCTTACACTAAGGTGATCCTCCCTGTGACAGTTAAATTAGCTTTATGGCCTTTCTATGCCAGCAGTGTGGCACAAAGATGCTGCACCCCACTGGCTTCCTATAAAGTAACAATTATATGCTGTTATAATTACTTTACATATGAATTGACAGGTAAATTTCCTTCAAAAACAGGTTTATGTGACTGTTAAATATTTTTTCATAAAGTAAAAACACTTCATGTAGTTTCCCTTCTAATTCAGTTTCTTTGGGCATTCTGGGATTGCATAAATCATTGTTTACAAATACCAGTTGCTCAAAAGATGTTCTAAAGTGAAATATTAAAGACAGGCAAACACTCTTACTCCAAGGTCAGTGTAATGCCATGCTGATGCAAGCCTATTTTGTAAAAACGAACAACTGTTTAATCAAGTATACATAGAATAGCAGCCAGGTTTTTAGACCTTTGACAGTGACGACCATGGAATGTTTTCATTTGTTACTGAGTGATGACTTACAGTTTTGCATGAGTAAGGGAGCCACTTTTAATAAGGCAGGACAGGAAAATAGGAAGGTGTGTTCTGTTCTTGTCTGGTTATACAGCTGTTCCCCTGTTTATTATCCAAAGATAAATTCTATTGTGTCTGCACAGTAGAGTAAAAACCTTTTCAACTCTAAGGTCCCTCTTCTCTGACCCTATAGGTCTGTTCACTAGCATTAATCACTTACTCAGCAATGATCTTGGGGAGCCAACTCCATGTTTATCCGAACATTTTGGATGTTCCTGAAATATTTGAGATAAATTGAGGACAGAAAATAACTGATACTTTTAAATATATATGTTTTGTTTAAATGATTATAAAACTTGAGGCCAAAATTTGTCTGGTCTTAAATTACAAGCTAAATTGCATGCAGTATTTATAGTGTCCTTAGGCCTGGTTAGTCTATAGGGTGCTCTAAATATCTGTCCAGGCAAGGTATACTGTTAGAGCACGTACTAACTAAAGAGAAAACAAATATATTTCCCTGAAGAATCAATTATTAAAAGTGAGAGAATATTTTTAATCCAATTGACATTTCACTGTATATCCATTTTGTTTGGTGTTCTTTTTTGTATATTTTATGTTAAGGTATGAATTTAAATAGATATAGTTATACCAGTAAAAGTCACTTTGTGCCCACTCTCATTCCAGTATAAGGGTCTATTTTCAGTTAAGCATATATCTCTTCAGAAGGGGTTTAAGCTAAACTGATTAAAAAGCCATTCTTATTTTGGAATAAAAGTGTCCACACTAGGAATAAAACCAATATCGTGATATTGGTATAGTTATACCAGTACAGTATAACTAGCAAAACTTTCCATTGTAGACAAGCCCTTAAGTTGGAGGTCTAAAATCACTGAATCCAGTTTCACTTTCAGGTTCTTACTGCTGCAGTACTTGGGTTTCAAATGTTGCAGTGGAATGTTTATTTCTTTTAAAACAACTGTTTTCAGTGGAAATTTTATATTGGAAACACTTGTATAGGTTTTACATTTTATGAAAGCTTGTTTTCACATTATTTAAATGTTGGCCCAAATTAAAGTTGACAGTGTTCCTTCAGTGTCTGGTGCTGAGCGTGACACTAAGTGCTGCTATGTATTAATTTATGTCTGTCCAGACAACAAACCAGGCAAAATGTCTGTCCAAGCACTTGCGTTAAATAGGATTAAAAAATTAAAGAATAGAAACCTGCATGCTTCAGGGTTTAATACAAATACTAATTGATGTTGGTTAGGTAGAAACTTCCCATGATTCCCGTAAGTGTCCATTACAGGTTTCTTGAACTTTCCTCTGAAGCGTCTAGTGCAGGCCACTGAAAGAGACAGATATCAGTATAGATGGATTATTGGTCTTGGCCTGTGTAGTGATTCCTATGCCCTTAATGATGTAGTTAATTTTATTTTTCCTGTAATGTTAAGACAATATTGATCTATTATAAATTTATCAGTGAATGCAGAGTTATATAATAGGAAAGCTGTGCCAAACAAATAATGAAGTATCAAAATGTGTAGTCTAAAGGCATAAGAACATATAGTGTGAAAGATCAAAATCATACAATGTGAAACAGCTAGAATTCTTCACAGAATAGTTCTGGGTTTTAGTAATTTTTGGAGAATCCTCGTTTTTATAAAAATATAGAGTGAAACATTCCTGTTAGAATAGTCCTCCACATGGAATACTAACCAATTCACATCTTAATGAGGGTTCTTTGAGCTTCTAAGAGCTGCACATGAAGGTACTGTAAGATAACAGTGCTTCAGAAGTGTGGTAAATCTTGACTTCTGTTTGACTGGGTGGTTATGAGTTAATGATTTCTAAGTAATCTAGTTTGGGTAAAAGTTGTTCATGGTTATTCATATTAAACAGCTTAAACCAGCACATTAACAAGAATTTGAAAAACTGCTGCACACACATTTTAAAACAAAAAAAAACAACAAAAAAGAGACTTTTTTGAACAGTATTCTCCAAACATTTGCCTCAATTGCACCAGAATTAAAGAGGCTTGTAACTGACAAATTCTGCACATTCATATTTTCCAGCTTTGGTGGTAATTTCAGAAACATTGCACAGGATAGTTTTGCGAAGCGAAAATGACTGAGAAACCTCTGCAAAGGAGACGGTGGGATGAAAGAAAAACCCGTCCGCTGGGAGCCTCGGAATTGGCCTCGGGATTGTTTTAAGAAAGGGAAGGAAAAATCAAAACAAACGGTGCCTTGCTGAGGTGGCTGCTAGGAATGCGCTGCCTGAGCTTTGGCACCGGGGACGCCCGCGAAGTGCACCGAGCAATAAAGCGGAAAGGAGCTGGGCCTGGGGCTCCTTAGTCTGGATCTCCAGCAGCTGGGCCCCGTCGGGGGAAGAGTTTCAGGCCCTGGGTGGCTTTTTTTCCCATAGCTGCGCAGCTGGAGCCTGGAAGGAGCCTGCCGCCGTCCGAGAAGAGAGGCAAAGGGTAGAACAACTTGGGCAGGGGAAAGGAGGCTGCGGCCAACAGGAAGAAGGGAGGGGAGAGAAAGAAAAGAAAAGTGAAAGTCTCCAGCTAAGGAGCCCAGCTCCGGCTGCAGGGAAGGGCGGGAGTGCGGAGAGGCTGGAAGCAGAGGGACAGAGTCGAGTGGAGGCGTGGATGGAGGCGATGGGACTGCAGGGGAGGGGAAGGGGAGATACGGGCGACAGCGAGGAGCGCGAGCGAAAGGGGGGACCCAGGCGGGGCGTGAGGGGAGGGGGCGAGGCTGGGCAGAGAGCGGCGGGGCGCTGACTCCGGCGCTCGGAGACGTTCTCCCGCAGGGCTCCCCCGCCCTGTCCCCTTCCTCCCGCGAGCCGCCGGGCCGGGGGCGGGGGGTGCCCGAGCCAGGCTCCAGGCTCCGCGGGGAAGCGGCCCCGAGTGGGGCTGGCCGGGGCAGCTCCCCCCCCCCCGCCGGCTCCCCGCAGAGGAAGCCGCCGGCCGGTGCGTGCGCTGGGAGCAGCTGGAGGCGAGGGGGAGGCTCCCGCCGAGCGGGGAGGGCGGAGGGAGCCGCTCGGCAGCGGCAGCGCCAGCGCAGGCGGGAGGGCTCGCGTCAGGGTGCGGGGCGGCTTGTTCTGCAGACTCTGCCTGATGCCCGGCGTGGCGCGGGGGGAGCGCCCGGCCGAGCAGGCGGGAGACTGGACTGGGGGCGCCCGGGGGCTTCTCCTCTAGCAGCAGCCGACCCCCCCCCCCGCGGAGAGGCAGCGCCTGGGGGTGCCCCCCTCTCGCGGGCGCCGAATCGCCCCGGCATGGGCGCGGGGACGCAGCAGCAGCTCCCCTGGCTCCAGGCGGGACACTGGCGAAGGATGCTCTGATCCTGGCTTGGCTGCGGCCATCCTCGTGCCTTTGGGGCTTGGAGGAGGGGCTGGGGTCTGCCCCCGCCCCGCCTGCAGAGGCAGCTGAAGTCGGGATGAGCTGGGCTCCCCGTGGCTCGCCTGGGGTGGGAACCCCTTGAGGCTGCCCTCGCTCCGGTGCCTAGAGCCCCTATCTGTCCTGCGCCCTCGCCAGCCTTAGGCGAAGTGAATGGCCCCCGGTGGGTGTGCACCGCATCACTGGCTCTGCAAGGGGACAATGCTAGCCGGGGGGGTGCTGGTCGGCTTCTCCGTGCTCAGCCTCCTCACCTACGGCTACCTGTCCTGGGACACCCTTGGATCTAGCCTGGAGGAAACAGAGACCACAAGGGCCAAGCTTGGAGAGGAGCCAGAGGCCACCGCAGCCACCTCTCAGCCTCACATCGTTTTCATCCTGGCCGACGATCAGGGATTCAGAGATGTAGGGTACCACGGGTCAGAGATCAGGACACCAACTCTGGACAGGCTGGCAGCTGAAGGGGTTAAACTGGAGAATTACTATGTTCAGCCTATGTGCACGCCTTCCAGAAGCCAATTTATCACAGGAAAGTAAGTTTGCTACTTAATTCTTCTCACCTTCTTAAACTTAATGCTATAACCTCTTCCTCTTAAAGGCAGCACAAGCTCTCCGGGTGATGAAGGTAATTAGATGTAAATTGAGTTTATCTTATTTTGGGGGAAAATAACCTGTTGATTCACTTTAAAGTTTAATACATTTTTTCCTTTGGACAAAATAGACTTTTCCAGATTACTTTTATAGTGGAATAAAGACCTGCACTCTGTAATCTTGTTAGCCAACAAGAAATCAGCTGAATTACCCACTTCTTAATATTGTAGGAATGGATTTTCCTTTATATACATATAAGTGCTAGTTGTCACTTAATATATTTTGGTATTATGCATTCAGTGATCATCTAGGTCAGTTATGTAACTTCCTTAGGGCAGATTGTACATGAGGTGACTTAAAGACAAATTCTTTGTTGGTGAAGTAGAATGAATGTTCCAAGTTGTTTCCATATATATTGCAATGTGCAAATTGTTGCTCTTCTCACAGTGAACTTTTCCTTAAGTGAAGTCTTGCTGTGGTGTTATAGGAGGGTTCCATTGAATTTGAGCTATACAGAAGCAGAGGGAATGTAGAATTGTGCGGGTATTTAAGCTGCAGTATCTCTCTTCTTACAATGTAATTGCCACTTTGCAAACAATTGTCTATGGTGCCACCAGAAAAGCTTCCACATGCAAAAATGGGGCTACATCTGTCAGTCTTGCACTACCTGGTATTTAAAAAAAAATCTGTTAGGTAAGTAATCAATATAACCAATTTAATAGTGATCTTGTTGGCACAACTGGAAATGGGAAAAAAACACCCTGATTTTTAACTAAAACAAGCAAGTGGCCTAATGTCTCTCATTACCATGTGAAAAAACTTGATTTGATTCCTGCTCCCAATCTTCCATTTCCCAAACTTGCCAGGACAGGGAGTTCTGCAGGGAAACTCACCATCAAGGGTTCTCAAACTGTGGACCATATCCTAATAGAGTTTGTCTTGTGGACATCTACTCCCTAGCTCACAGTAACATAACATCCTTTTAGCAACTAAAGTAGAGTTTGTATAGAAAAGTAATATTGGGTTAATCTTTTGTGTGTTTTAGCTGCCTTTGCTGTAATGTAGCAGCTGGAAAGAAGGAGCAGAGCCAGCACTATCTGATCAGCCAGTTCTCTGTAGACCACCAGCAAGTCTTCTGGAGCCCACAGTTGGGAAACTGCTGCTTTAAGAGGGGAATCTCATGCTGCACAACTCTGACTTACCCAGTCATGTAAAGAATGGCATTGTTGTGTTACAAAGAAATCAGGGTGTTGTGCAAGCCTTTTTGAGATTAGTGGCAGTTATCGCATCATCAGGGCAAAAGGAAGAAAAACTAAGGGGAAAAATAAGTAACTTTTAGTTTATTTTACCCTTCCTTTAAAATATCTAATGCAAGTAACTTTTTTTAGGTTAATGAAAAAAGCGAAAATAAAATGGGCACATTTTTGGGAATCCTATTCTTTTAATCAGGTTGCAAGAAGAGACAGACCCTGAAAATCTGCCTCTTTAATTTTGGAACCTTTTGGGGGGCGGGGGGGCCGGGTGGGGAAGAGATTTGCCTACACTTCATTCATTTCATTTTATTTACTTACAGTCTGCTGGACTATCACCATTCAAACTTTTTTTCTTTCTGTTTTACTTTCAGAAGAAGGAACAGTAGAAGGAAAAGACCACTTTACAGAAATGAGAAATAGGGGAAGGAAGTGGTTAGGAGAGGCTAGGTCTGGGCAAGATATTAACAATGTAGAGCCAGAAGAATATTGTCGTCCTTCTTTTGTATAGAGATGGGTGCCAGAGGTAATATGTTATGATGCTGTCTGCATAGAGGTAAAATAAGAATAAATAAGGGCAAGGACTGGAATACATTAATGACAAAATAAATAAATCAGTAAAAATTGCTCTCATAATTAAGTCATTTGAAGTCCTCTAAGGTTTCTACTTTCCCTCTAAATTTTGTGCATAATATCCCTTGATATTGATGACTCAAGGTGAGATTGAAAGCCTGAGCCAGTGGGCTTAATGCCACAGGTGGTCTGCTCCTGTGGTAGCTGCATTGGGGCCAAAGGGGGGAGATAAGGCAGTCAGCTTTCAGGAAGCAGGCTGCCCCTAGATCTGCAGGTGCAGAACCAGGATTGCAAAAGACTGGGTGGATCTTAGAATTATATAATTTTCTCTGATCTGCACTGCTCTTCAGTTCAGCCCTGGAACTAATTTGATTCCTTCCAAAGGTCCCATTGCTAGTTTAGAAAACATTGCCTGTCAGATTGAAGTTTCTAAAGATCTCTGTCTACGCTTGCTTTGCTCTTTGAGGTACTGCTAATTTGAGTTAGACAGTGGCTTGTTTGTTTGAGGTGTTGTCAAGTGGGTACAACTTTGAAGCAAATAAGTTGTGTAATAATAACAACAGTGTGATGCTGTTGTGGAAAAGGCTAATATCATTCCAGGCAGTGTTAACAGAATTGTTGGATGTAAGACATGAGAGGTAATTGTCCTGCTCTACTTAGCTATTGTCCCACCAGTGCTGGTACTGTGTCCAATTTTAGTCACCACACATTAGGAAAAATATGGACAAATCAGGAGTCCAGAGGAGAACAACAAAAATGATAAAAGGTTTAGAAACCTGATCTATGAGGAAAGGTTTAAAAAAAAAACCAAACACCTGGGCATGTTTAATCTTGAGAAAAGAAGATTGAGGGGGGACCTAATAGTCTTCAAATATGTTAAGGGCTGTTATAAAGAGACACTGATCAATTGTTCTCCATGTCCACTGAAGGCAGGACAAGAAGTAATGGACTTAATCTGCAGCAATTAGAAAGTTTTTACTAATACCTAACTATAAGGGTAGTTAAGTTCCAGACTAGACTTTCCAGGGAGGTTGTGGAATCTCCATCATTGGAGGTTTTGAATAACAGGTTGGACAAACTCCTATCAGGGATGGTCTAGGTATACTTGGTCCTGCCTTAGCATGGGGGCTGGACTTGATGCCCTCTTGAGGTCCCTTCCAGCCCTACATTTCTATGATTCTATGAATCAGAATATTTCAGGACACATAGCTTGCAGAACTAGAGCTAAGACAGAAGCTATCTTACTCGTGTACTGGTGAGAAGAAATCTAAAGGGATATATACATCCCATATGTTGGAATATCAATAAAATATACAGAGATAGGAATGTGTCATAGGAAAAGGCTGAAGTGAAATATTGCCATTTGACTGACTGCTACATTTAAAAGAAAAAGGATACACTTGTGTAAACATCATAATTAGGAAACGCACCGTGGCGGTCTGAAAATTTTTCCATTTTTGAAAATATTTTGACATTTAAGAAAAATGCAGGAAGATTATGGATGGTATACAAGTAGGCCTTGATATATAGAATAGTGCAGATGACCTAAAAAATTGGAAATACTTGAGATACTTTTTTGTATAAAGTGTGTGTACATATGAGCAAGTTGAACAAATAGTACAACATGCAGTACTTGGTTTAGTCAGATGTGGTACTGCTACCGACTTCCATTAAAACCAAGGATTACTTTGAAACATGCAAAATACCATTTTCCAACAGAGTCTTTTTTTTGAGAAGTATCAAAATATTGGAATTAAGAGAAGGAGCCTTTCTTTGGATAAAGTACTGCTGAGGTATGAAGCCTTTGGAGGTGATGAGTGTGGTGCTTGGCTGTACCAGATGACATTGAAATGGGCAAGTACGTGCTTGAGTGAGGTGGTGATGTGTCTGCTCTGTCAATAGCCTATTTAATAAAATAATTAATTAAAATAGTACTGTAACGATGCTGCCTCTGGTAGGACACTTCTGAGAGAGTCAATTCAGGACAAATTGCTGAAAGCAGGGCAGTTACAGCTCAAGGCTGGGGTTCCTTTGCACACCAAGGCAAGGCAAGGCAAACCAAACCAACCAAACACAGAGGACTTTGGTTTTACCCCACTAGCTAACCATAAGTCACACAAGCAATTCCCTTAGACACTCCAGTTTCCCAGTATCACCACCAGCGCCACTCATTATGGGGATGAATGGTTATGAAAACCAGTACCCCAGTAAAATAAAAAAGGTTCTCCTGATCCCAAAGGACCAAGCCCCAGACCCAGGTCAATATACAAATTACCCACAAATCCTTTAGAATCCTAAGGCTTTTTCATAAAAGGAAAAAGATATAAATGAGAGCTAGAATTGGTTAAATGGAATTAATTACATACAGTAATTGCAAAGTTCTTGGTTCAGGCTTGTAGCAGTGATGGAATAAACTGCAGGTTCAAATCAAGTTTCTGGAGTACATCCACAGCTGAGATGGGTCATTTAGTCCTTTGTTCAGAGCTTCAGTTTGTAGCAAAGTCCCTCCAGAGGCAAGAAGCAGGATTGAAGACAAGATGGAGATGTTTTCAGGGCCTTTTTATATTCTCTGCCCGTGGTAGGACACCTCTTTGTTCTTACTGTGGAAAATCCCAGCAGCAAGATGGAGTCTGGAGTCACATGGGCAAGTCACATGTCCATGCATGACTCAGTTTGCAGGCTGAGCCCATTGTTTACATGTTAGTTTGAATATTCCCAGGAAAGTTCAGATGTGGATTGGCATCTCCCAAAGTCCTTTGTCCATTAAGTGTTTCTTGATTGGACACTTACTGAGAATAGTCTCTTCTCAAGAAGCTGACCTTCACTGAGGCTTCTTAGAATCAAAACACATTGAGATACAAGTACATAGACAATATTCATAACTTTAACTATAAAAATGACACACACATACGGACAATATAATCATAACCAGCAAACTACAACCTTCCCATAGACACCTCACACAGCAACCTTCGTATAATGTTTGCTGCAAATATATAACAGTGATTGCAACAATGATCTACAATGGTTACAGTTCATATTAATAACGTCACAAGTACTATAATTAGAAAAAAGTAATTTATTTATAAGTATAATAGATTCATAAGCTATACGTGGTTTTGGAGGCAAAGGTTTGGTCTGGTCCCTTGAGAGTCTCTTGACATCCATAGGACTTGGAGTTCCCACTAGTCCATTTTGAGGGCCAGAGAGTACTTTGGCAATCAAATGTTGGATAGAATGCCTATGATTCATCTGACGAAGTGGGTATTCACCCACGAAAGCTTATGCTCCAATACGTCTGTTAGTCTATAAGGACTCTTTGTCACTTTTTATGAATCACAGAAACTCTGCACTGAGCTCAATGAGCTTTGCCTTATGGGGGCCAGTGCTTTTGCGGATGACTTCTGCTCAGTGGGTAGAGTGTCTGAAACCAAAGATGTTGAGGTCTCCTTTCTGTGTCCTTGTATGTATCTTTAGGTGATGACTGTAGTGTCTATCTGTATGCATTGAGTAAGGGTTCCTGGAAATAAGGGAGAGAGAGAATTTAAAAAAAAAAAAAGATTAATTTAAAGAATTCCTTTTCTTGTGGTATTCTGTCCCTCTACTGTCCTCTGTTGTTTGTGCAGCCAGTAATGTCCAGTTAATGGACTCCTGAACTCTAAAATGCAATATACTTTAAAGATATCAGGAGTCTATTAGTATCACTTTATTTCTAATGCATCAGAAAAAAAACACAACACATAATGGAGCAAAGCATCGGGTGAACTGGTGCCTGCTTTTCGACCAGAAAGTCTAGTTAAAAAAAGGGGACTTGACAGTGTTCAGTCAGGTTTACTGACTGGACACCCAAAGTCCGGGTACTGCGAGCGGTGGAGGCGCTGGGTCATTGCCCGCTCCAGCCCCTGTTCAGCTGGGGCTGCTTCCTACCTTTCTCGGGCGGCTGCAACTCAGCAGTTTGCCTCCCAGCAGGGCCAGTGAGAGAGTATGTAAAATTGATTTTAGTATAATTTTTGGCTAATCAGCTACCCAGTTTATAGAAATTGTCTTAATTAAAACCCAGTACAGAGAAACAGGGACCTCAGGGGATCTTTGTTTCTCTAAACTAAACTGATGGCCTCACACTCAATATGAATAGTTCAAGAAATAAATTAATATAATACTTGTAAATTGTTGCCCCTTGAAGTTCATATAAAGGTGCCTGAATGATTGAAATCTGATTAAAATTACTTTTGACTTTTCTCTATGACCCATGATGCAATTGTTTAAATATTGAATTTGGGAATTTTCTGTACTTTGTGGCTCATAATAAATGAGTGAACCACTTTTCTAGTTCTAATAGGAGTGTGTAAACTAGTTGTCAGGCAATCACCTATTTATGTATGTAAGTAATTGTATGGTTCTCATCACCATAATATCCACTGGTCAAAAAGGAAGTCACTGGTAGAGCTGTAAAAAGCAACAAAGAGTCCTGTGGCACCTTATAGACTAACAGACGTATTGGAGCATGAGCTTTCGTGGGTGAATACCCACTTCGTCAGGCAGGACTCTTTGTTGCTTTTTACAGATCCAGATTAACACGGCTACCGCTCTGATACTGGTAGAGCTGGGAATCGAATCTAGATTCTAGACTGAGTTGTAGTCCCATGTCTTAAGTACAAAACTGTCCTTTCTTGTTTGAGATGACTGTATCAGATAAACTTTAAATGAAGAAGAGGGATTATAAATTCCTTCAGTATGCTATGGGCATGTAGGCCTACTTTTTTAACCCAAAGGCCAAACACCAATATACAGAAACCACATGGACAAAATTGTACCTGCACAGTTTTATGATCAATACATCTATTTGTGTTAGATGTTCACACAAATAAGAATACACTGTTTTACAAATGGACTTCTGGCCTCTGGTTTGATACATCTGACCCATACTATATATATTTTGATTTATAAACATCAAGTGCCTATTACACATACTGGGCACTTCAAAAGTTTTTTAAAATTCATCAAGCAAACGAACAAAGCACTGCCACAAATCCCATCTCTCACAAATAAAAAGAAAACCCAGCAAATTGGCAAAAATCCTTTTCAGGTCTGACTTCCCCTTCATACTTCAGCCTTCCCCAAATCTTTAGCAAAAGGATGGATGGGCTTGCAGTGTGCCTAGAAGGTCAACAGTTTCAAGCTTCTCTTGTACCAGTATGCACACACAGATGAACATTGTGTACACACAAAGAGGTGCACATGTAAAAGGAAGACCCTTCAAAAATCTGATTCATAAATGTTTATTCCATTCTATCAACATTTATCACAATGGTGAACATTGCGTTAGAGCTCATATTGTGGTACTCACGGGGCTCATAATGATGAACATCTGAAATCTACAGAGGATCCCTAGTTAATTTTATAGGGACTCCTGAAATTTCCAGTGGATGATCCAAGGGGACGATCAGATGTTGAAAAGTGTCAGATTTCTTTCTGCTTGCTATTAAAATTGTCAAGTACTTAGTGCCAGTAAATCTCTCCATTGCATAATAATTGCACCAAATAAATACATAGTTATAATTAAACTATACCAGCAAGCATTTAGCCTGAATTTTTATTTAATTTTGAGAAGATCCTCTGGCATCAGCCCCATTTTTCCTTTCATTTCCATTCTTACGCCAATGTGTGCTGTATAGCAGCTCTCCTCAAGGTGGGCAGGATGTGCAGGTTCCTGAGTCATGCATCTTATTTGTCCCTTATTATCACATCTAATTTATGCATTGGGGGCTTCCCAGAGTTTTGTTTAGAGCCCACAGAGTAGCAGCTGGAGAACTGACAAGATTCTGAACAAAGACAGTGAAGGAGACAAAAATCAGGAAAGACCTATCATATCACTCTTCTGCTCCTGCTGTAGAGGAATTACTAACTGTCATATCTGGTTTATTATCTCATTAATTTTGGCTTAGTGAGTTCCATATCTGAGGCTAGGTCTAAGCTCACATCAGTATAACTACGTCACTTAGGGGTGTGAAAAGACAGTTATGCTGTCCTAACCCCCAGTGTAGACAGCACTATGTCAACAGGAGAACTTCTCCTGTCAACATAGCTACTGCCTCTCACGGAGGTGGATTAACTACACCTGTGGGAGAAGCTTTTTCATTGGCATATTAGCGTTTTTCATTCAAGTGCTACAGTGGCGCTGCTGCAGCGCTGTACATGTAGACAAGCCTTTAATGTCCTGTATAAAAAATTATTGTAATTTGTAACAATTGCAAAGTTACAAATACCTTATTTTGGAAAATAGATTTTTTTGGCCTCAGTGTAAAACCTAGTTTCCTATACATTTAATCTTTTTTAATATCTAAGATAGCCTATATGTGTAAATGTCCCTTAAATGAAGAATGCTTTAATTTCTTCTAACAGCAGGTTTAATTATGCTATTCTTGCTTTTAGTTTATGGCCTACTCTCTGTTGCACAATTTAGTTGGGGCTTTTCAGAGTGTTTTAAAAGGAAAGCTTTTTATCAAACATATGGTGTGTCAGAAACTCCTAGTTGCCTGTGAATTAACTCTTAAAACAGCCAGGCTTGTCCTGGTCATCTGACTCGATTGCTTTTGGTTTGGAAAATGGAAGAGATCAATAGGGCAGGAATTTGGGAAAGAAACATATTGCTGAAAATGGCAACACCTCTATAAGATTACCAGGTGCCCATTCTTAAGATTATCCTCTGCATTTCAGATTTATATATGCTAGCCTTTCCCACCTTTCATGGGTATTCTCCAGGGATGTCCCGACTCTACAAAATAGCATCTAAAATATGCTGTGTTCCACCAGCAGCTGGATTTGGGTTTGAGTTTGTGTGAATTTTATGTGTGTGCCTGGAGAATTCCCTCTTTCATTTGAAGATACAAACCAAACCTTATGCTGACCATACATTTTTTTTCATGATATCCAGGCTCTCCACAATACTATGATGACATGTACTGTTATAAGAAACTGAAAAAATAGACAAAGCTGCACCATTAGCAGAATTGTTGAAATTTCTGGATCTTGGGGAATATTTTCTTATTTTTAAATATTATTCCTCTTCAGAGATTTTCCCAATATTATTAATACATAAATCTTAAGAAGCGTGGTGGTGGGGAAATTAAATAGTTATAAAAAGAAAAATCTATTGTCAAGTCTGGTATAATTTGTACCTTTCCTGATCTGAATTATTGTTGCTATTGTAAACCTTGAAGAGTTTCATGTTGTTCTGTGCTACATGACAGCCTAGAAATGGGGACTATTTTGATTTCTGTGGAGTTCAAAGCCATCATTGAGGTGTGTATGCAAGCAACCCCCTTGGTCACATTTTAGACTAAGGAAAATGGGAAGGTGGACATGCATCTCACTTGCTGGGCTGTCAAGTTGGAAGAAGACTTGATGCATTTTTTTAGGCTGTGGGAGAAGAAGAACTACTGTGTGTAGTATTTGCAGCATAATCTTTTTCATGTGATGCTTTTTGTTATAACAAAAAAATAAGTTTCTTTATAGTTATTGTTTATTTGATTATCTTTCTCTTTAATTTCTGTCAACCAGTGCAGTAACTCAATAAGCAACATCTTATCCTCAGATGTTAAGGCCTGATTCAGCACTAGACTAGTCCATCTTTATGATAGAGTAAATCCAGTTACATTCCGTAAAAGAGAATCCGTCAGTTCTGAATCAGGTACTTGTTGTTTATAATGAGAAAGTAAATTAACATAATAGACAAGTATACAGAAAACTTCCAAACTAGAGGTTCAGCCCAGTTCCATAACCCTGGGGTGTAGAGTCCTAGCTTCTCAAATGCTTTTTCCTCCCTCCATCTGCCTAGCAGCCCTTCCCATGTTGAGAGTGAAGCTGAGCTGGTATTTACTCCTTGTTCGCTGGATGTTGTACTGTGCAACACTACCCTATATCTAGCAATAAACTTTTATTTAACCAAAATTATCTTAATTGTATAGACTGTTAAACTGGACACAGCTGTTATTAGGAGCTGTAAAAATGTGGAAACTGATTTCTGAACCATAAGAGAGAAGGAAGCAGACAGGGATGAATTATTTGGCCAAGGGAGGGAGGCACAAGATTGGAAATTGAGAAGGGGAAAAGAAATCACAAACAAACTGCAAAGAAGTAGTGTGAAGTGAGTGTGGGCCATTGTGCATTCCTGAAAAATTTCAGCTGCACCCCTTACTTGATGCAATTATGCATAGTGTTTGCGTTTTTTCTGAGTGGTAGCCATGTTAGTCTGTATCAGCAAAAAGAACGAGGAGTACTTGTGGCACCTTAGAGAGTAGTTTAGTCACAAGTACAGTAACTCCTCACTTAAAGTCATCCCGGTTAACGTTGTTTCGTTGTTACATTGCTGATCAATTAGGGAACATACTCCTTTAAAGTTGTGTAATGCTCCCTCCTAATTGTCTACTGCTTGCAGGAAGAGCAGCCTGTTGCAGCTAGCTGGTGGGGGCTTGGAACCAGTGTGGACCAGCAGCCCCCTATCAGCTCCCCACTCTCCTAAGTTCCCTGTGCAGCAGCTGCCTGCAGTTCAGCTGTGTCCCTCCCCCACCCGCCATGTGCTTCTCCTGCCCTCTGCCTTGGAGCTGCTCCCCGAGACTCCTGCTTGCTGTGCGGACGGGAGAGAAGGAAGAGGGAGGCTAATGTCAGGGTGTCCCCCTCCCCCCTGCTCCTGCACCCCACTTACCCTGTCTTCCATAGAGCAGGGGAGGAGGGGAGAGGAACGACATACCAGGGCTCAGGATGGAGGGAGCTTGCAGCAGCTGCAGTCTCAGCAAGCTGATCTAATTAACAAGGCAGTGTACTTAAAGGTGAAATGCACATATCTCCCTCCATTCCTGCTGCCTTGTAGTGAGAGAGTTAACCCTTGAGGGCTCAGCCAATTGCTAGTTCATCATTTAGCAGTAAGGGAAATATCCCCCCTCTGACTCCTCCACCTCAACCAAGCTTCACAATCATCATCACTGTGTACCAGTATTTAAATTGTTTGTTTAAAACTTGTACTGTATGTGTATGTGTATATAGATAGATCTAGAGTCTTTTGTTTGGTGAAAAAAAATTCCCTGGAACCTAACCCCCTCATTTACATTAATTCTTATGGGGAAATTGGATTCACTTAACATCGTTTTGCTTAAAATCACATTTTTCAGAAACATAACTACAATGTTAAGTGAGGAGTTACTGTACTCCTTGCTCTTTGTGTTTTTTGTCTTTTATTCTATTTTCATTATGGTGTTATAATAATCCAGAATTCATATGTAGGGGGAAACTAACCTTTCTTTCTGTGTGTAGTGTACATAGAGAAAAGGTTTCCCTTTATTTTATTTTAATTTATATTTCCTGCTTTGATTTGCCCTATTTTTGTCACTGTAAGTAATTCTCTGTGTTCTTACCAGAAGTCTCTTTGTCTTTCTGATGTAATGAAGAATGATTTGACCACGACTCCTCAGCCATCAGTACTGAATATATGTATGTTGTGATGCTACAAACCATGAGATTTGACTGTAATGATTAAGATCATGTGTAATACTGTTTGTCACTCTTTCGGCCCAGTTTGAGTCTTGACTCTCTTTGAGGCTTCACTTTATATCCTTTGGCAGTAATTGGCCCCACTGAAACGGCATATGGCAACTCTTAAGATTTTTGTTTTGACTCTAATTCTTTTTTTGTGTCTGTGTTGCCATCTGGTACAGTTGTCATGTGTCATGAATTAAGCTTCCATTGTAAGAGGAATTATGCTTGAATTTTTTTATCCCTTCTGTCGGATCCTGATATTTTACTGTCTGGTTGAAATGTAGTTTTGGGGGGCCCTGCCTGAATCTAGCCCAAATTCAATTGCTGTAGATTGGCACAAGACTAGGGTGACCAGATGTCCAAATTTTATAGGGACAGTCCCGATTTTTGGGTCTTTTTCTTATATAGGCTCCTATTACCCCCCACCCCCGTCCTGATTTTTCACACTTGCTGTCTGGTCACCCTACACAAGACAGTGGTGGTGAGGCATATGTGATTCCTTAGCTTAGGTATAAATGGGTCAAATCTTTTGGTAATTGATTCAGTAAGGAATATTTGGGGTCACTTTGGATTCCAAGCTTTCTGTGTTCAAGAATGTTTCTGCCACAGAAAAGCTTGGCTTGTGTCCATCAGGAAAACAGCCAAAGTAATGTGTTTTCTGTGACTAATCCCAAGACTCTTCTTATCCATGTTGCTACTACAAGCCAACAGGATTTCTGCAGTGCTCTTTTTGATGGTTTGCCTGCTTTTGATATTAAATGCCACCTTGAAGAGCACCACAATTTGACAACCTGTATTCTTGCTGACAGTGTTGCATTCTCTCAGTTGGCACAGTGTTTGTCAGTGAGTTGAGTTCAAAATTTTGTTTTCACACATACAGCCTTTTCTGTGCTGTTCACTCTGAAAAACAGCTATTTGAAAATGGCCCTTGCTTACTCAACAAACATTTCCTTAAATTAGATCGTCACAGACGTGAACAGAGATGACAAAAAATAAGTTTTGCTACTGTTATCCCAACATAGATAAAAGAGAGTGAATTGGATTCCATTCCTCCTTCTGTGCTAACACAATTAATAAAATGTCAAATGCTCTGAAGACAATGCAGTTGCATCGGTATCACTGAGGACATAACTTGGCCTGCTGAATCGTTATTACTGGTGGTGATATACAAGAAGGAAAGAACCTGGTTTTACTATGATAGCCCAAGGTGAATTTCAGGGTTAACAGTTGGATTATATACAGAGTGTATTGTAGTGGTTAGAGCACAGTACTGAGACCTAAGCACCTTCATTCATCTGTTGACTTGCTATGTGGTCTTGAGTTGATCACCTAACCTGCCTGAGCTTTACTTTACTCATCCATAAAGTATTTGTAATGAAACTTACCATACAGGAGCACTGCAAAGGTAAATTAAGTGCTGCAATAGTAATCTACTTTGAGTTATGTTAGTAAAACTCCCAATCACTGCTTTGAAAATATACTGCATAAAATGTTTAAAGCATTCTAGCAAATATGTATTAGAAATGGAGGGTGGGAGAGTTAACCTCCTTTGATATTTGACTTGTAATTGCAAAGAGAAAATAATAAGAACAGGGAAGAGAAACTAATTTATAAAGGGAAGCTGCCCTTATCCTAAGAGTCCTTGGCACCCAGAAAGAATTCAGGAGCTTCTAAAATGAAGGTATCTGTCTCACTGTAATATGAGAGATGGTTCTCCTGTTGAGCTCACCTTCTCTTCGAACCAGTCTATGCTTCACTGATTTACTACAAGTTCTGGAATCAGTTCTTCTGTTGCTGCCAGCTTGTCTTTGCTATATAGTGAAATCTATTACGCTTTGGTTTGCAACCTGATATGAGTGAGATGTTTTTAGGAAAGCAGATGTTTTATTTGCATCTACAGTATTCTGATTCAAAATGCTCTAAACAATGACAAGGTTTGTTGGACTTGGCTTGTATAGCCAATGTTCCATTAGCAGGAGCTCGTCATTTTATGCAAGGGAACTATTTAAACATCAAATGACTCAGCTTGGCTTTTTTCTGTTGTTGTCTCTGTATCTCTGTTCTTGTTGCTCAGCAAAGTGAACCATTAAGAAAGGAGAGTGATGGGGGGATGTGGCTATATGTATTTTACCTTTAAAATATATTCCATATGAAATATAAACATATCTGTAATGAACCCAATTGCCTGCCTTTCTTACTGCCCAGGAATTTATTTTAAGCTTTAGATCAACCTGTGGGTAAAATATTTTCATATGAAGTTCCTTGTATTGGTAACTCCTTTTAAGCTTCATTTCTTAAGCAAAATATTTTCAGAATAAGGGCCTCAGGGGATGGGGAAGATTGGTTTTTTGGTTTATGGTTGATTAGTTCTCTTCCCCACTCCCCCAAGTCTATGCAGTTCTTGTTTTACAAACAGAGTAACATGTAACCCATCCTCTTAGCTCATGGCATCATAGCCTGGAGAAAACTGATGGCATAGATGCATTCTGACATAACACACTTCAAATGCAATCGTTCTTTTGAATTAATAGTATGCATAGATGGTTTGACAGCACTGATAGTGCGTGTTTTTAAATATCAGTATAGTCTTTAGATGTTAGAAGCAACTCTGTGGTTCAGAGTAAACTTTGTTCATTTCCCAACACATAAAAAAACAAAAAAAACCTCATTTACCTAGGGCCAGTTTCTGATTCACCTTAATGTGGCCATACAACAGAGTGGAGGTGGGGGGGGTATTAGACCTCACCCCCCTTTGAGGCTGCATGAAGGATCCCTGGATCTTGGGTCCAAACATAGTGGGGAAAATGGGTTGCATGCCTGACACTGTTCTTGCTCCCATCCCTATCCTCCCAAGAAAGTGGGGGTGGAAGTGGTAGACAGGGGCATAGAGTGGCCAGAACCATGGCTGGATCCTTGAGCAGAAGGGGTGGGGTTGGGGGTTAGCCCCCCCAGCCAGCCCTTCCATGCTGCCCGGCCCGTGCCGCCTGGGGCTCTGGCAGTGATTTAAAGGGCCCAGGGCTCTGGCTGCTGTGGCGGCAGTGTCGTCCGAGAGCTCTGGGCCCTTTTAAATCGCTGTGTCCCAGGACATCTGCCCCTTTAGCCCTCCTCTGTCAGTGGTCATTGGGGTGGAGGAGCAAAAGGGGCAGCGATGTTAAAGCACTGCCGGGCAGCTCTTTAACGTTGGCTATGTATGGGCCAGTGGCCACTTCTTAGGGGTATGCCGTACCGTCCTGTACCCACCCACTTTCACCTCTGCCTAGGGTGTTCTTTAATGTTAATTCAATATACCCAGCTATTGGGCCAAATTCAGCCATTTGTTAATTTCACTGAAATCATTGGTGTTACTCTAGATTTACGCTGGTGTAGCAGAGCAGAATTCTTAACATTATTATTCAAACTCACTTATATAGTACTGTAAATGTGCCTGGCATTTTACAAGCATCACACAGAAAGATATTCCCTTCCCTAAAGAGGTTAAAATTTAAGGTATGTTATAGTATTTTAGACATTCCATTGAATTTTAATCTAAATTTAACAGTCAATAAAGCTATTGCTTGGAAGATTTGGCCTCATATGGACATGGTTAATTAGCTACAGCAACTTCATACAACTTTTTAAAAAAAAAAAGTCACTATTACTATTACAGAATAAAATTAAAAGGTCATTGTCAAGCCATTTAGCGTTTTAACATACCTTTTAAATTGCTTTATTCACAACAGTGTAGTGTTTATTCTGTTTAATTGTTTGGTTTTGTTAAAACAAAATGTTAAAAGTATCCCAAGTAAATGAGGGCACATTCTATGTCCGTATATAAGTAAAGCAGTGCGAATAAACAAAATAGCAGATGGACGATGTGCATTATTTTGTTTACATATTTGACTTAAAGTATGTCTTTAAAATTTTGTGTGAGAATGATTGTCTTAATCTAATACAAATTTAAAATTAATAAAAGGAAATATATTTTTAAATGCATAATTAACCTTTGGAATACACTGCCAGATATAATTGAGGCCAAGATCTTTGTAGGATTTAATAATAATATCCAGAGTTATATTATATAATAAAATTATAAGGGCTACAACCTCTCATATTTGAGGGCATAAGCCAGCCACTAACTGTTCAATTGAGAATTTCTCTAGTAATTGCATAATTGTCCATAATGACCTGAATTCCCTTTGAAGGGAAAAAATGCAAACATAGGCTTCAACCTGCACTTCAGTGAGATTCCCAAACAGGTAAAAACCAATAATATAGGATGTGTCCTTTAGAATTCTATGTTTTGGGGGCAGGAACTTTGCCTTTTGATTGTTTGGAATGCACCTAGCAGATTGTAGGTGCTACTGCAAAATAAATAATGTCAGTCCAAACAGTTAAAGTTTAGCAAAGTTATAAGCATCTGTAAACAGGATTTTATAATCTTACCGTCTTAATTCAGCCAGGGATTTCATGGATTTATACAATTAAAAGCACAACCTCGTATAGTATTAGATGTGATATAACAGAATATCTTCTCCATTTTATCAACCACCTCTACTCTACAGCAGTATTAATTTGGCCTCATTGGAGGTATTGCAGATAGAATCATAGAATTGTAGGAATGGAAGAGACCTCGCGAGGTCATCTAGTTCAGTCCTCTGTGTGACAGGTTGGATCACAGAAACCCCCCTGGGAGCTGCCAACTGATGTGCCCAGATTACCTCTGCTCCTGTTTTCCCTGCCAGCTCAGGACCCCAGCACCCTGTCTTGCTGAGCCAGACACTCCCGTCTGCTCCAACAAAGACCCAGGCTGTGAATTACTTGCCCCAAAGCTGCAGGTTTACCTGAAAACAGCTCACAGAAGTGTGCTTGTCTTTAGCACTCAGATACCCAACTCCCAATGGGGTCTAAACCCAAATAAATCCGTTTTACCCTGTATAAAGCTTATGCAGGGTAAACTCATAAATTGTTTGCCCTCTATAGCACTGATAGAGAGAGATGCACAGTTGTTTGCTCCCCCAGGTATTAGTACATACTCTGAGTTAATTAATAAGTAAAAAGTGATTTTATTAAATACAGAAAGTAGGATTTAAGTGGTTCCAAGTAGTAACAGACAGAACAAAGTAAGTCACCAAGCAAAATAAAATAAAATGTGCAAATCTATGTCTAATCAAACTGAATACAGATAATCTCACCCTCAGAGCTGCTTCAGTAAGTTTTTTCCTCAGACTGGACACCTTCCAGGCCTGGGCACAATTCTTTCCCCTGGTACAGCTCTTGTTCCAGCTCAGGTGGTAGCTAGAGGATTCTTCATAATGGCTCCTCCTTCCCTTTGTTCTCTTCCACCCCTTTATATATCTTTTGCATAAGGTGGGAATCCTTTTGTCCCTCTCTGACTTCCCACCCCCTCCTTCTCAATGGAAAGACACCAGGTTAAAGATGGATTCCAGTTCAGGTGACATGATCACATGTCACTGCAAGACTTCATTACCCACTTGCCAGCACACAGGTATACAGGAAGACTTACAGGTAAAACACAGCCATTTGCAGACAGTAGTCCTAGTTAATGGGAGTCCCCAAGATTCCAAACCACTGTTAATGGCCCATACTTTACATAATTGCAATAGGCCCTCAGAGTTATATTTCATATTTCTAGTTTCAGATACAAGAGTGGTACATTTATACAAATAGGATGATTACACTCAGTAAATTATAAGCTTTGTAGTGATAACTTACAAGAGACCTTTTGCATGAAGCATATCTCATTTACATGATATTCACTTATTAATTTTTTTATAAAACCATATAGACTGCCCAATGTCACACTCTGCACTCATGGCTAATGACTAATTATTAAAGTCCATTCCTGACAGGTGTTTATCTAACCTGCTCTTAACAATCTCCAGTGATGGAGATTCCATAACCTCCCTGGTCAGTTTGTTCCAGTATTTAACTACCCTGCCAGCTAAGAAGTTTTTCCTAATGTCCAATTTAAACCTCCCTTGCTGCAATTTAAGCCTATTGCTTCTTATCCTATTCTTAGAAGTTAAGGAGAATATTTTTTTCTTCTCCTCCTTGTAATAACCTTTTATGAACTTGAAAACTTATGTCCCCACTGAGTCTTCTCTTCTCTAGACTAAACAAACCCATTTTTTTTCAATCTTCCCTTATAGGTCACATTATCTAGAACTGTAATAATTTTTGTTGCTTTTCTCTGGACTTTCTCCAATTTGTCCACATCTTTCCTGAAATGTGGTGCCCAGAATACTCAGCACGGAGTAGAGCGGAAGAATTACTTCTCGTGTCTTGCTTTCAAAACTCCTGCTAATACATCCCAGAGTGATTTGCTTTTTTTTGCAACAGTGTTACGCTGTTGAATATTTAGCTTGTGATCCACTAAGACCCTCAAATCCCTTTCTGCAGTACTCCTTCCTAGGCAGTCATTTCCCATTTTTGTATGTGTGCAACTGATTGTTCCTTCCTAAGTGGAATACTTTGCATTTGTCCTTATTGAATTTCATCCTATTTACCTCAGGCCATTTGTCCAGTTTGTCCAGATCATTTTGACTTTTAATTCTATCCGCCAAAGCTCTTGCTACTCCTCCCAGCTTGGGATCATCTGCAAACTTTATAAGTATACTCTCTATGCCATTATCAAAATCATTGATGACAATATTGAACAGAACTGATCCATGCAGGATCCTACTTTGGAAGGTCATGCCCTTCCAGCTTGACCGTGAATCATTGTTATGGTATGCTTTTAACAACAAAGGGCCCAACCCTGCAAACCCATTGCTATGTTCCTGGAACTAATTGTATGAGTAAGGAGTAATCATCTGAGGAAGGGTTTGCAGGCTTAGGTTGATAACCACTTGTATATTAAGATCTACGTTCACCAAGCAAAGCAGGAGTTAAAAAAAATGTGGCCTAATTGGCATTACTCTCTAATGTATTTACTTTACATCCTTGATATACATTTCTTGATCTTGATTTTGTATGTGCATCATGAACTTGGCAGAGCAGAGAATCTGACCCAGAGAGAATTACCTGCTTCTTTTTTTAAATAAAGGTATCAACTACACCTCTACTCCACCATAACATGGTCCTCGGGAGCCAAAAAATCTTACCGCGTTATAGGTGAAACCGTGTTATATTGGGTAGGGAAGGCTTCTTGTCCCCTGACCGCCCCCAGGACCTTCTGCCCCTTATCCAAACCCTCGGCCCCAGCCCAGCACCCTTAACACGCTGCTCAGAGCAGTGTGTCGGAGCCATCTCTAGAGGGTTGCGGAGACCGGGACAAATCAGCCTCCCCACTAGTCTCCTCACCGTCTGCCCAGCGCGCCCCCCAGCCCGGCTGCCAATCGCCTCCTCACTCCACCTACCTGCCCACTGCTCTCCTCCCTGCTAGTCTCCTCACCGTCTGTCCGGCACGCCTCCCCTCGTCCGCCCGACTGCCGCTCTCCTGCTCACCATCTTCCCGCCTACCTGCCTCCTCACCCCCTCCTGCCTGCCACTCACCTCCCCATTTGCCTCCTCACCCCGCTTGCCCACCTGCCTCCCACCCTTAACACACCACTCAGGCAGCATGTCGGAGCCATCCCTAGAGCGGTGCGGGGCCTGGGACAAATCAGTGTGTTATGGGCGGCAGAGAGTGTCAGCATGCTGTCTTGTAAGTTCAGACAGCAGCAGGGGGAAACCCCGACATCAGCCCCAGCAGCATTCCACAGTAATGGTTTGCTTTGTCCTGGAGCAGATAAGCATGCCGGTTGTCAGAAACGGAGCTTTGAAAGTAGATAGCTGCATGCCTGCAGCCGAGTTCAAAACAATGACAAGAGTGGCCACTTGCCTTCAAGAGATTATGGGAAGTTTCTGAAGGCCAATCACAGCGCAGTAATGCAACAGGTCATCCACACTGACACCAGGGCATTTCAGTCAGGGCACAGCAAGCTCTATGCCTCTCGTGGAGGTGGATTACCAGGAGCGCTCCAGCTGCAGAGTCCAGGCGCTCTAAGTGCCTTGCTCTAAGTGTGGACACCTCAGGAGTGAGGGTGCCCGGGACTGATTTAATGCGCTCTAACTTGCAAATGTAGCCAAGGCCTTAGGCTCCTCTTTTGAAAGTGTTGCACTTGTTTCCTTTGAGGAGGAGGATTGATAGGTCAGATATAGAGTGATCGCTTTTTGAAAAGTGTTCACCCACAGGTGATTGGGGTATTGTGTAAATTATGGGTCCTTTGGTGTAAAGTAGGTTTCACTAATAAGATTTGAGCCTTTTATGGCACCTTCTAAAACATTTCACAGAGCTTTATAAACATTAATAAACTAAAACTTACAACACGGGGGGGGGGGGAAGGTAAATATGTAGTCTCCCTAGTGCCAGATAGGGTAACTATGGCACAGAAAAACTTGGCCTGGGTCACACAGGAGGTCTGGCAGATCCAAGAACAGAACTCACATTATTGCTTTAACTGCCAGACCATCCTGACGTGGAAAACTGCAGCATGCAGACATAGCTTTGTTTCCTGTAGCCTCCAGAAAATAAACTAATTGCAGGTAACACTAAGCTATCAAACACTGTTTACAAAAGGAGCTGGAAGATGTCTCCATAATTGGAAAGAGTTCTGAAGTGCGAGTTATTGAGTCAGGAGAAATGGAATTTTGGAAGCACATTCCTCAGGGAGTGAGTGGGAGCAGGCATTTCATCTGGTGACAGGACGAGGTACTGTATGAGATACCATATATATACTTTTGTCTTTTATAAAGAATAGAACACTCTTTAGGTGCTTTCTCTTGTTCAGAAAACTGATTTAAAAGGCTTCTTTTCAGAGCTGTTACAGGAAGCTCTGTGGGAGACACCCACTTGTGATCCTCTGCTTTCAAACCAGGTTATCTTTTGTTCTTATTTTCTTTTGCTGTCTCATTAACACTCTTTAGAAATTGCAAGTAGAGTGAGTGCAACTTTGGGGAGAGCTTAAGTATGTCTTTTTTTCTTTTTTTTTTCTTTTTCTCATTCCAAGGGATGATAGCCTAGAAGTATCAGAAAGATATTCTATTATGCTGATATTAGTTACAAAAGCAAGAAATGCAGACAAAAACATATTTTTCATTTTGTTGGCTGCAAGAATTTTGTAATGTTAGTATTGTCAGAATGCCAAAATACCTATATTCAGAAACTGCATAAATGTACCCAGCTGGAGCTCCCCAAGTTGTCATCAACTTTCCTGTCCCTAAAAATGAATTACTGTGACTGTCTGAAAAGTGCTTTTAGCACATTAAGCAGGTCTGGCTATGCGGGAAAAGCACCACCACATCTATCCATTATGATTCTCCTCCTTCAAATAGGCTACTCTGTTTGGAGCAGGTCATCAGGGGTGAAACTCATCTGGAGTGTGGAGAGCCAGTGCAAGATCCCCTGAACCACTTAAGCTTTGCACAACAGCCGAGTGGGTGAACATGGGCAGAGTGGATGCCTGTATATCACCTGTGTGTAGCCAGGGGCGGCTCTAGGATTTCCGCCGCCCCAAGCAGGGCGGCATGCCACAGGGGGCGCTCTGCCGGTCGCCGGTCCCACGGTGCCGGTGGATCTCTCGCAGATGTGCCTGCGGAGGGTCCACTGGTCCCGCGGCTCCGGTGGACCTCCCACAGGCATGCCTGCGGATGCTCCACCTGAGCCGCGGGACCAGCGGCCCCTCCGCAGGCATGCCTGCGGGAGGTCCGCCGGAGCCGCCTGCCGCCCTCCCACGGGACGCCGCCCCAAGCGCGCGCTTGGCACGCTGGGGTCTGGAGCCGGCCCTGTGTGTAGCAAAAAAAGTCCCTGTGCCAACTCTGCATAGGTCATAAAAACGGCCATATTGGTTCAGACCAATGGTCCATCTAGCCCAGTATCCTGTTTTCCGACAGTGGCCAATGCCAGGTGCTTCAGAAGGAATGAACAGAACAGGTAATCATCAAGTGATCCATCCCCTGTCGCCCATTCCCAGCTTATGGCAAACAGAGGCTAGGGACACTTCAGAGCATGGTTTTGCATCCTTACCCATCCTGCCTAATACCCATTGATGAACCTATTCTCCATGAACTTATCTAGTTCTTTTTTGAACCCTGTTATAGTCTTGGCCTTCACAACATCCTCTGGCAAAAGTTCCACAGGACATCATAGGAGACTACCATGGAGATGAGCCACTGGAAAATCCATGTTCATTGTTTATGTTCACAGCACACACACAGAAATTAGATAAAAACATAAATACTGTTTCTGGAAGGTTGCAACATAACCCTACTTTATTTGTTAGAATTCAGAACGATAATGCAGAACGCAAAACCAGAGAGAGAGAGAAATAGGCTGCTCCCTAAGGCAGACACATGACACACCCTCACCATGCTTTAAGCTGGCTCTGCTCCTGTGCTTTGCTACTCTGGCCTTCCGCAGGCTCTTAGGGCAGGTCTACACTATGGGGGAAAATCGATATAAGATACGCAACTTCAGCTACGTGAATAACGTAGCTGAAGTCGAAGTATCTGATATCGAATTACTTACCGTCCTCACGGCGCGGGATCGACGTCCGCGGCTCCCCATGTCGACTCCGCTGGTACCACCGTTCGCGTTGGTGGAGTTACGGAGTCAACATGAGCGCGTTCGGGGATCGATATATCGCGTCTGAGACGCACTATATTGATCCCCGAGAAATCGATTGCTACCCGCCGATACGGCGGGTAGTGAAGATGTACCCTTACAGTGGTACCTTGCAATTCCAACACAGTCCTCAAGACACCACATTTACACTGATTCAGAATCCCTCTGTATCAGGCACAGAGAGGCTGTGTCTATTATTTCACCCCATAAGCTCTTCAAATACAGATGATGTGTAAGTTTACAAGGAGATTTGAATAGTGACAAACCAGTTTTGAGTGAGAGGGGTACAAAGAAGTGTTGGAAACAAGTCAACACTTCAGATTGGAGGTGTATTTAATATCGAGTTCATAAATGAAAAATCATTTTGACCAATTTTTCATACTTTGTTGAAGAATGCTACTCGGCTTCAGGTCATACCAGTGTTTCTGGGTTAGGGATGTTATAAAGGCATCTGGTTGTAACTTCTAGATGTGCCTCTTCAATAAAGGAGGGACTATGATGAGAATGATAGGTGGGGGAAGATGGGAAAAGAGAGCTTTTTAGAACCAGAGAAGAACAGAGCATTTTGTGAAGTTTAGTCAATACGGACCTAATTTACCTGTGCAGTGCTCAGAGACTATGGTGATGAACTTTATCAAACCCTCTGAGATACACACTGCTATTTTTGCACATCATAGGTATTTCATCATTTAAAAAAAAATGAAGAGTGGGAAATGAGAAGTAGGGAAGGAATCGAACAGCCTCAAAACCACTGTTGTGACCAAAAGCTCCAGTCTGCAATGAGAGCTGCATGGACAGATCCACATACCCAGATGCTTTTCACCGCAGAATCAGGTTCTAATGATCAAGGTTCTCACTCCATGTAACAGGGTGGACTGTTGCTCCTGTCTTCTTGCCTTGCAGAAACTGCAAGGACTCCACTGGTTGTGCATTCACAGTGCTATTTATTTGAGTTCCCTCCACCTATACCACTAAAGTCTGTTAAAATATCCTCAGGACCACAGAGGAGCAGGGGTCCTAAGGAGGTCCTTTAACCTTCTAGGTTGATGGGCTAATTGACTCTTTGTCATCCAGCCTGCCAACCTGATTATCTGATTACCTCAGTCATCTTTCTCTGGGGAAACTAATTGGTATCTGAGTGATCAGAGTGAAAGCTCACCTGTTCACTCCTGTACTCTGTTACACATGCTTTTTTACTGTCTCATTTAAGGAGAGATGACCCAAGGTACTTGAGAGGAAAATCTTTCTAGGTTGCTCTAGCTGTTCTCAGTTCTAAGCCTTCCATGAAACATACATAAATACGACATATACAGTGCATCAGCAGCTGTTTTTATGCAAACCATATATTAACACCAGCAAGAGGAGAGTTTATTGTGCTGCAAGCTGAGGCATCAGAATTGGCTGGGTTTTTTGTGTTATGATGGGGGAGGGATTACTGTTTGTGACAATAACGGATAATGAGTCTGCAGTAGCACATGGGGTATAACTGCAAGAAGACAACGGAAATTCATTTAACGGATCAGGGAAATATAGTTCAAAGACTCTTAATTCACAAACATTTATGTTTGGGGTGGGGACTGTGTGACTATGCTGCGTGACTTAGCATAGAACTAAGGAGTCAGCATGAAATGTTTTGACTTGCATAATGCACAACCAAATCCAGCTTATGTATTTCAAGAAGAAATATGTCAGACCACGGCTTTCTTTTTTTAAATTGTCTCAGGATGTACTATATTGCTCAATATAATAATTTAGTGTTCCACTTTATTGTTACTCCCAGGCTTCTTCCTTCTACCCAAACCACAAAGACTGCCAGTGCTGAAAGCTAGTGTGGCACCTGGTATTCTCTCCATTTGATATATTAGATAAGGCAAGTTTTTGATACTGCAATCTGCAGCTACAGAACATTTCCATTCTCCGAGAGTGATTAAAATTCTTTAGGACATTAGACAGTAATATTTTTTTTAAAAAGTACCTTCAAGAAATCATGGGATGGTGAAGTAATTATTTCTCCCATCATGCAGCGTTATCACTCTTAAGTCAATTTTTGAGACTTCCTTCCTTCCTTGCATAAAACCTGTAGAGTGCATAAAAGCATATACAAATACTCTTCTTATTTAATAAGGCAAAATATGGATAAGTTGTTGGGGGCTAAGGCAAACTATTCCCCATTTAAAATTTATCTGGAAGAAGTCAGTAAAAGCAATGTACCAATTCAGTTAGGCCCTAATCTAATGCTCACTGAAGCCAGTGGTAGATGGATCAGGTCCTTATTGCATTTCCTCTCTCTGTCTTAGAGCCCAAGAGTTCCTGTATTTTTCCTTTTTTCTCCTAACCCCTTTCCCATAAGCTTTGTGTTGCAGCAACCATCCTTAAGAGATTACCAATGCTGCTGCTGTATTGGCCAGATGGATTGCTTGCTTCAGAGTGGTACAAGAGTCTTCGTTCTCCCAGAGTCTGAGAGCAGTGTTTCCATGACACTTCTCATTCCTTGCTAGTCAGAAGCTTGAGTTAAAGTCTCAAATATCTTTTGTGGTATCTCATTGTGCTGCTGCTAGACTTTTGGGCCAACCCCATTTTAGCTTATAATATGCTTGTTCAAGCATATTTAAAAAAAATGTAAGCAAATAAAAGCTATGAAGGCTGTGGTGACAATTGTAAGACTCTACTGATGAAAAGTTGAAACTTTAAATATTTAGGAATCTGGCATGCATGCATTAAGAGTATGTTAATATTCTAATTGTATTATATACTGAGTTTTACACTGATGATCAAAAGAGACAGCCATGAAAACCCAGTTCAGTTAGACAACCAAGCTCACAAATTGCAGGAACAGATTCCAAGACTCCTCAGTGATATAAGACTGTGAAAATGTACTCATTTTACAGTATATGTGCCCACGTCTGGTGAGAAACATGGTTAATTGATTCTTCAGCAAATACATGTCTCCTGTTGTCAGATACTATTTGGATGCATGACAAAGACAAATACTTAGCTCATACTGTATGTACTGAGTATATTGACATAGCTAGTTCGGGGCAAGGGATGGTTGATTAATGTAAAAATATAGGGCACCATCTCTAAGTCTGGGAACATAAGTACATAAAAATGTCCATACTGGATCAGACCAATGTTCCATCAAGCCCACTATCCTGTCTTCTGATGGTGGGTAATGCCAGGTGCTTCAAAAGGAGTGAAAGAACAGGGTAATTATTGAGTGATCCATCCCCTGGCAATGAGTTCTAAAGGTGGACTGTGCATTGTGTGAAGAAGTATGACTGTTTTAAACCTGCTACCTATTGATTTAATTGGATGACCCCTAGTTCTTGTGGTGTGCAAAGGGATAAATAACATTTCATTATTCACTTGCTCCATACTGTTCATGATTTTATAGACTTCTATAAAGGGTCTCTGCTTTCATTTTAAAAAATAGCTTCTCGCCCTCATAGACGTCTATCTTACCCCCCCCCCCCCCCCCCCCCCCCCGCAGTATGATTGCTCAGAGCTACAGTATGAAACTGGAGAAAAGGCTGTTGAGAGTCTTTGGGTTAAGTTTAGAGATGAGAGCAACAAGGGTGATGTCTTGGGGTAATATCTTTTATTGGACCAACTTCTGTTGGTAGACAGTACAAGCTTTCAAGCTTCACAGAGCTCTTCCTCAGGTTTGGGGAAGGAAAACAGTGTCTGAGTTTAATACAGATTGGGACAGATTATTATAGATCTCCCACTTTCCATCTCCCAACTCCATTGAAACTTATGATCTCATCCTATATAGCATGCACAGTGGTAAAAAAAAACACACCTCTTTACTAGTAGGAAAGTACAGTAAGAAATTTTCTACCACGATTTATTGCCAGGACCTTGGCTGGTGTACAGCCTCTCTTGGATCTGTTAGCAGGGTTCATCTGTTAAGTGACCTGTGGAAATTATCCTAAAGAGATGGAGAGCTGTTTGGTGAATGAATAAATTCATAAAGAAATGCAAATGATTGAGCAGTAGTCTGCTGTTGTGCTGTTTTATTATCATCTTTATATAATCAAAGATGCGTATCACTTTGGTATGTAAGTGCTGTTGTCACAACTCATCAGTTCCGTGTGTTGCAGCAAGGTCATGATGCAGATTGAGCAATGCCAGCATACTACTATGTGATTAATGTAATGCCTCTCTGCAATACCCTTTGATTCTTTGACTCCTCCCTGTGACTCTCCTGGCTGCTGGGAAGGAAAGGATAATAGTATTTCCTTTATTTTCCTCCTCTTTCCATCATTCTGGGCTGATAAGAGGAGATGGGTCTTTCTTCTCTTTTCCCTCCTCCCCATTCTGGCTGGTGGGGCAGGGAGAGGAGGATTTCCTCTCTTTTCCTCCTTTCCTATCACCTCCCACTGCACTTTGGTGACGGTTGGGAAAATCAAAGAAGGCTCTTCGTGGTTATAATCTGTTTAGCTGTGCCTCAGTCAGTATGGCTATTACTGGTGTGATTGGTGCTGCAGTCAAACACGTAAACACTGCAACTATGTGGCCCTGAAAAGGTATATGTGGCTCTAGAGTCGTAAGTTATTGATTACAGCTTCATCCTTTTTCCTGCTATATTAATCCTTGGGGATTATATAAGGACAACATTTAGATATGTGACTTGCTTGACATTTCTGGGTTTTATATTTTCTGCCTTCTGTTTGTGAAACTTTAAATGCAGGGTTTATTGCTTTTTGGGTTCAGTATAGTTGTCAAATCACTCAAGGAGATATAGTAATTTTTTAGTGTTTTAAAACAAGTCTTTTTCAATGAAAATTTCAATGATTAGTTAAACTGAGATGAAAGAAACTTTAATCTGAAAAAATAATACAGAAGGCTAATTGCAGCTAACATGGACATAGAGTACAAATATTAGAACATGGTAAGGGTTTCTTAACAATCATCATCATGTTATGAGAAATAAGTCTAATAAGCAGTCCTCATCAACTTATAAAAATAATCATTATTTTATTCACTACATAAAAAAATTATTGAAGTACCAGACTGCTGTGAAATATGCTCCTCACAGTAATTACAGATGGATAATAATTATATTTTGCACTTGCAGTCCTGGATGCTTTCATCCAAGGATCTTAAGAGGTTTCATAAATATTAATTAAGCTTCACAACGCCCCCGTGACATAACTATTATTATCCCAGTGATACGGGGCGGGGGGAGGGAGGAAAATTAAGGAACTGAGGTTACAGGCCTGGTGTTCAGAAATGTTGAACAACTGCAACTGAGGTCAGTGGGAACTACTAGTGCTCAGAAATTCTGAAAATCAGGCCCAATGTGATATGACCAAGGTGACATACAAAGTCTGTGTCACAGCTGGGAATAGAAACCAGGATGCCCATTTTGCTCCAACCAATGGAAAACTGTTCTTCTTAATAATGGAGGTAGGAAAACATCTCATCCTGACTCCAACTAGCTCTCAAATAAATTGTTACAATATTCAAGTAAACAGAGGGCAAGCCACCTGGCTAACAGGTTCTCTTGCTCTTTTTCTTTTTAAATTACAGCGGTTTTATCTTAAACTACAGAACAGGTTGTGGTGGGCCAGGACAGGAAGGATGGCATAGTGGGAACAATGTTTACACCCCTGTATAAGAACTATAGCATGGATGAGTAGCACAAGCAGTGTGCAAGGGTAGACCTGCCACTTGCCTCCCCATTCTTCAGCTTCCCACTCCTTACATAGGCAAGGTACAGAGGGGAATGCATACTGAACTCCTGTTGCAGTGTGTGTTACCCTGAGAACCCAGAAGTTATACTAGCGGGGCCTGTCCACATGCACACATCTTAACTTGACTTTAAAGTGAGGGTTGACAAGACTCCTAAGGGACGGATTTTTAAAGGTATTTAGGTGCCTGAAGATACAGATGGGAACCTAGTGGGATTTTTTTAAAGTACCTAACTCCCATTTAAATCAATATGAGTTAAGTACCTGGACACTTTTGAAAATCCCACTAGGTGCCTTTTTGTATCTTTAGACAGCTAAGTACCTTTAAAAATCTGGTCCTAGGCTCTTACTGTGTTCAGAAGGCAGAGGTGTTCAGAAGGCAGAGGTGCATCATCAGTTCAGCGAAAGCACTTCAGTATGTGTTTAAATCCATCCCCCTTCAAGACTGCACTTCAGCATGTGCTTATCTTTGACTTTAACAGGTTTAAGCACATGCTGAAGTGCTGTCCAGACTAGAAATGCTTTCCTGTATCAGAGCCTTAGGTTCTTATAATTAGACCTGCATTTTACTAGAACACTGAATGTGGTTCCTTTTTTATTTATGTATTTAAAGCTCCCAGCTTCTGTTATTACCTGAGGATCTCTTTCATTTTAAAAAATAGCTTCTAGCCCTCATAGTTGAAAACATGATTCCTACAGGTTCCACCACCAGATGCCGCCCCCCCCCCCCCCAAAAATTATTTTTAAAAATCTAATGATTTTTAAGGCAATCTCATTATATTTTAGGGAGGCTAGCAATATTGTGTTTGGAACTTGGTACCACATACAGGTTTTTTTAGTGAACACATGTCCATGTATTATGATAAATTTTCTGTACAATACACAACCAATAAATAGTGAACATCTTATAATGAGACATACCCCAATAAGATTGATGTGGATGTATGAGCATTGTTTGGTTTTGGTACAAGACAAAATAAAGTATGAACAAGTATCCTTTTGAGCCTCTGAGAATGTGGAAAGAGAAAATCAGAAATGTGAGACTTGGTCCAAAGTGAATGGGAGCCTTTCCTTTGACTTTGATGGGTTTTGAATCAGGCCCATAAATTAGGGTTTTATTTCAGGTTCCCAGGAAGAGGACACTCCTGAAAGGGAGCTGGAGGACATATTTGGGGTGTGTGGGAGGGGTGTGTGTGTGTGTGTGTGTGTGTACTCTGAGGGGGTGCTGGAGGTGTACTATGAGGGGGTGTACTGGGAGGGGTATTTGGGGTGTGCGGAAGGGGTGTATGCGTGTACTGGGAGGAGTACCTGAGGGGTGTTTGGAGGGGGTACCTGTGACCTCACTCTCGAGGTGGGGGCAGTCAGTGCCTCCCTGAGGGCCTCTCCCCTTTCCTGGCGGGAAGCCAGGGCCTGGGTGGGTAGGATCCAGCAGTTTTGGCTGCAGGGAAGGGACCGATCAGCTGCGGCTATAGGGAAGGGACTAATTGAGGCACTGAGCTGCAATGTCTGCTCTGCAAAAATCCCAGACATTGCCTCTTATTTGAAAAATCTGCCCATACAGGGGGCAGAGGATCGAAAAAGAGGTCACATCTGCGACAATCTGGGCACATGGTAACCCTACAATAAATCCCATCTACTTCTTGAACATTACTGTTGCACTGAAGTTTTCTTTTCCTGAGTAATGCATTCCCTTACTTTGATGTGCAGCAGTCTATATTTTCAAAGGGGCATCTGTCTTGTCATCAGCTATCAGAGCATGTATAGTGTTAATATCACTCAACTACACAAATACTTTTAGATAGAGAAAAATATCCACAGAACACAGCAATATAATACAATTAAGTGAAACAAAAAAGTAGCATTTAGGATTAATTTGTAATGGATTTATTTGTGTTCAGTGCATTGAAAATTTATCACCAAGACTCTTTAAGCAACTACTTACACTCTCATTTATGCCAGTGTAACTCCACTACCGCTAATACAGTTAATTTTGATGTATTTTGGTATGGGATCAAAATCAGCCTCTAACTCCCTAAATAAGTATAGTTTAATAAAAATATTAAAAATAGACATTGTATGGCTTATGTATATGTTGTTTAATATTAGACATAATCTTTAGACAGTCACTTAGTTGAAATAGCCTTTTTTTTACAAAATGTATAATTATAAAATTATTTACATTTAAATCTGTCAAATTATTATAGACCTAGGAAACAATACTGTAGAACCAAATCTTGTTGTGCTTACTCATGTTTAGATTGTACCCTCCACATGAATTCTAGCACATCTCCTCAGAGTGGGGGAGACAACTCTGAAGCACTGGGATCCTGTGGAAGTCTCTCCAATAGCGTTCCGTGTGGACATGGCTTTGTGTTGTCATCCCACTACTCTTGAGAACAAAGTAATGGGATTTTTAATTACTATACTGTGAACAGAGCTCAGTTTTACTACTATAAAAAGTTTTTTAAAAATAAAAATTGACTGTTAGTGTCCCGAGGGTTCTTTCATTGGTTCCCTCTACTAATTCAGTCTCTGGGTCAGGTAATGCCACTGCCTGAAGCAAGGCATACAAAGAGGGAAAGGATCTGATCCTGAATTAGAAAATGTGGTTCTAAAATCTGTCTTTAGGTATATGGGCCTTTTCTGTTTCGTACTCAGACCTAATTTGAGCTATAGTCTCATTGGCATCAGTGACTAAGGGTTGAATAGGAACCTGTTTCCCTTCATGCCTTTGACAATCTTTAGACTGGAAATTGATCAAGACAGGGACTGTCTCTTACTAGCTGGACGTGTCAATGTACCAAAGCCACGTTACCCCTCTCAATCTCAGCATGTGGATTTTTTTAAAATAAATAATATTGGTCCCACAGCATTCATGGGTGGGAGGAAAGGACAGTTTGCCTCCATGTTTTCATTACTTTGCATGAATTTTAAAAAATCTTGCAATAAATAAAACATTGTGCTTTGAATGACATTCTGTGAATTTGATTTTTCTTTTCATGCCATTTAACGCTTTGATATGTTAATTGAGAATTGTCAAATGACTAACAGTAGTGAAGTAGAGTACATACACTGCTACCTACTCATTTCTTTGTCTGAGATACAAAGGCACGCCCACCTGCATAGACACCAGTTCAGATGATGGTAATAAGGGTGTTTAAATTCCATGTTGAACCTGTTCCATGGAATAAATAAAGAACTTTAGTTTTCCCTGCTTTCAGTCAGGCACTTTTCACCAGGGTGAAAACTTACGTTTTTTTTAATTGAACACTTTGCTCTTTGTTTTGGCTTTTTATTGAAGCCCATGCCCAGCAACACTAGTCATTTTCTTAAGAAAAAATATGTAAGAAAATAATTGCAAATGAAATAGCTGATGGGCTAAATGGCAGGCCAAAATGGTCAAAGATGTATCCATCCAAGGGAAGGAGATAGGAGCGGACATCCTCGGAGAGGGAGTTCCAGAGATCAGTTCTGAATGGCTTAAATGGGAGGAACAGCAAGGATAAGGTGGTCTATTTCAATTGCCTAAGAGGAGCGAGCAAACCGTTCTGAGAAAGAAGAAATACAGTTATGTTTCAGAAACAATCCAGGCTATCTCTGATGGTCGTGGTGCTCCGTTCAGCCACCAACAGTCTGTGAATCAGATGCATGCAGAAGAGGATCTGTAGTCAGCAATATGTGACAGGATTTGTTATTGTCTAATTTTATTATTTTTCATTTAGTACATAAAAGCAGGATAATCATGCAATCTTTCATTTGGAGGAGCAAATATTTAAAATATTAACATTTGTTTTAACATTAATAACCTTCAGCTTCTGGCTCTGCTTTGAAGAAGGAAAGTAGTATTGTCCCCATATAACAAATGAGAAATATTAAGTACTAATAGACCAGGACTGAAATTTTTCAGAGGGGCCTAAGAGCATTAGGTGCTCAGCTCCAGTGGTCATGCTTCAGATTGTGGAGGAAGTCTCTGGCAGAAACAAGAATAAAACCTGGATATACAGTCTCCCAGTCCTATATTTCAACTCAGGATTATCCTTCCTGCCTCTCATACATTGACACCTCTGTTGACAATATACAACAGCACACCAAAGTATGTGCATTATTTAAAAGTCAAAATCCCTTTTGGTTTCATCCAGTTAAAACTATTGTTCAAACTATCAGGGCTGTAGCTTTTCTTGGAAACAGAATTCAGTTCTGTCAGAAGCTCTGGGGTTGCAGGAACCAATTTCTGGCATGCATCCATCCCAGGGCACCTGTTGAAACAGCACAATAAAAAGGCATCTTTCTTTATTATACTGCCAAGAATGCAGTGATTGATTAAAATTAAAAAAGAAGGTGGGTAATTGGCAGACATTGCAATCTGTGTGATGAATGTTTTTTAATTTGTCCTTAATGCTCTCACATTTCTTTCTTTGAATTAAAGATATATTACATAGTTAATTTATTATTTTCAGGCCAGCAGTATTAATCAGCCCATTTTCTGTGTTGAAATGCTGTGCAATATTTTTGGCAAAAGGGGGAAGATTGTCATTTTAATAGGTCTGTATTAAAATGTCTCTATTTTACATTCTGTCACAAGAATGCTATTGTATAATTACACTTAATGGTTAGACAGAACAGTGGGAATAATAAAGATTAGATGGCACAGAAATAACAAGTGTCCATAGGTATTCCTACACAAAGGAACTCTGAACTAGGAAAGGGCTGCCATTATATTAAATTATGGATTGATTCTGCCACCATTACTCTGACTGAGTAGTATTTTAGTCTTAAAGTAGCCCCATTGGAATCAATTGGTCTATTCAAGGAGTAAACTATAACTTAATGTAACTAAGGATGTCAAAATCTGGCCCTCATTTTCTGTAATTCCTACCTTTGCAAGCAGTCCTAGGCACCTGTATATCCAGGTAATAGGCATCTAAAAATATCAAAAAAATTTCTGCATCATCCTCACTTGATTAACATATTCCCATGGTCTAATGTCATTCTCATAAGTGTCACATTTATGTAGTTGTTGCATGGATGATGAAAAATGGTTAATGGCAGGCTTTGCAGAATTTGGACATAGATATGAATATATATTTTATATATCTTTCCAGTAATCACTTCCAAATAGCCCCAACTTTCAGATATTGCAATGCTGTGATAAACTGATTCAGCTTATGTTTTATACTAGCAGGACACAGTATTGGTTTTCCTATATTATATCTGTTGCTTTTTGGATTCTTGACCTTCCTCCCCCAGCCAATCTTTGCTGTCAAGTTAAGGTCCTCCCACAGCATTTAGATTCATACAGACTCTTAAGTGCTGGGTATATAAGTAACACACATGGATGAAATTAATTCAGAAGTGGTTTTGCATGATTGAAATGTGTATTTTCATTAAAATATATTAAAATAATTGTTCAAGAATGTCTGAAACATCAATAAATATTGATTCTGCTTTTATTTTACATGCCTTTTATAAAGAAACATTTCAGACAACATATAGATACTTTTCATGTTCTGAATGAGCCATTTGTTGAATACGTTACTCTTGACTATAGAAAACCTTAATAGGTTACAATATTACAATACAATTACAATTGTAATACAATATTACAATATTTCATTACTCCAGCCAGAATATTTCAAGAAGTCATTGACTGATTACACTCGACATGTTGACATGTACTCTGTCTGCAGGAATGGTTGGCCCAGGGTATTATTAGTGACTTGAGATAGAAGAGCATAGGTTAACGGATCAAATCCAGTCCAGCTTGGTAGTGACAAAAATCATTATGAACTATTTGACGTCTCTTATGAAGAGCAAGTTGTTGGTCTATAGTTCCTGGAAGACATGAATCTGCATCAGTAAAGCTATCAGTGTTATCTGGTCCCTTTGCTTGACGGCTCAGCAGAGGAGGAAAGATTGAATGGAAATGAATGTTGACAGCACTCTCACCTGGAATGGTATCTGAGGCATGGCACAGAACTCACAACCAAGAGGGAGCAGCAGCTATGGTGGTGTTAAACTACATTTACACCTTCTCAGTTGGGGATTGATCCAGAGCCCTGCAATGGCCCTTGTGTAACTTAGAAAACCTTCTCTGCAGTGCCTCATCTCTGTGCCAGTATTCTCTCCTGTCCCAGTCCCTAGTACACCCATACACTGGTCCTCAGAGGACCGCCTGTGACTACCTTTCTTAGGTTTTTGTGCTGGGGAATACTCCCCCACCTGCAACCGGTGTGTCACTGCCAGCCCTGTATACCAAGAAAAAGGCCATAGTATGGTCACAATCTCACCCACTGTGAATAAGCTGGCACTGCCATTGTCCTTGCTTATGTCCTATAGATAAACAAAAGAGCTCAGACTCCAAAATTTGTACCTATATTGAATTGAAAAGAAATATTTTATTTCTCTGCAAAGTCTGTACATACAGATACATGTGTGCACAGACAAGTAAACTGAAGTTCTTCTGAATTAATTTGGACATGATTACAGCATTTCTTTTACACGACTGTCTTGTTGTGCCATTACAGCCCAGTACATGTTTTTTCTTCATAACATGACATGGCTCTGGTTGAAGAGTAAGAATGATCTGCTTTCACTCAGAGCTCAGAGTTGGTGGAAAGGACTGCATCTGTGGCAAGCAAGCAAATTATTTTGTCAAACCTTTTTCTTTTCATGTCATATATGTGTAGGTTTTAGTAAAGTCAGTACATTGATTATGCAATCCATTATTTTTCTTTAAAAAATATTTATGATAAAGTTGGGAATCTTTTGTTCTGTTCCCAAGAAACTGAACAAAAGGAAACAATAACCACATATATGTACACACATGTTGTTTCACACGTTCTCCATTGTTCTTTTTATTCCACCCATTTTAAATAAATGAATTGTCTCAGTGAAGGAAAAGGTTAGTAGAAGAAATAGTGGGAGTTTAATAATGGCTTGTTTAAAATGGGAAGTGATATATGACTACTGTATTTGTTGGAAGGATGGTAAGATAGTGAATCTGGCCAAAAAAATTCACTAACTGACATGGGGGAATTTTAATTTACATCTCCCTGCACAAGCAATTTCCCTTACACCCAGAGACGTACACCCCCAGAAAATGCCAATGAAGGTTTCTGCTTCCTGTCTTTTCTGGGTGGTATTTAGTAGACAGCCATTATTCTTTAAAAAACAGGTTCTCCAGTGACTGCATTCACTGTCCTGTCACTCACCAATGAGTTCAAGGACACTCTTGCCTCTGGTGGACAGTTCCACGAAGACGAGAAGGGAAGGCAAAAACACTCTTGGTTTGAAGCACATGCTTGATACTGCACAGGTAAGAGCATAAAGGCAGCATAGGGAAATACTTTACTGGCTTGATTCTCCAGCTTTAGAGCAGCTGCTCATCAGAGAGGACTGAAGCACAACTGCCCTAATAGACTGCAAAATCTAGCTTAGTTGCCACTCCAGAGCTGGTGAGTATCCATAGGAGTTACCAGAGATACCACAGATTAGTAACTATCAGTAAAACATCCTTTCTTTCCTTTTGTTTTCTTTTTTATTTTATTTTATTTTAATGGCAAGAACTGGAGTAACAGGCTGGGATTTAAAGTCTGTGAGTATGCTGGATGCTGAGAGGATGTTCACAGTTCAAGTGGTACAGTGGTAGATCGAGTAATTTAAGTACTGCAAAGTTAATCCAATTGCAGCACTAATAATGTAAGACTGAGATATCCAAAATGGTTTAAACACCCAAACTGCAGTGAATTTCAATAGGATTTGGCCTCCTTAACTCACTTATGACCCTTTGAAAATCCGAGCCAAAATGTCTAAATTTAGTAAATTATGGATAGCCTGTTTTATGTGTGTTGGGATTTTTGCTCGTTTTGTTTTTGTGTTGTTTTTTGTAACATAACATCCTAATGTTTCTTTGGAAGAATTGATTAAATCTTCTTAAATCTGATTAAATCTGAAACTTTTCAAATGAGAGCAAAAAGTGAGGCTGCCTAAGTAATAAAACAATTAATAGAAGTTGACTGTTCTTCCTACACACATACTGTGTTTAAAAAAAAAAAATCTTTGTTACAATTTGATTCACAACCACATAAAAATTGAAGGAATCCAGATGAAGCTACAGTATGTGTGTTGTACCTTCTCCACAGTGGTGTTTTATGTGGGCAAACACAGTGATTGCCAGCAGAGGGCTGTGTTTTTAAATTACAGTTGCTGCTGTGAAACTATCCTGTGGTTTCAAGTCTTAGTTGTGTTGTGCTTGTTTTCCATGAGTGATCACTGCAAAATAATATAATTCTTACCCAGAAGACCTGACTGATAAAACACTGAGCCAGATTCATGTAAAGTTTTTGCTGTCTTATGTCTGGTTAAATGCTGATGGAGGATCCCAAAAGTGGATAGGCCACCAAGTTTGAGAGACAAAGGGGACCAACAGTTTCCCCCAAACTGGCCAGGAAGTGTGGCTTATGCAACACATCTTACCTGTAGTGTTCTCCACCGGGGCACTGATGAAGATCCAGCCATAAGCTGAAAATGGAAATGATAAGGGAGGACAGTGGTGGAACAACAGTCTTCTTATCATAGTGTAACTCCCCATGGTCCTGTGGCAAAAAGGGCTTCACTGGTGCAGGATGATTCATAGATTCCAAGGCCAGAAGGGACCATTGTGTTCATCTAGTTGAAACTGTAATATCAGTTGCTATGCATTGATGAAGATTAATACGGTGTCTGTTTAAAACTACAGGAAGAATATTGTGGGTAGGCAGAACATATTACCCACTATCTTGAACTGGCAGGAAAATAGTTTAGATGACCTAATAGGTTTTTTCCATCTTTAATTTCTCTTATCCTAAGAATTCTGCATGTTCTAGGAAGATCATATTCTTATATATAACATTTCCTTGATTCCCTATAGGATCTCTCATAATCTAAACAAGTCTGTCCCTGGACAAAATGTCATATGCTTCACTTGTACAGTTACTTTCATACCTAGAGAATCTTTTGTATTTATGTACAAAAGTTGATTGCTTACTTTTGGTCCTGAGTCAGCAAAGTACCTGGCTGACATCAATGGAACTACAATTCAGTGCTTTGTTGAATTGAAACAATACGTTGGAGTAAAGTATCTGGGTCCTGGGGCAATATAAACCAGTCCACCATGTGATTGTGGTATCCACTGTCTCTTAAAAATAAGAAATATTGTAGTACTCAGTGTTTACAAGGATTTATTCTAGGACTAATCTATAGTGTGTGAGGTAACTTTTTAAAACTTTTTGCTGATATTTAGAAAATATAAGACTTTTTGAAATAAAAAAGCACTTAATCAGTAAAATGATCTGAGTAAAAAATAGAAACAAAGACTCTGAAGAAACTCAAATATGAAATTGCAGAAGTACTAACTATGGCATGTAACTTATTGCTTAAATCAACCTCTATACCAGAGGACTGGAGGAGAGCTAATGTAATGTCGATTTTTAAAAAGGCTCCAGAGGTGATCCTGGCAATTACAAGCCAGTAAGCCTAACTTCAATACCAGGCAAATTTATTGAAACATAGATAAACACAGTATGTTGGGGAAGAGTCAACCCATCTTTTGTAAAGGGAAATCATGACTCACCAATCTATTAGAATTCTTTGAGGGGGTCAAGAAACGTGTACAAAGGTGATATAGTATATTTGGACTTTCAGAAAGCCTTTGACAAGGTCTCTCACCAAAGGCCCTTAAGCAAACTAAGAAGTCATGGGTTAAGAGGGATCAGTATCTGCTTAAATGACAGAAAACAAAGAGTAAGAATAAATGGTCAATTTTCAGAATGGAGAGAGGTAAATAGCAGTGTCCCCACAGGGATCTGTAATGAGACCTATGCTGTTCATCATATTTATAAATTATCTAGAAAGGGGATAAGCAGTGAGGTAGCAAAGTTTGTAGATGGTACAAATTACTCAAGTCCAAAGCAGACTGCAAAGAATTACAAAGAGATCTAAAAACTGGGTGTTTTGGCAACAAAATGGCAGATAAAATTCAATATTGATAAGTACAAAGTAATGCACATTGGAAAAATAATCCCATGTATTCATACAAAATGATGAGGTTTAAAGTAGCTATTACCACTCAAATAAGAGATCTTGGAGTTATGGTAAATAGTTCTCTGAAAACATCTGCTTATGTGCAGAGGCAGTCAAAATAGCTAACAGAATGTTAGGAACCATTAGAAAAGGGATAAATAAGAAGACAGAAAATCACATAGTGCCGCTATATAAATCCATGCTAAGCCCACACCTTGAATACTGCATACAGTTCTGGCTGCCCCATCTCAAAAAAAGATAGAATTGGAAAAAATACAGAGAAGGGCAATGAAAATGATTAACGGCACGGAACAGCTTCCATATGAGGAGAGATTATAAAGAGTAGGACTGGTCAGCTTAGAAAAGAGATGACTAAGGGAGGGGATAAGATAGAGGTCTATAAAATCATGAATGATGTAGAAAAAGTATTTAGGGAAGTGTTATTTACCCCTTTGCATGACACAAGAACTAGGGGCCACCCTATGAAATTAATAGGCAGCAGGTTTAAAACAAACATGAGGAAGTACTTCTTCACACAGTGCACAAGTCAACCTGTGGAAATTGTTGCCAAGGGATGTTGTGAAGGCCAAAACTATAATTGGGTTTAAAAAAAGAATTGGATAAGTTCATGGAGGGTAGGTTCATCAATGGCAAGATAGTCAGGGATGCAAACCCATGTTCCAGATGCTCCTAAATCTCTCATTGCCAGGAACTGGGACTGGATGATGGGGAATGGATCGCTCAACATTTGCTCTGTTTTGTTCATTCCCTTTGAGGCATCTGTTATTGGCCACTCAGAAGACAGGATAGTGGGCTAGACCATTGGTCTGACCCAGTATGGCCATTCTCATGTTCTCTGAACCCTTTTAAAAGCTACGTTTTGCAGGGATTCATGTGAAATTCTAATGTGTTCATTTAAAGATTGGACCAGATTCTCAGCTGATTTAAATCAGTTAGCTTCATTGGCCAAGGCCAATGTCTTCTGCATTGATCTGCACTGAGTAAAGGTGGCACAGTCCAGCACTTGGTATAATTTACAATCCTCTTTGCCATTGTCATCTTTATTATCACAGTCATTAATAGTGCCCACTGTAATTAATGTTGAGCTCCCACTTCAGGGCTTTCATCCCTTTTTCTTTTAGTTCTTTTGTTTCTTTTGTTGTGCAAGCCTGACAGAAATACATCATCTCCACATGTTTCATTGGAAAATGTTGTGCTAGCAAAAATGGCCAAAGTTAAAATCTTCAGATTTTGCTTTTTTGTCAGTCCTTATTGAGACTTAAAAGGAATCCAGATATGAAGAAAATTAGTTCAATATTTTTAAAGTTATGAATGTTTAAAATTCAGCAGTTCCATACATGCATATTAGAATAATTAGAAAGGTCTCCACTTCTTAGGGCTTGTCTACACAGGGACACTCGAGAATTAATCCAAATTAACTTTTAGAGTGGATTAGTTAAATTGCATTAAACCCCTATGTGGATTTTTATTTTATTCAGAATTAAAGTAGCTTTAATTCAGTTCAGCTTCATTCACTTCCAACAAGATTTAACATAAATCGAATTAACGTCACTTTAATTCTGAATAAGAGTATCCACCTTGGAGTTTAATGCAGTTTAACAAAACCACTTTAATTTCACACCTTTCATTAATTTGGATTAATTTTCCTGAGTGTCCCTGTTTAGACCAGCCTTTACTTTCCTTGCTGAGAATTCTCATTGAAATTAAGATATTCCTTAAAGGACAACTGGTTAAGAAGGCTCTTATTGAGGAAAACTTGTTAGGAAGGCATCTGAATTAGTGTAGTTCAGGAGCACATAAGCATCAGGGGACATCTGGCCACTGCAGCAGAGCCCTTTATTACACAGGACTGTATTCCTACTGTGAGTCATGCTCCACAAGCTGAATAGATAGTCCAAGAAACTTTCAAGATCCAGTGGAGAAGTTCTGTAAACTCCAAAGTAGCTTTGGGTTTTCTTTCTTTCTCCTTTCTTCTTTAAAAAACAAAATCAGGGAAATTACTTCAGGCAAACTAGCTTTACTACAACACTGAAACTGCAAAATCATTCATTCAAAAGTCTAGAAATTTGACAAGTTCGATTTTGATGATGCTATGCTGATGCAGGATCTGGTGCCTTGCATTCGGAAACTGAACTTTTACAGTGTACAGGGCTGGCTCCAGCTTTTTTGCCGCCCCAAGCGGCAAAGCGAAAGGGCAGGGGGAAAAAGATAAAGCCGTGATCGGTGGCAGTTCAGCGGCAGCTCTACCGCGCCACTTCATTCTTCGGCGGCAGTTTGGCAACGGGTCCTTTGCTCTGAGAGGTACTGAGGGACCCGCCGCCAAAGACCCGGACATGCTGCCCTTTTCCATTGGCTGCCCCACGCACCTGCTTCCTGCGCTCGTGCCTGGAGCCTACCCTGACAGTGTAATATCTACTCCACTTTGTGGCAGGAGGTAAGTATAGTATAAAACATGGCTAAATGGAATTGGTCATTTCCAGTCTGGAACAAAAGGGGGAAATTTTCTCATTCCAGAGTTTAGGGAGTAGAAGTTTATAAGAAGTTTCCATCCAATTTTGTTGAAAGTTTCCATCTCATTTGATTAGATTAGGTAAAGATATAACTTGCAATATCAGAAAACAGAAGAGAACACTCAGATTTGAGCATTTTTTTAAGAAAAGAAGTCTGTGACATACTGCATTTCAGTGTAAAAGGCCGTAGGGGCCCAAGATCTATGGCGTCAGCACAACGCTCTGATAGTGAGTATCTTTCCAGTGCAGTTTCTTTATTTAAAGTTTCCGTTATAAAGGAGTAAACAAAGCAGAGTAAAAGTCTGATAGCATTAAGTATCTGCATCCAGCTGGAAGAATTATTACAATGTTTTTACTGCAAACATCTGAGCAGCCTCCAGCCTAGTAAAGAAGTAATAATAGAAAATAACACAATGAATGTTGATCTAACTGCAGTTTACAATAAATAAAAATCATTATTATAACTATTTCCATATAGGCACATTTTAGCTGCAGTTTTACACACACATTCTGCTTAGTTAGTTCCTCTGTAAGAGCAGAAATACTGGTCTATTCTGCAAAATTTAAATATGTAAAAACCAGAGTTATAACCTAAAAATTGGATGGGGAGAATGGTACATCGTAAGAACTTATAAAACAGCACAAATCACACTATTACCTTTCTGTAAATGCTATTTATAAAGATCAAAGTCAGAAACTGTAAAATTAGATTCTGCATCCCAGCCTGTCAGCATTTGTTTGTATGTAATTGGTTACTAATGCTGTAATTATGATAATGAATTCCAGACTTTTTAGCATAATACGCCTGTTTTACATATGGGATTATATTCAAGAAATTTATTCATAAGATTTATCTAGTCTTGCAATGGAAAGTCATAAAATGTACAGAATTCATCTCAGAAAGATTGCAAGATAGTCACTGTGAGTAAGGTTGCTCATAAACTCGCCTTCCACAGAACCAAACCTGTCACTTATTGCCTTTGTGGTTTTGTTCTTAAGTGGCGCCTGTGGGCAATACAAATAATAAAAAATGCAGAGCACTTATGTTGAGAAACCTTTCCCATTGCTATTGGTGCCATTTTCCTTCCATAGTAATCCCTGTCTCAACTGCTTTGCTTTGTAACAACCTGAAGGCTCTTTGAAAATTGAATATGTTCACTTAAAAGATAATGCTGGCACTCACCATATCAGTCAGTTAGGAAGACATGTAGAGAAGGAAAATCCTGTCCATCTTTGCAATGACAAAGAACACCCTGATATTTCTTTGAACTGTTTCTACAACTGGAACATTTTCACATACAGTTGATTGTTTTACAGATATATTTAAAGACACAGACAGAAACAGATAGTAATAATCTGTCCAATAAATAGCTGAAGACCCTACACACATGATAAATTTTATCCTAAACAGAAGAAAATAGAGGATGTAAGAGAATTTATGGTTGAGGTCAAGTCCTGGTACTGTTTGGCTTAGGATCTCTCAGATTAATGCTATTATGGTAATATGTTATATATTAGCATAATGTATTAAGAACACCTAACCCTAACCCCCATGGCATCAAAGAGTTAATTGAAAAGCCGCATTGAATAAGATATGACATAGGCATGATGGGCCCAGTGGTTTCATCCAGTTCCTGGAATTTCAAAAATTCTTATCGCCAGGGGAAAGACTTCTTTAGATTTAAAGCATTAACTTACATTTTATTTTTTACTATCAAACTGATATTAACTGATTTGGCTCTATCATTAATACTGCTAGTCACATTTACTTCATTTTCTAGTTCTGTGGATGTCATATGTATTTTATAGGAATCCACTATAATCCAGAATTCATTATTGTACCATTTAAATAAAATGCTGCTAATTGTTCACATTACTGGACAGTATATATGCACTCTGTAGATTTGCTTACCACCTCTAAAGTATGAGGACTTTTAACACATTTACATAAATATATACTCTACAGCATAATTTTCTCTAAGCCAAATGTGATGGGGATGTGGGGAAAAGAATGGTGCAGCAAATCTGGGTATTATCAGATAAGTAAATGTTTTGGGTAACTCTCTGACTATTTAGAGATTGACAGACATAAGGAGATGTTTATTTGAATATTTTGGCAAGGTGAGAACTTGACTGTTGAACAAGGTCAGAGCTTGCTTGTTGAACTCTAATGCTGTATGTATGACCAAGATAACAATAAGGCAAATAGAAATCTGTTGATGAAGTTTTCGTTCTTATTTTTCAATTGCCATATCTACACCAGTTTGTATAGATAGCCTCTGTTAGAAGCTATGAAACATTGTGAAAGACGCCATAATGCTGCAGTGTCTTCTTTAGTAGCTTTAATGTTGGTGGATTTATAGTTATAGTTATTATTTATATAGTATATAGTAATTCCACACAGCTCTGCATAGACTAGGTTAAAAAAAACAGATCTGTGCTTTGAAGAGTTTACAGTTTAACTCAGACAAATATTAAGGAAATGATTCAGGCACAAGAAGGTGCCGGACATTGTCAGTTTTCAACAGGTCCTAGTTTATATAGCGTATACTGAAAAGATTGGCTATTAACCTTTAAACTTTTCTAAAGTAAAACATATGCCATTTCCTTGTTTCGACAAATGTCTCGGTATTATTCTTTGAGATGTATACTTTTAAAACATTTCCAACAATGACTATTTTGTGCAGGAACATTTGTTGTTACTATTTATTGCATGTGTGTTCTTGTTTGTGGATGTGTCCACATACCTTTCTTTTCTCTCCTCTAATATGTATTTCTCCTTTTTTGTCTTTTTCAGATACCAGATACACACAGGCCTTCAGCATTCTGTCATAAGGCCTACCCAGCCTAACTGTTTACCTCTGGATAATGTGACTCTACCTCAGAAGCTGAAGGAGGTTGGCTACTCAACACACATGGTTGGCAAATGGCACTTGGGGTTTTACCGTAAAGAATGCATGCCGACACAAAGAGGATTTGATTCTTTTTTTGGTTCACTCTTGGGCAGTGGGGATTATTACACTCACTACAAATGTGACAGCCCTGGGATATGTGGCTATGACCTATATGAGAATGACAATGCAGCTTGGGATCATGACAATGGCATATATTCAACACAGATGTACACTCAAAAAGTACAACAAATCTTAGCCTCTCATAATCCCAAGACTCCAATATTTTTATATATTGCTTACCAAGCTGTTCACTCTCCACTACAGGCACCAGGCAAGTATTTTGAACATTACAGATCAATCAATAATATAAACAGGCGGAGATATGCTGCCATGCTGGCCTGTTTGGATGAAGCCATCAACAATGTGACCCTTGCTTTAAAGAGGTATGGTTACTATGACAACAGCATTCTCATCTACTCTTCAGATAACGGTGGGCAACCCACGGCTGGAGGAAGTAACTGGCCTCTCAGAGGAAGCAAAGGGTCATATTGGGAGGGAGGAATCCGTGCTGTTGGCTTTGTCCATAGCCCCCTTCTGAAAAACAAAGGGTCTGTGTGTAAGGAGCTTGTGCACATCACAGACTGGTTCCCCACTTTGATCACATTGGCAGAAGGGCAGATTGATGAGGACATCCAGTTAGATGGCTATGATATATGGGAGACCATAAGTGAAGGCAGACGTTCCCCAAGGGTGGACATTTTACACAATATTGACCCCATTTACACCAAAGCCAAAAATGGCTCATGGGCAGCAGGCTTTGGGATCTGGAACACAGCAATTCAGTCAGCAATCAGAGTAAACCACTGGAAACTACTGACAGGAAATCCTGGATACAGTGACTGGGTCCCTCCTCAATCTTTTAGCAACGTTGGCCCCAATCGCTGGCATAACGAACGAGTTTCTTGGATGGCTGGCAAAACAGTGTGGCTTTTTAACATAACTGCAGACCCATATGAACGAGTGGACCTTTCTGGTAAGTATCCGGATATAGTGAAGCAGTTGTTGCGGAGACTTTCACAGTTCAATAAGACTGCAGTTCCTGTTCGATACCCAGCTAAAGACCCTAGAAGTAACCCTAAACTCAATGGAGGAGTCTGGGGCCCATGGTTTAAGGAGGATGAGAAGAAAAAGAAGCCAGGTAAAATTAAGGGAGAGAATAAGCAAAAGAAGAACAAGAAAAAAACAAGTCAGAAAAAGGGACAGTCCTTACATTGCCGTTTGCACCTTGCTGGTGGATAGGATCAACTACTGTCATTGCATAAACCTAACTCAGTCTACTCCAACTTTTGGGAGCTCCTGACATTCCACCAGAGTAGAAATACCAGCTCTGCACTATGATTGAATGAAAAATCTCCCATTCTGGTTTGTTCTCACGTTATACCAGCGTAAGTTATCCTGACACTCTACCTGAAGAATATATAAATGCCCATGTGGCAAACGTTCTTTTCAGCACAAATGTGTTCCCATCATAGCTACATTCCATATAACAGTGGAAATAACTCTGTTCCAGTATTTCTCTGTTTGAAGGATACTTGGTGGGGTGATTCCATGCCCAAAATAGACTGTATATTTCAATAATGGTATGGAAAAGTTACTGGTATTTCCCAAACCGATAAAGATTGTCTATAGAGAGAAGTAAAACCCAAAATCGGACTCTCATTTTAGGTTACATTGGGTTGTAGTCACCATGTTGTGATTTTTTTTTTTAATTAAGCACAGCAAAAGTTTAAGCCCCCTAATAGTCTATATACTTTTTAAAAAAGCTGCTTTTAATTAAATTATGTCTGTCTTACATAAATGGGAGATTATTTTTTTGTGTGTTAGGTTACACTGCTTTCCATTAAAAACAGAAGCACACACAAGAATCAGTTAGTGCATGGCTCATATTATTTACCATAGGGATACGCAGAGATGTAGTCTTTGAGAACACCACCAAAACGAATGTAATGTTTATTCACTTTAAGTTAACTCTGCTACAGTCAGGGCCAGCTCCAGGCACCAGCGCAGCAAGCAGGTGCTTGGGGCGGCCCAGGGGAAGGGGTGGCACGTCCGGCTCTTTGGTGGCAATTCAGCGGCGGGTCCCTTGGTCCCTCTCGAAGGGAAGGACGTGCCGCCGATAGCGAGCGTGGCTTTTTTTCCCCCTCCCCCGCCGCTTGGGGCGGCAAAAACCCTGGAGCCGGCCCTGGCTACAGTACATAAAAACATAATTTATTTTACAACACAAGTCAATTACTTCACGTGTATTAAAGCTTTCACAGTGGGTGATGCAAGCCACCTTTTTGTTTTATTTGATTTGATTTGCTCTATCATTAGGGGTTTTATTTTACATATCCAAATCTGCATAGTACTGTAAAAACACAAATTACTGTAAATACTGCTAAGATGAAAAAGAAGAGTGATTCAGGTACATCATTTCATTATGTATTTGCCTCCAATTAATTTGAATGTATCAAAGTGATTATTTGACTCAGTGGTCACTTGAAATATTGTTGTTCAGTTTCTGTATGGAAGCTTTGTTTTTTTGGGGGGAAGTCTACTCTAAACCTTTTATTTATATATCTATTAAAATATTTTATTTTTATGGCATTCATAAAGTATTCTGTCTCTCCTTTGCACTGAAGGTCATAATTAAGTTCTTGATTTTTTTTTAAATGATCTTGCTAAGCTTTGTTTTGGTTGTTTTTTTTAAATGCAGGCTTGATTTGATGACATTTCATTTCTGAGATACAGTTCCATCCTTCAAAGAATGACTGAATTCAGGACACTATTAAAACTGTCCTTATCTCCAAGGATGCTAATGAAGAATTCTCCAGTACCCAGCTGGATGGTTACATTGGCTTTTTTAATCTTGCTGTTTTACGGTAGATAATGTAATTCAGAGTTCCCATGAATAAAACAACGAGGAATCCTCGTGGCACCTTAGAGACTAACAAATTTATTTGGGCATTGTCACGGAGTCCCCGGGTGATGCTCTGGAACTGCTCCCCACAAAGCCAGTCGAGACTTTGGGGAGCCTCCTCTCCCTTGTAGCAGACTGCCTTCAGGGCAAGAAGCTTACACGGCTTCACCTCCTGGGTCTCTCCTTGGAGCATTCAGCATCCTCTGCCCCTCCGTGTGCTTCCCACAGTGAGTCTGCACAGGCGGGGTCCTGGGGAAGCCAGAGGGTCCTGCACCCCCACTTTGCTTCACAGTCAGACATGACTCTTAGCCAGCCAGTAAAACAGAGGTTTATTAGATGACAGGAACACGGTCTAAAACAGAGCTTGTAGGTACAGAGAACGGGACCCCTCAGCCGGGTCCATTCTGGGGCCCAGCGAGGCAGACCACCCCGTCTGCCCTCACTTCCAGTCCCCAGACAGCTCCATACTGAAACCCCCTCCAGCCCCTCCTTTCTGGCCTTTGTCTCTTTCCTGGGCCAGGAGGTCACCTGATCTCTTTGTTCACCTTTAGCTATCCCCTTGCAGGGTGAAGGGCCCAGCCATTTGTTGCTAGGATACAAAGTGTCGGGAATTTATGCACACTGGAGAATTAGGAAATGCATAGGGGAAACTCAGGCACCCACACAGTATTTAGAGGAAACATTAAGAACAGTCCCACTTTGTCACACGCATAAGTTTTCATGGACTATAGATGCATGGAGTGAAAAATACAGTAGAAAGATATAAATATACAGCACATGAAAAGATGGGAGTTGCCTTACCAAGTGGGGGGGGGGGTCAGTGCTAATAAGGCTGATTCAATCAGGGTGGATGTGGCCCATGGCAAATCTGTGTCTTAACATAACATATAGCAAATGAAATTAATGCCAGCTGATCCACATACTAAATAGCTATCACCTAACTTGTGGTAAAAATTTAAATGAGAATACCATTTCAACCATTAGAAACAGAGAGCCTGAAATCTGTGTAAAGCCGTTGCATTCGATGGAGTTACACCAGTTTAAAATCAGCGTAAACTGAAATCAGATACAAGTCCAGCATACTGATAAAAGTACAATTTAAAAAAATAGATTGTATCTCTGCAGATAATGTAACTGCTAATATCGTCTAACAAAAATCGCTACAGTGCAAATTTATATAATTTCGTCAAAATCAAACCATCGTCAACACAGCATCAGAAGCAAGTGTAGTTTGTTTTCTGCCTTCAGGGATAGACCTGAAATATTTTTAAGGCAACCCTGAGAAGTTCTCATAACATATGTCAAATATGTAAACTTGAATGGGGGTGTGGACATTTAAAAAATAGAGTAAAATATTGGCCTAGAATTACATTTACTGAGAGAATCTAGATTTGGGTAATCAAAATTATTAGGTAAATCAGGAAAGAAGATGATTTTAAACACTGTAGTGCTAGGGAGATGTCTTAACGCACTCAAATCACTCTTTGGTTTCATGTGAAATATCCCAGCATTAAAAAAAAAAAAAAAAAAAAAAAAAGGTTTCTCAATTGTCCTGTAGAAAGGACCAAAAATATGTAATCTATAGGGAATATTTGTATATTTGGCAGGACTGAGATGAGCTTATCTCTTAATGGCTAAACCGCATAAGTTATTCTCTCAATTGCTTAGAACACAGCTCTTCAATAATAGTGCAGTGGCTAATTCATTTTATCACACCAATTTCTAGCAGACAGAAAGGACAGCTTCTCCATCAATTTCCTTGGCTAATACAAATAAAGTCCATGGTATTAAAATGCCATCATCATACAATCAGTGACTTCCTCTTTGAAAATAAGTTTTGTGGTTTTCTTGACATTTACTGGTCAGAAGAAAACAGAGGTCGTCATTATTATATGACAATGTTTTATTCCATTATTTCTTTGTGTTCAGCTACAGAGCAAAGGAAGAACTTCTTGAATGTAATCAGCATAAAGTATAATGGTGGATCAGAAGTCTCTATATTCCTATATATATTCTACATATGCCACCGGAGAAAACATTTATAAAACCAGATGATGCTACCAGCGCATACTTTCTAAAGATTGCATTAGATTTTAGTTCTGCTGTCCTATTAAAGTCAAGAGGTGAGGTACAGTTAAACTAGTGGGCAAAGCACAGCAGGGTTGAAAGTTGGGTTTAAAAAAGCCTTGAAAATTTTGGAAGCACATCTGAATCTTTTATTGAACATTTCCAAACCTTTACAATCACTTCTAGCTTTTGCCCTCTTTACTCACAGTCCAGCTTGGTTCTTCTCATTTCCCAAAGCATACAGCATATTCTTCCAACCTGCAATAGACCCTTTCAGCCACAGCTTTGTCTCCATGATCTTCAACCACATGTGTCTTCAATAGGACATTCTCTTTACTGAGGTGTTGCGTGATAGCGTATTCAACGCTCATTCACTCACAAAGTCAAATGTGCCTAAGAATGTATTGCTCATACTCTTGGAAGTCATTAGAGTTGAACACAGCGGCCACCTCAGCAGAGGTAACCGGAGTTGCTTAGACAACAATCCCATATTCCAAAGCAAAATTGGAAGGCCCATTGGATATTGTACAGGAATAAGGAGAAAGCCCATTACTTTTTTGAAGCTGAAAAATGTGTGCAAAGACAGGCCTGCATTTACATTTTCAAGAAAGAAAGTCTTGCACCCTCTGACCCTTCAAAAATGGGTAATGAAACTGTTTTGAAGTGTTTAAAGGAAGAATAGGGTTTTTGATATGGACTGCTGTTTACCATATCCTATCATGGGCACATGGACAAGATGGGGCTGACATAATCTATGTGGGCTGGTCCTAACATCTTCACATGGCATCAGTGCTGTCTGCAGGAGCCTTGGAAACACCATACTGAAGACAGATGCTTCTTTTCTTCCTTTTCCCATGTACTGTTGGTGACTGTGTTTTTGTGAGAGATGAAAGCTGCTTTCCTTCCTTAGCCTCATCCCCGCAGTTCAGTACTTCCTCACTGCAGCACCATGCAGAAGGAAAAGCAGAACTGGCGGGTAAGAGAAAAGAGAGGAATCTAAGGGAGGGAAAAGAACTGGAGGGAAAATACCCCCTGCCTCCTGACACATCACCTTTAAATACTGTGTATCACCCTCGTTTTCATTTGAAAAGCTGGCAGATATGAAGACACTTAATCCTGTCCTTTTCTGTGTTTCGTTTCTCAACCTTCGTCAATCCCTACCTAGAACCCCATTCAATGCTTTTAAAATTGCTAAATGGTTTTATTATCCACTATTGAGAGTTAGGTTGTTTTGTTTTTTGTTTTTTTTGATTTAGCGTGACGTGGAATTGGAAGCATAAGAGTTTCCTTGCTGCAAAAAAAACAAAGATAAGTGGAAGTGCATGTTATGAATGGTAAATGATTCTTTAAAATGACAGTCTCTGTATGTGACTCATTCTGTGGGATGTGGGGAAAAAGACCATCGTGTACTGAAGCTCAGGCACTGAAGATGATTTGTCATCACTAATGGATGCATTAACAGCCAAAGCAATCCAACAGATCCCTGTAGCCTTTGGGACGTGAGCCTTTTTGAAAAGTGGACTATGCCAGTAAAGCAAGCAACTCTTCCCTCTCATATTGAGGTCATGGATTTGAGATCAAGTTGGTAAAGAACACTCGTGTTTCCATCTGTACAGAACTAAACTTCATGAGGAATCTGAGGTATTGTCTAGACAACATCAAGCATTGAAAATTAATTATTTTATGGTTTTGCTGCACGTTCTTAACTTCCCCTTTTTCCTCTCCCTCACACATTCCATATACAAACACCCACAGGAACCCCATGTATATTTGGATAGTTGCCCTTTAAAACCAACATTTAAGAAAAGTCTGGCTGTTGTTCAATTTTAAAAAAGAGCTAGAAACAACCACGTTCATTTTTGCAATAAAATTTTCAAGCATGGAGATCTTGTTATGAGCCAGGGGACCACACTTTGATTTAACATTATTGTCTTTTATACTGAATTCTTGAAAACGCACCCTGCACCTGCTTTGTAATTTTCATTGTTTGTTACATTCACAGAACAATACAGGCTCCTTCTGGTTGTCACAATAAAATCTTTAAATTCCTATGGATGTTAATCAGTCATTTTAAGCCTAGTGAATCAGGTGTTATTTACCTTATGTTCCAAATGTATTGAGTTGAATATCAATGCTCGATCCATTCAGCACACAGATACGTGAAGGATTGATAGTGGGATATGAATCTTTTCATCTCTTGGTTACTGATTCAAATCTAAATGAACTACACACTCTCCTTGCAAGGAGTGTCTATTTGGGACAAAATTAATTCAATTCCCTGAGGCAAGACAGTATGGGAAAGCTTTCTTTTCCTAGTCTGTGAATAAATAGAGGGCATCAGTCCTGACAGCTGGCATCACAAGCACTGAATTTTCAAATTACAAAAATATATAATAACCCCTGGTGCCCCACACACACACGCACATTCCACTTAAAATAAATAAATAAACCTCACTATATTGATAATCTTTCTCCTGGTATTTTCCTGCATTTTAGAATCTAAAATTGAGATTATTCGGTTCATTTTTATTTCTCTTTGGTAAAACCTCTACTGATTGTCCAAACATCACAGCTTGGTGAATGTATATTATATGGAAAATCAAACATTCACTTGGTTCTAGTACTCTAATGTTTATTTTCCTGGTTTCCTAGGAACAGCAGAAGACACGCATTACCATGAAGAGGATTGTAAGACTTATTTTTGCTCTGAGATAACTCAGTACCCAATTCAGCAGCCCAGCCCTATTCAGCAAAGTTCTTAAACATATGCTTAACTTTACTTCAGTGGAATTAAGTACATTCTTAAGTCTTTTGCTGAATAGGGATGAAGTTAACTACATGCTTAAATGCTTTGATGAATTAAGATTTTTGATCTAAGGAGGAAGGCCATCAGTAAAAAACAAAACCTTCTCTTTTTTTCTACATCATGCTGCTTTTCACCTCTACTGGGACAGTAAATGATAACAGAGCTGAAGCCTGAGCAACTTAGTTTCACAGTAGCAATTGCCCTGCTACCCCCTAATGCCCTGCCTTTTATATGCAGAAAAATGTTGTGGCACAGGTGGGCCGTGGAATTTTTATAGCATGTTGCGGGGGGCTCAGAAAGAAAAAAGGTTGAGAACCCCTGCTTTAGTGTGCAAGCTACCTTGTTAATTCTATTCATTTAAATTACAATCAGAAATACTACTTAGAAACTGTCTAGCTTATTAATTACCTTTTTGCCTATTTCCATAATGGGGAGAGAATAAGGACCTGTGATGTCACTCCGACACTTTCTGAAAAACATATTTTTAAAATGACTTTTACTGAAACATCTAGGTTTTTTAATTAGACATGTATTTAATCACATTCAGTTACTGCAGAACTTGAAGGAACATATGTAATGTTTGATGCTGATCTCTAGATTTGATTAAAAGTCTGTGTCTGTTAATCACTTGACAAGGCCTGTTGTGACAAGGCCTACAGATTGACTCTAATTGTGAGCTCAACTGTAAAAAGTGAGTGAAAGTTTATAAATGTCACAATAGCTGTTGATGGGAAAAGGTACAAAAGGAGAAAGAAATCTGAATTAGTGTAAAACAAAAAGGCCCACTGAGATAACTTAAGAATTATGTCAAGATCCTGCTGGGTAAACGAGAAGTGTGGGAATGAAAAATCAGTGAACCGAAACTGGTATATCAAACGGCCTAATTGATGGACAAAATAATGAGAGGACAGGCTACTCTGCCCATCACTCCCTTTTAGATTCCTCAGAAAGAGACTTGGGGAGGTAAGAAAAATAGCAGCAGGACGACTGAAATGCTGGCTGACTGAAAGGTGAGAGAAGGGGAAGGCACGAGAGCTGCTCCATGATCAGGGGCGGCTCCAGGCACCAGCACGCCAAGCGCATGCCTGGGGCAGCAAGCCACGGGGGGCGCTCTGCCGGTTGCCGTGAGGGCGGCAGGCAGGTTGCCTTCGGCGGCATGCCTGCAGAGGGTCCGCTAGTCCCATGGCTTCGGCAGACCTCCCGTAGGCATGCTGCCGAATCCGCGGGACCAGGGACCTCCCGCAGGCAAGCCGCCAAAGGCAGCCTGCCTGCCATGTTTGGTGCGGTAAAATACCTAGAGCCGCCCCTGTCCATGATGGCTGCAACTCCCACTGTTTATGGGTCCCCCAGACCTTTTTCATCCTAATCCTGAGAGATGTCCCTGAGCAGACCGGGCTAAAGAAAGGGAGCCAAATGATATTGCTACTTCCACTAGCTTTGGCTAAATCCCAAATACCACCTGGGATGTCATACTTTGTCACTCACTTTTCCTTCCCCACCTTATTTCTTGTCTTTCCAGTCCTCCTCCTTTTTCCTTTTTGTTTAATAAGAGTCTGTCTTAGCAGGACATGGTTGTATATGTTACAACACTGCTGTACGTTTGTGACCAGAAAGAGGCAGCTAAAAACAATTCCCTAAACAGCCCATTACAAGTTTGCCAGGTCTTGGAGTGGCTGATAAGACTGTGTGCTGTATCTGTGTTTGTTCCAGCAGCGAGGTCACAAGTGAGAGTCAACACCAGAGAAAGAAGCTGCATTCTTCTATCTTTGCTGTTCTTCTCTTTCCCTTTGGTGTATTTGTCCTGTTTTGTTTTCTTTGTCTTAACAACATCAGCTCCAGTCCATCTCAACTAACTTCTCTTTTCCCCAAAGGGCCAATTATTACCATTTTAATGCCAGCTCAGAGATTGTCCTGCAAGGGAGGTTTTCTTTCTTACCTGGGAAAGGTAACAAGGGATGTTGTTGAAATGAAAGACTTATTTCAAATGCTTTAACTATTTGATGTGCATGCCATGGTACTAAGCAGGCTGAGGTCTCTATATACCAGTGGTTCTCAAATTATTGTACTCGTGACCCCTTTTATATAGCAAACCTCTGAGTGCGACCCCTCATAAATTAAAAGCACTTGTTTATATATTTAACACCATTATAAATGCTGGATGCAAAGCAGGGTTTGGGGTGGAGGCTGACAGCTTGCAACTCCCATGTAATAACCTCACGACCCTCTGAGGGGTCTTGACCCCCAGTTTAAGAACTCCTGCTATATACCAAACCAAAACCTTGGTTAAAACTGTTTAATGTTGGACAATTTCTGGATCATGTTAACATGTTTGACTCTTTGGGCCCATATATTCCATCTAAATTAACACAACATTTTTTACATCCTTGGGTGGGCCTAAAGGGTTAATATATACTCAGAAGCTGGCATCTTGGCAAACAAGCAGTAGTTTTCAAAGTTGGTTTACAACAAAAGTTTGTTATTTTAAATCCTTAAATATGTTGAACTGGTTTGAAATAAGCATGCAAAGTAATTTTTTTTTCAAAAATAAGAAAGTTAATTGTTTTATAGCAATTGATAATTTGTCTAAAAGCTTTTTAAGAAATGCTTTGATTTGTTTTCCCTTTTTTTGTTAATTTTAATGTTTATAGCTTTTGTAAATGGTAATAACTTCAAAGTTTTAATGTAAAGAATTTTTTTAAAAAAGCAAAAGTAACAAAAATTAAATGTTTTAAATTGTTGAAGGTTAAGGTGCTAAAGCAAACTTTTATTGAAAGAACATCTTGGGTAATTTCCCATGTGAACAAAATGCCACCTTAATTCAGGGCTGCTACTAAAGTGACTCTGAGTTGAATTTCAAACCACCTGAACCAAGAGCTGTTGCAGTACCAAACGTTTTGTGATTAATTTTAATAAAAGGTTAAAAAGTGTGTTTGCCGTGGTATTACACAGGCTGAGATCTCTGTATACCAAACTCGAATCTTGTTTAAAAACTGTTTAATATTGGAAAGTTAGGATCTTCTTAACACTTTTTTGATTTTTGGATCCATTTAAACCATCTGAAATAATACAACAAGCCATATGATTCCTTTTTTTTTTTTTTTAATTAAGATTTGCTTCTGCAGGGGAAAAGTAGATAATACTTAACTGCACCCAGAAGAAATTCAGTCTTTAAATGTATGAATATTTTTCCAGTGCAAGTATGTAAAGAGCCATTTTAAAAGAATATAAATAGAAGCACAGTTCAGAGCATTCACTGAGGATTGCCAGTGTCTTCTGTGGAGTAACTTATCCTATTATCTAATTGCAAAAAATAAGTCATCCTCTGTGTGTTTAATTTGAAGACCACTTGAGGACTTTAAACCTATTCTTATAAACTGTTTGATGAAGGGCCAAAAGCAGAGCTTTTATTTACTAAAGGTCTTCTCTAACATTGTGAGCTATTAGGTATATACTGGGGGAACCTCTTTAAAAATGTTCAATTTTATGGATAGACAGAAATGAGCCACCTTTGAGCTGACACTTCATTCTCAGGAGGGTTTTGCACTTAATTTTCAGGAGAGTGAGGTACCAGAGATGAACGAATGATCCAGGTGGCCACAAAGCCAACATCTATCTGTTCTTACTAATCTGTGTCTACTTATGCAGAGTTGGTGAAACCTTGTTGAAATTGTGTGTGACAGCTGCCCTTCATTCAGGATAAAGGTAAGAAGCAGTTAAACTCCTTTTTGAAGTAAAATTAGCTGAGATAATAGGAGCCAATTTAGCTATGTGGGTGGAGGGTTTTCACTGGGTATTGTTAGATGGAGGGGTGTGTGTGTATGAAGCCCACTTCAAAAAAAACAAGCAGACAGCAAGAGCACTGGGAGAAAATGAAGAGAGGGAGCTTTGGGGGCAGAGTGTGGGCTGGAAAGAGGCTTGGAACTGTGAGCAAAGAAACTGCTTCCTGTTCTTTGATTCCTGCTGTGTTCAGGGAAATGGAACTTTCCACATTCTTTGTAAATAAACAGGATCGCATCAAAGAAATACCTGACTCTATAATCAATTTCTCCTAACAGAAACTCCCCGCAAGACCCCATCTAGTGTCTAAGCAATTGGGCTAACAATATGAACCAGTTATCTCTGGGCTCTCACAACCTATTCAAGTCATTCAAACTTTGATTGCCCATTTCTCTTATACTCATTGCCTTCCTGCCTTTGTTTCATTAGAGAATTTCATCACGTTTTACCACATTTCCTTCTAAACTATTAGAGTGAACATAGTCTCAGAGAGAGAGCCTAGTGGCACTTCATTGATGACCTCCACCCATCTCAGACTGCTTATCCCCTCATGCAAACTGTAATTACCAAGCCAGTTTATGCACACAAGTAACTCACCTCCTGCACTATACATGTAAATCTTGTAGATTTGAAAGTTAGACCTCTGTGATCCACACCCCCAGTAAAACCTAAAGGACAGAGGGGGAAAGTAATCAAAAATCCTCATGGCTTGAAATCCATAATGCAATAAATTCTACCTTCTGAGGAAGGATTAGTGGAAGCATGGAGGGGGCACGGGCTATGGCTGTGAACTCTATGGACCTCAAGGAAATCAGATTATGACCCTACAGAGCTCCAGTTATTCAGCAGTCTCCTCCTTCTGTCAGCACAGTTTCCATGGGAGTTGACCTGCCATTACCTATTTACCCTCCTTCTGAAAAGAATCCATTTTGAAGCCATAGGATTAATTCTATTTCCAACATGATTGATTAATTGTGTGGCTTTCTGCTTTAAAATCCTCTTATGTGATAGGTCACTGCTTCCATCTTCGCTTGCCCCAGCGAACACCAGGCTCCCAAGAAAGGAGAACATTCAGTGTTGACTCCATTCCCACCATCCTGTTCTGAGAAGGTGGGGGGCATTCTACCACTTCATAAGCCTGGGTGTCAGGTAACTAGTCTGGAAGTGGTTAAACCATAAAGTTTGTGTTTAGCCATTGAGAATGCCCAGTAAGCAATAGTTATTTCCAGTATAATGAGCAAGCAGAGACTGAGCTGAGTGCTTGTGCTGTTACTGGTCCTTTTTTTTCCAGCCACTCTGCCTCCTAAGTACTTTCTAAACATAGAGAATGAAATCCTGGCCCTATTGAAGTCAACGGAAGCTTTGCTATTACCTGCAAAAGGGCCATGATTTCACCTATAACCTTTGCCTTCTCTTTTGCTCCTCTCTATGCCACAGAATGGAAAAGAGCATGGAGCCTTCAGCCTGCTGAACTGCAGCACTGTCCTAAATGTCCATCCTCTCCTGTATCACTGACTGTATTGCCATAAAGAAATTCAAGAAAGTGCTTTACATAATCCTATCATAAATGCATGCCTAGCATCCATCAATAGGGTGCTGTTCTCGTGTTCCTGTCAGTGTTTATAGATAGTATTTTCACCATTGCTAAAGACAAGGAGGCTTATCAGGCTGCAATTTCCAGTACCTTTCTTTGATTCCTTTTAAATTATAAGTGCTAGCTTCTCTCAGGTGCATCCATATCTTCCCCATTTCCAAGGTTTTAAATATGTAGTACAGAATCTGATCATCAGTAGATTATCTGATCTGCACATCATCATCTGCTCTTCACAAATGATAATCTGTATTCGGGTAACAACAAATATGTCCAGATATTTGGGAATCAGTAGACAGAGAGTCAAGAGAGTGGAAGGTATGAGCAGTGTGTGAGAAAAGGGATATTAGGGAGTTAGATAATCAATTCTGTGCTACCTGATAGAGGTGACATTCTCTCTTTTATTACAATGATCTATTCATCTGACCTGAATTTGTGTGCACAAATCAGATGATCATGAATGTAACTACAGTGCCTGATATTTGGTTAGGGTGTCAGGCTGCAAATTGGGACAGCTGGGTTCAAGTCCATGCTCTGCCACAAATTTCCTGAGAAACCTTGGGCAAGTCACTTATCTTCTGTGCCGCAGCTTCCATTTGGAAAATAATTGGGATAACAGTAATTCCCTCTAGCTGATAGGGTTATTATGAAGATAAATATGGTATCATGAGATAACTGGGGACCACAGAAGTACCAATGAGAGAGATAGAATTAAATACATTACATATATGTGTGAATGCATTTTGTGTGCATGCATATCAAAGCCCTTTGAAAACATGGCCTTTGACATTTCTCTGGCAACATCATGATGACCATGTTTAAGACTGGTTTTGGGAGATGGGAGATGACTCGCCTCCTCTTTTACTTGGCTTCCTGCTTACCCATAGAGAAGCTGTGACATCAAATGCAAGTACATTTTTAAGAATCCATTGGTTTTGACGGAACAAAGCTGACTCTTGCATTGCAGCAGCTTGGGCTGAGCTTTCAGATACAGGAGAACATGACTGAACACCTGGTGCAAGTGCAGGTCCCTGCTAATATGTGCAAGTGGCCCAGAAAAAAATTATTTTTCTTCATAAGAAAATACACACAGGTCAACAACACGTTGGGGAGAATTTAACAATAGGAAAACTATGCAACATTACAGATACATTTTGAAAACTCAGCTTGCTACAGTTAGGTTGTAACTAACCAGAAAGCAACCTTGTCTGGCTGTAAACAGCTTAGTGGGTGGTATTTATCATCATCAAGCTCACACTTCGTATGAGAGTGGACAGCAAAGTAAAAGCCTGATCCTGTGAGATGAGGGAGCCCTGAATTGATGTGCTGAATGCCCCTCGCTCTTACTGGCAAGTGTTCAGTCCCTCATTAAACAAGGACCTTTTCCATCTTGCAGCATGTTGTTAAACCCACTGCATTATAACCATTCAGAAATGCCAGAGCTCAAAAAAAGTTGTATAATCTCTGAAACAAGACACTTCTTTTCCTAAATATTGTTGTTGGGTCTCTTTTGAAACGTGTACAAGGTCAATCTCCGAGAGAGAGCTCCTTTCCTCATCGATTCATAGAATGTTAGACCAGAAGGAACCATTAGATCATCTAGTCTGACCTTCTGTTTATCACAAGCCATCATATTTTACCCAATTTCCTCTGTATTGAGCCCAACAGCTTGTGTTTGATTAAAGCATATCTTCCAGAAAGGTAACCCCCACACACACTCAGAAACTACTGTGATGAACATAACATACATGCCTAGATATCTTATTATTTATAAGCTTTTCTAGCGTGCTCCATGCTGGCCCTCTTACAAACATTTACTGAATCTATCCTCACAACTCTGTGAGGCAGGAAAGCAGATGGGCAGATGTGGCAGGGCAGTCTTGGTCTCACCTACTTTCTAGCCCACAAATGTCTCAGGCCTGGTCTACACTGGGGGGCGGTGAGGGGGGGGGGGATATCGATCTTTGATGCGCAACTTCAGCTATGTACAGTTGTACAGTTTATTTACAGGGCTCTTTTCCACCGCCTTCTGTCATAAACATACAGTTAAGGGTTAATTCCTCTTTTACCTATAAAGGGTTAAGAAGCTCACATAATCTAGCTGACACCTGACCAGAAGGACCAATAAGGGGACAAGAAACTTTAAATATCTGGAAGGGGGAAAAAGTCTTTTGTCTGTGCTTTTGCTGGAAACAGAGAAAGAAGGAGCCATCCCACTCCTATAGGGCAATGAGTATTTAGAGAAGGAATGGGTTAGATTACTTTTATTTTCTTGTTTGTGAGTTATTTTGCAAATAAGAGGGAGGATAAATTTGGGTTCTTTGCGTAACTTTAAAGTTTTGCCAGAGGGAACCCCTCTGTGTTTTGAATCTGATTGTCTGTGAGCTTATCTTTCATTCTAATCTTACAGAGGTACTCCTTTCACCTTTTTTCTTTAATTAAAATTCTTCTTTTAAGAACCTGATTGATTTTTCATTGTTTTAAGATCCAAGGGTTTGGATCTGTGTTCACCAGGACTAAGTGGTGAGGGGACATTCTCAAGCCTTCCCAGGGAAAGGGATGTAGGGGCTTGGGGAGGATTATTCTCAAGTCTACCCAGGAAAAGAGGTGTAGAGGCTTTGGGGGAAATCATTCTCAAGCCTGCCCAGAAAAGGGGGGTTAGGGACTTAGGAGATATTTGGGGAAAGGCAGAGTTCCAAGTGGCTCTCCCTAAATATTTGGTTAACTCGCTTGGTGGTGGCAGCGTACTGTTAACCTAAGCTGGTAAAAATAAGCTTAGGGGGTCTTTCATGTGGGTCCCCACATCTGTACTCTAAAGTTCAGAGTGGGGAGGGAACCTTGACACCTTCACATACTATATAGCCTTATACCAACAGTAACATGAAGCCCTCAGCTCCTGAGGCAAGGAAAGGAAAGATCTCTTGTGGCTCTGACTCCACAAGACTGACACTTCTCCCCACTTCCTTCCTATGCTTTTTGTACCTTCTGGTAATGAGTTAATTTGCCTTTGAACTCTCTCCAGCCCATTCCAATCAAACTATTGGGCGCAGTTCCCATAGTCAGGTGTGCTCTGAGCAACTAGTTGGAGTTGCTGTGGTCAGAGTGTTGCTTGTGCCCCACACTCTGTCATAGCAACTAAAACACAGATTGGTCCAAAGCCACCTGGAAAGTTAGTGGCAAAGATAGGCAAAGAACCCAGGTGTCCTGAGTCCTAGCCCCATTCCTTACCCTCAAGATCATCCATCCTCAAACACTTAATGCCCACTTTTAGGGTGCAAGGAGTGCAGAGGGATTTGCAGGGGCTCCTACACTTGAGTAAATTTCACACTAAAAATCTTCTGTGGCATCAAAAATTTAGTTAATAGTATTTTTTTGTTTGAGAATAAAATACTTGTCACTTGTATAGCACAAGCTATCTTCTACTTTAAAAAATCTTTGCAGACACGAATGAGTTCAGTCTCTCAACATCCTCTGAGATAAAAAATAATAATTTTTCCAGGTGGGAAGACTGAGGTTCAGAATTGCCTATGGTCACACAAGAAGACTGTGGAAGAGCTGTGAATAGAATGCCGGAGTCCAGACTCTCATTCAGAAGACCCTCCCTCCTCCTCCTCTTGCAAAAGTGACAGCTACATAAATAAATGAGATGTATGTATAACAGAAAAGGTGGGGGGAGGAGTGTCATTTAATTTAATGTTCACTAATTCAATTAATTTAGTGTTTGTGAAAGTGGGGCTGATACCTTTTCTGTGATTTGTGAAGAAAGACTATGAAATATGCTCCAGAGAATCATAGAAATGTAGGGCCAGAAGGGATCTTGAGAAGTCATCTAGTCCAGCTCCTTGCGCTGAGGCAGAACCAAGTATACCTAGACCATCTCTGACAAGTGTTTGTCTAACCTGTTTTTAAAAACCTCCAATGATGGAGATTCCACAACCTCCCTTGGAAGAATACTCAAATAGTTAACTATCCTCATAGTTAAAAATCTCCCTTGCTGCAGATTAAGCTTGAATTCAAATAATCACCTTAGGTCTGGCCTATGCAAAAGGTTTTTGTACCAGTATAACTTTAGCAGTGTGATCTTATATTGATATAGTTATACCAATACAATCACAAGTGTCAACATAGTTATATGGGTAAGAAGCAGGGCCGGCGCTTCCATTAGGCGACCCTAGGCGGTCGCCTGGGGCACCAGGATTTGGGGGGCAGCATTTTGTGCGCTCCCCATGGGGCGCACGGGAGCTTCCGGTTCCGCTTCTGTCGTGCCGCCGAAGGAGGACCTTCTGCCGACGTGCCACGGAAAACAGCGGTAGGCAATTGAGCCGCTCAATGACTGCCGCTGTCGCCTGCGGCATTTCGGCGGAAGGTCCTTCTTTGGCGGCGCGATGGGAGTGGAACCGGAAGCTCCCACGCGCCCTGTGGGGAGCACACAAAATGCCGCCCCCCAAATTCTGCGCCAGAAACCCTGGCGCTGCTCCTGGTAAGAAGTTGCCTGATAACTGTCTAGCTTAGGCCAGCCCTACAGACTTTTGCCGGTATAGCTATGTTGGTCAGGGGTGTGAAGAGCTGTGATCCCTGACTGACAGAGAGGTGCTCACAGAAGGCCTTAGTGTAGACGAAGTCATGTTGGCAAAACGTTGCTTTTAAGAATATAACGTGTTCAGTCTGGCAGTCCCTCTGCAGTGAGTGGCCTTGCAGTCCGATGCATGGGATCACAGTACCACTTGATTTGGGGGCCCACTCAAATGGGGCCCAGGGTAAACTGACCCTTTGATCCCCTCCCATTGGGGAGGCTGTGGGTGCTTATGCCCATTAAATCTGCAGTGCATGGAAGCTGTTCTTGTGGGTTACGCCACAGACAATAGTGCATGTGAGACCAGAATGCTGCAGTACTCAGTTTCTGGCACTGATCCAGAATGGCTTCTAACACATCCCCTGTTTTTCAGCTGCTGACTAAAAGATAGATTTTAGAAAGGTCAGAAGTTGAGCGAAAGTCCTTGGAGAAGCTAAAGATGGAAATACTTCTCAAATGAGACATTTCACACATGCTGAGCTGAGACTGCTCTAGGCAGGTTTCTCAGAAGAACAGCAACCTCTCCTGCTGGGTGGGGAGGGAGGGAGCTGCTTAGCATGTTTTAACTTTGAGTTTTAGAGGCCAAACATGATACAATTGCTTGATGTTGAATGACAAGAATACAATGTAAATAAAAACCCAAGGGGCTGACTTTCCCAGTATAGGAGAACACAGTACTTTTAAGATCATGAATATGAAAGCCATGCTAGTGCGTCACTCCTAATTGCCTTCCTGAGTAGTTACTGAGCTACAAACACAAATCTGAAAAGCTGTTTAAAAGAAACCCAGCTCTACTCTTACACATTTTTTCAGAGAGGTTAAGCTGAGATTGCCAGCAATTGGCAAAGCAGTAATGGTTTACAAATGCTAAGGGCACTCTCACTGTGAGACTGAGCAGAATGCTGGGCAAAGGGAAGGATGTATGGGATAGGGAATAATTGGTTGGTAGAAGGGGGGGAAAAAGAATTCCTTTGCCTTCCTCGAAAATTGCTAATTTCTAGAACTCGATAGAACCTCTCTGAAGGTTCTGATACGTTCTGTTTATCTTTTTTCTCACTCTGCTTTCCCTTTCCATTTGGCTCTGCACTTCTAGACTTCATCTATAGGTGGAAAGTCCCAAATTATTCTGAGAACAGCTGATCTGTACGTATTTTTGGCACTACTGGAAGTGGGAAAGATGTGAAACGTCATGAGTTCATTCTTGCAAGATTTTCAGCCAAATTTTGCAGCCTCAAGGGTATTCAAGCCAACCATGAATTCTATACCTCCCCTTACACAGAACCATTCCAAGATGAGACTATTAGAGAAATGCAAAAATCATGACCCAAAAAGTAAAAGAAAGCCATCCCGTCAGCTTCCTGCACTGATCTCTGATTCTTCACCAGAGAGTCAAGCTTCACAAAACATGGAAAAATGTACAGTCTATAGACTGTGTAAACTTTCAGATTCTTGACTGAACAGCTCCCACATAGCATTATGAAGGACCTCTTGAGGAGACTGGCTGAAAGTTTATAACATGGCATATTGCCAGTATTAGACCATTAGGCAAAACAGGAAAACCAATGGAAAGGAACACTATTGGCTATTGCTTTCCTCCTCCCCCCCCCCCCCCGTACTTTTCAGCCAGGTTTTGCAAACATTTGAAAGTGAGGAAGAATAGAGAAGTTGATGAATTGTTGGAAACGAAGGGAAGTTATTAACTTTTCATTTGCCTGGCTTGCTAGCTTGGGTCATGTTAGAGGGTATAACTATTGTTCAGTAGTGTTGGAGAAATTTTTTTAAATGTATTTGTAAGAAATTTCAAGGCCTCCTAGATCAAATGGATAAGAACCATTTTGAAGGTGTATAAATCTAAAGAAATAAAGGGAATACATTTGTGTTCTTTTTAACCCTTCCACCTCTCTTCGCAGGGATGCAGGGGGGATGATTTGGCCCTTAAACAGTTGCTGTACTTCAGCCCAGAGATGTCTGCACTTCATCAGTGGGTGAAGTGAGTTCTATATATGTGTGAGAATCTCACCCCTACTTTGACTCCTTAGTGCCATGTAAAAGGGTCAGAGTGATGTAAAGGGGCCCTAAAAGCCCCATATCTGGTCCAGGGAGGATTCCCTTGATACAGGCATTGTGGGAAACAGCAGCAAGGCTGCCTCCCTAGGACCACTCGCATGCCCAGTTCCAGGCAGTACTGTACCCCATGGGCAGTCTGGCTCTTCTAACTTAGACAGGTCCCCGGGGCTGTCTAAGTTACACTATCTCAGTGATGTTGGGGGCCTCTCCAGAGCCTTTAATAGCCCAGGATCAGGAGGACAAAAGTGTCTTAAAGCTGCCTTATCTCCTCCTTTCCCATGACTATGAGATCTGCGCTGCACCTCTTAGGGTTTGTCTACATTGCAGCTCGGAGGGTACTTCCCAGCCCAGGTAGACAGACATGCACTAGCGCTGCTTGAGCGAGTGCACTAAAAATAGCAGTGTAGCCAAGGGTAGCGTGGGTGGCAGCCAGGGGCGGCTCTAGGAATCCCGCCGCCCCAAGCAGGGCAGCGCGCCGCGGGGCGCGCTCTGGCGGTCGCTGGTCCCGCGGCTCCAGTGGACCTCCCGCAGGCATGACTGCGGAAGGTCCGCCGGAGCCGGCTGCCGCCCTGCCGGCAAAATGCCGCCCCAAGCGTGCGCTTGGCGCGCTGGGGTCTGGAGCCGGCCCTGGTGGCAGCTCAGGCTAGCTGCCTGAGTCCAACCTGCCTGGATCCCCCGGTTATGTACTTGGGCAGCTAGCCCATGCCAACAGCCAGGCTACCTCTGGTGACACTATTTTTAGCACACTTGCTCGAGTAGAACTAGCACATGTCTGTCTACTCAGGCTAGGAAACACACTCCCAGCTGCAGTGTAGACATACCATTAGAGAGACAGCACAGAATCTCATCCCGGGATTGTTAATCCATGAGTAAAGTTTCTAAAGCTCTTCAGGATGCCTCTGAATGAGAAAGTGCTATATGGCAATAATATCATTGGCAATAATAAATGGCACAATTGCTCCTCTGTATGGCATTAATCTCAGTTGTGTTTTCCTTTAAGTTGACCATGTAAATGGTTAACCCTTTTCTAACTTTATTATTTTTGTAACAATGGTGTTCTTATGCAGCTCATAGGGCTGTTTATCAGTTCTATTGAATATGTTCAATAGTATAGAAATGCTGACTAGTGGAATCAGCAGACCCTTGTTTTGTAATCCTGGCTCTGCCACTGTACTGCCATGTAACCATGGACATATCATTTAACCTCTTTGTATCCGTTTCCCATCTGTAAAGTGGAGATAATCACTGGAGGGATGTTGTGAAGTGTAATTCATTAATGATTGCATAGCACTTTGCAGATAATGAACCAAATCATGAAATCCTTAATCAACATTTCACAGGGAAAACTCCCATTGAAATACCTTCATTAAGTAATCAGTGTGTTTCAGTCCTTTGAGTGATCAATTGGGAAGGTTTCATCAGTGGGCATTTTCCTTGATTAAGGACTGAGTAAAAAAAATTCAATAAAGACTTCAACACTTGGCCCAGTAAACACAATGTTCTATTAGACTAATGCTCAGAAAAAGGCTAGTGTCATTCTGTGATGGGTTAACAGAAGTGTTGTATGTCAGACATGGGAGGTAATTATTCTGCTCCACTCGGCACAGGTGAGGTCTGACCTGGAGTATTGATCCAGTGTTAGCTGCCACAATAAGAAGGATGTGGCGAAACTGGAGACAGTCCAGAGCAGAGCTATAACACTGATAAAAAGTTAGGAAACCTGGCCTTTGAGGAAAAGGTTAAAAAAATGGAAAGTTTATTCTTGAGAAAAGAAGCCTGAGGGAGGATTGATAACCATCTTCAAATATGTTAATGGCTGTTATAAAGAGGACGTTGATCAATTGTTCCCCATGTCCACTAACAGTAGGTCAATAAGTAATCGGCTTAATATGCAGCAATGGGAGATATTAGGAAAAGGTTCTATAAGGGTAGTTAAATACTGGAATAGGTTACCAATGGAGGTAGGGGAATCTCCATTGTTGGAGGTTTTTAAGAACAGGTTAGACAAACACCTGCCAGGGATGTTCTAGGTATACTTGGTCCAGCCTCAGTGCAGGGGCTGAACTAGATTATCTCTTCCAGCCCTACATTTCTGTGATTCCTTGTCAAAAAGGAAAAATAAATGGCTTGCAAATGCAGATATTTGGGTGGGTGCATTTCATAGAAGTGGACTGGAGTGCTCTGAGACTGTGTGTTTCTGATTGGCTGGTGTTTAATGGGGGTGGAGTTCAGGAGCTATGAAGCCTACCCCAGCATTACAATAGTGAGCCTAGTTTGGGAGCTTGGCTCAGCTACAGGTCTGCTCTAGCTTTGGGAGACTTAGTCAGCCTGGCTTAGCCAGATGCTCTGCCCAATTTGAAAGATTTGCTCCAGCTAGAAAGACTTTTCCTCGGTTGGGAGGTTAGTTTAGGCTCCAGCTTTGGAAGACTTAGTTAGTTGAGGTTAGGTAGACGCTTGTTCCAGGCTTGAAACATTGACTTTAGCCTAGAAACCTGACAGAGAGCTGTATCTAGGGTGACCAGATGTCCTGATTTTATAGGGGCAGTCCCGATTTTTGGGTCTTTTTCTTATATAGACTCCTATTACTCCCCACCCCCAGTCCCGATTTTTCACATTTGCTGTCTGGTCACCCTAGCTGTATCAGATTTTTTGTTCAGCCTAGACAAAGGCTTTATCTAGCTCAGGGGTCAGCAACCTTTCAGAAGTGATGTGCCAAGTCTTCATTTATTCACTCTAATTTAAGGTTTCACGTGCCAGTAATACATTTTAACGTTTTTAGAAGGTCTCTTTCTATAAGTCTATAATATATAACTAAACTATTGTTTTATGTAAAGTAAATAAGGATTTTAAAATGTTTAAGAAGCTTCATTTAAAATTAAATTAAAATGAAGAGCCCCCCAGACCGGTGGCCAGGACCCGGGCAGTGTGAGTTCCACTGAAAATCAGCTCGCGTGTTGCCTTTGGCGCACGTGCCACAGGTTGCCTACCCCAATCTAGCTCTAGAAGTTCTTACTTTAGCTGAGAGCTATATTGCTATGAATTTGCTCTGGAAATTTTTGTAACTGAATTTATTTAATTTCCTATAAGACCTTAATCTAAAGAAGTATATATTTTTTGCTGTATGTTTAGTGCTCCTAAGTTACTTTCTGCCTCTTTCCTCTTCACAATACCTGAGTCTATGACTCACAGCTCACATGTGTCAGAACTCTCTGTGATAATATGTCAAAGAAGGGGAAAAGATGAATCAATCCCATTCCAGTATCAAATTTCTGAAAATATAAGCCTCACCACAAGTAATGAATACTTTCTCAGAGTATAAGATATTTATTAACAATAAATTTTGCAGGGATATCATACTTTTCCTTCAAAGAATGATTTTCAAACAGAAATGTTAATTGTGTAGCATGTAAAGGGAAGCCATTAGCAAATGAGAACTGTGCTTGATTACACTAAATAGTCATCTCAAATAAATTCCCTGATTGTCTTAACCTTTCCTTTTTTCACACTTAGCTCGTCTGCATGTGATAAGTGTTAATAGTTGAACTGTTCGTATAAAGAGGATGAGAACCGATTCATCCACAGTGATATAAATAAAAACAGATGATAGATTAAATCTAATGGAAACCAGCCATATCTGTATTACAACAGCAGCATTCTATAACAGGCTATACAGTGCACTGGGGATATGTTGGGGTGGGGAGTAAGAACTTTTTATTTGTTATATTATCCACCTGAGGGGCCCAGGCAGTCACATTAATATAATAGATTCAATGAAACTTGCAAAGACAAAAACATTAAGGGTTTTCTGTAAGGGCTACAATACTCAAAGAAAATGTATTTTCTCATTCATAACAACCTCTGCATGCATACAGAATCTCATTTAAAAAGTACACTTTTTACTGGCAGCAGTAATTTTGTTTTCTCGTTAGGTTCTTACTATAACAATAACAACAATAATAATAAATTAATTACAAAATCTTTGATCTGTGTAATGGTGTTTTAATAGCTATTTAATTTATGCTATTTACAAGTATTCCTTTCTGTTACATATAACTGAGCCAGGCATGACAAGGAATATACCTAAATGTATCTGATAGAAAAAATAGTGATTGTAAAATAAACAATACTATTATTTTTATTCTTGGCCTAGGCCACTAGCTACTGTACATAGGGATTGCCATACAGAATCTGTAGGTCCACCTACTCCAGAAGCTAGTCTCTGGCACTGGCCATAGAAGATGCTTCAGGGTTAGTTATAATAACTCCACAGTAGGCAGATGTAGGATAATATGCCCCCACATTATGGGTCTTATAGTTAAAGATTGTCTTAAATATTGAAGCATGAAATTTAATATCCTTTCCAAAATGTTTGCTATCATTGATTATGAAAACGGGATATTCTTGATATCTATAGAAATGTCCAATCCCTTTTTAAATCTTGCAAAGTTTTTAGCCTCAATTACTTCCTGTGGCAATTAATTCCACAGTTCAGTTACATGTTGTATGAAGTATTGAATTTTCCACCTTTTAATATAACCAAATATCTTGTTGTTGTTGTTGTGAAATTGGGATGTTCCCAATCTACCTTCTCTGCCAGTATTTCTCATGCGACCACCAGGACCTTTTCTTGGGGCCACAGCCTCCTGGGCTGTGGTGGGGGAAGGGGGGCAGAAAGCAGTGGCCCCTCTCACTGGGCCGCCAGCAGCCCTGCCCCCGTCTGGAGACACGAACACTAGAGGTGCAGGCAGCTGGTGAATTCCCCACTTTTCTGGAAGTAGGGGAGACAGGCTCCAGCCACAGGGCTTCGGGCTCCATCCACAGGGTGGCAGGGTCTGGTTCCAGGATCCGGCCCCAGGCTCACCACCCACACCATCATCCCTGGGCCCTGCTGCCCCCCTGCCCATCTCCCCATCCAGGGCTTAATTTGTTCCACGGCTTGCCGGGGCCGAGTAAGTCTGCTGTGAAAAGTGATATTAACAAACATACAAATATCATGTTCCACTGCAGAAGACTTACCAGCTAGCAAGACTTAGGGGGAAAAAAAAAAAAAAAGCACAAGCAAAAAAGCAAAAGAAACAACAACAAAAGACAATAACATGCAAAGTGTCTTATTTGTGTTTCTATTCTGTTTAGGTCCAATAAAGAATAGCGACAAATGTAAATTATTTTTATTACAGAGTCTGAAAAAAACCCACATACATAAATTACAATGATTTGGACATGTATATGTGCATATTTATTTTGTTTTTCATAAAGATAAGTATTTTAGGAAAAATTGTCAGTAAGGCCACAAGCAAGAGTTGGTGGCTGCACTCTGAGGCCACCCAAAAATTTGCTGTGAGAACCCCTGCTCTAGACCATTCATTACTGTATGTACTTTTATGAGGTATTTGCCTCCTTTCTGAGGTAAACAATCCCAACCTTTTCAGTCTCCCTTTTTTATGAGAGTTTTTCTAGGCCCTTAATCATTTTTGCTGTTCTCTGAACTTCTGCTAGTTTTACAGTATACTTTTTGAGATGGGGAGACCAGTACTGCACACACACTTGTTCCAGATGAGGCTGTACCATTAATTTAGGTAAAGGTATAATGTTCTCTGTTTGATTCACTATCCGGTTTCTGTGCATCCTCGTATCTTGTTAGCTTTGTTGACCGCAGCTGCACATTGTACAAAGGTCTTTATTGAGCTGCCTACAGTGACATAGTGAGCTGATTGTAGGCAAGTGCAACAACACTGATTTGTAGAGAAGGAGATATCATTTACAAAATACTTTCAAGATAAATTAAAAACACTACATTTTTGACTGTCTTCCAGAAATAGTGGAAACCAGGAAAGCCATATATTTTTATGGTGCTTTCAATTAAACAGGTAATTTTCTAACATTTCTGTATGGGGCCAGTAGGTGACTGAAAAGAATCCACACAAGCAATTAACAGCTTTCATTTGGTGAGTTTAACCACTTTACTTTTTGCAAATTGTTTGTGAATAAACTGAATGTAAGGAATGTGCTTGCTATTAAATTGTTCAGGTGTTTTTATGTATCAGCCTACAGCAGGGGTCAGCAACCTCAGGCACATGGCTTGCCAGGGTAAGCGCCCTGGCGGGCCGGGCCAGTTTGTTTACCTGCCGCATCGGCAGGTTCGGCAGACCACGGCTCCCACTGGCTGTGGTTCACAGTCCCAGGCCAATGGGGGTGGCAGGAAGCGGCACAGGCGAGGGATGTGCTGGCTGCGGCTTCCCACCACCCCCATTGGCCTGGGACGGCGAACTGCAGCCAGTGGGCGCCACGGTCCGCCGAACCTGCTGACCTGGGAGGTAAACAAACTGGCCCAGCCCGCCAGGGTGCTTACCCTGGCGAGCCATGTGCCAGAGCTTGCTGACCCCTGGCCTACAGATTGCTCACAAACTGTTTGCTGCAGAGGGATAGCTCAGTGGTTTGAGCATTAGCCTGCTAAACCCAGGGTTGTGAGTTTAATCCTTGAGGAGGCCATTTAGGGATTTGAGTCAAAAATCTGTCTGGGGATTGGTCCTGCTTTGAGCAGGGGGTTGGACTAGATGACCTCCTGAGGTCCCTTCCAACCCAGATATTCTATGATTCTATGAATTCCCTTGAGAGTAAATACATAATGCTTTTGAGCTTAGAATTGAACTATGGGATTGGTCACACAGATCATATGGTACAGTTTCTGTTTCCTGATTGGATGACTTAAGCTTTATAAACTACTTCTGCCAGGAAAAAATAATGTGGGAACCCTCCATTAAACAAAGGTAAGGCTGCAAAACGCACAGAGATAAAAATTTTCACTGAGGAAACGTCACATCGGGCCTGAAATAACTCTGTATCATGAACAAAACTGATCATAAGCATGTTCATGAAAAATGAATGAAAAGGGATGTAAAAGATCCCAAAGTGAAATTTTATATAGAAATCACCAAAATATTAATGATTTTTTTTCTCACTATTTGCCAAGAGATAGTCAGCACTTTCCTGCTGATGAAGTCAGAAGAGCAAGAAAATAGGGGGAAAGGAAAAATTGAAGGAGAGAAAATGTAGGAAGACATGGAAGAGGAAAGGATGCAGGAGAACAAACTCAGCAGAAAGGAAATAGGCAGTGCTACTGTGGGAACCCTCCATTAAACAAAGGTAAGGCTGCAAAACGCACAGAGATAAAAATTAGATAGACATTGAATTGCAGCGTATATAGCTATGGAACTGTGATGCTCTTATTTATTGAGTGCTACATTTTTTTACACGTCTAAGAACCCTAGGAACTAGGAGCAGAAACAGCAGCCATTTTGTTTGCAGAGTTGTTACAACATATGCAGAAAAAATGCACAATTTGCACTCTCACAAGGAGATTTTTTTACTTTTGCTCATGTTGTTGTTTTGTTTTCCTGTATCTAAAATAAGTCAGACTGAAAGTACATGGTTGCTCTGTGAGTATAGAAAAACATACTGCATAGTAGACAAAATGCAGTAGAAAAGATAGTGGTGGTTATTATTGTTACCTGAAGCCTATATCACTATGACTTTGAGAGAGGTAGAAAAATGGGCGTGGCAAATGGGGAACATGGGTGTGGCATATCAAACTCATTGAGGGAATACTATTCATTACCCACAGCTGGCTATTTCAGTTCAAAATGGTGGGGTTTGGTAAGCACATAGGAAGGCAGAGCCCAACTGCAAAGTGCCTTAGTACAGCAGGAATTGGAGGCAATGAGGGGAAATTTTATATACATAAATGAAATGTCCCAGGCAGAGGAAATAAACATCATGGTTTTTTTGTTGTTTTTTTAAAAAGGAAATAACCAAAATAACCAACCACAACCATCACATAAGGCAAGTTTATTCTCATCTTGTCTCCTTAATATTACTGCTGTAATATTATATTTTAATATAATCAAGTCCTGTGGCTGCCATAGGGAAGGTGTGGGGTCAGGACTGGCACTGTGTTGGAAGGAGAGATGGCCTATGAAAGGGGTGAAGTGATTCACAGTGTGAAATAATTTGAAATAGAAAAGGCATATCCAATTGAAACTACTAGGGAACTGTTAGGTAGTGATATTGTAATTACCCATATAGGAACATGGTCAGGATTTCAAGCTTAGAACCCCCTACCTTTTCAAAGTGTGTTATGGAATCTTCTGTTACATGGCTACGGTATGGGCAGAACCTCAGTTATTCATCTTATCTGAAAGAGCACATGGTGCTCCCTCCCAGGGCTGCCTGGGCGGGGGCAAGTGGGGCAATTTGCCCTGGGCCCCGGGCCACACAGGGGCCCCCACGAGAATGTCAGCAGCTCCCCCCCCCCCGCCTTCCCCCATCCCCTGGCGCCTCAGCGTGCCGTGTCCAGAGCGGCCCTGGACAGAGCTAAAGCGGCGTGGCTCCGCTGGGGCCTGAGCTCCTCCCACTCGGAGCCGCGTGGTAAGGGGGCGGGGCTGCAGCCAAGTGGTGGGAGCTCAAGTCCCATGGAGCCACGCCGCTTTAGCTCTGCCCAGGGCAGCTTCTGGACGCGGCGTGCTGAGGCTCCGGCAGACGGGGGAGGTGGGAGTAAGCAGCATGGTAAGCCCCTCTGAGCCAGACACTCCCCTGGCCCCCCACTCCGAGCCCAGCCCCTCTGAGCCGGACGCCCCCCAGGCTCCCCCCAGCCCTGACCCTCAGCTCTGAGCCCAGCGCCTCTGAGCCATACACCCCCCTGACCCCACCCCACAGCCCTGATCCCCAGCTCTGAACCCAGTCCCTCTGAGCCGGACACCCCCCCGACCCTCGCCCCACAGCCCTGACCCCCAGCTCTGAGCCCAGCCCCTGTGAACCGAGCATCCCCTGACCCAGAGCCCAGCTCCCCACCCAGCCCCGGGCAACAGCAGCACCACCCCCAGGCAGTGACAGCCCATTGGCACCAACCATCATCATCACCCAGCAACAGCCTATTATGTAATTACAAATGTAGACATTCTATTAAAGCATTTAATGTTTTTAAATAATGTATTTTTGTGTATTTTCAAATTATTAAAAATTAATTTTTGAATGTATTTCACTGGTTAGTATCATGTATTTGGAAATGTAAAAAATATAGTATTGCAACTTTTTTGTATGGAAGGGGCCCCAGAAATTGCTTTGCCCCAGGCCCCCTGAATCCTCTGGGCGGCCCTGCTCCCTCCAGCAATATGGTGACCCCTAACAAGAGGCTGCAGGATGGGTTTGGTACTGACTCAAAAAGAAGTTGTCTCCTACTAAGGCCATGATTCAAAACCAGTTGAAATAAACAGAACATCTCCCATTGACTGTTATAGGCTTTGAAGCAAGCTCCAGAACTCCACTTCGTTACCAAGACATTTGCAGGAAAGATTCCATGAGCTCCACTTCCTTTTCATTGGGAAACTGGTAAGTATCTACAAAAACAGACAAGTTCTTCATTATTTTTTAACAGGCGTTGATATGCTAGCTGTACTAGTGCTTTTTTATTTTCTGTCTTGGCTGGAGTTGTCATAATGACTTTCAGTATGCAATAACATTTTCCCCTCAGAGTTTAGACAGTATGAGTTAAGAGGGCTCAAATCCTTTATTATTCTGGGCAGTTGTAAAGGAAAGTATTTTGTTAAGGGAAATTACTTGAACACGTATTTTGAACTGAAAGTGCTCACAGAACAAAGCAGCCTAAATTGACAATATAGTACTTACTTGCTGGTTTAAATGTTTGTTTTAGTTATTTAGGATAGTTAAACTATTTAAAGAAATATACAAGTGATCATAGTCCCATATTTTTGTAAGGAAGCTACTTTGTTTATTGCATATTTTTGGTTATGAAACTGAAACTTTATTTATAGAAAGTGAATTAAACTGCTATTAATTTTAAGCATTCATGTAAATGATCTGAATACAGTGACTGCACCAATCACTACAGAATTTCAGTGGAACAACTATTAAATTTATGTAAACTGACAAGGAACATTAGGCTTTCTGTGTGTGGGTAGCTGAACTGTTGAAGCCTAAAGCTAAAGAGGAGTTATGTATGTAGCTTGGGAGACAGTGTTCGGAAACATTTATTGCAAAAGGTAACTTTAAAAGGAATCAAACAGTAAAGGAGAGTAAATTAAATAAAAAAATGTTGAGTTTAACACATTTGTGGCAAGATCATGTTCCTGTTAAAGTCAATGGCCAAATTTTCATTGACTAAAAGGGATCAAAATTGGGCCCTTTTATTTCTGTATTTAATGGCACAATAAACCAAATCATCAAACCATAGTGGAAACTTAAGTGTAAAACTGATGTTTTTAAATGCTAAGAAAACACAAAGAAGCAACTGTCATAAATTGGTAAAAACAAATATTATATACAAACAGTAAAAATGGTGATGCATGCTCTAATTCAACAATCACCTAGACACATGCTTAAACCCAAAGAGCTCTGCTGAATTGGGGCCTTGAACACATGAGTAACTTTAATAATGTGAATAGTTCCGCGGAAGTCACTTTTTTAATTTTGCTTTTGCCTTTTTTTCCTTTGTGGTTTGTGTTGAGCGCAGCAAAACTTTTGCAAAACAATTGCTTTTATAGCAGTTGTGATACCACATCCTTTGTTCTGGACATCTTTCTTCCACACTTATTGCAAAAAAAAATCAATCTGGTCTCTGCCATTTGTTCACCCTTGAAATTTTGTCTTTATGCTTTGGTAGGAAATCTTAATTAGATGAACTTCTGTTCTTTCACTGCTTGTTGACTCTTTCGTTTCGGAAGCATTGTTTTCACTATCCTGCAAATACCCAAGATTCTTTTTAAAGTCAAGTCCATTTCTTGCAGTAACCTTGCTCTCACCTGTTTATTCGTTATAGCAGAATTAGTTACAAATAACAGATAACTGTTGAATATAACATTGTCACATAGGTCTGTAACACAGTGGTCAACGGTTTTGTCAGGCACCTAGTTTCTTGTAAAGAAAACATGCCTTACTGTTGCATTCTAGTGTGGATCACAGTATTCCTGAGACTTCTCCATAACTGTGGCAGTTTCCAGTCATCTTTGTGATTGTACTGGAACACATTGTAGCTCTCCAATGCCTCTGGGCTAGCTACACACAGCATTTGGAGAATTTTACTCCAATTTCTCTGCAATACCCCTTGCTTCCACAACTGAGGGATCGAAATGGCTTCATTTATTTAATTTTTGCCAACACTTAAGTTTTCTTCTGACACTATTTAATAAGAGTGTGACACACACAGGAGTGCTTCTGTTTATTTTCTGCCCCAATCATATGATGTGGACCAGGATCATCTGTCAAATCACAGGGGTCAGTATCAGTCTCTCTAGTGGTTACAAAACCACAGTTATAACTGAAAACTTTGTAATTTCAGCACAGCGGCTCAGTACACTTACCCGCATCACAGACAGTCTCTGTTTACCATCTGTCCTACAGAGTGACACACATTGATTAAATTTTCAGTTTTGCCTTTACGTAACCTACTCAACAGAAAAATATACTCTAGTCTAGTGCTGCCAATTCAACACAATCCGCAATAAATTTACATGTAAAAGAATTTTGGGGGTGGGGAAAGAGGAGAAAAAACAAAATAAAAGCTAATTTGAAGCTGTAGAGAAAAAGTCATGCATATCTGATCTATACCAAGGTGAGTTTTTATTTTTTCTTTCACAGATTAATAAATAAAGGGCACAATGGCCTGAATATACCCTAACCAGGAACAAATAAGAACAAATTGGAGAAAAGCTTTATTTAGGTATCTACTTATCTTTGTATAGCTTTTATACTTTTATATTCATCTGGCTTGAGCAGGGAGGGACTCCATGTGCCATGATTCTTACTAGTGACAGCTGCCATTTGTTTGGTAGTTTAGCCTATGCTACCTGATGCTCGAGGAAATTAAATAAACCAGCCGGCTCACCCACTGACACACCAGATATTACTAGTTCCATTATAATACTTTCCGTTATGATCACACTTGCCCATGTCGAAGAAAAAACTAAGTTCTCGCTTTTTGTTTGGGTGCAGCAAAATTAAATACTTTATTTATTTCTCTAGTGAACACAAGAGGGAGAGAGTGTCAAGAACTGGGTTGCCCCTTGTCCCGGACGGATCTCTCTCAATTAGTAAACAATCATAGCAATTTTTATACCTTTATTACAGACAGTGGCTAGCAAACCTGGAGACAGTAAAAGTAAACATTTGCATTTGTTTATACATAAGCCTATTCGCTATCTTATTTGTCTTCAATACTAGAACAGAAAACAAAACTGCAGTTTACAAGGTCGTAATGACTCTTGACACAATTCACTCTGTACCAGATATCTTACAGCATGCAGGGTCACATCCTAACTTCTGCTAAATTAGCTAACATACATTAAGATCCCTTCAAACCTATATTAATTAATTCTTGGCCTCCACACCCATTTTCCCACTTTCCCATTCTCGCTGCTTATTAGGTTCAAGTGCTAAATAAGAAAAATCAGAAATAATGATACATTAATATTTAAAGATAATAAAATATGGATTAATATACTTACAACAATGTTCTGACTTCAATAGTGTGTAAATGTGCACTCCCTTAAATGTCACTGCTATTCAAATACTGCAGTCTTTGTTATATTTCTGAGTGAACCATGCTCTGTCAGGGAAAGGAGGAGAGGGAATAAGTACAAAAACATTATCTATGTCCATCCTGTTTGCCTATATTAGATGCCCATCATCAATTTGCCTTTCTTGAAAACTAGAAATTATTTAGGGTATGTCTAAACTGCAGCTGGGAGCATGCTTCCCAGCTTGAGTAGACAGATGCGCTAGCTCAAGCAGAGCTAGCACGCTAAAAATAGCAGGATAGCCATAGGTGGCTGATTGAGCTGGTTGCCTGAGTAAGTACTCAGGGGGTCTGGGAAGGTTTGTAGTCCAGCAGTTAGTCCAAGCTGCTGCCTGTGCTGCCTCTGGTACACTTCTATTTTTAGCACACTCCCAGCTGCAGTGGATATGTACCCTTAAATTGTATTTGTTCTCCTACTGACTCCACTTTGTTAGATTTCAATAGATGACCTCCCACCGCTACACAAAAAGAAAAAACAGACACAAACATAGACAAGGACAAAACATAGCAAAGAAAGGCAGGATCTCCACAACAGTACTGATTTATATAGCATCATTTTTAGGGCTGTCAAGCAATTAAAAAAATTAATCACAATTAATTACACTGCTAAACAATAACAGAATACCACTTATTTAAATATTTTTGGATGTTTTCTACATTTTTCAAATATAGATTTCAGTCATAACACAGAATACAAAGTGTACAGTGCTCACTTTATATTTATTTTTATTATACATATTTGCAGTGTAAAAAACAAAAGAAATAGTATTTTTCAATGACCTAATATCATGAAAGTTGAACTTACAAGTGTAGAATTATGTAAAAAAACAAAAAACCTGCATTCAAAAATAAAATAATGTAAAACTTTAGAGCCTACCAGTCCACTCAGTCCTATTTCTTGTTCAGCCAATTGCTCAGGCAAACAAGTTTGTTTACATTTGCAGGAGATAATGCTGCCCGCTTCTTGTTCACAATGTCACCTGAAAGTGAGAACAGGTGTTCTCATGGCACTGTTGTAGCCGGTGTTGCAAGCTATTTACATGCCAGATGCACTAAAGATTCGTATGTCCCTTCATGCTTCAACCACCATTCCAGAGGATGTGGGTCCATGCTTATGATGGGTTCTGCTCGATAACAATCTAAAGCAATGCGGATCGACGCATGTTCATTTTCATCATCTGAGTTAGATGCCACCAGCAGAAGGTTGATTTTCTTTTTTGGTGGTTCGGGTTCTGTAGTTTCTGCATCAGAGTATTGCTCTTTTAAGTCTTCTGAAAGCATGCTCCATACCTCGTTCCTCTCAGGTTTTGGAAGGCACTTCTGATTCTTAAACCTTAGGTTGAGTGCTGTAGCTATCTGTAGAAATCTCACATTGGTACTTTCTTTGCATTTTGTCAAATCTGCAGTGAAAGTGTTCTTAAAATAAACAACATGTGCTGAGTCATCATCCAAGACTTCTATAACATGAACTATATGGCAGAATGCGGGTAAAATAGAGTCAGAGACGTACAATTCTCCCCCAAGGAGTTCAGTCACAAATTTAATTAACGTATTATTTTTTTAACAAGTGTCATCTGCATGGAAGCATGTTTTCTGGAATGGTGGCAGAAGCATGAAGGGGCATACAAATGGCACGTAAATACCTTGCAATGCTGGCTACAAAAGTCCTATGCGAACACCTGTTCTCACTTTCTGGTGACATTGTAAATAAGTGGGCAGCATTATCTCCTGTAAAAGTAAACAATTTTGTTTGTCTTAGCGATTGGCTGAAGGAGAAGTCTGAATGAGTGGACTTGTAGGCTCTAAAGTTTTGCATTGTTTTGTTTTTGAGTACAGTTATGTAACAAAAAAATTTACATTTGTAAGTTGTACTTGCATGATAAAGAGATTGTACTATAGTACTTGTATAAGGTGAATTGAAAAATACTGTTTCTTTTGTTTATCATTTTACAGTGTAAATATTTGTAATAAAAATAATATAGAGTGAGCACTATACACTTTGTATTCTGTGTTGTAATTGAAATCACAACATTTTTAAAATGTAGAAAAACATCCAAACATATTTAATAAATTTTAATTGGTATTCTATTGTTTAACAGTGTGATTAAAACTGTGATTGATTTTTTTAATCGTGTTTAATTTTTTGAGTTAATCGTGTGAGTTAACTGCGATTAATTGACAGTCCTAGTGATTTTTAATAATCAGATTTTGCTGCATATTTATTTAGTACACAGTGTATCTTTGTGTATACCTCTGTACAGATATTGAACTTGTTTTCATAATATTTTTCTAACCAGAACTTTGATAAGTTTAGGTCTTTGGTTTTTGTGAATTATTTGTTAATCATTCCTGCTTTCTGCCAGTTAGTCATAAAATATTGGTTAGTCATAAGTAGCCACTGAATGATTTTCAGATTAAAAGTGGTTCAAAAACTGTTCACTCCAAATGTTCACTATTTGCAGTTTGTGATGCCTGGTTGTTCATATTATATTGTTTTGGCTCCCTGCTCAGATGGCTGACCCTTCCTAATGGAAAAAGATGAACAATAACAATGAATAACCCATTTCCAGGACAAACTGGTGAAACTTTGAGATTCACATATAACTTCAAAAATACTGACAGTTTTACAAATATCTGCAATTCACAAATAATGTCACTCCATGACATCAGCAAATCAGATTCACTATTAATCTCACAAATTTATTATTCAACCAGCACCACAGAGAATCAGTTTGAATCAAAACTCAGTTCTGTATCTCATATTTTTTAAATTGAGGAAGTATGTGCATTTATTTCCTCCATGGTTCTAAAGCCAATTAAGTACTTACTACTATGTTGTTCAACATTTCAGTAAGTGAAGAGAAAAAGGTATTTCAAGCGTATCATTTTCTCTGAGGACAAAGACTGCTACAAAATAAATACTGCAGTGGTAGCTTTCAGCTATTTACCAAGAACCATATTCTCATGTGGAAAGTGATTTGTAATGCAAACATTAAACTTGTTAGAATCAAGGAGGGACACAGGAGCTGTCAAAAATATTTGTATTGTAGTGAAAACTGTTGAAAAGTAAAATTTCTTCAGGTAAGGATTCATGAAACTGTGAAATTCTTCAGAAAGTCATGGAAATCTGCATTGCAATACCCTGTTTCCTAAGGTTTCCAAAGGGATCTCACAGAATGTATAGTAAAGCTGCATTTTTTTCTTTTTGTAATTTGCACAGCTGGTATGAGCAGAGTATATTCCCTCTTGTAGTGATACATTCCATACAAATAATTGCAGAAAATGCTGTTTTCATTTCCTTTGGTGATGAGAGGCCCAGTTGCACACATTTATTAAAACAAATAACAAGTGAATTATATAATATGCCCATTTCATACATTGATGCAATCTGAATAATTTTAATACATACATTCACCATGTTATGTTAAAAATTGCAGTAACAAGCACAATTCCTATTGGGAATACTGAAAACAGCAATTCCTATTTAGGAATACCTAAAAGTTAAAAAAGTCCACTTAGGAATCACTTTTAAAGAGTGAAACCCTTTCTAGCATCACTAGAATGATGCTATTGTAGGTCCATGTTTTGGGTGTGATACATAGGATGAAATCCTGCAGCCCTTTGGTACAATTATAGAAGCCCCCACCCTCTGTGAAGGGATCAAGAAACAGAACTTTACAGCCTGTGTGCTACAGATTCATTTTCTACTGCTGCCTTTTCCGATAGGGCCACTTGGGAGTATGACATTGTTATCCATGCAGAGGGAAACCTTTTCTTCCTAGGCAACAGCTCAGTTAAAAAGATCTGGATAGCAGTTGGAGGAATTACCACGTGAAGCTGTGGTAGCAATGTACATTCTGTAGCATTGATCTAATCCTCCAACTCTACGACAATCTGCTGAAATTTTACCACTTTGTTTCTCCCGGTCCAGGATTATAGTCCCTCTAAGGTTAGCAAGGAGAAATGTTCCCTTCCCCTGAAGGGAGCAAACTAACAATAAAAGTACATGGATTTATGCTTACAAACAGAGACAAGGCATGTGATCAATTGGCCAAACTAATTTGTACGTTTCAGGTTAATATTAACATAAACATAGATATTAATACACTCATCAAAATTCCACTCGTTACAGTGAGTTTCTTTGTATATAGTCCGCACTCTATTTGGAAAAATATCCAAATAAGTAATATAAAATCAAGCCTATGTGCCCAACATTCCTCTCACATGGAGTCAATGTTGGAGCAATACAGTGTCCACCAATTGCCTCTGAAGTAGATCAGTCTATCTGCCTGGAGGCACAGTATTGCTGATCTCTGCCTAATGAGGCTCCTGGCCCCAGTGGCTATAGGAGTATGAAATATACCCTTTGTTGGTGCTTCTCCTCTGTGGGTTTTTTCCCCTCCCTGTATGTGTTTTAAAAAGACAAAGCAAGCCAGACCCAGACATCAAGGACCATAAGTGTAAGTTCAGAATTTCAATAAATCAAATTCCTATATGGTTAGGATCAGACCCCTAGCTGGGCTAAACTGGTATTAGCTCCATTTAGGTCAATTTAAGGTCCATTTAAATCAATTAAGCTAGGCTGATTTACATCAGATAAGGATCTGAGATTTATAATCTATTAGAACAATATACTTATACCAATTACTCAATCCAATACAACTCTCTTTTCCCTTTATAATTGATTTCCAAATCTACCTGCATCACTGAAAAAATAATGCATAGTGTGTAAGTTCTTAAAATTTTTCCCCCAGGTCCACTTCTTCAAAAATAGTAAGTTCCCATTATACTTTTTTAAAATAATAAAATAATCAAACTCATACAAAATCATTCCACTAAATACTCTATTAGCATATTCTTATAAAAGCATAATTCATCTGAATTACCACATAAAATAATATGTACAACACTCAGATATTTTTGAGGCAGGCCCCCCAAAAAAACGTGAGATTGACTCAGAAATTGAGATTTTTATAACATAATACATTTTGGCTTTTTACTTGCCTTCTGGTTTTTGAGTCTTTAGATTCACATTTGCAAGCTTTTCTCCAAAGCCATGAGAGCTAATAGAAACTTACTTAAAAAATAAAGTAAAAGCCAATATTTTCATGTAATCACCAGGAGCTAAGGCTTTAAGAAAAATAACAAATATTGTGAGACTGAAAAAAAAATCTCAAGCACTGCAACACTTAACTCTCTAGCTTCAGCAAGAAATAACATTTACTCACAAGACACAATCCATTTAGATTTCTTTGGGTTCAAATCTCTTGGTTTCTACTCTCCTCCAACTTTATGGAAAGTTCTTTTCTTTTTTGCTCACATATCCTCTTAGTGGCACCTGATCAAATAAAGTAGCTGTTTTACATATATTCTTCTCCTGTCCCTCCCCATTGTCCCACTCCCACCTACCCACCCCTAATGTCATGTCATAGGTATTGTCCATGAAGTTCAAAAAGTCCATTTAGGAATCACTTTTAAAGAGTGAAACCCTTTCAAGGGTTTCAGAAACCTATGAATTCACCCAAGGATAAAAAAGTAACCTCTTACTTTAATTCATTTTTGTTAGCAGCCTCATTTGTTTTGTTTTGTTTATACCTCTGTGAATTCATTAAATTTTGCTCTGAGGGCAATGGCATTAGATGCAGTTTCAAGGAAGACATTTATGGCTACATCCCTGGAGGGCTGACACAAGCTAAGCATCTGCTAGCATCAGCAAAATATGCAGGGGAGAATAAAGTATTTGGAGAAACATTAGGGAAGTTTGTGTCAGAGAGAGCTGAGAAAGCTAACATTTTGCTACTATTATTTAGGAAAGTTACTTTACTATTTTAATTCTTTTCATGTTTCTCCCCGTCACCAGGATAACAAAGAGACTCGGGTTCTGCTAGATAGATCTTGCCACAGACTTTAAGAGGAAAGATTTTTAATTGCTCCTATGGGATGTCTATGAAGAACCAAGTATCAGAGAGGTAGCCGTGTTAGTCTGGTTCTGTAAAAGCAGCAAAGAATCCTGTGGCATCTTATAGACTAACAGATGTTTTGCAGCATGAGCTTTCGTGGGTGAATGCCCACTTCATCGGATGCAAGAGTGGAAATTTCCAGGGGCAGGTAAATATAAGCAAGCAAGAAGCAAGCTAGAGGTAACGAGGTTAGATCAATCAGGGAGGATGATGCCCTGTTCTAGCAGTTGAGGTGTGAAAACCAAGGGAGGAGAAACTGGTTCTGTAGTTGGCAAGCCATTCACAGTCTTTGTTTAATCCTAAACTGATGGTGTCAAATTTGCAAATGAACTGAAGCTCAGCAGTTTCTCTTAGAAGTCCACCACGATTTCAACAGCTTCCACCCCTCCATCAACCTCAGCCTGGACCAATCTACACGGGAGGTCCACTTCCTAGACACCACGGTGCTAATAAGTGATGGTCACATTAACACCACCCTATACCGAAAACCTACCGACCGCTATGTCTACCTTCATGCCTCCAGCTTCCATCCCGGACACACCACAAGATCCATTGTCTGCAGCCAAGCACTGAGGTACAACCGTATCTGCTCTAACCCCGCAGACAGAGACCAACACCTAGAAAATATCCACCAAGCATTCTCAAAACTACAGTACCCGCATGAGGAAATAAGGAAACAGATCAACAGAGCCAGACGTGTACCTAGAAGCCTCCTACTGCAAGACAAACCCAAGAAAGAAACCAACAGGACTCCACTGGCCATCACATACAGTCCCCAGCTAAAGCCCCTCCAACGCATCATCAGGGATCTACAACCCATCCTGGACAATGATCCCACACTTTCACAGGCCTTGGGTGGCAGGCCAGTCCTCGCCCACAGACAACCTGCCAACCTGAAGCATATTCTCACCAGTAACTGCACACCGCACCATAGTAACTCTAGCTCAGGAACCAATCCATGCAACAAACCTCGATGCCAACTCTGCCCACATATCTACACCAGCAACACCATCACAGGACCTAACCAGATCAGCCACACCATCACCGGTTCATTCACCTGCACATCCACCAATGTAATATATGCCAGCAATGCCCCTCTGCTATGTACATCGGCCAAACTGGACAGTCTCTAAGGAAAAGGATAAATGGACACAAATCAGATATTAGGAATGGCAATATACAAAAACCTGTAGGAGAACACTTCAACCTCCCTGGCCACACAATAGCAGATCTTAAGGTGGCCATCCTCCAGCAAAAAAACTTTAGGACCAGACTTCTAAGAGAAACTGCTGAGCTTCAGTTCATTTGCAAATTTGACACCATCAGTTTAGGATTAAACAAAGACTGTGAATGGCTTGCCAACTACAGAACCAGTTTCTCCTCCCTTGGTTTTCACACCTCAACTGCTAGAACAGGGCCTCATCCTCCCTGATTGATCTAACCTCATTATCTCTAGCTTGCTTCTTGCTTGCTTATATTTACCTGCCCCTGGAAATTTCCACTCTTGCATCCGACGAAGTGGGCATTCACCCACGAAAGCTCATGCTGCAAAACGTCTGTTAGTCTATAAGGTGTCACAGGATTCTTTGCTGCTTATGAAGAACCAGCAACAGGTGGGTACATTAGAAGTGATGAGATGGTTCTGTTACGGAAATGGGAGTGCACACAAATCTCCAGTATTAACTACCAAACAGTGGTATATCATCATTTAAACAAAGGAACCACAGAAATAGTCTCTGAACCAAAGAAATATTGAGGCCTAATATACTCTTCCTTATATGTAGATCTCATGCAGAGTGGGCGATGGAGGAATAGATCTTAAATAGTTGAGGAAATTCACCATAATTAGCAAATCCTACATTCAAGCCTATCTCCAATCACTGGGGAAATTCATTCATCATTGGGTCATCTGTTACAGTGTGTCTCTTTTAGAAAGGGAAAAGAAAATCCTAACTTTTTTCACTGTATTATGTGGAAGCTGTAATATGATTTTCCAAAATTACTACATGTTCTTTTGCATATATAAATTTCTTTGCAAGGACAAAAGTCATGTGCATCAATGTACTGCTACTTTCTACATCAAGGAAGGGAATCACCAAATACTGAAATCTTCATATAGAGAGCAACATTATCAATACAAAATCCCTACACTTTGGCCAAGAATATTCTTGAAGGTCTAATCTTTATTCAGTCCTTTATTCAGTAAAATTCCACAAAACTTCAAGAAGAGTCTTGTCAAGGAAAGAATTCAAGATTGCAGGATTTGGCCTAACTGTTTCATCAGCAATAATAGTCTCACTGAGATTTCAGGAAGCTCACATTTATCCATACCTAAATGATCCGATAGTTAAAGCAAGCTGAAAGGAATTCACAATACGGTCACCAAATAGATGATAATGACAGTGATTCTGCAATCCCTGTGGTCAACAGATGTCTACATCCTTTCATGGGAAGTACTATGCAATCATCAAAATGATGGTTAAGAGGAAGGATGTTTTGGGAGAAAGTATCTCTTCAAAGTTCAGCCCCTCAAAGGAAATGGCATTTGTTAGTCAATTTTTTAATCAAATTCCCTGCATCATCCTTTAATCTTGATTAGAAAGTGTACATTTTCTAGAACACTATAAGGTGGGGAAAAATTGAACAGCAACATAATGTTATGAAGAATTTAATTTATACACATCTTATATGAAGTTAATGTTTTAATTTTTAGATCATGTTTCCAGAATTATATATAAAAACAAAGAGTTATGAGAGGCAACTTTGACTGACAAGTTTCCTGCCGTCCCCAATATTTTAAGAGAATAGTTGAACCCTTTCTGATGGATTCGTAGGAATAATAATCCCATGAAAAGAAAATGAGGTAAGCAAAATTTTTCCTTTTTGCAGCATGAGTCTAATATCAGTTTTATGATTTAACACTTATTATGCCAGTAAACTGTAGCAATACAATTTGGGGACATAATGATGACTTTGAGAAATGAGAGGAAATGCAATATGTAAAACTATATATTTTTCTAATTTCAAAATTTCAGTGAAATTAGAAATGTTGATGAACAGAGCAGGGAAATGTTGTAAACATTTTTATAAAAAAATTTCTCACTTGTCATCTAACTATAAAGCTAGTCTAAATGTTAAATTTCAAATTTTGATTTAAAAAAACATATGGGGAAATATTCTAAAAAATCTTTGCAATATTTGCCCTCCTCCTCTATTTTTCTACTAACTCTAAGGCTAAATCTTAACTGGGGGAAACGAAATAATTTGTTTGACTTTGCCAGCTCTGATATAATACAGAAAAAAATCACTGCACAACCCCAATAATTTAAACGTCAGCAGCACTTGGACTGTAAATAGAATAGGGCTAGAGCCTGCAACCCAGCCCTATGTGGTACCAGTTGCAGAATGTTGCAACACTGGTATATTTTCGAAGACAAAAAAGATAATGTCTTATATTAAAATGGCAACATGGTCCAAAATGTTGTGCGTTGCCCAGACATTGAGGCCATCTCTACACTTACTGGGGATCGATGCTGCTGCGATCGATGCAGCAGGGGTCAATTTAGCCGGTCTCTGGTCAACTCTGATACTGTACTGGAACAAGAGGAGTAAGGTAAAATCGACAGGAGAGCATCTCCCATCGACGCAGCACGGTGTAGACACCGCAGTAAGTCAACCTAAGCTACATCGACCCCAGCTACGTTGTTCACATAGCTGGAGTAGTGTAACTTAAGTCAATTTACCACGATAGTGTAGACAAGGCTTGAGACAAACTCAAAACATATTGAAAAAACATTTCCAGGAAATGTACATAAAAAATATTCATTATGAAATATAAGTAACGAAATATCTGCAAGCTCCACAGACCCATAGAATGGCCCAAAGATTATCTTTGCATAAACTAAACAAAAGATACAGCTATGAAGAAAAAGGATCTCCTAACACAACTAATCAGGAAATAGCATATACCAGCATAGGATTATCCTGGAGAAATGAAAATTGAAAGGATTTCCCAGCCTAGAAAACATTAACTCCAACTTTCTACCTAAGACCTGGTTGAGCAAAAGAACTCAAAATATCCCTGACAACTTTACAGAATCATTGCAAACAAATTACATGTAGCCTGTAGGAGACAGACTTCATGGAAAAATGTACATTCAACATGCCAAATTTTTAGATAGCCTCTGTTTAGATATCCTGTGATTAGATATCCTTTGTTACTCATCTCTGACCTCAGCACTATAGTGCTGAGTTCTGGGGTTATAAGAACTTTGACTCCATTTCATTGCATGAAATGAATCCATTGAGAGTTCAATCATTGCAAAAGAGAGTCAGATTTCATTGGGTGTAAATCAAAGTTGCTAACATGATTTTTATTTCAGTTTCAGTATTCAGTTTCCCTTGTTAGTGTTTTTTGTTTGTTGCTTTGTTTGTTAAGGCATTATAATTTGTCATGACATTTTCTGAATGTGTGGACTACATAGACATAGATTTTGAAGGCTGTGCAGTTGAGTATTAAGTCCACAGCTTCAAGAGAATTAATCCATGCACTAATCCATTGTGGCCTCTCTGCCCCAAAAAGATGCTCTAAGGCAGATGTATAATACAACTCTCTAGTGTTGGTAATTAGGACTCTCTAGTATATAATTCACTGCTGGCACTTTATGAACAAAGTTCAATGGTGGAGAATTATATGCCTGTTTATTTAGATGATGTTAACACATTTTAAATACAGATATTTTCCTTCAGTGACCCTATTTGCTAAAATGACCACTGCAGTATCATAACAGCAAAGAGAACGCACAGATTCTAGTAGCTTTATTTTTTATTATTTGTATTTTAAGTATTTATATGTATTTGTATTTATGCTTGTTTTTCCTAAAGGGGCTGCTTTTGTCAGTTACTTTATTTGCTCCCTCTGCCTAGAGCATCTCTCATGCAACTTACAAACCTTGCTTCCTTCCTCATCCTCATGCTACCACTAAGGCACACTGAATGCTCCCCTACTAGTCTCATTGTTGCTCTTGTGTGTGAAAGGGATTTATTTATGATGAAAGATACGTCCATTTGGATAGCCACAACTAGGAGCTACTGTAAAGAAAATACTGAAATTGGAGCCTCTGAGCTGGGAGGAAATGCAAAGGTTTGAAAGAAGGGGATCCAGCAGAATCACTGAAATAAAACATCAAGTTCAGACCAAATTTACAGACTTGTGATACTTCTTCTCCACCAGTCAGAGCAGGAAGCCCAAGGTGAGAGAGAACTAGCACAGATATCAGTGAGTGAGACAGGGACAGAGGAGGTGGCAAGGAAAGTATTTCAAACCATTGTTTAAAGAAAGGTGACAGAGGAGGAAAAAGGAAAGAGAAGCTTAAGTCACAGTGGAACATTTGAGCGTTTTTTAATTATTATACAGTATTGATTTAAAAAGCTGAAAGCCAAGTGTGGAGCAAGCGCCGTATGCAGCTCTTTTCAGCTCACCCTGCATTTGAGAACGTGGTAAACAGTCTTTTACAGCTCATCCCATGGCTCTCATTTCATAGACTCATAGAAATATAAGACTGGAAGGCACCTCGAGAAGCCATTAGGGCCAGCCCCTTGTGGTGAGGCAGGACCAATTAAACCTACATTTGTAAGATGCTATTCAGTCAGAGGATCAGCACCATTATATTCATCCCCAAAAGGCGGTTCTTTCTGCATTTATGATAGCCCCTTTAAGGGCTTGACCCAAAGCCCATGGAACCCATTGGAAAATCTCCATTTGACTTCAATGGGCTTTGGATCAGACCCTTGGTTTTACAGTACTGGCATCCACAGAAATCTGGCTGATTTGATTTAATCAAAGTGACTAAAGATCTTATGCTGCTCACTTTAGTCATTTGCTTATTCTGCTAAATGGCAATTAACAATCTAGAAAAGTATACTCTTGCAGAGTGGTTTGAAAGACTTTGGTTTATTTGTTAGAAAACTGATCCATCAGAACTCAAGGTCATTTGCTTCCAAATTGTCAGTGACCATTTGGGTCTTCAGAGACGTTTCCAGCAGTTTCCACAGTGAGAACCTGGTGATGATTGGATACATCTAGCTGTAGAATTCCTTCTGGTCCTTTTCTCTTTGGTGGTCACAGCCAGCCTATCCTCTTCTTCATCCAGCCATGCAGAATGTCATTTGGTCCTCTTTCCTCTAATGACTATGAACTGCCATTCCTCCTCTCTGGTTTCCACTCTTTCTGGTTCTATGGGTTGACAATCCCTTGCTTGCTTTCTTTCTTGAATCTGGCATGGTGATGCTTCTCTAATCTGGTTGTCCAAGTACTCGTCAGCCTCTGTGATTCTCTGACATGTCATAGAGTCATAGACTTTAAGGTCAGACGGGACCAATATGATCGTCTAGTCTGACCTCCTGCTCAACGCAGGCTGCAGAATCTCACCCACCCACTCCCGCAACAAGCCCCTAACCTATGTCTGAGCCATTCAAGTCCTCAAATCATGGTTTAAAGACTTCAAGGTCCAGAGAATCCTCCAGCAAGTGACCCATGCCCCACGCTACAGAGGAAGGTGAAAAAACCCCAGGGCCTCTGCCAATCTGCCCTGGAGGAAAATTCCTTCCCAACCCCAGATATGGTGATCAGCTAAATCCTGAGCATGTGGGCAAGACTCACCAGCCAGACACCTAGGAAAGAATCCTCAATAGTAAAGCAGATCCCACCCCATTTAACATCTTGTCACAGGCCATTGGGTATATTTACCGCTAATAGTCAATTAATTGCCAAAATTAGGCTGTCCCATCATACCATCCCCTCCATAAACTTATCAAGCTTAGTCTTGAAGCCAGATATGTCTTTTGCCCCCACTGATCCCCTTGGAAGGCTGTTCCAGAACTTCACTCCTCTGATGGTTAGAAACCTTCATCTAATTTCAAGCCTAAACTTCCTAATGGCCAGTTTATATCCACTTGTTCTTGTGTCCACATAGGTACTGAGCTTAAATAATTCCTCTCCCTTCCTGGTATTTATCCCTCTGATATATTTTTATAGAGAGCAATCATATCTCCCCTCAGCCTTCTTTTGGTTAGGCTAAACAAGCCGAGCTCTTTGAGTCTCCTTTCATAAGACAGGTTTTCCATTCCTCGGATCATCCTAGTAGCCCTTCTCTGTACCTGTTCTAGTTTGAATTCATCCTTCTTAAACATGGGAGACCAGAACTGCACACAGTATTCAGATGAGGTCTCACCAATGCCTTGTATAATGGTACTAACACCTCCTTATCGCTACTGGAAATACCTCGCTTAATGCATCCCAAGACCACATTAGCTTTTTTCATGACTGTATCACATTGGCGGCTCATAGTCATCCTGTGATCAACCAATACTCTGAGGTCCTTCTCCTCCTCTGTTACTTGTAACTGATGAGTCCCCAGCTTATAACAGAAATTCTTGTTAATCCCTAAATGCATGACCTTGCACTTTTCACTATTAAATTTCATCCTCTTAGTATTACTCCAGTTTACAAGGTCATCCAGATCTTCCTGTATGATATCCCAGTCCTTCTCTGTATTGGCAATACCTCCCAGCTTTGTGTCTTCCGCAAACTTTATTAGCACACTCCCACTTTTTGTGCCAAGGTCAGTAATAAAAAGATTAAATAGGATTGGTCCCAAAACCGATCCCTGAAGAACTCCACTAGTAACCTCCCTCCAGCCTGACAGTTCACCTTTCAGTGTGAACCATTGGAGTCTCCCCTTCAACCAGTTCCTTATCCACCTTTCAATTTTCATATTGATCATCATCTTTTCCGATGTAACTAATAATTCCCCATGTGGAACCGTATCAAATGCCTTACTGAAATCGAGGTAAATTAGATCCACTGTGTTTCCTTTATCTAAAAAATCTGTTACCTTCTCAAAGAAGGAGATCAGGTTGGTTTGGCATGATCTACCTTTTGTAAAACCGTGTTGTATTTTGTCCCAATTACCATTGACCTCAATGTCCTTAACTACTTTCTCCTTCAGATTTTTTCCCAAGACCTTGCATACTACAGATGTCAAACTGACAGGTCTGTAGTTACCTGGATCACTTTTTTTCCCCTTGCTTAAAAATAAGAACTGTGTTAGCAATTTTCCAGTCATACGGTACAACCCCTGAGTTTACAGATTCATTAAAAATTTTTGCTAATGGTCTTGTAATTTCATGTGCCAGTTCCTTTAATAATCTTGGATGAAGATTATCTGCCCCCCCCCCTCCATTTAGTCCCATTAAGCTGTTTGAGTTTGGCTTCTACCTTGGATGTGATAATATCTACCTCCATATCCTCATTCCCATTTGTCATTCTGCCATTATCCCTAAGCTCCTCATTAGCCTCATGAAAGACTGAGGCAAAATATTTGTTTAGATATTGGGCCATGCCTAGATTATCCTTAACCTCCACTTCATCCTCAGTGTATAGCGGTCCCATTTCTTCTTTCTTTGTTTTCTTCTTATTTATATGGCTATAGAACCTTTTACTATTGGTTTTAATTCCCTTTGCAAGGTCCAACTCTACATGACTTTTGGCCTTTCTCACTTTATCCCTACATTTTCTGACCTCAATAAGGTAACTTTCCTTGCTGATCCCTCCCATCTTCCACTCCCTGTAGGCTTTCTGCTTTTTCTTAATCACCTCTCTGAGATGCTTGCTCATCCAGCTTGGTCTACAACTCCTGCCTATGAATTTTTTCCCCTTTCTTGGGATAGCAGGCTTCTGATAGTTTCTGCAACTTTGACTTGAAGTAATTCCAGGCCTCTTCTGCCTTTAGATCCACAATCTTCAGTCCAATCCATTTCACTAACTAATTTCCTTAATTTTTTAAAGTTAGCCCTCTTGAAATAAAAAACCCTAGTCACAGATCTATTTTTGTTTATCCTTCCATTTAGTTTGAACTGAATTAGCTCATGGTCGCTCAAGCCAAGGTTGTCCCCTACAACTATTTCTTCTGTGAGGTCTTTACTACACACCAAAACCAAATCTAAAATGGCATCCCTCTTGTTGGTTCAGCAACTACTTGGTGAAGGAATCCATCAGTTATCGCATCTAGGAAAATCTGAGCCCTATAACTATTACTAGCACTTGTCCTCCAGTCTATATCTGGGAAGTTAGTCTCCCATGATCTCACAATTCCCATTAGTATTTACTTCATTAAAAACATTAAAGAGGTCTCTATCCATACCCAGATCAGATCCCGGGTCTATAGCACACCACATGCACTATCTCAGGGGAGGCTCTAGTAGCTTTCTTCCCCAATGTGATTTTTGCCCAGACAGACTCTGTCTTATCCGTTTCATCGCTTATTTCTTTACAGTCTACCTCATCACTGATATACAATGCTACTCCACCACCTTTGCCTTTATTTCTGTCTTTCCTAAACAGCACATACCCTTCAATACCTGTACTCCAGTCATGACTACTATTCCACCATGTTTCTGTTATCTCTGTAATATCTGGTTTCACTTCCTCCACCGTAACTTTAGTTTCTCCATTTTGTTACCTAGGCTCCTCGCATTGGTGTACAAACATCTTAATTTTTGCTGTTTGGCTTTGCTCACATTTTTTACCCAATTAGGCCCAGACGTTCTGCCACCAGTATCACCTACTAGAATTGGATCTACAGTACCCTTCCTCCGTATGTCCATTCTCCTACCCACGACAGTATCCTTTCTTGCTTCGTTTTCTTCCTTCTCAATGTTAAAATCTGGCGTGGAGATTACCTGGACATCTCCCACCATCTCCCCCAAATTCCTAGTTTAAAGCTCTCTTAATCAGTTGTGCCAGCCTCCATCCTAGAAGTCTATTTCCCTCCCTACTCAGGTGAAGTCCATCCTGAGAGAACAGTCCTCTGTCCATGAATGCCTTCCAGTGGCCATTCTTCCCAAAACCCTCCTTATAGCACCACTGCCTGAGCCATCTGTTGATCATCATAATCTTGTCACACCTTTGTTGCCCTTCGCTAGGAACAGGCAGAATCCCACTGAAGATCACCTGAGTCTAAATTTCCTTGAGTGTCTTCCCCAGCCTGGTATAGTCTCCCTGGGTATGTTCCAGCGAGAATCTAGCCGTATCATTTGTTCCCACATGAAGGGCAATCAGTGGATTTTTTCCCGCTCCCATTAGGGTCTCCTCTTCAGCCTCTCATCCACATCCCGTATGCTAGCACCTGGCAGACAGCACACCCTTCTGTTCTCTGGAGTACAGTCAATACTTGTCCTTCCAAATCATGAATCTTTTCTTCCAGTACAGCCACCAACTTATTCTTAATTCAGAGGGAGTCTCTTCTGGTTCCAGGAAGCAAAGAAAATTCATTGCAGGTCACAACCACTATTCCAGTGTGTCACAACTGGGATATGGGCAGTCTAACCCAGTGATGGAAGCCGGAGTTGGGAGCCAGGCTGGGTCAGGTCACCAGGAGGTCAGAGTCACAGGCCAAAGGGCAAACCAAGAGTCAGGTGTCAGGAAGCAGGCAGGGTCAGGTTACTAGGAAACCAGAGTCAGGAAGTAGGAGCAGGTAGCAAAAGGGCAGAAGTCCTAAGCAGGGAGAACCCAGCTGCATGGACAACTTATTGTTCTTGTGCTCTGTCTAAATACAGCAGGGAACTAGTAAGGATCCCCAGAGTTCCACCAGTCAGATCTCAGGATTGGAGTCTTCTGTCAGAGGTTAGCTTCTATTTCCGGTGATGGTTATCAGGTCACAAGGTGTCTCCTAAAAGCCCTGTGGATCCTGACCCAGTGCTGGCCATTATGGTATTGAACACAAAACTGTACCTAGAAAGAAAGACTTTCACATATCCTCTCTAAATGCTCTCCAAATCTCCCTTATTAGTTGCTCCTGTTCACTTGCAGTGTCTGGGGGCCATATTTATATTGGTTTGTTAGGTACTCTAAATGAGGACATAGGTCAGCTTTAGTAATTTTAGAGAAGGCCACTGAGATTTTAAATTTGGGGAACATTCCAGAACTGAAAGGGTCATTTTAAATACAAAGTAAAGCTCTTCAGACCATCACCAGCTTCCTCTTCTGCAAGAGAAGAGGGATCCAGGGGCTCATGCAAATTGGCAACATCTGAAAACGTTTTCAAGTGACAATTCTCTAAATAAGACTGGTTTGGGCATGGCATTTTCCCCTCAGATGCAAATCAACCCACCCTTTCCTCTCCTTCCTCACCCCCCCCCCCCCCCAAAAAGGGCGGCGGGGATTCACAATCATGGGGTTTGCAGGTCACACATGCCAATCCTGGGTGGCTGTTGTGGTGACATAAATAAGCCATTTTATTGTAGGATTGATCACTGTGAGAAGCTTTTAGCCCCAGCAATCAGTTTCTATTACAAAGGCTCCTGAAATCATGAAAAGAGACAGACACTTTCTCTTTTTTTTAATTATAAATTGAGATCACACTTGACTTTGACATTTGCAGGATCCCAAACATCCAGAAGCTTGTGGCTAGGGGGGCTTTATAGGCCTCCAAGGCCAACCCTGGTAAAGGTTTGGAAAGGTTCCAAAATAGCAAGAATCTAATGCTTTCATTATGCATGGCTAATTGTCTTCAATGCAAGAAAATCTCTCAAGTGTTGGCAGCTAACCCTGTAGCAAAGAGATAGTATGGACCATAAATCCCAGCATAGCTAATATTTCATGATCAGTTTTTGTAATTCATATATATTGCCTCCATAAATCCATGAATATAGGGTTGAAGTGAGCAGAACTGGACTTGGGCCAAACTGATATTTCGTTACAAGCCAGAAGCTTTTGGGCCCTATTATTTATTTTTTTTAAAGAACTATCAGTTGTGAATATCTCTCTGACTGTTGATCATGAGCTCCTTAAAGGAAGACAACATTCTGTTCCATTCAGCCAAGCAATTTCAAAGTGCATAGGGTAAGACGTAATTATCTCCATGAATAAACAGTGAAATAGAATGTTTAATTAAAATGTACTTTTATGAACCTGTTGCTGGAACCAGGCATCTTACAGAAAAGTATTTTTTCCTCATGTCACTAGCTGTGCATGAGTCCAGTGGAAGGAAAATGTAGCTGTAGATGTATGGGTAGCCAGAATGGAAGGACATTCTTGATGGGTAGAAAGCCTGGCTGGCTTTGCTCCATTTGTTCCACAAAGCTGGCTTCACCTCCCCTTTTGGGGTTCCCCTGTTGTGGAGGATGTCTCCAGGATCTCCCAAGAGGGAAAGTCTACACAGGTATTTTAGCCCTGTGAGCCTGAGTCAGTTGACCAGATCTCTGAGACTTGCTGCTGTCGTTTGCTTGTTTGGTTTACAGTGTAGATGTACCAACAGTCGCCCTCTGCTGACTAGGGGCTGGAAACATCCCTGCACCCCAGCTGCTTTTCTGTCTTCGCAGTTCACTTCTGGGATGACAAAGATGTATTCCTTTTTACTACAGGTTATTATATTAACAGCTTTGGACACAGACAATATATCATTACCCCAGTTAACACTTCTGCTGGAATGCTATCCGGTATCCTAACATTTAAAGTGCTGTTTAAATCTCCCCATTCCTACTGTATTTTGATAAAGGCACAATGGTTTCAAATTGTCCCAGTGCAAGGAGTTGTACATTTTCCCAAGCAAGCATATCAGCTTCCCTAACCATGCCTTTTCTGACCAGAGAAATCTGGGTGTCAATGTGGCATAACTTGTTGTTCAACTTGGCAACTTTAATAAACTCTTTATCAACTTCCAGTGGGTTGGTCTTTGCAAAATTCACCAGGGTCTTCTCAGGAAGCCCCTTGGGTCCTGAGTCTAAGGTGTTGCATTAACCTGGGCCAGCCTGGGTTTGTATCTGGATTCCTGCTCAAGATCATCTTTTCTCATGTGCTCAGTGGGGCCATATGAGTAACACTTCCTTGGGCCATTTCCTGTGATAAAGGCCTGTAATTATGATTACATGGAGGGAATTGGTTCTGTGGTGGTAGGTGCCTGGACTCCTCGCCACCGTCCCTTTTCCCAGGGATAAAACGTGCCCTCCCATTACCCCAGCCTTCTGCCCTGCTCTCTGCTGTTAGAGCTCACTAGACACTCTAGTTTGTATGTAGGAATCAGCAAAATCCTCTTCCTCTTGTATATTGCCAAGGGATTTAGCCCAAATGGCCGCTCTGATCTCCTCAGATCATATACTCAGGAAATGTTCCTGTGCAAAGAGGTCAAATAAAGGGTCATAATTCTCTACCTTTTTTCCATTTGTCCATTCTTCATTAAATCACACATCCTATGCAAACATTCTCAGTGACTCATCTTATGCTTTATGAGATTCTTGAATCTTAACCTATACACCACAGGGGTGAGTTGAAAGTTTCGAAACACAGCTTTTTACAAATCATATTTCAAAGCCTCCTTCATGTCTATGTCATTAAATACTTGCAATGCTCTCCCCGAGAGTTTGGAGATAAGCATGAGAACCCTCTTCTCTTCTGTAATCTTATGGAGTTTTCAAATTCTTTCAAAAGTGGTGAGAGAAATCCATTTCTTTGTATGCAGGGCAGAGTTTTTCTCAGCTGGATGACTTTTGGGAAGGACTGATTGTTGCTTGAGAGTCTGCATCTCCAGCATCTTGTGTTTGTGTTCACTAGCCTCATGTTTCACTATTCTGGGTATGTGTCTCACTGAGGGGCAGCCATTTCTGCTGCCTCTTTCTGTTTCTCAGTTTCCAGGGCTCCTTGGTGTACCCACTTTCTGCCCTCCAGATCCATTTCTTTTTCCTTCTCTGCTATTTCCAGCTTCTGTAACTCTATCTCAGCCAGTCTGAGTTGTGTGACTGTCTCATTATGGGCTGTGTCTTTGCCCTCAAGTCCTCCTGGTGAATCAGGTTGTTTTTTTTTACTGTTTATGATGCTTACTCATCTTACTTCTTTTGTTTTACTTCCTTTCCCTGAAATACAGAAAATAAAAAAATGTAACCTTTCTTTGTCTGTTCCCAAACATCTCTCTTGTGAATCTCTCAGAATCCAATTTGCTTGGAGTGTGAACCTTAGTTAACCAGCAAACTGTATGTAAAACCTCCCACCCATGCCACTCTGACCCACTTTCTTGGTGTATCCAGGACTGAGAGTATCCTATTACCACCTGCCTCTGTGAGAAAGAGAGACTTGCCTGTGTTTAAACTGGTCATCTGTTCCCCAACATCCCCAGTTTGTTAGCCACCCAAACGATCTACTTAGGACTCTGCCAGCCCTTACTTTGCCTTGCAGGTTAATACTTTGTGTACCCTGGCACCTGAGTTCCCCTAAAGTGTCCAGTTCCTGTCACTGGACACTCACAGTAATTATCAGATTTGCTGTTCCCAGAGGAACAGTACACACACAGTGTGACTGGTACACCACAAGATCACGTTCTTTATAATATTACAGCACTGAAATATATTTATAGTGAATCAAACATAATTTTATTATCAAAGTTAATTTTAAGAGATAGTAAAGATAACAAAATGGAAACAGAAATGGCTGCACATATAAAACAAAGCATAAAATGCATTCCTAGGTCATACTTATTAATGGTTACTTTTCCTATTTAATAAAGTAGATTTTCTCCTGAGGATTCAGTCTGACAGAGCTTCAGGTTTCAGTCAAAACAAGGATCCAAGTTTTCATGAACACCTCACAGTCTTCAACGGGTTTCCTCAGTAAATGGGTACTAAAATGGCTTTCTCATCCTTCCGTTATAGTCAGTAAATGTTTGAAATGCTCTCTGCTGAGTGTTCTCTGGTGTGCTGATCCCCATGTTGACTTTACATCCTCATGTTGACTTGGAATGCAAATGTAGTTCCCATTGTGTTGGGCTTACAATGCTTACTTTAAATCAGAGACGGGGATAGGTGAATAGCCATGCTTTGTCTGCTTTGTTATATAGTTTAAACACCTTTTTAGTAAGAACACATAATTATTTAAATAGCAGCAGTGCATACATTTCAAAATGATATTAATGACCAGCACGACACCAGCTTTTATTTGACACTACTGATGGATAAATACCATGAAATTGGTGTGTTAGGCCTGTTAGGAGTTGCTGACACTGCATAGTGAACCCTTTGCCAGTTGGCATTGGAGGGGTTCTTAGGTTCACAGCATCCAGTCTTGACCCGAATATATCAAGAGATAGAGAATCAACCACTTCCCAGGGGAGTCTGTTCTAGTGGTTAACCATCCTCACTGTGAAAAATGTATGCCTTATTTCTCATTTAAATTTGTCTGGCTATAGCCTCCAGCTATTGGTTCTTGTTATGCTTTCGCAGCTAGATTAAAGAGCTGTTTAATATTTGGTACTTCCTTCCTGTGAAGGTTCGTATACAGCTGCCCCAGGATTGGCCCCAGGATCAAGGCGTCCCAGCCAGCTTTCTGATGTCCCACCCTCTCTGCTGTATTTAGTCTCTGGAACAACATGTCATCTTTACATATTAGAGGGCTTTCTATCAGTAAATCAGGATGGAAACTGCTTTCCAGTCTCTTCCCTAGGGGTCTCACACTGCTAGTGTTACAAAAGATATAATTTTTCAACCAGATGGCTGTCTCTGTTTCTAAGCTTACATATACCAGTTATAATTAAAATGTCACAGTTATTTATGGTGACAAGTACTTCCTATCCTGTGAACTTTTATACTACTGGGCTGAGCAATATGTGTGCAGTTTTCCTTTAAGTACTGAAGCAGTTGCATTTCTTTAACATCAAATACCATTTCCTTCAGATCCTGGTTTTGAGGTCACACATACAAGCCAGGAATTTTCAGAGGAACAGGATTCAAAGACTGGCTGCAAAAAAGGCGTAACACAGTAAGGATATCTGCCTCAAGAAGGCACATAGGAGGGGATTCACAGGGGGACTCAGGCTGAGCATTGCAATTGCAACTTTTGGGTGTCCTGCTGCCAAATGGAATCTTCTGCCTTGAGTTAGGTGCCTGGGTTCCCTAAACAATGCATGGGGAGAATTAGGCTCCTAAAAAGGGATTTATTGAAGCCAGCATGCTGAGCAAGAAGCCACCTAAGTTAGCCAGTAGGAAATGCTGAGTTGAGGGGGTGGACAAAGCCCCACCCCTCAAAGCGACTTAGGTACCTAAATTCAGGTTGGACGGAAGTACCTTCCTGCACTCAGGATTCATAGCTGTGAACCCTCTCCTGGAGTTAGGCATCTAAGCCAGCTCAGCTCTTTTTAAAGAAAAAAAGACAAGATGAGGAGGTGGAGGAGCAGGAACTTGCATCCATGCTTCCTAAATCTCAGGTGAGTGCCCCAACTACTGAGATAAGGAGTACCACTACCACTTGCTGCTGCCACCACCACTGCTGCTGGCTGTGCAGAGCCTGCTCTGGTAGACATGCTCTAAGGTGTGTCTGCTCATGCCTACCAGACTGGGCACCTCAGATGACCGAGGAGAACACCTAGTTTTTGAATCCTGTTGAGGCTTAGGCATGAGTTACATGCCGAGCTGCTCAGTGGTGTCAGGAATAGCTGTGCACATGCCCACCCACAGAAATTTAGGTACCTGTGGAAACTTAGGCATTCAGGGACTTTTGGTGCCTACAGGGTTAGGCAGCAGCTGCGCAGGGGTTTTGAGGATCTACATTTTGGACTTTAGGTGCCTAGAGTGGCAATTAGGCACCTATGTCCCCCTTGTGTATCCTACCCTTAGGACTTGATTCTCATTTCACTTATACCAGTGTGGCACTGCTGAAATCAATGGAGTCATACCAGTGTAAAAACAGTGAAAGAAGAACGAGGTTCAACAAAAACATGCCTACCCAGTATCATTCAGGGCCAGATTCTGATAGCTTTACTCATATTTAGCAATCATTTCAATGGGACTACCCTCAGAGTAAAGTATGGTTCAGGGCTGACAGAATCCAGCCCTCAATGATTTAAGCTGATTTTCAACCAACAGACAAACATGATTGCTAATTAGTTATACCTCCATCTATGACACTTGTTTACAAATACTTTCCATAAAGGTTACCCTCTCCCTCTACACACACCTGTCAGAGAATTTCCTTCCAAACACAATTTCACCCATTAAATGTATCCATCCGTCTACCATACCAAACTATACAAATGATAGTTTGAAAGCATGAAGACCAAACCTAAAAATACTGGGAGATCTAGCTAGTGATTGAAATACCACACAGGTTGTTAAGAAACAATACACTGCCATATAGAAAACATCCACATTGCATTAAATATTGCCTTTCTCAATATTATCTTGCATTTATTTCACAACAGAGTTTCATACAACTTTTTTGAACTTGCAAAATCACTTATCTGGGTCTATAGTCATCACTGCAACTGAGTACATACCTGGGGTACACTTGCCTTGATTCATCATTTTAATTCAAGAAGAAATAGATTAACCTTGAGGGTGGGGGAAGGAAAGGGAACTATATGGAACTATTTTGTCTTAATAAGCTGAAAAATGTTTTCCCTCAGACTTATGGGCGTGGGAACTAAGGGTGTGGGGGTGCTGCAGCACCCCCAGATTTTACGTGGGGCTGCTAGCCCTGCATCCAGGCCTCCACTCCCCAGCCCAGGGCTTAGGTCTCAGCTGCTGCCCCCGTGCCTGGGGCTCCACACCGGGGCCCCGCTCCGGGGATCTGCTTCCGGCCCCACACCCAGGGCCCCATGCTCGGGACTCTGCTCCCTGGCCCTGGCTCAGGTCCTGGCTACTGGCCCCGCTTCCTGGCCCGGTGCCCCACAGCCCGGCTCCCACTCACAAGGTTCTGCTCCCAGGGTCACAGCCGCTGGCCCTATGCCCTCTCCCAGCCTTTGTCTCCTTATCCCTGTCCGGGTTCCGCCCTCCTGGAGACAAGGCACTGCTCCCAGCGATGTGCAGGGCAGGAGGTGTGGACAAGGGTTGGGGGTTGGCTTTCAGCACCCCCACTATTAAAAGGGTTGCAGCACCACTGCTCAGACTAGAGGTTTCAAGGCCAGATAAGTCTCTGATTATTTTTCAGCTGAGATCAGGAAGGTAAATGAAAGAGGCAGAGCACAGTGTACCAATGTCCCATCCTTCCACTCGGGAGTAATGAAAGTGCTCTTTTCATCATGAGTGAATTGAGATTGTTTTATTCTGTAGTACATGACAGGTAACTTTACTGGTAGGGTATTGCAATTCATACTTCCCACCGATCTTAAATGATAAATGCAGAAAGTTGCCTTTCCAAGTGTTTTGGCAGAATGAATGTCTCTTGAAACAAATACAAAGCTTTTATTTCTCAGGGTTTCTTGGGGTATACTAATCCCTCACGTCCTGGTTTGTCAGATGAAAAAGACCTTAAACTGCTTGATATTTTTGTAATTGCCCCTGGAATATTATCACTGCTTTACAGCAAACATCATCAGCATCAAAGGCACAGAACTGCAAACACTATGCCTGCTTTATTTGCAAAATACCCAGCTGAGCTACTGCTGCTCAAGAAACGGCTGTTAGAGAATGAGGAACAGCCCATCATCATTTGTACTTTGCACTAACAAGCCCATAGTCATACCTGACAAAAAAGGCCACTGTGAAATAAGATACTGAATTGTCTGAAACCATAGGTGGGAGAATTAGATGCACATACACGATGGCCACTGTGGTATATATAAACTAGTATTTTACTAAATTGGCAGACATAACAATGGCTAAAGTTACCTTGTTGTAAAAAGACTTCAGTAAAATTACCTAATGGGCTATTTGTGAAAATCTCTGGAGATTTTTCCTTTTGAAGTCATCTTCTAGGGCCCAATCCTGCTCTCACTGAAGTGAATGGAAAACCCTAATAGGCTATTTCCCTCACGAACCTTGTACATTTAAAACATGAATTCCTTCTTGTTGGGTTTTTTTTATTTTTATTTTATTTTATTTTATTTTAATATTTCAAGCGCCTGATTTACACTGCATACTCTGTCACAATTCAGATTGTAGGATCAGGTTCCTAAGGTTATAAGATTTGATTATGCAAATCCTTACAACAGCAATCTTTACTCATGTAAGTAGCCCTATATACTCATGTAAGAAAGGACTCTCCATTTCAGTAAGGGTTTGTAGGATCAGATCCACAATTTGCCAAAACAAAAAGGATCAAATTCACCCCTGTTGTAACTCCATTTAAAGTTAAGAAAGTTATGTGAGGGATGAATCTGGCCCAGTGGATTGAAGCAGGAGGCTTGCATGTATGATCCCAAGTACTTTGCCAATAATCTTTGAAACTTAACATACCAAGGCATTCTGGATACAAATTACATACATTCATTTCAGCAAAATGGAAGAATAATAGCATGATTTGATGTAATCGCTGTAATATCCCTTTCAAAACTCAAATGGGATTGAGAATTGCAGCGATTGTTCTCGCTTACTTAGAAAACCGAATGACTTCTTGAGTTTTGCTTTTGGAAATATGTTATTCAAATTGTATTTTAGAACATTTCCATTTGGTATTTATTTAGTTTAGTTTGTCTCTTGTTATTTCATTGCCATTCTAAGGCCCTTGGACCCACATGAAGCTGACTGCACAATTGGCATCTAAATTATTAAAAGTAGAACTCTCTGGTCTCTCACATTTTCACTTTACAGTTTCAGTCCTATAGGGTTAGGATGAGCAGACAGCAAGTGTGAAAAATCGGGATGGGGGTGAGGGGTAATAGGCACCTATATAAGACAAAGCTTCAAAAAATCAGGACTGTCCCTATAAAATCGGGACATCTGGTCACTCTGTATAGGGTTGAGGTAAAAGCATACATGTGCTTGGTTTTTAGCTTAGCCTCCAAGAAGCTTGCAGCACTCAGCCTTCTAATATAGCTCTTTTTCAGTGTAATCTCATTGTAATCAATAGGAATCTTGCCTGAAGAGGAGTGCAGATTGGATTATCCTTGTAGAATCTGGGGTACTGCTTTGCAATACCAACCACTGAAATTATTCTTGCATTTGAAGTTTTTATACCTCCCCCCCCAATCCGTAGGCCCCAGTTTAGCAAGCTACTTAAGCATATACCTAATATATGAGTAAGGTCCATTGTCTTTTGTAGAACTACTCACATCCTTAAAGTTAAGTACCTGTTTAAGTAGCTTGCTTAACCAGGATCTTAATGCTTGACCATTGAAGCAAATACCCAGTGATCGAGGAATGGGAGATTATTAGGTCATGGAAAAGTGCTTTCTCTTTTCCAGTTCAGACCTTTGGTGTGAATTTATGAACTGTAGCTAATCTATAGTGTCATTTTTAAGGTGCCTATTTTTACTGAAATAATATCTGGTGGGGGGAGCATGTATTTTCTTTTTTCTAAATTGGTCTTTTGTTTACATGTGAAATGTTCTGGATCAGATTGTGTGGGCCTACACCAGATTATTTTACGTCAAGCAGAACTTCAAGGGAGCTTTGCCACAATACAGAGCTCAGGTTCAGGCTGTGTGGGTGCAAGTGTGTATAGAAATAAAGCAAGAAAAATGTCAACACAAAAGGAATTAGTGTAATAAAGTTTGGAGAAGCTGAAATACAAGACAGTGAAATTCTACTTTATATTGTAAGCTAGATGTTCAGCTGGTCAATATAACAGATTGCCAGCTGAAGTTCTGACCTTTTCAGTTGGTCAATGGAGCTTACACCATCTGAGGAGTTGGCTTTCAACATGATTTATGTTATTGCTTTATTTATATATATCTATATATATGAAACATAATATTAGAGGATATAAGGAGTCCCCATTTTAAAGCATATGCAGAAGGAGGGAAGAATTAGTTTGAGAGTTTAACCTTAAATTTTGGAATTTCCTGACTTCTGAGAGTTTCTCAACCTGAGTCCTATCTCCTTTTGTGTGGAATGTTTGCACAATTGGGCAGGCTTGTATGCATTTAAGAGACTGGTTAAGGTATTGGCAAATGTGAACATTAGTCAGACCTTAGCCCAGGAGATAACCAAGGTTTCAGTGTTCAGACTGCAAGGTCATAACTGTTTACAAAAACTGCATGCCTTCCAGCCCCAGCTGTCCTGCCACTTCTCTAAAGGACCCTGAGACAATGTTTTCAGTCTGTCACATATAACTGTTACTGGGTAGCTTGTCAGCATATATGTGTACACTGAGAAATAAACTGCAACAAATAAAACCTCCTGAGAGTCTGGAAAAGTAAAAGAGCAACACAACCACCTGGCAACCAATAAATAATATATTACTCAGCATCTCATAAATCTCTTGCGTTCTTTTCTGAGGTGGAATAACTAATATGCTGCCTATTATTGCCATTCGTTGTTGCACTACACCCTAACGATTTAGATGTGGAAGCTGCAGGCCAGGACCTGCTATTAATAGCTTTGTATAGAGCTACTAATAGGGCAGTTAGGCAGTGGCATTGCTATGAAACCTAATTTGGGTTTGACACCTTCTCTTTTCCAAAAATAACACAAAAAAGCCCAAAATAAATCCATGGCTAACAGTATACAATATTAAACAAAGATTAAAGGCTAAAGAAGTACTGATTTTTTTAAAACACAAATAGGATAATGAAAGGAATATTTCGGGGGGAGGGGGGAAGGAACCAAACAATTCAGTCATTAGAATACTAGTTAGAAATAGGTTAGAAGTGAGTCACTCAATTGATCATTTGTTCCAAAGGTACCTTAATGTAACTTCCTTACAATACACCTAGGACTGCGTTGTATCAGAGCTCAGAATGGGCCTGATTCAAAGCCTAGTGAAGTCAATGGAAAGCCATTGACTTCTATGAGCTTTGGATCAGAGCCAGTATCTCCCAGTCATGCTTTGGGGTGAAAGTACTCTGTTAAAAATCAAACATTAACATCAGGTATGAAGTTGAACAGTTAGAGGCTTCTTTATTGGTGTGCACATACGTCATTACATTTTAAAGAGTGACGTGTAGAAAAGACAAAGAAATAGAGGTTGAGATTCTCTCTGGTGCCTCTAAGAGGCATGGCACAGAAGGGTGCAGCCTAGGGAGAGGGTAAGACGCTTTTGCATCTCCCCTGCCCCACGCTATGCTGTGCTGCTCCACAGGCTGGTAGCATAATTTACAGAAGCGTAACAGCCCCTAGAGCAGAGGTGGGCAAACTACGGCCTGCGGGACCCTCCTGCCCAGCCCCTGAGCTCCTGGCCCAGGAGTCTAGCCCCTGGCTCCTCCCCCGCTGTTCCGCCTCCCCCACAGCCTCAGCTCACTGCGCCGCTGGGACAGTGCTCTGGGCGGCGGAGCTGTGAGCTCCTGGGGCAGCGCAGCTGCAGAGCCTGGCCTGACCCAGTGCTCTGTGCTGCACGGTGGAGTGGCCTGGCTCCTGCCGGGTGGCGCAGCTGCCTGTTCTGCTGCTCTGGGTGGTGCAGTTGTAGCGCCGCCAGCCACCGGTGCTCCAGGCAGCATGGTAAGGGGGCAGGGGAGTTTGGGGTGGTGGTCGGGGGTGGGGTTGTGGCTAGGGGTCAGGGCGGTCAGAGGGTGGGGAACGGGGGGGGCTGAATGGGGGTACAGGTCCCAGGGGGCAGTCAGGAAGAAGCAGGGGTTGGATGGGGTGGCAGGGGGCGGGCAGGGGCAGGGGTTCCGGGGGCAATCAGGGGACAGGGAGAAGGGGTGGTTGGATGGGGCAGGGGTCCCGGGGGGGCAGTCAGGAATGACAGGAGGGGTTGGATGGGGCAGCGGGGGGGCAGTTGGGGCGGGGGTTCTGGAGGCAGTCAGGGGACAGGGAAGGGGGTGCAGAGAACAGGGGGTGTTGGATGGGCAGTAGTCTGGGGGGCAAGAAGCAGAGGGAGTTGGATAGAGGGCGGGGGCTGGGCCATGCCTGGCTGTTTGGGGAGGCACAGCCTACCCTAACCGGCCCTCCATACAATTTTGGAAACCCCATCAGGCCAAAAAGTTTGTCTGCCCCTGCTCTAGACAGACAGGGTAGGGGTGGGCACTGTAACTAGAGAGTGTTGAATCCAGTTTTTATATTCTTAACATGTTTTTCTTTTTCTTTTTGGTGCACAAAAGCAACAGGGGAAACTCTTTAGACACAAATCAATGTCAAATGCACAATGCAAGAGAACCTCAGGATTTTACTGTTTTTTACCCATGATTTGACAATCCAAAACTACTTCATCATCATGGCAAATCCCAAAGTGATGTGACCTCCTTGCAGACTGAGCTGCACCTGGATCCATTGCTGACTATGTCCTTAAGATAATCTGGCTGGATATTCAGTTTCTTACCATTACTGGCAATCTTATTGTGCCACCAAAGCTTTAGCACCATGTGATCACCAGCCATGTAAAAGCATCGTTGGTACACATGCTTCAGAATCTGTTAGTCTTCCAGTAATACGAAACTGGAATTGTCAGCAACAGGTCAATTTCATTGTTCGGACAGGGTTGCATAGCCATTTTTACATTGGTGTTTTGACTCATAGGGTTTTTTATGTCTGTTTAGGTGAGACATGCTGTTTATTCTTTCTTTCTCTTTACTTGGAGTCACTTTGTCCATCTGATAAATCTTCTTATCATTTTATCTAGATTTGATTTTTCTGTGCAGTAGAGTTCTCTTTTATTCCTCCTTAAGGGAGAGTGGAGAGGAATTTGATGAAGTCTGGGTGTGCCTGATTTTCAGAGACATTTGTAACAGATATGCCTATATTTGTCACCATATATATTTCATACCAGAGCATTATTTTGTTGATGTTGGAAATGCTGAACAAAGAAAGCCTGAAAGTTATTAAATGTAAACGATAATATTAGCCAGATGATTAGTCATGAAATTCAGCTTTTAGTGGCATCTTGGAACTATTTAATGTTAATTTCATGACTAAAAATTAAAGGTATCATTGAAAGATGTAATATTTTTCTCATGCGGTTCCTCCCTCCTACTTGTACCTTCTCTTCACTGCACCTCTTAAATATAAAATATATATCCCAATACATAGTTATTGAGATTACTGCTATCTGGTTGTGATTAGATTCAGCCTTGATATCAGCTCTTGGACATTATACATAATAAACATATACAAGCAGCTAATGATGTAGCCGGGTTGTGCAGTTCAATCTCTGAATGTCTGTTTAGGTGACATTTCTGTCTTTACTGCCTGAAGCCTATTTGCAGTTCAGGGGAAATCCCACTCACAATAGACTCCAACTTCAGGAGGCCTATTGCCAGCATTGTTATCAGTGAAATGGCCTCAGTGATCCACAAGCACCTGCAATACCATAAAGAAATAGCCCTCTGTAGCAGGGTGCTGGTGCAAAGGCACCTAATTAGCCCCTGCTCAGCCAGCCCCAATCAGGGGAAATAGATTGGGGCTAGGGAGAAGTCTGGTGCCTGGCCTTTAGAACAGGCTGCACCTGTGGGCCTGAGGCTTCAAGGGCTATAAAGGCTGGCTGGCAGCCAGAAGAAGGGAGAACAGCCAGGGGAAGGTCAGTCTCCAGGCTGAGGGCAGACTCCATGTAGGAGAGGAGATTGTCAGGCCTGCAAGCTCTGTAAATAGTATCACTGGTGGTGGGAACTTGTGGGAACAGGGTGCTGCAGCAAGAGAAGCCTCTCTCTGTGCTTTATCGGGGCAGCAGAGGGCCTCAGGAAGAGGGGGTGGGCGGAGGACCCTGTTACACCCTCTCTATTGATGTACTCGGACTGGGGCCAAAATGGGGATATGCATGCCATCTATCACCCCGCAGTAGTAAGGGAACTCCATTGCTGCAAAGCTACTCATTTCTCAGAGTCACAGTCCTTCATAGCAGGATGCGATTAATGGCCCTGCCGTCTGGCTGGGTAAGAAAATTTGCAGCTGTGAATGTCCAAACTGTTGTCCTCACCAGGTTTAGGACCTAATCCATTATCCACCAAAATTGATATAAAGATTCCCATTGACTTCAGTAGGCACATTCTTACTCACTTAAGAGGAGTGATTCACCTGTAGTTAATGGCGGGTGATGGTGGCTCAACCTACAGGGATCCAGCCCTTCGCTGGATTAAGTGGCGAACAGAGGACAGGCAAACAGAGGGAGTTTGCCCAGGAGGAGTTCCCACAGAGTGTTTTTGCTTTTCAGGCTTCTGTGAGCAGTAAATACAACATCTGAAGATGCTCTTAGAAGGAAGACATTATGGACAGTGAGCAATTAGCTGTTGTGACCTGCAGAGGATGTGCCATGTTTGTCTTTTTCCCAGAGGATAGAAGCGACTTTGTCGGTATGAAGTGCAAGCTGGTCTCCATATTGGAAGAGAAGGTTAAAGGACTAGTATTAACCCTACGTATCCCAAGTATCAACCCTACATTGCATCACAGAACATGAAGACTTTCTGGCTAGAAGTCAGTGTTTAGTTCTGCAGGCACAGCATGCTGAAGAGTCAGAAGGGCAGTGCAGAATAGGGAAGAAAATTGGCAGCATGTGACCTCCAGAAGAAGAAAGAGAACCCAGGTACCCTCAATGCAGATAGAGGTAAGAAACCCTTTTCAGGCTCTCTGCACAGGTACTATGATGAAGAATGGTTTGGAAGAGTCATCTGAGGGAAGGGATCAGAAGGAGACCCCATTGATTGGAAGGCATAGGACGCATTGTCCTAGGGATGGGGGTTCCACGACCACCACTCCCAAGAGGAGGAGATAGGCAGTGGTGGTTGGGGACTCACTCCTAAGGGGGACGGAGTCATCCATCTGCCGTCCAGACCCAGAAACTCAAGAAGTGTGCTGCTTGCCAGGAGCTAGAATTCAGGATGTGACAGAGTGTCTGCCAAGACTGATCAAGCCCTTGGACCGCTACCCCTTCCTACTTCTCCATGTGGGCATCAATGATACTGCCAAGAATGACCTTGAGTGGGTCACTGCAGACTGCGTGGCTCTGGGAAGAAGGAAAAAGGAGTCTGAGGTGCAAGTCATCCATCCTCCCTGTTTAAGGAAAAGGCCCAGGTAGGGACCATCAAATTGTGGTTGTAAATGCGTGGTTGTGCAGGTGGTGGTGGAGAGAGGGCATTGGAGTCTTCGACCATGGGACTTGTTCCAGGAAGAAGAATTACTAGGAAGAGATGGGATCCATCTAACGAAGAGAAGGAAGAGCATCTTCACAGGCAAGCTTGCTAACCTAGTGAGGAGGGCTTTAAACTAGATTTACCAGAGAATGGTGACCTAAGCCCAGAGGTAAGTGGGGAAGTGGGATACTGAGAGGAAACACAAGGAGGAGGGTGCAACAGGGGTGGCCTCCTGATTCATATTGAGAAAGTAGGGCAATAGGCTAGTTATCTTAGAAGCCTGGGAAACAAGCAGGAAGAATTGGAAGTCCTGGCACAGTCAAGGAACTATGATGTGATTAGAATAACAGAAACTTGGTGGGATAACTCACATGACTGGAGCACTGTCATGGATGAGTATAAACTGTTCAGGAAGGCCAGGTAGAGGAGAAAAGGTGGAGGAGTTGCACTGTATGTAAGAGAGCAGTATGATTTCTCAGAGCTCCAGTATGAAACTGGAGAAAAGCCTGTTGAGAGTCTTTGGGTTAAGTTTAGAGGCAAGAGTAACAAGGGTGATGTGGTGGTGGGCATCTGCTACAGACCACCAGACCAGGAGGATGAGGTAGACGAGGCTTTCTTCGGACAACTAACAGAAGTTTCCAGATCACAGGCCCTGGTTCTCATGGGGGACTTCAATCACCCTGACATCTGCTTGGAGAGCAATACAATCACCCTGACATCTGCTTGGAGAGCATCACAGCAGTGCACAGACAATCCAGGAAGTTTTTGGAGAGTGTTGGGGACAACTTCCTGGTGCAAGTCCTCTTGACTTTCTGCTCACAAACAGGGAAGAATTGGTAGGGGAAGTAGAAGTGGGTGGCAATCTGGGCAGTAATGACCATGAGATGGACGAGTTCAGGATCCTGACAAAAGGAAGAAAGGAGAGCAACAGAATACGGACCCTGGACTTCAGAAAAGCAGACTTTTACTCCCTCAGTGAACTGATGGGCAGGATCCCCTGGGAAAATAACATGAGGGGGAAAGGAGTCCAGGAGATCTGGCTGTATTTTAAAGAAGCCTTATTGAGGGCACAGGAACAAACCATCCCGATGTGCAGAAAGAATAGCAAATATGGCAGACAACTAGCTTGGCTTAACAGAGAAATCTTTGGTGATCTTAAACATAAAAAGAAAGCTTACAAGAAGTGGAAACTTGGACAGATGACTAGGGAGGAGTATAAAAATATTGCTTGAGCATGCAGGGGTGTAATCAGGAAGGCCAAAGCACAATTGGAGTTGCAGCTAGCAACGGATGTGAAGGGTGACAAGAAGGGTTTTTACAGGTATGTTAGCAACAAGAAGGTGATCAGGGAAAGTGTGGGACCCTTACTGAATGGGGGAGGCAACCTAGTGACAGATGATGTGGAAAAAGCTGAAGTACTCAATGCTTTTTTTGCCTCAGTATTCCCAGACAAGGTCAGCTCCCAGACTGCTGCACTTATCAGAACAGTATGGGGAGGAGGTAAGCAGCCCTCAGAACAGGTTAAGGACTATTTAGAAAAGCTGGACACGCACAAGTCCATGGGTCCAGATCTAATGCATCCGAGGGTGCTGAGAGAGTTGATTGATGTGATTGCAGAGGCATTGGCCATTATCTTTGAAAACTCGTGGTGACTGGGGGAGGTGCCAGACGATTGGAAAAAGGCGAATATAGTGCCCATCTTTAAAAAAGGGAAGAAGAAGAATCCAGGGAACTACAGCCTCACCTCAATCCCTGGAAAAATCATGGAGCAGGTCCTCAAGGAATCCATTTTGAAGCACTTGGAGGAGAGGAAGGTGATCAGGAACAGTCAACCTGGATTCACCAAGGGCAAGTCATGCCTGACCAACCTGATTGCCTTCTATGATGAGATAACTGGCTCTGTGGATATGGGGAAAGTGGTGGATGTGATATATCTTGACTTTAGCAAAGCTTTTGATACGGTCTCCCAAAGTATTCTTGCCAGCAAGTTAAAAAAGTAAGGATTGGATAAATGGACTATAAGGTGGATAGAAAGCTGGCTAGATCATCTGGCTCAATGGGTAAAATCTAAGTCAATGGAGATATCCTATAACTGGAAGGGACCCTGAAAGGTCATCAAGTCCAGCCCCCTGCCTTTACTAGCAGGACCAAGTACTGATTTTTGCCCCAGATCACTAAGTGGCCCCCTCAAGGATTGAACTCACAACCCTGGGTTTAGCAGGCCAATTCTTAAACCACTGAGCCATCCTCCCCCCCAGTGATCAACTGCTCGATATCTAGTTGGCAGCCGGTATCAAGCGGGGTGCTCCATAGGTCGGGCTGGGGCTGGTTTTGTTCAACATCTTCATTAATGATCTGGATGATGGGATGCATTGTATCCTCGCGGATGAGACTAAACTGGGGGAAGAGGTAGATATGCTGGAGGGTAGGGATAGGGTCCAGAGTGACCTAGACAAATTGGAGGATTGGGCCAAAAGAAATCTGATGAGGTTCAACAAGGACAAGTGCAGAGTCCTGCACTTAGGACGGAAGAATCCATGCACTGCTACAGGCTGGGGACCAACAGGCTAAGTGGCAGTTCTGCAGAAAAGGACCTGGGATTACAGTGGACGAGAAGCTGGATATGAGTCAACAGTGTGCCCTTGTTGACAAGAAGGCTAACGGCATATTGGGCTGCATTAATAGGAACATTGTCAGCAGATCGAGGGAAGTGATTATTCCCCTCTATTTGGCACTGGTGAGGCCACATCTGGAGTACTGCATCCAGTTTTGCACCCGCCCCCCCCCCCACTACACCCACTACAGATAGGATGTGGACAAATTGGAGAGAGTCCAGCGGAGGGCAAGGAAAATGATTAGGGGGCTGGGGCAGATGACTTATGAGGAGAGGCTGAGGGAACTGGGCTTATTTAGTCTGTAGAAGAGTGAGGGGGCATTTGATAGCAGCCTTCGACTACCTAAAGAGGGGTTCCAAAGAAGATGGAGCTCGGCTGTTCTCAGTGGTGGAAGATGACAGAACAAGAAGCAATGATCTCAAGCTGTAGTGGGGGAGGTCTAGATTGGATATTAGGAAAAACTATTTCACTAGGAGGGTGGTGAAGCACTGGGTTACCGAGGGAGGTGGTGGAATCTCCATCCTTAGAGGTTTTTAATGCCTGGCTTGACAAAGCCCTGGCTGGGATGATTTAGTTGGGGTTGGTCCTGCTTTGAGCAGGGGTTGGACTAGATGACCTCCTGAGGTCTCATCCAACCCTAATCTTCTATGATTCTAAGGAAAAAAAGAAAACCACTTTTCTTATGAAAGATATGCTGTAGTAATGTTCCAACACATAACAGTTTACAATCGTGTTTTGGATCCCTTTTTTAATAAAGATCTCTGTGTTCAAAAGGTAGCATAGCCTAGAGCAGTGGTATTCGCTATCTTTACTGCTGGAGTCCAGATTCCTGTATTTCAGGCATTGCTATGAGCTGCATTATTTATCCTCAGCATTTCGTGTGTAAGACTACACCACCTACATTCTTTCCGTCTTTCCATTCTTCCCTTTCACACACCCCCCCCCCATTGCTGAACTGAGGAATTTACACAGGAACCAGGGGTATCCTCTCTGAGAATTATTTTTTAAAAATGCCCATCATTTAGTATAATCCCAAGCACTTCAGTCATCCTGGGCTATAAACCAGAGTGATGCTGGCTCTTACAGTTCACATGCAGCACCCCCGGGGATGAAGGACACAGCTAGCAAAGCCCCCAAAGTGGGCAGTACTGATGAGAGTGAGAGAGTAGCCAAGACAATCTCTTCTTAAGGGACTGTTATGGAACTCGAATCACAGTGTCAAGCTGCACTCCACCAGCAGAACTCCTAAGGGAGGGCAAAGAGTGTTAGGGCATTGACTGCCTGCTTTCCCTTAAGGAGGAATTGTACCTCTTTGCTCCAGTGGAAGCGAATCAAGTTCCAAAATATTGCTCCTCAGAAGTGTCTTCAATGAGCCAACGATAAAAGGCATCTCAAGCAGGGATGGCTTGGTATTTAAGATAGAGGGTGAAAGGGCAGAACCCCTACTTCCTCCCGCACACATACAGCCTTCTCACAGGCAGTGGGAACACTGTCTATCATAGAAAACAGAATGTCAAAATGTTGCAATAAAATGCATGTCAATATATCTTTATAAACATACATATGTCTTTAAAGCTGTGTTCTGTCTATCCAGGATATAGTGTTTTATATTGCAATGCAATGCATCACTACTGAAATTAATTTTATTGCAATATTTTGGAATTCAGCTTTCTATGATATAAATGTCTAAAAATGCAACTTATTGCCATGTGCCTCCTTGGCTTTTGTTCTTCCTTCTTTTTCCTGACCTCCGGTTCACTTTTTCATTCCTTTTGTTGTATATTTTTGTCTGTATTTTCATCCATCATTTTTTCTGTGTTCCCTCCTTCTTTTCCCCATGTTTGTTCCATCTCTTCCACCTTCTTTTTTTTCTTACACCCAATCCTCTCTTCCTCCTTCCTTCATTTATACTTCTTCCCATACGCCATCATTTTCAAGCTTTTTAATCTTACTTCTCACCTGCAATCTTTCTCTCTCTCTCCCCACTCTTCAGTATCTTCACAACTTTCCCTTTTCTAAACACATTCTCTACTTCTATCTCCTGTCCTCTTCATTCATCATGTCTCTCTCGAATTTTCCACCCATTAGCAAAAAACTCATTCATTCCCTCTAAATGTACAGCAGATACATTTCCTTGCTCAGATACCCTCCAGTCTAATCTTTCCTTCCCCTGCAGCATCCAGTCTGTCTCCTCTTTCCCTTTTCCACCTAAAATCAAATTAGTCTCCTCTTCCCCCCTACCTTTTACACAATGTGCTTGCTTTCTCTACTCTGTCTTCTCCATCCTCTGTCTTCCCTTTCCTCCTTTTCATCTCCTGTCTCATCTCCCTCCTCTAACCTTTACATTCAGCCCCCCACCCCCGCAATAGACCATAGGTCTTCCACGAGAACTTTCCAAACAGGACCATATATAAACCAATCACTGATGTCTTTCTTCATCATTCTAAGAGAAAAACAAACTGCCCTCATTCAGGCAAACAAGCTGTTTGCTCTGAAACCTAATGATAACACTTTAAATGAAAATGTTGCTAACCATTTCACTTATAATTTTAGCAGAAATGTTCAGCTAATGTTTTTATCTCACAAACTCAAACTACCTCCTACACTTTGATAGTTAACCAAATGCCCCAGCTGCCAATATCTCCAGCTACCCACTTGACAACTTCTGTAACATAGTCATGCGCTGTCAGTACTAACATCTGAGGAACAATTAGCAGACTACAATAAACTGAATCTGACAGTAAAAGGACTAAAGCACATTAAGTCAATGGGAACCTTTGAATTCAATGGGCTTTGAATCAAACCCCAAATGAATAACAAAAGGAATATTTTATTGATTGAAGTATTCATTTTCATATTTAATTCAATAACACACCTCAAGCTCCTTCAGAATTTCCAGTCTGCTGCCCTAGGGTGCTCAGGGATTTTGCCATAAGAGAATATGAGGCCTTGGAGATATATTGCAGTTCAAGACCATCTGGTCATAAAAATAAATATATATCTAACACCAAATAAAACTGTTCCATTTTCCAGGCCATTTTGTGTCTAGACCTTTGTTATAAATTGGCTGCTGAATTTGTTCATGAGCAATATATATATATGTATAGTATTCCTAGCAGTGCTCATAATGAGAAGTCTACACAAATGACCTTTTAAAAGCTCAGTAACTCTTTCACATCACTGGCAAATTGAAAGCCTGTGTTTGCAAGTATCACAAATAAATGATAGTCACTCTGACTATCTAAAAATAAAACTATATAGCTAAAAACTTCACTGAATAGTAAAACCTTTAAAATAAATGCCACTTCCTTTTCCACAGTAAATGCCTTATCACAGTTTACAGTTAAGTTCTTTCCATTGAATTGCAAGATTTTGTTAAATTACAGACTCTTTAGAGGAACTAGCTATCCGGTTTTTCATATATTTTATCTATATACAATCCTCTCTTGAATTTTTCTGTTTCAGGGTTTTTTTTTAAAGCTTTTTTGTTCTCTATTTATATCTTTCTTCATCCAATATAAGACCCACAAATTAAAGATCTGTTTCTGTAGCCTTAGTAGCATTCTGAACAATTAGTCATTTTTTTCAAAAGTGAATTTAGTGGGCCAGATCCTTGGTTGCCTTTTTTTGCTGTTTTGACTCAAATCTGATTTTGAGGGCTTATGTGGGACTTAAATGTCAGCTAGGAATTACGCTCCTCCCCACCATCTGCAGAGGGATGAATTTCATCCAGAGTGAATGGTGTGTTTTAAGAAATATCCCAGCCTTAAAGATGTTTCAGAGTTGTCTCTGACTTCTTTCATAATGTAAATTTTCTGAATCCAGATTCCCAAGCTTTTCTCACTATAAAGAAGTGTAAGTAAATATTTCCCTTTTTCAAATGCCCAATTTTCTCAGGTTTTGCCAATTCCAGTTTAACATTTCCTATGAAAACTCCTTGGACCTATTTTGGATTTTATTCAGATTGTTCCATGAGGGAGGAAAAGGGTGAGAGGAATGATTTTTTTGGATCTTTCCAGTGTGCAGTTACATGATGTCATAACCATAAGGACACCAATATAGAGCTGATGAAAATTACTTGACTTTCTTCATTTCCTTTTGACATTTTGTGTTAATTAAATGACAAGCATGGGGTACTACTACTAATTACTCTTGGGGAAATTCTGTGTCACTGCGCAAGTGTAGAATTAATGTCCCTTGCTGATCCCCCCCCTCCGCCCCGGAATAATTGATTCTGATGAGGAGGCGAAGGGAAGCTGCAATTACACCTTTCACCCACCAGGCCTGATGTGGCACCAGAAGAGAGGACAGCTGGCTCGTGGGCTGGAGCAGTAAGCAACAGAGAGGAAGTGGGGTAGATGTTGTCTTCCTGACAGCACCCTGCCCACAGGACCAGGTAAAGAGGCACAGGATATGGGGGTGGGGATGGACAGAGTGGGGCACATGGGACTGCTGGGGAGTCTCTCAGACTGAGATTCAGAAGGGCTAGTGCAGAGGATAGATTGGGGCAGGGGCACAGGAGTTAGGGGGTGACATTGAGCCAAGGGCTGAATGGGAGTGGAGGTGCAGGGCCACATGGGGATGGGGGAAGTGGGAGTGGCTGAGTGGGCATGCAGGGACACATGGAAACAGGGGCAGTTATGCCTGGCTGAATGGGCAAAGCTAGAAGTCAGTCAGGCTCTGCATGAGGAAGTCTCTTCAACTCCCTAACCATTCTCCCACCCACACTCAACACTCCTCCAGGTTCGCTCCCAAGCTCCTTCCCAGCAATTACTTCCCTCTCCCTCAGCTCCTCCATTAACCCTAACTTGCCCCAGCCTTTGCACTGCTTCTGAGGGGTGTAGGAAATACACTTCTGTATTGTAGTTTAAATGAATTATTACTCAAAGTTCTGTATTAATATGCCTAGTAAGGAACCTGTTTGTCAAAAAACATTTCCTGGATCTTTTTTGTCTTATTGTTACAGACAGGTATTTTGAAATAATTTACCAAAATAATTGAAGCTGGCATGATTATATTGTTATTTTGACAAATAAAATATGCAGAATTTTGCTGCATTTAAAAATATTATATACAGAATTTTTAACTTTTTGGAGCAGAATTCCCCCACGAATATACTAATAGGTGCTTCCCCCAAATACTTGTTATTGGGACATATCACCATGAAAATGAGATAAGAACAGTATTGGTAACATAACATGGAAATATGTTTATTTTTTGAATATATATAAATAATGTCTACCAAACACATCCCTGAAGTGCATGCAGTTATCAAGATGCATTGGGGTTTTAAAACTGCTGATTTATTGTGCCTTATTTATGGAAATGTATGTACATTTATGCACAACTTGCATCCTATTTTACAGCTAGAGGATATTGGAAGGTATGCTAACAAGCTGGCTGCTTTTTTTTTTTTTTTGCACCATGTCCTCCCCATATGCCTGTAATTTCTTTCCTCCCTCTGTGGTGAGTGCTATTGCCTGTGTTTATGCATCCTCCAGTTGTTTAAGTTCTTTGCTGAATACGCAATGTTGGGGTAGAACATATGGTGTAAATGTTTTGTACCTGGTCATGACTTTGTTTACAAAGGCCACACCCTCTTTCTTTCTGCTATGCACACAATGAGCCTGGGAGGTCTGCATCCATGCCTCACCTGCATTTCATCCAGTGGAAACTTACCTTTAAAAAGAGTTAGGTATTCTTTGTCTCACTATAGACAAAAGTTATTACATTCTTAACTCTCTCCTGTGGTGAATAGTCAAGATCAGGCTTGTAGGCTAAAACTTACTGTTGTGCACTACTTTTCTGTATAGACAAGCCCAGGGGTAAGCAACCTATGGCACAAGTGCTGAAGGCGGCACGCGAGCTGATTTTCAGTGGCACTCACACTGCCTGGGTCCTGGCCACCGGTCCGAGGGGCTCTGCATTTTAATTTAATTTTAAATGAAGCTTCTTAAACATTTTAAAAACCTTATTTACTTTACATACAACAATAGTTTAGTTATATATTATAGACTTATAGAAAGAGACCTTCTAAAAACATTAAAATGTATTACTGGCATGCGAAACCTTAAATTAAAGTGAATAAATGAAGACTCGGCACACCACTTCTGAAAGGTTGCCGACCCCGAGACAACCGTTATGTTTACAGGGATCCCAGCAGTGAGACATAATTGTCTCTGGGATGGGGACATATCAGTGAATGAACTAATTAACAGAAATACTGTAAAGTTTGAGACAAGATAAAGAAAATCTGCATCTGATTAAAGGAACCCCTCTCACCCCAGTCTCAGTAAGACACAGAAAGAATTGCCCTGCTTGGTATTTGGCCCGGCTACTTGGGTTAACATTCTGGTATTTTTAAGGACCCTGAGTGGGCAGGGAGATTCATAGATTCACAGGGTTTAAGGCCAGAAGGGACCACTAGAACATTTAGTTTAACCTCCTGTATAGCATACACCATTAAATTTCATCCTGTTACCCCAATAACTATGTCTCTATTAATACCTATAATTAACTAGATCTCTATTGTATTATTATTTGTACTGAAGTAATGCCTGAGAACTTTAATTGTAGATCAGGATGTTAGTCATAGACCAGTACCTCATTCTTCTGTGCCCTGTATAAGCACATAACAAAACCAACCTTAATTGTGACATTTCCCAACTTTGAGTGCTTAACTTTGTAACTTGAATAATGTTCCTTTAATGTAGAGTCCTGCTACACACAGAAGTTGAGAGCATGCTCAGTTACTCTGTGGAGCTAAATGCCTGCATAGTCTGGTCAGCACAAGCAGCTGGGAGGGGGTGGAACACACTGAATAAGATAAAATCTTCAGAGATTTTTGCTACTAAAATTAAAGAAGTCTCTACTGACTGTGCACAAACTGCAATTGGGGCAGCTTGTCATGGGGACAGCAAAAGGGATATCCTTGATGCAAAGGCCACCTTTCTACCAAATGTCAAGTCCCTTTTCTGAAGCAAAAGGGCACTACAGCTGTTTGAAGAAAAGGTCAACAGAATTTTTTAACATGGGTAAAGAACATATTTCCCTTTAGCCTCCTGTTTGGAAATTATCTGAACTGTTTTTTGCTGAAATTTTCAAAGAAATAAAATAAAAATTAAATGCCTACATTAATCAGCCTGTGGCAGAAACCTACCATGTAACATTTCAGATTAAAAGATTAAAGGCTGGCAAAGTGATAAGCAACTGAAAACAGGGTGTTGTGTAAATGTAACCATAGGCATGGATGCTACCCGCACTGCCTACAATACACCAGATTATAAACCAGATTCCCAGTGGTGGGGAGTCTTTGGAGCTGGGAAAACTACAAAGAGGTGTCCAGGTGATTTTGTAGGCTACAGCAGTGGGGAAAGGTACTTTGTGTCTATGTGCACAAAACTCTCCCTGCATGGGTACCTGGCCTCCCTGCACATAGACACGCCACCCATGCGGATGCATAAAGCGAAGCCCGTACACACCAACCAGCTTTCCCTCTGCGCTGCGCTAAACCCGCAGGTTCAGCGTCCCCCCGGCCCCGGCCCTAGGGAGCAGCTGCTCGTCTCGTGAGGCTACTCGCTCCTGCCCCGCCCCAACCAGAAAAGAAGTCTCGCGAGAAGCTGCCCGCCTCGCTTGGCTGCCCGTAGCCTTAAGGAGGCTGCCTGGAGCACACGCAGAGAGTGTGTCAATTATGACGCTACAGAATGGAACGCGGCGAAGGGCGGATGCAGTGATCGGGGGGGGGGAGCGCGCGCTGCGGCCGCTCGCGCGGGCGGTGGGCGGCAGGGGAACCGTGCCCTGGCAGTGCGCAGCTGTCACCCGTAGGCGGGGGTCATGCACAACGTCCCTCAGCTGCTGAATAGCCCCACGTGCCTCTCGGCTGGCTGGCTGAGGCTGGGCGGCACAAGGACGGGGCGCTGGCGGCAGGCTTTGCTCCAGTCCTGGCACACAAAGCAGCGCTGCCCCCTCCCCTGCTCGCTCGTTTGGGTTCGGCTCACGTCCAGCCTGTGCCGCGGGGTGGGGGGGGAAGCGTTGCTGTTCCAGTGAGAAATGCATCCATCTCCCCGCTGCTTGTGCGCAAAACGTGCCCGGTTCCCACGGTGGGAGCGCTGCCCGCCCCCCAAAAAAGCGGGAAGGGAGGGGGGTGCCGCGGCCGGCCGCTCGTTTGAGCAAGGAGGCGGCCGCAGAGACGGTCTCCCGTGGAAAGCCACCCGAGCGCCCGCTTTCCCCGTGGGGCGGGAGAGGGAGCCGCCGCTAGAGGGAGCCGTGCCACAGGGAGAGGGAGGGAGAAGGGAGCGGCGGCTGCCGCAGGAGGAGAAAGACCCCCCAGCGCGGCCTGCCCCCTGCCTCCTCAGCGCTGCGCTGCTGCTGCTGCTGTCAGGAGCGGCGGCCGGAGGAGCCGCAGAGCCCCGCCGCGGTCAGGGCCAGCGCACAGCCCCGCCGCGGAGCAGAGGCGGAGTGGACTGGGGCTGCTGCGGCTGGGTCCCCGTTCTCTCCTCCTCCCGCCCGCCTGCCCCCCACCCAGCCACCCAGCTGTCTCGGTCTGAGTCACGCCTGGCTTGGCTGCCGCTCGCCTTCCCGCTCTCCCGGCTGCTTTTGGTTTCCCTTTTGCTGTCAGTTTCCCCCTGACCGGCGGGGTTTGCGTTCGAACAAAGCCCAAGCCGCGGGGCGGAGCGGAGCGGAGCGGAGCGGGGGAGCAGCTGTGCGCGAAGGAAGCGCGGCGAGGCAGCTGGCGGAGAGGCGTGGAGCTCCCCACCCCTCCCGACCAGCCCCATCCAACCAGCCGGTAAGAAAGTAAAGAAGCCGGCGAGGGTGACACCGACTCGTCCGGAGGAGAAGAAGCGCGTCCCCGCTCCCGTCTCGCCTCCTTTCCGTCCCCGCTCCTCCCAGCCCCTCTGCTCCGAGGCACCGGCAGGAGCAGCCTGGACTCATGATGGCTTCAACCACTACCTGCACCAGATTCACCGACGAGTACCAGCTCTTCGAGGAGCTTGGGAAGTAAGAGACCTGCCGGCCGCTGCACACTGGGCGGGGGAAGGGGTCCCGGACGGGAGGGGAGGGGTATTTCGGTTGGGGGCAGGGGAGGTGGTTTGACACATCAAGGCTGGGCAAAGAGGTGGCTTTTGTTTGGGTGTAAAATGAAGTGGTGGGGGGGTGTCCGTCTGGTTGTTGCCTCAGATCCTTTGCAAAGGAGACTTAGTGCATTGCTGATCTCTGCAGTTGGAGCTGTCATGGGGGAGGGAGGATTCACCTCTATGCACGTATCTAGATGATACATTCATATTTTTTAGACACAGCTGCTTCTCTGCTTTGCATGCTTGTCTGTTTTATACTTGATACAATTAGGTGCCACGTTTATTGATGCAGAAAGTTCAGCTAGGCATTCAGTATATTTTGCTCCCAGCACTTTTAATAGGGAGGAAGGGCGACCCTGCGTTAATGTAGCTTGCCCCCTCCCCTTCCCTCCTCTTGTTATTTATGAAAGGTTGTTGTTCTCGATCTTAATGTCACACTGTATCTATCACTCTCTTCAGGATTTATAGCCACCATTCTAGCCAGGGTGTAGGAGAAACCCGATGGAGACGAGAATGCTCTGCCCAGAGTCGGGTGTGCTTTTGTATTTTTCATGACCACGATCAGAAAAGCTGTGCGGTTTATTTGACACTCGAAAATACACCCAAACGTTCATAGATCCATTGTTTACAAAGAAGCTTGATGGCTGTGTAATGTTCAGACCTGAAATTAACTATTACCCATTCTCCAGTTTCTCTTTGATTTTTTTTTAAATTTGTGAGTTCATTGCTGTGTCATTTCGTTATGTAAATGACTTGAAAAGGCTTGTGGCGATACCATTTGGTATTAAAAACATGGAGAATATGTCGTAAACAGCAATCTAATTCAAATGCTCCTTTTCTGCAAGGAGTAGGAATGTCACCGTGTAGCGTTGTATTCATTAAGATCTACTTCCTAGTCACACAAGTGGGCTCAGTGTTTAAATTTAATTAAATACAATCGCCATGTTGACAGAGCTGGAAGTGAATTTTTTACACAGATTTTGTTTCGTTTTTCATACTTTTTTTGCTGCCTGTAAGATAGTCACAGAGCATTTGAGGCTTTTGAGTCAGGGAACTGTAAAAATGTGTATGTTTCCGGTGTGTAAATACCATCGCTTATAATTTACTGTGTACATATATTTAAACTGTTTAATGATGTGACTTGTGCTCACTTGTATTTTAAATCCAATTTACTATTATAGTCTATAGAATGAGTAATGATTGCCATTTTGTGCTCATTTTCCTGTCTCCTGTATTGACATTATGCGTTTCAATCAAATCAGTTAAAACACCCAAATTATTAGAACCATTATCCAGTATTACAGCCCTTGTATTGATGTTTGTCTGGCTATTGGTTTTCAGGGGGGCGTTCTCAGTGGTGAGAAGATGTGTGAAAATTCCTACAGGACAAGAGTATGCTGCCAAAATTATCAACACCAAAAAGCTGTCTGCTCGAGGTGGGTATTTTTCAACCCAGTATTTTCAGTGTCTCTCTCTCTCTTGTCTTCCCCCCCCCCTTTTTGTGCTTAAAATAGTATTATATCTAAGCATTTACACACTGAGTAGATATTTAAATTTTTCTTTGTATATTTTCCATTTCCCTAAAATACTGGTTAGATTTTCCATGTTGTTAAGTAATCTTTTACTGACTGACAATGCTTAGATATGAGATTACTGCTCCACCATGCTAAAAGGAAAGATGTACAAATTCTAGAGCATTTTGTTTGAAGATGCAAATCTGCTTTTCAGCTTTGAGAGAGAGTTTGAATAACAGCCTGGAATGTCATTTTCTTTAATTATTTTTTGAGAAAATGCTCTCACTCTAATTTTTATTAAGAAAAAATAGGTCAAATCTTAATTCAATCACATTCTTCCATTATATTTAAATATGAACATAATTAATCAAGCCATATTTAACAGTGAACGTCTTTAGAAATTTTTTTTATCTGCTGCACATACAATTTTTCAAAGGAAAATGTAGTGTAATAGGGTAGACATTTTATAAAGTAACTATTTGTATACCAAGTAGTGATGTTTAAGTGAAGCATTTGTACTGTTATTTCTATCATGCTCACATTTTCTTCTCCTTTTATTTGTATTTTTCTTATGTGGTATATATTTGAGTGTGTATTTTACAGCTGTATCTATATCTATATATAGATATTCACTGCTTGTGTACTTACACTACATTAAAGAAACTATATATTTACTGTGTGTTAGGACTGCTGAAAATAGGCCTTATATTTATTGTTTGGTAAATCCACACTAACATGCTAGTACGAGGATGTTGGGGATTAAGGATTATTCTCTGTTGACATTATCTTTACTTTCATATGAATTTATGGTACTGTGATGAGCACAGAAATGAGTAAACAAACAACGTCAGTGTGTAAACCTGCCTTTGTGGCTTGGTTTATGTTTTATACAAGGGGAGCGTTGTATATAAGCAGCACTCTGATTTCATTAATTCATTTAATAAATATATAAAATAATTCTATGGTGGCATAGCTGTAACTTTTAATGCTTCTCTAACAGCTGGGGATCATTCAGCATTTTGAGTTATATAATCTTATTTTCAGCTCAGTAGCAGGGCTGTAAAAGTTTACTTTTCACTAACTCTTAGACTTCAGGCTCTTAACGTGAGAGAGATTTATTTTTTCCCTTCTTTTAGTTTTGTAAAACCATATTTCTAAAGAGTCTGTTCATTTTTAGGATTTCGGTTATTTTTTTAATGGAGGGGTGAGGAAAGTAAATGGAAGTTTGTGATTTGAGAATTTTTTTTTACTTAAAAATACGTTTTGATTTTAAATTATTTTTTCTCAGTCAGTTGATAATGTTGATCTGTTAGTTTGGATATTTAAAAGAAAAATAGCCCAAATATTGACATTTAAAACAGATAAATGTTTAAAAATGTAAGTCCTTCTTGACACGAGAGACTGTAATGAAATCAACACTGGATTGTTAATTAATTATGGTTTGAATGTAACACATATATTATGATTTTAAATATGCATATTACAGTGAAGAAACTATAACATTTATTAAAGCAAATTTTAAAGAGTCTGCTGTAAACTCCTAAAAGTAGCACAGGACATGTGTAAAATAGAAGCATTTACTTGTTCTTACACCATTATATCTAGACATTGCAGCACATACAGGACCAAATTCATCTTTGGTGTATTCTTTTAATTTAAGTGGAATTTCACCAAGGAAATTGAGAGCACAGTATGCAGTGTAACATCATGCACAGATTTTGGATTTCTGCATTCATGGTACCCAAGAATTCAACTCTGAGTTCCTTTACTTTTGTGGATTTAAACTTTACATCTGAATAATAGATTGCAGGCATGTCATTTTCCTTACATATACACGTGTGAATACACGATATAGTGTCAGTGGATTTAAGTGAGTATTATAGGGGTAGAGAATGCTAACTGTCCAGCTCTGCCTGTACAAATTTGCACAAATAGTCTGGTCATCGATTAGGCAACTTTCACAGAGCTAGTGTTTACAGAACTCTTCAAAAATTGCTAGTAGGAAGTTTTACTTTCATTTCTATTGCAGTGATATGGTCCATATAGTGAGGGTATTAACATACATAAGAAATTGCTTTGTATTGTGTGTGTATATATCTACACATACATACAGTATACATATAATAACTACACAGACTCAGTGTACTGAGGTATTTTGTCAGCTAAATAGCTCCGGATATGAAACAGTAATGATCAAGCATGCATCGGGTTAGAAAAATATGTACTTGTGACCCTAACCATTTGTTGTCTATTTAAAAGCATGCTTCCAATTTCTCAGTATTCAGATATTTCTTATGATATAGAAGCTATACGTTACATAGCATCAAACTGTGATACATTTAAATTTGGATAACTGATAATGGGTTTACAGATTGTAGTTTAGATACTATTTGAAATCACACCATTATTTAATTCTTTTCACATCTTGACATGTTTTTCATTGTGAGATAGAGCGGTTGATTTTCATGGGTTCATACGATAATTCACTGATGTATGAAATGATACAGAGCATGCTATTGTTTAATTCTAATGGGCAGTTCATAAAATGAACTTCATCCCAGTGCATAGGGTACAGTAACTCCTCACTTAATGTCCCGGTTAATGTTGTTTTGTTGTTGTGTTGCTGATCTATTAGGGAACAAGCTCGTTTAAAGTTGTGCAATGTTTCCTTATAACGTCATTTGGCAGCTGCCTGCTTTGTCCACTGCTTGCAGGATTCTCTGGAAGGGGATTAGAAACAGGGAGGGCCAGCAGTCCACTCCCCCATCAGCTCCCCTAAATTCCCTGTAAATTATGTGACTCGGCAGCTGCCCAGCAGTAGTTCAGCTGTCCCTCCCGACACTGCTGTGCTGCTCCTGCCCTGCCCTCTGCCTTGGAGCTGCTCCCGGGAGCTTCCTGCTTGCTGGGGGAGAGGGGCAGAGGGGTGCTGATATGAGGATGTTCTCCTCCTCTTCTTTCTCCCTCCCCCCCCCCCCCCCCCCGCATTCTGTACTCCCTCTCCACAAAGCGGAGGAGAAGGTCAGAAAGGAGGGAGCTGGCTGGAAGCTGTTGCTTCCTGTCTGAACTGTATCAGAGGGGTAGCTGTGTTAGTCTGGTTCTGTAAAAGCAGCAAAGAATCCTGTGGCACCTTATAGACTAACAGACGTTTTGCAGCATGAGCTTTCGTGGGTGAATGCCCACTTCGTCGGATGCAAGTGGGTATTCACCCACGAAAGCTCATGCTGCAAAACGTCTGTTAGTCTATAAGGTGCCACAGGATTCTTTGCTGCTGTCTGAACTGGTGATCTGCTTAAAAGGGCAACGTATTTGAAGTGGTGTCAGCATACTTAAAGGGGCAATGCAGGTGTCTCTCTCTCTCTCTCTCACTCATGTACGCACCCCCCAGCACTTTGGAAAGTCAGCACCTGTGCAGCCATGCATATGCTGTCAGGAGGAGGGAGTGGTGCGCTCCAGCTGGATAGCATGGGCTCATCATCATGTTCAGTTTTTGCAGGGAAGTGTTTGCAGCTACTGCCCTGCATCTATTGTGTTTCCTCCCTCCTGCCTCAGTTCATGCTGCCTTGCAGCGTGTGAGGCTACATTAACAACAGCCTATTAACCCTTGAGGGCTTAGCTGAATGCTGGTTCATCATTTAGCAGCAAGGCATTCTCTGGGAAATATTGCACTCTCTTACGCCACCACCTCAACCAAGCTTCACAATCATTCATTGCGGTGTACCTAATTTCCCCTATTTACTTTAATTTTTATGGGGAAATTGGATTTGCTTAACATCGTTTCGCATAAAGTTGCATTTTTCAGGAACATAACTACAATGTTAAGTGAGGAGTTACTGGACATACTCTGTGCTGAGGTGAATTTCATGTCTGGTGACTGGCTCTCTTTGTGTAGTTCACTAAATTCACATAGTGTTCCATAAGACTTTTGCTTGAAACATTGAAGAAGAGGTATTTTAACAAATGATATGGAAAAATCAAGACTGATTATATTTTACTAAGTTTATTTAAAACAGTATTAATAATCTTAGTTATGGGTTTCAATTAGTGCTGCCTAGTCAAACAGCTCTTTCCCACGTACGTTTTCTTTGACTATATTTGAACACTTAGATTCATAGTCATCCCAATGTGAAATATTGATCTGGTCATGCAAAGCTGTCTGTGGATTTACACTTTCTTCATAGTTTCCCTGCATAATTAAATGTTTACAAAGGAGTTTAAAAACACTCTTGTGTTTAAAGTGCTGCATGTTCTTTTTCATTTGTTTGGGGGTCTTTTGCACAACACGTTGCATTTCAACTGCTCTTACTTTCAAAATTAAGTTTGTGTTTTAAATTTATGACAAATTACATATATTTGGAATGTGGTCACATACCAAACTAATCCAAATAGCAATAGAAAAAGTACTATTGTTTAAAGTTAGTTTTTTTTTTTAAAATGAAGAATTTGATTTTAAGTGCGTGGTTTGCTATAATATTGATAACAGGTAGAAATTTCATCAGTTCCATGGTTCTCTGTTGATTTGTTGTTCTTAAACAATAATAGAAGTATAACCTTTTAGAAGCACCTTTTGTGAACAATTTTTGTGTTAGTTAACTAATATTTCAGTAGGAACATACAAAAGTTCCGCTTTTCATTTAAAAATGTCACGCTTCGTATGCAAATTATAGTTTTTTTAAGTTATTAAACTTTAATGAAGAATGAAGAGATTATTTTCTAACAATATGAATCTGAATTAAATTAACAGTTGGTCATTTGTATCAGAAGAATACGTTCTAAATAAACTAGGAGTATGAATATACTGCAGGAAAGTAGACCCCTGAAAGAAAGTGGAAGAGTTGGCAAGTGTATGGAAAAGTAGTACCAAAAACCAGTATATCTGTGCTGCTTTTGCATTGTAGTAGGCTTCATCTTATATATATTCTATTACTTTTTATTAAGTCTTGGTTTTATTTGCAGACGCTGTCCTCTTTGTGGGTATATAGTTAGGATGAATAAAGTTTGCTATTCTAAAATATTATTTTATTCAGTCTTGCCCTATTATGATCAAACTTTTTTTTATTTAAAAAAAAAGACAAAACTTAATAGCGTTTATTTTTTCTTTGAACTTTTTTTTTTTCCCCAAAGAATTGTGGCTTTAACCCTACCATGAGCTCTAAGTGAATAGATCCTCTGCCTACGCAGATCCCATTGCAGGACTGAGGTCTTAATCTCCAATTACAATGTATGTGTTTCACGGACAATAAGAAAATATGAAAGATTTTGGCAACCGTTGTACTTTTGACATACTCTCTCTAATTGGATTGAAAAGGAACAGAAATCAATGTGCTCAGCGGATTGTTCATTGTATGCAGTCATTTCACTCATCTGAACTTGCACCAGATCTGTAATGACCAAATGTACTTGCCTTCTGATGATCACTCAATGATACTGTCCAGTTCCTAGTGTGCCTTTGTCCATATTGCCAAAAAATACCCCACCCTTTGGTCATGACAGCAGAAAGATGAGCAACTATCTGTGGCAAGCATACATATTTGTAGGGCAGATACAGGAACCCGTAAGAGTTATCAGTTCCATTCTTTCCATACCCGTCACCAGATCCAAAGTCTACTGACATCAGTGAGAGACTTGCAATTAGTTTCATAGCGCTTTGGATCAGATCCTTGGAGGTTTCTGCTGGTTACTTATTGTCTTCTCAGTTGGCCCCCTCTCCACTCCTCTCAGTATCTTTCTATTTTATGAAAGAGAGAAGTGCTTCACTGATATTTCCTGTAGTTTACCCACTGAAGAGTCCCCATGTGCAAGGAAGTGCCACAGGTAACCACACCAATTGCAGATTCTTACAACTACATGTGATGGGCATGGAGGCTGAAGAGGCACTCTCACCCTTTTGGAACAACATTTTGTTGGGAGACTGTGGTGAATTTTCCTGTGTGGCTTGAGTAGTTCCATCTATAAATCTATCCATGTGGAACATTTCACAAACCATAAAGTTGTTTAAAATGCTGTAGGGAGATAAATGGAAATGTGGACCATATAAGGTGGTATTTTTCAGCATAGTTTTTTATGGCAAAGAGAAAAATTACCATGCCACTACAGACTAGTGGTCCATTTAGTCACGTATCTTGTCTCTATCAATGCTGTATGTTTTGCAGGAATCCAGAAAACTGCAATAATGCACCCAACAGTGCAGTACTATATACCATAGGGAAAATTTCATTCTGACCCCAGCCGATGATCAGCGTAACCCTGAAGCACAAGAATTAATAACATTTAGACTTCTATCTTTGTAATTTTAGCATAACTGGATGGTGCTCTTATTCATACTGTTGTCTATAATCAAACAAACAAACAAAACCCCTCAGGGACTGATCTTGTAACCCTCAGTGAAGCAAATGTCAGTTTTGTATGTGCAAGGACCACAGAATTGGGCTCTAAACCATTTGCTTCAGTAACTTAATGTGGAGGTCTGTTTCTCATGTTAATTATATGTTGATTGGTAACATGTTTTCTTTCATGTATTAAATGTTTTGCCCTTTCAGTATTTCCTTTAGGATGACAGGAAATGATAATCGGTTACACCTGATTGGCCTTTTCCTAGTCACTCACTATTTTCTGTCTGAGACTTAGTTTAATTACAGCCTCATATTGTACTAGTTAATATAGGAGTCCTGTGTCCGCTGTGCTTTACAAATTCAGTGTAAATGTTTTTTTTCATATGTATTTGCAAATATTCAGTTCTTCAGGTAAATTGGTGCTATTTTTTCCCCCTTCTCCAAATGTTTAAAATATCAGTGAGTTCAGAAAGCTTGTGAGTGTGGAAAATGTTTGTACAGTCCCATCACCAAGTACTTACCATATGGTTGAAGAGATTTTAGTATACAGGGTCAACTTCAAGAGACACTTACATGTGCTTCACTGAAAAGTGCCGTTTGGGTTTTGGAGGTTTTTGTGTTAACTGCTCTTTTGTTAGTTTGTTTTTACCAAATAACTAATTATTTTAAGAACTTTTCAGACATCATTGAGATTGCCTCATAAATCCTGAATTCACTGTCACTAATTTTGGGTGGTAGTAATTTCTTTAACATATAAAACTAGATTTGACTGGGGTGTTCATGCAACTAGTAGATAAATTATCCATAGCAAATTTCATATAATTTCTATGAAGCCAATTTTCCTTTCCTTTCCTTTTGAAAAGAATTTTTCTCCTGTTCATTGCGAGTGCTGATGTGTTCAGGAAAGAATCGTTTTCTTTTTTTAAAGTCTATACAGTGATGGACACAAAAAAATATGAAATCATATTTTTTGTTCTGAGTATGGCCACAGCTTGTTGCTGTTACATTGACATTTTAGTTTTTATTAGGAGATATATCCTGGAAAAGGAAAACATATCAGCACAGCTGAAAAAACTTTCCCTGCAGGGAAAAATTTAATAATATTGGAATTAACATTCTTCCTGCAGGCCAGGGAAATGTGATAAACATATAGGTGCCCTAGGGCACGTACAACTTTCACTGTGGTTTAGAAATGGTATTTTGAAAACATTGCTTCTAAAGGGTCTGCAACATTGAAGTCAGCAGGAGCTTTGCCCTGGCTGTAGTGGATATAGGATTAAACCCCAAATGTATAAGGTCATGGGGGAAAATATCATAGAATTATATTTTGAAACTCATTCAGTGATGCAAGTAAGATATGGTAGATAAAGACTGGGGGAAATGCTCATTTTTCCATTCCAGTTTATGAAATCATTAAATGTGCCCCAAAATTTGAAGAACTTTTTGGGGAGAGAAGGAACATTGTCTGGGATCTCTCTGTTTTCTCATTCTATTCCATTACCGAATTGGGCGTCTGACCCATCTTCTCATGAGTAGGTTCCTTCCACTAAAGAGTCAGCCAGAGGGGGCCTCTCACTGTAGACTATGGGCCTCTCACTTAGCTGGTTCTATGCCAAAGTAACTGGAGTTATTTCAGATTCACTCAACATAAGAGGGAAGAGACCTAGGCACTGAGGTCTTCATCTTGAATTCCCCATATTGTACAGTTTCTAAATCTCCATGTTGATTTTGGAACATAAATATATTTTTCCTGTCTTCTGTTTTCGTAGAGAATTTGTTCACTGAATGTATTTTGCTTAAATTCAAATAAAATTTCAACGCAAAAGCTAATCTTAAAACGCAACAAAACACTTTTAAGAGAGAGAAAAAAATTAAGTGATCAATCCTGTTCACAGTTACTACTGTACACACACACACACACACACACACACACTGTCACATGCATAATCCCAATGACTTCAGTAGGGCTGCAAGCAGGAATAAAAAGAGATATTCAATAGTAACTATTTTCAGAAGCGGGCCGTTAGTAATCTTTTAATAGTATTCCGAAAACCAGGAATCAAAGCAACAATGTTACTTGCTCTTCCACAGCCTCTTGGTGTTCTCCCTGTTACTTTTTTTTAAACCTCTTTTCCTTGTTTTTATTATTTTTATATGAAGACTGCAAACCCGTCTAATATGTTCTGTGTATCTAAAGTATTACTTGTGTGTGTTTACATATATGTTCATATGAATATGATGTACTTAATACATTAATTATTGTCTTAAAATGTGAAAATAAGGGCACAAGAACATTATTAAACATTTGCAATTTTATTGTATGTTTATTTTATTCAGTTATTTAGTATGCAAAAGAATGTACAGCATTTTATGTCTATTGTGATTTGAGGCCTCAGTTCAGTAAGGTACTTAAATACATTGTCTGTCTTTAACATGTGAGTTGTCCTATTAATTTAAAATTAGGCAGATGCTTATGTTACATAGATTGCTAGGGCTAGAGTGAATTCTTGTTCATTGTCCATCTGATTAGGTTTTAAAATGAACTAGTTTATTGAAAATGAAAAATGAAAGCAATACTCTAATGAGGCAATAAGAGGTATTAGGTGTGCAGATAAGAGGTATTGGTACATTACTCTATCCCAGTCATGATTGGCATGTAGTAGCCATTCTTACTACTCTTATTTCACCCTTAATATTCCAAGTCTTTCCCACATCAGCTGCTTTTCTGACACTGTGACTTGAAGGGCGCGGTGAAAACATAACCTCTTCCTGTAACCTAAAAACACCTGCTTTGACAGCCTGGTGATTCTGACAGATTAAAAAAAGTAAACCAAATATTTTATTTGCACAGGCAAACATAAGCAAAATAATGTAATCATTTACCTACCTTTTATTGTGCACCCTCAGATATGTGGGATAGAGTATCTGAGTGGATCTTACTGATACCGCTGGGTTTTATTTCTTCAGGGTTCTACATTCTTCATATGCAGTTACCTAGCACTTGTGGGATTCTTTGTAAGGAAAATTTGAGGATTGTAAAGTATTATAGAAAAGCATAACCACTTCCTAACTTTATTGGATGAGGGAAACATACAATACATACCCCATGTTGAAGGTGATAGCCCTTTTGTTTAACTGTTTATTTTAAATTAATCGTGCCTTGAAATTGAATGGAACATCTGCTTCATATTGGAGAGCTACATAAATCCAATCTGTCTGTATATTCTTGTAAGTGTGTGTGTGTGAGAATATATATAATATCTGTTCCTCTCACTGTAACCTGAGTATTACTGGAAATGTTTTGTGCACCAGAGCCTTTATTTATGTAATACCAGCCTGAGCAGATGTTGCCTTTTGTGAGAGGGTTTTTTTTGTTTTTTGTTTTTTTATTACTGTAGTCCCACCTACTCTTCAACTGTTGTTATTTTTTCATTATAGTGCTGCCTGTCCATTCTCCTATGTTTGAGGTTCAGTAGCGTTGTCTTCCTCTTCATATGAGACTTGTAACTCTGCTATTTCATGTTACATTTGATTGGAAGTTACTAAAGGAGTTGTCAGCTCCAGTGCAACGTATTTAACATTTGAGTGAATTTGGTGCTCATGAAAGTGATACTGGCTGAAAGCACTGGCTCCTGCCAAGTATAGTTAAGACCTGTGCATATTTCCTCCATGCAGCTTTCCCTTGACTTGTAATGCTTCTGTTATTCCAGTCTTGGGGTCTCTTGAGTGGAAACTGCCAAACGTGGTGAATTGTTCAGTGGTGGTTTTTTATAAGAAAAATAACATAAGAATGGCCGTACCGGGTCAGACCAAAGGTCCATCTAGCCCAGTATCTGTCTACCGACAGTGGCCAATGCCAGGTGCCCCAGAGGGAGTGAACCTAACAGGCAATGATCAAGTGATCTCTCTCCTGCCATCCATCTCCATCCTCTGACGAACAGAGGCTAGGGACACCATTCTTTACCCATCCTGGCTAATAGCCATTTATGGACTTAGCCACCATGAATTTATCCAGTTCCCTTTCAAACATTGTTATAGTCCTAGCCTTCACAACCTCCTCAGGTAAGGAGTTCCACAAGTTGACTGTGCGCTGCGTGAAGAAGAACTTCCTTTTATTTGTTTTAAACCTGCTGCCTATTAATTTCATTTGGTGACCCCTAGTTCTTGTATTATGGGAATAAGTAAATAACTTTTCCTTATCCACTTTCTCAACATCACTCATGATTTTATATACCTCTATCATATCCCCCCTTAGTTTCCTCTTTTCCAAGCTGAAGAGTCCTAGCCTCTTTAATCTTTCCTCGTATGGGACCCTCTCCAAACCCCTAATCATTTTAGTTGCCCTTTTCTGAACCTTTTCTAGTGCTAGAATATCTTTTTTGAGGTGAGGAGACCACATCTGTACACAGTATTCGAGATGTGGGCGTACCATGGATTTATATAAGGGCAATAATATATTCTCAGTCTTTTTCTCTATCCCCTTTTTAATGATTCCTAACATCCTGTTTGCTTTTTTGACCGCCTCTGCACACTGCGTGGACATCTTCAGAGAACTATCCACGATGACTCCAAGATCTTTTTCCTGACTCGTTGTAGCTAAATTAGCCCCTCCTCATATTGTATGATGGTGACAAAGCTTGTTTTTCCACCTGTTGTCTGAGTCTAGCTTAGAACTTAGGTCTCCGGAGCAGAAAAGCTAGTGCCTGCACAGCTGTGATCTTTAGTGTCCCAATTTAAAAAAAAAATTTTCATCTGTTCAGCCAGTTTTTCGCTAGTGGCAAACATTAAAATAACTTCAACTCATTTTCTCTTTCATTTGAAGAAAAAATAGAGAATGTGGTTAGAATTACAACTAAAATCAGACTAGAAAAAACAACTCAACATTAGGATTAGAAATTACCTTGTCATTATTTTAAAGGGATAGAAGGCTGTCTGAATGTGAAGGCCTGCTCAGCTCATTAGAGATCTGTCCATACAACAGTGCATCTGTTTTGTATTTGGTAGAAATCTCCTTTGCTTTAGCTAGTGGTCCGAAGCAACCTATGAAACTTCAGCTTTCGGTATTACCTTTTATGAATATTAAGTATTTCACAGAGAACTTAAAGTATTAGGCATGTTTGATTAAAAAAAATCTATCACATTAAAATAATTTTAAATAATAATAGAAAAGTAACAGTATTGATATTTTGATGGCAACTGTAAAGGAAATTTCTCTTCATATGAGGTGTAATTTTTATTTTTTTAATTTTATTTTCATAGCACTGCACCAAGTTATACTGACACTTCTGCTGGGAAGCTAGACTCTTTCATTCATTTGATATGAATTTCTGAATATTTGTGCAGTCACTTTGAAATTGGACCCATGCTTGCTGTTGATGGGGTCCACAGTCTATGTATCTTTTGCTGATCAGTTCTAGACAAATTAACAATAATTTGGCTTGAATTTTGACTAAAACCTAAGTGCTTTGTATACCAAGATAGGAAGCTGATAATTCTTTTCCTTTTTTGTAACATTGTTTTGTTTCCATCATCTATCTGCTTTGTTACATCTGTAGGGAGAAGTCAGATAGATAGCACAGTAGTAATTTTAACCTATCTAGCTTTAATCCAAAAACAAAAATGTTAGGGTGCATTGGAAATTCATTTTCAGACAAATGTTAACTATGACCAAGATGTAGACTAGATTGAAATTTAGCTCTCAAAATCATTCCATTTGATGTAATTGGTAAGCACAGTATGCGAATACTGTAAAATTATTCCATCCCAAAGCTTAAAGGATGGGAAATGTGAACTGTCAATGTCTGGAGTTCATAAGCAAACAATTTGTAGCAAGAAGTCTGTTTTAGATGCTTTCAAAACTTTTTTTCCCGATTTAATTATAATTAGAAACTGCTTACTTGTAATATTCCGCAACGTGAATGCAGGTTCTGTGGTGTCAGTCATATTGCATATTCATATAACTGCAGGAACAGATGGAGTACCTACATAATATCCATATTTGACAATCTGATGGGATTTGCCAAGCCTAAGCTCTCATTTACATTTTAACCTCTTCAGGAGATGGGTTAGTGATTTAATTAGGCAAGGGAGGCCTATGAGTTATTTGTATTGCATATCAAACCTCACACCAGTGCTTAGATATTGTGTGTTTTGGGAGATTTCTTGTGGGAATGTTTTTTTGACTGGATGTCGCTTTGAGTTTGGTGTCTTTAATTAGTCTAATATTTCTCTTACAGTTTTGTTCTTTTGACTGACTTTATTCAAATCCTTCAATGTAAGAAGCAATCTTATTTTTATCAGTACTCTAAACCAAAATGTAATGTATCACTGAGAAGTTCTTGGTTACTGTGGTACTGCATTGCAGTGAAGATTTTGTATTGTAGTGTAGATTACCTTGATTTGCTGCAAGGCAGCTAAGGTACCACTGACCTTTTGTGATTGATACCTAGCTTTGACAGCAGCATATGATGATTTGCTTTCTGCCTTTTCCAGAAAGGGTTCTCAAGAGATTACATACCTTAAGCCTTGAGTAAATTTCAGTGGAGAAAACATCCTTCAATAAATGTTGTTTTGACTGTTTGTAGGACACCTTATTCATGAAAAGACAAGGAATCATTTCATCGTGGAAACATAATGGTTGCCTTTTGCATTTGAGGATATTACAACTACACTGTCTTTTTGCATTTTTTTATAGTGCACAGAGCTTTTACATTTTACCTGTTTAGCTGCTTATGTTCAAAAGTTTATTGAAACAGGCTATGCTAAGTCAAGAACTTTTTCTTTTGCTGTTTATCTTTTCTAAAGTGGAATGTTATCAGCCTGGAAGCCCGGTATAGGTCAACAACTAAGCATGTGAAAAGTTCAGTGGGGCTACTAATATGCATAAAGTTACACATGTGTGTAAGTGTTTGTGAGTCCAGGCCTTGGTTTGCATTGGATAGTGAGTGGAACAGATTCAGGAAGTAAATAAATGTATACTGAAGCCTGGGATCATGTATCTATCTAGGATCATGTTTTAGAATACAACTTACATGGATAAGTATTTTAAATGTTAAATGACTATGTGTTCAACAGAAAACCAATTCCTGTGCAACATAACATTTTTCAATTTATTTAACTTAGAAATTGTCAGGGGAAAAACACTTACATATGGGAGGTATGCATTTATAGCTGCCATTTCATGCTGTCTTGTTTTCATATAGGACATTCAAATTGATTGTTTCCTGATAATGTTTAGAAGCTTCTCTTCTGCTGGTGAGGAAAATACAATCATTTATGTAAAACTTTTTTGCTTTTAATATTGTGAATGTTAATACAATACTGGAAAAAATGAGCGTCCCTCCCCCCCATCAGATTTTAGAAAATAGGCTGCCATTCTCTCCAATAAATTAAGTCATCAATTGTCATAGAAAGAATTCTCCTTCACAGAGTAATTCAGATATGTAGATAATTTGTGCAGGGATGGCAGAGAACATTATACTAACTATTGTATAGCAGAAAGAAAACATCTGAAAATAGTTTGTTCCCAGTATTGAAATAGAAAAGGAAGATATAAAATAAGTCAAAACTTTAATTCAAAAGTAGCATGGCTCCCTTAGTATTAAATATAATTCTACAATAATGCCACACTATATTCTGTTACTATCAGACTTAAATATCAAAACTGGATTCACCAGTTGTAAGACATATATGATAAAGTGATAGAATATTGCCTACTAACACTACTTAATGTGTCTTCAGCCAATAGACCTAAATATAAAGAATAAACTTGAATATGTTACTCCAGTTAACTAGTTGCCAGGTAGGGAATATGTGACCATACAAGTTACCTAAACAAGCTTATAGAGCCATGGTTTAGCTATAAAGCTCAGATTTCAGCCAGGTTCCATTATAAAACTACTAAAATTTTCAACTTTAAATGCCTAAAGTTAAGCATAAAAATGTGTGGCCTATATTTTTTAGAGTTGATGAACATCTAAAGGCCCCATTGATTTTTGTATTTTGTTTATTTCTTTATAGAAATATTTTTATGATACACATTCTTATTTCCACCGTAAGAATGAAACACACAACATTGACACCTCCTTCTACCCATCCAGTGCTATCTAATCAGCCAAAAAAGTAATTAAAATTATTTTAAAATTAAAAACCTACCTCAAGCAGAGCTTTGACTCTCAAAAAGGTAGGCATATTAGAGAATCTGTGACATAGTGATTTCACTATTGATTTTATGTAGAAGGTACTCAGATACTTCTGTGATGGACTGCAATATAAAACTCATGAGTGGGGTGTTAGGTAAATGCTGAGCACTTCTGATCTGCTTCCAAAATCCCACTCTACATTGATAAAAACACAATGTAAGCATTTGTATTTGATGCCTTTTCTTTTGGTTTTATGTTAATAGTTTTCATGTTCTTAATTGGGCAGTTATAATCTTTTTTTCTTGATGTAAAAGCCACAAAGGGAGAATTAAGGTTGAAATTATGGTAAGAAACTGTACACAACAGCTTAATTCTTATACTCTTTCTATTTATTCTCAAATCCCCTTCTAATATAGAGATGACCTAGACACTAGAGTCCAAAAATTTTAAAGGTATTTAGGCATTGATGCACTCAGCGTTGCAATGCCTTATTTGTTTAGGAGCACAAATTTCATTTTTAAAAGTGTTTTAGGCACTTTGGAACCTAAATCCTATTGACTATGTGCCTAAATCGCTTTTGAAAATGAGATTTATGCTCCTAAATCAGTTAGATGTTACAGCAATGACTAAATATATTTTAAAATCTGGGCCTTGGGCCCTGATTTAGCAAGGTTTTTAGATACATGCCTCACTTTCAGCACAAGTCACTGAAATAATTGGAATTACTTAGATGCTTAAAATTAGTTGGCTGATTTAGTGTTTCTGTGTGCACAGCTGGTCTGGACCTTCAGATTTAGTGACTTTTGATGATGTTACAGGAGAATATGGACAACCTTAACGCCATAACCCCTTTCCTAGAGACTTATTTGGAAGTCCAAGTTGTTCCCATGCAGAATCCTTCCATGATTCATGGTGAGCTAGAACACACCCTCTCAGTTTGGGGCCAGTCTCCATCTTAACTCTGACACTTAGGACAGTTGTAAAAGATGCTTTTGGAATTGACAATCCTGGTTTCTGTGTTGAAACTGATGTCACCATTCCTTGTTCCCCAGCACACCTTTAAAACTCCGTCACAAGATAAAAATGATGGCATATGGTCTGAGTAAGCCTTTTCTGATACATCAGAATTTTGGCTCTATCTAAGTTATCTTCCCACATAAATCACCATATCATCTATGTTCTTGAAACTCTGTCTCTTTACTAGATACACTAACACAAGTTGTACAGTTTTCTTGTCTGAATCCACAAATGCTTAACTGAATTTGAAATTGCTACATTTTTTATTCTATCCAGATTTTTGGCTATCTCAGAGTCAGCTCAGCTCCAATATTGCACACACATTTTCAACACATGACACTGTTTTCCAAACTGGTCACTGTTCATTCATGTTACACCCATCCATCCCCTATTATGTATTGGTCCTACATAGAGTCCAGACTCTTGTGAATTAAATCGGAAATGCGACAGGTTAATTTTAATTTGTCAGTCATTCTAACTTGATATAGTATAGAATGTAGTTCTCAACCTGGGTATAGGGTTTTGACCACCCAGTCCCTCCCATGATGATAAATGGAAGTGAGGTACTTGTTGGATCCCAGGAAGATTGAAAGTGGGGGTGTCCCATTATGGAAAAGAGGGTCCCAGTATGGATATAGGTCACCATGAAGGAATGTTCCATGGCAGTTGGGAAGGAAGATAAAAATCTAGATATTTCTTTGTAAATTTTATAGTAAAAGATTTTCTTTTATGTAACACCCCGGATCCTGCAGTTTTATTAAAAAAATTGATAGACTCTACTGCAGGGATCGGCAATCTTTGGCATGCGGCTCACCAGGGTAAGCATCATGACGGGACGGGCCAGTTTGTTTACCTGCCGCTTCCGCAGGTTCGGCCGATCGCGGCTCTCACTGGCCGTGGTTTACCGCTGCAGGCCAATGGGGGTGGCGGGAAGCAGCGGCCACCATATCCCTCAGCCCGCGCCACTTCCTGCAGCCCCCATTGGCCTGGGACGGTGAACCACGGCCAGTGGTAGCCACAATCAGCCAAACCCGCAGACGCGGCAGGTAAACAAACTGGCCCGGCCCACCAGGGTGCTTACCCTGGCGAGCCGCATGCCAAAGGTTGCCAATCCCTGTTCTACTGATTATGGGTTTGTAGTGATAAGGAGTTACGTCAATCTTAAAACCAAATGAATACAAATCAAAAGGCAGAATCAAGTCATTCTTTCTTTCTTTCTAATCTTGAAAGTTATCTATTGCTAATAGTGTATTTATAAAGGCTTTTTGTTGTTGTACATTGTAACTTATCAATGTAGGAAGGTTTTTCATGTTCTGATGAGACTTTCTATGGAAATCTGAACAAAATGGTCCGTCACTTACTCCAGCATGACTTTAATTAGGCAAATCAGTGTCGTGTGATGAATTGCTGAGTGATGAGCATTGCTGGCCCACTTGAAGCTTTCATAAGTGACTATGCTTTACTTTTTTAAAAGTGAAAGGCTGCTCAGGAAAGAGGGATGTGTCAAAGCTGTCATCAAATTCTCAAAATTGCTTTGAGTGGTAGTAATGTTCTCCCTTTAGTGTTGACTTTGGAGACTTGAAAAAGGTTACCACAGAAGGGCAAAAAAGTGTTTTAGAGGTGAAAAAAGTTAGTTCCTTTTTGACTATGCAAAGAAGGCTTAAAAGTAGGGTTCTTTTTTGTTTCATTCCTTGCTTGTTTTTTGTTTTATTCTGTGTAACTGGAGTATTAAGCCTTGTCATCTCTGTTTTATTGGGATGGCTCCTTGGAGAACTGTATAATTGGGATGGAAAATTTTATAGCCATTGAAAGAGTGTTGGGATGAATCTTTCACAAAAAAATAGTTCTCCCAAGTCAGCAGTTTGAATTAAATAGATGTCAACAAAAACAAAAAAGAGAGCCAGATTCTCAGATGGCATATGTAGTCAATGCCAATTTTTACCAGCTGAAGATCTGGCCCACGCTTTTAAATAGTTTAACTAAAAATCCTTTCCCCTCTTACTTGCTCTCGTTTCAGTCTCTTTTGATACCCTAATCTCACTGGATTGCTAATTTTCCAAAGAGCCCTCTAACAACAATGAAAGTCAAGATGATATTTTCAGTGTTTTAAAAAAACTAGAAGAAAAGGTCACCTTTATAGGTGACCTTGGCGGGGCTGGGCGGGGGGGGGAATGTTTACTCTTTGGTGTAACACAGAACCAAGACAAATCTGGGAATTCTAGTTCAATAACACTTGTTTGTTTGCTGTAAAGCCGGTAGTTAGAAAACCAGAGGGTGCTGCCATTTAGTAGGAATATGTCATATTTTCTTGTACTACCAAGCTTCTCAGTTGATTGGTTACTAATTCAAAGTGGTGGTTGTTCAGCCTGTTTCAAGTATGGTCTCTTCCTGTCACACCTTGTCCCATATCTTGCCTCCCATTTATGTACTAGTAAATGATTGTAATTCCAATAGCTTTATTGATTTGTCACTGTGTGTTTGAGAGTCTGTTTGGCATACTCCTTAAAATATACTTTCTTATTTAAGTATTTTTAGTATTACACTGGTGGTGTGTTGGGATAGCTGTATTTTCCAGCTTTTAGGGTCTGATTCAAAGATCCCTGAATTCAGTGGAAAGACTCAGTGGTATTTGCATCAGGCTTTTAGCATAGAAGTCACTTACATTAACTTTTTTCTGTGCAGCTGCTCTTTTATGCTAGCTGTCTGCCAAACCCAGTATGTAAGGGAGGGAGGGGGGTACTTCGGGAGAAAAGAGAGATGTGGACAGGGAAGGTGCCATGTTGAAGCAGAGGCCCACTGTGTCTTATCCTCCACTGGTCTACAGCTTTTTCTGTACTACTCACTTTTTAGCGACATAGCTATGCTGCTACAGCTGTGCTGCTAAAAGGCATGCAGTAAAGCTGCTATTTGTCTGCAGGAGAGAGCTCTACTGCTGACAAGAAACTTTCACACCCGAGGAGCGGCAGCAGCTTTGTCGACAGGAGAGGGCACCTGCCGACAAAGTACTGTTCCACAGAGGTGCTTTTTGTCGGTAAAACTTTTGTTGTTCGGGGGTGTGGTTTTTTTAACACCCCCGAATGACAAAAGTTTTGCCGATTGAAGTTCCAGTATAGACAAATCCGCAGTTAGAATAGGCCCCCTTCTGCTCTCTCTTCTGCCAGGGCCAAAGATTAGGAAGCCGCAATTGTCTCCCCCGAATTACAGTTCTTTACCACATCCATCCACAGTTCGGACGCATTGGAGAATCAGGGTCATAGCTTTTAACCTATAAGATAACTCCTACAGTGCTATTTCTGTACTTCACAGTTTTTGGAAGTATTCTTGAAGGCAAGTAATTTTGCCTCTGAATTCGTCTAATTCACATTCATTGTCCAGCAGAATGAACTATGGAGAAGAGGGAACAGTGACTGCTGGGCTCTGTAATGTACCACAGTGCCAAGGACAGATGGAGGAAGCAATGATACTGCAGTGGCAGATGGCTGTCTTGTAGGCCCTCTGACAAGGAAACTATAATCGGAGGCCAAGTGTTTCATTTAATTATTGATTCTGATGTTTCATCAGAAATAGGAGGTTATTTCCCTAGAGTAATTCATTTTAGTTTCCTGATGTTTAAATGGGAGAGTGAGGAGAAGGTAGTTGCAATGCAGAAAAAGAAAGTTTGTGATTTAAAAAGTATTAATTTTCAAGGTGAATTGAAAAACGTTGCTCCCACCGAGAACTGATGTCAGAGTTCTGTGTTTCACCTTTAACAACTGAGGACAGAATCAATTCAAGGTGTATCAGAAATTTCACTCCTTCTGTTTTAGGTGTTTGTGACATTGCCCTCTGTGAAGGAAACACACAGGGCCTTGTGTTACAGAGTCCAGCACTTCCTCCCAACTTTGAGCCCAGAATCCTGATCTCCAGTCTTTGCAGCTAAGGACGTATGAAATTGATATTTCCATTTTGTTTTAAAAATTATTGTAATTTTAAAATCTATGGGGTTTTTTTGTTTTTGTTTTTTTTAACAGATTTGGAATGTGAAACAAAGCATTGTGTTGACGTTAAGTGACAATATTCAATCAGTGTTAGCAACAGAGCTGGTGGAAAACCAAGGAAAAGTAGTCAGTAACTCCTGTGTGGATCATCAGCAGCAGGGATTGGAGTTGGGGTTGCTAGATCTTAATATACGAGCCTCTCCAGCCAGAGCTAGAAGACCCTGGTCTGTTAGCCATGGCTGCAGTCTCTAGATGGCTTACCCATCCCTAGAGGACGATAGAGTGCCACACCAAGTAGGCATAGCTTACATACTTCCCCTGTCCAGGGAAGCATGTCCTGAGCTTCAGAGGTTTCCTAGTTCAATTCCCCATAAGAGCGGCTGCTTGTAATGCTGGGGATTGATCATGAGATCTCTGGATCTTAATACATGAGCTGCAATAGTGTGAGCTAAAAGACCCAGCTCTCGTAACCAAGTTGTAGCCTCATCCACCTGTAGCTGGCCTCGCCAGCACAGAATGCCACACCAAGTAGGCGTAGCTACATATAATAGACAAGTGCCATTGAGGCGAGAGTGATGCTTGTTCACTAAAACTGTGAACTGTGTATGAGCCAGTCATCTAGAGACTAAAGAATTACTGTTTCCAATTCCTTGAGTCATTGTGTTTCCCACCAGTCTGCCACCAGTCTATTTGATGACTAATTTACACAACGATTTCTGATGCAAAGTTTGACTTTATCTGTGAAGAACTAGGACAAAGTCTCTCCCCAGCTTTAGAGAAGTTATAATATAGCAAACCTGCCTATCACAAAGAGCATCTCATTCTTTCATAGTACTAGTTTTGAATTGGAAAGTCCAAGCCCCTCATCCTGAAAAGGCTTATGCACAATCTGAATTTAGCATTGAATTCATTGGGGCTACTTACAGTGAATTAAGCACGTGCCTTTGTAGGATCAGGGTTCAAATTAGTAAAAACCTGTTTTTAAAAAGTTTAGGCCCTGATTCAACAAGATATGTAAAGTACATATATGTACCTTATAGAAAGTGAGTAATCCATGAGAGTACTTGCATGCCTTAAGTTATGTATGTGCTTAGGTACCTTGCTGAATCTTAATGTTTACATCCATATTTAATTAGACTAATAGTCCCTTGTTTGAATTACAGAAAATAACTGCCTGTGTTGTTAGTACATGTTCAGTTAGTGCAAATGTAACCCACGCACCTCCTGGGTGTGGTGTTCTGTCCCATCTAGTGGCACTGAGACCACTTAAAGAGAGAGATAAAAGGAGTCTGCCTCACAGCCTTAGTTAATAGCTACTTGGCTTCTAGCTCATGCAGTAGAGGCTTATGCACTAAGCTCCAGAAGTCCCCGGTTCAATCCTGCCTGCCAACAATCAGGGTTTGTTGGCATTAAACAAATAAAGAAAAAGATGTACTGACAACATAGGCATGACAGATAAAGTCAGATTAATTTTTCTTTAATTTGTAATTGACATTTTAGATATTCAATTAATGTCATTTAATTTTACATATGGAACAAGAGTAATTTCAAGGGTAATTAACTCTAAATAGATATTCATTTATGTATCAGGTTTACTAGAAGGTGCAGGAGGGAAAATATAAGGATATATCGATTGTTGGTACTGCTGCTAAAAAACTTCTTAGCTGTAACCTTATTAAAAACTGCATGAAAAGACAAAACATGGAACACAGGAAATTAATAAGGTTGAATTTATGAGGGCAGGAGGGAGATGAAAACAAAACTTTGAAAATTCAGAGCTAAGATCCCATGAATAACTTTATTTGTCTCTGTACCATGGGTTTGGTGTGCATTACCCACATGGTAGATTAACACCTACCTTAACTATTTCAGATTCTTTTCAAACTTTTGTAAACACCATTTTTCCTTTGGCGTTGTATCACTCACCATGTAATGGCTGAACTGAAAGAAGGATGTATTTAGGCTGTATTGATAGAGCAGACTGGCTAGAGATTCTGGACATACTGGAAGGAAATTGTTAAATAAACAAAATTAATGTAAGTAACAAGATGTTCACTTTTGCATTTTGCTTCTCTGTTATGTGCTTATTACTGTTTGTGTTCTCTAAGGTCTTCAGTACATAGACTGTCTCTATCTATGTATTTATACAGAACTGAGCACAATGGTGCCCTACTCTCAACTGGGCCCTTTACGTACTATTGGGATACAAACAATAAATACTCCTCTTTGTCCTTGATGTGTAACCACTAATAAGGTTACATTTTGGTATTTTTCCTGGAGAATCACATAAAGATCTCTGGTTTACTGCTGCTGTTTGTAGAGTACATTGGGTCATGGTGGGAATCTTCTGTGGATAGCTGGGTCTTTGTTAGTGTTTGTACTCTTTATGGAGAGCAGAGCAGATGAGCAGTTACAGGTTTTTTTGAAGATAGTGTATTGATGAAATGTGAAAATACTATAATTTCTGGACTATAGTGAGAATATGGGAGAGACAATTCTTTGATCTGTCCTGTATATAAGAAGAAAGAACTCATTGTAGTGGTTGTCTTTGGAAGGGAGAGTTTTAAGGAGGAACTGTGGCTGAGTAGAAGGTTCCAGTAAAGGAAGAGTGTAATTTGTACATTATTAGGTAGAATACGGGCTGCTATCAAGGGAATATGTAGCTCATGTTGGAAGTGTATAAAAAAGTGTGGTACGTGGATTTAGTATGTTTCTATAAGACTGAAGTAGTCATTCAGGATAACGGGCAGTGTGCTAGTGTAATGCCGACCAACCCCGGTCATCGGCGGGTGGGATCAAATCTGGAACTTCTGGAGCTTAGTGCATAAGCCTCTACTGCACGAGCTAAAAGCCAACTAGCTGTTAGCTAAGGCTGTGGAGCAGACTCATTTTATCTTTCTCTATAAGTGATCTCGGTGCCACTAGATGGGACAGAACACCACACCCAGGAGATATGTGGGTTACACTAGCCCCTACCTTTCCCTGCTGCATTGGTGCTCAGAGATGATAATTCGCATAAATTCCACCTGCGGACATTGTATTACATCAGAGTCCATGGAAATTAAAAGGTCCTAAGGCTTCCATGTATAATTGATAATGTTTATTGATGGTGATGGGGGAAATGGGGTAAACTAAAGATTTATAGGGAAAATTAAACCTACTCATTAGGGTAAAATGTTCACAACTTAAGTGATTTTGGAGCTTAAGTCCCAGTTTTAAAAGTGACTTGGGCACTGGGAGCCTATCTCAGAATGAGACTTAGTCTCCTAAGTGCCCAAGTCACTTTTAAAACTGGGACTTAAGTTCCAAAGTACTTAGGTGTAAATTGTATCTTATGTATTTAATTGGTACTAATGTGTAAAAGATTTCTGGAGTGTTTAGGTGGAGCCATTTTGAGGTATTAGTGGAGCAAAACATTTTAGAACAACTTTTAAAATGTAAAAATATTTGTTCTAAGGCCCATAACTTGAAAATACTTTGTCTGAACAGGTATCAAAATTTCACCCAAAACTAAGACTGGGCATACACATTTTTCAGTCCAAAAGGATGGATGTTGTTTTTGTGAGAAAGTTAGGGTGTCAAATTTAGGCATAGAAAGAAAACTGTCTCAAACCATTACTGTGGAGTAGCAACCGCAACTCTCTAATGTTTTACAAACAACACACTGACAAAACATTTTCAGCTGTCATGGTAAAATATTCCTTAACTTTATTGGCATTAAATAATTGTCAAAGAAATCCATGAAAGTGTTCTTGCCTGGCAAGATGTTCCTCTGCTTACACTGTGATCTGTAAATGCCAAAATTTTGTTAATAAGAAATTTCTATAAATCATGTACAGAAGTTTAGAATATGGAAGGATGTCTTAATCTGAAAACCTTAAATATACTACTCTGGCAACTTCCTGGCCTTAAACACCCCTTGATACTGATTTGTGCTGTACCTTCCTGCTGAAGTTTAGATATTGTAATACTTGTTCATCTTTCTCAACATCTTTGCATGTTGTTGTAAAGGATTATCTCTGACTGATAAGCTCCGTAGTTACTCTGCATAGGCCTTTTCTCTCATAATTATTCCCTGAAGATATTTATAGATAAAGCCTTTATTTGCATGCTTTCCTGTTGGACTAAAGTGACTGTATATGAATGTTTTTTTTGCATGTTCATGTGGCTGCTGGAGAAGAAATACATTGCAAGATATCTATGTAGAATCCTGTGAGGTATATTCCATTGTTCATGTATAACATAATAGCCCTGTCAGCTGCCTCTCTTTCTGGCACCCTGTAATCTTTTTTGGGGTGTGTGTGTGGAGGGGGAGAGGGTGTCTATAAAGTAGGTAAAGGAAAGAATGCCGCATTAGATGAGAGTGAATGATGAAGGTTGGAAGTGGCAGGATGAAACATAGAATGTACAGTCACTTGTGCTGTTAAAAAGCTGTGGAAGTGTTATATTAGCTGTTTTGCTTTCTTTATGATGTTTTAGCACTAATTCTTCTTACCAGCCCATGATCAAAAACTCCCTTTTGCCGCATGCAATCTCCTGTGAGATTGTCTCCTAGCTGGCAGCATTGAAATTTTTTCTATTTTAGTTACATCATAAACATATTTATAGAAATTTTGTTGGCTAAAATCTGATAAATGGAACTCATGACCTCAGATTTTAATTTCTTCATTTCATATCCAGCTCCATTTGTTCAGGGAAGATGGTAATGTATTTTTCCATAAACATTACTTTATTTGCAAATAATAATACTTGAACTGTTCAAATATTATGACTGATGACCTTTTGGTGACCTTTAATGGAAAGGAACAATGTAAAATTTCAGTATTTTTGTTGTACTCAGTATCCTATAATGAATGAGTGTTCCTCATATCAAAATTCAAGCTTGGTAGCAAAATGGAAATTGTGAAGTCACTGAGGGATCTGTTACAATCATCTGAATATCTTAACATATATACTAATATGCAGCTGCATATGGATTAACTAATTTGCTATCCTTTCAAGATTACAGTAAATAGAAGTGTTTTTTCTGCTTGATCTTCACTTATTGGACACATTTTGAACATATACACTTTGAACATATAGCGGAAGGCAGTTGCATTGCATAATTTTTACGCATTGTCATTTGTATAGCCCAATAATGCCTGCAAACCTCCTATTTCCACGTGTAAGTGGTTGTGTGGAAAAAAAGCCATGCATTGAAGTTATTTCATGTACAGATGGAGGACAGAATGAGGAAAGTGTTACCATGTAAATTCAAATTTAGTGAGGCTTTTGTGGTATGAAAAGCTATGCATGTGTTGCCAAAGTATCCTGAAGAAAAGGGAGAGAGAGCCACACACACAACCCCATCCAGGAAAACACTCTGGGACTTGACCTGTTGTGTCTATTAAGAAATGCCTGTGGCCTATGCAATTTAAGGTAATTTTCACATTCACTTTCAAAGCTATTACTCTGTAGCAAATAAGTATGTCTGAAAACAATTGCTAGTTATGGTGATTTTGGTTAGTTACGAGTGATTCTGTATGAAAATACTTCAACTATTATTTCCTTGCTTCAGCTCCTCTTTGTAATCTGCTCATGGCTATTTATAGGAAATTTATCTTGGCATTTTCTACCTTTTCTGCAAAGCCAGACACTGTTTTTTATTTTTATTATTATTATTATTATTATTATTTATTATTATTTGCCAATTCATCCCTTTCTAACTGTTTTAGAAATAAATGTAGCTCACATATGTTTTTTGAATCCATATCCCATTATCCATAACCAGTGATTCAAGTTAGTAAATAAGTTGTTGGTGATTGTAAGTGTTATTGGACTCCATTTTATAGATTTCTCATGCAGCCTTTCAGTGTTATAGAACTAACCATGCAAATGCTCATAGGAGCAAATTTACCCATTTGAATAGTCTGGCAAAGTTTCCACATGCATAACTATTGCAGGATCATGACCGTTCTATTTTATGCCCATCTGGGTCCATCCATGAGCAGTCCCCTCCCTCTACTCATCTAGAGGCTGAGCTGCCCTTGCAGTACTTCTAGCAAGTCCCAGGGAGACTTTTTTTCTTCAAAGACATATACCCACCAAGTACATATCAGTGTGTGATATACAACTCAGATGATATCATATAGTGACTTTATGAAAGTTTGTGTTTTCCATTAATCTAATTCTGCATCATAGTTTGAGTCTGGAAACACAGAGGACTTTTAATTATGGAAAATATATTTGAAAATAAACTAATTGTTTTACATTTTAGGTATGATTAATAAAAATAATAAATAATAGTGGTATCAGCTGGTCTTTAATATTTTTTGTTCATCATAATTCTTAGTTATGATGAACTCTACACCCTTGACTTGTCTATTCTGCATAAAAACACATGGATGTAAGCTCTGGTGTGTGTCATCTCTTCACATAATTTTAATTTTTAGACATAGAATGTTTCAATTGATCACATTAAAAATTAGTAAAGAAACTAGGCAGCTGAGAAAGGGATGACTGTCAGCAAGACATATTGAAGTACTTAAAATAATGGCTTTAATCAGTTTATTTCAAAGAATAATTGGGAACTTTAACAGAAATTTGGAACTGCGGCCAATGGGAGCTGTGGGGGCGGTGTCTGGAGACGGGCACAGCACACAGAGCCCCCTGGCTGCCCCTGTGCCTAGGAGCCAGAGGGAGATGCTTCCTGGGACCCTCCTGAGGTAAGTGCTGCCCAGAACCAACACCCCTCACTCCCTCCTGCATCCCAACCCCTGCCCCAGTCTTGAGACCCCCTGCGCCCAAACTCCCTTCTAGAGCCCACACGCCAATCCCCAGCCCCCTTCTGCACCCAAACTCCCTCCCAGAGCCTGTACACCTCACCCCATCTTGCACCCCAATGCCCCGTCCCAGCCCGGAGCCCCGTCCCAGCCCGGAGCCCCCTCCTGCACCCCAAACTCCTCATCCCTGGCCTCACCCCAGAGCCCCCAGCCCAGCCAGAGCCATCACCCCCTTCCGCAATTCAACCCCCTTCCTTAGCCCAGTGAAAATGAGCAAGTGAGCAAGGGTGGGGGGAGTGAGCAGGGATGGGGCCTCGGAGAAGGGGGGAGCAGGGACAGGTCCTAGGGGAGAGGTAAGGGGTGGGGTAAGGGTGTTCGGTTTTGTGCAATCAGAAAGTTGGCAACCCTACATTGTAGACAGGAGGAGGGAGTCCCCTTTTAAAAACCAGATCAGTTCCTTCAAAGGAAAAAGGATAACATAGTTTCTTGGGGAAGTTTTGAATAAAGTCTTCTGCACAAATTATGCACCCAAGTCCTGCTGAGCTGTGTTGTATTGGGGAAGTGGCTTGGCACCTAATGCTGTCCTCCAGGTTTAATGGGAGAAATGAATGTGTTTTTAGAGGGGAACTTTCCTCTTCTCTGTTTCATATTAATAAGTTTTAGATAAACATGCTTTCATTTATATATTACAGAACAACTTTAAGCTTAGCTAAAAACAGTAGAATAACGCGAGTCTACCTAGTCAGCCCAACTTTTCTTTTATCTTTTGTTAAATAAATACTTAAGGTGGTGAAGACTGTAGTGAAATATTTGAGTTTTAGAAGTTTTGGTTTTCTTTGGTCAAGATGTTTATCTAGCTTTGACAGTCCTGTAAAGAAACATCATCCAAATCTAAAATAGATGTGTCAAGCAGAAGAGTAAGTCCTACAGCTATACAATATTAATGTTTAATTGAGAAAAGTACCTCTGTGTTATAAATTTAAATCCCATCTCAATGATGTTTATTTTGTATGTACACAATGATATTTAGTGATCTATAAGCCCGTTGTCTGTGTTTTCACTGGAGCTGAGTCAATAATTCAGTGATTAACGTACTTAATGAACTCCACTTCCTTTTCTGCTTATGGATTATCAACCAGAAGATTGTCTTTCATAAATTTATTTGTAAATATTTTGGATATACCCAGACTTTTTTGTGATTTTTTTTAAACAGTAATTGATCACATACTATTTGCTGTCAGTATTTTTTATCCAGTAGTCAACAATGATGGTAAACAATATGTGATCAATTAATATTTTAAGAAAGAAACCCAACAAAGAAAAGTTTGGGTACAATCAAATAATGAATTAATGTCAAGAAAATGATAGAGCTCAAGCTGCAGTACATCAGAAATGTACTATACACCGTCTTTTGAAGCTGTTTTCTCATGGACATGACTGTAGTAGCATAGCTTTCATTGTGACTGTTTTCATTGATGGCACATAAACAATATTTTGTAGATTTGGGAAAGCACCCTGGAAGCCTTCTTCAATTATTTGACTGTGCCCTGAGGTGCTATCCTCTATCTAGTGCAGGTATAGGCAGCCTATGGCACGTGCACCGAAGGCGGCATGCAAGCTGATTTTCAGTGGCACTCACACTGCCTGGGTCCTGGCCACCGGTCCAGGGGGTTCTGCATTTTAATTTAATTTTAAAAGCTTCTTAAACATTTTAAAAACCTTATTTACTTTCCATACAACAATAGTTTAGTTTAGTTATATATTACAGACTTATAGAAAGAGACCTTCTAAAAACCTTAAAATGTATTACTAGCACACGAAACCTTAAATTAGAGTGAATAAATAAAGACTGGGCACACCACTTCTGAAAGGTTGCTGACCCCTGATCTAGTGTCATTTAGAGCTCAGCAGAATTCTAGCTCTCTGAGCTTATACCAAATGATTAGGATCAGCTGATCAAAAAGTTTAACTGTTTCTGTAACATGGCCTCATTCATTTATTTGTTTTTCAGCCTATAAGTCCTATTTGCTTACTTGTGGTCTGAGGTCTTGGATGAGATCCTGACCCCATTGAAATCAATAATAAAACTCCCATAAACCTTAAGGGGACCAGGATTTTAACCCCTGGTCTTTAGTAATACTTGTATGCTCTTGAATTCCTTTGTCTTACTATTCTCTTCTCCAGTTGGGCACAAGGCCTCATTCTTTTTCTTAGATTCAGTAGATTTTTTTTTCTTTCACTTCAAGTTTTTTACCAGGTAATGTTATCTCCATCTTTGTTTCCTACTTGATCTCCCTTTCGGGGTTTTCCCTATTTATTTATGTCTTTTCTCTCTTTCATGAAGTTTGTAATTCACTCTGTCCACAGAACTGTTACATGCAAGTTCTTTAGATATTTTACCAGTTGGGAAAATTTGGTGACAACAATTGCATATTTGACTTTTCACATAAAAGAGCGAGTCTTGGTGGCTGCTACTGCACCAATAGTCTGATTTTTTTTCTTTTATTTTGGAGTCACTGACACTGCAGTTTTTCCTCCTTAATTTATTAAAGAGAGAATATTTCTAAACAGATTATGCATCCCAGCTTGCTGAATTTGGAAGTTCAGGCTGCTTATTTTCTTATCTGAAAATTGTGGTTCTTGTTTGGATTTGTCAGGCAGAGAATCCTCCCCACTTTAGTCTCTGGAATGTCTTGCTCTTTGAAAAAGAGAATTGTTGTCCATTTTGTTCCTAACTTCTCAAAGAAACGATGAGTTAAACTGTTCATGTTAGGCTATGTAACTGGCAATCTTCCCCTTTAATAGCCCTGGAAGAGGGATGGGGAAGGGAGCAACTGACTCTACCTCAGAGAGAAGCCCAGGAGAGTTGCTGGGAATCAGCTGATCAGCACCTTATGACTGGCCCACACTCTCAGCTTGAATATAAAGAAGAGCTCAGTAAACGGTGAGAATAATTGATCATTGGAGCAACTTACCAAGGGTCATGGTGGATTCTCCATCACTGATAATTTTTAAATCAACCCTGGATGTTTTTCTAGAAGATTCGCTTTAGGAACCCTTTCAGGGAAGTTCTGTGGCCTTTGTTATACTGGAGGTCAGATTAGAGGATCACAATGGTCCATTCTGGCCTTGGCATCTATGAGTCTACGATGATGAGTGAGGGGAAGCCAGGAGAGAGGATACTTTCTGGGAAACAGAGCAGGAGGCTGCAGGTTGGTCTTGTGGAACCCTTTCCCTGGGGTCAAAAAGGCCCTATTGGGTAGCTACCAGAAGCCAGGGGACCCCCGTCTTCATCTCTAACCAGAACGTTGTTAGTGTTGAGTTTTTGTATAATTTTTTTCCTTTGTTTGGGAAAACAATGAACAGACCCTTGAAGAAGGGGACAGAAACCTAATCTGGGTGTGGAAATCTGTCTATTCCCAGTGTCCCCAGTTGGTCACTAAGGGTACCAGACTACAGGCTATTTTATAGGAAGTTTATTTTAACATTTTCTACCTTTGCTGCAATGCCAGACACTATTTTATTTTAAATTGTCTTTTTGCAAGTGAAAGTTTATCTATCTATATTCCCTAATTGCAGAGGAATATTTGATGTGACACCAAAATTCTGTGCACCTATTGGTTTACATTCTTAATCTCTCCTTGCCTGTCACATTAGGGTTGGGAAATGTGGATTGATGGAGCCAACACACGTCCTCCCTAGCTCACCAATTATCAAATAAGAAAAGAACTCTTTGTATAGCTTTTTTTACTTCAGATGTATATAGTTTCAAAACTTCCAATGTAATGATTAAAACAATACTCATTTCTCTTTTGTAATATATTTAGATTAGATTTGGCATGGTGGGAGTACAGGCTATTTTTTCAAAGCATTAAAAAAGGGAAGAAATACAGGAAGTGAAGCCTGTTTGTACTGAAAATAGCAAGAAGTGAAATACTTTATTTTGAGTCCCCTGCCTGAGTCCCCTCTACTGTAGCCTCTTAAACCTTTGAAGTATCTAGTCTGATTTCTAAGCAGATGTATTAATGCATGACTGATAACTCAATCTAACATATCTACAGTTATGAGAGGGCAATTTAAAAAAGCATCTTTAAATAGAAGTGCTGTCTGTACAGCATCCAGCCTGTTAGGGAAACTGTCACAATGTAGACTAGAATCTTTTTGCTGAGTGAGATCAGAAATTAAAGAACAATTCTTTAAACTGTTTAACATCTCTGCTTGCAAAGTAAAATGGGTCAGGAAAAATGGGAGGTACGAGTTTGAAAAACGTAAACATCAAACTTAATTGTGATATTGAGGATGTATCAGTTACCGTCATTTAGAGTAGGAGGCTGAAGAAGCTAATTTTAGACATTACTCTGATGAGAGATGGTGGACACATCACTCTAGATAAATATTTAAAGTATAATGCTCCAAAGGGGGTGGGGGAAAATGATTTCTCTTTAATGGGACACCAGTTAAACCAAGGAACAATGGCTTTATATTAACCCCTTCTCTGCTGGTCTCAATCACAGCATTCATTGATGTTTTGACATTCCATGGCGCTGTTTGCCCGTCAGAGATGGTTCAGCAGTCAAAGTGTAGTTTTGTCTCACATACCTCATATTAGGCAGCATTTATGTGGTTAGTAAAAACAAACAAAATCGTAACTTGGAAATCAGTAAAAACTATGTTAGTGAAGTCAGTTTGTCAGTGGAAGAGTTTACCCCGTGAGGTGTGGTAGGTATGGCAAACCTGGAGGCATTCAAGATGAGATTACATTTGTGACGCAGTGAAGTGGGTTTACCCAAGATGTCATCTTTGATTCTCTGAAGCCTAGCTTGTTCTGAACGTGTTATCAAACTAAAACCATAGAGTTTATATTGTACAGATGTTTTGTCTTCATTTGTTTGCAAAAGACTTATTTTTAGTCACCCCAATTCAGGGTCATGCTTTTTCTTTGTTTGGACAACATAGAAGAAGTGAAATGTGATACTTGGATCTTTGTGAGAAATGAATATGTGAGGATTTGTATAGCTTTATTAACTGATGCAACCAATTCCTGTGAAAAGTATCTAGTTCTTGCTTAGTTGACCTGTCTTTAAGTTCAAGTAATGCACTGCTCATCTTTCCACTTTAAAAAAAATATAAAGCTAATAAAGTCAGTAGTCATTAGTGGAGAGAAAATTAATGCACATGGATATAGAGCTGTTACAGATATGATGTTTGTGAGAGGGGAAAATGTTTCATTCATATGTCCTCTGTTCCATCTTTTGCACAGCATGCTATCTTGAATTACAATAGGTTATCACTGTTTCTTTTTAGATATGACAGATTCCTACCTTAGGAGTGCCTGTATTGCTTTCATCTGTAGAATATGTTTCTTCTAAAGTGAAAGAAACAAAGTACAAACGCAGAAAGAATTCTTAACCTAGACTTGCTCTGTGGGAATTATCTATCTGAGCCCTATCTCTTGATAGTAGCACGCAAAGCCCCTTTGTGCAAGGTTTAAAGCTATTTGAGGATTTGACCCATTGATCTTGCTTTCTGCTAAGGCAGGATGGGCAATTAATTGGCTGAAGAAACCTGATAGACTTCCAGTTGCTTAACAACGTCAAAGCAAACAATAACTACCATGTGATTTCTCTAAGCTCATTTGTATTTAAAATAGCCCTGAACTTGTCAATTGGGGACATGACTAAAACACTGTCCAGATTAACTATTTAGATAATTAAACTTAAAATGAATTCAAGTGAGAACATTGATTCATGATTTATCCTGATGTCATTAAATTACAAGCATATATTGAGAATTTGTTTTGGTAGAGTTAATTTGTTAGAGTTTCATTTCTAGAGTGTTGAACAATGTTTACATTGCTACTGTGGAATGTGTTTTCTTTGTACGGTAAATATGTAATGAGAACTGATAATCAGTTAAAGGAACAAACTGTGAACAAAGGCTTAAAGATGTTTGGGAGATGCAGAACATGCTAATCATGTATTCCTGTGGTTTTGTGGGTCACTCAAACGGGAATAATGAGAATGGTAGTTGGTCAATCTAGCCAAGTCAAGTTTGCATTAGTAGTTCACAGGAAAGAATGTTGGCGAATCAGTTCAAAGATCTTTCTTTTAGTTACATGAATTAATGTTATTAGGACAAATATTGGCCTACCTGTTGTGAATGAGTGATAAACAGTGTCTTTAAAATTAGTGTAACATTAGCTACCCTCGTTAGGTATTATCTCTGCACAAATGCTTGATTTGCATGTGCAATTGCAATCATATGTGCAAATGCAGGTGCAAAATTACATAGGAAACTTTGTGCTCCTAAACCATGTGTCCTTTTTCTAAAAAATGGCAGAGGAAATTGAAATTAGTTGCCTGATACCATGCAGTTAGTTTGTGACCTGGCCAGAACTACAGTTGTGGACTAACATCTCCTAATTTCTGTGCTTTGGTATGAGAAAGATAGGTTTTAAAACACACATTGGTTAAATTAACCAGTTACTTCTCCTACATTTTTCTTCTTTTGGATCTGTGTTCCTTAGCTAAAATGCAGACTGGAGAATTATTTTAAATTTGAGTTTTATTAGCCAAAATAACTTTTAAAGCAAATAATAAGTTACAGAAAACAAAATAAAGATGGTTAGATGAATTCAGAAATTGAATTCTACATGGGATGTTAAAATTTTCAAGATATAATAAAGAGACAAAATGGGTGAGGTAATATCTTTTGCACAATAAAAGATTACCTCACCCACCTTGTGTCTTTCATATCCTGGACCAACATGGCTACAATAACAGCGCATACAAGAGATAATAAATCATTTTAATTAATACAAGGTCTTATTTATCCAAGTTCTGTATTAGACTGGGCAGGTGATTTTGGTATCAGTCTAGACCTGTGGATCTTTGACTATAGAGTCTTATTTACTTCCTGTCAAGCTTATATGAATTTATGGGACTACTTGTGTAAGTTCAACCAAACAATTTTAAAGTAGTATCTAGAAATTTAGACAAGTTATTTAATTATCAAAGAATGTCAGTTCAGTTCAGATGATACTCATAGCCAAGCTTTGACACTTATACATGCATATTAAACCCAAATACAGTATGCAGGCAAGTATTTTGAAGCTATTCTAATTTCTTTAGAGTTTCAGCAATACTGTGAACTCTTATGTCAATTTAACCAAAGGTTCGGATAGAGACAAAAGCTGTAGTTTACATCATGATTCAAAGCTTCTTCCTCTTTTTATCTGAGAAACTGTCAATCTCTTGACCACAAAATCTCTGTGATTTCTAGATAAACTCTGAAACTTCCAGGATGTCTCACAGCTAACTTCTGCTATAGGAAAGCACAGTTTCCTGCTACAGATATGCAGTACTAGGCTTAGTTAGCGTAATGAATTTCTCCAGTCTCTCAACACTCTAAACTGAGTTAGTGATTCACTGTAATTTTTTGACAACTAAAACAAAACTTGTTAGTGAAATGCTAGTGTACATCATCCATTGTAATCATTCAGAGGGTTTTAACTCAGGTTCCTACTTCTTATATACATTTAGTTTTAGGTAACCAAATTATCACTTGGGTAAACAACACATGTATACAACTCATTTTGCTTATCAGTAGGAACTGGTATGAAGGTGGATTCTCCAGCTCAACTTCAAAATTTCAATTACTGGTTTCTCAAGACAAATGACAACCATATTCCTGTTCTCTTTCTGGATTTCACAGCAGTCTCCCGAGGTAGGTCTTTGAAAGACAGGAGTTTAGTGTTTCCAACCATGGGGTGGTCTCCTGGCCAGGCAGTGACCCTCCTGCTCACAGTGCCGAGGTTTTTTCACATTCTTGTCCAGATGTTTTAGCTTCAGGGAACAATATGGTGAATGATACAGGGCACTTTCTGCTGGGTAGTGTAACCTTGTTCTCTCCTTAGCAAAGTTGCCCTGGGCCAATCAGAAAGTGACCCATGCTTCTGGCAAAGGTTTGAAATAACCATCCAGGATATGATTTGTGTCCATTCTCAATATCTAATGAAAAAATGAGGCGTCTCCTTTATGGGTTCTTGCAACTGTGTCTGGAAAATTCTAGTATCTTCATGCAAAACATCTTGTGCCCCATTCCATTTTGTGTAAACCTGGCCATACACTGAACACTTGCTGGTTTAGCTCTGGTCAGCAGCCTACTTTGGCAAGTTACTTTCTATCTTGTATGGTCCTCTGGCCAACTTTGCACCATTTCATGTTCTTTCTATCAGCACTTTTAGCTGTTTTCAGAAATGACCATTCTGAAGTTAGAAAAGAGATTTGACATAAAAACTCTCCATACTACTTGATGGTTCCATCCTTGTGTAAGAGTTCATCATGCAGCAGTTAAAATCATTTGACTTATTTGCTTGATCAGTCACCAGTAGGAGATCACAATTAATTAAATCATGCAAAAAAGCTCTACACACCTTTGGACCAGTAATTAGTTGTTCCCTACAACTCAGCGATAGGGTTAGCAGGAACACTTTATATGCAAAATTCTCTCTGTGCAACTGCCAATCATACAATTGATCAGTTTGTATGGCTTTATAACCTGTTGGTTGGTTCACCTTAAAGATTTGCAACTTCATTTTGCCTTTTCAACATGCCATTTGAATGAATTGGCTTCTTTAATACAAATACTTTGTTTGCTTATACCTTTATTAAAGATCGGTTATATATATCGTATTGATCACTTTTCAATTTAAAATAGACAACATGGTCTGAACTATTTGCAATATTTTGTGATAAGGTTGGCTAGGTCACAGAACTTCCTCAAACTGAAAGGGCCTGTTACAGAATGCCTTGAGACAGCTTTAATTTTCTGATATGGTTTCTTAAATCATAAGTGACACCTGTTCAGATTTCTTTATTTAGTAATAACACTCTATCTTACCAGACTGTATCAAATAATATAGCTTGATCTGCTGTATCTCTCTCACAAATTTATAGGCATAACATATAGAAGGAAAAAAAGTAAAAGAGAAAGTTACTTTATAGCTCTAGCAAGAGGTTGTGGTTAAGCCTAGCAAGTTAGCAACTCAGTCTGTCTGCTCTGTGTGAAACACAGAAACAGCATCTGGTGTTCGACATGTTTTAAAGGCTTAAGCTTAAGTTATGCCAAGATGTGCAGATGTCTGTCATGTTGATAAGCTCCATATTTTGTGTGTCATCATTGCATTGGTTTGCTAGACTATGCTGCCTTTCTGAGAAAGATACCATTTATCTGCACTCTTTTAAAAATCTCTGAGTATTAATCTAAGAGGTGACGAAGGAGAAAGACCCTACCAGTGTGGCATGAGAAATGCCACCCACCTACATCAATGGGTAGTGGAACTTGATGGGGCCAGTGGTGAAAGGGAGACAGTCCCAGTGGAAAATAGATAGTTCCTCCTGGGCATCTCTAGCACCCATTGGCCAGCTGGGGAAGAGGGGGACTGATTAGCCAAGATTCCCCAGCTCCCAGGGTTTAGCCCAGCACAGGGGCAATGTGGAGCCTCTTTCGGCTCTGTTCGAGCAGCCCACCCTGAACTAGGAATGGGAACCCGACCTGACAGATGCTGCAGGTCTAGCCTGTTTAGGGCAGCAGGAAGGGATTTTTTGCACCAGTGAGTTTTTTGCCTTCCTTTCAGCATGTTCAAGCCACAGAGGATTGAGTAGGATCATGCTTAGTATCTAACGGAGGTACTGAGGTGGAGTTGTTTATTCGCTGTAACATGTGGCCAGTTTCCAGTGCAGATAGGGAATAAAATTAACAGCTCCCAGTGTTAAAATACCTCAAATTTTGGTGTTGAGCCTTGAGTTCATGTGATAGGGTGAAATCTTGTGGCCCTCGCGGGCACAGGTTCCCACCTTAACACCCTCTGTCCCCGTGGGGAGAAGGATTCTGGTCTCAGAGAAAGAGAGAGAGCTGAGTCCTGGGGGGAGGGGCGTAGGTTGACCAGAGCCTACCCTGCATTATGGGTTATATGATCAGGAGCCCGTTACAGGTTATATGGTAAGGAGCCCTGTAACCCTCGGAATGGATTCAATTAAATGCCAGGTGTAGGAGAGTATAGGTGGTGGGCAGGTAATACCCCATCCCTTTTAATAAAAGTTGTGGCCTGCTGCTTAATCCATGCATGTGTCTGTCCTCATTTTGCCACTATGTCCACAGCAAATAACATCAAGAAATTAAATTTGTAAACCATGGCATATTGCTTCCAGATCTCTTGCTTACATTTATCTGTTGACTCATACCTGACTTGCAACATTTTTTGCAGATTAGTTAGGAAGATCATTAGAATGGCTTTTAAAATCTATGGCATACTGCAAATTGAATGGAATACTTATCGGGAATTCAAGCAGTCTAATTCATGTATACCAGAAGGTCATGAAGTACTGAAACTGTATCACCTGTTAAACAAATCTGAAAACTGCTTTATTTTTCATTTTCAGCTTTTATAATGGTAATAACTATCAAGGGTGCCATCGTGGACTGTGATCTAGTGGGATTTCAATTGAGGCTGTGCTTAATACTTTCAGGGGAGACCTCTAAGTAAAACCTAGGTTCCTTCAGGAAGGATGAGAGTGATTTAGCTGTGAGACTATTCCAACCGCTACCTTAGCATAAAGTCAAAGGGCACCTCTGGTCATCAGGTATGCAGTAAAATATTTTGTAAGGGTACAAGTGTTAGCCCAAGTAGTCTGTTTAAATTTCAGTTTGGGAAAATATATTCTCCCTACCTAAATACCTGCATCAGTTCCAGTTAGATCATGTTTTCTTCTGCATGTCCCATTCTAAGCGCTTGTTTACACTACCGCCTAAATCAGTGTAAGCTATGTCGCTCGGGGTGTGGAAAAAAACTACTCCCTTGAGCGACGTAACTTACATCAACTTAAAGTGGTGTCTACACCACACTATGTCAGCGGGAGATGCTCTCCTGCTGGCATAGCTTCTGCCTCTCGTTGAGGTGGAGTAATTACATCGATGTGAGAACGCTCTCCCCTTGACTTAATGAGTCTTCACCAGACGCACTAAATCGACACCTCTGCATCAATACTACCATGCTAAATCAGCGCCGCTGCAAAGACAAGCCCTAAGTGATGGAGTATGCTGTGTGCTGTTAAACAGTTGAAGCATTCCACCCCAGAGAGGTAGGTGCATTTCAGTGGTGGGTGAAAGGATTCCTCTGTGTGGCGCGTGCATGCACCTCCCCCGAACCCGCCTTGCTGGCAAAATCCAAGCCATATCCCAGTAGCAGAAAGCCCTCCTGAAGGGTCAGAGTACAAACTGCTGATCCCATTTCACAGGTATGGTCTGATCCCAGCAGAGCCCATCACATCACCCTTGTTTCTGGCCCAAACAATGTAATGATTCAGTTAATCTCACAGATAGCCTCTGCTAGGAGGGCTTTTAAAGAGTTTAAAACATTTCTTGCATTTTCCCTGGGGAAGGTGGCACCCTGTGTATGAATCTCCTCATGGGGTTAGCTGCCTCCAGTAGCACACAGGGGTGCAAATTTTGTCTCCTTTGCATTTGTGGGGGTTGCTTGAAGCCCATAATATTTAAAAAGCACTTTGAAATGAAGGGCCCTGCATTAGACACTATTATCAGTAATAATTGGTTGTGATTATCTGCTCATTAATCTCCAAGAAAGACCCTATAACTCATTCATTATTGCCTAAATATCTTCTGTCCTTACGATTCTGACCCTTTAAAGCCTGGAACAGTCTCTAGTCAATCATTTTTATAAGCAAAAAGTTATTTTCTATTTATAGTGACAAACAGAATCTGTAACCTAGAGAACATTGTGATTTGGGAAGGTTGTAAGAGGAAATCAAGGACACTCTGCCTGTCCCATTTCATCAAATTCATGTATGTATATGAACATACATACATACAGGCTTCTTCCCAACCAAATCCACAGTATCCTTAATAACCCAGGCAGGACCCTTACTGTGGTCTTCAACGCTTTTGTGTTTTTAACATCTCCTGTTACTCTTCTTAAAAACCTATTTCTCTCTTGCTATTTTAACATGGTTTTAGAAAATTTCAAAATTAATCACAAGCTCTGTCCCTCATGCCCATCTCCTTGAACTGAGATGAACAAGAGGAACATCCTTGGGTGCTGGATGAGAGAGAACTTCTCCCCGTGGACTCTGGCATGAAGAAGCAACAGAGCTGCCTTGCAGCTATTGTATCTCCTTCTGAAAGCTAATGGTTCCATATCGTTCCAAGACCTGGTGCAAAATCATACTGATTTTGTGCAGTGAGCGCCTTCCATGAATGCAAAAGTCTGATGGGAGACAGGGTTTGCTATTGTGTCTTGTGTATTTGATACGTGTATCCTCTGGGAAATGTTTGCAGTCTTTGAAACATTGGTGTAATGGTGGTTGTTTGAAAGCAAACCACTTCCTAAAAGAAAGTACAAAACACCAACCAACCCAAACAACTCTCTGGTTACGGGAAATGTCCCCTTTTAAGAAACCAGTCAGATTACCAAATCATTTAGTGTTTGCTGTGTTGTTGTAGCATGTTGGTCTCAGTACATTACAGTGACAAGGTGGATGAGAAGAAGATCTTTGTGTAAGCTCAAAAGCTTGTCTTTCACTAACACCAAAACAAGTTGGTTCAATAAAAGATATTATTTCACCCACCTTGTCTTTCAAATCACTTAGATCAGTTAAACATTTTCCAGGCTTTAGCTATTTATCCTTAATCAGATAATCTCCTTGATACAGCTTTTGTTCTGAAAGTAAATCTCGCTGGTGAAAGACCAGGTCTCCTGGGTTAAAACTGTTAAAACTTAGTTTGATCTGGCTTCTCTAATATTGTAATAAGACATAGCTTTATTTTCCTTGGTGGTACGTTTAGAAGCCTCAGTGACAGGCACCTCTCTAATACATGCTGTATGTACAGAGAAAAACTACTCATCTTAATTTTAACCATTTAAAAACCCTATAGGCATAGATAATACATATGTCCAAGTAACTGTCATTTGACTTGATATACATACACGTTTTTATTTTCTCCCTTGACGATTAAGGTTGGCCCATTTAAATGGCCTGACCCTTTGGATGAGCAACATGTCTCAACATTAATAGTGTGCTGTCACCAAAGGAATCTGATCAGAGTGAATATCCATGATCCTAAAGGGATTGGGAGACAATGTAAATTTTTCTGAATCTAAGGTGAATACAAGGTAAATAATCTCAAACCTGCTGTGTCCTTAAAAGGATAGATTCAGAAATCAGTTCAGAATCTGTCAAACAGCTTTTTTTTTTCACCTGAAGGGGCCCAGTTATTGCAATTGAAATCCTTTCTGTAGTTAAAATAAATTTGCACAAAATACAGCAAACTTATATACAGTAAAATGCAAATATTTCAGTTATAAGTATATTTCTCCTCTATGATAGACAGGAACAAGTGTTCTGCATTTTTCACTTGTATTGTGTTTGGGGTTAATACTGGTCATTAGCATGGCCTAGGCTTGTGATGTTAGCTCTGAGTTGCAGTATTGAATTATTTGTACCTAATTTGAATCCTAGATGCTCAAAAATACAGGGGAAAAGTTCTATGAACATAGGACCAACTATCCTCCTGCAGCTATATATAAGTGGAAGTCTGCAATCTTGTCACTATCTTTAAGCTGTTAATGATAAATTCTGCAGCAATTAGTGATGCAGAGATTTCAGACATTGAAATGACTCTGTAGAGTAAGTACAATTATTGATTTAGTTTCTTTTAATTGGTTGTGGGTTGAGTGAGGAAGAAGAGGGTCATCATATATTTTTGCTCTGCCCAAATACAACTCTAGGACTAAAGAGGAAATGTTAGTAAATTGCACTGAAAGTAATGGAGGAATATGGGGTTTATTTGTTTTTGTATTTTGTTAGGTCATATGTCTTTAAAACATTGTAAGGTTTAGATCTAGTTCAAACAAAAATATAAACCTGTAGTGCATAAATGAGAAAAAACTTTAAATGCTTATAACTGAAAAACTGTTAAAATAAATTACTTCAAACAAGTCTTGATCACAAACAGATCTGCAAGACTAGGTATCTCTGCGTCAGGTCAACTTGGTTGTTGAGTTCTGTGTGTGCAAAATTCTTGCCAGGGGACTTTGTTTTCTGTAACAACAACGAGGAGTCCGGTGGTACCTTAAAGACTAACAGATTTATTTGGGCATAAACTTTTGTGAGTAAAAAACCCACTTCTTCCCACAAAAGCTTATGCCCAAATAAATCTGTTAGTCTTTAAGGTGCCACTGGACTCCTTGTTTTTGTGGATACAGACTAACATGGCTACCCCATGATACTTGGCACCATGCAAGGCACTCAGTCTTCTGAGGGTTTTTTTTTTCCAGCCTAAAAAAGGATTTTGCTAGACAAGGTTTATGAGGAACTGAAAAAGGATATTATTAAAGAAGTGGAAAGTTGACCTTAACTACTACAGTTGGTACCATTTCTGCTTTGAAAAAAAAAAGTGTGTGTATATAATATATATATTAATGGACACTACACCTCTAGTGCAGGGCTGCATTAAGACCTTTAGAGGCCCTAAGCACTGAAAAGATTATGGTGCCCCACCATGTAACTCAAAATAAAAACAATACTATACCATAAAATAAAATTGTATTTTTTGAAATGACACAAAACTTACATGTATGCTGAAATTAAAATAGCTTCTTTCTAGATTTTCTGATGGCAAAATTCTGGATAAGTTCGTTGAAGCTGACTCGACGAAGCATGTCTGCTTCCATACACAATAGGGAAAGTGAATCAAGTCTGTCCTGACACATTTTTGTTCTCTGAGGGTTTTTTATTCTTTTCAGCTGAGAAAAAGAGCATTCTGCAGAGCAGTTAGTAATCATCAATGTTAGAAAAATACATAGTGTGATTTATACATTTGGAAATACACATTGTATTCCGTCTTTCAGTATTGTGTCATGAAGAAAGATACGTGAAATTTGTCTCTAGGGTTCAGTGTTGTTTCTGTTGCACTGCTATCATTTGCTTGTTTTTTCCTGATTCCTTGCGGGACTGGGCTTCTTTGTAGTTGGTATCAGGCAAGATATCTTTTAATAGGTCTTCAAATCTTTCAAAATCATTCCTCAAAGCGTGTAAGTGGTCTGTTAATGATTGACAGAGGTCTGCACATGTTTTCAAATCCAGTTATTTTTCTTGCAGAGCTTGACTTTTGTGTGGTAAGTGTGGTAAAATTTCATTCCACAGGGTCAACATGAATACAAACTAGTTCTTGCATCTTGTTTGCAATGTTTTCTGCCTCTTGTATAGTTTCTCCCTTTTGTGACTGGTCTTCAGCTATACTTTCTGATGCATCCACAATCTTTGAGTAGGACTTCAGAATAGCACTTGTTGCCACTGCATGTACCTCCCAGCGAGTATTAGAAAGAGATTTCAACACATGATCATTGCTCAAATATGTTTTAAGAACTGCCCATCGGTATGTTGAGGCAGAGAAAAATGTATAAAGTTACTGGACTGTTGAGAAAAACCTTACTGCCACCGGACAACAATCAACAGCACTGCGGCCAACAAGACTGAGAGACTGTGTGTACAGCACATGGTATGAATATGGTATATTTGTTCTGTTCTAAAAGCTTCTTCTGCATTTCTTGATAACGCCCTGACATGTTGGCAGCATTGTCATAAGATTGACCTCTGCACTTTGAGAAATCTGTTTTGCAAACTTGACACAGATAATGCAGAACTTAATTTGCCATTTCTTCACCAGTGTGGCTTTTCAAATTGAGGAATGTTATAAATCGTTCAACTGGTTTTCCATCTGTGGGGGAGACATATCTTAGCACAATATTCAGTTGATCAGTATGTGAAAGATCAGGTGTAGAGTCGACAGATAAACTGAAATATCCAGCAGTACTTATTTCATTCACAATAGCTGAACAAACTTTGTCACTCATTAGACCAATGAGTTCATCACATGTTGTCTTGGATAAGTATGATGCGTTACCTTTGCCAGCATTCCCATAGTTTGAGATATGGCCTGCTAAAAATGGGTCAAACTGAGCCACAAGCTCCAATAATCCCAAGAAATTTCCATTCTGCAATGATCCAAATGTGTTATTTGATCCCCAGAAAGGCAGACCACGTTCAGCTAATATTTGAATAACAGCTATAACACACTGCAAGACACGTTGCCAGTATTCATGCTTCCCTTTAATTTGTTGTTCCAATTTTTGTGTCAGTCCAAATCCCTGTCTTCGATTTAAATGTCAACATTGAATCTCTGTGAGTAGTGCTATTTTCATGTTGTTCAATTAAAATAGTATTCCGCCAGTCATTAAATCCATCTCCAGCAAACCAGGATGTTGAAGCTTTATATGCAAAAAGTTTGCAAACAAAACAGTACACAGTCCCTGTTGTGTAGTGGAGTGTAAGGAAGTCTAACAAAGTTCTGATTTTTCCCATGATGACTACTTCAATGCTTTTTTTTTTTTTGGTGTCCCCTGCTTTGCTGGCGCCCTAAGCACGTGCTATTGGGTAATCCAGTCCTGCTCTAGTGGAAGTGAATTGCAAAGGAATGTTCTACAAAGAGTTAAACTAAAATTGTCACTGACCAATCTCCAGTGTTATACTAGTTACATGAAGTCATGCTGAGAATAGATATGAGTTCTTTAAAAAACTGAAGAATGATGAAACCTCTGACTGGCTGGTGGGAAGGGTGATCTATGTAGAAAAATAATATGGGTCTGGCTTTGTTTTTGTTTTCAGCTTTTCAGAATGGTTTAATTGCTTTTCATTTTCACTGTTCTTAAACATTCAGAAAAGTAGATGTTTATGAGAAAGCAACACATGAGCTGATGATTTTATGTAGAGAATTGTGCCTGCAGTAAGTTTAACTCAGTAATGCAGTTAAATGCCTCTGGCTGTGGACTCTGATTGGGCACAGCAACATTTAATGTATAATTTGCATCACTTTAACTGACTGCCTCTTGGAGTTTCAAATATTGACATAAGCACTGTGCATAGATTATCAAAGTTAAATAAAACCCAGGGGCTGAACTGAAGAAGGAGATTTTAATTGTGAAACTGCAGTAATTATTGTATAAAATGTCTTCTCTCACTTTAACATTTAAAAAATGTTCCTCGTCTGGCTCTCCAATACTCATTCTGCCTTTCTCAAATCACATTTTCTGGAGTCTTGTAACTTGCATAAACTTCACTTGGAGTCTGACATTTGTAACCTTTGGGCAGGGTGAATCATCAAACACATCAAAGTGTGATTAAATGATGCAGAGTCCAGTCCGCCAATTCCTTGATTTGTGTCATGTCATTATTTTGATCTGTTGCTGAGTTGTGATTCACTGTTGTGATGTGGCATCTCAGAACTCAATGTAATGTGTAGTAAGGGCCTGACTTCCAAAGTTAGGCATGCGCAAACAGATGCATGCAATTTAATTGTATGTACCTCACTTGGAGAATCTGGTCCTGCTATGTCATTCATATTTTAAAATGATTCCTCTGTAGAATTCCATGGTACAGAACACTGCTTGAGCTTCTGCATTTAGCACTTCTCCAGTAGTACTGGCAGTAGCAGAATGAGACATTCTGTGATAAGTGACCAACTCTAGTGTATTTCACTCTTCTCTGCCAGCACACCTGGAGAAAATCTCTGTGTTGGAGTTCAAGCATGAATTGTGATGAACTGCTGGTACTATACCATGTTTGTGATGGGTTTGCCAGAAAGGGAAGGATGATTAAAAAGAAGGGGCCAGATGGAGTGGGACAGGGACACACACGCACAAATGGAACGGGAAGGGGAGAGATGACTCAGTTTTGCAGATGTCTTCCTAGTGCATCAGCATTCAGGACCAATCTCAGTACATCACTGCAGTGTCAACAAGGGCATCGAGTGCTTAGCCTCAGACTGGGAAGTATTTCACATCACTGACTAGTGACTTCATATGGCCAACTGGAAGAGAAACATACAGTTTGGTGAAAGCTATGTCCATCCCTTCTCAGCTGGAGGGGACAAAAATGGAAACCTGGTTCAGGCTTGATTAAAAGCGTGGGTCTGCATGTCAATGCTCATCTCAACTTTCAATCTTTAAGGAAAATGTAAATTTCCACCCCTTTAAATGGGTAATGTTGGCTTCAAACTTTTAAGGGATATTTTGGGTTCAAGTTCATTATGATGATTCTTCCTAAAAGTGACCTATTATTAACAGTCCCTGCCATTCCCATCCAAAACATGCAGGTTAAGATTTTCAAAATTGACTAAGTCCCATTTTCAAAAGTGACTGAAGTGTGTAGCAGCCGAAATCCCATTGACTCCGTCCCATTCGGCTCTGCCCCACAGGGAGCAGAATCATTAAGGAAGTGCCAAGATTTTTTACTTAGTTACTTTTCAGACACAAACTGCAGTTCCATGGTTGGGAACTTCCAGGAAGGCTGTGGGCAAAATTTATTGTCTAAGTGACAGAGGACCCTAAGTCCCACTTTCAAAAGTGACTTAGCTGTAGAGGGTATGTTTACACTGCAGTTAGATACGCGTGGTTGCCCTGTGCCAGCTGACTCGGGTTCGTGGGGCTTGGGCTGCAGGGGTGTTTAGTAGCAGTGTAGATATTTTGGCTCAGGCTGCAGAGTGGGCTCTGGGACCTTCCCACCTAGCACTTCCCCACCTAGCCAGAGCCCCATGAACCTGAGTCAGCTGGCACGGGGCACCTGTGGGTTTTCAATTGCAGTGTAGACATACGCTCTGTGGCTAGGTCAAATGTGGGTGCCTAAAGTTAGGCTCCTAAAAACTATATTTAAAGTCCTAAATATAAGTAGCCTGATGTTGCAAAGATGCGGAGCTTCTGCCAGTCTCATTTTTATCGGCAGTAGTCAGGTCAAAGTACACATGCTTGTGTGTACATTCACCAAAGTTGCATGCATAAAACAGAATAAATATGTGCACAGTTAGGCACCTGATTACTCTGTGAACAACTTACTGATTTGCATATACAAATACAGTAAATACTCGTGCAGCTACACTTGTGTACGAAGCTGGATTTCTACCTTCCAAAAAATTGGTTCTGAATATATATGAACATAACCTAATCTTGGCCTGTTGCAAGTTCTAGAATGAATTATGTACTGTATAGACTACTACTTCTTTGTAAATGAAACTTACAAAGAAAACTGTGTTTTATATTTACGTGTGTGTGTGTGTGTGTGTGTATATATATGTGTGTTTAGCTATATAGATAGTCAGTCAGTAATTGTGAAGATTGAGTACGTCTGTATGTATCTCTATCAAATTAAACTCCAATTTGTTTTGTAATCATTTTTGTCAGATTGTCTTGTGCCCGCCCTGTTGTCTTTTTATCTCCCATGTTGGACTGAAGTTCTGAGGGGTGGTTGACACATGGGAAACAATGCTGAGCAATGAAGGGTTGTTACCATTGAATGGCTTCGCCCTAGCAATGCTATAGATATGCTAAAGAGTGTAACCACATCTGCAAACAACAGTTTTTCCATTCTGGAATCCAAATGGGCAGTAACTAAGCAACTGATTACCTGGTGGGAACTTGATCATCTGATGGGGGCTTTGAGGCTGACCAGGAGGGTCACATGACAGAGGAGAAAGAGAAGGTCTGTTTTAAGTGCCCTTGCCAACCAGGACAAGAAGGTGAGCGTGGACAGGAGGAAGGAAGGAAGAGAGGAGGGTTCTGGGAAGTAAAAAAGGACATGTACCAAATCCCCAAGGATGCTTGTGGTGGTGAGGAAACTAAGGCAGAGTTTTTTGTGCCATTGTGTATTATTTTGCCTAGATGGATGTATCTTTTGTGATTTGTAAGCATGTTTAGCTTAGAAATCCCTCTGCAAAATCTGTTACTTACTTCAACTATCACATGTCCCTGAAGGATTAAACTATAAATCAGATTATCAATGTGGGTGGTGCTCCAGGAAGGGGGTGCATAAGATAATGTGGAGACTTGGGGAGTTCAGTGTTAAGTCCGGTGCCCTGGGCAGTTGGATCGTAGGATCCTATTTCTTACAAGCGATACCAGAGAAGGGAGTCTGTGTTTGAGAAATATGCCCAAGAGGCCAGAGCCTGTCCAGACCTGGGCACAGAAGCACACAGTTCCAGTATGTGGGTTCAAACTGCTGTCTGGTGAGTATCCATTATTTCAGCCTAGATATACTAGGTACAAGGACTAAATCTAACAGTCCAAAACACAAGTGATCAGGCTCGACCCACAAGGGACAGTAACAACACTCTCTAAGTATTGGGAAAGGATTTCAACCAGGGTACTGCCATTGGGCTCTGATTGGGGCTGTATCTTTTGATTTAGCCTCAGGCTGGTAAAACCTGCAGCTGCTTAAAGGGAACGTTTTCTGTAACTCTGTCCTTCTTCCAGAACCCTCTGAGCTTAAGGGCATAGGGTACAGACTACACTGTTACTCTACCTCTCCTCCGTTTTTGGGGATCCTCCACCCTGGTAATAACTCATGTACCTTCCTCTCTTGGCTGCTGTTCATAGCTTTCCCAAACATGCGGTAGTATGAAATTGACATTACTGTCAGTTTAACTTGCTGCCCTTGGGATTTAGCATAGCAGTGTTGAAACTGTTCTGAGTCATGTTAATTTCTTGGAGTTCTTACTGCCTTCTTGGAGCTAGCCAACTATATATACAGAAAATGACACTAAATTAGTTTATATTTGATTCACCTTTGGAAGGTTCTCTGTGCCTGATTTTTTGTGAGAGAGAGAGATGAGGCATGCCTCCCCATAGTGCCCCCTGAGGCCAAGTCTGTCGCTGCTGGTGTCAGTGCTGCACCCCTCAGCCCAAGATTTTTTGTCCCTCCTAAGGGTTCACATGGCTCTGCCTTCCAGCTTGGTCCCTCTCCACACCTAATCCCCTTGGGGTAGCGAAAGTTCAAACTTAGAAGTCCCAAGAAACAAAAAAAAGCTTCTTTGAGTGATTGCAATATGAATTCCACACCTATTGTCTGTGCACCCAGTGCACGGCTGTCGGAAATTTTTCCCCTCAGCAGTACCTGTGCTAGTGGCTCGAGTGCCCTTTGCTGCCACATGCCAGTGAGGTCAGGTTCAAAGGGCATATCCACCCCATCCCCCCTAGTTTCTTCCTACTGCTCCTGACGGTGCACAATAGAATTGCTTTCTATTGCATTAGCAATATCTTTCAGCCTTTTATAGGTAGTTCTGTATTTCAATGTAAATAGTTTTAAAAGTTTTAATGAGTTATTTAGTAGCTGTTACTTAAAATAACCCCAAACCTACCCCTTCAGGACCTGTGCTTCTTGAAGCAACCCGCAGTACTCTTATCTCATGCCCATGAGCAACCCGCAGTACTCTTATCTCATGCCCATGAGCAACCCGCAGTACTCTTATCTCATGCCCATGAGCAACCCGCAGTACTCTTATCTCAAATACCTGGGCAAGACTCACATAAGAGACCACTGCCAAATTTGTCAGGACTTTAAGCTTAAGACAAAGAAAGACAGGGAGTCTAGGCTGAAGTTCCTGCTAATGGAGGTGGCTCTGAAACCACCATTGGAGCCATCCAGTCTGAGTAGGTGCTGAGTGCTGCACTTTCAGTCAGAAGGGCACTTCTGAGATTCCCAGCACTGGTTTCTTTCTCCAGTGCCTACGAAGAGGCCTAAGCCTTCCAAAGTCAAGAGCAAGATTATCACCTCCAAGCCAGTTAAGAGGGAGGAAAGGAGTCAAGAACATATTGATTCAAAGCACTCCTCCTCCAGGTCTGTGGCAGTACTTGGATTATTGACTCAGGCAATGTCTGTCTTGATGGAACCTGTACACCAGAAAGGGCACACTTGACTTCAGCGGCACTAAAGCCATCAAAGACAATCTCAGTGCCGACTGCATCTGAGGCATTTGCAGCAGCAAGACACCTTCTAAGCCTGTTGGTGCTGGTATAGTTCTTCCAGTGCCATCAGGCCATTCGGCACCAATTCCTGCACTGCAGCGTTCAGTATTGCACCTCTCTCTGGGTTCTATGCTTGTCTACCCATCAGTACCAGCGAGGGGGAAGTCTGCTATAATGGTGAATCTTCAGAAGACTTCAGGATCCCAGCACTGATCCATGGCTTTGATGGGGTCAATCCCTCCATGGTCAGTGGAAGGGAAAGTAGTCATCTCCAGACTCTGAATTGAGACCGTACATCTCCCAGCCACCGAGCAAGACTTGTCGTTTCCCCCCTAATTCTGCCCCACTCCAGGTCAGTGGTGATTGAAGCAGCTATTGAAAGTATCTGGGCTCCTACAGACCTGGCTTTGGGCCTTCCACAGGAGACTTCCACACCCAGACTGCATGCACTCAGTCCTTTTATAAGGTCCGGGTGCTCAATAAACTGTTACTTGACCCCCTCCCCACCCTTATTCCTGCCCCCTCGGGCTAGGAAGCACATATTAATTATTGGCACACATGGAGCTGGCCCCATCTTTCCTTAAAGGGAACAGTCACTCTGACACAGTCTGTTTTTTCAAGCTCTGTGTAGGTGTAAATGTAAATTTTTATCTTAAATGTATTCAACCACCTCTGATATGTTTTGTGTGCGCGCGCGTTCCATTGAAATGTTTTAGTATTCCTGTTCTAGATTTTTAATGATTTAAAGCAACATGGCTGTATGCATGAAACCCAAGGAGTAGTCATTGTTTTATATTTTGTTTCTCTTTTACTAAATTTAGTGCAGGTGCAGCTTTCAGTAGCACATTACCCACAGCTATCCTACTTATTTTCATAATGTATTGAAAATGCTAACTGGGGAGGATGAAACATCTCTATTAATGTTAAAATTATTTGCAAAGTTACACTACCATTTTTAAAAAAAATTGTTTTGTATAAGCTATTTGTGAGTGTGACATTGCTCTTGTCTTTAATGACCTATTTTGGCGTCACACCTGTGAATCACAGCTTTTTTACACTGTCGGTTAATTTTATAGCAGAATTTACACATACGTTCTTTTTTTTTTAATTGCAGAATCTACATACATCTATAGTAGCAATCTTACTATATGATAGTGTAGCATGAATAGCTGTAACGATTAGTAAAGCTCTTAACAAAAGATGTTCTCTAAGGAAAGCTATTCACATCAGTGGAGAGCAGTAGGGAAAAAAATACAACCGATCCTGAAAACTTCAGTTATAACAAGATTGTCCTTCGGTTCATTGTGTTGGTACCTGTCTCTTTTCTAAGAGAACAAACTCTCACACAGTGCCACAGCCAGCCCTGGTTGGCTCTAGAAGTGAAGTAATTTAATATTGCACTTGGCACATTTCTCTTTGTTCTTTCTCTGCTTTGTTTTTGTCTTTTTTATGGAACAATTCCATGAGAGAACATCTTTGTGTGAGGTAGAGTTTCAGATGACCAGGTGTTTTTGTGTTAATCAGGCACTATCAGTACACAGTTGCATACAATGCAGTGGCAGGGCTGGATTTAGGGACGGGGGACCCAGGCAACCGCGTGGGGTATTGGGCTTGGGGGGCTCCAGGCTCAGAGTAATTTTTGTTAGCAGCAAAAGAGAAAAGAGCATGTTTGAAGTAACATATTTCAGGTATTCCGTATGCGGTTTCATTTTTCACTAACATCCTGAAATTTAAAACCCTTAAAATTAAAAAGTTTCTATAAGCTAGAGGAAACTAATCTTTTGATTTGCTTATATATGCATGAATAAATACAGATTCACAGATCCTAGCGTGCAAATTTATCATCTTATATGATGGGTAAATCATGCATGCAAATTGTGGATCAAAGTCGTTAAATGGGTTACAATAAAAATAAGGTATTGAAAAGTTTAATAAATGGGACAGGGGAGGGAGCACCGAAGACGCTCCTTGCCTGGGGAGTCATTTGATCTAGGGCTGGCCCTGTACAGTAGGCACAGCATGTTGATCTATTTAGAGCTGTGGCTCTTTATATTTTTCTCTTGAACTTCACTGAACAATTTGCATATTCTCTTGACACTCTGCCAGTGAAGTGAGTCAAAAGCTGGTGCAGTCATTTAAAGATCATAGAATCGTAAGAGTGGAAGAGACCTTGAAAGGTCATCTAGTCCAGTCCCCTGCACTCATGGTAGGACAAAGTATTATCTAGACCAGTGGTTCCCAAACTTGTTCCACCGCTTTTGCTGGGAAAGCCCTGGTGGGCCGGGCCGGTTTGTTTACCTGCCACATCCGCAGGTTCGGCCGCTCGCGGCTCCCAGGGGCTGCGGTTCACTGCTCCAGGCCAATGGGAGCCGCTGGAAGCGGTGGCCAGAACGTCCCTCGGCCCCCGCCTTTGGCGGAACAAGTTTGGGAACCACTGACGTAGACCATCCCTGCTAACCTTCTTTTAAAAATCTCCCATGATGGAGATTTCACAACCTCCTTAGGCAATTTATTCCAGTGCTTAACTGCCCTGGAAGGAAGCTTTTCCTAATGTCCAACCTAAACAACCTTACTGCAATTTAAGCCCATTGCTTGTTGTCTATTGCCACAGGTTAAGGAGAACATTTTTTCTCCCTCCTCATTGTAACAACCTTTTATGTGCTTGAAAACTGTTATAATGTCCGCTCTCAGTCTTCTCTTCTCCAGACTAAGATATCTAATTGCAAGAAATGTTTCAGTACATGCTATCTACCTGAAGAGACAGATAATTTCTACTAATTTTTTAGCTTATTGAAGCTTTCCTTTGAAAGATTCAATGAATAGAAGGGTAGTTTAGGTAAAACTTGTTAAAAATTACAAAAATGGTTAATAAAATCATCTTGAACTAATATTATGGAACTTTCCTGTTGGAAACTTATTGTTTAGTTGTGTGTGTTTTGCTATAGCATGTTGCACAGACAAATTCTCTGGTTTTATACACCCGTGGGACTCATTTAGCAGTGCAGACTACGTTGGTAAAGATTGTTCAGCACTGCACTGGGGACTGGCACACCAAGACAACCAGCTTTACTAAAACTGGAAATCTTTCTGTGCTAGCTGATGAAAACTGAATGATATTGGTTTGCTCAGTCCAGCTACACTGATTTATTGAAATGCCTAAATGTAGGCTCTACGTTAGATTTTGAGGACTAATGGAATGAAAGTCTAACACCATATAATGCAACAGATCTCCTTCTCTTAGAAGCTGTGTGAGGTTTTTAACCTTTCGTGGCGAATGGTCTTTACATGAACTCTTATGACTGTGAAGATTAGGGTTTTAACAACAAAGTATATAATATGTAGCATAACCTTTTAGTGTCTAGGAGCACCCTATTGACAAAAGTCCTTGCAAGTGGATGAGTTTTTTTTTTAAAGTGAGTGTAGGTGAAATGGAAACTAAATATAAAGTGCCACTGTAGCACCACAATAACAGACATAATTCATACTCCCTCTGCTCTTACAATTTTTTTTGCTGTTTTGTCCTCTTCAATTTGCCCCCCCCCCTTTGTGCTTTATTTTTAGGCCAGTAAGTATCTCTTTGACTTATGCCACTTTACAAGTAACATGGAGCAATGATAAGCAATGAGCACAGCAGCCTTTCCTGAGATGCAGCAGGCCTTGAATTTTCTAGTATATTGGATTAACATGTTAGCACTCTGGGTGTTTAAATCTTTAAAGTTGCCTGTGTTTTGGTGCCTGCAACAGAGCCACTGACTTCGCGGTACATGTCTACCGCTGTCATTGTTCTGTTTTAAAATACATTTAAACAGGAAGGTGTTTTCCAGAGTCAAACCCATGTTACCTTTCCTTTTTGCAGAATAGTTATCTGTAATACCTGCAGGTCTGCTTGACATGTGGTCATATATGTGCTTTATTTTGCAGATGATAATTTTATGAACATATCTAATTATTACTACTACTACTTTGGGTGTGGGAATGGGTTAGAGGCCATGTGGTTTACATAGCATTAGTTTTCTGTGTAGTTATAATCAGAAAGGGAGACAGATAACTGACTTGTTCTATCTGTATAGTGAATGTTTTGTTGTCTTGTTCCTGTGTTGGAAAAAAAATTGACTATTGTCAGCACTGCAGATCCAATAAGCTATTCTCTGTCTTGACAGATTACCTAGCCAAGTTTTAGTAGTAGATTCTTTATTGCTCATGGTGATGAGCAAGACAGAAAGAATACCACTTGACATGTAGATCTCAGGTTGAGTTTGTGGGGCAGTCTATTAGATAAAAACGTATTTTTACTTGTAAATTGAACAAATTTGAGATAGAAATCAGAGATGCAGTCGGCTTGGAAACCTGTAATGCCACTTGTATCTTGGTACAAGGTCACCTTTTCGGTATAAATTCACTTCATGTAGATGTGTGGTATCTGCAGTATGGTCTAATGCTTAGAACATTGGACTGGAGACCTGGGTTGTTTTCTCCACTCTGCCACTGGCCTGCTAAGTGAGCTTAGGCAAATCACTTGACCTCTCTGTGCTGCAGTTTCCCCATTTGTAAAATGGGGATAATGATACTGACCTTTTTTGTAAAGCACTTAGAAATCTGTGTGTGCAAAGAGCTATATAAGAGCTAGACATTATTTATTATTATTAATAACAAAGGAAATCTGTACTCCACTGTTTTTGTTGTTTTGTTTTTTGGAGCAGAGGAGGTGGTAGTTACTCTTGAAAGCATGCATACTGATTTTTGTGGTAGCTTAACAAATAACTAAAGTGGCATAAAATCTAGGCTACTTAACCCTCCATCCCCGCCACTCTTCCTCCCGGTGCTGTAGTTTAATTCATACCACCAGTATTTTCAGTGATAATGCAGATAATTAGGTACAAGAATTCCAAAGTGTTATCTAGAAGGGTGTGCCCCTGTAATGTTGTAATCTGAAAACTTCTGGTAATTAGTATGGAATAAAAGCTGTTTAAAGGCACAGCATAGCAGCTCTGATAATAAATCTTAAAGCTGTGTGTGTATGTGTACCTGGATTTATCTTCTATAAGACAGTGCAGTACAGTGTTCAAGTGTCTCTTCTCTGGATATATGTTGTTCATTCTGCGGCAGTGAAAGGGGCTGAATCCAGCTCATTCATATTTAATTTTTAGTTTTCCATATGGTAGTCACATGCTGGATCCTTTTACAAATATAGAGGGAAGATTTTTAGTGGCACAAGTGGGCTGTAAGCCCATTGGGTTTCAGTGGTAGTCAGGTACCCGGCTGCTCTTTGTGACTTTGAAATCTCACTCATAATTCCTAACCTGTGAGAGAGGCCAGGCCAGGCCAGGGCTTTATAAAGCCGCGCACAAGCGACCAGGGAGCTTTGCGAACAGGGGCTGCTAACAGGGAGTTTCGCAAGGGAGTTCTCCAGGTGAAGGAGGAGCTAATCCAGCATCTGTGGGGTAAGTGACTGTCTGTAGTGTGTGTTTGTTTGTGTTTGGGGGTTACTTGCTGTGTGCTGAGCTTGTGTTTGTCAGTCTGTTTGTTTGTTTGGTTGTTTGAGGGACCGTGTGCTCTGGCTGGCAGTTGGAGGCAGGTTTGAAAGCTCGAAGCCTCTGGTAATTGGCTGAGCCTTAATCAGTGGGCGGGGCATTCACTCAGGCCAGGCCAGGGCTTTATAAAGCCGCGCACAAGCGACCAGGGAGCTTTGCGAACAGGGGCTGCTAACAGGGAGTTTCGCAAGGGAGTTCTCCAGGTGAAGGAGGAGCTAATCCAGCATCTGTGGGGTAAGTGACTGTCTGTAGTGTGTGTTTGTTTGTGTTTGGGGGTTACTTGCTGTGTGCTGAGCTTGTGTTTGTCAGTCTGTTTGTTTGTTTGGTTGTTTGAGGGACCGTGTGCTCTGGCTGGCAGTTGGAGGCAGGTTTGAAAGCTCGAAGCCAATTACCAGAGGCTGAGCCTTAATCAGTGGGCGGGGCATTCACTCAGGCCAGGCCAGGGCTTTATAAAGCCGCGCACAAGCGACCAGGGGCTGCTAACAGGGAGTTTCGCAAGGGAGTTTAGAAGGGGAGTGGGAAGGGAGCGGGAGTCCCTCGCCGGCCATAACCCCTTCCCTGTAGCCCCCCCTAAAATCCTAAAACCTATAAACCAAACTACATTCCAAAACTACTTTCTGTAAACCAGCCTTTCACTAACTAGGAGACAATGCAGGCAGAAGCCCAGCAGCAGAGTGGGGGCTATCCAGTTTATTGCACTGAGTGTAGCATGTATGATTACCTGCCCTGTGGGCGGGTTGCGTATGTGTGCAGTCGGTGCAAGGAGCTCCTGGCCCTCAGAGACCATGTACAGACTTTGGAGGCCAGGGTGGCAGAACTGGAGGAGCTGAGAGAGGCAGAGAGGTATGTTGATGAGGCTTTCCGGGACACTGTAGAATTGTCCCACCTCCGCTTAGACAGCACCTGTGCTGTTGAGGAGGAAGAAGGGCCCAGGGAAGTAGAGCAGGCAATGGGAGCAGAGGGAAACCTTCCCGTAGTTGGGACCCTCCTTCCAGATGGTGCTGGGGTTGCCTCTCGCACTGAGGTTGCCTCTCCGGGGGAGGGAACTCCAGTTTCTAGGAAAAGGCAGGTGTTAGTAATGGGAGATTCGATTATTAGAAATGTAGATAGCTGGGTCTGTGATGACCGGGAGAACCGTATGGTGACTTGCCTGCCTGGTGCGAAGGTTGCGGATCTCTCGAGGCATCTAGATAGACTTATGTGTAGTGCTGGGGAGGAGCCGGTGGTCGTGGTACATGTAGGTACCAATGACATAGGGAAGGGTAGGAGAGATGTCCTGGAAGCCAAATTTAGGCTGCTAGGGAAGAGACTGAAATCCAGGACCTCTATGGTGGCATTTTCAGAAATGCTCCCAGTTCCACGCGCAGGGCCAGGTAGGCAGGCAGAGCTTCAGAGTCTCAATGCGTGGATGAGACGATGGTGTAGAGAGGAGGGGTTCACGTTCATTAGGAACTGGGGAAACTTCTGGGATGGGAGGAGCCTATACAGGAGAGATGGGCTCCACCTAAACCAAAGTGGAACCAGACTGCTGGCGCTAAACATTAAAAAGGTTGTAGAGCAGTTTTTAAACTAGGTGATGGGGGAAAGCCGACTGCTGCAGAGAAGCGTGTGGATCGGACACAGACTTCTCTTAGGGGAGAGTCTGATGATAGAGAATCTCCAGGTTATAGTCAGGAGCAGAGGAATGAGAAATATAATGTAAGGCCGGATCAGATGATGAACAGTCACATAAAAAAGAATCTGGCACATCAGAAAAAGGCAGGCTAATAAACAGGGACAAGTTTTTTATGTTATGTAGATCTCTGAATGCAAAATCTCCCACTGCAATCAAGAATTCTCTTATCTGTCCAGGTCAGAGATTCTGAGCATCCTGGGAGTATTTTCATACTTTGTTTTGAGAGACTGAAGTTGTCTAAACAACAATTTTTTCAAGAACTATAGAAACAGCCCTTCTCTTCTCTTGAATATTTTTTGTAACTAAATTATGTATGGCCCCATGTGTCACAATAATATTCAACTTCTCTTAAGGAAAAATAGACTGTGCACACAGAGAGAATGAAGTCAGTTTGGTTACAAATAAATAATATGGCAACGTGTTGTCACAATGGAAATGTGTGAACTTCCTATTTTTGTAGTGAAAATCAACTGACTGTAGTATTTACATCTATGTGTTTAGAATTGGTTTCACTGTGAAACTGCAGTGATTTTTAGTGGCCATCTCAAAGGGCTTTGTATAGTTCCTCTTCTGTATGTAGCAGCACACTTTGCAACAGGCACAGAAAACTGTTTCACTGGACAGTGATATAAATAGAACAGTGCTGCTGAAAGTTCCTTTGAAAACATTTTTAATGTTCCTCTTTTTCTGTAAGGTTTTGCTCGTAAGGTGAAAATAGCTAGACATTTTGCATGCTGTGATAGTTTCACTGTGTTTCTGTCAAGTGGTCACAGTATGATGGGAAATCTGGTTGCTAGACAACAGGTGGCAGGGTGGATGACTGACTGCTGCCATTGCTACTTTTCTCTTAGCTTTAACATAGTGTCCATGGGAGACCTCCACAGTGCTGCAATCCTATTTACTTAGAATTCATTAGCTTACGATACTTTAAAATAAGTAGATTCACAGCCTGATTCACCTTTGTGTCTGACTCATAGACTTGAATTAATCCTCGTTGCTGTGGTTCGCCGCTCCAAGCCAATGGGGGCTGCAGGAAGGGTAGCCAGCATGTCCCTCAGCCTGCACTGCTTCCTGCAGCTCCCATTGGCCTGGGATGGCGAACCGCGGCCAGTGGGAACTGCGATGAGCCGAACCTGTGGACATAGCAGGTAAACAACCGGCCCAGCCCGTCAGGGGCTTTCCCTGAACAAGCGGCAGCCCAAGTTTGAGAACCACTGTCCTAGAGTACCTTCTTGAATTGGGGCCTTTAAAAGGAGAAACTGAAAAGTAACACTGTAGAAAGAGCAAAACATTTTACCCAAAGCTGAAAGTATCACAGTGCATCACTGCAAATATCCTCCTCCCCCTGCATGGGCAGGCCTGACTCCTCCTCCCCTTGCTCACTCCAGTTTTAAAGTCTTAGAGAAGCTTGGCAGACTCTTATTACTTAATGGAAAAAGAGATGCGTGCTGACTTGTTGACTAGTGAAACATCCCCACCGTAACACGTCTTTAAGGCTGGCAGTCCTCTGCTGGAGTCACTTGTTCCTGACCTGTTATCTTGGGATAGCTACCACTGGTGGCTCACTCACTGCAAAGATTTCACAAACAAGCCTTAGCTCAGATAAATGTTCATCAAATGTGTTTGCCAAAGGATTTCTAATAAGGAACAATTTGTAAACAGTGACCTGTTTACAGACAACTTGAGACCAGATAGTAGGTTAAATTCCTCAAATAAATTGTCTGCAAAGACTAGCTCATCCAGCTCTAATGCGCTGGATATATCAGAATCTTGGTATCAGACTGGCAGCCTATGAATAGGCCTGTTAATAATTATGCAGGATAATATAAGGTTGAAATATAGCTATTTGTTCTATTTGTTTATGCTCCAGAATTAGAGATTTAATTAGTTAGAGTGCTATCAAATTCCAGCCAGAGGCTTCAGTAGGTTTTCATAGTGCTGGTGAAAGAGTGTACAGATCTGGGAGCAGATTTGGATTTTTCTCTTCTTTAGTATCCTATCCCTTTGTCCTCTTTGTTTTGTCTCTTCCTTGCCCTCCCTTCTCTTCCAGTAATGTGGGTGCGGTGCACGTCTGTACACTGGCACCCCACTCCTCTCCTTCCAGTCAGTCCAATCATCCAAGCATTCTTTGCTGTGCGGTGCATCTGTCCCAGTCAAGGAGGTGAGATCTAAGGCCTGGTCTCCACTGGGCAGGGAAAAGTTATGCAAATTCAGCTACGTGAATAACGTAGCTGAAGTCGACGTACTTAGATCTACTTACTGGAGTGTCTTCACTACGGTGAGTCAATTGCTGCCACTCCCCGTCGACTCTGCCTGTGCCTTTTGCCGAGCTGGAGTACAGGAGTCGACGGGAGAACGCTCAGGGATAGATTTATTCTATCTAGACTAGATGCAATACATCGATCCCCACTGGATCGATTGCTGCCCGCTGATCCGGCTAGTAGTGAAGACATACCCTAAGTAAGGGTTTTTCACGTATGAGAGACGTTTCTCTTGCTGTCTGTCAGTGCTTATCCCCAATACTCTGGCCATGTGTTTCAGAAGTGAGGGAGGGAAAGGAACAGACTAGCAGAATGGTCTGAACCAGTAATGAGGGCAGGAAGTTGCAAAGAGGCTAGTAATGAAGCGGGTTCATAGTCCTAAATCTTTGTTTCAGGCAATCTTGTCAGACGTTAGCACTACATTTGTATGTGGGAGGACTGGAGGCCATGGCCAGGTACCGAAGGGAAACCAATTTCAATCTAGTATGGTCTGTAAAATGCTTTGTTACTCATTTAAAAGAACAAATACTCGTTAGACACACACAGCAGCCACTAGCTGTTGTTTTTCAACTATTTTAAGCAGTGAGCCTGAATGGGTAGTGAATTTAATTAGTATTTGTCAGTAACTCTTGCTCTGATAGCATGGACAATTGATTTAAAGTAACAGAAGACATGAATGTGGTCCGAATCTGTCATCTGAATAAGGTTTATGAAAGCATCAACTCTGCCACACCAAAAACATGGTTCTGAAAAGTTACACCCAGGAGTGGGCAGCACCTGAGGATTAGAGCAAAGAGAGTTTTTCACACACCCCCTCCCCCAGTTTTGCATTACATTTTGCGGTACTTATATTAGAGGTATTGGGTTTGCATTTGTTTTAAGTCTTTCTCCATGTGAGTGTTCGATTTCATTTTTTTTTAGTTTATTCATTTATACTCGTGGCATTTGGATGCTTATCTTCAGATAGCAAAGCAGGAATATTGTATATTTATAACTCTGTCTGGGGATTTACATCTATGGAAAAATTACATGTTCATGAAAATAAGACTTTGAGGCTTAACTAAATGCTCCTTCTGTCATAATGGTGAACCACCTGACAATCTTCAAATAGTGTCTCTTCCTGCTGAGCTCTATAGCCAGCTCTATAGCCTCCCCATCCAGCAAAGAGAACCACATGGGTGCAGGCTCTGCCCACAGAGTTCTCACTGCAGAATTGGGGGTCTTTGTATACTCCTCAGGGCAGGGACCATATCTTTCTACATTTCTCCACTCCAACTTTTAAACAAAACAAAATATTGCTTGTAACCATCCAATTAAAAATGAAGAGTAAGGAAGGGATTTTACATGGGATTTTACCATGTAAGAAAAATAAAAGCACAGTGTATTTTTGTGTTTTGTAAGCACTAGGTTAGGCTATAAAATACGGGGATGTTTGACAATGTTGCTGATGCTTAATTGACTTTTAGAAGCAGCTCAATTTCTGGCTCTCTTTAACTAGATCCTGTGAAAGAAAAGGCAGCAAAACAGCTAACTTGTAATGGCTCTTTCAGTATAGTGTGTACATACTATCTCAGGAAACACTTGGTGATATTGAACTGTCTTTTGGCAGTAGATATAGATACTGTTATGGCAAAAGCCAGAATGTAGGATGTCAGAGTAAATTTTAGACCTGAAAGTAGTAATAGAGCCAAGTTTCTGTACCATGACTCATAATTTACAAGCTGTGGACCAAATACTTCAGTGACAGTTCTCCCAGAGCAATGACTGAAGTCAGAAGCAATTTTTTATTTAATTATTTATTTATTTTGCCAGAATAACAACTGCAGAGTTTGGCTGAGTGTTTTTATGATTGAGTCTCCAATTAGGTTTACTCTGTATATGAGTTGGTCTGCATTCTTTGTGTAAAGATCTTGTTTTGAAGGATGGCTGTTTCTTCTATCAAAATTCAAATTCAGACAGATGCATACTTTAGAGGCTAGTGTGGTAGAAGAGAGAATTGCTTTATTAAATATTTACTGTAGCAAACAAGACTCTGGAAATGTAACATGTTTCCAGGTCCTGTCAGATACTCTTTACTTATCTTTTCATTACAGTTTTATTTAAATAAATACATGTCTAAAATGTGCTCCCTTATAGTTCGGGGGGAAGGAGCACGGTTATTAGTATGTATAAACTTAACATCAGTACAATTTTATTAATAAGATTTTAAGCACATAGAATTCAGGAAATTCACAGTAACACTTTCCAGAGACAGTAACTAAGCCCCCTTGTAGATTCTCTCTTGATTTATGTGGTGCTGGAATGGGAGGGTTGTGTGAAGAAGCGGATTACTGCTCCCTAGCTCTTGAGAGCTGCTTCAGCCCTGATATGCATTAGAGCTGCTGCCAGTTAGCTGCCAATCACACACATTTGTTGTAGTGTGTTGGAGATCTGTTTTGCTATTTCCCCACCCCTTGGTACCACTCACTATGCTCTTTATGCTGGAATTAGACCTGGGTCTGGCACAGCTGGAACACCACTGAATTCCCTTCCAGCAGGAGAATTCTCTGCTGGTAATTTGCTGCCAGAATCCATCTCCTTTATGCTTGTAGGGGGTGGATTCCAGTAGAGAATCTAGCTCATTCTATAGAAGTGTTTGATATTACTGTATGTGTCATTCACTCTAATGCCTTAATATATTCTGACTCAACTTCAAAATTGGCAAGTTATATGCTGACCATACCAATCTTCAGGAATAATCTATTGTACCTGGCTGCCCCCTAGTTGGGACCAGCAAAGACCCAAGAGAAAGCAGATGGCTCATGCACATAAGTTCCCAGTTCCATGCATCTGATCTCTGTGGATTCAATTCCATGTACTGACCATGAGGGGTTACTATTTTACATGTGCTGCAGTTGTCTAAAGACCAGCCTCTTTGGCAGAGAGAGGAGGCTTGGTGATTGGAAGCTCAGGCAGTGTCCCTAGCCTAGAGCTATATGTAGTGGTGAGTTGGAAAATTACAGGCTATCTTGCCCTTTCCCCTGATTCTGATTGCCTTGGCAATGAAACTCTTTAAGCTTTCTTGCTAGTTGACAGCTAGACTTCCTTCTATTTATAGTTTATCTAAGTTTGTAGAAAGTATCATGATGCATGACTTTAAATTGTTATACATTTGTTTGGAAAGCTGATGGCACTAGTTCTCATTGAAGTCGTTGTTCATGGTAGATTCAAAATACATTTTAAACACCTCAAATCATTTTTTAATTATCAGAGTAGAAAAGGAACATAAAAAACATTTCCTACAGTGTCGGATTTCAGAGTGGTAGCCGTGTTAGTCTGTATCAGCCAAAACAATGAGAAGTCCTTGTGGAACCTTAGAGACTAACAAATTTATTTGGGAATAAGCTTTCGTGGGCTAGAACCTACTTCATCAGATGCCTGGAGTGAAAAATACAGTAAGCAGTATATATATTACAAGACATGAAAAGATGGGAGTTGCCTTACCAAGTTGGGGGTAGCTTGGCCTTTTATAGAGCAGGAAGTAAGAGGATATTGTGCCCTTATCTATAAGTGGGAAGGTGTTACATTGATTCTGCTGCCCTTTGAGGTGGCAAATGAAGTATTTGGTTCACTGTCAATTTAGAGACTTTTAGCCGTTTTCGTCTTAGTGAAGGGTTTTCCACTCACTACTTATTTATTATTTTGCTGAAATGTAAGTTACTAAGGTTTGGGCTATTGGAATTCAGTCTTCAGTGCTGATCCCAGCATTTTCATTGTTCTGACCTGCAGAGTCCCAACTGTAGACATGTTTGGTTGGTATATCCCTTTGACAATCAACCACAGCAATGTTTGGAACATTAGACATGGGCCATGCAGATCTTTTTGGCAGAGTGCAAGCATGATTTATGCTTCTTCCCAGCTGCATGCTGGAGTTGGAATTTCTGGTCAGGAAGAAAGATCGCCATACATTTTCTACTCCTGAGGGCATTCTATGCCAAAAAATTAAAAATTCTGCACACAATATTTTAAAATTCTGCAAATTTTATTTTTCATATAAATGTGGAGACTCCAGCATGGCATTGGGAGCACAGGCCACTGGCTGCACAGATGTGGGAGATCACTGTGCAGCTTCCCCTGGAACACGGACTCAGTGGTGAGGCTGTACCCAATCCTGACATAGTGCAAGGACCAGGCCTGCCCCAGAAACACCCCAGAGCCCTGCCCTTCTGTGCCAGGTGTATCCGGTATGGGCAGGCAGGCTCAACAATTCAGGAACCTAGTGTGGAGGGGTTCTGTTTTGGGCAATCTGGGTGCGGGCGGCTCAGTGGGGGATCTGGGTGTGGGGGGATCTGGATGCACAGGAGCTTCTGGGGGGGGTGTTTCTGGATGCCATGGTAATGGGACTTTGTTGGGGGGGTCCAGGTGAATGTGGTTGCGGCTGAGTGTGGGGGGGGTGTCTAGGTGTGAGAGGGCTAGAGCTCGGCAGAGGGGTCTGGGAGGTTCAGTGGGGGGTCCAGATGCTGGGGGAGTGGGTCTCAGTGGGATGGGGATCTGGATGCAGGTGGCTTGGGGTGGTCCAGCTGCATGGGGAGTGGAGCTCAGCGGGAGGGTCTAGATATGAGGGGGGTCTGAATGCCTGGGGGGTTGGGTGGATGCGGGAGCAGCTCCCTGTACAGTGATCCCTCCCCCTCCAGTTGAGAAGCGATGGGTGTGGGAAGCACAGTGGACGTGGAGGGGAAGCGTTTGCAAAGCTTCCTACAGCCGAGGGAGAAATCTGGGGATGGGTCTGACACTGCCCCAGATGCCGTTAAGGGGAAGAGGAAGTCCTGTCCTCCCCAACCCAGCCAGGACTAGTAGCTGAGCCCAGTGCAGGGTAGGAGCCACCAGACGGGTCTTCTCCAGTCCTGCCCCCTGCCCCACAGTGATTTACCTCTCTGCTGGTGCCCTGGGCATCCGAAACGTATTGCTGGGGGGGGAAGGGGTCGTAGGATCGCTCTTGTGGCTTCCCTTTGTTTCTCTGTCAGATAGTCATTTTTCTGTGGGGAAGCAAAGAAATCTGTGGGGGACAAAAATAGTGTGCATGCGCAGTGGCACAGAATTCCCCCAGAGGTAATTTTACGCCTACTGATCAGGAACAGAGCAGCATTTAGCTGAAAGAACATTTAGTATCAATATCAAAAGACCAATTGTTTTCAAGTTCCTATAAGAGCATTATAAACAATAGAGAAAACAAACCACAACATAATTTGACAGTGTCCATTTTTCATTTTCATTCAGTGGCTGATCTTTTCAACACCCTGAGACACCCTTATTTTTAATACTACCATTAAATATAGAGACATGAGATGCTTAGTAATTGTCTAATCCATCTGTGGCAGGAGTTCTCATCCTGAGGGTTACAACCGACTGCCTTTCCTAGTTGCTTATCAGAAGTGGGGGGTCTTGGCCAGAAAAAAAGGGAGGTTCCGAGATAGTAGTGGTATGCAAAAGGAGGTTTCAGTGCAGTAAAGTGTGAGAACCCCTGATCTATGTCAGCCATATAGTGTGAATCGTCACAGTCTCTAGTCTCTCTATGTAGCTATATATGTGGAACTATGGTCAAGTAACATTTTACATTGAATTTTAACTAATAAATTAAATTCAGTTCAGAGTTAAAGGTGAACCGTTCTTAACGGAATGAGCCAATTTAAGCCTCCAGTATTGCCAGGTGATTTTTCAAACAGTAGGTGATTTGTACATACTGTAGGCATGCTGAAGTGTACTTTCTAACTCTTACATATTAGTTTAAAGTCTGTCTCTGTTTCCTATCCTTGTGGGTTTTTTGTTTTGTTTTTTCCTCTTGAGATAGGCTTGAATAATGTTGTATTTAAGTTTATGGTCAGGATCACTGTTTCCATCTTCATCTCCAAGAATGACTCCACACATTGGCTTTTACCAACATTCCTCTGTGGCAATCATCAGATCTATTGGGTGAGATAAATCTGCTACAGACAGTAAAAAGCAACTGATTATCTTACAAACTACTTTCCTTACACAGCGTGCTTTCATGACAGATATGCTCTTCTGAACAACACAGGCAGCTGAAATAGGCTGCAGTGTGCCTCTCAAAACTGCAAATTTGAAAGCATTCCGGCTGTGTCATAGATAATGAATGATATTGAAATACAGTTTTGTTTTGTTTTTTTTCTTTTCTTTCAAATCTTGAAGAGCCATGCTGGGGTAAAGCAGAAATCATCACACTCTGCTCTGTTAGTTTATAAAACTCTTTGCAGACCTGACTATAGAAATTTAAGAGGCAAAGCAAGAATGTGGCTATGTACTTTTCCATACATGTAACCAGAATGCTTTTCCAGCTCTCACAGCTGAGCTATGTGTGCTATCGATGTGAGTGCCTGGAATTAACTGAAAATTTTGTGGGCATGTACGGTATATAAGCAATGAGTCTTTGCTCTGTGAACTTACTGTTACAATGCTACTTTCTCCATGGTTTTGTGCCAGAGATTTAATTAAATCTAGAGGCTAAGTTCTCTACCCCTCCATAAGCAGGGTAATTGCCGGGGGCTCCACGAAGCTAAGTTGCTTAGGCTTGGGCTTTAGCCCTATATGACAAGACTCTGGCTTCAGCGTTCTCTACTGGGCTCCAGCAATCTAACATCCACCACCTGGGGCTGAAGCCAAAGCCCGAGCCCCAGTGCCTGGGGCTGAAGCCCTTGGGCTTTGGCTTCAGCCCCGGGCAGCGGATCTCGGGCTTTGGCTTTCTGCCCTGGACCCTAGCGAGTCTAACACCGCCCCAGTCAAACCCATAAAAACAAACTCGTAATCCACAGTTTGAGAACTGCTGATACAGTGTAGGGAGCAGCATAAACAAGTCATTGTCTGTATGAAATCTTAATTTGTAATGACTTTGCTAGTGCTTTCTATATAGCCTGTTGTAAAACTAGGCAGATACCTAGATGGCCCACTGGAAGACCTCTGGTTGAGAACCACTGCCCTAATGAATATCTTTATGGTAGCACAAAACTTTTCAGAAGCTACAGTATTTCTGTGAAATACCCTTTTTTATTTATGCAGCAGGTCCTGAGGAAAAAACATTATTGGTCAATTAGGACCTGATATTCAATGGAAGAAGGAATAGGTCCTAAAACACCATTTTTCTTAAGTGTACCTGCATGTTTAACGTAGGCACTTTTTTTCAGTGTAATAATTCAGAGTGGAGAAACTGTTTCCCTTGATTAAGGATTAATCTCCTTCTTTCCACCTTCATGATGCAAGATTCTGGAACAAAAATTGAACTCTGTGAGGTCTAGTGGCTGAATCCCAACTTTCTTCAATAAATAGGATTTGGCAGTATAAAAATACCTTACATTTATCTTTAACCAGAGCATTAAATATTCATTATTTAAAATAATGTCTTTGATCTTCTGAACCATTCATATTAGAATGTACTTTTAGAAACATAGTTAAGAATGTCTGTAAATAAAATCAGTGTTCAGAGTTTCATAAGTATGAGCCTCGGAATTGTTAAGCCAGTTAACTGCCTATTTTCAATTTGGCATGTTGTTTTTTAAGATTTTGAAATACAGTATAGTGGTTGTCTTTAAATCTTGTGTTTTACCTTTTCAGCTAGATAACATTTTCAGTGTTCCATACATTTCTCTATACGTATATAGAGACTATTGCCTAGATGCTAAACATCTTATTACATACATATTATTGCAACGATAACAGAAAAGTAGTTTTTCATATAATATTGCATATCAGTGTGTACTTCAGCTTTACTGCTGAAACTCGCAGGACCAGAGAGCTGCATGTTGTTTTAAAAGACTGAATATATATTTAATCATAGATAAGAATTAGAGTCTGTCTATATGGTAGGGTAGCGCACTCCACTGGGGTGTGATTATGCACTAGTGGGTTATGAATTAATTGGTCCATGTAGACCCTGCAGGTGAGCTTGAGGGCAATGCAGGCACTCACCCATTAAGGAGGGAGATGAAATGGGAGACTCGTAGATTCACAGATTCCAAGGCCAGAAGGGACTAGCACGGCTTTCTAGTCCAACCCTACCCCGCAGGTGATAGAATTTCTCCCAGAAGCTGGATAAAAGAATTGGATTTTCCATTGTCTTAATGAACAGAGAGACTAAGTGTATTGAAGAATGACTTTTTTTTTTTGGTGTTTTAGATTTTGTAATCTACTCCTACAAGTACATGTGCAGAATGAATACATGCTCATTTCAATAACAAAATATTGATTGACCAATTCACTCAATCCATTGACTTCAGCCAGAACCTCTACAACTCAATAAAAAGTGCAATAAAGGGGCACCCTCTCTCATAAAAAATTGTAGCAAATAAACAAACACAGAAGCACAGCAGATCATTTCCTTAGGCAAAATTTGTGCAAATAGATGGCACTTGTAATGTGTCTGGAAGGTCAGCAAACTCAGGGTAGGTTGTACCAGTGAGAGAGCAAATGTCAGGTTCAAGGAACCTCCTTTCAGAATGACCTGCCATCATCCCTGGATTATTTATTATTATTTGCAATATCATAGCTCCCAGTTATGGGTCAGGATCCCACTGTGCTGGGCGCTGTACAAACATAGAACAAAAAGACAGTCCAGGGCCCAAGGAATTTACAATCCAAGTATAAGACAAGAGACAACAGACAGATGGGAGAAATACAAGGAAACAATAGGTATGTCTGCACTTTGAGCTGAAGGTCGTTTGAGGAGACATACCCATGCTAGCTCTGATTAACTAGGATACTAAAAATAGAGTGTAGCCTGTTGCGGCATGAGCAGTGGGAGGAGCTAGTTGCCCTAAATATGATACAATCTGAGAGATTAAACATACTCAGCTGGTAGCTCTTTCTGCCATTCACATTGCCATGGCTGCTGGTTTTAGCTCTCTAGCTCGCTCACAGCTAGCACTGTATTCATCAAGCTGTGATTTATGCCTCCAGCTCAAAGTGTAGACATACCCAAAGGAGGCAGTATTGGTCGGCATGACAGGCTGTGGTCTCAGCACAGCAGCAGCCTAACCATTGTTAAGTTTATAGTGGGCTTCACAAGAGAGGAGAATTTGAAGGGGGGATTTGAAGGAGGACAGTGAGTTAGTTTTGACACTGTTTTACTGGGGCGCTGTTACCTCAAGTGCCTCAGTTCATATCTGCTGTTGGGATAGGGCATGAGGAAAGTTAAGCTCAGCAGGGTGGTCTCTGAAGTAGACAGGACCAAACCATTAAGGGCTTGTATGTTAAAACTAATAATTAGATATGTTTTCAAAGGTGAAATGGAAGCCAGTGCGGGCTCTGAAGCATGTGTGTTACAAGAAACACCACTAAGCAACAGCTGTCTTCTGCAATAGCAGAAGCTCTCAAGCATCGAATTAAAGAGCATTTCAGTAATTTAACCTAGAGGTTCACTGTGCATGAATAACTGTGACCTTTCTTCTCAGGTGAGGGCCTCACTGCTATCTCCTTGACAAACAGTCTTGGTAAAATGGACAAAGTATCCTCAAAAATTACCAATTTAGATGAGCAAATTGAACTGACTGAGAAACATGGACTAGGATTTGTGCACCATATAGAAAAAATGGCAGAGGATTTTAAACTATTTGAAAACTTAATCATGTATCAAGCTGCTTCTTATGACTAAGTCAAGAAACAGTGTATCTCCTCCCTTCCCCCCAGTTGCTACCCCACATAAGAGGTTAATAAGTCTGCTACAGATGCCAGCTAAGGAACTTAACATTTCTGTTTAAATGGTGGAGGCTCATGCTTTTAGATCAAGAGGTCCACAGTTCAATTCCTTAAGGTGGACTGACTGTTAAAATAGAAAATCAGATGAAAGATACAGGAAGATTTATCTAAATAATAGAATATTAGGGTTGGAAGAGACCTCAGGAGGTCATCTAGTCCAGTCCCCTGCTCAAAGCAGGACCAACACCAACTAAATCATCCCACCCAGGGTTTTGTCAAGCAAGGCCTTAAAAACCTCTAAAGATGGAGATTCCACCACCTCCCTAGGTAACTCGTTCCAGTGCTTCACCCTCCTAGTGAAATAGTGTTTCCTAATATCCAGTCTAGACCTCCCTCACTGCAACTTGAGACCATAGGTTCTTGTTCTGGCATCTTCCACCACTGAGAACAGCGTAGCTCCATCCTCTTTGGAACCCCGCTTCAGGTAGTTGAAGGCTGCTATCAAATCCCCCCACAGTCTTCTCTTCTGCAGACTAAACAAGCCCAGTTCCCTCAGCCTCTCCTCGTAAGTCATGTGCCCCAGCCCCCTAATCATTTTTGTTGCCCTCCACTGGACCCTCTCCAATTTGTCCATATCCCTTCTGTAATGGGGGGATCAAAACTGGATGCAATATTCCAGATATGGCCTCACTAGTGCCGAATATAGGGGAATAGTCACTCCCCTTGTTCTGCTGGCTCATACTAATACAGCCCAATATGCCGTTGGCCTTCTTGGCAATAAATCCTAGGCATCTCTGCAGGTATAGACAAACCTGGCCATGAGTCTTTGCATAAACTCGCACCATTTTAACTGAGAGTATTAGCTAAAGACTTTGAAGTTGCCCTGGTAGCACAATGATGACGTAATTTAGCCTACTTACTACTGATCATGATTTTAGAAGGTGAAAGAAACCAGCTTGAGTCTCTGATCCTACACCATGTTTGCAAGGCTGGCTATTAAAAAAAATCTCTTTTTTAAATTTGAAAATTGAGCAAATCCAATGTGGGATTAATGAGATGCAATCAATATGGATCATCATGATGTTATTTTTAGTTACTTTTCATAATAGGAGTATCCTTAGGTAGTTCAGGCGATTATGACTCCAGTATCCTTATATCAAAGACTGCTGTAATGTAAAGCCCATAATCCTTGTGAAGTGATTGTTTAAGTGCTGTCTCTTAGGAATAGAATAAAGCTTTAGGTAGTTAAATTGCAGTTTGTGTTCCTTAATAGATTTTATGAGAACTGCTATATTTATGAGCAAAGATTTAGCATCCTGGCAGTGTAGCAAAAAATATAATAAAGTGAGTTAGCCATAATATACTTCATTTTAAAAGGAAAGATAATAGAATTATTATTCAATATGGAAGTCTGTTTGAGCTGGTTGTCATGATTGCTGTAGAGCAGTTTTATGTGGAAATAGATACCTGTTTCTGTGTTAAGTATAAGAGTGGTAGCTGTGTTAGGGTATGTCTACACTACCCGCCGGATCATGTAGACGCAATAAAATCGATCCCTGATCGCTCTGCCTCGACTCTGGAACTCCACTGCGGCACGGGGGAGTGGCAGTGGTTGACTCGCCGCCATCCTCACGGCCAGGTAAATCGACCTAAGATTCGCCGACTTCAGCTACGCTATTCGCGACTCCCTCCCCCCCCCCCCAGCGTAGACCTAGCCTTAGTCTGGATCTGTAAAAAAGCAACAGAGAGTCCTGTGGCACCTTATAGACTAACAGATGTATTGGAGCATAAGCTTTTATGGTGCATCCGACGAAGTGGGTATTCACCCACGAAAGCTTATGCTCCAATACATCTGTTAGTGTATAAGGTGCCACAGGACTCTTTGTTGCTTGTTTCTGTGTTGTTTTTCTGCTATTCAGTAAATATTGAGATTAAGTCAAATGATCTTTTAGTAATTCGTTTTCATAGTGCATGAACATCTCTGTTTTTGTAGCACTATCAACATATTAAAAGGAAACACCGTGTGCGTTTAAGTACTTATACGGTTTAAAAAAAAAGCGCTTTGTTGACACACACTTTAATATTCCTAGCTTTTGGCCTTTGTATGAAAATTCAGACTTTGATAGTGTCAGCAAATTTCCTTTTAAAGCCAGAATAAAAGTCACCAGATCTATGTTTGCTTTTGTTCTTATCAGACCTCTTCCTCATTCTGTTTCCCCCCCCACCCCCATAAGGGTTAAAGTCTATTGTGCTGTCTGAGATAATCATCACTGAGTTGAGAGAGATTTGCATAAGGAAACAAAAGTATCTTAGTTTCTGCATGTTTTATCTCTGGCCTCTGCTGGAATAATATTTGTCATTGTGCATTGTATTTTTCAAGTAACAGTGACTACAGAAAAGGTGGTTGAGTTGGCTTATTTCTTGGAGCAATGCCAGGGAAGTAATATATATGGAGATATACCTATCTCATAGAACTGGAAGGGACCTTGAAAGGTCATTGAGTCCAGCCCTCTGCCTTCACTAGCAGGACCAAGTACTGATTTTGTCTCAAATCCCTAAGTGGCTCCCTCAAGGATTGAACTCAGAACCCTGGGTTTAGCAGGCCATTGCTCAAACCATTGAGCTATCCCTCCCCCCAGTAGTAATACTAGGTTCTCTGGGCTTTATTCTCGTTTATGCTAAGGCCACTTTACACTGCTCTAGTCATGTGGAAAAGCCTAAAAGTTGGATGTAAAATATACTTTATTCCCTTTAAGGCCTCTTTATACTGCCAGAGTATAAAGTGTCTTTGATGAGATTGACTCATTTTGTTGATTTACAGGTTGGGTGTCTAGCTCTTTTAAGAAAGAATGAAAGAATACCATTTATGAACAGATTTGGGTCAGATAGATAATGTAGATTCCCTTTGCTGCTTCCCAGAGGCCAGGAAGCAGATGACTTTTGTTTCTTTAAGACCTTGGCTTTCACATCTGGAAACGGATTTCGAGCAGTTTATTGCCAATATAGCTAAGACATCCTCAGGCTTTTTCTTTCAATGGTTACAAGCAAAGAAGAAATAAAGGATACTGGCCTGATGTGACTTTCTGGAACCCACCCAAACGTGAGCCGTTAAACCTAGAAGAGAATGTTTGGCATTTTGGTAATACTCTGTTCATTCTCCATTTGCCTGGACAATGGGATTGCTGAGATCATCTTTTGAATCAGCTCCATCAGGTCTCTTTTCTTTTGTTAAATTTGAGCCACCCATAGGCTGCCAGTGAATTGATAAAAGTTCACGCATCATAAAGTAGATGCACAAATATTAAATAATGTATGGTGGACCAAATGTATCACCATTAATTCAGTTAATTTAGCCTGAAATGACAAAAATATGTTTTTAGAGAGAGAATCTAAAACATGAAAATCTTTCCTATCCCAGTGACCTTTAACAAGACTATCTGCAGGTGAACATTTTTCAACTGTTTCCAAAGCCAATTCCCTGTAAAGATAATAATGCATTGAGAAATATGAAGGAGAGTTGGCCATCTCGATAGAAGAGTTTAGAACACATACTGTCACCAGCTCAAAATAGCTTCATTATTTCAGTTCTTTGTATCCCCTTTTAACTGTATTCTCCTTTTTGCTCCTATGGTGACTTCTTAGGATGTTCCCTAACATCTCCAACCCATTCCTCATTTTCCAAAATAAGATCCAAGTTGTCCCTCACAAATGACTAATACAATTCCTAGTTCTGGAAATAACACCTGAGCAAAAGATGCAGCATAGTGACATTGTGATATTTTATTTTTAGAACCAGAAATGAAAAACCTGGTCAGATTTCCAAATTATTTCCTGAAGCAGGTTCAAAACCAGAGATTTTACTCATGTTCTATTTTAGGTACTGGTAAGTGATTCTCGGTGACTGTTTTAAATGTAATGATGATTCACTTCAGTCATCACCGGCTAACAATCAGTGGGGCATGATTCATTTCAAGCTATAAAATGACCTGCTACTGTAAATCATGTACGAATGTGGCTTAACTGATACAGTGTTCTTGACTGATACAGTGAGCTGCAGGTTTTTTTGTTGATGAATTATTGCTTCATCAGGATTTGGAAGGAAAACACACAGTTTCCTTTTAACTGTAGACATATTGGGGAATATTCATACCTAAGTATCAGTATGTGTTTATTAGCCAGCCATGTACCGGAGTCACATATCTGATGAAGGAAAGTATAATTTTGGAGCAGGGAACAACTGTGGTCCTACTGAGCCCAGCATAAGTTTCCATAAGAGTGGTCAGGACCTACTTCCAGAGCTCAGAAAGCAGGATGAGCAAGGCTGTCTTTTTCCCTCCAAGATAAGAAAGGAATTGGTTGCCTTCCATGCTGAAACGTGACTCTTTCCTGAGGCTAACAGAGGTGGGTAGGGGAGGTGATTTTGGGGGAGGCTACTTTGTTTAGAGTCTGGAACAGAGCTGTTGACGTGCTGTTGGGTGGGAGCTCCTCTTATTCCTTCCTGATCACCGGAGTGTGACCTTTGACACGTGCAAAACTAAGCCAGAGTGAAGCCCTGGGTGCCAGGGGGAGCTATCTGAGAATTAAGTGAGTTCTTTCAGAATGAAACATTGCATTACCAATTCAATAAAATTCAAGTGCTAATCTTGGCTTTGAGAATGAATTCCAACATGGCCTTGGGAAAACCACTAAGGGTAAATATGGCATGCAGTGTGCAGCCTAAGTAACTGGATTGTGCACCTGGGAGGGCTGCAAGGGTCTAAATGAAGAAGGTGGGGGAGAATCTTCCCCTCTTCATCACAGAGTAAAAGCTGATAGTAGATCCATGCACCTCTAGAGAAGTGATAACCCTTACCACACCTACTGTGCAAGTTATGTAGTCCTGGATCCACCACTCCATTTCTTCTCCAGTCTGCCCCAAAACTCTTCTGTGTGCCAGAGATGGAAGAGCTCCTATGGGGCTCAGCTCTGTGAGACAGAGGGGATGTAAACTCCTCTAAGTCACAGAATCCTGTCCTCCAATCCCTGTGCAAGCAGAATCTGCCTTGTTCACCTGCAGCTGGGGGCCCTCTGTGGGTATAGAGGAGGAGGAGGAAGAATTACATTCTACAATGTGTGTGGGTTATGGGTGGGTAGCGAAGAGGCCACAGAGAGGAGTGTCCTCACTAGGGAGGCCTGTACTCCTTGCACACATTGCCAAACTCCTCTGTGTGAGGAGGATTCGGTGGCTATGGAGATTATTGAAGCAGCTGTAGAGTGCTTCTTGAGTGCTCTGCAACCAGTGGAGGATGATTCCTCCTGTGCCCCTGTTAGAGAAGCCCTATTTACTAGGATGGAGGATTTGGGCATTAATCTCTGATCATTTTCCCCCACCTGTTAAATTGATACTCATGCTTGCTTACCTCATAGGGGTGTTGGGAGGATTACCGGTAATTAGTTAATGTTTGTGCCAGGCTTTGAAGATGAGATGAGCTGATTACTGCTGTTAATACAGTCATACCTGAGAAGATGGATTGTCCTTGTGCCATATTCTCCCACTGTTTGGAAATTGCTTTTAATGTATCTTGTTTTATACAGCTCCTACACATGGCTATAAATGGATTTGACATATGTTTAAGACTTATTCATATAAACAAGAATAAAGCTAACATATCTCATCCTTCCTAAAATAACCACCCCCAAATGGCAAATTAAGCCCACCCATTATACCCTCCCCTCGATAGCCTGGGGAAATAGGTGGCTTTGTACTGTGATCTAAAGATTCATCAGCTTCAGGTTCCATTCACATCTAAACAGGGAAGGAAATGAGTGCAGTTCCATCACAAATGGCCGTGTTGGCTGCGCTGTGCTTGTAATTTTCAGTTGCTCAACATATATTTTATACTTCTGTATTTTTGAAATATAACAATCATTAAAAGCTTGAATGTGGAGGAATGGCTATGCTTGCCCCATATAAATCAATGGGTATATGAAAGTATAAGCAGGTAGGTACATTCGGTAGTAAATAAAGCATTTGGCTTTTGTATTGCATAGCACTTTTGAAGTGTGTGTGTGTATATAGATATATATAGATATATCTATAAGATTTATGCATTGATGGGGTTCTTTCCCATTTATCACACATTCTCACAGCATCTGTTTTAATTACACAATGGTTAATTTGCTAATTCAGTGTGCCCTCATGACCATACAAGTGCTAGCTGGGATTTTTGCTCAGTGACTCAGTGAAAACAATGGTGAGATCAGCCCCTGCTCCAAATGGCTCTAGAGAATAATAAAACATGACTGTATCTTTAAGATGGTGTAACGAGTGTTCACTTCTTGGATGCATGTTCTCACTTAAATGATTGGAACAGTAACAAATCTAATCTAAAATATAATCCAAATGAAGTCAGTACCAGTGCTCTAAAATACTACAACAGATAGCAATACTCTTCTCGTATTAGCATTTAAAATATTGATTATATTAATGAGAGTTAATTGTAAATCACTTGCATTATGTATGGGTGGGATGCTGTATGCAGGCATTTGGGTTGTGGCGAGAGGACTTTTTTTCAGACAAGGAAACTGGTACTTTTTGTCTGAAAATATACATTCCAGTAAATGAAATTCTCTAGTTTAGCCTTGTGAGTATTGGTTTTAGCACCTCATCTTTATTTCTATGTAACATGCCTCAACAGTTTATTGAGTAAGTCAAGTGGTTGCTCAGTAGCAGGATTCCGCGAACACATACTATTCTGCAGACTAGACTAGAGGAAACAAAAGTGAGTCTCAAGGGTTTTGATTTTCATTTAATTTCCTCTCATCCTACAAAAAAAACCCCAACAATAACAAAACAACCACCACCACCACCACCACCATCACCTAACCCCCAAACAGATAAAATAACTACAATAGAACCTCAGAGTTACAAACTGATCGGTCAACCACACACTTCATTTGGAACGGGAAGTACACAATCAGGCAGCAGCACGCGCGCGCACACACTCTCTCTCTCTCTTTCTCTCTCCAGTATATTTTTGCACTCATTATTACTAAATGGGGATACGTAAAAAGGCTCAGAGTCAGAAACTCGCTAAGAAATGAAGACAGTTTCAGCAGAAAATACTAATTGTAATTACACACTATTTACTAAGATGGCTCCAAAAATTAAATCTAGGAGACATGATATTGGACTTTCCTTCATATTATTCCCCCCCAAAGGGCCTTTTCCAATCTTAGGTTTTTTCCTAATCTGTCTTCCAAAATCTTAATCTGCACAAACTAGGTATGCAAACTGAAACTTTAATTATTGACCTTTCCATATTTCTTAGTAAAACTAGAACAATGAAATCCACTAATCTGTCTCCCCACCATATATCACTGAGGTTGTAGGAGTCAATTATCCAGTCTTTGTCCCCGTCCCCTTCCGGCCCACCTCCTATTCCAATACAGTCACTTACAAGAGCACTGAAAACACAAGCACAAATTGTATATGGTTACACTATCTAGTGCAGTAAGTACTGAGTCCTGGTGTAAATGAAAACAACTCTCATTTATAGTCCCCAGAGAATTCCAAATAAATATGTTAATATTGTTTCAGCTACCTCTGAGTCTGAATCTTTACTGGATTATACTAATTATATATCAGTGTAACCCCACTGAAGTTGAGTAACATTGGTACAAAAGTGGTGTAGCACAGTGGAGACTCAGGCTCACTGAATGCCAAATGCAAGTGAAAGTATTTAGTCAGTTACACTTGTTTTCTGATTAAATTACACCAGATACTTAACTTTTGTGTATAATGGTCTCTCTCATCACCTCAACTGTACATCTCCACTTCTGACTTCTTACTCTCTGTTCAGGCCTGCATCTCTTCCTGTTTTTCCTATAGCTCCTCATGGAAGACCTAGCCCTTCCTTAATCTAAACATGGCAAAAACTGAGCCCATTTTTCCTTCTAAAATTTTTCCCTTACTTCCTTTCACCTCTCACCTTTGCCAATTTTATCATTCTTCCTGGCACTCAAGCTTGCAGCCTTGGCGTTATCTTTGACTTCTCCTGAGCCTTTTCTCCTCACAACCAAGCTTTTGCCAAATCTTGTCGCTGCTGCTGCTTTTTAGACCATGAGCAAAATTTTTCTCAGTTAGGACTGGTGTTTTGCATGTGTTTGTACAACAGTAGCTGTAACATAGCCATTTCTAAAACACACCCCATGTCCTTTCTACTGCCAAAACTCTGGATCCCCATTGTTCTTTCTTGATTGGATTACTGTAACCTCCATCCATAAAGCATCCCTTAATCTCACCTCTGTTCCTTCTTCAGTCAACATTCAGAAGCTAAAACAGTCATTTTGTCTGAACACTTAAACCATGCCATCTCCCCTCAAGTCCCTTCACTGGATCCATCTTTTTTTCATTTTGACAGCAGAGCACAAGGAGTTCTTTTCTTTTGTTTGTTTGTTTTTAAATATTCCTTTCAGTTCTGTGTCACTGGTTCAAATCCAGCCCAAGTCAGTATTTAGATAATAGGCTCTTTGGTGAGCCTAATTAGAGACCTGTTAAAAACCTAACACAATTTTGGGCACTCTCAAAGAAAATGTAAATATAATAATAGGAATCACTTTTGGTTACTATTTTCTCTTTGCTCAGTGCTCAATGTCAAATGTGCTTGTGGTTTCTATCCAATTTTTAGAGGACAAATATTTATATATATATATTTAAAAGAATTTCAGTCTCAGCAGAAATGCCAAGAACTGAACAGAGACTGAACTAGCCTTTTTGCCCCTTCAAATTAGTGAGTTAAAGTCAGGTTTGAAGTGCTTTATAGGGTGGTTTGGATAAGCCTCTGCCTGTGTCATACCTGCTTTGTAGATAGACTTGGAGACTGAACCCTATTTATCAATTTGGCACCTTTTATGAGGGCAAAATATTAAAAAAGAAGGCAGGAATAAAGCCCTAAAAAAGCACTAGCTATCTGAGAATATGTTTTCTTGTCTGTTCCTATTGTTGGAAGCTTCTACAGCTTTTTTGGTCTTTACGCCTTAAAGGTGAATTTTGAAAGTCAGCAGGTGTTTTTATTTATCATCTGTTCAATGATCACAAAGCATCTTGAATTAATGTTATACATTTTGTTTGCCCTTCTTATTCAAAAGTCTGACTGAATCGACACTCATTTCCAGAGCATGCCTACAGAAATAACTCAAGGCAAACTGTGTGCTCTAATTTCTTGTCTGATGCTTTTGACCAATGGCCCAGGAACGAGATTTGACTCTGCTGTTGTTTCCCATTATTGTAGATTGGCATCCATTATGGTTTGGCGTATCCATGGAAAAGTTGTTTTTACAATAATGACCACTTGGGAAGTGCTTACAGTCAGGAAGTATTAGGAAAGTTGGGTTCAGTTAAATGCCTTTCTCTTAATGTCCACAGTAGTTTGTTTAGTATATATATCCATTATATTTGTGTCCCACTTTTGAGCTGTAAACACCAGTGAGAGAAGAGAAAATAAAGATTGAATTTCAAATGTTTTCCCAGGAATAGGGAGTGAATGCTAAAGAATTTGATTTGAAAAAGAGCACCATTTATGAGAATTCTAAGAACCAATATTCTACTACATTTGCCGTCGTTTTAATGATAGGTGGGTGGGGGCTGTGGGTCTGTCTGTTTTTAATCATTCGGGTATCTGAAATCCACTAATGGAAAACTCAGAGGTTTGCTAGCTGTAATGTGAACTACTGTGCTGTTTTTGAATTCTCATATAGTCTACAAATGACTGTACTGCAACATGTCAAAGGTACTGTAAATTATTGTCTCTTCCAAATTAACACGCTCAGGCAGGGGCTTGGTAGCATAGATGCTGTATTAATGATTTTAGCTCATGTAATTTATTGGTCCTAATTTTAGAAAGGGAATTAGACCGTTTTTCAGAGAGTATTGTGGCTGAGAAGAGTCTTCAAAATATATTTATTTGATGCTCTTAAATTACATATAAACCACGTTCCTTGGTTTTGAACAGGAGCAAAGCAGATGAAGGTGACAGCAATTTCAGTCTCATACAATAGACCCATAGGTCATAAGTATTTACATTCAACACTACGCACAGTGATTCTTTCTGCGTCATGTATTTCTTAAGAAGGTTGTCATCATCTGATTTTGTCACTGTTTTTCCTAAAAACAGCTGCTTTGCATTTGATAACCCCCCAAAGAAGAATGCAAAGTGAGTTTGTGGCTGCTAAAATATTGCTAAAATGCAGGCAGTCTTACTGCATTACATCCTGTGGTTGGTTGCACAGTATTTTTCATAACTCTCTGCATTGCTCTTTTCTGTACATGGCAATATGTGTACATAGAAGATCTTATTATAATCTCAGCACTCAAATCTTTCAAATGCTTTACTGTATCTACCAGATTACTTCCTAAAGAAGAGCTCCAGTTAACTCCTTCTGTGCCATTGCTGTAGAGTATCTTTTGTAGGCAGATCTCTTATTCTAAATGATTTAGTGAGAAGATGGGATATTGAGTGCTTCCTTGTATAAGTGGTAGATGTCACAGACTGATGCTGAACTATTCTATTATAAGGAGTTTTTCTCATTTCTTACAGTACGGCTGTGTGAGAGGCAAAGAAAGGTTCTCTTCACCAACCATAACATTCACAAAGTCTTGTTCAATTGATGTTTCAAGTGGTGGACAGCTAAATTAATAATCTACCTCTACATAACCATCAAGAATCTTCCATTACAAGGGCATTTTTTATTCCTTTGTGGATAAAGTTGAGTGGATTTGTGCTAGAAAAGCTTTTATCGTACTTTTTCAGGCTAGAAGGTTTCAGCCTTTCCTTTCAGATGTGGCTTTTGGTACAATGAACAACAGCTTTGTGACTGCATGATTAGAATATTGCTGTGTATCCTAAAAGGGGCTATTCCATAAATCAACCAAGAAAATAAAGCTTATTTAGAATATAGCTGCCAATTTATTAAGTGATGTTACTCGCTTTGAGTGCATGCGACTGGTACTCTGGGATCTGCACTGTCTGGTTGAAGGGTTGTTGATGGAATTTAAGGTGTTGGTTTTGACCTATAAAATCCTATGTGCCCGGGGACCTGCCTGTTGAGCCATCCAATTTCTTCCAATGCAATATTGCAGAAGTTGTGGTAAGATGGATTTGATTTAAATCAAATTGATTTAAATCATGGTTTAAATCACTAGTCAGGAAGACTCGATTTAATCATGGATTTCTACATAAAAGTGCATTCTTGTTGGTTGTTGTAACCTTAATGCATATTCTTCACAACTCAGAGATAGATGTAGGTTTCATTTTTAGAGGGTACACACTATACATTTTTAAAGTGATTTATTTTGAAAACCTTTCAGATTAGTTTTACAGCTATATCAGAAAATGAATGATTGGTTATTTCATTTTCCAAAGGTAATTGAAGCAGATATTTTTGAAGTCATTGGGAGGTGAACTATCTCCAATTCAACAGGTTAAACTTTAATATTTGGAGGATTTTCTTGCCATGCTGTATTAGGAGAACACCACCTAATATTTAACTAAAACAACAACGTTATGTATTCTGGATTTTTTTCTTCAACGGCAAGCATATAGTTTAACAAAACAAGCATATGAATTTTTGAATTTAGTTAAACATTCAAGTTTTTTAAAATCAGTTTTGTTTTTGTTAAAATTGTTTTTAACTAAAATAGTTAAATGAAATATATTTTTTTTAAAACCAAAAATTAAATCGACTGTGTCAGCCAGGTCAACATGAGAAACTTAAAATATTGGCTTCTGCAGCTAATTCAGTTGTCTTCACCTTCATTTTCCTGTTTGTTCATAATCTGGAAAAGGAAAACAAGCTTTCCTGCTTTTTCAATTTCCAAACGATTTCTCAATTTGGAATGAATTAGTCCAAAGGAAGAAAATATTCTTTCTATGCCAGCAGAAGACACTACTGCTGTTAAAATTATTCCTTCAACAGACTCTGAATCAAAGTGCTTAAGTGACTTCCACCAGTTTACTGGTGTGACTTTCTTTAAAATATCATCAGCAAACATATATTTCTTGAATGGGTCACTCTTAGCTCTGAAGTTTATTATAGTTGGCATTATGGAGGGATGATTGCTGGATGGCTATGTCATAGCCAACTTCTCTTCTCCAGCAGTTAAGGTTTGACCCTGGTACCGAATATTTGCAAGAAAATGAGCTGGAGATAGTGCCTTGTCCCATTCGTTTTTTTAATGCTTGTAATTTAACTCTGTCATTACATATTTCTCTTTTTAAGATCTTACTCAGTTCCTTTCAAATTTCAATAGCATCAGCAATAAAACAGCTATTCCCTGCATTTTGTTCAAGGCTACAGAAATAGGCTTCAGGGTACTCAGCATGTTTTCAACATTTCTCTTAAGCCCAATGTTGAGAACTTTGGCTGTGACAGTGCCATCTATTTTTTCACAATTTTGTTCACAAACTGTCATCAGATTAGGCCAGTTCTTGATACAGTGCTCAAAACAGTCCACTACTGAGTTCCATAGCACGTTTTGTGGGAGAGCTAGCTTGGTTCCTCCCACTTTTTTCAGAGCAGCACCTGGTGCAAAGTGATTGTTAGGGAAGTATTTTGCAATTTCAACAACATTCGCCTTTATTTCCGGAACACTGACGTCTTTGGGTAGGAGGTGCATCAAATGAGCATTGCAACCGTATGTTATTAGCTTGGGACTCTCTTCTAAATTTCTTCTCATCTTGGATACATTTACAGAATTGTGTGTGACCAAGCCGTGTACTAGACATTTGCATTTTTTCCCCAGTTTCTTATAGCTTTTACTGCTGCTTCTTGTAAGTATTCTGCTGTGTGTGCATTTCCTGATGTACCAATTATTTCTGTAAGGAAGACATTCCCTTCTGTCACACAAGCACATACAACAGGATCATTGTGGACATTGCTCCACCCATCGAGACTCAGGTTATCAATTTTACCCTCTAGACCTTTTGCACACTGTTCAATTTCTCTTTCATCCACTTGATCCAGCAATTTGCCTGCGACATCTGCTCCGTTGGGTGATCTGTATCCTGGTCTTAATCACTGAACCATGTTAATGAAGTGTGGGTTCTCAATCGTACAGAAAGGAGAGTTTGTTGCATAAACACATGGGCAATTTTTTTATCAATTACCTCTTTTGGGGTACTTTTGAAAATACCAACCCTAGTGGTTTTGTTTGTTTGTTTTTGCTTTGTTTTTGTTTTAAGTCAAGAAAATAATTTATCCCAAACTTAGATCAGTTTTGAAAACAATGAAGCTCAGAGATTCAAGATCCGCTCTCTCTGTAGCTTGTCTTGGAAAGCCATATCTCCTTCTTCCTTCTGCTGCAGCTGTGTCACTGATAACAATCACTGTATCCAAAGTCCTAAGATTTTGGAAGCAGTCCTGCGTGTTACAGCTCCCAGTCACTGGGTATGGTGAGATGATACAGCAGAATGAATGGTGTAGAAGCTTTTTCTGGTTGCAGATGTATTGCCTACCAAAAATAGCTTGCATTCCTAAAACTGTCATAGAAAAGAAGATGATCTCCCATTCAGGTACCCACATGGTATGAAGAAAGCCAAACTGGGATCAAACAGTTGGTTGGATTCCTTAGTCCAGTTGATCAAAGAAAGACTCTGAAAATCTTTAGAAGTCCTGCAGTTGGCTACAGTTAAAAGAAAGTGTCAAATACAGATCTTTAGAAAGACGAATGCTCTGTGAGCTGCCTGGGTGATTTTAACTTGAGCAAATATAATTTTTTCTGAGTAAGTGGCCTGCCTGCTGTTGGCTAGGGCTCTGGAATATAATAACAGTGAAAATGGTGAGGGACTAAAAGTTGAGAGCCTCATGAAGATGGGAACATGTTGTTCAGTTGCCTCAAAGAATACCAGTAAAATCAAGATTTTATTTTTTTTAAAAATGGCAAGGGAAAAATTGTGTTGTTGCATAATGCAAGATGAAGCTCCATCTGGAGTACTTTATTCAGTTTTGGGCACACTGGTTGCATTGGGGTGTAGGTGCATTCTAGGATGAACCACTAAGTTTATTAAAGATCCAGCGGTCTTAGCAATGATGAGATGAAGAACTTAGGTTCTCAGGCTGTGTGCACCGACCATGATCTTGATGTTCTGCATAGCTGCTTGTTACAATGGGGACACATCCACACTTGAAATAAGAGGAGTTCTTATCATGTTGGAAAGTTTAATTTGTACATGCGTATTGTGATGGCAGTTTGGGATTTGAAGTGCAGGGTATTATATTAAAAGGAAATTTAGGCTAGGACAGCAGTGTTAATAACTCTGCTCTTACAAAATGTGTTTTGACCTCATCCAAGGAACTCGTATATTCAGTATAAATAAGTTAAATACTTCCAAAACTTTACGCTTTATCTCCCCAACACCCTATCCCCTCAAATTCCTACATTTATTTGCCCATTTATTACCAAACATATGGGGATTCTTTAAACCATTTGCCACAGAAATCATATGTCAAGTTCAAGATATTGCCTATCTGGAGGAAATAACTACTGGAAAAATCTACTGTCAAGGTGTAACAGGGTGCTGGCTTAAGAGGCACTGAACCAGCCCCTGATAGCTCAGAAACTGATAGCATAGCTCCCATCAAGGGGAACTGGCTGGAGCTGGCAGGGTGTAGCTCATTAAAGGAGCCTGAGAGCAATCACCTGGGAGCCTGCTGAGAGGAAGGCCTATAAAGCTAGCAGGAAGGAAGTAGGGGGGAGGAACAGGGAAGTGAGGGCTTGTTGCTCCCAGCTGCTATAAGAGCAAGCTGTTCCCTAAGGGGCTACCTGACTGGTATTGAATTGTATATAGCTGTATATACGTGGTGGTGGGAAAATACTGGGAAATAAAAGGGCACTGGTGTGTGACTTTGTACCGCGAGCAACGAAGTGCACGTCTACACAAGGATGCATGGTAATGGTACAACCTTCAGTTCCTAGTAATCCACGAGGAGTTCAAGTCTGACCATTCATACAATCAGTCTCGCAAATTCAATGTTTCATATTGTATATTTTTCCAGGTTTCTGTGAGCTTCATTAGTCATTGTAGAATCTGAACATGTCATATACTTCAGTATGTTCTTGAGCTACATGTTCCATTAAAGTTATCTACATCTAGCCTCAGGAAATAGTATTTTCAAAGAAAACCCTTTCCATTTATAAAATCTTATTGTTCCCATTGCTTCTGTCTTCTAAATCATTTAGGAGCCCATGTTCTTTCTCCCACTGTGTTGACTATTTATTAGTGTGAATAGATGTCAGTAGTTTGTCTACAATAGCAGAAGAAAAAGATTTTGCTTTAATAAAATAGTTTAGAACACAGGAAAGAGGTCTGGATTTATCTTGCTGATGTTTAAGCTCCTCACTTCCATTTTGAGGGCTTTTTTTTAAAATGAAACTCAAAACAAATAGCATTGTCCTGACTGTTTTCTTGAGTTTGAGTTTCTCTTATCTCTGTGTATGTGTTAATTTTTACCATTCTAGCTCTGTTTTTTAGCTTCTCAGGTGGAAAAAATATGAAGGTGGTAGACAATCCTTTTATAATTGACATATAGACAGCTAAATGAGAGAGAGAGAGAGAGAGAGAAATAAGTATATAACTCTTTCTTGACATGTTACGTTTTTGATTATATGTTTGGCATTAAAGCCTGATTTTTCTCTTGCTGCTCAGCTCCCCTCCTCCCTCATACTGGGATGTGTACATGGTCTTAGCACTAATGATTTATACACTGTCAACATGAGATGAATTCCTTTTTTAGTTTGCAGTAATTTGGCCTTCAAGTAAATTTCATTCTTTGATATATTTTATGCAAACATCTGCTTCTCAATATGGATAAAGCATGAACATTTTATAGCATGAAATCATCATGTATTATGAAAAAAGCAAGTGTGCTGTTTCATTGGACCTTCATGTTTGCAGTACATCTAGCTGGATGTGCTGTTAAGGCATTGTTTGCTGTGATTCCCCAAAGGACCAGGATTAATACACTAATGAATTCAATTGTTGGCAATTAGGAAGTCATGTATTACAAGCTTAGGTTGTCATATAGAATCCTAATAAAAGTTCAGCCCAAACACTTTGCATTTTGAAAGCAACATTGCATATAAAACAGGGCAAAATATGTTCCAATGTATCAGAACTTTGTATTATTTTAAATGCAGGTATTGAAAGACAGGAAATCTCATGAATAGATCATTTGTTTTCCAGCACAATCCTGAGTTCCTTACACATGCAAAACTTCCATTGACTTGATGAGAGTTTTTGGGTGCACAAGGAAAGCAGGAACATTCCTTAGCATGATATTTAAGCAGTAAGACATACGAGAGTGTGGTGGTGGTGATTACTCACACACCTCTGGGTGCACCCATTGTATCCACGTGATACATTAATTGGCAGTTCCTTGCAATTTGATGTTTGAGTGTGTCTAGAAAATAGATATTAAGAGAAACTAGTATAAGCTATGAGGGAAAGATATCTTTTTGACGAAAGTGCTAATTAAAGATGCACAGTGAGCAATGTGAAACTCAGCAGGCAAGAAGAATTCAGTACCTTCAGTTTGTCACTGTATTTGTTCAACTAGTCACTTAACATTTGGAGTGGTGCTGTTGCTATTTATATTGTTCACTGAAAACATGTACAGAATGTCATTTTTTTTAAAAAAAGAAAAAACATCCTAAATGGTATTCAAATCATAATGACGTCAGTTGGAGATGAAAGTTCTGAGCGCATCACAAGATTGGGCCAAGTGTCATGTATTTGCACCTCTTTACTTAATCTAGGATATCTACTCAATTGGTTCAGTTTCTTGTAATGTATTTTACAGAGTAAAATTGTTATGGGGGGGGTAAATTTACAGCATTTGATATAAATTGTGCTTCATAGTGAATACTCTTTTCTCGTCAGAATATACAAAAGTTCAGGCTTTGTTCTTATATTTCTCAGTAACCATATGGGCATTGTGGATTATGTTTAGCATTCTGACCTTCTGCTGTGTGGTAGGAAATGATGTCCTATGTATAGAAGAATATACTGACCACATTTTTAGTCAAATTTTGCATTTGAGTTTTATTGTCTGTTAAATTTAACAAAAGTGTTTGTTTATAGTGAATAATTTTGTATTATGTCAGTTCTTAGACTCTGGTTCAACTTTGAAAAGTTATTATATAGTGACAATAAGAGATTAACTACAACTATAAGTGTTTTACTGCTGCTGTTACTGCTGTTAGCCCAGTAGAACCAACACAACAAAGAGTGAGTTAGAGTTCTCAGCAGAGACACTCAACATCTTAAAGGATCAGGCCTTGAGTGCTAGTCTTTTGGAGATATACCTATCTCATAGAACTGGAAGGGACCCTGAAAGGTCATTGAGTCCAGCTCCCTGCCTTCACTAGCAGGACCAAGTACTGATTTTGTCCCAGAACCCTAAGTTGCCCCCGCAAGGATTGAACTCACAACCCTGGGTTTAGCAGGCCAATGCTCAAATGTGAGTGCTTTAACCTAGGATCTTTTAAAGGGGTACTGTTAGCGCAATGGAGCTATGACAGTTTACATCTGCTAAGTATCTGCACCAGGATATTTTATTTTTTGCCTGAGATTATTGGAAATATTTCCTATTTTATTCTAAGGCAAACTTGTTTTGGGCTGGATTTGAACATCCTCCCCCATACTGCGTGCAACTTAGTTATTGCAACTTTGTGCTGGTATGCGAGACGGAAAATGATACTAACCAGGATCACAGGAGAAACTGCTTCATTTATTTTCATTGTTCAAGCTGACAGTAGTGAAAAAAGTAAAAGAAATAGGACAAGTAATAGAAAACAAACCAACAGAGTTTCAAATTATTTGTTTCATTAATTTTAGGTGTTATTATTAACAGAGATAGGGATTCTTTTTATTTTAATCTGTCAGTGTTCTTTTACATACATTTCTTAATTGGTGAGTGTCACAGTATTATAACTTTAAAGTTACACTGTCCTAAATAGTTGTCTACTTTCAGATGCCAAAAGATTGATGCTAACATTGGTGTGTATTTGGTGGTTATGTTTCTTAAATTTGTCCACTCTTTAATATTGTCAGAAGTAACTTTAACATATATTTATTGTGATATACGATGATTGTATTTACGAGTAAATATGTAGTGTTTCAATGTTAGCATTTTTTTAGCTGGTTTAATTTTATTTGCCAAAAGAAAAACTTTGTGTAAAAGTAATGTCTCTTTACCCTTGTTATTAGTTGTTGATTTATGGTACTTACTGTAGTATTTTGTATAGACTTTGATTCTTACACCTAAAATTCATATTTTTTTAAAAAATAATACAAATAGTGGTATTAAAAGAGACTTAATATTATACTTTTTACTTGGGCATATACAATTTTTTATCTTGGAAGTTGTAACGATGAGGTTATTGCGGGACACTTCGGAGAGTGCCAATTCAGGACAAACTGCTTAAAGCAGGGCAGTTACAGGCAGCCCAAGGTTTTTCCACCTCTAAGGCAAACCAAACCAGCCAAACAGAAAGGACTTTGGTTTTACCGCACTGGCTAACCACAAGTCACACAAGCAACTCCCTTAAACACTCCAGTTTCCCAGTATCACCACCAGTCCCATTCGTTATGGGGACGAATGGTTATGAAAACCAATACCCCCTGGTAAAAGAAAAGAGGTTCTCTTGATCCCAAAGGACCAAGCCCCAGACCCAGGTCAATATACAAATCAGATCTTACCCACAATCACGCTGTTGGCAGTCCTTTAGAATCTAAAATCTAAAGGTTTATTCATAAAAGGAAAAAGATATAGATGAGAGCTAGAATTGTTTAAATGGAATCAATTACATACAGTAATGGCAAAGTTCTTGGTTCAGGCTTGTAGCAGTAACAGAATAAACTGCAGGTTCAAATCAAGTCTCTGGAGTATATCCACATCTGGGGTGGGTCATCAGTACTTTGTGTAGAGCTTCCATTTGTAGCAAAGTCTCTCCAGAGGTAAGAAGCAGGATTGAAGACAAGATGGAGTAGCTGCAGCAGCTTTTTAGTCTCTTGTCATGTGGTCTCTGCTTTCTTTGTCCCAAAGACATGCATTCGGTCACATGGCAAGAAAAAATCTTAGAGCTCTGTCCATAGGCAAGACCCTGCATACCTTGCTGAGTCACAAGGTGTATCTGCCTTCTCTCAATGGATCAGTTGTATAGCTGATGGTCCTTAATGGGCCATCAAGCAGGCTAGGCAGTACTGATGCCAAATTGTCTGGGGTGTCACCCAGCATAGCACAAGTTTGAAATGCAGACAGTATAGAGCCAGTACTTACAACTTTAAATATAAAAATGATACATGCGTACAGATAGCATAATCATAACCAGCAAAGCATAACCTTGTCTTAGACACCTTATTTGACCCCCTTTATACAAGATTTGGTGCCACTACAGGACCTTAGTTGTAACAATGATCTATACGGACCCAGTCCGTATTAATAAGTCACAGAAGTACTCTTATTATGTATACTTATGCAAAGGAAATTTATACTTACAACCTAATGAAATGAACATTATGATCACTGTTCTTTTTTCAAGGGTATTTATGTTTTTTTAAAAACATTCACATAATAGGATCATAGTAGCACAAAAACCTACAAATAGCCCTATCCCAGCTATGCCTAAAACTAGATCTTATATATATATATTTAATTTGATAAGAGCAGATTACAGTTCCTTACTCGATAGGAGCAAATTTAAAGCCATTTGATTGCATACTGTTAGAGTTAATACTCTAGCCTAATTATTTAAAATTTATTGCAGGGTAGTGCATATTTCTTTCACAGACTGAACGTATTGCCAGAAGGATATCATAATGCCAAACAGATTTGCACAGTGATAACCAAATACTTTGGCTTGCCTAAGGTAATGTACAGTATAATATTATTTTCACAATTGTTGCTGTATAGGGAGCCAGACATCTTGTGGTGCAGCTGTTGGGTGGTGTGGTTCCCCCCTATCCCCCAATAAATTGTTGGAGTTGCATTGTTTTTAATTTAATTTTGACTTAATTGATGCTCAAGCTTACATTATTTGCCTTTGGAAGTTCCTGCTACCTTCAGAGGATTTGCAGTTAATTATCTGAGTTTGTTATACATACAGCATTTCAGCAGGTCTTCATTTAGCTGCTTAAAGTTTAGTTTCAAATGTATTTTTCATCAGTGTACCCACATCTCAATAGCTTTTCTTCTTTTGATGCTTTAGCATTTCCTCTTTGTGCTGTTGGCATTTTTAGGCCATTGTTCAGGGTTCTGTGATGATGCTTTAATTATTAGCATTACTGAACATGATTTCTATTACCACTCTTACTTTGACAATCTCAGGATCCCTAATTATACTATCTGTTGATTCACTGGAAGTCTTTATAGAACTGTCATTCAGATTTTCTCCAAAGATTATAAATATAGGTGATTGGGTTAGGGTTACCAAGGGATTATATCCTGATTTTATGGTATCCTTGTTACCTTGGTAGGTTGCCAGCCATTTTATATTTGAAATCTAACATTCAGCTCCACTTGTAATAGGAGTTTGGCATTCTTGTACTATTTCTTCTATTCTAGATTCCTGATAGATACCGTATATACTCATTCATAAGTCAATATTTTTGGTAAAAAAGTGACGCATCAGGGTTGGCTTAAAAATGGGTCTACACTAAAATTTGATGATTTAAAACTCTACAGAATCATTGAATTGAATATCTAATACATTGTCGTTTTGTTTGCTTGGAGCGTCTGCAGGCATGGAGCCCCTCAGCTCCCTGTGGCTGGGAACAGCGAATCGCGGCCACAGGGAGCTGAGGGGCTCCATACCTGCAGTTGTTCCAGGTAAACAAAACATCCCGACTCGCCAGTGGCTTATCCTGATGGCCAGGAGCCAAAGTTTGCCAACCCCTGAAATATAGGGTCAGCTTATGAAAGGGTCATACAGTTTTTGCTATTTTTACCTAACCATCTTGGGGGTCGGCTTATAAACGAACGGGCTAATGAACAAGTATATATGGTACTTTTGTGATTCCTACAGGTTTATTTGTCTTTAGCTCAAGAAGCTTGTTAGATGTTGATGCAAAGATTTTTATTTTCTGCTCTGAACTGGTGATCCTAGAAAATCATTTTGTGAGGTATGCTAAAAAAAAGTACTAAATATGTTGAACTCAGCAGAACTTTTACAGTGAAATTCTTTACTATTTGCATTGACCTTTCTGCTAACATATTTAATTATGAATACTAAGATCCTGATAAGGTGTGCTTCAACTGATTGGTCAAAGAGATTTGCCGGAATGAACTACTCGTACATTGAGGACCATTAGCTTTTGTTAATTTGTCTGGAATCCCTTTGAGAGAAAACTGTGGTATCCGTTGTTCTTTTGCATTCTATATCCTGTATTTACTGCAGAGTCCACCCTTGGATGCCTTATTGTTGATGGCATGGTTTGTGTCTGGCCAGAATAGAGCATTTCAGGCTGTTTCTCTTACACTTCTCAGTATCCATATGGGCCTTGTGGATTATGCTTAGCATGCCAACCTCATGCTGTGTGGCATTATGACACTATGTCCAGTGTCTATAATCCCATCATATTCAGTAATCCACTTGGTTTTTAAGAACTTCTTTTTATCAGCACAATGGAATGATATGTAAGAGGTTTAATATTTCTCTCACAGGGTTTGTCCAAGCTCTTCCATTATTGGGGTGATTCTAAAGAGCCCCCCATGCATGATTCATTTTCATTTACATTCTCTATTTCTGATTACCTTTTTGCAATTGCAGCCACAAACTGGTTTCTGATACAGTAAAACCTGTCCAGAGTGACCGCTCATGGGAGTTAGCAAAGGTGGTCACTTGTAAGAGGTGGTCTCTCTTCAAAGGTTTGCACCCCAGAGAGGGTTGGTGTTCTGTGGCCTGTGCAAGTAGTTGCTGATAACAGGTGGTTTCTCTTCAGAGGTGGTCACATTTACAAAAGCATGTTGTTATGGGAAGTGTTGCACAAAGGTCATTGATGGATGTGTAAGCCTGGGATGTCCCTTCCACTCCAAACAAAGCTGTTCTTTTATACAATCCATATAAAATCACCCCTCCTTGGGGTCTGGCTTGCTAACAAAATGCTAATTCCAAAACTACATCTATGAAACTCCAGGCAAAGCCTTTGTCTCAGGTCAATCCCCCCTATTTCTCCTAGTCTAAGGCATCTTCCCTGATTTGCCTGCACTTGAGGTTCCTTCTCTCAGGAGCCATCTTCCCCAAACCTAAATTTATCTCTGCCTGAGGGCCACACCCACCTTCTTTTATATCTGAAACAATGAGTCAGCAAAATCCACTTAACACTTTCCAGCAAGATGATGACCTGCTTATATGTTGTGGTTCTTCTTAAAGTGCTGGTCCCAAAGTGTATTCCACTGTGGGGTACTGTCAGCACATCTGGGTGTGGCCTATGTAGGGGTCTCCGCGTCTCTTAAGTGGCCTTCTTCACTTTGTTTCCAATCTGATCAGTTCCTGAATGCACACCTTAAACTGAGTCTGTCAGCTCTTGAATTCCAGAGTTGCAATCTCCTTCTGCTTCCTGCTTGCTTTCTGAGAGGCAGCCTGATGCAGGGTTGTAGTCCCTTTGGTGTGTCAGGCCTCCCTGCCTCCCTCTCTCTTTCTGTTCTTGTTTTCTCTGTTGGCCACAGCTGTGAGTGCCTGTCTTATGGATTGGCAGTTCTGGCAGCTGTGTGGAGGTGTGATCAAGTTGCTTGCTAGTAAGCAGGAAAGACTCGTCTCTCCCTTCAGCCTATGCTCAGTATGGGGTTTGTAAACCCCTTTACAGGTACACATGTGCTCCATAGGCCTGGGGCCAGAAGGATCTTGCAAGCAGTGTCTGTTGGTCCACACCTATGCCCTTATCTCCGCATGCATCATACCTAGGTCATAAAGGGTGGTGCAGAACACCGGCCTTTCCAGTTCCTATTTACCATTACATGGTTTGAGAGAGAATCCTCCAGTGTCTGGAACTGATTCTTTCTCCTCATTTAGTAAATATTTTTTAAAATTCTTAATGTTTGTATATAGTTTTATATAGTTTTATCAGGATAGTTAGTTGTCGGTAATCCTCACTGCAGGTAATTCTCCCTGGTGCAGGGTTTAGATTTATGCCCCAGTTATCAGGGTTTGAAAACTACATCTCCTGTCCTTGCTCCTTTCCAATCAGTGGTGACCACAAATGCTGCCTTTGCTGCCTTGGAGATTCCTGAATCTCCTCCATGTGCAATAACTACTGCTCTTTTCCCAGCTGTACCCAGCAGGCATGAGAACCCTGTTTAGAAACACCAATCCTCATTAGGAAGACTGAGACCATCAGGCATAAGGGACTCTGAAAAAAGTCCACCCCCATCTCCTGTGCTAGCCAACAGTATGGACTTCACCGCTGATGAAAATGGACCCAACTTTTTCATTGTCGGGGGAATTGGATGTACTGGAAGATAGGTCCATCAATGGTATTAGCCAGGATGGGCAGGGATGGTGTCCCTCGCCTCTGTTTGCCAGAAGCTGGGAATGGACAACAGGGGATAGATCACTTGATGATTGTCTGTTCTGTTCATTCCCTCTGAAGCACCGGGCACTGTATCGTGTTTGAAGACAGGATACCGGGCTAGATGGACATTTGCTCTGACTCAGTGTGGCTATTCTTATGTTCTAAGTCTCCTGCAAATGTCAACCCGTCTGCCTTAAATCAGACACTATACTTTCCTTTGTTTCCGTTGTTTTTCCCAAAGCCTCACATCCCTGATGAATGAAGTCTCTTCTGTTCCCTCTGTGTGAGATGTGCATTAGCTTTTTACCTGCAAAAAATGAAATGATCAGAAAGTCACTGACATTATTCATTGCTATAGCAGAACAAATGAGAGGACAACCTTCATCCCTTCAGAGGACCTCTAAGTGCTGTATCCTACTTTATTAATCAGTGCATCTCCACCACACAGGGCGAGAGCTCACTCCGCCTGAGCAAAAGCAGCCTCGGTAGCCTCACTTCATGAGTGGCCTTATTTGACATTTGCAGAGCAGCAATGTGCAGCTCTATTCATATGTTCACTAAGTGCTACACCTGAGTTCAAGCCTCCAGAGATGATGCATCCTTTAGGTGGCGATCCTATATCCATCTATCTTGCCTGCTCCTTCACACCCTCCTTCTTACCTGAGCACTGCTTGTCAGTCACCCATGTAGGGACAAGCACTCAAAGAAAAAAGGGAAGTTACTCAGCTTATTGTCACTGGAGTCTTTGAGATGTGTGGTCCCTATCTGTATTCCATTAGCCGCCCCTCTTTCCCCTCTGTTTCGGATCTTTAAATGATTTGTGGTAGAGAAGGAACTAGAGAGGTGGTCAGTCCGCACCATCTCTTACATCCTCGTGAAGGAGGAGAGCAAGAGTGCAGGTGCAGACCAATGGATACTGCTTGGAAGATTCTTCTGGACCCTGGTGCATGGTGCACATGCATATCCCACAGTGAAATACAGATAGGGACCACACATCTCAAAGAACTTGTTACAATAAGGTAAGTAACTTCAGGCAAGCATCATTAGCCTGTTACAGGACCTCAGATTTAAAAACACAGAGGACAGAAACCACTGGAAGCAAAGAATAATTAACTAAGTGCCTGCAGAAGGGCCCTGGTTCAAATGCTGGGCAGCATCATGCCATAAAAAGGAGCATGTGCAACAGGGTCTGGTGCTATGGCTATGGTGGAGATGGCCTGGAGGACTGTCTGGATTTTCCAAAAGCTACAAGAAGATTCAACCAAAGCTATGGCCACAGAGAGGGTTGATGGATATATCTGCCAGCTACCATTGTTGTGTCTACCCATAAAGACACTTCACTGTATTTCCAGGTAAAGAGGGATATGTGGCCAGCCCTGTTTCATGTAGCTATTTAACACTTCGTTGTCGCCCCTTAATTGTTTACTTAAACTATCTTTTTAGCACATAAGATGCTTTATTCAGTTACAGGCATACCTCTCTCTCCACAGGCACTGTCTTTGTTAAAATGCACACATGCCTGAATCCATGTGATTACTAAAGCTAGACCATTCAGCTGGTGCAAGTGGTGTTGAAGAACAGGACATGGAGGAGAAGGATAATATGAAGAAACACTTCGAGCGTGAATAACAAAAGCCCTGTGCAGAAAACCTGTCAGCGATTGCTTTATGTACACACAGCAGGCACTGTATTTTTTGGTCACCATTTCAGTTCATGTAGTAAGTGGGGGCGAGAGAGAGAGAGAGTGTGCCGGAGTTGATTCCATTTGGCAGAGAGACGATACCAAGGACAACCTAGAACGAGTGTCAGTCAACAGTTGTTTCTGTCTTACTTTTTTTCTGGCTCATTTGATTGTACTGCACTTGATTTCCCCCTTTTTCTGCATATGAGATCAGCAAAGGGGAGGCTGGGAGCGATTCCATTTTCCAGTTTGCTGTTTGTTTATTCATTATCCTCATTATATTTTCCTTTGTATGCCTTCTCATATTCCCTTGAACATCTGCCCACTGGCTTATGAGGCCAAGCCACAGTGAGGATGCTGCTAAAGTGGGCTCTGCACTGGAAGAAAGATGAGGCTATAACACTTTGTAAACATGATGATGATGACATTAAAAGATCTATAGTTTTATTTATTGGCCTTAGTTTATATAGCAACATTGTTGTCCTTGAGCACCAGCATGCTGTGTGTAAAATGCTGTTGATATGACAGTATTTGTGAGATAGATGTTGATGCTGTTCTGTTTCTGATCCTGTTGCTGTTGTCAGAGATCTATAATTTAATTTGTTGACCTTAGGTTGTGTTCAAAGATGTGTTCAAAGATGTGGTCATCTTGTTACTCCACAGCTATAAAACAACTGTGCTTTACATCATTCTGCTACAAAAACACAAACAAGTAGAGCGGGTGGAATTATGATGAGGAACTGGTCCACATCAATTAAAAGGAACAAATGAAAGGAATTACCTTCCATTTGTCTCTTTGGAAGTTTTGCCCTACAAGACCCTGAAAACAAGATTACAAGATCCATTAGAAGAATATATTTTTCCAGACATCTGATATCTATAACTTTTTATGAACAAGTTCTTGTTTGTTTGTTAGGCTGTGTTGGCACATGGGGACCACATTAGAGCAACCCACAACAAAGAAACACCTTTTAAGAATAAATGGGAAAAGAGCATATGTTATCCTTAGTCTAACAGGTAATCAGCTTAACTGAGAAGTAGTGTAATGTAGGCATTGTGGGGGGGATGCTGCTGTTGATCATTTAGCTACTGAATCCTCCTGTAGCATCCCTGTGTTGGTAGAATGCCCTAGCACAGGGGTAGGCAACCTATGGCACAGGTGCCGAAGTCGGCCCGCGAGCTGATTTTCAGTGGCACTCACACTGCCCGGGTCCTGGCCACCAGTCCAGGGGGCTCTGCATTTTAATTTAATTTTAAAAGAAGCTTCTTAAACATTTTAAAACCTTTATTTACTTTACATACAACAATAGTTTAGTTATATATTATAGACTTAGAGAAAGAGACCTTCTAAAAACGTTACAATGTATTACTGGCACACGAAACCTTAGAGTGAATAAATGAAGACTCGGCACACCACTTCTGAAAGGTTGCCGACCCCTGCCCTAGCATGTTGAAAAGTGTTGTCTTTACAATGGAATATTAGCACTTCATTGGTGACGTACTTAGTACCTTAGGCATCACTGAAACACTTAATAGTCTAGGATTAGAATTTTTCTAAAGATTCAGGGCTGTCTTCTTCATTCTTATTAATTCTATAATCATAATTTATTATCTGATAATTATAGGTCGTGGTGTGGATATGTCCCATCTCCCACTGAGAAGGCAACTTGATTTTTTGAAACTACTATAGGCTGAGCAGATAGGCAAAGCAAGGGGTGGATGTAGTATCTTGATTCAGTGTGGCATACAATGTAGATGTACAATCATGATTCTAAATAGGAGAAGGAGGATATGTTTTAACGACCACGTCACATACTGTACCATATGTTTTTCAACTCACAGTACCATATAGAATGATGTGGCTTTTCATGATTAAACAAAAAAGTTACGATTGTGTTTCTCTTTCTTGCAGATCACCAGAAATTGGAGAGGGAAGCTAGAATCTGTCGCCTTTTGAAACACCCTAATATCGGTAAGAAAATTTCATCACTTTATATGGTGTGTGTCAGTACAGAAATTAAAAGAGAAAATACAGAATAGCTTCATAGGGGTAGAAAGTTGGGGGAAGTTAAAGGAAACACTTGGAAAGAAGGTTTCTTTATACAGTGGAGTTCTTTCCAAACTCATAATGCTCCCCTGAGATGTGATGTCCTCTGAGGCGGTCACCTCCAGCCATCCATACTGACTTCATCTCCTTGAGCTCATGCTTGGTGTTTTTGTGACTTATGTCCCTTTGTTGAAGATGTATACAGAAGAGTAAAACCCTTCCTCTCCTCACCGTTGTGTCCCTGCATTCAAGCATTCACAGTAGAGGCTGACAAAGATTTTGATTTGGGTTGCTTGTTGTCTTGAAAATGTGAACCAATTGGAACTGATGATAACTTTGTCAGCCATGAGGAATCACGCTCTGAGGAGTACTGAGACACTAGTTTATCTGCCAGCAGTCTCAGTGCACATCTATGAATATATACTTCACTTGAGCCAACTTTAGGCTACCTCAGTAGCCCAGCAGCAAAAGTATGATTTTGTCTCATACTCAGTAATGTCTCCTCCCCTTTAATGGCAATGACAAAGGGTTTAAAAAAAATACGAACAAAAAAATTCAAAAACCACAGCTCAAAATGGAGATTGGAATCACTCAAAAATCTCCATCAAAATTTCAAACACTTTGTGTTTTCCCCAGAGAATTCAAAACACTGTGTCACAGCCAAAAAAACAGGAAGTTCAAAGACACAGAGACAGGAGGAACCTTGTAACTCCCTTGAACATTTTCAAACTTTTTAAAAGATTTGGTTAGATACAGTTTGTTGCTTCTTTACTGTTCCCAAACCAGTTTGCCCATCCCTTTCTATAGTAAAGCAATGTTGAAGATGATTAAGAAGAAATCTAAAAAGTAATTGCTATGAAATGGGAAGAGCTAAAATCCACAAAGGACTGTTGAAATATATGACTGCATGTGATTAAATTCCTTTGTTCCATTGAATAGTTTGAATCAATATTATTATTGTATGCTGTCCAGCTGTTGTTCTAACTTATTATAGAAAGTAAACATACAGCTTGAAAACACAGAAGTGTTGTAGTTGTTGAGACACTGTTGATGTTCAATAAGATGGCACAGAGGAAATTCCATGCTGTGCAACCTACTCTGAAATAGGTAATTCAGTCAGTGAATCACACAATAGAGTACGCTTTTTCTTCTAATTTGCTGTTCAGTTTCAGAAAGAATATCGGGATTCAGAATCTTATGAGAGAGGCTGTTTGTTTTCATGCTGCAGAATCTCCATGAACACTATCAAGTCACTGAAATGTATCTACTCCCCTTTCCCTATAATAGAATATCCTGCTGAGCATGGAAAGTGTGTGACTGTCAGAGAACTAGTTTTATATCCATCCTAAAAGCTCTCAAGTATTAAAGTACCTTGTTTGTACAGCTGAGTGAAGAAGTTTGCTTTAAGTCTGGTCTCTACTATCTTGGAGTAAGATCACAGAGATAGTTTCAAGAGTAGAAAAAAATCCTGTACATTTACAAAGACTCTGCTTTTCAAAAATGAGAGCCTAAAATTAGACTTCTAAATTCACATTTAGACACCTAAACTAGAGGTTTGCACTCTTCATTGCTAAATCAGGCCAAATTGTAAACCTGGCTCTACCCCATGTCCCCTCTCCATAGGTGAGGGGCCTGACTAATGGGAGAGAGAGCCTGGCTCGGGGGACTGGCCAATAATGGGAAGGGGCGAGGGATCCTGTGAGGGTCAAGCAGACTGGAGTGGGATGAGGATTTTCTGGTTTTCCACTTTTCACCACAATCAATAGGATTCTGCCCAATGAAGCCTAGAATATTCCCTGAAATTCTGGAATGATCAGATAGAGAGTTAAGAAGTTATTCTACTACATGCAGACAGAAAGGCCATCAAGTTGAAAACAAGGCCTTGCCTCCCTTGACAAATACACAACCTCATTCTCATATGTGCTTAGCTGCCAGCAGCTCCCATGGACGTTAGTCTCTGGGGAGCTGTTCAAATCTTTCACAAATCAGACCACTTATTTGGGTGCCTAAATGGAGAACTAGGAGCCAAACTTTAGGGTCCCACTTTTGAAAACTTACGTGCAAAGTTTTCTGAAATCATAATATGTGGAAATCCTTTTTCTGCTCCTGCTTTTTTGATTTAGCAACTGTTGATTTAAACGTTGTTGTCCACATTCCTTAAAAGTAAAATTAAATACTTTAAAATGCTGTGAATAATGTTACAATGCAAATGAAAGGTGGGAGTTTCAAAGGCATCTGAAGGACTTGGGCATTCAAGTCCCACTGACTTTCAATATGTGCCTTACTTCTTAGGTAGTTTTGAAAATCCCATTCAAAGATGTAATGTGGATGTGGCAAACAGACACTGTAAAATTGGAGAAGTTTCACTTGCATTTATATTGGCAGCCAGTCTTACTTTTGGGCTTATTATTGACTGAGGTGAGATTTCCAAAACTGCTCAGTGTTAGCCTTATTCTGGTCCAATTGAAGTTAATGGTAAAACTTCAGTGGAACGCAGAGTTAGATTAGTGCTGAGTGCATGATCTTGTAAGTTAGACTAGACTTATGTCTGTAACTGAAGCTGTATCACGTTTAGAACATAAAAAGATATGTTAATGAGGTATAACAACACATATATTGTGTGTATGCTAGACTGAATCTTTTAGTTTAAAAGGAAAAACTGCTGCCCCATGTACTTATAAATATAAACTCCAGTGGGTAACAGTACCTTCAGCCTATAGCTTTGGACATTACAGCATACTACCAGTGAAGTGCTTATAAACTGTATAAAAATTCAGTCTAAACACTTTTATTCCTAAAATTCTCTCTTGATCAGCAAGAATATGTGATAGTATCACAATAAAATTTAATTTCTGAAAATGTTTACAGAACTTATTTTTAGCAAGCTTTGTTATAACTATGAAATATGGTAGTAGTGTGTTAAAATTTACATATGGCAAGGGGTATATTGAGTATGAATACATTGTTTTTTTTATGAGCGCAAGCCGATTTAATCTGTGAAGGACTATTTATATTTTCTTCTGCACTTCATTTTTCTCTTAGTGATGTACAGCTCATGAATTGATTGTAGCCTAGAAAATAATGGATTCTTTTGAAACAAAAAAGTCCTTGCTACAGTAAAAATCTAAATTAAGGTGCTGAAATGGTTCTTGAAAATGCAATCTGCAGAGAAAAGCAAACATCTATTTAATTTATTATTTTCCTTCTCATAAGACTACAAAAAAATTTTTTTACTTAGGTTGGTTTTTCATAACTTGCAGTTTTTCTATGAGTTAATTTATGTCTCTGTCTTTCCCTAGTTAGAATTAAATCATCCTTTCTCTTCTCTTTCAGTCCTGGGTGAGTGAGTGATCTGGTTTTACAGCCTCAAAACTTAAAAACTTCAAGAAACAGTTCAGAAGAAAAATCCCTTTTATTTTTTTAAAGTTGCTTTTACCTGTTCTTAAGTGACAGTAACTGAAGTGCCATTTTTTATTGTTCATAGTTCATTTGATTAAATCTCCCTTCTGAAATTGTCAGCATTTGATTTATTTTTCTAGAACAATTTCTAGACTATATTAGTCTGTACAGTTTATCTTTCATATTCGTGAGCAAAGCCTTACTGATTTATTTTCTGACCAGATATGTTTTAAAAAAAAATGCCCTTCTTAATTGCCTTTCATGATGTTTTTCTTTATAATCAGATCAAAACAGCAGTGTGTTGATAAAGCAGCTTTTAAAATTGCAGCCTAACCCTAGAAATACATTCATCCTTTTTTAAAATAGAAACAAATAGTCTTAAAAGGGGACTGATGCAGGAAACCAAAATGTAGACCACTGGCAACATACGAGAGCCTTTATTTTTTGCTTATGTCTTTCCACAAAAAATAATTATTGGTGTCGAATCTTTGTAGGAACATTTAATTAATCTGGACAAGTCTATTAATTATTTTAAATTCTGTGATAATAGAGAAGTGTCTAAAACACGGTTTCTCAAATTTCACTGCACCACGACCCCCTTCTGACAACTAAAATTACTAGAAGATCCCAGAAAGGGGGACTGAAGACTGAGCACCCCCGCCGTGGGGGGTGCCGAAGCTTGAGGGCCTCAGCCCAGGGCCCGAGTAAGTTTAATGATAGCCCTGGTGACCCCATTAAAATGGGGTTGCGACCCACTTTGGGATCCTGACCCACAGTTTGAGACCCACTGATCTAGAATTAAACTTCTTCCTCATCAACTTAAATATGTAGTTTTGATTTCCTGAAAATGTGTCTCTCCCCTGCCTCTAAATGAGGCTGTGTTCATATCAGGATCCTCTCTGGCTACCAACAGGAGCTACATCTGAGCACTGCACTGCTGCTGACATCCCAAACTATTCATTGCACAGCTAGCAGTATCTGTTCTTCTTCAAGTGCTGGTCCCTATGTGTGTTCCACTGTAGGTAGGCATGCGCTCAATGCATCTGGAGCTGGAGAATTTTGAAAGCAGTGCCCGTTGGTCCACACATGCCCTCAGTCTCCTTGTGCATCTGACTGAGGAGATAAAGGGTGGGTCGGAACCTCCAGTGTCCAAAGCTTCGTCTTTATTCCTTTATCTGTAAATAGTTTTAGAAATATTATGTTCTGATGCAGTACAGAGCATCTTTTCTGGGAAGAATTCCACTAGCAAATGCTATTTTGCCAAGTGGAGACATTTTTCTATATGGGCAATCAAAGACTTATAGCCCCATAAGTTCTCTTATTTTGGACTATATTCTTTCCTGAAAGATAGCAGGCTTGTCCATGAGCTCCTTATATGTCCACTTGGCGGCAATCAGTGCATACCATTCACCTTAAGAGGGTTACTCAATCTTCACACACTCACTGACTAACAGATTCTGGAAAGGCCTAATCGGAAACTTTCTGCCAATAAAAAAGCTCCTTAATGGGACTTAAATTTTATTATTTCAGTACTCACTATGCCTCCCTTTGTATCATTAGCTTCTTGCTCCATGTCTTTCCTATCCACGAAAGTTGCATTCCTGGTAACCATCATCTCAGCCAGGAGGGTTGGTGAGCTTGGAGTGCTGATAGAGGATCTTCCTTAGACTATATTCCATAGAGACAAAGTTTCATTACATGTGCACCCTCAATTCTCCTCCACTGTAGTTTCAGCATTTCACCTAAACCAGTGAATTCACTTATCTGTGTTTTTTCAAAAATGTCACCCATCCTCAAAAGAAAGGAGGCTCCATTCCTTTAGTGTTCAACGAGCTTTTTGGCCTTTTACCTGTAGAGAACAAAACCTATCAAAGTCTCCTGGGCTATTTGTTGCCATAGTGGAAAGAATTCAGGGTCAGGCTATATCCTCTCAAAGAATCTCAGTATGGATTTTTGGCTGTATTTTGCTCTGCTATCAGATGTTTACTCTTCCTCCCCTTCATGGGGTAAGGGCTCATTCCTTGAGGGTGCAAGCTACGTGTATGGCATCGCTTCAAGAGTGCCTCTACTTGATACTGGCAAAGCAGCTGTGAATATCTGTCTACACATTTGCAAGGCGTTATGCTTTAGTTCAGAACCATATCACTGATGCATCCTTTGGAATGGCATTTCTTCGTTTGGCTCTGCCACCTGCATCCTCGTACCCTCCTCCTACTTGAGTACTGCTTGTCAGTCACCCACAGTGGAATATACATAGGGACCAGCAATCAAAGAAGAGGAAGTTACTTACCTTATAGTAACTGGAGGTTCTTCAAGATGTAATCCGTATGTGTATTCTACTACCTGCACTCCTTCCCCTGTGCTTTGGATCATCTTTTGGTTCACAGCAGAGTAGGAAATGGAGAGGTAGTGTTTCCTACCCACCCTTTATCTCCTCGGTCAGGGGTGCAAGGTGAGCCAAGTCACATGTGTGGACCAATGGGCACTGCTTTTAAAATTCTCAGGCTCCAGGCTCATAGAGCACATGCATATCCACAGTGGAATACAGATAGGAATCACACATCTTGAAGAACCTCCAGTTACTGTACTTTAAGGTAAGTAACTTCCTATTCTTTGAGGCTCTGAGCCCCTTCTCCCCCACCAGTCCACCAAAGATACTCTTTGGTGCTCCTAGTGTCCTCTACTCCCCTCTATAGCTGCCTTTTTTAGGGCTCCAGGTTCCTTCTATCCTCTTGTCCCCCACATCATTTTTAGGGCTCCAGGCCTCCCTTACAGTGTCTTGCAGAAGAAAATCTAGGCAAACACACAGATAAAAGGTGAATGCTCTTTTATTAGCAGAGCTCCAACAGTGTGCTTTATACATGAATAGGTTGTACACTAGACTAATTTATAGCAGTGCTGGGTTTCTCACCACAATATGATGGCCTGAGTCAACACATCCTGATGAATATAAAGTGACTTTAATGAGTATCTCAGATCAAGGTCTCAAAATGTTGAGAGTTCTACTAACTAGCTGAACCCATGGAGATCCCACGCCTCCCCAACCAGTTGCGTCTCCCCTGTAGTGTCCTCACTCTTACTGCAGATGTATTCTTTGTAGAAAGCCCAGAAGCCAAGAACCAGTCAAGTTTCTGCCCTGCAGCCAGATCTTTCTGTGATTGCCCTTTTGTGCAATAACTTAATGAGGACCCCCACCTTACCTCAGAACTTTCTAAATAAATAGTCAGGCTGGCAGGCAGGCAGAAAATCTTCCTTTGTGTTCCAGGACATTGGGTCATCAGGACTGTTTGTAAAAACCTAGGACTGTCATAAACAAATCAGGACCATACCCTTGTTCAGAAACCCTGCTAGTTTATGAAACTGGCATATACTGTTTAATCAGTTAAGCGCAAGCCAAACCAAGTTGGACAGGACATTGGTTAATACATTTGCATAACAATAGATCTCCGTCATTGACCTTTTACTTTGAAATTTCTGCTGTAGATTTAGTTTATACCACAAGATAGTACTTCTAGCCAGACCACATGCTTCTGAAAGTGTTCCATGTACATGGAGCCAGGGACAAACAAATTGTGTTGGTGTTCTGCACGGCAAAAGATTTCCAATTAATATAGTATGAAATTCTTTGGTCTTAAGTAGTAGAAATAAATCCCAACTATAAAAAATATTAATTGGGTGAGAGATATGCTCTTGACATTCAAAATTCTCATGCACATGTGAACCATGAAACTTTTTAGTTTAAGGTATAAATTGCCAAGGTTTTAAATTTTCAGTGAAGAAAGTCTTAGGCTGGCAGTCTTCCTTCTTTTTCAAAAAAGCAAGTCATAGACAATGATAAATTTAAATGATCTTCGGATCGTTTGGGAATACTGGTTAGTTTTAGATGGGATTAAAGCTATGTAATAACTAATTTTTTCATATCACTGTCAGTTCTGAAAAACTGAAAGAAAATATTGGCGAACCAAAAAGTAAAGAAAACAACGTGTTTTGGGTCAAACAAAACATTTAATTCAACCCAAAACAAAACCCTTTGTTTTGATTTTGATATTTTTTAAAGATTTTTTTAATAAACTTGAAGGAAATTTTGAAATTGCCATTTTGAATTAAAAAATTAAAATATGTCACTTTGAGTTGTTCTATTTAGACATTTTCAATTTTTTTTCAGATTTTTTTTTTCAGCTAAGACAACTTGGCAAATTTTACACAAATTTGAGAAATGTTTTGGTCAACTTGAGCCTGCATTTTTCTCCAAAATAAATTTTGGTGGAAACATTTCTCTCAGTGCTAACTGGGATTAATTTAATAGGGATGATTTTTTTTTAACCATATTGATGAAATAAAAAAGTCTATTTTCCAAATGTTTTATTAGGATTCACCTCCAGGTATAAGAACAGAACATTATCCACTGAGCCCCACTGGTTATTAGGGATGATTTGTAATATTTATTTATAAAAACCTGGGAATCCACTTAAGTGTTGGTATCTCATACTGTTCATTTCTGCACCTAGCTGATAAGTGCTGAGAGGTGCATTAGGGCCTGTCCACGCAGAAACTTAATGCACAGCAAGCTGGGGTGTTTATGTACAGTGCACTAGCTAGCCATGCACGGAAAGTTCCATAATGTGCTTTGACTTACTGCTGTTTCAAATTGCACTACAGAATTTACAGTGCATGGTAACAGGGTCCACATGGCCACTTAGTGCAGCGCAGCAGGCTAACACACTGTAGATTTACTCCCCATCTTGATAAGGACTAAGTGTCTGTGTGGACAAGCCCTTAGAAATGCCAAGATAGATTTCTTTGCAATACCAAAATGTTTTGTATAGTGTGATGAAAGTTTAACAGCATTCAACACTGTCATTTCATCTGCATTTATCTGCAGGTTCCAAGCAGCTTTATAATGTCACCTACAGAAAAAAATTAAATCAAGTTCTTTTTTAGAGTCCTTGCAGCCTACTGCTAATTAGGACCTCATTGGTATCCAGCAAAGTACGTAAGCATGTGTTTAATGTTAAATATGTGCTTAAGAGCCATTGACTTCAGTGATCCACAATTCAGTCTAGATCTGTGATTTCAAGAGACTGTCAGCTTGAAAATGCTTTTTTTTTTTTTTTTTACCATATTGAACTAAAAAAATGTCTATTTTTCCAAATCTTTTTTTAGGATTCACCTCCAGGTATAAAAACAGAACATTATCCACTGAGCCCACTGGTTATTAGGGATGATTTATAATATTTATTTATAAAAACCTGGGAAGTAGTATCAATCCCTCAACCCCATCCCCCCTTGTCCCTGAGTCCCATTACCATTTCGTGTGGTTTTACAACCATATTTTCCTATTTTAAAAAAAGGGCCTGTATCTTCTGTTCTATGAAAGACCCATACAAATCAAAAGAGAAATGGACTATGGTGAAAAAAAAAATCACAAACTGTACACAAAATAAATTAGAAGGGAAACTGACTTTAGGAATTGCATAACCTACCCCAATATTTTCTCCTTTCTACGGCTGTGTTTTAAGGCAACCTGTCACCTTTGGAACTGTGGGCTGGGTACAAATATCTCTGCAGTCAAAGAGTATAGCCAGTTGCTCAGTGTGAAAGGAAAACTCTCCTTTCACAACTCTTTCTCATTCCTCTTTCCTTTCTCTTTCTGATAAAATAAATTAATTTGAGCAGATTGTCTCTGCAGCACTCTCAGATGCATTCTCATTTCCCAATTGAAGTTGGCAAACACAATCTTGGAAAAATTATGTGACACCATGAAACACAGACAGATGGACGAGCAGCAAAACCACAGTTGTATTTGTTTTTATTACACTTTCTGAAAAAATACCATCAAGGATATTGCATGTTCTAATGGTTGAAAATTTATGGTATTATCAGTGAAATTCAACAAATCTGGGGTCATAAACCAGTGTGTGGCAGCTTTCCATTACAGCAGTTATTATGTACCAGAAATCTTTGAATTGCCTGTAGGACCAGACAGTGCAGGAAAAGGTGTTATGCTTATTGTGTTAATCTATCCCCCAACTTGTGTGCTCAATCCTGTGAGGTGCTGAACTCTTCCTACAAAGTAACTTTGGAGGATCATGTTGAGAGTCATCTTGCTAAACACTGTCATTGGATACATTCGAGAGGAATAAAATGTTTTCTTGAACAGATGTTCAAGAGGACTGAATGGGTCAAGAGGCTTGTAAGAGGATAGAAAACCTTTCACTGCTAGATCACTGGTTCAAATCCAGCCCATAGAGGCAAAGAAAATGAACTCAGTACAATGAACACTCAGTCGTCTAAGTGAAATTAGACAGAATAGTTCCTCAGAGATAGGAATTAACATCCCAAAACCCATGACACTAATTGATAGTAATGGAGCATCTGGATAGTAATGGAGCATGATAGGATAATGAGTCTTGTGCATAAGGGAGAAGCGGTGGATGTGGTATACCTAGACTTTAGTAAGGCATTTGATACGGTCTCGCATGATATTCTTATCAATAAACTAGGCAACTTAGATGGGGTTACCATAAGGTGGGTGCATAACTGGCTGGATAACCGTACTCAGGCCTTGTCTACACTACAAGACTATTTCGAATCAACTTAGTTCGAATTTGTGGATTCGACCTTATGAAGTCGAATTTGTGTATCCATACTAAATACACTAATTCGAATTTCTGAGTCCACATTCACGGGGCCAGCGTCGACTTTGGAAGCGGTGCACTGTGGGAAGCTATCCCACAGTTCCCGCAGTCCCCGCTGCCCATTGGAATGCTGGGTAGAGCTCGCAATGCCTGCTGGGGGAAAAATGTGTCGAGGGTGGTTTTGGGTAACTGTCATCATTCAACCGTCACTCACAAACGCCCTCCCTCCCTGAAAGCGCCGGCGGGAAATCTGTTCGCGCACTTTTCTGGTCGGTTACAGCGCGGACGCCACAGCACTGCGAGCATGGAGCCCGCTGCGATCATCGCTGCACTTATGGCCGTTGTCAACTCCTCGCACCTTATCGTCCACCTCTGCAACAGTCAGCTGCTGAGAAATCGGGCGAGGAGGCTCCAGCAGCGCGGTGAGGAGAGTGGCGCAGACCTCTCAGAAAGCAGGGTACGCCGGGCAGTGGAGATCATGGTGGCAATGGGTCAAGTTCATGCTGTGGAACGGAGATTCTGGGCCCGGGAAACAAGCACGGACTGGTGGGACCGCATAGTGCTGCAGGTCTGGGATGACACAGAGTGGCTGCGAAACTTCAGGATGCGTAAGGGCACTTTCCTTGAACTGTGTGACTTGCTGTCCCCTGCCGCAGAAGCGAGTGGCCATAGCCCTCTGGAAACTTGCCACGCCAGACAGCTACCGGTCAGTAGCGAACCACTTTGGCGTGGGCAAATCTACCGTGGGGGTTGCTGTGATGCAAGTAGCCCACGCAATCGTTGAGCAACTGCTCTCAAAGGTGGTGACCCTGGGAAACGTCCAGGTTGTCATAGACGGCTTCGCCGCGATGGGATTCCCAAACTGCGGTGGGGCTATAGATGGGACTCACATCCCTATCCTGGCACCGGCCCACCAGGCCAGCCATTACATTAACCGAAAGGGCTACTTTTCCATGGTGCTGCAAGGACTGGTGGACCATAGGGGACGTTTTACCAACATCAACGTTGGGTGGGCGGGCAAGGTTCATGACGCGCGTGTGTTCAGGAGCTCTGGTCTCTTTAGACTCCTCCAGGCAGGTACTTTCTTCCCGGACCACAAAATAACGGTTGGGGATGTGCAGATGCCTACAGTGATCCTCGGGGACCCAGCCTACCCGCTAATGCCCTGGCTCATGAAGCCCTATACAGGCGCCCTGGACAGAGAGAAGGAACTCTTCAACTACCGGCTGAGCAAGTGCAGAATGGTGGTGGAGTGTGCTTTCGGACGTCTCAAGGGGAGATGGCGGAGCTTACTCACTCGCTCGGACATCAGCGAAAAGAATATCCCCGTAGTTATTGCTGCATGCTGTGTGCTGCACAATCTGTGTGAGAGCAAGGGCGAGGCCTTTTTGTCCGGATGGGAGGTTGAGGCAAATCGCCTGGCTGCAGTTTACGCTCAGCCAGACACCCGTGCCGAGAGAATATCCCAGCGGGAAGCGCTCTGTATCCGGGAGGCTTTGAAAGCAAGTTTCCTCGGAGATCAGGGTAACCTATGACTCTCCACTTGCTTTCAAGAGAAACTGATCCTGGGCCTGTGTCAGTTTGTGTCGATTTGGATCTGCGGCTACATGCCGCGTTCTCCAAGTTTCCCCCACTTCCAAAGCACATTTTTAAGCAAATTAATTGTTACACTCATTATTAATAAATCTTTCTTTTACTTTGCATTTCTGTTCTGGTGTTGAGACATGGACGCATACTGTGCTGGGCATGGTGTGCACTGACGTACAGACCGCTTCCTCCATAGAGGACTGACATCCTCCTGCTCCTACATAGGTCTCTGGGGTGGGGGACGGATGACAGTGGTTCTGCATGAAGGGGAGGGTTTGCAGGAAGGGGCGAGTGGTGCCTTCTTTGCATAGGGGTTTGGATGACGGCAGTGGGCTGCGGGTTTCTGCGTGGGAAGGGGTGATGGGTGTGGGAGAAGGGTGACTATCTGTCCGTGGATGAGGGCTCTTGTTGGGGCTCAGGGCAGCGGATAGGCTCGTGGATCCGTTGCAAGTGCATCGTAAGGGCAGCCTGCCTTCACAGTAATGGCGTGGCAGGCGCTAGGACCCTGGACAAGCATACACATTACGAAATGATCAGGGGCAGCATACACAACACAGAATGACCCTGGTGCCTACTGACTGCAGTGTGTGTGTGCCCCGCAGTTGATCCTTTCCCCAAGTCTGTATCCTGGTACTGTAGGCTATACCGTGCAAGTATGAAACCCCTGTCCACCCCATACACCGAAAAATCCTCTGACAGGAAAGACATGACGGAAACAGTGATTAACAGCAAACATCTTTTATTAATCTAATAAACAGTGGGGGGATGAACCTTGGATTTGGGACTGGCTGAGCCTATAAGGGAAGCACTTCTACAAATTTCTAACGTGAGAAGTGCAGGGTACACGGCCGCTCTGCTCTGGTTCAGTGACAGTTCTCACGGCCTCTACCACCCCTCCGTCTTGTACTTTTGGGTGAGGGGGGGCCAGGACTTCTTGGCTGGGGAGGGCGATTGCAGAGACACTGCAGGGGGGCCCTGTCCTCCAGCCTGCGGTCCTGCAGGACATCAACAAGGCGACGAAGCGTGTCCGTTTGTTCCTTCATGAGACCAAGCAGCGTTTGGGTGGTCTGCTGGTCTTCCTGCCGCCACCTATCCTCACGTTCCATGAGTGTGCGATGCTGCTCACATAGGGTCTCCCTCCAGTGTTTCTGCTCTGCAGCCTCTGCTCGGGAGCAGGCCATCAGTTCAGCGAACATGTCGTCCCTAGTCTTCTTCTTTCGCCGTCTAATCATTGCCAGTCTCTGCGAGGGGGATGCCGGGGCAGTCCGGGAAGGAGCCGAAGCTGTGTGATGGGGAAAGTTAGTGATTTCCTTGTACAGATACATTTTGGCGAACAGTGAACACCGTCTAGTCAATTTCTATGAAGAAGACCGTACCGGACAACAAGTGTCACGTGGTCTCCAGAGAAGCACAACATTTTGGCCTACGCTCTGATTGGCTGCGCCATTGCACAGGAGAGCGGAGAAGTCGGGAGAGATAGCAGAATCCCTCTAGCAGAGAGTCCTGGTAAGCCTTACAGTACACTATGCTTATCAGTTAACGGATAGCTGTGCCGTCGTGCTAAAGGCAATCTGGAAATCAGATACTATGACCCTTTTGCAGCCACTCCCGACACTGCAGGGGAAAGATCAATGTATGCTTTTCCTGTGTGGCCTACAGCACGTGGCTGCTAAGCGCGGGGCTTTGTTATGCAAAGTATAAGTAAACCATTAAGAACAGTAACTATTCGCTAATTGCCCTAATTAGATGCAGCACTTCAGTAACGAGATTACCCTGAGGCGTGTCTCTCGAGTGCAGAAAGAAAGGATGTTAAGGGAAGCACTTCACCGACCGGGACCCTACGCGGCCATGCTGGTAGAGGCGATGGTTCCCCTGTATCTGAGGATGTCGTGGCGTGGAAGAGTGAGCTTCACCGGAGGACCAAATAAGGCACCTCTTCCTCGAAACCTCCTGCGGAGGGTATTTGAGGAACTGTTTGAAGCATTTGTGGAATTGTCCATGGAGGACTATTGTTCCATCCCAATCTGTGTAGACCTACTGTTCGTTTAGTTTCCCTTTAAAAACTTTTAGATATAGTATTTATAGATAGAATTTATATTTTTGGTATACATGTTTTCGAGCAAATAAATATTTTCTTGTTTATACGACTTACCGCCTGATCCTTCCCCTGACTCTGAGTCCGGGTTCACGGCCGGTGAGGGTTGGTAGGGGATCTCTGTGAGGGTGAGGAACAGATCCTGGCTGTCAGGGAAAGCGGCATTGTGTTCGCTGTCGCCTGCGCCTTCCTCCACGGACCCTTCGTCGTCTTGCCCATCGGCGAACATCGAGTAGGAACTGTCCTGGCTCACTATGCCATCCACTGAGTCCACGGTCACTGGTGGGACAGTGGTGGCAGACCCACCGAGAATGGCATGCAGTGCCTCGTAGAAGCGGCATGTCTGGGGCTGTGCTCCGGAGCGTCCGTTTGCCGCTCTGACTTTTTGATAGCCTTGCCTCAGGTCCTTGACTTTCACGCGGCACTGCATCGCATCCCGGCTGTATCCTTTCTGTGTCATGGCTTGGGAGACCTTCTCGAAGGTCTTTGCATTACGCTTGTTGGAGCGCAGCTCCGACAGCACAGACTCCTCGCCCCACACAGCGATCAGATCCTGGACTTCCCGGTCTGTCCATGCTGGGGATCTCTTTCTATTCTTGCATTGGGCTGACTCCTCTGCTGGAGAGCTCTGCATCGTTGCAGGTGCCGCGGAGCTCGCCCCGATGTCAAAGCAAGAAATGAGATTCTAACTGTCCAGACAGGAAAAGGATTTCAAATTTTCCCGGGTCAAACATCCAAGCTCGGACTGCTGTCCAGAGCGTCAACAGAGTGGTGCACTGTGGGATAGCTCCCGGAGCTACTAAGTTCGATTTGCATCCACACGTAGCCTAATTCGAGCTAGCAAGTGCGAATTTAGCGTTACTCCACCTGTCGGGGTGGAGTACCAAATTCGAACTAAGGAGCCCCCTAGTTCGAATTAAATGGCTTCCTGGTGTGGACGGTTGAGCGATTAGTTCGAATTAACGCTGCTAAATTCGATTTAAGATCCTAGTGTAGACCAGGCCTCAGAGAGTAGTTATTAATGGTTCCCAATCCTGCTGGAAAGGTATAACAAGTAGAGTTCCGCAGGGGTCTGTTTTGGGACCGGCTCTGTTCAATATCTTCATCAACGACTTAGATATTGGCATAGAAAGTACGCTTATTAAGTTTGCAGATGATACCAAACTGGGAGGGATTGCAACTGCTTTGGAGGATAGGGTCATAATTCAAAATGATCTGGACAAATTAGAGAAATGGTCTGAGGTAAACAGGATGAAGTTTAATAAAGACAAATGCAAAGTGCTCCACTTAGGAAGGAACAATCAGTTTCACACATACAGAATAGGAAGAGACTGTCTAGGAAGGAGTATGGCAGAAAGGGATCTAGGGGTTATAGTGGACCACAAGCTAAATATGAGTCAACAGTGTGATGCTGTTTCAAAAAAAGCAAACATGAGTCTGGGATGCATTAACAGGTGTGTTGTGAGCAAGACACGAGAAGTCATTCTTCCTCTCTACTGTGTGCTGGTTAGGCCTCAACTGGAGTATTGTTTCCAGTTCTGGGCACCGCATTCAAGAAACGTGGCGAAATTGGAGAGGGTCCAGAGAAGAGCAACAAGAATGATTAAAGGTCTAGAGAACATAACCTATGAAGGAAGGCTGAAAGAATTGGGTTTGCAGCAAAGGAGTCCTGTGGCACCTTATAGACTAACAGACATATTGAGCTTTCGTGGGTGAATACCCATTTCGTCAGATGCATGTCATGTTATTGGGTTTGTTTAGTTTGGAAAAGAGAAGACTGAGAGGGGACATGATAGCAATTTTCAGGTGTCTAAAAGGGTGTCATAAGGAGGAGGGAGAAGACTTGTTCACCTTCGCCTCTAAGGATAGAACAAGAAGCAATGGGCTTAAACTGCAGCAAGGGGGGTTTAGGTTGGACATTAGGAAAAAGTTCCTAACTGTCAGGGTGGTTAAACACTGGAATAAATTGCCTAGCGAGGTTGCGGAATCTCTATCTCTGGAGTTATTTAAGAGTAGGTTAGATAAATGTCTATCTGGGAAGGTCTAGACAGTATTTGGTCCTGCCATGAGGGCAGGGGACTGGACTCGATGACCTCTCGAGTTCCCTTCCAGTCCTAGAATCTATGAATCTTTGGTGGGAGTTTCAGGAAAATGGAAGATCAGCAAATAAACAATTATGTTTACTTATCTATCTTCTCCTTCCTAAAGTTGGCCCCTTAGGTCATGGTAACAGATGCTCCAGATCACAGTAATAGACACATCGGCTTCCATCTGATACATTTCACAATCACCAACATTCTTCTGTAACAGAGTGGTGAGACCCAGCATCTACTGAAGTCCAGGAGGTGGTCGGCGGATGGGCGCAAGCCCACCCGCATCTGAAGGCCCCTTCCCCTACTGGACCTGAGATTGAAATAATGACAGAGGACAACTAATGAGTAACAGGGTCATAGGTACTGAATCAGGGATCCAGATGGGGGACACTGAGCAGAGAACCCAGGACAGCACCCACTGCTCCTCAGAGGTGTCTAGGAACCAAGTGGATGCTGCCCAGAGGAACTCTGCCCGGATGCGTGAAACAAGGAACGAACGGAAGTAGGCCCCACATTTGTATGAGAAGACAGGAGCAGAGGGCCACGTTCTGTCACATATTCATACAATAAAATGGAAGCATGATTATTCCTCTGTATAAGAAATGTGTCCCCAACTCTGAAAAATACAGCACCCCTACAAACTGCCATAGAAAGAAAACAATAATACTATAGTATACAGTGCTTTTTATTGTTTGTTACAGCTAGCTAATGTGATTGTAAACTTCCAAAAGAGACTCTATAATATAGATTAAGACAACTGTCAGGGGAAAGCTGTTTTTTAATTTTTATATACAGTTTTTATATACACTTCAGATTACACTAAAAGCATACCCATTATTGAGCAAAAAGCCCACAAAGGACTTGTGCCATTTAATGTAACTGTTACATTTTTAGCTGTTGCATATACTGATGCTTCCAATTGTGGAGGAGAATAGGACCTGTTGCGGAAATTCTGAAAGGAGAATAATCTGCTCTTAATAATGAAGACTACCTCTTACCTTTTTATTTTCTGGTCTTTAACCTTTCAGTAAGTGCTGAATTCCCAACCGTTGCTTAGCAATCACAGTGAGCTCAAATCCTGCTGTGCTTCTGATTGCTAATCTGCATCTCCTGAAACTTTTGCTGGTATAACACTATGCTGGCACTCAACTCTTTGTTTCTTTTGGTGGTGACTTAGAATCCTGTGGTTCCCTTAATTATTCAGAAGTATCTTCATCCTTGTCTGCTCTTTTTAATTTTGATAAGATTTAGCTTACACATCACAGTAACTAGTTACAGCACAGAACCTGTTAAATGCTGCATGAGGGAAGAAGAAAAATTCATTTATTTTCACCTCACTATGTCCCTTCAATTGAGAATAAAACAATGTTGTGTTGACATATATTTTTTAGGAGATAGACCTTTAATTTTAAATTCAGAATGTCTTGTGGCTACAATTTGTATGAAGCTGTGCATAGCACTACATTCAAATACACATTGGTAATATACAATAAATGTTACAGATTTTGTAAGCTCCACAGCAACTGATAGAAAATATCTGACAGAGATTGACTTTAAAAAAAAGAGCCTAATTCTGATTTTACACTAGCATAAATTAGGAGTAGTTTGACTGAAGTCATCAAGTCTGTGTGTAAAACTGATATGAGATATAAATCAGGCCGTATGCGTGTGTGTGTGTGTGTGTGTGTGTGTGTGTGTGAGCATGCGTGTGTGCGTGGCACACATAATTAGTAGCAAGGTAAATTTTTTGACTTGAAATCTCACATTTCCTTATTTTCTAATTCATTGTAAATAAAACAAGTACAGACTTTAGCAATCAAATGCATTATCCCCCTTCTTCCCTCCATAAAACAAAATCAAACAAGTCATCATTTAGATATATACTGTATATGCTGGTTTCAGGAATATGTGAGAGCATTTAATCTTTTACATGGCAGCTCTAAACCATGGGCTTCGGGCATCCATGTGATCCAGTTTCACTTCCAGTTGCCTCCTCTTCATACCAACAGCAGTTAGATGGGATAGTCATTTTAGTACACCTCTACCCCGATATAATGTGACCCGATGTAACACGAATTCGGATATAATGCACTAAAGCAGCGCTCCGGAGGGGGCAGGGCTGCGCACTCCGGTGGATCAAAGCAAGTTCGATATAACGCGGTAGAGGTGTAATTCTAGATAGCGCTCATTCTAATCAATTAACAAAGTGCTGTATCTTCCTTTATAAATAAAATGGATCATTTTCTTCTGGTGATTTTTTAAAATAATGTAACGTTAAATTTCCTAGTTAATGTAAAAGACGGTTAAATACGTGGTCAGAATAGTGCAACCAGAGTTTTAATCTCAGTTACAGCATGCTGTTGAATAGTAAAGTGCAACAAAAGTAAATAAATCAAATGACATAAGCAGCTGCAGTAGTAGCTATCCGTGAACTGAACCACACTGTAATGTGGCTGAGGAGAAGATATAAAGGTGCATAATTTGGATCTGTTACTATGTGAATGGGGCATCATATTCTTCTCATTACCTATGCCTTTACTACAGTCTTCTTCATATGCTGATTGTTATGTGTTTGAGTTCTTTTACCCATAAGAGTTGCTAGTTAAGGGGTAGAGAATAGCAGGAGGATTTGACTTCAGATGCTTGAGCCAGGAAATTACTTTGGCCAAATTATTAAACAGTAGCTGTGCCCTTTCCCTTCTGTAATAGCAGCCTTATAAAGGGGGCAGAGAGAGAGAGAGTAGGAGAAATGGGAGAAGGATCAGGCCCTATCTGAAATGAAAAGATGGTCCATAATAAGAATGTTTTACACTTCTTTTATTTAGTACCTAGCTATTACTGCTTGAGCAGGGGGTTGGACTAAATGACCTCCTGAGGTCTCTTCCAACCCTGATCATCTATGATTCTATGAAATCAGGAAAATAATAAATTAATTAAACACATATTTTGAACTGTTTTGTGCTTATCAATTTGTCTGTTATTTTTAACACTGTCCCAACCAAGTATGATATGCAGTTGTATAGCAATAATGCTGTGCTCTGCCTCTCTCTAATTACTCCTGGGGGTAATGTGTAGTGTGCACAATACAGTAATATCTAGGCACTAAATAAAAGAAATGTAAAAGATTCTTATTGTGGACTCTCTTCATTTCAGATAGGGCTTGATCCTTCTCCCATTTACTGAAATAGGAACAGGATTGGGCCTTTGGATTGCACTCTAAAGGGTTATTCCAGGAAAAAAGTATCTAGGAGGGACAATGCCACATATATCCTCGTTTATAGAGAGAGAAGGTGTGTGCAAAAAGGAGCATCCTGCCTGTAAATCCAAAAAACCCACTATGTTATTGTCTTCTTAAATAATATAGAGATTTATGGAGGCCCTTGAAGCCCTCTAGAAAAAAGAAAATAGCCTATCCTGAGCTCACAACACTTGTGCCCTTAGCTGTCAGCCGCAACATCCCTGGAGATCACAGTAGTATTCTTAGTGTGATATAGAAGTTAAGGTGTCCTAAGGTTTGCTGCCAACTGTACCTTTTTTCCCCCGGTGCAGCACCATGCATACTGTGGTCATATGTATCTGATGATAAAATATAAACTTTCATAAACCAAACTTTGGAGGGTTTACACAGCCTACTTGTAGCTACTTTTAATTTCAGAAACTGTTTTCATAACATTTTTCTCATTTCTATACCTTCTGCAAAGTTGTTTTCTTCTTTCCATAAAGCTAGAGTAAAATTGTATTTCCGTAGCCACTGATTTTAAATGTAAAGTAGACTAATACAATGTACGTAACTATCTTGAAGACCCTGCTGCAGTTGCGTAAGATCAGTAGACTATGAAAACTGTTGCACTTCACTTATAATTTGATTTATTGTTTTGTTTACCTGGTATATTTCCTAAAAAAAAAAAAAAAAAAAATACCAGAAAAAAACCCTCATGCTCCAATTGCATTGGAGATTTGAGAGCGATAAAAATAATTTAGTCCAATATTAATTGCATACTTTTTTAATATGCAAGAAATAAATCTTTACTTTTGAACCCTTGTATGAAGTTTTATTGGAAAACAGTTCATAGTGAATCTGTGACCACATGTTATACATATGCGTAGACATCATGGCTCCTAGCTAAACCACAAACATGCAGTTTTCCTCTGGACCTTTTCCTCCAAAAACATGGGTCTCTAATACTCCAACTAAAAGGAGATTTTTCTTTCAACTCATTTGGTGTAATGGGTTATGTTTTTGGAGCAGAAGGTTCTGAGTACAATATCAGATTGGTAAAATCTTATGTACCCCACATGCTCTCCATTAAGGCGGAGGACAAGCTGTGCCTAGCTAGCTTGCACGGATGTGTATGCGTGCTATTGGCTTGGATAGAATTGGTGCAGGTCACATATTTGTGACTAAGTTGCCCTCTAGAAGCTGTCCCATAAAAATATAAGCCCCAGTACTACTTTAAAGATAATGAAGAGTCTCCACTATCTCAAATGGTAGAGACCTCTGATTTTTGGAGAAGAAGGCTCTGAGTTCTATTCACTATAAAGCTCTAGTGTGGTTCTCTCGGTACTGTGATGTCTTGTCTGTATCATTTCATAATTTATGTATGTTTTGTATTAGCTTTCAGTTGCCCTTCTGAAAACAGTGCAGGCACATAAAATCTAGTGAGAAGGAATTATAGGTGCTGCTCTACCTTCATCAAATCTTTGTTGAGCAAATCTTGCATTCTGCATGCAGTGGGAACAATAGTTAGATTGTTTATAAAATGTTAAGATTGAGTGTAATGAACAGATAATTAATGGCACTCATTATTTTGAATGCAGAAGATACAGGCTATGGCAAGGAGTTGTTTGTGTGCTATGAATTACAAATTTGAAAAATAAATGTCCTACATCAGTCATTTCTCATAATAGATACCCCTGTAAAAGCTTCTGCAGACAAAAATAATTGTGAATGCTGTCTTGTTGATAAAATATACTTTCCTTAAAAGATGCAGAATGGCATTCTTACAATAACTGGACATGAGCAGCTATATCATTTCGAAGTGTTTTATTTAGCACAATTCATTTTTTGCTAACCAATGGAAGAGGAGGTATAAACCATGAAATACAGAGTCTTGACTACAGCTGTAGCATCCGGGCATTATTTTCTTTGTTTGTCAGTGGTAATTGTAATGATAAAATATTGTGACATTAACTAGAATTTGTAAGCAGAATGCCTGGTGTCTCTGAATGTACTTTCCAACTGATTCACAAATGGCTTTTTTTGTGTGTGTGGAAGTTTACAGCCTATGGAGTACTTGGTTTTGGTTTGTGCCATTCACAGAACTCCCTTTTTCTCTTTAAAAAAAATTAATATTACCCTTTCAATTAGGCTTTCTGTCCCACAGATTACACATTTCATAAGAGGAATCATGGGGAACTCTAGTGTATTTGGGAGCCAACATATGAAATGGTGGCTACTGGGTATAAAAAAGAAAAATACACAGAAATTAGTGAATGAAGCACAGTGTTTTTACTATTATGAAAGTGGAAAAAATACTTTGGAAGGGAACATTTCCCCCTGCCATGTTTTCTCTCTTTCTCCCACCCTAAAAAAGGCTAGGAAATCCATTTAATTATGAAGTGACTTGTATAAAAGTAAGTGGAGCTTGTGTTTTGGTTTCTTAAAGGATTTTTGTTTTGCACTCTTGGATTTGCATTAGAATTTAGCATAAGCAAAATAATCTAGCTCTTTTATCTTGGTCTTCAGCTCTGTTATACTCTAGGCTTTTGAGCACAAGCCTCCCAATGCCACATAATTGTTGGTAGCAATTTTCTGCATACATAACACATACTTTAGTGGTAATTTTATCTCCATCAAACACAGTAAATTATAATCTACTGCCTTTTTCTTATTTTGAAAAGCTAATCTCACTCATTTGAGGGTAATTGAGTTCAGGGACAGAACTACTGGGAGAAATTTCATTTCTGTATTTGGCAAATGACATTGAGACACACTGTTTCTTGAGTACGGTAGGGCTGGCCACGTCAGAACATTAGGATTTGGTTTAAAAATCCTAGGCAAGTATAGGGACACGAAGGACAATATCTGCCACTTGACAATTCTGGTGCTGCAGCTGTTACCTACAGCTCTGATAGTACAGAGAAGCATATAGAAATACTGGCCGTTTTCAGTAGCAGGAATCACACTCTTCTATTATTGGAGGAGGGTGATTCCCGCTCAAGACTGCCAGTATTTCTAGATTCCCTTCAAAAAGAGAATATCATGCAACATAACTCTGGAAGTATTTCCTCCATCATAGGTTCGCAAAATTTCAAATGACTGGTTTACTGGATGATCCCAGTGTGCCAATTGTCCTGTATCTCTGTCCAGGGCTGTTGATTTAATGCTGTAAACTATGGTGCCTTATATAAGCAAACAGCTCTATATTACATTTTATGTGAAGTTTCTTTTCAGACTGCTACATTAGGGTTTTTTAATTAAAAATAAACAAAGATGATTTTTTTACTGCGTAAATAAATTAATTTTTACTAGTCAAAATTTCTATATGGGACAGCTCTGGAGACCAAAGTTCTTTATTTATACAAAAGTAACCTTACAAACAGTGGCAGTACAAGCCTTTCCCCAGTGGCCTGCCATTGTGCCCCCGGTCATCTTCTTGATGGACCACTTCTAAGGAGAGAGAGCATAGTATAGTTTCCATGCCCACTCAGTCTGTGACAAATATGGTGGTGGTTTTGTGATGTGGACACCTGTTCACTAGAAACTGCAATACATTTCAAAAAGTCACCAAGCGGTGGTTGGATTTTGAAGACCTCCTTATCCAAGTCTACATTCACACACCAGCAACCATCCTCAGGCTATTTATTTATTTTTAACAACTAAATGAAAATCATTTACACACGGATGGAACCTCATCCCAAACTACTTCTGATGGAATATAATCTTTCTCATTCTGTTTGGAAGTTGTGGAAGTATAGTAAGTGTTCCTATTTCTGTACTTTCTGAGACAACATTTTTGTGTAGCTGAGCTTGTTTCATATACCGCATATAGGGTAAAAAGGACTCCATGCTTGTAAAACTAAACAGGCTCTTTGAGACTAGCTAATGGAACTCCGTTTTGGTAGCTTCACAGGCTGCCTGAGGGGGTCTGTTTCTAACTTCACCTTGTCCTCTAGTAGTCCCTGTCCTTGAAATACGCCTTTATATTCTGGTTAAAATGCTGGACAGGTCTCATAGTGACTATGCTCCCTCCTTTTTCATGTTGAGGATATGCAGGTATCATACTGTGATTCCATGGCAGCAGGCTCCACGTTCCAGCTGGAATCAAACTGTTTATCAATCAAAGAGCATAGTTACAAATCTGGCAGTTTGAATAGCTGGCAGATTTTTGCAGTGCATTAATATGTTGGGTCTTTGGATCTGCCCAGATCCCATAGCAGATATCCTTCTCATTGGAAGCTTCTACATCCTCAGTCCTTGAATGTATCACTGCATTTTTCTTCCTGGGGAAGCTGTGGCATTGGGACATAAAGTGATTGTTTCCTACATTTCTTGCATGACAGATAATTTGATGTACATTTTCCTTTGTCTTTCATGCTGCACACTGGACCATGTATGCCTACATTCTTGATCAATCTATCTCTGTCCTATTTCCTGGATTGCTTGAGCCAGTGTACTTGTTTTACACTAATGGCTGTCATTGTTTTGATGCATTACCTGGACAGCTGAGCTGTCCTTCATATTTGGAGGCATTTCTCTAGGTTTAAGTCTGTTTTCTCTGTGATCTCTCCTATAAACTGGAATCACAGGATCCTTTGTGGAATACATCCTTAATTTGAGAATCTTTAATGTTTCCAAAATTACATGTGGATGCCAGAATTCCCACATCTGTCACGTAAGTATCTATTCTTCCTTCTGCTTCTTGGTTTTGTTTAAAAAAAAAAAAAAAGTCTCATTCTGTCTGAGATCATAGTACTCATCAGAACCTTTCATTTGCTTTTCCAGTGCTTTGGGCATTATACTTGGCAACAGTATCACACTCATTTCGTATCCCTTTTTACCAATAAGATAATAAAAAAAAGCTTTACCCTTATTTATCTTATTCCTCTTGATCAGCTCTGTATACAGACTCAGTTCTTGCTTCTACCATTTTCATGCTCATGCAAAGTTTTTGTCTGTAAATCCAGCTTTCTTGGGAATCTGAGTCCCTCCATGCTGCCTGTTTGCTCTGTTTCTGAGTGCTACTTTGTTTGCCTGTTAATCACACTCTCTTCCTTGTTATGTGTCTCACTACTGACCCACTGCCACTATGTTTCATGTAACACATCTGGGCAATAACATGAAAGGACTCCATGTTTCTAAAACTAAACCGGCTCTTAATTAAGAGAACCGAGTACAGAGATTCTGAAGCTGCAGCTAGCATTTAGGCCTTGTGCATACAGACTGGCTTCTTGGTTCCTTCTTCATAGTCTTCTCACCTGCAGCTTCTTCCCTCTAAGATCTATGTAGGTTGCTACAGAGCTAATTAATTTCCAGACCCCACAGTGAACAGAAGTTAAAATATGACAATTTTTCATCACAGCCCTGCAGTTTGTCATCTGTTAGATTAATATGCCTTTCCTGCCCCCATTTTAAAACAAACTCTTTCAGTCACTTGGAATCATCACTCATTTGCACAGTGCCATGCCATAAAAATCAAGTCATTTATAGATGTCTTTGGTTCTATCACTGGTGGCAGAGAATTGTTGTAATAATTCATTGATACAGAGAGAGCCGTGCTGACTCAGGAACTTTCACAGATGGGTCTGAGTCCCAGCCCATTGGGCAGTGCTGGAATGACACCATTATGGAAATATTCCAGCTGACCCACAGTCTTGTGCTTTATTAAGTTATTGAATCTGCTTAGATGTCATTTTGATTGATTCTAGAAGCATTTGGTTATCCAGGTTAGTGGAAATTTTCTGTTCACTATTTTTGACGTTGTATGGCACTTGGCTGCATATCACTGATAGCTGGAAGTAGGAGACCAAATATAGAAACTATCTGTTTTTTTTGTTTTTGGTCTCTTAAACCTTTTAGACAGGCATTCTGCTACCTTCAAAGACATACAGAATATATGCATAAGATTCTAAGAAATATCATACAGTAAAGGACTATGAAGTAAACCGTTTTTATTGTAGGTATTCTTTACTGGCTAAAGGGAAAGGATAGCAGAGATTTTGCTCAGTTCAATCTCTACAAAATAACTCTTGCTGGGTAAAGCCACTGACCTTGGGAATCATTGTGTGCTAATCAAAGTGTTAGCTAGAACCACCTCCTTGTGCAGTGCTGGGTGCTATGCAGAGATCTTGCCCTGCTGCTTGTACAGAGGAAAGAGGCTCCCTGTTTCTTCACCACTTTCCCCTCCCATTGTGCACTAAAGCAACATTTCTCAAATATGGCCGCCAGGACAGTTTACTGATTTGGGGGGGGGGGGGTAGGCAAAGCATTGGCCCCTCATTCCCTGTTCCTCCTGGATGTGCACCCCTGCACGTCCCTGGGAGACAAGTGGGGCACAATGCTGCAGGACTATTTTGAGTTCTCTACTCGGGGGGAATGAGGCTCGGGCTTTAGCTCTGGGGAGGTTGGGAGGTGGGGTCCAGCAGCGGGACTTAGGGAGCCTGGCTGCGCGGACCAGGACTCCAGCCATTGGACTTCAGGCACCAGCACCTGGCTCTGGCTGCAGGGTTTCGGGTGCCGACCCCCAGCTCCGGCCATGCGACCCTGGCCTTGGGCCATAGGGCTTCAGTTCAGGCTCCAACCCCTGGCCACGCAGCAGCAGGCTCCAATCCCTGTCTCTGGCCATGTGATGCTGGCCACGTGGCACTGACCCCCTGACTCCGGTGGCAGCCGCTGGCCTCAGACACCAACCCCCAGCCATGTGCTTCAACCTCCAGTCATAGCTGCTGGCCCTGGGCACTGATCCCTGGCCCCAGAGAAGGCAGCAGGCATCAATCCTCGTCCCCGTGTGTGTGCCGATTCCCAGGTGTGCAGCAGTGGATGGTGGCTTTGGCCCCATGGCAGCAAGCACTAATCCTTGGATCTGGCCACGTGGTCTCGGGCTCCAACAGCCAGCTCCAGGCTCTGGCTGCATGGCGGCAGGCACTAGCCCTGGGCTCCAACTCCCTACCTCAGCCGTGCAGCTCCTGCTCCAGGTCGGTGTGTGCACTGACCCCCTCCCCGCCGTGCAGCGTCTGCCTCTAGCTCTGGGCTCTGGCCATCGGCACTGACCACAGCTGCCAACTTTCATGCTGTAAATAAGCACCCCAGCTTCCACAACAACCCAAAAATCAAGCGAATCCCATTTCAAAACAAGGCCAAAATGAGCCAGTCCCTAAGAACCCCAACACTCTATGTGACTAGATCCCCCCGGCGTGCAGTCTGGGAATGTGGTGGGCCTGCTCTGTACCCCTGACTCTCTCCCCCCCTTATCCCTGCTTGCCCGGAGCTGATTTTAAAAAAAGAAGCACCAAACTACAGCAAGCCACAAGCCAAACAAGCTACAAGCCAAAAACTAGACAACAAGCAACTCACAAGCCAATTAAGCCAAAACCAAGCCAAATTTCTGGTTTGGCCCCCCCCCCCCCCCCGCGCGGGTTTGGCATGTCTGGCACTGACCCCGAGCTGCATGGCAGCAAGTGTCAACTCCTGGCTCCAGCCACACAGCTGCAGGACTCACCCTCCTCTCTTTTGGCCCCGCATCCATGTCCGCCTCCCCATCGCCCCTGGACCCCACAGCCTTCATGGCTCTGCATCCACCCCTCCATCCCGCCCATGTCCCCCTCTGCCTCCACCCTCCCCCGTCCAGGGCTTAATTTGTTCTGAGACTTTCTGAGAAAAGTGATATTAACTAACATGCAAGTATCACTTTTCACAGCCTTTCAGATAGCTACTAAGTGTCCTGTGAAAGGTGATTGATATTAACAAACATACAAATACTACTTTTCATGGTAATAGTTTTATTATTAAGTTTGCAAAATAAATAAATAAATAAATAAAAACCTACATAAATTACAGTGATGTGGGTGTGTATATGTGAATATTTATTTGTTTTTCCTAAAGTTAATCAAGAATTTTAGGAAAAAGTTTCAGTGCGGCCATCAGCAAGAGTTGGTGGCCACATTCTGAGGCCACCAAAAAATTTGTGGCGAGAACCCCCACACTAAAGTAACACAGAGCAGGATTCTCCAAGTCCTGTGTTTTACACTATTTTTGGTGGTTTCAAAACAAACATCATTGTGAGGTTTCCTATTTTAATATACAAAGAAAGATTTTAAATCTATTTACAGCAACACTTCACATGTTTGGAAGAGTTTTATTGAGCAGTCAGAAATATATACTATTGTTAATTGCCTGGAAGCCATCCTAAAGGACAACCAGATTGGCCATGTACACACATAGAAAATGACAGTCCTGGTCCCAATGACTTGACAATGTAATACGGTAATAAAGATACACACACATATACGACCTTGAAGAGAGTAAAGCTTTGTGTTCTAAACATACTTTTTGAATGAATATATATTTTGAATATAAAGTTTAAGCTAGACTTCAATACTTCCTAAGCGCCCCTTATAAAGAGTAAATACAATTTGTTTTGAGGGAAAGTATAGTGGATTTTTAAAGACATGCACATAATTGAAATTAGTATCTGGACAAATATGGATTGCAAGGACCTTTATGTAATTGGATATATTTAGTCTGAAATTGCTATCTCTTGTAGGTATAAGCTAGGACTTTAGCTACAGCATATTTTTGTGATTAGAGTCTGATCCTTTGCTCATATGAGCTAGCTTTTTGCAGTATCAGGCCCTCAGTCTCTGAACAGTCACATTCGAAAATTAGCAGGCATTGTATTCTGGAGGACAATTCTACCTACTAAATGTAATTATTTTTCCAGCTCCATTACTTACTTACTTATTTATTTAGACTACAGTAGTGCCTGGGTTGCCCAGTCATTGATTAAGGCCTCATTGGGCTAAGTGCTATACAAACACAGAAAAAAGAGACAGGCCCTGCCTGGAAGAATTTACGATGTAAGTATAAAATTATATACCTGTATTAGGAATAGTTGTTGGGTTTTTTAATCCCAGCAACAGTTTATCCCATAATTGATGGGACACACGTGTACTTCATTGCCTTAAGGTCAGTGTCTCACATCCTCCTGAAGTAAAATGCTGACATTTATTTGTAAATATAACAGGTTTTTGTTTGTTAGCCTCTAAGGTTTCCATTGTTGTCGTTATTCCTACACTCTTACTAGCGGATTCTTGAAAACAAGAGTATAATGTAATGTGATAGTTCCCGGATATTACAATATCATACATCATTTTGGAACTAGAGCCCTACAAATGTGTATCTGCAGACAATCCACAAAAATTATCTGCAGATGCGGATATTTGTAGATCTCCGTGGATTTGTAGGGCTCTACACCAGAGCCTGGTAGGGGCGAGACATGCTGGCAGCTGTGGGGAGCCACAGCGGACCCTCCACCTGCCCTGGACGGGGATCCTGAGCAGTGTCCCAGCCAGTGTCCCAGCCCCCTGGCCCAGGGCAGGTGGAGGGACCCAGGCTCCCCACAGCTGCCAGTGAGGCTCTCCCCAACCCGGTTCCGGCCAGGGCAGCATCTCAGAGCCTCAGTCCGTCCACGGTAAAAGTTGGGCGGGCAACTGTGCGGAGCCATGGCAGACCCTCCACCTGCCCTGGGCATGGGGCCTGAGCAACTCCTTGTCCATAGGCACCGAGTTTATAATCTGCTGGGGGGTGCTCCCCGCGGCTTTGCCCAGGCCCCACCCCTACTCCACCGCTTCCCCCAAGGCTCCACACACCCCACCCCCGTTCTGCCCCTTCCCCTCGATCCTCCCCTCAGTGCCTCCTGATGCCAGGAAACAGATGATCCGTGACAGGTAGTAGGCACAGCGAGGGAGCGGGAGGTGCCGATCGGTGGGGCCTGCTGTGGGGGGGAAGGTTCTATAGGGGGGCTGCTTTCCCCATGTGTACTCCAGCACCCATGGAATCAGCACCTATGCCCCTGGCCCTGGCCCTGGCCCCTAGGCCATCCACCCAGGGCAGGTGGAGGATCCGCGCTGTGGTTCCTCACAGCTGCCTGCCCACTCTTACCGTCAGAGCCATGCGCGGATACAAAATTTGTATCCCCATCCACGCTGGTATGTACAGAAATGGTCCACAGATATAAAGTGGATACCCACGGATTTGCAGGGCTCTATTTGGACGTAAGATGTAATGGCTTACATATTGCATATATAAATGTATTAACAACATGGAACGGACAGGCAAGAAAAATGCAGATCATGGTTTTCATTGCTCATAGCAAACATCACTGTCAAAGACACAGGATAAGAGATTAAAATACCCCTTTGTGCAAGTCAGTTTATTAGTAATACTGCTTAGAATTTGTGTGGTGCTTTTAATCTAGGATCTCTGAATACTTTGGAAACCTCATAACATGTACAGCTTTAGAATCTGGTATGTAATGAATTAACAGAGTGGCCTCTTTCAAGGCTTAGATGTTCTGTATTAGAGCTGGTAGAAAAACTTCAAACTTTGAAATGTTTTGACCAAAAAAAAAGGTCATTTTTTTCTCTGACATTTTCCCCATTTTCTAATGGCTGTATTGTGCATACCCTACATAGGCTCCAGTCCTGCAAGCATGTACTTAACTTTATTCATACAAGTAGTTTCTTTGAAGCCAATCAGATTATTCCCATGATAAGTTACAGCTTATTTTTAAGGTTGTGTTTAAAGGATGTGTTCAGGATTGGGGTCTATGAAAGACATGCCAAAGCAGATCTCCCTGACTGGCTCTGCAGCTTCTCCTGCAGCTCACTTCTACCTTTTCCGAACTTTGCCGTTCATATGGACCAGTTTGGTGCAGTGCCTTTTACAATTTTTGCAAAAATACATACAAAGATTAAAATACCATATTTTTAAGGTCTTATTCTAGAATGGATGCCTTAAATGAGATTTTATAGGATTTTATAATGTCCCTAGCAATTTGTTACACATTGGTCTATCTGGTATGGTGGTTTTAATATTCCTAACGATCTAGTCTCTTCGTGTACACTTAACTTTGTTGTTCTGATGACTTAAATGTTCATTTGCTCTGATTGGAAAATTAATTAACTTGCATATTGATTTTTGAGGAATACCTTGCTTATAGAATTCCACAGTCCATGAACTATTCCACTCAAGTTTTGGTTATAAAGACTGTTTTTTCTCAGACTGGATGAATAAAAATCATGGCTGATTTTTTTTTGTACTGCTTCACTAAAAAATTATATGTAATAAATGCATAAGGTGTATGCATTGTCATTTCAAGAAGCAAATCACAAAAACAATTATTTCTGAGCTTTTGTCCCCTCCAGGAGTGTGAAAGTATGGTAACAAGGTTTCTCAGAGACTGATAGAATGCTGCTGACGCTGTTCAGAATATTTTTTTATCTTGAATAGTTACCGTTAACCTACTTCTTGAAAACCCTGTAAATGACAAATATAGGGCCTGATACTGAGAAGTGCTTGCTGTCCTCATTTCCCACAAGAATCAGTGGGAGATGAGGGTCCTCAGCACCAGGGGCGGCTCTAGGATTTGCGCCACCGCTCAGCACCTCAGAGGCAGTGCTAAGTATCTGCAGGACTGGCAAAATAATCCCCCTCTTCAGTTGAAAGGCTGCAACAAGAAGCTGCTCTGCCACTAATTGCTGATGAAGTTACTGCAGCTTTCCTCTTCTCACATCACTGATTTGTCTTGGATAAAAGGTTGTGGAATGGGAGGTCACCGGAGTATTTTCTTCTGCCAGGCTAATTTCTGAGATAGAATTTTCCTGATAACTTTAGACTGCAGCCCTCTAAGATTCTTCCCCTCCCTTCCCATACATGTCAGAAATGCTGTCCCAGGAAATAGGGCTGTGGCTATGGAAAACAGAAAACTCAAGGACTTCCATGGACCAAGAGCTGAGGAAGCTAACTTCATTCTGGATCACATCCTAAACTTTAGCTGAGGATGATCACTGGAAGGTGAAGGACAATGTCTGTCTGTTTTCCCCAGGGATTGGGGAAGAGGGACACAGTAGGGCCAATTCTCCTATTCTCCAATTATTACACTAGCATCCCTTTGCATTGTTCAGGATATTTAAAGGGGAGAAAAGAGCCCTCATGAAAATATACTATGTAAGTGGACTCCTCCACCAACATAATGCTGCTGGCATGGGGCTGTATTGCAGGCAAGGTGTGGAAAGAAGAGGGCAGGCAAGGGGCCTGGATCCATCTTTCCCACACTCCATTATTGTAGGATAGGCTAACAGAGACTCGGAGCCATAGATTGTGCAGAGGTTATCATCATGGGTAGAAAATGGCTTATGGGTGCAGTCTAGTTTTAAGTAAATTTTGATGATGTAATATTATGGTGAGAGTTACTGAATGGCGCTGTTACACAGAGTCTTCCAAGTTATTTTTCTTGGCAGGGGAGCAGTGTAGTCTTTTTGAAGAAATGCTGTATTATTGTTAGTTTTGTTAGCAGTTTCTTGTTAGAAAAAGCTGTTGCAAACAGTGGAAGAATTTGTTCTTTGCCTTAAATTTTCTAACGAGCCATTTTGGGGGGCAGAATTTTTTCCTGGGAAGCAAGCCATTGGTATTAGGGCTGAGATTTCTGAAAGAGGGATTTTCCTATGTACTTTCGGTGGTCACCTCTGTTCAAGGACTGTGTATATGGAAAATAAAATGAGCAACTCTAAGCAAATAGCTAGATTGTGTGCCATGGATTTCTCCTCCAATGAGAAATCGACTTGCAAGGCCTCAAGGTTGGCTACTATTTGGCAGACAGGTGACATTGATAAATTAATTGTAAATGATGCAAAGGCCCACAGTTTAGGAGGTGGCTGATTCTTGTTTTACAAATCAAACTATATGAATAAATAAGGTTGCTAACCTTAAAAAAAGAAAGTGACATAGTTGTCATATATTGTAGATAGCTTCAACATTCTGGTCATGTATCTCTGGGTTGTTGTTTTTTTCATGTCGCTGGAATGAAAACTACCTGAATTCACTGATCACAATGTGTTAAGGAATTGTTCCCAAAGAAATAATTAGTGATCCATCTTATTTTTATTTTTCAAAAAGTTAATTTACATAACAATTGTAACAGCTAGATGGAGAATAGAATAACAGGACTGAAGGACTGGGTAAAAGATGGTACAAAGTCCAGAATTGTGGGCACAGACTCTGCAGTTCCAGCGCTTGCTATGATCAAAGCAGTAATGCGGGTTACTTTTAAACACCCTTCCTGTTAGGATTATTTCTGTGTGTGTAGGGGTGATCTTTTTTTTTTAACTTGAATCAAGTTGCTAGCAAGAATCTTAATAATATTAATTTATTTCACTAAATAATTTGTAAATTACCTGCCAGAAATGGCTGTAGAGAGGAATAGCTTTGTTTTTTAACAAAGGTTCTAACTGTTCTTTCCTTGCAGTACTGCAGACTGTAGTTGTGTCTATTACAAATCATGGTGTTTTGTTTTTTTAAACCTGTCTTCAACTCAGAAATTGAATCCCCTTTTAGTCTTTCTGTGTGCATCTTGAAATGTAAAAAAGTATAAGCATATTTAGCAGGACCATGATGAAAGGAACCCCTGTTCAAATGCAGAACCATTGCTTTTGCTTGTGATACTTTGAAAAATTAGAAAGTTAATTGTACTTCTTCCTGATTTGTGATAAACTAATGAGAAAGAAACTAAATTATGAGCAGCAAAGAATCCTGTGGCACCTTATAGACTAACAGACGTTTTGCAGCATGAGCTTTCGTGGGTGAATACCCACTTCTTCGTATTCACCCACGAAAGCTCATGCTGCAAAACGTCTGTTAGTCTATAAGGTGCCACAGGATTCTTTGCTGCTTCTACAGAACCAGACTAACACGGCTACCCCTCTGATACTAAATTATGAGGTTGAATTGCTCTAAAAAGGAAAAGTCACAGGAAATTTATTTTATCTAATTGCTGATATTGGCTAGAAGTATACTTTTGCCAAGATTTTTTCAAAAGTGACTAGTGATTTAAGGTGTCTCAAATGTTGAGTTACTCACTTTTGAAAATATTGCACTAGATGGTTTAACGCCTGCCATATATCTTTTGAAAAGATCCAGTGGAGTAGGGAACACTTCATTCTGAGTTTCATTTGCATTTACGCCATAGGGTTAAGATTAGCTGCTCTCTTTTTGTGAGTAATTAAATCCAACTTTATTTTTTTCATGAGCTAGTGTTTTAAGATACCCTAAAACCCAGATCTTATGGAAGTGGGACACCTCGTAAATAGGTAGAACACACTTCTCACTGCCCTGGCAATGATAAGTAAGTAAAACTGTTCTGTTTCTCTTTCAAAGATATTTCAGATGAGAAGGGAAGACGAGAGGAAATCCTAACTGCGCTTGGCTGATTAGAGCCACAGTAAACCAATTTTCTAGACTTAGTAGGTCATACACTGGATTATCAAAAATAGATCTGGATTTAGTGCTGAAACCTTCCACTTGCAAGCTTTAAAGTGTGTGGGGGTGGGCCCTTCTAGACAGGTAGGAAATACTATCCGGTTTTATTTTATTGTTATGAGGCCAGGATCTAGTTGAAATCTGTTTTGGATTACTCTGAGTTCCTTGACAAAGAAAGTTATTAAATATATTTTAAGTGTAGCTATATATAAAGTGATATATTTTAAAGGCTGGTATTTCCAGTCTGTTTCTTTACTTTTATTGTCCAGGTGTGTGACACTACTCCCCATATTCTTCATAGAGGTATGTTATGATATGATTGTGGCATAACTATGATATATTTTATTCAAAATAGGTCATGTGAGATG